>NC_140459.1:8007568-10705068 GCF_963576455.1 Neolamprologus multifasciatus | reverse complement strand
GAAAAAGCTCAATGGGTAATTCTCCCTGAGAAGGGCTATGCCAGGTTAGAGGAGAGTCTGTCTGTTAGTTGACCCTCGGAGTATGGTGTAACACTGCAACAGGTCTTTATCATCTCGAAGATATTCGAGAGGATGGGATATTGTTGCAAGCTATTGAGTCCCTGGACAACCACAATGAGAGCTTGGTTCACATTGCTGGGAATAAATCAGACTCTTTCACACTCGGTGTTCCACCAGGGCTGTGCTTTATCATTGATTTTGTTCATAATTTTTATGGGCAGAGTTTCTATGTGCAACTGAGGATCAAAGGGTGTTGACTTTGCTGGTCTCAGGATCTCTTCTATGTTTTACAGAAGTTGTAATTCTGTTGGCTTCATTGAGAGAATACCTCTCAGCTCACACGGGAGTGGTTTGAAGTGGCGGGTATAAGAATTAGCTTCTATGAGAGCATGGTTTCAGCCAGAGGAGGGTAGAGTGCCTGTTCTGACTTTAGGTTGAGTTTCTGCCCCAAGTTGAGGAGTTCGAGTAAGTGGGGTCTTGTCCACAAGTGAGGGTAGAAGGTAGCAGGAGACTGACAAAGAGATTTTTCAGGGTTTGTGATGAATGTGTATACTGCACCAGTCAGTTGTAGTAAAGTGAGAGCTGACTGTGAAAGCAAGGCAGTCAGTTTACTGTCAAATCTATATTCACCTAAGGGCACAAGGTAGTAGTGACCTACAGAATAGTTTCATAGATGTAAGATGAGGAAATAAGGTTCCTGTCAGGGTTCAGCCTTAGGGGGAGGAAGGAGCTTAGTCATTCAGGAAGAACTCTACTCCTCCACTTCAAAAGAAGCTAACCAAGATAGTTCATGGATCTTACTAAGATGCTTCACAGACGCCACTGACTTGAGGTGTTTCATGCTTCCATCCGGGAAGAGACCACAGAGAAGACCAGCACAGATTGCAGAGGTTATGTGTCACCTGGATTAGTAATGCCTTAGTGTCCCACCAGAAGAAGGTTCTGGCGTCTCTGCTTAGTCATGCAGCCCCATATCCCAGAACTGGATATGGATGGATGGATGGATGGATGAGCTCAGTGGCTCCACCAATTAAAAAGAAAAATCCTGCCTTTTGTAAATCTGAGTTTTCCCAGCTGCTACGTTTAGATCACTTGCTGAAACTCTTATTCTTGCACTTGCATACATGGTGGTTGCCTTCCAATGTGTCTAGCATGGGTCCATCCATCCATCCATCTTCATCCGCTTTATCCAGGGCCGGGTCGCGGGGGCAGCAGCCTAAGCAAAGAGGCCCAGACCTCCCTCTCCCCAGCCACCTCCTCCAGCTCATCCGGGGGAACACCAAGGTGTTCCCAGGCCAGCCGAGAGATATAATCTCTCCAGCGTGTCCTGGGTCTGCCCCGGGGCCTCCTCCCGGTGGGACATGCCTGGAACACCTCACCCAGGAGGCGCCCAGGGGGCATCCTTGTCAGATGCCCAAACCACCTCAGCTGGCTCCTTTCGACGTGGAGCAGCAGCGGCTCTACTCTGAGCCCCTCCCGGATGGCCGAACTTCTCACCCTATCTCTAAGGGAGATGCCAGCCACCCTTCGGAGGAAGCTCATTTCCGCCGCTTGTATCCGCGATCTCGTCCTTTCGGTCACTACCCACAGCTCGTGGCCATAGGTGAGGGTAGGGACGTAGATCGACCGGTAAATTGAGAGCTTCGCTTTTACACTCAGCTCCCTCTTCACCACGACGGACCGGTGCAGCGTCTGCATTACTGCAGCTGCAGCCCCAATCCGTCTGTCGATCTCCGGCTCCCTTCTCCCATCACTCGTGAACAAGACCCCGAGATACTTAAACTCCTCCACTTGGGGCAAGACCTCATCCCCGACCCGGAGTGGGCACTCCACCCTTTTCCGGCTGAGAACCATGGCCTCAGATTTGGAGGTGCTGATCCTCATTCCCGCTGCTTCACACTCGGCTGCGAACCGCTCCAGTGCGAGCTGGAGGCCCTCACCCGATGAAGCCAACAGAACCACATCATCCGCAAAAATCAGAGATGAGATCCTGAGGCCACCAAAGTGAAAGCCCTCCGCCACTTGGCTGCGCCTAGAAATCCTGTCCATAAAAATTATGAACAGAACCGGTGACAAAGGGCAGCCCTGGCGGAGCCCATCACCCACCGGGAACGAGTCCGACTTATTGCCGGCAATGCGAACCAAGCTCTTGCAATGGTTGTATAGGGATCGAATGGCCCGTAGCAATGGGCCAGACACCCCATACTCCCGCAACACCTCCCACAGGACACCCCGAGGGACACGGTCGAATGCCTTCTCCAAGTCCACAAAACACATGTAGACTGGTTGGGCAAACTCCCATGCACCCTCAAGTATCCTCGAGAGGATGAAGAGCTGGTCCAGTGTTCCGCGACCAGGACGAAAACCGCATTGTTCCTCCTGCATCAGAGGTTCGACTAGCGGACGAACTCTCCTTTCCAGCACCCTGGCATAGACTTTCCCGGGGAGGCTGAGGAGTGTGATCCCCCTGTAGTTGGAACACACCCTCCGGTCCCCCTTCTTAAAGATGGGGACCACCACCCCGGTCTGCCAATCCACGGGTACTGCCCCTGATCTCCACGCAACATTGCAGAGGCGTGTCAACCAGGACAGCCCTACAACGTCCAGAGCCTTCAGGAACTCGGGGCGGACCTCATCAACACCAGGGGCTCTGCCACCAAGGAGTTGTTTAACTGCCTCAGTGACCTCGCCCCCGGAAATTGGCGGGTCATTCCCCTCATCCCCAGACTCTGCTTCCTCCTCGGAAGACGCGTCAGTGGGATTAAGGAGGTCCTCGAAGTATTCCTTCCACCGCCTGACAATTTTCTCAGTCGACGTCAGCAGCGCTCCGCCAGCACTATACACAGTGCAGGTAGAGCACCGCTTTCCCCTCCTGAGACGCCTGACGGTTTGCCAGAACCTCTTCGAGGCAGTCCGAAAGTCTTTTTCCATGGCCTCTCCGAACTCCTCCCACACCCGAGTTTTTGCTTCAGCCACTGCCCGAGCCGCATTCCGCTTGGCCTGTCGATACCTGTCGGCTGCCTCCGGAGTCCCACAGGCTAACCAAGCCCGATAGGACTCCTTCTTCAGCCTGGTGGCTCCCTTCACCTCTGGTGTCCACCATTTGGTTCGGGGATTACCACCACTAGCATGGGTCATTTAACCTAAATATAATTTTGGGGAAGAGGTCAAAGTTGTAGACAGCCAAATCTGAAAGTGATAATATTGCTGGTGTGGTGCTCAATGTAGAGTGATACAGTGAAAACTGAAGGTTTTCCCTCAGACACTTCAGGCTGTTACAGAAGAAATCTTTGTTGAGATTGTGGGCCTTGGAGGCCAATTCATGGCTGAAGAAAACAACAAGCATCTCATTCCTGCACCGAGATGTCACCTTAGGGCGTTTACACTGCAGGCTATTCCACTCACACACTTGATCTTAGATTGAAACCCAGTGTCTCTCTTATCCAGTGACATTATTTTAGGAAAGAATCTGGGTACTTGCTCTCTGTTTGTGGTCCGTGACCAAATCACAAATGTGCTTATAAATAGTATAAGTGGTTAGAATGTCACTTCCAGCTTTACTGAAAGTGGTCTAAAAGTCCACAAGGATGCAATATTGAGTGAAAGATAAAATTTACATTAGCCGTTGTGTTTACTTTTTATTTAACGAGTGGAATTGCTAAAGTGCAACTTATAAAGTTTCGCCAAGATCCTTGAGTAGACAAAACTGAATCATACAGTACATTACAAATGAGTTCTTTGTTTGCCAAAAATTGATGTTCATAAAATATTTCTGGCTTTCCCTATATTTGAAGTAAAATTTGCTACGTGTCAGTGTAACATTCAAGAGGCTCAGTTGTATCCCTGTAATTCAGTAAACTACTCGGATAACCTTTTTCAGGCATACAAGCTTTCATTGTGAAATGACCTCGTCTCTGCTGTGCTCTCAGCTCCACTGTACGCTTACTTAACATTCACTGATAGCAGGCCTCGTGAAACAGCCCAACAAGCCTGGGGTGGTTTGTTGACTATCTATTGTAATTCACTGTTTAAGCCACTATCCAGCCAGGTCTTCTGAGGTTGTGGTACTAGACCACAATATTGTGTCTGATTGACTTTTGGATTATTTATACTTTAATCTCTGCAGCCATCCCTAATGACTTTCAGTGACTCTCTCGCTTTCCTGCCCTCCCTTTTTGCTCACCAGATGGTGAGGCGTCTGTCAGTCCACCTGACTCTCTGATACCTTTTCATAACAGCCTCTTCTGTCAAAACTGTTAGGATGGTGGTGCAGACAGTTAGAAAGAAGATAAGGCGAATGAAGGATAGCCCGATTAAAGAAGAAAAGACGAAAGAAAAAAGGACAGCACAATAGTGGCACAAAATCATAATAGCATGTGTGTGTGACAGCAGGTGAAATGGGAGATGGAAAGGTGTCACAGAGGAAGGGGATCACAAGAGAGAATGAATAGCGGCGAGATGGACTGATGAAGACCTGAAAGAGACAGGAAATGGATTTATATTCACCACTCATTTTGCGCTCCGTTTGACTTTTGGAAGGGAAGCAGATGTGCCTCCATGCACACAGCAGCCTCAATAGTCGCACAGTGTTACACAGGCTTACAGATGAATATGGAACAAGCTGAGTTTTCCACATTAGCAGGCTCATTTCCCACAGAGAGAGAGATATTCAGTCAATCCGTCACTTCTCCACTACTTTGAAAGAATGCGTGTTTGGGGGTGGGGGGGCAGAGGAAGGGAGAGTGGGAGGGACTAGGAAACAGAATGAGGAATGTAATGGCAGCCACTGAGTGACAGAAGGGGAATAAGAGAATGGCAGAGCAAAGATAACAAGAGAAATGGAATAGGGTTGTTTTTTTTTCTGCGGTAAGTTTGTTTTCAGATGCTCATATCCCTTTTGGTTTACAGAGATGCTGGAAATAATGCGGTCATCAGCATGGAAGACAGTGTCTGAGCTACATGGATTGCGAACTGGGGGGCCGGTATCCAAATGTAGCAAGGGAATAGCTTGCTTCCTGATCGACATGGTCATTTCTCCCGCAAATGCTAGATGCCTCCTTCAGCATCACAAATTTCTTGTTGCATAGAAACAGAGTTTGTGCTGCCAGGCTGAGCAAATATGAGACAGATGGCAAAAAGGAAGACGTAGCCAAGATCAACATCAGTACAAAGTTTTATAAATATACGGCAGCATAATTGCACAGTAAAAAAAAAAAAAAAGACAGTCATATTGACAGCTGGGTAAACTGTTCAACTAAAATAAAAATTTCATAAAACAATGTAGTTAGCGAGTATAGTGAACTTGCTATAAAGGGCTAAAATGGCGCTGGTGAGGTCGGCTGCCGTGCTGGATGCTCTGCCCCAACTTCTCCACTTTCTGCAGTTTTTCGTCACTTTTTGCTATATCTGCCATAATCTTGCATGGGCATCATGCAAAACACACAAATTCGCTACAGTAGAGACACTTTGGTTTCTATTGGTCAACAATACACAAACATTTCACCATGTTTAACTCCGGACCCAACCTGGCCAAAGGAGATCCTGAGAGAGAACAAAGGACGCGACCCTAAGCGACGGCCTCGAGGTAAACGAGCCGGCATCAGGAACAGGCTGCGGGCTCGCGCAATTCAATTCAATTCAATTTTATTTATATAGCGCCAAATCACAACAAATGTCACCTCAAGGCGCTTCATAGATACAGAGAAAAGCCCAACAATCATATGACCCCCTATGAGCAAGCACTTTGGCGACAGTGGGAAGGAAAAACTCCCTTTTAACAGGAAGAAACCTCCGGCAGAACCAGGCTCAGGGAGGGGCGGCCATCTGCTGCGACCGGTTGGGGTGAGAGAAGGAAGACAGGATAAAGACATGCTGTGGAAGAGAGACAGAGATTAATAACAGATACGATTCAATACAGAGAGGTCTGTTAATACATAGTGAGTGAGAAAGGTGACTGGAAAGGAAAAACTCAATGCATCATGGGAATCCCCCGGCAGCCTACATCTATTGCAGCATAACTAAGGGAGGATTCAGGGTCACCTGGTCCAGCCCTAACTATATGCTTTAGCAAAAAGTAAAGTTTTAAGCCTAATCTTAAAAGTAGAGATAGTGTCTGTCTCCCGAATCCAAACTGGAAGCTGGTTCCACAGAAGAGGGGCCTGAAATCTGAAGGCTCTCCCTCCCATTCTACTTTTAAATACTCTAGGAACAACAAGTAGGCCTGCAGAGCGAGAGCGAAGTGCTCTAATAGGGTGATATGGTACTACAAGGTCATTAAGATAAGATGGGGCCTGATTATTTAAGACCTTGTATGTGAGGAGCAGGATTTTGAATTCAATTCTGGATTTAACAGGAAGCCAATGAAGGGAAGCCAAAACAGGAGAAATATGCTCTCTCTTTCTAGTCCCTGTCAGTACTCTTGCTGCAGCATTTTGGATTAACTGAAGGCTTTTCAGTGAGTTTTTTGGACATCCTGATAATAATGACTTGCAGTAGTCCAGCCTGGAAGTAATAAATGCATGAACTAGTTTTTCAGCGTCACTCTGAGACAGGATATTTCTAATTTTAGAGATGTTGCGCAAATGGAAGAACGCAGTCTTACATATTTGTTTAATATGTGCGTTGAAGGACATATCCTGGTCAAAAATGACTCCAAGGTTCCTCACAGTGTTACTGGAGGCCAAGGTAATGCCATCCAGAGTAAGAATCTGGTTAGATACCATATTTCTAAGCTTTTCAGCGCCGAGTACAATGACCTCAGTTTTATCTGAGTTGAGAAGCAGAAAGTTAGTGGCCATCCAAGTCTTTATGTCTTTAAGACATTCCTGCAGTTTAACTAATTGGTGTGTGTTATCTGGCTTCATGGACAGATAGAGCTGGGTGTCATCTGCATAGCAGTGAAAATGTATGCTATGTCTTCTAATGATGCTGCCTAGGGGAAGCATGTATAATGTAAACAGAATTGGTCCTAGCACTGAACCCTGTGGAACTCCATAATTAACCTCAGTGTGTAAAGAGGACTCTCCATTTACATGCACAAATTGGAGTCTATTAGATAGATATGATACAAACCACTGCAGTGCAGTACCTGTAATACCTACAGCATGTTCTAATCGCTCTAATAGGATATTATGGTCAACAGTATCGAATGCTGCACTAAGGTCAAGAAGGACAAGCACAGAGATGAGTCCACTGTCAGAGGCCATAAGAAGATCATTTGTAACCTTCACTAAAGCTGTTTCTGTGCTGTGATGAGCTCTGAAACCTGACTGAAACTCTTCAAATAAACCATTCCTCTGCAGATGATCTGTTAGCTGTTTGACAACTACTCTTTCAAGGATTTTTGATATGAAAGGAAGGTTGGAGATTGGCCTATAATTAGCTAAGATAATTAGCTAATCTTAGTAGCTAATTATTATTAGCGGTGTGCGCTAATAATAATTAGCGCACACCGCGCACCCATGCCCAGTATCCTGCTAGCCAATGTTCAATCCATCGAGAACAAGCTTGATGACCTCAGAGCCAGAATCAAGTTCCAGAGAGACATTCGGGACTGCAACCTCCTCTGCTTCACCGAGACTTGGCTGAACCCAGCGATACCAGACCACGCCGTGCAGCCGACGGGGTTCTTTTCGGTTTACCGTATGGACAGGACAATGGAGTCGGGGAAGAAAAGAGGTGGTGGAGTGTGTTTGATGGTGAACAACAGATGGTGCGACAGCACAAACATCTACCCACTCACACGCTCTTGCTCGCCCAATCTGGAACTTTTGATCGTTAAATGTCGCCCTTTCTATCTCCCTCGGGAATTCACTGCGGTCATTGCCTGCACTGTTTACATTCCGCCACACGCGGACTCGGACACTGCCTTATGTGAGCTACATGAGGCTCTCACACATCAACAAACACTTCACCAAGATGCCGCACTCATTGTTATGGGAGATTTTAACAGAGTGAATCTCAAACGGACATTTCACAACCTTCACCAGCACATCAACTGCCCCACCCGGGGCACTAGGACATTGGACCACTGCTACACCCCGTTCAAGAACTGTTACAAGGCTCAACCCCTGCCGGCATTTGGGAAATCGGACCATGCCGCCATCTTCCTCATGCCTGCTTACAAACAAAGGCTAAAGCAGCAACCACCAATCAGGAGGGAGGTCGCTCGCTGGACGGACCAATCAGTGGCCGCGCTGCAGGACGCACTGGATGATGCAGACTGGGACATGTTTCGGCGCAGCTCTGATGACATCAACATGTTTACGGAAGCGGTTGTGGGATTTATCGGGAAACTAGCGGACGACACAGCAGAAAGAACTATCATCCGAACGTTTCCCAACCAGAAGCCGTGGGTGGATAAAAACATCCGCGACGCTCTGAGATCACGCACCGCTGCCTACAATGAAGGGCTCGTCTCCGGTAATATGGACCTATACAAGGCTGCGTCCTACAACGTGCGCAGCGCGGTCAGAAAGGCAAAGCGGAGCTACGGGGAAAAACTAGAGTCACAGCTACGACAGTGCGACTCTAGGAGCCTGTGGAAAGGACTGCGGACTATAACGGACTATAAACGACCAGCTTCTTCAATGATGAATGCCGATGCTTCACTGGCTGATGAGCTGAACACGTTTTATGCTCGCTTCGACGCCACAGCAAGCTGTGGTTCCCACGTGCTTCAAACAGTCCATTATAGTTCCTGTTCCAAAGAAACAACAGCCCGCTTGCCACAATGACTACCGTCCAGTAGCACTGACCTCAATTGTGATGAAGTGTTTTGAAAGACTGATGAGAGATCACATCACTTCTTCACTTCCTGCCACCATCGACTCACTTCAGTTTGCTTACCGGACTAATCGTTCCACAGACGATGCCATATCTCACCTGCTCCACACATCCCTGAGTCACCTGGACACTGGCAGAGGGAATTATGTTAGGATGCTGTTCGTGGACTACAGTTCAGCATTCAACACAATAATTCCCTCTAAGCTTTTCACCAAGTTGACGGATCTAGGACTCAGCTCATCACTGTGTCAGTGGATCCTCAACTTCCTCACAGACAGACCCCAATCAGTGAGGGTGGGAAAACAAGTCTCCCCCTCCATCTCACTCAGCACTGGAGTGCCTCAGGGCTGCGTTTTAAGCCCCCTGCTGTACTCACTGTACACTTATGACTGTGTAGCCACATCAGACACCACCTCCATTGTCAAGTTTGCTGATGACACTGTTGTTGTAGGCCTGATCTCCGACAACATCGAGACGGCCTACCTGGAGGAGATTAGGAACCTGGAGACCTGGTGCCAGGAGAATAACCTCCTCCTAAACATCAGCAAGACTAAGGAGCTGATCGTGGACTTCACCACAAAGCAGGCGAGGGATTACAAACCCCTCATCATCAGTGGCACACCAGTGGAGAGAGTGGACAGTTTCCGATACCTGGGTGTCCACATCACTCAGGACCTGTCATGGTCCTGCCACATCAACACCCAGGTTAAGAAAGCCCGTCAGCGTCTCTTCTTCCTCAGAAGACTTAGAGACTTCCATCTGCCACTGAAGGTGCTCAAGAACTTCTACTGCTGCACCATCGAGAGCATCCTGACGGCAAACATCTGCACCTGGTTTGGGAACAGCACCAAGCAGGACAGACGAGATCTGCAAAGAGTGGTGCGCTCAGCCGAACGCATCATTCAATCAGAGCTCCCTGACCTGCTGTCCATCTACACCAAGCGGTGCAAGTCCAAAGCTAGGAAGATTATGATGGACCTCTCCCATCCCAACAATGGACTCTTCTCACTGTTGAGGTCTGGGAAGCACTTCCGCTCCCTTAAGGCCAAAACAGAGAGAATGAGGAGGAGCTTCTTCCCCCAGGCTATTCGGGCCCTGAACCAGGTGTAGGACTGTACTCTCCCACACACATCACTATAAGACTGGACTCTCACACACATCACATCACCACACGCACCACCACACATTTCCTATAATTTCCTATAATTTATAATCTTTATAATCTCTCTCTGCTGTTTGCACATTTTTATTTATTTTTATTTTTATTTTTACTGTAAATTCCTAAGTTAATTTGTAAATTTTGTAGTAAATTGTAAATACTGTAAAACTTTTTTCTGTCATTTAATGGTCGGGCATTGCGCAGCTACAAGCATTTCACCCCCATGTCATACTGTGTATGGTTGTGTGTGTGTGACAAATAAAATTTGAATTTGAATTTGAATTTGAACTTAGCCATTTTCTTAAGCAGTAAAATATGAAATTAGTAGTCCAGTGATCTGATTATAGGGGACAGAGGGCATGTGCATGGATCTTGTCTACCTTCTGTTGTCCATGACTTGGGATCCTTTGTGAACATTTACAAATATGAACACTAGGGCACTTGGGTATAAACAGAACATTCAATAAAAACATAAAAAAATGGTGAGAAAAAAGTCCAAGCTTGGATGGAGAACTGCTGTGTGATAAAAATAAATTGTGCAAAGTAATCATGACGTAAACGAAGCATGGATTCAATAATCAATGTCCCTGAACAGATGACAACTGTGTAGCAGACAACATGAGATCAGAGTCGAGGAATGAGGAAATGTTACTCAAATGCACATGAAATGAGCACACATTGCATATCATCATCATGGGTTTTGTATCATTTACCATCTGGGGTTTACCAGGATCTTTTTTCCCTATTGCATTTCCTCCTGTAACATTCTGCAACTCCTTTTATCCCCATAAAGCAAGTCCTTAATATTCACATTAGTGGAAATTAGCATTAGTATGTATTTTCAAATACATTTTGATGCATTTTGCATTAAGTTTGGATAGAAATCTAACTGCTGACATGTATTTGGGTGTTCTTTGCGTATTCTAGTCACAGCAAAACTCCCCTTTTGTGCAGTAGCCATGGATTGTTGGTTGATTCCATTTATTAAAAAGGTTGTTTTTTTTCCCCCCAAATGCAGACAATTCTGTGTTTTTTACTTCCATTCTGTTTCCCTCAAAGTTTGAAATTGGAGCTATTTTTTGTTAGGAAGCATGGATGGAACTTAACAGCAGAAAGAACCCTTTTTTATATTGTTTGGGTATTTACTGTAGCAAATGGACCACATCGTGGTGATACCTAGTACTTGTAGCAGCAAGCCTTTAACTGACTTTACTCTTGCTTCCAAATGGATAGTTAATCTTACTGAATATTCAGTCAAGTAGAAATGGGTTAAGAGGTTGCAGCGGCAGTGAGACGCAGAAGGTCCCAGATGCTGCTTGTAGCCTGAACACCCTGGAGTATTCAGCATTAATGCAGATATACTGAAACAGTAGTTCTCCCTGGTGCAGAGATGGAGATGGGACTGAATAAGTACTCAATGCAGCAAAACAATAGAGCTATCCAATGCGTCATAGGGTGTAGTGCACAGTTATACCTTATGCAGCAAATGCAGAGAGCAATTGCATGATGCAGCAAGCACTGCACAGCAACTAATAAGCACACACACACAGACACACACCCATATTGAAAGTATGTTAACTGTATGCACACATTCCTACAGTTGCACTCAAACACTGTTTCTGTTACTGTCTCTATCACTTTGTCACACACGCGCATATATACAGAACTCTTACATTTACACATACAGCCTATAGACAGCAGACATATGGACCTTCAGACACAAAGACATACACACAAATAGATTCTTTCTGACACACAAAGTCACAGACAAAGGCGCACACACTTCTATAGGAGCAGCAGCTTTCACCTGAAAAATAACTGTACTGCTGACACGCCAACATCAGCTGTCTGCATGAGAAAGGCAGGAAGGAGCGAGGGAGGGAGGGAAGGGGGTAAGGGGAGTGTGGTGGGGGGAGAGAGTGCACAGATGGAAGTGAGACAAGAAAGGACTGATGGGGAAACAAAAGTGATGTGGAGAGAAACCAGCAGCATTTTGTCAACACAAATGGGTGTGGTGTCATTAAGCACTGCCCAATGCTGCCCATCTACAAGATGTGCTTTGCGGTGGATGAAAGTATTATTCATGCATTAGTAATATTTAAATTTAGGATTTTAACATCCTGCAATACATTTGTATACACATACTAGCATCTTATATAGAAGACTGGCCAGTAACACACTTAAAGCAACTTTAGTGGTATAGCTTGTTTTAAAAGAAATAATTTGAGGGGCCTTCAAATTAAAGTAATGCAGTATAGTGACAAGGTACTCATTAAAGTAAGTAATAAAGTAAGTAAGCCAGGATATTTTTTTAAAGTTATCACCAACATGAAAGCCCATACGTGTCATATATGCTAATCTGCAAAACGTATCTCCATGGCAAATCTCTATAAAACAAATGTAACTATAATTTAATCTGAATTGAAATTTCTGTGTATTTAATCCACCTTGAATTTTTTTCCTAGTTAAAATGTGCTCCATGACTAAATAACAGTGCATAACCAGTAGTTCACGGCAGTGACGCAGAACCAAGCTATAGGTTTTGGTATGTCTGTGTTTACTTCTTAGAGCTGTATATTACAGAAGATGCTCAGCTCCCATTACCAATGCCCACGACGCAATAACAGACTGTTTTTGCCTCACCATATGGCGGCATGTCAGAGACAGGAGAGCTCTGCTATATGCCAACTCTGACGTGTAGGACAGCAAATATGAGCAGAGCATTTTATCATGACTAGCAAATGCAGGCCCACTTTTGAATACTCAGTTGTAGAAAGTGAGTGAGGTTTCAACGTGATTACAAAGTTTCCACCGAATTTCATGCACAAGTTACAGTGGGGCAAAAAAGTATTTAGTCAGCCACCGATTGTGCAAGTTCCCCCACTTAAAATGATGACAGAGGTCAGTAATTTGCACCAGAGGTACACTTCAACTGTGAGAGACAGAATGTGAAAAAAAAATCCATGAATTCACATGGTAGGATTTGTAAAGAATTTATTCGTAAATCAGGGTGGAAAATAAGTATTTGGTCACCTCAAACAAGGAAAATCCCTGGCTCTCACAGACCTGTAACGTCTTCTGTAAGAAGCTTTTCTGTCCCCCACTCGTTACCTGTATGAATGGCACCTGTTTGACCTCATCATCTGTATAAAAGACACCTGTCCACAGCCTCAAGCAGTCAGACTCCAAACTCCGCCATGGCCAAGACCAAAGAGCTTTCGAAGGACACCAGGAAAAGAATTGTAGACCTGCACCAGACTGGGAAGAGTGAATCTACAATAGGCAAGCAGCTTGGTGTGAAAAAATCAACTGTGGGAGCAATCATCAGAAAATGGAAGACATACAAGACCACTGATAATCTCCCTCGATCTGGGGCTCCACGCAAGATCTCATCCCGTGGGGTCAAAATGATCATGAGAACGGTGAGCAAAGATCCCAGAACCACACGGGGGGACCTGGTGAATGACCTGCAGAGAGCTGGGACCAAAGTAACAAAGGTCACCATCAGTAACACACTACAACGGCAGGGAATCAAATCCCGCAGTGCCAGACGTGTTCCGCTGCTGAAGCCAGTGCATGTCCAGGCCCGTCTGAAGTTTGCCAGAGAGCACATGGATGATACAGCAGAGGATTGGGAGAATGTCATGTGGTCAGATGAAACCAAAGTAGAACTTTTTGGTATAAACTCAACTCGTCGTGTTTGGAGGAAGAAGAATACTGAGTTGCATCCCAAGAACACCATACCTACTGTGAAGCATGGGGGTGGAAACATCATGCTATGGGGCTGTTTTTCTGCCAAGGGGACAGGACGACTGATCCGTGTTAAGGACAGAATGAATGGGGCCAAGTATCGTGAGATTTTGAGCCAAAACCTCCTTCCATCAGTGAGAACTTTGAAGATGAAACAAGGCTGGGTCTTCCAACATGACAATGATCCAAAACACACCGCCCGGGCAACAAAGGAGTGGCTCCGTAAGAAGCATTTGAAAGTCCTGGAGTGGCCTAGCCAGTCTCCAGACCTCAACCCCATAGAAAATCTGTGGCGGGAGTTGAAAGTCCGTGTTGCTCGGCGACAGCCCCAAAACATCACTGCTCTTGAGAAGATCTGCATGGAGGAATGGGCCAAAATACCAGCTACTGTGTGTGCAAACCTGGTAAAGACCTATAGTAAACGTTTGACCTCTGTTATTGCCAACAAAGGTTATGTTACAAAGTATTGAGTTGTATTTTTGTTATTGACCAAATACTTATTTTCCACCCTGATTTACGAATAAATTCTTTACAAATCCTACCATGTGAATTCATGGATTTTTTTTTCACATTCTGTCTCTCACAGTTGAAGCGTACCTCTGGTGCAAATTACTGACCTCTGTCATCATTTTAAGTGGGGGAACTTGCACAATCGGTGGCTGACTAAATACTTTTTTGCCCCACTGTATGTAAAGGTGCAATAAGTGAGTATTTAATTTTAAAGGATAATTGCCCAAAAACCTGCCCTAATAGTCTCATCTCACATTTCCCTGCTTGGCTGGCCAGGACTCTGCTGTGTTGGTCCTCACTGCCTTCGGTTGTCTCGCAGACAATAGTACTATATACTTGAAGTCCATCCATCAAGGACTGCCACAACAGTGACCTGACCACTCTGCAGGTGGGGAGAAAAAAAAAGTGGGAAAAGACAAGAGGGCAAGGGGTGAGAGGGGACAAGGCTAAGCAGCTTCCTATCCCTTTCAAAATAAAATGTTTGGATATAGCACATTAAACTAAAATTAACTAATATGTGACAGGAAGTGGAAAGAGTAATTCATTACCTTTAATTATCAGCTGTGTTATCAACTGTGTTATTAGTACTATGTGTGAATATGTTAAATGTACCAATAATAAAATTAAATATATAATAATAATAATCCTAACCCTAACCTTAAACTCTTTACTGGTAGGGAAGAGCAAACGATATCCAAACATCCAGGATATTTATGTCCTTTGCAAAGGGATAGCGGATTTTAAAGACTATTTGAGACAAAAACAAATTAATTTCTTCGTTCTTAAAAAGATACTTAGTTAATCAGGTTTTTCCAATCAGTATAAGCATCATCTATCATCTGTGCAGTTGTGGCTCAGGAGGTCATCTATTAATCACAAAGTCAGAAACAGATTTAATTCTTGGCTGAACTCCAAAACCACCTCCCTGCAAAATGTGTCCTTCTGAAATGTATAGTGCTGTATCTCTACAACAGAGAGTGTCAATGGGTGAATGTGGCTTGTAGTGTAAGATGTTTTATTAATGAAGTAAGTTTAAAAGTGCTCTGAAGCTTTTCTGCAAACTAAGGCTGAAAAAATGTTAGTAACATGTCACTATCCCATAAACTTGTACGTTTATGTGACAATACTTTAAGGTTTAAGTTCATGACGTCTGGGCCAGTGGCAGATTAATGAAGTTCAAGAGGCTGAACATCCTCTTGACAGTTTAACCAATTCCACTTTTGCTTTAAAAGTCAAATATTTCACTACCTCGACTCATTCCCAACCAGATGGCTTTCAGTGCTGATATGTTTGGTTTGGCAAGAGTTTGGCAAGAGTTCTTACTGACATGGGCTGAGTGTTCTTCCTGAGGGCCCCATATTCTGGGATCAAGCTATACTCGTTATATAAATACATAAAAAATAAAATAAAATGGTGGTATCGATGACCGATCCTATGACTAAAGTGGATGAAAGATTTGCTTCATTTTTATTGCATCAAAGAATTCCAGTTTAGAATTCCTACTTTAGGTTCAATAGCATCAGCATTACAGAGTCCTTGTTATTTGGTTTTTATTTAGTCTCTCATTATCAATTTGGATTAGATAAAGTAATCAATGTTTAATGGTATTTTTAAAATTACACTCTTGGTTGAAAATAAATCATATTGACTTAATATTAGTGAAATTTAAAACAATTACCAAGAGCTTAAAAGGTTAACAGTATTCGTGAATTCTTTTATTTTATTGATGCTATGCTATAATCCCTTTTTGTATTTTGTTAAATCAATTCACTAATTAAAATATTCAGCAACCTGCAAGATTATTTCTCTAAAAATCAAATCCATACAGAATGCATTTTTTCCCCAGAGGATGCAAAACTGCTGAGTACAGGTCCCGCTGCTATCCCATTGAGTTACGCAAGAAAGAAGCTTGACATTAGGCGAACACATTACATTAAGGCTGATGTAAATTTTCAATAGTTTAAAGGACAAAAAAAACCCATGTAAATTTGATTTGCAGGGTTTTACTTTGGCAACAACATCATGCAGGGTAATAAGGCAGACCCAGGGGAGCTAAGAAAGCTGTAGGCATATCAACCAGAACAGGCTGTAACTCTATCAGTAACTTCTGCTGACACAAAGGCCTCTTCAACCACGCTGAGGACTGCAGTAAGTACTACCCTGCTGTGTATACTGCTAAAGACATTTATGTATCTCCTGGACATGAGAGGCAGGGGCAGAGAGGAGGAGGGGGGAAAGAAAAAAAAAGAGGAAAAAAACTGCAGAAGTGTGAAAGAACAGGCGAAGGGGAAACAGTAAAGACAGAGAGAGGATGAGGGGGTGAGCGCAGTGGAAGGTAGATGTTCCACTCTCCTGCTCAGTTCTGCCTTAATGCTGATGTTTATTGGAACTGTCAGTCCTGCTGCGGCACAGTGGCACACACATGCACACACTCACGCATGCATAGAGAGATCTAAGACGTGCCTGTACTCTTTAGCACTTAATACACACACATAAATATGTGAATACTTTAGCTATATGAATATATATAAGCACATGTGTGTTTTATGCATACTTACATATGAAAGCATACAGACACATAGAGGGATGCCGATAGTCTAGAAAGTAGTGGCAAACAAAGACGTCAGCTCTATCAGAACTTCAATGTGGATGCACACCAAACATTGAGAAAGAAAGTTGATGTTTTGGTGTGTGCGTGCATGTGTGTGTCTGAATCGCATTATTTTAAAGGTTTTTGCTGCAGTTAGTTGTGCCTCTCTAATCATATGCAAAGGTGTTGTATGTTTTTAAATGTTGAAAGGTTGTTTAAAAATATATGCTCATTAAAAAAAAATCTAATTAGCTATCTAAAATGAAAAAAAAAAAAACACCTCATTATTAGGGCAATATAAATGTTAATATTCATAGCTATGGACTTTCAAGATCATGAGCTTCCAGCACAACAAAATTAAGTGTATTTACTTACCAGCTCATAATTTATCTAAATGCCTCCGTTTCCTCTTCTCCATCTGCCATATTGCAGCTGTTTCACATATTTATGTTTCCAGATTTCATCTTGAATTTGTCATATTTAATTACCGTGTTGATAAACATTATTAGAGTGAGTTAGGGACAAAAATAGCAGCAATTATTCTTCATAATATAATTTTTGTTATATGACCAATATCGCATTCTGGAAGATAATCTACTTTGTTAGACACACATTTAATTTTGCTTATGATGATTATTGAAGCAACGCATTCATAATTAGGCAAGTTTTTCTTTCTACTTGCTAAGCTGACATTGTGGTGAAAGGGATAAAGTTTTCATCAGACAGGGATGACTCCATGTTTGCGGGACTATCGGCACACAAAGCTCTTGTAGTCGTTTCCGTGCATCTTGGCATTTGCTGCTGCAACGAGTCAATTTCCCCCCACGGGGATTAATAAAGTTTCATCTTATCTAAACCTTTGAGCACCACAGGATTTTCAGTGTGGTGACTAGAAACCAACTGGTGCCTTCAAACACATGGAGACAGACAGTAATTTGACATCCGGATTATTTTCCCTGGATCTGTAGAGCAGTTTTGTGAGGATATCTTACAAATAATGATGTAACTTTTTAATCTTCTTATGCCCTGCAAGTCTGCCCAGAGTTTAGCTTATCAAGCAGCATATAAACAAACATCATATGACAAGGACCTCTTCTGGTTGTGTGAATGACTGCTGTCCCTGAGAGGTAAAAGCTTGAGCATTTTTAGTCTTGAGGCAGCTAAACACTGCACACAGACAAAAATAAAAACATAACATGCACAAAGCTTCATTGTTCAATTATTCCACTGATGCAGCAGGATGGCTGGCAAAGTGGCCAAATGTGAAAATGCATGCTGGTAATAGAGATTGCATCATAAACTGCAGAAGTTTTACATTAGAAAACAGAAACTCTGCACACTCATGACATTCTTGCAAAGACCTGCATGTCTTTTATCCTGTCTTCCTTCTCTCACCCCAACCGGTCGCAGCAGATGGCCGCCCCTCCCTGAGCCTGGTTCTGCCGGAGGTTTCTTCCTGTTAAAAGGGAGTTTTTCCTTCCCACTGTCGCCAAAGTGCTTGCTCATAGGGGGTCATATGATTGTTGGGTTTTTCTCTGTATCTATGAAGCGCCTTGAGGCGACTTTTGTTGTGATTTGCCGCTATATAAATAAATTGAATTGAATTGAAAATTTTTCTTTGCCAAAGAAAAAAAATCACGTGCCCCTTTAAAGTCACTGATCTGTTACACAAACCTTCCTGGGCTGCCCTTCTTCACCTTACCTATAAGAAATGGCATGCTTCCACTAATGCAGAACCATGCAATTTGTTGTCTGCTGTGGGGCGAGGAGGAAGGGCAAGTGTTCCTGTTTCTATTGATAGTGACAGAGAAACAGCAGGAAATGAAGAGAGAAAGAACGACAAGCAGAAACGATGACTGTTCAATGCATCCAAGGACATTGTGGTTCACGGTCAAGGCCAGCATGACAACCTACTTGTAATCCATGTTAACTATTAGCTGGTAACTATGAGAAAACACACTTATTCAAAGCATCAACCATGGCATAATTATTCCCTAACCATAACCAACTAGTTTTACATTTATGGCATTTTGAAAATTAAGAGCATGGTGTTATTTCTTTTTCAAAAATGCCACCTCGGATATGCTACATTAACAGGCATACACAGAGTGGCATGAGCCCTCTCTGTCATTATCCGGCCAGCTTGGCTGTGTCTCTCTCTCTCCTCCTCCTGCTCTCGCTCCATTACTTGCTCCTGCTTCTTAAAGACAGGCTAAATGTGACATCAGTACCGTCTCCCCATCCCAGAGCCAATTTAATGTCTCTGCATGGTGCAACACCTGCCTATCTGGTCAACTGTTACTTCCCATTAGTCAGCTCATTCCCTCCACTGTACGAAACCATGTGAAAACCTAAATGTGTATGCAAATGTCTTTCCTTTCCTCTCAAACTCATGAGATTGAAATGCATACCAAATATTACATGGAAATACCATATAAGACAGCACAGGCACACACCTCGAGGTAAAGAAATAAATAAAAAAAACATATTACAGTGAATTTCACATGGACAGAAAACATAAAAACACCCGTAAATACACTTTCATACTATGTGCAACGTGAATCCTCACATACACACTCACATGCAAACATTCATGAGCATGCAGACCTCGTTTTCCAGCTTTGATTCCAACTGCGAGACATCAGAACATTGCATGAATAAACCAATAAACAGCAAAAGAGGGATTACAAAAAAAAAGAAAGTAAAGGGAAGGCAGTGATAGAGCGAGAGTGACTAACTGAAGGGAGAGAGAGAGAGAGAAATAAAGCAGTAACAGTTAACAGAGTGAGAGAGAGAGAGATGTTGAGGAGAAGACTCCTGACATCACTCGTCTCCGTTGGTTTTCAGAGGCGAGACAGCTGGACAGACTGCTTATGCAGCAATACCCTTCTGTGTCGGACTCTCTTCTCTCTTTCTCTCCTTATCCCCAACACACACATTCACACAAACACTGTCTGCTGCCTACCCCCCAAACCTTCCTCCTCCTCTTTACTTATCCACACCTCGTCTACCTCTTTAAAACCGCCTCTCTTCCCATTTCCCTATTCCCGGCTCGTCTCCTCTATTGTTTGCGTGTCTTCCTTCTCTCCCCAATTCTTGTCTTCCTCATCCTCACCTCTAGCAACCTTACCTTCTACTATTTACTCTCTTGTTCCCCTTTTCTCCTCTTCACTCAATCAAAGCTCTCAGCCTCTCAGTATTTCACTGCTTTTTGGGGTTCTTATATTTCCCTTCTCACCTCATCCTCATTGTTTTTCCTGTACTGTTGACTCCCCCTGCTTCTCTCCTCACCTCACTCAGCTGCACTGCCTCTCATCGCACTCTCTCCCTGCTTATCTCATCTTCTGTAGTTGCATCTCTTCATGTTCTCTGAAGGAAGTGATGATGAGGATAGACCCCGCAAGTGACCCAGCTGCATCATTCCTCCACCAGTAGGCAGAGAAATCATTTCACATAGAAAAGAAGCATATGCAGAGATGTTTAATCACTACAGTCAGGTTGTTTTAACCTTTTCTGTCTTGTATGGGCAGGAACATCACTGCTTTTGTCAAATGTTAAAATGCTGCACCCCATTTTACAGGGTAACTCATGGCTGAGTTTGGTGCAAAAGTCCCCCAGTCAGCTCATGACCAGCTGGACATTAGCAGCATGACATTTCTCCCATTTTAACCACAGACTGTACATAAAAGATGGGTGTAGCTACCATGACGTCACCCGCCAGGTTGTGAAGTTCTGCTACGAATCGTTAACTTCTGGGTTAACTTTAGATGGGCTGAGTGAAAAAACGGAATAAACAGGAGCCTGCTTTTTTAAATAATTGATACGATAATTTACAACCTGAGCATATTGTTCAGTTAAATAAGATCTGAAACTATTAATTAAAATGATAAGGTCAGAAAGAAAGTTAACTGAGGTCATAAATCCAAGGAACCTTTCCCATAGGCTTCTGTACAATAAGAATTCTTTATGCTATCGAAGCAGTCTCCCCCTACTGGACATTAGAAAGAATACAGGTTATTTTTCAAACAACTTTGATAATCACAACACTGACTAACGTGAAGTATTATTTGCGAAGAGGTTGTCCAGGAGTGTGTCCTGCAGTTATTTCCATTTCAACATTTCAATCTGTAGCACACTGCATTTCACTTCTCCTTTGAAAAGTGCCATTCAAAACAGGTATAAACACTTTAGACATTTATACAACACTACATACAAACAACTTTATCCGGAGAATGCCGGTTTTTCTCTGAGGTCCTGCCACTTATTTTAAATGCTACAGCAACAATGAAAAAAAAATGACACTTTTTCTCAATTCATTGCAAATGGCTTTAAATATTACAATATGTTCTAGAGCTGACTTTAGGGCTCTCTTGTTTATCCACAAAACACTGAACGGCTTTGCACAGCACGCCTAAAAGCTAAATTGCTGAATTGAAATCGATGAAATTTCAGGCAGCCTGAAAAAAATCCCATTACGGCTTTAACAATGGCCACAGCATTAGTCAAGGAAAGAGGCACGTGCAAACTTTCCTGTTTGTTGAAATACTGATTGCTGCAATTTTTCTTTAATTTTCACTAGAAGATGTTTTTAAATGAAGTTTTCCTTGCTGGTAATCTCCCATCTGTTAATACAAGTCAAAGTAAACCTGCAAACTGGGGATTTCTGGGGTCTGTTGCAGAAATCAAATTAGTGTATTTGCAGTATAGTATATGTTAAAATAAACTTATGGAACTCAATAGCAGGAGATGGTAATGTGATGTAGACATTTCTATAAATTTAAAAATGCATCAGTCACTCAAAAACTTTTCTGCGCTCCTTTAAAGCTGCGTGGTACACTTTTAGAAAATATATGGAGAAAGTTAGTGAAAGGGTTTTCTGAGTGAGGCGTTTAGAGGAGGAAGACTGAATTTCTGAACGCAGCTTGAAAAAGCAGGTGCCGTATTTGCCTTTAGTAGTGCTACCTTCCCCTCCTTCCTATTTACAATATAAAGAATATTTCTGGTTCACTATCAGTTCATTTTCTCTGTGTCTATATGTCTGTGCATTTTTTTCCCCTCTCTTTTTTGGATAGGGGAAGATAATTGAATGAAATTACCAGCCATTTGCAAATCAAGCAGGTTTCATTCCAAAGTGAGATATCTGGCATTTGAATAATAGTCGCACCTTTCGGGAAATAATTGCTTGCATGACAGCAAAGTATATTTGGGTGGAACTATTTTCAATCATTTCTGTGTAACCATGATACCTTTCCCACTTCCAAAAGTTATGTCTGAGAACAGAAGAATCCTTTATTGTAAACTGACACAAGATATCCCAAAAATAAATAAAACCACTGCAATTATTACTATTTCCTTTTGCTCTTTTTGTAAATAAGCTTGCAGCTTCACTGAGATTTAGGAGTTTTGCAATTCATTTTTTTTTCCTGTCACATTCATCGTCCTTGGAAACATCTAGATGGTCCTGATTTTGATCCAGCAGTTTTCCTACAGTCAGCTGAATCTGCTGCGTTTGTGCTTCTGACGTTTTCTCCTTAGTCTCTGAAGATTTGAACCTTGTCAGATCTCAGGGCAGGCGATGACCTTGGCTTTGTCATTGAGATATGCTGACAAAGTCTAAGCTAGTAGTAAAATGGATTTTACTGGTATCGAAGCCAGAGACGCTTTGTGTTCCAAGTAGTCTGCAGGTGTCCTTCAGAAATTTTGTGTATCTCATGAAATCAACAAACCACAGCTTTAATCAATATTTCTTTAATCACACAAATACTTGTCTTTCAAAGTGTGACTCATATTGAAACCATGAAAGAAAATTCAAACCCAACTGTTCTGTTTTTTGGGGGAGGGTTTTAGATTTGTGATGCTTTTCACGGTTTTACTTTACTGTTTGGGTACTCATAGTTAGCACTGTAACAGCTACCTTTTAAGCACCAGAAGTGAGAAATATTTCATGAAGAGTAGACCTAAAATGGGATAGAAGAGGGATGCAGAGGTTGAACTCCATCAGGTGGGGCCTTTCTGTGTCGCATTTGCTCTTGCTGTACTTAAGTCGGTTCTCTGCAGGTACTCCTGTTTCCTCCCATAATCACAGTCCCGCAGACGTGCATGGGTGAGGCTAACTGGCAATTCTAATTTGGCCACATACGTAAATGTGAAAGTGCAGGGTTGTATGGGTATGGTTATCGCTGCAATAGATTGGCTACCCCACCTTTCACGACGGATAGATGGATGGAAGTAAAACGCAAGAGAACACTGAAGTTCTGTACACCAAGCAGACGCAAACACAGCTAAGAATTGCTGCACTGCATCTGCTTGATATCAAAACAGATGTTCACAAACAAGCTGTCAAATTACCTTAAAAACCGATAATATGTCAGTAATTAGTACCTGTTTCTGTTGCCCTCAGCAAGCCCAAAAATCTGTTATTAAATATCTGAATGAGGTGTTCAGTTTTTTTTACTTAGAAAGGTTGGGTGCCAGATTTAACCATATACACTTTTAAATCCCATGAACACAATTCCTACAACAACTACGACAATGATATAATCTCTACAGCTCATTACAGTTTTAGTGTTTAAGGATAAACTGTTGGGCGGATGAAAGGTGAAATATATTCCCTCACTGCAGTGGTGTAGATCCCACACGTTAACCCCCACACAGGCTGTTTTCACAGTAATTGATTCAGACACGCTAATCTTTTAACCCATGTCACTAACTCGGGCTGCATTTGAAGTTATGCTGACATAAGAAGGGAATGCATTACTTTTACGCTACGCATTGTCCAACTCTATTATGTTAATAACTTGCTACTCTGTGCTCTGGATGTGAGCATGTGCATGTGTCTGGTGTGTCTGTACACGCAGAGGGTACAGGCTGCAAGCCTGGCATTATATTTAAATTTTAGCTTGTCATTTTGGATTTGTCGTAAATCTACCTGCAGAATACATTGTTTCTCTGCTGCTGTGCGCGCACGCATGTGTGTTGGTGGATTTGAGAGTTTAATTTTAGCAAGCGCACAAGGACATTTGGAGCGATTACGTGAAACAAAGGACATCAACAATGTCTCAACGTATTGATTGCTACCATTATAGACACGCATACCATATGCCAAGCTACCTGATTAACCATTGTGGCTGATTAACAACGTTTCTCCTTTTGTGGAATTTTATTGCCGGCGCCGTTGTTTTTGTTTGCATTTGTCATCCAGGACACAACAAAATCCCAGCTCGGGTAGTATTACTATTGTTCCTTCTTACTTTTTGTGTCCCTTTTTTGTCACTCTTTCCATCTCGCTCTCATTCCCTGCACTGCAGTGCAAAGACGTCCACGCAGCTGCGAGAATTTTTAATGAAGGCAGCTTTGGATAATACAGCCTCACCCAGGGGACCGCTTGTTTGGAAATAATTATCTCTTACAGCTGGCAGAGAGAAAAAGGGACAGAGTTAAAGAAAGAAAAGAGAAATGTGTGAACGGGAATTGTAAGGGGGAGGGGGGGCGAAGGGTCTTCATCTAAATGTAGGCACATGCCCGCACTGAGATAGTTGAGAGAGAACAAACAATAAAGAGAGAGTTGCAACTCTGCTCCACTTGCTTAAATTGGCTTGTGCAATTATTAATATCCTGTATTTACAGTGAGCACTCACCTTTGTCTCATACACGCAGGAATGCACAGAGTTAAAACGCTCTAATGGAAGCCGAGCTTAGCTAAACTCAGCTGCGTCTGAGCACGCAAAGCTGGGCTGATGAAAACAAAACAATAACAGTGTAAAGGATTTGTGATTAAATTAGAAATGGTGCGGTTGCATGTTGGAAACTGAGCTGAAGAGGTTTTATCCTTGTGTAGCTTCTCTGTGCGGCTGGTTATTATATTTAACCCTCCTGACTTCAGTGTGTGTGTGATAGCACGCTACATTTGCTTTATCTATTGCCGGTTGCCAAACACAAATACAGCCACAGCATGCCACATCAATCCCCTGCTGCTGGTTCCGTTACCCTAAATCATCTAAACACACATGCACGCACACACACACACACACCGTCATGTAAACACCCACTGATGCAATAGCATGCCAATACCTAGAGTCGCCCCACCCTTCCCCTCTTTACATTTTATCGCCTTCAGCACAGTTTTCTCTTTTATCTTGTTTTTCCTTTTTCCGTTTCCGGCCCGTGAGTGTCTTTCTTTTTTTCCAGGAGCCTTATAAAGCTGACAAAGCCAATAAAGAGTCTTTAGGTGAGATGGGTCAATGCTACAGTTTCATCTCTACACAAAGACACCTTCAAACACAGGGCAGGGGGGGAAGAAGAGGTCAGAGGGGTGGAGAGGACACCTGCCAGAGAGGAAAGCAGGGGATGACTGAAAGAGAGGGGAGAATGAGGAGAATATTGAGGAAGATATCATGTGATAAAAAGCGATAACGCCAAGGACGAGAGGGAGAGCCTGGGCTGCAGAGGCAAAATGGCAGGACAACAGGAGCAGGTGGATAAAGACATGATTATGATAAACCAACAGGATGAGCACACACAGCTCACTCTCCCCTCCCCTCTCTGTGCATCATCTCTTTCCTGTGACCAGCCGTTAATTTATGACACGATAGCCGCGGCCATGTGCCCGAGAGCCGCACATAAATCTACCTCATCATTGTTAAACACAAGGGCACATCAAGGGTACCGCCTTCAGTGCACTGCAAAAAAAAATGTTCACCTCAACAAGTCACTAAAGACCTTGTTTTTCTTAGAACTGGTCAGAAGCTCTGCCACTGGGTTGATGAAAATCCCAGCGTGATTTCAGTATCTTCAAAAAAAACACAGATTTGAAAAAAAAAAAAAAACTTTTTATTGGGTTTTTTGAAAGAACAAAAAAAGGCAGCCACTCCACTAGAATAATTAAATTATTATACCTGAACATTTTTGGCAGGTTTTCCCGCGTTTGAAGAAAAACATCAAATGCATAAAGCAGAAACAATTAGCTGATCAAAAAAGAATTAATTGGCATCTTTTTGTAGATAATCAGCTGATATATAATGTTTAAAGCAATGCAAATCATTCATTTTTCAAGCCTCTTAACTGTGAACATTTGATGATTTTACACTACGTTAAATATTTTGTCCCCCATTTTTTGGCATTTAAAGTTTGAGAAAGTTTGAGGTGTAGTTTGCATTAAATGGACTGGATTGATATACTTTTGTAGCACTTTACTGAGGACTCCAAGTGCTTTAACACTACAGGCCACATTCATTCATTCACAAGCCTTTAAGGACTTTTTGCCTATCATACCCACACTCACACTTCAGTGGCTGAATCAGTTGCAATCTATAGTTCAGTATCTGTGCCCAAAGACACAGTGACATGCAGACTGGAAGAAATGGGGACACAACCACTGACCTTCCTGTTAGTAGACAATCAGCTCTACCTCCTGAGTGAAAGCAGCCACTAAAAACGCGTTTTGACAGGACAGAGACCAAATCGAAGGGCGTCTGAGGGTGTGCTTATGTCGAGAGTTATACCAAAACGGCATTTCTTTAATGCCGTGATGTTTGATGACCTAAAATTCAAAACACTATTAAATAAGTTAAACCGAGATGACAACAAAATCCTAGAAAAACAAAACCGAGGCTCTTTGAAAGACAGGAACACAACAGCACCAAGGTTACTCAGCCTTGGTAAAGGAGTGAGATCAGACCAAAGAGGGAAGACAAAGTGGATTATGGGAACAGGAAAGATCAGTTGGTCTGATAAGCTTATTGTCTTCCCCTTCAGCGCAGTACACACTGCACCACAGCAGGAAACTAACAAAGGCAAGCCAGAGGCACTACATTCAAACACACTTCGTCGTATCACAAGGCAGTATTGATTCATCTACATACACACACACGTACACCACACAGAGACATCATACAAATATGCAATCATACAGCAAGCATACAGCAGCCCACACACACACACAAAGTCATTTACATTTGATCCTGTATGTTGGAGAAACAAAAAGGCAATACCACCGCGGGCATCAGGAAGGCTTATACTATCCAAAAAAAAGGGGAAAAAAAGCTTCCACTTCAGGCTCAGTGTGATAGTCAACACTATCATCACAGTTACACGGACTCTCAGTCTCAAGAGTAATATACAATACTCCCTGTCTTCCATTTTCCGCTCACGCCTCTGTATCTCTTCCAAAAGGCTCATGTCTATATGGTCTCCTCAGTACAGATAATCCAAGCATGTACATGTAATTAAATGTGCACATTAATCACTCACATACTACACACATGCTCTTCATCTTACCCCACTTTTCTGTTCCTCATCATCATCAACCCCCATCCATTCTGTCTCCACGTGAGGGATCCCTAATTGAGGCCTCTCTCCTGAAAAAAAAAAATTTAAATTAAAAAAGAAAAAAATCTTTACCACATAGACAAATGGGGATTAAATTCTAAACAATCAACCAGCCTTTGGAAGAAAAGGCTCCCACGGGGCACACCTCATCCCATCTAATGCAATTTCTTAGATGTTCAAGCGTTAAATAAATAAATAAACTCCACTCTGTATGTGCTGTAATTAATTTAGAAGCGAATAGAAAATGAAATTACTGCTGGATCACAACCAACACAGAGGGGGAGCACTTTACATTGAGATGATGAAGGAAGTTTCATGTTCATGGACATGTGATGATGTACGTTATCAGGATGAGTGTGAGAGGCTGAGGTCCAATCAACACCTCCGGAGACCGACTGCAGTGCTTGGTTTTGACTGTTGATAATTATCATGTAAATTCCCCTGCCTGTAACATTTGTCTGACAAATTGAACATTTGCACATTTATTGCTTGTTATAATAGAAATATTCCTGACAATAGATGGAAAGTTTGAGATGTATTAGCTGTTCTAATATTGTGGTGGTGCAATGGGCACTGGCATCTCTGTCTGACTTCGAGCCTTGAGCTTGAGCTCTGTGTGGAGTTTATGTTGTCTCCTTGTGCTTTTGTGTGTTTCCTCTGAGTGTTTTTTTTTCTCTAAGGTTGAATGCTGATTCTAAATTGTGTGGTATGATGGACCTGTCCAGGAGGTCACTCTCGCTCTGCCCCGTGACAGCTGGGACAGGCTCCAGCCCTCTCAGAGTTCTATTAACCAATCATTTCTGAGCTTTTGGTTACATAAGGTTAAACAATCTGTGCATGCAGCAAAAGACAAATTACATTTGCAAATCCAATCCTGAATCTTGTGGAAAAATAAATGAAATTGTACCCTTTCCCCCCCCATTTTACGGCATTGTAAACAATGACCAGCAGACAGAGCAAAAGGTTTTGGCATAAATATTCACTAAACGGCAAAACAGATAAGCACAATATCAAACATAGTGCTGATTGATGTTTAAGTTCCACTGTTTTTTTTAAAAACACCGGTACAGTTAATTTGTTGCTGCAAAAAACCACGCAATTTAGCGCGAAGTCACAAAATAAGAGATTATATTCGGCTATGGATAATTTGCTAACAATGCAGGTGCTGAAGAGCATATATAAATAGACGTGTACATTAAATATAGGCTTACAGTGGCAGTCTGGCAGAAAGAGTCATTATAATAAAAACAGACTTTAGTAATTGACAGGCTCCAGTGCAAGTTATTGCATTCTGTAGCATTCGTATACAGACAACTTAGATCAATTCAAGGGAATCCCTGACTGTTGCCGCTAATATTTTTGATATGGCAGCAGAGATTTAAAAATTAGGTGGCTTGGTAACGTGCACGTTTTTAATCACGTTTGTCCGGCATTCCGAGAAACTGGAAAGATCTCACTCTTCTAACAGGCAGCCTTACATCTTTGCGATGTCTTTGCCATAAATGCAAACAGTTCAAGCACAAAAAAATAAGACTTTTTCTCATATTGAAAAATATGAACTCAGTAAATTAAGGTTGCACACTTGATTTCTCCCTAGATTTTGAACATTAAGAAAGGAACTCCCAGAAATGCAAATGCAAACACGTCAGTCACACAAATGAAAACTCCCCACATCTTACAATTTTGTCTCTGTGCTCTCTTTTTAAATACCAACAGTAAGTTTTTAACCCCAAAAACCCAGTTTGCTTTGGTGTATCATGTTAGCAAATCTAGCTCTTGACATTTTGAAATAGTGGTTAATATTTCTAGAGGATATGTGCACAGACTGTTCTACAAAAAATAAATGCAGAAGTTGAAGTTCTGCAGGTTTATTTTTGACCTTAAAACATGATCACTTCATGACAAGTGTTGTGACCTTTCTTATATTATATGTATAATAAGATTTTGATGTAAAATTCAGCAACTGCTATTACTGTTATTGTATGTTTGCCATTCTAATACTTAAAAGATTATTATTATAATTAAGAGCTTACTAAACACATGAAAACAGCGATGGGTAATGCTTTTAAAGACGTTGCGGTGAAAGCTTTTAAACAGGATTTGTGACATTTCATTTAGAGCATTTCTTAGTTGCTTATTTGAATGCTTCCTTATTGCCATTTGAAAAAAGCAATATGCTTGGCGGCTATGTTTTACAGTGTTTTGACTTAGCAATTTAATTGTCCTCGTGATGTCTGCTTGCCTTTCATACAAGAGTGCATATCAGCGTCAGCATCATGCAGAAAACCCTCACCGATGATTTTCCATTTGATTTACCACAGCTGATTGATGGTGTTGCCCCAGATGAGAAGGGGAATGAAAAATGTGTTTGGATTTTTTATTTATATATTTTACGGCCGTTGGAAAGAGAGACAAACATGTCATCATCTTTTTTGTATGTCATGCAAGTGCTCATTCACCAGACACCCACACACACACACCGTCTGTCAAACGCACACCTACATATGTTGCTTGTGTCTTAATGGATGAAATGAGGGGAGGGCCTCGTTTGCCAAAGTGTCGGCAGTGGACCGATTGCGGCGAGGTGATGAATGGCTGATCGAGGCTCTGCAGGGGTGCAGAGGAAACAATTAGTGCCATGTTGATCTCTCCTCGTCTCCTCCACCCTACATCCATCCCTCACGGCCCTGTTCTCCTCCTTGCTTTCAAGATTTGCTTCTAGATTTCTTTGTCAGGCAGTCATTACCAGCGGTGAAATTGTGGCCACGACTGTTGTCGTCGTCTAGCGAGTCTGTCTGTGTGTCTGTGTCTGGACAAATGTACCATAGTAGAAAATAGCATAAAGGAGTCAGGTAGTCAAAAGATTTTGTAAGTACAGTGAACTGATGCAGTCACCAGGTCTTCTGAACAGTAGAGCCAATCAAAATGTGCAACATTTTCTCAATAAGAGGAACGAGACGAAATGCTGAATAGTGCCACATAATATAAGACACCTAATGAGCCAAGGTCTGAGCCATGAATACTCAGTAATAATGAAGTAATGACTACTGAGTACCTATGTAATCGTGTAATGAGGTAGTAATGACACAGTACCCATGGGTCAGAATGTCAACATGTTAATGGGTGTCACAGTTGGAGAGATCCCATTACAACATCACTATCAGCCTCCCAGTTCCTTTAACTAAATCATTTTAGCATCTCTCTCTTGCTCTCTTCCTCCCTCTCCTTCTTCAGCTCGCTCACCGTTTTTTTTTATACTTCAATGAAGTTGCACCTTTAATGCCATTACTATTAATATGCATCTTGAGGGAAGAGAGGGACAGGCATAAATGAATAACGATGGAAATAGGGAACAGGTGGATGAGTGGTGGTGAGAGGACAATTAAGTATCTCATCCCGGTGATGCCAGCATCGTTAATGTTAGCTGCTGGTGAAGTCAGAGGGAGAGGAGGAGGAGGAAACGAGAAATGGGGACAAGTGAACAATAAATGAATTAGAAATATAAAGACAGATGAAGAGCTGAGGCGGTTGGAGAAGCAGACCAGCCTCAATTTTTAAAATCCGAGCTCAACATTTACAGTTTCAACGTGATAAGTCAGTGAAAAAAACGAATCTCAGCAATGTCCTATGACATCCTCAGGAAAGAAAATTGAAGATGATCAAAAAGTGAATATGAGTCACCTTCAATTAATCCTCTCTGGTCACAGCAATAATGCTTCATGTACAGAAGGAAGCTTTGCATCTTTTTTTGGGAGGCCGTCAGAACCAAAAAAGTTTCATTTTATAAATATTATCACCAGCAACTCCTTTGAAGTGTAATTACACTTTTAAGTATTTAGATCTCGTCACCACTGTGACTATAAGCAGGATTTCCGAGTGCCTGTGTGTGTTTTCAGCACCTGGCCCTCACATGGCGAGAGCGAGCTTATTTCTCAACTGGAAACAGCAAAAATGCATCGTAACTTTAATCATATTGCAAATTGGAAACCAGGTTGATTAGACACCAGAAGCGAGCTGATTTGTAATCTTGCGTGTTTCTGTCTGTTAATATGAGTTGAGATCTAGGTTGAGTTAAGAGTGATGTGTAAATGTTACTGCAAACACTCTGAAAGAGAACCGCCACAGCTTTTATGGAGGAGAGACCAGGGTGCACATTCAGACAAAAACACATTTAGACACATTTCATCAGACGACCAAAAAGGGGTGCATGTCTGAATGAGGCTTTGCATTTCTACAATGCTATCACAGGGACAGACTCCACAGACAGACGAAACAAAGGGCCTATTTTCCTGTTTTATCATGTCAAAACTTTTTTCACCTTCTTAAATTTTTGGAGCCCTATTTCTTATTATTGCATGCCACTGTCTGTGTACTTTGTAGCTTTTTACTGTTTTTCTGTATTGTGTTCATTAACACAGCTTTGGTCGCTAGAGTCCTCCTTCATTGTTATTTATTAGTCTAGTTTACTGATCAATCAATAAGATGACAAGAGGTCAACCTGATAAAACACACATCAAACTATTTTAAAGGGTCTGTTGCGCATTTAGACTGTCGATTATTATTTAAATCAGGTTATTGCAGTTTTACTTTTAGTCACATTTTAAAAACATACCTGGTTTTGACAGCAATGCTAAAGTACTAGTGTGGATACTGGAGCTCATATGTTGCACAGGACACACAATATAAAGTGTTATCTGTCCCACAACAAGGTCAGGCTGATGAATGGCCACTGTTCTCTAAAGTACAAGGCAGCACCGATCTGTTTATGTCACCCGACGACTCAGTGGAAAACAATCAGTACGTATGTGTGCATGCACAAGTACGTACCGATTATTATAGATATAAATACAAGGTTTTGCATAATATCTAAACACACGTTTAAACGTATTAATGTTCTTTGTGTATTAGAGTCACGAGCGTGTGTGCTTGTAAACATGCGGACAATAACCACAGCAGGTGTCAGAGGATCCCTGCTTTGTACTTAGAGTGCACAGGCAGATAAATCGCTCACACCGAGTCACCGATCATCACTGCAAATAGGTCATGACATAAACAGGCTAAAGAGGGAGGATGGGAGCCACAGAGACTGCCCCATAACTGAAAATGTAAAAGTCTTATAGCAGCAGGAGGAACTCAGCAGCTCATCAGGTTCATGGGTGTCTCAAAGTTTAATGTGAGGTGAGGCACTGGAACTAATTCCTGTTTGAATTGGGGACATTGGTCTGATAATTACAACAGTGAATAAAAACGGCCTCACAGTCGAATCTTCAGCACATTATTGTTTAGTGATAAATAATTTGTGGTCTTAGAAGTTTTCGTCCGGCCGAGGTGTCCTTGAGAAGAAATATCGATTTGCTGTTTTGTATACTCCTCTAAATGAGATCCTTCATCAAAGTAACATTTTCACTGAAATAAGCATTGAACAAAGACTAGCCTGACCTCTGAATGTTCAGACTTAGATACCTCTGTACTTAACTTCTTCACATTTTGCACAAATGTTCATTTGTACCAAAAGATTTTTTTATATATAGTTAAAGGTCAAGTTTGCACTAACCATCCCATTTTTGTGAATGTGATATCAGGAACGCCTGGAGTGAATTTTATTACATCTTACGCCAACGTCCTCGTGGATTCAAGGAGGAACTGATTAGAATTCATTTGCCAAAGGTCAACGTTAATGTGAGCTCACAAAACATAGTTTTGGCTGTATCTCAAGAATGATAATTATGATGAAATATCACACAAATATCTGTTAGAAAAAACTCAGATAAAAAAAAGTCACACATGGATTTAAACTGCAACTTGACTGGTTTGAAGAGATTATAATTTCATATATATGAACAATGCATAGGGACGTTTGGCGGATTTAAGCTTAAACCTTACTCTTTGTTACAATGTCGTTTATGCCTCTTTTTGATAAAATCTCTGCAGTTTTGAATGAAACTGTATGAATAGTTTTCCGAGGTAGACGCTACGGTTTTCTGTTTTTTTTTATCATAAGCCCTATAATCTTTGTTAAATGTTTTAACGCGACATGCAAGATTGAAATGGAAGTAGGTTAAAGGAGAGGCAGACGCGGAGAGAGGGAGGCCCGCCATAATGAGAATCATGCCCTAATTCATTTCAGTCAGGTAGTTAATTCAATGCAATTCACCACACTTATCTGAAGAGCTTTAGAAGAATATGGTAGATATAAAATTTCATTCCGCTGACAAAATGAAAACGGCAGGATGGCAGGAAAAAAAAGAAGAAAGAAGAAATATTAAAAAAACAAAACAAAAGACAGAAAATAACCTAGATTTTAAAGCAGGGTTTCATTTCAACACTCTGGTCCACTTATTGTACAAATTACTTTTCATTGTTGCTGGTTGGAGTTTTTGTGAGTATGTGCTTGTCACTCGTTCAGTTTTATTGCCCCATTGGAGAGAGTGGCACAGAGAAAAGAAAACCCACACAAACATTGCGTCTCCTATCTTTTTCCGACTTTGTAGATTAAAGAGAGAAAAAAAAACTCTGGACTTGGCCATAGAAATCCACACCCGATGAATACGCAGCAAAGGTTAGGATGGTTTATAACACTCAGTTGGACTATTAGGCTTGTTTCCAGCAGCTTCCACTGGCACTAATGTGTCTGGATGAAATTGGCTGTGAAAGCAAAATAACCGTGTGAAGCTACGGTCGTGGCAATGGCATGATTTGTATTATTTTATTTTATTTATCATAAAAGCATATTAGGTAAACTGTTAAGGCATATTTTATAGGGACTCATTTTCAATTTCATGATTAGTTACCTTGAAGGCATTATCAGATCTACAAGTTATTAGGGGCAATAAACTTATTAGCTAAGTGGAGTTTAAGTAAAATGCATAAATGAATTCCAACAGCACTGTAAGGTTAAAGTAGAGAGCTTCAGATATACAGTTTCATAGCAGTTCCTTAAGAGTTTCCAGATGCTGAAAATTGTTTTGTTTCAGCTTTGAATTTCCTTTATTTCAGAACATAAAATCATATAACACAGCACAGCAAAAAAAAAGAAGTTTTGAAGCATATTTAAAGGATGGATATAGCCTCTGGGTCTCATAAAAGTGTCTTAAACCAGAATTATTTGTAATGGCCATCAGGGGGCAACTTCTGTGGTTGCAAAAAGACTTCTAGCTGTATGGAAGTCTACAGAGAAATGGCACCTAGCTTACTTTCTCTGTGACCTCAGTAAATACTTTCCTGAAAGCTTTAGTTGCTAGTTACTGGTCATACTGAAAGTCAGTTTTGTAAATTGTGCTCATTCTAAGTGTCAGAAGCATGTTCAACGGATGCTTTAGCAAGCAAGCATGAGGTTTCGCAGTCAGAGCCATCCCTGGTTTGTAACATCTGATGTCAAAACATCAGCATGGGGGCAGTATAAACCCTCAACTCGAGGTTTCATAATAGGATTTTCGCAAACCAGTGGGTGGTGTCACTGTGGCCATGTCCATCTTTTAATCCGTCTGTGGTTTCAACGTCTAACTGCCGACTCCCAGCTTTGCAGAAAATGAAGATTTTACTCGCAATAGTGTAAGTTGATTTAGTTTTTAATTTCAGGCCAGGATGTAAGTGTTGGTTCCATCATAAAACAGTTTCCCCTGCTTTTGCTTCAAAAGGTGGTTGTTTTGATAATGTCTTGCTTGTTCTTTCTTATAAAAAGACTTTTTTTAAACCCTTTTATGCATAGTGGTCACTACAGTGGACAGCTATTCAAAGGCTGTTTTCTTGTATTTGTTTCAGTGTTCGTGGTATACTTGCGCATAAATCACTACATTGGACACTGATGTGTCACTCCATGCCCTGCCACCCACTGGTCGTTTAGTGTTACTACAGATATATGACGTGTTTCATCGTAATTATTGTTATTTAAACCTGTTGTGCATGAATTATGACAACCTCAGTCAGTATTTTTATTCATCTTTTCATGCCTAAAGATGAATAAAAATCCTGATTGAGGTTGTCATAATTCATACATTAAAGGGTTAAACTAAGAAGCATGCACGAAACATCCACCTTATCATTTTCGTTCCAAGTACACATACAAATTAAACCAGGCTTCCTATGTAGTGACTCATACAAGAAATAGAACACTTGTGTGTACATTTGTCATAAGTATATTTTTTAATTAAGAAGTCTTGCATATCTTACAAATCTTTGCATTTTAAAGCCTGAAATACTTTTCAAACACATATACGAAAACACTGAATTTTAGGTTTCAAAGCTGACTGAGCTGGGTGTTCGTTAATGAAAGAGCTACAGAAGTGCTTGTAGAAAAAGCTCTCTGGACTTGTGCAGCCATTATACAGAGCCCTTCTGGAAATATAGAAAGGGAGAGAGGGGCTTGAATGGGCACTTGTCAAGGTAATGTGTAGGAGTGTGGTGCGCGTACCCGTATGTGTGCAAATACAGGCTACAGAGTGAATGAGTGAGTCAATGAGCGTGTGAGAATCACAGAGATAGATAGACAGCAGGGAGAGGGTAATCTGTGGGTAATCTTCACAAGAGTGCTGACCGAGGTCCTAAATGTTCCACCTTGCAACACACACAAGTGTGTGTGTTGCAATGCGAGTGTTTGTATATGTGCATACATATATGTGAGTCATTTTACTCACTGCCTACCATATTGATCACCTGCACGTGTTTGTAACTGGCCCTGTGTCCCTGCGTGTGTGTTCTAGGCTGTGTTATTTTTATATATATATATATATATATATATATATATATATATATACGTGTGTGTGTGTGTGTGTGTGTGTGTGTGTGTGTGTGTGTGTGTATCTGGTACCACCCAGTGTGGTTGCTGGGAGGGTTGCTGACAGTGACAGAGAAGCAGGACATTGGGTAATGGAGTTTGTACCAGTTGAGAGTGCATCACACTGACAGATGCTAGTCCCTTCGGACACTGTGGGGGAGGAAGTGCTCATTCACTCTCATTGCCACCTCATGGGAGGGCCCAGTGTACTGCCACACACACACACACACACACACACACACACACACACACACACATAGAGATAGAGACAGTGATAGGTTATACACATAGCCAGCAGAGAGAGAGAAGAGCTAGATGAACAAACACACCTATTATTGACAAAAAGACACATATTGTACTGTGCGCTACACATTACAGATAGTTATAGATAACTACGTTTAGTTAAATGTGAGGACATTGTATGAAATCAAATTAGCTCGACCCAATTACATAAAAACATATCTTAAGTTATTCCAATATACTAGGCTTGGTGATCTTTTTGTTTTTCTGTGTTGCCACAATAAAACCATGGAGGTGAGTCAAATATCATTTGTAGTGAAAAAAGCAGGGAAATTACCTCTAGTCTAATATTGAAGGCAATATTTTAAACACACTCAGCACCATAAAAATATATTCACTGCTGTTCTAGAAGAGTGGAACCTTAAGTAATGAATAAAATCTAAACTATCTGCAGGGGTTTCTATCAGGGCATTTCACAGAGGAAATATAGTCGGAGAAACTCTAGGAAGTACTTGCAAGAAATACACTTTCTCCTGTGATCATCAATAGTGTGTCTACAAAGACAAAGCTGCACCCATGCAGTTTCACTGTTCCACTTGTGCCACGCAGTATGTTATACAGTGAGCAGAAAATGCTGTGTCAACCAAGTGTCAAAGATTTCGCTTATGGTTTGACTTGGCGTCCAGTATGTTGCCAGATGTACTGGAAACTTCCTACTGGTCCATAATTGCAATTTAAGGAATTTACATCACATAATCTTTTATAAATACTAGAAAAATAGGGAAAGAAACATAGTATCTTTAGAAATTTAAAAAGGAGAATTAACAATGTTATAACAGAGTAGATGTTGTTATGTTGATATAAAGAAAAGGATGTTGTTTATGATTTCAGCCTTTATGGTAATAGCTAAGTGCCTGTTTGCTGTACAGTGGTCCCTTGTTTATCATGGGAGTTAGGTGAAATCCGCAAAGTAGTCAGCTTTTACAATTACTATAGATGTTTTAAGGCTGTAAAACCCCTCACAACACGCTTTATACACTTTTCTCAGACAGCATGAACATTTTCACACTTTTCTCTCTTGTTTAAACCCTCAAAGTTCAAACTGTCATAGAAAAATAAGTCCAGTATTTTAAAATGAAACCAAAGATCAAAGCCTGTTTTCAGGTCCAGAACATGGGAATAGAGCATCTGTGAGGGAATTCAACATTAATGAATCAATGGTACAGAAGTGGAGGAAGCAAGAAGAATGAGTTGAGTAAAGTTTGACTTATCTGACTGTTTTGTTTCGCTTAATGCACCTTATAATCCGGTGCGCCTTATGGTCTGAAAAATACAGTAACTTCTACCTTCCTTTAGCATGTCCAAAAGTCCAACTTTTTGTGCAATGGTTAGCATCTTCCTCTGCCTTTTGGGTGCTACCACAGGTGCCTTTGACGGTGCAAAATGTTTTGTCGACATTGTTTTGTTTGTTGGGGAGAAAACTTACAAACATACAGTATAGCACTTCAGACTCGCACTGGTAGCGATGAAAGATTTATGTATGTTTGACAAGCTGAACGCATTCTGTACTGTACAGGATACATGGCACGAGATTGATTGACAATGGTCTACAGCCAGGACGCAGAACACAATGCACTGTAAAAAAAGTAAAAAAATTATATAAAATTTTTTAAAAAAGCATGCAAAATTGCACAAAAAAAAAAAAATCAGCGAAACAGCGAGGCCGCGAAAGGTGAACCACGTTATAGTGAGGGACCACTGTATTTTAACCAACCACCTTATTAGCTGCAACTTTGTAGCTCTTGCCTCTTTTGCCTTGAGGACTGCTTCAGCTCTTCATGGCATAGATTCAACAAAGTGGTGGAAACATTCCTCAGAGACTTTGGTCCATTGGACATCATAGTATCACACAGTTGCTGCAGATTTGTCAGCTGCACAACAATGATGCCAATTTCACCACAAACGTGATTTGATTGAGATCTGGTGACTGTTAGGCCAACTCATTGCTGTGTTCAAGAAACCAGTTTGCAATGATTTAAAGCATCAGAAGATGAGTACACTACAGTAGCTGATAGTGGTGTGCGATACTGCATATTTTGGTATCGATCCGATACCAATACCGATACCGATACTTTTCAATAAATAAGGTGGATGCCTCATTGAATTGCTAAATCGCAATAAATTTTCATGACCTTAAGTGTTTTTTGTGATTTTTCCTTTTGTATTATTAATTACTTAAAACCCAGGACATAATTAGGAGAAATAATTTATTTATAATTAAATAAAAAATGCTTTATTATTGTGGGGGGCAGTGGTCTGTGATGCTGCTGCAGGTGAGATGGACTCACCTTCACTGCATCTACAATCATGCCTCGCAGACTTAAAACCTGTGCGCTGCTTGTGCTGTTGTTGTTTTTGGTGTTGATGTGTACAGCTGGCAGCAGGAGGGCTGCAGCCGTTGAATGTAGGCTACTGTTACAGCAACCGGGTGATCACTGTAAGGGTGGACAGCGCGCGGCTCGGGGTGAGCCGGAGGCTGGCACGCCAGCGGGCCCTGCCAAGCTGGAGATGGAGGTTGAGGTGTGCGGGGGTCCTGCCTGAGGGCGGCATGCTGTCCGCTTCGGCACGCAGGCTGCATGGTCCTGCGTGCCGGCCGACTGCCCAGCTGCCTCTGAGCCCTGGCTCACTTCCACTCCTGCTGCACTGCCGCTGCTTGCCATATGGGTGGCCATCAGGCCAGCTCCCGGGCTTCCGCTGGAGGCGCGGGCGATTGCCAGAGTGGACACTTCCCCGTCGCTGGGCCGGGGCATGGGGCGCCGATGGTCCGGGCCGATTCCCTCGCCTGCTCGCGGGGTGGGGTGAAGCGGGCGATGGGGGTATGTGGCAGGGCGTGTTCTGCGATGCCGCTGCAGGTTTGGTGGTGGTGATGTGTACGGCTGCCAGCGGGAGAGCTGCAGCCGTTGAATGTACTGTTACAGCAACCGTGTGATTATTGTAAGAATAAAAGACAAAGCATCGGGTCTGCCGGTGGCGATCTTTTTTTTTTTTTTTTTTGTTAATCTTAAGTGCATGCAAACCAGTAAACAAATTAAAACAAATACTGTTGATAAACTATAATACAAAAATTACAATTAAAATTCTCAACAACAAAAACAATTGGTAAAAATATAATTAATATGCAAACATTCTTAATAACCCCCAAAGTGTCTAAGTCACAAGACGTGTCAGCGCAACACCAAAACATAAGGGGGGGAGCAAAGTGTGCCTGCTCTCCGCTGACACAGGAGCGGCGAGTCCAGCGACCTGGCTGTTTCGTTTTTGCCGAAAGCACAGCATAGCAAACAAGCAGAACTCAAAGTAAAGAATCGATCTAACCAGGCTAGTATCGATCCGATCCCGATCCCGACTTGGGATCGATACTATCGATATTTGGATCGATCCGCCCACCACTACTAGCTGATCAAGAGATGAACATGGTCAGCGACAATACTCCAGTAGACCTTTTAAACACCACTGTGGTGTATAAATGTGTTTCCGTTAGTACCTACTGTACAATTTTGGTGAGCCTGCACAAACTGTAACCCTCAGTTTCCTGCTCTTCTGCCTTCAGAGATGCTCTTCTGCATAACTTGGTTGTAATGAGTGGTTATTTGTTGCCTGTTGCCTCTTTATAGTGTCAAAGAGGCCTTATTGTTCTCTTCTGAATTCTTACATCAACAAGTTACCCAGAGAACTGCCACTCACTAAAGTCTTTTCTCTTTTTCGGGCTATTCCTTGTAAACTCCAGAGGTGGCTCTGTGGGAAAATCCCAGTAGATCAGCAGTTTCTGAAACATGTCTGGCACCAACAACCGTGCCATGTTCAAAATCCCTTAAATGACCTTTCTTCCCTATTCTGATGCTCAGTTTGAACTTCAGTAGATCATCTCGACCATGTCTACATGTCTAAATGCATTAAGGGTTTTCTGTAATAAAGCCACCTTGTTAGAACCTGTGGAGTCCACCTCTAAAAAGTTAACAGTTTTGTTTAGTGAAGCATCCACAGAGGCCAGGGAGTAGCTTTAAAACCATAAAGATACTCCAATGGGTCAAAACTATCAGCGGAACCCATTCATACCAAGACCCATTATCACAAACAGTAACTCTGGTAAGTGTACTCGATGAAAGCTCTTTCTCTCTCACACATTCACACACGTTTGCAAACACTAATGCACATACATTCAATCACATGGAGTATTATAGCACCTAAAAGCCTGCAGACAGGTGCATTAGAAAGGCAAGATTTGACTGAAGTCACCTCCCGGGAATGTAATGGAAGTGTGATCTGATGAGATTGAAAGTAGAAACACAGCACAAATCCTTTATTATACTCATATTTTACACTGCAGTTTGGGCTTTATCTTTCATCTGTGCCCCAATTTCTTTCTTATATCCCTCCTTTTCTTACACTACTTGGTTTTGGTTGTATCATTTTTTCCCCCTGCCGTTTCATAAGTCATTTTGCAAGAGCAGGTGTTTTGTACAGTTTTAGAGCAATCAGCAACTCCTCACTTTGCATTAAACAAGAGATTTTATCAAAAAAACTGCAGAAAATAGAAGATGAATTGCTATTCTAGGGATGGCGTATTAAATGTGGTCATTTCTGGAGCCCCTTCTTTTTTTTTTTTTCATTTCAATCTCCCCAATTTTCTTGAAGAGCTGTATCACTAAATTAATCTTACATAACCGGCTCTTATCTGGACTCGGGGCTTAAAGCCCTTATCCAATTACAAATTTATCCAGCCCACACTGACGGACTACCTCAGCTTGAGGACACTATTACAAACGCAAGTGGAGGACACTCATTTTCCCTGTCTGTATCATGCCACTTTCTTGCTTTCTTTTAATATACAGATGTTATCAATGCTTTATACCCACATAGACAGAAAAGAAAGTGCTACAGACACACACTAAGTCAACACAGCAGGGAAACACTTGTTGTCTCTATTCATTTATCCCTGTCTCCACTTCATCCAACGAAAAGATATCTATTGTTTATATCAGCAAAGACACGTGGAGAGGGTATGGTCTTAGTGCTCTGGATGAGACTAATCTCAACAACAGGACCCCATTCTCTCTGTCTCCTTTCAGCTTCTTCTTCTTGCGTAGCTTTTAGAGTAGACACAGCCATGTTTTAAAATAAATGATATGAGCACTGAAGATAACACTAAAGACACACAGCATCATCTGAAACAACTTTACACAAAAGGAGCGTGCTCCTTCTTGTGCTCATTATCTATCGTTCTTTCAACAGAGAGACAAATATATGCATTACATCCCGTGGAGTCCATATTCTGAGAAACCATGTCTTCTGAATGATCACAACCCAGCTAACAACAACAGAAAGATATTATTTCATGTCATTTTATCACACTGTTTCCATATAAAAGGATGAAACTATACGCTACAAACTCTGCCAGAGAAAAGAATTAACATAATATTTTCACTTGGATAGATGTGAAGAGATTTCACACAGGCAGAAGCAACATAGAATGGAGTTTTACCAGTGCGTCAGTTTATAAAAGCAAAATCCTGCAATCCAACTTTTATGGCCAAATTGCAGTGCGTGTATAGTTGAGGCATAGTGTGCGTTTTCTATTTCCTATCAGCTGCAGCACCAGTGGTGTTTAACGGTCTGAAAGTAGCCTAAAGAGCCTAAAGATTAAATATACAGATAGAGCCGCACAGACTTGCCGCCCCCAGCTTGCTGACAGCCAGCTGCCAGTCACTTCCCAGCCCCGGGGAGTCTGACTGTATACACTTTTCACCAAGTTGAGTCGAGTGTCATCAGGAGGGGATGCTTTGTTCACAAAAGCTTTGACGTGTATAGTTTCTAAATGTTTTGATAGCTGAAACATTTCCACTTGCTAAGATACAGGCGTTACAACCTGTTGAGCATGTTTTGAAAATGTAAAACACATAGATAAAACTTTAGTTTTACCTTTAACTCATTTTAACACTAACCTTTATTTATTTGGGGTTTTTTTTTATCCTATAAAACTCTTTCAAAAAGAATGAAGTATACAGTGGGGCAAAAAAGTATTTAGTCAGCCACCGATTGTGCAAGTTCCCCCACTTAAAATGATGACAGAGGTCAGTAATTTGCACCAGAGGTACACTTCAACTGTGAGAGACAGAATGTGAAAAAAAAATCCATGAATTCACATGGTAGGATTTGTAAAGAATTTATTCGTAAATCAGGGTGGAAAATAAGTATTTGGTCAATAACAAAAATACAACTCAATACTTTGTAACATAACCTTTGTTGGCAATAACAGAGGTCAAACGTTTACTATAGGTCTTTACCAGGTTTGCACACACAGTAGCTGGTATTTTGGCCCATTCCTCCATGCAGATCTTCTCAAGAGCAGTGATGTTTTGGGGCTGTCGCCGAGCAACACGGACTTTCAACTCCCGCCACAGATTTTCTATGGGGTTGAGGTCTGGAGACTGGCTAGGCCACTCCAGGACTTTCAAATGCTTCTTACGGAGCCACTCCTTTGTTGCCCGGGCGGTGTGTTTTGGATCATTGTCATGTTGGAAGACCCAGCCTCATTTCATCTTCAAAGTTCTCACTGATGGAAGGAGGTTTTGGCTCAAAATCTCACGATACTTGGCCCCATTCATTCTGTCCTTAACACGGATCAGTCGTCCTGTCCCCTTGGCAGAAAAACAGCCCCATAGCATGATGTTTCCACCCCCATGCTTCACAGTAGGTATGGTGTTCTTGGGATGCAACTCAGTATTCTTCTTCCTCCAAACACGACGAGTTGAGTTTATACCAAAAAAGTTCTACTTTGGTTTCATCTGACCACATGACATTCTCCCAATCCTCTGCTGTATCATCCATGTGCTCTCTGGCAAACTTCAGACGGGCCTGGACATGCACTGGCTTCAGCAGCGGAACACGTCTGGCACTGCGGGATTTGATTCCCTGCCGTTGTAGTGTGTTACTGATGGTGACCTTTGTTACTTTGGTCCCAGCTCTCTGCAGGTCATTCACCAGGTCCCCCCGTGTGGTTCTGGGATCTTTGCTCACCGTTCTCATGATCATTTTGACCCCACGGGATGAGATCTTGCGTGGAGCCCCAGCTCGAGGGAGATTATCAGTGGTCTTGTATGTCTTCCATTTTCTGATGATTGCTCCCACAGTTGATTTTTTCACACCAAGCTGCTTGCCTATTGTAGATTCACTCTTCCCAGTCTGGTGCAGGTCTACAATTCTTTTCCTGGTGTCCTTCGAAAGCTCTTTGGTCTTGGCCATGGCGGAGTTTGGAGTCTGACTGGTTGAGGCTGTGGACAGGTGTATTTTATACAGATGATGAGGTCAAACAGGTGCCATTCATACAGGTAACGAGTGGGGGACAGAAAAGCTTCTTACAGAAGACGTTACAGGTCTGTGAGAGCCAGGGATTTTCCTTGTTTGAGGTGACCAAATACTTATTTTCCACCCTGATTTACGAATAAATTCTTTACAAATCCTACCATGTGAATTCATGGATTTTTTTTTCACATTCTGTCTCTCACAGTTGAAGTGTACCTCTGGTGCAAATTACTGACCTCTGTCATCATTTTAAGTGGGGGAACTTGCACAATCGGTGGCTGACTAAATACTTTTTTGCCCCACTGTACTAATTGAAATTTGTTTGGCCGATGTTAACGTAATGAATACTTTCCAGGATGAATATTACAATATAACATTTTCAGTCCAGTGGATTGAAGCTCTGCATGTTCCTGTTGCTAAAAATACATTATAGCATTGGAGCTCCAAATATTAGCCAAGCAACCACTGACCAAAATGCTGAGCATAGGAATAAAATACATACAAGTATTAATAAGACACCAACACAGTTTAAAATAATAATTACACGTGTAAATTAATATAAGGTTGATATAAGGTATACACTTTAGGGAAACACAAAGAACTGAGTCGCTATTCAAAAACACTCCTATCCACATATATAGGTCCAAGAAATCTGCCAGGAATGGTGATCTTATTTTCAGAATTGATTGGTCAGTAGGCAGTGATTTCATAGCTATTGTTCTTGAACATAACCTGCTCTAGAGCCAACTAGTAACCATTTTTTTAGTACAGAAAACCCAGTATTAGCCCTAAATTTACCTGAATAAGCCCAAATCCTGTTTTACATTACAGGCCTTGGGAGACTTGTTCATAAAAGGTCGAGAGCGGACTTTTAGAAAGGTAACAGTTGCTGTTTTTGTTGGCACACACTTTAAACTATAAGGTGGCTTAAGTGTACCCTACTACAAGAACATTCCTCCTTATATATGGAATGAACAGGCCTGCGTGTAAACTAATTAAATATTTACATATTTAGAAATCACACACAATTAAAGGAAAGCTCAGACTGGACCAATATTACTTAGCTTTTTTTTTTTTTAATTTCTTAACTGATGACCAATTGTATGCAAGTATTTGGACTCCAAGTCAACTTTATAGCATTGTGCAAGAATGTCTGGTTTATATAATGCACCCTATGTAACAACATTAACTTTCAACTTAGTTTCTATCCATCTTGAATGATTCTTGGATTCATTTCTTTATTATTTGATATTTTATCCATTCAAGATTCATGAAGGAATTTCTATACTGGCCCTTAAAAGTCACAAAAAAATCCATCCACTTTCCTAAATGCTTCTCCAATTCAGGGCCTGAGCCTGTCCTAGCTGATTGGCAGGGTACACCATGGACAGGTCACCAGGCTATAGCAGGGCTAACACACAGCTAGATAAAACAGTCACACTCATATTCAGTGATTACAGTTCAGTACAGTCCCATATCGCCTGACAAAAGTCTACATAAAAGCTGTCTGGCAAAAACAAGGAAATAACAATAATATAATAGAAACTGTACTGATGGGAGGAGGATTAGATGAAGTGAATAAAAGGTGGAGGGATTTTTTTCCTGTGATAAACTCAGTGAAACTGATATCACATCTCACACAAGCCCACAACACACCCGTCTTTTCTTCTCCACCTGCCCTTTTTGTTGCTCCATCTGCCAAAGAATAGTACGGGATATGAGGCCAGAAGAGCTAAACAAAAAAAGAAAAAAAAAAAAAACACACACATTGTGTTTGTCGTGTGGCTTACACATACACACGCAGGTATCAAGCCAATCAGATAACATTCACACTCTCATAAATGCAGCCAATCATATCTATCAGAGACATAAAATGGGCGACAGATTATCTCACTCTTTCAATTCAATTATAGTCGTTTTCTTTTGCCTTTTGTGGTTTTTGACGTCTATGGAGGACAAAAACTCAATAAAAGAGAAGAAAGTTGATTAAAGGAAACTGTCTATATAAAAAAAGAATAGGAAACATTATTTCATCTACATTATTTAAAGTGTTAGAGTCACAATATGTACATAATCCATACTTTATGTCCAAAATGAACACACGCGTACAAATAATGGTATAATATTAACAATAGTACACAGAGACATCTAAAACACAAGGCCAATTAGGTGAGTCAAGCATAAAACATATTCAGACTTCACAACACAAAAAGGTCGGTCACACACACACACACACACACAGGCTTCCCAACAGGAGCAGGAGCCCCCCCATAATGTGATTCTGTCTCGATTAAAATAGTGGGAATTGGATCTGAGGTAAAAGGCCATGTCAAGAGAGAACAAATGGGAACGGCGGCACACGGAGGAAGATGAACGACTGTCTGGGAGATAGAGAGATGAGATGGAGGGAGAGAGAAATGATAGGATGGGGGAGAAAAGCCAGAACGAGTGGGGTGCTACGGGTTCAATATTAAACCATTACAAAAGGGCTCCTTCCTCATTTCTGTAACCCCCCCTCTCCCTCACATAGGATGATAGCACTGACCTCCATGTTGAAAGGGTAAGTGTAGTGCAGTGTAGCTGGACATCCACCTTCCTCATTATCATCTGCAACTTTTTGCATTTGTCTTCTTTTCTTATACGTGCTTTTATTTGGCTTAACGTTCGCTGCTTTGCATATACACAACTTCGCCTGCATTTTCTCAGATTCCTCCTTCTTATGCTTCAGATATTTTTTACCTATTTCAAAGTATTCCTCCATCTTCCTCTCCCTCGTGCCCCCATGCTTGGAATTTAAGCAGTTTTCATGCATGAAACCTGGAAAATGTGGTGAGGAATATTTCAGGTGAACATTAAATGAACAAATGATGAAAAAGTGTTACCATATTTCTTCTTCTTCTTTTTCATAAAAATGTGGAGTAGAAGACATATCGGTAGAAGACGACCCAGGGCTTCATTTATACAAATATCCTGTTTCACATAACTCAACTTTAAATCCTTCCCAAATATGTGTTTATACTTACACAAAAAGTAAAGAAATCAGTGTTTAGTCGATTATTTTTTTATTTTTAACGATGCTTCTTGGTAATAAATCTTATGGTTGGAAAGTTTTGGCAGGGCTTACCAGAGGCTTGGATGCTTATATATTGCAATGATCTTATCATCTTAGATACAACTTGATTTACACATCAAATAAACTATAAATAGTGACTCCTAAGTGTCCTGAAAGTTAGCCCAATGCTTTGCATGGCCGCTCTGCTGCATTTGGCATGCATGGCTGAATGAGAAATGTCCTTAAATTGCACTTTGGGTAAAATTCCTTAGAGTAAGTTAATGAGTTTTAATTCGTTAAACGTGTTAATGAATTTGGCAACTCCACCCTGCCTAATGCAACTACAGAGCATTTTACATTTGCTAGAGCATTGATTGATACACCCATGAGTGTATGACAAAGGCCACTAACATCATTGTGAAGTTTGCAGATGACACAGCATTTGTGAAATTGATTCAACAAGGTGATGAGACAGCTACAGGGAGGAGGCAACTGCCCTCGAAATGTGGTGCAAAAGCAACCATCTATACCTGAATGCTTCCAAGATAAAGGAGGTCTTAGTAGATTACAGGTTGAGGCCAGCCTTAGGCACACCAAAGAGCCTTCTGATAGGTGGTTTCACCACTTAGTATGATAACTGCACCAGTGAAGATTTTAAGGACCTTGAGTGAGTGGTGCAAACGGCTCAGCACACAGCGATGGGGAAGGCCATGAGAATTTTAAAGGACCTATCCCATCTACACAACAGCCTGCTCTCCCTGATGCCGTCTGCTAGTTGATATAGAATCCAAACACCACACACCAGCAGACTAAGGAATGGTTTTTTCCCCCCTTACGGGCTATAAAACTATTGAATAAATAACAAGTACACATAACACATGAGCAATACATACTGCATCTCTGTGTATTACCTTCTTTATGTATGCAGCATTACCTTTTGTAATATTTTTAATCCATTTGTTTCCTGCATTAACAGTATTTTTAGCTGCTGTTTTTAATTTCTGTTATTTTTTTATATTGTTGCACATCATGTTGGAGCCTTTCAGTTTAAGTATTTCAATTGTATTTTTATAACCAGACTGACTTTTAACATCTTGAAGCCACTTAATAGCTTACTCTCAATACTGCAGCTCACTGCTATTATGTTTAGAGCCATTAATCATACCAAAGATCAATAGAAAAATGAGGGTTTTTTTTTCAATAACAAACTTGAAATAACCATTAAAAGCAGAGCATCAAGTAACTCTGGGTCTTTTTTTTTTTAATGTTGATAATTCTCATGAAATGGACATTGATTTTCACTTTTCTGGCTTCTCCTGGTCACAGATTTTCTCCTGCATTTACCCAAATTGCCCCTCTTCTTCTTCCTTTGGGTCCTTCGTGTTTGAATGGCCTTGTTGGTGACAACTGTGAGCTCCTTGATTTCATATTATTTTTCTCTTTGTTCTACAATTTCAATGCAAGTTATCCTACACACACCAACATCTACTGGATGAAGGATTGCTCCCAAGTTGCGCTTCATGAGCAACAATCACTCTGTGAGGTCCTTTTCCAAATTGTCCACTCCAAGGACAGCAGGTGCCGTACAGACCACTTTTTGATGGTGTAATAAACAAAAAAGATTTGACGCTCTCAGTTCTTCAGCCCTCTTATTTCTATTTACACTTTTTCCCCTCCCTTTGGTATCCTTTTTTATAAAACAAGCAGGTTTTCATCTCAAATTTGTTTTCTAAACTCAATTATACAGTATTTCTACACACATGGAGTATATCTTAATGCTCAGGCTGAATGCAGATACAGCGATAGCAACAAACAGTATGTCTCCATGTTTTGTGCTAATCCAGACGCTATATGACAATATGCACTGTCTCTCCTCTGTAGATATAATATATAATCTGTGTGGAGCACGACACAGCCTGCAGCTTTCATGTGTCTCTGTTGTTTAGCCATTTCCAATTTGTGTAAAAGTCACAAATAGAAGATGTGCAGAGAAGATCTCATCATCTCCAAAGTGAAATGAGGGAATAGGCTCAGTTTGAAACGTCTGACTACATTTAATACCACATACTGCTGGTGAAATTTAGCAACTTGTCTGTTTACTTACCATCACTATACCAGACTTGAAAAAGTATCTAAAATAACTGTCAGTCTCAGTGTGAGAGTTTAAAGCCCATGTATCTGTTTGTATAACGGTGTAACGTGAAAGTAAATGATCGCAGTACTATGATCATCGTATTAGGAAAAGTTTTTGTTTGTTTGTTTTCTGGTGCATATTAGCCTTGCTTCAGTCTGTTTTCAGAAGAACACTGATCTGAACACTGATTTGTTCAATATATTCATCAAAACACTGCATGTTTTACTTCTGCTGACATGAAGACACCAAGCTGTGATCTGTACCCTGATACCTTATCAGGCTAAAATGCATTGTAATATGAGGTGTACTGTGATAAGAATACAATCTGATCTAGTTGCTGACATTGAAATGGGATCTCAGCCAGTGAGCTGCACGCAAATGCAATTTACTGCAGTGTACTGTGTTCATATCTGCGAGGAATTGCTGCCCATCCTGTACAAGTTGCTCTAAAATAAAGTTTGTAAACCAAATTACCTGCTACGCTTTATTTTATGCAACAAAAGTGATGATGTGATATAGTTTGTCTTGCATGTATGCACATTTTGATGCTATTATGTCACACTGAAAGAAAAATCTATCATATTTATTTGCATTGCTAATGTCACACTCATTCCCTAATGTCCCACGTTTTTCAAATTACACCACAAAGTTCAGTGTTTTCCCACGTTCTCCGGCACGCCACATAAAAGCCTCTTCTGCTCTGATGTCGCTATCAGCAGGATTTGTTTCAGTTTTAATACAATTACACTGTTGAAAGATGAAAAGGGTTTCTGAAGTGATAGTATTAAAAGCTATGGTTGAGTTTCCACAGGACTGAAGCACAAAGGTTAGGTTTAAGAAAACATTTTACTCTTATTATTGTCAGCTTTAAACCAGGACCTGAAATTTTTTTTGAAGACTCAGTCTGGTCAGGTTTGTGCAATATGTGCAGCATATCATGTAATAATGTGATAACGATTGAAAGAAAGTGTGACTGTTGTTTTCATTATGCTCTATAGGTTATTTTTCCTTTGTAGTTCTTCAAGTGCATGCTACTTGTCTTTAAATACCTTTGAGTTGAGAGTTGATTTGAATATGATTTGGTCTTGAATTGCTAGTTGTTGTTTTTTGATGATGAGCGAGTCCTACAGGGAGAAAATTCACTAGTGTTTTGTTGACCCATCTACTGACCCCAATCACCTCCTTATGCAGACATTGCCACTCTAAAACAAGCCAACCTGATGTCTTCCTATCAGCATTTGTATAGCAAATGTCTCATCTTTTTGCCGTCTTGACCAGCAGATCTCCAGACTTTCTGAAGGTCTTACATCATTGCAATAGATAAGCTCTTTGACCTATTTTCTGTCCAGTTCTTGTACCTGGCCTTTTTCAGAAAGTATTGTTGTTTGTTTAGCGGCTAAACTTTAGCCACTTAATTTTGGCCTGTTTATCATTCAAACAATGAAAAAAAGAGCCCAACTCAACAGATATACATAAAATGTGTTTACACATAACTGACAACTGGACAACGCCCATTTCCAATTTTCCTAGCAAAGCATAAAGAAAGATAGGGTGGCTCAAGAGTTTTGCACAGTACTTTACTAAACTATAGTTTGCTACTACTTAACTCACATGATCATTTCCACTTAGTAAATAGCTTAAACACCTTAATGTTTAGACAATATATCTAAAATTAAATGTGCACAGCATCATTTACAATGACAAAGTCATACTTAACTTGATAAATGCTAGGCAGGCAGTAATCATGGTATGAAGTATGACAGGCTGTTTGGACAGACCTAGCCTGCATTGCAGAGGGGTCCCTGGGGTGATACTGGGCAGAGAAAAGTGATATGTGATGAATCCGTTGTTAAAAGGTCAATACAAAATATCAGCTGGCCAGATTGCTTGCATTGATTTGAAGGGGAATGTTTTGCAGAGAGGCATTTGGCAGCGGCCAGAGAAAGGCACTAGTGATGAAATACTTTGCTGAAAGGCCACACTGACAATGATATAGATTTCCAAGAATAAAACAGCCATAAATGAAACTTTCCGGGGAAAGAAGGCTGTCACATTACATGACCATTATGTCCGCGGTATGTAATGTGACCAGCAAGGGCCCCAATGTACTTTAGATCAGTGGTTTATAACCTTTTTGGCTTATAAAACAAGAGCTGTCTACTTCTGAGCTTTCATTATGGGTTTCATAACACTTGACAATTCGACTCTAACTTTTAATTTGATCTTCGTGACTTTAAAGTCTCAGCTAAAGAGAGACATTTAAGTCAAAGTATTTAAGCAGGTCAAAATTTTTTGGTTTTGTCATTTTTGTCATCTAATCCCTTTTGATTTGCTGCTTGCTACTTGTTTTGTTTCATCCTCATCATTGTGTAAGAGTAGTTTTGTTTTCAAAGCTATATTTTAACTATGAACCCCTAATGGGCTCACTGCCTGCAAAAGGTACCGTAGGAGTTGGGGCAATGTATGTCAGGCAGTAGTCAGCAGAACCTGAAACTAACTTGTGCAACATGGGACGGCACCTCACCTCTCTCCCCCTTGAAATTTTGTTTTTCTTTTCTACAGAGCATAACGGCTCAACCTAACATCCTAACACTGTTAGTCCAGGTTAAATAAATGCCAACATAACCCCTTCCCTAATAAACCGTTATTAAATGTAGTATTTAGTGCCAGATGATAACTATAATCCATGCAGCACATACAGTATACTGCAGAAATGTATTCTATGCTGGGTATCCCATGGAAAAAGGGAAAAAAACCACTACCCTGCTCTTAACTTTGATTTCGGGGTTTGAGCATGTCTCAGCCGGTAGTGCTATAAATTTAAAATGGAAATTCTACTCTTGCACTGCTTTTACATGCATATAGGTTTTGATATTGGCGTATGTATGTGTCTTGGCATGCACTGAGGCATGTGTGAAAATGTGCAGGAGCATATGAGAAAGGAGAGTAAGAGAGAGAATGAATAAGAATGAATCGGCGTTGACCCCTGGACCACCAGAGCGGCTGATGAAATTTCTCTAGAGATGAATATTGTTTTGAATATGGCCAACTGTGAGATGGCTTAAAGACACACATGGCCGGGCTACTTCTCTCTCACACACACCTTCACTGCACTTACAGAGCATACCTGTGAAAGAAACGGTCCAATCTCACATGAGAAAAATCATGAAAGCTGAATTCATAGACTAGAAAGAGAAATTCAAAGATGAAAATTGAGAAGCTAAGAAGGGGGTAAAAGAGAGAAGCAAGTAATGTATATAGAGAGAAAAGAGATATGTATATGAGGAGGGAAAAAAATGAAACAGTCATCCAAAATGAAAAGAGAGGCAAGGACATGCACTGAAGAGGGTGAAATAGAGTGCAGCTTATTTGAATGGCTCTCAGTTTCAAGTCTTTGACTCTCTTTCCCCTGGTTCTGCTTTGACTGTGCCCGAGCCTACTAATGTATCGATCTGGGACAGGAGCTGACTGAGAAGAGTATGGAGTCATTTAAAGTTTATTCTGACTCACTCCCACGAAGAAAGCGTTAGACGCGACAGCTTTAACTTAGTAGTTCTTTCCCACTCGCTGTCTGATTTTTCACAATTTTCCTTTCTTTTTCTTCCCTTCTCCTTTCTCTTTGTTTGTTTTAGATGCACTTGTCACTTCATCTTCAGTGATCTGACATTATGAGACCACAGTGGGCGTCCTGCTTTGGCCTGAAAATGTCCTTACAAGTCTCCTGCGGCTCTGTTTATTTTCAAACTGCAGGCTCTTTGCATTTTCTTCCTTTGTCTTTCCACAGCTCGTGTCTTCATATGCATTCCCACTTTCTTTTTCACAAAAAAGAAATAAAGCTCTCAAATCAGGTCATGGAGCTCAAAAAGAAGTAATTTATGTCAGTGTCGTCATGATATCACGCTTTTATCATGGAAGCTAAGCTAATTAGTCAATTAGTAGACTAATGAAATTTTTAAAGCCAAGTAATATATGATATTTCTTAATGTTAGATTTGCTGATTTCGTCATACATTAAATTAAATTGGATATCTTTTGGTTGCTGTTTCTTACTTTGGCAGCATAAGGACTGCTACAACCATCACCTTAGGCTTTGTAAATTAGAATAGATTGTGTTTCACCCTTTTTTCTATTATTCAAGATTATAATCAACACAGTTTGGCCCTTGGCGGCAAAAATCTCCACTTGAATAGTAAACATAACCCCTTACAAAACACTGTTACAACCCAGTGTTCCTTAAGTATTAATATCAACTTAGTGTAATCCTATTAAATGCAGCCTATTACAGCTCATGCAGTTAGGCTTAAAGCTTCAGTGGGCAAGATTTTCACCCTGCATGGAAAAAAAAACATCAATCAACAGGAACTAAAGCTCAATTATTTTTTTATATAAGATTTTCATTTCTAAAGCCTTTTGCTCATCCGTGACAATGTAGACAGTGCGGCAGACAACACCTGTTTTGTTGAAGCAGATTTCAGTGACTGTTTCAGGTTATAGAAATTGTATTACATGTACCTGCTAACATGTCATCCATCCAATCCATACTCTGCAGTCCATCTTGGGGACAGAAACACTCTCAGGATTGCAGAGGCATAAAGAGAACATCACAGAGACAATAGGAACCATGGCAGGGAATCATCGTTCTGTGTTTTGATGCTATCTCGGTGAACAATGAAGCATTTCCTCCCCTGAGGCTCGGTGGTGAGATACTATGAGAAACGACAGGACTAATGCCGAGAACATCCCCAAAGGATGGCGAAGAAGACAAACGTGTTGGTCTGCTAATGGAAGCGTTTTATACAACAGCACAATAACACACACACACACACACACACCTAATAGACTTGGCTGATAAGTGGAACAATAAATGAAATAATTTCTTTCCTGCCAAATCCTAAAATAAACACGCGGAAAAAACCCATCCAGCAAACTCCTGTGTATCTAGAACAATAGTAAATGGACTGCATTTAAATAGCCCTGATTAGACAAATTGCTTTACAGATGGCTTTTAATTCACACTGAGAAACTCGTACGCTGAGGGTGGTGGTGCTGTCATGCCAGGTAAACAAACATATGGACAAGGAGGATCTGGGGATTGACCAGCAATCCTGCGAGAACTGGAAAGTATACTTTGCTTTCAGAATCTTAGCCAGATACTCTTATATTACTTATAATTACAACTTATACTTATATATTACTGATACTTACAATGTAACCTTATTTAAGTAAAATGCATGATTAGTTTATTAATGTATCCATAATTTTTTGCTAAAACAAGGGGGTAATCAGCTCTGTATTGATCGGCTGGTTCCTCTCCAGGAGTATATGATTCTTGAAATATGTTTATAGACTTTCTCTCTGTTCGAATAACGAAAAAAAAGGTTATTTTTTTTCCAGAAATGACAATCCACTACCTTGCCAAAGTAGTCAGCAGAATTTAATATACCAGCACATTAACTATTTCAATAAAACTTGGTAAAGCTGCAGTATTATCGTAATCATGTCGATCAGCTCTGAGATCCACTGATTTTAGCGACAAAAATGTTTTTATTGCACTGTCATACAAAAAAATCTCAACACTTCTTTCATATCTCATACATATCTGTGCAAATCTCTGCATCAAAATAAAATTAGTCTGCATTATTCATCTGAATTCAGTGGAGCTCTTTGTCATAGACACTGGATTTTTGCCTGAGTTTTGAGTTATTGTATTTTGCTTTTGTTTTGTGGTGTTTAAACAACTCAAAAGGACTTAATTTTCTTTGTTACAGACATTTCCTGGCTGGTTTCTCTACAATTACTCTCTCAGTTTAAGCGTTGGGATTAATTTTAGCCATTCCACCTTTTGCAATCTAGTTTCTGTTTGTGGTTAGAGTTTATCTTTAACTCCTAGAGTTTCACTTTATCCTGCCTCCCGTGTGTCCCTTTGTATCTTGTTGTTAAGTCTGTCTTTATTTTATGTTTTCTTGCTGTGTCTTATTTTGAAAGCTGTTGTCTTCTGTGTCTTGTTCCTGATTTTACTTCTTCTGTGATTAATTTCAGCTGTCTTTAGTTCCCCATCTGTTTCCTCTTCCCTCATTAGCACTTTTTTTTTTAAACCTTCAGTTTGCTACTGTTCTTTGTTGTGTTGTACCACTTATTTGTTTCCTGTTCCTTTCCATCATGCATGCCTTGTGCCTTGTTTAGTTTTTGCTTCACTGCATTTGGGTTCACAGACTTTCACTCTCCAAAAGATGACACTATTAGAAGAAAAAGGTTTTTACATTTACATTGCGCTACATCCTGTTAATTAAGCTTTAGAAATGAATCTTTGCAAACTAAATGTATCTCCAGAAGCAACATAACATATTTTGCTCTATTTATTCTATCTGCATGATGGATATGAATAAAGCTTAGCGAAAGCAGTCTCAGCTGTGCGATCCCTTTCCTTTTTCCCTATGATCTTTGCATACAGTGTAGGTATTTCCACTTTCCACTGTGTGAGGGAATCGCATATCTTTTCTCCATTAAGCTGACCATTTTCCTGAAGCCTTCATTACTTAGCATGTTTATCGGACATGCGTTTGGCCAAATAGATTGCATCTGCGTTGGTGATTTCAGTGCATATTTGTGAGCTGGATGGATTCACTGATGCGCCGTACAGGCTCACTTTTATGGATGTCAGTTATATTGCTTTGCAGTGAATGTCACAGCACTACATGTGATTTTTTCTTAATTAACATGAACCCTAAATCCAAAGTATTCCCAAACAATGGATGATGATCCGTTTCAAGGGACAAGCTCCTTCTGGGTATCTATATTTGATATCTTTTAAGGTACTGTTTTTGCACTTAATAATCACAACCATAACCTGCACAATATATAATGTTCAAGATTACTTTGGTCTATGTTTGCTACTATGAATACACACTGACTTTTGAAACATCGTGCACTTGCTGAAAATCTTTTCTCTTATTATTATTTTAACGCTGGTTTGTGTTGTTACTTCTCGCACCCTTTGAAGCATGTGTGTTTCAATACAGCTGAAGTGCTTTTACCTTTCTTATTGGCTTTCTTTCATCTTGGTTTTGACTTGAATCTGTATGCCACGTGGTTTAGGAGGGTGAAGGCCCACACACTTGTAAAACTAAGGGATGTCCTGGATTCACATCACAAGAGAAAATAAGATCATCAATGCAAAACAGAATGCAGCACAATAATCTTCTGTCACAATTATTCTGCTGTTAGTGAGAATAAACAAAGCCGAAATAAGAAGCCGAACACGCCAGCGGCTTGCAAAATGCAGAATCAGGTCTTTTTGTCCCCTTGATGAATATGTAGTACCACTAAAAAAATGACACTCCTGACACATGTTTCATTCATCCCGCATCTATGGCACTGATACAATACATCAAGTCAAGTCTTATCTCAGCTTTATATTACCTGCATGCCGCTACAGCATCCTGTACTTCACTGTTTAACTGCTAAAGCTGTGAACACTACCACTTTTGTCTTGTTACTCTTCCTCCTTGTGTGTCACTGCTGGCAGGAGATAAAGTGGAAGTGACACTTGTGTGGGTAAGATGATATTTATGTGGTATGTGGGGGTCATTTATTAAAAGAAAAATGGCTTATTACTGGCCCTGTATGATGACTTGATTTATCCTCTCCTCAGCTTTTTACCTGTAAAAATCCTCTCCCTGTAAAACAACTGGGATTCACTTGTTTCTCTTCCCCACGTAATAAATCTATACATTTTTTCAGACTTTCAACTCCCTCAGACACACCGCTGATTAACTCAGAGGACAAATTACAGCCTTGTATCTATTAGTGCCGTCCAGGTGCTCTGCCCTATTGAACGACCAGAACTAAAAAGGTCTGCAAAATACACCACACCGCCAAGCCCCTTAGATTTAGATGGAGTTTCTTTATGCACCAGAGGACAAAGGAGCATGACTGACTGGAGATTACATCATTTTGGTTTCGCACCAGCTATCTGCCCTGCACTCAGGTTTGACGGCAGATTTACGATCTGTTCATATTATTCTGACTGGTCGCTCTCTCTGTCCTTCTAAAATAAATTATTGTACACAGGGAGTTCATTTAATTTGTGCCATGCTGAGTCCCCAGTCAAATTAAACGGAGTGTTTACTAAGGATAAATGCAAAATGGCCCCTCCACAAAAGACCTACAAACTGTAGGAGCTTTGGCAGTAAATTAATCTAAAAGGAAACAGTGTGAACTCGACTTCCTCTCAGTTGGGGATTTGTTAGGACAAAACAGTTACTTTCTCTTTCTCTGATGAAAGAAATAGAAAGACTGCTATCCAATATGAAGCCACAAACAGTACACATAATAGCTGAAACATTTAACAACTCTGTCCTACTGATCTCTTAAGCAAGATCCTCTCACTTAAACAATAAATTGCATCACTTGTAGCTGCCCTTGAAAGACGCACATCAGTTCTGGTCTTCTATCAGCAGCACATCATTTGGCACTGCTTAGAAAAACTATAAAACATTACACTCTCTGAAGAGCACACATTGTGACCGAGGTCATCATCACAGTAAAAAGAAAGCAAAAGTTCAAAGACAAAACAGCCAACTCACTGTCAAAGTCCAGCCTTTTTATGTTGTATAGCAATCTCATCTCTTTTACTCTCTTATTCCCTACAGACAAAAATTAGGATTCTTCCAGCTGCTGGAGAGCTTTGTATCTTGAACTTCAACAAAAGTCATGTTATTGGTCATTTGCTGAAATGAATAATGTCATTTTTCCTGGAAGAACAATTTCCCCCTGGGGGAGAGTGATCTATGTAGCATCTCCTATTAAAGCATACATTTTAAACTATGAATGAAAAAAAGTCAAGGTGGTTGCCTTGACTTACAAAACTACTTTTGTTAAAAACACATTAAAGCACAGGATGCTGCAAACCATTCTAACAATATGTGGGCTAAAAAATATGATGGCTAGAAATCCATTCACCATCTGTTCATTTTCATTGTCCTCCATCTCTTTGGTCTGAGCTGGAAAGGGGCTTTTCAAAATGGAGTTATATAACTTTAGGAGTATGTCTAGCAGACTGTCAGGCTGTGCAGTGAAGGGAGACAGAGCTGCTGATTTCAGGTAAGGTATTTGAACTTGTGATGATGATTTTACACTGAATTGTTTGCAGTAAGCCAGTGACTACAATGCTTGAAAATTAAGCATTTATTACACAGTTATGCATACATGTAATATTTATATTACACTGTACAACCACAGATAATGTACAGTCCTGTGAAAACTCTCGTTTAAGGTACATTCTTACTACTTCCACAGGAATTAAGAGGGTAATTTGATTAAATCATCAGCATGTGTTACGGCTATGTTAAATGTTCATGATGGCACAATTAGAAAAAAACTGAGTGTGGCAAGGTTGACAGGGAAAAGCATATTCTCTTTAAAATAAAATTAAAAAATCCCAAAACCTCTGGTTCTTCCCCAGTGACAGATGAGAGCACAGTGGAGATGTTTGGCCAAAATGCACAGTGTCAAACCAAACACAGCATATCAGCACAAAAACCTCATACCAACTGTGGGGATGATGGTTCCAGCTTGTTTTGCAGCCACAGGACCTGGGCACATTGGAGTCAGTGAGTCGACCACAAACCCCTCTGTTTACCAAAGTAAACTAGAGTCAAATGTGAGGCCATCTGTCCAAAAGCTAATGCTTGGCCAAAACTGGCTCATGCAACAGGACAACCAGACCAGAATCAGAATACTTGAATACTTGATAGGTCCCAGGGGAGAATTGTTTTCCTACAGATGTTCATTTAAAATACAAATATAAAAGATAACATTTTAACCTCTCTATTTTAAAATAAATGAAATTAAGGCACTCAAAGTGCAATGTTATATTAAATATTCCAGTGTTAAACAATACTATGTATAATGTGGACAAAATATTGCAAGTAAAAAAAAATAGTCCATGTATCACTGGGAAAAGTTTTAAAGTTTGACTTCCACAGGTAGGAAGGATTTCCTGTGGTGTGGGGCATCGTGGTGGAATGAGTCTTTTGTTGAACGTGCTCCTGTGGCTGTCCAGCATGAGATGAAAAGGGTGTGAAGGATTGTCCAATATTGTCCGTAACTTGGCCAGAATCCTTCTTTCCGAAACCTCTGTCAGCGAGTCAAGCTGCTCTAACACTACATTACTGCCCTTGCAGATCAGTTTATTACATTTTTTGGTATCTGCTACCCTTGGTTTGCTGCCTGAGCACACCACAGTGATGATGACCATCATCTTCCAGGTATTAAAGGACAATGCAAATCTACCAGGCTGGAACAGAAAAGATTCAAGTTGTTGCAAAAGTCCCAGTTAAAGTCCAGAAGTCAACAAAATTAAATGCTGTGGTGGTACCTTAAGAGATCTTTGGATAAATGAATCCCCACAAACCCTCAATGAACTGAAGCAGGGATTTAAAAAAGAGCAAGGCACAATTCCTCCACAGTGATGGGAGAGACTGATAAAGTTCCCTCACATGTGGAGCTCAAAGTTTGCTGTTGTGTCAGTCCTGTATCCAAAGATGACCATTAAATGAATTCTGTCATGTCAACAACTACAACTAATGCAGTATGAAATGATGTCATAATAAATTCTTACTACCATTACTTTATATCAAAAACACACACACACACATATAGTATTGATGGAGGTGAACTTGCAAAACAGATCTTTTGGCATTTAAAAAAATCTAGTTGACGTTCAGCAGAAGAAAGCTTGTTATCATGGCCAGATATTGAAACAATTCATCATCATTGTCATACAGCTTATTTATCCTTCATTAGATTCATGCAACACAGTCTGCCTTGGATAAACTTAAAAGACTGGTGAACTTTTATAGCACATCCTAATAACCTTGTACAATAAATTTACTAAAATTTGAATACTTAATAAGATGGTGAATGGACTTGACTTCCATAGAACTTTTTAAATCTTTACAGTTTACAGTTTTCCTCTCTTGTTCACATGATCACACACCACTGGTGACAAAGCTTCCACGCAGAGTGCTCGAGTACCCGCAGGATAAAAGTGGTTCTATTCAGATATTAAAGGGAAAATCATATTCGTTAAGTGTAACTATCTTGGGTGGCATCTTCTAATTAAATTGGTCACAAGGAGACACGGATCAAGATGTGTTTACCATCTCGACACAGTAGTTTCTGGAAAAAGCTAAAAGTACCTGACAATCATATTAAGAGTAATCGAAGTGTCTGACCTCACAGTTTGAGTTTTCTTGGCGCAAGCAATGCTACTTAGTTGGCTTACATTTTTAATTACATAAACCAACTAATTAAATAAACCTACTAACTCCTTTCTGAGAAAAAGTTTTTGAAGCTGGCAGTGAAGGACAAATCATAAAAATATTCACATTAAGAACATGACATTTACACAGGCATCACACACACACACACACACACACACACACCATATAAAACATAATTAAATATTTGGGTTCATTCACCTGAATGTCACATGAGCTAATGAACACATCACAAAAAGTATAAAATCCAATTAGATGGAAGATATCTTCATGAGTACTATCAAACTAATTGACAGACCTCAAGCAACACACTCTCACGCCTATTACACATGAAATCACTACTATTCAAAACACACACAGACACAGACAAGGTTGTTAAAACCCCAATAAATATGACATGAAACAATGCCAGTCAGTAATTGGTGACTTTGGGACGTTTTACAGCATCTGACTTACACTATTGCCTGCTTTTGGTTTTAATAATCAGCTAATATCCACAGTCTATGCTGTTCCAGATCCGAAACAATTTCCTTCCCTCCACTGAGTCCCAAATTAAATAAAATTTGCAAGTCTGGTCTCCTGGGTCTAACCTCTACAGACCTCTCCTTGCTTCTTTGTACTTCCTGTATGATGCAGCCTTCCCTGCCATCTGCTCCAACTCACTACTAGATGGTAATCAGCTGAAAGCTCCTCTCGCTACCTGAATTTCCAAGACATACGGTCACAGGTCAGATAATAAGACAACAAAAGGTTGATCATTTGACTTTGTTCTAAGATTATCTGGTACCTTGCAGATTTATGACCCACCTAATGCTTAAACATGATATTTGTTACATACACGCCATGTCTGCCACAGAAGTCCAATAAGAAAAGACTGCTCTGGTTTAGCTCAGTGCAGTAAGCTATTCCTCCCATCCAACCCTCCCCACGTTTCTCCATAGTATCCCATGTGAGCACTGATGTTTTACAGGAGAACTATAGAGTCTCCTTCCAGGATCCTACCCAGAGGTCCCAAGAAGGGCAGGCATTCTGATAACAGTCAGAGATTTATCTTCTGTGACTCAGTCATAGAGGTGGCTATCTGGCTCTCAGAGTAAAGATCAAATCACAAGGGCACACAAAGTCATAAAGGTCAAGGCTGGCAGCCATTAAATTTTAAAAAATTCTGATGGTTCTCACATTGCTGAATATAAGAACCTGGCAACAAGTAGATGTGAAAACAGACAAAAACACACTGTAAATTATATTTAGTACTAAATGTTTATAATCATCAGTATTAGAAGCCAAGACATTTATCAATTCAAAAAACCTCTGAAAAGCCTTTGGCTGGATGTTGCCATTGAAAGGAGGCAACACACAGAGAGCAAGAAGGCCACCAGCTCCTCAAGGATCTTGAGGCAAAAAGGTCAATAATGTAGCTCAACTTGCATTAATATAAAGTGAAAGTTGACAAACTCAGCAAGGTTGCAGCATCTTAGAAAGATAGCCATGACAAGCTGACTCTACTGCTCAAGACAGAAAGGGAAAAAAAATGGACTAGCGGGCAGATCAGGTCTATTTAGATGCTTTGAAAAAGTCCAGCGACTTCTAGCAGGAGGTGAACAACCTGAGTAGTTGAAGGATCAGCTAAGGCAGAGAGACAACAAGCCTGAAGCCTGAGAAGAGAAGTCTCTATGCCAATCTCAATGAAAAGCTTCAAACTGACGAGGCCTTGATGAACAAATACAGCAAAACAGCACACTGCAGGAGATGCTGAAAGTGGTGGCGCAGAAAGAGAAACCTGAGCAACAAAAGAAAGCTCTGAAGGAAGATAATGAAAAACTGATGAGACAAAAGAATGAAACCATGAAAAAACTGCAGGAAGAAAACAAAGACCTAAAAAAGGAAAATAAAGAACTGATGGAGGGAAAGAAAGTGAGAGAAAGAGAAAGTGAAAAAGAAGAGGCGCTACTTGAGTTGACTACAAAAGAAAAAATGTGACCATAACAGAAAGCTGGATTTCATCACCTTTTTCTTTTCTTACTTTCCTCTTTTTTCTTCCTTTCTGTCATCGACATTCCTTTAACCTCCCACCAACCCTCCTGCTCCCCAACCCAGCTGTTACCCTTCTTCCTCCTCATTCCTCCGTTACCCCTCTACCCTCCCCCTCACCCCCTCTCTTTTCTGTCACCCCATCAAGTCAAATAAAATTATAATAATAATCCTTAACATAAAACAAAAATAAAAACAAAACACTCAAAATCATTTGAAAGTATTACATATTTAAAAAACAAACAATTAATATCTGCATGTGTTTGCCTCCCTGATTGAACAGAATTAACACTGTGGCCGTTGGTGGTTGTGGAAAATGCTGGTGGTTGTGATTTAAAAAGGAGTAAAGGTCTGAAAGTCATTACTGTACAAAATAAATATATAAATTGTGGCAATCAAACAATTAATTACTTGCTTATTTCACTGTATGATATTTTTTTTACCTTGCTGACTTGAGTTCATGTGGTGGGGAAAGAAAAACAGACCAGTCGTCCATATTGGAGGAGCGGAGATACAACGATTTTCACTGTTAAAGGTTTATTAAAGGCCAGAGGAAGCAGCAACCTCTCCCAAATCCAAAACACATCTACAGAATCAGATTAAACGACTGCATCTACAGTTCAAATGATGATGGCGCACATGCAGGTGCTATTTCATTGGTGGCGAAACAGCACGGAGCTAACATTTGTTAAGCTAGCAATTGGATATTAAGGAGATGAAGAGTTCATCAATGTGAAAAAGTGAATGAATACTGGACCTGCATTAGGTAAGACCAATTGTTCAGGTTCTGCCACCAAACAGTCAGCATAAATGACCATTAGCCTGTTTTTACCGGTAAGATGATGATATGACGCCCTCGCTCTTCCTGTGAACATAGCAGCAGTTATGCTCTCAAGATATTTTATAATAAGCATAGCTGCGCTTGTAGTGTTTGTGTACTTTGTTCTATCAGATCACTGTTGGCTTTATCCACACACAAAAAAAACCTGTTTGACAGACGTTTGCTAAAGACTAAGGAGAAGGTGTGGTGTTATTATTGCTGTCAGCTTTGATAGTAAATTTCTACACTTGTCGTTTTATTGTTAACATTTATTGTGTGGCTTTGAGAGCTCAATAACTGGATATGTGCATAAACTCTATTTTTCCTGTATATTTTCTTTGAAGATTGCTCTTTCAGAGACCAATATTATTCTTAATGTATTTTACTCATCTTTAAGACCACAATTTTTAAATGATGCACTTAACATTTTATAGCAGATACAATTTATACAGTTCTTACTTATATGGCTACTGAGGATGCTATCCAGCTTATAGTGCCATTTTCACAGCACCATGTGTGTAAAACTCATTCTCACAGCTATGTTGTTATTATATGAAAGAACAAAGGACGTGATGGTGAAGTGTAAACTGCACCAAAGCCAAAAGCATCTATAAGGTGTTACTAACGCCACCTCAACTTATGGCAACAGAAAGCTAGTATCAAAAACCCAGTTATGTTAAAGCTGAGTGTATGTAAAGTTTCATGTAAGCTGGATTTTGACTTTGTTGTTGACTATGTGTTCATACTTAAAAGCGGTCTGCCTCATCCTTCTGGGCTACATAGACAGAAGCCACAAGCCAAAACACCTTGATCAGTTAATAAGGTTGGTTCTGTTTACCTTTAAGTGTTGCTGGAGTTCATGCATCCCTACTGGACAGAAGACCACTGCTCCTTCAAGGTTTGACCTCTTGTGCACTCTGTGAAAGATGCTGCGTGACCTCACTGACATAAAACTATATGGTGGTGTCACAGCTGGGATGGGCGGTGTGTTTGAGAAGCCAAACGCACGAGGGACAGAATTGAAGTTAAACAAAAAGCAGGCCTTTTATTCTGGCTGTTAGAAAACATAGGTACAAAATGGCAATGGTGAAAACTAAATTATAACCTAAACTGGGAAAGCTAAAGCTAGACATGGAAAACATACAAACATAAACATGAACCTGAGAAAACTAAGACTTGAGATGAGGGGCGCTAAACAGACGACCTGACAATTAACAGAGGAAGACAGAGGACAAATACACAGAAGGGTAATGAGGGTAGTAGAAACACCTGGATAAACACAGCTGACACAAATGAACCTGAGGCCACAGGGGAAGCAAAACTAAACACACTGAACATGGAAACACGAGACTTTCAAAATAAAACAGGAAACATGAAGAGACGTAGACATGATGACACAATCTTGACAATATGAAACATGCAGACAAGAAACACATGACAGACTGGGGAGACACGTAACACAGGGAGAGACACATGAGAACAGATAAGGGATAATTAAACATTAAACAAAGAGGACAAGATAGACTGACACAGAAGACAGGAAAAGACCCACAAACACGGAGACATAGGTGAAACATAAACTAGACTAAAACTCGGCTAAACTCTAACTAAATAATAGCACAAGAACTTACCATTACTGCAATGCCACCTGGTATGGTCTTCTGCTACTATAGCCCATTTGCTTCAGGATTTGACATGCTGTTCATTAAGAGATGCTCTTCTGCATACCAAGGCTGCAACAAGTGTTTATTTAAATTACTATTTCCTTTCCGTTTGCTCAAAGTTGCCTGGCTGTTCTCCTCTGCCCACTGGCATCAACAAGGCTTTTTTACCCACCAGTCTGGCTGATTAGATATTTTGATTAAAAAAAAGAAAAAAGGAAACAAACATGTTATCTGCCTCGAAAACCACTGTGCTCTACATGTTTTGCATAAATGGTAGAAAAATACAGGCCGGCTGGCCAAATCAAATCTTTCATCAAGTGAAATATTTTATGCCAAAATATTGAAATAATGTCTCATAAATATACTTCAGGTAACAAAATACTGCATACACACACACACACACACACACACACACACTGACATCCCTCCATGCATTCACAAAGTTCTACTGCTTCATTGCTTATTAATGCTTTCAGACAACCTTAGTAACTGGAGAGCTATTTCGGGGGCAGAATGATCTTCAAATCATCTGCCAGCGAGCCAATCTCTCCCTGTGCTCATCACTCTCCTACCCGATTCTCATCACTTTTTCTCCCCCTGCTCATCACTTCTTTCCTGAGAGCAGGAGGCTGGCTACAGCCAGGGCACGACAGGTTGGAGGGCGTGTGTGTGTGTAAGAGAGAGAAAGAGACACAGAAAGAGTGCACTGTGTGGTTAGATAATGCCAGGTCATGCTTTCCTGACACTGTGCAGTCAAAGGGCGTCCTCTATAGGTCACTCGACTAACTACATCCTGCCAAGGGTCAAAAAGGTCAAAGAAAATCATACAGATTAAAAAAAAATCTGCAAATTGTCCAGTCTGATTCCTGCATTTCTGCCTATATATATCTTCCAGTTAGAGATTTATTTTGGGAGATAGATCCTCTACGGAACAATATAACTGTCCAATGCCCATTTTCTCCCTCTTTTACCTTGTACTTGGTTGTTATTCACAAAAATCTTTTTCATTTTAGACAGCTCCTCAAAGGAAAGATTTAACGTTTCCTTCCTGCATCTACTGATCATCTTTGAGACACTGATCCTGACACTAATCCTTATGACTGACAGTGAAAGTGAGGCAAAAAAGGGAACATAAACAGATGGATATGTAAAAATTGCATTCACAAGGCATAGAAACAGGAGGATGAGGTGCAGCAGTGATAGAGAAACGGAATGAGCCGGATGAAAAGAGAGGAATTAGACGTTTGTTTTTCAGGACACTTCTGCAGTTGCATAAGCTATTCTGTCAAATCACATAAACAACCTAAAACGAGGAAAGACGTAAAGGACAAAAGAAGGTATATAAAGCTGGACTAGAAAGAAATGGAAGAAATAAAGTAGCTTAAAGGGGGGGAGGCGAAGAGCAAACCAAAGAGTGTTTAATGAAAGTCAAATTCTATCTGTTTCAAAGAACACCATTCCCTTAAGTTTCCTTTACACCTCACTGCAGCTACTGTACCAACTGCACCACTGCACCATCAACACTGCATCATCATCGCACACTCCTATCTTTCAGTCACACACACAAACTCATAACTGTCAAGCTGCTTACCTGCTGAGCCTTTCACAATGAGAAACTATAGCGCTGCAACAAAAACAAAAATACAGACGAGCATATGATCCCATCCCATCCTGCTTGAGTTCGTTTTTACCCTCCCTTGATTTGTGAAATAGAGTTTACCCGACTTTGAAGTGACAGTAAAAAAAAAACTTTTCACAGTATCTTGCAAGATACTGAACGTTCATAAAGAGCTACATGTAATTTCAGTAACATCATGTTTGTATTTGTTATACGTCGTTATTTTAAATTAATGACATCACACTACAAAGTTCACAGTGCTTCCATACAATGTAATAGAGACTGAGCTCATACAGTACTGTGGAGAATTCTTTAGCCACCCCTCATTTCTTTATATTTTGCTTCCAAGGAACAAGATGTAATGTGTCATTTCTTTAAATAGTCCTTAAGTCTTTCTGAAGGATTTTGTTTTTTATGATGCAGAAACAATCTTTTGCTCCCATTTCTTTGGGAAAAAATGAATCTATAAAAAGGAGGTGGCACAGATTAACAGGCACCATCGTTCAGTTGATCCATCTACTGTTCACTGAAGACTCATCAGAAAGGAGCTCAGTGGAATGGTGGCTGTGAAGAATCTGTTCTTATTGAAGGGAAATGGGGAGAAAAACCTGAGGTATGACAAAATACACATAAAAAGAAAAGAAAATGTAGAAGAAACATCTGTTGGAGATTTGGGGACACTAGCAGTCATGGATTGACCTCTCCAGAGACTTAAAAACTGTATGCAATCATTGGGCGATTGTGGCTCAAGAGTTGGGTGTTCGTCTTGGTTGGGGCTCGAACCGGAAGGTTGCCGGTTCGAGCCCCGGCTTGGACAGTCTCGGTCGTTGTGTCCTTGGGCAAGACACTTCACCTACCGCCTACTGGTGCTGGCCAGAGAGGCCGATGGCGCAAAATGATACACCAGTGTATGAATGTGAGAGTGAATGAATAGTGGTATTGTAAAGCGCTTTTCAGGACCCCTCAAAGCGCTATATAAATGCAATCCATTATTATTATTATTATCTTGACACAAAACAAAACAAAAAGCAGCCAACATCCAATGAAGAGCTTTGAATGTCCTTCAGGTAGCCTGCAGAACTACTCTAACATAAAGAAATTACAAGGCAGCCCTGCTAAGTACAACTTCTACTCAACCCATTAGAATTGGACAATCCCTGTTTTTATGGCAAAATAAGAAAAGTGGAGTGACTTGAGACTTTTGCATAGTAATGAAAACTCGTATGATAGTACTATTCATACTTCTTAAATAATCTCACTTCTAAATAAGATGAAAAAATAGCAGATTTTGTTGGAAGAAGTGAGTATTCATTTGAATGAAGTGAATAACATTCAAATGAGTTTGAATGAGTTATTCAATGAGTATTGAATGAGTTAATAGTTTATGGAAAGAATATGCTGCCGGTAAAAGCTGAAACAGCACTAAACTCTAATGCGAATTTTGCCTCTCAGAAAATGCAAGCGCAACAGAATAGTTTAAAAATGAAGACAGCAGAATCCTACAGAAGCCAAAAAGTGACTGATATCCCATGGGACAAGCAGCAACACTTATTCTTTGCCCACCTGTAGCCTAGGTTGCACTGGCCTGTCATGTTTGATGCAATGCAGAAAAACTGGGGAAGCTGAAGTACCGATCGCTGTGTCAGAATCAGCTACGATGCTCATCAAATGAAGTGGCAATCATAATCTTTTGTGAGAAAGAAAGTCTCACCATCTTCATGATTAGCCCCAATCATCCAGGCCAAAGTACAGGAGCACTCATAGCTATTTGACAATGACCTCCAGTGATTACTGAGATAAAAGTTGACTTTTGTGGCCATGAGACAGATCTTTGGTCCTTCACTGCAAGTTTTTTTGTCACGCAAGTCAGAGCAAAACTTTTCTGTGGGTATGTGGTGAGGGTCACACTGGTTTAAAATAAAAGAACATAAGAATTCAGCATACTATTTTATATATTTAGTCTGCAGCAAAGAACAGCTTCAGCAGATTCAGCTCCACTGGAAGGCAAAGTTAGTGAGATGTATTTTAGCCCCCACCTATGTTGTCAATCTCAGGACAGCAGAACTCATGAAAAAAGCATGTAGTGTGATTGCAGTGCCTACATCCAGCTGAACAGCACATCTCTCCACCTTTTCAAGCAGGCATGGACACAGTTTATTAAACAGTGCCCAGGCACAGCACACAGCAATCAAACTAGTCACAGAAACTGTACTTTGGAGGTCAATTACACTGAGTAAGAGTACAGCGATAGTGCACTGTTAGTAGGGCCTCAGAGAAAGGGTGAAGAGTTCATACACCCATTGGGAGCTTGGAGTAGAACATCTCTTCCTTGTGGTGAAAAGGAGCCAGCTGAGGTGGTTCGGGCATCCAGATGCCTTCTGGGTGCCTCATCTTGGAAATGTTCTGCCAAGCTGGGAAAAGAGCCCGAGGCAGAGCCAGAACTCAGTGGAGAGATTATACAGTGTGTCTCATATGTCCTGGGAGATGCCTAGGATATCCCAGGATGAACAAAATGTTGCTTGGAAAAAGAACAACTGGAATACCCTGTTTAGCCTGCTGCCACCACAACCACCATGACTTCAGATAAGTGGAAGAAAAGAAATCGATGGATATACATCATATGATGGACACTGAAAGTATTAGGAAAAATGATTCTCTTCTGTCTGCTAGGAAACTCCTATATATTATAGTAAATTATGTTGGGGATGTATAAGACTGGGCCCATTTGAATTTGGCTTAACTGCTTTGTCTTGATTTATGTTTACAGTTTTTTTGTTTTTCTTCTTGTAAATCATTGTGAGGACACTGCAGACATAAAACGAAACTGTTTATGCTCCATTGAATCACATCATTCCACATTATGTCACATAACGTACAGAAACTGATTAGTAGTATTGCTTCAGCTTAAAATGCCATTTTTCTGTGTATCATGTGTATCATGATTTCATCACAAGGAAACGAGTAAAGTAAGGGATTACTATTGCAAAAACGGTAATTAGATTACCGTTACTTTACAGTAGGAACGCTGCGTTACTGCGTTACTAAAACGTGATTTTTTTAGCAAGTGTCTCATGCCAGTGACGTAAGCGAGTGCGATGTTTGTGAAAACAGCTGTGTGCAGATCAACAATGGATATCGAGTGCGGGAGAGAGTATGAGCGTGCAGCGTTTAAAGCGTGGAAGTACTGACCTTATTTTGAGTTTGATTCCATGAAAAGTGACAAAAACATTAGTGTCCCTTGTGCAAGAGAAAAAAACTTCTTTTTACAGCGAAAAAAACCCCTAAACTTCCAAGCAAGCGCCGAGTACGCTATGACGTAATAGGAAATTCACAGAGAAACTGCGGTATCCTTCCACTGACCGCTGCGCCACACCTGCACCAGGGTAAACCTCCGCCTACCCCACTCCTGCTTTACAGGTGAAAATAGAGCAAAAGGACCGCTAGTCTTTGACTTTATTTATTTTCTGCTGTGTTTTACTTGCATCTATTTGAAAGACTGAGTGTAAACACACAAAAAAAAATTATTTTATGTGCTGGAATGTGCAGAAAATAGGTTTAAATATTAAACAAATTTCTTCCAGTCAGAGAATGTTGCATATAATTAAATTTTTGCTTGATGCATAAAGTTAAAAGATTAAAACTAATAAAACAAGTTTTAAAAAGGGTCTTTTCCATTTGATTACATTTTGTATAATGGATTATGTAGAAAAAGTAGAATTGGGCTGAAAGATTTATTTCTTTATCACCTATTCAGGTTGCAAATCGTGTTTTTAAAAAGTAACTAAGTAACTAAGTAATTAATTACTTTTGAAAATAAGTAATCAGTAAAGTAACAGGATTACTTTTTGGGGGAAGTAGTCAGTAATTAGTTACTGATTACTTTTTTCAAGTAACTTGACCAACACTGGTAAAGAGGGTGTCAATTTGCCAAGCACGACTGTTTTCCCTCACCTTCCCTCAGCATTAAAAGTAGAAACTAAAATCTGAACAAGTCAAGCAGCAAAACATGGTTATTTTAGAAACATAGCCATAATTTTGTTATGTACTGCATCTTTTTTTTCACTATAGCTCTTAATTCAATATTGAAGATCCCTTTAGTCTTATTATTTCATTTGAACGACTGAAATACCAACTGAAAGCAGCTTTTTCAGTTTTAACAATGACTTTGCCTTGCGAAAATATTTGAGCTGATAAATTCTGTCAGAGGAATTAAAAATCAATTTCCATTCATCTGGAAAGAAAATTACAATTTGAATCATTGCAAACTCCATACTTGTCACGAGGGAACGATGAAGTGAAGTTTAACAAGAGTTGCTATGGTATCTAAAGTTGCAGCGCGTAAAGTGAGGTCAAACATAGTAAAACAGAAGTGGGGCCTCACTACAGGTTTGAACAACAAGAGACTTCAAACTGACATCACAGAGAGCTCTGAATATAGCAGCACCGTCCACAAAAAGTGTTTAGAGCAATCTGAAGCCTGACCTTCTTACTCACAGGGTTCATTTGTACATACACCAGATTTATTTTAGCCTTGTTTATTTAAAAATCATCGCTGTATATATGACAGAAATTAAAATTGAAAGTATAACAAACGCTATGTTAAAATAGTTTTAGTATTGAAGTTTGAGCTTGAGTAAACCAGGTGGAAACTATCACATGCCTCAGTCTCACAGCGACACTCATGAGCAGTCACAATCAATTTACAAACAGGCCTTCAGCCCTTCGCTCACTGTCAGCGCGACACAAGAGGTATGAAAGCACCGCTGACTACCTGTTGCTTTTCTCTTTCTTCATCCTGCTCTTCCTCCTGACTTCTTCCTCATCAAACCCAATTCACAGGAAATTGGTCGTTCCAGTTCTACCCTTTGAAGCCTGTGATTAACAAGCTATTTGGCCTCCAGTCAGAGAGAAAGAATGGGACAAGGGGAAGAATCAGAGAGGGAAAAGCACATCAGAGATTTCTGATATATGTCTGCCTATGGCTCACTTCAGTCACATTTCTACAGATTTACAATGTCTTAGCTCTATGAGGGCAAGACCTCTGGTATTTAGTTTTGTTCGCTAGAAGGCAGCTTCACTGCCAGATCTAAAAGGGCACTGCAGGGCAACAATAATCCACAGGAAGAGAGCGAGCTGTGAAAGAGTGGACAAAATGAAAAACAAGAGCAAGGCTCTCAAAAGACAGGGACAAAAGAGCTTTCCCCCTGCTGCCTGTTCCTCTGACACGACTAATAAATCACCTTCACACCATCCATCAAGTGCGAGACTCACGTGATCGATCAGGATGCCTTCAAACTGAGGTAAAACATGGACTAGATACAGAGGTCAGGCTCTGTCATGTATGCAGCAGAGCACATAAGCAGAACGTATACATATAGACAACAGTTAAAAAGCACACTTAACAATTGGTTGTGAAATTGAGCTGAGTTCAATGTCAACATCCACACTCACACCTGATTATTGCCAGACCTGTTGAACCAAGAAGTCACTTAAATAGAACCTCACCACCAAAGTGAAGCAGGTTAAGAAATCCTAACAGCAGCACATCATGTTACAATCTACAGAAACTCAAACTGCTGAGAAACAAAGTCATCTGTCAGCCTGGAAAGGGTTACAAAGTCATTTCTAAGGTTATGGGATGCCAGCAAGGCAGAGTGAGAGCCATTATTCTCAAGAAGAGAAAACTTGTAACAGGGGTCAACCTTCTCAAGAGTGCCCAGCTGTTCAAAATTACTCCAAGAGTGAATCAGCGACTCATCCAAGAGGTCACAAAAGAACCAAGAATAACACCAAAGAACTCCAGGCCTCACTTGCCTCAGTTAAGGTCAGAGTTCATGATTCAACAAAAAGAAAGAGACTGGGCAAAAATGGCATCTATGGGAGAGTTACAAGGAGAAAACCACTGATGATCAAAAAGAACAGAAATGCTCGTCTCACATTTGCAAAAACATCTCGACTTTTGGGGAAATATTCTGTTGACTGAGGAGACAAAATTCAAACATTTTAAAAGGTTTGAGTATCATTACAGCTGTGATGGTGTGAGGCAGCTTTGTTGTTTCATGATCTGAATAACTTGCTGTAATTGATGGAAACATGAATCTCTAAAGAAGAATGTCCATCAGTTCATGCTCTGAAGCTCAAGAGCACTTGAGCACTTGAAAATGATCTGATTTGGAGTGGCCTAGTCAAAGTCTGGACTTAAATCAAATTGAGATGCTTTGGCAAGACCTCAAACAGGCCAATAATCCTCAAAAACCCTCAATGTGGCTAAAACAATTCTCCAAAGAGTGGGCCGAAATTCCTCCACAGCGATTTGAAAGACTTATTCATTCAATCATTGTGAACACTTGACTGCAGTTTTGCTGCCAAGAGCAACACAACCAGTTACCAGGTTCAGAATGCAATTATTTCTCACATAGGCCCGGTAGGTTTGGATAGATTTTTTTCCCCTTAAAACTGCACTTCATGTTTACTCGGGGTTATCTTTGTTTGATGATTTAACAAATTAAGTGTGACAAATATTTCCCCCCCAAAAAAGAAAGAAATAGAGATGAAACACAGTACTGCAAGTCTTTTTCATGAGATTTTTAGCATAAGAAAAGTTCTGCTCTTTGTCATTCTGGGTCCCACTTCGTCTTTTTTTAATATTGTGCTGGAGAAGACAATACTCACCACCTCTGCTGCAACAATTTGGGGAACGCACACTTGGGAAGCAAACATCAATCAAAGGGGGGAAAAAAATTGATTCAAAACCAAAATACTCAAACAAATTACTCTCCTTATAGCAACATATCTGGTGTCTCTTTATCACAAAGCACAAGACACAAGCACCAAAGTCTTTTTCTGTTTTCTGACATTTACTATTCTTATGGTGTCCTGGTGGCCAAGAGGTTCTAACACAGAGATAACAGTCAATCTAGATTTACTCTTGTTGAAATTTTAATGTAAACTCTCAGTGCCCCCGAGTTCCCTTTGTTATGATTCAGTGTTATGGATATTTTTTGTACTGTGTTTTTTGTCTGCCACACCAGAGGGTGGCATAGCTTGTGTCCTGTGTTATTGCTACTATGTGAGTTCCAGGTGGAGGCTGACCATTGGTGGAGGACTGGGAGAGGCTGGCTATAAATGAGGACCCTTCTCAACCGGCATGCCCCCCTGCCTACTTCCTGTTCCCAATGAACTGTGCATGTGGCTGCGTGTGAATTTGTATTCTGGAAGCTTTTGCTGTGTTGTAAATAGTTTGTTGTAAATAGATGTAAATAGTTGTCAATATTTTTTTTACTCGGTAGCTGTAGGGGTGAAAAGCCATTTTTCTTTGGAAACCTTTTCTCCTGTTTTTGGTTAGGGAGGCAGGTAAGAGAGCTGTAATTTTCTTTTGGGGTTTTCTGTGTAGGTAAGCCAGCTGCATTTCATTTCTAGAGTTTTTGTTTGTTGTTTCGGCCATGCTCACCCTGATGCCCGCTACCTTTTGGGACTTAATAAACTGACTGGCTGTTGCAAAATCTTGAGAGCAGGGAGTGTGGGGGCATTTTCCTTTTTTTTTTAATTTTCCTTATGTTGTATGCCGGTTTTCCCTGGGCTGGGGTGTAACACCTTATATTGGTTATACATTCAAATGAAACCAATCCTTATGTTATCAAAAAACAGTCAATTGCATTCTATAAACAGATGCAGTCTGTATCCACAAACACATGTGACTAGAAAACTGGGAAGCAACTGTGATGCACGTGTGTTATAGCTTTTTGAATATCTAACATATCAGCAAAGTCCAAACAAAAAAAGCAGCTTTGGCTCCATTATTTATGATATAGTTATTACAATCTAAAATGTTAACCCTAATAACCAAAATCCTATCATAGCAGCTAGGCTAGTGATAGCCTAAACTAAAACTAAACCATAACTAAAGTTAGTTAAAGTAGAGGTTGGTAAGCAGTAGAGCTGGGCGATATATCGAGTTTTTAAAAAATATCGATATATTTTTATACGAGATATAAGATGTGACAATATCCTTTATATCGATATAGTCTATGTTACGTTATAACTATACTTGTGGAGCCACAAGTTTGCCTCTCTTTCGTCCAATTTTGTCTTTACGCAACATTACTTGGCCTTGCCCCTCCTTCACTGAACACAAATCCCCCTCCTCCCCCATCGCTTCACCTGCAGGAAGCGACAAGATGGACAAGGCAAATCTCCGTTAACGAGTTACTGCGCATCGCCCCGTGCGTGGGGCTGGACGCCGTCAACGTGTTAGCTAGCTAACCACGCTAACGAGCTAACCACGCTAACGCCATGCAGCCCAGAGGCGCTGCACAGCCTAAAATCCTTTCATTTTCTCAAAAGTTGACAGCGCGCCTTATGTATGAATTCTGGTTGTGCTTGATGGCCGCGAACCGATTTTATGTGGTACACAGCGTTCAGCAATCTGTCAAAAAATGTTTTAGTACGACTTTGGTAAGCTACGGTGCTGCACCGCTTGATGGATTGTCAGAGCATTACGGCGACCGAGCAGCCTCGCGGAGTGATACGTACTGTGCTTCAACGTAATATTACCCTACTGTGTATAAGGACCATAAATGGCACCTGTTAAGAGACGTGGTTACGAAGAGGATTTCAAACTCAATGCTGTCAGTCACACAGTAGAAGTTGGGAACAGAGCAGCTGTGAAATCTGTCTTTGTTACTATGCTCAGCGTCTTTTAGTTTACATTCTGACTGCACAATTGTGAGCTTTTTGTTATGCACAAAAACAACATTGCTTTCTTTTATTTATGGAGCATTATTATTTAATAAATGCTCATAATTTATTTTTGAGTAAATTTTATGTACATCTATGCTCTATGTTAATAAAAGTGCCTGTGTGACATCTGGGACACAGCTTTGACTAAGAACTCTCTTTTTGTTCTTACTTTATGGCTTAAAAAATATCGAGATATATATCTTATATCGCCGTCCAGGTAAAAAATATCGAGATATGAATTTTGGGTCATATCGCCCAGCCCTAGTAAGCAGTATTTCAGTGATGCAAGGTGATGTTTTCTTCAGTGCATATGTAAATTACCTTAAGATGAAAAAATATCAGTGGTTAAAATTAATAGTTATCATTATTCCAGCTCCAGTTTTTCCCCTTTATTGCCTTTCTTTTTTTTTTTCAAATAAATGCTTCCTGAACCAAAAACTGTGAAATGCTTGGTTTGTGCAAAGCTACGCCCGAAGCTCAGCTAACTGGATAATGACATCACTGTTTTTAAATGGTTTTGGAAATCGACTGTAGTCCTACATCTTGAACAGCATTTACAAATGGCTGAAAAAAAAAACATATTTTTCCATTAATAATTTCTTTTTGACATGTTTAACTCCAAAATGAGTGACAACAAGACTTTTTCCTGATGAAGAAACTGAAACAGCCACAGCTTTAGACAAACAAGAGCTGGTATAGAACTTTAGCCTCAGTAAATATGATACAGATTTAAAAAATACAGCAAGACAAGGACAGAAAGTGGCTGCAGAGGACACTTTTTATTGTTTTTAACACTCAGGTTGACTTCAGCTCTTTGTATGGTAGAACTTTGATGGCGGATGGACCAACAACAGCAAGAGCAGCGTGCAGACAGATTGTACCACATATTTTGTACACTGCCTCCGTCAAGAACCAGCCTCTCGGCAGGTAGATGGGTAGTGTGTGACTGCACTCAGAGTGCCTTTGCACTGCCCCCACCCAAGCATAAAACAAACATAAGCTGTGACACTGAAGGGCAAATGCAACCAACTTCTGTAAATACTTAAATATTTATTAAATACACAATATTTACCCAACCTGGCCTGAAGTGAAAAGAGACAGAAACTATTCGCTTTATTTATTTTACTTTTTACAAAAAGCTTTAGAAGAGTCTGAATCACTGTGACTATTATTTTAAATTACTCCAATACTTTTAAGGCAGTAAAAAACTGTGGGTTTAATGAATCAGTTGTTGCAAGCAGTGCTGGCTGTAGTAACTTGTACAAAGTAAGTTATACAAAAACATCAGATTACGTTTTTCTGTAACACAGTATTGTAATGTAACTACATTCATAAAGTTTGGAAATTAATCATGAAAGGAGACAAATGTAACACTAAAGTGCCTGAAACAAACCCTGTAGCTAGCAAAACATGAACTCTTTGCAAGCATCTGCAAACCCATGCATGCTAACGCAAAGCTAGTAGCGATGAACTCCAGACCCAGAGAGATGTCAAGTAGCCATATCTTGATTTTTGACACGTAATAGAGACAAACAGTCGAGTTTGTAGCATTGAAGCCTCCACTTCACCTGTTTCTACAGGAGAATCTCGCTGGCCACATCTGTGTGCTCTTTAGATTGTTAATACTGATGCACTAAAACAATAGACGTCTCACTTGATGTCAGATATGATCGAAATCCCTTTCCTCGCGGCGATACGTAGTCACTTTGAGACTACCCCCTTAAAAAAAATGTGGACTTTTTTTCCCAATTGTGACCTTTTTGATTTTTTAATGAAAACCAACCGAACATTCTCTGTGAAATGAAGCTCCTCTCAAGCATCATTCTCCCTGCGGCAAAAGGATAAGAGAAGGTTGAGCAGAAGGAGAAGACGGAGTGACACTTTGGTGGCCTCGATGGATGTCGCCTTCAAACGCCACATATACCCATCGAGGCAAAAGTGCTGAGAAACATGAGAGACTTTTATTTTTAACGCAGCCTTCCCTAATCTAATTATCTCAGCAATTAGACTGCAGTGACATGAAAATGAACTCGCAGAAGGCAATGCGGGAGTTGTGACATGCTCTGTTTGCTTTGGCCAGCCCAAAGACGGGGAAAAAAAGCTTCTGAGAGTTGGCATAAAATTTCATCAGTTTTTCCGCCTGTGGCAAGTGTGTGGCCAGTGCCTGTGTCCATGCCAGTAAGTGTCTGCTAAAAAAAGGACATATCGGGGTGTCTTTATGTTCATGTCTCCTCTCTGGTATTTGAGATGAGTGATCTGCTATGAGCTAAAAAGAGTAATGTTCTTCCAGCGCAAGTGACCGTTTTTGGCTCAGTTTCACAGCTAGTCACAGTCTCCATCAGGAGAGATCGAGTCACATTGTGCCGTCATAAACAAGGCTTTTAGGAACAGATCCATACCTCCTCAGTGTTGTGAGTCACATGGTTGGACACTAGCCTGTGCTTGTTGGCAAAAGAAAGAGTCACACACAGATGGAGAGATGAGAGGCAGCACACGGATCGGTTTAAGTACAGGCGTGGACAAACAAGGTAGAGCAACGAGCAGCAAAGATTGGAGAGATAATAAGAAAGAACTAGAAAAAAATAGATATCGACTTCAAACCCAAACAAAATATAGAAATACTGCATTTCTTTCATCTTCTGCCGCATGTATATGTATGCGTTTGCATGTTTGTAAGTGTGCATCGGCCCATCTCTTTACCACCCAGTCTCTCAGAGTGTGTCTCACTTCAAAGTCAAACCGAAACTGATTTATTAGGTACTTCATCTGACAGGATATTATAGCTGCTCGTTAGCATAATGGTAAAGATCCAGATCACACACACATATATATGTATATGTATATATACACACAAAAACGTGCATTTAAAAAGAACAACTGATTTGTTGTTCAGTTGACAACATTGGCTGTCAAGCAACTTAAAAGACATTCTCCCTGATGGATGTGTTGTGTTGAGGCAAAAATGAAGTTATTTTCAGATACAGTGGGCTGTTAACCAATTAGAAGGTAGGTGGTTTAATCCCCAGTTCCTCCAGTCCTTATGTCCATCCACATGTCCCGATTCATCATCATCTCATTGGCATGAGATGGCAGTAGACACGAGCGCTGCATGCATAGAATAATGTATGAGTGAATGTGTGTGTTCGGCTAATTGGAGATCCTATTTGACCATAGGTGTGATTGTGAGCGTAAATTGTTGGCTGTCTCTCTGTGTTGGACCTGAAGAACTACCTGGGGTGTACCCTGGCAGCTGGGATAGTTTCCAGCCCCCCGTCGACAATGAATTGGATAAGCAGTTAAGAAAATAGATGAATGTGTGTGTGATTGGGTGAATGTGGTGTACAGTGTAAAAAGCAGTTTAAGTTGCCAAGAAAGTAAAATACTTTAGTGTTCGTGGCAAATTACCATTTACACAGTAATTACCAAACCTACAATACACACAATGCACAAACAGAGTACAGTATGTATGCACTGTGTTAGATCACAACTACTGACAAGACGTGAAAAATACTAAAAGCTGCAAAACTCTGTGTACAGCACATAGCTTTCACGCTGTGCTATCACGCTGTGTTACACTGAATCGTCTCTATGAAGTAAATGTAAATTCAAATACACAAAACAGGAAATTGCTTACAAAAGGCATAATTTGCAGTCTCACCTGCCCATTTGTTGTTCTTAGGAAATTTGGTGGCTATCATGACACTCAGTGCTCAGTATATGTCTACATAAAACACACATGTTTTGGTCTACAGTAGTATTTTTTTAGACTGCAGAAACCTTGATAACAGATACTGTCGGCATTTGTACGTGGACTGTGTGCACTTCACAAAAGAGCTACTGCTGACTTTAAGCAAGGAAGACATATCAAGGAAAATCTTAATATAAGGAGCTCATTGTACTTGCAAAACCGAGGTATGGAGAACACAAAAACTCTTTGTTGTCAGTCAGTAAATAACATATTCATGCAGAAAGAAAATGCTTATAATGCACACACTCACCCTTTTTCTTTAGATTTTCCTTTTTGTAAGAAGATCACATATCTCATCAGTATTGTTCCTCCTTTGGCACACTATAGGTAAACAGGTGGTTACGCAGACATTTTCTGTACTGTCTTTTTAAAGTGATATACAGCATGTAATCTGTAGGGCTAAAATTCATCTTTTTATTCCATCTTATCTCATCTGCAACCGTTGACAGTGGGCTATATATGAAAGATTTGACGCCACGCTAAAATATGCAAACTACACCATTATTTCAAACTGCATGTGGCGACATAAAAACTCATCTGAGGATAAAATCTAAAAAAAAACTTAAACTGTGTGTTTCATGCTGGCAGATGCCCAGGTTCTCACTGAACATTGGCTTCTAGGTATTGTAAATGCTGGGGCAATTTTTCATCAGCCCGAAATGAATTCCACTGGCCTGACTACAAAGCAATAAAAGCATGTTAAACTTAGATTCTCTGTCAGTCTGCACCATCAAACATGAACAGACACAGCAACAACAAAAGATTAGAGATCAAAACTGGTACCAGAGCAATAAATCAGCTGGAAAACTCCTTTACCTGGCATACCGGAGGGACAAATGTCCCCTGAAAACAGCACTCTTGGCTCTTGATAGGTTACTGTGCTTTCCCACAAAATGTTGCTGCACCACAGCCCCGCGTGCCGCGTACTGTTTCATATTCAATGAGTCTGTGGTGAGTTTTCTCAAATGCATTCCATCACCTCAATCACGGTTTCCTCCATCTTTTAATTAAATCAATGTCACCCTCCTTCTCTCTACCTCTGTCTGTCTGTCTCCTCTTCTTTCGTTCTCATTCTTTTCCATCTCTCTCGTTCTCTCTCTCCCGCTCTCAATCTCTCTCGCCCGCTCTCTGGCCCGTGTTACTCCCCTGCCGCAGTTGATTGATGATGAGAAAAATCTCCCAAGGACAGGCGCCTTGTTAAAGACAGGCCAGTGTGTTCTGTCTGTGTGCGCCAACAGAGATGAGTGAGGGGAGGGAGAGTTGAGGGGATTACTAAGACAGGATCACCCTGATATCCAGCTGCTCCACTTCTGCTTTTCCTTTCATTTCCCGATTTTATCTTTCGCCATAAATTCTCACTTCCTGCTCTTCCTTGTATTTTCTTTTATGGTCTCATCTTGATTTTATACCCTACAACTCTGCAGCTTCACCGCAAGGTCCTTTTTTGGGGGGAACTCCACTGAGAAGAGGATAGTCACCAGAGGGGCTGCTGGATGGGGGTGATAGCCGTCAGGTGGGGGAGGATGGAAATGGAGTAAAACAGGAAGATGGTGGTGAGGGGTGGGGAGTCTGAGTCCCCTTTGAGATCCCCAAGAGGGGGGGGCATTCCAGAGAGAGACAAGCGGCGGTCTGATTAATGACAGGGAAGTCGTCGAATTCATCACTGCCCTACATCAGCCCAGGGAGAATAGCTGTTTGTTGCCAAGACTGGTGGTTTTTCTGCCTCTAGATGTTTTTTTTCCCTCTCTCTAGTTTTTCTGAAATTAATGTACAATGAGACAAACAGAACCAGAATACATTGAGGAAAATAGCAAATGAATGAAAAAGAATAGAAAAAGAATAAATCTAATTCTTGAAAGTTTTTTTTATTTTTTATTGGCTCTGTGTAAAACAAAAGGACAGATAACAACAGAGGGAGATGGAGGAGGAAAGATAAAGGCACAAAAGGCACAGGGAAGGAAAAATGAAATCAGGGCCCAAACGTTTAGCTGAGTGATTGGCTCGAATCCGAAAAATTATTTACTTAACTGTGTTTCTTTTTCAAGCTTCTAAATTTGCTGTTTTTGCTGCTTCCGTGCCTGCCTAGGGAGAGAATGAATCAACTGATTACTGCCTCGGACCAAAGCAAGAAAGCATCAAAAGCATCAACTGCATTGGAAACAAGAGCACTCAGAGAGCGTGACTCCCGCTGAAGGACAAGGACTAAACTAAACATTTTATTACAACATGCTGATGTCAGCCTGTTTTTATTTTCTAAATCATGTGACCCTGACCTTTGACCTATGACCTTGATGTATTACATACTGAAATCTTTTGTTTTTTTATGTTTATGATTTGAGCTGAATTGACTTTTAGCTTTTAGCTTTAGCTTACCTTTAGCTTCTATAAGCTATAAAAAGTAAGATTTGAAGATATATTTGAGCAGTGTGTGATTTTGCAAAACTTTATGGCTTCATTGTGATGTGATAGTGGTAATAAGAAAATAGGATGTGCTGTACAGCTCTCTCCATGTCCTTTCATATGATATTTTACATGACTTTTGATCTTGGGTGCTAACAAACATGGTCCCTGAAACCTAATAATGTTTTAAAGTTTGGAGATGATCCATAAATAAATGTGGGCAATATCAAGTTTTTATTGATTTTCACACTTGAAAATGACCTTGCCCCTATTTTCACAAAAACTAAATCAACGGTCACACAAAATTTGAAAATGATATCCTGAAAACTGTAGATGCTACATTGCTAACAACCAGACAGACAGACAGAACTGATTACATTTGCGCTCCTTCCAGGGCTTAAACATGAAATACGGGAATATCATAGTGCCAATGAGATGTTTCTGTCAACAAATTGTTGGGTCCCCAAAAAACACATTACCAGATTTGCAAACAGGTGTTTATCCAGACAGATTTCAGGGATTCTCCAAATATATTACACTTCCAGGAAGAAAAGCAGTGACCGCTCGGTGCCAGGTTTCCAGCACTTGAGCAAATTATGATAAAGTGGTGGCTTCCGTGGAAAACCACAGGGCTTGTTGTGAAATCCATGAGCTGAGAGTAAAAAGCTTTGTTTTCATTTACAGGCAGAATTCAGTGACTCTCTGAATAAACCTGCAGCACTCAGTTTACATGGTCAAGAGAGGCAGATCATTATCTTACCTTATGCATGTAAAGGCAAGGTTTCTCAAGATGAGCAGTCATTTCAGTAGTCTACAGCTGAAAGACACGGTGACTGTTATTGTTTGGATCCTTCTACACATTTCCACAATGAGTGTGAAAAAAGGTAATTATGAACTGAGATTAAGATCAGTCAGAAGTCCTTTAATCCCACAGAACTGTTGTTACAGCGTATGCTCCCTAGACTTGCTGAAGACATTAAAAGTACTGTGAATTCAGTAAAAAAAAAAAAGAAGAAAAACTTCCTGGCCTTGAATTTGTTCAGCCATCTGTATTCCCCTCTACTGCAACCACTGCCATCTAGTTTACAGTGTACAGTTGTTTCCTATCCTCCTACTCTTTTCCTCCCTCTTCCCCTTCATTTTCAGTCCTCTTTTTCTCTACTTCCTCTCCTCTTGCTCCCTCCCCAAGCCCTCCACAGACTCATACAACATTTATGACTGTCTGGAACATACGCTTGCAGCAGAAAACTGAAGGGCATATATCGCTGTCTTCATACCAATACTAACACCGCCTAACAGCCTTTTTGTTGTCTGATTTTCTTTTTCACCGGACAGAATTACACCAACTCTCTGGAGGCAGTGACCTGCTTCAAACTCGTGCTGGAGAAAATGCAGTTTGGAGTCAGAGACAAATTTTCCTGCTTCCCATGTAAATGTAAGCCTGAATACTTTTATTTGCCGTGAATCCCAGATAGAAGAAAAAACATGACGGGCAGCAGCACAGCACATCAGTGCAATCTCTAACCGTACTTTTTATTAGTTTGCTCTTATTTTTTGCATCCCCAGTAAAGTTTGAATTCTTAGATACTCGTTAAAGAAGGGATGGACATTTCAGGCAAACACAGTTCAATTTTACTTTGAACTATTCAACTATAAAACTGACCTCAAACAACCGTGCACAGTAGTAGACGTGACGTACTAGTTTTACCTAAAGCAGGTTTAACACACACAGGATATCTTCCTGTTAGCTGGTTTTATTTTCCTTCGGAATTAATAAAGTATTCTGATTCTGATTTGCAACATCGACCAGTCACAAACATAACTGTAGATGTCTACTGGCAGCAGAACGGCTGATAAAACTAAGATATTGGAGAAATGTCTTAGTTTTATCTTAGAAATATCTTAGAAATTGAAGAGGTTAAACGTGTAATGCAGACTGAAAACAACGCAGTGGCTGCACACAGAGTGGCAGAGTGTGAGTGTGTGTGAGAGGAAAAGTGTAAAGTTAAACATGCTGTACAATTGTATGAGTGCTATACATGCTTTGGCACCACTGATTAAACCATTAAAAGTGAGAAAACAGCATTTATTGATTTATGGCATTACATATGATACACTAGCTTTACATAATTATTGCTGTAGTTGTTTGTTTTTTGTTCGCACTGATAAACGCCAGTTTCCACCACAAGAAAAGAAAAAAGTGAGTATTACAGGATGTATGGACCTCTAAAAAATCTTTAAAGAGACGTCTTCATTACCCAACAGACAAACTGCCTGAAAGAATTCAAAAAAAGGTCAAAAAACAAAAACTGTTTTAGAATTTCATTCAGAATGATACAATAAACATGCCTTGAGCAGCTATTTATGCAACAAAAGAAGAGCTGTTTTAGTTATACATTTATTTGTTTGCATAGCAATCAAAAGAGCCATAGGCTGAGAAGATGTGCACTGAATCATTTTCATAAAAGAAGACTGAGACTGAAGCCGTGCTCTTTTTTTCCTCGCAGAAAAGGCTTTTGTCACTCGCATCACATCTCTGCGCTGTTTCCTGGAAATTCCTGCGCATACTTGGAAAAGTCAAACTCTGAAAACTACAAGCAGCCCGAGAGGCAGTTACAGAATGCAAATGTATTGAATCAGTCAGATCAAAACTGAAGTCTGATAGATTTCTTCAACTTTAAACACTATGAAGATATCGAAGGCCTGCGGTACCACGGGGCACCAGGTGTGCGAGAGAACGGCTGAGCAGCTTTGGCTCCTTGCAGAAGTGTGGAAAGACTGAAGTAACTAACCTCAGTGGGCAATTTTTACAACGACCATTTTATTGGACCTCACACTCTTTTTATGTGGTGCAGAGCCATAATAGACCGTTACTGAAGTCCTAAGTGAGCGCACTGGTGGTGCCGAAATGGAGTTTAAGGAGATTCCACCAGTTCATATTTCAGAGCTTCTTTTGATTTCACGCCTTTGCTCTGCCCATTACCTTCAATCATCTGCGTTAATAATGAAATAGGTGGTTTTCTTTTGTTGCTAATCTATCTTATTTGCTATTCAGCCACTTAAGGCCATTTCACTAGAACTCATATTAGAATACTGGGCCCAGTGGGCATTAATATTGGATGAAGTGGGAATATAATAATGTGAGCTCCCCTCACTGGAGGCAAATCATTCTCAGTGCCTTTCTCTCCTTCTCTGCGGCAATATATATGGAGGAATATTAATTACTGTCGAAGCATTATGGTTATTATTATGATTTCACATTATGCAGCTTCTAGGGGCAATCTGTGGTGCGATGCTAAACAGGTACAAGCTACTTAAGATGATGAGAGGAAATGAAAGCGGGTTAAAAAAAAAAGAAAAAGCTCTTTCTAAGACCTGCTACTTTTCTTTCTCACACTTTCTCTGGTTGTTTTACTTGCATCCATGTTCTCCACTTCCTGTCCTCCTTCTCTGCATGGACCTACTGGCAACACTGTTTTTTTCCTCCTCGACCTCTTCCCACCTCTCACTCTTTGACCATCCCTCTCTCACTCCCTCTTTCCCAAAGGCACAGTGGATCAGAGGGTTTTAGGTGATAAATACCCTGGACCGAGGGCTCACCAGCCACCGATTCCTGCCACTTTACTGTGTCACATTGTGGCCGAGGCCTCATTAAAAAGGCATTAGCCTCCTCTTGGTCCCATGATGGAGGCTGGCTCTGCCACTGCCGCAGGGATCTATTTAAAAGTGGCAGCAGGAACGGATAAGGACGAGAGTGATAGGGAAACCGAGAGCGAGACACAGAGAAAGAGAGATGGCAATGTAATGAAGGCAGGATTTGCCTATAGAGAGGAAGCAAGAGGCATCAATCCCGTGTCTTAGGATGAGCCGAGGTCCAGGAGTCCGAGCAGGCGAAAGAGGAGGAAGCAGAGATAACTAGCTGGAACAAGTCCACTTACTTGTCCCCTGTGACTCCGTGTGCTTTCAGAATTTAATTGATACTGGCCAATTAAAGCTGCTCAGTTTTCACCTTGAGGAGGTCAAGAGAGGTGAAGTCAGGGAGTTGAGAACAGGATGAAGGGGGTGTCGGGGGATGATGACAATGAGAGGAGTGAGGTGAAGAGTGCAGAGCGAAAACACAGGAGTAAGCGTTTGCTGAACATCATTAGTAAATAAGTAGTCTAGAGGTGAAGATGGAGAGGGAGGGAAAGTGGGAAAAGAGGGCAGGAAAGGAAGACGAATAAGGAAAACTGTGTCGGTGGATATAAAAAGAATGTTTGGGAATCAGGATAAATCGAGGGCTCTATAGGGAAAACCATCAGACATTACATCATCTACATATATCAAATATTGCAAAATAGATTAGTGTGAGGTGTGCAAATATTCCTGAATTTCCTCATTCGGATAAGGTACTCTCTAATCTCTAGCCTACAGCTCAGCTTTCTGACCTTCAGACTGTGCAGATACAAGTCGACGTAATATAGACGGATGTCAAAGAAAGACTTCAAGGCCACCCATTATGTTACAGAGCAATGCGCCTCACCTCTTCTAATCCTTTCTCTAAAGTTCAATAAACCATAAATGACACCGTGACCACATGAGTGATGCTATGAGAGACATTTTAACAGCCCCAGCTGTAGCCTTTACAATCAGTAACCTAAACACAGCAATTTGTTTGATTGTACCCCATTAGAGGTGGAGAGAGCTACCCGGTGGATTAAATACATGGCAAGAAAGTCAAATAGAAGACTTTTGGCCTTAGAAGTACATTTCTGGGGGGGGGGGGGGGGGGGGGGGGGGGGGGGTTCTTTTCTTTTTTCATTTGGCACATCATAAAACTACTAGACTTGTGCCTGATGATGCTAACCGCAGCACTGCACAACCACTGTGCCTGTTTTTACACCAACTCCTACTCGAGGAGGTGCTCACAACGATGAACCCAGAGAGAATCAGTGTGTGAGGCTGAAGTTCCTCTTGGCAATACTAAGCCTTGCACTGTAGGCTTTTCGCATTTCTCTGTTTTGTGCCTCTTCATCTCATCTCCTCTCCATTCCCCTGTATCTGAGCTGGAAATGTATCTCAGTAAAGCATCTTGTAGGATGTCTCAATCCCTAAAATGCTCTCTCGGAAGGAGAGCGAAGCCTCGCCTGTTAAAACACACTTCTGCAATACAGAACCCTTTGACAGGAGAACGACTCTACAAATAAGAGTTTCCTTTTTATTGTTTTATTAGTTATATTAAAGTTGTATTAAGGCTATATTAAATATGATCAAACGCATGAACAAAAACTTCTGTATACCATTTGTGAGTGTATGTATGCACGACTTCCTTTGGTTTATTAATGTTGTGCTCCGTTTTGTGTCGGTAGTACTAATAGTAGTGATACTATTATGTGATTTGTGTAGTAATGTCACGTGTGATCCTCATGCATTTGTGTGCATTTAGGGAAGTCCACTTAAACTAGTTAGTAAGAACTGTATGTGGTGACCTGTAGTTAAACACTCATGGTGTCCTGTGGTGACTCAAGCTTGTGTGCAAGGTTGCCTCTTGCTTCAGCTTCTGATTGGTCTGTTGGGGTAACTTGATTTGTGGCTGCTGCACGCTACACTTTTTTTTTTTTTTTTTTGCAGCTTTTCTCATTTTGTTTTTCAGCTCTGGGAGAGGACCAGAAAAGACTCAAGAGGGGCTTATTCTTAATTTATTTCGGGCTCCTAGAGGAACACTTTTGAGGTGGGAGGTGTTATTCCCTCTCTATAACCCCTACTCTCCTTGCAGTGGCAGCGCAAAAGTCTTTGGGTGTTGTTTGGACTTAATTGTCGATTGTCTGTTTCAGCTTAGAAGTGAGACACAGGATCTTGCCAGACCACGTCATGCTCTCCTGGCTGTCATTCTGTGAGCTGAAAATATTTTAAAAACGTAAAATAAAAATGTCACTTTACTGCCATAACAGGTGTTAGTTATTAAAAGCAAAGGAAATAAGATATGACCAAATAGAAAATAACATTAACTGTATAATGCACCAGACCATAAGGGGAAAATGGCACAAATATAAGGAATTACAACACCATTAGACAACAATGCTGTACCTTTTTGAGGTTAAAGTAAAAATTGCCTTGATGAGATAGTTGTGTCACAGAAGTATGGCTGAAGTGGGCTTGTAGATTAAGACTGACAGTTGGACATTTTATCAAAAAGCATAAATGAAGCCACATTCATGCTAATTTAGCTCAATTTACCATCTACCTTGTTTAACGCCCTTTACCTTAAACTCAACTCAACTTTGTTGTAACACCTCCTTGCTGACAGCTTCTTGATTCCATTAATTTGAATTATTTTCTTGATACAATTGCTATCACCACAAATCCACTTTGTGAATTTCATTAAAAGTATTTATTGAGGTTTCAGGGTACAGCTTAGCTAAACAGGTCAAGAAGGCCGTGAGGCTTATCTTACAGCCCAGCACTGAGTCCACCCTGGGTCATTTGTTGAGCGTCTCCCTGCCTTCCTGCCATGTTCTCAGCTGTTCCCATCATGATTGAGGTGAAAAAGTCAAGTGCACATTGCTCAAGCGTTGTCACTACCACGCTAGTGACCAAAGGAATCTTAAGGAGGTTTTTGTCAGCCTGTTGTGGAATACATGTTTTTCCCTAGCAATGGGTATTTGCCAGGGGGTCACTGACCAGTCTTTTTGCCCGTGTGCTGGGACTTTAGCAGTCATTTTCGGTTGTTGCCAGATAGTCGCAGACCCTTATTCAATTGATCCGACGTTGTCACCATGACTGTCACCCATCCAAAAGGCAGACAAGTTAGCGTCACATATCTACACATATCTTCAAAAGCTTGATAGAAGTTGTCATAACTCTGTTATATTAATCTGACAGAGATCATAAAATACCAGGTTTAACTGACCTTGCTTCAATTATTCGCTTGGAGTAATAAAAGTCCCAAAAATAGGAAATATTTTGACAAGCAGATAAGCAGATCAAACTTCAGGTGGACTGCAGCAAACAGAGAGAAAGTAACAGACAGGCAATCCAACAGTATGCCTCCTCATGTATTGACAGAGCAGATTCCTATCAAATTGCCCTCTGCCCTCTGTAAGGAAGGAAGAATAAATGAGCAGATAGCTGTCACCACCAACACCTGCGTGTCTGTCCATCCACTGACAGGCCGAATAAGAAAGATGCGGTGTGTGTGTGTTTGCATGTGTAGGCAGCTCAATGAAAGAGGATGGGGTCAGACAGGCAAACATTACTCAGATGCAGAAGAATGTAATAGCTCTAACGGAATACTGGGTAAAATAGCCACAGACAGAAAGGTAGAAAGTTGTTCATGGAAAGTCGAGCCACAGGCGAGGAGTTTGTCTGGTAGCCAGACAGAGAGAAAGAGATCATACTGCAAGCAGCTAAAAGGAGAGACAACCATTGCTCTTGTAACGATGCAGATCAAAAGGAGAAGGTCAGATAGAGAAGATTCAGGTGGAAGGAAGTGGATAAAGCTGTGATTTTTTTAGTATCATTTTCTTCTTTTGAACTGTAACAGACAGATGGGCTGTCTGAGGTAATTTTGCAGGAAATAAAGTCTGTGTTCAGATGAAGAAGAAGACAATCTGACGTGAGGAAGGCTGCGTTGAGCCTTGTAGGGTACTGGTCTGCTGTACAATGATAACCAATATGCTTGAATAATTCAGAGGATGGACAGGCAGCAAAGTTAAAGAAATAACAAAACTCAGCAGTCCAACGGAAAGAATATACTTTGTAATGATACAAATCAATACAGTGGAAAGACAGACTTTTGTTGTTTCTCCTCTCTAAGCCCTTTTGTGATGTTAGGCAGTTTGTTTACGTGTTCTTGTTCTGGTATGTATGGTCTTGTTTTTGTGGCTATTGTCTTGTTTTTGTGTTTTATGACAGTTAATGAGTCTTCAAGCATTTGGTGCCTATTGTTTTTCCAGATACTGTCATAAAAGAGGCAAAAGCAGAGACGAGATGGTATATTTTTTCTGTATCTGTGCACAGTGGAAACCCCTTGAGAAAACGATTTCCTGCGATTCACATCTGTTGTTTACCAAGTCGCATTAGAATAATGAAGTTAAAGTTTTATTATTGTACAAAAAATGTAACTATAGCAATGAATCTTCATACTTTGGTTGCAAATTTTCATGCAACTCCCACAATCTGTTATGCTTTCTCGAGGAACTCCAACAACCCGTGCTTTGTGCTTGTACTCTGTGCTCCTGACTGACTAATACTTTGAACTGGGGATGTCATGCTCTTCCTGATCTAGGCCAGATCAGTCCACACAGTCCTTTGTGTCTATGTAGTTTAAGTAATTGGTTGAGGTCTGCGCTGCCTCTCTTTATAAAAATACAAGACTTATAAATCTGTGCAACAACAAAAAACGTCAGCATATGGATCAGTAGTCATTATGAGCCAAAACTCAGACTACAAACTGCTTTGCCCACACATTTCCTTTATGATTTCAAAAGATAACTAAGATAGTCATTTCAGGCACACAGCTGTGTCCCGGTGAGCAGAAACTCCAGCCACCCACTGTTCAAAGTACTGTTTATGAGGGGCAGCCAATCAGAAAAAAGCTGGCTTACACTGAGAGGAGCTAAAACGGTTTGTTTCAGGATAAAAGGAGGAGGATGAACCAAGGGGCTTCACCGATGTCCAGAATGATAAATAAAGGTTATTAAGAATGAGTTTCAGATTGAGAAAGAACTGAGGGATTGCTCTAATGGCCAATATAAAGTGAGTAAAGATTATTCTGAACTGTGAATCATGCAAAGCTACTGTAAATACGCTAGTAGAGTCCAAGTGTCGTGATTTCTGTGGATGTGGACCCCAACTCCAGACTCAAACACTGATAAGCAAATTTAAATTAAAGCATACCTTTAAAGGAACTTCCAGGAAACCACAAGAGCCAAGAATAAATGCACTTCTCACAGGGTGGAAGTAAATAAAATTTTTCTGTTAGTCTTATTAGTTTGGTTTTACTGTTACGTGTTTTTATGTTTCTTGCATGCCTTTATTTTTATTTTGAAAAGTCCTTGCCTCCTACCCAGGTTCTTCTAATCTAGAAAAATTTTGACACCTGCTCACTCACTGTATAAATAAGGGGAGGTCAGCACAGTTGAGAGGAGTCAACAGAGCAGGGACACAGCAGAGTTTCAGCAGAGCAAGTGGAAGCAACAAGATGACCGTTACAGACAGATGCCAAGAATCCTGGGATTGGAACAAGGAATTGCTTTGGAACTAGAGTTGGATGTGGAGGAGGAACTGGGCCCAGTGAAAGACTGATTGCCATGATGGTTGGTTTTAGAGCATTTTTTTTTTTTTTTTTGGAAGACTGAAGGTTTTACTGCTAGCCTGGTTTTAGTTTTGTTTTATTAAATGTCCCAGACCGAAGCAATTAACATGAAGCAATTAACAAAACGACCTGGGTCAATGACCCAGGACATAAATGGGAATATGGAGCAGGAAATGGGCAAACGTTAGTAAACCTGTGGGTTCAAGAGCTCAGGGAACATACTGGGGCCAGGTGGCCTTCGAGACAGTCCAGCTAATTTATTTATTTATTTTTTTTATTGTTTTTGCCTGTCCCGTTTGGCTCTTTTGCCATCAGAATTATTGTCTAAAGGCGAAGAAAGATGCCCAACGGATTTACTTTACCAAATTGACCATCCCAGCCTTGCCGTAATGGTCCATTTGATTCACCTTTTATTGTTTATTTTATTTTCACTTGCTGAATACGGGACAGACTTGACTGGAGGAAAGAAAGAGGGAAAGAAAAACAGCTGAGAAGAGGGACGGGGAGAAGGGCAAAAAACAAAAACAACAGAATAAGCAGACAAAAAAATAAATAAATAAATAAATAAATATATCGATCACCTGGATCACCTGTTGAGAAAGAGAAAAGAAAACAAGCAGAAGAAAACGAGAGTAATAGAATAAACAACATCACAATGATATATGGGAATATGACAGTAAATACTGAATATTAAACATTATTGTGCATAGGGATGGGTATCGAAAACCGGTTCTTGTTGAGAACCGGTTCCCACTGTTTCAATTCCTTGGAATCGTTTGCCATTTTTGCAAACGATTCCCTTATCGATTCCAGTCGCCCCGAATGACGTCACCACGTTGCGGAGCGTCATTTACCTGGCAGGAAACATGGCGGCTCAAACGCTAAAAGGTTTGGTTATACTTTACGAGAACGGATGACAACAGGGCAACTTGCAATACTTGCAAAGTAGATATTTCATTTAAGGGAGGAAACACTACGAATATGCAAAAGCATTTGCTCACAAAACACGCGATGACCTTAAATGAATGTCGTGTTTTTAATTCCGCTCCGGACTCGTGAATCTCAACCCAGCAGCAGCGGTAACGTTTGCACGTCCTCTCCCGTTAATGCGGCAGGTAAATAATCAACTAACAGTGCATATTATGTTAGCGCGATCTGCCTTATTACAAACCTCCCATTACTGTGCATTTAGATGACCATGATGAGAGAGACAGACAGAGTCTGGCTCAGATGCTGGCAGTTCTTGCTACAGTCTACCGTTAGCGTCTCCTTTCAGGCCAGGATAGACGAATGTCACCGAGCAGTGACTAAGTTTGTGGTAAAAGGCTTGCACCCATTTGCCACAGCAGATGCCCCCGATTTTCGGTAAGTGAATGTGTTTAATTGTAGGCAGGGACATTACTGGATATTCTTGTGTAATTGCTACAGAAGAATATTTATTTTATTATTTTACATTCACAATTTTTTTTCCTGGGGACCCTGTGACACCCCATTGAAGAGCCGTAGGTTGGATCTGTTAAGATCTCACTGTTGGGTTTGTAAGGCCATGTTACTCTTAAATTTCTATCTTGTTCAAAGAGAAGATATAAAACAAAGATCTAAGCTAATTGACCTTAGTGTTCTCCTTTTTTTAAAAAAAAATAATCGATAAGAGAATCGATAAAGAATCGAATCGTTAAACAGAATCGAAAATGGAATCGGAATCGTGAAAATCTTATCAATACCCATCCCTAATTGTGCAGCACGTAAGATCGACTCGTGCTGGATCAAGTCCAGCTAATTTAGACTTTATCAGTTGCACGGTTCAGTACAAACACACGACTGTGTGTGGCTGTGTGATTTTAAAACATTTAAGAACTCCAAGCACCATTCCTCTGCAGTGTAATACAACAGTTGTCCTAAAATTCCTGTAATAAGTTAGTAAACTCCTCCGTATGACAGTGCAAAATGACAATCACATGCTAGCAGCTTGATCCTCAAGCTGTCCATGCATTTAGATTTTCATTAATGGCATTAAATCCCAAACTGCTCATGATGTGGGACAAACATAAGTCAGTTTGGATAAACGTTCCTGCCCAAAGACACGTCAAACACCAACAACCTCAAAGCACACAAGTGGGATTTACATACAATGATACAACTTCTCAGAAACATTTGCAGAACACCAGATCAATTTATGTTAATGTCACAAAGCATCAGTTCATTCATCAAACTACTTTTAACCACAAAATCTCCCCTAAATGCCTGATTAAAGTTACATTTTCATTATAATACTCATATTTTAAAGGAAGATGTAGATGCAAAAGAAGGAACTGCCAGAGTTTCATATTTTCCAGCAAGTAATAAAAACATTTTAAACAATAGAATATGTACAATATGCAGTTTTTTTAGACCAAAAGCCACAAGTGTTTTACTGAGAAAGGAAAGTCAAATACTGAAACAAAACCAGCAAACAGGCAGAGGGTGAAATGTACTGAGTTTAGCTGATGCTGGAGCACATTCTCCACCTGTATGTGGGTGAATTAAACCATTTCCATATCTCAAAATATCCCACAGGAAGTTGATGGCAGTGAAACAGTTCGCTGGAAAATGTGTTACTGAAAAACAAGGGAATTAACTCAGTGTTTCAGTGAAAGTATGTGAAATTATACTGAAATAACTTTTTTATTTCTTTGTTAGAATACAGATCTTTAATTTCTCACAGTGTCACAGTGGACTGCAGGTGGCTGCGTTTGATGATGGTTTTTTAATTAACTTCACCTGGATTCCCCTCACAGATTACAGGAAAATCAGCCATTAAAATGAAGAGTGCTGTGTCACACATTTGAAGACATCATTGAAAGCCATGCATTAGATAAAAGATAGGTTATATCTTTTAGCATTTTTTGCATACTTGTGACTTAGTTTTCTTTGATTCTTGAGAGAAAAAAGGGGCAAAATGGTCAGGACTTCTTTGAGCAAGTCAGGGGGTTGGAGAGTGAATGAATAGTGGAATTGTAAAGCGCTTTGAGGGTCTCGAAAAGTGCAATATAAATGCAATCCAATATTATGATTATTAACAAGGTCGCCCACTATGGACCACCACTAGAATACCCTAGTGCCCCAAATGCCTCTGTCTAATACAAGAGCTCTGCAACAGTAATTAATAACTCTTTTATGAGCTCCTCACCCAATCTCCCTTAGAGAAAGGGTGAGGAGTTTGGTCATTCAAGAGGGACTTGGAGTAGAGCTGCTCCTCCTCCACATAAAAAGGAGTCAGCTGAGGAAGTTCGGACATCTGACTAGGATGCCACATGGATGCCTCCTAGGTGAGGTACCCTAACGGGAGGATACCCCGGGGCACACGTTGGACTCGCTGGAGAGATTACATGTCTCAGCTGGCTTGGTGTCCTCCTGAATGATGGACACTTGGATGGATTTCTTCATAAAAGATTTAAAGTTCACCTTTTAATTGCCCCAACTCCGAAAGGTGTTTAGCTGGTTCATTGGGAGGCTGTTTGTGGCGCTACTGAGTTGTGTCATACTAAGAGGGAATTCTAATAGCATTTTCCAAAGCATATTATATTATTGAAATTTTATAATGGCCATAAAGTTGTAGCAGGAATGTTGTAATTAACTGCATTAGCTTTACCTATCTGTACCCGATAAACTGGTGAAGTAGAATAGAATAGAATTCAACTTTATTGTCATTGCACATGTCACAGGTACAGGGCAACAAAATGCAGTTTGCATCCATCCAGAAGTGCTTTAGCTATGATATAGATATATTACAATATATATTAGCAATAATATAGATATGTAAGTATATTACAGAAATGAGTCTATTATGGTATGTTATAATGTACATGGTATGAAGCATGTTATGAATATTCTATAACTATAAGTATGTACAGGCTGTAGTGAGTACAAGCTATGAACAGGATATAAATATGAAAAACTAGGCAGAATATGAAATAAAAAAAAACTATACAGAAATCTGAGATATACAGTTATACAGTACACCTCTAAAGACATTTCTCCAGAGTTAATTTAACATCTCTGTTACAGAGTCCAAGCTAAAAAATTTTTTTTAAAAAAGTCATTAAAAGTTTCACTTGCAAGGCTGCATTTTATTGCTCGAGTAATAATGATGATACTGCACATCTAACCTGTGTGGATTATTCTCACTGGCATGGAAGACAAGCCTCTACTCTATCACCTGTTCTTATTAGAGATGAATGAGTTAATTTAGTGGTTAATGTAGAAAATAGTGAGAACTATCCATCATTGGATATTTGCACTGTGCTGGATATTGATACCCAGAAAGTTAAAAAATGATGAACATTTTTTAACTTGATAAATGCTAATTATAAAAAATGTTCCTAATTAATTTTATTTTTGCTTATTTTCATCCGGTCTGTGTTATTCATAAAATGCCCATTCCCAATAGCATGAATGTCAGGGTAGCACATTGTTGTTTTAAGTTAATAGGTCTCGAGCTGAATGATTTATAGCAGGCGGTCAACATTTTGTTTGATGAACCAATCACATTAGAGATCCCACCCCAAATCCCCTGTTCCCATTAGGCTGAATGACACACAGTTTCACACCACGCAGGCTTACTGTCATTCTCAGAGGTTAGTTGTAGTCACAAAAGTAAGTCAGAAAATGAAGAAAGTCCCTAGAGCTGTTTTAAAATACCCTGACATGCCCGCCAGATTCATGGACTTTTAGATCATTCAGAATTATTTACATCATGTTTACCCCCTCACAGCATTTTTCAGTCAGTATCTTAAGAAAGATTTTCTTCCCTGTTGTAAGGTAAAGACCTTATAATAATACAGAAAGAAGCTCAACAATGTCCATGGATCGAGTACTTGGGGACAGTAACTGTTCAATCGATATTAATGCCTTCTCTTTTTCTTTGTTTTCTTTGTTTTTCTCCCTTGCGACCACATTCTTGCACCTCCTCCCCATCTCCACCTCTCACATGTTGCTCAGGCTCCATCCAAGCCTCCAATTTTATCTCCACCACCAGCATCTGGACTCTGGGTGGTGATAGGGATCACCACTGGGAGTCTAATAACCAAATAGCTTAATTGAATTCTGTATGTCAATAAACCATGTTCGATTCCTTCTAATTATCTCTCCTTACTGAAATGATTTTAAAACTGCTTCTTTTAAAGATACTTCCATTCTTATGACAAGCCTTTATCTGATTACATTCAGTCTTAACCAGTGTTGGTCAAGTTACTTGAAAAAAATAATCAGTAACTAATTACTTCCCCAAAAAAGTAATCCTGTTACTTTACTGATTACTTATTTTCAAATAAGTAATTACATGCAACATTCTCTGACTGGAAGAAATGTGTTTAAACCTATTTTCTGCACATTCCAGCACATAAAATATTTTTTGTGTTTACACTCACTCTTTCAAATAGATGCAAGTAAAACACAGCAGAAAATAAATAAAGTCAAAGACTCAGCGGTCCTGTTGCTCCATTTTCACCTGTAAAGCAGGAGTGGGCAGGCGGAGGTTTACCCTGGTGCAGGTGTGCCGGAGCGGTCAGTTGAAGAATCCGTGAGTTTCTCTGTGAATTTCCCATTCCCTGGTAGTGTACTGTTGGTGCTTGCTTGGAAGTTTAGGGTTTTTTTCGCTGTAAAAAGAAGTTTTCTTCCCACGCACAACTAATATTTTTGTCACTTTTTATGGAATCAAACTCAAAGTAAGGTCAGTACTTCCACGCTTAAAACGCTGCATGCTCATACTCTCTCCCGTACTCGATATATTATCCATTGTTGAATGCGACTTTTCCCCTGCTTCAGATCAACTACAGAATCTTTTCAAGTATGGAGCAGATTGCTCATCAGGTTTATCACAGGAGACTAGTGTGTGTTTTAATCAGCCTTAGTACCCTCAACAACTCTGAATGCTAAGTGTGAAGTTTCTAGAAAAACTTTGTTGTAATTTATTCTTGTTTCGGTGAGCCATCATTTTAATCTTCTCCAGTAAACTTGGTAAAAACAGTAAAAGAAGTAAGAGAACACGATGAAACTTTCCAGCATCTGGAGGAAGTTGCTGAAATAGCTGGACAGTAATGAGATGACAACATAGACATTTTGCTGAGGCAGGTAGGAATCTTCACACCAATTAATAATAAAATCACACACGCACACACCTACACACCCAACCCTGCATATCCCATGCTCTACTTATTATGAAACTAATTTTAATTCATGCTCAAGGGGTGTTGAGCTCTCATAAGAAAACCTACAACAGTTGCCAAAAAAAGGTCAAAGAAACTTGAAAGGGCATCAGTCCCCAACCTTATCCACTCACAGATGATTCAGTTCCTGTGTCTGTATGCAGGGGCTACTCCACAGATCAAAGTGGGACAAGGGTAAAGGTGCTGTGGCAATAAAGTCAGATTGGTAGTTTATTAGAATAATAAATGACCCGAGGTCAGTGAAAGGGGACACGTTAATGATATGCAGCGCATAGAGTCCATGTAGGAGAAAAATCTGTTAAGGAAGTTTGTTCGCAAATGTGTGCGTTTGTATATATTTTGCATTTATAAAATGTCATCAGTGTAGGATCCTGTGTGCTCAAGGCTGAATAGTTCTGATTTATTTTGAAAATTTACAACTATTTGGTTTTACTGTTTTATTAAAGAAGCTCTGCACGCGTGCACATGTACAGGCACCATTTAGAGGTATAAGATGAAAAGATGAAAGCCTGTAAAGTATTAAAAAAAATACCCACTACCATTTTTGTCTGGATTTATTTAAAGCCATGTGAAAAATAAAGTTTTCAAAGGTTCTCTGTAGTCCTCCAACTAAGCACACCCTATGATTCAATAGCTTGTAGAACCACCTTTATCAGCTATACCTTGAAGTAATCATCTTTTCCGTGACTTTATCATCTCTCACTGCTCTTCTTTACCATGTTGCATCAATTTATTTAAGTTTTTCCAGGCATTTGTTTATGCACAGCTGTCCTAAGATTAAAACAAAATAAAAGGCTTGCTGCTAATTATTTAAGGCTCATTATTCTACAAGCAGGAGACAAAAGTGAGAATCCTTTAATATGTGCATTATTATAGGAAAATTGAATATGCACTTATTTCCGTTTTCGCTGAGATGTCATATCGTGAATTGTAGGTATTTAAATTTTATATAAAACTAATGCAACTGTTTACCTTCAATAACCTTGAACATAGGAAGATGAAAAACAAGTTGGCTGTTTGCAGTGGTAACAGTTATTCTTGTAGGAGTGCACGCCAAACTTTTTCCTGGAGTCTTCTCATAAAATTGAGGTTGCAGATATCAAGCAGGTGCAGGTGACTAGGTCTATAGCCAAGAAGTATTCCAGCACATAATCACCATTATAATAATGATTTCTTGGGTTTGCACAGCCAACATATTCCCACAACGTCCAGTCTACGTTAAGCCTGGAAAGGAGTAAGCTCCTCGCCTAATTTTCAGCAAGAAGTAAATGAGTGTAAAAAGAGCTTTATCAGCTCATATAACTCTAATAGGAAAAAATCTATGATTTGATGACGTAACAATCAGATTGTGTGTACAGAGGCTATAATATATGCTTTTCTTCAACTTTTTATCCGCTACCATTATCAAGATTCCTTTAACAGATGCAATGTTTACCTTCTGGGAAAGACCTGCAGGGAAAGTGAAATTCATTTAGAAGCACCAACATTTACAACTGCTGACTTTACTGAATTTATTGAGCTAATTTACTTCGCATGGCTGCTTTGTACTATATTCAGTTTTTCACATAGTACTTTCATGGTACTGTTTGTTTTCATAGTATTGTTTGTTGATGTATATTTATAAAGCACTTTTATTACATTTTTTCAATTTAACACATTTTTTTCCTTAAAACACTTTTAGTTATAAACTATATAATTTAATCCTTTATAAAATCCATAAATCTTAAGAGGAAGTGGTGCCAGAAGATATTGCTTCTTTCTGGTTGTAGTGTGAACACCTGAATGACGTACAAGAAGAAATGGTCAGAGACCACATACTCTGCAAGCGGAGGTCAAAGAGCAGTGTGTGTGTGTGTGTGTGTGAGGCTTGGTGAACAGACGTTTAGAAAGACAGGAATTACTGAAAGTATTTGTAACATTAGAGGTGAGAAGAGGTTATGCAGCAGCAGTTTTGAGAAATGAACAGTGAACTGGCTTAGGTCAAAGGTTACTAGCTCTGGGCAAAGTAACCTCAAACCTGTTTTCTAGCAGATTTGTGGCTTTGCAGAGCGGTAAAAACCCCACCCCGCTAAATCTTTAATACCTGCTGCCTCATAGAATCAGAGGTATGATAGATTGGACTAGTGCTGAGCAGGTGACTGCTATCTGGGAGTGTGTGATACAGAGAGGAGTGATTGACTGGAATTTAGAGGAAACTGGCCCGACTGTGTGGTCTGACAGGGACTGATAGCCTTTGTAACATCATTCTGGGTCACAGCAGGGGAGGTCTACACTCTGCCTGGGAGGTCAGGAGGGAAGTACAGCAGCAGTGCGGGTGAAGGGATATAGAGGGCTGTTCTGAGAGGATTATAGAGAAGTTTTTATTAACAGAGTTTTGGCGCATTTATAGAGGTGAAAAACATTTCAAGTGCAGAGTGCGAGCAGCTTTTCACAGATAGGTTTCATCAGATTAGAGACCATCATCAACAAAAACGTGGACTTTAACTTCAGAGACTGCTGTTTCTACTCTGATACTGAATGTTTAGTTTAACTCTCATTGTTCTACAGTCCTAAGCACAAGTGCATGCAAAAACTTTAGCATTGTATCCAAATTTTTGACTCTGTTTACATCCTGCTCTTCGTGAGATCACATCATTAGCTAAAAGTTTGGAAGGAAAATGCGCAACGTCAAATCTCAGTTGAGGACTTGAAATCATCTGGTGCTTGAGCTCATACTCGGATTAACAGATTATAATTGGTTAATACAAATGTATTTCAATCTCACAAGCTACCACAGAACAATATGAATACACCAGAGCGGACAGTGAAGGTAGAAAGATTTTGTAAAGAGGACTGTCAAGTGGAGGCCAAGAAATGCCTAAACACAGAACATGCTATCATTAACCCCACCACTCCAAGGAAGCTGTTGCTTCTTTTGCCTCTGCCTCTCTTCAGTGGTCCAGCTGACTGATCACTCAGGTTGCATTACCACCAATCACAGCAGTGAACACTGGAACATCCACAGGTTGTTCAGTCTTACTCAAGTGTCAAACCGTTGATAATTCAGTTGCTTTGGATTCCAACGTCAGAGTTCGTGTTAAGATTCTAGTTTTGACTTTTAGAGCTGCACGGACAAGCAGTTTGTACATCAATGAACTTTTACATCCAAACATCCCCAGGAGGTCCCTGAGCTCTTGTGCGTGCAGCTGGCTGTGCAACTTACAAGGCTGGGAGTGTGGCTCCCAGACCCTGAGACTCTCCCGCTGAGCCTGAGATCTTCGAACTCAAAATTTAGCTTTTGGCTCATTTTTTGATGCTCAAGCATTTTTGTTGTGAAGCACTTTGGGGTATTTATCTTGAAAGGTGCTATATAAATACAAATGTTACTTACTTACACTGTACACACCTGTTTTTCACCTTCCCACTTACATGCTGTACTTAAAGTCTTTTCTGTCCACTTTCCCCAGAGCATTTCAGCTGCCAAAGAGATAATGTCAGGCTTCTTAGGATTTCAGCTCTTTCATCCATGTGTATTAGATTACTTACCTTTCGTCTTGTCTGTGCTCCGTATGACCCTTCCAGTGTGTGTGATTGCTGCTTTGTAGCCTGTCTGGAACTGTCTCACTGCAATTCTGTAAGAGGAAAAAGATGTTCATGAAAATGATAGCTCACATGCCTATGCAAGTACATTATAAATACTACTTTGTTGCACATCCCCCTTATTATAATAAACCTATGATAATTTTACAGCATGCAGTCACTGAAGTGTCAGCTCCTAAAGCAGACGCTGTGTCGTTTGTGTGTCGATTTTGGCAGAAGGGTGCTTCTGACAGGCATGAATGACTTTGCAGTTCTTAACACAGGGTGCAAGATGCCCCTCATTGGACTGGGAACATGGAAGAGTGAGCCTGGAAAGGTGAAACAAGGAGTTATTTGGGCACTGGAAGCTGGGTATCGCCACATTGACTGTGCACCCATCTATGGCAATGAGGCTGAGATTGGATAAGCCCTGCAGGAAAAGCTCGGAACCAAACAGTCCCTGAGAAGAGAGGATGTGTTCAACAACTCACACTACAGCCTGAATTTGTGCCTTCAACAACCCCATCAACACACCTTCCCATATCACTGATAAATGTTCCTGGGTCCTGCCATCGAAGTTTGTCTTTAGATTTTGTTCAATTCTGCACTTGCTGTTAGAGTAATTCAAGTTACTATTGGATGGTTGAGACTGAAAAACTAGTAGCTGTAAACACACCGTACAGTATGTGTTAATTTTTTTTAATAAACATTTTGTTACTTCCCTTGCAAAAATAAAAATTTTAAAATAATAATAATAATAATAAACCTATGAAATTGTCTCCCGTGTCCGTCTGCTTTAGGGGTCTTTCTGTCTCGGTGTCAACATATGCAGTGAGTACAGTCCATTTATATCAGCTGTTTTGCTTGTGTACTACAGTGAGGTCACATGTCATACCACAGTAGGACTGTAAAAATATTACAGTTTTAAGATGAGTATAACTTGATTCATTTGTTTCAGTTTACCACCTCTCTTCCACACTGCTCCTGGCTTCCCTTTGGTTAGGACCCAGGAACTGCCAAACCATTCGAGGTCCTTACAGACTCCTTTTGAGGTCAGTGTCCTGTGCAGGCTCACCAAGTGTCATGTGAAAGAGGGAGAGACTTGATGTTTAGAAGGATGCATTGATTTTAAGCAGTTTAAGGAATCTTAATTTTTAATAAGACTTGGATATGACTTTTTCTTCTGCTGTTAGCTTAAAACAGTTGGCTCTAAGTACCGCTAAGTTAACTGAGTACTCAATTGTTATTTCCTGGAGTAAAATGAGCTATACAGGCAGGAGATGTTTCTCCTCTCAAGATTCATTGTGTACCAGGTAATGCTGATGAGCAGGCCACAGTGGCTGTACTGCCAGAAGCCCAAATTAAATGTGATATAACACAATCCTCAGGTATTACATTTTGTTTTAAATTGTCATTTTTAAGTTGGAGTTTCTGGGTTGTTTCTCGTTGTTATTTAGTTTTCACTCCTGCGGTTTCTCTTGAGCAGGGGTGTCAAACTCGAATACACAGTGGGCCAAAATTCAAAACTGGAACAAAGTCGCGGGCTAACGTTAATATTTATTGAAATATATTTATTCCTCCAGATATAAGAATGAATCTTTTCTTATGGACTCAAACACATTTTGCTAAAAAACTGAATATGGAACAAGCAAAGCTTAATACTAAACAATATATATATTAGCTGTATAATACCAGTAGGCCAGCTCTAATAGTAATTTGGTACGGCTTCGCGGGCCAAATGTAATTAGGGTGCGGGACAAATTTAGCCCGCGGGCCAGAGTTTGACACCTATGCTCTCGAGGTTATCTTCATTATTTACCAAACGGACCTGCAGAGTAAATATGCTACATCAGTCCACTGCTGTAAAAGAGCTAAAAACATGTCTCTGAATATAGTCAGGCACTATGTAAAAGAAAAAGAGAAAAGAAAAAGAAACTAAAGACAGTTTAACAACCCTGCATTTCTGCCTTCACCACTCAGGTATTCTTCACAAGGACAGCATGCCACACGAGAAGATTATGTCGAGAGAAATTTTAGTAGATTAAACCTGGATTATTCTCAGGTTGAAATTAATCATAATAACCCTGAACAGTGTAAGTGTCATGGATTTGGGGAAAAATTCATGCACTAAATGTTGCATGCTAGATAAGATAAGTGATGTCAAACTTTTCACTAAAGTCGCTATAAATCATTGTCTTGTAAGCTAGTAAAGTGGAAAAATATTGTTAATGGGAGTGATAACATTCTGTGTGCTACACAAGAATCGAGGATATGGATTGCCATATGTCAAATGCGAGTTATCATCATGGCCAATGAAAAGACCATAAAGACTATATAAAAATGCTTTTGGAAACAAGAAAAGCAAATAACCATTTGTTACAACCAGTGTCTGAACACACAAGCATTAGCATGCGGTGGGGACAGGCTCACCGAAATTGGACACTGGAAGAAAAACACTGTATAAATTGATGGGTTTCAATTTCTGCGGAGACATTCAGATGGTTGGGTTAGAATTTGGCCTAAACAACAATAAAGCTTCAACTGCTTTGTATCAGCAAGTCAGGTTGGAGGTGATAGCATAAAGGAGTGGGGCAGATTTTCTTTGGCAGACTTTGAGACCCAATTCAGCAACAACTAATGTTCTTGATTGTCCCTGAGTTAAAATTTAGTGTAACCACCTTTACTCTTCAACGCAGCCTGAGCTCTCTTAGGCAAGCTTTCTTGTCATTTCTTAAAGCAGTCTTTAGGAATAGTTCTTCAGACTTCTTGAAGGACATTCAAAGTTCTGGATATTGGCTGGTTTTTAATCTGTTCTCTGTAAAGGTGATCCCATGTTGCTTCAACATTGTCGAGCTCTGGGTGCTCTTCTTCTGTCCTCCACTTGTCCATTTTCCTCAAATTTAGTAAGGGCACACTGCAGAGATGTTTTCAGCTAGAAGTTCTTTACAAATAACCATTTCTCTGCAAAAACTACTATTGTGTCTGTCAAGCTATTATCTCTGGTAGATTCAACAAAAGAATTTGGAACAAATTATGTGTTTATATGTGCTAAAAATAATATTTAAAACTTTACTAAATTGTCTGGTATGTGTATATAAAACATTGGTTCATCTCTTGAGTTTGGTGTCTTTTTATGCTTGAATGATTTATATATCAGTTTTTAGCCGTTTTAAGTTGATTAAAGAACAAAAGATAAAGTAAAGCTTCAAAAAGTCTAAAGAACTATTGGTCAAGAGCACTTTGAATATTTCTGAAGCTTAGATTCAAACAGGGGTTTTCAACTCTTTCTTTTTGCAGGTTTAAGGGCAGAACCTGCAGGTCAGTGTCAATAGGTTGGGTAAGGACAGATTAGTAACCAAGCAAACAACGTATCAAGGGTAAGAGGCCCGAATTACTCTAACCCTGTAGTCTGGTAAGGACTGCTGGTGACAGTAGATGTACCAGAGGAAACTGGGGCAGCCACGCCTAATCCCGGGTGGATGCGAACATAGTTAATCACTCACACATTCACATGTGCAGAGGTAGAGAGAGAGAGAGTGGCAGTAAACACCTGAGAGGACAGGAGGACCATGACAGTTATGTCCAATATTGAGCCATCAAACTTCTCCCTAAACAGCAAACTCATTGCATAAAGTGAAAGTTTCCTCATTAATATCACTGGTTGCATATAATATCTAAATGAACAAACCAGGCAGATAATGTCAATCAGCATAAGCCTATTAGTGCATTTAAGCCAATATGCAATTAAAAGCTGCAAGTGATGTTGTGATGCAATGAAAGAAATCAATCCAACATTACCAATTAAATTGTGTGAATATGATGTCATTGGAACGTTTTGCACTAATTTACGGCCATGCCCTTTCAGTCTGAGATGTTAATCCATTTGTAATAAAGCTAATCAACAACGCAGTAATGAATGAGTGGTTATTGTAGTCTCCTGTGTGGGAATTAAAAAATCGTCTCTATTTCCTCTCTCTCGTTCTTTTAGCCCACTTCCTTTTTTTTCTTTTCTTACCTACATCTGCATTCCTACTCTCTACCCCTTCACTCTCCCTCTCTCCTCCACACCCACTGCGTAAAGCTTATAAATCACACAGTGAAAGACTGACCCCTTTGGGAATGTCTCAACCTGAGGCTCGGAGCAAGGGTAGCTCACCAGAGATGCTAGTCTTTGTTCTGAAAGCACATCACCAGGGAATATTTACATGAAGGGCACAGATCCCTATCATCCCAACTTGAAAGAAGGGAAGAAAGGGCTATACTCAGAGAAATAGTCCAAGGACAATAAAAGGCTACAATAACAGATATTTTCAAGGGACCAAATTGCAGGTTATATTCAGACTAAGACCTCTGGAGGGACAGAACACAACGATTGTCTCTATTTATATTTCAGCTGTGTGACTTCACTGCCATTGAGGCAAATTGTGTGTCTTCGTTCAAGAGGAGTAACTCAGAAAGTGAAGCACATTGCTGCTGTTTGAAAGCTGAACTAGAAGAATATGAGCCTGATCTGTTATAAGTGGCTTATTAACAAGGAGCAAGACACTCTAAGCATCGATGTTTTGCTGACAAGGGCTCAGGTTAACTCCTGTTTCACACAGTAAATTTGACACTTCAGTTTCAAATGACCTTCATCCCAACATGCTGCCTCACTGCTTTCTCTTGCCAGTGATCCACCACGGTAAGCTTGCGAAAATGACACGCTGCGAGGGGCTCGCACCATCCATCACACCTCGCAGGAAACAGTGCGGTAGCTGTCACACAATCCTAGACACACGTTTTACTTTTAATGCATTTATCGCTGTACGGGAATGCCAAAAGCAACAAGGTGACCTCAAGTCATCAACACAATTTGCCAAAAGCTCCCTCTGCCATAAGTCACTCATCCCAGAATTTCAGCACAGGCGTCCTCTCTCAGTAGGATTAAATATTTATACAACGCAGCAGGGGCTCACAGTGAGCACAGGAGGAGCAGCACAGTTTAACACAATGTCAGGTAGTGTTATCACCTTATTGTTAATGACTATTAGACCTTACAGACATCCAGGCGACAGAAAGTTGTCGAGCAGAAGCACAGTTGTAGGATACAGCCAAGTTTCTTTGCAGAACTGCCAGTCTTTATGTTGGATATTTATGCCTAGCTCCTCCTACAGTATTCCCCCCTTAAAAAGTCCAAGAAGTTACTACTGTTGTTAATATTTTCGCCATTCAAAGCAAAATTGGCGACTGTTCCATCATTATTGAACAGACCTAAAGAAAAAACACATTTTGTACAATTTGAATTGGGATTGTAAAATCATATTTAAGTGGTCTTGACTATGTTTTGTATATAAAACATGTAGCCATTAAATTGTGGACGGGAGTTACTTACATCTTGGTTTTTTAAGCAGGATGAAAACACGTTTGGAAAAAGAGAGTTTCATCCTCATGGTGAGCTTTCTGTTAATGGTACTGCCATGGAGGATATAAAAACTAGACATAGCAACTGCTTTCTGAAGTTGCGTTCTGAAGTCTTGAAATTAGTATTTCTGTGATGCCATCTTGTGTCATGGTTGTCCAGTCCTCCTGTGCATCTCTCTCCTCTTTTGTTTACCTCTTTTTCATTATGAGTGTGTGGGTGTGTTTGTTTGTGTGCCTCTAAGCAACCCCTTAATTTGCAGGGGTGGGATCCTTCGGGGATTTCCGTCCTCCGCTCCAGCACACCTGAAGTAATCAAGCTCCCCTGTTTGTCATCTGTTGATCTGCCTGCCACTACTTATGCTGGGAGAAAATCTTCAGTCTTTGCCTGACCGTTGAACTAATCACGTTAGTGAGACTGTCTCCAGTCTGTACGTCCTGTTGCCTGATGACCTCACTGATCATTTACCTGCTCCCCTTTTCTGTGCACTGTCATTTCCTTGGTGAGAGAAAACTGTGAGAGAAAGCGGTGGAGGAGAATTTGTTGTGTTCATGTGCAATTGGAGCTCAGGGCTCATTAATAGACTTTCCTCTCCAAAGGACCTTGCAAATAGTGGATTTGTCTCTTTATCAAGATTTGGTGAATTGTTACTTTTCAGTAGCACTGTAAATAAAAGCACTGAATCTGATCTCCTAAGACCCGCATTTTAAATCTGACCTGCTTCAATGGTTATGACATCTTGATTGCAGAATAAAACAGAGGCATGAGTCTGACCGCTAATGACAAGGATTGCGTGGTCTCATACCATAAATAGTCCTCCATTCTGAAACATGGTGTGACCAGGATTTACAAAATAGACTATTTTTCGTTTACTCTGACCAAAAGTATACAACTTTGCCCTTAAACACCAAAGTATTTACAGAGGCCAAGTCAGAGAGCTGGCTCCTCACAGACTTGCATATGAACACAAGTCTTTTTACAACCACAGCTATCGCCATCTGGTGGCCTTTAGATAAATTGCAGGTTTAAGGCACTTCCACACTGGTTATTCCAACCCAGAAGCTATGTCGACCGTTCATAAACTAGTTTGTTTAGTAAGGCAGATCCTTATCACATCACTGTGATATTTAATGGGATGATAACTAGGTGTAAACCCATGGCCACACTATCAAGTCGGTAACTCTTGTGTGTTTTCATTTCTTCATTTGAACACAGTAACACACTTTAGTTTCTCCAGTTTCGATAAGTTTATTGATTGGTTTGGATACACTTGTTCTATTTGTAAGCGCGCACATTTAGTTTACTTATGTATGCATACCAGTTCATTACTTTGATTTTTGACTAACCTTTGTTTCTTTTACTTCTTACCTGCCATGATCCCATGCGAGTTGCCAGACAAAAGGTGTTGACCGTACCACCACTTGCTGCTGAAGGGGAGAATGTGTGTTTTCTTTAATTAAGGAACAAAGTATTTGTACTTAGTTAATTATTGAGTTTAGGGTTTAGTGGTTTTGATTTTCTTCTTTGATTTTTAGATTATTAACAAACCAGACTCTACTACATTGTTTGTTTACAATTGAGTTTTGTTTAGTTACCACCTCATGTGCCATAGTGGTCTGATCAGCCATTATATATACCCCTGTGTGTCACTTCATGTTCAGGTCAGTTATGGGGTTTTTTTGGGCAGTCATTGGGTTTGTTAAGTTTGTAGTTTTTTGCCTGAGTTCAGTTTTGTTTCTTTGACCTCTTTTATGAGCTCAAATTTTTTGCTTTTGTAAATGTATTTTTTTGGTTAAATAAATGGCAACCCTTTTTTTCTAATAATTCCTGTGACTTCTCCTGCTTTTTTTTTTTTTTAACTTAGCCCATCACACTAGGTATAGCAAAAATTTAATAATCGAGTCCTTGGACCAGGGGTGGTCCCCATTTTTCTCAGGGACATAGATACATTTTTAAAATGGTGATGGTGTTGTTCATCAAAGAAAACTTATTTAAATTATTTTTATTTGAGGGAAGTTCAGGTTGTTGGACTTTAGGGGCCCAACCATACTTTGCTCATGTGTGCCTTTGACTCTCTTTTAGTATAAAAGATAAACATAAGATGAAGTCACATTTCTCACTCAAAGTGAGTGGCTTAGTTATATTTTTTTTTTTAAAAAACACCCTTTACAAAGCTGTCACCAAGCTAGACATGCTACAGAAACCTTGACTGATTTGCTTGGGCAGCAAACCTCAAGTGGCAATTTACGGAACTGCAGTTTTTAGCATCTCTACTAAGATTTAATTTTTGATTCGCGAGGGTTGCCACACCAGGTGTGTCTCAGTATTTTAGTGCCGCTAGACGCAGGGCTCTATGGATGGCTGTGCTGATTAGTCAGCAGTCACATTACCTCTTTGGTCCAGATTAAAATTAGTCAGTCAGCCATAGGATGTTCCATACAGACTTTGCACAGCTGTCACAAAGAGCGTTACAAGCATGGCCGTAGATTATAGCTGCAGGAAAACATCAACACAGAGTGTCTTTGCAATATCCAGGGTTACATTTGGTTTACAGATTTCAAGTTTATGGAACAAATATGCCTCTGTGCGGACATATTTGTTTGTCAATATCCTTTTGAAGTTTGAGCAAATGTCTCTCGTTTATATAGCCAATCAACGGGCCGACTTTTAGCTTGCATCTGGAGAAATATAAACATTGCACAAAGATGCTTTGAAGAAACCTATAAAAACTGACACTGAAGTCAGTGGAACTATAAATTAGAAGTCACTTGCTCAAAACTGCCCTTGACAACATGCATTAGGTTTCCAAGACTACTGGGGTCTCAGATAAATAAAGAAACAAACTCCCTTCTAAGCCTGCCTGCAATTGCTTTTCTTTATTAAGTGGTCAAAGGCAAGACCTCATTTAAAAGCCTGAGGTTTCATTCTTCCTTTCCTCAGTGCCCTCCCTCCATTAGCACCAACATCTCTTGGGAGAAAGAAATCTGGTGCAATAATGTACAATGCACGGTGACAAGAAATAGGATTTTTAATAAACAAAAATAAGAAGAAAATCCTGCCAGGATACAGGACCTGCAACCTTTCACAGGCTGTCTGTTGAAAGTGTCCTGATCTGTATTATACTGTAGAGTTTTCAGGGGGTCTGCTCCAGATAAGGGTAAATAAAGCCTTTTATTGCCTTGATTTCTTCAAAGATAGACTCAGCTGTGTAATATAGCGACTGAGATACCAGGGGATTGAAGCCAAATAAGAATAGCAGCAAGGTAAGGAATATATCATATGAAGATTTTTTTATTATTATTTTTCTTGCGATGATATTGATGCAAAGAATAGCTTGGCAGCAATATTGGAGTATTTCTTTTACTATCCCAAGGCCCAAAAAAATCACCTAAAAATCATGTTTTCTTCTGTTATGTAATACACAGGTTTTATTAAGAAATGCACAGGTATAAAAATGCACTTGTATAAACTCTGTGTTCGGCTGATTATCTGAAGATTACATTAAAAGTGTATTTTGGCTAGAATATAGGTTTATCCCCTGCTGGCTGTGCCAAATTTAACAATTACACCTTATCTCATAACCTGCAGCCATGCTGACCTATCTGAACTTGGCTTGGTAATAAGGTCATACTGTATCTGACAGCAGCTTCCTTTCATTACCTCCATCTGTCACTTTAAGCACTGGTTCACATGCAGTAGCTCCAACACATATCGATTCGGTATTGAAACCGCCATAGGACTCAGCTGCAGATCAATACACAAATACTCTAACAGCTCTAAGATAATTCCTTTTTGGTAATCCTCAAGTGGTTCAAATACCTTCCGTTGGCACAGGTGAATGTGCACCGAAATTCCTCTTTTATTTATGTCTTATTACCAGTTATGTAGTCGTATGGCCTGATTTATTTCTCAACTTAGACTCGCTATTTATTGATATTTTCTGAGAGAGCGCCTTGTGCAGCACCTGTCATGAGGAAGGTCACTGAGAAGTCAATGTTTGTGTCAGTTTAGTGGCTCGCTTGATGTGCAAGCTGCTGTGTCATATGGATGACTGATGGGTGCTCCCCCTCTCCTTTAACTAACATGGCAGCTGGTCTGCAAACTTTCAAAGTGTTTGGGCAAGCAGACATTGATGGTAATTTCCTCACAGACCTTTTTGAAAGGAGACGAAGCAACCGGAGAAACACATCATCTTTCAGCGCTACGCTCATCACGAGGCACCAGAGGCGCAACCGTAAGAGTGGAGGTTAAATTTTAGGTGACTTTCAAAAGAGAAATGATGGTTCTTCACAGATTTCACACCCAAGATGTAATAATAAGGGGGATGTTTACATTTGCTCTCTTGGTTGTTCAGTATGAGACATTTTAAGTGAAAATACTCTGATGTAGTTTTGTGTTTCATGTTTAATTGAAATTATAAATTATTCAGTAGACACTATACTGCCAAAAGAATTTGCTTGTCTGACTTCATACGCACATGAACTTGAGTGATGTCAGCCTACTTTGCAACTATAACAGCTTCAACTCTTCTGGGAAGGTTTTCTCTGGGATGGCTTTCGCTGACGTTTAGGAGTGTGTTTCTGGGAATTTCTGAACATTTTTCCAGAAGCATTTATGAGGTCAGATGTCGGACGAGAAGGCCAGTCAACTTCTTCCACAGTAAACTCATTCATCCATACCTTTATGGGCCTTGCTTTGTGCACAGAGAACACGTCTCCACTGCTCTAGAGTCCAGTGGTAGCGTGCTTTATGCCACTGTATCTGACAGTTTGCGTTGGCTTGGTTGCAGCTGCTCGGCCATAAGAACCCACTCTGTGAAGCTCTATGCACTGTTCTTGAACTAATCTGAAGGCCATGTGAAGTTTGAACGTCTGTAGCAATTAAGTCTGCAGAAAGTTGTGCTTGATTTTAAGTCTAGGGAGTTCGGATAGAAAAAAAGCATCTGGACTTCTTTAAGTTGCTTGAAGACGTTTCACCTCTCATCTAAGAAGCTTCTTCTGTTCTAGGGTCAAATGGTGGAGAGTCCCAGATTTAAGCCCTGTGGGAGTGTCCCTCCAAGAGGGACATGGGACCACCTAATGATCCTCTACCTAATCACACGAGCCAAGGTGTGAAAACGGGTGTAGGTCACAATCAGCCAAGGTTTCGGGTGAGCTCATTGTGCAACCTAGTCACACCCTATCATGTGATTTCCTGAAGTCAGAAGGCCCAGGATGTGAGTGTCGTAAACCACCGCCTCTGTTCAAAGATGGTCGCTAACAGTGGATATAAATGGCTTCTTTCACTCCTCTTTCAAACCATCTGTCCTCTCTGTCCAAAATGTGAACATTGGCATCCTCTAAAGAGTGACCTTTGTCCTTTAGATGCAGATGGACAGCCGAGTCTTGTCCTGTGGAGGTGACTCTTCTATGTTGTCCAATGTAGAGGTCTGGGCATTTCTCGCTACACTGTACAGCATACACTACATTGTTAAGTTTGTGTTTAAGAGTTTTGTCTTTGGAATGAACCAGTTCCTGTCTGAGTGTGTTGCTGAGTCTGAAGTAAACTGGGATGTCATGCATGGAGAAAACTCTCCTGAGTTTTTCTGATACACCAGCTACATAGGGGATGACAATGTTGTTGCGTTTGTCTTTCTTATCCTCCCTAGCTGGTGTCTGATCTTTTGTGTGCATCTTGGCTGACTTGATGAAAGCCCAATTATTATTTTTTCTTTCCAAACTCCTCAGACTCCGATGACCTGGATGACTGAGAACCTTCACAGACATGCCTGATTTTAAACACCTATGGCCATGGAGGTGATTGGGACACCTGAATTCAATGATTTGTGAATACTTTTGGCAATATAGTGTGTCTGTTGAGTAAATATGAAAATTAGGTTTGTCTGTGTTCATGAAGTTTTTCTATTTATATGCTATTGTGTGAGATAGCAATAATTCAGTAACTAAATGCTTTCCTACAAGTGTTTAGTTAGCAGTTCATTGTGATCGTGATACTGTGTCTAAGTTGCTTATCAAAAATAACCAAGATCATTCTGATTGGTAGTTGAAGTGTGAGGCAGAGGAAGATGTGCAGGGAACAGGAGAGTAAAAAGTAATAAAGTAAAAAGATACTAGATAAAAGTCTTGGATTTTCTGAGTTCCGTGTGCTTCCTTATGCTGCATGAGAATAAAGAAATGTAAAAAGGATGATAAAAGACTCCCCCAAGCCTGCAGCAAAGACTTTTCTGCTGTGCCTGCAAAGGCACTTGGTGCCAAGTGGCCTCCATGGGGGTCACAGCCTGAGGACCTTTTTTCTCCTCCATGGGACACCTGAGGACATCTGCATTTCAGCTCATCTTTCATCCAACTTTGCTGCACAAAATCTCAGGAGATTGTGAGTGGAGCAGGATGAGATAAACTGGGACTAGGGGTTGATTCACTTTTACTGATTTTATTTATAACTATTAGGGGATTTTTATTTTTTATTGCTGTTACTTTTTGCACGAATTAATAAATGCTTAGAGTTAAACATTTCTGTATGTACTGTTTATTTGGGTTTCTTCAAATGTGACTAGTGTGTGTCTATGCCAGATCCTTAGCTGAAGGTTCTAAGAGGTCATCTCTGGATTCTGAAATTAACATCTCATTAGCAGTAAATGCATCTTCACAGTAAACCACACTGTTTTCAAGGGCATTCCTGGGTTAAGCAGTAGGGTTAGTGATGAAACAGGGAGGCTTTGAGAAGAAGACAGCTGGCAGCTGGATGGAACTCCTTTAACTCAGTCTTTTTCTATATTAAAGAGTGTATATGTGACATATAATGTAATTGTAAGGAGGTATTTCTGTAGTCTATCCATTACTAGATAGTGGAAAGGGGGTGGGATTAAATAAGCTTATGCTTCTTCCTGCTCCTTTTTGAACATGAAAATTATTTGAAGTTGTGGTTGCTCGTTTTCCTTTTGTTTTGCTTTGTTTGTTTGTCTCTTTTTAATTCTATGTTGTTATACCTCTTCAACATGTTCAAAATAAGGATTCAATCAATCGATTCAAATCTTGCACTGTTGCGTAGTCAAGTAAGCATTTTGATATGAAGGCTGAACTTGGCCCATGTACTGAGCTGCTGGGGTAACAAACAAAACATTCCAGTCAAATGTATTTCTGACAGAATTCAACTGAGAAGTAAGAAATGTGTTAGATATAAAGACTCGATTTAAAGTTTTTTCTAGAGTTTCAATGGAGTTTTCACCAGATGCCCCTGATTTGTATAAAGAAGCCTTCCAGACTTTATGCAAATAAGTAACAGGCGACTGAATACCTTAGCAGCCCTGTTTGAAACAGTGCAACATTACCTGCTTCCTCTTAGAGAATAAATGGAAAACATAAGCAATCTGTATGTATGTATGTTGGCTTGTTGGCAGCCTAAAGGTGACTTTTAGAATGTAATGTTATCAGGGCCAACCAGGGTTTAGAAATTAGTGAGGTCCAGCATTTTTATGTCTTGATGTATCATATTTATATGTCCTTTCTGAAAAGTCCTAAAGTTACAAAACAATCAGAAGCAGAAATTGAAACTATAACAGACATTATTTTTCCCAGCTGTGCATCGCATATGTATACCATCAGGAACCACAGGTGACATCATCATCATCATCACACATCCATTTATGCTTGTCTTTATGGGGGCAGCTAGTCGCTACAGTATTCTCCTGAACCGCAGGTGTCATCACTCAGACGGTACCTTCACATCAGCGTTGGTGTAGGAGGAGAAGAGGTCAAAACCAGAAGCAAAGAAACATTTTGTAACCCTAAAGTGTCATCTTTTCAAACTGTTAGAACATCTCCCTTTGTATAACTTTGTATAATCTGTAAAACGCTGAGCTTCTGTGCCGATATATCAGGCACAAATTCCAAATGTATCTTAACAGTAGATTGGACTGGTCAGAAAACACTCATGCTGTGTACAAGGGCAAAGTCGGCTGTATCTGCTGGGCAGGCTGAGGTCTTTTATGACACAGTGACGGCTTCTGCAATCTTTTTGGCAGTTGTCTGCTGGGGAGGTGTCAGCGTGACAGGAAGCGACTTAATAGACTGGTGAAGAGGGCCAGCTCTGTCCTGGTCAGTCCCCTAGACTCCACTGAGGAACTGGGTGAGAGGAGGATGTTAGCAAAGCTAATGTACATAAGGGATCACATCTTTTAACCTGCTGCATGAGACTTTGGAGGCCCTGAGCCGCTCTTTCAGCAGGAGACTGTTAGAGCCACTGTGTAAATGGTGCACTATCATAACAGCAGTCAGACCTGCTCATGTGTATGTACAATAAATATTTATGTATATATGTATATGTTATCACTTGCTTTTTGTACACTATTTTGTCCCCCCCCCCCCCCCCCCCCAAAGGGAGAAAGTATGTAATCAGCAGTCTAGATATCGTTTAAAAATTTTGAGTGTTTGCAGATACTAATCACAGCTAGAGCTCGTTAAATTTTGATATTAATCGGGTCAAGGTCAAGCTCAAGGTCACACCAAATTTCAAACTCAGTAAAAACTTTTTATTAACGCCAATTTTTTTATGGATTGTCTTCAAACTTCACAACAATATACTTGGCCTCGGGAGTCATGAGTTCCTAGGTTGACCAAGCATTTGACCTTGATCTTCATTGTAAGCCCTCAAGGTCAAAGCTGAAACCATATTGAGTAATATATCATATAAAAGGGCACGAAGAAAGCTGCACAAGACACTTTTTTTTTCAATACGACACCTATGTGACATTAACTTTGTCATACGGTAGCAACTTGCCAGGCGCCGCACAAGCCCTACCACCAACTCAGTATGCATTCTCTCACTCATTTCTTATTTTTCACTTTAATACCAGTTATTATTAAACCTTTCATTTTTTTCATCTTCAGTCTTGAACTTACAGCAGCTGAAAGTAAAGCAACCAGTCCTAACAGTTGGAGAAATAAGACGTGGCTTTAATTACAGCAGCTGCCACATAAAGAGCAAACTGAGAAGGACAGAGAGATGGTGTGTTACACAGTGATTCATTTATGGCATAATATATTTGCAGATGGCCATATGACACTGCATATGGGACCATCACTCTACTTTTATATATGGAGTCGCTGAAACAAGCGCACGACACACTGCAAGCAACTGTAGAATGAATCCCCTTTATTCACAAGGTTTTAACCATGAAGTAAGCATCATCAGCACTTTTTTCCTCCGAGTTTGTTAATTTAATAAAATTTGAGAACACGTTACAATGAAATACACCAAAATAAAATGGATTAAGGTTGAGCATTCAGTTTACTGCTGAGCGAGAGTGATGAACAGACTCAGAGCAGGAGCCACCTGAGACTCCACACAACCCTCAGTCAATTTTAATCATATCGGCGTTCTACAGAATCTGTCTTTCTGAGCGCTAAATTGAAATAAAGGTTACTTAAACTTTTTTCCCCACAGTGTTTTTATTCTTTTGGGTTCTTCTGCAAGAATGTAGAACTTGTTTGACACGTAACGGACCGTGTCAACTGTCACTACTTGAAAAAGGAGTACAAGACGGGGGGGGCGGAGAGAGAGAAAAGTGTCTTTTCAGCAGGATACCAGCAATAATCTGTGTTAAACCTGCTGAGCCGCTGTATTACTGAGGCTTTTGGCAGGTGCAACCACAATGTAGCCTTGCTCAGTCAGTTTGAATAAGCTCTGAGATGATCACCGTGAAACTATAGATTAGCATGACTGGCGCACAGACGTGCCAGGGGAAGGCTGGATCTGCCTCTCTTGCCACTGCGATCTCAGAAGAAAAAGCAATCACAATGCAAATATGACGGCGTGGTTTTTTTGCAGCACCGGAATCTGCAGCGGTATTGTTTTCACGGGAGCAGGTGACACACGTGGAAGGGGAGAGGATATTCAGAGGCATTAACATGAGCTAAGCGTGTTGTTTAAACCTGAAGTCCTTACTTTGAACTCATTTATTCCCATCATTCAAATGAGATTTCCATAATCTGTTCCATCAGCAGTGGCTGTCCTTCTTAGAGGCCGCACGGTAGATTACACTCAAATTAATGCACCCCAGTCGCCGCTGTTAATGTGATCTACTGATTATGCAGGAGGGAGAAAAACAGCAATTCAGCAGCTTACTATAGCAGCCATAAAATGCTTCTCAGGCTTTTTAATGTTGTGTCAAACATTAAAAACCCTATTTCCAGGGAAATCATCAAGAAGACGGGCACCTGCTACTAGACACTTGAGACCCAAGCACTTAAAAACACTTTGCACATTTTTTTGCGGCTGACCAGTCAGAAACAGGGGTCTAAGGGGTCGACAGCTTTGTGATTCATGACACTGGAACAGGGTTTTCTGCTAACAGCACGTCAGTGTTACTTACAGCGAGGTCAGCATTTTACTCACTTCCCTCTGCACACAATCTCAGGATTTCTGCTCCAAGACCTCAGACACACATCAGCAAGCTGATGGGCCAGCAGTCTGTCTTCACTCACTCGGCCGTGTGTTCATGTGTCTGGGCTGTTGCTCACACTGTGTCCATATGGTCGTACATTTGTTGTTGATGATTAGCAACTTGTAGAGAAGAAGGAAAGTAAGATACACTATGCAATATTTTATATTAATGGCTGATCAACTTTCCCTATTTTATCTAAAAAGAAATAAGAAGTTATGAGCACATAAACAGTTATCGCCTAATTCTGCAGGTTTTCTGAGTTCAGGGGACAATTTTAAGCCCTTTCCGATAATTGTTTTGATTTTCTGACCTTTAAGGGAGCATGCTTTTTCATTGGTTTCTAATGGGAGTGACAAGCAGCTGGGTTTCTTTCGCATTATGAGGACTGAAAAATGTCCCACTTCAGGGAAAACTGTGCACCCATTTCTTTCACTTCCTACCCAGCTGGTCCAGTAACAGTGGAGGAGGGTCGGGATAGATGCCACATCAACCAGCCATCACATCCTACTTGTACAAGTGGTAAACACCAGTGGAGGAAAAGTTACTACTAAATAAAATTCCAAAATTACCACAGTTTCTTCAGTTAAGCAACAGTTAGCTAGAGTCACTAAACTCTAGCTATATATATAGCTAGACTAAAGCTAGGCTATATATATATATATATATATATATATATATATATATATCCCCCATATCTATTCTCTTATGAAACATCACCAGTGACTGGCTGGTGAACATGGTTACAGCATTTAAATGCTGTCTCTCACAGTGGTAATGCACCTACAATGTGAATCTAGACACCCCCCCCCCCCCCCCCCCCCATGATTTCTAAGTGGGAGAACTTGCAAAATCGCAGGGTGTTCAAATACTTATGTTCCTCACTGTACATGTAAAGGGCCAGATAAAACAATTCAAGACATTGGTCTTGAATTCTTCAGGTTGACATCAGCTTTGAGCGTCCTAAACAGGACAGTATCTACACCCATCTTTAGTCCTATCTACGTCCCCCCCCCCCCCCCGCCCTCCCCCCCTACTCTTTCGTGACGCCATAAAGTTCCTTGAAAATATTGTGAACATTAAACTTGTATTGTCTATGAAAAGAATCAACTGATGCACTGTGATTTTAGTGGCCCTGGTTTTTAAATATCTAATCTAATACAGTGAAGGAGAATGAAAACTAATTGTCTAATTACTTAGTCACAGAAAACCAAAGACAGCCTGTGGATCATGCAGGGGAAAAACTCATCCAAGGTGTTCAACTGCACTGGAGCGGAGGCGTTTTTTTAAGATAAGACCAAACCTTTTGTGTGGATAAATATCACAGGGTGGAAAAATGTGTCTGGTATTTGGGTGGTGAAACGAGCTGAGCGATGTTGTTTATAAAAACTTCCTTTGACAATCCTCAATTCTGACTCATTCTCTCTTTGAAAAGCAACTATTAGAAAGGAAGAGACTGGATCAATGAGTTCACAATGTTCAGCTAAAAAGTCCAACATCTCCTTTCATGGGGAGAGATTTATTGATGGAAGACGTGTACCATAAAACTACTTTCCAAAGGGAGGTAAAAAGGAGTTTTCAAAGTTGCCTGATGCCACCCTTCAGAGGCAGAACTGTTGTCAGCCTTTCTTCTGTTTTTGGCTTCATTTGATCTCTTTCTCTAGAGTGTGACTGCTTAATGAAAACAGCTCTGATGTTCCCCGGTGACTCAATCTAGTGGTACAAATGCAATGTACTCTCAATTACATGGAATTAGATGCTGGCTTAATGGTGCTTTATTATCTCACTTCTTAAGTTTGCACTTTCTGCCTCCTGTCTGTATAGAAATGCAGTGTAGCTCATTTAAGTAAATGAATGTCACAGTGAAATTAAAATTTCATTAGAAATCAATAAAGTAAGCACCCACTTACATTAGTGTTCTTCAAAGGGAATGAGGTTTTGGTTCCAACTAATAAAGTCGGTACTGTAATTTGACTGGTAATATCTTGTATTGGCACTAAATATATTTGTAGCTCCAGTTCCAACAAATATTGCAGTTAAGAAACACCACACTAACTTTTCTATCAACTCTGGAAGCGCTGAGATAAATATTTTATATGCAATATCCATAAATGATATTAAAAATTGAGATAGCTACCAAACTGTGCCCAGTGTCACCCATTGGGTTTTGTCTCATTCAAAGCGACAGTGTTTACCAGTTGATTAGCTTGGTTAGCAAGGTGACTGCGTGGGTGCATCACAAATACCTGCTAAATAGTGCTAACATATTTTTAAAAATTAATTATAATTAACAGTTAACCACAACATAAGAATTTTTAGATACTTGCATTAAAAAATTGTATAAGGCGTCAGTTGTCATGATATCTGGTAATGGGTATGTCTTTTTCACAAGTTTTGCATTGTGAACCTTTTGTCTGGGTTTCTGTTTAGTTTTTTCTGTATTCTTGAAGCTTTGATTTATGTATTTGGTATGTTGACTTTTGGAATCCTGTTTTGTATATCCTAAGTTTTTCAGCATTCACCAGCCACTTTATTGGGTAGTGCTGGCTTAGACGCTTAGATTTTCCATTCAGAACTGGCTTATTTCTCCCTGATATTGATTCAACGAGGTGCTGGGAACATTACTCAGAGATTTTGGTCAATATTAATGTGATAGCATTCGTCCACATCCATGATGTGAATCTCTCACATCCCAAAGGTGCTCTACTGAATTAAGATTTAGTGACAGTAGAGGTTATTTGAGTGCAGTGAACTCATTGTTATGTTAAAAAAACAGTTTGAGGTTATCTGAGCTTTGGCCTGCCTAAATCAGCCATCACAGGATGAGTACACTGTTGTCATGAAGGGATGGCTATTGCCAGAGACAACTCAGGTAGGCTGTGGCACTTAAATGATCCTGAGGGGTCCATATTGTGCCAAAAATTATTCACCAATCAATTACACCACCACCTTTTTGTTCCCTTTTCATGAATCTATTGTCAGATTTTGGATAAAGTTTTACTTTGTGTCCAGTTTGCATTTGGGTCTACCTTTGACACTAGTTACTTTCAGGAGGTCCATTTCATTGACTCAGATTAGCTGAGCTGAAGCCTGTTAGATAGCATGGGGTTGAACCTACTTATGTCTCTACCTGGCTCAAAGCAGCCATATCGCTAATAATGGATAACGCTAAGCTTTATGAAAATTAAACAATAACAAAAAAAAGAGCAATAACAAAAACAGATATCACCCTGTATACAGTTGTTAGAAAGCAGGAAACTGTTTTTTTGTTGGGAGTTGTTGTATGAGACTGTAAACATGTCTATTTCTGCTGTAAAGTTGGGTATTTTAACACTGGACTCTATGACAATGGTCCCCAATCCCCGGGCCATGGACCGGTACTGGTTCGCGAGTCCTTTGGTACCGTGCTGCGAGAGTTGAGGCTCAGGTGTGAAATGCATGGTTTTCCGGGGTTTTTAATCGTTATTTTTTTATCGTTTTTAACGTTAACTCGATTTCCCTGGGTCTTTCCCGTGTGTTATGAGTAGATCTTCTGTTTTTTTGTTACCGGTACTGGTTTTATTTTTGTTGTATTTATCCACAACACCTTGAAGGCGGGTCTGTGAAAATATTGTCGGACATAAACCGGTCCGTGGAGCAAAAAAGGTTGGGGACTGCCTGTCTATGAGGACTCACTTTTGGGGTTATCCTTAAGTGGTGATCAGAGGAACTGCATTTTTTGGCACTTTAGCATCAGTTTAATTAGTTAGCAGCAGAATTAATTGTCGCTGCTTGAATTTATCACATAACTGTCTCATCCATACATTTAACTGGTAATGAAAAAACACCTTCAACAGATCATTCAAAAGCAAATATTTATTTGTATCCAACTCAAAGAGAGAAAGGAATTTGAACCAGTAAAGATAGGCTATAGTTGTTGTTGTTGGTAGGAAAATTTGCTAGCTGTGTTCTTCCATGTGTTTGTGTGTTGTGAAAAATGGAAATCAGCAGGGCACATGTGCAGTAGCTCTTGAAGCAGACCCCTTAATCATATCACTCATCACTGCATCTAATAAAAAGACAGCCTAGAAATGAAGATAAATTGATCCCCCTACTTATTTTATAATGTAGGTCTGGTGCTGTGAATCCAAGAGAGACAGGTGTTTCTCAAACGATCCAAGAACCACTGTGTGTGTGTGTGTGTGTGTGTGTGTGTGTGTGTGTGTCTGACTTCATCTCAGCATTGTTTCTGCATCTGCTACACACCCGGATAGAAGATGCCGCCACAACTGTCTGCCTGTGGTGAGCATGCAGACACAGTGTGGTTTTTCTCTTGGGCTGACCAACTTAGCAACTGCTAGAATAAAAAGACTTTTGTCTTTGGTGGGTGTTATAAAATAAGCATACACCACATATGTTTTATTTAGGGGAGACATAGTGGTTGTAAGTGCATCTAATAAAATCACCCATAAGGGACCAGTTAGAGGAATACCACAGAGCAAAACTCATAGCTGAGCAGCAATCTCAAGGCCTCTATGACAGCAGCACTTTGGGAAAATCTTTTAGACGTAACCTGAAGTAATAACAGAAATGAAATCTCTGAACCCAGCCCTGCATCAAAGTTGAAAACCATCCAAACAGAGTGTCAGCTCCATTCCTTTTGCTGTTCTGTCTCTAAAAATGCAGCTGAGTGTCCCCAAAAACTCAATAAGAAACTGTCAGCTTGGCTTTTCATTTATTTTCCCACCATTTGATGCACCGCACAGTGTTTCTCCTAACCTCAAAATATGAGTTAAGATGTAGAAGGGGGTAAAAATGTTTGACTTTTGGCTGAAACTGCCCAATCTTTGTTTTTTTCCTGCTTGTTTTCTCACAAAAGAGGTTTAAAGACATTTTCTCTTCATTCCACTGAAGTCCTGTTTTTTCCTGTGAATCAACTTCTCTGTGCACCTACAAGACAATATGAAAAATTATGTATGTGGCTCCATCGTGTTGTAACAACTGAAAACAATCAGAGAATGGAGAGAGCAGAGAATGAGTTCGTAAAAAAACTACTGGTCTCAAAACATAATGTGAAGCTTGAAAGGTAGTCCAGAAAGAATGCCCCCCTATGGAGCTGTTGTCCAAAATTGTAACTTTCATGGAATAGAAAAAAAAATTTCATTATGTTTTAAATAGGAGTCCAGACAATAGATCAGATTTCATTTTATAAAAATGGAAACTTCACAAGCTGTTTTCCAGCATTTCAGTTTTCTACTTGCAGATTTCCTTTTCTTATAGTGATCCCAAGCAACATGATTCAAAGACCCAACTCTAGTGCAACAGAGCCTGCCACCTACTGAATTGGATAAGCATAAGAAAATAATAGGATGGATGGGTGGATGGATGAAAGGTGTATGGATGCTATGATTCCTTCTGTACCAATGTCTGTACCAAATTTCATTACATTCCATCCAATAATTATTCACACATTTAATCCCAAATAAGTATTGAAACCGCTCAACAACCATTGTATCAAACCTGGAGGCTTATTGCATTGAATCAAAGTGTGAAGGCTATCTGTCTACTAAATGTTAGATATAGAGGAAATGTCAAAACATAAAAATATAAACATAAAAAAGGAACTTTCTATGAGGTACTCTCTGTCTCACCGCAGCCACTTCAGTTCACCAACTTGAGAAGTTATTTAGATTTAACAACTTTTATAACAGATGTCCTTTCAGAAAGGAAATAGTTTGACACTAAATCTTAGCCATCCCAGTGAAAGACTCCTTTCCTATACTGCCTCAGCCATAGACTGTACATGAAAGACAGATCTAGAAACCTTGGTCTCACCTATTGATTAATGAAGCATCGCTCTGAGCATTTCAGTCTTTGCCATGTTGGACTTTTGAAACTGGACAAACAACAATCTGACTGAGATGCCAAGAGATACTGTTGACTCTAAGGTAAGGCATCCATTCATCAATCACAAGGGAGACTCGTCCTAAAGCAAACCCTGCTTTTTTCTTATTATTTACAGTAATGAGGGCCATATTTAACAAAAATTGAGTAGTGAGACCATAAAACTGCTTTCTTCTTGTTTCTAGAAGAGACAGGCCCCCTGCTGGTCACTATAAAAAAATGCAGGTTTAAGACACTTCTACGTTTGCTTTTCTTCCCACCTGGAAGCTACATCATTTATTTACAGTCTATGGTCTCTGCTGACAGTATACATCATCACTATCCTGTGATGTGACCTTTATTTGTTGTTAACATTATGTGCTGTTCTGAGCCGAGTGGCTGAGGCTATTTGTATCCAATTTGATTAATATTTGTCTAACAGCATTGTTTTGCACTAACATATAAGATCAAACTCATCAGTCTCCTCACTCATCATCTGTTAGTGCAACCTGTTCTCCCAAACAATATATATGAGTCATACTAACTTATAAAAGAAGCATTCAAACACAGCCTGTGACAAGGTGAACAGTAAGGCATCTGAACTTAATGTAGGATTTTCTGTTGGAGGACAGAAACGGACCCTTTGTCCCCTCCCCAGTCTCCTAATAAATTGGTTTTAGTCTGTTTTGGAGCAAATTATCCTTCCCTCTCCCCCTAATTTTCCAATTTGCTGTGTCATTTATATCTAATTGAGGACCGCACTGGGTTGCATTACTCTCACAAATTGGGTGATATAGTTTATTGAAGGTCTGCTTTATACAGAGGGGCTGGTAAACCAAACATCAATTGTAGACCATACAGAAGATGGGGATTTTTCCTGCAGGCTGGGGAGCATTGCAAAGAGGCTTTAATTATTTCTCAAAGGCAATCCTGGCCATTGCTCCACCACTCATTTTATGGTCACTTTCTTTTTCTTTCTTTGATGGAGGTAATGAATGGGGTGAAAATTCACTTCATTTCATCCCTGCTCTGTCGCCCTTCCTGGTATTTGCATCTCATATTCTTCTAACCAAATAAGAAAAGCTTGTTTTCAACCTGCTCAGGCCAGGTCCAGCATAGGAATGAACGAAAGAATAAAGCACAGGTTAGCGCCTCCTCCATTAGCGTGTGACTCCTCCTAATAAGGAGGTGTAGGTTTGTGCCCTTGACTGTCAATCTATTTACTGGAAGAAATTCCCAACAAAGTTTTGCATTTATTTGCAATACAGAAACACAATTTACTGGTACACTAAAGTGAAAATGTAGGACATAATAAACAAAAATGTGGTTATTAGTTAAATTCAAGTGATGATAAAGGAAATACTTCAACAGTTTAAGATCCTTGTTTTCACTTTTAAAGATGTCACAGGAAAAAAAGGAGTTAACAGCAGTTAAATACATATTGTATCTCCTGCAGGTTTTCCAATCAAGCCTAGTTGACTCAAGTCAAGTACAACATCCACACAGAAAACTGTAATGGTTTTGAATAGCTAATCAGCTAGCACCATGTCTTATTCTTCAACTGACATCTCAGCCTCTTTCAGTACTAACCAAATATTCAGCTTCCGACTTTCTATACATAAAGCACCACGAGACGTGTGAACTATTCAGAGTGCACGGCTTGACAAATGACAGTTTGACTGCTCTTATCTCTTACACAAAGTGTCTACATAAACACGTCTCCAGTGTAGACTTTACTCTTCAGCTGACAGTTCAACCTCCTTCTGAGCTTCGACATTACCTGGCACTTTAGCTGTTTACACTTAGCCGTTTGTTTTTTTTAACTCCAGTTGTTAAAAAGTGACAGCTCCACTTCCCACAGCACTTAAACTGAAATCTGACAGACTTTATGTTATTGCACTTCTGCTCATTAGCAGCTCTGATAGTGTAAAGGCATTCACTTCTTGAGAGTCTCTGAGTGCGTCGGTGTTTTAGAAGGGCAAACTGCAATCCTGGAGGCATCTTCTGTAGCAGGAGCTATACCACAAAGGCCGTTTTGTGATTTTTGTCTGTATGCTGGTTGCTAGAGTGGTGCTCCTTCCAGCTGCTTTCAACTCAAATTTGAAGTTCAAGATGGTTTTTCCCCTTTGTTCAGTTTTCATACTTTAAGTGAAAATAACAGATATTTCACTTGCTTTTATGGCGTAGACAGTGATTACTATTATATTTCAGACTTCAACAGACATGTTAACTGCTTACAGAGCTGCTCTACTGTGACATAAAATTATGGTGAAAACTGCTCCTAAAGGACCTCAAAGTGAAATTTCACATGGTTCCAGAGGCCACGGTTCAATTGTTTTGATCTGTTTTCAGCTCTAATACTTGAAATCATTGCCAGGGGTTCAACTACTGCCCTTCTGACATTTTACGTATAAATACAAGCTGTCCTGTGGCTTTGCTGACTGTCCCAACTGATCTATTACAAAAAAAAGATACAGGTCACGCTCTCACCTTTTCAAATATGGATATTTGTAATGAACCCATTGGCACCATTTAAGTGTCATTTTTCAAAAGCATGATTATCACCCTAATATGTGATCTTTTGCTCAATGTTACAAACTAGTTTTATGTCTAAACCTAACCAACTAGGAAATGTGAAATTAAAAAGTGACTGAAAACAAAGCTTGAAAAGTGCAAAATAAAGTTTGGTCGAATTACAATCTCTTACAAACTTGTGGTTTAATTTATTGGCACCCCAACAATCTTTAAATGCCACTCTTTAACCTCCTGCAGGTTACAGGTGAGAACTGAAGAAAAACAGTCACAGCAGCAGTCACCTCAAGGCACTTTATATTCTAAGGCAAAGATCTACAATAACGCAAAGAAAAACCCAACAATCATATGAGCAACTTTGGGCAAGCAGTTGGCGACAGTGGGAAGGAAAAACTCCCTTTTAATAGAGAGAAACACTCAGTACATCATGGGAATCCCATATCAGCCCAGACCTATTGCAACTACAAGATTTATAAAAAAAAAAAGGGAAGTTTTAAGCCTAATCTTAAAGTAGAGAAAGTGTCCGTCTCTCAGTTGCAAACTGGGAGCTGATTCCGCAGACGAAGGGCCTGAAAACTGAAGGCTCGGCCTCCCATTCTACCTTTAAATTCCCTATGAAAAACTTCATGTGGTTTTCCTGGTCAAAAACAAATCATTTGATAAAATGAAAAAGAAAACAATGAAGGATAAATGTGATATTCTGATTGCATAGAGTTAGGGTTAGAGTTGGAGCTGGCACTGATGAGTTAAATAGCGCAGTCACTGTCCAATAATGCCACTAGTGTGCCAGGAAATCCATGCCAAAGCACACCTCTGCAAGACCAGAACAGCAGTATCTCACACCCTAGCACCCTAACTATACAAGTAAAAATGTTTTCTATCTCTAAATGGCAGAATGGGTTTAATACTTAGGTCTTGTTTTCGTATTTAGTGCAAATAGATATCTGAATTTCAAAGCCATCAAGAGGCTTTTCAAGCAAAAGTTTGTCTCTGTGCAATCAGCAAACAGCATTAACTTCCCGCCTCTCCTCAGGGTATCCTGTTATTTTCTTTCCACAGGAATTTTTTCTTTTTTTTTTTTGGCAGCAGATGTTCCTCTCCACCCTGCCCATCGTTGCGGGTGCCTGAGTGACAGAGAGGCCGCCCATCAAAATGCCATCAGGACCCTGCTGGCCACCAGATGAACGCATGCCCAGAATGCATCATGTGGGGGCTGTTAAGTCCCATTTACCTCTTCCTCCCGTCTGCCTCTTCCCTTTACCATCAGCTTGTGTCCTCGTAACTCTCCATCACCGAAACAGACATAACAAAGCATTCAGCGACACTTTTTCTGGTTTGTGCTGACAAACCAACTTAACAAAAGATGAGTCTCGACCCCTGGCTGGCTCAGTATAAAAGACCGCGGCAGACGGAGGTGTGGGCATGTGAATAAATCGATTAGCAGAGCGCTTGACGGATGGGATTTACAGGAGGTCTCGACGCACCAGAGAATTAATTTTGCTAGGAGAACATGGTTCTGCCAGGTTCATTCGTCTTGGCGGGGAATTTGGCAGTTTCCCCAGGTCTGGGGGCTCAATTAACGAATGGCTGCAGCGGTTCGGGGAGGAAACAGCTTTGTTGAGGAATATGCCACATCCATGTGTCAGGCACATTTTAACGATAACGGATTTTGGGAATGCAAAATGAGAAAGGGAAAGGGGAGGTTAGGTGGGTGAGGTTAAGCTTTCAATGCTGGATTGGTGGGGGTGGGATTTTAAGAGGAACTACAGGACAAAGAGAGAGGTAAAAACATCTTGTGGAACATTAAGCCAGCACGACGTGTACGTGTTATTAAACAGCTGGCTAATTTACACAGCATTACACCATAGACCCAACAAATACACTGTACTGCAAAAAGCATTTGCTTGTCTGCCTTCACATTGCCTTCAGTGGCATCCCATCCTTAGTCCATAGGGATTAATGTGATGTCAACCCACCGTTTGCAGCTATAGCAGGTTCAACTCTCGGGGATGGCTTTCCCTGGGGTTTAGGAGTGTGTTTATGGGAATTTTAGGAGCATATTTGTGAGGTCAGACACTGATGATGACAGTGATGAAAGTCTGGCTCGCAGTCACAGCTCTAATTCATCCCAAAAGATCTTCTATCAGGTTGAGGTCAGGACTCTGTGCAGATCAGTCAAGTTCTTCCACACCAGACTCACTCATCCATGGGCCTTGCTTTGTGCACTGGTGAGAAGGGGCCATCCCCAAACTGTTCTCACAAAGTTGGGAACATCAAATTGTCCAGTCTCTTGTTATGCTGAAGCATTAAGAATTCCTTTCACTGGAACTAAGAGGCCAACTCAAACTCCTGAAAAACAACCCCATGCTATATAAATTAGCGACCTGTGTATACTATGCGCCTGACCCCGCTTTTACGTGGCCTACCACGTTGTGGTTGACTTGCTGTCATTGCCAATTGTTTCCACTTTATTATAATACCACTAACAGCCGACTGTGGAATATTCAGCAGTGAGGAAATTTCAGGAATGGACTTGTTGCACAGGTGGCATCTCATCAAAGGACCACTCTGGAATTTAGTGAGCTCCTGAGAGCAACCCATTCTTTCACAAATGTTTGTAGAAGCACTCTGCACGCCTCTGTACTTGATTCTATGCACCTGTGACCATGGAAGTGATTGAAACACCTAAATTCAGTGATTTGGATGGGTGAGTGAATACTTCTAGCAGTATAGCATATAAGGCAAATATTCATTTTACTTTTGATGCTGCCTCCACCACCTCTACACTCATATAGCATGTCAGTCGCAGAGTAGTTCACTGTAAAGTGTCCAATGTTTTCTCCTCCTTTTGCTGTAAATGGAACCATAATGAGTAGATGGAAATGCAGATTTAAGCAACTAAAAACAAAAGATGGGATTTTTTTTGTTCTTCATCTTCTGTATAGAGTCAGTTATTTATGCAGTAATATTATCAGCTTTGTCTTTCAAAAAAAAAAGATTTTCCATATGAAATTTGCACAAATGTTACTTTAACAGGATGTGGTCTGTTCATTTCAAGATGAGTATTTTCAGTGCATGGGCTCTGCAGAGTAGCTTTGGATGATTAAAAGGTCAAAATAATCTTCATTTACTGGGCCTTCAGTTAATCCATTGTCTAAAACAATCAGTTTTAGCACCTCTGCCTTCAGCCAACTTTTTTCTCACTGGAGGAGTTAATTGAAAAGGCCTCTGTGGTGACCAGATTGGGAATATCTGCTGTCTTTGACATCATACAGACATCCGAAATCAAGCTTCTAAAGCAGCCTCAGATAGCCTGAAACAAGGGATTCTTTTTATTATTTGAAGCTGCGTTTGAACATATATATGCATCCACCATTGTTAAAGTATAAGTAAATATATATATGTATATATGACAGAAACTAAGGATAAATATGATGGGCCTGCTTTAAATTCCTAAGTACCTTTCTTTGGAAGTAAAAGGCAGGTGAACCTAGACTTCCACAGACTGAGCATTAATGCAGAGTTGCTTGTTGTGTTGAAGCATCTTTGCACTCACTCTTCCCTTCCCACTATCTCAGGTTCCAATCCCTCAACCTGAACATTTCAGTGGATGATTTATGTAGTAGTGTTGCTCTGTGACCTCAAAATCCGCCCCATCCATACCGCACCTGTCACTGCGCCACTGCCTGCATGCTTACTGAAAAGCAAGCCAACCATGCAAAATGGCAATTTTCTACTCACCTAGAGAATAAAAAAAAGGATCCAATCCATTCAGAGGCAAAACACAGAAAATTCTATGATATATAGAGCAGGTGCGCGAGGCCTTGGCCCACTGCTAACGAGGGAGCTGAACTGCACGCACCGTTGACCACAACATCTGTCGTTTTCACTGATGCAGAGTTTGGTTTTACCTTTGCAGCACAGTTTGCACGGCAAGTGACAGGAGATGATAAAGTACATAAGATGGATACAGATGGAAGAGATCCGGCCCGATTTCAGTTGGGGGGCACAAAGTTCCCATGCTGTGCCTTGGTAGCATATGATGCATGAGAATCCACCACGAGCAGCAAAGAGTTATGCTTGTCTACCTGGGCCCAAGGTGAGGCCCGGCCTGACCCAGTTCACCATCCCAGGTGGAAACCCTAATGAGCTCATCAGGCCTAACGAAGCTTAACAAGCTTCTAATTGGCAGCGTTATGATGTCCCCGAAGGTCAGAGTGCAGGTTCCTGTGCCAAGAGCAGGAAAGGCTTTCACTTCCTGCCAAGAGCAATCACGTGACTGACTAATATCCCTTTGTGTAAACAAAGTCGGGAAAGGGCAAGAGGAACTTCTTACATAAGCAAAAAGTGGAGTGTGGTAGCTTACAGATAAAAAGTTGTGGTGAGGTTTGAAAACAACGCTGCAGCCTCACAACTGGAAAACAAAGATGTAAAAAAAATATCACCGGTATAAATCATGCTTGACAGTGTAATCTAATACAAGAGAGAATACAGTCACCTATAACTTTACAGATTACAAAATTAAAATCAACAAACATATACAAATTTGCTACCAGTAAATAACAAGCAGTTATAAAAGTTTGATCGGATACAGAAATCTTTTTTTTCCTTTAACAATAATATAAAAAAAAAAAAAAGAGCAGAGGCTGTTCAGGTGCCTGACAAACATTTCTGTGGTGAAATGCTGCCACCTACTGGTCACTATGCACAGATACAACTTCAAAAAAATCTGTCCACTGAAAGAAAGAAAAAACGAATTTCCACATTATGGCATAATTAAGATAAAATTCAAACATGCCATCTGCTATATTTAAGAATACAAAACCCCAATAAACCAGAAAATAACCACATCACACAGTTATGAAGACAGAGTGCACGATGTACACGACATATATTTTAACTAATGATGTAACTACAAGGTTAGTGATAGAAACATGGAGGGGTTTATTGCAGCAATGACAAACCACACAAGTAATATCAGAAAATGTACTTTTTTAAAAAATAAAAAAAAGAATAAAGAGAAAGTTGTATCTCATAAGCACATACTGCATGTTTCTGTTGGATATTATCATGCAAGTCCTATTAAGATCCATTAAATCCAGACTGGCCAGGAATAAAAGACTGGAATAGCACTAAAATCTATCCAATTTCCCCTGCAACAAAAAAGCATCTGAAACTACATAAAATTACATTTTAAAGTAAAGGGATAATTTAGGAGAATGTAAATACAATGAAATGACCAGTTTAACTCCTAGATTAATTCCAGTGAATGTGGAGGATCTCAAGAAAACAGTGTCCAGCGCAGCAAATATTAACCTTACACGGTATCCTAAAGTATTAGTTAAAGTATAATCTGTATAAAGGGAAAAAAAAGAAGAAAAAAAAACATGCCACATTGTAGGAGAATGATGAAAGCTTTACAATAGAGATAAACTTGTGTTTTTAAAAAAAAAAAAAAAAGTATAGTACAAGTCCGCAGCAGACTGTTTGGTCACTCTGATGTCCCACACAATGTTGTGAGTCGATTCTGTTGGGAAAAATAAAAGGAAATGATGAGAATCAAAGCATATGCAAATATTTCACATCAAAATTTGGCTAAAGCTGCAACAAAACAGTGACGAAAAGCTGATGAAACTGCAAGTAACGCTGTCCTGCTGGAGTTAATTTACCTGCAGCTGCCGAATGCTCCTCATGGCGGCTTCGTCCAGCAGTGACAGATCCACTGAGTCCATCTGACTGGCCAGCAGTTGAATGCTCTGGATCAATATGTTAAGGACACTTGTGTTAGTGATTTAGTTTTTGAGAATTAGCCTTCTAATCAAGAGTTTTGTTAGACAATTAATTACTCAAAAGCCATGAAGTCATCAAATGTAACTAAAAAGTCATCAACATAAACACAGTACAAAATCAACATGAAAGCAGACTTGAAGGCCGATTTAATGTATCTTTAAGCTCAATTCGATAAACCATATATAACAAAGTATTCAATGTTTTATCTTCCTGAAAATAGACATCTAAATTTCTTCAGTAAATATTGTTTCCTCTGCTGCCTTGTTAAAATCATTTCTTAAACAACTGACTGATCAATAGTACCTGAAGCTCTGAGCCTGACTAAATGAGCACTCACCTCTCCATTCCCAATGGGAACATTGATGACAATATCCTCATTTCCTGCTGCAATGGGAGAGCCGTTGACTGAAATGCTATAGACCCTCTCCTTGTGGCGAGGAACTCTCACTGCGGGGGTCTTGGGAAGCCTGAGGTGAAGTGAGTAATATGACGCCTTCTTTGTAGGAAATGTCAACATTACAGAGTAAATAGCAGGGGCTGCCAGATTACAGCAAGTCTCCAGTCCCCACACACTTTTTAACACTCAAAGACACTAGATTCACTTACAGCTCTATGAGAGCAGAGATTATGCTTTAACGAGAAGCCTGAGCTTTAATACAATACTTTGAGCATTTGTTTGTCTGTTTGCCCATGTTTTCACAGAATCACTATCTATTCAGCATGAACTGTAAATGAATTTGTGCTAGTAAAAATGTCTCAGTAATAAATCACTGAATATAAAGACACAACAATGCAGAAGTCTTCAGTGAGCTGCACTGAATAACCACATTCAGCACGGGTGTAGATGTCAACCTGTGAGGACGACTAGTGCACTGCTAATGTTATCCACACACAGCAAACTAACCTGACCAGTATGTGAGTCTAGTATCTTATGCACAATATAAATCTGACCCGTCTTCATCTGTGCTCAATTTTGAATCCTTTTTTTAAACCGTTTTATAAATACGTTTTCTCCCCTCTCAATCAACTAGAACACTAATTGCCATTGCCAGAAACACCATCTTTAGAGTAACACAGTATAATTCTAAGGTGTACCTTGGGTCAAAGCGGGGGGTAATAAGAGGAGTGGGTCCCATCATCAAAGAAGAATCCAGCAAGCTTCTGGCAGGGGTAATCAGGGGGTTCCTGTTTGATCTGAATCCAAACAATGACAATGTGTTAGCATCACATTTGTTAGCCACCAAACTTGCTTCCAAAAGTTTTTAGCAAGGGAGGAAAGAAGAAGAAAAGAAAGAAAGAAAAAGAACAATACAAAAAGTAAAAGAGCTTACCGTCTGATGGTGGAGCTCTGCTTGCTGATCGACAGCGCCTTTGCCCTCTTTGTTTTAGTCGGTGGCTTTCTGGTAGTTCTCCCCTAAATTATAAACAAGCATTTAAAACACCACAAAAGAAGCAAACAGAGGATCCTGCATAACAACAGCTGTATGTAGTTGCTCTCATGTATGACTGTGTGAAAAGCAGTCATTACCTTTTTTGTTGTGCTTGGGACGTTTTCATCCTCAGAGCTCAATGTAGCCCCACCTTTCTTCTTTGATGCTGTGCATTGGACAAAACAAATTGCATTGGCTAAAGGGAAATGGTTTTCTTGTTTCAAGGGAAATGTATAAACTACTTTTAACTCACTTTTCTCAATTGTTTTTAGAAGAGATGTATGATCCTTAGCCACAACACTTTCCACGAGTGCAGCTTCCTCTTTTCTCTATAAATGCAAATATAACTGAGTATTTATGCAGAACAGAGCATCCTTGCACAAGCATGAAATTTATATATACTTAACGTATATTAAGTATAATTTGAGAAGGCTAATCAACTGACCTTTGCATTATCGAGTTCTGGTGTTTGTGGTTTCTCAGACTCTGCAGAGATGTAAATATTCTTTATTTAATGCTGTTTAAAAGCCAAACCAATATACACTATATACAGAGAAGCAGTGCAGATAATACTTTTTAGTAATAAGCTATATATAGCCTGTCAAGGCTAATGAAATTCATTCAAGATCAAATTCACAGATTTTTGAAAATGTACAATTAGCTTTTTTTAAAAATAGGAAGCAGAATGCTGTAATGCTCCAATGTGGCTCAAGAGCATTTCTTCTTTATAGATTCGGGATTTGTTAGTCAATAAACTATGTTTACTTACTCCAATGCTCCAACCAGTTCATTTGTCTGACAGCCTTGGGGAGCTTAATTATTGCCATGTTGTAGCTGTTGTCAACATCTTTCAACAGCTGGTTTATCTTCTCTTTCAGCTGTCCAACTCTAGTCTTCACTGCAGAAACACAAATGTTGAGTTCCGCTTCAGTTATACATTGTCAATTCAGCTTAAGTTATACAGTGTCAGGGTGGGGTGGATGGATGTTAGCATCAGTGGTGATTTGTGGCAGTAGGTTAGCAGCAAGAGTGAATGTAAGATTTCCATTGGTAGTGACCAGAAAGGACAGATTAGAAATTAGTACATGTGAAGGATGGTTGAAGTTGAGTGGTTTGGAGACAAAGTTAGAGAGGCAGGGCTAAGATGTCATAAACATGTGCAAAGGAGGGACAGTGGAAATACTGGACAAAGGATGTTGAATATTGAGCTCCAAAGCTGGAGGAAAAGTAGAAAAGGTTCATGGATGCAGTGAAGGAGGACGCTCGGAGGGTTGGTAAGACAGAGGAGGATACCTAAGGATATAATGAGCTGCAAGAAAATGTTCCCCTGTGGCGACTCCTAAAGTGAGCAACCGAAAAAAGAACAGGGAGTATTTCTGTAGCATTTCTAAATGCTAATATAAAAAAATAGTAATAATAATCACCCTCGCTGTCAAAATCCTCCAGAAAAGCTTCCAGTTTTGCCGTCTTGGGGTTATTCTTGCGTTGTTTGGTGGTCCTTTTCCTGGGAGCCATTTCTGACGGACACGGGGTATATTAGTATATTACAATATACCCTAGTACAGTACAGTGTAGTGCAGTATAGTGTGGTATATTAACACCCCATAGACACCATGAAATATTAACATTGTGACCTTAATCGGGAACAAAAGAAAGCAAAAACAAAAGATCAGCCTACATGCGGCTAACTGTTGGTGAAGCTAACGTTAGCGAGTAGCTTTAGCTTAACGCTTATTTTCTGACCTTATTTTCGACAGCTGTGTTTACACCTACCAATGTGTGTTATGGTCTTTTAAATAACTTTCCCGAGATGTATTTACATAGATTTTTAAAGTATATATCATTACCTAAATGTGTTTTTCCTGTTCGTCTTGACACTCCTTCCTTCACAAAGCCGTTTTCAAATCTTCGCGCGGGGAGGAGCCAACACACCAGATCAGCCAATTAGGACGCGCATGTGCCTTGCGTCGCAACAACTTTGTTTTCAGCCAATCGTAGCGCCGAACGTCAGCGTTTACATCAAGAGAACGGAAATGGTTCAGGCAACATGGTAGAAATGTGATGTTCTGTAGCTGCGGGAAGAATCATTTAAAAGTAATTTTTCATAAAGTCGCCTTCATGAAAAATAAGACATAAATCTGACTTAATGTATTTCGTATTTTTCCCTTTGGACACCTAAGTACTGTAATCGTTTGCTGAAATGTCCACGCTTGCGGTAGCTACGCTTCATCAGGCTCTGAGGAAAAGCTTCGCGACACTTGAAAGTAACCAAAAAGTATGGAAGAGTGTTTTAGCCGAGTGCAGCCCTCTGATGGTGTCTCTCGGGAATTTGGCGGAGCAGTCGAGAGCACTGTCCAACGTGCAGATCTCCAACACACCGCTCAGAGGTTTTCCTGACCTGGAGGAGAGACTCCGCTTTAAGCTCCTTGAAGCAACGGATATAGTGCTGGGAAAACTCAACGAGAAGATGTGAGTAAATCGGCTTTTATATCTGATAAGGATGCTGCGTTATTGGTATTCACATCAAACTATGTATGTTCAATGGGACAGGAGTACAGCTACACCCTTCTTAGTAATAAAGATCCGTTTATTCTTTAGTAAGTACCTTATTAGTACCAGTTTGCAGAAGCTGCTCAGAGTATGCTTAACGTATATATTATACTATAATTTTTTATCTCACCCTCCTTCTTTCCTTTCCTCTTTCTTTCAGGTCTTCCCTCCAGTCTGCGAGAGATGCTATCAGTAACCAGGTTGCTTCAATCCTTCATCTGTACGAGCAGAACGCACACAGTTTAGATCTGCTTGCAGTAACTGAGCGATCAACCACCACCCCGTCGGTCGCTGACATGCTCGAGTGGCTTCAGGATGCTGAGCGTCACTATCGGCAACAGTATCCTTTTCTCTCTTCGGTTTTGGATGTTTATGTTATATTCTGGTATTTTTGTCCCCTCAACTCTTGTGTTCAGATTCCTGAGGAGGAAAACTCTGCTTCAAACACTGAGAGCAGATGACCTCTCTCTTCTGGAATCTGCTCCCCAAAGGTGGAACTCCTTGGAGTCTCCCAGTGCTGAGGACCACATCACAGGTAAAATGTATATGACTATTTCTGTGAAGGGTCTCAGTCATCCACTTCATTGTAGTCTAAGGAGCTTGGAAAGAAAAGCGTCTGGACTTTAAGTTGCTTTGCCTCTCTTTGAGGGGACACTCCCACTGGGTTTAAATCTGGGACTCTCCACCATTTGACCCTTAGAACTGAAGAAGCTTCTCGGATGAGAGGTGAAACATCTTCAAGCAACTTAACAAAGTCCAGTCGCTTTTCTTTCCAAGCTCCTTAGATTATATGACTAGTACTTCACCATACCATTCAGTTCACATCTGTAATTAATGCTGTATGATGGACTAGTTCTTTCAACATAGAAAGAAGCTGAAGATGTTTATAAATGTACTTAAATCCAGAACAACACAAGTACTGACAGACTGTCATCTAGTATATATCTAAAGTCATGTAAAGATTAGAAAACAACTGTAAAAACATAATTCAGGGAAATATTATGTCACGGCTTTAAACTTTCCCATTACACTACAGGGCGTCTTTAAATATTCTTTTTCTGTCACTTATAATCAATCATAAAGTGACCTACCTTTATGGCCAGTATTCATAAAACTTTTAAAATTCAACTCAAGTAGCAAAATTAAACTTGATATAATTTCACTTTTAATAATTGAGTACACATTGGCCAGAGACCAGTGCTCTGATGGATCTAGAAGTGACCGTTATTTATTAAACGAATTATCTTTCTCTCTTTTCTTTTCAGATACACTTTGCAAAGTGTCTTTCTTTGTGGAGTCGCAGTGAAGATTGTTAAGGACGAATATACCTGCATTTTAATGAAGACAATGAGAAGAAAGAGATCCACAAGAATGACTGAATCTAACTCCACATTGACTTGAACTGATGCACACAAATGTCGCTTGGAAGGACAATGGTGCAGTGAAAGCTCCTGGTTCAAACCTCCTGGTCAACTGTTGGTTTTTGTGTGGAGCTTGCATGTTATTCCTGAGCCTGCAGGGCTTCCATTGACTTCTTCCCACAGTCCAAAACCACAAACTTGTATGTAAATTGGATGCCTGGATGTGAAAGTATGAATAGTTCTGTCTCCCCTGATGAACTGTTAAGCCCAGATATGATCAGCAATTAAAAATGGATGAGTGGACTTAAACTGCTTCTAGATCTATTTTGAAGGGAAACCAGGGTGGCCTAAAAACTACAAATAAGTATTTACAAATAATGGGGCCAATGTAAAGTATTGATTTATCTTGAATTCAGTTTGGATGGATTGAAATGTTTAATCCAGTACCTATGAGAATTTTGAGCACAAATACATCTATATATTTATTGCACAACAGAACTGCATCTTTAAGGCCTCATTATTTTTAGAACATGCTTGACTCTTATTGGTACTACAGTTCAGAAGAGTATATCAGCAGGTGTCCAAATCATAGTTAACCTAGTTCAAATACAGCAGTGCAAGTAGTACTGCTTATTCTTACATGAACCTCTCTTTCACTGTGTAATTCTCTCACAAGTTTGGTCTTAAATTTAGTTTTTAAAGGTCTCATAAACCTAAGATTAGTTTTAGGGATGGGTTTTATTTTAGTCAGAGGCTAAATAGACCTGAGAGGTCAACAAGGATTGGTGGCTCGACAAATCTAAAACTCCACTTGGAAATAATGGTTATCTCTGGTTCCGGGGTCATGTGACTCTTCTTCAATACAAAATAATCCCTATGAGTGTGGCCAGTGTTGGGAAGGTTACTTTTAAAATGTATTCCATTACAGAATACATGCCCCAAACTGTATTCTGTAACGTATTCCGTTACTCAATGAGAGTAACGTATTCTGAATACTTTGGATATATTACCATGCTGTTTACAACTACATGAATGTACTATTGCTGTGATTTATTACTGTTACTGAAGGTCCGCGGCTCCGAACCGTAGTAATGGGACCTCTGGCTAATACGGTGGGTTCTGTGTCGGGCTCGTAGCCGAAAACTAGCTTTACTTTGTTGTCTGGGTCAACTTTGCTAGCGAGAGACAGAGAGAGGCGTTGAAAGGCTGCTCCAACGGAACTTATTGTTTTTGGAGGAAACCACGAACACGGTGTACAGTCGAGTCTTAATAGCTTACTTACAACTGGGCTCATCAGGCACTCTTCTTGGCTACAGTGGTTATTATTATATTTACATGCTTCCAGCTCCCGTTTTTGCTCGATGACAGCTCGTACTTTTCCTTTTTCTCCCTCCCTAGCTCACAGACACATATACACAGTTACTCATATTTTGTATTTTAAATACGTAACGGCGGTACATGTATTCCGTTACTCCCCAACACTGAGTGTGGCCTACTCCAGAGACTTTAACGGATGAAGATGATGTTAAAGTGGCGATTAAAAATTTATAAGGAAGATAAAAAAAAAAAAATAAGGTAAAAGCAATAGTTTTAAAAATAAGACTGAAAATTATTGCTGCTGAAAATAGTTAATTGTGAGATTTACATGAATTATTTATTATTGTATAGCTTAGTGCGCCCTTGATGCATTGAGCCATAACTCACAACTCGTGCTGTTCATTTCTAAGGTGACGGCTGCACATCAGAGCTCTGAGACTTTAAAATGGATCCATTTAAAAATTAAATGTTATTGTCCCACATCCTAATGAAGGAGACGTAGAAATCACTATAGTTTTTCAGCAGGTGAAAGTGAAATTAAATGTATTGATTGAAGAGGAATTCTTGGTGTGTGTGTGCTGTTTTATTAGCTACAAAACTAGCAGTGTAAAAGAGACTCAAGAGCAGAATAATATCAAGTATAACAAAAATGTATGTATTTTCTGCATCACCAAATTAATACATGTACATTCCCATGAGTATATAGCACTTAATTTAGTGGTTTTAGTAAGGTACGGCTTAACAACTTGCACATATAAAAAGAATTCTCCTAGAAACTTAAAACATAGTCTAATTTAAAGATAAGCAAAAACATGATACTTTCTTTTAAACCAGTATACATACTTTATTACTGTACTTAAGTAGAACTTTGAGGCATCTGTACTTTTCTTACAACTTTTTACTTTTACTCACTACATTTTTAAACAGATATATTTTCGAATTTGGATTAACGGATCTGACGGGGGTTATTATTTCACAGTATTTCATCATTTAGCTAGCCCTACAGAAAACAAGCAGGTAATTTTCAATTCAGAGTTTCTATCAGCTCAGCAAACACACAAACCGTTTGTGTCTCCAGTTTGTGGCACAGTGTGTTGCTAGCTAAAGGTCCAGCTGCTGTATTTGATGGAGAGAAACGAAAGAAAGCTAACTTGGCTCAGAGATGGATAAAGGTAAGAAAGACGACATGAGAGGAAGAAAAGAGGTTAGAGTTCAAGGTAAGGAATGCTCAGTGGGGTTTGATACACTGGAAATGTAAAGCTGGCATGTAAGTCCTTGTGTTTTTAAATCAGATATTGGGTCTGTACATGTGGCATTGTGTGTTTTTCGTATTGTGAAACATGCTGCAAAACAAAACGGAGGTAGACTGTGTTATTTAAGGTTCGGTCAGCTTTGCATAAGAATAGCTGGTAGAAATATTCCTCAAGGAGCTATTTTTACCTTTTTACTTTAAATACATTTCAGAGCTGGTACTTTTTCACTTTTAGAAGTTTAATCGGTGCTTCAACTTTTACGGGAGTTTTTTTTTTCAACACTAGTAGGTTAAATACAGAATGTCTGTACTTTTTTTGGGTTTGTCATATGCATGTCGACAGAGTGACCCCAAAATAGAACAAAATTCCAGCACACACAAAGAAAAGCGACTACTTCAAAATACTTTAAGCACACTTTGCCAGATTTTTTTTTTTAATTTCACAATTTTCTGACTTAGGTGATCACTGCAATCTTCAAAACACAAGCCATCATTAAAGCCATCATCAAGTCATACTGTTACAGCAAAAACTAAAGGCTTTCTTCAGGCACTGCTATGACTCAGAGAACAGAAAACATCAAATCTCAACGTACTGAAGACAAACATGACAAAGAGATATACAAAATACATATTCATAAATATATGTTTGAATTTATACCTTAAAATTCATGATCTTTGTATCATTTTTAAGAGTATCAGCTCTTCTTTCCTTCTTCCTTTCCTACACATACTCCTTCAGTGGTAAATTATTAGAAGTGATAGGCTTTGGGAAATCTGGTGCTGTAGCAGGTGAATTTGCAAAACTCCGCCCTATGTAGCCCCTCCGGTACCTGCCGCCCCTCTCCATGAGCGGGCAGGTGCTGCTCAACACAGCTCCGCTGATCATGAGAATAACCGCAGCCGCCCACCCCAAATAAATAGCCTGGCCCAGCTCTCTTTTGTGCATCACAGGCACGTTGGGGTTGTAGAAATCCTGGATGACTGTATTGGCAGTCCAGGAAACTGGAATTAATACGCACAGGCCTGTCAAAATGAAGAGAACTCCACCTGAGAGCGCTATACCCGCCTTGGCCTGGCGATCGTCCCCGGCACAAGTGGTGCACTTCATGCCGCAGCAGGACACGGTGCAGGAGAGCCAGCCCATGAAGATGGCCAGACACATAAGAGCACGGGCTGCCTGGATGTCGGGAGGCAAAGCCAGCATGGAGTCATAAGTCTTACACTGCATGTGACCCGTGGTCTGGTAGATGCAGTTCATCCAGATCCCTTCCCACTTGATCTCTGAGGTCAGGATGTTGCTGCCTATGAAGGCTGAGACCTTCCACTGAGGCAAGGCTGTGACAGCGATCGCCATGATCCAGCCGGTCACCGCACAGGTGAAGCTGATCAGCTGCATCCCGGTGTTCACCATGATGAAAAAACTGGATGTGAAGCTACTTCAAAATGTTTAATTTGTTCTCTGTCTTTAGCTTCTTTGACAAGATCTTTTCCTTATTATCAGTCTTCCAAGTTGTTTTTTATTTAAGTGTTCTTCTGTTTTCCTTTTGTTGTTTGGCCAAGCGTCTTATGGTCTTTGCCCTAACGTCACTTTGTCAAAGTCATGTTCTTCTCTTTTTCTTTTCCTTCTCAACATCTGCTCACAGTTTCCACTTCCACGCGTCTCAGTGCGCCAAGTTATCCAGAAGTAATCGCTTGCTTTCCCTCAACAGACACCCAGCTTTTCAGGGGATCAGAGGCTCGCGCACTTTCTCCTCCTTTTCAAGTTTGAATCGGTGCATTATTGAGGAGCCAATACCTGTGCAGCCACCTGTGGCAGCCTGCAGATGTGGGATCAATCAGGCTTTATAATGCAGGACCGGTGGAAGAGAGAGATCTCTGCCAGGAGTTTTTCTTTTCTTTTCAGTGGAAGTGCTTCTTTTTTCCTTGAACTCGGGACTCCTGAGCTGCTGTTTACTTCAGTGTCACTCTTGGTTTTGGTGTAGCCTTACCTAGATGGATCAGACTGATATAACCTGATACCTGAATCCGAGGCTACTGATGATGCTATGAGTGTATCCTTTCACAGGAGGTTGAATATAGTGACTCTCAATTACACAGAATAAAACAGCGTAGCTTTTTACCTCCTGGTCATCGAAAGCCAGTTTATACTCCTTATGCTTCCAGAAGGATGGACAAAATATGAACCGTGATCAACCTAAAGAGGGTACTCCAGCCTCCTTTTTCCTCAAAAAGAATCCCAAATCCACATTAAGCCTCAAAGCAACGGGCTTTTGTAATCTTCGTCCTCTGAAAGAACAGCTTTCCTGTAGAAAACAACCTGCAGAATTTATCTTCAGACACCGCTGCTGTTGCCAGCTGAAGTGTCTCTTAGCTGACAATATATGGCGCTGGGGTCCAAGCCTTGATGAGGCCACTTCAGGCTTCAGCTGCTGCACAGCTTCACCCTCCCCCAGCCACTTCCTTTAGTAGCAGTGCAGCCCAGATGGGTCAGTCCAGATCTAACAAGGGTATAAATAAGAAATCAGGCGTGCAAAGTCAGACTTCTGGGTAAGTGGAGCATAAGATCCCTCCCCCTTACCTTCATCCCCTCTGATATACAACCTGTGGAAAGCACCACTGAACCCCAGAAAAAAAAACAGGCGAGTGGGAGGGAGAGGGCGAAAGAGGGTGAGACAACAAAAGGGAGGGAGGCATGGGCAAACTCAGGATGGAGCGGTGTCTGTAGATGGATCAGCTAACACAAAGACAACATGGGGTGGGCTCCTACAATGAGGATTACAAACTCTATTGCTCCATACCACACGTAATTACGTGAATTTTAAAGAAAACAACACAAAAATAGCTTTCACTTGCCTCTTTTTGTCTGCAGTGAAAGGGCGAAGCAGCTTTTCATAGTTTTATTTTGTGGATAAAATGTTGTGAGGCTACACAAAAAATAAATAAATAAATGAATAAGAGATCACAATTTGTTTGGGGTTTATTTTCAAATTCACTTAACTGCAATTTCTTACTAAACACTTTCATGTTTTTCAGTTAGATAGACACAGACTACTGAAACATTAACAAGCTGAAATACCAACTGCAGTTATTATGGTGGATTGTTTGGCACATAAGTAGCTGGGGGCAGTGTAACAGAAGGATCTGACACCAGGTCTTTGTTTTCATTTCAACATATTTTCCACCCAAGAAAGAATCATTATTCCCTCTGCATTTGGCCTTAGTGGGGTGTTGTGCTGATGAATTAAATATCGTGGCATCAAGATCTGTGGTTCAGGTTTCCTTTCTTCTGTAGCCTCCGCTCGCCTTGGTAACAGTGGTCATGACAACCAGCCGGGACACAGGAAATGCAGAGGAGACAGATGATACACAAAGGGGGGCAGAGGAAGGTGGCGCATACCGCTAATGGCGAGTCACAGTGAACAGATAAACAGACAGATGTAAGTGTGTGTTTGAGTTTTCCTTTAAGGGGGCAGGCGGCAGTGAAATTACTCTAAACTTAAATCTTAAATACACAAAGGAAAGACAAATACTTTAGAGCTTAAATTTTTAAAATATGGTCTAATGGTGGAATGCTTCAAGTCCTAGCTTGGGACTTTATAAGCAACCAGTTCACTATCCCAGCTTGATTGCTTGCGTTACAGGTTGCATTTGCTGACTGCTGACCTCTTTACCTGAAGTGCACAAACACAACAGGCAGCCACCTGGTTATTTGACCAATTCCTTCTTAGTAAATTTTGTGTTGTTTTTTCAGTATATAGTAATGCATCTTAAAAAAAATCTGAATATCATGAAAAAGTTTAATTCTTTCAACAATTTTCTTCAAAAAGGGAAACACTGATATAGTCTTTATTCACTGCATGCCTTGAAAGCCTGCTAAGGTGTTGTTGAAGGTTGATTTGATAGCTGCCTTCAGCTCATCTGTATTTTTCTCATCTTCCTCTTGACAATATTCCATAGACTCTCTGTGTGGGTTGGTCAGGTGAGTCAACCACAGTAATAACTTGAGATTTATAATAGTTGTCACTGTGGGCAGGTGCTAGGTACTGCTGGAAAAGGAAATCAGCATTCCCATAAAGCTTGACAGCAGGTGGAAGCATAAAGTGCTATAAAATCTCCTGGTAGACAACTGCATTGACTTTTTTGATAAAACACAGTGGACCAATCAACCACCAAAACCCACCAGCACTTGATACACAGACCGCACTCTCCTCTTTTCCTCCAGAGAAGTGTGGGCGATCGTGGCTCAAGAGTTGGCAGTTCGTCTTGTAATCAGAAGGTTGCTGGTTTGAGCCCCGGCTCGGACAGTCTCGGTTGTTGTGTCCTTGGGCAAGACACTTCACCTACCGCCTACTGGTGTTGGCCAGAGGAGCCCATAGTGCGATATGGCAGCCTCGCTTCTGTCAGTCTGCTCCAGGGTAGCTGTGGCTACAACTGTAGTTGCCTCCACCAGTGTGTGAATGTGAGAGTGAATAAATAGTGGAATTGTAAAGCACTTTGAGGGTCTCAAAAAGCGCTATATAAATGCAATCCATTATTATTATAAAAGGACTTGATTTCCAAATGTAGTTCAAAACATACTTTTATCTGAAAAGAGGACCACAGAGCAGTAGTCCACTTCTTTTTCCACTTAGCATAAGACACTTCTAAAGTCTCTGGTTCAGGGTGGTTTGACAGCAGTAGTAAAGCAACAGTTATACCCCCTGTTATGAAGACGTCCATATACACTGACACCAGCCTCCGTTCACTCCTTGAATCAACTTTTCCTGACAGTCCTCTCAAGTCTGTGGCCATGCTCTTTGTCTCCCTGATACTTTTCCCTTCAGCCAACTTCATTATTTACACACCTCCATACAGCCAGCCTTTTCAGCAAGACCTGTGGCTTATCCTCCTATTAGAGAACATCAATAATAGACATCTAGACAACCATCAAGTAAGCAGTCTTCCCTCTGATTGTGTTTGCAGGTATTGAATTAGACCAAGACAAACATATGTGAATAGTTTGTTCTTTAAATTTAAACTGGATTTCTGATTTTCATGAGCTACAGGCATAGTCATCACAACAACAAAAAAGTCACGATAATGCTTGCATCATCTATGATGAATATAAAATATAGTTAAGTTTGTAGTTAAAGGTTTTATAGTTAAAGTAAAAAAAAAAAAATGTATTTACAATAAAGGACAAAGTGTCACATTTTTTGACAATGAAATCATTAAGAGAAAATATCCTATTTATACTGTTAAATATGCCCCTACAACAATTTCCATTAATATTTGGACCCTTTTCTGTATTGTACAGCATGTATTTTGTTTTTTTGTTGTTGAGAAAAATAAAAATTTATCCCATTACTTGCACTACATTCTTAAACTTTCAATTTCCAAAACTGCATTCTATTAAAAAAATTAAAACAAAAAATCCAATTTTCTTTGACTACTCAGCTAACATTTCAAGTCACTACATATCCCTAGACTCTTGCCAGGACTACTAACTTAACACCTGTTTTACTAAAGCTTGATTGAAAAAAAAAAAAAAAAAAAATTAAATGTGTTCAGATTTCTTCAGGCTACTTAAGACAGAAGATATCTGATATTGTTACACTATTCAGCTGTTCTTCGAATGCATCCAAGGACAGGAACAGCTTACATCATTAATATTTTACCAAGTGCCATCATCCTGTAATCTGATTTACTTTGGTAAAGAATGCCATCTAGTGACAATAAATGCATACGTAGGCTTTGGTGTCAAGTGCAGATCTAGCTCTGTGTGGGCATAAATCCACCTTTTAATCAATATTACAGGCTAAATGTCAATGATGAGCGCACACAGTTATGTTATAGGCATGAAATACCCATTTATTACTTTGCACATTAACACAAGAATTCCCTGCAGGCGAACAAAAACAACAAAAACCAATTCAACATGTCACATAATAGCAATAACAGCAAGTGAATGGCCTTCTGAGGGCAGGGACAGAACGAACCCTGCCCCTTGACAACTTAAAGGATTCCGTTCATTCACAGAATCGGAACCACCAGATTCCCAGAATCGGATCGCTCAGATTCTGTGATTCTATTGCTATTAGACAATCACACAGTTTCAGAGACCACTAGCAGGAAAAAATAAAAAATAAAGCAGAGCTATAACAAACCTAAAAAAGAAAAAAAAAAAAAGTGGGAAAAAGGGTAACAAAAAAAAGGGAAAAAAAAGACATAATACACAATGTCAAATTACAAATCTGTCAAGATATAATATATCAAAGTGAGAGGAATTTAAAAATAATTCATGCTCTTTCCATTGGGGCACAGAAAGAATTATGGATCTTGTTTTAAAAAGGTTAAAAAGAGGTAATCCTGCTCCGTCAATGCCTTGGGGACCTCTACACAAAAGAGGAAGTATATCTGTGAAGGGTCAGCGGAGTTGCCATGGAAACAGGAGAGCGCCCACCAATAGGCGTGGCAATAGGTACAAACCAGGAGCGAGAAGACGAAATGGATGCTCTCTACAGTAACCTGGCTCAGAGGAAAGGAGTTCGGTCTTTAACGGGTCCACGTTTGAAGAAAGTACCTCGTTTGATTTGGAACACGACGCAAAGCGCAGAAGCCCTCACCTCAAAAAACAGCTTGTACCTCCCAAATTACTGACATTTGTGTAGGAATCTTTAAAATACATCTTAAAGATAGAGACAGACAAATATTGCTAGCCTAAAACAGTCCCACTAAATTGATAAACATTTACCCCCGCCCCCAAAAAAGAAAGTTTATATTTTTTTCTCTCATAATAAATATGACTCCAAAAAAGGTTTTCAGTTTTTTGTTTTTTGTCGTTTTGTTTTTTTTTAAAGGACAATACTCTGGCATGCAGGCGAGCAAAGTCTACATTTTGTTACTTGAAAGAAAGAGTCTAAAGCCTACACAACTACTCCACCGAATGCACATTCCCACTGATTGATACAAGCAAATCATGTTTACCAAAAAAATAAAAGTAAAATAAAATAAAAAAAATACAGAGATTTGATAGCGAGTGACCAACAATCACAATGAGTAGAATTATATCTTTGTTTTTAACCATATTTGAAAACTTGGGTGAATATTGCTTTGTAATATTTATAAACAGGGAGTGAGCCTTTATCCGACTGGATTTTAATGACCAAATATTGTGATTTAAACATTCCCCCTTGGAGATCCCAGATGAATATTTAATCAAATCTGCTAACAGAACTGCACACTGTAAAAACTAATCTGCATCATTTAAAACTTATTGCAAGCAACGCCTGGAAAACATCCTCCCCAGTCCCCCTTCTGCTACTCATTTCCTGCTTCTCCACTTGATGCCCACGCCCACATCAAGACGGAGCTCAAACTCATTCATAGTAAACCTGCTGCTTTACGGGTGGTTTATTACAAAAGGGTTTTCACTGAGCTGTCCCTCTCGATGAGGCGTGCACATTTCCCCCAAAGCCTGCTGTCCTGCATTATTATCCAAAAGCAACATTAGGGGGAGCCAATTGTACGTCTGTCACCATTAGTTTCCATGTTAGAAAAGGGGGGGGCGGGTTCCCAAGGGCAGCGCTTATATTTACCGTCAATTTAATCCAGTGTTAAAATGCATAAAAAGCACAAAAAATACTGTTAAATAGAGAATTGTAAGATGGGTATAACTGACATACACGCCCAGTAAAATTGTTTTTAAAAAAAAACAATTAAATTCAACTCATTGCCTACCATAACAACATTTCCCGATTGTCTCCATCTATCGGATCAAAACCAGCCAACGCCCGGTGCGGGACGTACACCACCATGGCAGACCTGTTACACCAGTCTGACTGCTACAAAACAACTAGAGTCGGCCACCGTTACATCAGAACCTGCAGAAGAGGCGCGAATTCATCCATCCTGAGAACTACCTCTCACCAGAATGCTACACAAAAAAAAGAAAGAAAATAAATTCCAATCTGAAAACTCAACCCCTCAACCTGCAGCTCAACAACTGAAGTCTATTCCTGAAATCACACTAGTAGCTATATAACTGGCTTCGCTGCCGACCTTAAAAATTTGATCACAATAGTAACAACAGTGACAACAACGAGAACAACAACAATAAACTACTAGGTCTAAAACAGTTTAAGATAACCACAAAACATCTTATATTAAACTTTTACAAATCTGCTTTGTTGATTCGTATGTATAAATGCATAAAGGTAAGAGATTGACAGTGCCCTCTGGTTCCTGCTTCGCATCCCTGGTCAGTGCAATGAATTGGCCAACATTAGCAAAGGAGACCTTAAAAATCAAAATTGAGTTGGTTCCAGGTTCCTTGAAAACACAAATTTAAAAATGTCCAGCAGTGTCATAACCCTTCTTAAAAACCAGGCCCAAAAGAAGTTTTAAAAATTGGATACCACTTTTCACACAGAAAGCAAGACGGTTAAAAACATACTGTGTTTAATGCCTTCAGCTTTTTAAACAGGTCCCAATGCTGAACCAGTCACAGGCCAGACCATGGTTGCTACTGCTACACATCAGTCCTGGCTTCAGTTACTACTTGAAATGGACTCTGGGATTCAAGGATGTTTAGAGGCACAAGAAAGCAGCCGTCTCCCAAAGGTGCAAATCCCTATCCAGCCTGTGCTAGCAGCAGGCTAACACAACCACTCTAAATGTAATAAAGCATTTCATTTAATAAGTGACCCAGGACTGCTACAAATACCCACACGTGCCTCTATGAGGCCTGTTTAAGTCATATGTCTCAAAGTTGCTCTATAGATGTAAATATATGCTTATATGTACTGTATGTGTGAATATAAAAAACAACAAATCTGAGGCATTTACAGCAGTTATCTCCTTGATTTCCCTTTACAATTCAGTGGCCTGCCATGAAACACACACACAAACACTCTCATACAGCAGTAAATGTATATACAGAGATGCACGCACACAGACACACAGACTTGCGTATTCTTCGCTAAGATGGGAGGAAAGTCGCAATGGGTATGGACACCCAGGTCACCTCGCTTGTAAAAGACCGAAAAAGGAGAAAAAGTTAAAACACACGCTCATAAAAAGGAAAATAGATATAGATATAGATATCATTCTCAAAAGGTCAACCCCCCTCCATCTCTGTTCATGTAGAGTTCCCTCCCCACCACCCGATAAACCCAAGACCTTGTGACAGATTTTTGCCCAAAAGGGCTTTGAGGTAAAAGTAGATAAGAGTCCTGCTTAGCTGGGAGAGCTAAAGAGTTGTGCGGGCACAGTTTGCGCCTGCCCACTCTCTCGCTCAGTGTATCTTACAAACACATGAGTACAGACATTCAAATAGAAAAAACAAAAACAAACGCAAAATAATGGCTCAACTCGTAGATGTGTGTATGGTTTGTTTTTGTTTTTTCGCGTTTTTCTCTTTTGTGCATTGTAAACCCCTGTGGGCTCGCAGTGCTGGATTGCTGGTTAAAAGGGCGGCTCGATTGGGAACGCTGGTTGGAAATTGTTCCATGAAACAGAGCCTGCTGGACGTTGGGATGTAGATGAATCCCCCTCCACGAGCCGCTTTGGTGCAGATTCAGAAAATGTAGAGTGAGTATGAAGAAAAGACTACAAGGAGAGAGGGAAGAAGGAAAACGGGGAATGGGGCAGATGGATTTAAAAAGAAAAAAAATATATATATATATGGGGTAGATCCACAAGTGGACTGGCTGACAGGCTTGTTCAGGCAAAGTACATGGTGTGCTGGGTATCATAGTGGATTTGAACTGCCTTTGCCAATGCCTGGGGGTCTCGGCCATTACTCTGGCCTGAGACGTGGCTGCCTTCGGCGCTGCAAGACAAAAAGGTTGTGTCAGAACAGTTTTCCTTTTTGTACCATTAACACCAATTAGAAAGCCATTTAATAATTTAGCTTTTAGGTGCTTTAGAGTTTTAAACTAATAGGTTAAAGTGAGTTGATGCACAGACTTCTATATTAAAAACCAATAAAAAAAACGTTTTACATTAGAACTTAAACAATGTGGTTAATTTGAAAGGTTTTAGAAACATCTTAAACACTCATTTATGTTTTATCTGATAATGACATTGTTGTAGTTACATATGAGGCTCCCTTACCTGTCATGGTCTTTGTCCACCAGGTGGTAGCGGGCTCGGAAAGCCACCAACCTGGCATAGTAGGCTGGGGCCGGGATGGAAACTGAGCGTGTGCAGCGAACATAGGTGTGGCACAGCTGGTAGGTAAGGAGCTGCAGTTCATCGGCCGTGAAACAGTTGTCATCCCACAAGACGTGGTAGTGGGAGGGGCGACTGGTTCCCTGAAAGAGAAAGCAATGCAACAATGTCAATACTGCATTACAACTTCATGAAATGACTTCCTGCTCTATTCCAGCTCACTCACAACCACCGATTTGCCTGAAATCTGTTTGTTGCTCTAATCTTTGTCCACCCTCCCAATGCTCTGGAAGCTATTCCACTGCAAAAAGTTAATAACCTGGACACAAATTTCACTCAATTTCCTTTATTATCATGTAAGCTCACCTGGATCCCAGCATGGCTGCACAGGTAGAAATCAAATTCGGACGGGTGTGTGATGGTGCTGTCCACTGTGGTGCCAGCTGGAACGTTACCACTCTTCCCAACCTGCAAGGGGTAATAAAGTCAGACTTGGGGAACAGATTGACCAATAGATATCTCTTAAATGCACACATCTGGGTAAACTGCTAACCCTCTCAGCTTTGTCAGAGCAGAAGAGACGAGTATGGTGACGTTTCTGGACAACGATGTAGGTAATGCCAGGCCTGTAATCCTCCTCCAGACTGATGCAGGCCTTCCTGATGGCTATCAGCTCGGGCCATGCTACCTGAAATACCAAAAATAATTTAATGAATTTACACAAAACAAAAAGTGTTTGATTTTACATGTCATCATTCTGTTAACTTTATGGTTTGTAATTTCTACATGCTGCCAGTATTACCTGTTTCATTTGTCCCTCTGACACACCACCACGATAATAGATGATGCGTGTGGGCTTGAAGCGTGTTGACTTGTAAAACTGGATTAGCAGTTCTCTGACCATGTTGGTAAGGTCTTGGATAACTTCCTGGCTGAAGAGCTGCTCCTGAAGATGCAAAACAAATCTGGAGTTAGTACAGGAAAGTATTAAAAAGTGAGCAAACTTTGGTTTAATGGACGTGAGCTGGGTCACCTCTGTTTTATAACGACCATCTGTGTCAGTTTCCGGCACATCTGTAGTTACCTGGGACATGTCTTGTCGAGATGTCTGGACTCGCACCGTGGCACAATACCGGCTTGGGTGGCCATCCATGCTTCCCACCACAGCTGCGATGGACGGTTTTTTCCCGTCACCCGCTGGAGGATGTGTGACATCAGCACCCAGGAAGATGACAGGCTGCTGGAACACGGAGGGCCTGAAAAAAAACAAATAGGAGTATGCTTCATTTTTTATTTCATACTGCATAAAAAGCACTAATACCGTAACATAACAGTATAATTAATAATCTTCACATGTTTGCTAAAAACATATAAAAATGAAAGAGTCTTTCTGTCCCACATGATTACCAAGGAAGCTTTCATTTTCCAGAGAACATTTAAACAATCTTTACCATTCAAGGGAAGAAATTGCATCTCTGTGACAAAATTAGAATTCTTTCTGACCTCTGATGAGGCACCAAGACATTGTTGATGCCTCCTAGCTTGGCGTTAATCTTGAGGCAGAGGTTGGAGAGGGTCTGAGGGGAAGTCTTCACCACGTTCTTCACCTGCACGCACTGGGTGGCCATACCGAGGAGGGTGTCTCCCACTCGCTTTACCTCAGCTGCACAAGAAAACCAACATGACCAAGATTACAGTCACAATATTGTTTAATCCATATAAGAAACAAGAAAATAAAAATGAAGAAAAGTTCCTTACCGTAGACCGGTGTTTTGCCAGGAAGGATGACCACAATCAGCTGCAGACCAACGTAAGACATCTTAAGGTGTTTAAACATGGGCTCCACGCTATCAGCTCCTTGGGCATATTTACAGAAACAAGGCTGGCCTTGAATGGGCATCCCAGCATCCTTTGAAATTTTTCGCAGCTGGTCAGTGAAGCTCCTGTTAAAACCCAAGAGTTTATTATAAATCAGTTAGGATGTATGATCAAACACAAATCATTAGCAGGAGAGAGCTTTAACCTGATCTCACACACACTCAGGTGTTAAAACTGTGGCGTACAGCAGTAAAAATCCAACTAATTGTGCACTGGGAGTTTGTTTTTTCTTTTTACACTTGTGTAAAGCACAAACACAGGAGAAGCACTGGCAGTTGCAGCAGTCTCCAATGTATTACATTTAAAGTGACTGGCTAGAAAATGGAAATTCCCATCTATCCAGTCACTGTCCCTTATCCAATTCAGGGTCGTGGGCAATTCCCATCTACGGCTGTGAAAAAAAACACTTGCGTATAAATATTCTCGATTTGTAGTTTAGTTAGTAGTAATGCCAACATGTTATATCAATGATTGTATGTCTATATGATGTTAACTGTTTAAAATCGTTGCACTCTTCAGAATCTGGGTTTTCTCATGCTGCACCCAAACAGTGATGATGCCGTTGGGGGAAAAAAAAAATAAAAAAAATCGAGCAGCTTAGTTGGAGTATTAAAAGTGAGTTCTCATTTACAGAAAATTTTTCATATTTTTGTGCGCAGAAATAAAATCCAGACATTTAACTGTAGCACTGAGTGTTTAATATAAGCATAAATGTTAGTGCAACATTTTAAAGAAATATATAACAGCCGTTAAAAGCTTACTTGAGCAGGTCCTCACGACATTGTTTTTGTGGAGCAAAGCAGGCCACAGCCCAGACCTTGATCTCTATGCCAGCGTAGAACTGCTTGCCCCTCATGTCCCACACGCCCTGATTGGGCGTCGCCACTGTTTTATTCTGCGGAGAGAGCCCCTACACTCTTAGTCAACCCTGCAGTTGGATGAGCCAATACAAAAGCTGCAACAATTACAAGCAAACAAAGCATTAACCCTCTGAAGTCCAATCCTCGTTAAGGTTAACCCTAACCCTATGTTGAAGAGGAAAAAAATATATATATAAAAAAATAGGACTTTGTTTTGTAAAAATGTGTAAAAAAGTTTGTGTGTATGAGAATTTTGTCCACTGGTTGCCAAAACATGTGAAAACATTTTTTTTCAATCCAAAAATGTAAAAATGAGATAGGGTTAGAGTTATATGCACACTGACCACTCAAAAAATAAGGGAACACTTCAAAATTACACATTGGCACTCAAATTACATTTCGGAGCAAAAATCTTTCACTGCGTAAGTTGTTGAGAACATGAGGACGTAACAGTCAGTGAAAAATATAATTTATTCCTTTTAAGGGCTTAGATAGATCAAATTTAAGATTTTCAAAGTGTTCCCTTAATTTTCTTTATCCACATCCTTTGACCTCAGAGGGTTAACACACAGCTGAACATGCCTGTAAACACTGTACATTGGCTCGGAACACTGTACACGTGTTAAAAGGCTAAAATTTTTGATACTTCAATACCAGTTTTACCATTGCTTATAGAGAAAAAAAAAAGGGTGTTAACACATGACATTTATTTTTGGCATCACCAGACTTGTGTAAGAAAAAAAAAGTCTCAGTTTTGAAGGCTGCAGTCAACCGAACAAAATCCTGGCCGACTGAAGTATACCTACTCTTCAACCAAGTGTTTGGGGCAGTGGGTGTGGTGGGATACGCTTTACCTCTACATCTAGTAAGTCTGCCACAGCTGCTTGCATTTTATCCTAAATGAATTTGAAACACATAGAAAGTCATTATTTGCATCATATTCACTCTGTAATGGTTCACTTTTAGCTAAAATGTGGGAAACTGTCAGTTTAGATGGGGCAGGATGCCCATCCAAATTGGTCTGGGTCCATCCTTGCTGCCTCTGACAGATGATGGGGCTGTTGAAACAGTGGTCAAGTACACATACATAGTTAAATATCTTCCTTCTGTTATGCTAAAGCTCAATGTGTTAAAGGCAAATGTTGAGACACTGTAGTACAGACTAGTTAACCATTTCTAAAGATATCATGCTGTTGAGCTGTGACATGCAAATTACTGACAAATTTAATGAGTTTAACTTAATGATTGTTACCCTGCTGCCAAAAATAATGACTTGGTCCCGCAAAGGCTAGTGCCAAATTTGGTCAGTCATGTAAACGTATTGCGCGCAAAAAAATAAATAGATAAATTTAATTAAAAAAAAAAAAAAAGAAAAAAAGACTTGATTCTTTTTAAATTGCTAAGAAATAACCTGTTTTCTTATATTGTTTCATATCAGGGGTCCTAATGAGTAATATGAGTATAATGAGTATTGCATCCACTTAAAGAGACACTGAGCACTTCCAGTTTCAGTTGGGTTGCAAATGGAAATTCAAAGGGAAGCTTTCAATTAAGTTAATAAGATTTGCCAAAGGCCATTAGGAGCTTTGTTCTTCAAACTGAGTGGCCACATGGAACTTCAGTCGAATGCCAAAAGTTTAGTGGTTCGCCATCTCTTTTCAACACAACCTGAAAAATGTATTTAAAAAAAAAAAAAAAAAAAAAAAAAAAGAAGCAAAAAGCAAAAAGCAAAAGATAATACATGTTTACAGGTTGTTCAGACTAATAAAAACTTCAGCGCATATTACACAGAAAAAAGGCGGCAGAATTATATCACGTTGAATAGAATGAAATGTGCGCATTTCATTCATACAAAGTGATCACAGAAATTGGAAAAAAAGCTTTCTGTATGCATTAGGGGCACTTATGCTAGAAGCTGATTAGACTCAATATCCCAGCAGGCAAATGGCCAAATCATTCAGTGTTCTTTCAGGATCTTGGGTTTATGAAGCAATGTATAGTTGAGGCAGTCAGAAGTGGATTTAAGCTTGGCACTGGTACTTCCCCCACCTCCCAAATGAGAATATGCCTCTTTAAAAAAAAAAAAAAAAAAAAAAGTAAAGGCGCCAGAGGACTCTACAAGAAAGCTGGCCAATGACTGAGCCAATATTTCCCCACAGGGATCATTAAAATTTAATCTTATCTTAGCAGAATCATTGCACCCTGCCAGTGAGTGGGGAGTTTTAATCCAGCCCCTGTAGTATTTATATTAACCTTCTAATTTTCATATGAAAAATAGATTCACATTCACTCCACAGGCACAAACAGTGGAAGTGAAGACTAATTTTACTTTATCCCTGCATGGATAAGAGTCTTATCGTCTTCCGGTTGGCAGCATTTCCATTACCCCCCACCTTTACACACAATCCTTGAATCCCAATTCAGCCTCACATGCCTTACCAGGCAATAGTCAAGATATCGAAGGCGAATAACTTATTGCTATTTGGCTATTTATTAAATTCCTTCTTTTAGCTAGGTAGATGCAAGTGATGCCATCTAGCATCACAGATCCTAACAGAGCGGTAAAGAAATTGAACATATCCAGGCTTTCATTGCATTAGCTGACTTGACACAACCTAAAACACCAGTCAGAGATAAATATCCCGACAGTGGGTATTAACTTTGTTAACTCAGGGTTTTTGCGCCTCACATAAAAGGGGTCGTTTGATGGGTCATTTGACTCTTCCTCTGCACAAAGTGGATCAGCTGAAGCACTGTCTGAAATCTATAAAGAACAAAAGAAATAAGTGAAATGACACTTGCTACACATGACAATAATGCTGGAGAAAACTGCTCACCTTGTGATGTGATCACCACAAGTGCACAGAGTGCTAAAATGTATAACCTCAAGTTGATTATTTTAACCACTCAGTGCATTGTTACTGCAGCCATTTACTTCTAAAAAGGCAGCTGCACATTAGAGTTCAGAAACTTTAACATGCATGCATCTAAACAGCCACATTTGACTGTCTCAGCCTTTTTAAAAAAAGGAAAAAAAGAAAAGATGTGGAAAAATCACTTTGATTTGTGAAATCAAAGTGAAATTGAAACAGCTGAATGTTCTGTGATTAACAGCCTACAAATGTGGCTGATTATTTTAACTACTCCAATAGCAGCTAATGGAACAGATTCATTCAGTGGTGTTGGTTAAGGCACAACTTAAAGCATAATTTATGGTCGAGCAAATATGTCCGTCTGTGTAGACGTTACCACTCGTACAGCGGGAGAGAGGGGCTTTCACTCACTGCAGATGGGCTCCCATGCAGTTCTCCAAAATTCAACTGCATGTCGCTGGAAGCAGATGCTGTATGCCACTGCCAATGCTGACTGCTTGACAAGTGAGCCGGAATAGAGAAGTGAGCGACAGCGGAGTTCACTGGGAAAAACCGCAAAACAACAACATTTTGCTCTATATTCACGCTGTACTTTTTTAAAGATAAAGCATGAAGAGTACCGACAGTGGCTGCAGTGGAAACTTCATGTTTAACACTCCGTTTCACTTTAGCAGTTTGTATGTTGTAACTTCGCTCTTCTCCACTACTGGCTGACGGACCAACAACAGCACAAGCAAGAGTGGCCCGCAGACCGGCTGTACCACATACTTTGTACACTGCTTCCATACACAGAGCCCTCTGCAGGCAGATGGGCCATCCCCAGACCGCCCGCGGTCTGTGAACAGGCTCTCCCTGCTGAACCATAAATTCTGCTTCAGTTGCTTATATACATGGTGTTCCTCCAGGAAACAGTTACAGAATACAGCAAAAATGACAAAATGAATATTTAAAACCAAAACTAAACGCTTCTAGCCAGGTCAAAAGAGCCACCTTCGTGACACTAAACACTGACTTTAGGCTTCTCAACTTTAGATCCTCAAATGGCTGATGTGAAATTCAGTGGGTGTATCTCAGTGGTCCACAGGCTCCTCATCTCATTTCTTCCACTTACAGAAAGCAGTCAATGCAATATCATTTAGATCTTTACATCCTGAAGCTGTCTTAATGAGGGGAAGAATATGCAAAAGGAGACACTTAATAGACATCTGAGATGCACCACAGGATTATAACATGGGAAAGGTCCAGGTCTTACAAGTGTGCATATGTTAAAGCCGACTACTGTATCACCTATACTTCCAGTTAAATGTATATGTAATGGGTAGACTATTCAGCATGTACTCAAGTCATTAATCACTTTGGATATTTTAATTTAACTGTATTTAAAAGATTATAAGCATCTCAATCCTTAGCTGTAAAACCTCTGCAGACCTGGAACATCCCCATGTCACAGCATTCACTCTGAAGCCCGTCCCACGCCCGCCCTGTGCATTCCCAACGGGCTTGCGCCCTGAGAATGCAGTCCCCTGCCCAGTACTCACCCTGCCACAGTCCCTCCCTGTGTCTGTACTCACCCGGCCCCCATACTGTAGCATGGGCGCTGGGAGGACACGCCCTGTCACCTCTGTCATGTCATTATGCACAACAATACCAAATTCCTTCAGGTAAGGGTCGGGGCCCCCGACCATGCTGTTACTTTTGACCTGAGAAAGGGAAAGGAAGACAAGTTCACAGGAATCACAATACAATCAACCTGCCAGGGACTGGCATTTGAAAATGTACAGATAAATCTAGCATACGGACAATGACAACTGTGTTCATTGTCCCTTTTAAATAAATACACTCAAGTCAGACACTCAAATTTCTAATTTTCCTTTAGACATGGTTGGGTTTGAAGCAGTTGCTATAACTAAGCAAACAATGAAAAATACAGCATGATGTTCCAGCTCCCAATGCCTCCTCAAACAGGGAACCAACTCTCACCAATCTGCTGATCTCTTCCTGTCTGTCGGGGGCTGAACGAGCTGTAGCTTTAATCATGGTTGATGTCTGGTTGTCGGTCAGTTTCTTGATACAGCGCTGGCCTGCTACTATGTTACAGACCTGCAGGAGGAGGAATGGGCATTTCATTAATTAAACAAAAATCAGATAAGAGGAGCAGCAGTGGGCAATCTGAAAAGAAAAAAATGTCACAACTTGTTATTAAAGGTATACTGTGTGAGAACATTTTCTATCCCCCCCCTCCAAAAAAAAGGGGGGATTTCTCACCTCTAGGGGAAGGTAGGTGTGCTTCTGTTCCTGTCCTACTTGCAAACAGGGTAAGTGTGGATACTTGAGCTGTAGATTGTACTTCTGCTTGAAATACTGAGCTACTGTGCACTCCATGGCCTGGCCATTCTCAAGCTGTAAGGGGAACCTGTGCATAAATGGAAAATGTGGGCAAGCCACATTGAAGTCTCCATGAATATGAATAAATAAGAAAATGTTTATAGTTTAATTCTACATTTACAAGGTTTAAAAGGCTATGACTGCTTTTGCTGATGAGTGCAGGATTGCTTCTTACGTCTGGTGGCTGGCAGGTCGGCGCGTGACATTGCAAACTCGATACTTCCTCTTCATCTGACCACAGTGTGTGACCTCAACTTTCAAACCTGTTTAAAAACACACCAAGAATAATTGCAATGTCTTGGATAAAAAACATTTTAAAACACATTACTGTGTTTGCCTTTAGCAGGTTTAGCAGTCTGGTTTTTTGAGGCCATAAGAAATATCAATGCTGACACTCCAGCTAGCTATGCCTTTTCTTTAGACAGAAAAGTGTGCTTATACAAGCCCCACATAGGCTAGAGAACGCTTACAAGTGAAGAACAAAGAAAAAGTTTAATTTCAAGTTTAACTATCTGGTTCTGAATTTCAACAAAAACATGTCAGCAGCTTCTGCTCTTTGTTGTGCAACTACCAGTTACAACATGTGAGGCTACAGAAAGATCAAAACTGGTCAAAGAAATGTTTCTGCATTTTTGCTTAAAGAGAAAGCACTTTGATTTCCGCCAGTTGATTTAGATATAGCATGACCCAGTTACCAGAGTGGGTTTCTTTGTAACTTTTTATGGAGTGCTGAAGAGTTAAAGAGTCTAAAGTCATTCATAACGTGATAATGTGTGTCACTGACCTCCCCGGTCTGGCAGATTCTAAGCTCTTAATTCAGTTGGTGGTTGTGAGTGCTCACCTCTTATTTCCTTGGTGAACTTGACACGTTGTGAGTCAGTCAGTGGTTTGGTCTGTTCATTGATGTTTTGTATATCAAGCACCTCGCACATGAACTCGATCACAGGCTGAGCACGGTAGAAAGCAGTAGCTGATACTGTTAAGAAAAAGAAAAAAAAAAAGGAAAAAAGAAAGTTATTCAACTGGTTTTATAAATCAGTAACTGAGGAAAAATGTCAATAGCAGTCACTACAGAAAAGCCAAGATGAACCAACCAATTAAAAATCTGGACCTGACAGAAATTTCTTTGTCAACTTAGCTATTTCAAGACCAAACACGTAACAGCCTTGTGTGCTTCTACTGTGAACCAATACCTTGAGCTGTACGTTACAGGTGCAAAAGTTCAATGGAGATACTTGTGTTTAGGGCACCTTTCACTTTTACCCTTAATTATCTACCTTTATTTACCTTTTCAGATTCATATTATAAACACAACATGATTTGTAATGCATCTTATAATGCAACATAATATATTATGATGCTTTGCTAACATGCTGAAACTTCATATGAATTGCATTGTAATACTTAAGACTGTTTCCGCCCAATCATTTCTTTGGAAGTTTTTACTAAAGAAAGTCAGTGTTTCTAGTCTAATGGGAGTCATGACACTGTAAGAAATATGCAAAAATGTATTCTAGTTGTAAGCACTTGCTTATTTCATTAAGCACATCTTGCTAGTACTGTGGTGGACCCTGTTTTTAATTCAGAACTGTTAATTCTTGGTGGCAAAGATTCAACAAGGTGCTGGAAATATTCCTGCAGCATTTTCATCCATAGTGACATGATAGCATTGCACAGTTGCAATTTGTCACTGCGCCACATCTTTCTATTGGGGATTGGACTGAGATCCACTAACTGAGGCCATTTGAGTACAGTCAACTCATTGTCATGTTCAAGAAATCAGTTTAATGCAAGATTCAAACTCTATCATTCAACTGTCACGGCAGAAATTAAGAATGATTGATCAAAGCAACATTTTTCCAATCTTTTGTACAGCTTCAGCGAACCTGTGTGAACTGCAGCCTCAGTTTCCTGCTCTCAGCTGACAAGAGTGGCACGGTGTGTTTTTTTTGGCTGCTGTAGCCCATCAGCTTCAAACTTTGAACTGCACTTCCTGCTCTTGTTTGATAACAAGTGGTTATTTGAGTTACTGTTGCCTTCCTCAGCTCAAAGTAGTCTGGCAATTTTTCTTTTACCTCTGGTATCAACAAGACATTTTCACCCAGAGAACTGCCATTTGCTGGATATTTTCTCTTTCAGACAATTTGCTGTAAAACTAGAGATGGTTGTGTGGGAACATCGCAGTAGATGAGCAGTTTCAGAAATACTCAGATCAACCCGTCAGGCACCAATAACCATGCCAAGTTCACTCATGCTTGTCACTTTTCTCCATTCTGACACTGAACTTCAAGAGGTACTCTTGACCATGTGTACATGCCTAACTGCAGTGATATGCTGTCAAGATTGGCCAGTTAGATATTTGCTCCAATTGGCAGTTAACTGGGTGGCCAGTGAGCGTACTTACATCACATAAAAATCTAATTTTAGATGTTTTCAAATCAATAAAATTTCAAATCATAGCTGCAGAAAAATCTGTTCGTACCATCGATGTTGAGCATCATGTTCCACATGGCAGGACGGACAGACTGATGGAAACCAAACCACACCTCCCTGCCTCCACCAAGAGGATGGTAGTAACCCTCCGGAGGAGAGAAAAACGATCGCCCCACTGGAGTGTACCTGTGTATAACCGAAAAACAAATTTTAGGTTTTATATTATCGAATTATTTTTTCATTTATTAACAAACCAGATGTTCACTTAACCATTAAGGTACATTTTTAAAACATGCAAATAAAAAAAGTCCAGATGCATTAGTCTGAAAGACAAAAGTGGGCATATGAGCAACTGCTCTATTGATCTGGACATTCTTAGTACAATGAATTCTTGAAGTCCTTCTCTTCTAAATAAATCTGTGTTTACATTACTAAGTTATAACAGCTTTCAGGGAAAATTTAAGCCATTATTCTGACATTAGATTACATCAACAACACTGTAGAAAAGACGTGAATCAGCTGGTGATGCGTTTGTAAGTCATGGGTGAAAAGCCATACCTCATGGAAGGCAGATGCCTTGTGATGACATCCAGAGCCTGAACGGAGTCCTCTGGCACCTCGTTAAGGTGACCCGACAGGGCTTCCAGCAGCATCTGAAGACTCACCACAGAAACCCACTGCAAGGACACCTTGAACGTCTGATCTTTCCCCTCACCAGGTAGAGTGACCTCCAGATCCACCTGAGGGCGGAAGAGGGCCAAGAATGATGAAAACAAAAGCTCAGCGAAGGGACATTGGTTGTAGAATGTGTGACAAGGGGTGATCAAAAAAAAAAAAAAACAGAAAATCAAAACAAAGATTGTAATCATTTTTCGGATTACAAATAGATGAGCTAGAGCCATCAATGAAGAATCAAGGGGTATAAACCAGACAAAAACTGATGGAAAGGACTTTAAGTTACCAAAATAAAGCAAATGAAATGTCAGTAAGTCATAAAAATGGCACCAAAACACTTTTATTGGTCATTCAGATATTAGTAACCCACTTTGTATTACTGAGATCTCATTTCCACAGATACTGGCAAGATACAAACATAGATTAAATTATTGGAGTTAAATTTATTGTTTCCTTTAAACATAAATTTTCATCATCAGGATTTTTTGTCAGCTTAAATTACATAGTCGATGAAATATGAATGCCTGCATACTGCATTTTCTATTAGAGGTCCTATCTAAAAGACCCCTCAGACCAGCACAGATCGCATTCCTGTTCCAGACTTTCCTAGAAATCCAGTTGGAAACCTTTCACTCAATTATGTAGTCTGCCTCCTTAAGCTGAGCCAGTAACCCATTTAATACGCCTGCCATTTCCTTCTTAAAATATGATCTACAATCACTGAGGTATGCCATTAAATACAAAACTTCTCCCTTTATGGTGCATTAGAGCTGACAGTTTATGTGCCTGAAATACCAACCCTGTCCCTCCCTATTGGCAGTGGATGTGCTGTGTACATGTTCCTCTTCCCATCATAGCCAGGCTGTCGGTCACCAAAAATCTGCATCTTGAAATGCCGGACCATGGTATCCACCACCTCCCTATAGAAGCGAGGTCCAACAGAATAGTCAGGGCACATAATCAACATTCAGAGACATTTAGGCAGACTGGTTGCAAAAGCAACATATCAAAAAAAAAAAAAAAAAAATCAGTATCTTCATGAATCTTTACCTGTTAACCCTTCGTGGTCGTTTCTCAGGCTTGATCTCAATATCATAGTGATAGACATCAATCTTGGGAATCTGCACCTGGAAGTGGTTGGCAAGGAGCCGGATGGGTTTCCCCACCGTGCCAAGGCCGGGACGCCGTGGAGGCTGAAACAGAGAGGTAGGGGCGGGCGGGCCTGAAAGGAAAAGAGTAATAATTTGCAACACAATAACAAATAATTGATTCCCTAACTTCCACATTTGAGACAATTCTGATTTTAAACTGATTTTAAAGTTAAATGCCAAATGTGCATAAAGCACATTTGGCGTTTAACTTTAATGTGTACAAAGGTGGTGACAGCTTGTTTAGCTTGCCATTAAATGTCATGTCTGATGGATGAATGTGCACCGCGCAACGCCAAGCTCATTGGAAACTCTCATTAGTGACACCTGCTTGAATGCACTAAAATGGTGAAGGGCACATGCATGCTTTGATTGATCCGTAACTCTGGCCCCTGACCTACATGGGTCAACAAGGGGCTGGCGAAACAATGACCTCCAATTATCCTTCAACCCGCCCACTGCTCCACCCAGACACACAGGGTGCCCACCCTTTACGCCGAGACAAAGACAGCGCTCTTCTCAGACAAACAGCAGTGGGACCATATGGAGGGGTGCCATGCGGACAGACTGGGATTACCGTTACAGTCCGCATCCAACTCCCATACGCACAGAAACGTACATATACACAATTTACGCTAGTACATGAGCCTCAATTTTAATCATAAAAGCCGCGAGTACTGAGGAACACAATATATGCACATATATGTACACAAGACCTCAAGCTTCTTGTTTCAGTGAACCCGATAATGATTCATCTCTCAAATATCAACACTACTGATTTGCATCAACATTGGAGGAAGGAGGGAATGTGGTGCTTATTCTGTCAAAATCATCAGCTGATGTGGCTAGCCAAGCATTACTTGGCACAAGAGCGCCTAAAAGGCTCAAAAATCAAATATCTTAATACAACTCTCTACAGGAGGGAAAAAAAGCTTTTGAATGCTTTAGCCAAACTAAAGCATGCACAAAATTTAAGCTCTTAAAAGGAAATGTATATATTTATGTGTAAATATAATAAGTGCTGGTAGCACCAAATGTTGCCTAATGCTTTTGTCAACTGACAGCTAAGGGACTGCGGGGGTCCTCCTAAACTCCGTGCACCCACACGCTCCAGTTAACAACTGAAGCGTGAGAGCACAGACAACTGAGACCCTCCCCATCGCTTCCTAAAAACACGCTTCCCAACATGCCCTCATCTAGCCTGCGCGCCCCAGATCACCCTCCTCCTCCCTCCTCTATTCTACCCACTCCTCCTCCATCACATTAACAAGCCATTAGTTCTTATGAAACATTATGTTTGACGATACGTGCTCAAGTAAGAAGCCATTTGTTGCACGTCTGCTTTTCTCTGCCACGATCTGGAAATACTCTGATGAGTCATTTAAATTTGTCCTACTGGCCTTGTTACCGATAGCAACAAAAGGCATACCAAATGTTCCACATTATGCTTGAAGCTACACGTCTCTGCATATGTTGTACTCATCATTTGTGTTGGTGTATGTCACAACTTACAGGCAGGATAATTTGCTTATGTAACATTTTGTCTCCAACGTGGGTTTTTAATCACACTTGATCCTTCAGTTCTGCAAAACCACCACCTTTGATGCAGCTGTGTTTTACTAGGGAAGGAATAGTCCTCATTGAGGTACTTTTATTCATTGCTGCCTTATACTATCATTTGGCAGCTCCAGCTCCAACTTTTCAGATTTGTTGATGGATATATTCTAAAGTCAAACCAATGTAACAAAGTACAACTTTTGTAATTTAAAACAGAAAAATATGAATGACTTGGCGTAAGAAAAAATGGATTTGGTGGATCTTATATAGCACTTTTCTACTCCGACTAACCCAAAAACTCTATGCTCTATTTAAATGCTTTCTATCTAACAATCACACACATTCACTGTCCGATGGACACATTAGAGAGCAACTTGGGTTAGCATTTTGCCCAAGGACATTTGGCATGCAGACTGGAGGGATCGAACCGACAACCTTCCAATTAACAGATGACCTGCTCTAACACCTAAGCTACAGCCAACCCAAAGACACTGTAAGGCATGTACAATAATTCCTATAATGCAACAAGTAATAATGATACAATATAACACACAGCAATAGAAAATGGGCCCATTTGCCAAATTATTTTAGTGCAGGCTTAGCATGGACTAAATTTCTGCATTCAGCCATCTGCATGAATAATCCACTCTTATAACAATCCCACTTTGTGTCTATACAGCTAACAGATGACCTGCAATCAACTGCAAAAACATAACTTCTATTCTGTCTACCTTTGTGCATACGCACAGATACCTTTGCATAGAGATTTCTTTTGTTTTCAGCCCACAGTGTGAAAGTAGCAGAAAGTGTTTTGAGTATAGACATGATGCACAGCAACTTTGAGGGCTTCCTCTTCCACCAAAAACAGAGCTGTGACTATATTTAGCCTCCTCAGCTGCTACATTACTACACTTAGAAATGTGTCTCAATGTGAAATGCCTAAAGTCATCCTTCCTCCACAACCACTCTTCTCTCCACTAACACCCCCCCCCCCCCCACTTGACCCAACATAAACTTTAAATTGTAAAATATGAAAAGCACCAACTGACCAACTGTCTAAAGCTCAGCTCTTTTCCAAGTACTTGTAATCCAATAACTAACATCTTATAGCAAATCTGAGTGTAACTGCTGGCTTTGCTGCCACAGGCAAGCAAAATATAGATCTACTTTTAAAGTTAAACATAAATAATTAAGTTAGTATTGGATGACAATCCTGAAGTAAATCCGTTGGGCATCTTTCTTTGCCTTTAGACAATAATTCTGATGGCAAAAGAACCAAACGGGACAGGCAAAAAAAACAACAACAAAAAAGTATTGGATGACAATCCAGGCGACTGAACATTATACAAAACTTAAGCTACACATGTGGATAACACATTTCAATTTAAAGAACTTCTGAGTAAACATGGTCTTGTTTTTTGTGAATGTCACAAGCTCATTCTCAGTAACGGCACTTTCAACTGCTCCTTTATTCACAAGGGGTCGCCACAGTGGGCAGCTCCAAATGTTTGATTTGGCAGTTTTTACACCAGACGCCCTTCCTGACACAACCCCAACGGGATCCGTCTTTCCTCCTGGGATCAAACTGGGGTATCTCTCTCTTGTCTGGCAAATATGTAAACCACTACACTATGGAGCTACGAGGCACAGTTTCAGTAATAAATACCAACATTTAATACAGAGCCTACATATTTTAGCAAACCTGTCAGCTGCACTAACACAAGACAGCAGTGACAATCTGCACAGGTCTTTTAATTCATTTTTTTCAACCAGAACATTAATGAAGTACTTAAACGTGCTGAATACCATATAAATAGCAGCTATCACATTTACAGCGAGCTTCCTCCATAATTTGTGCTTCTGCTCCAAATGAGACAGAGCTGCATCTACTTTGAGTCACAGAGGAAGTGAAATTAACTTTCCCCCATTACACACAAAATGACAGATGCACTAAAGGCAAACAAGCCTTCCTTTTCAAAGCTTAAATCCAAACTGACCATAAACATGGTACAAAGATTTCCGCCTGCCTATCTTACTGTAACACCCCACCCCCAACTCGTCACTGATCTAATTTAGACAAACCATTAGATCGTGTGCAGTGTACTCACACTTTCTGAGTAGGGTTTCCTACTAATGCACTGTAGAGCCTACTAATGCTATGCATGTCCCTGATAACCACAGTGGAGCATAGACAGCTGGGCTTAAAGCTAAGCACGAGGATGATGGCTTGGCCCTGCGATGAGTCAGACTAAGAGCACCGAACAGGGAGTACACCAACGCCCACACCTGAAAATCACCCGGATTAAGGTACTACGCCGAACGGGAGAAAGAGGAGATGCATTAAGAAAGGCTTAGTGACCATTCACAATGTCGAAATATCCACACATCAGTGTAGAGATGTGCAGAAGAATCAGGCGAGCTGACTTAGATGATTTTAAATGTAACACAGGATGTCTTACTGACCATGTTTACCATTACAAATTAATGGATTTTCCAAATGGGATCTTATACTTCAAAATTACTACGCTTCCTCTCAGTTTCACTCAGAGTCCTCCAGGCTTTTGTCTTTTCACTCATCTCTGCATATTCATCATGTTGTGTGACTCCACCACAATTTTAAGACAACAACAACCCAATTCAGAATTCTGTCACTGAATAGGCCACTCACTGCTGCATTTCACACCTCTAAGAACAGACAGTTGACCGTCTGCTTTACATCTTTCCTGTGTTTGAAGAAATCCCCACCACTGAACAAGAGTATTGTTGAAGCATGACTAAACGGGAGACAGCAGACACACAGAATGGGCTAAGACATTACTGTAACTGTAATTTAGAAGAGTTAAAAACTGCAACTAAGGCCGTCACAATATTAAAGCTTTGCGTTTATTTTGGTCATAAAGAAAAGAACGTGATTAGATATTAAGCATGTATAGAAATTTTGAAAAAGAGTCCCAACTTATTTGTAATCCATTCAGATTTACAGTTACTTCAACATCATCACCATTATGCATTCACTATTCACACCTGCACCGTGGCCAGTTTGCATTATATTAATAATATATTATTATTAATAAGATTAAGCACTGCCTTTGAAAAGGGCAGCAAAGCTTTACAAACATGCCAAAAAGAGAAATTCTAGAGCAGTGTTCACAGATCATATTTATATTCATCACAAAAAATCTCATTGTTACGTCTGCATCTATGAACGTGTAAACAAAGGCTTTGATAGAAAATCTCAATTCACACTCCACAACCTAAACACTTGCTGTAGCAAGGTACACACAGCAGGCACAATAGGCAATCACTAATGTATAATAATAATAATAAATGCTGATTACTTTGAGTCATTATTTCATTTCATTATGTGCAACAATGATCCCCTGAAGGATAGATAGGATGCATTGTCCCCAATAATCCTGGACCCTCACAGCTTCTTGCATCCATTTAACATTTTCTGCAGGAGCACATTTCCTGTTTAAATAACACATCTAGTGCTTCCTAATGCCACCACCTTTCTTCTGATGCTTGGGGGGAAATGTGTGGTCATTTAGAAAGTCAATAAATAAATAATAAACCATGTCAATGCTGTCGCATGAAGACTGTTTTTTTTCTGTTGCAAGATGCTTCGTTTATGAAAAGGCGCGTTTCCCACACACACAAAAAAGAACACAATGTCTCCAGTGGGGTGGGGGGGGAATATGACCTAAACATATTTTGCTGCTTTGTGACAATAACATTGCATATTGGACTGCTGACCGCACAGGTGCATGATTTGACTTCCCACTGCATGCCTTTATTGCATCAAAATACGTGCCTTTGTTATCATATAGGAGACTATAATGGAGCTGGCCTGCAGATCTGATCGATAAGAGCGCCATCCATCCCTGTTGTGCTCTCACGGGCGCATGGCTGCTGCCCAAGGAGAGGCGCGCAAACCGATGACCACCTCACATTAAAAAACCCCACAAAAATCACCACATCTGCAGAGTAAACGTGTTTTGTTGGCATTCATTTTGTCTTCCCAAACCATCGCTGTCATCTTGGACGGGCGGGGAGGGGGGTGTAAGAGACGAGCTTGCCTGCTCCTGATGGCGATGCAGGCAGATTTATATGATTTAACTGAGAGGGGGATTTTGCAAAAACACGTTATATTCCGCCGTATTTCGACGCAAACGCGCGGTCCCCTTGAAGAAATCGGGTCGTAAAGGCGTGAAACGCCGAATAAACACAGCGAAACCAAACAACGTAAACACAGCACGACGCGGAAGGAAGGAAGGTCCCAGTTAAATCCCCACTCACACAATGCCAGCCCCGACACGACGAGTAGAGCGTGCCTGACATAAATATAACCCTCGGACACGGCGGGAGAGTGGACAAAAACAACCCCCTCCGGTACTAACAGGAAAAGGAGCCCCCCTTGGTTCGATGTAATTAACGTACTACGAGTACGTACACAAACACGGGCTTGGGCCTCGGCTTGTTTTCCCGTCACAGCGAGGCCTCGCTGCAGCCACGGCCCCCAGTGAAGCGACGCATTTGCGCACACGCGCCCCACACACGGCTCGCGCTCACAGCTCCTCGCTTTCTTAAAAATCCTTACCGGGTCCGAGCGCTTCCATGGCCGAGGCCTCTCTCTCCGTCTCTGTCCCGGCCTGGCGGCTCCGTACCGACGCTGAAATTGGGGGCGGTATCTCGAAGCTTGAAAGTGGCTAAATTTAAGAAACGGGAGTATAGATAGACGCGTGGACGACTGCTGACTGGGCTGACCTGAACTGAGCTACCGCCGCTGCCGATGCTGCTGACGGTTTGGATATGCGCATGCGTCGGTTACAAGTGGCAAAATCCACCGTAGGCTACCGCAGAGATGCAAGCAGTTGTTTTTACTAGTTATACTCTAAATGGCTTTGTTTATGATTTAAAATTAAATGAAGCTTAAACAATATAGCATCAATATGTATAATAACATTTTGTACACTGTACAACTTACCCTTGTATTCATTCATTTTTCTATTATATCTTCAATTCATTTTCTCATTCATTCGACGTCTGAACGTCTCCAGTGTGGGATTAATAAAGTTTCTGTCTGTAAGCCGAGTATATACTAAATATTTGTTACACCAAATAAAAAATATCAAAGTTTCTTAATGCTTAATTATGCTGTGAGACATCAAACCATTTAAAGCAAATCCTGTGTAAGTTTTTTTTGTTTTGTTTTTTCAAACTGAGAAGCTTTTTTTGATACTTTCCAAGCAAGCTGCACATGCCCTGCTTCATTTTATCTGAATAAAGCAGAATAAAAGGTAGTAGCTTTTCATCCGTTTGTGTTTTTGTTATTTACTTGGATTATATCATAAGAAATCTTCTTTTTTTGAAAGGGGGGTTAAGACCCCCAAACACGTTGCTGTTCGAGTTTAAGATTTAAATTTGAATGTTTTTGTTTTTCCTTTGAAGGTTTAGTTGGGACTTGTAGAAACACGGTCACAAAAAAAAAATAAAGAGGAGAAACCCAAGGCAAGATATAAAATCTGGGCATACTTACCTCTTCTAAATCCAAACCGGTCTTCATACCTCCTCCCTCTTCCGTTGCCTTGCTTTGGTAGTACATAACGCTCCAGGAACCGCCTTAAAACATAACCGTATTTTTTCTGCAACAACTCCCAGTTCATGGTTTCTGCTGTCAAGAAGCTATAATTGGACGATACGCTCAATAACAGCCCCACACGATTCTCGCTCCGTGGTACCAGCTCCGTGCTCTTAGGCAGTGCCATTGTTGCTACTTCACCTCCTCCAGTAGGATACCTCCACACTGAAATAAAAACCTGAGCTTAAACCCCTGCTATATACCTTTTTTCACCTGGACACGCATGCGCAGTTGTCTTAAGAAGTCACATCTGAAAGTTCTAAGAAACTTGGTGTCAATAAAACTGAAACAATATTAGAATGATAAAATGCTTTTTTTTAAATGCTGTAAATTGGAAATAAAAACCTAATGGCCAAGTATGTGAATTCAAGGAGTAGGACTCCAGTTTGGTTCTTGCTCTCTGTGCAGTGTTTCACAGTGTACGATGTTGAAATAAATTCGCTTATTGGTAAGTATTTGGTTTGGAGTGGAACATTGTGTTAGTGTCAGTTGTTGATTGATCATTACGAATTATCTGTTCAACTATATAGGAGAGCTGAAAAAACTGATTAAAGAATCAATGTCGCTCTTTGATTAACCTGGAGACACCCCCACCCCCACATCCTTTGGGTGGGGATGTGGGGGTGGGGGGTGCCAGTTTCGGGGGTTAGAAAAGAAACTCGTCACAGTTATTGTTAGGTCTAACAAATGAAACTGTGGGACACTGCTAAAAATCCGAATGTTTCATTCAACCGTGTAAAAGACACAAATGTATTAAGCTGCACAAACCTGGAAAAAAATACTAATTAAGAGAAGTCAAGGTTATGCAACTAATTTTGAGAAACAGACAACTCTTAGATATGTAATTTGCATCATTAATTGGATTAACCAGTATCAACAAAGCGCCGACTTTAACACTTGATTGGGGAATGGTGGGTTTGTAAGTAGAATTGCACAGAAAAATCTGTGTAGACGGACAAAAATGTGGAGAAATTTAATGGTTTTGAAATGTCAGGGTAGTAGGTCTAATAGCAGTATTAGTAGTAGAACAAATAAGCGATAAATGATTAAATAAAGATATCACTCTATTATGCAATGCCATTTTCCTTGCAACGGGACAATAGAATAGTTGCAAAATTGTGCATTTCCAATAACTGTGCTTTATGATTAATTAGCATTACAATAAGTGTTAAAGTTGTTCTGCTATTTGGAATTTTTTCCTTTTTGTTTTTCCTTTTTTTTCCAGCAACAATCCCCACCCGCCGGAGAGGTCCCGGGTATAAAGCAAACGCTCTTGCAATGCAGCGTAGTCAAATTAGGCGGGACAGCTGCGCCAAACAGACCAATAGGAAATCGAGAACACTGCGATTGACGTTCCGGTGACGAAAAACTGTGGGCCAGCTGTCACGGCGCGCGAAACATCAAAATTTCTATTCGGTGTGTATGGAACAGGCGGGAGGAAGATAACTTTTCCGGCTAAACGCTAACTAAATGTCAATTAAAATACAGAAGCACCACTGGTCGCTTTGACGGTAACTTGTCCACGTTCTTTGTGGCTAACACGAGAGTACGAGGTACCGTCTGAGCCTGTTTAATTTGCAAAGAAAGAACGTAAACTAGCCAGCGGACAAAGATGAGCTTGCTTTCTCAACAACAGGTCAGGCAATGCTTTGGTTTGTCAGTGATTATCTTGAACCTCTGCCTATCTTTTCTAGACTTGCATATATCACTCTGCTTGATCGGGTAGTTTTTGTTTGGTGGAGATTGGCAAGATCGAAAGAAATATGCTAACTGCACATTTTGTTAGCCACCTAGCTTCCTGGCTAGGTTAGGTTTAGCTCAGCTCTGTGGATAGTGATAACTGGCCTGGGCCTTTAAAGCGTGTCAATTTGAAATTTTAATTTTAAATCCTTTTGTTAAAGTAAGACCTAGGTGACTCACGGACAGCCTTATCTGTTGCCTGAATAGTGATAATTCGAAACGAAAGGCAGACATGCTGCTCATTGTTTGGTTTACTTCAAGGCGCCAGTCCTGTCAACGAACAAGCGTTTCGCTGCTAAAGTGAGAAAAGTGACACCCAATCTCTGTGTTAACACCCTCTCCTCTGTGTTTTTGTCAAATGCAGAAACATGCTATCCTGTGGTACCTTTTTTAAATGAGCTATGCAGCAATTTGGGTTGCCCTCCATTTGAAATGAATTCCTAGTGTTACTAGATTTAACAAAAGCAGTCCCACACTACATGGATCTCAATCAAGTAGCCTAAACTGAACTTCTACCCTTGCCTTAGATTAACTGTTTTTCAGTTGATACTTAACCTCAAGTTTTTTTCCGCTAAGTACCCTTTACTCCCCCCATGCAGCAACAATTCATGTGTATTATCTGCTACTGTATGCAGGCTGAGGCACTCCCAGTTGTGGCCCAGACTGCAACAGAGAGTGATTCAGACAGCGGTGTGGGCTCACCAGCAGAGGAGATGGCTACAGACACCTCTAACAAAAGAGAAGGTCTTTCAGGTAAAGCAGCATAACAATGAACCATTCTGGCTGTGTAAATGAGGTATGCATTTATGTGACACCGGAGTAGGCAGAGAAACACTAGTTATCATAACGAGCCAGTCTGACCAAAGAATCAAAGCTGCAGTGCTTTAGAAAATATACATTCAAAGGTTATAAATGAAAGCAAACCAGTATCTAAAAGATGTCCAGTTTCTAAAGGACCAAATTTATTTGAAAAATAATAAAGGCAAAGAGTAACATATCAGTCCAAGGGAACTTCTGTAGGAAATAATATAAATACTTTAATAATGAAGTATTTCACTCTCCCTGGACTCATATTTGTTTTTCTTCAGAAGGGTTTATATCAAGTCCTGTATATAATTGTCCTGCATATAAGAACTCTTGGTGCTCACTGAAGATGTTTTTCCCTTCCACCAAAGAAATTTCATCAGAGCAAAAAACGTTTCTAAGATTCAATTTGCTCAAGTTGTTGATTTCCAAAGGTAACTTGAAAACAAATCAAACTGTTTATGTAGTAAAAACTCCATCATTTTGCCAAACCACTCTCTGAGGACATATGTCGTTTTTGACTTCTGCTTTTTCTCCTGCCTTGAAGCTCCATTTCCCCCTTTTTTATTTTGTGACCAATATGTCCACTCTCCCACTTTAACCACATTAAGTTTGCTTTACCTGTCTCTTAACTTTGTCTCCAAACTACTCAACTTGCAGCTTATCTGTTTAGTCACTCTCCCAGAGGCCTGTTTCATGTTGAAAATCTCTTATTTGTAGACTTAAAATTACAAAAAGACATTACATTTTTTTAAAATACCTTTTATGTTTTGGTCTTCCTTTTTTATTTTTATTTCATTTATTTATTTATTTTGGTTAAACAAAAATATGCATTAGAATAAAATTCTACTTGAATTTATTTTTCTCACTGTTTAGTGCAAACTCGAGTATTTTGTTTCATTACACATTGATATGAGCTGGGATTACCACTCTACCATTTTCATTCTACTCTATTCTAATTTTCTAAATTGGTTGGTTTTGCTTTCTTATTTATCAGATTCTGATGACGACGAAGACATCATGGTGCACAGGAAGCCTCACCGTAATGCCATTAGAGACAGTGACAGCGAGGAAGAGGCGGCAGCTGCAGATAGCAGCGTACACATGGCAGAAGCACTAGTCTTATCTGCTTCCAGTGGAGAGGAAATGGAGACTGAGAAGGACAAGAAGAAGGAAAAGGGACGACAGAAGTGCAAGAGAATAAGCCGAGCTCCTCTTGATAGCGAGGACAGTGAGCCTGAGGAGGAGAAAAGTGGAAAAATGGAGGAGGAAGAGGGGAAAGTGGTGAAGAGGAAAGTGAAATCCACAAAAGAAGTGAAAGAAAGGGAGAAGAGCAGGAGACATCATGAGAAGAAGGAAAAGCGCAGCAAAGCGGTGGAAAAGCTGAAGAAGAAGGAGAGGTTCTCTGAAAGGGATGAGGTGAGTTCTTTAGTGTCTGAACTCTTTTTGGCTGGTGTTTGATACATCAAGGGTTCTCACTGCCCATGTCCGTTTTAAAACACATGGGCAATAATACATCCTGTGGACTGTCTCATATTATCTGTAACATATTATTAAAAATAATAAAATCAATAAAAGGTAGAATAATGTTTTTGAACCGCAAAGTCAATGATTGTCAGCAAAGTGGACTACGCTTACATAGGTGAAGAAAGATTTTATGTCAAGTACGTTACACGTTAAAAACTTATATACCATTTAAGTAGATTTTTTTATGTAATCATGTGGCCTTTCTATCGCTTTATTTAAGTCAGTGTGACCAGAAAAAAGACAAAGATGGCGCACTTACAAATCCTCAAATGATTGTGTTAAATGTATTGTCAAAATTAGTTTTTCAAACATTATTTTATCTCAAAATTGGAAACCTTTGACATTTAAAAAAAAAAAGTATTAATTTTTTAATGTCCCAGTCAGATGATGCTTTTCAGTGCATGTCCAACTGCAAGGCCAAGTAAACATATCTGCTTCTGGAAGAACTTTGTTGTCAGGAAGAAAGGGGAAAAAACACTTCCTACCACATCAGTGTAATGATCAAACTACTGTTGTGGAAGCATTTGTGTTTTGGTTCCCCGAGCACTAATATAAGGTTTAAACTGCAGATCAAACTGAACAAAGTTTTAAAATTTAGATCTTGTGTGTTGTGCAAAATGTTGAAGCCATAAAAACAAGATACAATTTGGATAATGTGTATGCAACTAAAAGCAGCTTTACTCCCATTTCCTCAGGAAATGCCTCATCCTGGGACCCTGAATGACAGTGGATGTCCGCTCAGAGACACAGAACTTTTTGACAATGGTCTGGATGATGAGGAAGAAGAGTCTCTGGATGCGATCCGTGCTGCGGTCAAGCAAAAGATGAAAAAACATAAGGTGCAAAAACATCAAGTAGTTTAAAAATGGGGCTCTCCACCCATTTTCCATCACTATAAAAGATAAACATTTGGAATTGGTATCATTTATGTTTGGCCTTTGACTTATTTCCTTAAGAAAAATTAAAACAGCTGTTGAATTTATGTCAGTGACTTGGGATAAATTTAAATCCTTCAATTTTATTGTAACACTTTGGTTTAATGTTGTGGTGAGAATAGTTGGACCATGTTGGACATTGTGTCCTTTTGTTTCTATGTTGCTACAGGATCCCCTCTGCAATGAGGAGGAGGATGAAGAGGTGCCAGAGAAGCCCCAGCGTGCGGTATGCAACATCAGAAAATAAATAAATAAATACTTTAAATTGTAAGCAGTTCGTCATTGCCACTATGTGACTCTTTCAGGAGAGAAAGGCTGCACGTGCCAGCAAAGAGGCGATGAAGCAGCTCCACAGTGAGTCTCAGAGGCTGATCAGAGGTCAGTTGATAAGACATGTTTATTTAACCCATAAAGTTTTATTGTGGGTAATAATTTGAATAGAGGATGGTATTCTAGTTTTCTTTCCATACTTGCAAACACTTCTGGTTTTCCTGTACTTTAAAATCCACCCACCCTGCTGTTTCTCCTGTGTATTTACACTGCAGTGCAGACTTTATTATAAATAACTGAAGTAGAGGCATCTTTAAGGTTTTAGTTTATTCTAAACCTTAATTGCTAATTTCATTTAAAGAAAATTGAATGAATTTCACCATCTGATGTTGACTTTGGTAAAGGTGGATCATTTTTCACTTATTCAAGCCACTAGAATCAATAACAAGTGAAACATTGTAAATATTTTCTGTGGAGAATATTGCATAGATGTTGACAGGTGTAATTTAATGACTTATCTGCTACTAAAACTGCTTTCTTCTTCCTTTTTAGAGTCTTCACTTGGCCTGCCCTACCACATCCCCGAGCCCAAGACCATCGACCAGTTCTTTAAGAAGAGAGCAAGGCCAGGGGGTCCTGCCATGGCATTGTTGAAGTAAATACTAACATGACATTTAACACGTTTCAGGTCAGACACAAGTCATGTAAGGATGGCTGCTGGACCTGCTCATTTCACACAGTGCAGATTTAAGTAACTGTATTTTGATTCTGTCAAAGTAAAATGTTTACATTTATAAAACTCTTTCTGCTTTTAGATCTGCAAAGTACTCAGAAATGATGTTGGAGACACCGTCAGCTCCTCCACCTTCTGTAAACCCACCCAGCAAACTGCCATCCACTGAGCAGGACTGTAATTCTTCTTTGGATATGTCGCCCAATCAAATCCAGCCTTTACTTCAGCCAGCAGCAACCTCATCCCCACAAAAGCAGAACCTCGACCAGGCCGGAGAAACTTCGGTTACCTCGGATCCTGAGCAGGAGTCAGGCCCAATGCTTTACCTCTCTGAGAGTCTGCAGGACTCAGTCACAGCTGATGCTGAAGACAAGCCTGCATCTGACTCAGGAGAGGAAACCTCAGCTGCTCTTTTACCACAAAATCCAACTGCAGCAACATCTGACTCTGAAACCCTGCAGAAAGAGACTGTATCTAGGGCTGTGGTTGATCCTGCAGCTCCTCAGTGTTTGAGTGCTGATTCAGCTACAACAGAGCCCTCGGTACAGCAGCCTACCAAACCGAAGAAAGACAAATTGACCAGACTAAAGGAGTTGGGACTGGATCCGCCACCTATTGCAAAATTGTGTCCAGATGATGGAGCTTTTGTACAGCTCGACCCTCCACAGCTTAACCCTGGTGAGTCACAAATATTTCCCAATCTCAGCAAGAAGACATCGAGAATCAAGCCTTTTGATCCTTTGCCATGGTCACTGTGATAAATTAGGTGATTTGACTTCAAAATGTGCATAATCTCACAGGGGAAAGAAGTACTAGCAGGCAACTTTTCCCAGGAAAAATATGTGCACAATGTTACTTCATTTCACCTAGCTACACTGGCAACATCCTTCCTCTTTGTTTTTATCATGTTTATTGTGCTGAGCAGCAGAAATCTGTACACATGGCTGAGTGCTCTATGGTTTGGGAAGGCAGAAAACAATTAGAACATACTATCCTTCTGTCAGGACCTCATGACATGTCCCAGATGCAGTTTTAAATCCTTTGAAACACGATGTGAGATCAGATGAAGTGTTGTGCACTACAAAATTTTTGTCCTTATCCAAAGCAAGGCCCGATGTCTTCTGTGTAAGGCAGCCAAAGAAAACCTCTCTTACCTCTCCTCTTCTTCAACTAGGTGTGGAGGCTCTGAAGGAGCGTTATCTGCGTCACATTATTGCACCCACACGACCCCAAGGGGAGCGCACTTTGCAGCTTGACATCATCCGTAAGGACAGCACCCCATCTGGCCAGGAGGAGCTGCACACGGAGTCTCTCACTGTGACTGTCAAAGAAGGAGCAGAGGAGCCTGTGACCACTAAACCAGGTCTGGATATGTAGAAGAGTTAGAAATTATACAATTTTAAAGTGTTTAGCATTTCTGTGAGCGTCATCATTTCACTTTAGATTATATAATTAATTTAATATAAATAGTTATGATGGGCTTACGTTTACAGTCATTAACCACAACTACACGTGGATCAGCTGGAAATGATATGACTCCCTTGCTCATCTCTGTGTAGGAGAGAAGCTGCTGACTCTGAAGCAGCGCCTGCAGCTCGCCATGGCCCAACGGAGAAAAGAGGAGAGGGCGCGCAAGGCCGAGCTGAATCGCCTAGACAACGAAGACTGTGGGGAGGACGAAGAGGAGGAGGAAGACATGACGGATGAGTCAGAGGAGGAAGAAGTACGTGGATGATTTTGTTACGCTGCACAAATTTTTGCTTTTACCCTCTTTGCACTTGCATCAAGCTGTTCTTCTGTCCCTCAGGGTGTCGATGACTTATTGGGAGGTGGTGATGGCGAAGAAGACGACGTGAAGGACAATGAAGATGAAGAGGAAGAAGGCAGCATGGCTCAGAGTATGAGGAGCCCTTCTCCAGTGGCACTGATCGGACCCTCGTCAACTCCCGACCTCATTAACACAGATGGCACTCTCATGCTGTTCCCTGGGAACTCTTCCTCGCGCACCGGGTGTGTTTGCAGTTTTGTAGAAGCACCTTTAAAGTCTCTTATATTTGGCTGCAAGATGTCATCTGCAGCAGCTTGTTTAATGGATAAAATTAAAAATATTTTTGGTTTTTCTTTTTTTAGTGATGGTGTAAGAAGGTCTGGGCCTTCTGGACATGACAGTGGCAGTAAGATGGGTGGGTAAAGTGGAAGAGCTCCATTTAGTTTGACTGTATTTCCTCTTCCTTTCTTTTTTCTTTTATTGAGAGAAATTAAAAGTACACTCTTCCTCTCCTCTCCCGCTCGTCTCCAGAAGAGGACGACTCCCTGTCCCTAGTGAAGGACAACAGCCACAACAGCAGCTTTGAGCTCCCAGGGTCCATGATTACATCATACCAACCCGTGAATAACCAGCGCGGCACAGGACGAAGTGTCCTCAACTCGTCCATTTTCCGCTCCCCTTCACCGTGCCTCTTCAGGCCGAGCTTCCTCGGCTCTGCCTCGAAGGTGAGAAGAAATGTTTTTCATTCACTCTAATTATTGCAGCATCAGACAGATTTCACGAGGGGTTTGAATTTGGGCCAAACATGCCCTTGGTTACATACGTGCATATTTAGTTAAGTCCAAAGAAATTGACGAATCAATAAGGCTCAGAGAAAATCCACGAATAAGACTGTATCTGCAAATAACCAAGAGTTCATCTGCAAGTGCATTTTATACAAATAGAATAAAAGAAAATAGAAACCAAACTACACATTCAACATTAGAATGAGTACTTATATTTTACTTTTAAAAAAATTCTCTTTCAGAGTTCAGGCAAGCTCTCCGAGCCTTCTCTTTGCCTCCCTGTTGAAGACTCCCAAGACCTGTACGCACCTCCTTCTCCCAGTGCAGATTCAGGCCCCCTGGATGGAGCTGCTTCTGGTCCTGGTCTAGCAGGTGACTCTCAGGGTCGTTTTTCGCTTGAAGATGATGCTCAGTCCCAGTTACTTGACGCAGATGGTTTTCTAAATGTGGGGCCGCGCCCCGGTGCACCCACCTCTCACAAGAGGCAGCTGATCTTGGGCAGCCTGGATGAAAATGCAATGGATGCACACATGGGGGAGCTATTGGGGTTGTGTTCAGGTGGTTTTGGATCAGGGAAGAGCAATTCCATAGGGGGAGAGGGCGTTGGAGCAACACAGGAGGATGAGCTGCTTGGGCTGTGCTCAGGAGCATTTCCACCGACACAAGCTGAAGGGCAGCAGACAAAGAAAAGGAAAGATGGAGAAGATGATGAAGACTCTGAAAATACTATGGATCAGCTGCTGGGTCTATGTTCAGGCAAATTTTCGAGTCCAGGTAAGAGTCGTGTGCATTTCTGCTTTTTTATAAATGACATTGCATCATTCCATTTTTTTGTCACTTCCTCTACAGCTCATGTTTTTACACAATCCTTTTTCGTTTGCTGCCAAATTTAGGTTCTACTCACACAGCTTCAACATCACAAGACGGGTATGGTACAAATATCTTCAGTATAATTTTCTGGTTTTGTTAATAATCTCTAAAGTTTGATTAGTTTCCGTGATCTTTTAAGCTGCTCCTCTCCCTCATTACCCCCAAACTGCTTTGATTAGAGGATTATAGGAATAATAACTGAAATATTTACTTGCAATGTAAGATTTTCACTTTGATTTTACACTATTAAGTAGAAAGAAGTTAGAGGCTAGAGAGCAGCAGGAGGAGGAGGAAGAGGAAGACTGCGAGTTCCGGCTCCTATCAGATGTTGAGAGTGAGCAGGTAAACAAAGAAACAAACAAAAAACACTTTATGTGTAAAGTGTTTTGGATTTTCTTTTGGTCAAATATATAATGCAATTACTAAAGTATTAAAAATGTCTTGTGGGTGTAAAGGAGGACGATGATGATGATGGTAATGATGGAGAGGAGGAGGAAAATGATGAGGAAGATGAAGCAGATGCCAGCGAAGAGGAAAACAACGAGGTGGAAGAGGAGGAACTGGAGGGTGTGTTCGCGCCACGGACGAAAAAAAAGAAGAAAATGTAAGTGAAAGTGCTTTCATGCAACATGATCGATGGAAAGTGGCAGAGTGTTGTGGCCAAATCCTGCTGTGGGATGATTTTTGGTGGCAGTGAAATATGTCTGCATTTGGATGTAATGCAGCAAACATGATGCTTTGTTGAATAAAGCAGCCTTTCTATAAATAAGTACAGAATTGAATAATACTTTTCATTGTGGCCTAAATAAATGTCTGTGCAAAATTGATCTGAGCAGCAGGCTTTTTTATGCAGTTTAGAGACCAACAGATAAATGTGTTGGATGTTGTTTCTGGCTTTGAAAGTTGTTTAAACTTCACTTACTGATGGAAGTGAGTGCTCTTTTTTTTTTTCCAAACTTAATGCAAAGATTCTCACTTAAAAACTATTAGATTTTATTTTTGCCATCAATTTGCAAACTGTAGAAATGCTTAATTTTCACTGCTAATCCACACCTGCGACACAGCTTGACTGGTTTCTTGGATCTCCTTGGCAGGCGACTGACCGACTATGTGGACTCGGAGGCCGAGCTGTCTGGTAGTGATCTAGGCAGCGATGATGAGGACGGTGACAGAGGGAGCGAGTATGAGGAAGAGGAGCTTCTGGAAGACCTTCCCTCTGACGAAGAGCTGCAAAACCAAGTCAACAAGATCCACATGTGAGCAAAGACTAATTGATTTATAAAATGATGTCTTTTGTGTGAAGTACATCAACGAGAATACTGAAGAGGGCAGCTGCAGATGAACCTGTGGCACAAAAACGATGTAAAAGTTGTTAAAATGTGTCTGTTGTTCTTACAGGAAGCAGATTTTGGATGATGACAAGCGTCGCCTGAGGCTGTATCAGGAGCGCTACCTGGCTGATGGAGACTTGCACTCTGACGGCCCTGGACGAGCGCGTCGCTTCCGATGGAAGAACATTGGTGAGTTTACAGGATGAACGATTAAATGCCTGGATTACCAAATACCGATAATGAGTGTTGGTAGGACTCAATTGGAGTAACAGCAGTAATAAAATGCACAAATTTAAATGAATAAAAACATTATTAGCTATTTGTTTCAGGTTTTATAAGAATTTAGCAGCATTATCTGTATTCAGTTAATTGCAACTTTAACACTGTCAGGACAAAATTTCTTTTAGCATCTAGCACAAGATGTGGATGCAATATAGAAGAAAAGATAAAGTAAAAGATAACTAAATTACTTATTTTAATCAAAGCATCCTAAATATGACAAGTGATGATTTCTTCTGATTATTGGGTCTAACTGTACACATTTGTCATTGAGAGATTTTAATTGTAATTTTTGGTCCAGATGATGCTTTCAGCATGGAGAGAACTGGAGCCGAGGGCGAGGAAGACTGTGAGGAAGAGGATGATGTGGACCAGGCTGAGGTCCAGAGACGGATAGAGAGACTGGAGAGAGAGCAGTGGCTCAGGGAACAGGTGGGTTTTATGGTTTGCAGTTTTTTTGCACACACACATAAAGGAGATGGCACTAATGGAAAAATATACATTTGAAAAAATTAAGTGTGATGGTTTTCGCTAAGTTCTGTTAAAAGGATTTCTTAGAGATGGGCTGTGTGCGCCTTATGAATTGGCCTCCTCTGTGAGGGCTGCTGCTGTTTGGTGTTCATTCTTTTGTCACTCTTCTCACAGTCTGAACAGAAAGCCACAAAAGGAGAGGATTTGGAATTGGATGCAGATGATGAGAAGATTGGAGAGGAAGACAGTCAATTCATGAAACTTGCCAAAAAACTGACTGCCAAGACTCTGCAAAGAAAAGGTTAGTTTGATAAAAGTCCCCATGAGCAGAATCCCATCGACTTAAAAACACCCAGAGGAGCTTTTGTCCAGCAGTTATTGGCACAACTGTCTTGCATAGCAGGAAAAATAAAAGATTAAAAAATAAAAATATGTGAATTAATTAATGGTAGTAATTAAGACACACAGTCAAACTGTAGGATAACGCCAAACAACAGGCCAATCTGAGGACTTTAGGACCTATGAAGAATACAGAGGGTTTAAATCATAAAGTCAAAGGTTTTAAAGTTGGTATTTTAAACTATTTCAAAAAGGATAATTTAATGACCCCCAAGATTAGTGTAGTTTTTCAGTTTGTTGCTGAATTGTTAATAGAAAATATAAGAAACATACATTTTCATCTACTCAGTGTTGAAAGTTGGGAGTACAGTTGGATAGATGGGTAGATTCAGATACATGGCTGTAGTAATGACGGCACTAAAAACACCAACATGTGTCCCAGCAAACAAAACTTGACCATTCACAGAAACAGCTACAGAAATTTATGTTCTGTAAAAGAAAAAAAAGGGGATATAATCAGTAGCTAAATCTTTTATTTATTTAACTGGCGGCTTCGTATCGTCACAAAACAAAGTTCTACAATGAGATATGAATCACATTAAAGGGTTTTTGAACTGTTTGCACTTAAAAGTATGAAGTTTTTCTGTACTTAATTCAACATGAAAACACTTAAGGAATTCACATGCAACACATGCACAACCACGTCATTCTTGTTAAATAAACTGGTGCTTTACTTAAGCTAACTGTGTAACTGTTTAAAGCAGAGCTGCCTGTGGCACCACAACCAGAGAAGAAGACAGCAGCAGCTCTCAATCCCTTCCAGAGACCCTCTCAGCCTTTACAGGTAATTCAAACACCCTGTGAATAACTTTTCTTTCTCCTATTTTATTTTTTTAAAGTCTAAATAATACCTGCTTTTTGTTGTCTGTGTAACAATGTACAAAGAATTCAACATTAATCACGGCGTGAACAGTGTTGGAGTCTGCCCCACTCTGTCACTGCTTTCTTCTCTTCTCCATGCGGTCCTATAAATAAAAGGCTAAATGGCAAAAAGATGTTTAGTTATTGCTCTTTACTAAATAAAACAAATATTTTAAACTGTCACACAGTGGGTGTTTGCAAGACTTCATCATGTGTTTGTCCATAATCTGCACAAGGCCGGTCTAAGATCTGTGTTTCTCCCAGGTGAGGAGAGGTTCTCTTCTGAGTCAGCCTCAGTCCGTCCTCCAGAAGCTGGCTTCCATCTCAGAGGGAAATCCTCTGGCCCCCAGAAACAGCCGTGGATTCCTCTTCCAAACACTCTCTCCTGAGAAGGTTAACTCATCAGATGCTCCACAGAAACAGGTGAGTCAGAATTATGATGCTAAAAAAAACTATTAATAAAACCCATTTCATGAGTACATGTGACAGAAGTTCAGCAGAATGTTCAAAGAGTGCTTCATTTTACACTCCCAAACACTCAGCCCCACTCTTCATGTACACTGAATAGGCTCAGCTGTGTTATGTAAGTTAATATGACTGCAGTTTTACTGCTGTAGTTTTTTTTTTTTTTTTAAATAATCATGGATCAGTCATGAATAAAATATTCTGTAAAATGCCCCCAAAACTGTTAAAATGAGAATCTGTAGCCCGCGGTGAAGCCTTCAAACTGCTTGTTTTATTTGATTTTTAATCAAGTTTAAACAAAACCGGAGAGGTCAGTACATGAATAAAAATAACTGTTTAAATAGTTGAAAATTCAGGTTGAACCAAGGTTATACTTGTAAATTAGCAGAACTAGAGCTGAACTCAAAATCTCACTTAACAAAAGGAACTAATGCTTAAAAAAATCCTCTCAGGTTCATTCAGATCAAAGTTTAAATTGATCAAGGGCACCGAACTCTTTAAATTGCCACTGATGGTCAAGTCCGCACTGTCTCCATCCATTAAAACTGTTAGGACCATTTTTAAATGGATTTAAAAAAAAAAAAAAAGCAAAATGTAAAGCACTTATGCATGTACGTAGTGCATGTCTCCACTATATGCACTGTTATGAAGTGTTGCTGCAAAAACAATGAAACTCTGGGAACCAGTCCTGTCCTGTGTGACCATTTAATTAGCATCTGTCTTACTGATGAATATTCTGCCTGGCGTCAAGGATCAGTGGCTCACAGCAGCAGCATGCAATGACCCTCACTGCTAATTTGTAAAACAATAGTCCAGCATTCCTGCAGGCCCCCTCTGGCTTCAATCAGTTCAGTCTTAAAATGCAAATTAAGGCTTGAATTGCTCTTTGCAATGATTAAGTACTTAAATCAACCCTTAAACTGCCTTTAAAAATAAAACAGAAATGAAAGACACTTTTTCTTGCATTGTGAAGTCACATGACCTCCAATCGATGTCTTTTTCATGAGACATTAGTGACTCCCGAGGAAAAATGTTGTAAATGTACTAAGTGGAAACTGGAAAAACAGTCGATTAACCTCTCCAAAAGTTGATTCTGTTCATCTGGACGTAGCGTTTTGTGGGAGAACTGTTTCGTCACTCATCCAAGTGACTTCTTCAGCCTCAGCTGACTGCAGGTTTCCACAATCTTATAAACAGTACATTTGGATAATGACTGAAACCAGCCCACTGAAGAAATAATAGGCTGGGAGGTCAGTTCCTTAATCTTAACTCTATCAAGATTAAGGAACTGACCTCCCAGCCCATTGTTCCTGATGAACAGACAACAAAGATGAACAGAATCAACTTTTGGAGATTTACTTACCTGGATGATATAGCATGCATCAAGAAGTCTGTTAACCTCTTTAAACCACTTTAACTCACAGGCTGATTAATGTAACATACAACTAATTATAACAATAACAAAGGTGGTGCTCTTTTAAAAAGAAAAAAAATAGTAAATTTAAATGACATCGTGCATTTCAATTTCCAGAGTCCAGAAAACTTTAGAAACTGCTAATTTTATCAGTAATCATAAAAAAACAAAAAATGCAAGTTGAATTAAACTAAATCAGTATGATGACATCAGCAGATTCAGTCAGTATTTTCCCACTGGTCCTACACGGCCCACAGTTTTAGAACCACTCCTCGATTAGCTGTAAGGATCCTAAAGAAGGCGTGCATCTTTAACCTTTAGAGAAGGGGTGGGGAACTGCAGGTTTTAGAGCTCACCCTGGGTCAACACACCTGAATCAAATGATTAGTTCATTACCAGGCCTCTGGAGAACTTCAACACATGTTGAGGAGGTAATTTAGCCATTTATATCAGCTGTGTTGGGTCAAGGATCTAAAACCTGCATAACACAAAAATCTCTACAATTTCCTGTTAATTCTGACTATTTGATAAGTAGAGATGTCTGTTACAGTTGAAGCCACCATGAATAAAATATGGTCAAATTCAGGGGGAATGTTTACTCAGCCTTTAAAAGCTTTGGGGAGGCCACCAAAGGTTTAGATCACAGGTGTCGAACTCCAGGCCTCGAGGGCCGGTATCCTGCAGGTTTTAGATGTGTCCTTGATCCAACACAGCTGACTTAAATGGCTAAATGACCTCCTCAACATGTCTTGAAGTTCTCCAGAAGCCTGGTAATGAACTAATCATTTGATTCAGGTGTAGTTGACCCACGGTGATATCTAAAACCTGCAGGACATCGGCCCTCGAGGCCTGGAGTTTGACACCCCTGGTTTAGATGGATGGACAGGAAATTGTATTGCAGCAGGAATCACATCACTGTGGAGGAATTTTGTCCCACTCTTCTTTGCAAGATTGTTTTAATTCAAGAAATCGGAAAAGGCAGCAAATGCGTTATTACCTCGAGGAGTTCAAAAGATTTCATGATAAGCGATCTAAGTGCGACTGGTCTAAAGTCGTTGGCGCCTGAAAGTCTAGGGGAACTTCAGAAGAGGAACAATTATGGACACATTTCAAATAATTCGTATTGTGTGATGGTTTAAAAAAAATCTAGAAATTTCAGTTTTTCTTTTAATAGTCACACAACAGCAAACTTTCCCATCTCCTAACAAGCACAGGTGGCCTTAGAAATCAGGCTGCTCTCCTTAAAGTGTCATTTCCCAACTCTGTCTGCTTGTCTCTTTAGTGAGGTCTCGCTGTTCTAAAATAAATGCAGAAACGAACGGTTTTCCACAGAGCTCGGGGCTTCTCTTAAGTATGAGAGTCATGTGAATGTGCTGGGTGAAGTCATGGTTTCTGGTGTATTCTCAATATTGGACACTAGGTGGCTGCAAAGCCCACATTTCTAACAGTAGATTAAAGGCTGACTTTTACACTGTCAGTCCCAGTGCACACACAGTCACTACCCGGTATATTGTTTTATTTTGTATGGCAGTTTTGTAAAAAGACAAACTGATGTTTGTTCCTCAGACGATGAAGAAGAGGGGGCAGATGGGGGCAGCGAATCCAGCAGCAAAGAGGGTCTGCAGAGAGAACAAACCTGCAGGACAGACCAAAGGGTCACAGAGGAGCATCTTCAACTTCCTGGACCACTGATGATGCAGCGCACTAACTGAATGAGGATGAAAAGCTGGCTGGGAGTCCAAGTTTTTCTCCCAGCTGCTACAGAGGCAGTGAGGAGGCAGAACTGACCTTTAACTTTCAGTGTTTCGCTTCACAATAAGACTGAGAAAAACAAAGCTAGTGGCAAAACTCTGGGTGGTTTCAGGATTATGAGACGTCTCCCCACCTGTGCCCATTTTGTGGTTGAGCATAAAACACACCACTGAAGATCCTGCTACTCTTTTACTCGACGACTTGCACACTTAATCTTCCCTTGTTCAGCTCGTGTGTTCAAATATTTAATCCGTTACACCACTAGCGACAATTATCTGATCTGACTTGACCTAATTTGGACCACATGATTGAGGTCTATCTAGAAATGTTTTATCATGTACATATGGTTTTTCTTTTTAAGAAGTAGGGAGTTTATTTGTGTGATGTTTTAAATGTATTTGTTTTACAGTGTAAATAAAATATTTTAAGACATAAATCTGATTCTTTTCTTGTCTCGTTAGACCAGATTCTAGTTTTCAGTATGGTTTGAATGTCCTAAGAAGATTAAAGGAATTGCAAAGATGTGCATGTTAGGTTACTCGATTTATCTAAACAGAAATCAATGCATGGCCCTATGATAGACTGCCCACTTGTCCAGATTGTACCCCACATCTTGCTCTACAACAGCTGGGATAGACGCCAAAATTGGAGGAGCTGATCCTGATCTGCGGGGGCCAAACATTGGTAAATTTCTTGGGGAAACCCCTCCAGTGTGCTAATATCAGTGCCAACAACTTTGGACCAATCGGCCTCATTGTAGCATGCTGTTTCCAGCTTTTTAAATGTATCTATGTAGTGGAAATCAGTTCTACTTGGATATTGACACTGTCTGAGATATCTGCTCCCAAGTTCAGAATTTGGGAAGTCTTGTGCTACATAAAGTTGTTAGTAGGACTTGTCTGGGTTTACATATTTACAAAAATGTCTCATGATTTTTTAAAATGTGTCCTGCACAGCATCAATTGCCTAAAGACAGCAGCTAATTTATCATCTCGCAAAAGTACTGGCCTGAGATGCGTAAGAAGCAGGGTGGGTGATAAAGTCTCTCTTCTACTTTAGAAAACATTTACTTACAACACTGAATTCCTTACACAATAAACCCATGATTTTGGCAGCAAATATGATTGCCTTTCCTTGAATGTTCAAATCCATTTAAGCTGAACATTGAACTAAAAGGTGGAACACACTGTCTGTCATATCTATCTGTGACAGATTTCCAGTCTTTCAAGGACTCTTTTGACTCTTTTCACTTTTTCCTCCTATTTTAAAGCATAATTGCAATTTAGAGACTAATGATTTGGTAAGTGGCTAATAATAGGTTGGCATTAAAGGGATGGTCTTCTAACGAGCCCTTTCATGTCTCTCCATCTCATTAGTAGCCACGGTGATTAGCAGGAGGTCCTGGGGTTAGGATCGGTCGCAGGAGGCCCCATTACACATCATTAGGGGCCAACGCCAGGAGGGTCTGGAATGAGCCCCATGGAGGGCCCCCGCCTGCAAAGAGCTGCTGTATACCTGCAGGCAGGCTGGCTTAATCCTGGTGTTGTTATGGCAGAGAAGGCATCTTTTCTCTTTTTTTAGCTTTTGTCAAAACATTAATGGTAAGTTTGAATGTTAAAATTTAAAGGGCAGAGAATCACTGGATATATTTTCAGCAGTGAGCAGCATCCATCATCATTTCCGTGTCATTTATATGCAATTAACTGACATAAAGACTTGACTCCAAGTCCTGAGGCCCGATGAGCGGGGTCAAGAAATCAATTTTAATTAGAATTTAATAGGAATAATGTCTGCAAGTCCTTTCTTCTTTTGCATCAACACCATAGCCTCCTCTCCAAACTGAATTTCACAACTTTGTTTAACCCCCGAGAGGGAATTACGAGGTCAGCGCAGTGAAGCCAACCCCCCCCCCCCCCCTCCACCCTGAACTCCACATTCACTCTACACTTGAAAGAGGAGGAAGGTTACATGTTTTGGCATGGAGGCCCAGCTTCTAAATATCTAGAGGACACGGATCTGGCGTTATTCAGATTATGAGGAGGAGAAAGGGCAGAGGGTGGAATAATTGAAGAGAAACATGAGCTGTAGCACCCAAGGGTTTGTGTGCTTGTGTCATCACTGTACGTGTATATGTGCATACTCGTATTTAAAGTAAAAGTGTATAATTAGAGTGCAAAGCGACCTCTGTGCTGGATTAGTGGTTCAATTTAGCACGTCTTGGGTGATTTGGCTGATTTTAAAGAGTGCTGGCTGTGAGCTGGAGGTCCAGCGAGCTTCTCTTTGCAGATTCTCTTTGCATCTCTGGACCAGGGATCTGACAGCGTAGCCCATGGGTGCTGCCGGCTGCCCTCGGCCACTGTCACAGCCGAGACTGGTGCCGGAGCAGATGTGGAGCTGAACTGAGGGAAGTGGGTCATGGTGCTGCAGGCTGTGTACAATTCAAACAAGGCCTTATTATGCACAAGGTAAGTCACGCTCCTTTTTTACTCTTTTCGTGTGTTTGTCTGTGTGTGTGTGTGTGTGTCAAATGAAGGCATGGCTGCTGTGTTAACATTACAATAATCTTTCTTCCCCCAGGAGGCCTCGCAGACGACCCTCAGTCAGCCGAGTTCAGTCTATCGCTCTTTCCATCAGTGTCCTCTGCAGTTGTCTTTTGTAACTTGGGTTTTTTCTTTCTTTTCGAGAGAGGGGAGATGGAAGGAGAGATGATTTTGCGTGTGACGAGGCCTTGGGCGCACGGCTGTGTTTGATGTATTTTTTATGTGCTTAGGCTACTGGTGAACGATGGGGAGGGCGAGGGATGGGGAAGGAGTGAGAGAGGACGCCTGGAGCTGATGCAGTTGAATGGGGATGTTGTTGAAGGAGAAAAGGGAGGGAGGAAAGAGATAGAAGTGTGTGTGCGTGTGTGTGTGTGTGTGTGTGTAGGGGAGGGAGGGAGGTTGAGTTTTTTGGGTTTTTTTTATTTCTGCCGGCAGCAACATTATGTCAGGGGGATGAGTGCAGGGAGGAGAGAGACAGCGAACACTTGTTAAGTCTGTCTGATGTAGCCTCTCTATACCAGACACACACCTCCAGAAAACACACTTACACATGCACGCACACACACACACATATTCAGACACACAGAAACCACTGCCATGCCCCTCTGATCTGACAGTTCCAAAAACATTCAGTCACCAGCTTGGAGAAAATATCACATTGCAACAAATCCTGCAGTCCTCCCTTTTGTGAGGACCGGGGGTATGATGCCGCCTGTCGGTGTTGCATTCTCCATAACATTTTACCTTAAACACACCTGAGACTGTAAATGATGAAGTGTGTTGTCCTAAGACTAAAACATCCCCCGTCAGCTTTATATAATATGCACTCTTATCAGCCCTGGTGATGACGGTGTGTTCGGTGACTAACTGGAGGATTTGGGATTTACTGACGTGATTCTACTTACCTTAAATTCGCTTGAGTGATTTCCTCCATTTCCCAGAAAGTATTTTAACAACCACCAGAAGATGGGCATGGCCTTTTTCTTGTTGAATCCAACTAAAGGGAGATAAACTGATTATACAGTTATCACAGTGAAAGCATCACATGATGATTTGTGTGTGTTTTTGGTGAATTTAAATCCCCGAAGCCACGCAGGGAAAAAAAGTAGTGTTTGTGTTGATATGCACGGTCACAAGTAAAAGTAATTAGCACTAAAATATACTCAATAAATCAGCTCCGTCATAGTATATTCAAGATAATTGGGATTTATGCACATTATTGTTGTTGCAGTGGGTGGTTTTTGTGTAGCTGATTACATTATTTTGACTCTCACCTGGAGAAAACCAACCACAGCATATCAGCACATATACCTCATACCAGCTGTCAAACGCGGTGGAGGAGGGATGATGATTTAGACTCATTTTAAAGCCACAGATTTGGGCACTTTGGACTCGTGATGAACTCCTCTGTATACTAAAGTATTCTAGGCTCCAGCGTGTCTGCCAGTAAAAGCTAAACCCAAACTGGGTCGTGCAACAGGACAATGACACCAAGCAGAGCAGCAAATCTACAACAGAATGGCTGAAAAAGAGAAGAATCAAAGAGTTGCTATAATCCAGGTAAAGTCCAGACCTCAACCCAGTTGAAATCATGTGGCAGGACCTTAAGAGAACTATGCATAAATCAATTCCAAAAAACTTCAATGAACTGAAGAAGAGTAGTCCAAAAAGTGTTTTTTCAGATGGTGAAAGGTCTGCCCTGCAGGTCAGTTTAGCACCCAGACTCTTCTACTACAAAGTCCTGCTGTTGTAATAGCAGTATGCAGCTGTTCTTTGTTTTGCTGAAATATGCAAGACCTTCCCTGGAAATGTCATCTAATGGAAGTATGTGAGATGTATATGTGATGATGTCTTTCTAGATGTACAAGCTGCCAATTCCAATAGGCGCTAATACCATCAGAGATGCAGGCTTTTGAACTAAGCACCGATAACAAGCCAGATAGTTCCTCTCATCTATAGTCCAGAGGATGCAGGGTCCATTGTATTTTCAAAAACAGTGTCAAATATTACAATTATACTGTTTTGAGATTCCCACGTGATCCTTCAAAGGATAACAGCAAGTGCCGGAGTCTGTGGGAAGCTGAGTAAATGTGTTGGTGACACAGAGTTCTCATGATGTTGTCAAGGTCCCCCTTGACTTCTGTTACCACAAGCTTCTTCGTTTCCCTTAAAATGAATCTAAAATCTATCTCAGTAGATATCATATCGTTATATCTGACAGAGAACAGGATGTGTGCACAAACATTTAAACACAAGTATAAAATTTTCATTTTTGTGTGTTCTATGCATTTCTAGCAACGCATCAGGGAAAAAAGAATAACATTTATGGTCATTTTAATGCTGTCCGATGTCAAAAGAGGTCAAATGGGACCTTAACGCTGTGCAAAGGTTATGTATGAATGCAATTTTGGTGTCAGTCACTGATCCAGTTTGCATCTGTCCTGCAAAACAAGACAATATGGAAACTTAGAACATCCAGCATGTCGAGAACTGACCTTTTTAAGTTTAGTATGAGACACAGATTTGTCACGGGGAGAGATTAAATGTATTTGCAAGACTTAATGAATACATAACTGTTATACCGTGAAATTCCACCAGGCCTACAACTGTAAATTACATCAGTGTTAAGGTTTTTACACACTTTATTGTTTTTGTGGTTTTAATTTTGACTGAATAAAACTGTCCCTTTCTCATATACTAAAAAATAAAATAAAACAGTGAAAGAGAGTTAGATGTTCTCTAACAATTAAAACCCCCATATCTCTTATTTTATATCTCACATATGCATAGCTATATGTTGTGACTCATGTAGACGTTATTATGTATTTGCTGGGTGACCCCCCACCAGCCAACCTCGCAAAAGTAAAGTGACATCATAACATAAGGGAGTTTAAACCATGATCTAAAACAGTTATAACATGTAGCATAATAATATTTCAGCTGATAGTGCAGTTTGACCAGCTTCACATTGACATAATGTCATTAAAATGTCATTAGAACAAGGGCCATAAAAGTAAAACCACCCCCTCCAAACTCCAGCTGCAGCCAGATGTAGAAAGAGGGGGTGAATGGCACTACAGTAAAACCATGTTGGTTATATTAAAGAGATCCTATGGATGGATTATAAACCACTTTTTAAACTTCTACATTGTGTTTATGAATGAGGATTTCCATAAAGGTACCCAAGAATTATTATTATTTTTGCCCATTTTGAGCTGCTTTTATTTCTTTTTATTTGTTCATTTATTTTACTTGCTGGATTTCCTCCATGGAAATAAGTTTGGTAGCTACCACCCACAGAATTAGAATCCATTGTAATAAAAAAGACGCTCGTTTCTGGGAATTCAGACCCATTGTTGAACAAACAATAAACACAACAGGCTTTCTGTCCTCGCACCGATTCATTCTCCACTGTTTCCTTTTTCCTTCAGTCCCAGCCCAGTTTAGGAAATGCTCTTAGTCGCGCAGCCTTTTCTTTTTTCTAGAGCTACCGAGTTAGGCTGAGAGGAGGAGGAGGAGAGAGGAAGATAAACATCACACAGAGGAGGGTCAGAGGAGGGGAAAAATTGGGAGGGCGCAGTGTCCAGCTTGTCTATCGAGCAACAAACCGGCAAAATAGGTAAGAAAAAACTGGAACCTCGTGCAAATAGATTCACATGTCTGACTTATGCAAGCGGTGAAAGGGAGATGAAGGGCAGGCTCTGAGGTTGTTTTATATGAGAAGGGCTAGAGTGGAGACTGCACAGATATGGGGTGAGCGTTACATAACGCAGCGCAGATTAAATATCCCTGCTTTTTCCTCTACATTTCTGAGTATATTTTTATTATTATTATTGTTTGAGGATGAAACTCTGAGGCGTTTTTGAGCTTTAGCAAAGAGCAGTGCTCGGATGAGGAAGAAGAACTGTCGCGTTTTAGGCTTTATTATCCTGATATTCTCCAATAAGCCGTAAAATGCAGCCACTGGGCGCCATTGGACGCCTTTTTCACGTTTTCTACAGAGCCAGGCGTCCTCATTTCAAGATTATAGGCATCCACCCAGCAGCAGGACTGCTTAGGTATTATTTTCCTTTATTTTCATCGCGCTTACGGCAACAAATATGGTGTTTTTGCACTCTGAGCGAAAAAATACACTCGTTATCAACATGAGAATTATTTTATTCTCCCATTTCAAGCGCCAGCACTGCGGCCAAAAACGCGTCGATTTCGGGCGGTTTGTCCTCGTTTCTCTCGCCGTGGTTAGAGCTTCAGCATGCGCGCTCGCGACACCGCCACCATCGCTGTCCTTCAGCACCACGTGAGCGCGCGTGCATAGGAAGAGGACAGGGGACTGATTGACAGCAGCCTGGAGTCAGGATTAGAGAGATTTCCATTCTGAGGAGACATGTAAATATTTGACGCTAATAGAAATGGAGTGCGCAGACCAGCCTGTAGTTATAGACGTTATAAACAAGGAAAGTGTGTGTGTGTGTGTGTGTGTGTGTGTGTGTGTGTGTGTGTGTGTGTGTGTGTGTGTGTGTGTTTGGCCCCAGTGGGCTAGGCATTGAATTTTCCTCTGTTTTTGTTTTTGTTGCTTTAGCTCATGACTGCATTTTAGCTGATCTTTTTTTAATCCTCCTCCTTTCGCCCATGAAGAACTTTTCTTTGTTGCTTTGTTGTGCTGCCATGTGATGACAGGTTTAAGCAGCTACACACTGTGCAGGCCTGCGACACAGATTTATTTATTGTTTCACTGTGATTTGGCTTGACTTTCTTTTGTTAGAGCATATTGCACATTTCTCAATGCAACGTCTGATTGATGTTCTGTTTCTTTAACACACTAAGATGTTTTTCTGCAAAGGAAGCCAAAAACCTTAAATGTTATAGACTGAAGCTATAAGCACTAGAAACTTAACTATGGATCTCAAGTAAGTCATGTCAAGTAGATTTTCATCTTCTATCTAAATTTTTGGCTCCAGAAAGTTGAGAAACATTCAAAGTGATGTACATAGTGGGCAAATGTCCAGCGGTGCGGTGTGTACAGGTTATTTGAAGTAAAGAATGGCACTACCAGTACTTTGATGTTATGTTCCTTGTCATTTCAGTGAGAATCAGTCGAGGCCAGTGATGCTTCATAATCAGGACCAGCCTCTGAACTCAGCCTACGGAGGCTCCAACAGTAGTTCCTCGTTCCAAAACAGGAAGTGCGACAAAGACGGCAACTTCAACTTCCTGCCAGGGAAAGATGATGAGGACTACACGGGCAATGTAGAAGGAGGAGGAGATGAGAACCGAAACCAGGTGCGGCCCCGAAACTTGGGCCCACTTGGGCGTGACCCCCCAAACTCAGGGGTTCTGTCGCCGCGCTCCCGCATGTCCTGCTGGAGCCGCCTTGAGCCTTTGCCTGAAATCGAAGGTGGGGACGATGGTTATGGTAGAGTGCCCCCTGATGGAGCGGAGGAGAGGAGGATGGAGGAAGAGGAGGGAAGGATGATGATGAACCAGGGTGATGAGAAGCAGAGAGAGAAGAGGGAGCAGCAGAGGAGGAAGGGCAGCACAGACTTCAGAGGAAGACAGGAAGAGGATTATGATGCACTGCTGGACGACGAATGGGGAGACAGTGACTCCGAGTCTGAGTACAGCTACCGGTCTGGCGGCAGCATGTCTTCCCTCAACATGGAAAGCGGGGGAGAAGGGATGCTCATGGGAGGCCTGGACCGCATCGGTGTCGGGGAACCAAAATCGAGTCATCCGGAAAGCGGCCCAGCAGGAAACAGAGACCCAGCCACGAGACAAAGAAGCTTTAGCCGCAAGTCCCTCCCAGCAAGCAACCTGGGAAATCTGGAGGAAGGAGTGGAAGATCAAGACGATGATGACGATCAGTCCTCCGACTCAGACGGCGAGATGCCAGAGCTGATGGACACCGTGTGGACGCTGCGGGACCGTGAGCGCTTCAAGGCTCAGGAAATGGAGAAGCACCAGGTGCAGCTGACCATGTATCGCCGCCTGGCGCTGATCCGCTGGGTCCGCACCCTTCAGGGCCGCGTCCAGGAACAGCAGAACCGACTTCAGTCCAGCTTTGATGTCATCCTCACTCAAAGGAAGGAGTTGCTGCGAATGGGCGCCGCCGCTGCCATAGCCAACACTGCTCCCGCTGCTGCTGTCAGCCAATCGTGAGAGGAAACAAGTGTTTATAAAATTACACTTTTGCTCATAAATTTCCCCTGGAAAAAGGAAGAAAAATCTCCCATCATCCCGTCAGACATTTTTAAGCTTTATGTTGCCTATTGTTGCTCATCTTCCCCATTTTCCCATACAGAGCATCAATTACTGTATCAAACTCATCTTTGGGCTGCTGAAGACTGGCGTTAACTTCAGCTTCTACACAAAAACCAAAATGTCACATGACTTAGGATATATTCTCATTAAAGCAATGACTATATGAACTCTTGAGTGTTGTTATAATATGATGTTTATATCAGAAATGTCCTACATGCTGTTGTTACTTGTCTTGACCTCTGCGTAAAAAAAAACAACCCAAATCCCTAAAAGTGTTAGAAAACATCCATGTGTTAGAGATGATTTCTACCAGGAGATGCTGTATATAATTATGATCGATTAAAAGAATAAAGTATCCTTCTATCTAATGTTTTGTGTGGATGTTTTTTTTAATTTAACTTTTAAACAGCTTAATCTAGATTGAGCTCATTTCTAATAGACACATCTGAGAGAAAGACTAAGGCTGATAACTCCACTTCAAGAGCACAGAGGCTTCTTTTGATTCCTGACGAACATTTTAAGAAGCTGGTTTATCAAAGTTCCCTCAGAACAGATATGACTAAAGAAGGCCAGTTTTTATCTTCTGTAGCTGTACTTGCTGTACTTGGAGCCTTGGGCCAATGCCCTTTGAGCTCACAATTGCCTCTTTGTCAGCTGAACAAAGTTGTTTTGTATCTGCTCATCACACGGGGCTGGGAGCGTGTGTTCTGCAGGCAGTGTGATAGCCGTGTGAGGGCTCAAGCCTCAATCTTTACGGACTGGGCTTCCGCCGCAGGCTCTCCGAGATCATCTCACCTCTTTCTAAGTGCGTGTATGTGTGTGTGTGTGTTCAGAAAGATACCAGCCACGCTGCCACCCTGTAATCTCCGTCCTGGGCGAGTCGATGGGAGTCGCTGGAAGCCCTCGGGGAGCTTCAGTCTGCGCCCCGGGCCGCTGCGGGTCCTATCCGGCCTCGGTGAACAGACGTCGGTCCGGTTGCGCGCAGGAGCCAAACCCCGGGGCAAGTTTAGGATAATCCCCAGCTATGCCTCCAAACCAATTCCAGTTTATTTATTTTTTTCCTAGCTTATCGCTTTTCTTGGACGCGCAGGCACCGTACAGAAAGTCTGAGTCCATTTCCATATTGATCCGCTGTTCGTTGTGTTTGCGAGGCGACAAATCTGAGCGGATAACATGTTTACAGCAGAGTAGTGACTTGTATACAACGTGATACAGAAAACATCCTCAAAAAAGGGACATCTGGGAACAAACGTGCCTTTGATGGGGATTTTGTAAACCGCGGAGACTTGATTTCAAGGTAGTTAGAGGTTATAAATGAAGTGAGACAAAGCTCACGAAGATAAATGAAGCTGCAGGGGCGCGAAGGGGAAAAAAACCCACGGCTGATCAGTTTTACCTCGGGATAGAGGGTTCCAGTATCTTTAGAGCATATGACAATATTTTAGATGTGTGGTTCAGTATTAAAATATCCGCTGGTGCTAAGCTTATTAACTGTTTCCTCCATTTAAAAAAGAAGGAGGCTTTGTGTAGATTAAATGTATCTAGTGACTTTATTAATGGTTAATAAATTACTTATTATGCTTTTATAAATGCGTTGTAAGCAGTGATTAGCACGAGACAGGTTTATCTTGTCGGCCTATATAACGTTTCAATAACAACTCAAAGACGTTAAGGATTAATAAAAACATTATTTAATGACGTCATTTTAACAGTAAGTTAACCAATAAAGATTTTTAAACTGTTTTTAATAGTTAGTGTTAAAATCTATCTATGACTTGTTTTTATTGTTAAACTGCTAAAAAATTGGTTTTAAAAAACTGCTAAAAAAGTTTGTAACAAATAGACTCGCATGTTCTCATTCAGTATTTTTCCAGAAGTTCAGAGGTCAAAGTGTTCAATGAGATCTCCAATGAGACCATTAGGTTGGAGGAGAATAAAGGCCACGAAGGGACCTGGAAAACTCAGTAAATTGTTTATTAGAGACAATGAGGGCTTTATTAGTTTAATAGTGGCATCATGCAATATTTCCAGGATAATGACTATTTATATCCAACTTTCATGAAAAACACTATGTAAAGTATGCAGGGTTATTATTATTATTGTTTAACTTACATTCCTTAGACTAAATACGTTCTTCGACGTGACCGTCGGGGCCCTGCTGCGGGCGCATTGCGCACATCTTCTGCAAACTCGGTAAATCAGTCGGTTACTAAAAATAAAAAATACAAAAAAAAAAACTTACAAAAAAACGAAACCCTGGAATGACAGGCATGGCGTTAGATGACTTTTTTTTTCAGAGCAAAGCTTCCCGGGGAGCAGAGAGGTGCGCACAGCTGGGCCTTGTGGCACATCCCCAAGGCAAGTGGGAGCGCCAAGAGGCTCATCTGCATTTTTCTGTTTTGTAACACACTTCACTTTTTTTTTTTCAAACAACCAGAGCACCCAAATCCAAATGTTTTAATGTCTGATGGAAGGTTTCAGAGTCTTTGCTTTACGATATATTTAACCCACAGAGAAAGGGTTGTAACACTTCTCCTTCCGGGCTGAAGTTTAAGACGCTTAATCGCGAGTGTTGTTAAAAGAATTATACTGTTTTCTTCTAAAGTGTATTTTGGTGGTATCATCATGTATTCTAATAGCAGACATGTGGTTACCTATAAAATACTGACTGTGAAAACTGATTTTTTTAAATGAGCTTTTTTATGCTTACATTTAAAGACGAATGTGCACAAAAGAAAAATCTATCGATTGTTAAAATATATATTTAAAATATCAATTTTGCGCCCTGATTCTCATGCCCTTTGGTGATATATTCTTTCTCGTGTAGATTTTGGTAGCTGTGCATGTTATGCCATCGATCAGTGGTTGCAAGCCTGGAATTAACTGATTTATTTGTTGACACTTGTGTATTTTTTTAAAAATCGATGCTCTGTAGAAAACATATCCAAGGTTGCCAGGTTTGCTACACTACCTTGTGACGTTTTTTCCCTTCGAGCAACGGGCACTCAAAGTCTTTATAGCTTCCACAGTGAGATTCTTCACACCTGCATATTTTTTGTGATGAATCATTTACAGGAAACGGAGCCGCATGGAACCATTCACAAATGTATTAGATTAGCCAACTTCTCAGCACAAAACGCGTTAGAACCTGTTAAAAATAGTATCTAATCATCAAGATGGCGCAGGGACGGAGGAAAACATCCTCCCTACCAGACTATGAAAGAAAATAGAGCTACGTATACTGGGGGGGAAATAATTTTTGAAGGTCAGTTTAAAGATGCTCTCTAATGTGATTAACTTCAGCTTTGAGGGAAGATTATTTTAATGAAGTACAGCAGATAAAAGATGTGTGATGATGAGTCATCAGCCAGTATTAGGATAACCGGAACACCACAGACTAAATGTAGGGATAATGTGAGACACATTACTAATAAATGTGCAACTTTACAAACAACCTATGTGGGCTAAATGTTCGACATGTTTTTATTGTTGTCTGTGTGTCTTTATATGCTTGTGTGTTCATCGTTTCTATCCTAATAATTGTTAAGACTGTTTTTTCAGGTTCAGCTAAACATCTTTGGGTTTCACTAACAATCTTTCTTGAAGGTGTTTACTTCATTTTTTTTTAAAGGAGGGGACACAGGGACAATATTAATACTTAAACCCCAAACTAAGTGTACATGCTACTGTGTGGTGTGAGGGAGTGATGGAAACTGTGCATCAGTCTATTAAATCCAGAAGTAATTAGAAGGAAGAAATTGAACAGCAGAAGAAGGGGAAACAGCACATGTAGTACAAGACAGAGCTAAGTAGAAGTAATTCACCACAGGGCACCATGGCAGGTCACGAGGGCAAGGTTTCACGGGCTGCTTTAATATCCACCATGACTGTTGTCCATTTTATTTGTTTAGACTGGTGGCAAACCCACGGCATGACCCCCTGCAAAGAACAGCCTCAAGACTCTAAGGAGGGAGATTTTTTGTATTGAGATCACGAGTCTCGGGACCTTGATGTTAACTAGCAATTCAAAGGGTGGAGATAATAACCCAGCTGTCCTCGTATCATGCTGACCATTCATGAGGAACACAAAGTGTTTCGTATATGTCTTCCACTTGTCTCACAGAGGGGGATTGTGAACAGAAAGGAAGGGGGGAGAAAAAAGTATTTAAATATGTGTTCAGTTTTTTTCATCTTGAGCCAGTTACAATGTGAGGCAAGGTCTAAAAATGCTGTGCAGTCCCACAAGAAGTGGGACACCTGATCACCCTGGTGGGATATTAGTAAAGGAGACCTGAATGGACTGACTTTAGATTGCCTGAGCAACAAGGAGGAACAAGGAGACTCCAGCATCCACTAGGGGGGGATACTCCATCACACACCCACTCGGTTCAGACCGTCACCTCCTTTTGTTTTTGTGTTCTGACACCAGAGGTCAGCAGCGTGCACATCGATGGCTCATCCGGCAGTGTGTGCAGCAGTGGTGCACTTAATGGGGGACCACCAGGGATCCGCAAAGGAGGGTTTCTATTGGGACATATTTTCAAACAACCCCCATTTTTTATTCTTTTTTGTGGAACAACAACAAAATAAATAAATAATTAAGATTAAAAGCTCTCTTTCTAACCTTTCTACAGTTTGGGTTTAAGTTTACTTAAAAAGAAAGAAAAGAAAAAGCACTAAAATTATTTTGTAGCCAGTGCTGAATTTAACTTGCTGCTGTGTTTGCTCAGGAGGCCATGGGCTCAAATGTGGAGAGCCACACAGGAAATGCAATACCAAAAATAAAAACATTTGTGACTTCTTCTTCATCAAAATCATGCGTGTAGCACAATCTTCTACTGTGTGTTTTTTGTGTTTCAGCTTTATTTTAAACATTTTGGAATCTCGAGCTGAATAAAGTTATACAGGATCTGAGCCAAACTCACTCGACACACAGAAACAATGTAACACCAAAGTTTGACCCAGGATTTTGTGTCATTATTTGAACACTGTTGTTCCGTCACTTATCCAAACTGATGCTCTCGTGTAGATATTTTTTGGAACTTACTTATCTCTGCTTGTTGTTGTTTGTTAACACGTATTTGTTTCGGCCCCTCTTCACAAATCTGCCACGCACTTTAAAGTAAAACTGCATGGATGTACCCAACAAAAGGTCATACTCATCATATCTGATCTTGAATAAAAAGTCAGTCCGAAAAAAAAGGATGTCAAAAGTGAAATGATGAATTAATCCAAGATGTACTAACCAAGTGGAGAGCTATTAATTGAAGCACTGCCTGGATTATTAATCCCATTTTAGATCAATAGGCTGTTTTGGTGCTATCATCTGTGCCACTGTTGGTTGTTTACTCAAGAATATGATATGGGTTTGCTCTTTATTATTATTATTTATTTAAATAATCTCTTATATATTATACTTTTTAACTGGTTGAAAACAGTCTCTGTATCTTGTTTCCTGAAACATGTTTTCTTTGTTGTCTAAAAGGTTCATATCCTAAAACGTACAATTTTTTTCTTTCTTTAAATAATAAAAACAAACAAACTATGGATCCAAGTTTTTTTTTTAAGGAAATAAAAGCCAACACAACAGCATTTGTCCCCCTTGTTGTCCTCATCAGGCCTGCAGTGGATCTGCGCCCCACAGTTTGAAAACCACTTGTTTACCATCTCTTAGGAATTTACTATTGTTGCATTTTATAAATTGAAATGTAATTTTTACACAAGCAAATATTAAATTGTATTATGTTTAAAGGGAACCTGAGCTTGTTTTGTTTGTCCATTCGGTTAAATAAAAAGTTATATAAAATTAAGAAATACCAGTGCTCTTGAATACAGTTACATTATAACACTGATCCAAACTATCTCAATTTGGAGCCAGTGACTTTAGTGTGCTGTATTAGTTAAACAGTCCTTGTGATTTATTATCTGATGGTTCCAAAATCTCTGTCAATATAAGAGCTTGTCAAATATCAACAAGACGCTGATAAAAACAAGTAAAACACTGTGTCTTTTCACTTTATTTCTGGACTCTACTGACAGCCACCCCCTGATGTTTTGTTCATTCATGTCTGTGTAAAGCTGTAAATCCTTTCCTGCTGTCACATTTACCTCCCTGTGTACGTTAGCTACAGAGACTCATATCTCTCTGTCCCGACACTAAAATTCCCCACAGATTAAGATTCCTCAGGACAGGATCTGCAGTCTTGTATCCAGATGCCCTTGACATGCAAAAGTTCGGGAGTCCCTGCTGCAGCCGCGGCTTTAGCTGTTGCGTCGGGCTTTTTTTGAACACAGAAATACATATATACCCTATCATACTCTCTCCCCTTCTTCCCTCTGCCTGATGTAGTGTGACAGTGTGTTCGCCCGCAGCACTCTGCTGGCGTGGAAACAATCAGCTTTGACAGAAAGGGGGTGGTGGTGGAGGGGATAGAGGGAGGCAGAGGAAGAGGGAGGGATGGTGGGTGAGGAAGGGTGGAGGGGAAGCTGCGGCCTGAGGCCTGTGTATGATGAACTGGATAGAAAGACCCGTCATGAGAAGAGAAACAACACACAAACATAATAGATAGATAGATAGATAGATAGATAGATAGATAGATAGATAGATAGATAGATAGATAGATAGATAGATAGATAGATAGATAGATAGATAGATAGATAGATACTTCCTGTTTTTGTCTTTTCCCCTGTCCTCACTGTTGTCTTGATTGAATTCACCTGTGCCTTGTTATCCCTCTTTGTGTGTTTTTGTTCTGGTAGGTAACTTTAGTTTCGTATAGTCTTCTGTTTTTGCTGTTTCTCCGTATTAAATAAAGCGTCTCCTTCTTTTTGTCAACACTTGGGTCTCTATTATGGACCTTATTGCCACCTTGATATTGATATAAAGAAAAAAGATACACTCCCGAGTCCAGCTTATTTAAGACATAAAAATACTTGTTTTATTTTTGTCCCTTTTTTAATCCCTTCATCTCTTTTCTGAATGTTTACATTGTCCCAGCCTTTTCTGTTAATTCGTTTATATGGGTACTTTCAAAGCAATATTACTCTCAAGAGACCCATACCTGCGTAAATTATCAAATACCCTAAAATGTGTTAAGTATAATTTAATGAGTGTGGAGAAACTCTCTTTATGAATTACAGCAGAAGTTTAATTAAATGTCTCAGTGTGTTTAACTATCAGTTATCATTACTTTACTCATTCCTGCAGAGCCCAATTATTAAATTTAAATAATTTACAGTCTCATTAACAATAGATTTACTACATCTAAATGTTCCTGGCTAAGTTCACACTGCAAACCTTTGTGCTCATTTCTGATTTATTGCTCATATACGTTTTTTTTCCCCCCTTTTGCTTTGTTCTTAATGTTGTTCTTGTCCTGAACTATTCTGCAATGTGCAAATGAGCAATACGGTCACAGAGATCATGCTGCTTTGCAGAAGTCAGTGTGCAGTGCTGTGCTTGTAAGAAGCCAGTGAATTTGTGAGAAGGTGACAACGAGGATGTTAATTATGGCTTGGTGTTCAGGTAAGCAGGTGAGTGGGGTCATCACATGAATGGCTGCCACGGCCAATCAAAATTGTGGATTTGATCCAAAATGTTAGGATGTGACTTTAAATAAGATTCAAAGGAAAACTGTCCATTCAGACTTTGCCTCGGCGATGATGGAGGACACAACAAAGGACGTAAGTAAACTGAAGGTTTACATACACAAGGAGATGAGGGCGGAGTGGAGACACCTAGAGAGAAACACACAGCAGAGCTGAATCTAACTGAGGCAAGGGATACAAAACTAAACATAATGCACATGAGCGGCTTTCAAAATAAAGTAGGAAGCCTCAAAACTGAGACAGACAGCGACACAAACTTGACATCAGTAAACAGACATGACTGACTACACACAGGGGACACTGGGGAGGACACACAGAGAGGAGAATTAAACAAACTGGACACGAAAGGGAACAAAATTAAACAGAGAAATGAGATCTAGAAACATGAATAACTAAACTAGGAAACAGTGGAAATACTAAACCAGGAGACTAAACAATGAAAACTAGAATGCAATCGTAATAACTCAGAGCCAGGAGAAAAAAAACATAGGAATCATAAAAAATCACAGAGGTGATTCAAAGTGGTTACCATTCATCTGTTTTATAAAATATAAAATATATTGAATACACAGTGATAACAGTGAATACAAAGGACAAAAAATATTCTAAAGAAGAATATTCTTTATTCACTGCTTCAACAGTGTCAAAGTCCGGGCACTGGGGAGGCCAATCCATGACTGATAACATTCCACTGTGTGTTTTTCCATCCAGATATGCTTTTACTGCAATCGCAGTGTGTTTGGGATCTCTTTCATGCTGAAAAAATAAGCTGATGTCAATCAGAGACTTCCCAGATGGCATTTCATGCTGGAAATCTGATAATACACTTTTGCTTTTACAATTCCAACAGATCCCCAACACCACTGACTGAAACATAGCCTCAAACCATGATAGATCGTCCACCGTGTTTTACAGATGGCTGTATCTTTCTCTAACGATTGAAACCAAAATGTTCCAAATTAGATTTATCACACCGAGAGACCTGTTACCACTGATTTTCCCTTCCTCTTGACAGCCACCTTTTTTTCCTATTTCTTAAAGACATGACTTTCAGATACTGTTTACCTGCTGTAGGTAGTTTTTAAAGCCTGTGTAGACACAACACTGGGTTCCTTTTTACACTTGAATGAATCACAGCTACACATTCCTCTGAAAATGGTGACGTACAAGGACTGGACTGAAAATAAGTGATAAAGCAGCCAATGTCTAAGAAAACCTTAAAAACTTTTGCTCAAGACCACTTAAAAACATTATAAGAATGTCTGCCTCTTTAAAAGCAAAACACATAGAAATGAGGGGTGGCTCAAGACTTTTGCACAGTACTATAGCTGGATGGATTGACGAGTTTAAATATACAAATAAAGCATGATCTAAATCCTCTGCTGTACTGCATATTAGCAAACAGTAAACATCTGCTGATGTGTTGTAACAACCTGTTGAAAGGCGCAAAAAACTTCAGATCATTTAAGGCCTTCCTGACCTGAGTGTCGCTCTCCCACTTGACTCTCTTTTCTGATTTAGTTAAAGCCATCAGGTCCTTTAAGAGGGTCTCTCTCAACCTCTTCAAACATCTTGTCAGGCTCTGATTCCAGGACTTGAAGCTTGTGTGTGAAGAGGGGTGTGTGCGTGTGTTGATGGTTCAGCTGCCTCGTCTGCTATAACCAGCTAATAAATATGAAAACAGCAGGTTAAAACTTTTTTATTCGTCCCGTGCCTGAAAGGATTATACCCTTCTATAGAGTCCCGTGAAAAATCCCCCAAACCTCATAATGCCCAATGTTGTCCCATAAAACTGTGTTGAACAAAAGATGGAGAAAGGGGGCTTTTTCACGCATAAGGGGTTTTCTCAAGAGCGCATTGAGAGGAGCCCCGGCCGGGATCCGCCCATAGATTATCTGGCTGTCGGTGAAAGCCCGGCTGGGAGAGGCAGGTGCGTGTGCCAGGCAAAGGGGGGTCGTGGGGGCCCGGTGACCGAGCAGAGGGTGGTGAACTATGGGGAGTGCTGCGCAGCTGCCAGCAGGAATGTTTGCAGATTGTCACTTCCATTTAACTTGCTCTTTTTCTCTCCTCTCCACCCACCCACCCCAGCCTAGAGATGGAGCCGGTCTCCCAGGTTTCCCTCCCACCTCCGAGCCACAGAGATCAGACTAAACGGTGACACCACGGCCACAAAAGCGACAACCGGCGCGGGTCGTCTCCGCCCCTGCAGCGTGAAATTGTGGATTAAACTGATAAGGAGGAAGAATGATACTGATCCCACATTTTTTGAGGGCGCTTTAGAAGGCTAAGCGAGTGCGATGTAACTGGTAAAGCAGGGTTAACACACTGTAGTCCCCAGAGGCTTCTTTCATACAGGTTATTGGATTTTAGGCTTCTTTTTTTTTTTTTTTTTGAAGTGCAATCTTTAACATATGGTGGCCTGTAGACAGAACTGAGGCTCTTTAATAATGCAGCTCATAAATTTATCTCTGCAACTTTGCCCGAATTTACCAAAATAAAATAAAAGATGCAAATTGCATGTCCCCTGAACTCAGAAAGCATTCATTTGTCACGTGGAAGCATTACCTCTTATCTTTACTTTCATGCACTCGCAGGAAAAGTCTTTGCAAAATTAGGAAAATGCATTTATCACAGAGGATAGTCGTCCGCCATGTTGACCCACACAGGCTGCATCTTTGCCTGGAAATGGCCCTCTTTGCACCCTACCTTAGTCTCTAATCTCTTCAGTCCAAACTGTGTCCTCTTTCCAAACTGTGGCCTGAGGCTACGTGTGGGTCCTCAACATAATCCCCTTCAAAACTCTGCAGTCCCTGTTATTCCACTGGGAATTGGCAAAAGTGCTTCATGTCAGAGCAGCACAAAGCTCAATGCTTTTTCACACCATCTTCCAGCAAAAAGGGATTAATGTCCTCACCATTATGAATAATGAGAATGAATAACAAACAGCTCCCTGTTTATCCCACTCGATTAAATAAAGGAAAGAGTGTCCTTGTGCTTTTTCATTGAACTGTCTTGAGGGTGCGTATGGAGGTCGTATATAAATAAAAGAAAAGCCTAAAAGCCATAAATTTAGTCAGCATGTGATGCTTCAAAGTGTTCGCACTGATTTCATCTAGTGACTAATGTCTCAGCCAAGAAATCTGATTTCTCCATATTTCTGTACACAAAGAGCTCTAGAAAATGTTACCTAATTCATTGTATTTAATTTGATAAATTGACCCTGAATTGGATAAGTGATAGAGAATGGATGGATGGATAATTTGACCTTGCTGTGGCTTTTAAAATAAACAAAAATAAAAAAATACTGATGATTAAACTTGTATTTTTTTTTCACTTGTGTTGTTTAATTTTGAGTCTAGCAAAATGGCAATATGAAAAGAAAAATGCTGGGCGTATGAGTGTGCATGAGAATTTTTCAAATTTGTATCAGGTCAGTGTATGCTGAAGTAATCTACCTGAACCAAAAGCTCAGGCTCAGACCTTTCTGCTCCTGACTCTGTTTGGTGTCAGAACAATGTGAAAGCAGATATCCCTAATATAGATATCACTGCAATAATGCAGATATCACTCAGGCACAGCGGCTCCACCCACCTGCTGTTCAAACCTTCTGTTTGTGAGGAGCAGCCAATCAGGAAAAAGTTCTCTTAAAGGCAGAGTAGTTTAAATAAATGGTTTAAGACAGAGGAGGAACTGAAGGGCTTCACCAACGCTCAGTCAACCTTAATTACTTTTTTTTAAAAAAAGCCCTAACAAGAAATAATCAATAACAATTGCAACCAAATCAATTTAAATAATACAAAAAGCATCCAGTTTTTTACAGCAGGGATTCTTAAACTGTGGCGTGAGCCCCTCTGGTGCTCACAGATCTGCTGCAGGAGACCAGATAAACCTTACACTGATATTGTTTTCACATTTATTTTTTTTATATAAAGGTTTATGCTCTTAGGTTTTACTCATCGGACTGATAGGACCAGCAGACACTGTTGGGTGATCTATCTAAACAGTTTAGCATGCAGCACCTTGTATCTGCCTTTCATTTCCTTTTGCACATTTCCAGCATGCAGCAACTTCTAAGTCACTGCTACAGCAAACTGCTCTCAGTTGCATCAGGATGAAATTAATATGTAACCAAAATTGTTTTTTTAAAAAAAGCCTCTAATCTTAAGTGTGAAATATGCTTTTGTGTGTATTTTGTTTGTCTTTTGCATCGTGATTTTAACATTTCTGTTTGTTGTATCTCAATAATCAGCATTTCCCAACAAACATGTGTTCATAACTAGATATACAATAAAACCCAGCATTTATGGATTAAATACAATGTGTTTCAAAAGCAAAATTCAATTTTCAAATGAACTTCAGCAACTTTAAATTGACTCTCAAAGTAGGTGAAGGTAAGTAAGTAAAATTTTATTTATATAGCACCTTTCAAGACAAAGATCACAAAGGGACCTGCTAGGGACATGGGGCTGTAGAAGTTCAATAATGTACGCTGGTGCTTGTCCACAAAGAGCTCCAAAAGTCAGAACCAGAATCTTAAGATGAATTCTGAATTCAATGGGGAGCCAATGTAGCTGTATTAGCCACGGTGTCACGGGTGACTACTTAGAAGATTTGGTCAGAAGCTTTGCTGCAGCGTTTTCAACAACCTGCAGACGTTCCAGAGAGTTTTTGCTTAGACAGATAAACAATGATATGATGATGGCAATACTCTCTTTGGGCTTGGAAAAAAGAATTAAAGTGAGCAAATAAAACAAACTAAAACAAAAAAAGTGATAGACCAACACTTTCACAGCAAAGTGTTACCAAAATTGTAGTTATGTCACCTTAAAACGCCTCCTCTGAATCACATACAGCATTTTTCTACTCAATTTGAGCACTCGTATCTCATGTAAGGATACTTGAACATACTCGTTTGAGGAACCAGGATCAAACTACCAACCCTCCAATTACAAAACAGCTAGCTCTACCTCCTGGGCCAAAACAGCTCTGCAAATATTCACCAAATTTACTTCTTTTTGCTCAGTATTTACCAGCACTGACTCAAAAGAGGAACATGTTCATCCTTTCATTTATTTAAAACCGTGTGAATAAAGTTTCAAATACTTTCCTCTGTTTTATTAAGGTGTTATTTCTTGTCTGGATCACTGGAGCTAAGATTAAGTATTTAACTTTAAGATAAAATGCTATAAAATCCATTAAAAATCTCTTGAAGCGTCTCTTCCTAATCATGGCCTAAATGTTTGCCTTCCTTTCATATTTTCTCCCCTTTGTTCGCTATTTTCAGTAGCTTACTGAATGGACAGAGCTGGTAACACACCCAACAACAGAAGCATTGTTTCAGTCATTAGAAATGTAAGGTTCCTTTCATCATCTCCAGATACTGCCCTCTTCTCATCTATGAACATCTAAGAATGTTTCAGTAGAAATAAATAATAGTCGATAAGATGAAAACCCATAAAACTAAAAAAAAAAATCCCTAATTTTAGTGTCAAGATTTGCCGTTTGTTTTTCCTTAAAGTGTCTCATCTGTATCATACTTATATTACATTTATCTTTCACTGATTGTCTCTGATTTTCCAACAAGCACAACTCTGCACCAACATCTGCCAAACAGACAGTGATTCATGGAATAATGAATGAGAGAAGCATTTCTCTTAGGAGACATAAACGATGATCAATGTGACAAATCAGCTTTAATACCCCCCTCCCCCACCCCAAAAAAAGGTGGAATAATAAACACTTTGAGCCGTGAGTGACAAAACATCTCCTCTGCATCTCCTTAAAGTGCCCCCTGTGCATCGTGACCTTAACATTTCGCTTCTTCGCATCTGTTCCTCCTCTTCTCCTCCGCACGCACTGGATCACAGCTCCTTTACCACAGCTGCCAGAGCGGACAATGGCGGCTCAGAATGAGAATATGAAAATGAAATATGAAACAGTGGTGTGATAAACTGGTAGATAATCATCTTTTCATTAAACTTTCATCCCCAGTGACTTAAAAATTCAAGAGCCCAATTACAGAGCTTGTATCTCTCTTTCTCTCTCTCCCTCTCATTTCTCCCTCACTCTTGCTTTTCTTAACAAGAGCAGTCAGGGAGAGGGGGTGAGTGGCTTAAGGGATGAGTGAGAGCATCATTATGAAGCGGTCACGGGGAGGATGGGAGGGCGGGGGGTGGGGTGGTGGGGTGAGATGACCCATCGTCCTGAGTGGAGGACAGGGAGCAGCAGGCCTGATTTTAGCCTGTCCAAACATGGAGGAAGAGGAGGAAGAGATGGTGAGAGAAAGACAGACAGACATTTGGAGCGTACAGCCATGCGGGTCTGATGGGTGGATGGATGGATGGATGGATGGGGGGTGGTGGTGGGAGGCAGACAGGCACACAGACGAGCTAAGAGGAGTATAGATTTTCCAGGCAGATAGTGGAAAGATGTGTGCATCCTGATGAGTGCCACAAACAGGGCATGACTCTCTCGTCTGCCTGTTTCTGTGTGTTGTGTGTGTGTGTGTTGTGTGTATGTGTATATCTGTGTGTGTCAGTGTATTAGCAGTCAGAGCACTGAAGCCCACGGGCGATTCCTGTGTGTGCTTGCGATAAAGGGAAAAAGGGAGGAAGTATAACGGGGGGGAAAGCGGGGCGTAGAGACGGGGGTGAGGGGTGGGTGGGTGAGAGTAGAGATGAGGAAGTTGGATGGGGGTATGGGAGGAGGTGGAGGGGGGGATAGAGAAAGAGAGAGAGAAAGAGAGCATCTAGCAGAGCATTGAGCTTCCTCTGTGCTGTCAAAGCCTCTGGATCATGTCCCCATCGGTCTCTCTCTCACACACACACACACTTTCCCTCACCCAATTGCTCTCTTTCCCTCAAACCAACCCCTCCTCCCCTCCCTCTCATGAAAAGAGTGTCTTGGCAGGGTAATTAAGAATGGCCTCTAAACACAGGAGTATGGCAGGAAAGCTCCAGATGAAAGTAAATGATTAAAATAATTACAGGCTGAGAGCTGACGAGCCGGAGTGTGGGGTGGCCGCCGGACATTTGTCGGTAATTAGATAATTAATCTGAATGCAAATGATGAGCCCTAACGAAGCAGTCAAGCTGAACCAGCGACAACTGCCGTGAGTGAAATGTAAGGTGGGGGGGGAAGAGAAGAGAGAGGGAAAAGCAGGGGAAGAGATTTGGGCTGGGTGGGGAAAAAAAACAAAAATATAAAATATGAATTTTAGTATAAAACCTCCTGAAAGTCAGCATGAGCAGACTCAACTGCAAGAAGAAGAAGCAGCAGCAGAATTGCAAATCAATAAGTGTTTCTGGCAGTGACGGCTGAAAAACACCCCCCACACCTCGCCTCACTCTGTTTGTAACTTTCACTCCTAATGACGAGTAGACATGAATATCTTGTTAAAAATATACAAAAAGGCACAAGCCATATGTTGTGCAAAAAATAAATAAATAAAAAATGTCTGCACTGAAACACCAAATGAAGGGTACGAACATGAAATGGCACCTGAGGAAGAAAACAGAGCGCGCTTTGCACACCCTAAAATGCGTGAGCAAATTGTGGATTTACTCACTCGCTGCAACACATCCAAACACACACTCGTTATATCTCCGCACCTCTTCCTCATGCACACTCGCAAATACTATCAGCAAGTGTATGTGCTCTAAGCGGAGGTAAACACTGAACTTCAGAGCTTATTCGGAGGCAGGGTTGTGTTTTTTTCTCTCTCTCCAAGGTTGGTATCTGTGCAAGAGTGTGGATCACATCTTTAAATTTAAATAAAGATCTTCGGGGTTTATTCATCGCGATTCCGAGCAATAAAGCTGAAAGTCTTACAGAATACAGCAAATATTATATATTGCTAAAGATGTGGTAATTCTGTCTTCATTAACAGCAGTGGGCATTAAAGCACCCCACGGTATTATAATAAATAACTTACTGAGTGGGCAAAAAAAGAGCTTGAAAAGGTAAAGCTGTGATTCTTTTAATGGTATTAAGAATCTCATTTGAAATCAAATAAATAAAACAACTCATGTGATGCAAGTGGTGGTTTCACATTTTGCAAATTCCACCACCAAGAAGAACACGAACACGCTTTTCTGCAAAACCTTTAACTGTCATAACTTGCAGGTTTTATATAAAATACAAATACAAACAAATCTTTATTAAGGCTATACAGGTGAATCAAGAAGCAGCAAGAGATAGCATAAATTTATAGGGTACACACACAAACACAAGTGGGAAACGGGCACACAGTTGGAACTATTTAAGATGATAACAAAAGAAGATAAGCACACAGCAAAGCTACAGAGACAGATTACTAACAAAATAAAACAGCAACTAACTAAATGGAGAAATCACATGGCACAGATGAATACTTGACATCAAAATGCAAAAAGAGCCTAGGAAGGCTAGAATAAATTAAAGCACGAGGGATTAAATATCTAGAACTAAAGAGAACTAAACTAACCAAGCAATTCAAAAACTAAAACATAAGAACAATTGAGAAATAGAAGACTCAAATTAACAACAAATAAAACTAAAACTCCCCAAAATAACCAGAAAAGCACAGACCATGGTGTGAATTTAACTGAAAAAGCCAATGGTTTTCTAAACTCAGTGAGCGCAACAAGGGCAAAAAAAGACTCCAAAATTGTGGCTAAATTGTGGTTCACATTGAAATCTAATGAAATAAAGAACTTTCAATCCCAACTGTTAGTGTTCAGCATCTATCAGTAATCCAGGTTTCGGTGCTAGGTTAATTCTAATACCTAAACACCAAAACATTTCAATTGCCATCATGTGGAAGGGGACTTGGGGGAGACAGAGAGACATGTTAAAATAACAAATAACATCCACATGAATACTAAAACTCTTTAAATGGTAAGTTTCCCGTCAGACTCCATTTGGAATTTTAAAAAATAAGAAACTTTTTGGATTATAACATTATAAAGAATACTTTTGTGTTTTCCGACAGTCCTTAAATTACATATTTGGTCTGCTGTATGTGTCTAACACAACTACACAATACAAGTCATCCAACAACTCACCTGCTTGATCTTCTGTAGAAGCTACACAATCTCAGTCTCCTGCAAACAACCAGGTCTCCAGTCTTCACTGTCGTCTGATGTCCAAGGGAGGAGCCGCATTTACCTATGCATTCATATCTGCTTTACTAAATAAACTGGAAGCAATATCTGTTGATATCCTTCATTATTCTAGATTCACCAATTAACCTGAAACAAATGTATTTGCACTGTGGAAGGAAGCCAGAGTACCTGGTGAGACCCCACCCATGCACAGGAAGAACATGCAAACTCAACACAGAAAGGCCCGAGCCAGCCAGGGGAATCGAACCTGAACTTGCTGTGAGGCGACAATGCTAACCAATGCACTAACTTACATATAACCTAAAAACAAACCCTAGCTGGGCATCCCTCATATTAAAAACTTCAGCTTCTCTTTGTGGGTTCCTTTCCTGACTGCCTTGACAATACTACTTTTTTCTCCTCCGATATTTAACTAAAAGAACTGTTGATGGGTTTTCTTGCTATTTTGGGGTACAGAGTGGTACTAAATGAGAGCATGGGTAGGTGCCAATTTGTTAGCATCTAAAATCAGTAGCTATCACTGCAACATAGCAACAGATATCTCGGAAATTTATATTTCACATTTTGGACAATATCATTAATGTTTTAACCTGAAAGTCTCACATGTTGGATCTGTATGCAGCAGTTGGCTGATGTGTTGGGGTAGTGGAACAGTGGTTAACAGAGTTGCCTCACAGCAGATATATCCTGGTTTGACTTTTTTGACTCACTTGGCTGTGTGAAGATTGCATATTCTCTCTGTGTAATCCTAAGACTGGTGATTCTAAGTTGTCTTGTCTGTCTCTCTGTGATAGGCTGGCACCCGGTTAGGGGTGTACTTCACTTTTGAAAATTTGGATGAGGATATTCATCTATTCAAAATCTCCCATTGGTCAGCTGTTAAATGTAAATATATGGACCAGATGAATCAACTTGGTGATCTTTTGTGTCCTCTATTCAAACAAGTGTGTCTGTCAGCAACAAATGTGTCATTTTGTAAGTCTTCGTTGTTGCCTTCTTTGTTGCTTTCTTGGCTCTCGCAGCAGGTTTCTTCTTGGTAGACAGGGTCCGCTCTCGGATCAGGTCTTCTCTCCCGATGTCCACCATGTGGTCCTCCCACGACTTCATCTCATTCTTGTAGCGAATCTTGTCATCCTCAGCAAGCTGCGTGTAGACCTGTTTCTGATGGCTGAAGAGATTCTTCTTATTTTAGCTGCTCCCTTTAGGGGTCAGATGGTCTAATGCCATCTTGTCCTATCCCTAGCATCTGTCGCACCAACCCTTAACTCACAGCCATACCACCCTGAACATGCCTGATCTCATGGCAGGTCCTGGTTAGTACTTAGATGGGAGGCTGCCTGGAAATACTATGTCCTGTAAGTTTGTGGGGTGACTATAGCTCATGAAGTAGAGCAGAGTCATCCACATATTGGAATGTTGTCACATGGATCCCTGGCTGCTCCAGTCTGCATACCACATTATGCTTGGGGAAAATACTGAACTTCAGTGGCTTTCTAATGTGCTCATTGGAGTGTGAATGTTAACTAGAAAGTATTTTTCACACGTTGGCTCATAGTCGGTCAATGACCTTCTTAAAATACAACTCCCACTCGGGCTTAAAGACCTGGGACTCTTCACCATTTGGTTTTAGAAGTGAAGAAGCGTCTTGGATGAAACGTCTTCACAAATCTTAAGGAAATCCAGTCGCTTTTCTTTCTGAGCTCCATGACTTGGATGACAGAGAAACCTACACAGACAGCTCCTTCTAACCATTTTTATACTTCTCCAAAGCAAGCATCTCACATATATTGCTCTTTCTCAGCATGAGGCTATACTGCTGCTCACTGATCATAGCTTCAACAACTCTTTCCCATATCTTCATGGTGTGGCTCACCACCTTCATCCCTCTGAACTTACTGCAGGTCCTCACGTCACCCTTCTTCATTTTTTAAGTGATAAAGAAATCAACAAATCCTGACATGTTTTCAAGAAGCATTGGTTACTCACAACATAGCTCCTTGTTAGTGCAAATTATCCTCTCTATCCACTCCTTTAAGAGACTCTGGAGGAAAAATGTCCACCACTCTCATTAAATAGACACAGTTTGCCCAGTCAGTCATTCAGTTCACCTCATCATAACCACTGGAGACCACCTCTTTGCTGTCAGCATGCTTGGTTAGCACCTTGTTAGAGTCTGTGCTGGCTAATCCTGAGTGCCATCATCAGGCAATAACTCAGTACACAATTCAAAACACAAAATACTAGTGACAGATTAAATAAACAGATGTGTGTAATATTCATTTTACAGCTGGAATAAGATGAATATACCATTTATAATGTTGCTAGTCTGTGATGGTCGTCTTTGTTATTTTTTATTTATTTTGTTTTATAAATTAAGATATTGTGTGTAATTTGGGGAAAATAAAGGATAAAACACTTTACTATGACTCAGAAGTCAGATCTGGCATTAGCATTTATTTACATGAAAATTTCCAAGAAAAGACACATAAGAAAACAGTTCAGGACAAGAGGATTGGCAACTGCTATAGAACCTTTGTGTCAATAAATGTGGATTCAAACACTCTATAAAAGAGAAAATATCCTGGTTTTAGATATAGAAAATAATACCAAAATCTTTTGTTTTCAGCCTCTATTAAAAACATTAAGAGAAACAAAATGTACTCTACAGGGTAGAAAACTGGCCCTTTGAAGGCTAACTCCCCCCGTATTATGCTTCCAGGGTGACACAAGATTCTTTTTGTCTTTGTTTTATTCCTATTTATTCAACCCTTATGCCAGGGGAGATAATGAAATATTCATAATAAGATTATAATAAGAACACAACTGTTTTAAAAGCCTTTAACATCTCGCCAGAGTAAAAGCGATGGTCACACACCAGATAAAAATCAGTGAAAGGCACCTTATTTGAAAAACACCAGCACTAGTCAACAACCCTGATATATTTGTGCATCCTGACTGATTATGCTACAGGTGAATGTATCTAAACATTTTAATTTTGGTCTTGTTTACGTAACTATGGGGCCATTATAACATCAAAAACTATCCTGTCTGTAAGCATCCACAAAATGACTAGCAATCACATTAAGAGCATTTACAGGAACAAATAAACACAGCAAAGTCCAAAATGATCAAACTTTACAATAAGAACAAATAGAAACAGATAAAACTTGAATGTTTTGAGTAAGAAAAGCACATTTTCAGCAGAGTCCTCTCAGAGTCAGTGTTTGTATGCATGTCTGTGACAAACACAAGCATGCTGCCCAAGTCTTTCTTTTTTCCCTTGAATATTTACTCCACGACCAGTTCAAACTCCTCAGCCTGCTCAAACTCTTCATTCATCTTTGCAGCCAGAGCGTCCAGTTCCGTGGTGTCTATCTGCTGGACCTTCTTCTTCCTCCTCCTCCTCTCCTTCACCACAACCACTCCGGGAATGTCTGGATCAGGCTCGGGGAAAGCTGAACCACCGCAGTCATCAGCCTCAAGCAAAGACGTGAATGAGTTCAGTCCTGTGAAGGATCCTACAGAAACCTCCAGGCCAAACTTGGACACCCCGGCTCTCCGGACCTCTGGGGTTTTCAGCTTCTCAAAGCCGAATAAAGTCTCACGAGACTCGGGGCTGTTGAATGACTTCTCGCTGAGCCTGCTGTAAGATCGGCGTACCTTCTGCGACCACACCGCGTCCTCTGGATCCATCTGCGGGGGGTGAGAAGCGGGCGGCGGTGATGAGGGGAGGATCGGTGAAGGCATAGTGGCCTTTTTCTTCTTAGCCGAGGAAGAGCTGCTCTCTCGGCCCGGGACGGGACCGGGCGTGGAGACCTTCGGCTTTTTCTGCTGGATGCCCTCAGAGCTGGACGGCCTCGGCGTGTTCTCCTTGTTCTGTTCCGATAACGCGACTGTTTTTCTGGGCGCTATTTTTCTCACGGTGATTGAGCGTTTAACAGCGAGAGACGGCAGCGCCATTTTGTTGTCACTTTGAGCTTGTGGAGAGCTCAGCCGCGGGGAGCGTCTCCGCTGCGAGCTGTCAATGCTATTAGAGTCCGTCATTATGGTCCGAGGAGTCCCTTCGTTCATACCAACAGTCTCCTGAAGAAACACCAGATATTTTCCCCTTCTTACAGCAGATCAGACGATAACTCAACCAACACAGGGCACACAACAACAGCGAACGTTCAAATTGCCCGCCCGCGTCGCGTGGAAAATACGAGCTTCCTTTGCTGTGACGTAAACACTGTGCGCCGGCTATCACAAACTTTTGCTGTGTAATCCATACAGGCGAGGCTAAGAGACTGCTCATAATTTAATCTGTTTTATATAAATACCCCAACTTGTATCAGGTCAACAGAATGGAATATTTAATCGGGATACAGGGACCGGATTTTGTCCTCGTCGCCGCTGATAATGTTGCAGCAAGCAGCATCATTCAGATGAAACACGGTATGACAACGCGTTAGCTTGTAGCGTTAGCCGCATAGCCGGTTATTTAAGATAGACTTGCTAACATAGCTACATTTTAGAGTCTCTAAATGCATTAAACCGGCTTTCTGCTTCTGACAAGTACTAGTTGAACCAACTGTTTATTCATTTTGCTAAATATTTACATGTAACTACACACTGAATGTGACTAGAGCTAGCAAAGCTAACAGTAAGATAGCAAATAATATCTTCTATCGCAGTTTGATGTTTTTTCTCAGCATTATCATAACCTTTTCCTAGCTAATAGATCAACTCTTCATTTCATTCGTAACTAAAGTTGGCAACCTTAGCATGAGTTGCCATAAAAAGGTTACTGACAACGAAAGTGAAAGTCACTGTATCACTGTGGAAATGGAAGTCTACTTACACTCACCATGGATAATTTTAGCCTGTTAATGATTTGTTTGATCTGTTCTTTTTGCAGAGTGAAATGATTGTACAGCATGTGTCTTTAATGAATATAAAAATGAGAGTTGGGAGAACAAGTTTGAATTTACTTCGTATTTGGTTCACTTAGCAAGTTGTACCTTGATCTTATACTTTTGGAAGGCATCAACAGACGTCTGGCATAATTCTGACTGGGTTTTGACCACAATTCTTGCTGCTTCAACCTGCAAGCTGTTAAATTGGGCTGAGGTTGAAGAATTTGGAGGTAGTCCTTCATTATTATTCTGTGCACTTTGTTTAAAGTACCAGCACCACTGCCAGCAAACTTCCCCAGAGCATGATGCTACCACCAGGCTTAACATGTCATGCAGTGTTTTTACATCTGAAAGCCTCACCTTTACTCCTCCAAACAACATCTTGTCATTGTGGCCATATACTTCAGTTATTGTCTTGTCTGGCCGTAATACTTCGATTGTTGAGTGATCCATGTGGTCAGCAATTTTGGAGCACAGGCTTCTTTTCTGGTGGGCGCCCTCTCAGTCCATGGTGATGCAAACACCCTTGGCTGTGCATTGTGCCACCAGCAGTTTTAATTTCAAGGTTGGCTTGAGCCTTGGTGGTTCCTGAACAGCCTAATCAGTTTCCTCTCATCTGAAAGTGACAGTTTGGGTCTTCCCCCAGGTGTTTGCAAAGTGGTGACACATCCATACAACTTGTACTTGCATTCATTTGTTTGAATTGATGATCTTGGAATCTGTAGTTGTTCTGAGATGGCTCCAAGAGATCTTCCTAACTTGTGTAAATCTACAGTTTCTTGGGCTTTTTCATTGTTCTGAGTATTTGTCAATCCAAATAGTGGTGTCAGTCAAATCCTTTTTACGCTGGAAAAAGAACAGTTCAAAGAAATCATCAATAGCCCAAAGTTACTATGGTCATGATTAGTGTGTGTGTGTGTATAAAGGTTTGACTGCAAACTATAAGACAATTTAGGAACAGACTAATGAATTTGTGTTCTTCCTCATATTTTTTCAGACTATGACAAGATGTTCAAGCTCAGTGAGAAGATTTTGCTGCTGTGTGTGGGAGAAGCTGGAGACACAGTGCAGTTTGCAGAGTACATCCAGAAGAATGTGCAGCTCTACAAAATGAGGAACGGTAAGAACCTCAGACATGATTGTTGTGATGCTGCTGGTCCTTATAGGTTTTAAGTTCAACTCTAAAATGTTTTGGGGAAACCAGTTTGCTTGCTAAAAACATTTATATCCAAAGCTTTGTGCCTTCTTTTTCTTAGGTTATGAGCTCAGTCCAGCAGCAGCAGCAAACTTCACGCGAAAGAACCTGGCAGACTATCTTCGGAGCAGGGTAAATGTCCTTATATATTTATGAAAAAAAAAGAATAATATAGTACGGATATAAAGTCAAAGTGATCAATTTTATTTTAATCTTTGTGTCTCATTAATTTTTGCACCGGCTAATCAAAGACAGTGTGGTAAAGAGTTGGAAAACTGTAAAGTATTTAAGTTATTTTTTATTTTTTTGTTATAATTAAGTTTTCTTTATTTCTCTTGCACTGAAGAAGTTTGGAGGTAGCACATAACAGAAACCAGATAAGTAAGAACAAACTTTTGACAGATTTATTTTACACATCAACATTGGCCTTGAGTGGAATGGAGATGATCTGTACATCCCCAGATACTACAGTCCATTTTACTGTGTGCTTTTTTCTTTTTTTTTTAATTGAAGAAGAATGGCTTCAAGCATTGTCTTTTAATATAAGAATTAGCTTGAAACTATAGGTGTATTCGTTATTTTGCCAAGTAAAAAACTTTGTCTGAGTTGTTAATTTGTTGGCACATTGGAGATTACCTGATATAGCCATTCAATGCTGAAAACCATAGGGTTGCGCTTGAATCCAAATTATATCAGTAGAATCAGATTTGATCATAATATTCTCGCGTCTTTCTTTGTTTTTGTTTAGCCGGTTTTAGTTAGTTGTATTTCTTTTGCAGTGACCAGTCATTCTTCTTTAGTTTGTGGTTCCTTGTCCATCCACTTATTAGTTGTTTGTTATAAGTAATTCTTTAGGAAGATATTTTTTCTTAAATGTACAGATCAGTTAATATATTACCTAAATGTCAAAGGAAGCTAAACATTTTTAAGCACTGAGTTGACTAAGTCAACACCTTGATGTTTATCTGTGGAGGAAAGTGTTGAGTTTCCAGCAGTATATGCCACACCATCAGGACCCCACTCTATATTTTGGGTCCATTAATGTGCCAATTTAGACTTGTGAAAAAAGAGATCCTTAGAAAAGTGAAATTCCCGAACAAGTTCATAAGTTTGGATAGAAAAAAGATTTTAAAAAACAATTAACAAAGTGAAAAAAAAATTTTACTTTACCTTGTGTCTATCAGAAATCCACACATTTTTTATTATTATTGTTATATGTTTGATATTGTAAAAATTATTTGTCCCTGTTGAATGCGGCCTCACCTAAGTGCTATTTTTTTTTTTAACTGTCACAGCCACGAGCTTGATGTAAAGCAGTGGTCGTAACCTGTGTTTTGTGAGAGCTGTTTTCTCTTGCCCCTGGGAAAATGTGGTCTGCTGAGACTAGAGAGCAGAGACTACAATCATAACCAGCATAATTGTTTGACTTCAGGTGCCTCATACACACTATGCAGACATAAAGAAGAGATATCTTTCGTAGATGAAAAATCTTCTCCACTCTGCTTATTCAGAGTTTGATCATTGTAACCGATCCTTCGCAGGCGAGTCTCCACAAGTCCATTAAGTTTTGCCTTAATGAGTAAAATCATAATTGGTGTAAGGGTTTAAGGTTTGAAAAACGAGTGCAGATAAAACAAAATAAAGAAATCAGCAAAATAATGCAACATGTATCATATTTGGTGTTTTGCTAAACATTTTTTCGTCACTAGTTTCAGATGTGATTGAGCCCAAATGACTATCATGTCTAACAGAAAACAACCTGCGCTCGCTTAGTTTCCCCACAGATATGTCATCTTGCAAAGATGCATTTGTACTGCCTTGGACTCTCTGTCTTCCTCCATATTTTACTTTTTGCTTCAAGTATACTTCTACCCTTTTGCCCATTTTCAAATCATCTCAACACTAGTATCCTTGTATATTTTCTCTGTTAACAAAACAGTTGCTAATTAATCCCAGGTTCCAGTGGTCACTGTCTGAATTAAGCATATTCATCCTGGAGTAATGAATGAACATACCTATAAATATTTTAATTTCTATTTTAAATTAATTACACTCTTCTGCCAGTATTTGCAATCTCATTTGGCTTAAGGGAACGAATGATAAAATCACCAACTAATTCAAGTAAGACTAACCATATAAGGTAGGTTTACTCATCCAATTTAAAAATGTATTTTAGTTTCTACTTGAAATTCATTTTCTTTGCTCGAAATGAAAACATAGTAACAGAAGCCCTAAGTGTGTTGATGACACGGCAGTGCTGTGGTGTTGCTGAAGAGGTGGTATTACCGAGGAGCTCAGGTGGGAATGAACTCCCACTTGAGTTGGCACATGTGTTTGTATCATTGTCAGCTTGAGACACTCATGTTAAACCAGCAGATGCATTTTGACAGAGCCAGGTACATTTGTCAGCTTGTTGTGAAAGGTGACTGAGGGTTCTCCCTCTGAGATTTCCTGTAACACCTGAGCCTGCAGGCCTGTCTCTCACCCTCACTACACAGATCTGCTGAATGTCTTATCAAAAAATTCTGGTTTTGACCTTTAGTATCTTTTACACAACAAGACAGCCAAGCCTGAGATTGAGAAACACGCAAATTACTGCTACTTTATCTGTGTTACTTCATGCAGATGTTATATTGCAATATATAGAGCTGGGGGGGAGGGGTTCAGTACCTTAACACTTTAATGTTAATTAAATTATTGTCTTTGTGTTAAAAATGTTCCTGGTGACTAATTTACTAGTAGCTAAAATATTTTAAAAAAGACTAGCCGAGTAGTTTAGTGGCTCTTTCTCATAGAAAGTGCTTTTGTTACTGACTCTCATTCTTCATGCATGCTGTATGTATCCGCTGTGCGATGCTTTGCTTGATGCCTCTGTAGACTGTTCATGCACAGTGCGAGCTATTGGAAGAATGAACACTTGAGCTCAGTCAGGGTTAAATGCAGCCTGTAGAAAGATTGCATGTGTTTTTAAGAGTCCTGAGAAACTATTTATCACTTTCTTCTGTAGTCAGTTTATTTTTTCACATTCTTCAATTATCAAATTCAATTTTAAATTCCAATGACATATGTGGCACTTCGGGCCATATAATGTACAAATCCAGAGTTCAGCCTCCTGATAGCCTGGTGAGTAAAGCGGGGATTACAGGGCAATACTTAACGCAAGTGCACTAAGGTCCATTTGGGTTCCAGTGACATAAATTTCATCAGTCAGTTTTTGCAAATGTCCCTCCAACATCCATTTGTCTGCCTTTTTTTTTCTTGACTGCACAGACTCATCTGCAAAAAATTTACATTACAGTGCACCAACTATGCAGACTTTAAAGAAATATAAGAGGACTGACCGCTGAGCCATCAGGTCTCCAGCTGACCTAAGCTTAAAGCTGTTCAGCAGTCTAGCACCTGGTTTCACTTCTTTTCACTTCACAACTTAAACCAGTTGTGGAACATGGTTGACCCCCCTGAGCCTGATTCTGTTGGAGGTTTCTTCCTATTAAAAGGGTTTTTTTCCTTCTCACTGTCACCAAGTGCTTGATCATAGTGAGGGGATTTCGTATATCATATCTTCTCTGTGGCTGGGCGATGGACCAACAACAGCACAAGCATGACTAGCCTGACAACAGACACTCTAAAGGTAGACTAACGGTCTACACGTTACCACACCCGAATCATAATTTCCCCATATGCACCAGATCTTCATGCAGGTTGTAATACCAAATTGACTAAAACAAAATACCTTTCCTACCCTTTTTTTTTTTTTTTAAATTAAGTTAAAGTTAAATTAAAGTTTTTTTGTATTTTTTTGCATATACAATATGATGTCAGTTAGTTCTGGTTTTCTAGTTTTATTTTTAGTTACCTGAAATTTTATTCTGCACATAGCCAAAACTAAATATTAACACTAACCATAATAATCCTGCGTGTTCATTATTAAGTCAGAAATAATTCGTTTAACTAACTGTGAGGGCAGCATCCCACACTCTTACTTTTGTGTTGGGGGGGCGTTTATTTCTCATTTTAAGAAGTTGACAAACATCTCTCTGATTGGCCTTAAGAGCTTTACAGTTTATCGTGCACACAGCCTTCCCTGTCCTTAAAGCCTTAATACAGATGTAGGAAAACTTTTTGACAAGAACAAAATATGCCAAAGGGTTTAACTCATCAATGTTACAGACTTTGGCCTAAAGTTAAAATAGTGTCCTGATCGGGAAATCGTGAAACCAAAATATGTCTGTTTCGATACTTGATGCGTGGAAACTTCTCTAACTCTTCACAGAAATATGTTTGGATTTATAAAACCTGATTTATTTATTTTTTTCCTGTCTCTCCAAAGGGGAATTTCTGACATCCCCCTAAAGACGTTTTAGTCACAGCTAAAAAGTTTTATAAATAAAGTAACATATTCTTGAGCATACTTTACATTTTTGTTCTCAGAAAGTCAGAAATGACAGGCAAATTAATAGGTGCTCATCAGATAAGGTCACACGTTGCTCTCACGAGTTACTGCGACTTTTTTGATTTTACAGAAACAAAATAATTTTTCTTTATCGAGTTTTGATTGTTTTTCTAAAAACATGCTATTATCTCATAGCGTTTAATAGATTGAGATTTCATTCATGGTTGTTCATTTGTAGCCCATTCAACCAAAGTACAGATGAGCTCATGCCGTTCGCCTGTCCTTCCATAGTTCACAAGAATCACTCCTACAGTACTGGTCAGAACTTAATCGAACTATAGCCTGCTGTAGGTAGGAGGAGGTAGAGAAGGTCATGTGTAAGGTTGGTGGTTTGATACCTGGAGTCTTTAATCTGCATGGTGGGCAAGAAACTGAACCGAGTTTTCCCATCCATTGGTCTGTGAATGTTATAAAAGTGCTTAGGCAGAGAAAGTGTGGGTACGAATGGCTGAATGAGGGGTTTTCAGTGCTCATATGGAGTAGAAAAGTGCTATACAAGTACCGCTCCATTTACAGTTGGGTCTTCAGCCAAACTGCTCATATTTATTTTCAGTGTTGTCAGATTTTATATGTCCTGGAGATGACTGTCTGTGATGTGATGAGAGTCGTGGACTTCTCATTGGAGTTTAATTCTCCTTTGTTTTTGCAATACAGCCAAATGATGACAGCAAAACTTTTCACTTTCTTTCTGTACTTCACATATTATAATAACATGTGAATTGCAATACCTTTCCTGAGAATGTTTTAATCTATGTGTCAAGTTCTTTTAGCTTGTGTACAGTAAGAGGAGATGCTGAAGGTTTCTTCCTGTTAAAATGGAGTGTTTCCTCCCACTGTTGCCAAAATGTGTTTTGTAGGGTCCCTACCTTTAATATAAAGCACTTTGCGGCAACAGTTTTTGTGATTTGGCGCTATGTAAATAAAATTGAATTGAGTCAAATTGTGTCTGAATCTTTGCTTTATGCATTTAGCTTATAATGTGAATTTCCCTATGAAACCAAAGCATTATACTTGAGTAGCTGGAACTAGAAATGCATAACATTTGGATATTTGGTTTGAACAGTTGCTTTGAAGTTCAAACTAGTCTAAAAACGAATGATTAACCTGCAGTACACATGCACAGCTTTGTTCTTTTTCTTTTCTTTTTTTAAACTCTCTACTGAAGACATCTGTATGGTCCTCGATGCATCTCATGCAGTAATTTGTTAAGAGTAGTGTAGCCGCTGCCTGTCACAATAGCAGGAGGGTGAAAATAATTACAAAAAACAATTAGTGTGGCAGAGAAGGGAATGTGGGACACATCGAACGGGGGATAGGGGCAGAGGAGCAGCAGCAGGAGGAGTAGAAGAAGTGGTCTCGAGGGAAACAGCTAAACCCAGTAGACAACAGCGCACTGACTGGAGTGCGAGAAGGAGTAGGAGTCAACATACTCACAAAATACAATATACATGCACACAGAGGGACCTATAGGATCGAGATGGTTTTATTCAGTCAAGGTTGTGCATGTTGTAGGATAACATTTATATTCATGCCTTGCCATAAGCTGCAAGTGTATCGTTATTTTTGTGCCTCACGGATATGAATTTGGCTTTATGAGTGCAGGATTTAGTAATGCTGCGTTCTCAGGAGTGCTCAGAAACTGAAGCAATAGCACTTTCTCTTCTGCATCCCACACCTTCCTCCAGCTATGCTCTCCTCACATTCATCAACCTCCAGAGTACACGGACATTTGCAAATTATGTTGTATAAACAAGTTTTTTTTTTCGTGCCGCTACCCACCCCCCCGCAGAACATCTTGTATATGTAGAATAACTAATGTGTCTTGTCTTTTTGAGAGTGAAACCGAGAAAGAGATCCTCGGCTGAAGTCTTGAACAGTCTACTGGGTGGATGTTATGATACATATTGCCATTCTGTGTTGGCCCTGAAGTTTATTTTTGCGTCAGTAATCGCTACCTAAAATAAATCTGAGCAATGCAATTAATGCAGCGTTTATGTCAAGACTTTAGGACTTCAGGTCATTGATTATTTGTAAACAATTTTTCTGTTTAATCTGCTTTTTTTTTTTTTTTAAAAGATGAACAAAAGAATCAACAGTGATATACAGAGGAAAGGTCAAGTTTCACAGAGGTATAGGTATAAACAAATAATTCAGGTTATTAAGAAAGAAAAGGAAATTTGAATATCATTTGACTATCTGAAATCAGTGAATTTGGGATCATTTACCTGAAAAAATAAATGGAAATAAACAGATTCTTCCTTCAGTAAATTTGGCTGATATTTCTGCCCACTATAATTATCAGTCAGGATTGTTAATCTGGTATTTTTGCTTTGATTTTTGGTGGTAAAACTTGACTAATGTGTTAACTCAGTGCCGACAGATGACCAGTTGTGTGTCTCTAATGTTTGGTCATTAACGTCCACAAAACCATATGAAGATAGACATTATTTTGATCCTACAGGCCAATTTCTCATATATGGTTTGAGAGCCCATTTGTTGACTGAATCTAAATTAGATGTAGATTAAGGTGAAAAATACCAGGAGTCCAAGGGAATATGCTGCATATGTTGAAATATATTTTAATTAATATGATTAAATCATGTATAGCTATTTTTTTTCTCGTTATGCCATCCTTAAATTATCTTTTTACCCTCCTAAAAAATTGTGATCCCACTTCCATGTCCAGAGCCCTAGGTTAAAAACCAGTGGCTGATAAATTAATCAGTGGTATATTGTTAATTCACATGGCTTTATTCCTGCAGGATAAATTAGAGATGAGTCCTTGAGTCTGAAAGATGTCATTCCCCAGTGGCTGCAGACCTCCGGGAGGTATAGTTAGCTAAAGTCAGCAGAGCATGTCGGCGCAGAGACATTGAAACCCTGCTCATATACGACTATGTGCTTACCAACCCGTTGCATAGAAAAAAAACAACCCTGGTAACCTCTGGAGTACTGCGTTCACTCAAGCTATAGAGAGGAGACAAAGGAGGGGGGGAAAGCAGCATAATCACCTGAGGCTTCGGTCTGCTGCATGCATATTAGCAACGATATGTGTGAAACTCACCGTAGAGCAAAGATCCAGGGGTGAATGCTTTGCCTCTGTTTGTTTTGCTGTTCCTCTTTATGTGCTGTGATGCACGGACAGGTCACAATTTAAAGGAAAAACCTGACCCTCTGACACAGTGAGAGGATCCGATGGCTCTGCTTTGATATGAGGAATGTAGGAATGGTTTACAGTCCACTTGCGCCTTTTATCAGCAGTTTATACTCACTTTTGTCATCCAATTTTGATGCTGTGTATCAATCACAAATTAATCACCAGGATTGTTCTGGATGGACATGGACACTGTGATGTCACTCGCTGATTTTGGTTTCTGCGTTTTGGCGCGTCACAATTAATGAATGTAAAGGAGAGTCAGGCTTGGTGAGATTTAGCTTAAATAGTTTCTAGATTGCTTTTAATATTTACAGCTATGTGTGATCCCGGCTGTTCAGATCTTTTGTAAATAAGAATTTTCCCATTTTTGTTTGCAGTAAAAGTGACTAAAAATGATAAAGTTATAAGGAAATATCATGGTTGATCTATTGTTTTATAGAAACAAAAGGCAGGCTTATTCGACAAAAGCAAACTGAGTTAAGGAGGAACATGTTTTTAGTCCCAGGACGAAACAGAAGGAAATTCCTCAATCATGGATACTGCAGATTGGATTTTTGATACTGGTAGCTACAACAGGCCAAGACATGATGTTAATTTAATGGAGGGAACATCAAAAGGTTTGTAAATACAGCATTAAGCTGTTTTGAGGCTGATGAGGAACCTTAAATGTCCCATTTGAACAGATATATCGTTCAAGTAGGTGACATTCAGTCTGTTAATTTTTTTTTACCATTTTCTATAAGACTGCTGCAACAGTTAGATCGCTGCAGTGCAGTGGTGATCTACAGCTCACCCCGTATGGGTTTGTAAAATATTTTTAAGCATGGGCACACAGTGGGTACAAATAATTACTGGCACCATATTGCACGCGGCTCCCCTGCTCCTGCACAGATGAACAATTAATACAGCAGATTGAGGAGAAATGCCAATAAAGAGAACATGCCCCGGGGCAGGGTGCAAAAATAAGGGGAAGGGAGGGAGGGGGGGAGAGATGGCAGGAAGGGAAGTGCTGGAACGTGGCAGAGGAGTGTTTAGGGATGACTTTGTGATGATTTTTTAGAAGCCTGACCTTAATTTGTGTTCACAACTACAGAGAAGTTTCTTCATGGTTTAGACGAGAAGACGGATGGCTCTCTCCTGCCTACAAGAAATAGTTTGCTAAGTTTAAATCGCACAAAGACTGGAAATTGGTAGAAAGAGCAAGATTAGGGCTTTGGAGTATTTATAAAAATGCAGATAACTGTAGGCAAGCTACCAGAAGTTTCCTGGTTTGTGTGTCGAGAGCAATATCAACCAGTCAAAATAAGTTAAGTGTTTCTACATTTGTAAATAACCACTTCCACAGGATTAGGAAGTTTAGGGTCAGATATTCGATGCCTAACCCTGGGAACTCACAAAGGGTGTTTCTATTAGGCCGTGTGACCAACGAAAATTTGGTCGATCGTCTTCTAATCACACCAGGAGTGTTTCAGAAGTTATTTTACTACAGGTGAGCAGATCTACCCAATATTCATAGTATCAAAACGAAACATGCACTATGAAAGATGTCTGAACCTTTTTGTGCTGACTGTCACGTCTATTTTATTTATAGGATAAAGAACATTTACATGAAAGGTGTGCTTTGTTGGTTAATAAGTTGTGGAAAGTAAAAATCACATTGGTTTAGTGGTGATTGAAGTGTCCAGAATTTCAAAATTGACGATGATTCATCTCATAAATCATGACACACTGTTCTCCCCTCACTATCAGTAATACTGGCCCTCTATGTACTTGGTATCAAATTGATACCTGTCGTGTTCGTGTGGTTGTTGCGGGCTGATTATTAGACCTGGCGTTGTTTAGAGTGAAGTACACCTTCTGAAGTGCTCTGCAGCACTTTTGGTAGAAATGCAAGCATTGTCTTGAGTGGTGACTGATTGGTTGGAGAAACGTAACACTGCCCAGGCTGTTCTTCGGATTTGTCTTCAGGTTATAGCCAGCTGGTACCCACTTGGTTCTATGTGAGCAAAAACCATTTTAAAGCTCACTGAGAAACACTAGAGCTGTTGATTTTTTTTTAGTAAGGTGGTGGACACATTGGGGAACATGCTGTCGAGTCTGCTGATTTGGCCTGACTTGGGGAAAACACCCAATATTTTACGACTACCTGAACAGCCGCCTTAAATAGCAGATAAGGGATATAAGCACTTTGTTTTAATGGTTTGTTTGCAGTTGTTGTTAAGGAACACACATAAATTCTTAAAACCAAAAACACTGAGCGAGAGACTAAAAATTATAATTAGCAGATAGCCTGTGGCATTTCCAGATATGGATTGAGCCATTTGTTGACTAAGACTGAATTAGAAGTAGAAAAGGTGAAAAATGACAGTCATTTGAGGGAACTACCTCCATATGTTAAAATGTATTCTAATTAACCAGATTCAATCGTCACAAATTAAAGACCAGTTAATGATCTGCTATGACAAATACTCATGGTTTTGAGACTGAAGTTCAGCAAACACATGGACTCGTTACCTCAAAGCAGGTAAAGACCGCTCAAATATGATTGGTCAGTAGAACTTGGATTACAAGCAGGAACCCGAAAACGTATCCCTTGACTACAGACCTGAATTTTATTACAGTTACAGTAAAATCAACCATAAGTTTGTAAAGTCTGTGATGAAGCCTCGAGCTGAGTGTGTTCAAAGAGCGAGAGACAGATGTGACCGTTAGATCAACTTCACGTTTTAGTCAGTATGACGTGAAACTATTAACTGAGCCCTTAAACTCTGAGGTCACAGGACAGCCGTTTTACCACAGATTTTTACATAACTTAAAGTGTTTGCAGTCAGAGGAGTTGCCCCCTACTGGCCAGTAGATAGAACATAAGTTTAAAGCACATCCACATTTGTTTACTTTTCACTTTCAGAACTAAAAGCTACATGTGTCTTTTATACTCTCTGATGATACTTTACAGGGTTTGTTTGTTTATTTTAAATTATTGCCTCTTGAAATTTTTATGCATGCTTTAGCTTGTAGGTCACACACTTAAATTGGTCCTGCAAATGAAAATGTGCAGTTTCCATGTTACTGTGTCACTCGCAAAAGCCAAATTTGTAAAGTTACACATTGGAGCTATGAAAGGAGGGGCAGTGTTGGAGTAATTCTTGGCTAGCTGTTCCTCCATTTAAAGCAGGTTTGTGTCTGCTTAAGGCGATGGCAGGGGTTACGGGTAAAGCCTTTTGTCTCACGGCCCAACAGTCACCTTGCTTGGCTGTGAGCAGGAGTCACGGCAGGGAGGATTAAAACATATGATGTGTATTGTTTGCGTATTAACTGGGGTGTGAGTTCAGGTGGTAGGGTTAACAAGGTGCCTGGTTCCCTCCGAGGTGACATGGGAAAGGGAAGGTTATTTTGATGCCAAGACTGTATCATTGTTACATGTAACCAGTGAGACAGCTGTCTGGTGGGCGGGGGTGATGCCACTGGGGCGTTTGCAAGCTCACATAGGAGTTAAAACACACACACATAAACACACACACATTAAGATATTCATCTTGAGATTCACGCTCATTGTGCACTCCTGCAAACACCATTTCTCAGTGTGTGTGTGTGTGCATTCGAAACCATCGTTAAAATACACCCACATTAAAGCCTGCTCCCACAGGGAGCGCAGCGATCATCGTTGCCCTCATGGCACACGCAGTGCCAACCCACAAGTCACAGAAACAAGCAGGTTGTCTCAGACATGAATTAAAGCACGAGGGCAGGTGCCTGGCGTAATGCGAGTCTTATTGTCGTTAAGGCTCCCCATTTTTCTCCTCGTGCAACACATTACCCTTCTGCTTCTACTTCAGTCAAGAATTTAGGCCACAAGTTGTTTTAACCCCCTCCCAAAAAAATTAGACCTGGTTTAAAGGGATTTTTTTTTTCTATTGAAAATGAGAAACAAGAGCTTGCAACAGCGAAGATAGAAAGTTGTTTTGGAGGAAGAGAAGGGAGATGAGGCTGGGAGCGTTAAAGATGTAATTTGAAAAGAGAGAGGGGGTAGGGGCAAGAGAAACGACTTTAGAAGTTTTTAATGAGCCCTGGCGCTACTCCAGGGCACAGGGTGAAGGCAGCAGAGAGAGGAGGAGGAGGGGGGGAGGCAAGGGAAAGAAGGGATGAAGACAGAGGGAGGGGGTAGGGATGGGGGGCGCTGGCTCCCAGCAGATGTCACACTGCCGATGACACCCTGATTCCTTTCCCCCCCCCCTAAACACACAAAAACACTCACCTCCTCTGTCCTGTGACCCACTATCACCTTTTCCGCTCCCTCCGTTGCACAGCCGCTCTCTGACTCGTCCGCTAGCGTGTCACTGTCACACTGCTGCTTATGTTTTGTTAATGTTGCCGCTGTGTGCAGCACGCCACGTCTCTGCTAAGTGGAAAAATCAAAGTCGATAATTAGGAGCAATTTATTTGGGATAAGTTGAGAAAGAGAAGTTGCACTTTTCAAGTGCCGTCTTAATCTTGTGAGCTGGCTGCTGGAGTAAAATCCTCTATGGAAGTGTTAGCACCTCTAATTGGAGCAGAGAAGTAAACTTTTTAAATGGAGACAATAAACATAGCACCGTATTTAAAATCGTACCACATGTGATGCCCGATGAGAGTAGAGGCCTGCAGCTGGTGGATTCAAAATTCACTCCTCAAAAAATATCAGAAAGCTTCTTAAGACACTTGTATCGTGTCTTCAGTGTTTCTGAAGACACAATTTTCTTTCCAGTATCTGAATGAATGCATCCAGTTGGCTTGTCAGAGGATTTCGATGGATGAGCAATAAAAGCAAGGATTAAACACAGTAACCACTCAATCGCCCTTTTGATGCTTTGGTTTTAAGCATTTTAAGCAATAAAGTTAAAAAAGGGGGAACAAATATGATAGAAATATTAAAACTCATATCATATGATATCATATCTCATATCTGTCTTCCAGACTTACCCATAAATCTTTTAATAATCAGACAGTCTAAACGAATCATAAATTGTCCTTGACAGGTAACTGAGCTTATAGTCTCTGCATTGGTTTCTGACAACTTTGAGCTGCACACAGGTGAATGTGACGTCTTCCTACAGGTGTTCATGAGCACTGATTTATGACATTTCTGATCCTGCAGCTCTGAAGTAAATCGGACGTAGGAACCTGTTTCTAGAGGTTTTGCGTTTAAAACTGAACACATTTAGTTTGTTTTGTTCACGGTTATAAATTTGAATATTAATCCTCGGCTGCCTCCTCCTCCTCCCGCGTCTCCAGACTCCATACCACGTGAACCTGTTGCTGGCGGGCTATGATGACACAGACGGCCCGGGTCTCTACTACATGGACTACCTGTCTTCCCTGGCCAAGGCCCCCTTCGCTGCCCACGGCTACGGAGCCTACCTCACTCTTTCCATTCTTGACCGATACTACAGACCAGGTCAGTGCATACGGACGCCTCATATCTTGTTGTTTTCTCTTCTTCTCATTGTTCCTGTGAGACAGAGAAATGGAGAGGATGATGAAATCACCGCAGAGGTTATAGAGTTTGTTCACACTCGGGTCAGGAGATTGGCTTGAGGCGTGGTGATAAACGACTATTTCCTGGTGGTGATAAATGACTTTTTTTTCCCTCAGTCTTACAGCTCAAACTTTTTATGTTAATTCCAGCGTTTGTTAAAGTAACCTGTGACCCCTGTATGATGCACCACAAACTGTATTTTCTTTTTTCTTTTTTTTTGTTCTAGATCTGAGTCGGGATGAAGCGGTAGATCTGCTGAAGAAGTGTGTTGAAGAAGTGAGTTGAAGCAGTTTCTTTTTTCATTCGCATAAATGAAAGACGATATTTATTCTAATATTTATTATGTCAAGACTAACGTCTGACAGTTCCACACATACTCTCGGGTATTTAATAGCCATACATGTATCTCCGCAGTATTTACAGCATCTACAGTGGGGCAAAAAAGTATTTAGTCAGCCACCGATTGTGCAAGTTCCCCCACTTAAAATGATGACAGAGGTCAGTAATTTGCACCAGAGGTACACTTCAACTGTGAGAGACAGAATGTGAAAAAAAAATCCATGAATTCACATGGTAGGATTTGTAAAGAATTTATTCGTAAATCAGGGTGGAAAATAAGTATTTGGTCACCTCAAACAAGGAAAATCCCTGGCTCTCACAGACCTGTAACGTCTTCTGTAAGAAGCTTTTCTGTCCCCCACTCGTTACCTGTATGAATGGCACCTGTTTGACCTCATCATCTGTATAAAAGACACCTGTCCACAGCCTCAACCAGTCAGACTCCAAACTCCGCCATGGCCAAGACCAAAGAGCTTTCGAAGGACACCAGGAAAAGAATTGTAGACCTGTACCAGACTGGGAAGAGTGAATCTACAATAGGCAAGCAGCTTGGTGTGAAAAAATCAACTGTGGGAGCAATCATCAGAAAATGGAAGACATACAAGACCACTGATAATCTCCCTCGATCTGGGGCTCCACGCAAGATCTCATCCCGTGGGGTCAAAATGATCATGAGAACGGTGAGCAAAGATCCCAGAACCACACGGGGGGACCTGGTGAATGACCTGCAGAGAGCTGGGACCAAAGTAACAAAGGTCACCATCAGTAACACACTACAACGGCAGGGAATCAAATCCCGCAGTGCCAGACGTGTTCCGCTGCTGAAGCCAGTGCATGTCCAGGCCCGTCTGAAGTTTGCCAGAGAGCACATGGATGATACAGCAGAGGATTGGGAGAATGTCATGTGGTCAGATGAAACCAAAGTAGAACGTTTTGGTATAAACTCAACTCGTCGTGTTTGGAGGAAGAAGAATACTGAGTTGCATCCCAAGAACACCATACCTACTGTGAAGCATGGGGGTGGAAACATCATGCTATGGGGCTGTTTTTCTGCCAAGGGGACAGGACGACTGATCCGTGTTAAGGACAGAATGAATGGGGCCAAGTATCGTGAGATTTTGAGCCAAAACCTCCTTCCATCAGTGAGAACTTTGAAGATGAAACGAGGCTGGGTCTTCCAACATGACAATGATCCAAAACACACCGCCCGGGCAACAAAGGAGTGGCTCCGTAAGAAGCATTTGAAAGTCCTGGAGTGGCCTAGCCAGTCTCCAGACCTCAACCCCATAGAAAATCTGTGGCGGGAGTTGAAAGTCCGTGTTGCTCGGCGACAGCCCCAAAACATCACTGCTCTTGAGAAGATCTGCATGGAGGAATGGGCCAAAATACCAGCTACTGTGTGTGCAAACCTGGTAAAGACCTATAGTAAACGTTTGACCTCTGTTATTGCCAACAAAGGTTATGTTACAAAGTATTGAGTTGTATTTTTGTTATTGACCAAATACTTATTTTCCACCCTGATTTATGAATAAATTCTTTACAAATCCTACCATGTGAATTCATGGATTTTTTTTTCACATTCTGTCTCTCACAGTTGAAGTGTACCTCTGGTGCAAATTACTGACCTCTGTCATCATTTTAAGTGGGGGAACTTGCACAATCGGCGGCTGACTAAATACTTTTTTGCCCCACTGTATTTCCTGTCAGAGTTATAATACTTTTGTGAAATTATTTCTTATTTCTTCTTATTATTTCTTAGATTTTTCTTGTTTCCAGAGTAGATTTACTTGTTAGTTTTGTTTTGTTTCATTTCACGTTTTTACTTATTTCACTCTGTTTTTGGTGATTATTTAAGTGATGTGGGAGTACTACAGTACAATCACTTGACTCACAGTCATGTAGCTGCCTCAGCCTCGTACTGATGGTTGTGTTGAAAAAGACTGAATATAAGGACAGATGTTTTTGAGTTGACTGTAATATCTCTGATGTGGATTACACCTGAGAAAGGGCAGCTGTGGAAAGTGTCCCGATCTAATTTCTGTGTGAAAAACATTTAAAGTAGCATTAGACAACCTCTACTACCCCCTGTGTCGATGTCCCAAAGCTCACACTGCTGCCCATTTTTAAAACACTTAAAACATTTTTAGTTACTTCGATTGTTCCAGTGTCCACAATTTCAGTGAGCTCGGTGACCTGGAAAGGCCAAAGCTCTGTCCACCTCCTGATTTGATTGGTTGAGATTTCTTACATGATCACAGACAGATTTTTTTTTTAAGATGTCAGTATTGTTCCACAAAGGTAAAGCAGAAACACCTGTCTATTACCTTAAAAAATAATGTATTCTTACTTTTGATTACTCTTATTATCATAATCCAGTTTTTACATGAGAAAGCTGTTTCTGTTTTACTTATTATTGATTATTTTGCCTCTGTGGCCTCTAAGTGTTGCACCTGGAATTATGATTCCAGGTTATCCGCCCATCCCAATCTTGTGGTGGTGATATCTTAGGATATAAATGAGCTGATTCTTATATAGCGCTATTCTGCTCTCCTGGAGGACTCAAAGCGCTTTATACAACATGCCACATTCACCCATTTAAACAAGCACTTTGTTCTACAATTTTAAGTTTTCACTAACATTCACACACATTCATATTCTGATGGACGCATCGGAGAGCAACTTAGGGTTAATATCTTGCCCAAGGATATTTGGCATGCAGACTAGGGGGAGCCAGGGATCGAACCACGACTAGTGGTTTCGATCAGTAGATGACCTGCTCTACTGACTTAAGTAGAAACTATTCAAATATTCCACAAACTTACTGTCAGTTTAGCCTGTCATATTTTGGGGATGACTTTTATGAATCAAGTCTTTTTCCTTAGGGAAGTCTGTGCATTTACTTATAATATCTGGACATCTGATCGACGGTTATATTTTATGCATAAATAAATTTAACATAGTAAAAAACTGGTTGGGAATAATTTTATTACAATCCTCGTAACTGTCTTATGTGACCGCACTTGTTCTCGTCCATAAATGAAGAGGAGATGAAAATATTGTGTGTTGTATTTACACTATAACTCAACAACAGAAGAGGCTTCTGACCATATTATTACATCTGCGTAGGTTTAGATTAGATCTGGTAACCCATGTTTTGGTGCCCACGCTCGAAGCTGTGACGCAGCGTCCCCATTTTAAAACTCTTTTTGCAGAAACATTCATATTTAAAGCTTTGCATATTTTCGTGGCTACAGATCAGAATAAAAGAGGAAATGCACTTAACACCTTTTACTGAAATCCTTTGAAACGCTCGCTTTACGTGTAATGGCAACTTGGGAGCTTTGATCAGTCTTGACACATTAATAGGTTCACATCATACAAACAGCAGGATATTTGAGTTTTTTGAACAGTGGCATGTATACATTATTAAATATAACAGAGGTAAAAAAAATAGCTGGAGTGTAAATTATGTCACTTTTCACCTCTTTTCTTACCCTGCTTCTCTGCATCTATTTTATTTTTTTTTAAATAAAGTTTGGTTTTCTGTAACTTCACCCCAAATCCTTTCATCTTATTTTGTTGTTAAATTTCCTCCTGTGTCTGCTCTCTCTCCCTCTCACAGCTCAACAAACGCTTCATCCTGAATCTCCCCTCCTTTACCGTCCGTTTGATTGACAAGGAGGGCATCCATGACCTGGAGAAGCTCACCCTCGGCGCCAAGTGACCGCACTGCAAAACTACCCACCATCACAATCGCTTCTCTCTCGTTCTTTTTTTTTTTTGTACCAGTGACCTCCCTGCTTTTTCTGTTCCAATAAAAAGTGACACACAGTTGAGATACAAGCTCTTTGTCCCTGTGGTGCTTTCTCGTTCTCTCGTGTGCTCATCTGCACATTGAATGAGAACAGCCTTCTGGCTGTGTACTTTGCACTTGTACTCAGTGAGAGGGCATGTGGGTAATGTACACTTGCTTACGCTCCTCGTACACGTGTATTAAAACACGCGTGCGCATGTAAAGAGAAAAGCAGCTTTCTTACGATTGTGTGAGATTTATGGTAACGACAAACACGTGTAGCACAAGCGAGAAGTAGTACGATCACACAAGCTGTGTGCAGGGTGACCACATGTCCTGCTTTATGTGGTGCTACACAGCATTTTTTATTCCTCGTTCGACTTTTTCACATCTTGAGACAATGTCGTACATTTTCACTGATTATGCAAGACGTAAAGTCTGGCTTTTACCCAGAACATGTGAAGGGAAAGCTTTTTATTATTATCACCTAGCACCATGCCCTTTAAAGCTCCAAGAAGTCACAAGCTTTGCAGATTTTGTTGAATGTGATGAAAATGAGCAACAGTATTTTCTGAGAAATAGAGGGGTTATCTATTTTGTTGTTAGACATATTATGAACAGAAAAAATGCTAAAAATGTAAAATAAATAAATGCATTTGGCAGTCTGGGTGCATCCTCTATTACTGTTGCCAGGCTAGAAAGCAACTCTGCTTCCTTTTAGTTTTAATGCATTCACTTAGCAAAAGAGTTGCAAAAGTTGCATTTAGATCAAATAGATGTGACTTATCCCACCACTGTTAACGTGTCCCACACAAACACTCGGTTTGTCCCACATGTTTTTCACCCCCCAAAAAGACTTTCAGGGCAGGGGAAAAAGGTCAACAGCAAAAATGGATGGTTACAATTATGTTTTTATTATTATTTCCCTAATTGCAAGCTTTTAAGAAGAATTAAACACACAAACAGAACATATTCTATTATTATAGGGTTCAGATGACCACCAATGATCAATTTAACTTCACATGTTTAAGAGAATGAAATGAACAAGAACCCAGCACAGACATATGAACAACAAACGGCTCCTTCATTTCCACGTTACAGTCCACATACCAGAAAACAAAAGAAACAACAACCTGCAGGGTTACCGCAAACTATTCTGACACTCAGTAAAATCCAAAACATAAACTTCTTTCATAAACCTTCACAAACATGCACTGTTTGTCTGTCGCTGTCCTAAATTTCATTGAGTTTTTTTTTTTTTTTTTTTTAAAGTAACGGTATTAACCTTTAAAAAAATGCTTATTTTGTGGTAATTGTTTCTTCTGGATACAAACACATTAAAAGTAGTCTTTTTAAATAATCTTCTCTTTCTGCCAAACACAAAGAAACTTTTCCTTTATCTGCACACTTGTGTTCATATCTCCAGTATATATTTTTATTTTAACAGCTTAACTTGGCAGATGTTAAATGTGCTCAGCCAGTTCTGGTGTGTTAATCTCAGGCGTGTCTACACAATCTGAGCTGCAGCACAAGCTGATTTCCAATCCTCTGCTGAGATTTCACTCACTTAAACATTATTCACTGATTTAATTATGTATGTCGGTAAATGTATCGCCGCACGCATCTGTTAACTGCTATTTACCTTTGAACAAGCTGAAATTGTTTGCTAGTGAGCCCTGTAGGTAATACTGGTGTGTGGTTTGTTAAATACGAGCTGCCACATTTTGATTTACCTGTCAGGAAGAGATTAAACATTAATTATCAGTCAGGTTACATTTTACAGGTGTCCTGATTGATCACGTGAGCAGGTATTTCAAAGCTAGCACAAAAACACAACTTCCCCTGAATCTGAATCCATTTAAGATGATATAACAAAGGTTATACCAGTGCAGCCGCTCTGGTGTTAACAGAGAGACCAGTCAAACCAGTCAATGGGCTTTCAAAATAAAGTGTTCATTTTGTAATCAGAAGAAGGGTTAACAACAAAGAACTGACTTCACAACCTCACGTACAAATAAATGATAAACTACAATTTCACTTGAAATTAGAGAAGATTGCATTGCTGATTGGTTCAGTTTGATATATACACCCTGAGATTGTCATTTCAAATTTTAAAGAGAAGTATTCTCATCCAAAGTCAATTTTGTGCATTTGTATAAAATAGTTATGAAGTTTTTTTAGCTATAAATTTCCATAAGAGGACTTAAATTTAACCAATCCAGTCTACATCAAGGTCCGAACAGTAGATAAAGTTTGGGTTTGGTTTTTTAAAGAGGGGCACAAAGAAAAATAAGACGTAACAGTTTCAGATCGATGTTGGTCTGTTCCGTCTCAGTCTTTTCTCTCCCTAAATATTCAAAGATGGTGTTTAGAAAGGCTAAAAAAAAGAATTTATCTGCTCAGAGGACGGTGGTTTATGTTAATTATCTTCACTGTCCTGGTTTTTAGTTTTTCACCGGTATTGAGGAAGTGGTTACTTTTCTGGACATCAGCTGAGTTTTTAAATACTTTTTTCAATTTTTTTGGCGAAAATACTAAAGAGAAATACATCCTTGGATCATTCTGTGCCGCTGCAAAAGAAAATAAAATATCCTTCATTTATACCAAAAGTTTGAGAATTTCTGTTACAGTAGCCAAACCCCCAAACACAGCCTTAAATATAAAAGCTCAATAATAAGAATAAATAAGAATAGCTCAATAACAGCAAAGTTTGGCAACATAAATATCTCAATGAGGAAAAACTAAATCATGAAATGCATTTAACTAATTAGAGACAACAAAATACAGTAGAAGGCTTTATCAAGTGAAACAGCTCAAATTTATATAAAGAAAAACAGATTAAAAATGGATTTCTAACTGTAATTAAAAGTATAATATAAACTGAAAATGAATCAAGTGTTTTCAGGCTTGCGTTCAGACCACATTAAATGGTTTAGAGGGCCACCACTGGACCACGGTCCACACTTTAAACCCCGGATATGTTTATTTTTACCCTTTTATATCTAATTTAAATCCTTTTATTGCTAAAAATTTAAGTGGAAATAAAAGAAATGAATCTTTGTGATTCACTAACAAGAAGCTGAAACTCATAAAAAAGTGTTCATCGGTTTTGTCTGCGTATCAGAAGCAATACAGTAAACGAGCACACTTGCATGCAGCTGGAAATAAGAAAACCAGGCCAACCTCACAGCTGAGCTGGTGTGTGTTAGAGCGACTGTAAACCCATGTGTATGAGAGAGGGAGAAGCAGCGTGTGTGTGGCTCCATCATCCCATCTCCTCTCTCCGCCACAGACAGGTGATTAATAAACATTAAACAATCCCTCCTCTCTCAAACACACCGGAATCTGACGGGAAGAGCAGCATATGTTTGCCTGGAGGCACAGAGAGAGATGGAGAGCGGCCCTGCTGAGTGTCAGATAGAGGGAGAGAAAAGGCGTGGTGTTGGGGGGAGGGGGGCGGGGGGGGGAGTTAGGTTACAGAGACGGAGATGAAGGGATGGGGTGGGAGGGGTGAGGGCGCTCACACAAGAGGGTAATGAGATGGGAGGAGAGAAGGGGAGATGCGGCAGGTAGAGATGTTTGAGAATGTATGAGCAGGCGACGTGTATGTGTGCGTTCCCTGGAAAGCAGTAATTGTGCTTAGTGTCTCATCCTGGTTAAATAAAGTGAAGGACTGAGCATGAGCGGTGAGAGGTGGTCTGTGAGAGACGCGTGGAACAGACAGATGGGTTAAGGGGGAGCTGAGGTGTGCCTAGTTGGGCGCTGGAGGTCGTACTACTCCCAGGTACAGCGCTCAGGGCTGCAGCTGTGACACTGCTGTCTCCACAGGGGCCTCTGATGGAGGCCTGCATGCAAAGGAGGGTCACTGATGTTTTTTGGGCCTTTGGCGAGCCATAGAAAGTATAAAAGATGGACATAGCTTCCAGGTCCGAAAGTTATTCCAAGGTATAAGTGCCTTAAATCTGAATTTTATTGAACCTCCACCAGAGGCTGAATCCTCTTGAAAGGCTTGGAAGTCTTTTTGTTGGAATGGTCTTTGGCTTCCTCTCTCTGTGATCTCAGTAAACAATTTTTCAATTAGTTTATATTCTCATTTAGGAGATTATGTACATGTACAATTGAAAAAAAAAAGACATTTATTTTGGAAATTACTGTCATTTTTAGAATCAGAAAGGAAAATGATCCAGGATGTGGTTTTAGAACAAAAGCTTTGAGGATTCAGCTTAAGGATTTAAAACATGGCTTCACTAACCAAAAGCTCTCTCTGGCTTTTAATAATAATAATAATAATAATAATAATAATAATAATAATGATGATGATGATGATGATGATGATGATGATGATGATAATAATAATAATAATAATAATGGTCAGATACAGTCACAACAGTGCTGCTGGAGGCCATTTTTTAGGTCTGGCAATTCAAATCGATTCAATTCAATTTTGTTTATTTTGTGCCAAATCACAACAACAGCTGCCGGAAGGCACTTGTAAAGTATACACCCAAAAATAATACAAAGAAAATCCCAACAATTAAACAACCCCCTTTGAGCAAGCACTTGGCAAAAGTGGGAAGGAAAAACTCCCTTTTAACAGGAAGAAAAACCTGGCAGAACCAGGCACAGGGAGGGGCAGCTATCTTTTGAGACCGGTTGAAGGTGAGGGGAGGAAAACAGGTGCAGTGCTCATCATTTTCCTCTTTGGACAAAGGAGCAGATTCCGGTGCTGCTAATGGGTTAACATTTCCCTCCCCTCTCCAGCTCTCTTGGGTAACTGTCCTTCTTTTGAGACTGTGGTGAGACACGGCTAAACTTGTGGAAATGACCTCTATTTATGTGCCATCCCAGAGGAGCCAGATTACCTAACCCACACTCTGTAGGGTCCAAGTATCGCCTCGTGCTACCAGTAGGTACGCTGACCCCTAGCCACTGTTTTGGGGGTTGTCTAATTGTTGCCCCTCAAGTGCACCTGTTTTTAACTTCATTAACACCAAAGCAGCTGAAACCGATTAACAACCCCCTCTGCTACTTAGCTGACCACATCAATATCCCAGAATATTTACTGACTTGATTCTCTGATTAAAATGTTTTCCTTTCATTTTCTTTTCTTTTTTTAGCAGTATCTGGCTGCTGTTGAAATTTATCATTGACAGACTGATCCTAACATCTACTGATTTTCTGTTTAATAATGTAAATGTAACTTTTCTTTTGGGTTTGGGCTTTTGGTCCTAACGGCGTCACTTTGGGCTCGGGGTGATTGCTTTGTGACATTTTTTTCTGAGAGTGAAGTAGACTCCTGCATCTCGTCTGGGCTCTGCTTTCAAGCTTTAGAAAAACTGGCCTGTAACTGAAGATTTTAGCCAATTTGGTTTGACACTCTGAAGACTTTCACCTCTGAGAGCAGGGTCTAAGTCATGCGTGAAGCCAGGAGTCAGTATGCTCTTATGCGTTACCTCTTATAAAGCACATACATTGTCCCTGTGCTCATCTGGTGGGAGGTAGGGGAGCCAGGCTGGGTTTTTTTCTTTGTTTCTTCCTCAAATTTAGGATTTATTGTGCCTCGTGCAGATTTTTGCCTACTGCAGCTTTAGGTGTTGCATGCAGTCCTTGCTATGACATTTCTGTTGGAACTTTGCCCATGAGGATCAATAACAATAAAAGGCACAGCGATTTACAATCAAGGCAAATAAAAGCAGTGGCCAGTACCATTCAGCTGCACCTCAAGGTGCTGTTGTTGTTGTTTTATACTGTATCAAAAACGAGAAACTCCACCACTCAGTTCTTAATTCTTTAATAATATATTACATTTATGCTGTAATACAATAATAATAACAACAGTAATAACATTAATAATAAACATACACAGAAAGTACAAAATGATTTGTGTTATTTTCTTAAGTTACCAACACGCAGTACTTCAAAATAAAAGAAAACAAATCTTCTTTAGCTGCCTCTCGTGCCTTCCTTCACCCTTGCTGCTAGAGAATCCAGAGAACTCGATTTCCCATGACCACCCACCATGAAGGACTACAAATGGAAGCTGGGTTTGTCCAATCGGATGGATCAAAAAGGCTTCCAAAGTTCCAGAGAGGGGCAAAGAGCAGGTTTTTGTCTCGGATATGGCTTATGGCGCTTCCCAGATGAGTTCAGTTCAAACTTTCTGTGTGTGCGTGTGTGTGTGTGTGTGTGTGTGTGTGAGATGACAGTGGGGGCTTCTAACACACACATAATAGTGGCATGTTTACCAAAGTAAATAAAAGGCAGGGGGAAATAACCAAAAGCATACTGCCATAAGTGGAAACTCATCCTGAAAAGACGCCATCGTGACACCAACCAGCTACTGAGAAGAGAGGTCCATGCGTCATTTTGAGCGAGGTGGCTGTGGACACACATTACAGTACAGATATCATCATAAGCCCCACCTCCTCAGTGAGAGGGGAGGGGCTATAGAGGTTTCAAGGAGGTAAAAGTCTCAGTTTGTATCCTGAGGGCAAAGGTAAAGATGCAGAGGGTGTCAGTCAAGTCTTTTCTCCCTCTTTTCTCTTCCCTTCTGCCTCTCATCCATCCATGCATTCATCCACACGTGTGTTCCCCTCCCTCTATTTGCGGTGCTTCATCTCCTTGTCGTGGTGGCTCTTCCCTCCACCCTCTCCTTTGTCCAGCAATTTGATCGCCTCCATCAGGTAGCTCTGGAAGGCGGAGAGCGCCGCGCAGATGGCGGGTGTACCGAAGCCGTGGGTGAGCAGGCTGAAGTGGGTGAGGCTTCCCTGGACGCCCGGCTCCAGGCAGGGGGTGGGTCGACTGGCACCGAGCGGGGAGCGGTCCTGGGACATGAGGTCCACAAACTCTTTACAGATTTCCCTGAGAAGAAACAAGATCAGCCGTCAGTGTCGTCCACCCCAGTCCACCGACACAAACACCAAACACACTCATATGCACACACATTTTTCACATACACACGGCATTTTAAAAAGTGCAGAACGTTTGTTAAAATGTTTTTCATAAACTTGTTATTCTTTTCTGTATTTTCTTTTATGCATTCACACCTTTACATCCAGGTATCTTTATCTTAAATATGGTCAAATTAATGGCCATCAGTCTAAAGGCTTCAAAGTGCTCCAAATGATCAGTTTCAGGCATTTTTTTCAACTATTGGCTCGCGATGATGTCATTGAGAGGGAATAGCCCTGATATGGTAATTTTAGGGCAGCCAATCAGAAGAAAGACAACTTGAATAGAAGTAAAAGAGACAGAGGATGAACTGAGGGGCTAAACTAAGACCCAGTAAAATAAAGAGTTTATTTAAATTTCATTTAAGTAATTTAGATGTGATAAATTGACTACATTTAGAAGCATTCGACTGTGATCTGTTAGACCTTCATATCTAACAGGAGTTCTCTTTAAATGGCAACTATAATGATCTCATCATTCTTCTTGCAGTCCACAAACAACACACAAACTAACTTTTTAAATGTTCATGTCTGACCACTTCTGAGAAACAGAATGGCGCTGGTTTTTGTACGAGACTAGTTGAAAGCAAGAAGAAACGTTGAAAATCACCAGCCTCACGCTTTAAAAGCTATTTCATGCAAGATTAACTCAAGAGTGAAATGAGCAGAAGAAGAGACCAGCCACTCACTTGGTGGCGAGCAGCATGCTGCGTCGCGTTGGGAGCTGGTCCGGCTCGCTCTGCCTGCACAGATACTCGGCCGTGGCTCTGGCTGGGAACTCTGTTTCACACACGTAACCGAAATCCCGCGCCAGATGGACGGCCTCACCTGGACGGGGAGAAGAGGGAGTTTAGATTAAAAAGGAGCTCGAGCTGAAATTTGCACATGAATTTATGGGGGGGGGGGGGGTTCACGTTCAGGGCTTCAGTTTAGCTTAAATCAAGTAATTATTCAGATAAAGACTTTTAAATATACACAACTGACTGTTCGGGTCAGGTCAAGATAAACTCACTAACCACTTCGCTCACTTTCACCACTCAAACAGTTCACTGCTCTCTGGCTACAGCTGCAGTTTTTTAAAGGACACCCTCCATGTCTGTGTGTGTTTGTGTGTGTGTGTGTGTGTGTATGTGCGTGCACTCGCGCGCACGCATGCAGCCATCCATGCTGTGGCTGTTTATTCATGTGTGCTCACGCAGGGATTTTTCTGTGTGAATATGTGTCTCTATCTGTCAGGATGTATGCAGGTCACTGTATATGTGTACGTGCCTCTGTGTATATATGTGTGTGTGTGTTTGCATGTGTGTTTTTCCTACCCTCCACTAGAGATGTTAGCAGAGTGACGTTGGCTGCCTTGCGTCGCCCGGCGGGCAGGTTGAGGCCAATCTTCTCCAGACGCTCTCTCAGACAGCGGCCACCATTCTTTGACTTCGCCCTGAGGGGGGGACAGGGAAACAGAGGGAGCAGTTTTAGGAGATGCTTCTTGTGTATTTGTGTGTGTGCGTGCGTGCGTGCGTGCGAGTGTGTTTGTCTTTATGACTTTTGTTGTGGCGTGCTTCTGTGTGTCCCTCTGTACGTGTGTGTGTGCACGAAGCTAAACTCTCCCTATGTTCCCTGTCAGCTCCGATACTATCCAGTATTCTTCTCCATGTTTTTCTGCTTTGCCTCTTTATATTTGAGTAAAATTTAAAGCCAATGAATCCTGCTCATTGTTGATTTATTAAAGCTCTTCAGACCTCAATCACATAATTCATATAGACTTTATGTTTGGAGACACATACGATTTTCTTTGCAATAACCTTTAAATTTAAGGTAGATGATGGGCAGTAATATATGAAATAAGTAATTCTACAGTGTAAAAAGATATTCTGCATTAAAAATACTACTTTAGAAGAAGCATAGTTATCAAAAAATCCCTTAAATCTTTCTACATTTCATATTAGTATGAAATAGGGACCAATTTATGCATCATATGTGAGTTTAAGCCAATTTACAAACTGTAATGTTTTACACGTTAACATATTAATTTCTTACAGGAGATAAAAATGAACCAAATCATAACAAACATACAGAATAAAACAAATATCTTAAAAAATCTGCAACACTGCACCAATTTCCAAAGTAACCAGGTACCAAATCATTGGAATAGGGTTCATTTCTTAATCTGCAAAAGCATAAAGTGGATTAAGCAGAGGTACCTCAAAGTGATAGGCAGCGATGTATTGTTATCACTGGGGTATCTGTATCTCTCTGCAGGGGAGGCGCTGGGTTTTTACGGCCCTTTAGATCTTTTAATTATGTCCTCTCAAAGTATTTCAGCCTGCAACTCAAATCACGAAGTTGTTCTCTCGCCCCGAGGCCGTAGTTCATTAAACCGCATTGCTTCTCTTGTGATTTAGTCTCATGACCCATTTTGGGTCCTCGGCGCTGGTCCTGTAGTTAGACTAAAATCAATCTTATTCTGAAAAGCTGAAAGCAGAAACGTCCTAATGTATGGCGTGTATTGTAAAGAGTGAGACCGTTACAATAACTAACGCGACATGATTAATGTGGCCAAAAAGAATTCACAATAGAGATATTAATGAAGTGCAAAAGAGAGAACTGAAATGACAGCTGCGTGATTCATAATTCATAATATCATAATATTAAACATTATTAGACTCTGTTTATTATTGCCATTATATAAATATTTCATTTTTAAATATCATGGTCATTGTCGGTCCTCGTTTATTATTTCTCCTCTATTTGATAATAAAATAAGTTTCTACCAAGAGCCTGACTGGAGTGGTAACTTGATCCCACGTTCAAAGGTCAAAAATACGGAAAATGTAGTTCCTGTGTAGTTTTCTTGTGCTGTTGTGTTTCTAGACTACATTTCCCATAAATCCTGGTTATTGTTTGGTTTTTTCATACCTCTCTGAAGAAGATAAACAAGTCACATGTGCATTTTCCTCCTTTGTGTTGTGTCATAAAGCAGCACCTAGTAGGTAAAGCGTATTATATAGTAGGGGTATCAAACATAAGGCCCAGGGGCGAGAATGGGTCCGGCAAAGACTTCAATCCAGCACAAAGGGGAGCCCATGAAAATTTAGAGAAGGGCAAATATGATTATGGACTTTAAACTGTATTTTGTATCATGTTTTGGAGCTTTTTCTTACAGATGAAGATCTCCTCCATGGACATTCATACTATACAAAAGAAATTTATTAATTATAAACATTTAAATGACAGAATAGTTCCTGTTTTTTCACCGTCAAATACAGAAATTTATAATTCTATACAGATTTTTTATTTTTATTTTTTACATTTTCTATGAATTAACAAAAACTTTCTGTTTTATAATTACCTAACAGTCTTTGACTTGAAAGCTACCAAAATCTTTTCTGCAATTTTACATATTAATTTCTTACAAATTAAGTCAAAAGAGTCGGGCTGTCAGAACTGCGCTTCTTCTTATCTCTGGGATTAAATGTGTAGTTAAACTTCTTTACACTGACAGAAAGAAGAGTTTCACTGGTCTGACCCCTTACTTAAGATCAAACTGGGTTTCATGTAGCCCATGATGTAAAATTAGTGTGACATCCCTGTTACAGAAGATCAAATTCAACCAGTTCAACCAGTAACAGATGCTCCTGCTGAGGACTGCTCCGTTTTACCGCATTTTTGGGTCCTAATGAGGTAAAGTTAGCATTTTTCCATTCATTAAAAAAAGAAAAGGTTTGTGGTTTCTTGTGCTTTAATCTTTAAAGCCCAACTAAATAAAAACATCTTTACATCTAAGTCGCACCCTCTCGTTCCCCGTCTGCTTCTCACCTGCGGAGGACTCCTCCCAGCAGAGAAGCGTTGAGGCACTCAGGTGGGGAGAGGCGTCTCTGCACCTCCCCAACTGTCACCTTGTACTTGGAGGTGGAGCTGAGCAGCGACAGGCGACCCGGGACTGAACAGAAGACCTCTGCCGGGTTGGAGACGCACCCCACTCCGAGACCCTCCTTACCGATGGACAAGGCGGACAGGGACGAGCCGTTCAGCTTGGACGGGATGGGAACTGTGGGGCAAAAGGGGGATGAAAGGTGATTATTAAAGCGACAAAGACTGGATGAGGAGGGATAAAAGGATACAGATCATCAATCTTGACATATGTCATGTGTGGCGACGATTGTGTTGTGTGAATGACTGTGTGACAGCGTGCTCCTCCCCTCCTGATTAATCTATTCAGTGCAATGTTCTCCCCTGCGTCGACAGCTCTAATTCTGGAGCGCTGCTTGTTGATTCTGTTCCTTAAGCTGCAGGTGGTTGCATTTTAACTGCGCATTCTTAAATAGCTTCGCTTCGCACCTCGAAGAGCTCAATTTGCACTTAAATATTTTAAATCGAGTTAAGAAGTTACACAGAGAAACCTTCAGGTGACTGGCCAGAGTCAGCAATCGAAGGCTACTCAGGTGTAACACTCAGTGTACCTGTTGCTACCTGAGCAGCAAGGGCAGGGGCAGATTTTGTTTTCTCCAATGTTTATGTTGGGCGATGATGAAATTACTTTCTATTTGAGCAGAAATCCTCTGAATTGAGAAGAGTGAAGGAAGTCAACCGATTTGCTTTGAGACTGCATTTCCTTGGAAGGATACAAAGAGTCCTTAGATCTGCTCCTCGTCTGTTTAATGTGTTCTCATTGTGCTTTAATCTTTAGTGTTTTCAGATTTATATGTCTATAATTTTTGCCTCCTGCCACAGGTTCAGTTTTCTCCGTATTCGCACACTGTGGCCAAATGACATCAGCATGCTCCTTTAGAAACGATTTATGTGCACAGTAATAAAAACTGCTAACTACATGTCATCCAGAGTTATGAAGAGACTGTCTTTGGCGAATTATTTTGCTTTTAAATTTGAATATAAGCAGCACAAACATATTTCCAACCTCCTTCACTGCAATGTTGTGCATGCAAAATCAACAATAAACTCAAACTGTTGGGATTTAGTGAAGCGATGTGAGAGAGATTGACATGTTTATACAGAGTTAACGGTAGAGAGAGGACAGGAAATGAAGACAGAGAGAGCGAAATGAGGGCTGACAGGCTATAAAGGTCCCTGGATAGTCTCAAAATGGGGATTATGTGGTTTGTGATGAGCGCTTTAAGCGATCAAAGAACATGGAAATATGTTGTTTTATTTTATATATTTTAATTTAGGAGATCCAGTCCTTTAAGGTGAGATACACACAGTTAAATCTCTAGTCTGAGTTTCACCGATGATGATGATGATGACGAGAAACTTTAAATCCTAAGCCAATATTTTTGTGGAGGGGAGCATAAATAGATTTTGATGCTCATCATTTTGAGTCTTATAATTATTACTAATTAGTCAAAAATCTCATATTCAGATACCAAGGAGATGCAGAGGGTTGGTGTGACAGAGGATGAGATGGAAGCAAATCAGTCAAGCAGGCAATCGCTGAAGGGAACATCCGAAGGAGAAGAAGAAGAAGGCGTACTCCGATAGCACACAGTGTTAGGCTTAGCTGTCCTCAATGATGAGGACTCAAAATCTTGAAGGTTAAGGAATAAAATGAAGCAAAGAGCTTAGAAATCCAAAAGAATCTCTGGTTAAAGAAACCTTGAATCAATCTGCACGTACGTCTCTTTCATGTGAAAGAATCAGATCTTTTAGTTGAAGGTTGAAGTTGAGGACTTATTTAACTCATGTAATAATAATTCCCTCAGCGTCACTTCCTGTGGTCGTTCCATGCCTCATGGCTCTGCAATCTATCTTCTCCTTTCAGTCTTTTGAAAGAAACATTGTCTGTAAAACTGTACTAACGCTGGCGTGCCAGCTCCCTCGTTGCACTGAGAGGGTGCGCAACGGCGGGTGGCCTCTTTGCAACTCCCCGCTGTGCAGCGCAGATTCCCTCCAAACTGAACACAATCTCTAAAATCGCCTCATTCACAACGAGCCGATTAACCAGGCGACGAGGCCGCAGAGCAGCAGAGTTTTTCTCCAAAGCTCCCCTCCTTTGTCATCTCCCTGCCCCTCCCTCTCTTTTCTCTTATCATCTTTCACTCTCTTGCTTGACTCTTTCGTGTGCCTCCCACTTGTCGTACCCCCCCCTTCTCCCTCCTTGCTTGTCTTCTTCCCCCCTTATACTCTATCTCATTTTTTTCTCCCTTATGGATTTTCTTATTCATGAGGGCTCTAGGTTTGCTCTGCTATCTGCTGCGAGTGCTCGCCGTGGAGAGTCTCGCTGCGGTAATTGATCAATTCTAAGCGTTTGGCAAACAAGTGGAATCACTGTCACTTCATCAGATGACTGCAGCAGAGAGATTCAGGGAGTCTGAATGAAACCAGAAATGTGTAAAGCCGCTCCCAGGGCTTGATTTGGCAAATTACACTGAATCAAGCGGCAGTTTCAGGGGAAACTTTAAGGTGTGGACGGCCAGACCAGTTAGGATTCTTAAGGTTTTGTGCAGTAAAAGAAGCACAGAATGTTTTTGTTTTGTTTTTGTTTTTTATTGTGCATGCATGTTTAAATTTGAAGTTTTTCTCGTTCTAAAGAAATACAACAAAGAACCAACGTTGCTTAAGTGTTATTTCTCTTATTCTGTCAGTCATTTCATAACACAGCGGGTGCCATCTTTAGCCTGTTTTTGTGCAAAACCTCCCTTTTAAAAAAAAATGCACCTGAGCAGGGCGTCTATCTGTTTTCAAAGCATCGCGCTCGACACCAGCTACAAATCCAACATGAATTTTCTAATCGTGCCCCTGTGTCTTCTGCCACTCGGAGTCGGTAATATTAGTGTGATCATACTCTGCAAATTTCCCCACAACTCCTCTTTTATCATGTTCCCCTCCCTTTTCTTCCTTGCCCCACTTCTCTCTGCTCCTCACTCTAAGCCTAACACACACACACACACACAGACACACACACGTACACACTCTCATATGACCATGAACAGTTCATTAAGAATGTGTGCCTTTGGGGTGAAGTCTGCAGCTGAGTATTAGAGGACTTCTTGACTTCAAATGAAATAGCAAAACAGAATTATTTATAGTGTGTGTGAGAGTGTGTGTTCATGTGTGCGTGTGTGTGTGTGTGTAAGAGAGAGAGAGAGTGCAAGAGAGTGAGAGAAGCTGGTGTTGGAGTGCCCCTAAACACAAAATCCCCTTCAGCGTGTATGGCACAATTATATAGGTGCACACTTAGACACAAATGCACACATACACAATTGATCTTTTCTCTCTTGCTCTCTGACACACACACATACACACGTGCACACACAGACACACACGCAGCTCTTCTACCTCTTACCTTTTTTAATGACAGAGTGGTCGAGGATGCCCAAGGCTGATCCTTCCTCCATTCCCTGTGTCAGACAGACAGACAGTCACTATCATTTATCCACCGGCCTCAGAGCCACCACACACTCACACACAGAGACACACACAGAGATATACAGCTTGTCTCTCTCAGGCCAAAGCAAGATGGAAGGTCCAACATTTACTTTCCCCTCACAGCACATATGAGCACCATCAATATCCAAGTAAATAATAAAAGCAAATTTGATTTAGTGCAAGTTGCTTTGTGCAACAGAGAAAGTAAATGAGTTGAAGTTGTGACGCACAAAGCAGTTTACATTTCTTTTTAATCAAAAAGAAGACATGTCACTTCATTTCAATTCTTTTAAGCCTAAAGCAATAAAACGTTTGGAACAAAGGCTGTTTTTTGGACAGAAAAAGCAACATAAAAATCATTAATACATCTGCATAATATGTGTTAGGTAAAAAGAAATAAATCTATCTTTTTAAATCATAAGAAAATGCGATTTACTGATAAGTGAAGTGTGGCTCAGCGATTCAAAGACTAAATTAGAAACAATTTAAGTTTTCTCTGATTGAAAGTAAAATCATGTTGCAGGGCCCGAGTCTCATGTTGCCTCCTTTGTGCTGACACTATGAGAGGGTTCAAACGCGGAGGATATAATCCATTAATCAAATAAAAGTCCCTGTCAAGTGGGAGCGTTTAACAGCAACATGCCCGGGTTGACTCCTCGCCCAGCGCTCCTCTCAGACGTTTCTTTTCTATTAATGACCGTGCAGATCAATTGGTCTCGGTGTGTGTGTGTGTCTGTGTGTGTGTTTTTTTTTTCTTCTGCGAGGAGGCAACAAACAGCGTCTGCAGCTGCACCTGCTGCAGGGAAGCTGACTGCTCAATAAACCATAGAAACTATTCTTCTCCCCCTAAAAACCTGCAGAAGGCAAAAAGGCTGCAGAATCACTTTGTGTCTGCGCGAGACGGAGGATAATGCTGGAGTGGATAATAAAATGGAGTGAGGCCAAATTGCAATCATTCATTTAAGGAATGCAGTTTTTTATATTCATATTTTAGGGTATCGTTTTTATTGTGGATAATCCATTAAAAAAAAGCTTAGAAAAAAAACTTATATACAAAAAGATTTCAAGTAATAAAACTGAAAACTGAAACATTAACTGATACAAAAAAAACATCTAAGACATGTCGTTATTGATCATGTCCAGCACAAACGGATAAAGCAGGAAAACAGACAACTGTAAGATGTAGAGATTTAGAAATTTAAAGACTATTTTTTTTCTTGTCTTGAGAAATCAGCGTGCTGCTGTTTCCTTTGCTGTTTCGGTGTCAGACGCTAAAATTAAAGTATCAATTTTTAGGGAAAAATATAAAACTGCAGCTCTGAAGGTGTTTAAAAAAATAAAAAGACAAATAAATAACATAAAAAATAATTTTAAATTAATTACCAGAGTTGTTAATTACACGTTTCGCTTTTTATGTAGATGTTTTAGTGTGACCTGCATCTTTATAAACTCTTATTTGGAATTAAAGATAAATTGCCCTGAGGCCTTTTCGCCGCACTGCGCGTTTTCTAGAATTTAGTAGAATTTAGTAGTATTTATTTACATACGCTAATTTAATAATAATAATATAATAAAGGATAATTATTGAAGCACAACAAATACGAGCGTTTTAAGAAAAAATGCGTGCGTCTTTATCGTGTGCCGATTCACTTTTACGCACGGACTTCTCGAGCAGCAGTGCCAACGCAACACAAGCGGAAAAACAAAAAAAGTCACCTGAAGATCATCCAGGCCGTGGTGTCCCAGGTGCATCCCGAGAGGACCGTCTCCGAGAGCTGCAGCCCCTTCCCCGAGACCGTGCAGCAGCCGCGGGACAGCTGGATACTCCCGACGGGGGTCCAGGCTCAAAGCCCGGTGAGACTGTGATAGTAGCCCCCCTTCCTCGGAGCGCGACCTCTGCGAGTGCCACGCTGCTTGCTGGTGCTGATGGATGGAGTTGATGGAGGGGTAGGGGTCTGACAGGTGGGAATAAGCAGAGTCCTGGCTCTGAGAGTATGGCAGTGAAGACTGTGGATAGGGGGGTGGAAAGTAGGGAGGCTGGAAGTCTGAGGCCGGAGTGTGGCAGAGCGGGGGAGCCGAGGAGTAGGCGGCCTGGTTCAGGGAGGACAGCTGGGAAAGGCGCCCGCTCGGCGAAGAGCCGCTTAGTCCGTCTGCGCGGTCCTGCAGAGAATCAGAAAGTTTGTTTCATATCAGGAGCTCAACGTGCTCAGAGTTTCAAGGTTAAAAACATTGAGCTCAGATCAAAAAAAAATATTTTAAAACCAAAGCGTTATTTCCATAAAAGAATCGAGATTTTAAAAAGGAAAAATAAAAGAAACAAATAAGTCACAAAAACACAAAATTAAAATATGAAAAAAAGTTTTAATGTGTCAAAAATAAAAGTCGTGAATCCATAAATAAATATTTCCATTTCATTAGGGACGGATGGAAATAGCAGCTGCGCTTGAAGTGATGCGCCGTGGCAGAAGACGCCCTTGGCATCGCTGCTGAAAAGTGTCAGAAAGGTCACTGCCACCAAGGAACTGCACAAAGGACAGGTAACGCACAGCAACAATAACAATAGCAGCACGTCGCTCCGGGACGAGGCTCCATCTGTAAATAATCAGGGACTGCGTCAACAAACACAAACTGACCCCACGAGTGAAAATTAAAGCAAAAGAGGGGTTCATTCAGGCTGGCAAGGCGCGCGAAACCAAACGATAATTCAATGTGACTTCACAAGTTTGACCTCTCTTATTAAAAGAGATGCCAGTATGTTCACGCTGTCTGTGTGTGTGTGTGTGTGTGTGTGTGTGTGTGTGTGCAAACATGTAGTCCACTAGCCTACATTTGGGCTCACACGCACACACACACACATCCCGGTGAAATTTGATTTTTTTTTCTCAAAGCTGGGTCAACCTGATCGATGCTGTTGTGGTGGAAACAATGTCCATTATCTCCCTGCCAAAAATGCCGCCTTAAAAGCAGATATCGGTCAGCCCGGCACAGCTTTATTCGTGCACCGCCTTTCACCCACAGATGAATGAAAAAGTGCATTTCGGCAACAAGGAAAGAATGGGCAAAACAATTAACAGACAAACAGATATTTGCAAAAGTTTTATAACAACAAACAGCAAAATGTTTTTTTAATTAAAAAATATACTGTAAATATCGAAAATGCCAACAAAAGAGAGTCATAAATAATAAAGAAAAAATAAAGAAAGAGAAGAAAGGTAAGATTATAAGGTAACTGATGGACCACAAATGAGAAGACACCTTAAGTAAAAGTGAAAATAATTATGTCTTCAGGTTTCTTCTTCTTCTTCTTTCTTTTCTTTCTTTTTTTTTTAAATCTCCACTGAGGTGCAGTCCACCATTCCCTGAGGCAGACTGTTCCTGAGACTGGGACCACAGTGGCTCAGGGATGGTTCCCCATGCGTTTTTATTAAGATCCTTGGGAGAACCCGGAGGCCGGCTGCACAGAATGTAAGCCGGGATCAGCTTTGGTACATAACTATAAAACATGTCAGAGAGACTGACTGCTGCCAGGCCATTAAAACCCACTCAAATCATCTCTCAAAGAAATGCAACCTAATAACTTTAAATTAATATTATTATGGGCTTTCGTATTTGTGATCAAGGTCGATATTCAGTACCACAATTACTCATACTGATTGTGCGTACTTGTGCATTTCAAATTTTATTCCCCAAATTTTCTCTATATAAAAAACTGCAAAACACAGAAAAAGATGAGCATCCTTCCACCGTGTGGACTCCTCATGGTCACTGTCTCAGCTGCTGTGACCGTGTGCAGACAGACAAAGAGCATCTCTGGGACAGATGCGCGGCGCAGTGTCAGTAAAGTCTAATTTTTGAAGTATCTGTGATTCTTTGGAACCACTTCTACAGGAAACCGAATTAACAGCAACGGTTGAACCACAAATCTTATATGGTTTAGAAAACAATAAACATAAATTACTATTACTCTGTAAGCTGACAGCTGATGTAAAGAATTCAACGCACTGTTTAAGTCTCTTTCTGTATCTTAATATACTCCAATTTTGTTAATTTGTTTTACCGCCAGCTGCAATTGTTTTACGCACGTTCTATACGGTTTACTGACATTTCTAATGCAAAAAACAAAATCCTTGTAAATTTGTGTTACAGTAACGACTAACAGACACCAGCAGCCCTGAAAATACTCAAAAAAAAAAACCCAACCCAGAACGACTCTGTCTAACTTACCATAGCCGAATAGGTGTGGATTAACATCTGGACCAGTCTGGACAGATCCCCAAAATGTAAAATTCAACAGGAGTCGAAGGCTTCCCCCGGCTCATAAGGTGTCACAAAAAATGTTCCCAGATGTAATCCAGGCCTTTATTAAAGGTCCATTCAATTCAGAGGTGCTGATATTTACTTTTCCTTATCTCTCTGTCTGCCGGAGCTCTTTACGCGCAGATGAAAAGCAACTGCCAGATACGAACACGCGCGTACAACACAACACAGAGTCCTGCAGCCTCTCCATGAGCGCACTACTTATAGGTTTTGCGCGCACCCGGCAGAATAAGGGGAGGGGTCGAGAGGAGCCACTTCTCTTAAAGAGATATATTCCTTCGCTTGCTTGTTTTGCCCCACGCTGATTGTACCGTTAGCTTTATTGTTGCCTTTTAAAATAGCATCATGCAGACTTTACGCACGAAGTAAGACTCCAGATGGGTTTTATTAGTAGTAAATATCCCTCAAAAATTCCCATTTTCAACAAGGAAATCATCTCCCGTGATTCTTTTAACGTCTACGTTAAAAAGTTAGTCTTTTTACGCACGAAATTTAAGAGGGATGGTTTAAAAATCTAAATTATTTTAATAGTTTCAACTTTTTTTAATACACATTGAGTATTTCACGGTTTGAACAGACTTTAATTATCTTCTGACATAAAAAATAAATACATTTTAAAAAGACGTGTGCACCTTTTTACGCGCTTCTATATAAAACATAACAGACTCACGGAGCCCACCAATGAAGATAAAACTTTACCTGCGCGTTGTCAGTTTTAGTTCGGGATTTCCAGAGCATGATGGCGCTCGGGCTGTACGTCTGGCTGCAGCTGAGGGGTTAGAGATGGATGGAGAGGAGAAGAGAGGAGACAGGCTGAAGGTGCAGAGGGGAGTGAGTTACTTTGAGAGACGATGCAGTAGTTTGTATGGATGAGTCAGAGAATAGAGCCGGGTGTGAGGAGGGGGGGGGGGGGGGGGGGGGGGGTGCTAGAAAAAACACAAAAGAGGGCGGTAGGTGACACGAGTCGAGGAGGGGGGCAACTGAAAACTTTTGTCACGGTTGGTGTGAGGACCATAGGATCAGCGGTGAAGGGGTTAAACATAGCTGATTGGTGATGATGGCCTGACAAATTATTAACCTAATCAAAAATTCACTATAATATTTAGAAATATTCCAGAACGCAAAAAAATTAAATTTTCCCCGCATTTCTGAGTAAGTTTAACATCCACTACAGCATTTAATTCTTGTTGCTAGATGACTGATATGCACCAGATTTAAGACTTTCAGCGTCCAGTAAAACGATGTCATAACTAAACACTTTGTTCTCTGTGCTGATGTTTTTTCACATATTAATTTTATTAATAGCTTCACTATAATTTAATTACCAGCCTAATAACTGAAATAACTAAAACTCTGGAAATGTGGATAACGGAAGAAGTTTGCCAGTAAACAAGAACTTCACCACACATTAAGTGTCATTGCGCCATCTAGTGGAAACCGACTGAATGTCGGTTCAGTGAAATAGTTAAGGAAAATGTGCTTGGTATAAATGTACACCAGCCCAGTTCGCATTACACTGAACGTTTGACATACTTAAATTACAAGATCCCAATCAAACGATATAAATTAAGCATTATTTTTAAGTAAAGTTCATGTACTAACCAATGCAGTAATATGACCTTTGAACAGGAAATTTAAATGCTCACATCCAACCTCATAATGCAGACCTGCATCATATTTAATTTATGATGCAATTACAGCACAAAACTGTCCTCAAAGCAGCAGCTAGTAAGAGACAAAGCTGTAAAAAAAACAAAACAAAAGCAAACCCAAAACACAGCATTCTCTAACAAAAATAATTCTTTATTAAAGGCATTTACATTTTCAACAGTTGCATTTAAGAAACAGCTTGTGTGCATTTTCAGCTCCTTGTGACAGGTATAGCTGTCTCTGTAAGGATTTACCTGCAGAGCTCTCAGATGTTTTCAATGATTTATGATGAAAACAATAAAGTAGGTCAGTCAGACAAACGGGGCACATTCAGAGAAATGTGCACAGAAATGCATAATCCTCCTCATTCCTATTAAAACTCTAGACATTTTGGCAGACATCCCCAATTTAAGGAAAAAAAAAAAAAAACCCACATCAGAGCAAAGACATTTATAATACGAGTTTGGTTTCAGCAGTTTCCCTGGTTTATTGGTTTCATTGTGCGGTTTCACTAAAAGTTAAAAGTACTCGATTAGAGAATACACCGTTTCTCCAGAGCAGCTGGTTTTACTTCACTCCCACCGACTTCTTCAGCTTCTTCATACTGCTCAAAGCTCCTTCGCTGGATCTCATCATCATGTCTCCAATTTCTTGTTTGCACACCGGGCACCGCTCTGCCAGGGCACACAGAGCCTCCTCCAGCGCATCCTGGGTCAGCTGGTCAGGCAGAGCGCTACACTGATGAAGCATGGCGAGCATGTGTCTGAGCCAACCCTCCTCTCTGATCAGGGTTGTGATTGAGGGTTGGGCACGGGCGCAGCCTCCGAGGGCCTGCAAACTCAACCTCCAGAGCTCTGCAGCGTCGTCCCAACTGTCCTCCCAGCTCAGGCTCACCTTCGCTGGACCTGGACTGGAGCTCGAGTCCAGGGCGCTGCGAAGGAACCGGAGAGCTGAAGAAAGGAAACGCCGCTGGCCCGCTTCCACTGAGCCTGCAGAAAAGAGCTTTGTTGAAAACTATTTAACAAATAACTAAAGTCCATTAATTTATTTGTTTACATCTAAATGAGTCACATTTGTCATGTTTCACATCATAGACTAACATTGTTCAAGGCTTAGGAATCTTACAGGACCACTACGAGAAAGACTGCAGCTACATTCTTGCAAGTTTTCCTTCTTGTAAATTTCTAGCAGAACTGCTGAGCAGAAGCAGAAGGAGCTTTGGGCCACATCTGCCTGTGTGTGTGCAAGAGTTTGTTCTGTGGGTGGTGGTTCAAAACAAAGAAAACGGCACAATGTCAACAGCTCAAGGTTACTTAAGTTTGTGATCACCTTATAGCAAAGGATTGAGATGGGAACATTTGTTGGCTGGCTTGCTAGCATTATGGCGACACAGCTTTGCCAGTCAGCGCAGGGTAATCTCTATAAACTGGTTCTGTGTATAAATAAATACAAACTGTAGGGAAGGGAAGAGATTTTGGGTGCAGCAAGCTTTTTAACTTTCCATTTGTAGGAAGTGTAAAATGTACCATCTTTAGCCTTTTAAATACATTTACACTTTTAAACTATGAGCAGTTTGAGCCAACACTAAGTTGAGGGAAACCGAGATCATGGCATAGATTCCCGTGGTTACACTGGAAAGCCCTGAAAAACTAGCTGTTGTTCCAGTAGCTAATAGCTTTAAGCAGTGTGCAGATATGTCACTGCAGAATCTATACAGAGTGTTTCTAGATTAAATGACTTGAAGGTTATGCAAAAATTACACCCCCCCCCCCCCCCCAAAGAAACCCCAAACCTAAGAGTATAAAGAACCAAAAGCTACTTTCACCTCCTTCCTTTAATCTGCCAATCATGAGTCCCAGAGTGCAGCAATTTGCTGTTAGGACCAGGAGGCGGGGCTTATTCACCAAGAGGGGGAGTGCTTCACTCAGAAGGACCTCAAGGCTTCTGAAACACGAGTCCTTTCTAGAAAACAATAAGTTTACAGGTTTGCATTTTTAAACACAGATGGTGTGATAAGTACTGCTCATAAACATTTGGCAGACACTCAGAAACAGACGGTTTGCTTGTCACATTGATGATTATGATGATAAACCAGCTACCTGACTCTCTCTGGCTCTGTAACAGTGAAGTTGAGCAAAGCAGAGCAGGCTGTCTCCATGCTGGGATCCCTTGTGGATGCGGCACTGGTTTTTCCCCTGAGGAAAGTCCAGCTCTGAGACAGGAAGTCCACCAGCAGGGCCGGGGTGTCGACATCGAGCAACACCTTCCTGGGAACTTCCTCTGCTGACAGGTGGCACAGAGCTGGGAGGAGATACCTAGGGAGGAGGAAAAAGGAAAAGAGGCAGTGCAACATAAAACCTGCACTTTTTCTCTAAATGTTACCAATCTCCTCTCAGATTTCATCTTTACCTGAGAGCCTCTCTGCCCGTCCACGCGCCCCTGTCCTCACCAATAGACATCTTGACCATCCAGTCAGCGAGGCTATGCTCCAAGATCCCACCCTGCAGGTGGCTTCGGGTGTAGTTGATCAGAAATGGCAGGAGTTTAGTCACTTCCTCCTTAAGACAGGAAGTCTCCTCAGCCAACCACGAGCACAGAGAGCGGAATGTGGCGAAAACGAAAGGGTCGCCATACCGGCTTGGCTCCACCTTTAATATTATGAATAAACGAGTCATTTATTCGCATTTAATATTTTCTCTTTACTCCTAGGCTCTACACACCAGCACAACAGAAATGATTTTGTGCACAATTATCATATTTCTAGTATCACCAACAGATAGCTTGTTATGTTAGTGTTCTCATCATCTCTTCACCTGCTGCAAGAAGTACATCAAGCCAGAGAAGGCCTCCTCCAGGACCCCGAGGACCTGCCTGCTCTGCTGCAGACTGAGGGTAGCAATTGAGCTCTGAGAAGGTGCAGCAGCCTGCGGGACTCCCGGACTGCAGGCCTGCTCTATGGCCGCCTCCATGATTCGGTAACAGCCTACGAGGAGTACAGTTCAGATTAAATGACTGAGGTGGTTAACCTTGATTAGATCTCAATACCTAGAAAATGACTTGCTGAGTCAGATGATGCCTGCTTATTTAATTAAACTTCAATTGTACTTGCGCCCAACAAGAAACGCTGTTACATGACAACCAAAACATGCAAATGAGGACACCAAGATAACCACTTTAAATCAGCTGAGTGAACAGTTACATGCAAATCATACAACATGATTCCAAGTCAACTTCAGCTCTAAGATTAAACTGAAGTAAGAAAGCTTTACAGCAAGATTTAATCAACCTTTTTCCTTTTTTATGACGTGTCATCCTGGAAAATAATAAATTTAAAGTTCCAATCAACATACTATTATGATTAAGTACACTACCTGTTATTGTGTGTTGCACCTCAGGGGTCAAATCATTACCAGGCAGTTCTTCCAAACCCATTCTGACCTCCACGCATGCCCGGTTCACCAGTAAGCAACAGAACTTTGGAGGTCCCGCCATCTCCCAGCCATATAAATCCAGCAGGCAAGCACTGAGGACCAGGATTGATCCGATATGTCTCGGTGTCAATTTAGCCTGCACCATAGGTCTCAGTATCTCCCATAAACGGCCCACGACTGCCTTCAGCTCCTCACTCTCCACTGCCACTCCTGCTGGGGGCAGAAACTGCGCCAACTGACCACACATGCCTAACCTGGTTCTCTCTGTGGACTCGCAGAAGTCTTTGGAGAGTCTGACCAGCAGCGAGAGGAGCTCTGGAGTGTGTTTGCGCCATGCTTTGTCCTTGTTTTTACCAGAGAGGAGCAAGCCCAGCAAGGCGAGCCCCTTCTCGTGGCTCAGAGTCTGGTTCAGTTCCACCGCTTGGCACAAAGCAGAGATGGCGCCCCTGCTCAGGAGCTGCTCCGGGCCTCTGGGTAAGGCACACACAGCTGTCAAAACCAGGTAGCAGTCAGCAGCCAAGGCCGCATCAAGGCTAGAAGAGGGAGGGTTCTCCTGAGACGGTGACACTCTGCTTGCTTCACTGCCATCATCGCCTTTTTTCCTGCTGCTCTCAGTCTCTTCTGCAGATTGTGCCACACTGGCAGGATTACAGTCTGGGTTTGAAATATTTGCTGACTGGACTTCACCGTCAGGACTCTGCCCTACTTGGTGCTGCTCCTGGGCTTCCCGTTTCTGCTGGTTAAACACAGGACCATTTGCCAAGATGCCCAGCAGGAGGGGGATGGTGGTGAGGAGCTGGGGACTGGAGGCCATGTCTGGCTCTGTGCTCAGGGCAGCCAGCAAAGCCGTGCCCAGCGAAAGGAGCTCATCTGGGGGTAAGCCAGAGTTCTCGTCCCCTCTGACTGCTGTGACCAGAAGCCGAGCTGGAAGATTGAGGCCCACTGCCTCAAAGATGCGCCTCAATGTGGGTTTGTCCAGTTCACTGGCTGGGCACAAGCGACTTATCTGAGGACGTGAAGATAGAGTAGAATTAGTCTTTTTTGAGGCACAATATAACATCAGTAAAATCTGTCTACTTAAAAAACAAAAAAGCACAACAGTGTTATAGCACGCAATATTTAGTGATACTTTCATCTGTTTGCAGTTCCTTTTTTTGTCCATTCATCCATCTGGCATGCCAGCTGTTCCAGTTCAACCTAAAGGTGTTTGATGGTGAAGGCTTTGTTCCAACCAGTCAAGTTCTTCCCCACCAAACTAATCCAACCATGCCTTTATGAGACCTTGCTTTCTGCACTGGGGCAGACATGCTGGAACAGAGGAACCTCGATGCTAACTAGTCCCACAAAGCTAGAAGCGTAGTTGTCCAAACCTTCTTGGTGAGCTTAACCATGAAGATCTCATTCACTGGAACCAAATACCCCAAAGCAACAGCTGTGCTCCAAACTTTACAGTTAGCACAATGCAGTCAGGCAAGTAACTGCTGTGGCATTTGCAAACCTAGACCCGTCCATTAGATTACTCACCACTTCTCCAGAGCAAGATTCCTGATTTGCTTGGAGTAACAACAAATATAAATGTCTTGTTTCTGTTCAGTTCTATAAAAGAATATCTAGACATCCAGCAGTTAATCTCATCAGTGCAGCTCAGTGTGTGAACAGGGGCTAGATTAGAGGGAAAAGATAAGTACAACTGTGTACTATCTGTATAAGAATGAAAGGTATTATAATTCTTTATGACAGTACCAAGCAGAAGCTTTAAAGCTTTAAGTTCAATCCAAGAAAAGACCCTTGAGAAAACACTGTTTCAGTTTTTAACTGGCTGGTTTCTTGATTTTACACACACAAAAAAACAAACAAACAAAACACCCCCACACACACACACGCAAAAAGCTCCCTTAATTTTTTTAGTTTTATTTTGGGGAAGCTTAACCCCCAAATAGTTGAAAATCAATTTTAATAGTTTTATATCAACTCCTTTAACAATATTCATGTTTTTGTCTCGATTCTTAAATTAAACGAATACTTACCAGAAGAAGAGCAGCCAACGTTTGACTGTCGTTTTTAGCGTGCTTCAGCGCATGCACACACTTCTCCAAGACGCCTCTTTGGGCATCAGTCAATCCGCCTTTTACATCCCTTTCTGAGCCTCCTCCACCTTCACCTCCTCCCTGCTCCTCTTTTCCAGGAGACTGGCTGTTCACGGTAGGTGTAAAGTCAGCACTGTCAGCCATTATGACCCCGGTAACTATGCGACCGAGAGAGACGTAAAGAGGAGAAAAACTTTTTCAATGAATTTCCAATCAGTCTTTCAAGCACTGATTGCAAGAAACAGCGCCACATCGCTGGGCCAACGGGAGTAGTCCAATTTACTGGCTGTCAGCTGTCCCGCTAATGACTGACAAAAATGTACACGTATATCAATTTAACATTTGAACAGGTGAACGTTAACAATGTAACTTACTTTGTTGACAACCCTCTTGCACGCCGCAACTGCTCGTGCTCACTCCCCCCGGAAACACACTGTCAAGCTAAAGATGTCACGAGCCAATAAAAAGGCTCGAAGAAAATTAGGCAACCAATCATCAGGCGGATTGTTGGAAGGCGACACCGCCATTTTAGCCCGTGTCATAACGTCAGATAAACGAGGTTATCCAGATTTATCGTTTTAATTTTATTTTTTAAAAACGTTATTATTTTTTTCAATATAAAAGAGAAAAAGTTTATTAGCACTCGTTGAGTTGAGCATTTACCTTTTTAAACGGCTCCTCGTTAGGGGGCGTAAACCGGAACTAGCTGGATGAACGTTGAACGTTTTCAGCTTAAGACAACAAATTAATTTAATTTGTATTGTGTTTTCATTATGCACCAAAAATCCACGTGTAAATAAATAAATAGATTAAAAAATAGAAAATGATAAAGAAATGCCAACTGGTTTAAAAAGAAAAAAATTAAGAATAATCTGTATCGCAAGAAATAAAATGGGCTCATTTCCAGGTTATTAAAACTATATAGCTATTTAGTTAGGACTTTCGGTTTTACTTTCAGATGTAACACGTAACTGCTCTAGCTAACCATCGCATAACTGCTGTTTTCACTGCCTACTTTGTTTTGAAAATCTCATCACCGGAACCTTTCGTAAAACGTATTGTATTGACAGTCAAGCACTCACTCACGGCATATCAGCTGTATCAGCGAGAGGAGTACTGACCTAATTTGGAGAGTAGGGGACAACAAGAGACGAGGCTACACATCGGAACGAGCAGCTGAAGAGAAAGTCTACCATTTTTTGTTTGTGTAAGTCCGTGCACGCATTCTCTCTCTTGTGTTACTGGGGGCAGTTGCCGTTAAAACGCGTTGTGTAGGGTCCGATGAGAGATGTCAGCAGCTGTTAGCCTCAAGGTGCCTTGGATGCGAGTGATCCCGGGATTAAACAGGTGAAATACCTTACGGTGCGCTACTTCAACCTTCCCGTGTCAGTGCTTTGACGTCGACATGCCTTGTAAAAACATAACATCTGCTAAATGCGCGCAAGTGGCACTTGGGTTAATACATCAACCCCCCACACAGTTGTTTATAATATTATGACAGTGCAGCAGACTGTGCTGTGGGAAGATACTGGCCTGTATTGAATTATCTGACAGCTGAACACGTCTTGTCCTGTCTTGAGTAAATCTGAGTGATTTGTCAGTTTCGCAAGATACATAATGCACGAGCCCACCATTTTGTCTTAGTAGTGTGAGGGTTTTTGTTTTTTTGTTTTTGTTTTTTTCAGTGCGTTTACTCACGCGTCTCATTTGACTTGACAGACTTTCATTCATATAGTCAAACATGCACCAATTTGCGCTTTAAGTAGTCCATTACGCGCTGCACGGGAATAAGAAGAGACAAGAGTGGAGCTTAGTCAGCAAATCAGGGTTATTTTGTTTGTTTTATCAGTCATTTAGTTGACAAAATAAAATAGGCCAGCAGAGGCTGAAGTAATGTTCTTTATTTAGTCCCTCTACGTTTCATCTCTGATATGAAGCTGGCAGATTCAGTGAGGCAAATACTTGGTGTTATGAAATTACTAAGAATGACTTTTAGTTGTTGTTGTTGTTGTTATCATATGATTCAAATGTGTACACATGTCAATAAAAAACCAAGAACAGGCAACATAGACCATAAACAAAATAACTGAAAGCAGATAAACGGACAGTAAAAAGATATTACTGATGAGAAGACATAAAAGGCCGAATTTAAAAGTATTAAAAGGACTTTTTAAGGAGATTTGCAAGCCTTCTCTCCTCAGGCAGGTCACTCCAAAGCCAAGGGGACTTGATGGCAACACCATTAGATTTAAATCTAAGGAGCAACCAAGAGCTCAAACGGGGGTCAAAATTTCTGCTATGTAACTTGAGAGCCAGACCCAGATGTACTTTAGAAGTGAATCCAATTTCAGTTGCTCCGTTTAAAATACATAATGATTTCACGGAAATCATACGAGTGCTTGCAAATGGCACACGTTTGTTACCCAAGATTAACTTGAACTAGAATGATGTGAAGAGCAAATTATGGAATATGATCCAAAGCATACAACATTATCTGTCTAACATGATAGAGGCAGTGTTGTGGCATTGGTGTGTATGGCTGTGGAACAAAGTCACTAGTGTTCCCCGATGTTGTGACTGCTGATAGAAGTAGCAGGATGAATTTTGAAGTCTACAGGACTTTACTCTCTGCTCAGACTCAGCAAAAATGCTGCAGACCTGATCAGACAGTACTGCACAGTGCAAACTGAAAATGATTTAAAGCAAACTGAAAAAGCAACCCAAGAGTTTCTCAAGGAAAAGAAATGGGATATTCATCAATGGCCGAATCGGTCACTTGATCTAAACCCAACAGAGTGCGCTTTTTCCATTGTCAAACACAAACAAGCAGCAAGTGAAGGTGGCTATAATAGAGATCTGATGGAGTAACTCAAGCAAGGAAACTCAACATTTGGTGATGCCCACGGGTTTAGACCTCAGGCGAAGTTTTCTTTTCATAAAGGTATTAAAAAGAGTGTTTAAATTTATGTTCATTAATTTAGAATCTCAGAATTTGGGGGACTGTGTATAGCAATCGCTGTAATTCTTAAAAAGTGCATGTAAAATATTTATAAAGCTCCTTGAATTAAAGCTGAACGTCAGCACTTCAGTCACGTATTGATTGATTTTGGGGCAGAACTACAAACTGTCTTTGTCCCAAACATTATGGAAGGCGCTGTATATGCAATAAGTGAGAAAACTCTAAAGCCAAGATCTAGGCAAACAGTAAAGTTTAAAGTGAGTTAAAGACTAATGTGATGTACTCGTACTTTCTGTTGGGTCTTTGATTTGTAATCTTATTTTAGGATTAGTGTAGTTATTGCTCTAAGGATATTTGTAGAGGTGTCACAACAAAATAAGCAGTTTGTCATGATTATTCATTTTATTACATTTTTTCCTGGGTATGCTGCCTGAAAGAGAAATAAAAACTTGATTTTCCTTCCCTGTGGCAGCCGGAGGAAGCTGTGCGTGGGACAGAGAAAAGCTACATCAGCCTGTCTGCGGAGAAGCCGATGCAGAGCTGACTGCTCCTGCTGAGAGAGGAGGAGGAGGAAGAAACAAGTCAAAGGGAGAGAATTTGCCAGATGTAAGAGGAGGAGAGAGAGAGAAAGCGGGCGAGGGTTTCGGTGACAGAGATCATTGTTCTGCAACAAACCCCTCATGGGTGAACTAGCCATTAAAAAGTCAGTAATGGCCAAGCTGTCATCAGCCCAGGTGACCGTGTGCACCTGAGCGTTACTGCTGCAGCACAGTGAAAGTCACCACGTGCCTCGGGGCAGCTGCTGCATGGTTTAAAAAAAATCCAGGCTGCCGGATCCTAACTGATTCCTGCACATTTTCTGCACTGGATCATTTTCACCTGGAGCTTTTTCCCCTTTTGGGCGTTCACTAGGGAGAGAAAAATAAGCAAAAGCGGAATACGGAGCAGTTTGGATATTTGGACAGACTGAGCCGGTGACTACAGCAGAGAAAGAGACTGCTCGGTGCTCCAGTGTCACGTGCAGGAATGCAGATTTGAATAAGGAATCAGACCAGCAATCCAGGTTTGATACTACCACGTATACCTTTTAAAAAATGCAGTAAGTAACATAGTTGTAGGTTTGTCTCAAGAAAACAGTGCTGTTTAAACTTTTAATGCTTGCCTTTGTTTAAAGAAGATTATTATCAGTTTAGTAAAAGCATCAGGACATTTTTAACCGTGCCTTACACAAACATTACTTCTTTCTCTCAAACTATATTTTCTGTTTATTCAATTTTTTTTAAACCAACAAAGTAGTAACTCTGCAGAGGCTGGCACCGATGGCACAGGGTAATTACTAATGTGGAAGATTAGGGATGTGCTTCCAGCCATATGGATACAGCATCTAGCTAACCTCTTTAGAGTGTGATCATAACAGATAGATATAAAAGCTTGATTTATTACTATATTGCCACACAGTAGTTTCCTGGTGAGGCCATGTTGAGAAGAGGCCTTGCCGTGCCTTAAACATTGTGTTTCAGAAGATTTGGTATTTATTTGACAGGGACCATGCACAAAAACACTGACCTCACAAAACAAAGCATGCTTCATGCCTAATTTCCATATACAGTCCCCAGAGGATGGCAAACACAATATTAACTAATCCAGCAGTTGAGGTGGGCTCGAGTCCAACTTGGAAGGGATCTTAGGGCACACCCAGGACACACTGGAGTGATTATATCTCGGCTGGCATGGAAACTGTTATCTCGGTATCTGTGCTTAGACTTTTGCCAGCCGTTTCCTGCTGCTTATCCAGCAGAAGGAAGTAGGTGGATGTTTATATACATGGACAGACTTATCCAACTTAACAGTGAGGATGAACCTAGCCGAGCCGTCACAAGGCAAGAGACGTGGTACAGCCTGTCTCCCATACGGCCAACGTTGAATTAACCTAAAGAATGCTCAGGACTGGCCAGGAGGTTTAAACTTCTAACCTTCTTCCTGTGGGACACCAGATACAACTTAAAAATGTATATACATACGTACCCTCCAGCCCACTCCCACACACAAACACATACACACTGTAAAACCTTCCTATATACACCCCCCTCATTCAATATTCAGGATGTTCCATCAGTGTATATAAACCTATCATAAAATGAGGGTATTATAAGGAAATCTTAGCATCACAGGTTACCTACAAGCTTTTTTTGGATCATGAGAAAACATACAAATCTGCACCAAACTGTAAGGGAGCGTTTCCCATTGATTTCTTAAATGAAAACCATTTTTCCATAGCAGAACGTCTTTTAGGAACTTCACGTCCACGTTTCCCTTGAAGCTCTGCTCATCTGTAATCATCTGATATGCACACAGAGGTCTTTGCAGTGGTGGAGGTGCAGTCATTTTTATATATTTTACAGACAAGAACATCAGAGTACAAGATTAGGCTTTCATAACTGAACATTTTGTACCTACTCAGGATATCACAGTGGTGATACTGTTAAGGAAATTAGTTTCAAAGTTGTCCCACTGTCTTGACACTAGCAATAGACACAATAGTGTCAAGACTATTGACACTAGTCTATTGACACTATGTTCCCAACATATCTGATAACTGTTTAGTGTTTCAGTGTGCTACCACTCATACTTAACCCTACTTTTGTGATTTCTGCTGCAGTAACCTAAAGGGAACTATGTGTACTAACACAGCAGTTAAATATTGCGCATTCTCAGATTTTTATCTTTGCATTAGACGAAAACCACAGAAGCTGAACAACACGAGGATTACACCTTCCCTTCAAGCAGCACAGTAATCTGAGTCTTGCCTCTTTTTTGGTGACTCATTTAGTAATTATTCTGGAGGTAAACGTGAAACTAAAAGCTTCCTCCTCACACTTCCTGCACAACTGGATATTAAAGAAGAGGAAGTTACTCGGGGTCCCGAAGGCCTGTGACTAAGGGTATTTGTAGCTTGAATTTTGGGTCATGGTTTTGTTCTTTTTACAACAGAAGGGCATACTATGAAGCAAGATTATTGGGTTAGCAAGCTCCGTCAAATTTAAAGTCAGAGTTGTCTGTCTCTCCTTTTACCTGGTTAAATCACCATGGTAACTTATGCTGAACACATGACTTCAGAAGCAGGTTATGCTTTGACTTTCACTTTAGAATCCGGTTGAAGTGCCACATTTATGCTTTTATTTGCAGCATGTTGTAAAAGCAGTACAGATTCTCTGCTGGGGCGAATGTGTTTTATATGTGCACCCTTTTAAGATGTACCTTACTAACACCACTGAATCAAACTCATATTGTCACAGGAAGGTGCATGTATTAAATGTTTTCATTCTCGATTCTAATCTGCCGTTAAGTCTCTGTTACACTTCTGTAACTGCAGTTACTAGAACAACAGCACACACACCAAGAATACCTGTCCAGTCAGTAACATTAATTTGAATTAATGTTCAATGAATTTCTTTGATCCACCAACAAAACAAAGCAATTTCCACATCTCCTTCCTTATGCTGTGGGACAGGAACGCTTAATGTTTATCTCTAACCAGTTTAAAGCAAAACAGAGAGAGCACTCAGTGATTAAATAATTAACTTGAATTAAAATGTTGAGTTTACTACTCTAATATTAGTGATTTTCTGCAGCATTAAGCTATTGCTGTCAATGCAACTTTGTTGCATAATTTTTCATGTTCTTTATAGAGTTTAATCCCCCTTTTTATCACTATCTTCATCTGAGAAATTGTCTGAATGATTGGAAATAAATAAATAATGTGCTTCGTACCAGTTTAGTCAGAACCTGAAGGATTTTTAAATATTACAACTTCCACTAGACTGGCAGAATTTAGCCAGGCTTTGGGAGCGCTACATTACGTCACAGTACGAGATGATGCAACAGCAATTTGTCTCTCTTTAAAGAATTGTTTTAGCCCTACGTGTTTCTGTCCTAATCATAGATTGCCATACGATACATTGTTTTTATATATCTGGTGTTAATGCCTTTTAATATATTGTACTGATGAAATTGTCTCTCAGAAAAGGTCAATGTGATTTCTGTTCATTTAGACGGGTCCTAAATGAAGAAAAGGACAGAAAACAAAAAATGTCTGTTGTTCCCAATAACAAAACCTTTTATCACTTACAATCCTCTTTGGTTAACAAACTGGATTCTTTGAGTTTTTTCTTCAAAAAGTATAAATAAGAATCTGCATAGTTCAGCATGATTCAGGCCTCTGTAGCCTCCCTGGAATTGAGCAACCTTTTTTTGGCCTGAGTTGAAAAACAAATGAACAGTGAGAGGGCCAGTGAAGACTCTAGCCATGCACTAAACTTTTCCCCCCTTTTGGCATGAAGAAATTCTCTAGTTATTGTCAGATATTAACCAGTGTCTACTTTCATGTTCACATAGGCTAAAGATTTGCATAACTCATAATGTTATCAAGTGTGCCTTTAGGCATACAGAAGGAGTAAAGAACTGTTGTATAACTTCAGAAATTTGCTTATGATTAATTTTCCTGTTTCAGTTCTGCATAGTTACCAGGACATAGCCCAAAACTGTGTGAATCATTTTACACCTCCTTAGGTGTTGCTGTCAACAGGATATTGACAGAATTGCTGTGTTAGTTACACCCTCAAACCGATGACAGATTATAGAGGCAGACAGAAAATTCCTAGTAAGTGAAATCTGCTGTGTATTTATGGTTATAGAATTTGTGGCTTGTTTGTTCTCTTTTGCAGAAAAGCTCAAAAACAATGAAAGGTCCCTACAGTTTCAGTGAAGGTGCCTTTTCTTTAGTTTCTCAGCACAGTATCTCCCGGTAAAGAGTCTCATTTTCATTAGCTTTTCTTATCAGATTTAGAAATGACAGACTTAAAATTCTTCTCCTCTAAAAAGCTGAGGCAGTGTTGGACATAAGCAATCAAAGAAGAGAAGGCACAAGACCTGAATAATTTAGAATACAGATGACATTTCAGAATATGTAATCGTGTATGTCTACATCCATGTGATGTGAATGATACTGAATGATCAACAGCTGAATTCATTTCTCTCTCTAGCCTAGTGTTGGAGCAGCTGAGCCTGTGAAGGCCCCTGAGGCGGCCATGTTGGATCTCTTCGTCAGAGTGCTGGTGTTGGCCCGTCTTCACCTGTCACCTCACAGCACCTTCCTGCCAACCTAACTCCTCACTCCTTTCTTCCTTCACCTTTCTTCCACTGCTGGATTGGGGGAAAGGTAAATCTGACAGTTTTTTTTTTTTTTTTTTTGTAGCTATACTTTTTTTGTTTGTTTGCTGTTTTGTTTGTTTTTTTTTCTCAGATAACAGTTGACTATATCTGTGATTCTGGTTCTCTATTGATTTGGGTAAACATAGTGGGTCAGACATAAGAAAGAAGAAACTTGGGAAATTACTGTGCTACAGTAGCAAATTAAATAGAAAACACCAAAAATGTGGAGTCCAGTGAATCAAAATCTTTGTAGGTGTATTGTCAGCAGAGCTGAAACAGATGTTGGAGTAAGCATTCAGCTGCATGTGCAGTTAGGGGTGCAGAGGGCAGTCTGAATCCATTAAACAGCTGATGCAGAGGTCATCCAAATGACCTCTGCTTAGAAGAAGCCAAACAGTGAGTTGCACTTAATTGATGATTAATTCTCTTGTCAAATAAAACAGATGCATAGTAACAACTGTTTGCAGTTCAGTATTTAGGCCACAGAACTTTAGACAAATGTGCAGGATTATGCCACAAACAAGCATTTCACCTTTGGAATATCACAAAGAACAAGAACAAAATCAATGTGATAAGGTGATAAAGTCATTTAAAATAGCAACAGCGTCAGCATTGGATTTGGGAAGTAAAAAAGTTGGGGTATATCCACTGGATACACTGAAAAGGCTATAATCTACCTTTTTAAAATAAAAGAGTGGTTTTATTTATCCCACACTGTCTGACAAAATCCAGTTTACTCTTTCAACGTAAACCATAGACATTTGACCAAAATTCAGTGTTTTGTGGGAGTCAACCATGTTAGCGTATGCACTGCCTGAGCTGCATTTAACTCTTCCTCTGTCTGCTTCCCAGGTCCTTGTACAAAATGTCCTATGCACACCACAAGCTGCTCACATGGTGCTTACCTCACCTCCTCCTCCTACCGCTGACCTACCTCTGGCTCCTGGCTCTTCCAACAGGTAAAGTAAACCAAACATCACCCTAGACTCTAAATACACATGGCGTGAAACTGATAAAGAAAAACATGTGTGCGTGTTTCGCTTCCAGCACTCATCTTTACACGCCTTTGATTACTCAGGGTGGGTCTACATCCTTCTTAGTGTTATTATGATGCTAGGGTACTTTTAGCTTGGTTGGTGTTTACTGTCCCTGTAATCTTAGGCTGAGAGATGGACGACTGTTGGCATCCCTGCTGTGTGAGTTCTTTCTGATGCCACTCTGCTCAGTGGGTTACAGTGTGAACGAGGACAATAAAGGCTCTGTGAGTAGACATAGTGTGTGTGTGTGTTGAGTGGTGGGAGACAGAAGAAAAGAGGACAAGGGGTAGGATGACTAAACAGAGGCCAAAGGGGGGTCCTTCCTTTCTCAGACAAACCACAGAGCCTTTGTGTGTTTTCATATGAGGTAAAATCTGTTTTTTCCAGACTTGAGTTACACTGATGCACCACAAAGTCACCCTTGCCTCTCGTGTTGCTATGGTAGCAGTAGTTGCCGGTTGCTGTAGCAGGGTCTAATATGATCTGATGAACTGTGTTTTCGTTTGGTTTTGCTTTTGATGCTACCGTAATATATTAATAGACATGCCAAGCTTTCACTCAGTCAGTGTACAATCAGCTGAATGTTATCTTATAAACATCTAGAAACATTGTTTCCTGTTTTTGCACAACACCGGATTTTAGAAAAGAGTACTATTATAGTTCTCATCATTTTATGAATGTGCTTTATTTTTTTCATGAAAGGTCCTGTTACCTTTAGGTATTTTGCATTCTTTAATTACCTCTATATATTACAGTTTTTATTGTAAGTGGTGGAGTAAAAAAAAAGGCATCTAACTCAAATGATCAACCAGTGTTATTTGCACATAGTGGGCATTCTTGGCAAAGAACCAAATTTAAATTGTCTCAACAATATATCACTTTGTTACTAGATAATTAAATGGATACTTTGATCCCACAAAGGGAAATGTTTTGTTACAGCAGCATGATAAAGAGTAAAAATAGTACAGTCTACTGTAAACTGTGAATAATACAGATAAAATAGTGCCACTAGCACCTGGTAAGGACCTTGTAATATGAGATAATACAAATACAACAGTGATTTAAAAACAAAAAAAAAATAGTATAAATGAAGTTAGTTAAAATAGAAAAAGTAAGACTGACATTGTGTAAGAGAGAAGTGGAAATTGCATTAATAAATAATATGCAGCCTGATGCAACAACACTTAATTTCTTGCCCATTTCTTCAGTTGAACCTATGAAATTCTACAAACCTATAATAATTCTACAAACTGACAGGCATTAAAATTGTGTTTTTACCTCAACAAGGTGATTCCCAAAAACTATTGGGTGATAACTTGGCACATGTCGACATGATGTGCAGTGTGTTCTACAAAGTTTGGGGAAACTGGAGAAGCAGAGAACAAAAGAAGAATCTGCAGACCTAAAGATTTATCTACAACAGATTACCAGTATTTGAAAGTTATGTAGTTAAGAAATACTACTGTTAACTGAAGCTCTCAGTGGAAGAGTGGCTGTCAAAAAACATTCTTAAGTAATGGAAACTGTGGAAAAAAGGGCCAAGGTATGCCAAATGACACAAAAACTAAACTGTAAATCAGTGGCAACAAGTCTCATGGAGTGATGAATCCAAATTTGACTTCTTTGGTTCAAATTGCCATCAGGATTTACAACATAGGTCAAGAGAGAGGTACAACCGCCATCTGTGGAACACAAGGGTGTGTCATGATTTGTGGCTGCATTTCTGCAAGTGGTGCTGGGGATCTAGATTTTGTTCTGACATACAGTACCATCTGGAATGCATCTGATTGTCAACTGCTTCATTTTTCAGCATGACAAGGATCGTAAACACACTAATGTTGTCAAATGCATAGACCGGCCTACCCAGTGCAATTGAACAACAGGCAGCCAAAATAAGACAAGTTAAAGAAATTACGAGAAAACCTGCCTAACAGAGTTCATGCTGTGTTGAAGAATAAATGTGGGCATTCTAAATATTGACTTTCACGCTCAAAAGAATTGTACAAACTGTTTTTGCCTCATATACTTCATTTTCATACTTTTGCACAGTACTGTAGATTCTCTGCTGAAAGAATCCATTAAGGTGTAGCATACTAACACCACTGATGGAAGTAGTAATGGAGATTGCATATCCACATGCTTTTATCCTTGGCCCTAATCAACCATTTGAAAATTGGTCAGTCTATTTGAAAGCTGGTTACCAGGAATATTCAATCACTAAAAATGATTTAACTTTAATCTGGCTGCAAACTAACGTGATTTCCATGTCTTCGTCATTGGGCTGTGGGACTGTGCAAGTCCTGAGCACACAGCATAATCTATAATACTTAAAAAATGATCTAGTTTAAATTTTCAGACCTCTAATGTGCACCTGGCTGTCACGTTTGAAGTACATGGCAGCATCTTTTACGTAAGCACCCACAGCCTGAAGCGGAAATACTGGCTTAACAAAGAAAGTTGATTAGCTTAAGCCATCCACTGCAAAGAGAGCCTGACTGTGTTGAATTTGCAGCTTAGTGCACTGCTCAGAAACAAAATCTTATGGACCGTAACTTTCAAAATGCCAGCTGGTGTGAACATGAGCCTTAAAAGCATCAGAGAAGATAGCATTAAACACAGCGTGTAACAAAAGTGAATTTAATGATATGGACATTCACATTAAGTGTGCGCAGTTGGCCTCAGTAAATAGGAGCATGTTTGAGTTATGTCTGCGAGTGGTGTGCCTCGGAATATTTCTTGTATATCACAAATATATTTTGGCATGGTACGGACCTGCTCACGAGTGTTTACTGAATAAGATCAGTAACAGAAAAATATTTAGTTATCTCTTTATCGTGTGTTGTACTCTGCAGGCGGAGGGTTATAAACAGAGGCCACTGAGCATAGTACAGTAACCAGTTCTTGTGCTGTATTCATTAACAAACCTTTGCAGAGGATTGCTGTGGGTTGCAGATAAATTACACAGGTGTGTATGTGTGTGTTTGATCTGCTGCAGCAGTGAAAAACTTACAAGACGAGATTTAAAAAGCATTTTTATTATGTTGTAATGCCGCCTAGTTCACAGTGACTTGGCTGTACCTTTTTTGTTGCTCGTTTGGCCTCTTTGTGCTGGTGACATATAAATTCCCTTTGCTCCCTCTCTTACTTTAACAGTCTGTGGTATTTTAAGGGTTGTGCCCTTTTACTGTACCTGGCTGCACAGTAAATCGCTTGTCAACGATAATGGATGGATTGACCTGAACCCATCTGAGACTATAAAAGGTGTAGGACAGTAATGTAATGCTCTTGAAAACGAACGCACACACACACACAGGGCAGCTAATCAGCTCACTGCGTTGCTGATATTAGTCTGATAATGTCTGGCTCAGAGGGCAGACTTTAGTTTGTACTGAGCACTGTGCTTTGGTTTTTAATCAGCATCCTGTTTTCTCAGGGAAAAGCTGCACTTCCTCTCTCCGCTGTAGCCTTGGTTGGCTCCTCAAACTGCTGCCTGTCGACTTTTCTAAGAAATGTTCAGTCAACGCTGAATCTGAAAGTCTCAGTAGCTGTGGCTGGAAGCCACTACCCTTTTCCCTTTTTTTAACAGTGTCGCTGTGGTCATAAACATGTGAAATGGTGAAAAGAGTAGGGGTAGCCCTATGATGTCACCTTCGATGCCATGATGATGCCGTTGATTTATTTATTTAATTAATTTTGTTAATGAAACAATCCATCAAGGACTAGATGTCCATGAAGGTTGTTTTTTTCCAGGCTAAATTCAGTCAGCTAGGCATGGCCTTTATTAGCCCCAAACTACTTTTCCTGATCGCTTAGCAACTTAGTGAGAAGTCAGCTTTTTTTGTTCTTTAAGAGATGCTGTTGTTCACCTATATTGTTCTGAAAGGTGAAGTGATTTCATCATTTCTGCTGTCCCTGTTGGTTGTATAATAATGTTTGGGCTTAAACAAAGCTATCTTCAGCCTTCATTTCTGTGTCTTTCAAGAAATCGGGTTCAGATTTACATATTCGGTTTCTCTGTGGTATTTTCGATTGGCATAGTGGTCTAATGATTAGCACAGTTGCTTCAGAGAGGCCTTTTCCCCTGAAGCTTGCAGAAAGGTATGGACACGTTGAATGATTTCTGTCTCTCCAGGTTAAAACTGTGATATATCAATCCAGGTGCAATAGGGACAAGATAAGTGGGGAAGAAAATTAGGGACGTCCTTTCAATTTGCTGTCCAATATAGATGTAAGAGAGAGGTGTTGTTTTTCTATGTTACGAGTGGTTGTCTTATTACCTTTCCCGTTTAAACCAAATGTCATCTTCTTTTCTGCTAAGTCCTTTCCAGAATGTATCTGCAGTGAAACCTTCAGTTGGTGTTTCAGAAGAATTTATCTTCTTTCCTCAGTCCGATTTTGAACATGGATACAGTCCATCATAGATCTTGACATCCTTCTGTCCTGGTCCAGGTGTGTCAGCAAATCACTGCCGGGTCACCGGTGGAATTCTGGGCATCCACTGGAGCAGCATCATAAGCCTGGGTTGGTACCCTCTAGCAGATGGGAGAGCCGGAGCGAGGTGTTGGGAGTTCTGCTGCCTGGAGCCAAAGTGCAATGCTGTTTGGAGTCTCGGCGGTCACTGTGTGTTTCTTAGCTGCTCGCGTGAAGGAGGGTGCCCCATCTCCATCCTGCCTCAGCCCCACGAGGAGTCCCTCGGTCTTCTGCAGCTGCTCTCCAAGGTATGGTTGTAAAAGAAGAGATTGTCTGTTCTAAGAAAACAGCATCTGTCTGCGTTTTTTGGATGATTCAGTCATTGATTGTGATACTGCTATCAGATGAGAATTTATTTATTTTTTTATTTATCTATCTATCTATTTTTTAAAGACAGATTAGGGAACTTTTGTCTAAATGCCACTGTTTTTGTAACTTCACTTTAAGGTCCCTGTCAGTGTGAGGCGGAGAGCGATTCGCCGTGCACCACCTACAGGAAGCCACAGAATACACAAAAGACCCCATATCCGCTCGGTAACGTGACAGAAAACTGATGTGAAACTCATGCTAAAAAGTTTTCATAGGACTCAGTGCAGTTCTATACAGCTGCGTTTTCTGATTTCAGTAGAACATTTTCAAATTTCATAATACATTTGGAGATGCTTTTCCTATTCTGTGATAGCATTTAGTTATGTTATGTTATTTGTACACAGGTACAATTTCAATGAGAAAAAATGTTAAAATAAAGTACGTAGTTTTTTTCCCTCCATTAAAATTACTGGCTAATGCACTCTCAGTTTTATAAAATAGGCCATTCCTCCTACTCTTTTGACTTGTCACATTTCTACCCTCTTCCCTGCAGTCACACTTATTGGTTAATTTGAATGATACATACATATCTGCAGATATGAACCCATACATGTTTGATGTGATTCCTCAAATCTCCCCAATTTCAGACACAGATCTGCTCTTTGGATTTCTGACTTTATAGCCTGAGGTTTTTACTTCCTGCCTACAGGGAAGCTCCGACACAGAGGCAGCTCAGCCAACATCAGCAGCACCCAGCACCATCGCTCTCATCCAAGTCTCCCAAAAGAACATCAGCCAGATAACGAATGGGAGTTCAGGCACGCCTCCTGCTCCATCGCCGCAGAACTCAACGATCAACGTCGCCCTTGATGCTGCTGCGTCGTCTTCCAATGACAGCGATGTCAGCACGCCCACAGCAGCTTCCTCGACCATTAACACAACCCCGACACAGGCCGGTGAGTGAGGAATCTGTGGGTGGCAGTGGGTGTCACGTCCCCTGACAGCCATCGCCTATTTTTGGCTTGTTCAGTAATATGTCTTCATGTATTAACTATGAATTAATTAATAATGTAACAGTACTGAATTGGTGTGAAGTCAGACGAAAATTCCTCTTCTAAATTTGGTTTAAGCTTTCAGCTTTTATATTTCAGCCTCACATACTCATAATGTACAGAAGACGCTTCACCGTCCTGTTTGAAATAGCTTAACAGAATGCGACTGTTTACTTTGCCCACACATTTTATGGTAGACTGCTCACATGTTATTTTTCCCAGATGAAATCAGTATGCTCTGTGGGTGTGAAGCTGAATGAGGGTAAGCTGGAGGAATGTGTTTTGAGAGAAAGCGGCCGAGCTTCTGCAGACAGGACTAACTCGTATGATCAGTCTGTCCTCACTTACAGAACCGTCTCTGTAGAGAAACTGGAAAAAGAGCAACAAACCAATCTCTGCATGTCCACACTGAAAAAGCCTTTTGATTTTAACAATAGAATTGCTACACCTTCAATGCCGCTTGTGGTTTTATAGCCACAGTCAGTTTATTATTCCTGGAGAAAACTAGCAAAACATTTTTTGAAAATTGATATTATAAACTCTCCAGTTTCCCCGGAGGAGCTTTAAAACATCTGAAGAAATCATCTTGATGACGCCACCAGAGTTTTAAAAAATAGTGTTTTAAATAAAAAGCCTGTTGTGTAAACTGGGCCGGTGGATTGAAGGGCAGAGGTGTTTACCAGGCAGGGAACATCTAGCACTAGGGTTCGTAATGCTTGGCCTGGGGGCAAATGGCAGCTTTTGGTAAATTTTTGTGTGCCCTGCGGGCAAAACAAGGAAGCATTTCACTGCTGATCATTAATTAGGGATTCCCCTGGTGTCTTATTTCCTTGTATTTTAAATGGGGCATAAAAAATCTGACTAATTCATTTACTCAAAATTGACCCTGATTTTTCAGAAAAGATTCTCTGTGCAAATGTTGAGTATCCATATAGTGAGTGTGCCACAAAGAAATTAAGCAGTTTTTTTTTTTGGGGGGGGGGAGGGCAAATTTGCAAGAACAGAACTCTAAAAAAAGAGTCCAGGAGCAATATCACTTCATAGTAGTTCAACAGATATTTGCACATCTTCTATCAGAAAACCAAAATCACCCATTTTTACGTACATCACTACGACAGGAACAAACTACAGGTTTGATTTCATTGAAATGAGTCATCCTCAGGGTGTGCAGGAACTGTCAGCATTTCACAAAGTTGGACCTTTTTTTCTTTACTTGTTAGATTAACAGCTTTTAGCTCATCTGGTTAAAGGATCCATGAGCTTGTGGAATGGTGATGCATCTTCCACAGTTCACAAAATCTGCCCACAGTTCACAAAAATTGCAGGCCTAAAACCTAATGGGTCTTCACACAGATGTGTGTGACTCAGGGTCAATAGATGTTCATTAGTTTGTGCATTAAAGCTAACCACTGTTTTATGCCACTGTATCAGACTAAATGCAGCATACAATAATTTATTTTCTTAAGGAAAGAAAGTTTCAGAGTCAGTTTTTAGTCTTTAGAGTCAACAAATGTAACAAACTGACAGTTGTTGAAATGGCAAACAGTTGCCGATTGCACATTCAGTTCAAATATTACAACTGATTTTGAGTCTAATGTTTCTATTTGTCATGCTTAACTCCAATATTCACCCTCCTTTTAGTTCTGTATGTGGTCTCCATCTGCTCTCAGGGAAATCTTTGTATCTTAAACTGCTAAATGCTCCAGTCTGTTCAGCAGCGAGTTAATCGTCTCGTTAATCTTTGTGCACTTGGTGTTTTGTGTACAGTTTGTGTACACAGTTTTGTCTCTGCCTGCTGCTTCTGCAGCAGTTACTGCTGTCAGCATTAAGAGCTAATTGAAATGAAGACAAAGACACGGAAATGATTAATAAAGCTGTCACAAGCTGCACAGTCTGTGTATCGCTGTGAGCTGTGCCTCTCACATCTGTTTGCCTTCATTGTAGATATCTGATTATTGATCATAGCAGTTTTAACCATTGCAAACAGTAGATAACACTCGTTTATGTCGTCTATGGTACATGTGTAAACTCACGTATATTCATCTCTTCCTTGAAGTGACTGAGTGCAGTCCAAATCACTCAGAAAGGAACAAAGGAGGGAAGTTCATCTATATTTGATCTATATTTTGATGTTAAAATGTCTAATATATGGCCACACTACAGTGTTCTTTGCCCTGTTTGAGCTGTTAGCCAAATTATTTCGTTAATCACATTGAGAATATTTTAATGTATTTGTTTTTTTAGGGGGGTAAAAATGTATTATTAAAAAAAACCCGTTGCCAGGTGGTTTCTAGGCAATGTGATGAAAACTTGTCATGCACAGTTTTCTGTGTGGATTTTGCAGATATAAATATGATTCTATTGTCGGGAAATAAAAATGATCCTGTCCTTTTTATAAAGTGTTACAGGCGCATCATGTCATAATATCTGTTACATATAAGAACCTCCAGGGTTCTAAGGTGTGCCCGAGTGCCAGTTCAGGTTGCTTAACCACTGGTTAGAGGGGTTCACAGTCAAAGAAACAAACCAACACGTATACAAATAAAGTTTGTTTTGCAAGAAAGAACAGATAAGGATTGTGTAAACAAAGGCAGTGTTGTTTACACAATTTATTTTTTTAACTCCTTTTTGCATGAAAAAATGTTTGGAAACCATAATTAATGACATTATAACATTAATAGAATATTTGTTACAACACAGAAAGAGCCAATGGAAAAAAACGTTCCTGTGTAAGATAAAACTAACCCCACGTGGGCATTTCTGTCGCCAGTACTGGTTGGTTGCTTGAGGGTTAATTCTATCCATTTCAGTATTCATTTTCTAATTAAATATAAGGTTTTCGATTAAATGACTGTTTTTGGGGGGGTTTTTTTAATGTTAAATGTTCTGTTTTTTATCACAGTGAGGGAGCTGGTGGTATCAGCAGGAAAGAGTGTGGAGGTAACGCTGCCCCTCAACGAGGTCAAACTTTACGCCTATGTGGTCCCAAATGGTGAGACCAATGGAATGCTGTATTAAATAATAATGCAGTTTATTACCTTCATTTCATCAGTTTCCTGACACCTGAGGAAAAATAGGTGTGTAGGAGGAGCTAATTATGCATGGAGTGGATTTTTCTATGCATACCAGTTACTAATTATTAATAAACTGTTCGTTATTTGTGCTGTTCAGTAATGCGTGGACTAAACTGCGCTTGACATGAGTCTTAATCATTTTGTACGTCATGCTGAACGCTTGTCAGAGAATTTCAAATCTATGCTGAAAAAGATTATAGAGTTCAGAAGAGTAACACACATCATGAGTCTGTTAATCCCTTGAGCCCTCCTTAACATGCTGCAGTGTAAAAACTTTGTATCTAGTAGATTTTATTTGAATGCGTATGTTTTTATTACACTCGGGTATTTATTTTTATGTATTTTTCTCTACAGGGACAAACTATGCATTTGACTGGCGTCTAAAAACTCATCCCAAAGATTACAGCGGGGAGATGGAGGGGAAGCACAGCAAGACTCTGAAACTCAGCAAGGTGCAGATCGTAGTTTCATATTCATGTTTGCTATAAATAAAATCATGCAGGTGGCACTCTGTTGACCATGTAACCAAAAAGGATCACTTCTTCTTTCTGATTGACTCGATTCCCTCTCTCTTTGGGTCTCCTCAGCTGACCGTGGGCCTGTACGAGTTTGAGGTGACAGTGGACGGGGAGGGCGCCCACGGAGAAGGTTACGTTAATGTTACAGTCAAACCAGGTATGAAAACTCTTTAGTTCCTGTCACGGCTCCTGATTTAGCTTCTTTTTACACTTGTTCTCAGTGGAATATTTATGATTTACATTTTTTTTCTCAATAATATCATTTTGTAAGACTTTTGGGGTCTCTTCCTCCAGTTTATGAAGTGACTGTTTATTCTACTTTTGAAGCCACCTTATAAAATCAAGGTCACGTGAGGACTGTAGCCAGCTGTCACAGAGTCAAAGGCAGGGTGAATGTAGTGTTCACACCCACGGGCAGTTTAGATTTACCAGTTAAGCTAACGAGCATGTCGCAAGCACTGGAAGAACGTGGCACCGCCGCGCCGGCTCATCACTGTGCAGCTGCTGTAAATCACAAATGAGAAACGGTGTCAAATAAAGCTACACAGGAGAGCGATGTTTTAATGCTGACGCTTTTATGTATTAGTTGCAAAATTATGTAGCATTGTTAAAGTGTGTGGAAAATTAACTCTCTTCTGTAACACCAAAACATCTCAAAACAGCTCTAAGCAAGTGATAATTCACAGCAGGCGCGTTCTCACTCCTGTAAATTAATCCTTTGTGTGTGGTGCTGCGTAGCTGCAGAGCAGTCAGTGTGACTACACCAATCAGGACAATTCACTTTTACCTGTGCTACCCCCACACATAATCAGCATTACTGTTAATGTAATTGTTTACTGTGTCAGACGCATGCTCACGCGCACCTTCATGTGGTGACCTGTAGATAGTTCGTGGTGTGAAACCCATAGACCGTATACAAAGTTGAGCAGTTAGAAGCAGGAAAAAATGGAAAGTGTAATAATTTGTGAGAGTTTGACAAGTATCAGAGCATCTCCAAAATGGCAGCTCTTCCTGGGTCTTCCCGGTCTGCAGTGGTCAATATCTATATGGTTCTGATAGAAAGGTGTCAGAATAACCTGTGCAGAGCAGATTTATGTGCCTGCATAGCTTCAGACCAGTCAGGGTTCCTATGCAGACCCCTGTCCATCACTGAAAGCCCCAAAAATATGAGACATTTGAGCATTGGAACTGGACTTTAAGCAATGGAAGGAGGTGGATTAGTCTGATGAACCATGTCTTAATGTGGATGACCAGGGTGTGTGCACTGATTACCTGTGCCACAGCACATGTTTGGGTCTAGTGGGTCCAGTGGAGCTTTTGCACATCTGCATTCGCTTCATTTTGCAAAAGTGGACATCAGGACTTGGTGGAAAAACACTGGTGTGAGAGATGTAAATGACTGTTCGTGTATGTAAGATTATAATGTTGATGCTGCTTTACATAGCCATATTTGATTTGCAAATTACATGTGCTTTTGAATTATACCAGGACTATTTTAATGTAACCTGTTTAGTTTATTTTAATTCGTATCCATAAATGTTCATTGTGTTTGTTTCTTTTATAAAGATTTGCAGTTGTAATGATCTGTATGTTGCATCTAATGAAGCTAAGCAGTCATGTAAGGTGGTTAATCTTCTGCAGTGTTTTGAATGTACTGGTCTCTCCCCCCCCCCCCCCCCCCCCCCCCCCCCCCCCCTTGAATTAATACAATTGCCCGCTAAAAAGCACTCATTAACCACTTTTAGGGGAAAAAAAACCCTTATTGCTGGAAGACAGCCCGGCTTTTCTCCCACACATGGTTGTATTTCTGTATTTGCCAGGGTATCCTCTAACCTGTTCTTACTGCCTCAGTCACTAATGCCTAATGTGCAGCTCAGTAAGCGAGTTAATTCCTTGTTTTCCACCTGACAGAACCACGGGTAAACAAGCCTCCTGTTGCCGTAGTTTCCCCAAAGTTCCAGGAGATCTCCTTGCCAACCAGCTCTACGGTGATAGACGGCAGCCGTGAGTCTCCCACATGGTATACACACACAGTCATTTAGCACCAGTTAAAGAAAGGAAAACCAAATCCTTGTCTTCCCTTTACAGAGAGCACTGATGATGACAAGGTGGTGGCGTGGCACTGGGAAGAGGTCAAAGGTCCTCTGAGGGAGGAGAAGGTCTCTGCTGACACCCCTGTACTCACCCTCACCAGCCTTGTGCCTGGGAACTACACATTTAGGTAAACAGAAACCACACTTATCTCAGCGAGATTAGTTGTGAAGCCTGAAAACGCACACCTGTTTTGCTAAAAAAAACTTCCTGTTAAACAGGAAGTAAACAGGAAAATCCCTAGTTTGATGTGAAAACATTTGGATACTGTAGCACATCTCTAAATACACTGGGCAACTAAAGGAAATCTTTTTTTGTGATGTTCTTTTATTTAGCATGGACATAAAAAAGAAAAAGAAAATTCTCTCCTTGTTAAATAAATAACAGAAAAAACAGTCCCTTTTGAAAATATCTGATTGATTCTTTGGTACTCAGCTTAACAAGTGCATTTTAGTTTCTCTAATATGGCCTCATTATGTGCGCAAGTGCGTGTCTTCATAACCTACTCGTATTTTTGAAGTGCCTCCATCTGGATCATTTTCAGATTTTATGATTTATTTGACAAAGTGTTCTTCTTTTGATATGCTGGCAGCAGCAAATAATAACAGTGAACTTTCTTTAAAACAAATTAATAAATAAAGACCCGGAGCACAGCTTTTAAGTTATGGAAGTCAGTAGTAGTAATATAGAAAAAGAGGAGGATTTGCAGCTAAGACTAAAAAAATAACTACATGGGTGTTTAATATGGGAGGAAGTGATGGAGCTAGAAATCTCTGTGTCTTCTAAATTTATACAGTGGGAAGGTTAAACATGATGCGACCAATAAGTATAACCTCTCAGGTCAGTTTTGTTAAATTGCTATTTATTTGGGTTTATATTTGAGTAGCATATTACAGATTGTGATATTTTTTTTAAAATATAGTTCAAAAAGCAAAGAATAAACACTAAATACTTGCTGTGTAATTGACCTAAAAGCTAAAACAACAACCCCAAAATAGTGATGTGCTGGTTCTGAGTTAACGTCCATCATTTCACTGCTTGGCTTATCTGGGTTGACATCATAAATTTGTAGGTTTATATGTGTGCTATTTCAAATAAAGCTTGAATAAGGGCTGAAAGTCTTCAAACAACGTTGTTATTTATTTATGATAAATTATGTTTTCCTGGCAGAAAAGTCAAGATGAATCAGAAAAGAAATGCAAAACGAAGCATCTTCTATGAAATTTTGGCAAAAAGATTTTAATTTCTGCAGCACACATGTCTATGGTTGTCCCATAAATGCATCTCCATCTTCCTTTTGTATCAGTTTGACAGTAACTGACTCGGACGGAGCTACAAACTCGACACAGGCCACTCTCTCCGTTAACAAAGCCAAGGACTATCGACCTGTGGCCAACGCCGGCCCAAACCAGGTTTGTCCTCTCTGTTGTATGATGCCCCAACCTGCAGGTGCTGCTATCACATGAAAATCAAGTAAGTTATTTATGCCAAACTGCGGCAATCCTAATAACTTTCCTCTTGCTTCTTCCAGGTCATCCAGTTACCACGCAACTCCATCACTCTGTATGGCAACCAAAGCACCGACGACCACGATTCCCTGTCCTATGAGTGGTCCCTCAGCCCAGAGAGCAAAGACAAAGTGGTGGAGATGCAGGTACAATACACATATTTTGGGTTATTTTTCTGTGGATAAGATCATCGTAGCTAACAGTGGCATATACTGTGCTTTTCAGGGTGTACGGACACCCATCCTACAGTTGTCAGCAATGCAAGAGGGAGACTACACCTTCCAGCTGACTGTGACGGACTCAGCTGGACAGCAGGACACTTCTCAGGTCACCGTCATCGTGCAGCCAGGTAAACAGCTGGAGAGTTCATGCCACCTCAGCAGGTATCACTTCCCAGCCATCACAGATGTCACACATTAGCTCAGGATTTTTCAGTGTTTATTCAGCTCTGAGCTATTGTTCACCATATGGAGCGAATAAATCTCTTTAACTTGACATTTAAGAGATGCCGTATCTGAACACAGTGTACCCTGTGTGGCTTCTTGCTCGCCCTTTGTCTCTCCCAAATTTACACATCAAAGAGCAAATTGAGCCACAGTGTGTAAGTCGCCATTAATTTGTGACCTTTCATGATGTGTGAGGAGAATGTCGGCACTTAAACTGCTCCTGTTTAGCAAACAGTGAAGGGTAATCATATGAGGGAGCAGAGTGCACTCAAGGTGATAAGCACTTTGTAGACTGGAAATGTACTGTTTTATGTTGGACCTCGAATGTGAACACACAACAACAAGGTCTGCTAGGTTTAGACCGAGGCTATCTTGTGAGTCATCGCACCTGAAAGATATGACGATGTTATTAGTCAGAATCTAATTCCAGGTACTTCAGAACATAACTGCTGTGCTTTAGTTACTGTCAGAAAGACACTGGTCCTTTATATCATAGAAGGGTTTTCGTTACAGTGATGTTATTACATTAGCTGTGTTATACAAATATTGGGTTTTCTTTCGTCTCAAGCTAGCTCGGCTTGAAATACTGGTCGGTCTCTCCAAATCGCTGAAAATTTTAGTATTGACCCCCCTGAATGCCCAGAGCTTCCTAGTTTGAGGAGGCCTGCTCCCCAATCCAGGTTTTTCGGACAGTAATTGTAGCTCTGTGCTTTAGTAGCTCGCATAGGTTGTTTTTCCTCAGCTCTTCTAAGATCAGAGGAAAACCAGCTATTGACAACCAGCATGTAAGAGTGTATATAAAAGGTGGCCATGCTTACCATGATGTCACACAGCGGATAACAAGGTCCCATTTTGAATCTTTAAGCTCAGGGTTTGGGCCATAGTCAGCTTAACTTTTTGAAATCAAGACCTAGTCAGTTACTAGGTAAATATATTTTTTTCTGTAATGAGATCATGTTTTAACAATTAACGTATAGTTTTATGCAGTAAGGCTTGAAACTTTAGCGCAAGCCCCTGATGTTATCAGGAAATCATTTACCGAGGTCACAGAGCAAAGAAGACCAAAGCTGTTTTCTCATAGTCTCATTATATACAACTGGACTTCTTTTTGTAACCAATGGAACCAGACTCTTCTGGTCATTAGAGAGACTGCAGATACAAAGCACTTTGATACAAAGCCTTCAGTTTTCTGATTTGGATTTCCATCTTCTACAACCTCAATTTGGAAAGAGTCGGGAGTCTGTGCAAAATGTAAATAAAAACAAAATTGAATCATTTGCAAATCTCATAAAACCAGACCGTTGTCACAATAGAACATAGAAAACACATAAAATGTTTAAACTGAGAAAATGTTTAAAACAATTTTTTTTTTCTCAAATTTGATTTAGGTAAAACATCTAAAAACAAAATTGTGTCTTTGTTTAAATGTATTGCCTCTCTTCTATTAAGAGTCTGTGAACATTTGGGGACTTTCAGCATATCTTGATGGTGCCTTCACAGATGTGCAAGCTACCAATTCCATTGGCACTGATACACCTCCATACCACCAGACTTTTGAAAAGAGGGTTGATAACGTTCCTCTTTAGTCCATCTGACCGCAGAATAGTTTTCTACTTTGCCTCAGTCCATTTTAAATGAGCTTTGGTCTAGAGATGACAGCAGCATTTCTGGCTCATGCTCACATGTGGCTTCTTCTTTGCATTACAGACCTTTAATCTGCAACCTTTGACCTGGCAGACGATGGTTTCTCCAAGTCTTCCTAAGCCCATGCAGTGATTTCATGACATAATCATGTCTGTTTTTGATGCAGCACTGAAGGTTCAAAGATCACAGAATTATAAATAGATAGATAGATAGATAGATCCCACACTTTTGATCATATTTTGTAATACATTAGATATTTTTGCAGTCTTTGCAAATTTATGTTGAGAAAGATTATTGAAGTTTCACAGTTTGTAGATGTACCTTTTAGCCAATTAACCTAATGAGCTGCAAAATGTTCCCCCAACTCTTACTTTTCAAATTCAAAACAAACTAAAATTTTTCATATAACACTACTGGTTTAAATAAATTCGCTTTGGGGATCAATGTTAAGTCAACAAACTATTTTTCTGTCTAAGGGAAAGAAACAATTTACACATTTGCAAAATAACCAAAGCACTGCTACAGATGCATTGTAAACGTGGAACAACATAGATTTAAATAGAATGGGTTGACCCGTTGAGGCCTTGCCCAGTCAAGATGATCCAAACACTAATATTGAATCTGTCCTTCTATACTGTAATTTAGTGTGGTCCAAATAATGGAGTTGTGTGTGTCATTTTCACATTTCATTCAGAAAATAATAAACCACCAGTAGCAGATGCAGGACCTGAGAAAGAGCTGACGCTGCCCATGGATCACACCACACTGTATGGCAATAAGAGCCACGATGACCAGAAGATAGCCACCTATCACTGGACAAAGACCAGGTCAGATAAATATGGATTAATGCAGTTTGTATTTTTTGTTGTTAAAGTCTAGAATGATAGTTTACGTGATACCTCAATCATAGTTACTGAGAAATTTATAATATAAAACACTTGAATTCGCAGGTTTCAGTCGCTGTCACTAACATTTCTACATCCTCTTTAATTCCCCTTGTCCCTCCCTTCATGTTTCGATCTTTTTTTTTTTTTTTGGTCCGTCTGTTCCTCTACCAGTGGTCCCGATGGTGTGAAGATTGAAAATGCAGACAGCGCCGTTGCCACGGTGACAGGTCTCAAGGTCGGCACATATGAGTTTACCCTGACAGTAACTGATGACAGGAAGCTGGAGAGCAGCGACACTGTCACGGTCATCGTTAAGGAAGGTACGGAGTTGTGTGTTTGTGTGGGTGTGGAATAAGACTTTTCCTTTAAGCAAAATAGCTGCTTTAGGCCAAAGTCAGACAGCTGAGTATTACGGATGTTTTGAAATTTACATTGTAATTACAGAAGCAAGAGCACAGTTATTATCTGGAATAACATAAACACACTCAGATATGTAGACAAACGTATGGTTTAATGCATGCACATACACACAGAGATCGATATAAATATAAACTAATTCACTCTAGTGTGGTATTTAAAGTATTTGTGCTAATACATGCCTTATTGCATCAAATGCCTTAGCTTTATATTGAATTTTAAACTTTTTTAGTTTAATGTCATTTATACAGCACCAAGTGGGGGATTTCTTTTTTCTAATGACCTGCTGGATATTTGATTTTCTCCTTGGGGATAAATAAGTTATCCATCCATGCATATAATGAATTCCCAACATCAAGTCTTTCTATATTGGAAGATAAAGAGCCTACAGTGCTGGAGAGAAAACAATCAGTTAGTCCCCTTGGAACAGCACTTGGTAACAGCAGAAAGGAAGAACTCCCTTTTAACAGGAAGAGATCTTCTGTAGGGCCAGTTGGTTACCCAATATGGGATAAATATGATCTCTCTCTTTCTAGTCCCTATCCAGCTCTCAGTGTAGCCTTTTGGATCTGCTGAAGGCTTTCTGTTTAGAACAGCCTGATTAAAATGGAATTACAAGAATGATTGTCCAATATTGCTAAAATTAGGAGCAATCTGTTTATAAGCATTATCTTAGAATGCTTATTGGTCCTTCAAACGTAGGAGTGTTGTCCAACTATTACCTTAGGTGCCATTCAGAGGCCTGTTCTCTGTACATTTTTTTAAATAATCCCAGATCAAAGTGTGTGGGTGTGGTATGGAGTGACGCTAATCTGGATTTTGTTCAGATCTTTGAACCCATAAGAGAATTTGATTAGGAAAGCTGGAGATTATTGTGCACTCCCATTATCCCTGACCAGAGTATAAATATCAGTACTGGAAACCATAATCGGGTGGAGTAATGAGTGGAGGAAGCAACAAAGAGGGGGGAGGATATTCAGATTAAAGGTTAAAAGCAGCACAAATGTGACACACTCATTCATTCATTCATCCATTGCTTGGAAAACAATAGTAGGAAACTAAATGATGAGTTACTTTTGTCAGTTACTCCCTCTTGACTTATGCGCTAACTCTAATAATGACTCAATATTCAGCAGTTTTTCCTGTCATCAGTGCACAAAATGGAACTGGTCCCCACCCTTCCCCCAACCTTGGTTGTGCAATATTTGCACAACCAAGGTTGGGCTGATTTCCGTTAAACAATTCTGGTAATTCTTGATCTTGTTTACAATGAACAGACCTGTGACAAGCAGGTTTGACCTCATGGATGTGTTGCAGTAAAATCCAATCCTATAGCTGAAGAACTGAAATATACCACATCAAACCAAATCATCAGCAGTTTAAACCAAATAATGTGCCGATCTATGCGCTAGAACAATGAGAACAAGCCCTCTGTGAGCTCATCCTGTTATATTGTATAAACAAAAGACTGTGCTATTAATGGGAAACAGTCCAGAGGGAGTGACAGCTGCACAACAATCTTAAACATGTGAAAATGGTCTGGCTATAAACGTGCAGTGAAGTGGTGTAGTTGCATATAAGCTTTTGATTCTCTGAGTATTTAGAGGGAGAAGATATAAGGTCTCCTGTAGATCTGAGTGATCTGAATGTGCCTCCGTTTGAATGAGAAAAAGCATGATTGTGTTATTGAGATGCTGTTTTTGTTTGTGTGGTGCTTTCAGACAAACTGTAGGGGTTACAAAAAAGATGTATCCTGTGTCTTTGAAAGTGTGGGATCGGTACCTAAATGACATCAATCTACAGCACATATTATCTAATCTATTTAAACTGTGTGGTGTATTCTCTCTAAAATACTGTAGCGCATGTACCAGATTATCAAGGGTGACCAGCAGGGGGCTCTAACAAAGACACATTGTAAAGAAGTTTATGAAATTTTAATGTTTTTTCTCCAGAAAAGGACCAACCGCCAGTAGCTCGTGTTGTGTCAAGTCCACCCATCTCTTTGCCTGTCAGGACCGCCACTTTGGATGGATCTCAGTCCACTGATGACAAAGGTGGACTCAGCTACCTGTGGACCAGAGAAGACACCAGTCCTGCTGCTGGGGTGAGACGGACCTTTATAATCAGGCCTTTAACTGATCTTAGTTCTGGTTTAGTTTATTGCAGGGACCATGAGATTTATAAATAAATAAAAATGTATTGTTTTTTTGTTTTGTTTTGTTTTGTTTAATAGGATGTGCTGAACAGCTCCGACCACCAGGCAGTGCTGTTTCTTGGAAACCTGGTGGAGGGCAAATACAGCTTCATCCTGACTGTAACTGACAGCAAAGGACAAAGCAGCAAGGGGAGGGGCACAGTGGAGGTCAAACCAGGTAAGCAGACCGACAAAAACATGCATATGAACACAAATCCCCAAGATATACTCATTATTTTTAACAATATGTTTCTTTATTTCATATAAAAATTACTCCTTATGTTCAACTAAAGAGAATACACAGTCTCAAAAACAGTTCAGAAAACACATCAACATTCAAAAACGTCTCAAAATGGGCTCAGGTGTTGACTACATGTCATTGGTCCACATATAGTTGAGTCAAGGAGCCTGTGCTAACTGAATAAACAGAAGGCTGCTGGATAGATGGACGGGCAGTCAATCCATTTTAGACTTTAATAAGTTAAACAGCCAATTGTTAAAATATTCACACAGTGATGGTGATTTTTTTTCCTATGATGAAAGGAAAAAATTATATCAAAATTATATGGAAACGGATTCATATCAACCAAAAACACCACTTCTCTCTTATCCAGACTGTATCATTTGGTTTACTTTTTTTAATCCAAAAACAATCCTATAAGCTACTTGTGTAGACAAAAAAGGAGGTTCATCAGTGTTTTATCACAACTTTGACCTTCCGGATCCAAACCAAGTAGAAAATGCTTTGAATGAAGTGAAATTTCTTTTGAAATAATCTTCTTATATGCCACTCTGACCCCTTCCTAAAACGTTTTAATCTTTTTCCACTGACTAAACAACCTATGCATTTGTCTCTCGACATTTACTGCATACAGTTTGTCTGGTTTATTTCATACTGATTTAACTGTTTTACCAGGAGTGGATATCTAGGTATTAACCATTTATAGTGTTAGAGTGAAGGATGTTGAAGTTGTTCAAGTGTAAAAGCTTAAACATTTAAAATATTTTAAAACTTCCCGGTTTGGGGAAAAACGATATATTTATTTGTATAGTGTAGCAACGTAACTTGATACTGATGCACTGAAACCCTAATAAAACTGCTGATTATTTTCCGGTGATCAGTTTTTTTGTGGTGCAGTGTCCCAATAAAAGACATGTGGTTTCTATTCAGGCTTTTATTTTGTAGCCAGATAAAGATTCAAACGAGGGGAAAATAAATTCTTGTGATCATTAAAAGACATTGTGGAAAAATATATTGAAACACAACTGCTGCATGGTTTATTTTTTCTTCAAACGACTCTGTGCATACAAATGATTTCCACACAGCAGGAGCCTCAACAACCAGCAGCAGAAGGTTGAGCAGGTCAGCACAGCATACGGTGCACAGACACACACTCGGCCAGAAACTAATCCGTCACTTGGCGCTCTGGACTCTCTCCCAGATTTCAGGGAGTCAGATGGATCCTGCAATCTGCCCGTTTTCCTCATGTCACTTTTTTCGTCTCACTGTCACCTTATGTGTCCTCCCTCTTCCCTTTTTTTCCCGTCTATCCATCAGACGTGCGGGAGCGGGACCTGGTGGAACTGGTGTTGGAGGTCTCCGTATCGCAGGTGTCCCAACGTCAGCGCGACATGCTGCTGCGACAGGTTGGGGTTTTACTGGGTGTGCTCGACAGCGACATCATTGTGCGAGAGATCAGTGCGTTTAATGAGCACAGGTGACTTTGTCTCCAGATTTTAGACAAGTGTGCAAACCTGATGATGAAAGTCATGAAACCAAGAGCTGGAATTATCCTTTGACAGTTTGTTTGTTTGTTTTCCACCCACTTCCTCCATGCTCAGTACTCGTTTGGTCTTCCTGGTGTCCGGCGGCCCAGGGCGCCCTCCGCTGACGGGCCGTAATGTTGCACTCGGCCTGCGCAACAAACTGCGTAAACAGAAGAATGACTTCCTCATCTTTAAGGCCCGACGAGTGGATACAGTCAGTGAGTACCACATAAACGTTACGAAACAAGGAAAGGGAAAAAAAGAGGTTTGATGCTTCTATGTTACAGCAGACTCTAAAAGCCTTGGTTTTTGGACATTCAAGGTCACAGTTGCATTGATTAATTTCTGATAAGTTCTTGAAATCATCAAGACGATGTCTCCCAGTTTTGTTTTGTTTTTAAGATACAGTGCAAAAATGTAAATATTTGTCCTATTATTAGATTCCTCCTAAAAATTCCCGGATCCATATTTTGATCTGCATTGACTCCTAAAATGAATGACTGCTAAGATGGGCCAGTCCTCACTTCGGCTAAAATATCAAAGCTGATCCTTCCTTAGCATAATTTACACTTCTGTGTCTATACGTCTGTGTAGAGTCTACATTAGTGGTTGATGTTGATGTATTTGTTCCTGTGCCTGAATAGCTCTACAGCTTTGTCACCAAATTGTAGCTGTGGGGAGGTTTCTCTCTTTAAGTTGATGAATTTTCTTTCATTAGCTGTCAACTGACTAAACCGATCAGTCGTTACATGCTGTTTTTATGATGTACATACAGCATAGATTTAATGCAGAAGAATAAATCTCACCGGATTCATCATTGAAGACTAGATGTAACCCTGACCCATAATCTTATGTTTTGGGGGGTCGTTATTAGAAAAAGTATTTTGATGGGAGTCGGTTACAATGTCTATTCTTAAAATATCTATTCTTGTCTTTGATTTCCAAAAAGCCTAAAATCACAAATTTTGTCAGCAAAAGGTTAAAATAAGGCTTCATATCAGATCAATTTGATTTATCCCAAAAGTATGGAAATTACTTTTACAGCAGCTAAAATGATAAACACAGTCTGTAAAAAAAAACTAATGTAGCTCAATAAAACAGAATATAACAAAAAAGCTCAGTTTGATCAAACGGAAAGATTAAAGAGCTCCATTAAACAGAATTTAAACAAAAAATTCAAATAAGATTGATCAAAAAGTAAATAATTGAATATAAATAACTAAATGGCTCTATAAGGTAAAACAAATGCACTAAAACAAATAAAATAAAATAAATTAGAATGAAAATAAACTTACTAAATGTAGCAAAAATAACAGTAAAAATTTTCCTTGACATTAAAGTGTACACAGAGTGTAAAACATGGTGTATTGATCACAGAAAATGACTCAGTCCTCACAGGGTTATGTTTTTGAGTAATCCACCTACAGACAAACTGAACTTTTGAACACTGTTTAATGCCATAAACCATAAAAATCAGACTGTTATTATTCAGTCATGCTCGCGTAGTCTGCAGTCTTTGGCTCGGTTAATGATGCAAGGTCAAAGTTTTAGATTTCCTAGCTATTTCTAAGTCATATAAGTATTTCTTTAGCACTTTAAATCTGCTGTTTACCAAGTTTTAAAGCTCTGACGGTTTATTGAACATTGCTGTCGCTCTCCCTCCTCAGTCTGCCAGCTGAACTGCTCCGGCCACGGCGAGTGTGACTCATTCACGCGGCGCTGCGTCTGTCACCCTTTCTGGATGGAGAATTTTATCAGAGCTCAGTTCGGAGACGCAGAGAGCAACTGTGGTAAGAAGGGAGGCATTACAGTAAAATATAGAGTCGATAAACCAAAATCAATAAATAATCAATTTTATTGTTGTGAAAATCTGACTCAGCAGATTATTATTTTAATTCTGTTTATAAGAATCAGAATAATCTCTGTCGCTGTATTCAGGGACGCACGGCGAGTCTTTTGTGACTTTGTCGTCGAAGCTGCCTTGCATTATTTTAGAGCTGTTTTAATATTACACACTTTTTACCACATCATTTTTTCTGTTTTCAGAGTGGAGCGTGCTCTATGTGACGATAGCATCCTTTATGATTGTGGTTGCTGCGGCAACATTTGTATGGGGGATAGTTTGTTGCTGCAACAGGTGAGTTTGTTACCTAAATTCTTTTTTAATATTCTGTCAGGGTTATTGTTAAATAACTTTATGGGGGTAATGGTCATTCATTCCCTGTGTGTTTATTTTCCTGTAAGGCGTAAGAGCAAAGTGCGCAGGAGTAAAAGTCGATACAAAATGCTAGAAGCTGACGATCAGGACTGTTTGGAGCTGCAACTGCCAAGAGCTGGTAAGATGGACGTGTTCACGTAAACTCACACCACCGCCTGCATTTAGCCTGTTAACACTCACAGAAACAGGCAGAGAGTAAATTCTGCTGCTTCTGTATTTTGACTGGAACTTGAACATCTTGAATCAAATTTTACAGAGATAACAACGATACCAGTACTTCCTTACTTTGTAATAAGATTGCATGCACAGCTACGGTTTTTCTTTTGTGTATTTTTCTAAGATTATTTGTTTGGGCCATTTTTTTTCCTTTATTAGATTAGATTAGGAAAGTATATAGACATGAAAGCGAGGGAATATGCAGAGCAAAGGCCCGCAAGTTGACCCGAGTCGATGCTTTCGGCCTTTGTGGCAAATTGCAGCATGAGCTAAACACTTTAGCAAAACTTCTTTTTTTTCAAATGATGAGTGTGAATGTTGTTAGGTTAGTCATATTTACAGTTAATTTACCCAATGCTCTTCAAAAATAACTGCCCAAATAAACAGTGAAGGTGTTAACAAATGGTAAAACTCGACTTTTTCTTTCTGTAAAGATTTCTTTTGATAAGTTAAGACTGATGTAAATGTTTAGCCAATGTTTCTATTTTAGCCACAATACAGAAAAATTGATGTTTCAAAGACTGAGTTAAATTTTCTGCATAGTCGATGTTTAGGACGGCTCCATCACACTGTTTCTTTCGCTTCTGTTCTCCTCTTTCTCGTTCAGCACGCCTGAAGCCTGTTCCCGCTCCCACTTCCTCTGCCCTCATGCACTCGGACTCTGACCTGGACAGTGACGAAGGGCAGGGCGGGATCCCGTGGACGGATCAGGAGCGCGGGCAGCTTCTGAGGCCTCAGAATGGCTCCCTGAGGAATGGCCAGGGGCCGGTGAGGGCCAAGAAGCAGAGAGAGGAGCGGCTATAGCAAGAGAGGAGGGGGGAGCTCACAGCTGCCCTCACACAGCTCTTCCCCTTCACGCCTCCTCTTTCCCCTTCATTGGTCTTCAACACAAAAACCTCACACTTCTCGTGAAGACAGACTGGGAGATACCCGAGTTAGGAAGAGGGAGAAAGGAGGAGATGTTGGGATCGTGTGGTCCCACTGTCACAGAAAAAACACCACGATACTGAAGCTTCCCTGCACCCACACTGAGCCAGAACGACGTGAAAAAGAAGCTGCCATTACACTGCAAACCAGGGGTGAGCACTGTGTTTTGAATGATATAAAATATTAATTAGACCCCTGTTATTTAACACAGAGACATAAAGAATGTAGTGCTGCCCCTCTCCTGCTGCTGGCTTACAAAGGTTGGGAGACTGTGTGAGAGGAAGTAGCTCGAGTGACTTTTTAAGATGAAGAAAAACAAAACTGCTTCAATGACACGAAAACCAGCCACCTGGCACGCTCACACCTTGCCTCTTGTAGACACGCATGTACAAACACGTTGTATTCACGCCGTTTCAGGTCGACCTGATGCTACCAAACACTGCCATTTTTAAATTAATGGTTAACTTTGCTCTGATTGTTTCTGTTCATCTGAAGCATGACGGAGAGGGGAAAAAAAAAAAAAGACAACCAACCAACAACCAAAACTGATCTGAGCTGCCAACGGCTCGGAGAAACCACCTCAGAAAATATTTTAAATAATTTATGTGCATGAAGAGCGACAGATTGCAGCTCTGGTACAACCTGATACAATCGGCTGCATGTTTGTATGTCAGGTGTATGTGTGGATTTCTGTGGCTGCTGTGCCAAAAGATGTTTCCTCAGAGCAGTTTCTATGCTTCTTTTTTTTTTTTTTTTTTTTTTTTTTTTTTAATGTTTTTATGAACCCACAGAAGAGTCACAGTGTTGTAAGGTTTTATTCTCAAGGCTTCTCTGTGGATTAAATAACTGGAGTACACAACTGTAACAAAGGTGGTCTCAGTGAGGAAGGCGGTTGGGAGAAAGATGAAGAACAGGAGATTGAAGGACAGACCGCTGCTTCCTCATCACCTTTGGTAATGTGACGACTGCTTCAACCCTGAAGACCACAGAGTTTTTGTTACTGTTTTTACAAACAACCTTTTGGCTGTGATTAGACGTGGATGCACTTTGATTTTAATGTCTGCTGTCTCACTTTGTCTCTTGTTGGTTTAAAAAAAGGGAGAGGTTCGTATGTGACGGTTGGAAGTTGGGAGGTTCAGCCATAAATGCAGGACTTTGCGGTACTGAATATGTAGGAAGAATGTCCATCAGTAATGTAATTCTCCATGCTTTACACTCATCTCCATGATGCAAGCAGCTCTAAATTTTGCAGACTGGCTGCACACTTGGACAAGCATGCCTTTTTACTGCTCATTTTTTAACAAACTGAATGTTTAAATCCATCAAAAAGCCACAAGTCACAATATCATTTTTCTGGATTTAATGGTATCCATCCTCTTCAGATGGATACCATTAAAATATCTTCTTTTAAAGAGATTTTGATGTTATGGAGTTGGAGTAAAAATCCACAGGCCCTGTGCTGTGCAAAAACATTTTTTTTGCAAGGGTAAAACAGTTAAATCAGTTTATTTCTTCCAGAGTTTTCATTTTTTAATTATAGTCAACTCTGTGTTTTTTGAACAGTGTCATTATTAGGTATACACAAACATTAAGTTTTTGTACTCTAATGGTTGTAAAGTTAAGATATCTTAAAGTTGATGGAGTGTTAAAGTTGGCCGAGAGATGCACATTTCAAGCTGACTCGGATGTGAGGAAAATCTTTGAAAAGGTAAAATATGTTTTCTATTTTCTAATGCAAACTTACTTTAAGTATACGAGTGAGTTGCACATCCAATCGGAGATAAAACTGTACTAAATCCCGAAAACAAATTATTTCTTCCCACGGACAGGACATAAGCAGGAGGTTAATCTGAAGGATGTTTACGTACGCTTTGAGCAGATTACCAGAAATAAACCACAAACGGGGCCCAGCAGGAAGGCTTTGTTTGTTCATCAGCAGTAATCTGAGGTGTTTCTTGGCTGGACCGTACCGACAGACAAACTAGCAGAACGACTCTCCCCGATGTATCATCTCACAGTGTGATTGCTTTGCATGCAGAATGTGAAACTGACACATGTAAGTCCTCATCTGGAGGCACACTTTTCTATGTTCGTTGTTGAATGTTAAAAGGGTACATCATTGATTCAGTTCAGCTTGTACTCTGTGCGAAATAAGCTGGGGTTTGTTTTGGGTTTTTTTTTTTCTCAAACTACTGCAAAAAGTCATCTCATGCCGATGTTGGATCTGCTGCACTAAATGTGTTTTATTTGCACCTGCTGAATTTATCGGGCCATCTTTTTTTACCCTCCTGTGGGAGGCAAATTAAAATCAAGCACACCCAGGTGTCAGCAACGTCAAACCACTGAAAAAAATCTCATGTTGTCTTGTTTTGGTTTTTGTTTTTTGGGTTTTTTGTTTTTTTTTTTTGGAATAACAGCCAAATTGTTTTTGATGGACTCATCTTTTTTTTTTTTTTTTTGTCTCCCAAAGCTCCTTTTACAGTTAAAAGGAGGACACAAAAATGTTGTGTTGTCTGCTGTTACGTTTGGGATTTGTTTAGATGCAAGTGAACTGACCTTGACTCCAAGAGTCCACTGTGAAGGCAGAGATAAATGAGGAGAAACTGTTAAATGAAAGGGGTGTAATTGTTTGTTTGGTTTTTAATATTTTATTATTAATAAAGTTTTAGTGAAGGATGACCCCTTCTTTTGTTCTGTGATCCTGCTGATGCAACTGGATAATGTGTAAATTAAAATTAAAAAACAAAAAAACAGTGTTGGCTTGTTCTTGCGTTGTGTAATCTGAACAAAATTACCTCTGATTAAGGTAAAAAAAAACAGTAGACTTTTATTCTTTTTTTTTTTTTCTCTGTGCTTTCTCTGTGTCTTTGTATTAGTTGTTTTTCTCCACAGCCTGCACAATTCAAAGGAAACGCCTGTGTGTGATCTGAGAAAACTTTGTGGGAAAAAGTTTTGCCTGGATAAAACTTTTGAGGTATTTGTTTTGCTCTGAAATGGAGATGAGTCATTTTTATATTACACAAAAATTCTGCTTTATCACCTGGTTGGAAAATAATTTAATTTCTTTGTTGCGCTTTCATTACATATTATAGGGTTGGTATAACATTTACTTTTCTGATTACAGGGGATCCAAACACAAGTGTATCGTTGGACTGATCCTCTGGTTGGTCTTTTCATTTACTTTTATAAGCCTGCTGCCCTCGGTGGTTTGTCCTTTGCACATTTTGGGAGATAATGAAGTCCTTAAAAGATGATAATCGAGGTCTCCCTTCTCTGTCCTGTTATTCCTCCTCACTGTGGAGCGATGCCTGTTTATAACACTTCCTATCACTGGATGGATATTTATTTTTAAGACTAGACAAGTGACGTGTAAGATAAATATAAATGTTTAAATGGCTTACATGTGCTTTTAGGTGATATCTGTGAAAATGTGACTTTATTGAAATCTTTATTTTGGCCCAAAAAAATAAGGTAAATAAGACAGGATAAATATTTGCATGTTTTCAATGTCTCTGCAGTCAAAGTTTTGCTTCTTTTCTCAACTATTCATGAATACAGTGTCATAAACATGAAATGGTACAATTCATGAATGTGCAGCTGACAAATCTGTGTGATGCTATCATGTCGATATGGACCAAGATGTCTCAGGAATGTTTCCAGCACCTCCAATTTCACATGAATACAGTGTCTTAAACTTGGGACTATAGAGAATTCATATTTATGTTATCATAATGTTTGTTTGTTTTTTTCACTTAAATTTGAGTTAATTCGCAGAAGTATGATAGTGACTGTGACCACCAGCTTTCTTCAGTGAGTGAATGAGTGTGTGGTGCTGATGATCCACAGCCACACTCCAGGATGGAGGAAACCTGGGAAAGACTCAAAAAGGGTCCAGCTCCAGCAACACTTTTCAGATTCTCCATTCACATTGGAAGTAGGTGAAGTGCTAAAAGCATCTTTAGTGACTCCACACAGACCATATATAAATATATTTGTTTGTTTATTTATTTGTGGGAATAACTAAGGGGGGTTATTATATCCCGTTCTGTGTAAAACAAACGCTAGATTGTTTGGTTATAATAATAAGAACCCTTAGTTGTCGCCCTTATTTGAATCAGTGAAGTAGCTTCATTGCTTTTGTACACATTTACACAGTTGTGTCCATGTTTTCTGTATGTGTGACAGCTTTTTTCCAGTCTGTAAAGTGGGGCAAACATGTCCAGACAAGAAAAAACACACCACATGAAATACACAACTCTGCGTGTTTTTCCTGCAAATGTTCGGAGGAACTTCTCCTTTAGAGGCGCTGCCTCTTCTGTTATTTTTATGATGTCATATCTCACTGCCTGCAGATATGTTGTTACGAGGGGAAGAAAAGTACTTAGTTCTTCTATGTTTTCCCCTCTGCCTCTCTTCGTATATTGCTGCCCTCTGCCTCTCGCACTCCTTATATGGGAAAGGAATTAGTTGCGCGAACAAGGGCGGAAACGTGGCGCGGTGAGCGCTGGGTAAATTCGGCGACATACAGGAAGAAAGAGACGAAGCCCTGTCTGCTTACTGCACACTCCCACAGCAGCGACAACATAAAGGACCGAATCACTGCTCGACCAGTTTAGCAGGTAAGCAGCCGGTGTGCTGTCTTTTTCGGTATTTGCACTGAGGGGTTTGTGACTCAATTAGCGGCTTTCTGCAGAAGCGGAAAATCAAATCTGAGACGAGAGAGAGAGAGAGCGCACAGCCGCTTCCTCCTTCACCAAGAATCATTCAGAAATTACATCTTGAGTACGGTGTGATGCTAACGCAGCCGGCTAGCCGAGGTTAGCCGCAAAAGCTGACGCTGGTCTCACTTAAACCGTTAACATGTCTGCAGCCCTGTAGTCAGCCTTTACTTTGTCTTGCTGTGTTCTCTTATTAAAAGTGGAAACTTCTCTTTTTAGTCTTTTTTTCTTCCCTTTCCTCCTCTGCAGAGTAGTGCAGCATTAGCTGACACAGGGAGGGGTGTGTGTGTGTTTCAGAGGAGAGAGAGAGAGAGAGAGAGGAAAAAAATCCAGGAAATAGTCAAACTGACAGCAGACGCTCAACAGCAGGGAGGGGACGTATAAAAACACCACCCCAGCTTTTTAAATATGTGTCGACTTTGTATAACGTGGTGTATTATTATTATTATTATTATTTTTTTTTTTTTTTAAAGAAGAGGTTTATCTGGGGTTGCGTTAGCTAGCTCTGGTTTTCGCCGTTGGTGTTGAAATTTAAATAATTTCTAAGCGGTGTAACGGCTCTTCGGGACGGCTTAACGCTATTTCTTAATCTGTAACTCTTCAGGACACTATAACGTTACTTGAGAAAGGTGTTTCTTAACCTCAAGAGCCACGAGTACACAATAAAACTATTTAACTGAGGTTTGAGTGGTGGGGCTAAAGTTTTAACGGCTAGCTTTAGCCGGTGATCGCATTATCAGCAGCGGCTTGAGTGCGATTTGGTTGAGCTTTGAGCCCACCGAAATAGGTCTGGGAGGGCGCCCTGCTTTCCATGTCTGCCACGGTTACAAACAGTGTTTCCCTATGCAAATAGATTTGGAAGAAAAACCAAGGTTGCAAATGCAGGAGTGGACGCTCGCTCCTTTATGTCTGGACGTCTTGCCCCCAGGCAGACACACAAACCCTCACACAGGCCTAACTAACCTACTTCACTGCCCCTGCGTGCTGATGGGAGCTCTGTGCACAACATTTCTTTCATGTAGACAACAAATGAGGTCGATGAGATCAGTTTGATAGGGTTACAGACAGATTTCAGATTTTCAGTTACATAGGTATTATTCATTAGTACAATACACTAGAGGACTAATGAGAGACTGCCACTCCTCATCTAAAGACTACTTGGAATTTGTAGTCTGACGTTAAGATTTTGCATAGACTGGGGTCACTATTTGCAAGGAGACAGGTAGATTCCTTTTAAGCTAATTTCCCATAGTGCACTGCGTGGAAATGTACAAAAAGCTAAAGTTTCTGGAGGCAGGTTTTTTGGCCACACCTGCTCTTGTTTGTCCAGTGGTTTGTTCTGAAAAACCAGCCCAAAAGGGAATAAAAAGGGGAGTAAATGCACCTGTTGGTTGTTGATAGTACTCATGTGTTTGAGTTTTAATATTTGCATAAGTTGATAAAAAGAAATGCAATATGTAAACTACGTGAGGAAGACCACACTGATTGAGCTTTATGATCACTTTACACCAAATGATTGAGATAAGAGCATGCCACAACTTTACAAAACTCCCAGTTTTATTGCAGCATCAGTCATTTGTTTGCACTGTTGAAAGTGTGCCTTCATACTCCTGGTATGAACTACAAGCTTCTATAATTGTACAAGCTACAGATTTAGCTTTAATCTAAGGAAAATAGAACTGAAGGAATGACTCCCTGGCTGCCGTCACGTCTCTGGTTTTGTCTTCGTCTGTAGCGTTTCCTTGGTGGTCAGCACTTGGCCTGAACCTACGCCGCCACTTTGCTTTGGTGCACATAAAAATAAGCATTTGAAGTGAAGTAACTGGGCATCAAGTTAACTCAAATGTGCTTTGCTCTGGGATTTGCAATTTGCTAGATATGGATAAAGTTTGTTAGTGTTGGTGTAAACAACAGTTAGCCATCTACAAGGCTGGGTTTGTGTTGTTGTTGTTTTTTTCCAGCTGTTACACCATTTAGGGGCCGCTCCCTCCCTGTGCTGCAGGTGAGTCATGTCTCATGAGACCAGGAAGTGCTGGACTCTGGTATATGCAGGTATAAATGCTCACTGCCGTGGTGCTAAACAGAATGTGGGTCAAGGGTAGAGAGGGCTTTTGTTTCCTGCTGTGATCTAATTCATCTCAGAGTCTGCTGCACAAATTAATGCGTAACTCTGTGAAAGACAGAGGAAAAGGGGAAGTTTAGGTATTGTGTGCTTCTTATTCAGTCTGCTGTAAAAGGAAGAAATAGTGCAGTCTTTTAAAAATAACTTCATGTAATGTCTTGCCACCTCACCTGCTGATAACACTCTATTGAATGGATTCACCTAACAGCCTCAGGGTTGATATAATGCAGTACATGACTGCCTCTCCTATTTAATGATCAGAAATCAAGTTGAAATGCTGTAATTATTTTTAGTGATGCAGTATTTTACCTTTATTTAACCAGGAAGTCTGACTGAGGTAGGAGTCATGCAGACTCAAAGCATTATTAAAACTGCAACAAATGCAACACAGATCCACACATGATATACACCCACATAACCCCCCCCCCCCCACACACACACACACACACAATAAGTTGGTTCTTAAGGAAAAAGATCCATGCATCTTGTTCACCACGTTCCTTATGATGGTTTTAAACTGCAAAAGCTTGTTTAAGTTTAAGATGTGGGGTAAGAAAATGCTGTTGTCATCAGATCTGTCTGAAACCTCAGCAGATGAACAATCAGCTGTTTGGAAGGAAAAAAAGAAGTACACAAAGTTAAACTAAATGGCTGCTTGAGTGACCATAACTCAAATCTCAAAATAGTTACTGATTATTTTTCTGCTGATAAACCGATGAGTGACTGTGGCTAATTGGAACAGTATTGAACACCCATAGATATGACTTTAGAGCATCTTCAGAGTGCTGCTTCTCAACATGAAGGATTTTATAAGCTGGTCACAGCCAAAAATTTAACATCTCAGTCATTTGATATGTAAAGATTTCACCGAGGAGTGAAAGTGAGATGGTGGCTGCAGCATTATCTTGCTCATTAGTGAGAGTGGTCTGTGTGGATCCATTCAGCGACAGCCAGGTATAAGGACCCGAGGCTGGAGGGGCTCTCAGTGGCCCAGGTAAGGGCAGTGTCAGCTTTCAGCTGCCTCGTGTAATGTTAGCCTTTCTCTTCAGGTGTGCGTCTGGATCTGTGAGTACTCCTTTATGTGTTAGACTTGGATTGGAGTCAGTTAATCATCAGTCTTTTGAATAGTTAAATCAGGAGTGTCCGTGTGTGTGTTTTTTGCTCCAAAGGTGCTGCTGACCTTAAGTTGTTTTCTTGTGCAATGTACCTGGATGTTTAAACTCATAGCTGGGATCTCTCTGTAGTAACTCGCAACGATCTACATAGCTTTACGCAGCAAGTTCTGGCCTGCTCTTCCTCTTTTGTTACTCAACCTCAACACTAATAGGTGGATTTTTCTGTGACTTCCTTAAAGCTTGCAAATGAGCATATTTACATCTTTTGGCTCAATTTATTCAAACAGTCGAGGTTTCTGTCCTTGTGGCCGATTCGGCACAAAACCTTCATTATGTCTGTGCAGACGGTTTGATTTCCAGCTGAAATTCACTCTGTGCTGTTTCTTAACAGGATTTTATCATCTCCTGACATCATTGTTAGTAAAGTAGTCATTCCTGTTATACTCCAAAGGTGGAAATGTGGGTGTAGGGTTGTCCAGAAAAAATGTGCCAAAATCACATTTGATTGTGTGATGCCTAAGCATCAGGAAGTGTTTTGTTTTTAATGTTTTTTTTAAATTAAATATTTAAATAGCGCTCCGTTTCAGAGGAAGTAAGACAAATTAAAACAGACAAAACTTTTGTTTACCTGAAGTTGTTGAGCTACATGTCATCACTAATGAAAGCACCAAACCTTTCAGAGTTCTTTCTCATTGCCAAAGAAAGAGGCGACAATGTAACCCTTGTCATAAAAATGCTGGACAATCAGAAGCCATCTGGTGGTTGCCAGGTAGTGACTGACTGGTCTTCAGACCTGACTGAAGCTTGTGACTGAAGTATATGTACAAGTGATCCATGTGAGCCAAAAAATTCAGGCTTTACAGTACTCTAAATACTCAGTTTTTCCTAATATTGGCTCTTGGTGACATCATTGGCTTCATAGTGTAGTTAACACATTCACCTTATGCACAGATGGTCCTGGGTTTGACATCCAGATTTTAAAATCACAACCATAAAAAAAGGAGAGGAATAAAATGTTAAAAGTTTAACAGTGTATCGGTGTTGCTTTAGCAGTTGGTGCATTTTGGTGCAGTGTCTCCGTGGATGTCCCCACAGAGCCTCGGGCTCAGGACTGATGGAATTTACACCACGTGAACGCAAGCAGACAGTCGTGTACTCATGTAAACTTTAACCTGTGGTTAAAGTAACCTAGGGGTTAAGAGTAGAGGCTAATCTCTTTATCTAGTACTCCTGTGAAGCTAGTACTGTCTGGTTTGTTCCAAGTCAGAAAATTCATGATTATAATTTAAATCTGTTGTTGTGGTCATTGATTAATAGTGGTGTGGAGGGGTACATTATATTGAGGATGAGGTCTAATTAACTTGAGGAATTTATTTATTAAATGAATAAATAAATGTCAGCACTATGTCAGATGGGGGAAGGATCCAACTGTTTGCCGTATGTGGTTGAAATGTTAGTTGTGACCTGTAGGCGGTTGTTATGCACGCAACATGTTGTTAAAGCTTTTAAAGTTTCTGCAAAAGCACCTGTTGGAGATCTGTTGGATTAAGCAATAAATGCTTTGTTTAGTTTTAGGAGAAAAAGAAAAGCTTCAAATGATCCGCCACTGATTTTATCCTATATTATAATTATTAATATTGATAATCAGAAACATCAGGGTTTTTTTTTTTTTTTTTTTACTGTTTTCCCCACACAGTTTCTGGACAATATTGCTATGAAAGAGTTTAAGAGCAGCAATAGAATAGTCCTTCTATTCTATTGCTGATATTCTATTGCAACATGATCTAAACCTGAAATATGGGACTTGTTGAAGTAAATGCACACATGTAAACTTGTTTCTGGTACAAAAGACAAATATGGGCAGCATTCAGAGCACTGTTGCTGTTTTTAATTTTTTTTAATTGCAGTAATTTCCTTCACTGCATGTCCCAGGTGTAATCGAGGCCCCAATTAGCTTGAACAGAAAGTTCCTATGAAAACAGTGTTAACAACAACTGTGTAATAAACACAAAGGATTTGGTGGCTTGTTCGGGAAGAAGTGATCTGTAGATGTTAAAAATTCACAATAAGAAATCTACTTCTTCTTCTAAAGTTTGGTTTAAACAGGCAAACCTTAAATGAGCTGCAGCTCATTTAAAAACTTGAAACAACACCAAGAAGCAGTCAGGCTGTAGAGCCAAATGAAGTCATTAAAACACGTTGCATTGTAGTTTTAACACAACAAAAACAGGTTCTGGGATCGCAATACTGAATAAAGTTTTTTTTTTTTTTTTTCGAATCGAAACTGATGAAGGATAAACTGAATGGCAGTTAGTGATTCAGTTTAATCTATTTCTGTAGTTCCGCACTACTTCACTAATGTAGGTTCAGATTGATGCAAGCAAGCACTTCTAAAGAAATGCATCCTCCTGTCTATGTTACTATTGACTGTATATAAATAGGACCGATCAATGATCATTTTCTATCGTGATTTCTTTCTTCCTGTGTTTTAGTCCCTGGGACCTCCCTCCCAATAGTGGTAGCCAGCGTGACACAGCTAGCCTTTTTATTAAACACAAAAATGTCCTCTCTTTCTGACAGGTATGGCAGAGTTGGCGAGTCTGGTGCAGCGGCTGGAGGTGGCGGTGGGCCGCCTGGAGGCCATGTCAGGCCCTGGAGGCAGCGCTGGAGGTTCAGATGGAGGAGGTATTACTGTTAAAGAATACACTGAATAATATGTGTAGAGATCAGTGAGTGAAGTTTGCATTAATACATGAAAATGAATCACTGCGCTGAAGTCAGCTTCTGGCAGTGTGGACAGCGAAACCAGAGCCTTTTCGAAAACGATGACAGATTTTAGTCATGTGATGCAGTCATGTGACCAATTAAACTAAGATAGCGGAGGGCATTATACAGCGGTTGTTTTGTTTGCGCTGTATTTTGACAGCCCTATTAAAGATTAATATCAGTTTGCTCCAGATAGCTTTTCTTCAAATTCTTTAATTCTCACTCGCTTTTGCAACTTTGTGCTTTTGTGTTACTCACAGCAACAACTCCACCTCATTGTTAGTCCATTTAAAAAAACTGTGCTGAAGTCAGCTTCTGAGCTCACAAAAGCCACTAGATTATTTGACTGAGTGGGGTCATTTATCACTAAAATGTTCTGGTGTTGTTAATTATGGCTTTCAGTCAGTTACTGTTGGCAGCTAGGCTTCTGCGGCGGTAGATTTAGCTGCTCTTGGTGTGTTAGCCATGGTTCACTGCAATGTGTTGCTGTTACTTGGGGAATTTCATGCAGATTAGACAACCCGAGTAGTTGTTAGTAAAGATATCAGTTCCACATTAATGTAATGTAAATGGTAAATGCCCTGTATTTGTATAGCGCTTTACTTAGTTTACTTAGTCCTTAAGGACCCCAAAGCTTTATACTACATTCATCCACACATTCACACACTGGTGATGGCAAGCTACATTGTAGCCACAGCTGCCCTGGGGCGCACTGACAGAGGCGAGGCTGCCGGACACTGGCGGCACCGGGCCCTCTGACCACCACCAGTAGGCAACGGGTGAAGTGTCTTGCCCAAGGACACAACAACCGAGACTGTCCAAGCCGGGGCTCGCCCCTAATGTAATGTGTATAATGTATCCACCTACAGTTTAGATATTCTGCCCACCTGCTGTTTAAAGTGTTTTCAGCTGTTGCGGCTGAAGTTTGCATTTGTGTATCAAACGTCAGCTCTCTCTAATCTGTTTCCTTAATCCTCCTCAGTGTTTGCTTGATTTTTATTCCCCCCCCGCCAATTTAAAAATCTTTACATGTATTTCTTTTTAATCCCCGTGGTCTTCTTTATCTTTGCAGCTGTATCTGCGCACGTCGAGGGCTTCGATGAGATCACCAAGGGTCCTCTGGCGGAGTACCTCTCCCTCAGCCAGAAGATAGGGGGCGACGTCCAGAAACATGTATGTCACAAGTTCAGACATTACACATTTACATGAGGCATTGGTCACCAGTCCTACTGGAGCTGAGTTTAATTCTTTCCTAGGAAAGATGATTCCTAAAAGGTTACTTTAACTGCAGCAACCATTGTAGAAATATTTACTGGCTACAAGTAAACATTTCTTCTTTCCTGATGAGCACATTGCAGCGTATCTTGGTTTAATGCCTCCACCTGCAGATCAGAAGAGCAGGTGCAGCCTGTGGAAGGACTAACGCAGCCTTTTGTTTGTGCTTCATGCAAAACTCTGCAGGGAATCTCGTAATTGCAGTTGACGCTGCTGATTTAATCACTTCTTTTATACAGCCTTGTTTTACATTTACAGTGACATTCCTCATTTTCCAAGTCCATGTTTTTTTTATTTTTTTATTTTTTTATTTTTTTATTTTTTTTTTATTTTTTTACCCCCCCTGTTGGCAAGACTTGAATATTTCTAAATATGAAGCCCCTTAAAAGCAGTTTCTGTTAAAAGTGTTCGTGAAAGATGATTAAAAAATGGCACAATGATAAATGAATGTAACATTTCTTTCCCTGTTTTAGGCAGAAATGATGAAGCAGGGGTTCACCACTGAGAGACAGCTTCTCATCACAGCCTCCACTTCCCAGAAGCCCTCTGATGTGAGTTAAACACACTCTGTAAAACTTTAAGTTGAGCAAGCACCGCATTGATTGATCAATTTCAACTTTGTGCATTATTTATTGTGTTCGTCTGCAGTTTAAATGGACGAACCCTTTTTTTCCCCCTCTCTGTACAGGTTCTGTGTTGTGATATTTCTGCCTCATTATATTTCGATTTAAAAATCTGCTGTAAAGATTAAATATTCAAGCTCGGCTTAGTTGTGATGGAGAAAGCTTAGTGGGATTATTGGCCTTGTTAATTTGCTTCAGAAGTTGGAGAATTTGAAGAGGTTTTTTTTTTCTTTTTTTCTTCCTTTTTCTTTTTTCCTCGAGTTGTGACTCAATTCAATACAATTTCTTAAGTTTCAGGTATCTGTTGATATCGAGTGCTAAACTTTTGTCCTTTCTCGACTCTTCAGGCAGTTTTGACGACTCTCCTGCAGCCCGTGTCCAGCGTGATCCAGCAGGTGCAGGCGTTTCGGGAGCAGAACCGCAGCTCACCGCTCTTCAACCACCTCTCCGCTGTCAGCGAGAGTGTGCCTGCCCTTGGATGGGTCGCCATGGTGAGTCCAGGGGCTGAGAGAGGTTAACGGGTAGGAAAAGAGCCGTTTTGGCACCACTCTGTGTATGTGGATAAATGAGTGTATAATGGGCGGAAACAGGCCTCTCTTTGATTCTGTCAACAGTCTCTGATGAGCGACGGTTTCTTGGCTGACATTAAAGCACCAACAACAGAGCTTTGCTGTTACAGTAAATGATTCATTCATTGTTTGCTGTTGTGTGGATCAGATTTTCAGATACACGTAATGAATGTCTTCATTCTCTGTCCGCCTACCTCTGCATCCTTAAACTTCTCATTTGCTTTGCAAAACATTTGTGACAGCAATACATATTTCAGAAGAACAGTCATTCTTTTTTTCTTTATTGCTAATGAGAGCTAGACAAGGAAGCTGATTAACTGATTAATACGTCTTTATCTTAGTTATTTTTTTAGTCATGTTGAGACTGATTTTTGTGACCTTTGGACAAAGCCTCTTTTTGCAAAGATTGTGGGTGTAGCTTTATGGCAGTAGGATGGATTAGTCTTTAATTAAAGGCTTCACTTGTGGGGAAGCAAAGATTTTAATTTCTCAAAATGTTGAGCTTTAGTTTTATACTTTCACCTTTCTTCAAACATACCCGACTCCTCTGCATCCGTTTAATCCGACTCTAAAAGACAGACAGGAAAAACCTGGCCCACAGAGTCCTAAAGGAAAACAAAACAATAAGGGGCAGGAGGCATGTCAAAGCAAATGACTGCAGTGATTCTCCACTGCTGTTTAAGTTGATTTTAATACTGTTTATTTCATTAAGTGATCTCTATAGTGGTACATGTCAGGTAGGGATCTACCAGCAATCTAAATGCTGACATGGTGCTTGTGCTTTTAAATTGTTAGCGACAGGTTACAATTAAAATCTTACTAAGTTCAAACTCAGTTATCCAGTGTTTGGGGGTTTTGTTTGTTTGTTTGTTTGTTTGTTTGTTTGTTTTAACGTTCTCTGTGGACATTTGGACTAAATGGTTTCCCACCCATGATATACGAGATAAGACTGGCTCTATTTATCCCAAAATTTGGGGAAGTTCCTGTGTTACCGCAGCCAAGAACACTAAGTACAACCTAGATCAAAATGCTTAAACAAAGTGGAATGGACTGCTCAATATAATAAAAGCAATGTGACAAAACAAACTGGCTCAGTTAGGCAAAAACTACACACAGGGGATGTTTTACAAAATGAATCTAAACTTTTTTTACTTCATGTCAGGCTCCCAAACCAGGCCCGTACGTTAAGGAGATGCAGGATGCCGCCACGTTCTACACCAACCGTGTGCTGAAGGACTACAAGGACAAGTCAGTAAAACCTCCATTATTAAAGCCTGTTTCCCTCATTGTCCGCAGCAGATGGGCCGTCCAAATTTAATTTGTATACAAAGCTGCTGGGATTTCTTCCACAGTTTGTTCTTATCGTTTTAAACTGTATCATATGTTTTTATTTTTTATGTTGAATCTAATAAACAAAAGGGTCAAAAGAACTTTTAAATGCAGCCAAACAGTTTGCTCGACCCATCTGTCTTCCATCCTTTCTTTTCCTTTTTCAAGTTATGGTGCCCCACGGTTTTACTGAGTCAGCACTGCCACATGATACACTGAAGCATGTCGGTGGCAGACTTCCTGGGTTTAAACTTGTAATAAAAGCCTGAAAGTGAGGCAGACTGTTTGGGCTCTCAGCTCGTGTTCACATGTCATACAATCTGAAATAAAAAATAAAGTTGTGTCGTGAGTTCTAAGTAAAGGAAGAAAAACTGCTAGAGCTAAAAAACGATGCCATAAAATCATGTGTCGTCTTCACAGGGACAAGGTGCATGTGGACTGGGTGAAAGCCTACATCTCCATCTGGACTGCGTTGCAGCATTACATCAAAGAGCAACACACCACTGGACTGACCTGGAGCAAGACTGTGAGTTTCCAAAGGAAGGAGGAGGAGAGGAAAAAAAAAAGAAAAAAGAAAATTACTGCAACTTGAAACATAAAAAGCAGCTCTCAACTGATGAAATGCAACCTGACTGATGATTTAACACATTTACCTTAGGGCCAGTTTTACTAATACTTTGTGCCAGAGCAAACTGGGCTTTGGCATTAGAAAAAATTGTACTGTCTGTACTTACATAGTTATAAGGTTGCATGATTTCTGCAGCTTGCCCTGTTGCATATGTATTTCTGGGACTTCCTTTCTTGTTGTGCACAATGAAGGAAAATGCCGCCCCTGAGCAGGAGCTTTTAGGGTACAAAACAATCCTGAAACTGAACTTGAGCTTTGTTTTTACTAAACTAAATTTAGCCCTTCAGAATAAACTTTATTTTTGTTTACACACAAAGTTGAGGCAAACACAGGGAGAAGTGGTGTAACTGCCCCTGATATGCAAACAGTCCGGTTTTAAATTATAGAGGGAGAATTACTCCAGAGTTTGTCTCGTGAGTGTGCTCTCCTTTGTCTGCTTTAAAGGCTAGAAGTGTGTCCTTCATGACCTCCATTCACCCTGTTAACCGGTTTCTTCTCTTCTTCCTCAGGGTGCCGTAGCTTCAGCCGGTGCTGCTCCACGCAGCGCTCCTGCTGGTGGTCCTCCCCCACCTCCCCCCCCTCCTCCCGCTGACCTGAGCGGACCCACTGGCGGCGGTGGGGACGCCGGTGCTGATAATCGGAACGCCCTGTTCGCCTCAATCAACAAGGGGTCTGACATCACCCGAGGTGGGTAGCCACAGCTCCAACCAACAGTGATGAGAGGAGCTGATACTTTTTCTCTGGCCTCAATTTTGAGGATTTGAGTGCAGCAGTAGTCATGTAGCAGAGCTACATGAATCAATACAAAAAGGCTTTGTTGATGTAAATCATATAAAGGAGTCTCCTCTGGTCCTTCTTTCCTTTTGTTGATCATTACTCTATGTGAGAAGTAGTAATCAGTATTGATGAACCTCTCTGGACAAATAAGTTCATGGCAGAATGTGGTATGAAGGGCAGACGGTGTATTAAGACAGACCTTTTTATTTCAGTTAAACTTTTATGCTCATTTACACTTATTAATATATGGGTTCCATTCCTTTATTTATTTTTGTTATCACATAAATTAGATGTGCTTTGGATGAAGTAACGCTCCCTCTCTAACAGTGCATGTTTCATCTCTCCCTGACCCCTGCAGGACTAAAGCATGTGTCCGATAACCAGAAGACCCACAAGAACCCCAACCTGAGGAGTCAGGGCGCTCCAGTGCGCTCTGGACCAAAACCCTTCGCTTCAAGCGCTGCCAGACCTGCTGCATCCGCCACACCAACCCGTACGCTCCCCCCTGTGCTGGAGCTGGAAGGAAAGAAGTGGAAAGTGGTACGTTGAAGGGGCCAAAATGACCAAAATAGATTTTTAAACTTTTTTTTTTATTTTTTATTTTATTTATTTTTTATTTTATTTTACTTTTTTATTTATTTATTTTTTTTTATTTTTTTATTTATTATAAATTTTTTTATTTATTTTTAAACTTGCTTCTGGCTCAGACAAACAGACCCTTTTTTTTTTTTTTTTTTTTTTTTCTTCTTCTTCTTCTTCTTCTTCTTTCCTAATTGTTTTTCTCTGTTTTCTTAACTTGCTTTCTGCAGGAGAACCAGGAGGATGCTCAGAACCTGGTGATCAGCGACACTGAGCTGAAGCAAGTGGTTTATGCTTTCAAGTGTAACAAGAGCACCCTGCAGGTCAAGGGCAAAATCAACTCCATCACTTTAGGTAAGAAAGGAAACTCACTCCTCAGAAACACACAAGTCGACAGCTCTCGTATTGCCCCTGATATAATGCCCAAACATTTATATTTGCCGACACAGCCGCCATAAGTGAATAAAAGGCAGAAGAATGAGCTCGGTGCTTAGAAGATTCTCTTAAATATACTTATTTATTTTTCTCCGACAGACAACTGTAAGAAAATGGGCCTGGTGTTTGATGACGTTGTGGGCATCGTGGAGATGATTAACTGCAAGGATGTCAAGATCCAGGTGTGTACATGATTTTTTTTTTGTTGTTTCTTTTCACTGTTTGTTGCATTTCATGAGATCACTGAATGATTTTTGCTGCCCCGTCATTCTTTGGCTCTTTGTAGTTTCTCTGCTGAGGATTTATACATTTTTCATGAACTCTGTTTATTATTCATGTAGTTAAATATTGGAAACTGCAAGCTGCTCAGTTTTTGGCAGCTTCACTGTCAACTGGGTGCAGTGTTGGGCTTGAGGAGATTTGTAGAAGCTGATTGTAGATCGGCATTGTGTATCATCTTCCTGATAAAGTTACTGGCTTTTAGCCAAAGGGTCTACGGTTTATTTTTTCCTTTTGATTCCAGGTTATGGGGAAGGTCCCAACTATCTCCATCAACAAGACAGATGGCTGCCACATTTACCTGAGCAAGGACTCTCTGAAGTGTGAGATCATCAGCGCCAAGAGCTCAGAGATGAACGTGCTGGTACCCAACAAAGATGGAGAGTTTGTGAGTATCTCTGATTTCATTTGTTTGGCAGAGGACGTTTAACGTGACACAAACAGGACCTCACCTGACTGTGATAAGCAACCTTACTGCTTCTGTAAACCTTATGGGGCATTTTTGGCTTTGTAAATGCTGTCATCACTAAGTTTTCAGTGCTGCTGCTTTTATTTAATCATTATTTCAGACAGAAAGTCAATTGAGATTAACATCTGTTTCTCAAGGAAGACGTGGACAAGTAGGCACATACCTCAAGTTAAAAATCAAATATACTATGAAAGTAAAGTGAAAAGTCAATCGAATAATACAAATAGAAGGAGCGTCTTTATGAGAGCTCTGAACTCTCCTGGGTAGACAAACACGTTCAGCCTCGTTAGGTACTTGTTAGTGTCTGTGAGGCAAGCGTCACACATCAATTATGAATTTCTCTATAAAAGGTCTTGGATAAAAGTCCAGCCTTGCAGAAGTTTGAAGTCAAAGTCGTTAACATGCAAACGGTCACATTGGTCCAGCGAGTAGTGTGCATTTGATCTTTTGAGCTGCTTTCAGCTTCGCATGCTCGGCATGTTTAATTAGACCATGAAGTGTTCCTTGAACTGTGCATCTTTGAGTGCGGCGAGCAGGTTTGTGGCGTAGTTGCTTTCAGGATTTTTGTTAACTAATGAGAACGGGGGGGGCGAAGCTCTCCCATCCTCGTTTTAGTGCTGCTAGGAAGCTTTGACCAGAACCAGAATAGCCCGTTTATCCAGTCTTCATCCTGAGCCGAGCTGATCAGCTGCTGACTATAAACGATAAGAATTCAAAGCTGGTCTGAAAAAGCTTGTTTGATCTGACAAAAACCCTCTGTGTGTCTCTCCCTTTCAGACGGAGATTCCTGTACCCGAGCAGTTCAAGACCGTCTGGGACGGCAGTAAGCTCGTCACCACAGCAACAGAGATCGCCGGATAAACTGGGGCAGCATATTAAAACGGCCGCCCCTCCTCAACGCCATCCCCACTCGTCTATTTTCATTTTTTTTTTTTTTTTTGCAGAGTCCGATCTGACTGATCGACAACCCCACCAGCTAACTCTCACACTGTACACTGAGATTCAGACCTTTCCCCTCCTTCCTTATCAGCCAATCACAGCTTAAACTGTTCCTTCTGTAAGCCAATTAGAGGGCTGCTTGCCTTATCTGGAGCAGATCCTCCAGCCAATCAGCAGGGAGCAGCTTGTCATTCAAATTAGGGTTTCCCTGCAAGCACTTGAAGAGTTTTGCCAACAGCTGGGAAGCTCTGTATGCATTTTTATTCTTTTTTGGGAATTTATCTGGATGATGCTGAGCAAAATTTAGAATAGGCAATGTTGATTCCTCTGCAGCCAATCAGGCTAATTTCTTTCCCTTCTTCCTGTTCAGCTGGGGGGCTGGCGTGTTTAAGTTGTGGCCTCAAGGTTTCTGTTCCATTATATGCAATTCACTGGTGAAGCACTTGTCAAAAAAAGCCCTTTTTAAAGAGGATAAAGGCATCCATATCATCTCCACTGATGACTGCAACCATGAGACTCATAGTGGAGAATGATGTAAAACAAGTTCTCTGAGCACATACAACCAGAGTAAAAGCAAGCTGTGCAAAAACATTCTCTCTTACATCATTTTTAAAGCATAAATCCATCTAGATGATGATGTTTGAACGGTTTAAAGTACGTTTTCACTTAAATCTACACAGGACATTCCTGAATGAAAGGAAAAAAAAAACATTCCATGTTAGGAGGCATTTAAGAAAAGTGTGTGGTAAAGAGCAAAGAGATGTTGGAAGTCGGTGGAAGTGAATTTTAGAAAGTAAAGGAAAACAGACTGGAGTAAGTGATTGGAAACACCTGCTGTAATCACCTGTACAGCTATGAATAGTCTTTGAATATCAGCCTGACCATCAGCATCCTGCTCCTTCTCATGTCTGCAGCTCTCGTAGCTGTGGAGCTCTTCGCTGAATTTTCTTTTATGTCTCTTGTTTTTGTTTACCTCTTTTAATTTCTCTTTTTTGGGGGGTCCAAACTCAGAAATCTGCTCATTAGTACTGGAGACATCATTAAAAATGTTGCAATAAATCAAAGTATTTGGGTGTCTTTATTTTATTGATGTTTTATTTGTACAGAAGCATTATTTCACAGTTAAAAGATCCAAATGAGGCAAAACAAGAGTGGCTTAAAAACCCCCGTAAAACCTGCCAACAATGATGAATAGTGTTTGACCTCATCAGTAAACTGCACATGTGACTGCTAAAATTATGATGGCATCGCAAGACGCAGATTAAAAGCCAACACGCTGGAAATGATCAGTGCAAAAAGAGTAAATGATGCTTTCTGCTAAGCTTGAGCTTCCTGTTAAACTGGCGTTATATTGCTCTTGATTTCAACTGCAGCTACAGCAATCTGAGACTATCAGTATGGAGCTGCTTTAGTGTAAATAAGGCAGCAGGTTGGCTTTGAACCACTCTTCTTTGAACTGGAGGTGGTCGCCTTCGGTGGCCAGAAAAACCAGCTTCCCTGCTTTGTCCATCGCCGCCAGACCCAAACGATCCTACACACACACACACAGAGGGTCTGTTTTACAACCAGCATGTGCAACAAAGTTTGATCAATAAACATTTGCTGATGGAAAACTGAACTAAGATATGTCCTGCTACATGCAGAACCATCGTAAGGTGGTTAAGGCAACAACAAAAAAAACTTCTGAATTTTGGGTAAGGCATAAAAAGGCAAAATAAAAGCAGAGATCTATACTTATCAAGGTAATCCTAAGTGTTACAAAGGTGGTTCATTTCCATTGCCATGGTAACTTGTGCTGCAGCTAACCTGCTCCAGGCCTTCTGTGTACTACAAACCAAGTTCACCATACTCAGTTAGGCTCAGTGCCTCAACTCGATAAGTCAACCCAAGGTTTATAATCTAGCTATAAGTACGTTCATAAAAACCATTTAGCTTTAGTTGTTGTTCTTGAGTTAATTGTAGCTTTGCAGCATTTTAGTCACTATCTGTTGTGTTTCTATGAGTCATAAATAAATTGACTTGACAAACAGTCTGATACCAAATAATGAACAAAAACAGGGTTAGTCTGTGCGCAGACTTGCCGTATAAATATGTCCTGTTCCGGAATCTCACATTAATGCCTACAGCACAATAAAAATGTAAAATTGCAACCAACGAGGGGAAAAAATTTATGAAGGAATAAAGTTGCACCTTTTAAAATAAATAAAGTCTATATTGTTGTAAATGCACACACATATCTTCCATGTGTCTCATTGGCAGATGCTGCACACCAGCACTTTCATGTAAACACAAATATACTCAAATACAGACTGAGACCGCGGTTTGACAAATAAATCTGATTACCACCTTGTGACTGCTTAGCCTTCACATTCACAGGAAACACTGGATAATAAAGTGTGTTTACTGCTCACACCGTCAGCTCTCTTCCCTCATCAGAGAACCTGCAGTGATTACCTCCTTGTAGAGAACGCTCTCCTGTAGAGTCTCGGTCTCTTTGGCTTGGCCAGTTTTCAGGAAGCCGAACCACTGCGAGAAGAATCAGGACAAGACTGTGACTGGTCTTTATTCAGCACCTTTGATTTTATAAAAGCACTTTTTGAAACTGACTTGTGCAGAATTTAGCTAAAACTTTGGGCATCAGATGACAGAATTTTACCAGCGTGTATGCTGGGATGATTTCAGTTAAGTGCTACTGCTCTTTCCTTACAAGGTGTTTCACCAGACCACTGGTATTGTACTTAAGATGGTTAAATAAAGGTTGCACTGACTCACTGCACCATCTTGTGGTGTAAACTGGTATTACATGAACATACAGGCTGGCTCCAGTTCACTTTAGCTTACATCTCTTCAACACATTACATAGACACTTTGAATAAGAAGTCGCTGAAGTTTTTAGTTCTGTTAATTTTTAAAATAACTACGTGCATCATGTTTGGTACCTCAGTATCGACAGGATCCACTACAGAGTCCTGCAGGAACTTGACCATGACGAACTTCTCTAGCTGCTGAAGATTCTTCTTGTAAGTCTCGTTCACTGCCTTTAGTAGAAAACAAAAACATTTTTCAACAAACAGAAAAAGAACTTTGCAGATGTGCACAAAGATTTAAAAAAATCAATCAGATTCAGGAATTATATAAATACAATTAAATGTCTCCATGTGTCTTGTGTGGCTTTCTCTACCTCAAACAATCTCAGGCTTCTTCTTTAAAATGAATTAGCACCCTGCTCTAATAAAGAACCCTTAAAGAGTTTAAAGGACATAATTAATGTGAATAAATCATTCTCTTCTGCGTCGTAGCTCAGTATGAAGAGAACATGATGAGGGTTACCAAATTGTGAAACAGCTCTTTAGCTAATTTTTATTAAGCGATTATTGAGTTGTTTGATAAGTTGTATCAAACAACTGATTTATGGATTGGCAGAGATAACCCTGCAGTTCAGTTTGTAGCTACACAGTCTAATCCAATCCTGTCTATTAATGAAAGGTTAAGCTCTCGATCTAAACAGCAGTTTACGTCGGTGGGCAAACTTCAGTTTCACGCTGATGGCACGACACAGACTTTCTTCTTTCTGGACATGTTGACCCTGGAGCAGACTGTTAAGCACTAATAAGGTGTAATCTCATTGTCTTTTAATTAATACCTTTCACTGGACTGGCAGCAGCCGTTTTCCTTCTGTGTTGCCTTCTGTTTTTTTTCACTTGTTTATAGTTTTAATGGAGAATAAAGAAATCTAAAAATGTATAAAGGTGTGTTGTACACTGAGAACATTTCATGGTTATAACTCATCTTTGAGATGACAATAAATAATTTATTAACGATTAACTAAACTCTTTAGGCACCAAAGTCCACTTGTATAGTTATTCATAGCAGCATCTCTTTGTCTCCATCAGCAGATGGCAGAGACGGAGTAGATTCAGTCCTCCAGCTTCCGATAAACACCGAGATGCTGGAAAAAAAACCTCAATCTCCTTTTTGTTTTCCTAACGCAGTCGCTGTTTACACTTCTGCGACCTCGTTGTACTGACTACAGGGCTGTTCTGGCTCTACTGACCCGCTCTTGATTGATGTCAGCCAGGAAGCGGCTGTACTTCTTGTAGAGATCATCGTTCAAAGGGTCATGCCAGTACTGGGCCTGCACCAGGCTGATAACCACAAACACAGAAACGATTCGTCACGAGATGCTTGACATGACTTAACAGGAACAACAGGCACAACAGGCTGATGCAAGACGGAAAACTTACTGCTTTTGAAACCAGCCCAAGTAAGCTTCCTTATTCAGAGCTTCACGAATCATGTCACAGATTTTAGAGCTCTCCCCAGGACACCTGGGCAGCCCGTACACACCTGAGGATTCGAAAAACAAACAGGGTTAGATGCCAGCTTGTTTGGAAGCTGTCAGGAATTAGTAGGCAGCATAGAAAACTGTCAGGAAATAACCTGGACCATTCACTCCCATAGCTCCCTGGTCTGGCTCACAGAGCACTTGAGGCTCTTAATAAGTCTCCAGTGGGAGACTGAGCTGTTTACATCTTTACATAGAGGCTTGAATGTGTTTAATTTGAGGAGAGGAGTTCTGTTTTCAAAGATCACCTGTGATGTGTAAATAGAGCAGAACAGAATAACAAGTCTGACGTCAAAGAGAAGGACCTACAGAGTCAGGTTAAACCTTTATGTGCAGCTGATTCATGACAATAGACTGAGTTTTATTTTACAAGTTAACTACATCATAAAAGAGCTTTTAGTTTTGTTTTCAATTCAACTTTCTTTGCAACTACTGAGTTCAGATCTGAAAGTGAGGCCCTTCAGCCTCCTGGTAGATGCACTTATCGAATAAGTTTGAACATAGTAGGTAAGTTCCTTCGTTAGCTGATGTCTGACTTTGACATTTAAATTTGGGTCACTGAGATTTAAAGTTGATACACCTGTGGTATCAATTTGAAAATCCTACGTCAACCCGTTCTCTAGTTATCATGTTCACGGCGCCAGCCCGCTTGGCGGGGTGATGGCAAAACCTCATCAGCCTTTTTTGGCTGAAGGGTAAAAAAACCCCTAAACACTACTTTTACATCAGAATATATCTGGTCAGCTCTGCTCACAGGGAAGTGAGCTAAAGTTATCATTATAGTATCACCTTGGTGCTGACCGCCAACAGAGATCAGGTTTTTCATTGGTGGAGAGGGACAGCGCTGAGCCACAGCCCTCCTGCAAACAGAGGAACCGGGTCAAAGAGTCAGAGCGAGCTTCCTCATTTCAGTCAGGAGACAAAAACTACGAGCGGGAAACGTGCCGAGGCCCGAGAGTTGGGTTTTTTTCAAACACACAAAGCTTCCAATTTCTCTCGCATAACAAGTAAGAAAACCAGAGTCCAGAACAGGAGTTACATACAGAAATTGCGCCCCCTGGGAGAAGCCCATCGCATTGTATCCTCCCTTCAACTTGGGGTCCTGAGCCAGCTGATTGCACACCATGGACACCTGCTCATTCACATCTGAGAAAAACCCATTTTCTGTGTCCTGCAGGAGGAAAAACATGAAAAGTTCAAATCACAAGTGACAGATTAAAAGAAGAAAACGAGCAGAGAGATAAAGTTACGGATCAAAGCCGTACCCGTGCAGGTTTGGTATAAATATTAACACAGAGGAGTCACACAGTGAAGCTGCAAAAGGAGCCATTTTTCTGATGTAACTTATGTCACTACTACTGCAAATACCACAGAATAGGAGCCATCACACATCATGTGGAAAGCTGCTGTGGGACTGTTAAAGAAAATATATGACATGTTCTTTAATAAACATGTCATATATTCACTTTGACTGTGTGTTTCTGTGAGAAGACGAGTGGCCCTGAGTCATCTTCTGAAGGTAGTGAAGTAATGCGACGTCTTAATAGGATGACAGCGATTTTTTTTAGCTGTGAAACAGCATTACAGGAAGTTTTATCTATGCGTCCAGTCTGTACAACAGCTTGAGCATCTTTAAAAGGTACAGGAAGTACGTAATCTTTTGAAGTTTTTTAATTTAAAAAAATAATCCATTATCATTCATTTAGAATGAATCTATCAAAAATACAGTGGAGTGGGCGCTTGTTTGTGGAGGCTGCTGTGTTGCCTCACCTTGTAGAGACTGACATATAATACAGAGGGTGAGATGAACAACCGCCAATATTTCACAATTACTTGTCGTCACCAGATTAAACAAGTAACCCTCCCATTGCTGGACAATGAGCCAGCTAAACAACAAGCGCTGGTTTTAAGCTAACGTTACGCCAGCTAACGTTAAGCTAGAGCATCCTTAAAAAATTAAATTAAATTAATTTTTTTTTTAAAGATATCGCATTTTCCCTCTGATAAAAAACTTGACATTGTCACATCATACGAGTGTCTGAGACATTAAAAACATTAGATACATTTCAAAGAGTTTAACTAATGGCAGCTAATGGCAGCAAATGCCAGGTAACAGCACTTAACAGAGGCTAACAGCAGCTAATAGCAGCAAAAACAGCAGCACTTACTGACAGAAAAGTTCAGCATATCCTCAACAACTCATCTCGGTATCGCTGTCAGTGGACAGAAGTGGGCTTCACTGACTCGTATCGGACTCCTTATACTAATTTTTATAGAATCGTCCAGTAGTAAATCGTAAATACATATGGACATCCAGTATATTTCTAAGGTAAAGTAAAGACTAACAGCCTGCAGTCACTGTGAATGATGCACTTTAATTGGGAAGGTTAAGAAAGCTGAATTCTACAGTCTGCAATCTATTAAATCTAGTGGTGAGATTTCACACACTCTACCTTTAATACAATTTAAATTTTTACTTTCATACTATTAATATTGCACTAATTACAGCGATGAGGGGAAAATTTTGCTTTTTAAAAATTGCACTTTTCAAAAAAATGTGTGTGTCTTCATAACTTCTTAAGTACAGAGCAGAAAAACAGAAAACACATTCAAGCTCTGTTAAAATCGCAACGGATCTCTCTACCACTGCCACAATCTAAAGCTAAGTTATTGTTTGTTGTTGTTTTTTTTATCAAAAAGAAATATTCTTTAATGAGCTCTGAGCATTAATATAATGAGAAATATAATTTTTTCAGGCACAAAGCTGCATAATTTAATGTTTATGATGTAGAATTAAAAAAGCAAGGATCGGTATTTCGTCTGTTTCCTGATGATTCACAGGAGAAAACTTCGTGGGTTTTTTTTTGGGTTGCATGCTCATATTAAATTAAAGCTTCCAATAATGAAATCAGACATCCATCCTTTCTATTCATGACTCTGTAATATGGTCATCTCTGTCCAAAAACCTTCTGTTTATGAGGGGCAGCCAATCAGAAGAAAGTTGTCCTTATATAGGGAGGAGCTAAACTATCTTATTTCAAAGAGATGCATCGAGGTAAAAATAAGGATTATTTTGAACACTGCAAACATAGAGCCCAAAAATATAAATTCATACCTGAAAAATTCCTTGAACTGTTCTAACATTACCATGTGACTAATGCAAAGACCAAAATATTTTCACTTTCATAAATGTTTTTACAGCGTGAGGTTACCTCCACTATGTTTTTTCCAATCATCACTGAGAGCACGTAAACTCCTGGGATCTCCTGCTCAATCATTTTCTTTATATAGCCCATGCTCAAAGGGTTGCAACACGAGTCACCTGATGAAGAAAATACAAATAAACACAAGCCTTATCGTCCAACTTTATGGAAGGGAATCAGGCATATCCACAGTATTTTTATGGCTTATATTAAATACATATAAATCAGATAGAGGCTCAGTGCAGAGCACAGTCTTCTTTGGTTTAAGCTCTAAAATCTTCTGTACTCTGAGTTAGAGGTAGTGTCTTTTTTTGCCTGAGGAAGAAGAGAAAGTGCTTTTCTTTTCCCTTCCTCAGGTGGGATTTCTTCATATAGTATAGGATTTAATGAGCAGCCTATCAGTTTTAAGCACACTCCTCATCTCTCACATTACAGCTCAGGTTTGTATCTCACTGCAGTATTTCTGTAAACATGAGGCTTTCACTTTCGTCAGCAGGAAGTGACGTGAATCGATGAATCACATGTTGCCAAGGTAAGTAATTCAAATGTGTACTGAACAGTGGGGCAAAGGCATCACAGTTAACTTTTTTTGTACTGTTCTAGATTATTTTGTGTAAAACACAACACAATCCCAATAACTACACATCTGTGGATGCATCTTTTAAAACAAACAAACCAAAAAACAGGATTAATTACCACACATGAGATTTTAAAGATCCTTTTCATGGCAGGTTTACATAAAAACATGCAGATTACTCAGTTCTATTTACATATTGTGAAAAATGAGCTGAAGATTAAATACGCATCTCAGTTTAAACATAATAGAGAAACTATGTACAGTTAGGTGGGTTTTTTCAATCTTAAAGTTTCTTAAGCCAAAATAAAAGAGGAACACCAGATGTTTCACGGTTTCATAAATCAATCTGGTTGTGATTTTGTCCACAATAAAATTTATTTTCGTTCATAGTTTTGATTAAACAACTTGCAGTATTTGAATTGAAAAACTGAATTAGAAAACAAATGACACAATTGCATGGGCCTCTAAATATCAGACCTTTAACAGTCAGCAACCCCTTATATATATGTTTCTGGAACTTAAAACACTCTGCTTCAGCTCATAAGCTGGTGTACTGTGTGTTTATGGTTATTATGAATACTGGTTTGTAGTGTGGTTTCAGAAAGGTGGCTTATGCTTAATTTTTTTTCTCTGAAGACTATAAAGGTGCCATTTTTAAGATTTTTTTCCAATATATCCCTACAGTAACACAGAACAGAGTCACTTACCCATCCCATGCCAGAGCACTAGTGGTACAGTCCCATTGTCGGAGTCATGAATTGGGCTGGAGGTAACAAGCAGCACTGGCGCAGCCAGGAGAAAACACAAAAGGACAGCTGCCATTCTGAGTCCTGACACATGGAAACAAAATTAACTAGTTTTTCCTATTTTATCAACATCCAAGAAATAACAGACCCCTGAAATCTCTCAGCAATATGAATTTATTAATGTTATCTCTATATAAGCAATATTTGCTGTTATTCAGTTAAATGCTGTATGCTTCTATTTATTACAAATCTCCTTTGTCATTTAACCTTTTTTTCTAAACTCCTGTATGTCATGGTTGCTAATTGCACTGGTCCATGTTTGTCAAAATATATCTGCTGTATGTTTGTATACAGTCAGTGGTCCTTGCATGTGAAGGAAATAATCCCTGTGCTTCCTAGTATCTCCTAGTATCTCCAAAGCTTCCAGTTTATTAGAGTTGGTCATCCCGGGTATATTTATATCTGTATTAGAAACTCAGCTCACTTTAAGTGCGTCAATGAATCATCCTCATGTCACTTCGAACAAGCTAACTACAAACGAAAGAGCACATGATTTACATCAAACGCATACTTATTACGTACATTTTGGAATACGCAGTAGCGCATTGGTGCTGTACCAAAGGTTTAAATCTACGCAACGTTTTCTTTAAAATATGTATGTAAATATACTTAGATTAAATAAAATAAAAGATGTCCAAAATTCCCCCAAAACACTACTCACCGCTTCCGTATCCTTACTGTTTGTCTGTTGGACTGCTTGTCACATGATAATGTTTGGAGCGTGTAGCCAATCACGTGAAAGGGGAGGGGTTAAAAGCGAAAGGGGGCGGAATGCCCAAGTTACGTTCAAGTTAGCCTTTTTTGAGTCATTTCTTATCCATTTAGTTTGATTTGACCAACTTTACGCCTGTATTAGGATTGCTGAAGATTTTGTCCACTTGTGTAGCAAGCTTCACATGGATACGCTACCATCTGGCCTCTTATTTTGAGACCTAAATACCGCACTCCAGCTACCTGCTAACGCTTAGCTTGCCATGCTAGCTCGTTGTGAAATTCCTGGACAACAGCATTCCTGCTCGGATTATTCAGCGAGTTTTCTGGAGGCTTGAGGCGGAATTGAAGAAGAACGAGCAAGTGAGATAATAAAGGACAGGATGAATATTCAGTACGAGGATACGACATTACCAGGGAGCTACGGCGTCGTTGGGTCGTTCCCCAAAAGTTTTGGTTATGGAGTGGAGGTGCCAGACCTGGAGGAGAGCCCGACATCAGGTGATAAACCCAGGATCCTGCTGATGGGGCTGAGGCGCAGCGGCAAGTCCTCCATACAGAAGGTATGGTCATTTATCTGTCCCCGAACACCATGCAGATCACCACAGGACAAGAAAATACTGAGCTCATAGTAAACAAAAAGCGAACAGAGGAAACCGTTTGGTTAAATGTACACCTAAAGGAGCCTCGGGGGTCGTGGTACACATGTTTGTGGTTATGTGTAAAAGACGTAAAGTGTGGTGCCAAACCTGTCAACCGATAAATAAAAAAAAAAACTAAACTGAATTGAAAACAGTGAAGCTGCAATGAGTAGAGGAGGTGAGGGTGGATGAGTTCAAATGCCTACAGTCAACCATCCAAAGAAACAGATGAGTATCAGGTCTGATTTGTGACAGAAGGATTTCAAGAGTGAAAAGGAAGATTTAAAAGATGGAGAGTGAGACCTGCAATGCTGTATGATTTAGAGAGGCAGGCATGTGCAGAGGAGGGCTGGAAAAGGGTGTTGAAGGTGTAGCTGCCAGGCAGGAGGAAAGCTTCATGGATGTAGTGGAGGAGGACACGTTGGTGTGACAGACGAGAAGGTTAGGGATAGGCTGAGATGGAGGCCGATGATCCACGGTGGCGACCCCAAAGTTAGCTTTGAGAGGTGGATAAACCTTTAGATCCAGGGTAGTGGTGAGAAATGACTCTTAACAATAAGTCACATGAAAATTTTGATTGTCAGCTTCATTTGTGGCCAGCTGTCCTGTTATGGATTTAGTCAACTCAATTCAACAAGACATATGCAGAAGTTTAATGTTTTAAGTATTTCAGCTTCTTTCTGATCTCTAGGCAGTGTAAAGCTGCAACAAAAAAGGGAGCCTTTAACTCATGAAACTAAAGAGCATAATCAGCTTAAATTAAAACAGCCTTGTTGCCTTTGATCAAGAACAACACAGCCTGCTCTGGACCAGTCTAACAAAATCCATTATGTAATGGATTTGCATTATTATAGCGCTTTTCCAGTATTAGTGACCACTCAAAGTGCTTTAGACTACAAGTCACATTTTAACCATAGATACATATATCTGTTTACCATATACAATTCACTTTATCTCACAGACATTTCCAAATTAAAATCACCAAATAAAGTAACATACACGTCTTCAGACTGTGAGAAGTCCAAACAGGCAAACTCGACACAGAAAGGCCCGAGCTGGGGTTCCAACCAACAACTTTATTGTTGTGAGGGGTCAGTGCTGACCACTCATAATAAGGATGTTGATAACTTATAATTCAGGATGTTGGAATGCTGTTCCATGTCGTTCTTCCCACTTTAACCTTTCTCTGAACTCAATCTTCCTCCAGTTTCAGTCATTAAAAGTTTCAGTCTTTGTTGGTGCTGCATTTCCGTTTATTTGTGAAAGATTTCATCACAGGCCTCAAAAATCGGCATAGCATGTGACTTTGTGGTGACTTGGAGTTTTTCACCCAGGATTTAGCGGACGACATGTTAACCTGCCGGTGACTTGTGATAACAGCCTTTGCTGCTTTCTTCACAGCCATTCAGTAAAAGCCAGACTTTAGAAAAGTTTCTGACTTCTGAGAACTAAAACCAGTCGAAATGTGGGAGTTTGTTTCAATATGAGATGTTCATCAATTATGTATAATAATGAGAAATGACACCAGAAAAGATTATTGAACACGCTTACTGACAATGATTTAGTGTTTCGTACAAAAGCCTTTATCTGTGAGAGTTTAGACGCCTCCTGTGTGGAGAAACCAGTCACATGAATGAGCCAGAATCACGCCTGAGCAAACAGTCTTCAAATCCCGAAGGTTCTGTGGGGCCCTTCTATGACCTCTGACCTTTAGTTCTTTCCATAGATTTTCACTTGGATTCAGGTCAGGTGTTAGGCTGGGCCATTCTAGCAGCTTTATTTTCTTTCTCTGAAACCACCTGAGAGTTTCTTTGCTGTGTGTTTGGGATCATCGCCTTGCTGAAACGTCCACCCTTGTTTCTTTTCATCAAGAATGTCTCGGTACATTTTTCCAACCTTACTTTTGATTATATGAAGCATGCCAGAACAACTTTACTGTTGGTATGGTGTATTTGGGGTGATATGCAGTGGCTTTTGACAAACATGGTGTGTATTATGGCATCCAGAGAGTTCAGTTTGCCTCTCATCTATATTCTCCCAGTATTTCACAGGCTAGCTAAACGCTGTTCAGCAAACTTTAAACGCGCTTCAACATGCTTTTTCTTCAGCTGTGTGGTGAGTGTGCGTACAGTTCATGGTGGTTGAGTGCATCACTTGTCGTTTCCCAAAAAGTTGAATCTGTTCATCTGAATGTAGCAAATTGGTGATGTTTAAATTTCTGAGAGTAACTGTAATCTTTGTGCATCACTGCTCAGGTTGTTTTCCACAAGATGTCACCCAACGAGACTTTATTCCTCGAAAGCACCAACAAACTCTACAAAGATGACATCTCTGGCAGTTCCTTTGTCAACTTCCAGATCTGGGACTTCCCCGGCCAGGTGGATTTCTTCGACCCCACATTTGACAGTGAGATGATCTTCAAGGGAACTGGTGCTTTGATCTTTGTCATCGACGCTCAGGTACGGTGACTTAAGTGTGACTTGGTGCTTACGTTTTGGGTGGTGAATTAAATCACGTGTTAACTAAATCAGCACATCCTGTCTTCTGTTACCAGGATGACTACATGGAGGCTCTCAGCCGGCTACATCTAACTGTATCCAGAGCCTACAAAGTAAATCCAGACATCAACTTTGAGGTGTTCATCCACAAAGTAGACGGTCTGTCAGACGACCACAAAATCGAAACGCAGAGAGATATTCACCAGAGGGCCAATGATGACCTGACAGATGCCAGTCTGGAGAAGGTTCACCTCAGGTGAGAGTCTGACGTGTCTACACAGGTGAAATACTACAGAGCTTCTTGTCATGGTTAACGTATAGTTTAACATTCATACTAGTAAGTCAGACAGCTAACACTGATCTCATTCAGTGATAGACTGTCCAGGTAGTCCCCTAACACAGTCATTCCTAAAGTGTGGGGCCCCCTGGTGGATTGTTAAAGGTACTGCAAGTGGGCTGAAGTAATAACAGAAATTCAGTTTTAAACTGCTCACATGTATGAACAGTTACATGTTTATATAAATGTATTTATTTATATAAAAATGAATTAAAAGTGGTAACAGGAGGTGGTAGTTTGTGATAATATTCACTACTCTGACCTAAATTTACTGCTTTTGTATTGTATTAAAGTTTGTGTCCCAGTGACTGGACGGTCACACATTGGCTGTAACACTTTACATATGACTGGGTAGCATTAGCTGTTTATAGCCAAAAGCTGGTGAAAATGTTTGTTTTCTGTTGTTGTTGTTGTTGTTTAAATAAGAATTTCAACTAAATGAATCGCTTTCTGTTGTATTTTCAATTGAGTGAACATTTAAGATTGGCCAGAGGATTTTTTTTGGGTTGCAGCACTCAAAATCTCAAATTTTTGCAAAATTAAAGATTCTCTTGGATTGTGAAAAATATCATGACTGATTACTCTTAAGTGGCTCTTAAATATAGATACAGTATTTGAGATTTCTCAAGTTATTAGTCAGAGCCATCATGCAAATATTCAACTATTTGAGGGGTAGGGTAAGTATTCAGTTTTCAATTTTGGGATTCTCTGTTGTTGAAATTACAGCACAGCCAATCTTTTAACTCTGAGGTCTACCAAACCTGACCCTCATCTCAAACCTGCCCCTAGTCCTTTCTTTCTAAATAGTTATTTTGTAACCTGATTGCCCAGTCCTGGGAGAACATTTTAAAAAGAACAGATGTTACATATTCTGATGCTTAGAGTTAGTCATCTGTGGTGATGATTAGGCCTCAAAGGTTTTAAGACACCCTTGGAAAGCAGACGTGCTCAGAAGCTAATTAAAACTTCTATCTCAGTTTTGGTAACTGTCCCTTCGTTTTTATTTTGTCCTCAGCTTCTACCTGACCAGCATCTACGACCACTCCATATTCGAGGCCTTCAGTAAAGTCGTCCAGAAGCTTATTCATCAGTTGCCGACACTGGAGAACCTTTTGAACATTTTCATATCTGTATGTTTCATTAATGTTATTTGAACCACAATAAGAAGCCTCATGGTGTTTTCTTTTTCTTATAATAAACATCCATCGTGCTTTGCAGCACTCCGGGATTGAAAAGGCCTTCCTATTCGATGTCAGTAGCAAGATTTACATAGCAACAGACAGCGCTCCCGTGGACATGCAGTCCTACGAACTCTGCTGTGACATGATCGACGTGGTCCTCGACATCTCCTGCATTTACGGGTGAGAAAAGTTATCGGATTTGTTCTGAGCTTTGGCGAAGAGCAGCGTTTAGAGGTGCTTTTCTCTTTGCCTGCCAGGCTGGAGGAGGGCAGCGGCTCCGCCTATGACAAGGAGTCTTTGGCGATCATCAAGCTCAATAACACCACAGTGCTTTATTTGAAAGAGGTCACGAAGTTCCTCGCGCTCGTCTGCATCCTCAGAGAGGAGAGCTTTGAGAGGAAAGGTGTGTACTTTTATTTTTTGTAATTGCTCGTGTTGGCTTTATCAGGAAAATCTTCCTGCGTAAATGTGTAAAAACCTGAAGAAATTCATATAATAAACACACAAACACTATACACAATTGTAAACATGCTCACTAATTTTCTTTGCAGGTTTGATAGAGTACAATTTTCACTGTTTCCGAAAAGCCATTCACGAAGTGTTTGAAGTCGGCAGTTCGAACGACGGTGCCGCCTGGAGACCAGCGAGCTCGTCCAGCAACAGCCAACCAGGCCTTAAATATGCTTCTCTGATTGGAAGTGCTGTTTAGAGGGGCTGGAACTCTGCGGTTTACATGAAGTCCAGTGAGGCTGATGAACGATGACTCTTTCGTTTCACAGAGCTGAAACCAGCCTTTAGGCTAAGTCTTATCTATACGTGGTTCCTCCATCAAACGCGAGAGTTTTTCTGTTGTACCAGCAAGATTGTGAAAAAACTACTCTGCTGAATGTCACAAAATTTGGTGGAGAGGCCGAACGAGGGCAAAGGATGTAGAGGTTTTACTTTGAATCGGAATAATTTTCTGGAAAACTGTGAGATAACGCATTGGCCATGATTGAGAATGCGCTCTGCCCAGTGCCAGAAATACTGTCGCGTACGAATCGTATTTTTTCTCTGCCAACCTGCAGAAATGTTCACATTTTCAGTCAACTGTGTTTACCTTCTCGGCCAGTACTCTGGAACGTAGAAACACTTGTGGCCCAGTTTAAGTAGAAATGCTCTAAAGCCATCTGAAAGTGTATTTCCTCCACATCCCGCAGGAGCACACACTCCTTCCTTGTTCCTGCTCGTTCTGCTGTGAAATCTTGAATTCTTTAAGTAATCCTTAAGTTTAGGGGGGGAAATACTCCTGTGCCTGTGGAGCACCATGTTCATTCTACTATGTGTTTCCTTGATAATGACATGTAATGGATCTCCTCCGATCAAAACTGTGCCAGTTACACCATCGCAGCCTCGGGTGATTAACAGAGAGGGTGATGGTGTTTTGGTCTTAATGGAGTCTGGGACTAACTTACGATGGTTTCACTCGGACAGCCTGCCAAACTTTTGGACTTTTGTACAAACTGTGTTTGTAGCAGATGTTGAGGTTTTCTGTGTGAGCGCTGAGTGGGACCTGAATGATGTTTCAGAAGCCATGCAGATGTGTTTTCATTACTGTACGTAAATCTTTAATAAAATATGTTTTCATACTTTGCTCAGTCACTGTTATCTTTGTGTAAGAGACGCCACTTCACACATCTGTTTTTTATTATGAAGACATAATTTAATTATAATGGGGAAACTTAAGGTTTATTATTATAATGTAAACAGATTTATAAGCTACTGCACTTGTGTTTAATCCTCTACTAGCAGCTGCTTCCTTTAATGTCGCCACCACAGATCATCTCACTCTGTCCCTACATTCTATTGCATGACCTCCTTCACTGTGTTCCCCTATACCTCCTCATCATGCATGTCCAAATCATCTCAGCCATGCCTCTCTGATCAGTCTCCACACCCCTCAGCCTAAGCTGCAGTTTTCCACCTCCTGTGTGCTAACATGCCTCACTGAGTGAGCCTTCCACTTAACTCTTGCTGTCTCCACCCAGCCTGCACTTTCTTCTTCACCTCTCTTGCGTTGGATGGTTGACTCCAGGTGTTTAAACTCACCTACCTTCACTATCTCTGCTCTTCATAGCTTCACTTTTCCACCTGTCTCCTTCTCATTCCTACTCATTCTGTTTTGCTTCTACTGACTTCTCTACAGAGCATACCTCCACCTCTCCAGGCTCTTTCACCTACTTTCTACTCTCACTACCGATCGAAATGTCATCTCTAAACATCATAATGCGCAGAGTCTCCTGCCTGACCTCATCTGTCAGCCTGTCGGTCTCCACTGCAGACAAGAAGGGACTCTGACCCGATCTGCATGAAAATGTCTGTCGGTCGGTCCTCTTGCATATCCTGCACTACCCTCATATACTTCTTTGCCACTCCTAATTTCCTCTCTTGGCACGCTGTCACATGCCTTCTCGATCTAGAGAAGGCATGTGCCCTATTTATTTTAAATTTAATGTCACTTCTCTTGAAATGCTGTAACTAGGAAGTCTGAACAGCAGATGGCATCATATTTGCATCTAAGAATTTCATCCCAATTTAACCCGGTCAGTTCAAATCAAATGAATGATAAAAAGCCAAAATGTCTGAGACACAGAAATCTATCAACAGGTCCAGTAAATAAGTAAAAGCTTTCATCACACCATGCTGTGTACATCCTGATGTAATGGGTAATGGCAGGATGGAGCCACAGCTGAACCCTCTAATCGTCCCCAGACCTCCTGCTCACCACTGTGGAAAGTGAAGGTCAATGAGAGGGAAAATGATATCATGCTGTCCAGGATTTTCCTGTCTTTTATTCCAGGACCCTGCAGTTTGCTTCTAACCACAAATAAAAAAAAAATGCATCAAACCGAGAAAACTCAGAAGAAACCGAATACTGTAAGGTGAAAGATAGCACAGAGAGAGTGTGTGTGTGTGTGTGCAGGGTTTAAAGCTGATCTCAGCTCCTCATTTGTGTTTGATGGATGAAAAGTGTGCAGAGAGAGGACAGCTGTGGGGGTGATGCTCAGCTTGTCGGTAAGAGAAAATCACTTCCAGAGTTGAGATTAAGCCCCAACTCTGACTTTTACTGTGGTATTAAATCCAATAAAAGTCACAATAAAGTGTTCCTGCTAGAAAATTTATATTTAGAGAGAATTTTATATGATCAGCAGGGCAAGGGAGTGTCCAAAGGCAGGCACAGGGTGGCACTGCCCCTTAGTGTATTATATTGATTTATTGGTTTTAGATAGCAGTATATAAAGAAATAAAACACCCCCAACTACACTGAAGTGACAAATAAACACTAAGTAATGAATAATTATGATCCAAAGGGGTACTTTTGCTTTAGGTCTTGTAATTAAAAGTTAAAGTTTTTTTTATTAAACAGGACTGTAGCTTTTACGTCTAAACACGTTTCGTCACTTTTTTTTTATACAATACCCCGAAACTCTTGTGCAGTATCACTTTTCATGTAGTAGACCTGTTTGGGGACACATGGAGCTGCTACACATGAGCCTGAAAATTGTGCCCAATTTTCTCCACAGTATTTATTTCCCCGCTTTTTGCCATCCCAAACAATCCCGGAAACGCCCCTGCACTAGCCCGAGGATCCCTTAAAGTCTACCGTGTATTTAAAATATTCAGTTACGTCCAGAAAACACATGGAGTCTACCGTCTTTCAGCTCCCCGCAAAGTGAAATAAAGAGGGAGTGTAAGGACAGAGAGGTGGGTGGGGGAAAGGGGCGGTGTCTTGGAGGAATCGCTTTGGTTTTACGCACCAGAGACGGCGCAGATGCTTCTGTCAGTGGAAAGCCGTCAGCTTTCAGCTCGCTGGAGTCCACGGTGGATTTAACTATCTGTCATCTCAGCAGAGCAGAGCGGCTGGCTGAGGCTGCAGGTCCTGCAGAGGCTGTAGTCTCCTGTGAGCATCTCCAGAAACTGCTGGTGCGCCGAGAGCGGTACGTGTACATTTACTGACAGCTTCACAGCATAAGGAGGGGGGTAAAGGAGCAGCTTTAGGTAGCTTTACTGTGTGAAAAATGAATGTTTAGGTGAGTTTTTGTGAGGTCTAGTTTTATCCGCGGAGGCACAAACACCTGTCTTCGCCTGCTGCAAAACTAGTTCCTGACATGTTTTAGTCATCGTTAAATATCTGCGTGGATTGAGGCTTTAAAATGAAAGGTTCCACTCGTTAAGAAGGCTCTCTTCATGGCCCAATCATGGCTTTACTAATAGTTAATAATTGATCAATTAAATGAGAAGCTTGCAGGTTGCCAGGTTGTAATAACTCACTCTAGTAATTAGGTTTAAAAGTGAATAACTGCTTAGTTGAATTAAAATGTGTGAATTCAATGTACTATAAAGCTGCACTGTTATCTTTAAAATGTGCCTTATTAGAAAGCGGACTCTAAAGTTATGTGGGACCGATATAAACCAAATCTTTGAAGCCAAAGGAAGTTCTTTTAGTGTGAGGAAATAATGATGCTATTTGGGGGTTTGGGAGCCTGAACATGGTCCAAATGAGTAACTGATACTGTGAATAAGTGCTTTTGAAGTCAGATTTATGAGAAAAAGAACAAGGAGACCCTTGAGGAAACACTTCCTCCCTCAAGAGCTGAACTGGCTCAGATGCCGGAGGCACACAAAATAATATCTGGCCAATAAAATCCCACACAAACAAACATGTTTTGCACTCGAGTCTGTTTCGTGTTAACGAGGCCCTTCGGTCCTGTTCTGTTGGAGTGATGTCATGTCTCCATCAGATTACAGATTTTGTTCTGGAGACTCAGCAAACAGCTGCCCCCCCACCCTGCCTCCGGCACTCATAGTTTCCATCACCGCACACCATCCCCATGTTCCAATCCATTTGGTCAAATTAATACATTCATTGAAACAATCATCTCCGATTGCGCTCTCACCCTGAAGAAAAGTGTTTTTGTTTCCTGCTGAATGGAATTCCTGACCTTTGTCTTTTTTTAGAAAACAGAGGGCAGAAGAAGAAAAATGCCTTTTTGTTTTCTTTTCTCCCCCCCCCCCCCCCTTCATGGTGGAACCACACAGTGTTGCCACGTTTTGACCACAGTCACATTCCTCTGAAATTCTTGTGTTGGGTGAAGGTTGGTTGGCTCCAGCTCAGTGGAGATAAACCCCAGACTTAGAAAAAAAAGGGAAAACTGTCAGAGAGGAGATGATTTTTACGACTGTCTGCCACACGTTCAGACCATCAGAGTGTCATTGTGAGTCAGTCTCACACACATCCCTGTCTTTTCCATTTCCTAGTCCTGTTGTGCAGCTTGTGATGAGTTTGTTGGAATTTCAGGAAATTCTTCTTGCATAGCTCTCCTAAAAAAAATACCAAGGTTAAGCCAAGAGGCAGCTATCACTGTCATAATAATAAAAAACATTTAAAGTGTTTCACATAGATACATTAAAGAAGTGGACAAATCTCTGCATAAAAAACACATTTAAGTACATGTTCATACATAAATTCATAGAAACAAGAAAGTGTGTGAAGAAGAGCCAAAAGAAAATGGTCTGGTTCTTTTATAGCGCTTTTCTACTCTATTTGAGCACTTTATACAACTAACTCATTCACACAAGCACTTTTTCTAATCTGTTAGTGCGTATCTAACATTCATACACATTCACACTCCGATGGATGCATCGGAGAGCAACATGGCCAAGGATAGTTGACATGCAGACTGGGGGAAAGCCAGAAATCGAACCACCAACCTTCCGATCAGTGGATGAGCTGCTCTACCGCCTGAGCTACAGTCACCCCAAGTAAAGCGTGAATTATTTGGTAAATATTTGGTTCACCTGGAGGAACGTTTCCTCACCCATCCATGTGACTTTTTCAGTCTCATCTAACTGCAGGCTTCACCAAACATATAACTAGATCAAAACCAGCACCGTCACATACAACGTGAGCGATGAGATCAGTTTCACATTTGCTGATCAATGGCCAAGAACTGGAGGATGGATGAGCGCAATCGTTCTAAGATGGTGAAAGATGCACTTTCCCTTGGTTCACTCCCATTTCTATGGCTTCACTCACTGCTCAAACCAGTGTTTGTCCACGATGTGTACAACCCCATCACTGACAGAGTGGCCCCTTGGCTGTAGGTGTAAATAGACATCTGGGGAGTCCTGACACAATCAGGCATCTTTTCAGTGTTGTCCCATTTGTTTAGCACACAGGTGTCAAACTCATGTCAAACTTATAAGAAACCGTTGTGTACAATAAAGCAGAAAGTATCTGTAAATTCATAGAAAATGGCTTTTTTTTAAAAATCAGTTTGAAACTAAAAAAAATAAATAATTTATATGGAAGATAGTAGAAAATGAAAAAAAGGGATTTTTACTGTCATTTAATTGTTTGTCTATTACTCTGATGCCGTATGGCCATGGGTGAGGCTTTTATCAGTAGGGAAAGCTTTCCAAAGCTGTCCAGTGGGCCAGATTGGAGACTGTGACAGGTGGATTCTGGTCCCTAGACCTTATGTTTGACACCCCTGGTTTACTCAGTGGTTGCTTGATTTCTCTTATGTATAATTCAAAGCAATTCTTCTGCCACTTAACCACACAGGTGCCCAGTTTATTGCTCTGTTTGTGCCAGGGGATCCAATCCTAGGGGTGGACCAATTGGTGGCATTTGAAAGCCAAAGAAAAGAGCAAATGTTTAAAGGCAAAGTTAATCTATGAAAATAAGCTTTCAGGAGTCACTTAAATCGAGCCAGTCTTTCAGCTGACGTGCTGGAAAGATGACAGTTTAGGAGATAGAACATCAGAAATGGATCATTGTGCAGTAGGACGATCAAATATGAGCCAAGCTTCAGCTGTCAGACAGATGACCTCACTGTTTTTCTAATTGTTCTGTAACTTTAACATTTAACATGCTAACTGAGCCCTGCAGAGTCTGAGATGTAGATCTGATTGGCTGCTACTTATCTTCTTAATTCCTGTGGAAACAGTGAAAGTATACTGAGTTTATACTGTCCTGGCTGTATTTAGTTAAGTGATGCGTATGACATGCACTTATGCATCAGTGCTGCAAACAGCTAGCTTTGAGGCTGTGAGACAGAAAAATATTTTTGACTATATCTGTCTCTACTTATTTACTCCGCAACACAAAGATGGAGCCCCGAACAAATAAATCCAATCCGTTTTCTTTTAACTGCTCATCCATCTCAGAGTTGCAGGCGTGGCTGGAGCTTATCCCAGCTGTCAGAGGGCACAAGGAAAAGCTAGACCGTGGACCGGCTGCCAGTCCATCGGGACAAATAAATCAAACAGTAAATATGAAACAGAGACAGCAGCTTCGGCACTCTGTCAGAAAACAGTTGTTACATTAACACCCAGGACTTGAACTCGATGTCCTCTGCTCGCTGACAGCTGATGGGAAAGTGTTTACTCGTGTATTTGTGTTGGATTATAGTCTTCTGTAGACTATTTAAGATCAAGCTTACTGTTTATTTTTTTTTCAGTCTTTTTCCAAGTTAAACAACCGCGTTGCCAAAACAAACCTAGTGTTAAGAGACTCCACAGGTCCACTTGATTGTAATCTTTGTTTTGAATCCTTCTTTCTACTTTCTTTCCTTTCATCTTTATTTCAGTGTAATATTTAAATGTTTTAAGTCGATTTTTGGCCGTACTGCTCAGCTCGGGGGTTTGCAGTTTCAGTACAGACACTGATGTTTCCTGAGGGATGAATTATAATGTCTCTTTGATGATCTCTTGACTGCTGTACAGTCAGTTTTAGTTAAATATCTCACAAACTGTTCAATTAATGATCAAGACATTTGGTACAAACATTCATTTCCTCTCAGGATGAAGATTCCTCAGCTTTCTTCCAACTCATCATTCATTGTTTTTAACCGTGTACTGAATATCAGAAGTTCACAGGTACTACATCAGGAACAGGTTTTGATACAGGTGAGACTGCAAGTCCTCAACAAAATGATGCAGCAATGGGAAAGGAATGTAAGCTGCACCTTTAGCAGGTGGTGCACAGGTGGGTTGATGTAACTGGGATTGGTGAAGGCGTTTGTGGGCATTTGGTGGTGGATGGATGGGGGGTGGGGGTACAAGGGCTGTTGAAACATCCATCCATCCATTCTCTTCTGCTTATCCTTGTCAGGGTCACGGGGAGGCTGGAGCCTATCCTAGACCTTGGACAGCTGCCAGCCTGTCACACGGCTAAACAACCATTTTCACTCAGATTCACACCTATGGGCAATTTAGAATGACCAATTAACCTAACCCCACTAACGGCATATCTGTGGGATATGTGGGAAGAAGCCAGAGTACCTGAGAGAATATGAAAACTCCACACAGAAAGGGCCCAGCCAGGTGGTGGAACTCAGGACCTTCTTGCTGTGAGGCAGCAGCGCTAATCACTGCACCACTGTGCTCCCCACACCATAAATGTACAGTTATTTAATCGCAGAGTCATTTAGTCCATGTGGATCCCCAGTGATCTGGAGTCTGTAGCCACTGGGTCATAAAAATAATTTGGAATAAGTGATAAAAATTGTTTAATTTTATTAAATAGTGCAAAAGTCTTGCACCATCCCTCATTTCTTTATATTTTTCTTCCAATTACTTTCTTTCTTTTTTCTTTTTTTCTTTCGAACCTTGAACCTTGAACTTGTATTTTTGAAAGTGTTATTGAGAAATATGTTTCTTTCTGAAGTCTTTAACACTTTTCTTTAGACGCTGGCTGTTTTAAGTCCAGGCCTTGTATCTGACTGCTCATCCCTGACAGATGAATTATTCAAACAGAAAAAGCCACCTAACACAAGGGATGAACCAATGTGTCTGCAGTTTTAAATGATATCTTTAGGCGCTTTGCTAATAGCAGCCTGATGCAAAAAACCAAACAAACAAACAAAAAAAACACATGTTCCCATTTCTTTAGCTTCTGTAAAAACAAAAATGCCAAAGTTAACCCATTTGGACAGGAATGAAAGAGTAATTTTGGACAGCTTGACACGATTGTGACACATCACATCATTCTGTTGTCAAATCCTCCTCAGGGTGGAAAAAAGCTTTCTTGCTGTACAGCAGTAAAGCTCTGAGTCAGTCGACAGACGATGATGCTAACACATAATTGGTGTTAATCTTTTGAGGGGGGCCTTATAAGGGATCCCTGGCCACAAAAACTTTGAGAACCCTTAATTTAGTCTGGCCAGCTGTAAAATCTCCAGAGACACCAGCAGAAGGCTAAAAACAAACTGATGAATTGAACTTAAACTGCATTTTTCCACTGTTCAGCAACATTTCCAGAGTCTTGTCAGTGGTTAAAGTTTGCTTGCGTGAACTTAAAGGAACGGAGTGGAAAATGTGGCTAATTAAATTTTTTGAGTAAAATTTAATCAACAGTGCTCATAAAATAAAGCACTTTAAACAGGTTAAAACCATAAAATATTTAGCTAAATAATTACAAAAGGTTTGATACAAATATATGTAATATAAGTATGTGTATCAAACACTTCTTAAGGAGTGCAACCCCTGGAAGCACTCGTGTGGCCGTCACAGACCAAACAGAGTCACTAAAATTTGAAGAATTAAAGCAACGACAGGTAAAGTAATCTTTATGAACAAGTGATTTTATGTGACTGTGAATGGCAGTATAACACTGAGTGGGCTATGACAGAGTGGGAAATATAGAGGAGGGATACCAGTGCAGCCAGAGCCTGCACTGTCCTGCGTACGTGGACAGGACCGCTCCTTTGTGCGAGTCCTTCAGGTCCGAGGGTGAAACACGTTTGCAGTAGTGACTCTTTCAATTGTTTGACTGTGAAATGTTTGTCAGCTGAGTCGACAGTAGCAGCTGCGGTCCACATTGTTTCCACAGATAAACAAACAGCCAGCTGGAGACTGAAAACTAAGCTACACACATCTTTAAAACAACTTTATTTCCTCGTGTTTTTGGATTTAATGACGCAGGCTAGGTGGCATTAATATCTAATGATACCTAATTAAATCGTAGGTTTGAATCAAACGAACCAGACAAAGTTTACCTCACCGGAAATGTAGCTCTTCAGAGTTTAGCTGGAACTAAATGTATGATCTGCAGAAAGACAGACATTTATCATCCATACCGATCGTGTCGTTTTAGTGGAGTTTAACCGATTACCAAAGACACAGTCACACAAAACGAAGCGTAACCAGTTTGTTTATAATCCCCTTGAGTCGCTGATATTGAATCTGACCTTTCAAGGATTTCACAACTGAAACTGCAGCTTTTTTCCTTTCTTCTTCTTCTTCATCTTCTTCTTTTTTTTTTCCATGTGCAAGTAACCAAAATATTGTAACCGATCTGCCAGCTCAGTGTCTCAAAATAACATCAGTGTTTACAACAGCAAGGAGCAATTCATCCTGATGAGCTCTTTAATCAGAGCCAACACAAACGACAATGTGTGTTCATGTTGATTTGTGTGCCTGCAGCCGAAATTGGCCATGTGATCTGAAAGGAAGCCACGCCACATTGAGCGTCTTTGTACTGGAGATGAAAGGAAGCAAAGTCATCTGACGGCCTTGAGAGACCGGCCTTGTTCTTTTTTATTTTACTTTCTATCGGGCTATAGTTGAAACTAAAAGGGTGTCGCTTTGTTTCCGTGCTGCAGGGCTCTACTGTGGGTGCTGTCAATATTCTCATTCACCTCAGACAAATTCAGGTTGTGTAATGCAGCAGTCGCACAATACGAGGGCTGTTTGGAGCTTTGCAGGCCGTTAAAGCGCCCTAATCCATTTCGGGGGGAATAAAAACTGAAGTGGGGTGAGGTAATTGAAAACCAACTTTGTCACACACTTTCTCATAGTCTGTGGATTTTTAAAGGGTGTTACTGTACAGAAGAAAGAGGCTATTGTATTGTTAAGTTTATAAGAGGAAAAAAAAGGTAAACCTGATATATTTAGTGAACTTTCTTTAGGATTATGAGACAGGACTATATGCACTATATTCACATGGTTAGTTGCTGTTGAGACACAAGTGTTCACAGTTAAACCACTTGTGAAACTGATAAATGTGGGGTAGGAGATCACAAAGGCGGGAAAGAGAGAAAAGCAGGAAGTAAGACCCATGAGAAAACTAAAAGGAAGTAGCCAAAAGAAAAATAAGTAAATAACACAGAGTCATAAAGAGTACAAGTGTACTCACACTTGGGCTACCTGAGCGTGTTTAACCTCTAAAATCTAAATATGGTTAAATAAACTGTTAGGATGGCTGTGGCTCAGGAGGTACAGCGAATCATCCATATTGGAAGGTTGGTAGATGTATTCCCTGGCTACTACAGTCTGCATGTCAACGTACCCTTAGGCAAGACATTGAACCCCAAGTTCCCCCAGTGCATCCATGTGTGTGTGTCTGCGACTGACAGACAAAATGCTTAGGGATAGAAAAAAGACATTAATGTTCAATTCAATTTTCAATTCAATTTTATTTATATAGCGCCAAATCACAACAAAAGTCGCCTCAAGGCGCTTCATAGATACAGAGAAAAACCCAACAATCATATGACCCCCTATGAGCAAGCACTTTGGCGACAGTGGGAAGGAAAAACTCCCTTTTAACAGGAAGAAACCTCCGGCAGAACCAGGCTCAGGGAGGGGCGGCCATCTGCTGCGACCAGTTGGGGTGAGAGAAGTGTGTGTGTGTGACTGAGTGAATGAGGCTTGTAGCTTTTGAGCGCTATGTAAGAATACCAGCCCATTTACCATTTACCACTCCATTGCCTACTTCAATAACTGGACACGAGCATTGTTCAGCTGGAATTGGGCACAGTCTGCAGGACGTAGCATGATCGCTCCAACTCTTCCTCAACTCTGGCTGCCTCCAAAAAGTTTGTCCCAACTTATCCAATCAAGCGACAGCGTGCATAAAAGCATCATAGCATAATCTTTTATATTCAGCAAAACGACTTTTCAATGTTAAGATGCTGCGGTGAGCGGAAGTGTTTTTGGGTTGTTGCAGTGCAGCTGGGTGAGGCAGTCGAGTGTGAGTACAGCCAACAGGGACCATGGCAGGGCCAGTTTGTTGAATTGTCCAGCAGACAAATACTGTCACCCTAATGTTAAAGGTCAACATTATTTTGGTGTTAGAGGAAAAGTCAGACACTCACAGGCACCCGAGTTATACTCTTTAGCTTTTTTTAAAGACCTTTCGTCTGTTTGGCACAGCCTAAAGAGGTTTATGTATGAGCCTTAATTTGAAGGGAAATATTCTTCCAGTTTCTGAAACTGTGCTTGTTTATTGTGCGACTAAAACAGAACCTAAACGCTGGCAAACTGTTGGTTGTTAAAAGGTTAAAAATTTTAGGCGCATTTTAGTCTGGAACAGTTTCTCGACCATCATCGCCATCTCTGGAGCCACTAATTTAAAAAAAATTGCCTGTTTTCTTAGCTGCTTACCAGTTTGAACTGTTGAAAGAGGCTCTGTTTTCAAATGTGGAGAAAGCGGCGACTGTAAGTTAAAATAAAACACATTAAAAACATCCTTCTTTAGACACACTGGAGGGTGTGCCGGTGAGATTCAGGTGGCTGAGGGGAAAAATACCCAAAAAAGGCTCTGAGCCTCTTTTATACGGCATGACTTAATATTTTTGTGCCTGTGACAGATTTAACACTTTCCTCATATATGCTTTGCTTGATTTTATTGCATGTGACAGTGGTTTTCATCATGGAATAATCTGGTTTGAGAACCACAGACATAAGTCTAAATTCCTCCGCAGGGAAAGTAAACACTAACAACCAGACGAGCAGATTTCCTGGCTCCTGTCGCAAGAAACCGTCACATTGCTGAGGAGTGAAACGACAGAAGCAAGCCATGAAGGGACATTAGACAGGAGGCTGATCCTCTACAAAGTGCCGCGAGCCGCGAGCCCGGTAAATCTCTCTCCAGGGCAGACGGCGTATCGGCGAAAAATTCAACATGTGCAATCACCGAGGTGAATTGTGGGTTTAAATGGTTTAAGCAGATGTGCTACTTGAGTGAGAGTTAGAGTACTCAGACAGGATGGATGACTGTTTGGTTTAATGTGTCATGAAGAGAACAGCGTGACACGAATTCCCGGGTGCGGTGGCAGAGGACACCTGTAAAGTGATTACCTCTTAGACAAGGTAATTGCTACGAAGTCAGTTGGTGTTCCAGACAGCTGAGTGTGTCAGCCTGTCTGGACGGTATGCAGATAAAGTCATTCTTGTCTGATTGGTTATTGCTACATAAGCATGACGTTTCTGGAGGCGTTCAGAGGAATCTTGTCTCACACCTGATTCAAAAGGGTTTGGCATCACTCCTTATGAGATATCTACCTGCTTTCGTTTTATATAGTTAATTTGTCATTTTGTGTCAATTTTGTGTTCAGTAAATGAGGTAAAAAAGAAAGAAAGATAAAGTATGTGTATATCTGTGCAAAGGCAAGAGACAAGTCTCTGCAGTTCACAAAAGAAGGGAAAGGTCTGCACGCCCACAGCTTCAGTTTGATGACGTTGAATCCCTTTTAAAAAAGCTTTGTGAAGGCGGCATTCCAGTTCATGGGCTCTCCTTCAGGCATGGAAAATGTTATCTGTGTAAATCAAAATCTGCCTCTAAAGAAATGAAAAGTTACACAGAAAAAAAAAACCTCCAGGTTTTACTTTGTGGGTTTACTTTTCTTTTCTTGGCTTCTTGTTCTATTTATATATGACATATAAGGTGTACTTAATATACACTTATTTGCATTAGACTAGTAATTTGGTCACTTGGTATGGTGGTCAGCTCTGGTGCCTCATAGCAGGAAGGTCCAGGCTGGAGCCTTTCTGTGTGGTGTTTAGATCGGTTCTCTCCGGGTACTCCAGCTTCCTGCCATGGAAACCAAGACACGTAGGTTAATTCTAAATTGGCTGCAGGTCTGAATGTGAGTGTGAATGCTTCTCTATCTCTAGAGTGGCGACCTGTCCAGGGTGTACTCCGCCTCTTGCCTTATGACCACTGGGATGGGCTCCATCCCACTTTGAATTGGGTAAGTGGGAAAAAATGGATGGATGAATGGACTAAAACGATAAGAAGTCCAAATCTCAAACCACTGACTCTGTAATGTTGCTGATAATGGCGCTCCTCAGCTCCTCAGCTCCTCAGCTCTGCAGTGTTATTGGAGACTGACTTGGGGCGATCGTGGCTCAAGAGTTGGGAGTTCGCCTTGTAATCGGAAGGTTGCCGGTTCGAGTCCTGGCTCCGACAGTCTCGGTCGTTGTGTCCTTGGGCAAGACACTTCACCCGTTGCCTACTGGTGGTGGTCAGAGGGCCCGGTGGCGCCAGTGTCCGGCAGCCTCGCCTCTGTCAGTGCGCCCCAGGGTGGCTGTGGCTACAATGTAGCTTGCCATCACCAGTGTGTGAATGTGTGCGTGAATGGGTGGATGACTGGATATGTAAAGCGCTTTGGGGTCCTTAGGGACTAGTAAAGCGCTATATAAATACAGGCCATTTACCATTTACTGAAATTAAAGAAAATTAAACTTGGTGGTGTTGCTTTGCATTTATGCCTGATGCAAAATGCACTCGAACACTGAAGGATTTCAGTCAGTCTTGGTTTGCAGTTATAATCCTCTGCATTTTGCTTTGCTTTTGCTGGGATGATGGTACCAGCCATCTTTTGCATTTTGTAAAACTTATTCCCATTATCTGCTGTTTTTATTTCACTGGTTTTTGCTTCTTTTCTGGACACATAAACATGTACGCAGCCATGATGATGAGCATCTCCTGATCTTGCATTTCTATAGAAGTCTACACCCTCTGCCCCTTTGATCTGTGACCTCAGTGAACACCTTCATAATGACTTTACAGGCTCAGTTTCTAGTTTCAGGACACATTGCAAAATTAATTTGATATCTTATCATCATTAGAGTGGCTAACCATGTGGCTGACAAGACTGTGAGTTTCCAGTCAGGTCTGCCTCTGGCTCATCACATCTGGCCTTATGATACCAAGGCGGCGATGGTGATGGTGAAAACATTCAGGTTGAGGCTTCACTGTGGGCTTTTGTGCGCGGTCTCACAGTCACTCCAAATTATTCTGTGCCACTCTCATGTTTGTGTGTGGATCTGGAACAGAAAGATAATACATTCACTAAAGAGACCAGTTGTGATGCCCTGGCAACCACCAGTTGCTAGGGAAAGATGAGTAGTTCCACACCGACCACGTAATGCAAGAAAATGTGAATTTGAGTCACTTAGCAGTTGCTGGACGTCTCTAAGCTTGAGTGAGTGAGGCTTTAAATGTTGTGAAATGGAAGCAAGGCAAAACATGTTTGTCTCCTTCTGTGTTTATAGCTTGTTTAATCCACGTTTGATGGTGTTTGACATTTCTCTTAGTAAGGAGATATGCCCTAACAGGTTAGCTTTAGGCATGTTCTAAACTTTATTTGCACATGCTCCCACTAAGCTGAACTAATCCTGCTGGTCCCACGTGCATTCACAGCCTGTCTCACCCTGTTTTCTATTGTATAGATGACAATACAGCTTGAGAGTTGTACTAGGAGCCATGAAATCTTGTTTCAGCAGTGATGCATTTGAACACCGGTCTCATTAGAATTCCCGACTGGAAGCCTACAGGAGAATTTGATGAAAGACAACAGCTGGAGACTACAAATGTGTTCACAGATGTTGTGGTCCAGGAAGAGAAACATGAAGCGCTAAAATGTGGAGACTATGTCCGGAAGGAAAGCTATTGTTCTATCACTGCATTCAGCGCAGACACGCACGGACGAGAATAGTAACTAAAGCCTCTTTAGCCGATTTAGGAGGGAAGTTGAGCTGATTTCTCCATCAAGACAGAAATGTGACAGAAGCCAGACGTTGGGATGTAATGGGTTTTTTTTATCAGTTTGCTTTTCCTCCATGTTTTGTTGACCCGGCTTGGTGGCCTTTAAGAGGAAGCGGCGCTGTTATCTGCGAGGAGGGAGGGGGTCCTCCACGTTCCCCTCCTGGAGAAAATGTCCTGGAGGAGCGGGAGTTTCTGCTTCTGGCATCTTTGCCGACCATGACCGAGAGCAGACAGTGTTTATTCTTTTCATGTTTATCTGAAATTACTGCATCGCTGGTTATTTGAAACAAAATGTTTGATAGCGCTGGACACGAGGAATGTAAACTGCACTTCCACCATCACTCCTTAACAGACCAGATGCAAATACTTGGAGGTTACAGAGCGTGAAGCAAAAAGCTTATTTTTGCAAACAACACTTATTTCATGCCAGCCGAACACTAAAAACACTTGCGAGCGGCCTTCTTTAGTTCGCGTGAGCTCTGGGTCTTCTCATCGTTACGTCCGAGTCGGTGATGAAGAGAGGAAGTGGGGGGCTTGGCTCATTCCTTGATCCCTTGGGGAGATTTGAAAGTCTCTCAGCTGCACTGTGTTGAACCTTTCCGACTTTACAGAAACATGTCAAAGCAACTCTTCGCCCAAAATAGGTTAAGCCTCTTTAAGTGCTTTTTTTTTTTACGTGCAGTGATCCTGAACACGACCATATCCCCAAACTGGAGACCTTTTCTTATCCGTGATCCTCATTCACACCGCATATATCTTTTCAAGCCCACGTCTGTCCTGTCTTAAATGTTTTCAGGAGGATATGTAAGCCTCCCGCACTTCATTTCCTCACTCATTTCCTTTTGCTGCTGCAGAAAATAAGGGTCACATGCCCTCCTAATGCCTCTCTGTGTGCCCGGCCTTATTTCCACCTGTTCTTCCTCAGCACCACGACCTGCCACTCTAGTCATTTGTAGATTCAGCAAACGGTGAATGTAAGTTCATCATTTAGGGACTGATGCAGAGCTCAGAAAGAAGGCTGAGCACAGCTTTAAAGTTGGAGTTGAACTTAGAGGCTCATTCCACACAAAATCCATCTAATCTGAACAAAAATCCCTGAACTGAGCCCTCCAAATAAGCCAGTTTTTTCAAAATTACAACAATTTTGGTCTATTAGATAAAGCCAGGCAGGACCTTACCTTCATACTGTGAGCATTTATCATGTTACAGACCCTCAAATTTAACTTTGGAAACTTTGAAAGCTTCATGCGGCTCCTGTGCTTATGAAGTTAGGAGGGCTCAAATGTAACACAAACCTCTTCAAAGGCTTGCAACTGAGGAATATTCAGGATGAATGCAACGTTTTGCACGACTTTATTAAATATACTAAAGTTCTTGCTGATTTATAGAAGTGCCAGGTATATTTTTAACATGAGACGTGTCACATTTTCCAATGATGATTAAAGCCTGTAAAAAGACCAGATTTATTGCAGGAGTGCTGCAAACCCCCCAGTTTTCACAGTTCACTAAAGAGCCAAACATAGAGCCTTGCAGTTTGCCAGTTGCTTGTCACTCATTCTTTTCTGCCTTGTGTGTATTTTCCTAGTTTCTTGCGACAGACGTCGCACGTCCGAGTCTGCAGAAAAACAGTGTTCATGAGGAAGCTGTTGACAGAAGAAACAGACCGGACAAATGAGCTGTGTGGCCCTTGACACACAGTTCAAACACAGATTTAAAAAAAGTGCTCGAGAGCCTTTGAAACTGAGAATGTCGCGTCAGTTCGCCTCCCAACAATTAATATTGTTTAGTCCCTCTTTTGTCAACGCCAAAAACGCCACAGGGGGTTTCATGCAGGAGCGAGTTGGGAGTGAGCTTTTACTCTCTGTGAGTAATGATGAAACGGGAGAAGCTTGTATATCATTACGGCAGTGAGTTACAGTATATCAACATTAACTGTGTGCTTATTCAGCCCATTCTGTGCTTATAGCAGCTGAAGCATGGAGAGGTTCCTGAGTAATGTTTAACCTCAGACTGCAGTCTAACATTTTTCAGTAGATTAGCTCTCTCCTGTTGGCCTTTATTTCCTCACTGTATATAAAAAAAAATGAAAACCTTCTTCCTGCTTTCTCTCTGTGGCTTCCTAATCTCACTTCTCCTCCTCCTTCCTGTGCTGCATTCTTGCTGATATTGAATCCTAAACTGCGTCTGTGAATCATCTGTTTTTTGTTTCGTTTTTTTTGCAGGAGGTCGGCTTAAGGAAGAGGCATCATCATGAGTGATCGGTTCGACTGTAAAAACTGCAACGAGTCCTTGTATGGACGCAAGTACATCCTGGCGGAGGACAATCCCCACTGCATCCCCTGCTACGACCGCCTGTACGCCAACACCTGCCAGGAATGCAAAGAAATAATTGGACACAATGCAAAGGTGAGCTCGCATTATACACTGTTGAAAGATTTAAGTATATCTGCTCGACCTTGTACTGTTATTTTAACTGCAAGTTACCATCAGACATAATTTAGAAGGACGTTTATACTGCCTGACTTTATTTAGATGGAGCATTAGGCTTTTAAATGGAGAATATGAGAGTATTTTAAAAGGCAGAGCTGCAGGTAGCTAAATGGATTGGTTATTTAGTCTGTTAAACTCCCATCACAGCTTCTTGGAGTCCTAGAGGAAGGCTATCTGAAGAAAAAAGAAACAGGAGTTATAGCTGTGCATCTTTGTCCAAACTTTATCTGATCCATGTCACGCGGCGTGGATTGGAAAGAATTTATAAGTCTGCTGAAATTGCACAGAGTTTCAGGGTCTATGCACATACTCATAGAACCGAAGTTACATCCAGTAACAATTATGTTTCTAGCTGAGCTTTTGTTAGGGATATTTTTTCCCCGTTACACTACTTCAGGTAGGCTGTAACATCATTTAAAGGCCATTCCATCTGATGGTTGTTCAAATCACCTGAAACTGATTCCATAAACATGAAAATGAATTTACCAGAGTTCACCAGATCTCAATCCAATAGAGCACCATGGGGATGTGAACAAGAGATTCACATCATAAGTTAAGAAAAGCAACTCAACCTGCTCTGTATGCTCCCAGTTTGGTCTATCCCTCCATCACTCCCTGCTGTTTCAACCCCCTCACCACCCCCACCATCCACCCCTAGGCTCCATCACTCATCACTCCCCAATTTACAGTGTAACATACTTGTGGGAAATGATAAGCAAACAGCTCCCTGGAGCCGACAGGCAGACGTTTGGGTGGTGGAGGGCTCATAACTCCTCAGTTTACTGTGCATCAGATTTGTGGGAAGTGATGGAGTCTAGATGGTAAACTATAACGATGTAATGTTGCTCTAATAAATCAAGCATTTGATCTGCTATTTTCAATCTGCTCTGTCATAATTAAGATGCACATAAAACTTGAATAAGTACGTCAATAAAACAATTTGTATATGTGAAAAAACTGTCATACTATCCAGTAAAAGTAGTTTTTACACTGTAGCGTTGCCGCTTTTACTTAAGCAAATGTTTCTTCATCCAATAAAAATTGTGCAAGTCGGAGTCCTTTACAATAATTTTTCCAGCTGCTGTGCCTGGAAAACATAACTCTAGTTACAGACCACCAAATTGTCAGTAATCCCCTTTAAGTTGTCCAAAAGCTTTAGCTGAGTGAAAATTAAAAACACTGTCCTGAAGGAAACACCCACAGACGCCACCAGGCCACCAGTGTCCTGTGAGTTATGGACTCCCTGTGAGGAAGCGCAGTAAATTACAGTCCTGCTTGCTTTGGCCGCACAACACGTAACAGCACGCATCGCTCATCCCGCTCCATCCCCGTTCCCCGCTGTGAAACCCCATGCCTCAAAAATACGTTTTTCACCCACCGTTCAATGGAGCCATTTATCACAGAGCTCGCGTGAACTGCATGTGAACTGGAACACAAGCAGCTGTTGCGGAGAGAAAATACAAAGTGAGTTATTCTGATTTTTAAGAAAATAATGATGAAGAAAGGGGGAACGCCTCTGTTAACTCTTCTGTTTGGAGACAGCGGGGCGCTGTGGGCACATGATCTCTTGTCTTTTTATAAGAAACAAAAACAAATCAAGTCTAAACTTGTAGCCTACATTGTTTTAGTTCCCTGCTTTTGAATCAAACAGTGAAGCGGGACTACTGTGTGTCCAGACAGGCTCAAGAAGTACAATCATTTTCAACTTAGCTTCTGCTGCACACTTACATCTATAAAAGAGTGCAGAAATACACTGTGTCACTTGCATTAAACGGTAAATAGTTTAGCACAAATAGTTGTAACCAAGACAAAATGACTCATAACTTCATAAAAGTATGTTTTGAGCTCTCTTGGCTATAATGAGGCATCTTTCATCTGTCCATCCACAGTTTAAAAGAATAATTACTCCTCAGCATTTAATCAAATGTGCATGCAATGATAACATAATGCAGAGGTGTCAAACGTAAGGCCTGGGGACCAGAATCGGCTCGGCAAAGGCTCCAATCGGGCCTCACTTCACAGCTGTGGAAAACGTGAAGAAAAGAGCAAATTTGAGACTTTTAACAGTTTTTTCATAAGTTTTACAGCTTTACACATTTATTTCTTACAATCTAAGAGTCAGAGTGACAGATTTCTTTTCATAACTACCACAGCATTTTGTTATGGTGTGGAAAAACTGAGATGTACTGTTAAAATTGAACTTCTTTTCCTTATACAGTGGAACCCCGGCTTATGAAGACCCCATTTAACGAAAAATTCAAGTTACGAAGGCACTTAATGGCAATATTTCTGCCCGTGGTACGGCAAAATGCCCGTGTAACGAAATAGATGAAATAGAAAATTAAAAAAAAATTAAATTAAATTCCATAATGTTGTATACATATACACGTACGTATGTATGCATGCATACGTATGCTTTCTTCAACCTCCGCCACCTCCTCCTCCACCAAGAACTTTGTCTTCAGCCAGCATTGCCTCACTCAAAAGGCGATGGAAAAAGGTGCTTCGACTTATGACAATTTTGACTTACAAATTAATTTCGGAACGAATTAATTTCATAAGTCGTGGTTCCATTGTATTGACAAATATCAAGGATTAAATGTATAAATAAAACTTCTGTACTCTGATAAAAGGGGAGTTTTGTTGGTCTTTCCCATTCAGGATCAAAGTGGGATGCATCTGGTCCATGACGTAAAGTTGTGATCGAGATCAAGTAACATTTTTAAGAATCATCCACCCATGTCCACACGTACCTCACTGTAGATATCCAGACAAAAGTGTTGTTAAGAATCTCTGCAAGTTGAAAAATCTCTTTTTTTTTCAATACAGACCTGACCAACAGGACTGGACAGTAAATATAACACAATATAACACATTTACAGTATCATATGCAGAATTGTGTGCAGTAACAAGAGCAAGATGAAAAGTAGTCACATTAATGAAGAGAAGTGTTTTCTCAGTCCTTGAAAATGGGCTCAAACTCCCTCGTCGAGATCAGTTCTCACAGTTCTTCTGTAGAATATTCCTGGGAGAAAAAGCGGAATATTTAAAAGTCTTTTTTCCTAATTCTGTTCTGACTCTGCAGACAAGCATTCACAACATACTGCAAGACTGTAGGTAGCACTGGATGTGGTTTTTACAATTACAGGCACACAAATAAGCAGGAAACAACCCAAGCAGAGATTTAAATGCAAAAACCAACCAATAGGAAAGAGAGAACAGGGATGTTCATGGTTTTTACAGCCAGTAATAAAAGATAAAGCAACATGATAAACAATGTCCAGCCTCTATAGGTACTGGCCATGTTCATTCATAAAGAGCAGGTGTTACGGCCCTAGCAGGGCCGCCTCCTGAAGTTGTCTGTGTGGGCGTGTCCGACCATCTCTCCTGCCTTAGCTGCCACCTTTCTTTTGTGCAGTATTTAAGCCCAGGGAAAGGTGAGCTCTGGGCCAGAGTGCCATTAGTGTGGTTGCAGCTAGTGAGCTGCTCTCTTTTTGACTTACTTTTTACTTTATTGACCAACGCTTGAGTTGTTTGTTTTCCTTAAATGGTGATAGCGGCTTGTCCGTCTCTTTTAGTTGAGCTACTTTAATAAAACTATTTAATTTAACCCTTTTGCCTCCTTGACTCCTTTTTCTGAGTCGGACACTTTTTGTTACTTCCCCCCTCATCACCTGGACCCTTTTAGGGGAACTTAACAGCAGGTCCCTGTAATCCAATAAAGGTAAAAATGCTGCAGACATGCTTCTCACAGCACCTAATTTGAGCTTTTGGGACATCCATGTGCCAGGAAATAAAAGTGGAAGCTCATTTCATGCCCCAGATGCATTTCTTGCCACAATAAAAGCAACAATTTTCCCTTTGGAAGAATTCATACTGTTTATTGTGTGCAGTTCAACAAGTACATCAAGCTTTCTGCAGAAAGCTAAGGGCTATATCATGCATAAGAAATGATCACTGAAACTCTTCTTTTGGTATCCACTTATTTGAACTTTTCACCATCATGTTTTAAGTAGAAATGTTCATCCATCCACTTCTGTTTATCCAACTCAGCCTATCCCAGCTACCATAGGGTGAGGCGAAGAGCAGGTTTAAACGCAGTTCATTATCTTTATTAGGTTTCATTTTAGCTGTGTGCCTTTTTAAGCAGATAACCAGCAGATGTGTGTTTTATTTTCATTACCCCGAGCTTCTTTAACCAATGACACGCTTTAATCTGAAGCTTCACATCTCTCGTCTTCCCCCAGGAGCTCTTCTATGAGGACAGACATTACCACGAGCACTGCTTTCGCTGCTTCCGCTGCGACCGCTCTCTGGCAGACGAGCCCTTCACTAGCCAGGATGACGCTCTGGTGTGCAGCGACTGTTACCGCAATGAATTTTCCTCCAAGTGTGTGGCCTGCGACAAGACTGTCATGCCAGGTAGAGACAACGTAGACAGGCTTTGTCACTTCTTTTTCTTTCCACTGAACCATGCTCATAAGCCGCCTCCTCTGCAACAAATTGCTCAAACTCGAACGTTCACTGCCTTTCAGAGCCGATACCGGAAAGTTCACACCCTGTCTTTGCTGTAGTTATTAGGAGGTGTGACAGCTTAGATGTGACAGCGTGATTGTTTCCTCGCTCTGCTGAAATCCTCCCAGCAGAGTTCCTGCCGCTGTGAAGAAAACACGCAAAGTATCGGTGTCGGATGACTGAAAATTACACGGGCTTGTGGGTTGTGGATGTTACACCAGTTCTCTTCTTTAGTTTCTGATCAGACTGGTGTGCCTGCCCTCTTACCCCATTTCTTACATGTGCAGCCAAGTTCATGTTCAAAACACCGTCATGCTTTTGGGCTGCCTTTCAGGTCCCAAAGGTTGTAAAACAAGCTCAGTGATTAAAGGATCTGATGTCCAGTTTCATAAGCATAAGCATGACTGGCTGCCAGCTTCTCTAAACCTCAGTGGTGAGTGATTCTGAACTAAAGGGCGCTTACAAAATGGTTAAACTGTGCTAAGAGGCTGTGGACATGTACGCAGCGGCTGCTTATCACGCTGTTTTGATGCACTGGAGCTGCAGCAATTTACCAGTGCCAAAAGAGGTTCAGCCATCACACCGAATCACCACTTTGGGTTTTCACAGACTTCGTATGAATGTTATCAGATTTCATTCCAGCTTGTATTTACAGCAGAGATCAAAGAGGAGCCAAGAGTTACACATGGAAAAACAACAAACGATCAAAAGGTTTTTGCTTTCGGCGTTGATTTTTTTCCCCCCTCTCTTACAGGATCGAGGATGTTGGAGTACGACGGCTCCACGTGGCACGAGGACTGTTTTGCGTGTCACGCCTGTGAGAAGCCCATCGGTACAGAGGCCTTCATCCCAGACAAAAACAACTACTACTGCGTGCCCTGCTACGAGGGCAGGTTTGCTCCTCAGTGCAGCCACTGCAAAAAGGTGCAAAAATAATCTTATCGTTAAAACTTTCCTTTGGAAAATACCGGAATACACCAAAATATATCACTACAGAGCCCAAAATTACATTTTTTCTCTCTTCCTGACAATTTAAACTCCTAAAATGTATAATCTACCACAAAAAATCTAGATGACCCAGCTTCCTGAGTAATCAACGCTACACAACCGCTACACAATGTGTACCTGATGTCAAAAGGTTATCTGGAATGAACCCAAAGAAGGTGGATCATACAAAATAAACAACATAAGGGAAAGCACATAGAGTCTGTTACGACCCGTCTAGGGCCAGGCAATAACATGAGTGAGGCACTCGCCCCCCCCCCCAAGACCCAAGCAGCCACAGGAAACAAATCCGTTCGTTATAATGCGATTTATTTACAATGTGGAAAAAAAGGAACAACAAAACGGGAGTGTCAACACTTCAGGGTGAGCCAAGGCCAAAACAATAAACAAAAACAAATCTACACAAATCCCGCACCCCTGACCTCCTTAACTAATTCAAAACAGGAGAAAACGGGTGATCAAAAGAAACAGCAGCTCACCCCAACCCACTCCACTTCCACAACTTTTAAGCCGCACTGCAGCCAGCGGCTGCCACAGGTACACTGCTAGGTCATGAGGAGAAATGCAAGGACCTCTCCCGCCGTAGCACTCCAGCCTCCTTTTAATGGGCGGGTCCTCCAGCTGGGACCATTCACGTCGGGGCGGTGTATCCACGCACCAATCAAAGCAGGGCCCTGGCATAGCTGAATTAACATAAAAAGATACATCACCTGCACAAAACAAACACATGAACATGCAAGTTCGTAACAAGTCCAAAATGCAAAACAGGAGAATATGAGACAGCAGGAAGCACACAGTACAACACAACAAGTAAACACAGGCAGCCTGAAGCTACTTAATCACACACGGTAATGTGGGAAGTGGAGACAGCTGGGACAAACTAACACAGGTGTAGGTGTTTGCAGAAACAAGATGAAGACGGGTAAAAGTAACACAAGGAAACAAAGAAACGACCATCAAAATAAAGCAGGAAGTGAAACGTGATAACGGAAACACAGACAGAAATGAACCTAATACAAGGGTACTGACAAATTAGGATGAAACTAAACTCTAAAACTGAGAATGAGACTGAAAGGGAAAAATAATGAAGAAAACAAAAACTATAACCAGGAACTAAGAAAAAGTAAAAGAAGCATAGTTTAAAAGGCTGTATGTAGCGCTGTACAGCAGATCTATCAATAGAGATCAGAGGTCAAATGATGATATTTTAAATCTTTATGCAATCCTTTCTATATTTTCATATTATACAGCACACTCGTAAGAATCACAGTTTCTATGCTATGAGTTTTTTTTTGTTGACCAATAAATCATTAAGTTGACCTTGAAGACCTCAGTGAATGTCTGTCAGATTTTAATGGATTGTTAACAGGATCCCACTCTACACCTCTGCAAAGTTTTATGAGAATTCATTTAAAGCCTTTTCTGCTATTGTGCTTATAGACAGAATGCATGCATGCAAACAAGGGAACATAAGAAAATATTCAAATAAACAAAACTAGAAAGTCATAACTCCAAAATACGTTGTCAGCAACACACGACGCGACCATGAAAGCGCAAAGAAGTTATTGCTTTTCCTGAAAAATGTATGTAGTTTTAACAAGTTTGTTAAACAAGTTCACTTAGATTGAATTGAACAGATAAATGCACACAATACAGCTAATCTAAATCTAGCTCGTCAAGCTAGATTGTTTACAGTGAAGTCAGTGGTTTACATCCACCCATTGTGGGCATGAATATCATGGTAATTTTGGGTTTTTGAATTATTTCTTTGAACTGATCTTTTTCCAGGATGGAATGATTGTACAGCTTTAATGACTTTAAAAAACAAGAATCGGTACACAAGTTTGATTTATTTTGGATTTTCTCTAAATGTTTCTCCAGGCCATACAGTTTCTCACAACTGTGTGGCCTGAGGGCCACAATCGGTCTGGCAAAGAGTCCAAACCCGGCCACTGGACGATTTTGCAGAGTATAAAAAGAAGGAAACCAAAATTTTGGACTTTTTATTGTATTTTGCGTCAGAGAGTTGGAAGTTAAGAAGGAATAACATCTTGATCTGTTCTTAAGTGGTGGTCCAGACTCATTTGTTCCCAATCCGAGGTCTTAATTACGCTAAATTTTACAGCCCATTTACCGACAAAGACATTACCTCTGACGTGCCATAATACAACAGCACCCAGTGATGCACGCTGATGGGTTTCTTTAATTTACTGTAGAAGCATTTCTTTGTAATAACATTAAACGGGCTGAATGTGGAAAAACTGAGATGCATTGTTGAAATTCCACCTGTATGTAATCTTAAAAGAAGCATAAACCCAATTAGAAACAAAGCCCACAGAAAATTCCTGAGCTATGTGCCAAATGTGTGGCAGGATCAGGAGCTTTAGAAGCAGGATCTTAATGTGTTACATGTCTTACTGACCCAGTTTGTGTCTCTCAGGCTCTGACTAAAGGAGGGGTGACCTACAAGGACGAGGTGTGGCATAAAGAGTGCTTTTTGTGCACGGGCTGCAAAACGCCGCTAGCTGGCCAACCCTTCACCTCGCAGGGGGAGAGTCCGTACTGCGTCAAGTGTTTCAGTAACCTGTATGCTAAAAAGTGCGCCGGCTGCAACACGGCCATCACAGGTTAGTAATAAGTGCATTCCCCCAGAGCTTACACAACGAGTTGTGGACTTGCGAAACGATATGCATGCAGTGCTCCTGGTTTAATTTCTTGCAGGTCGGAGACACCGTGCGCCTCTCCTTTATCTGTTTTTCATGTGTCTTCATGGTCTTCTGTCAATAAAGGCCTAAACAGTTATCTTTAGCAAACAGGTTTCAGCAGGTCTGGTGACTCAGGGCTGAAATTCTGAGCCTCTCTGTGTCCTCTGTGTGGATTCTCCCTGTTATTCAAACAAATTAATTCATAGTGAATGCTTTTAATGTCAGACAGCAGCAGAAAAAAAAGTCCAGTTTCCATTAGAAATGATTTAAACACATTGGATATAGCTGTGGATTGGAGAGTGAACCTTCAGCAGAGATGCTGATCTAAGGCTGGATGCTCCACTGGAACGGGAATGCTGCCATTACGGAGTAAACTAAATGCTGTAAACACTTGTGATGGATATGATAAAATTGTACTATAAACACCAGTAAAAACATGATTTTATTTACTTTAATCTTCAGAAACTGATTTTCTTGGCCAGTTCCACCAAGATTTGATCACATAGCATTCTTATGATGCTCATTTTGAGCTCCATGTGTTTATTCTTGGACTCTACTGGAGTCGCTTTGCATGATTGATCTTCTAAAGTAGTCCTCATTTATTCTATGCTGAGGCCTTTTGGCCTCTGTCTAGCAAAAGCTTTTTAACTCCTCTCCCTTTCATCCAGTGTGTAACCCGTGTGCCTAAAATGACCACATTAGTAGCATCCTGTCTCTGTGACATCATACAGAGCCAAGAGTAGACAAACTGTGCAAAACTTGGCGCTTAGAGCAGTCTGAAGCCTGAACGTTTGGCTCACAGGGATTACATTCACATAAACTGAGCCATAATCACTTGGGCCTAAAGACCGGTTAGCAGCCCGCTCTCAGCCACAGGTGACTATGGAGAAAAGTGATTGGCAAGTAGTTGCTGGAAGTTGCTAGCAGGTGAAAGAGGACATAAAGAGAATGCTGCAACAAAAATTTCTTTGTGATTTCTTTGGTCACTGGAAATATGGAGCAATCATTTTCTTAGTAAAAGCTGCACTTTCTGACATGAATTGGTTTCACTTGTAAATCACACACTCTGTATTAATGTGAAGGTGAAAAGCTTGCATCACACTCAGCGAGTACTTGACACATTAATTTTTCCTCTAGCAACAAGAGGTTGTCAGATGGCCTCCAGGCCTGATCTCATTATTTGAAACTTTGACCGTCTTTAATATGGGCTTCCACCACTGGAACTGTATATAAAGAAGAAATAAAGAAAAGTGTCCAGACAGTTAGCAAACACTAAAGAGCATCACACACACACACACACATCTGATTTATTTTGTTTTCTCATGGTTAATGTAAACAGTCATTTCCTTTAGCTCTGCTTTTGGCCACTACTAATTCATAAGGGAAATATTTCTCAGCTAACTGCAGCATTATGTTTTCTAGCTAGGCCAGCTCATGCTTTGCTCCATGTGTGCAGGAGTCTGTATATACTAAACACATAAATGCCTATTTCTTCAAACAACATCTCCACCAATGATGCCAAAATTTTCCAGAATTCCTGTGCTGTCCGAGCGCATAGGTTGGGATCAAAATGCAAAGAATTCTGACACAAATTTTTTAATGAGTCTTTGAGTTGTCTATAAAATTATGGCCAGAAAGCAAAATATTAATTGAAACTTATCATAAAGCTTGGTAAATCTAATTAAAAAGCTGCAGATTTAGGTGCTAGTTTTCTGCAGTATGAGTCAACTCATTGACTGTATTTAAGAGATGTAGCAAAGCTGTTGTGACGTCACCCACTGGTTTGAGATGTGGTATTTTGAAGCCTTACATTAGTAAATTAAGCTGTATTCAAAAGGCCTCACACTGACCTAAAGGCTCGTTTGCGACCCCCTAGCAGCCTTGGGTTGTTAGGGAAAATATATATTTCCCAACCTTTTTGTGAGTGGTTGGTTGCTAGGTTAAATCAATGAAAAGAGAGTGATGGAAAAACTGCCATTACCAGTAGCTGCTGAGGTAGATGCTGACTTGTCTGCAGATACTTTCAAACTAAAATGGAAATGGAGACTTTCCACCTTCAAACTAAAAGTTGAAGATGAAAGGTCGCTAGGTTGTTGTGGTTGTTAAGGGAGGTCACTGACTGGTCTCTTGGCACAGGGGAGTCTGTGAGGACTGACTCACTTTAGGAGTCAGCCCCAAGTGGCCACTAGGGGAACTGCATGTTTTTTGGGCTCGGCTTAATTTTTCCAGCTCGGGAGCTCGCCTCTTAATTTAACCTTGGTTATGGATAATGTACATAAGCAATCTAAAAACAAGCTACTGACTGAAGCGTCTTCATTTTCTCAAAACAAACATTTAAAAATATTTTTTGAGAGAACCACAAAGCTAAAAAACAAAACAAACAAAAAACCAAAACAAAAGATCTACACATGGTGGAAACAAAACAACTGCGCAAAACAAGTACAAGAAGACTCATTATGAACTTTATCTTTTTCCATCATTAACTAAGATGCCAGAAATAAATGAGGATTTCAATTAAATGCTCTTGACCGCAGCTATGAGCTGCAATACTTGAGGGCACACAGAGCTGGCAGTGCTTTCCTCGTAGCTGCCAGCTGCTGATGTTATCACGAATTCACGAACGTTATTTCCGCAGTTTTACGAGGCTGTTATGAAAGCCTGCTTTCCACCCCCGAATGAGAGAAAAAAATCCTTTCATTAGTTGCTCATGTGCTGCGTGTTTGTCTTTGCAGGGTTTGGAGATGGGAAGTACGTTTCTTTTCAGGAGCGGCAGTGGCACCAGCCGTGCTTCAAGTGCTCGCGTTGCTCCGTGTCGCTGGTGGGCTCTGGCTTTTTCCCAGACCGAGACCTGATTCTGTGCACAGACTGCAACAACGAAGACTGACCCTGCAAGGCCACGGCGAAATATGAAAGTCTGCAGCCGCCAGCAGAAGAAAACTTCTAACCCTCAGCTTTACACATGCAGTTTCAACGATCACTCAGCCTAAAGCTGAACCAAAGCTCTTAGCACACGGACATGTATGTTTAGATCCAGAAAGTCTCGTGTATTACTTACTGTTTTTTCTAAATGTTTCTGTTTTGCACATTAAAGAATTGAAAATATGCAAAAGATCTATGTAAACATCTAAATTAATGTCCCGTGCTTGGCAAAATTGTTCCTACTTTTTTACTGATTCTTTTTTAAGCAGTCAGTCTCTCACTATGTTAACACCTTTTCTTTTCAGCTTATAAAAAGTTTTACTGCTGTACATGCAATAAGATGTCATTAAATAAACAGTGGATTGTAATTGGTGGAGTCATCTGCATGAATACACAGATACACAGACTGTAGAAAATGAAGGGCATCCTCATTCCTGCAGCTGTTTTATTCTGATCTGAACTGGCTAGTGGATAACAAGGAAAAAAATTATAGTAATATTTGTACTTTTCCAGGCAATTTTATTCATTTTAGGGTCCGTTGTTACAGTTTGTGTATTCTGCACGTCTGAGGTACTCTACTGCATTCCCAGAATGTAAAGCATACCTATCTATGGGAAGGCATTTAGCTCTGACGTGCAGCTGGTCGGTGGGTCAGACCGTAAATGAACCATTCTGGAGTTTATTTTGAACCACACTGACACCACCTCCTCTAAAGGGTCTCAGTGCTGCTGTTTTAGACAGGAGGTGGCAGTGGCAGAGCTGAAGATGATGACATTTTCATTGGACGTCAGCAGAATAGTCAGGATGAGAAAAGAGCATATCAGAGAGATGGGTCAGGCCAGGTTTGGATATCTGCAGAGGAGTGAAAATGGACATATTGGATGAAGGATGCTGAATATGGATCTGCAGGGCAGGAGGAAAAGAAGAAGACCACAGAGAAGGTACATGGGTGTAGTGACAGAGGACATGCAGAGGGTTGGTGGTGACAGAGGAAGATGCCAGGGTGGGGTGAGATGGAGGCAGATGACTTGCTGTGGGAGCGGCTAAAAGAAGAAGACCTGAGTTCAGTTATTATTCACATCTGCACAAACAAAGCAGTATTTTTCTATTAGTTTACATGTTACAAGGAAAATAAAGATTTGCCATTACGTCATCCTAAAATGTTATGGCAACCCGTTTCTTAAAAAAGCACAAAACAATCACAGAATAATTTTCTTTTTGAAAAACTCCACCCATTTCCCAAAGAAAGGTTCACGAGGGTCATCCCAGGAAGACTTTCCCTTACTATTACTTACATAATTCGGATAAATATTTACAGTTCTGAGCTTCTGAGCTCATCTGCTTTGATTGTGTTTATATGAATGCTATGCCAAGCTGGTGTTCATGGCAGGGGAAGCAAACACAAGACCTCCTCACCAAGCTGATTATTTACTGCAAGGTTTTTTAGCTCACCGAAACCCCTTTAACTAGAAATCTTCAGTTTTGACATTGAAAAGATAATGGTCCAATTTAAAAACTCCAAAACTTAAAAATAAAAACGCAAAAAGACAAAATAAACACGTGAAGTCCGACTTAAGAGGCAGTAATGTGAAAATCTGACTGCACTTGCCTCTCCTCTCTGATTTTTCTCCATAAACTGAGACATTTTAGCTGTCATCCAATGACAAATGTTCCTATCCCTTCCTCCTTTTGATCATCGTTTTGTTGACTTGCTGCGTCAGATCACAAGATCAACTCCAGATGAAAATAAAAGGGCCATGTGTGTTGTTATTTGTTTGAGCTTTTCCCATGACTCTTCCTGAAATATGTTTGACCTTGTTTTCGGGGATGTAGGAGAATCTTGTTTGGTCCCAGGAGGAGGAGGAAGGAGGCCGAAGGATGGGATTGAAGCTCCTCAGTGAATAGTCAAGATTTCACATCACCCTGCTCAGCCTCTGCTGGGACTCAGGCTCAGCTGGGATCTGCGAGCGGAGGCTGCTAAAGTAATTAAACGACGCTACGCTGATGGATGGACCACAGAAGAAGAAAGCGGGCTACGCCTTGTGCATGATCCTAAAGTATTTTTACTGCCGACTTCTTCAAGTCATCTGAGGTCCTTGGATGACTGTTTGTGTCAACAGGGATTCATTTTTAAATGTTTGCCAGCTCAATACATTCTCTGTTTCCTCAGAATTTCCCCCGTTTGAATTATGGGGACAATTTTAACCGTGTTGTGGCATATCCAAATTAAAAAAGGCTGTGGCGCCTTAACCATAAGGCATCCATAAATCTTTCTCAAAAGGAAACGTCCTCAAGTTTATTGTGAAATTATCTGAAACACAGTGGGTGAGGAATAATGTCAAATAACTATTTGTGGGTTTATAGATGTCATCCACATCAGTGCAGCAGCTGACTGACTGACTGCTGCTCGCTGAGGACGGCTCTCGACTTCACCTGCTGAATAAGCTGAGCTTGGGGTCATCTTATGCCCTTTCAAGTCATGTGCCGAAGCAATCCTGCTCAATGGGTCTGACTCATGAACCCTGGCCGTATCACAGAGAGGGAAACTGGATGGAAACTACAACTGCATGCTTTGTGCCTTCTTAAATGCTTCCTGGAGGAGCAACACCGCCAGCATGCAGCTCAGCAGCCGCCTACAGAAGATCTCAATCGTCATCTGCGATCACTGTCTCGCTCTTCCTGGAAATGTGATGTGTCAAGAGGACATAGCTCCTGCTGTGGGAGCCAGACGCTAAGAGGAGGTGTGGTGTACCATCCCTGAGCCTCTAAAAAGGCATCAAAGAGAGCTTAGGACTGCAGAATGAAGGGCTGCTGTCTGGCATGCTTAACAGAGATGTATGGAAGGATCTCATAGTGTCACCAGCTCTATAATGATTATATAGATATTGACATTTTGTGCCAGAACAATTAAATATATGATTAAACACACGCCTCTGATATGATAACAGCTTCACTGTGTTTTTTATTTAAATGTCAGGTGTGCAAAAATGGCCCTGACATATTTTTCTTTACATCTCTCAGTTATACGCAGAGTTTAAAATCATATAATCTGCAAACAATCAGCATCCGTGTAAACGTGAAAATCAGAATAAACAGTCACGGTTAGGTTGCTGTTTGTAAGATGTTTATCTCTCGTTATGCCTCGTTGACTCTAACATGTGGACGACATGACAGCTTCTAAAGAACTGAAGCCAAAATATCTTGAGCAACCCCCTGGTTGCTTCATGGGCCATGGGCTCCACCCTGTCTGTGTTAGGGGTTGGGACACGAGGCGCCTGGGATGGATGAGTGGTTAGGAAAATGGATGGACTGCAGTCTGTACTTTCAGCTGTGAGATAACAAGAGTAACAGATGCTATTTTCATTTAACATGTTGAGCAGATTGGCTCATGAGATTCATGAGAAGAAATATAATTTCAAAAAGTCTTTATCTTTGTTTTCAATCAAGCATAGTCTTTGAGTAGTTTTTGGTTCTGGCTGATTAATTTTAGTCAAAAACCAGTGCATGCACATCTTCATCAGGGCCCAACTGACTGAAGCTGATCCAGGCTGGGATACTGACATGCTGGAAGCTGGCATCCATCTCTGAGCTCCTGGTGCTGGAGCCTTGCAACATCTCTGATCCCATAGTAGCATCCAACCCTGCAGCTGTGTCAGCAGGACAGAGCCTCCCCAACACTGCCAGGTTAGTGTAGACCTTTCTGGATCAGGAGTATAACCAGACACCTTTCTGGATAATATTTAGTCCCAGTGTTGGGAAGGTTACTTTTAAAATGTATTCCATTACCGAATACATGCCCCGAAATGTATTCTGTAACGTATTCCGTTAAGTTACTCAATGACAGTAACGTATTCTGAATACTTTGGATTACTTAATATATTATCATGCTGTTTACAACTACATGAATGTACAATTGCTGTGATTTATTACTGTTACTGAAGGTCCGCGGCTCCGAACCGTAGTAAAGGGACCTCTGGCTAATACGGTGGGTTCTGTGTCGGGCTCGTAGCCAAAAACTAGCTTTACTTTGTTGTCTGGGTCAACTTTGCTAGCAAGAGACAGAGAAAGGCGTTGAAAGGCTGCTCCAACGGAACTTATTGTTTTCGGAGGAAAACACGAACACGGTGTACAGTCGAGTCTTAATAGCTTACTTACAGCTGGGCTCGTCAGGCACTCTTCTTGGCTGCAGTGGTTATTATTATATTTACATGCTTCCAGCTCCCGTTTTGTCTCGATGACAGCTCCTACTTTTCCTTTTTCTCTCTCCCTCGCTCACAGACACATAACGTGTATGGCAGTCCATTCTCCCTGCAGCACGGACTACACTGCCTATGATGCTACATTCTTTAGAGCTATACCGGTAGCATTCTGCCTATTAGCTTAGCACAACAACAACAAAAAGGCCTCTCTCACCCAGGAAACACGCAGAGAGAGAGGGTCACCCTGTAACCATGGCAACCGTAACGCTGCCACCTGGAACAACAGAACGTAGCTGTCAAACAAAACCCAAACAGGCCTGACCCGCCACAATATGAAACAGGGAAGCACCGCCGTGTAATCCATTTATTTCAACAAAGTAACTGTATTCTAAATACCACATTTTTAAACGGTAACTGTAACGGAATTCAGTTACTCATATTTTGTATTTTAAATACGTAACGGCGGTACATGTATTCCGTTACTCCCCAACACTGTTTAGTCCCAGTATGTCTCATGTTGAACATGGCAGGGTCCTTGCAAGCATCTCCACAGCATGCTAACACAAAGCTAGCCAAGAGCCCAGAGTGATGTGTAAATGGAGTGAATGCCAACCCCAGCCCAGCGGCCAGAGCCTGAACTTCAACAGGAACAAAAGCAGTGATGAGCAGTCAGGCTACCTGTTTATGTTTGTACTCTAGAATCACTGCAGCGATTGCCTTGAAGTCTCTTCAGGCTGGTTTTCTTTCTTGCTTTATGCGTCAGCTTTGTGTTGATACCTAAAACCTAAAAACTATTTCTGTCCTCATTAGGATAGGAATTTAAGCTGTCAGCTGGTAATTATGTGATAATTACCAACTGCAACCACTTCTTTCTTCTTTCACACTTGCAGGTTTTTTTCATCATTTCCAAGCATGCACTCTTCAGGCCCAGCTGGCATTCACCCAAGCACAGACCTTTGTGCAGCTTTTCACATACGTGGTTGTTCAAAGCTTTAAATGTGATGTGTCGATATGCCCGTGCAGTTTGAAACCTCCTCGCAATTCAACCTTCAGTTCTCAACAGACCGTATCTCCGATTACCTCATGGTTACATGAGTTTTACTTGGTGTATCAACCTTAAGAGAGCACTATTTTATTCATGGTTCTTTAAGTATGCATTCATATAATCTAAAACCTTCTGAGTAATCCTGAAAACAAACAGAGATAAAGCAAAAATAAACAGATAAAGCCAACCAATTACATAACCTGGATGTCAGAGATAATTTTACTCCCTGTAATAATAACATAACTTTATGTGGCTTTGCCTGTGAGATAACATTTTAACCCCAAAACACAAGAAGATTTAGATGCATGTGAAGAAATGCCTAAAACTTTTAATTAAGTGTTCCACGACTAGTTTGAACGAATGCTGTACTTTATCTGTGTCTTAACTGTGTTTGAGGCTAGTTTCCATATGGAGATACAACCACAAGTCCATTGTTTTCACTAAGCTCTGACAGGCCGCCTTCAGGGAGCAGAAATGGAAAGATGGAAAACATCGCAGCAGATAAGAAAGGCTCAATTTCCAGCAGAGGTCAGCAAGGTTGAAATTAAGCTTCCAGCAATGCTTCACTTTCTGCTAAAGGAGATGTTACTTAACACTTGACACTTTGACAACTTGCTGGTTTATAACAGCACAACGAAATCATTCATTCAGATCTCGGAGCGGCCCAGGCAAGCCACAGTTATCCACATTTGGACACTAATCATCCCGTATCGATCGTTTTTAGGTTCAGAGTTGTAAACCAAATCCATTTAAGCCCCAAACTGCACTCTCGTTGCTGTAAATCACTAATCTAACAATCAAAAGTACAAGAGATTGCTGTAGAACAGCCAGGCCTGTTTTGTGTAATAAGACTGTTATCTCTCACAATAAAAAACACCAACTGCTGAGTTTAACTTCAGGAATCCAGCTCGATCTCCAGCAGCTGAATTAATGCTTCGCCTTGGTCAGTATTTCCAAATCATTTCCTGAAGTGACAGGAAATGAAGCTCAGATATGCTGTTAAGTGGCATAGCACACATTGCTCATTCATGCTTCATTATTCACACACACCCCAAGGTTGAACATGTGGAATGTATTCTGGTGCGAGCCCGAGTTTCCAGCCAGATCACATTACGTAGTCTGAAGTGTTTCTGGATGTGACTCTGGGCTGAGTCATGGGCTGACATGTAGCCCGGGGCCCAGACGCAGTCTCTTTACTATCTATCTGTCAGACAGCTCATGTAGCTCATGAGGGAATAACACTGCTGGGAGAAACCTGCGCGCCATGTCTGCAAACTGGTGCAAAAGCATGTCATTCGTCATAAATCAGTAGCCCAGGTACGGACCGAAAAACAGGAAATGAAACACACGCCTACAGGTATGAAGCACGGTTTATAGTAGCTGTCTAATGGTAGTGCTAAAAATAAGAGACATTATCACTGCGTTCACTAAGAAAAGGTGAGTGAACGCAGGCACCGCATTGGATGAGTGGGCGACCAATAGGCCAAAGGTTAGTGTAGGGGCCACTCCAGACCACTACCCCCACTCTCTCCCTGCCTTCCTGTACATTCACTTTAATGTTCTATGAAATAAGGGCAGAAATATCAAAAATAAATCTTCATTGTGCTGAAAAAAATGTGACTAAAGGGTTATTATGTGGAAATGTCTGTTTTGTTGTCTCAGGCCTTTATAGAAATATTACACTTGAAATAAACTTTATAGATTATAAGTATATTTCTGTATTAAAGTAAAATAATATATCGACTGAACAACTACACCACTTTGAGCCATCAATTTCCTGATTTTTAATCAATTATTTAGGAGCGCCAAGCACCTACAGTCAGATATAGCGGATAAGAGCCGAGTTCTAAGATAGAAAAATATGTTTGTCTTTTTTTACAACTGTAGCTTGCCTCCACCAGTGTGTGAATGTGCGTGTGAATGGGTGGATGACTGGGTGTGTAAAAGCGCTTTGGGGTCCCTAGGAGGGACTCATAAAAGCGCTATACAAATACAGGCCATTTACCATTTACCATTTTTCCCATTCATTATAATGTTTATGTAATGTGTTTTGTTTATTTTATTTTGATTTTTTTGGTATTATCTGCATCTCTTTATTAAAATTGAACTACCATAAAAATTACAGATTGTTCGTCTCTTTGTAAATGAGCCAACTTAAAAATTCAGCAGGTGAAAAACCCACTGTAACCAAACTAAATATAAAATCAATAATCAAAAGTCTGTCTTGGTCTCGCTGTCTCGGTCGTGCTATGCTCCAGTCCCTCCATATTGTGGCCAATCACATGCGAGGATATAGGATAATATCATTATGTGAAAAACAGAGAGGGTGAGAGACGCGACAGTCAAGTGGAGCGTGCGTCTGTCCTCAGTAAGTGAGTGAGACAGTAGACAGCAGTGAGGAGGGCTGTGCGAGTGCATCGCAAAAACACATAAATATGCCTGACACCTGTAAACGAAGCAGCATCTGGATGCAGTTTAAAGACTTTTTTTGTCTCGGTCTCGGTCTCGTCTCGACTTTGCCTTGGTCTTGACTCGGTCTGTCTTGGTCTGGTCTTGGTCTTGGTTTGACTACAAGTCTACATATAGGTTCCAAGATGGTGAAGATTTGCTGGTGTTGCTCTGTGTGTGTGGAATTTGTTGGGGTTTTTTTTTTGACAAGATAATAATTCAAATAATACATAATGCGTTCAATAATTTGCGTTCAGTAATTTTTTTATATGTAAGATTTAAGATATAAAGAATTACATAATTTTTATATTGCCAAATGTTCAGGCAGGATGTAGTGAGAGTAGGGAGGAGATTCTTAGTGGGACTGAACAGGACTGACAAGATTAGAAATGAACAGATCAGAGGGACACCTCAAGTTGAGTGGTTTGGAGACAAAGTTAGAGAGGCGAGGTTGAGATGGTTTGGAAGGATAGTGGATATATCAGACAAGGGATGTTGAATATAGAGCTCCCAGGCAGAGGGAAAAAAGAGAAGACCACAGAAACCTCTGAAAATGTGGGATTTTGCATAAAAATGGTTCTACTTCTTAAATAGTTCATGCAGGATTTTTGTAAACCTCCCTGAATCATACCGAAGGTCAATCAAGTCTTCAATCACATTTCGATTGTTCGATTTCTAATCCACTGTGGTGGTGTACAGTGTTCGGACAAAAATTGTGTCTTTGTGTCAAACATAATAGAGTTTCAGCATTTTGAGTCTGAAAACCCTAAATGTCCTTTATCGGAGTGGGAATTCCTTAAATAAGTCGTGGGTCATCATGACTTTTCCAGGATTTATCCTCTGAGAACACAAAGGAGTAAAAAATAATGCCAATCCATCTGGTAGTTGTTGAAGTATTTAAGTCATGAACCAAAACATTGGCTTGGCACAGACCCCGGTAAACACATTCATTTTCCATCTAGTTTTTGTTGACCAGAAAAGAAGTGTCAGCTTCACAACAGCACTGAAGAAAAAAGTCTGCCGCACAGTTTTCAGACTATACGAATGTCTCTGCAAAAAATATTGATATTCACCAAGCAGATGTTGAAATATTTCAATCTGGACCAAAGTGGTGGAACGACTGGCCATCGATAGCCGGCATCCAGAGTCCAGCTAAAAAACTGCCCATTACAGGAACGGAGCAGTAAAAACAGTCAGTGTGTCATTTCTACCAGATGAAATGTGACTGTGGGATGGAGCTGTGGTGGAAACCGAGGAATGTATTCCAGGAATCTTCCCAGTCGGTCTCTCCATCATATGTGTTTGTCAGCAGTTCTGTTTCCTCAGAACGCCGGACTCCATCTCTCCCATGATGTTTCAGTAAAGCATGACTAATAACATTGTCACAGCAACACTCAGGTATCCAGCTTTTGAGTTACTCATGAGGTATTTAAATGTGTGTTTTTAATCGAAATATCCATATAGGGAAGAACTGAGTGGAGGCTCGCTAAAAGAGCCTCAAAGGACCAATTTTGTTTGGTTTCTACAACAAAAAAATCCATGATGCTGAAGGTAAAGGAGCTCAGATTTGTGCAATTCACACAGTAAAATGTAACGAATGTGGTATTAAGCATGGACGAAGTCATTCAGAGTCCAAAAATAGTCTGTTAGGCTAAAATGTTTCAGTTTTTTACTTGGGAGCAAACAAATAACATCTCAGCATTTTTACCAGAAATGCTGAGGTGTTATTTGAAAGTCATACGCACCGTTTCCCGTTACATTAAGATTCCCTTTGACTGGAAGTATTTTTATTGCATTCCACATATTATTACCATGAAATCACAGACCTCAGTATGTCCCTGCTGTTTAATCCAAGGATCATGTTCAAACAGAATCATGCTGATCCTGATGTTTTGCCTCGTCCTTAACCAAACACCTGTGAAGCACCCAAGGGGCTAAAAGATGACACCACTTAAGGGTCGTTCTAAAAGACAGTGAATCCCCTATGACTCCCATGATAAAATATCTTTTTTGTAAATACCTTAGAAGCTGTTAAATTGGCTTGTGCCAATGAACTTCTATTTAAGGCTTCAGTCACACAGGCCTAGGACTGGTCAGCGATTCCCAGTTGCTGGGCAAACGTGTGCATTCCATGACCGGTTGCGGAGTGATTACTGAAGGTTGCTGGCAGTCACTAGTATCTAATTAGTCAATAAGAGGTATATGGGGCTGCACCCATACCTTCTTGTGATTGCTTTTGTTGCTTGCACGAAGTCGTGGTTATCAGTAGTTTGCATGGAAGACGCCAGCTTGTCTACAAACCTCTTTCCTGTCTGTAAAGGTGTGCACTTCAAAGGTGAAAATTCTCCATTGACTGTTTGCATGCACTTCTTTAAGTTTCACTCCTCTTCAGAGAGTAAGTAGCGAGTGTTTGCAAGCAAGTCGGTATCTTCGATGCACACTGTGGGCGACTGCGACAGTCTGCTAGCAACCAAAGCAATCCCAGTGAGGCTTTTAATGCAGCATCCTCTTCACCTGGTGGTAACCAGGAACCTGCATGGGAAACGTGCATTTTTCCTTAGCAACCAGAGGTCAGCAGGGAGGTCAGAGAGTAGTCTTTAGGCCTGCATGACTGAACCCGAATGTCTATGGTGTTGGCGGCTTCTGTGCATTTTGAATCTAATTATATTACAAATAATGTGGATGATACAGCCTGTATAGGTTTGTGCTTTTGGATGGCCAGAATTCATATTCCATAAATGGATTGGCAACGTGACCGTGCTTAGGGCCATCTTTTACATACAGACTATGGAAAAACCTAGATTGGATGAATCTAAAGAAGCTTTGTCCTCTGATTTTAAAGTAATTATAATGCAAGTTTTCTTGCCATGGTCCACTCCTAATACATGATTTATTTATCTCAGGCACTCTTTGGTAATGTAAGACAGAGGAATTTGGGGACATTAACACAAACAAACATAAGAGGACGTGTGTGGAGTCTTCTAAAAAGACAACAGCATGTCGCTTTATAAAATGCTGATTAGCTGAACAGGAAAGAGAAGTGATCAATGTCAGATATTTGTATTCAGTCATCTCCCAGCAATGCATTGCTACAGCTTTAAGATATATAACAAGGTGACTTTACTTTACATTCATAAACTTAATTAGCATAACGTGAACTTGTCTGGCAAAAGTAGCAAATGAAAGCTAATTAATGTTTAAATCCTGCCCTCAGTTTCCAAAACTTTCTGACTTATTCTACACTGACCCCTGGATATGGAGTAATTGTACAGCATTTGCTCAGCCTGGTATGTTTATGTATAAAAGCCCAACCTAAACAGGGAAATAACCATGACAATGTCAAGTGTCACCCTGCTCCTGTCTTCTAGCACCACCCAGTGGAAAAAAATGGATGCTAGACGGTTCATCTTTCAAACATTTCACAAAATACCTTAAAAGTATTCAAGTATTTAACAAGTAAAGCCATTCAAGTTTAGGACTAAGACAATCTGAACGACCATGTGTCTGACAACCATCAGACTGTGCTCTTGTGTACTTAAATAAACATTTTTATGAAAACAAGCTGAGAACTGACAGACGAAAATGTGCCGGCTATTTTATGCACTAGTCACATAAACACTGTTGATATTTGCACTCATGTATGTGCTGTGTGTGTGGGAATGTTAGGCTAAACGAAGCTTCCCGTCATGACATTTTAATAACAGTCGCATACCTCGATAGTTTTAAAAACCAAAACATATTCTTGCTGAAGTATTTTATTTTTTTGCCAAACAAACAATGTCATAAAAGAATTTGGGGCATTTGAGGGTAATCTGACCATGTGATGCTTAACAAAAAAAGATTTTCTTACAAAGGGAAACAAGAAAATTAGCTACACAATAAATACAGTCATTTTCTTTAAAAAACAAAAAAAGAAAACACTATACAAGATGATGTGTTACTGGCAGAGAGCGCCAGTAGGCGACAAGTAACAAGCAACACCGTATTTCTACTGAAGGTAGATCAAAAAGTGAACCCCATCCAGTGGCAGGTGGTGAGGGGAATGTTTCAACTGATGTACACAGTACAGGCTGAAATATGACGACAACAACAACAACAACAAAGAAAAGTGATAAAAAAAAAAAAAAGTCCAGAAATCTCATGTATCCTCATGTGTCCAGGTCCTCCAGATGTTTTAAGTCGAGTAATCCTGCACATAAAAACAGGAGCCGAGTCACACTTAACAGTTATTCATCAACCAGTCGGCTAAAATAATTATTACTTAAATTAAAAGAAATACTTCTTTCAGTTGTTTTTAGGGTAAGGAAGACAAAAACGTCATAGATGACAGGAATCTGGATATTTAAGGTTTCAGGCTGTTGGTCAGATGATCGAAACTTCTGAATTTAAACGATCAGCTGCCATTTTATTAAAAGATAAAATGATTAACATAATTTTTTTTTAAATACCCAAATTTGGAAAATTCATGTCGCAGCTTCCAAAACGATACAAACACAACCTGTAATGTGTAAAACATATTTTATTGACCTGAACTTTCTTATTTAATTAATGTCTGTGAAGGTTCTCAGTCATCCAGGTCATCGTAGTCAAAGGAGCTTGCAAAGAAAAGCGTCTGGACTTCTTTAAGTTACTTGAAGACGTTTCACCTCTCATCCGAGAGGCTTCTTCAGTTCTAAGGTCAAATGGTGGAGAGTCCCAGATATAAACCTGGTGGGAGTGTCCCCCCACAGAGGGACAAAAGGACCCCCTGATGATCCTCTAATCGCCTGAGCCAAGGTGTGGAACTGGGTGTGGGTCCCAATCAGCCAGAGTTTCGGGTGAGTTCATTGTGAAACCTGGCCTCACCTTATCATGCGAATTCCTGAGGTCAGATGGCCCAGGGTGTGAGTGGGCGTTAAGGCGTCTGGGAAGGGATCTCAAAACTGGATTATAGATGGCAGAGAGTTGGTGTCGTAAACCACCGCCTCTGTTCAAAGATGGTCGCTCACAGTGGACATAGATGGCTTCTTTCACTCCTCTTTCAAACCATCTGTCCTCTCTGTCCAAAATGTGAACATTGGCATCCTCGAAAGAGTGTCCTTTATCCTTAAGATGCAGATGGACAGCTGAATCTTGTCCTGTGGAGGTGGCTCTTCTGTGTTGTGCCATGCGCTTGTGAAGTGGCTGTTTGGTCTCTCCGATGTAGAGGTCTGGGCATTCCTCGCTGCACTGTACAGCATACACCACATTGTTAAGTCTGTGTTTTGGCGTTTTGTCTTTCGGGTGAACCAGTTTTTGTCTGAGTGTGTTGCTGGGTCTGAAGTACACCGGGATGTCATGCTTGGAGAAAACCCTCCTAAGTTTCTCTGATACACCGGCTACATAGGGGATGACGATGTTTGCCAATGTTCACATTTTGGACAGAGAGGACAGATGGTTTGAAAGAGGAGTGAAAGAAGCCATCTATGTCCACTGTGAGCGACCATCTTTGAACAGAGGCGGTGACTTATGACACCAACTGTCTGCCATCTATAATCCAGTTTTGAGATCCCTTCCCAGACGCCTTAACGCCCACTCACACCCTGGGCCATCTGACCTCAGGAATTCGCATGATAAGGTGAGGCCAGGTTTCACAATGAACTCACCCGAAACTCTGGCTGATTGGGACCCACACCCAGTTCCACACCTTGGCTCAGGCGATTAGAGGATCATCAGGGGGTCCTTTTGTCCCTCTGTGGGGGGATGCTCCCACCAGGTTTATATCTGGGACTCTCCACCATTTGACCTTAGAACTGAAGAAGCCTCTCGGATGAGAGGTGAAACGTCTTCAAGTAACTTAAAGAAGTCCAGACGCTTTTCTTTGCAAGCTCCTTTGATTATTTAATTAATGTATAAATAAAAATACAGCAAGGCATCTAGCCTCTATAAAACAAATAGCTCTATCCAAGAGATTCAATAAAGCAAAAGTAAAGCAAAACAGTCACTACAAGTAATAAAAGCAGCAACGTAAATGTCAAAGACATTAAAGTGTCTAAGTGAACTTACAGCTCTGGGTTTCTTGTTAACCTTCATGTCAAACCTGAAACAAGAACAAAGACAGCATTAGTCATCTTACATTAAAATCCTGCTTCTGATGGGAATTATGGAGAAAAGCAGTACCACTACTGTACTATGAAGAAGCCTAAAAATGAATAAATAAATAAATAAGCCTGATAACAATAAAACTACATGACTGCGTGATTGTTCTTGCTCATACAGAACCTCCTAACCAATCCGTCATCTAACGAGCAACCCAGCAAGCGGAGCTGAAGAAGCAAAACTGAAATGAATCTGTGGGAAAATCCATCAACAAGCAAGAAAATTTACTGACGCTCAGAGTGCTGGATGCTGGCATGCATTTAAGAAAATATGTACATATCAAAGAATGAAGTGTTGGACATGCAGTATGACTGAGTAATAAAATAACAAGCAGGCTTCAATTCAAACTAACCCTACAGAAGGAGAAGATTAATAATTAAAGTCAAATCATGCATAAAAAAGTGAAAACATGTAAAAATAAAAAGTAAAAATTGAAATGAAAAGTTAAAATTAAAAAGGTTCGAAGTTAAAATAAAGCTTAATTAAAACATGCAAAAATGAGTAAAATTCAGAAATTAAATTAAAACTTGATGTAAAAATAAAGTAAACATATGCAAAAATTGAAGAACAAAAAATTATTCAAGTCAAATAAAAGAATAAAACTTAAAAAAGAAGAAAAAATTAAAAGTTGAAATCAAAATTTAAAAAAGAAAAAGCAAAGATTTAGAGAAGAATATACAAATAAAAATAGTAAGAGGACATAGAGGAGAGGAAAACGGTGGATAATTTGATGATGGGCTTAGTAGCAGGCAGGATGTAAACGTGACAGGAGCAGGAAGTAAAATTCAGACTTACTCAAAGTCATAATCAAACATGGCAGAAGGACTGAGGGAGCAGCATTAGGGGAGGGAAGAGAGCAGCAGCTGTTAGTTTACCAACCTGAGCCTAAAGCCCTACGAGTATATAAAACTGCAGTCCAGACTTTAGAGAGTGAGAGCACCACCCCATCACGCTGTGTTAGGAGGAGAACCTGCTGTGTTAATATGTAGGCATAAACAGTGAGGCCCGAGTCAACAAAAAACACATCAACAAAAAACACGTCGACATGACACGTTAAACCTAATTTGTCTTAACAAACTTGTCATTTATTGACCCTCTGATTACCCACTTTGAATACGTCTAATTTTGGTCAAGCACAGTAAATTTCTTTAAGACAAATAAAAAGACTTTTGAGTAATGTTTACTAGTGAAACCATGTACACTCCCTGTTGGGGACAGTAACACCAAGAAGGTAAACCCAATCCTTTTTATTTTTATTTTAGAAGTTCAGAAGTAAAGAAAAAACAATAACCAGGTTATTCTGAGATTGTAAAGCTTGGTGATGTGGACCAGAAATCTCTCAACATATTTTAGGCTGAATACCAAAATAATACCCTCCATTCTCTCTGAAAGCAGAAGCTCAAATGTCACAAACACTTCAATTAACCTGTTGTAAGACATCTGTTAAGTTGTCACACTGCAGACGAAAGAAAAAGAAGAAGAAGAAAAAAAAGCAGCAACTTTATCTCAGAAAACATGTTATTCATCTACTGTTGCCTCAACTGGTTAGTCTGTGTTATATCACGACTTTGGTTTTTTCTTTGCTTTATGATGGCTTTTGTCATGCATGAGAACATGAGCACATCCAAAATGTCTTTTTTTTGGCTTGTTGTGCACTGACTAATTACGACCAACTCTCGTGTCTCCAGCACAGCTGTGTGTACTTGGGCTGGATACGCAAGTGTACAAGCAGATCTGCAAGTGTCAGATAACAGAGGGAGATACTGAAACAGGAGAAAAAATTGATACGTTCAGTAAAAACAAACAAACAAACAAGCCCCAATAATTACATTCATTTCCCTGCTATTACTTTTCCCCCCTTTTTTGTGATTTTTTGTTTTCCCCTCAACTGTGACATCTGTCATCGAGGAGAAGACTACAGTAAGTGCTGAGGATTGCAAAGTGTGAATATTTCTTCACAGCTAAATCTGTCCAGGAGAATGCTCTTTCATTCAACCATGAGAAAATGTAATAGTCTACTGGAAGAGAAAATACTCCTTTTATACTGGCCTCCCCCCAAAATACCCCCCACTGTGTACACACTGACACACCAAGGCAGCAAAAAAACAACACAGGAGCTACTGGGATCCAAGTTGCAAACTTATTTTAGCCATACTAGATCACTTTTTGTGATCTCTCTGTGAACAACGCAATCCAATGAGTTCTTGCAGGTACAGGCAGTAAAATGAGAAATAGACTCCCTATTTTCTCTGATTGAAGCCACAGGGGTTTCATTACTAGTAGAAACTCTGATGTATACAGAAATTTTGTGCAAACATGTTCTGTAACCTGCTTGTCAAGAGCAGTCTACATGAACGGCTATGGACAGATGTAGCTCTGTAATCCAAAAAACGGAAGGATATTTTACCAACATGCTGATCCCACCGTGTCTCATTCCTTTATTTAATACCTGTGTCTGTTTTTGTTCTTCCTCTTCTTGTGGCTCCCGTGGTGGCTGCCTGAGGAGGAGGAGGAGGCAGCCTTCTGAGGCTTCAGGTCCTGCAGCGTTGAGTCCACATCCTCCGTGTCCTCCTGGCTGGGCTCGTTTTCTTGGTTCTGGAGATCTGGAGAGGTATCGCTTTCTGTGCCGCTGCCTGCCTCACCTGAAGAAATCAAAACAACAGCATAAATGACACAATTTACCACCAGTCCACAAAATACAAACTTTTAATGCTGCTTAGCTCAAAAGCGAAACTCACGCTTTTCATTCATGTGATCTGGTATACCACCAAGTGCACACACGGCCTGTATAAATGTCACCGATTGAACAGTTTAGTAAATGCTTTTTGTTATTATGCAGCATATCTGTTTAAAATAATAAGCAAAAGACTTACTGCAACTGATGTAACAGATGACTTGCTGAATAAACGCTCGGCTTCTTTGAATTTCCTATTCCGTCTATCAGTCTTACTATTGGAGTTCCTGTTAAATTAAAACAAGCAAACAAAAATGTAAAAAATTTAAACAATGGTTTGGTCAAAAAGTGGCTCCAAATGCCCACACTGGGCCTCAGAAAAAAATGGCATATTTCAAATTATTTTAAGTTTTTCCTTACTCAAAGAAAAGAAAGGTTTTTTGCTTCAACATCAACTAGATGTAGTTTTTTTTCTTCATAATTTTACTGGAACTTGATTTCAGCCATCGGCTGTACTCTTCCTCCTCCTGCTGGCTTGTACGTAATTAATACAAGTCAATGGCTCACTTTTCATTTAGTGTAAATGCATTTCCACCAATTTGCTTACTTTTGGTTGGTGAGGTATCTGTCCCATCCTCTGATGATGTTGCCATACATCTGGGTGTCTTCTAGATAGCTGCCTTCAAATGCATATATTTGTCTTTCCAAGTTCACCAATGTCTCCTGTGACAGTGAAGAATGTGGAGGAAAAGAATAAATGGACTGATTCTTATATAAATGGACTGATTCTTATATAGCGCTTTTCTACTCTCCCGGAGTACTCAAAGCGCTCTATACAACATGCCTCATTCACCCAATCACACAAGCACTTCATCTATACTTAGTGCTTTCTAACGACATTCATACTCCGATGGATGCATCGGAGAGCAAGTTGGGGTTAGTATCTTGCCCAAGGATACTTGACATGCAGACTGGAGGAGCCAGGGATCGAACCACCGACCTTCCGATCAGTAGGTGACCTGCTCTACCTCCTGAGCTACAGCCACCCCATAAAAGTTAGATATCTGAGTTTTAGTCATTACATTAATCAACCTGGCTGGTAAACTTTTAACAGACATTTATTTATATACACACAAATTAGAAGAATAAAATATGTCCCTTTTGAAGTGTTAATTATTCACTTGCATTTGCAGAAAGGATTCAGTGAGCGCGCAAAAGTGAAGATAGCGATGTCTGTCGCAATGCTGATTTATTATTCCTCATGCCAGAGAGGTAAAAATATCATAGGTATCTGGCTGGATGTACACAATACACATGTGACACCAACTTCTCGCGAGAACTTGGCCAAGCAGGGCGGCTGCTAAAATTTAGCTATGCTAAGTTGTTAGAATATTTTGTCAAAAGCGCTGCTGTGAAGTCGGTATACGTAAAAACACTTAAAAGAAATATTCAGAGAGCTGCACGGAGTCTTGTTACTACTAACACTACTCTTAATCAAACGTTATCAGCCAAACAACGCTGTCGACCCGCTAACTAAGTTAGCTGCTACCGTTAGCTCCGGCTAACATTAATTTAGCATGTAGCGGGGCCTCGGCGAGCAGCGCGCACGAGAAATTTTCACGCGGTGAAATATTAAATGCGACTTTTATTTTTAAGGAAACCCCCTTAACGTATACTTACGGCGAGTTCTTGTTTCCTCTTTACGAGCTCAGCGAGCTCCCGGCGAGTGTCCGGGATCTGCGGCGGAGTCGCCTTCGCATGCATCGCCATGACGGATGGCCGATTAATCTGGAAACAAACAGAAGAAACTCGGTACAATAAAGAAGCCCGCCTCCATTTCACCGACAGGTGGCGCTGGAGTCTCGCGATAGATCTGTTTTCACATCACCATAGCAACTGCTTTAAAATTCCAAGGAGCTCGAATAGCGTCAGATGGCTTCGAGTGAGTCCAAAGTGGAAATCCTTATAAATTCTTAAGCTGAAAACGTGACATAATGGTTTCTTTTATCTTGTAGCTAGTAAAAGATGTTCAATACAAGCTAAGTACCAAATAGCGATGACAACACATCAGGAAAAGAAGGGCTTTTCCACCCAGGCTAAGAGGTTTGCTTCTCAAATCAGTCTGGTAGGAAGTTTAACTCCATCAAAATTCAAAGCATTTTAAAATAATAATAATAACAGTGCCGCATAAATAACGTGTGTGGTGTTTGTGTGTCAGAGTGAAAGTCCAGGACCGGGAACCTACGACTACCTTACCAGCACTGAGGTCAACAGTCCTTCCTTCTCAAAGAGGGGCACCACGGGCTTTGTCCCATCAAAGGTCAGGAAGTCCACTAGGTATCATCTTGAAACGCCTTTGGGCATTTATTCTGAAGTCTTGTTGATTATTTATACTAGTCAATTTTGTCTTGTTTTGTTAAATCATACTTTTTCCCCCAACGGGGCTTTAAAAAAAATCCTTACTTACCCAGTAAGTTATTTTTCTACAGCATCATTGCTAGTGAATTTTGTCTGTGTAACGTTTTATGTATTGCCTGATCCAGGATGATTTTCTCCTATGGGAGACCATAAAGTTATCTTATCATTGTTAGATTGGTGTATACACCCTGCCATTCATCCTATGTTAACAGACTTCAGCTTCACTGCAACCCTAATTTGAATAATCTGGCAGGAGTTGGCAACGTTTAATGTCAAAGGATCCTTTTCTGAGCAATTTGTGACCCCCAAAAAAGAAAAAAGTATGGAGCCACAAAACATATTTGAGCCTTATAATGAAGATGACACAGAAGAAATCTTAAAATCAGTGTTAGTTATGGCTCCAGTACTCAGTTTAGATTTACCTGATTATTTTTAGTCTAATAAATTTTAATCCCCTGCTGCTTTTAAATGTCTTCATCACTTCATCTTCTCTTCCAGGTTGACAAAAGGCCACAAAGACCCACTCCAGGCCCAAATGCTTACAACCTACAGAGTTCCTTCATAAATAAATCTGACTTCAACACTGGAGCCTCCAGGGTCTTCAGGCTGCCCATAGCTGTGCAGATGGATGGTCCCAAACATATAACTCCAGCTCCAAATCAGTATGATGTATGTGTGCTGATTATAAAAGCTGATTCAGGGTGTAATCTCTGAGATCCTGTTGTGTATTTTTTTTGTCATTTTTTTCTTTCTATACAGGTCAGCTGTGTGAGGAGAGTAAGCATCTCCTCAGTGGTCGGTACATTGCCTTTCCTCTCAAGAACCACACGGGATTCATTTTGCCCCCCAAAAAATGTGCCATCACCAGGTCTGCGTTGAAGTTTTGTCTTTTTTAGCTTCTTATTAAATTTGCACTCAAATTTTTAATATTAAAAACTTCTCAAAGGCCACTACGAGGTGAACAGCAGCTTAATCCAGCATGGTTCAAAGGCGGTCTCGTCACCCTTCAGATCAAAAACTCAAAGAATCCTTCCTCCGACTGACCACCGTGTGCCAGGCCCGGGGGCCTACAACCCCCATCAGGCACCCACCCCAGTGAGGAAGACAATCCTTCCGTAAGTAACCATACAATGTTTAGGTTTTGCTACTTTTTTTAATTATTATCTAAAATTTACATCCTTTTATGTGTGTTTGAAGGAGAAGATATTTTTTGGCAATAGCAGCACCTCCTCAGACTGTACCTAAGGATCCTCCTTTGCCGGGTCCTGGGCACTATGACATAGGGCAGTATGACCGGCCATCAAAGCAGTCCATACCCACTGCTGCTTTTGCATCCAGAACTCAAAGAATACCCCCAAAACCGGTGGCTGATAAGATCCCAGGACCAGGTAATAAGATAAATGAGGCAGTTTTCTCACATGCATTTGATCTCTGATTTTCTGGGACTTAAATAACACTGGTGCGCATGGCAATATAGATATCCAGTTTCTTCCTGTTAAAAGGAAGCTTTTCCTCTCCACTGTCACCAAATGCTTCCTCATAGGGGGCGTGTGTGATTTTTGGTCTTTCTTTCTAATACTGTAGGGTCTTTATGTTAATATATACCTCTTGAGGCAACTACTGTTGTGATTTGGTGTTACATAATTAAAATGGAATTGACGGAATCTGATTGAAACAAGGCATCATTAATAAATTGGTTACATAGCAGTTTACACACTTGCCTAACTAGCACAGATCCCTGCTTTGATCTCAGGAGGAGATACAAAAAAAGATCTGCCAAACCAAACATGTGGAGCAATCCCTTATGAATAAAGGAGCAGCTAAAGTAGTTGTTATTGCATTCATAAAAGCATTAAGTAAAACTTTCTCTCTCCTTCCAGGTTTCTATAACCCACAGCTCTTGTCAAAGCATTCCTTCTTTTACAACGACTCCAGAGTCTGGGTTCCTGTGTGAAGCTTCCAGCTCAGACTGCACTGTAGATACGTACATCTTCACTCAGATGAACTGTGATTGCTGCCATTCTTAGATCGGCACTTTTAGAGTGAATAGGATGAAAATTAAATGTTTGCACCAATTTAGTCTCTAGTTCCATGTTTATGTTGGCCAATCAGACCCAGGAATGTTTGGATGTTTTCGGAAATGAATCATAATCAGTATTTATCCACTGTGGTGGTGGTCAAATGCCAGAATTCTTGAAAAGCCATATGTTTTGTCCTTGTGGATTTCCTGATGCTCTAAAGTGATATGGAAGAAAGTGTTGGCACAGTCCCCAGCAGCTGCCGGTCCAGCCAATGGTACGCCACAGTAACAGCTGAGAGCTCGAGATGACACCACTCTGCCAACTGCCAGAGGGCAGGCGGAGGGGTGGAGTGACTGTGTATGTGAGCAATGTGACTGACTGGGCATGAGGCAGGGTGGTGTTTAACCCAAAAGACAAATGGACGCATCACTCAGTTCCTGTATCACGTTGCATTGGAGCTGACTCTCTCACAATGTTTAAAAAAATCAAATATTCTTATAATGTTATTAATTTTTGTAAGGCCTTGTGCAGTTGTGGTCCCAGATTCTCTTTTTACTTCATTTTTTTTAATTTTCCAAAACAGAAAACACAACATAAAGTTACACATGCCATCTTTTCCATGTTTTCCGTGGTTATTGTGATAAATGCCATTATAAACTTTTGTGTCCACAATAATCATGGAGCGGGTCCTGAGCATGAACAGTCGAGAAAACGAATGTAAAACCTTGTGTTTGATCTCTAAAGCTGCTGTAGTCGGTATTTTGATAATAAAACTCTACCTAATAACTACCTGAAGCAATGTGATGCTTTGAAAGAAGGTAATTGTATGACACCAATATAGAAGAATTATCTTAATACCTCATATGTCGAGGGGATTTAAAAACTGTCTGACTAACCATTAATGATCTTGATCTCTGTTTCCTCATATAAGTGTTTAACTGTTGTTTTGTATGATTATGCTCACTTTTTTGTTACATTGTTTAAAAATACAGTGTTTGTATTTGTTTGTAAACTTATTGGCTTACAAATTCCAAGCAATTTTAGGCTGCAGTCACAAAGCTAACCTAGCAAAGTAAAGACCTTCAAAATACTTCGTGATTTAAATGCCATTAAAACTCAGACTTTACATTAATGATGGTTCCCCTTGAAATAAATATGTGTCGGGCAGTTAAACGTCCAGATATTTCACGAAGCGTGGGTTTGAATCGATGCACCAGGATGATTGGCTGGATGTGTTCGACCGCTATGGAGTAGATAATTGGCATTTTGGGTCAGGGGCAGGACATGCGTTGTACAATGGGCATCTTTTGTGTTATTCAACCCTGACCTAGATTTCCACTCAGGATACTTTAACTGGTGAGTCTTTTCATTATAAACTTTCTGGTATAGTGGCGTTTTTGGAGATGGTAGAGGCTGTCAAATCAACTTATTTACAGACTGGTAAATGAAAAAAGTGTTTAGTACCTCTTTGGACTTTATTAAGGCTTGAAAGCAGGGGAGTGGCTGGTTTAACTGATATGACAAGAAAAAAACCTGCAGATGAAAAGAATTAAACCAAAAGCAAAATAGCTGAAATATTTTTGCTTTAAAGTTGAGTCTTTAAAATCTTACAAAAACATGCGCATATTGTTCACAGGTGTTTGGGGGACTGCTGATTAAGTAGTGACAAAATGTTGGTATTTACTTTGACTATTTCAGGGGGTGGTTTCCAAATTGTCACACCCACTCCTACCAGCAACTAAATCCATAGCATCCTCATATGTGATGCTCCGTCCTTGTTCTGGATCCTTAACCCGGCATAAATATTGGAAACAATTTGAAAAGGCTTTAAAGAAATGAAGTGGCAATCAGAGATGTCTGTTTCCAGGTTTTCTGCTGAGCTAACTACATGTAGCTTCATTATTGACATAAACATGAAGTGTTATTAGTCATCTAACGCCCTGTGTTTTCCAAAGCATTCAGTCTGAGACATCCTTCCAAACTTTGACGTGGCATTTTGTGTTCAGCAGATGCAGCTGTTAATGTGAAAATTAATTTCATGGAGACAAATCTGCCCCCTGACTGACTTCGACGTGAAAAACATTTTGTCTCAGAGCTGTTATGGAAACCTCGTGCTTATTTCCATCTGCACACTCAGAAGACGCGATCCACTCCAGACCTCAGTGTCATCTGCTCGCAAGGAAATCAGTTGGAGATTTTTTCCCCACCAACTGCAGACATGCTTGACACCCACATTGTGGCAGCTGTAGTTATATTCAGACTCTGACTTCAGCAGTGTGCTTTCCAAATATGTGCACTCGCCCTGTAAAACCAAAGCATTGTGTTCTTGTGGTTATACAAAGAGAAAAGCAATTTAAAACTCTGCTTTTGCTGACATGAAGGTCCTCACCCACTCGGGTAAAATGCACAGGGAGTATCCAGACAAATGCTTAAAGTGTAACTGCAGGCACGAAGCTTGATTTGTAGCACTTTTGTGGTGTTGTCCAAGACGGGTCATTAACAACATGCCTTTGTGGGTGTATAGGACTCTCTTTGAACCTTGCCACTTCCCCGTCAGGTGCAGGCGAGTGTGGACATGCATTCCCTCAAAGAAAGGCTCAGTGAGAAGGAGCATTGCTATAGAACAATGCTGCAGGCACACTGAATTTGAATTTGCTCACTGATCTTTTCTTTAGTTCATTAAGTGCACTTACCAGGTGTGTTACCTAGCAAAGCAAGCACATATATAAAGCACATTTCACCCAAAAAGCATTAGCTACCACAGAATGAGCAAAAAAATCAGTAACAGACAAATGAAAACCAGTTATTAACTTAAAAAAGCAACAAAAGAAGCAGAAATGAAATTACATAATGACTAAGATCAACAGGAGACCATTAAAAATGATGAAATCTCAGAATTAAAATCAATAGAAGAAGCAGAAATTGAATAAAATGCTAATGAAAGATCAGGAACGAGGCCACTAAAAGGCTCATCTAAACAGGAGTGTTTTTAGCTCCGTTTTAAATGCTGATTATGACGCAGCACACCTAATATGATTCAGAACAACGCTCCAGTGGCTTCAAATATTAAAGGTAAAGGTTAGATTTGGCTCAAGGAACAACGAGACAGGGTACAGCACTGCTTTCTGCACCAGAGTGAACAGCTAATTGTGTCATGTTGTGCTTATGTCTCCTGCTTGGCAGTACACCAGTGGATTGCAGGCACATTTTGTTTTGCTGTAATTTCATGAGCCTGCGTAAAATGTTTAAAGGCACATGGTGTATTTATAGAGTTGTTCAGGATCATAACATGAGAAGACGACGGGCCTGTTAGTCCATTTTATGTAGATTTTTAGTCCCACTGGCGAGGCCTTAAGGACGACAGTTTGGGTCATTCACTCAGTCTTGTGCCACAAAATATAAATATAGATATGTGTCTTTGTATATCTAAAAATATATCTATAAACACACAAATGCATTAAAACTGCATTCTTCTTAAAATGGCCCCCAGGGGTTGATTCCTGAGGAAGTCTCTGGGACCTCACATGAATCGTTTTGACCTTAGTTAAAAACTTACCTGATGAATTTATAACCTCAGTCACTTATGCTGGGTCATACTGTAAAAAGTATGTACATGTTGGTTATTCCAGGAGTCACAAAAGTGTATTACCCATGGTATGATCCTTGTTTAAGGACTTCTGCTGTCAAACCTGCCCCCCTCTCTACACATCTGGTTTTAAAATGCCAAAATGGCGACAGTCAAAAATGCTCAAAACCCTGCAGCCAATATTTTATGTGTGGTTTTACGGTGACACATATGGAGTACATATACTCCAGGAATGAGTGCCTAGGGTAAAAAAAAAGAGCCTTAAACATGAGTATAACTAAACCTTTTCTGTGATGGCCAACTCCGACAAGTAAGCCCCTCCCTGCACGCTGATGGGATTTCTTCCTTAGGTTTGTTATCAGGCTTTAAACACTAAAGTCTGATGTAGCCGTGCAGGAGTGGAGAGCTGACTCTCATCAAAACAACTCCCAAAATTGATTCATACTGCGTTGGACAGGGTGTGAGATCAGCTGACCCGTGTTGTCAGCTGATCACATACATCCAAGTGGAATTTGGAAAGTGATGCAAAAGAGCAACGTCAGCTTATGCATCCAAATTATTGACCAAACCAAACAGTGATCATGGAAACCACAACATGGGCTGAGATAGAGGATTCAGAATGAGGAAGAAGTGTCAGGATTTTCTTTACGTGTGTGTTTGTCTGTTGATATTACTAAAGACAGACATTTGCAGTAGTTACACAGCGCTTTAGTCATAGTTTGTGTTGCGTTTGCAATGATCAAAGCAAATCTGAGCAGCTACAACACCTCATTAATATGCTTTACTTTGATAACAGGCGAGGTGTGCTGCAGGCTCTCAAACATAGTAAGACTGAGTAAGACTCTAGTTTAACCTGATAACATAAGAAGATAACAAGATATAACAAGGTAACCTGACTAAATACAAAATGCAGTTTTTAAATTATGTTTTTTAGGGGGAAAAGTAAAAAAAAAACATGTAAGTATGACAAGTATGCAAAAAACTAAGAAATCACGAAAGAGCCCAGACATAAAAAGCTACACAAACTTGAGTGAATGACCTGGATATTGAGTCTGTAGCTACATCAGCAGCATCAGTGTTTAGAGTCCTGAGTGTCTTCACCTAGCTAAGTGGGTCATGCATATTTTATCTCTCCGATAATGCTCACATACATTTGGCCCTTTAGTACGTCAGTATGTGCTCTGTCACCATGTTGGATAATGTGTCCAGCTCTGAAAAGAACCTCAGATGTGCATTAGGAGGATGTTTGTGTGTCTCTGTATTATATTTCCTATCACTTCCATCCATCATGAAGCGACATACAATGATGACCTCAATCTTAATTGTTAAGCCAAATGAGCAAAAAAAAAAAAGGAGGCTTTTTCTAATCAGACTTTTTAAAAAGCTCCTCCTTTTAAAAAATGTATGACGCTTATCTTTAGCCTCACATAAGCCAGATGGGTTCCTCTTCTGAGACGTGTTCAAGTGAAAATTCCCCACATGTTCCAAACTTTTTTTTATTATACTGCTACTGCTATAATTTCGGGTTGGTTTTCTTTCTGTTTTCTTTTTTTCAGCCTGGATCACTGGCCTCCTGCAGTGACAGGGAGGTCACATTAATTGTTAATTAGCAGCAGATAAGTCCCTGTCATCTTTTAAACAGGGGGAATATGATTGAAACAGCGGGTGTGCAATATGTAGTGCTCTTTGTGTTTGTATTATTTTGTATATTCATGTTTATTGGTAACTTTAAGATTATTTTGGTACTTTTTTAACCTGTTTTGAAGTGTAATCTCTATTGGATGCTGTTTTCTTGCAGACATATATGTTTAAATAATGCACGCTTAAAAAGATATCACGATGTTTAAAGAAAATAAAGCTTTTCACTGTTACAAATGCTTAATTAACATGATGATAATTGCTGTAATTACACCGACAGTGTGTTGTTATGACAGCTCATCCCACAGCAAGCCGTTTTCAGCTGCTGAGGAGTCATCTGATGGGTCAAACCATTCAGCGGCTCCGACAGTTAAGGGGACACTAATGTCCTGTGTCTGCGGATAAAACCAAAGAGAAATTATCGTAAATGTGAAGTTTGACCTTCAGAAGACTTATTTCGTGAAGTATTGGCTCTTCTGTGTCGTATTTTTACACTCGCTGTGTATGGTACAGTCCAGTTGTCCGGCATGCGGTTTTTCGCTGCCAACGAGGTTAAGCCAGAGCAATGCGAAGAGGAAATAACAGGAAATGACACAATCCTGCCTTCAAAATAAAAATCTTTAAGCTTTTAGAGTTCGAAAGAGGAGATTAAATTAAATTGAAAAAATTAATTAAACGAATTAGGACATTTTTAAAACGTCTGTTACAAACATAAATAAAGTTTAAGGGCTCAAAAAATAACTGTAGGTTTCAAAGTAATTGAAAGTGTACAACACTAATAGCAATAATCGGAAAAAGAGGATTTTTAAAAATGTTTTTTAATCACTAGTTGTAAGATTCTCACTGGATTTGCCTTATTAATCATTACTGATTGTAATAATACCCTGGCTGGAAATTAAACCATAAAAATAACAACAAAAAACCCCAGTAAGAACCAAAAAACCAAAAAGCAAAACAAAAACAAAAAACAAAAACAAATTAAAAATATGCAAAAGAAGCCCCATACCAAATAATCAAAAAGTAAATAAACCCAATAACCTTTTACCTGCTGTAAGAAATGTATTTCCTGTGTGTTCATTATTGTATCTGGCATCTTAGTTTCTACTAACTAACTAACCAACTAACTAACTAACTAACTAACTAACTAACTAACTAACTCCAAATGTTTTGCTTACTCTGAATATAAAGAAGTACATAGATATTCTGAAAATGTTCTATCTATGTATACTCATTAGACCAAAAAATAAAACGTGTTTTCTTTTTTCAGTGGCAGAAACAAGCTTCCATGGTCATCACATGTACATTACAGTTTATATAGCACTTCTCTACTTCTCTAACTTAAAGGTAATTTTACTGTAAACCTCATTCATCTAACCAGACAATCACATATAAAACACATATAAAAGTGCTTGTTTCTATATCTAAGCATCTTGTCAAATATTTCAAATAGTTGCATCTGTATCTAATGTTTGCACACACACTGTAAAGGGGAATCTCGGGGTTCATTGTATAAGGATACTTCAACCCGCAGACTGGATTAGCCGGAGACCTAACCCTCTTTGATTGGTAGATGACTACTCTACCACCTAAGGCGCATAATAATTAATTTTGGAAAAATGAAAGGCCACTGAAGTAAAGCGTTGATCAAGGGTGTTTTATTTTGAAATTCCTGACCGGAAATCTTTCCTTCCTATGTCTAACTTACCTATAGCTTTTTATTCTCACACTGTGGATTTTCCAGCAGAGACCCACAGGCTCTCTGGACGGAACCGAGTCTCTGCTTTTAAAACACACCCGGTAACATTTTATCACTTCAGAGACTCAGCGCTGTTTTTCCAGCCGGATCCGCTTTTATTTCCATAGATTTTTTGGCCACTTTTCCCTTCTGCTCGGCTTGGATTTTACAAAGGGCGTGTTTGGGAGTTTCATCTCCTGTACTTGTGCGACTCTGAGGAATGACAGCAACTGGAAAGGGTCTGCGATCCGCCTGAATGGAAACAATGGATTATAAGGACCTCGGACATAATTTCGAGGAGAAGCTGACACTAACAGACAAGAGTGAGTATTTTACAGTCAGCATAAGGAAAATGGGGTTAGAATAAAGGGTGGCAGTAGGGTGGAATCTGATTATTCATTACATTAATGTTATGTAAATGTATTTTTTTTATTATGATTATAATTATAATCCCTGCATATGAAGAGTGGTTCCCCGTCTAAAGACATGGTTGGATACAATGTAAACTCAACAGCTGAAGCAGTGCAGCCTATCAGATGTCTCCCTCTGACATCTTAAAAGAGGAGATGTGTTTGTCCGGCCACGCCAACAGGCGGGTCCTGACCAGCAAAGATCCGGGAAATGCTGCACTGAGCTGTGGTCTTCATTACCAAACAAGTCAGTGGCGGTGCACTGGGTGAAAAATGCCCCACGCAGATATTTAACAAAAATGTATAGTGTACAGTCTCACAGGAGAGAGACTTTGCAGGTGAATGCATGCAGCTCAAACACAAAATAAATAAATAATCGAACGGGAACTCAGTGTCATGCTCAAGAGCACCCCGGATACTGGATGCTGCAGAATTTCTCACACAGCTGAGCTTTTTACTGGCATATGTTTATAACAAGCAGTTGGAATTAGTGACCCCAGCTGTGTCGTTTACTGTACATTCATATTGATGCCAGTTATCAATGAACATAATCGATTAGGTTGCTTTTTTTTTTTTTTTTTGCTTAAAAATACAGAAAAAAATTATTTTAATTAGGCTTATCTCACCATGACTCTTTTGTGCTGTATTAAATGTGTTCTACACATTTTTTCAGTAGACTGAGAAGCTCTGAGGAGAGATTCAAGTTTGTTTGTTTTTTACTAATTTTTAGTGCAGTTTTGATTTATGTATGCAACAACCCCACACGCTATAAACACATGAATAATTCATCCAGCCTATGTGCTTTTAAGATATAAAAGCACTTAGGATGAGCATCATGCTGCACACCACTATCATACATATTTGCTATTGACCAGTGCTCACTGGCAGTAGGTGACTTTCTGTTCATTGGCAGCCCGCCCCCATTTTCCACTCAACGTGGAGAGCTCTAGATGGATGGAGGGAAGGAACGTCTGCCGCAGCAGCTCTTTATCACCGCAAAGGCATGGTGCTCGCTCCCCGGATGTGTGGGTGTCTGTTTGAAGAGGAATACGAGCGACTTATTGAGCAGACATGTGCATGAAAATGGTTGTTGATTTGTTATAATTACACTCCTGAAATCCTGGGACGACTGTGTGTGTGCGTGTGTGTTTGCCATGGTTGACAACTTTTAAGTAGCTGTTTGGTGCCTTTTCTTTTGGACATCATACGTGCGTTGTTTTGAACTATTGTTCTGGAGCAAATTCACCCATCAGTGTGTTATCTAAGATGGAAAACAAAGAGTGTTTTGGTTCCAGGCCCTTTGCAGAGACCGCCGCACGCAGCAGGGTTGACCGGCATGTGACGTTTATCAGGAATGTTAGACACCGAAAAAGGCAGGGGCGTTAGATAAACAGAAACATTCTTGCTCTCTGACTTCTATCTGAGAGATGGGAGTCTCATTCTTGCACAAAGAAAGAGCCAAAAGAAAGGCCTGCCGGGGATTGTTTGTTTATGGCGGCCTGGTGCGCCTGCAGGGCTGGGAGAGGGGATTGTAATCCCTTATCAAAGTGGTTTATTCAGGTCTGAGGTTGGCAGACCTTTGGTTTAGCCCCTAATGCATGTAAACCATCCAAATCCCTAAAACTCACCACCCTGCACAGCCCTCCTTACCCCTCCTGACCTCATCTGCCCGTCATTCCCCATCTACAGTAAAACCAGTCAGCCAGGGACATTACGCCATATATCAGAGCCTTGTTTCTGTGCCTGCTGGTGTTTCAGAGAAAATGCTAGTTTGGGGAAAATGAATCACAGCTACCAGACTCATTCGCTTACCCAGGGAGTGCTGGAATCAAGCTAAGCCTCTCCAAGACATGACATGTTCAAAGGCTCTCTGTTTGTGGCTCACAATAGGAGTGGCACCAGTTTCCTGCAACGAGTCAATTCACTTTTTGTGCAATGTCTTTCTAAAGGAGTTCACACTGTACATGCTACAACTCCTTCCTACCTAGTTTTAAACCTCTTCTTTCCTGATATCTGCAGTGCCATCACGTTGACTTTTTCACCCCCTGTGTAACAGTAGTGAGCGTCTCTGTTTGGAGTTAAATGCTCCTCTGTGGAAGTAATCATGAGACGTGGACTCCCTGTGGCACTGTGAGCTTTCCCAGTCATGCTGACGTTATGTTCTTGGAACGCTTTCAAGATTGCAGGCAGCCTGGAAATGTAGATTTCACCCTAGAAACCTTTCACTGCCGGCTTTAGATTTGCCTCTAACCCTTGTGTTCAATTTCCAGGTTGTAAATAAAGTGTAATTGAATGAAATTTAAATTTAGTTTTATTTATAAAGTAAACATTCTTGTCTGAAAGAGGTTTAAATTGTGAAGTAAAGACATTACTTTACTACACAATCAGAAAATGAGCAGGACCTAGGAACTATGGGGAGGAAGAACTCCCCTTTAAGAGGAGAGACCTCTTAAATGAGAGACCTCCAGTCGAGACAGGCTCAGGTAGGGGCAGCCATCTGTCTTTACTGATAGAAAAGAAAAACTTAGAGAGATCACAAACAACAATCAGAACAAAACACAAACTGCAAGAGAGAGAAGACAAGCGTTAATGATATGCAGTGGTGAAAAAGACTTTTATTAGTCCAAAAATAATAAAAAATTGTGTTTGTTTTCTCTGAGCAACAAGTCAAAAAACACATTTACTATAACTACAAAATCAATAAGCAACAGAAAATCAAGGTTTTTGCAATAACCCTTTAATCTAATCAAGACCATAAACAGCTGCTGCTGTGTGGAGTGGTAAACCTTTGTCACACAGCTAACATAAGCTACAAACATTAGCCTGTCTGGCTTCCTAGCTTGCTATGATTGCTACAGTGGAACTAGAGCCTACGGCATCTGAATTTAGTTTTATATAATTACTAGTGCTGTCAGCATTAATATCGTTAAAATCACGTTAAGGCCATAACCGCATTAACGCGGAAAATCTCAGTTAGCGCAGATCGCCCTGTGCGTGGGTCTGCACAGCGCTAACGCGTTAACGAGCTAACCGTGCTAACACGTTATTGATTAATAATATTTTGGGGGTAAATCTGTTATCATTGTAAAGAGTATATGCTCCATAACAATGAGGGTTTACAGGAGTAGCAGTGCAACTACCCACTCAATTTTTTTTATGGTCCGTGTCTATTCATTACAGTTTATACTGTTTAATATCTGCATTAATACAGAGCTCAGTTATTTCACTGGGAGTCGAAAAACAACCCCAGAGGACAAAGCTCCTCTCATCTCCGGCATCCAGACGGGGCTCAAGTTCTCACAGCTCTGCCAACTGTGTCTCATTTATGGCTTGTAACTGCAGGTGGGAGGGATGCGTGTGGAGGGCAACGGCTAGGATGACTCTGGGAAACTGGATTGGGAGCCGACGTTTAGGAGTGTTGTTGTGGCTTGATTGTCTCCTTGAAGAAGAACGGAAGGAAGGAAGGATGGAAGGAGGAGACTAACAGGAGCTCTAACTTCTGCCGTCCACGTCAGCATCCTAGTGACCAGATGCTATAAATCACAGCCGTCACTCGGGAAAGCAGAGGAAATGCTCCTTTCTGCTGCTGACTATGAAGAAGGAGAGGGAAACAGGTTCCTGAGAGCTTATGCACAGATTAGTCATGTTTCTATCCATATCTGGCATTCAAAAAAGCCGAATCCATGAATGGGTCATTGATATTAATAATCCGTTTTGCAGCATAATCCTTTTAGAGAACGTGTGAGGCAGGGTTAGTCATAAAGGAGGCTGTCATATCACATTTAGATTAGAGTCAACGAGGTAGCAACACCTACACTTCTGTACACATCTGTGACTATTTTGGAGATAATGTGGGAGGAAAAGAAAACATATGCTTAATTTATATGTTCTAACTTAATGTATGAGCAGTCAGATTTCTACCAGTAGTTGTTACAACTAAGACAAATAACTGCCTAAGGCACAGCTTTGCTAGAGCAATATATAGTTAATGGCTGTGGCCAATGTTGTATATATCTATGAGTAAACAACTGCTTTCAAAAGTTTAACAGCCAACCTACCACCCATGTAGATAAATAAAACGTAAGACCCATCCCTGAGCTATGTTGCCATAGGCTCAGGCTGGTGGGGGACTTCCCAAGCCTCTCTTTCCTGTCTCCCCATGCTCTCTTTGCTTTTCTCTTTGCCCTTATCCCAAAACTAGCAGCCCCGCCCTGATTCTGGAGGGGCTTGCTGTCTGATTTGAGATTCAATTTTTTAAATTATATAGCGCCAAATCATAGCAACAGTCGCTTAGAGGCACTTCATATTGTAAGGTAAAGACCTTACAATACTGCAGAGAAAACCCAACAATCAAATCACATATTATGAGTAAGCACTTGGCAACAGTGGGAAGGAAAATCTCCCTTTTACATGAAGAAACCTCTGGCAGAACCAGGCTCAGGGAGGGGCGTCCATCTGCCCAGATACACTATGGAAGAGAGTCATCATTAATAACTAATGATAAAATGCAGAGTGGTTTATGAAAACGTAGTGAGTGAAAAAGGCGAGTGAAGAAGAAATACTCATGCATCATGGTAAGCCCAAACAGCCTAGGCCTATTACAGTGTAACTAAGGGTGGATTCAGGATCACCTGTCACAACCCTAACTATATGCTTTATCAAAAAAATTTAAGCCTAATCTTAAAAGTGTATGCTGCTTTCCAGATACCTCAGAACACAGATGTCAGAACGCCACTCCCCAGTTCAGAGAAAGCTATCAAAACTTTGTTTTGGTTTTTAGCAAAGTCATTCTATCAAGCCATTCAAGTATCGCAATACAGCATAATACTTATTTTTTGCACTTAAAAAGCACATTCATTGATATATACCTGATCAGTGCTATGCATATGGCTTATTTATTGAGTAAAAAATACACAACAGTGGCAGTACTAATTAAAAGTTTACAGTTTTACTACTGTGTGCGTTCAGTGCCGCCATCATGGTTTGCTAACTCAGGGTATGTTCGTCCGCTCCAACTTCAGAGTGGGAAATCCAAGTTGCGGGGGCGTTTCACAAATAACTTCCAACTGGGAACTCATGACTTCCAACTTATTCAGGAATGCACCATCAGCATAGAAAACATAACTGCTTCTGTGAATGGGTTTCCGTCCATCCATCCATCCATCCATCCATCTTCTTACACTTATCTGGGTCTGGGTTATGGTGGCAGCAGTCTAAGGCCAGACCTCCCTCTCCCAAAGTCAGCAGAGAGGTGTGATCTCTCAGCATTCCTGCGTCTCCTCCAGGGTGTTGTCCAGTAGGACATGCCTGAAACGCCTCAACTAGGAGGTGGCATTAGAAATCTTAGTCAGACGTCCCAACCATCTCAACTGGCTCCTTGAGACTTTTTTTTTTGTCTTGTCAGACAACAAAACAACACAGTGATCTGCTACCCAAGTCCAATGGATTAAACCTATGAGCCTTAAGTTATCACAGTTGGAAATCCTAACACCAACTCCGTATTTTGGAAAAAAGCATTCAGAATGATTATTGTTTTGTTCTTGGATTTCAAAGCTACTAAAAAACAGTTAATTAAAATGCTGATTGCTTAGAGGCAAAGCTAGTGCTGGAGTTGGCACAAATCATGACTTAGACCTCAGGGAGTGACACAGGGATATTGTTTTCCAACTTAGCAACATAGGAGAAGGCCATAAAGTGGGCTCTTGTGGTTGGATACATATGTCTGAAAAGACTTATATTTATTTTTCTGTAGATTATTGATTGTTTGTTAAAAATTCATGAATTTTTCTTTACTCTGCAACTCAGAAAATAATCAAAAGAGCTAAGCCAGATCATTTCACTGAACTTTTCTCAGTTTTATCAAAACTATAACTTTTTAGAAACCTTCCTTTGATGGATAACAATTTCACACATTTTTTGCTTTTTTATTTGATTTTTTGTTGTCCAAAGATACATGGAAAAGAAATAACACAGGGAAAAAAAACCTTTCAAAATTATCATTAAAACATGGAAATGACTTTCCAAAGAGTAGTAACTCCTTTTATATGTCTCGTCAATTTTCAAAATAAAACACTAAAGCAGTATTGAGCTTTGATATCTTACCCTAGTTTTAGTTGAAATTAGCCTTTCCTCTCAGCGCTGCTCTGCACTTCAATGTTGCCTAAATACTCTGAAGACTCACTTTGATGTATGAGAAGGAGCCTACAGTATTGATTGTGTCCTCGGGGCCTTTTCAGTGAACTCAGAGGTGCCCAAGGCAGAAAAAAACTGCCTTGGGCACCGGGACTGTCTATTAACATTTAATAAATCTGTATTAATGGAGCCAGATTCATCTCTGATGCCAAAGAGTAGTTTTTTAAGGGGGGGGGGGGGGGGTTATATTTATATTTCGCTTCATGTGCTGCAAAGGAAACCTAATCTGCTCAATCCCTTCCTTCAAATAACATATGTCTTGTTTTATTTTAGATAAAAATCTCATTCAGCTGTATCCTGTATTTTACCCATGCTGCTTTGCAACATATCCTGGATGCATTTGTGGATGTGCGATATGGACCTCGGGGAAATCACTAGCAGATGCAGCTCCTCTCTCCTGCTTTGAAGTGTATGTGTGTGAGGAGATAACAGCCCTGTTGTAGCTCCGCTTCATACTCACTTTAGCAAACACGCACACACGCACATATAAACACACACGTGTCCATCACCGTGTAACGTCCCTGTGACAGGACCCACAGGCTCTAATATCAGAGTGCAGATGATGTGACGGCGCATGCTGTAAGACTGCAGATGATGATAATAAAAACACATGTATCCATGCAGCCATCTTTGCTTTGCGATGATCACCAGACAAAATCTTTCTTTTTGATTTGGTGAGAAGCCACGATCATGAGGTTTGTCTCTGTTTCTCGGGTTTTTCTGCTCTCCGCATAATTATTTTGGAACTGCAGTGTTAAACCAGTCAAACTGCAGCTTTTTCCTGCTGCACCAGTCGATTGATTATCTCCGCAGCCTCCTACAGTTTCGTAACACCACACCGCTTCTTCCGTTGCCCACTGCGAGCCCTGGGACTCCAGCTAGGAGCTCATTGTGTTTTTCTGTTCACTGAAAAGATCCTTGAAAAGCCCTTCAGTTAAGTGGAAAAGGAAGACCTGCAGAAGGCTGCAGAAAACGAATAGCGGACAGGTTTTCTTCTAACTTTCAACTTTGAGTTTCAGCATTTTGTTTCATGTGCCTGATGCTCAGAGCTGCAGTAAATCACGTAGAGGCTTTGTGGCCTCAGTGAGGCATCTTTTGTCCTCAGGCTTGTTGATTTTTCTCAGAAATCACTAAACAGCTGATGCTTTTGAAGCAAAACAGTAAAGCGTTGATGCTGCACCACCTCCTTCCTGATGATTTCATTCACTCATGTTCATATCATTTATAAGATGAAGGATTCATTCTGTTAAGTTTTGTTGGCTCATATATTACAGCAGTTGTTTTAGAAGGGATGCAAAAAGTGCATTAAAAATTAAAAGATCCATGAATTATTTTTACAACCACATATCCATCCTGCTGTTTTAGCTGGTTTCCATTTTTACTGATTTACAACCGTATATGTGTCAGTTTTTCATCGTTAGCTCGTCTAGCATCTTGTAGTGCAGGATTTTAAATACTCATTCATTCATTTATTATGGATTTAAAAAATGCTGAAATGTACCAATTATCTTATCCCTGCAGCTCAAACCCCAAGCGTATGCAGTCTGGTTATCTTTGAAGACTAAGAAATCCACATACACACCAGAATCACTCACACATGAGGTACTCTTGCTCAAAAACTGCTGGAATTGTATTCAAACAGCTGCCTATTTAATTTATGCAAAGGGTCAATTTTAACCAATTTTAATACTTAAGGAGAAATGAAGCTCTTGTACAAATGGGTGTCCTCTGTTGACCTGCTTTTACCGGGCCAAACTCATACCAAAAGTGGACCTCAGCTGAGATTAAACTTGGTCCGTCATCACATTCGCTGTGCTGCCAGGTCAACATGAGTCAGCCAGTCAAAGTTATGCCCTACTTTATGAGTCCAAAACAAGAGCGTGGTGGTGGGGCAGCTGGGGTCTATATATGCTTGTGTTGGGTTGATGTTTCCAACAGAGGTTTCCACAACAAAATGATTTTCTTAGCTTTGACTTTATGCTACAAACTGCAAGAAAGTTCCCAGTGAGTAGCTGAAACTCTTAGAAGAGTGCAGAGTAGGAGTGTAGTGACAGGAAAAGCTAAATAAAGAAAACTCTATGTGATATACAGACATGGTATCAGCGGCCGTGTGACTCGTCATTGATCCTGATTTGTTTTCGTCTTACTTCTGCCTTGTTTCACTTGTCTCTGTCATAAACGACTGATTGTCTGATTGTCTGGGATTATCTTCACTTTGATTTGGGTGTATCCCAGTTTCCTTTGTAACCCGTTTACACTTGCACAAATGGAAGCAGTGTCCGCTTCCATGTAAATAAAACAACTCAGTCAACACAAACAGTTATGTAAAACCGCAAACAATACGACAACAACACGAAAACAACATTAGCAGCTCATAAGTGGTTAACATGTTCATCTTTAGTTGCTTGCTTAGGTTTTGCATTAGCAGCACTGTTTTTGCTTAGAGTTTGGTTTCCTCCAACTCTGGAGGTTAAAAAAAAGCTCTGTTTAGCTGCTAAAAGCTCCACTGTGTTCATGTCAAAGAACCCTTTTATTAACCATTATTTTATTAAAGCTAGTTTTAATAAAATAAATCTTTAAAGATGACCTGTTATGCTTCCGTATTTTTTTCTGGACTGCACCAGAGTCACTTTGCACAAGTCTTCATCCAGCCCCTCAGTTCATCATTTGACTAAAAGCCTCCTGCTTTAAACCAATTTTCTTCTCATTGGCTGCTCCTCACAAACAGAAGGTTTAAATAGCATGTGGGTGGGGCTACTCTGCTCCCAGCTAGGGTACAAGCTTGAGATGACCATATTAGGATATCCGCTCTCTTTTATATCATAAAGAGCGAGAGGCTAAAGGCTGAGGTTTTGGCTCACAGGGATTACTTGTACACGCACCAACCTCGTCATTTGAAACTTTATCAATGATTAATACTGAGCATCCATCAGTTTAACAGTATATATATATATATATACATATATATATATATATATGTATATATATATTACAGGAAATATGGAAACCTGTACTGTACTTTTTTTGCCTCTTGTCTTATTCCTGTCAAGACTTTTTGAACATGGATGCTGTCGTAACACTACGACCGCCCCATGCTGCTCCTGCAGTCATTATTATTGCCTAATCTATATTTTTTACTGTCATTATTATTAGATTTTTGCCTTTTCATTAGCCCAAAAGCAGCCGTCACACTGCTGTTTGGCCTTTCATGTCTTGAGTTTCTACATCATCACATGAAAAGTAAAAGAAGCATAGTTCAGCCACTTCAGTACACCATTGCCAAGTCTCAGTTTGACTAAGACAGAGTCTCTTTATTCATTTTCCTTCTGATTCTCTCCCCTGCTGTGTGGCTTAAAACGCTAAAGAAAAACATCTTGTGGTTGCTTACATCATGAGCATTGTTCGTCTTTGCGATGTCGTGGAAGTGATGTAATGATGAGGTCATTGCTGAGGAAGTGAAACTCCCTGACTAGAGCCTCAGGCATATCCTCTGACCGTCTCAAAGAAAGAAAAAAAGCTTCTCTCAGCGTTAAAGGATTCAAATGTTCCTCTCCCACTTTATCCTTTTTCACTGTCTAACCTTTGACCTTCTTTTTACTTTGAACCTTGTGATGGTGAATAAAAATGCAGGGGAAAACTGAGTAATGGATGATTCATGTATGATTTATTCTTGGCTCTGTTTGAGGCTTTGTGACTGGGTAACAGACTTGTTGTGGTTAAAAGCATCTGCAGTTCACGCTGGTTTGCAGAGGACTGACATCCTGTTGCCTGCTCTCTTTAGCTATCACACCAAAACATGTAATGGCTCTGTGGTTCTTAGTTTATACTTTTATTAGACACTTTTGGGGTTTTTCATGCACTGACTGGCAGGTAGGGTCCCAGACACTTACACTTGCTGTTAAAACCTCTTGCCTTCCAATCAATTGCATTTTTTGGTTCTTTTGAGCTATCCAGCAAACATTTCTGTGCTGTCTGGCGTCAGAGATCTAAGTTCACTCTCTGCTGGAAGCACTCAATCAATGCTTCCTGAATTTTTACCAAGAGAAGACTTGTGTTAAAAACAGTCTGTGCTTTTATTGAATAGAGGAAAATGAAACAAAACATCTGCAATTTAGAGATGGGCGAGAATGCCAAGACAAAAAAGCATAAACTAAGAGGCAGTTGAACTCTAGTGTTGAAGCATCGTTTATATTGACATAAATAAAACGATCCAGTAATGGTCGCAGAGTGGTGGTTGTGTTTCAGTCTGCTTTTGTTTCTATTGTGTTATTTCTTTCATGTGTTCAGTGTAGAAAAACAGATAAAGTAAAAACTGACACAATCATTTATATTCTTTCTTGAAAAAATGTGGACAACTTGTCTTAGTTTGTAAGAGGTGCTCTGTCTGTCTGCATGTTCTGTTTTACCATCATACTGGGACAAGTTTTACTAAGCTAACCTAATTTTCTAGGTATTCGATGTCAGGGGTCAGGGAAAAAATCGCTACGTGATAGGATTGTGTGGTGATATCGTGTCGATACCAAATGCTGATATTTTGTTCAAAAAATTAAAATACTCTAGTAGTACTACGATCCTTAGGGGTTATCTCATGCACCATCATCCAGAGATAATGTTAGCTGAACACTGGACACACAGAAATGTGAACAGATGTGTGATTTTGGCAGCTTGGCACAGATAACTGCTGTATTATCAGAAACAGATTGCATGTAATTGCTAACTGGACTCCATTCAGCTGCTGACTGACTCCGTCCCCGTCAACATTTGGCAGGTTTTAGTGACAAATGCATTTTGCAGTAAAGAAATAACTGAGATATATTTCTTCTATCTGTAAAAGAAAGATATTGACAAGTTTGGCAGTTTAACTTTGGGGACATAATTTGGCAATCTTATAAATGACATGAAAAGGCAAATTACGGCAATACTCTTGCAAAAATCTTAAAAATTGCAATAATATCATGATGTGGGGTATCTGGTGATATTGCATAGATTCTGCATAACTAGTATAAAAACAGGTTCGACTTTTTGTAAATATGTTTGTGAAAAAAGCTAAATAATGGATTTCAGTTTGGGTGAATTACTGTTTTAATAGGTTAAAGAAGGTTAAACCATTCAAAGAATAGTGTCACTTTTACCAAACCCCAAAACACAAGAGCTCCTTGCGTTTGTAATTGCAGTCTGTAATTGAAGCCTTGCTTTAAGTTAGAGGTTTCTCCTCTTTGATCAGGGGAGGGGGGGAAGTGGCGTTTATCCACATGTGACAGTGATTCATAGCGCTGCATTTTGTTGTCGCTTGTTGCTGCAACTTTGAACTGATTACAAACACAGCTGTCGGTCCTCTGACCTCTCACGGCGTCGACGGGATAACCTGACGGGTTCAAAGGTTCGTGCAGTATTTGTTTGTGAGGCCTCAAGTTTTCCTGTGCTCTCAGAGCCAGTGGTACTGCTTTTTTGTGTCATGAATGTTTGATTTTAGGTCCAGTGACCTTTCACCTCACTTGGTCGTGTTGTTGGTTGTCATGAGATGAATCTAGGGAAATGATTTTTTTAGTTTAGTGCAGTCGTTGAGAAGAAGCTCTCCTAACGCTCAGAGTGGTGACATGTTTGGTCCCAGGAATGTGTTTCCTCTGCTTTCCCTGGGGGCACAGACCCTTGTTTTTCAAGAGTATTTCCGTTTTTTTCATCCACAAAGGAAGAAGAGGTGGAGGCATCCGTCAAGGACTCGTGTTCTCTGTTTTTGGGTGAAATATAGCAAATTCCTAGAGTCACTCAGTCTTGTCATGGAGGTAAACGCAGTGCGATATTATCATTGTTTCTTTGAATACACAGGGGATATTTAATCGAATCCCTTGTGGGCTTTGCGGATAATTTTATCCAGGTCCCTACGAGCCTTCGGGACACACAGGCCATGGAGACACATGCAGAAGACGCACATCTGCTGTTTGGATACATGCAACACAAATGTGAATGCCAGAGATTCCTGAGATCGGACTGACCCAGATCTGACATGTCCCACTCATCACTAAGACACAAACACACACGCATATGTGTGTGTTCACATACTGGCTCTTTAGTTCACGTAACTAACAACAGAGTTGACCTGCTTCACACAACGCAGGGCTTTAACTTTTAAAAGAAATTTCAAATGCTTTATGTACAGTAAATAATTCTGCTATTATATAATAAAGGTTTTGCCAGAATATACACATGCATCAATGAATAATGAAAATAGAACCTTAATTATCACAGAAAACTCTATCTTTATACCACATCATGTGCTCTAGAATGAATTTTGGCTGTGCAAACTATTTTAATGTCTACCACATGTCTGGGTTTAGGTCATTAAGTAACCTTATCGTTGGTCTTTGGCTGACTTGAGGCATCTGTATTTGCCCTGCAGTCGTGTTAAGCACAAAATTGGAAGCATTTGCTGTGTGAATGGTATTTACAAGTGAGAAACTGGTTATTACCAGGACTTTATTACCAACAGTTCAGAATGTGCAGCTGAACAGCAGCACCTAAAGCAAACAGGTTCACCCAACGTCACTGCATCTGTCTGTGTGCTTTGTTTTTGCTAGCCCAGTTTGCCAGCAGCCTCAGGTAAATAAATAGGTGCTGGTCAGATTTTCAGCCAAATGCATCGTTTTGTTTCCCTGCTGGAGGCAGGAAGTCCTGCAGTGTGAGCTAATGGCTTTCACTCAAAGGCTTTTTTTCCACCTTTTGGACATTTTTCCTTTAGCTTAAAGTGGACAGCTAGGGCTCTCCAGTGTGGGGATATTGAACACAGAATATGTTACACATCTTAAGCCCCTTTGGTTAATCTCAATTACCCAGTGTAAGTCTTAAAATGCACACAGAGACCATCTTTCTTGATTTGACCATTTTATTGTTTGCCTTTGTTATGAAAAAAAGGTAAAATCTCCAAAGTTTATTAAAGCAAGTGTCCATGCTATGTTGGTGATGGCAGATTTTTAAAGTCTGAATGCTAACAGACTTTAAAAATCTCTTTATTTACCTGTTTAATGCCGCTTTTAATTTCTTGTACTGTAATTTGTCTTTGTGTACAGGCCACCTGGGACCCAATTTAAAGGACATTTCTAAAATAAAATAAACATGGTTACCAAAATTCCCAGTACTCTGTAGCCAGTTGGCTCTGGGGGTCATTGGCGTATTTCATTGGGGTTTCCTTATTCTCCCCCCTGTAGACACTTCTCTGCTGGTATAAGCAGGTGTCTACGCGGGACATTGCCAGAGATGCTGGCCCTCACAGTATTACTGGTAAATTTCAGCTGAAATTAAATTTGGCTCCCTGTTTGTCAGGTTACCAGAACTGATTTCTGTCTTCCTTGTTTTATTCTGTTTATTCAATTTGGGTTTTACCAGCCAGCATGTCCCACACACAAACAGTTTCCTGTTGTGTCTCTGCTGTAAAACGTGCCAGTCTGTGGTCACCGTGAGAGAAGCCAGCCCCTTTTATGGGCGACACTCTCAATAAGGTGCTTATTGCTATTTATAAACCCAGAGTCTGTCACAGTGGCACAGAAACCTGAGACGGCGGCAGAGGAACGAGGGGGTAGTGGCGGGTGAACATCATGTTGAATTTGTGTTTCTGTGTTAAATGGAGCTGGTCACATGATCGATGATCTCGTGGTTTTTACCAGCCAGCATGCGATGAGATGCACTTGTTTACTTGGCACTGAACGTGCTGTAGATGTAGCCTGTATGGGTTTTTAATAATGTTGCAGTGATGTCTGATAATAAGCATATCCTCATGTTTTGATTTTAATAATCACCAGGAATTAGAGCAAGCTGTGTCCCCAGTTACCATTTTGTTAAGCTTTGCTGGTTTGACAGTAATCAACAGTGAGTAATCAAAGCATTATTAAAGCCAATGGCTTCTCTGCGATCCCTCAGAGAGAACGTTAGAAGCAACAGAAGGTCTGCAACTTTTTCTTTGGCACTGTGCACGGCAGCTGTTTCTTCAGGTGAGAGAGGCGGAAAGAGCACGGCTCATGTGCCAGGAGAGCAAGATATCAATCCACAGTAATTTGATGCTATCCATGGACAACACCCAGCTCTCTGTTCTCTAAAAAATAAATGCTAAAGTGACATGAAATGTGGGTAAATCTAACCTCAGTATGATGAACTGAAACCAATGATCCCCGCTGAGTGACAAGGATGTAATGGTTTATATAACCACATGAAAACCCCAATGAACCTATCTATGTAAAGCCTGCAAGTTTTATTTCTGAATTTCACCTGCAATCACTATTAAATGTAACAAATGTTTAAAAACCTTAAAAATCCTACAAATTAGAAACATAAGTGTCCATATGCATGGATTTCGTCTTTCTCTTATTTACATTTGAAGGATAATCATCCTGCACCAGGCGTGTTTCCTGGAATTTTTCAGTGAGGTGGCACATGGCGGGTCCAAACAAGTTGAAATTTCAATGTGGTATAAGAAGAAGAAGTTATTTTTATGTGCACAGACCCCCATAAACTAGCATTAGGACACATAGCTGTCCCACTGAAACATATAATTTAACTACAAGGGTTAGGGGAGCACCTCGGGCCCTAGTTTTAGCCACACTCCTGTCCAATACCCCGTGGAAATAACCTTCTTTAACCTTTCTCTTTTTCCATGTATGCCAAATGATCTTTTAGTGGCTACTGTTTGCGGTGTAGCCATAGATGTTCGGGCAGCTATTGCAGTAAAATGTAATAATGAAGAAAACAATAAAATGTTATGAATTTTAGGCAACTTCTGAAACATTTAGAAGCATTTTCATTCTCAAACCTTTAAGCACGCGTATGGAGGTTTGTTGATGATGAGCATGAGGGATGAAGAGATCATTAGAAAGCATGAAGAAATATGATTTCCACCAATCTGCTACCATTGCTGACTACCTGACATTTCCTGTATCTTTCCTTCACCCCGATGTGGGCAGACAGCTCCATTTTATTAACCATTTATCCAATTAAGGGTCATGGGAGGAGCTGGAGCCTGCCCCAGCTGTCACACGGTGGACACATCAGCTTGCATTTGATAAATGGTGATTCTGCAGAGCACAAAGCCTTTTCAGACACTTTGTTGAAGCTCAAATCATTTAATAATGACAAGTGAATCATCTCTACTCTCTTTTGTCCACTGATTAAAGTCTTGCACAGATTTAGCTGGTGGCAGCTACAAAAAGCTTAACACTAATAAACGTTGTCTAGTTTTCCAGGATTTATTACAAAAGAGGTATAAAAAAGTTGTAGAGTTAATTCTTCCCTGAGATTTTAGATGGTAGTCCCATGAGAAAGCAAAATCCAGCTCCTCTCCTTTCACTGCTGTCAGAGATATATAGAAACAGCCACACCCATGCTGCACTTAAAGTAATGAGTACTCTCAGTCAGATCTGCAGCAGAAGCTAGTCCTCTGCCATAGCTGCTCTTTGTTTTGTCATTTTTGCTGTACAGCTTCTTGCCGTGGCACGCTGTGATAATCTACAGATGCAGTAAAATTTATTTAAGACTAGATTTTCCTCCAGAAAAAAACTGGAAAATACTTTATCTGAGTTTTCCTGGAACTGTGTGTAAGAGCCCTAAAAGAAAGAGAAACAGGCATTTGATCATGAGATTAGAAAAATTGACATGTAAGTGAAGCACTCAGCTGTTTTTAGTGCTGTCCTGCTTGGCTGGATTTAGTTTATGTCACGGTCTGGCTGGTTCTGCGCATGGTTCTACGATGCAAACAGTGCACTTTATTTACAGTGAAGGCTGTAAACACAATAACTCCCCGTTGCTCCCTTGAATCCTGTGTGTGTGTGCTCCCCGCTGTTGTGTTCTCGCACACCCTGTGCATGCTGCCGTTCTGGTCCACTCTTCCACCTGGGGGGAAAACCACAAAAACAGCCATCAACACCAACCAACCCTGGCAGGCATACACGAACTGCACCGTCATACGCTGACACACTAACTTGGGTAGACAACGCAATGATCCCACGTCGGTGGGAGCGCCAACACTCTTCTAAGTAGCTCCCTCGACGAGCCCTGATCACCAACAGGTGTGTGGCAGGAACTTCAGGTGTGGCCAGTCCTCCTGCAGGGCCACACCCATCAGGCCTGCATGTGGCTGTCCTCCAGCCACACATGTACACACCCACACCCTGCCTACACATATAAGTGGAACACAGAAGCATAGTGCAGAAAAACACACATCCCCAAATAATAATAATAATAGCAACAACAACCACAGTCAAAACTGCTCACGGACCCCCGAGCCCTCCAGAGCCGGGTCCGTGACAGTTTAGATCCTTTATAGACTTTTTAGGTAACCAGGCAATGAAAAGGATTCATGGTTGGGGTTATCCCTTGGTAACCCTGCACCAGTAGCAGTACACAATACTTTAAATAAAGATATCAGACTAATCTACTATGTGTTCTGTGCTAATTGAGTAAGGTGTCAGAGTAACACACATTTAGTCAGCCCAAGTTTGCAAGTGGCCCCTGCAGATGCCTCCATGTTTCATGCGTCATATCTTTGTGTCTCTGTGCTGTTTTTCACATCCTCAGTCCTCTTCTGGATAAGAATTGGTGCTCTCTTTTGCCCTTTTCTTTGAGTCAGCGCTTCTTCTTCTTCAGTCAGGAGGTGTTTATTTATTTTTATGGATTTATTGATAAAAAGCTATTTTGAATTAGCAGTTTTTCACAACCTACCAGCACGTTCAAATCACTTCTGCAGTTATAGGTCCTTGTTAGTTTGCTTCATAGTAGAGATGGTGACTTCCTGTTGGCACACATGAATGAGTCTAAATAAAAGAATCATTCAGCTTCCCTAAACTTTACAAGTTACTGGGACAGATGGAATAAATTCTGATCATAAAGAAAAGCTTATAACAGAAAGTAAACCATTCTCCTTTTTACAATCCTCTCCAATAACCATGTGAGGTCACACTGATACAGCAGTAGCTCACAAAGGTAACATCAAACTGTATTAAATAAGACTTAAGACTAGCAGTTGAAACAATAGATTTACCAGGAATGTGTTTACTTGGAGTCATAGAGTGAGGAAGCAGTAGGCTTGTTTTACCTGAGACCTTTAAGTGTCTTAGGCCTCAGTCACACCGACCGGTTGTCAGTACTGAGTGTTTGCCGGAGGTAAAAGTCTTCTTGTGATTGCTTTGGTGACTAAGAGATGTCTGTAGTTTGCGTAGAAAATGCTGACTTCTGCAAAAACTTGCCATTTGCCCTCCTAAATTATGGCAAAACTTGAAAATCTGTGATGCAAAGCAGAAGAAGAGAACATTCACCTCAAGAGTAAAAGTTGTGTCTTACTGGGCTTGACGTATATTCCAGTTGTAATATTTGCAGAAGCATCTACTGAAATGAGTCCAGCTGTCTGCAGAAACTGTGAATGACCCTAGACTTACAGTGCAGTTAATGCATACAGTTATATGTGCAGTTTCTCCAGTGACTATCTTTTGAAGCTCCTAGCACCTGCAGTGTAGTGTTTTTCCCATCAATATTTTAAATTCCAGGAATCCTGGCTTCTTTTTTAGCTATATAAGGCTGTTAAACTCTTTCAGTTCAAGTCAGCCACACGTATAATCTCCTTGTGGAAGGAGGAGCACTGCAATCCTCTTTTTGCCAAATCCTAATCCTTTTTTTCAACATCGAGTAGTAGCATTGCTGCCCTGTCTTAACATGATCCTGCATCCTTTTTCTTACAGTTGCTTCCTTATGTAAACACACAGGGGGCTTAATTCACATCCCATTATTCCCCCATTAGTATTCTGTGCTGTACTGTGCATTAAAGCCTTTGTTGAATACTGTGGGGATAGCTGGAGATGAGCCCAGTGTTAATCTGTGATTTATGTGGTTCGGTGAGCGTTTGGACCGGCCTGATGAGAGCGTCATGCTCCATCTGCCCATTGTTGGCTGACTTGAGTGGAGAGCTGCCCTCAAGCCTCCAGCCTCTCATCTTCCTGCTTCACTCTGTCTCAGCTCCTGTCTCATTATTCCTCTTCTCCTCAAGTCCACCTCCATTGTGACAAAAACAGCCCACTGCACTGTTTCCCATTGTCCTCCAGCTCTCCTTTCTCTATAAATCTTTCTTCTCAACCTCCACATGTCCTTGTAGAAGAGCACAAAATGTACCTTCTTCCTGCACCGCCATGCGTCACTGCCGCTCTGTGCACAGTGTCACCGATTCCTCCAGCGTGACACACAGGGAAGGAGGGACAAGCAGCTACTTAGCAGATCACAGCGACAGCATCAGCAAGCCGCCCGGTGTGGACAGTCAGAGCAGGGATTTCAACAGGATGATGGGTCAGAGAGGTTATGATCTTCATGAATATTAGTCATTTTTAGAAACAACATAAAACACTGTTTGGTTGGGTTGTAACTAGAAATATTTCTGTTTGTTTTGTTTAAATTATTGATTTTACGGAGGTGTCTATCCAGAGAGGGAGGAACGGGGAGTACAGCAGAGCCTGTAAAGCCAGTGAAAACAGCTGTATAATCACTGAGGCGTCTGACTTTGCAGACATTTAACAGGCTACACTACAAAGTGTGACGTGGAGTTTGAGAGATGTTGGTGTTGAACAGTCTGTGAGGATCTTGTGCTGCTTCTACATGGGATTGATGAGAAAACAACTAAACAAAAATACCTCTCTCAGTCCAACACAGAGTCATCCGAAGGATACTTTAAATCTATTTCATGTTATCTGCATTCCCAACGAGGTGAAACTTTACATTGTCAGGTATGGATCTTGCAATTAAGATTGAAACCCAAAGATTTAGTGCCCTGCTATAAGAAGTCACTTGGTGACAGTGGGGAAGAAAAACTCCGTTCTTACAGGAAGAGATCAGCAGAACCAGGCGCAGGGAGGGGAAACCATCAGCTCTGACTGGTGAAGAGACAAAAGAAAAGCCTAGAGAGATGACGAACATCGAACAGGACAAAACTACAGAGGGAGAGGACAGAGCAGTTAATGACAGTGATGGCTCACAAATGCATTGGAGCTCAATCTGGGACAAAGATAAAAAGATTTTTTATATTTCAAAATTCTTCAAATATGTTTTTTTTTTTTCATTTTTCTTAATTTGACATAACAAATTTTAAAAAAGAAAGAAAAACTACTAATTCTGATACTAGCAGCAGAAATAGCAAATGAGCTGGTTATTATTCCACTTTTCTGCTCTGCTCGATATACAACATATACAACATGCCTCATTTAAACATTCATACACATTCATACAAACAGTTTTTTCTATGTCTAAGTGCTTTCAGTCTTACAGTCACACTCTGATGAAGGCATCAGGAGCAACTCGGGTTTCAGTGTCTTGTAGAATGATACAGCCAGGGATCAAACCCAGCACCTGAGCCTTCCGATTAGTAGAAAGACAAGGATGTCATGGTCTGCGGTGGTTGGCTGGAATTTCCATAAGGCTCCTGAACCTACCTGGGATCCGCCCCTGGGCAGGGCCACCTCCTCCAGCTCCTGCACACCTGGAGCCAATGGCAGTCAATCAAGCCAGAGGGATTTAAGCCACACGTTGATGTTCATTCACCGCCAGTTCGTCATCAACCCATTTGCTGGCTTCATCTTGGCTCACGCGCTACCTCCGGACTCAGGATACAAAAGCAATCATTTTAAAAATCACTCTGTGCCTCACCTGCCTGCCCTCCTACAATCACACTCCATCTGAAGAACCCGGATCTCAGGTCAGCCTTGCCACGCCACTCAGCTTCCCTGGATTCTCGTCACTCCCCTCTCAACACTCTGTGTCCCCTACTGCAGCGGTCCCCAACCTTTTTTGCGCCACGGACCGGTTTATGCCCGACAATATTTTCATGGACCGGCCTTTAAGGTGTCGCGGATAAATACAACAAAATAAAACTAGTACCGGTACCGAAAAAAAGAAAATTTATTCCTAACACACGTGAAAAGACCAAGGAAAACCGAGTAAACGATGGAAACGATAACAAAATGACGCTGAAAACCGATAAAAACCCTGAAAACTATACATTTCACACCTGAGCCTCAACTCTCGCGGCCTGGTACCGGTCCGAGGCCCGGGGGTTGGGGACCGCTGCCCTACTGCAATGTGACTGTTCCCTGCTCAGCTCCACTCTGCATCTCAGGCCCCATTCCCTCGCCACGTTTCCCAGGCCACGCCACGTCTTATTGTTTTTTGTCCTTGCTACGTTTCTAGCGCTTAAGCCTAATAAAATATTGTTAAACCATCTGCTGTCTCTGCTCTGGGTTTCTGCGCCCGAGTCCAGTTCAGTACAGACTACTCGGTCCTGTGACAAAGGATGTGTTTCCACCTGGTTTCCTCTAACATTTGTGGGTGTAGTCTGTATCAAAGGACCATCAGGACTCTGCTTATGATGGACCCATAGATGATATTCATTAACTCATCAAAAATAAGAACAAAAAAATCATTGGTGCATTTTTTTGAAAGCACACAGGAAGATGCGTGCGTTCATTTTGGCCTCACAGCTGTGGAGATGTCATCAACTGTTTTTTCAGCTGGGGTTAAGGCAGAGGTGTCGAGCATGTGAACCCGGAGCCCAGAACTGCCCTGCCAAAGGGTCAGAAAATGTGAAAATTACATTTTCAGCATTTATTTCTTAATCAACCACACTGAGACGTCCTGAAAGTGAGATGTGCCACTGTAACTGCACATAGTTTTCTTCTTTGCCTTCTTCTTTTGACTGGGCTGGATGTGGTCCACAATGTCAAATGAGTTTGACCAGAGACTAAAAGTCAGGAAATCTAAATGTATGTCATGAAATAGAAATAACAAAATATAAATTTCCCAGAGACTAATTCAGCGACCGTTTTGTGGACACAGTCTAAATGCAAATAACGTTTAATTTCAGTGAAACAAAACCCAGAGCAGCTGTGGTTCGAGGGTGGAGCGGATCATCTGAAGGTCGGTGGTCTGCATGGTGAAGTATCCTTGCAAGAGATACTGCTACATAAATCCAAGGACTTTTACTGCTTACCGTTGTGAAAAGCAGGGAAATAAAATGCACCTAAATTATCGCACAAACTCTTTGAACAGTAACATGTTTCTGTGTAAGCCCTGAAAGTGTATAGTCGAGAAACTTGCCGAGCCCCAAACCGGAGTGAGATCATCATTTTCTGTGGCTCCGTGGGGATATTCAGCCTGATTTAGTATTAATTACTCCCGTGATTATAACTGTGCAAACATTTTCTTTATTTTAGGGAAGCAAGTTGAAGCAGACTTACACAACCATCTCTAATGTTTTCCTGTCTGTCTTAGCCTCCAAGCCTCATTATTAATGTGTGTGGTGGTGTCTTTAAAAGGTTTAATCTCCACGCTGTAGCTCACCTGCTGCTCCTGTGTTTATTAGTGTTGACAGGAGACTTTTTACCTCTTTTGCACTGAAGCCATCGGGGACTAAATGCAGGATTTTTTCTAATGAAGCTGAAGTGTTGCGTTAATGAAGCTACCGAGGGCTTCACGGGTTCTCAGGAGGTAGATGAAAAGCTTTTACTGGAAGTCTCACCTCGGAGATTGCACAGTAATGATGACTGACATGATAGCAGGATATCACGTATTTGACAAAAAGCAGCAGTGACAGCATGAGGAGATTCGTGTGCAGAGGTTTTTGGGATAATTACACGCTAATAAGCATCACAACTTTATGTTGTTTTTCCTCCTTTGTGTGTTGCAGCTCTGCCCCTGCAGACAGATTCCCAGTCCATCCAGAATGGGGACAAATCTTTGGGGAAAGACCTCCTGACTCCAGAGGACTCAGCCGTCTCAGACCTTTCTCCCAAAACAGACTCCAGCTCCAAAACAGAGACCCTCGTTAAGACAGATGCCTCCTCCAAGACAGACGCTCGGCCATCCACGCCTGGCTCAAGCAGCAGCAGCCCTCAGCCCAAGAAAGGTAGACTGAGCTGTCTGGAGCCTTGTTTGTGGCAGCGAGGACAGAGAGTCAGTCTCAGTTTAGCAACTCAGGGGACTTTTATGTCTCTACACTGAAGATGTAAATTGAAAGGAGGTCAAAGAGTGATGGGAATGATGTACAGCAAGGTGGTGGTTTTGTGGACTGTGTACAGAAAAATTTATTTTATACAAGACGACCTTCTAGTGTTACAGGCCCTGGTTTTAGTCTCTGTGATTTTAGTGGTTTTGGAGTATTTGAGTTCTTCTTAAGATTTTTGTAGGGGTTTAATTATATCTAGATTGAGGTTTTGTTTCTTCTTTTGATTTCATTTTCATCCTGGTAAGCTTGGGTATTATTACTCGTGCTATTTGACTATTTGAGCTGCAGTCTTTAGGAAGTATTTAGCAAGTTTTGCCCCTTTTTATTTTAATCTCTTCATTATTATAACAGTGAGTCTGATTTCTTGTTTTACTGTTGTTGTTTTTTTAAGTTTTACTTACTTTTGGCTTTTCTGCTAATGAGTTTGTTTTCTGACCCTGTGTTTTGGGTCATGTTTTCTTTATTATTTTAGTATCTCGAGTTTAGTTTATGGTTCCTGTCTAGTTTGCATAGTTTTGAAAACCTGTTATGATGGTTTATTGTTCTAGTGTTTGTGTTCTTGGTCTTTATTTAGCCAAAGACAAAGACACTATCTTCTTTAGACAAAGAAAGTGACAAGAGATGATAGCAACTTATGAGCCTGCTGTGAGCGGGTCCAGTGGTTTCCAGTGAGTGCTTTTTAGCCTGAAACCAATGATGTACAGATGATGTCTTTAAGTTACTTCAGAGTGGTATGAACTAACAAATATAGAAGAGCAGGCTGTAATTCTTCCTTCACAGTACATGGATAACACTTAAACTGCGAATTATCTTTAAAAAGAAGAGAAGAAGTGGTAAAAGCAGATCTGTGGGGGTGATGGGATCACCACTGCTGACTACCCACTTCCTTTAAAGGAGTCAACTGAGGTGAAACACCAAAAACCACAGAAACAATTGTTTTTGGTGTGTAAACAGCTAAACAATAGTTCTAGACAGAGTCCAACAAACAAGTTAACAAAAGCCTTTCTGTATTTGCTCCAAAGTTGGATCAGAATGAAAGTTTTTTTCTTGATTAACTGTGACTTCATAAATGACGAGAGGTGGTTAACGTAAATTTAAGGTAAAATTGTCACTGAAAATGGGGAGGCTGCAGAGTTTGTCCTTCAGCTTCCTTAAAGTCAGAGTCTCCTGAGCTCCTGCCTCTGTGGACGTATCGTGGCTTGTTTGTTTTAGACATAAAGGGGAATTCCAGTGATTTTACACATCAAAGGCGGTTTTCGGGTCTTCTGAGAGCGCTGCTGCTCATGTGAAAAAAAGTTGTTTAAAGCGTTTTGTGTCTCCAGAGGGAGCTGCATGAAGTCTGCCTCTGAAGCTGGTGTTGTACAGGCACAAAGAAGGGAGACCTCTGTAGTCTGCTGCATTAGCTGCTTGTGGCATAAATCAAAGACTGCCAGGTCTGTAAAGCTGTTCTCACACGTGCACTTCGGCTCTTAATTTTTCAAGAACTTACCTGAAAGATGGTGAGAACAGAAACGCCCAGTAGACTGAGATCGCACGTTATCTGGTCTTTAATCTGCTCTAACCAGATCCCTCACTCACAGTTAATCTATATGTCAGAATATTACAAAGTAAGAAGTGTTGACTTCTGTTTACTGCAAAACCACGCAGTATCTGAAGTACCGCAACCACCGTTGAAGCAGACAGCTTCCTGCTAATTTGAGTTGTGGAAAAAATATTTACCTTTTCAAGAAATTGTGTGCATGTGCACCTCTAAGTACTGGGCAATCAAAAATAGCCCAGTACTTAGAGGCAATATCAAAAGAGCAGCAGAGGACATTTCAGAGTGTCTGTGTGTTCATGTAGAGTCAGTTTTGTAGGACTTGGATGTAAATAAATTCTTTCATTTTAAATATATGCAAAATATATTAATGCAGATGCATGAATATCTACAATTTAGACTTTAAAGTAAAAGTCTCATGCAGTCTGTCCATGGAGTGGACCTGCCAACCCTGCCTGACACATCCGACCCTGTTCATGTCGCATGGTGAGTAATGTACGACGAGATAACGTGTCTCGCTTTGCAGCCCACTGAGAGTCAGATGGTTTTGCGCCTTCTGTTATTCACATGAAGATCGTTGCCGGAGTATTTTTAGCCCATCCCACACACGTTGAACAGTTAATGCGAGAACTATTGTGCTTCTTTACAAAGTACAACCAAGATCTGGGATTAACGCTCTTTTCTCCAGCCCTTTCCGTGTTTCCTTCTGTCTCGGTATTAAAGATAAGCTGTACCACTCCAGCTGCATATAAACAGTCACAGTAATACTATCCTCTGCTTCTGATTGCTGGTGAATTCAGGAGAATCCACAGTCTGTGGGAGAAACTCAGCTCACAGGCTTTCAGGACACAGCATCAAGCAAATAGGACATTATGACCATTTAGTGCAGTTTATACTTGCTATGAAGCCTCTGCAGATCCACCTTTACCCCTCAAAGCACACTTGCACATGCTCCTTACACAGTTTCAAGGTGAATGTCATTGATCTGTGGAAAAACAGGCCGCATTTGGGGTGCTTATTATTACAGTCGAACCCCAATTTCAGGCAGTGCCATTTAAGTGCGAGGTCAGAACGGCTTTAATATCGTGTTAAAATGACAAATAAAAATGAGTTAGAGCTTCAGCATTAGCAGAACTGAACCCTTTTCTTCGCCTGCTGTGAGGCTTTCATTAGTTGTTAAAACAGGAGTCAGCATTTTCTCTCTGCGTCGGCTGTGGGGTTCATTAGTTTTCTGATCGAGACCGGCTCTTCATGTTCATCATTCACTGCAGAGAGTGGACTATTCACGCTATCCGTTTTTCTCATGTGTGGACATTCACATGCTTTCTCTTCTAATGGAAGTTTCACTCTGTTAGTGAGCCATTCCCACAGGACAGCTGGTCATGGATGTGGAGTACAGTATGGGGTGGAGGTGGAGGTATGTGGTGGTGGCGGCGATGCATTAAGTGACGTCTCGGTGATACGAGATCTGCAGGCTCACTCTGGAGATTCGCTCTTCTCTGTTCTTATTACGCCTGCATACAGCCATGTAGGATGCTCTCTGCAAGGTGGTGTTGGGGGGGGGGGGGGGTGTTGCCATGGAGATGGGCTGAAGTGGTGCTAGGTCCTCTGTGATTGGTTTAGAAGGCGTAGCATACATATTGCATAGCACAGAGAAGAACCACAAAAGGAGACGGGATCGGCGAGCACCCCAGGAGTCCCGTTTTTTTCAGCAGCTCTTCAGTCACGGCCTCTCGGAGTCAGAGAGCTACGCAAATCCTCTCGTTACACCAAAGTGTATCAAGATTCAGGCTAATTACTGCTTCAGATGAGCGTGTCTGAACAGCAAATCACACACGGGAGTTTAATGTTGACCTTGAAACCGAATCAGGGTTCAGATGTGAATTACCTTCTTTTTAGATGTTAAATATTCCCAACATTGTTCAGAATTCATTCTAAAAATCATTATACAGCACAAGATTGAGAGAAACTGCTCTTAAATCTGGGGTTACTGCAGGGGATAGTCATGGATCACTTGGCATACTGCAGCAGGTTGAAGACGCTGTATCTGGGGCAGTTATTGTTTTTGGGCTCTGTACAGAAACCTTATCTCATCTATTTCACTGACCCTCGGTAGATCTGTGTCTGGGATATTCTGGGCATATTCTTTTATAGAGATGCTATAAAAAGAGGAGCTGTGGCAGGCAACGCATCCTGAGCTTAAATCTGTTCTGAAACAGCAAACTTGGAGGGAAATGCGTAACATTTAGGGAAAAATAACATTTTTAAAACCTAATTTCTGTCAGATTTGACTGGTTCAGCAGTTCAACAGGAGTGATTATGTCTGAGTGATCAATGAAATTAAAGTTAAATGAGATAATGCTTCATAAAAGCTTCCTAAATGCTTTTCAAGATGGGTGATGAATGGTGAGACTTGTTTTGGTTTGACTTTCTATTTTTCTGGTTAGAATGCTTTCTAGAATAAATTTTAGATTTTCGTAGATTTTCATAGTGGAGACGTATGACACAACAACAATCAAGCTCTTTCCTTTTTTGACAGTAAGGTCTGAATTATGCTTCAGCTTTAAATCCATATTGTAACTAAGGGCATAACCAGAAACTCCTTTTAACCCTGTAACACTGTAACCTTCCACTTAACCTGACATGCACCTCCTGAGAAATGTAACCACATGTCAGGTCTGCACGACTTTAATAGCGTGGAAGGTTGTGGTGTAAGGTCAAGAGGGGTTTCCAGTTCTGCCATAAGTTTGGACAGAAAGTCTAAATTAAGCTTTACCGTCGGTTGTTCTCTGCTCTCCACACCAGAGGATTGTTGAATCCCTCTCAGTATCAGCTCCTATCATTTGAAACTGGACCACTGCTTGATTAATTGATCAATTGATTGGTTGGTTTGTCTACATGTCTTGGGTGTACTGCGTGAACAGGAGTAGCCTGAGCACAAGATCCTGAGGGACTCCAGTGCTGAACGTCGAGTGGAGGAAGCGTGACATCCAAACTACTTCTTTATGTTATAAATCTGTAGCATAGTAAGAGGAAGCACATTAAAATAAGTAAATACATGTTTCTTTTGGTGTTGTTTTAAAAATAAGTTGCGTTTTTTATATCACAATCATCATTACGACTCTCAGGATGGCTTTTTAGAAAACAGGTTTCTCATATACTCAAATAAAGTCCACGAGTTGCAAGAATTGTGCCGTTTAGTTTGGGTCTGCTTGGGGTTTATAACTCATGACTTTCTTCACACGATGTTTACTGGGATTCAGATTTTAGCCATTTCAAAGCTGAGACTCCGTAGCAGTAATCAGCTTTTTTCACTATAGCTCTGCCTCTGAAGCTGGTGTATATAGTACTGTAGTATTATACACACAAAATCATAGTAATACTACAATTTTTAGTGTGTAGGAAACCAGAAATGTTTTCCTGCTCTCTTAAGTCTAGAGTCTACTTCTCACATACCAGAAAATGATCAATAACTCTGCAATCTTTTAGCTTATTGTTTTATAAGTTTAGTGAAAATGAGATGATAAATACAACTTGATGTGAAAATATGCGTGTGTTTGTGAAGTAATTCTTTTTCTTTTCTCCCTTACAGACTCAGTGAGCTCGGAGCAAAGACAGAAGCTCGCGAAGGAGCGGAGGGAGGAAAGAGCCAGATACATCGGTAAGAAATGAGCAAGCAACACGATGGACTCAGCTGTCAGCTCCACAAACCACTGCTATTGGATGCATGAAGCAGGGATTTCTTGTAACCAACTTAATGTGTCCACATCTTTTATCTTTTGTATCCCTCTTTGTGAATCTGTCACTCTGCTCTGAAGTGACTGACGGTTATTGACGTCTCTTATTGTTTCTTCCTGCATGGCGCTCAGAACAGCAAACTCAGCTGCAAGGTAAGGGGCTTCACTAAAAGCTTTCGCAGCAGTCATGCCATGTGGGAATAATCAGCATCATTATGTGGATCCTTTTTCCTTTCTGCCGTGCCCGTTCTTCTCCCCTCCATCACCGATCGCTTTGGTTATCTGTCGCCACTCGGTGGAACTTTTGAACTCCGTGATCGGTCTGCAGCCTCGTTTTTGGTTTAAATGTATCTGCTCCTATCATGTTTGAATCTATTTTGGCTTTTGTGTTTTTGCATTCCCACCCAGCGTGCATGCTCCACACCTATAATTTGGGTTTTACTTTGTGGCTGCAGAACGAAACTTCTCCTTATAAAAACACAGAGGCCGGTCCAAACACATGAGAAGCGGAGGACGTCTCCGAAGCGCAGGCGGCCAATCGGAGCAGAGCTTAGTGGGCGTTTCCCAGCAGAGACGTCCCATAGAGCCCAAGGCAGTTGGCGTAAAAAATGAGCAGTCATTACCATGAACTGAGACCAGGCCTCGCAGACAGATTAGATTTAATTACTGCCTACATTAGTATCAGTTATGTGGTCATGCTGCAGCAGTTAAAGTTAAACGTCGCTGCCTTTTTATCGAGAATATCCCAGGTTCAGACGCTCGGAGCTAAGTTTCGTTTTCAGCCGCCTGCCCCTGCGCGTAATTATGTGGCAGTGTTAAGCCTTTCTTCAGTGTGGAGCCTGCAGTTTGTTGCACACAGTATGCAGGTGATGCCTTATATATGACAGCTTGTTATGTAACTGCAACTGTGCTCTAGATATTTTGTGCAGAGATGAGCATGTGAACGCAAGTTCCGAAGCGTTAACCTGACATATTTTTCAGTCCTGTTATGGATAATTAGATTTTTTCAGGAGTAGGATTTAAGGAGGAGTGAAGACGTCTTTCTCGCTGTTGATGAAGTGCAGACGTGTGCGTGTCGTTGGCTCATTAGCGAAGATGAGCCGCAGTAAACCGAACTAAATATAAAACATGTATTTGTGTCAGACCATTGCTGCATCCTTGCATAGCTTAGTGCAGTTTTCCTGTTGCTGGTTAACTCATAAACAAAGACATTTCATGCCGTTCCTTCAGCTGGATCCAGCCTGTAACACTCCCGCATCTTCACCCATACTTACCCGTCCATCTTTTTTCCATTCTTTTCATATAAAGTGTGATATGGAAGCTGATTGAAGACGAGTAAGTGCTGCGTAAGATGAAGGCTCTTAAATTGAGAAACGACTGATTGCTGTCTGATCGTTACCCGGAGAAATGAGCCACAGCAGTGTGTGTGCACAGAAAAACTGGCATAGGCTGGAGGGTGCTGGAAAAGACAGCAGGGAACTTCAGCTTATTTACTGTTACCAGGATTAAAGTGTAATGAACACAGTGTCTGCCGTCTGTTTTACCCGTTTTGTTTGGGTGCTGCTGTTAGAGGCCTTTAAAGATCTTTAGCTGATTATATACTATTACAAATAAAGAACTGACTTTCAATAACAGGCATAAATTACATTTTCTTTTCCAAAATAACATTTAAAATAATATATTAATGATATGCTGGCGTCTAATGCTTATGCTTTAGCCAGGCATGAGGCACAGCTCCAGGGATTTTGGTCCAGACTGAAATATTATGACAACAGATGGATGGATTGCCATGATATTATCTCCCAGAGAATACCTCTTATAATTGTGGTGATTCCCCTCTTCTCCCTCTTGCACCAAATGCAGACAAATCGTTCAGGTTACTGGTAAAACATCTCCACAGAGTTTGTATACAGAAATCTGTGGTTCCTGAAGGATGAGCTATTCCTCAGGATGAGCTTTAATAACTTTATCAAACTTTTTATCTGGCACCTTCACAGCTTCAGATGCCTGCAGAATTAATCAGTCTTAGCTCTATTTCATGTTAAGCACTAAGCAGCAAAAATTAGCATTCTAACCCACCAAATAACAAACATACGGTAATCAATGGTAAAATGCATTATCCATAAATGTGCTGAAAGAGTTAAAATCACTGTAAACCCACAAAGCACCTTTTTAAAGTGGACTTCTTATGCTTTTCCTTATTTTCTGTCATATAAAGTTATACTGATGGAGTGTTGGATGCTCATATTAATCATGGCCGAAGATTCAAATAAGGAGGTCAGCATATGTAGAAGGAGCCCAAAGCTCAAGCTTAAGACAGTTTTTCTAGTCTTGGTCTGTGTTTGATGTCAGTGAGAGCACTTTTTCTTTAGCCCCACCCACATACTGTCCAAAACGTCAGCTTATGAGGGGCAGCCAATCAGAAGAACGCTGGCTTAAAACTCTAGGAGCTAGCGCAGTTTGTTTCAGACAGATAATGAACAGAGGGCTTGTACCAAGACTCAAAAAATGATACATTTTGACTATTTTTAAACTGTAATTAATGCAGAACTACTTGAGTCCAAGAGTAAAAAAGATTAAGCCATAAAAGGTCATAATAGCTCCCCTTTAAGGTGCCAAATAAGGAAAAGGGACTCATTTGTTTATATAGCAGTAATTCGCAGTATTGCAGAAGCAGCTAACACGTGAGACCTAAATAAACTGTTTCAAACTGATATTGTTTTTTGTAAATAATTCTCTTTCTTTCTGTGGTGACCCTGCAGCTGCAAAGAAGGCTCAGTGGCTGCAGAAGGAGGAGAAGGCCCGGCGTCTGAGGGAGAATCAGCTGGAGGAGCGCAGGAGGAAGCTGGAAGAGCAGCGGCTGAAGGCGGAGAAACGTCGAGTGCTGCTGGAGGAGAAACAGAGACAGAAGCTAGAAAAGAACAAGGTGAAAAAGTCAAGCTTCCCATTTATCTGTTTGGTTCTTAACGTTGACATCTGAATCGTCCCAAAATAGACTCTGTAACAAACACTGCATATTTGAACCCTTTCATGTTATTTTTTAGGTTGATTTTGATGATTATCACTCAGCTGTTGGAAGAAGCAACAAATACTCAAAAATAATATTTATGTCCAGTCACAGAATACGTTTCTGCTCTGCTTAAATTGAGCGCTAAATAGGATAAGGGAGTGTTTATGTAACTAAAACACTCTGCTGTACACAGTTTTTAGTATTCAGTGATTTTTCCTGGGACTTCAGATTGATAAATTTTACTGTCTGACTGTGGAAACACTGCTTTGTTGGATAACAGCACCATGCAGCAGTAACTATTAGTGTTGCCATCACAGAGAGGATGCCAAGCATTCAGCAAACAAGCTGCACAGAAGTGTTGGATGGACAAATTAATTGCTGACATCATAAAGTATTCCCATTATGTAACTAATGAGCTTCAGGGCCTTTTTACACTCGATCCAGTTAGGTTTGGCTTCACATTACAATTATGCAAGTGCACTAAGGAACCCTACGTGACATCTAAGCCTCCTGTCTTCCTTGCATACGTTGGCTGCATCTCATTATACTTTTGTGACCTCATTTACCATGCTTTTGCATGCTGTCATTTTGAGTAGATTAAAATAAATGAAGAGATTCACTTTTTACAGGTTTACACACTGCTGCTGTGATTTAGCCTCTTTCATTCTACCTGAAAATCCCTGTTAGGGGATCCTAGTAAACTCATTTAAAGCTCAGATATTATTTCTAGAGTGGCTTTGTGTGACTCAAAATTCAAAATGATCCTTATTTACTTTACACTGGCCCTAGTTGTAGCTCCCAATTACATCCACTGTCTAAAACAAGCAGTTTAAGCTATATTTCCCCTGCCTTTAAGCCAGGTTTATTTTGATTGGCTGCTGCTACCAAATGGAAGGTTTTAACATCAGGTGGGTGGGGCTGCTGGGCTCACACTCAGAGTACAAGAGATTATCATATTAAAGATATCTACTCTAATTGACGTCACATCGGGCCAAGAGTAGAAAGAAACAGCGATTACGTCATAGTTTTAACCTTTGGCCATGTTTTAAAAGACTGTGCAGCATTAGTATAGTATACAGACAAGTGACCAATAGCCACGTGACATTAACCTGTCCACTCTTTTGGACATGTGACAATCATGGTGACAATATAGGAGGATTAAGTGAATAAGACCCCAGCCTCACAGACATACAGACCAGTCAGTAACCCCATTGTACCCGCCTGCTGCTAGTGGAAAATTGTTGGCAAAAAAAACATTGTGATTAGCTTGGTTGTTAGCATTTTGCTGCAATCATAGCTTGAATTGAACTCATGGACTTGCTGTTTGGAAACTGAAAAGTGTGATACAAACTGGAAATGGAGACCGTTTGCCTTCAAAGTAAAAGTTTAAAACATGTTGGCCACAGGGTTGAGGCACAGCTTTTACTTTGAAGGAGAACCTTATCCACTTCCAGTTTCCTTTGCACTTTTCTCAAGTTGTACTTATGCTGGGCTAGTAATTACCTATTAATTCTTACCACCAGCTGTCAGACCCTATAACACAGTTAAACATCCTTTTGGTTATCGAACACATCAGCTTGTTTGTTCACTGCACATTTTATACAGAGTCCTGTGCATTTTATACATGTCTCCGTACAATATTTCTATACATATTTCTGTATATTGTTACCTGTATATACGAACTTCAGTTGCGTATGTATATATGACCATCTTGTGTCTTCCTTTTATATTTTATATTCCCCTTGCTATAAGAGCTGTGTAAAACCCAAATTTCTCATCTGTGGAATAATAAAGGTCTATTCTATTCTATTCTATTCTAATAATTAAGCTGTTAGGCTGTCATTTCCGGTGCATATTTACTATAAAGATGTCATAGTTTAACACTGACTGTGTGTTTCTTCATGTAGGAGAGATATGAGGCAGCTATCAAGAGATCGACCAAGAAGACTTGGGCCGAGATCCGCCAGCAGAGGTGGTCCTGGGCAGGCGGACTAAACCAGACTTCCCGCAGAGAGAGTGAGTTTCAGATGAACCTAAACTATAATTATAATGATAATAATAACAGTAATACAAGCACATATGTATGTTGTTTTCTCTGTTAACTCAAGTCTTTGTGCTGCACAGACTTGTGACTCACTGCTTCAGCTGATGCAACTCAAGGAAATAGCCCATGAAGGGTTTGCTGTCACAAGGGTGGGGTACCAGAGGCAGATGACCTACCCAGTAATTTATGATTATACCACTCGTAATTCCTCACTGTTGTTTGGGCAAAAATCAGTCCTGAGCGTCACAGTTGTTCATTTAAACTCAGAAAGACGAGCTTGAAGGTAGCCGTCACGCTCACGTTTCATTAGATCAGAAGTGTGAAGTGTGTTTTTTCAGGGAGCTGTGAACTTATTTCCCCGTTTTCAAACTTCTGTTAATGCTGTGTGACGGGGTGGTGCTGAGGTCAGCACAGTTACCTCTCCGCCAAAGTGTGAAAGGCCCTGATTGTGTGTGGAAACGTGAGTGATATTTTAGTTTTGGTAGCAGGAAGAAAGCTCGAGGTATTTACTCTGAAATGTGACTTCTAACTACACCCCCCCTCCCACACTTTCCCCTAAATTTCCTCCCCATTTCCCTCCAAATCTGACTCCAGATTAGATGATAGTGAGTCTAATCTCAGAAAACGGTGAGTCCCTGTTCACAGCTGCATGATCCAACCAAAGCAGCCCCGTCTCTTGTCAGCCCTCAGCTGGGGCCGCCGCCTGCACCCCGGCCGCCTTGTGAACAGTTGTTGTCTGTTGCGTTCTCTCCGGTGCAGGCAGATGCTCGGCCTCCACGGTCAACTTGCCGAGACAGGTGGACCCTGTCATTAACAACAGGCTGTCCAAGTCCTCTGCCACGCTCTGGAACTCCCCCAACAGAAGTAAGGACGACCCGACGTCAGTGTCCACCAGGCTTCCTCTTCCCTCTCCCTTTCCCTTCCAGTTCATCCCCCTCCTTTTCCACCTTCCCCTTCTCCTCTTACCCTAATCTGGTTTTGTTTTATTATAACTGTCGTCTCTGGTGGCCTGCCTGCCTGCCTGTGCTTGGTGACTGGTCATTTACCACCTACTCCCTCCTCTTAATCACGCTCTCGGTCTCGTGTGCATCGTGTTTTGTTTTGTTTTTACTTTTTTATTTAATTTCAGTTGGTGGCTTGTCATTGATTTGAGTCTCCTCTGCATTTTTGATCAGCCTCCCTTTCACCTTGACATCACTGAGCCATATTTTGTGGTGTTTCATAGGCTTATAAGTTCACATCTTGTCACCTCCTTTTTGGTTGTCCCCTCCACTGTACTGTTGGTGGTTGGCTGTGGTGGTGGTGGTGATGGTGGTGATGGTATAGGTGAAAGGTATAGTGTGATTGTTGCAAGTGAATCAAGTTTAGCAACTAAATGCAAATATATATTTTTATGCTGCCTTAAACTATACAATATTGGATTGTTTCCTTTGGTTTTACATGTTTATCGATATAATGGCTCAGTCACACTAGAGTAAAAAAGGACAGAAACTTCATCGCAACTAAGAAACATCAGTAGTGGTCCAGGGCAGCGGTCCCCAACCCCCGGGCCTTGGACCGGTACCGGTCCTTGAGTTGTTTGGTACCGGGCCGCGAGAGTTGAGGCTCGGGTGTGAAATGTATGGTTTTCAGGGTTTTTATCAGTTTTCAGCGTTATTTTGTTATTGTTTTTATCGTTAACTCGGTTTTCCTTGGTCTTTTCACGTGTGTTATGAATAAATCTTCATTTTTTCGGTACCGGTACTAGTTTTATTTTGTTGTATTTATCCGCGACACCTTAAAGGCCGGTCCATGAAAATATTGTCGGGCATAAACCGGTCTGTGGCGCAAAAAAGGTTGGAGACCGTTGGTCCAGGGAATCTGCAAGTAGTTTTGATCTCAAGGGTTTGACAGTAATAAACACAGACAGATTGCCAAAACATTGCAATCAATCTGTGCTGATGAGTGCTAATTAGCTGGGATGCATCTCTTTGCAATAGGGGGCGTTACTCAACTGGTTGTATTCTGATTATATGAGTGTAAAAAACCAAGGTTGCTGTGCACCCATGTCATTTAAATCGCCATCCAGCAGCAACAACTATTTGTAGAGGAACTTCTGTTTCAAGCCTGTAAGGTTATGGCTGGACTCTTACCATAAGTAGATACTGTGAATTTCTGTGTATGCTGACAGCAACAGCTTTGCAGCTAATGGCAACAGATTTGTTCATAATCACTGAATTGTTACAAACAGATTGCACATAATTGCTAGCTTGACTCTATTCAATCACAAGCTGGTAGGAGACTAATATCAGACTGACGCTGTTTTATTTGTTTTATCGCACCAAAAGCCACTTTGATGATGGCATCTGACTGCAAGACTAAAGCAAATGTTTCAAAGACAACAAGCTCACACGGTTAATAGTTTTGGTCATGCCACAGTCTCCGGCCATTATTTTCCCTGCACAATCTGATATCCCTGTGTTGGTGTTATTCTTTTATCATCATAATAATGTTGATCCAGGATCAACATTGCCATGATGGTGTCTGAGCATTTAGTTTAGCATTAGCCAAAAATTTTGAATGACCAAAATGAACTAAAACCAAGCTGAACGTTTGTTTTAGAAGAGTTTTATATAAGCAAATGCATTTTTTTCCCACATTGAAAAGCTACGACATCACCAATGTAATTAATCTGTTACAATTTTGATCCTGGACAGACATTATTATAACGATGCAGCTACAACACCAGTACGCAGATATCAGATACAGTTTTTTGACTGTAGTATAAGACATTTTCTCAGTTTCTTACTTTTAGGTTTATGTAAAGATACTTTTCAAGTATATATTACATCATTCCTCTTGTTCAAACAGTGCATAAAATTAAGCAACAACCTCTGCAGTTAAAATAAGAAACTCATCATGAAACTGCGCGAGCTAGCTCTGTAAGGTTCAACAAGAAGTTGAAAAGTTTTTTCTCCAAGATCGTGTTTATGCTTAAAAGTGGATTTTCTAATTTCCTGAATTGTTGGTATAACTTAAATGGGCGTTAGCACGATTATTTCTACACCGTGTGTGTGCACTGTGCACATAAGTCAAGCTAAACAGCAACATCAGCATGCTAACATGCTCCCAATGCTAACGTGCAGACTTTGAGCAGATATAAAATTCCCTTAGTTTACTGTGTTAGCATGCTGGCATGTTTTTATTAGTACTTAACACAAAGTTTTGCTTCAGAAGGAAAATGATAAAATGGAGTAGTTGGAAGCATAGCCATCAACCTGAGTTAGTATGACAGTTTCACCGTAGCTCATCAGTAACATGAAAAAACTACTTGAGTATTTCTGTCATTGCTGTTAATTATATTGTTGTTGTCACACACCACTTGACAGATCTAGGTTTGCTATATATATATTTATTTAAAGGTCTTGCATATTGTCTCAGACTTATATCCATTATATGTGTACTCAGCTGAGATTTCAGAGACCTTTTACTATAAACAAGCCACATTCACGCCGCTGCCAACCCCTCCAGCATCAAAATGCAAACTTTTTTCACACTTTAAAAGCAAAAAATAATCATAGACACAAATTAGTAAATTGAAAGTTGTGACCGTTTCACAAATTGCCACCAGAATTTGATGAAAATGCACAACAGATTTGGATTTTTCTTTTTTTGCTTTTATCCATTTGTTAAATTTGAAACATTGCTGTAGGTAATATTTTTTCATTCCATTAAAATAATATTTCAAATATCTGAAATTGTTGTTTGAGGTTGTAGAAAACTATAAGATGATTTTAGCATACCATGTAACAAATATGTAAAAATATTTCACTAAATATTCTTCTAAAAACTGGATTTTCAGGCCAATTGTAATTGTCTTTCGATTATTTAAGGAGTTAGTTAATAATAACAAGAAATGTTATTTTACAAGAACTGAATAATTTCAGGTAAATGCTGACAATTAGAAATTTAATCATAATAATAAATAGAAGTAGTCGCTTTAAGATATTTTTCAGCTTGTAACAAACTGAGCAGTTGTCTTTTTGTGAGCAGTACAATAGAATGTCTAAATTGCTCTATCAGACTTCTTTTATCAATCTCCCGAGTTCCCACATACACACATTAGCGACACTGTCTTCATCTCATTTCGTCACGCCTCATGACGTGTTATTATTGATCGTATCACCCACGGCGCAATCACCAGCTCGGTTATCGGCTCGCTCGCCTACACAATACAAATTCAGATTTTGTGCTTGATCATCACTAATACAGACACTCCGATACTGCAGGAACATGAAAGGACGGTCGATAGCAGAGCTGCTGTCTCTGGGCCAGTTTGCAGAGGGTGGCGGGATGGTGACGTTTACAGATGCAGGTACCTCGAGGTGAACGATCAGCAGGCGGCAGCTCAGCCTCCCTTTGCCGCATTGGAGAAGGAAGAGGAGGAGGGAAAACACTGTTGCTTAGCAACAGGAGGTAGTCGGGTTATCAGTTTGTCATAAAACATGCTGTGAGAAGGATCTGTCCTGTGTGCAGCAGAGGTGACTGCCTTTACGGTGGAGGTTTAAGAGTGGCGGCATCTCGAATGAGTCGTAGCAGCTCTGATCATACTGACCCTTGTGTACGTGTGGTGTTTGTCTGTAGGTGAGGTGTCTCACACTCTGGCTGGTGTGTGTCATTAAAACAGAGGAATGAAAAGAATCTGAACGTCATCGTCACACATGGACGAAGCCTCTCTAAAAAGCATGTTGTTGGTTAAAATTACTGGACGACAGACAGGAAGTCGCCAAAAACCCGACCAGCTGTCGTAAATTGACGGACGTCACAGTGAGACTCTGTCTGTCTGTGGGGTTTTGGACCAAACAGTGAAAGCAAGACTGTCAAACTCATTTTAGATCCTGGGTGTGATGTGCAGCCTAATTTCATCTCGAGTGGACGGAACCTAAAAGCGTTTGCTTAAATCTTTAATTTTTTCCCAGTAACCAAAAAAGCTTAAATTAAAGTTACCACTTTTTACATTTAAACAGCTGACAACAGAAAGTATTTCACCCAACTTTTCTCATTTAATAATGAACCATAAAAACAACTTCTCTATATCTAAAAATACTTTTAACCTTTCAGACATTTCCACTGTTGAGTATTCGGGTTGGCATCACCACGAAAGGCTTACCATGTTTTTGTACTTTTGTTTTTTACCATTATTAAAAGGTAACAGTAACTAAGGGGTTTACTCCAGTTTTCACACTTAAATGATACAGTTTGCTGAGCTGTTTTTGGCCCCCGGTCTGCATGTTTGACACCAGTAGGCGATGTTATTGAGACAATAACAATATCGAATTACCAAGTGATGCTGGTAGAAGTGAAAGTACGAGTTCTGCTTTCTTCTGTCATTTGTTAAAAGTGGCATCATGTTTATAAGGCTGTGGTTTTACTTCAGTTTCTTTTAGTTTAATAATACTATTCACAGAAAATTCTCTGGAAAAACAGCTGAGTTTAAGCCAGGGAAAATACAGAGTACATTCATCTTTTATATATTGTGGAAAAACTACTTAAAGCTTACATATTGGTACAGTGTAATAATATGTGTTAGTCATTTAGATAAATACTAAAAATACATAGTTTTTCTTACAATATGCTGCATGGATTAGAAAGAAAACCATCTAAGAAGCAAGGAAGGCTAAATGTTAAAATGTTCACATTAATAGTAGAAATTGTCATTATGTAACTGATTAGATAATTAGATTGTTGTTATTGGTGCTTTAACACAACACTGTTTACTGCTTTAAATATTGTAAATCATCATTATCTATAATCTATAAATCATTAAAAATGTTGTATTCAATGTTTGCTGTTTTAGTTTCAGCGTATACATACACCGCCCAGTTTTCCTGACGTCTTTATCATCAAACCTTGACTAAAACCACGTGTACGTGCGCTCCTGTGAGTGCCACTTATTCTTTCTTTCTCCCACCCTTTATTACAATCTGTTGGATTATATCCTCCTGTTGCTGCACGCTGACCCTTTATCACATGAGACTCGCTAAAGAAGCACGCAGAGCCATGTTCAGGTCGGAGGAGTGCGTCTGTGCTTGCAGGACAAACAGCACAGAAACTCTGAGGGCTCTTAGCAGTTAGTGTGGGGTCGTGTAAATGGCCAAAGTGGGTCTTACCTGATTTTGTTTTTGAGTGGTAAGTCGTAAAAATGAACTGGGGACACTCCTCTGTGTGTGTGGGGTTTTTTTTTTAAATATTTGATGTCTTTGTGCACAACATGTTCAGGCGTCCATCCTGTATGACTTCTCTTCAGTGTTGAGTCCCATCATATCTGAAAGGCAGGCTGGAGTTTGACCAAACATTTCTCAGCAGCAGTAAGACTCACTGGATGAGTTAAACCTCAGCGGTCAGAGCTAAAGAAGCACTGAGCTCAGGAGTCCGGGGATTTCCTATTTTTCCTATTGTCCACAAATCCCATGAATAAACTGCTTTATGGGGCTCCATTGTTGCTCAAAATCTCCGTGACATGCAGTTTTTTTACTGTCAGAGTGCTGCCACACAACTATTCCCTCCAGAACACCGAATGAGTATTAATCCGCTGTTGAAAATAGTTCCTACAGTTGCTCTATTTCCTCATGTTGTAGTTTTACCTTTAAATCATATATTAATTCTTGTCTTAGGCCTCCAGTTTATCCATTATTATCTACTCTTTGGAGAACTTTCTCTGATTGGCTGCCTGTTGCAAACCAAAGGTTTGAACAGCAGGTGGGTGGGGCTTCTGCACTCACTTATAGGTGTGTGCAGGTGATCGTGTAAATAATATGCCTGTTTGATATCATACAGAGCTTTTGACTCACGGGATACTGGGAACCAAACAGATTTTATTGTACAAAGCGATTTGGAATAAAGTATTTATAAATCAAATAAAAACTGAATTTTAATCATATTTAATTTCTTGGTTCCACCTGCTGATATTCGAATCAACCAGTGAGCGTTGATGCTTCCCAGAAATGTTTCCGTAGCTGAGCGTGCATTCAGGTGCAGGTGGAAACTCGTGTAAAATCCTGTGGACTAATCTGCATTTTATTCCTGTCTGAGAATTCAAACCCTGAAGACACAAACACATTGACGGTCTGAGGGTTTGTCTGGCTAAATAAACACACGATGAAGGTGTTTATTTACAGGTGTTTACATCATAACCAGGTAACATTTCCTCATCCGGCTTCATGTGTGTGTTTTCGTGAGGTTTTCAGCAGCACACGAATGCAGCGTAAAAACTCCACTCTGCATCGGATGTAGAGAGGGTGTGTGAGTGTGCGTGAAAGTGTAAAGTGGGAGTTTTTTTAGTGTGTAAGAGGAGTATCTGCTGTAACACTAACTCGACACTGACAGCGCCCTCTTGTGTCAGCCCGCAGCCTGCGCCTCAGCCCGTGGGAGAGCCGGATCGTGGAGCGGCTCATGACGCCGACGCTGTCCTTCCTGGCCCGCAGCCGCAGCGCCGCCACCCTCCTCAACAACAGCGACTCTCGTGAGTGTAAGACACCTGCTATACCTTTCTACCCTTACCCTGCTTAACCTCTGCTTCTGTGCACACACGTCTTATTGTCTGTAGTGATTTTTTTCATTCCTTTCATAAAAGGTAAAGAGTTTGTTTGCTGTGAATCAAACAAAACGGAATAAGATCCTAATCTTCCCCCGTTCTTTTTATCCTTTGTGGAGCATGTGGTATGTTTGTCCTAAACTGTGCCTTGGTTTGAGAGTCAGTCTTACTTCGTGGTACATTTATGCCGAGTTCTACACAATATCATCACAAAAACTTCTCAATCTGAATGATACAGACAGAAAAATTAATGATGATGAGGTCGTAAATCCCTTCATGTCAACCAGTGCCAACAAAACACAAAGCTGTTAGATTGTTTTTAATCCTTGCCATAGCTTGGAGTGTGAGGAAGTGTGGACCCGAATGCAGAGACCCAGGGAGGCAGCGTTCAGAACAAACTGGTAGTAAATCAAAACATAAAAGTTCCATCAAAAGTCCAGAAGCAACAAACAGGACGCGTGGATAATTTTAAAAAAGTTCACCCTCCTTAGAGCTGTTACCAAGTGAAGAACTAACTATAAAGATTACAGCTGGGCTGTAAATATGTTTTTTAGTTAAATGTGGCATAATGTTTTGTGTAGTCGGTCATGTGGGTAAGCCTCAGCAGAACCAGAACAGCACAGCAATATGGATGACCCTCTTTCTGAGGAGGAGGAGGACGATATAACTATCAACCAGAGGACAATGATACAACTTAGATGAGGAGGTCAAGCTGCTCCTGCCGAAACATACAAATCCAAAAGTGGTAACATCTGTTGGAGGCCTTCTACTGTTGTCATGGATGCAAGCAGTCCATGACACATTTGGGATGACGGTGTGCTGGAGTGAACACAGCAACAAAATCACTGACAGTCTCTGACACATCGACAGGCAGAACTATTTTCCAGGCAACAATGTTACTTCAGACTTTTGAATAATATCAGCAGATTTTACAACAGAGATACTAGAGCACTGTCTGATGAGCTTGCTCCCATCAGGGATGTATGGGAGAGATGTGTGCAGCTCATTTCACGGAAGGTCAACCCAGAGCCTGAGGTGACTGTGGGTGAAGATTTTGCCCCAAGGAAAATGCTCCTTATGGCGATACATGTCCAGCAATCCAGGCAAATATTACATAATCTGATTTGATACGAAAACGAGCTATGCTTGGAACTGAAAATATGGGTCAAAATTGACCCATAACACCACAGATGTTACTATATAGTAGTTCATGATATTAAAATAAAAAATAAATAGAACAAATTTATTTTAGAGAGCTCTATTCTGATACTTCTCAGTAAAAAGAAGTTAACATAACAACTTTTTATAGATCTTTTAGATAATTCCTGCAAGATTCTAATTACCATTTTGTTAGATTGAGAACGAGAGGTATGCTGTAAAGAAGGCTCTGGGGGGCAAAAGAAAAATACTAAAAGCAGCCTTTTCATGGATAAAAGACTCGTTAAAAACCAACCCATTAACATAAGAGATAGTAATAGTTCTGTAAGTAGGTACTTAAACAAAGTGAAGTAAAAAGCAAACTCGCCTCTCTTGCGATATTTTTTTGACTGCCAGTATCTGTCACTTGTTGCATAATTGTTTATTTAGTTTGTTTGTCCCTTTTTTTTTCTGCCCAGTAACATGACATGAGAGCCAAGCTACGATTGGTTGGAGATCAACATTAATTTATGATGTAACATTCACCTAATCTGACACAGTGACAGAAAAGATATATTCTGTAATCTGAACCTGACATTTATTTTTTTCTTTCTGGAGCTTTTGGTCACACAGTTTGGTCCACAGGTTTTTGGACAGAGACAGTTTGTAATTTCCCCTCTGCACACCACCAAAGTCAAACAACCAGGATATGATCCTTCTATTTAAACATAAGTGAGTTTTTCTACGTACTTTTGAACCTCTGGAAATGAAGGACTACTTATAAAAATGGCAGTAATTGCTTGACAGTTAGTTTTATTAAATGTCTTTAATTAAAGCTGAAAGTCTGCACTTGGCTCACATCTGGGTTGGTTGATTTAAAGTCCACTGACTTGGTGTACAGATGCAGAACTACCAAACGTGTCATTGTCCAAAACCTTCTGGAAGACATGAGCTTTAAGACATGACCTCCATCATCTGTGCATTTCTATTACTTTTTCAGAATTTTGTTCTATTTTTAAGTAAAACTCATATTCAACGTTGATGAGGCGAAATGTAGCTCGAGCTAGTGTTGTCTTATAAAGTGTAAAGAAGCTTTAATTAAATATAAAGCTACAATAGAAAGCAATGAAATTTGATTGTGTTTTGAGTGTGATCAATCCGTCACCTTCAGCTCGGCTGCTGTCACTTTGTCGGTCAGCAGGGTTTGAGTCATTATCCCGCAGCATGTCGTGTTCGCCGTGTGGCCTCACCGTGGGGTTTTTACCACCCTGCATGGTGTGTGTTTGTATGTGTGTGTGACCTCGGCCCTGCTGCCGCTCTCTGCATGTTTGTTTGTCACTCAGACTCTCACCACTGCTCCCGTTCAGCCTCGGCCAGCCCGCTGAACGCCTGCTCCCATCATCACCCGCACCAGAACACCGCAGAGCGCTGGAGGGTCTCCTCGGCCAGCACGCCGGACATCACCCAGCGCCAACGCCGACGAAACTCCACCCCGGTAGGAGCGCGTGATTAGGATTAAGCAGTTTTTGAGTATATTATCATTTTCACTAAAAAGCCCTGATATCCTGCTATGGTAGCAGAAATCTGTATCAGGATTAATCATATTCTAATCAACACTTCATATAAATAATTGTTGTGTGTTGTTCATCGTAACAAAACTGTCATAAAGTTTCAGATCAGGTCAGAGGTCACTAGTCATCAAGTAATCTTCAGACAGAATTTTCCACTCTAGGATTCGAATGATGAGTGACAGGAGGAGTGACAGCCCTATTATGGTCATCTCAGCCATAGAGGCCACACCCACCATCTGCTTAAACCTTCTACTTGTGAGGGGCAGCCAGTCAGAAGGCAGTTGGCTTAAAGGGGGAGGAGCTAAAATAGCTTGTACAGAGTACACAGAGTAGTAAAAGTTTTAGTTAGTTTTCAGTGGAGTAAAATTAATTTTAAAGCTCCAGTTAATGCCATAAAAACAACAGCTAACGAGACATTTTTTGTCAGGGAGGTGATTTGATGAAAACATCAAATTATAAAAACATCACTGGATGGTGTCAAAAATTACGTGCAGAGAAAACCTTGAATAACAAATCCAACTTAACAAATAACGAACAAACCCAAACAGGGGAAAGCAAATTGGAAAAAGGTGACTGAGTCTATTGTTGAGTCTTTCTACAGCACACAGCCTGAATCACACACAAACCTTATGAAAAGTATTATACCTAATAAAATTCAGAAGACTGCAGCTATAATGAACTGGGTTTCATTTTCCAGCTCCAGCAGGCTTTAAATTACACAATTATATAATAAGGTAAAAACTGGCTATTTGTCTCATCTCTTCCTTCAAGGTGGATAAAAAGAAGAAAGAGAAGAAGGACAAAGAGCGAGAGAATGAAAAAGAGAAGAGCGCTCTCACAAAAGAGAAAGTGCAGAAGAAAAGACAGACGGCATCGCCTACGACCACGATCCAGAGATCCAGGCCAGAGACCAGGTACCGCTGCAGATTACCTGCTTTACATCAGATAAATATGTCCAAAAACTGTGGTTTATTAAGCAAACGGTTAATTAACTCTGTGTTAATTTAGGCGAGAAGCTGGGAGATAGACTGCTTTAGCCTTGGAGCAGATTACTGTGTGGCAGATGGTGGAAGGTGGAGTAACCTAACGTTTAAAAGAGACGCTGCTGGACTCTCGCAGCAGGTCTGTTAGAGTGAGACTTGGAGTTCTCAGACAGAATCGGGTTTTCCTCCTGAATGATGCACAGGAGGAAATGACGGCTCTCTGCAGAGATTCATGACGGCTGAATGTGGAGTTTCACATCGAGTCACTCCCAACTTCCACATGACCTAGTTTTGTTTTTTTATGTTGCACGCTGGGAACCTTTTTACCTTTTCCTGCACTGATCTGAAATGTCATTTCCCCCCTCTCTCTCATCTCTGGTACTCGTTCTCCTGCTCATATTTCACCTCCTGTCTGCTCCTCAGCACCCCGAGGCCCAAAAACAGACCTCCGTCACCTGCCGCCCCCAAAAGTCGCCCATTGTCCCCGCTGGTGCCAGCGACAGGTGCCGCGAAGACCCCCTCGGGCAAGAAAACGCCTCCTCCTCCCGGCATCAAGACCCGACCGAAACGGGCCCAGACGCCTGCCAGAGTGCAGCCCCAGGCGGTTTCTGCTGTCACCGTGGAAACGGGCCACGAACCCCAGCAGCCCGACACTTCAGAGGACAAAAAGAGTGAGTGTGGGTATCCCACTGATGATGTCTGTGGCTTCAAGGTGACCTGGAGGTTTTGGCTGACATTCACCAAGCAGTAATCAGTGTGTGTGTGTGTGTGTCTGTGTCTGTGTGTGTGTGTGTGTGTGTGTGTGTTTGTGTTTGTGTTTGTGTTTGTGTCTGTGTCTGTGTCTGTGTGTGTGTGTGCTGGTAAAAAGCTCAGCTTACAGTGACCTGAATGCATCAGGAACTGAACGATTAATTTAATGACAGTTTTGTGACTCATCCGTGAAACGTGCAGCAGAAAACTAATAATTCATATCTGTAATATCTGGTTCTATAAGCTCTTGACGTACAGTATGTAACAGGTGATCTATTCACCGCTTGTATTTTAAAAAAATATATTTTTAGTTAACAAACAGACAAACAGACGTTTTAGGACTTTTGCTTTCCAGCGGGCAAAAATAAAACCACAATCCTCACCCTAGAGTGTTCACTGATGTCCTGTCGAAATCAAATGCTCAAGCCTGCATCCAGGAGGATGTTAATAAGAAGTTTTAACGTGCATTTCTGATTGAAGCATCCAAGTCATGTTCAATTTGCAGGCAAATCTATAATTCCTTCATTCCCGATTACATCCATTCAGTGAAAACGATAAAGAAAACTGGAGCTAAAACATGCAGCCATCTTTAAATTCAGCTTTAGGTTTGTGATAGATGGTGATTCAGTTTTGTGGTGACAAATAAAATGTGTGTAAATCACAGAAACAACCATAGATCTAGAAAATGTCTGGAGAGGACTGTCAGTACGGCGTCATGTTGAAGCTGCTCTTTTGTTTAAAGAGGAGGAAAGTGGTGAGCCGTGATTGACGTACTCGCTCATGGTGTCTGACAAAATGTCTTTTCACGCTGTCGCTGTGATCTGCGCTGTGTGGCTTCCTTTATAACACTGGAAGCTTTAAAATTGATTAAATGCTAAATGGGACTTTACTGTTAAAACGTCTCTTTCTCGCCTCTCTATCAGCCCCGGGTAACGTTCCTGCCATTGTGGTGTCCTCCGCACCGGCCACTCCTCTTTCTCCCGGCCCGCCGGTCGTAATGGCAGCGTCTCCAACTGTACCGAGCGTAGAACCTGCGGCGACCACCGTCAGCAATCCCGCTCCTTCTCCTGCACCTGCTGCCGCCTCCACCCCGGCCGCACCGGCCAGCAGCAGGCCGTCGGCAGGCACTAACGACCCAGAGGAGGCCGCTCGCGTCCTCGCAGAGAAACGCAGACAAGCCCGAGAGCAACGGGAGAGAGAGGAGCAGGAGCGTCTGGAGCAGGAGCAAAAGAAGAAGTGAGACCTGCTGTCCGCACGGACCGTGTGCCTCATAAAATATGATAACACAATGCGTGACAGGCCATGTTTTCCTGAGTTTGTAAGGCAGTGGAAAACTGTAGAGATTTTGGATAAACACCTAACATTGTGCTGTGATCTAAACCCAAATAAACACTCACTAACTCACTAGTAAACAAAACATTAAAGCAACACAGTTACAGTGAATAATCAGCAAACCTACAACATAATAAAATGCATAATCTCAGGCACACGTTCAAAAAAGATATTATTTAGGAGAGGGCACCACAGACCGCTGATGTTAATGCAGCTTGTAACGCAAAACTTCTCCTCAGGATCCTGCAGGAGGAGGCAAGGGCCCGGGAGGCAGAGGAGAGGAAGCGCAGGGAGGAGGAGGCTCGCTTCATGGCCGAGCAGCAGCGCCTGAGAGACGAAGCCAGGAGAGCTCAGGAGGAGAAGGAGGCGCAGGAGAGAGCGAAGGTCGAGCAGGAGGAGAACGAGAGGCTGCAGAGACAGGTGGGTGATGACAGGAGTTATTAAGACGCTGCAGATTATGTCATTCCAACTTGAATAGGACCAGTGCATACGTGAGTCCAGGAGGTAGGAACGCTGGTGAACGAGGGTTTAATGATGTCAGTAAAAAAATTAACACGTTGTGGCTAACCTTTTGGCAGGAAAAAACAATTCACCAACTAACTTTGAGGAAAGTTTTTCTGAATGGCCTCCCCAACTCGTGATTTCCTCTGCAATGACTGTGCAGTTTCATCACTTAAAACATTTTTGATGCTACTTTTAGTTCAGCGCCTTTCTGAAGCCTCATCTCTTCCTCATCTCTGCTGGTTTGTTTTCAAGATGATAACTGTGATATGATAAAATACACACATGGGCCAAAGTTTACCACTTCTCTTGAGGTCTTCAGCATTCAGCTGTTTCTTCATACTTTGAAGGGTGCAAAGGATCCACTTGTGCATCCTCGATTATGGCTCCCCCTGCAAGCCTCCTCTCCCCTCTGTCCTCCACATACATTCTAGGATTTCAAGACATCCTTTCTGAGATTGATTTTCAGGTCACAGGCAGTAGGGCAAAGGAAATGAGAAGGTGCAACTTAATGAAAAAGGAAAAAGCCAGAGGACATGAGGAGAGAAGGCAGGGATGTGCGAGTTAGGTGCAGAACAAAGCTTTAACGTGATGGGCAAAAATAAAGTGTTGGGTGGGGTGTTTATGAGGAAATAAGCATCACAGTGCAAAAAGAGAAACTTAGAAGCTGATCAAAAAGGAATGAGGCAATAAATTAAAAAATCTCAGTGCTGTGCTGTCTGATTGAGAGCTCTTCTCTCCCTAAATTTAAATGCTCAGAGGCATAATTACTGAGAAAAGTCAAAGGGGAAAATATGGAAGTCTACTGTTTGTCCCAAATTTTTGAAATAATAACTCAAAATTTCAAGTTATTGTGTCAATTTCGAGTTATTTTCTCAGAAGTGTGACGTAGAAAGTAGAAATTTTGAGATCACTGGTTGAAACGAGCTTCCGTGAGCTTGGGCCATAATGTTCTGAAACATCAGCATTGAAAAGTCACATTTTTATCGTATACATCCAGAGTGACCCACAGAGCTACAATGGCCACATTAGTGGGAAATACACTTCGTTGAAATAAACCAGAATTATCCTTTAACCCCTTCGGCGTGTTTGTGGTAATCCAGTGAGAATCAGACACCCGTTCCTGACAGATCATCAACTCCACTGTAAATACCCTTTGCTGTGAAACCCCACTTAAATTTTCCATTAACCACAATGAATCCCAGTGATCCCCACATGCAGTAAGCCCATTTACCATCTGGGCAGATTAATGTGCAGGAAACTGTGCTGCTGTGAGCCCAAACATCAGCCTTTGTGACTGTCTGGCATCTGGGCAAATTAAAGAGTATGAGTATGTGCTGCTGTCACTCATGAGCACTAACAGTCAGAGGGCCCTTGTCTGCTGTGGGCACATTCCAGCTGGTGACCTCCATAATGGCGATGAGGGAGCCGTTGTGATGGTGGAGGGTAGCGACGGGCCTGTGCTGCCTCTGTCTCGGTCGCTCGGCTCTGGATAAGCAGCGTCAGTGCGCGCCATGCCTGAAGCACTCAGCTCGTCTCGACTCCCCTGCTCCTCTCAATCAGGCCATTGTTCCACCCTGACAGTGAGCTTGCTTCACAGTGAAGTGGCCTCATATTTTTTTAGAGGTCATTTCGCTCAAGTGTTCAGCTAAATGCTCTGAAAATGTGCAGGGCTTGGGGAAGATGCAGGCAAGATTTAAAAAACAGCTGGCTGCACCTCACGGCACCTTGTGTTGTTTTCACTGCTGGGTTTTAAACATATGTGTGTTTAAATATCCAGTCAAGTATGTAATGGGGGTTAAATAATATGAGGTCAGGCCTGAAGGCTGCAGACCTGCAGACCACGCTGAGCAGGTGCTGCCCCCTGGTGGTCAGTTGGTTTCAGTTGCATGCTTTTTAATGGTGTAAGGAGCCCCATCTAACACTCAACATATGATTGCTGATTGCAGCACACATGACAAGTGTCAGATGGTGAAAAGAAGTCAGTCTCATGAATATTTTTGCAGCAATTATTGACTCAAAAATGAAATATTTTAGCAAAATGTAAAGATGTGTGCAAGAAAGGGCCTCAAGCATTATCTGTCATGCTCGAAGAAGCTTTTTTCTTTCTTTTTTTAATTGTCTACATATGCAACAGGTGGCTGGTTTAATATTATTTGACAGCTCACAGCCTTTGCAGAGGGAGTTTCTTTCTTCTGGATGAAAGCCTCAAAGTGCCGAAGAGTAGGGTTTAAAAACAGCTTTGTTACAGCCACAATCACCCAGATAAACCGCAGCGTTTATAGCGCAAATGAGCGTGTTTGCTTATTTAATTTGCTATTTTTATTATGTTGCATGGTGGCACGGTGGTTAGCACTGATGCCTCACAGCAAAAATGTCTGAGTTCAGGTCCACCATCAGACTGGCGTGAGTTTGTGTGGGTTCTCTCTGGGTACTCGGGCTTTTCTCCAAGACATGCAGTTAGTGGGGTTAGGTTAATTGGAAACCCTAAATTGCCCATAGATGTGAGTATGAATGATTGTTGTGTGACAGACTGGAGACCTGTCCAGGCTGTACCCTGGCTCTCGCCCTAACGCAACTGGGATAGGCTCCATCTCCCTCCGCGACTTTGAAAAGGATAAGCGGAAGAGAATGGATAGATTATTATGTTGCATTACCTGCTCTCGGTATTTGCATTGAAAATGTCCTTTCTCGTGGCTGTCTTCAGAAAGTGGGGATCTTACTGGCCCAGCAGGCACTGCCAGTCCTCTCCAAGGCCCTCCCCAAACTGCAGCCGTATTATCACAGCTTATTCCAGCTGTAGTCACATCAAAAAGTCATAGTGCATTGTTTTGTAAATACAAGAAAATATGTTTCATATATAGCCTCTCTTTTATTTCTACCTGTATGTTACTTTATTAGGTACATTTAAACTAAACTTTTCCTATTAAATCTACTTTTACAATACCTATAATATGTTGTAAAGCTGTGTGGACAGTGTTAGGCTAATATCCCGTTCCCTTTTGAACCCTCGGGACACTTATTCTTCTTTTTCTTTAGTTTTACTGTGAAAAACGTTTAAACTTCATATTTGTATCTTCTTTATTTCAGAGGGAGGAAGCTGAAGCAAAAGCTCGCGAGGAGGCCGAGCGTCAGCGCATAGAGAGGGAGAAGCACTTCCAGAAAGAAGAGCAGGAGCGCCTGGAGAGGAAGAAGGTGAGGCCAAAGAGAGAAAAACATCATCTGTAGAGAGTTCAGAAAGTTACAGACAGTTCACAGTCGAGCTGAAAAGCAAGAGCACTGATCTCTCTGTCTGATCTGCACAGCGCCTCGAGGAGATCATGAAGAGGACTCGGAAGAGCGATGCGGGAGATAAGGTCGGTGTGATTCATTCGAAACAGGCTCCAGACTGAACACTTGCTCGTCTTTGTGGAATAACACGAGTCTTGTTCTGCTCTTTGCAATCACAGAAGGATGTCAAAGCGTCTCCTCAGGTCAACGGAAAGGACGCAGAGCCGAGTAAAGGTTACCGTCACCCCTCGTCAACCTTTAAATCAGTCACAAAAGAACACGTGTACTCATTCACACATTTCTACTTTGGCTTTTTCAAAGATTATATCCACCTTTGTGAGATTGTCACCTGGGGCTTTTCCAACCCAAAGGTCTATTACTAACCCAGGAAATATACTCTATATAATAAATGGGCATTCTTTCTTTGGCTTTGAGGTTCCACCAGACAATGGAGTGCTAATATAATGCTAGTGCGTGCCACCACAGTAGGTTAGTGTGGTGAAACCTGAGATGACCTTATAAAAAGGCAGTTTATTTCTTCTGTTGTGACACGGGAGGGTGTGCTGTTGTTTCGGCTTGTCGTGTACCTCCTCTTTGTTGTAACCGGACACAAAACACAGACATTGGCAGATTTCCCTGCAGGAGATTCCTGCAGATATAAACTTTGATAAAACCTCCGGTATCTGTTTCCTGCATCAGCTTCTTCCCTTCCTGTTCCAGGACTGGACTTTTGTCTAAGCTGTGACACCTTAGGCATGAGCAGAAATGTTTTGTGTGCGGTATGTCCACCAGTATGTCCAACCTAACTGGATCATTAGGGAAAACTACTTTTACTGACCCAAAGAAATCATAAAGAGCCAAAAGTAGAAAAAACAATCTCTAAACTTGACCTCTTAATGCAAAAGGAAGCCTGGAGTTTTGTCTCAAAGCGATTAGCTGCACATACAATAATCTTGTTATTTGAGATTTTGGTAGATCTTGGCTATTTTAACAGTTTACATATGACAGAGACTAAAGAATATTAAAGAAAAGGCTGCATTTAAGAAGTAGATGTGTCCAAATGTTAGACTGATTCTGTAAACATCTGAAAAGGTTGTTTATGTCCTTTACTTGTCCACTAATTTCTCTGCAGCTCCTGGAAACCTGCAGGCCCCCAGTGCATCGGTGCTCAACCCAGCACAAAACGTTTCCAGCCCTGTTGTTGTAAACGGCGTCCAGCCCTCCGTGCACCAAAACGGCGTCTCAGCCAACGGCACTGACTTCGAGGAGCTCATTCAGCTGAACAACAGTGGCGGCAGCGGTAACCCCAGCCAGCAGCAGAGCGGGCTGGTGAGTGAGCCGATCATGGCGTTCGAGGGAGGAGAGCCCTTCTTGATGAAAACAGGCCCCATGAAGCCTCAGCATGTCGCAGGTACAGAAACACAACATCAAACAGGAATGTGAGCAACAGGGTGGCTGCTTATCAGTCCTGCCCATCTACTCTAAAACATATGGTAAACATCAGCATGCCAATGTAACAAGACTACAATTCTGTATCTGCCCAACAACACTGTGTTATTGTTGCAGGAGTAGGTTTACTTTTACAAATCAGCTGCACACGAATGTTTCTCATGGTAACAGCAGCTCCATTATTAGCTAAACTTTACAAAAAAACACGCCACCCTCGGATAAGAATCGAGGACCAAACCCAGTGTGGCAGAAGTGAGACATAAAACCACTGCTAGCTTAAGAATATTAGAATATAGAAGGAGTTTAATATGAGGTACGGAATTCTGTGAACGTGATGCACATCATCTGCACAAGCGTCCGGATCTATTTTTGAGGAATTCCTGGATGACAGTCGCCTCTGATGAACATGTTGGGCCAGCATGTGCCAGATGTGTCCAAAACGAGACAGTAGCAGGAAAAAAGAATGAAAATAGTTTAGTGTACATTAAATAAACAACAGAGTTAAATTAAAAGTGCCACAGGTGCATATTGAGTTCCTTATACTGTGAGTTTTATTTTCAATATGAAAAAATGATTAAAAAAAAAAAAAGGATATTAAATTGAGGTTAAGTTAAAGAAGAATAGAAAAGAAGACTGAGGTTGGGCAAGAGAATCATTCAAATGGCATTAATAAATCATATTTCCACATAAATCTAAGAAGCAGCTGCACAGAAATATGTGTGAAGGGTGAGTTCACCTGTCGCAGAAAGAAGAGTTATGTGGAGAACAGTAGGAATGATTTCCTGAAGCAAGTAAGGCTGAGGGAGAGGGAGCTGCCTCAGCAGTGTGGAGTGGAGTGGGTGTGTCTTAGTTAGGCTCCTTTAGGGGGCATCGTCCTGTGAAACCTGCCACAGGGCCAGAGGTGCTGGGATAAGTGCAGGCTGGAGCATCGTTATCTCAGCACCTCTGTTCGGCCAGGTTTCCACCATCAAATCAGAGATGAGCGTGCAAGGCTGCAGCAATAGCTCAGTCTCGGGCGACTTCAGTGGCACTAATAAAGATTTCAATAAGCAGAGATCATTTGGAGGACTGACCAAGATTTATTGAGATAGAGAAATTCATTAATTTGACGATTAAGCTGCAGTGATCGATCATGGCAGAACAGAATCCCAGCTGCGATGGGATTTAGGACCTAAAACCTATTTTTCAATCTTTGAAAACTTGTCCCCTCATCCGAAATCAATCTGTCACCCTTCAATATAACACGAGTCTCATTTTCACCGAACATATCAAACATAAAACGAACGACACTCACACTCAGGCTTCTGGTTGTGTTCTTTTCCTCCTCCGCAGAGGTCCTGTGAGTCGCCACACATCCACGAAGACGCGCCTTTCGTCTCTGCTTGAGCTATGAGATTCATGCCACACCACAGCGGCTTATAAAACAGCGTGCCAAACAAAACAACCAGCGTTCACCTGCGCTGAATCCACATCCACGGTATCCACAGCGGAGGGACAGCAAGGAGGAGCAGAACTGGCTGGGATAAAACAAAACAAAACAAACTCATCTGAAACATTTAAAAAATCATAAAAAGCTTAAGTATTCTCTGTCTTCACCGCGTGTTATGGTGCAGCATTTTTGTCAAGTTTTACCGAAACGTCACATGCAGATTTTATGGTGCACCTTAAAGATGACTGACTGTGTAACAAATTTTAGAAAATACAGTATAAAATCCTGGAAATACATAATATTTGACAATGGTTGTTATTATTACCGTCGCTATGATATTGTTATTGTTACCTTAAGTTGAGCATTGTGTGTGTGCGTGTGTGTTTTGCTGTTTTTTGTCTTGAATTATTGAGTTATTTAACACGGGGAGCATCGGTAAGGACTGGCCACAGTGTATGTAAATGAATAATGAGCCCGGCTGCCTCGGCCTCCTGTTACGGGGGATCTGTGAAATAAAGCTTTATGAAAGGGAGCGAGGTCTCCGTGTGTTTGTGTGCGTCTGTCGGCGATACACAAAAGCTCGTCTAACAGACATTTCCAGCCCTCGCCACACTGGACTTGAACTTAACTTTTTTTTTTTTTTATCTTTCTTTCTGGAGCAAGTGGAAGGGAAATCCTTTGCAATGACTTTATCATTTGTTTAAAAGTGCTGACTTATGGCAGAAACAACCTTCCATAGGTTTGGGTTTTACTATTTTTATGTTTTTAAGTCAGCGGTCCCCAACCCCCAGGCCTCGGACCGGTACCGGTCCGTGAGACGTTTGGTACCGGGCCGCGAGAGTTGAGGCTCAGGTGTGAAATTTATAGTTTTCAGGGTTTTTATCGATTTCAGCGTTATTTTGTTATCGTTTTGATCGTTAACTCGGTTTTCCTGGGTCTTTTCACGTGTGTTATGAATAAATCTTCTTTTTTTCGGTACCGGTACTAGTTTTATTTTGTTGTATTTATCCGCGACACCTTAAAGGCCGGTGTTGTGCCAAAAAGTGATTGTCTGCCAAAAACTGATTGCTCGTATTTAAACTGCTATAAGTAACTTGTTGGCCTATAATATGTGAAACATATGTCAAATGCATCCCTCATGGATGACACAAAGTCATATTGAGCCACAAACAACATTCGCGTAACAAGGTAGAAGCCGCAATCAGTTTTTGGCAGCGACTTTTATAGAACCTTTATTTATGCAGTTAAAAAAATCTCATTAACATTAAAAATGTCTTTTGTAAGAGTAAGTTGGCCAGGAGGACAGCAGAAATGGCAGCAAATATTACAATAGTTCTGTAAAAATATTTTAAGTGGGGATAAAGGACCGGATTGGTTATAATGTGAGTACAATAACACAGAGTTATAAAGATACTTGAAAAAACAGATAATCTTTTAATTCTATATATAACCCCTTTGTAAACTCTTTTCACCGAAGTCTATTTACCAACATACGTAAAGATATTACACATAAAAAATACACGGAAACATTGGAAATCACTTTTTGGCACAACACCGGTCCGTGAAAATATTGTCGGGCATAAACCGGTCCGTGGCGCAAAAAAGGTTGGAGACCGCTGCTTTAAGTGACAGGACTAATACAATTTGTGATCTTCTGTCATCGCACGTGGGTTTTATTTTCAAGACATAAATAATCTGAGCTATAAACAGTAGTTAGGAGAGCAAGATAGCATGCTTTCTAAGCTGACAACTGGGCAGTTAACACCCAGAGACTTGGACTGCAACTGCTGTGGTAAAAGTTTAGAGTTTAGAGCTGAATGAAATTAGATTTGCTTACAGAGAGGCCAAAGAAAAACGTGCAGTGATGAGATGATCCTGGATCCTTTCAGTGAAACCTGTAAATATGGATGAAGAAATCAAAACTGTTCTCCCACAGTCCCACGTGCATGTTCGATTAAGTGGTGTGAATGTTTGGCTCTTTTGAAATGTAGCTTTATTAAGCTGATAAGCCGAAAGACCAACATGAACTGAAAGTTAGCAAGGAATCAGACTGCTAAGGAACTCCAGACCCATTTTTGTGTTCCTTCAGGAGGTGATGGGAAGACAGGGGGGTGGTGGACATGTAGCTGATTCAGGCAATGAGCACTTTTTCTCCACCAGGCCAGGCTGCAGGGTGGGGCTCCAGTGTTCCTGCTCCAGGTGAGATCACTTGGATCCAAGATTTCCTCTTGAACAGGATCATCTGAATCTGGCTCCTCACCCAGGACCTGTGACCAGAGGCAAATTGTCCGAGACAACATAACTCCTGGGATCACTAAGGCACAAACCCCCTCCACCATGAAGAGGACTAACATACTAAAAAACATGACACATTTAACTTCAAACTAAAACAGTAAATACTCAAAAGGCAAACAACCAACACAGAAAAATGATAACACAGAAGGCAGGAGAAGAAACTAAAACAAAAGACTGAGTAAGAACTCAAATACAGCGCAGAGTTGATTACACAGCAAACGTCACTGGTGAAGAAGAAAGGTGAAGAAGAAGGTCTGAGCGAGGAATTTGAACCATCACACATTTGTTTACGTCATTTTGGTGAACTTTTATCCTCCAGTTTTCACCTTTTCAGCATCAGTTACTGGTAGAGATGTCTTCATATGGCACAAGATTCACGAATTTAGATAGAAGACCCAGCAGACTGTAGTAAATACAGTTTGGTGGTGATTCACATTCAGCTCCAGAAGGGGGCAGCATTGACCCTGAACCACAACTGTGATGATTCTCTTATTATCGTCATCATCATCATCATCATCGTCAGAGGCTGATTTTCTGCTAAGTCTAAAATCCATCTCTGGGTTTGGCCTTGCCCTCAAAAGGAAAAAATCACCAGTATCATAGTAAAAATGTATTTTTTTTTTAAACGTGAGGTGTTAATTATCTATGTTTTTCTCAAATGGCTAGATCTGGCTGCTTTTGTTAGTCAAGGAAAGACATCCGTGGGGACCAATTCTGGTTAAGTGTATCGTCACAGACTAATTCTTCTGAACACAAACATTGACTCAGATGCACATCTTAAACTTGAGAAACTAGACTTACTGTATGCAGCTTCTCTGATACATTTGAGAAAATCTGAAAACTCACTACAGTAAAACCAGGCTCCAACTATCACTATCCCACTATTTATTATATTTCTGTCCCAGCTCAGGAATCTGTCTCGATAAGATTAGATAATAATAATTGTCATTTTTCTCTGTATTTGATGCAGGCTGGGATTCAGGAAGTCAGTTAAGCCTTTATGAAACTGAACATAGAAAATTTTTAAAACTATTTCAACTCAAAAAATTTAATAAGCTAGAAGATTTTTGTGAACGCACGAGGACCCACACCAGATTCAGATTGTATTTTTTGTCGTTTATTATAGTGTATACAGTGCTTTTAAGTCTGACTCTCCAGCTCACTTCCCCCCATCACTAAAAGAAGGAAAAACCCTCATTAGAGTAAATATCTCCACCTGCTCCATCCACCTCTGTGGATGTGCCCCTTGAGTCCTCTGCACCACCCCTCCCCTGCATTGGAGCCAAAGACAACTCCCCTGCCGCAATTTTCTTCATTTTTTGCAGGATAGAAAGAGCTAAAAGAGCTTTCATGTTTGTTATCTCCTCCTTCAGCTAATAAAAACTCTGATATGTGATATGTCATGTTATCAGTCCGCAAAGCGCAATAAAGGTGCTGCACAGTTGGCAACTACAGAGAAACTACAGAGAAATATGTGATTCAGTCCTCTGTGTCAGGTGATACTAAACCCAAACCAGTTAAAATACTTTTAAAATGATCAGAAGATTTCCCCCCTGGCTGTAAAAAGACAGAGAACCCAAACAGAAGTAAAAGATAAAACTATGATGTCTGCACCTGAAATATTTATCAGTCCTGAATTATTTTAGGATCCAAATAAATCCATGAATTCAATGCTTTTTTTTTGGAGTAGCGTTTTACCCTTTGTGCTTTAATTTGATAGCCAGCAGACCTTTTTCAGTCAGGTCTATGGGAAGACTGGATTTTCATACTGTAAAGAAGGAGGCGTTAACAGAGTGGGTGTTCAGTAGCAGCCCATTTGTTTGGCTGTGCCTTGAGGCTGCACAGAAGGGAGAAGAGGCCGCAGACGTTTCTGAGGTGTAGACCAGCCACAGGATCAAAGCTTTTCACATGAGGCTTGCTGCCCACCTGCTATGATGCACTATAGCAACCAAATATTAGAGACCTTGTGGCTGGAGTTTAGGCAACTTTGTTCTCAAACAGCACCCTTATTCCTGCAGCAGTCGTACAGTTTGGGTCACAGTCCATCTGTCGATGTATCAAATGTCTAAGTAAACACACTGGACCTTGTTATGCTGTGACCACACTGCCATTTGGCTCAGAGATGTGAATCTGTGCAGAGAATCAGGGCGAGGACACTCTGTCTCCTCTGGCCTGGTCATGATTTTATAATTAGAAAGATTACTCACCAGATAACACAGCCCTGCATACAAAAGACTGTGATTAACGGGACTCTGTTTAGTGAAACTCGTAGTTCTTTGTGTTTTACTGTCGGCCTCATTGGTGGATTAAGTTGTTTGCTTATTGGTGGTGATGTCTGATGAAGCAGATTGAAGCTAGGATTTCTAAACATCTACTGAATGAATCTACTGCTGTTGAAAGTCTGTAACACAGAGATGATAAGCCTGAGCCGCAGGGAAAATTTTTAAATGTAATTCATTATATGCAAATGCAAAATAAGGTGGAAATAATCGGTGTCCTAATCGCAAAACAGGAGATTCAGCATACAGTGTGTTCAGCACCAGGGATTGCTGCGCTACAGACTGGCTCATTCTTACTCCATGTTGTTTCAGAGCCACCATTTTTGGGGGGACAGTGGTGTAAAAAAGCTAAGCATCATCTCGCGATCTGTAGAGACAGCTGAGAAACAAAGTCAATGACATCCATCAGTCTGGAAAAGCATTTTCTAAAGCTTCAGGACTCCTGTGAACTATAGCGACAGTAAACTTTTACACAAAAGGAGAGGAGTGGTGAAAACTAACACAGGATTTCAGCAGAAAGACGTTTGCAGAGACAAAACCTACCTGTGTTTAACTTGAACTGTTCCCAGATCAGTGTAAAACCCCTGCCTTTCCTCTTTCCTCCTCTCCACTCCTGTTGTGTTTAAATGCCACCATTACACACCTTACATTTTTTTTCTTCTCCTGTCCATGATCTGTTTATCCTCCATGTTCATTTCTCTCTGTTCTTTCCCCTGACCTCCCAACTGGTCATGGCCGATGTCCGCCCCTCCCTGAGCCTGCTTCTGCTGGAGGTCTCTTCCTGTTAAAAGAGGGTTCTTCCTCTCCACTTTCACCAGCGTTACGGATTCAAATATTGGGGATGGATACAAGAGGAAAACCAAAAATAACAACACTGGTCCGGCCCGGTCAAGTCAAACGATGATTTAATGAATACACACGTGGGAGATGGACACCATACAGCAGACAGCATCAAATCTCAAAATGGTGGAGCCTTGATCAAACTCTTATAGCCTCTAGTGGCCCCCACCTAATCATAAAAGCCTAAACATTCACATTCTTTCTCACACACAGCGCCTAAGCTACGACCTTGGCTCCCTGTTTATCTGCTCCTGCTGAGATGGGGCAGTATGCTCTGTTCTCTTCTAGTCAGACAAATAAGGCGATGACTTTCTGCAAACAGTATTTTCTTATAACTCAGCAGTATAATGCATCATAAAACAATATCATTTATTCACAATAAATCAGCAGTCTAATATAATGCAAATCAGTTTACCAAATGTAATAGTTATCACCTTCTTCTAATTCAGGAGAATAATGCAAACTAAAACTACATAATAATTCACAATCTTTAATTAGGGGTCTAACATGGCATAAAATAATATTATAATCCAACACCAGTATTTTAGGATCTTCCCTAACAATATAAATTACCTTCAGGCCACTGTTGTTGTGAATTGGTGATGATTAAATGAAACTGAACTGGTTTGAACTCAGTCAATACGAAGGTGAGGCGGGGCTATCCTCTTACACTTTGTCAAGGCGAGGACCCAAATAAAAGGAAAGGGCATTCAACTAAAGGAGATTGAACTGCTAAGAAGACAAAGCAGAAGTCCAACCAACAAGTTTACTGATAAAACCAGTAGGAAACATGAGAGGCATGAATAGAAGCGGGAGAAAAAAACAAAGTTTAAAAAAAGTTGTTTTCACTAATGCACTGCAGAGAGCGTGAAGACCCAACACAGTCAGACTGGACACGTGTGCTTCCTCCTCTGCTCTCACCTTCTAATTTCTATATATATAGATTGTTTCCTGTTATTTGCTACATATGAATAAGGGGAACTGAGCAAAAAAATACTGATGTATGAGTGAAAATGGCTTCAGACACTAACAGGGGCCTGATCAGGGCAAAGCCAGAAAGTAAAATCACAGAAAGCCAGATGAAGATAAATAAACAAAGATAGGAATGAGGGACATAGAATAAAGTCACAAATACCAACATGAAGATAGACCAGTAGGTAAAAGCACAGGAAACTGTGAATACTGAGGGGAAAAGGGGAGGAGAACAGAGTCAGCGACTTGGATCATCCCCTCACCTCGTAACCCTCCCAGCTACAACCTGGTAACAGGAGTAAGAGTAAAGAAAATGGCACAGTGTTTGACTCACAGATAAGGTGTGTCATCACTGCAGAAGCATGAGGAAGGAGTGATGCAAATGCTGATGTGGATAGTCAAAGCGTGGCTAAAAAAACCTGCCACACAGACTCCGAGAAAAATGTTGCTTCTATTAAACTAAATAACTTTTTTATGCTAAAGTCTTAAACTAAAACTCCTGGCTTTGATATGGGATAGACTGGCATTTACAGAGCACCTTTTCGGTCTTACTGAACACTCAAAGTGCTTCACACTACCAGCCACCTTTTCTTTTTTACACATTTCAACTCAGAATTCTATTCTGTGCATTTATGTGCATAATTGATCCACACAGGGAGGCCCAAAGCGAGAGACATGGTGCTTTTTGATCCGTATTAGTTAGAATTATTATTTTATTTGCTCCCTAATTGCCTTGGGATTTTCTGGGGGTCGCTACAGCATGCAGCCCTGCATTGAGAACAAATTAACAAAAGCAGGAAACTGCATATTCTGACTACTCAGGTTTAGCGTTCGGCCTTTCTGGTATTTTCCCTATTTGTGAGTCGACTATGATCCGCTTGGTCCTGAGTGATGCAAATGTTGTAATCAGGTGGCGAGTGCGAGGGCCTGAGCAGATGTCTGTGTGTCTGCGGGTTTTTCAATCATCAGCGGAGACTCCATTATGGTCCATTTGTGCTCGCCACAATGGTCATTTTGTGTGTTAGGTGATGTCATCACACAGCCACATCAATTTATGCATTTTATGCCACTTTAATGAGCCCTTACAATGGACTAATTGTAAATGCTCCAGGAGGCGGACTTCAAGTAGACTTGACAGACTTTACAGAAATATAATGACTAATCGTGTCTCCAGCTGTCTGTGTCTGTGTCCACAGCAGAGTTTAATCGAGGCTTTAGTGTTAGGATTGGGTCATCACTGATAATAATGGGATTTATACTTCTCAGATAAATCTATGTCACAGCTACACTGTAAGCCTTTGGTGCAGCTTGTGCTGTAACCTGATGTCGATGTAACCCCCACAGGTATAAAGTCTGCAAACAGTGAACACGCAGCTAGAAATGGCTCACCAACAGGATCCAATCTAGCCTACTGGACGCTTTGGCAGATAGAAAAGGGATAGAAAATGAGATTTTTTGTTTTCAAAATAATTTAACAGGAAGTGTTGTGTAGCAATTGCTTATTTCATAACAGGAGATTATCACCTGAGTCTTTGTTTTTTGTTTTTTTTAACCTTCTCACTGAGAAAGACTGTCGTGGTCCGCCATAACACAGTGAAGTTCATCTTTGGTTAAGGTGAGGATTTTCTCTGATTTATCAGAGTAGCATTTAAATTTGAATAACAGCAGATTGGCTGGATGTGGAAAAGCTGATTTTCTGAAGAAATTTCAGGCTGTTCATCATAAATTTTGTCGGTGAATCATCCATTAAGTGTGACTGTTTTCAGGAAGGAAATGGATACTCTTGTCTTAAACTGATAATGCACTTCATAGCTGCTAGACATGAGCATGCTAGCATTTATATCAAAGTGACACCGTGCCTGAGTGCAGCCTCCCAGAGCTGCTGCCTTTCCGTGAACTCTTTCTCCTGTTAAAGCTCATTTTTGTCAAGATTTCCACCTTTAGGTAAATAAAGCGTCCATCGACGCCCTTCTCAGGAATATTTAAATATAGGATGTAACTCGGAGAATAGAGTCATATTAATAATGTGCAAATGCTTTTCCTCCTAATGCTCCAGGACAGTTTGATTTTTGCATAACCACTTGGCGACTGTGATATGAAAAGCATCATGGTCTGTCCAGGTTTGTGTGCTCGCTGTCAGTTTGTTATCTCCGGTGCCACACAGACCCATGTCCTTACGGCCCAAACACTCTGTGAGCTGAGATAGAAGACGGACAGCTTCTCCCAGGGGGATAAAATACGACCACTAGCTGCTCCGGCAGGAGGCAAAACCTTAAACACAAGTCATCTACTGTCTGCAGCTCAGTGACTCACCCAACTTAGCTTTCACATGAAGAATAAAGTGATATCATTATCATGTTTATGTGATGATAACCATTTGATCCATAAGTGTGCTCACTGAAAAGAACACATGCAATTACATTGCCTTTTTTCAAGGTTTTAACATGCCATCAGGCCCCGCAGGAAGATTTAATGTGTGCCGGCAGAGGGTGAAAATCATCATAAGCTGCAGAAAACATTGTTGAAAACTCTTTCAGAGGATGAACTATTTATAATTCAGATGCGATTTCTCCAAGTGGCTGTCAGACAGTCACAGGTTGTTGGAGTCTGTGCACGTTTCACTGAGGTTTCTTCTTCAAGCAAGGATACACAGATGTCTCCCTCTTGTCTGTTTTAAGCAACTTTCACTCTTCGCTGCAAGGTGAGCCCTTTTTCTTTCTCCATCTTTACTTTTTCATGCCTGAATGAATTAAGATGTATTGAAGACCCCCTGCTGTTGTCTCTGGTATGATGCACAAAAACAAACTAACCCTCTTGTGAAGAAAAAGTATGAAAATTAAAATGAGTGATTTCATGTGTGTTTTTAAGTTTTCCTGCTGCTTGAGTTCCTCTGTTTTGGAAAATGACACAAATGCTCCAGCGGGTAAACAAATCCCTATAATCTCACTGACTTTCAGTGAGCTCACTGGTCAAAGATGTCCTCTGTCCCTTGGAATTTAAACCTCAACCGACACCATAAACAGCTCGTAACAGACGGTGACAGACAAGGAGCGTCGTGTGGTCTCACATTGTGGCCGAAGCAGAGATTTGTCAGGTTTAAATTTAAGTCTGACACATATAAATGTCCAGCACCTGTGCTGCAAAGGAAAATGACAGTGATTAGGATGTGTTTGCATACCTTTGTGGAAGGTCAACGAGGGGTAAAGGGATCTCAGCGTGCCCGACTGAGCTGTAAAAATTCAAACCAGGTTCTTTGTGCATGTCGAAACACACACAGTTGGCTTTGAGGATCAGAAGTTCATAAGATCGCAGTTAGATCAGCGATATAATCCTTATTTAAATTGTGTTGCTGTGTTTAAACTTTGTTTTTTTACTGAACTGTTATTTTGTTTTTCCTTTTTTCCCTCTCCGTATTTCCTTTCTTGGACTCTATTAGAGTAGCTTTGCATGATTCACAGTTCAACATAATCCTTGTCTAAAACAAGCTGTATTATTAACTCCTCTTCCTTTAAGTCACCTTTCTTCTCATTGGCTACTCCTCACAAATTGATAATGTTACAGCTGGGTGCGGCTTTTGTGTTCAGAGCCATATTAGTATATCTGCTCTTTTTGACATCATTCAGAGCCAAAAATAGGAAAACTGCCTGGAACTGAGTATTTAGAGCAGTTTGAAGCCTGAGCTCGTAGGAATTATTGCCAGATGCACCTCATTATGTGAGTTTTTGGCCATATTTGATATGACCAGCCACCATTATAACAGATTATAAATGACAGAAAGGAAGGAAAAGCTTGAAATGGGCCATTTAGAGCAACGTGTTGCTTTTGAGAATGTGTGGAAGAATTGTTAAAGAACAGTTTTAAATGTAATGGATAAATAATTTAAATACAGTAGATGGTAAACAGCAAGTGTCATCAGATAAAAGTAATGGTTTAACAGTCACAGCACTGACATCCACATCAGAATCAGCTCAAAGACCCAAATTTTGGATCAATACTGTTCATAGTTACAGAATAATTCAGCAAATGTTTTTTTTTATTTTGTTATGATGTACTTAATGTTGATGCAATTCAATTATCCATTTGCAGAAATGCATTTTTAGGAAAAAGTAACTAAGATACAAAATATGTAAGAAAAAAAGACAGAAATAAAAAAAATAAATGCAAAAATTCAATTATACACAATGATAAAATGAATACTGTCACAAATGTACAATAACACTGTATTTTGCCAGACCTATTACCATATTAAATTCCTGATCCAATTGCTTTTTCAACCCGTTCATCCATCAATTTTCTTAACTGATTATCCAGTTCAGAGCTGTGGCACCGTCTATCCCTAGTGCCAAAGATGAGCTACACCCTGGATAGGCTGCCAGTCTGTCACAGGGCTAACACAAAAAAACATTCACTCAAATGTTGTCTGAATCACTAATTAACCAAACATCCAGCATGACTTTGGACTGTGGGACCAACCCACGCTGTCTCAGGAAAACATGCAAATTCCACACAGAAAGGCTGATGGCAGGTTTGAAAATAAGAGCCTTTGTGTTGTGAGGTGACAGTGCTCAGCACTGCCCCACTGTGCCACCTAAACCCATAAATAATAAATTAATGGACTTTTCTTGTTGTCACCACCTGATATTTCAAGTCCAGCAGGTCATAAATGGTCCAACAAGAACATCAGGATCAGCACTGCTCAGTCCACAAAATCAAATATGATTACTTTAGACACAGTTTTAACCAAAGAGCTTAAAACTGACCTCAAAACGGAAAATTATTGTGTTTTTTTAATGGAAAAGACTTTAAAAATCGGAAGTAAACTGATATTCAATGAGAGCTAAAAACAGCTTATTATCTTTTTTCATGGTGCTTTTGATCAGCTGTGACACAGTGACATTTAACGTGTACACTTCAAAGACTTAACAGCCGATTTGTTCTTATATTTGAAAATTATTATTATTGTCAATGCTTTGACACATATATATTATATCCCATACAGTGATGTCATGCAGTATTCCTGCACTAGCAATGAGGTTTTGTTGTGTGTTTTCTCATGTTTGGATTTTGGCCTTGAGTTTATTATTCTAGCGTTCCTTCTCCCACTATCTCTTGGATTATTTCCTGTTTCACTGTGATAGTTAGTTGTCTCTGATGTTTTGACTCATTGCTCCAATTACCCCATTGTGTATAAATAGTCCTGTGTTTCCGGAATCTTCCTTGATCATGTGCTTGCATTTTAAGCTTTGCTTGCACTTTACATCACCCGTGTCCTGTACTTGAGTCCTCCCTCCTGTACTCCACACACACAGGGACACATCCATCCATCCACTTTCAGAAAATGGCAACTCCACTTTCTTCCGTACTCTACTATCCCAGCTTGAGCTGACTGCAGTTCCAATTTCAGTATCATCAACCCAGACTTCCTAGTTTGGGACTTTCACATCCTTTCTGTCACTGGGGAAAAGACTTTCAACTAACCACCCCCACGTGGTTAGGTTATGCTCCTGCCTCTCTCCCTTCCTAAACGTTGTGTGCTGAGTCCCTTTTTTTATGTTCTCCATACCTAAAACTGTGTCCCTTCTATGCTATCAGTTACAGCATTGTCTGCTGAGAAGAACCTTGGACCGAACGCCACCAAAACAAAATAACTCACAATACATTTATTAAGATCACAACCCAAAACACATCAATGTTTTTGGGCATGTTGCATATTATCTGTCCTCATCCACTAACATTACAGTGGGGGGCACAACAGAGACTCCACTTCATGAGGTTTCTCCAGAGAAGCTCATGGTGTCTTTATACTGCTGCTCCATTGAGCACGTTGTCAGACTGCGTCTTTACGAGGTTTGCCAGCAGCTCCGTGGCAGATAGGATAGCCCTTTAGAGGGTCATAAAACTCTGCCCAGAAAATCACTGGCTGCACACTGCTGTGTTTGGGGGAACCTTTCAGTTCTCACTGCCTCAACGGAGCTGCAAGAATCACAAAAGATCGTCCCAAACCCGTGGTTCACTACCAACTCTGACATCTCCAGCAGAAAGGACACAAGAGAGAATCTAACTTTACTGAATGTATTTGTGGAAAGAGGCTAATGGTCCACCAGCAGCTGCTAGCTGTCTTTATGTGGCTCACTCTGATAAAAATAGAGCACAATCTGCAACCAGTGTTTACTTCACTGATATAAACATGAACCAGTGGAAATGCAAAACGGATTCATTTTCATCACCTCATTTGTTTTTAATTCATCATTTTGGTCGCTCAGTTGTCATCGTGTGAAATACAAGTTAATCCGATTTTCAGTCTTACTTTTTATTTTCATATTTGATGGTTTGATTATATTTTGTCATCATTTGTTTATTTATATTCAGGAAGAATAGCTACTCCTACTATCAGCTACAGTTTGTTGTTGCTGTTGCTTCCATGGTAGCACTCGTTTTGTGCAAGACTTCATGCTTCCACCAACTTAAAATGTTTAACCAATGTTTTAGTGCGTGTGCATTTTAACTTTATTGCATGTGGACTGTTAGTGTTAATTTACTTTAGTTTCCCCCGTATCCTCAATGTGCACAGAGTATATTTTATAAATGCAGTTTACAAGTTTAGGTAAGGTAAATATGTAAAGGATTATGCTGTTAATAAATGTTTCATAAGGTTTTTATCTGAAGCACCAAATAAAATGATGCAGCGAGATCATGACTTTTGATTGAGTCCTTTATAAGGTCTTTATGTCGGGGGTTCATGATCACTTTGGCCTTTGGTACTTTGCGCTTCTCCCTTGCCTGTCTTCTGGTAAGTGTCAGGCGTTTTGGTTACTGTGAAAGGTTTTGCATATTTGAGTTTCATAAGATGCAATTTCATGCTACATGTACAGGCAGGTAAACACAGTGGGCTCAAACTCTGCTACAGAGAAGCAGACACATGGACTTAAACAGACACATAAATCTAGTAGACGTGTTTTCCATCTGTTTGTTTTCATTTTCATCTCTTTTTCCTTTGACCAAAGTCTTTTTAATTAATTAATTAATTTATTCATTCATTCATATTTTTTAGTGATTTTGCAACTTTCTGGTGGTTTTAGGTGTCTTTGTAGTCCTTTTATGTAATTTTGTGTTAACTTCACATGTCTTTTGTGTTGCTTTGCATCTTAGTCATGTTTGTCTTTGTGTCTTCATGCAGTTGTTTTGCCTTTCATTTGCATGCAACTTACCAAGGCTGGTTTTGCTTTAAAGTTATTAAGGATTTATCTCTTTTTCTGTTGTTTTTTCTTATTTTTTGGAAGCTACATTATTACTTTTGAAAGTGCAGCCTATATTTATAGTTTCTTGTTGCTTTTCCCCATCATTTTGTATTTCTTTTTAAACTGGGGACTGGAGACACTCCATTTAACCTGTTTTCAAGCATTATTTGGAACATGGTTATAATAAAAGTGTGTTCGTTTCATTTCCAGTAAAACAAGGAATACGTGCAGAACATGCAAGGAATGCTTTGTGACAAGAAAAAGAAAAACACATGTGAAACGTGAACTTATACAGGAGGTATAATTAACTGAGTGTCCAAATGACGCTTTACGTTTGCAACACATGTTGTTTTGTTTTCTCATATTGTAGTTTATTTTATTGAGCTACATGCTATTCACCTTATTTAAACTGTAATAAATTATATGTATATTTTTATATTTTTCTTAATTAAATAATCTTATTCAATTTATTTTATTTTTTTATTCTTTTGACGATGTCTTAATATATAAATAGACATCTACTGCTTTCCATGCCAAATAGTAGCGTAATACTTTTATAAATATTTTATTAAATTGTGTCTTTAATCTTTCTTCATATATTTGTGCATTTTGTGGACTTATTTATTTTTATATATTTCATGTATTCACTGTATATATAATTTTTAGATATAGTACATTTGATTTTTTTTATATATATTTATATTGTATGTTCTACAGGTTTCTCTGCGTTTATGCGTCGTCACAAAAAGTCTCGCGTGATCTGGACTCAGCGTTAGCGTTAGATAGCGCGAGGTCGAGCGTTAACTACCCGTGAATGTCGACAAAGCGCACTATTTAGCACAATTAACAGAGAGAGAGAGATGTCCCCGAGTAAATATGTTATGCAGTGTGAGCGTGTAGTCCGAGCGCCTTGCCTCTCGTAAAGGTACGGTGCGCCTGTTTTGTTCGCTAAGTTGGTTTCGGTGCCGCTGCTAACAGGCTAGGTGGCTAACACTCGGTCAGCGCACTAAACCAGGAAGGAGGGACCCGACGACCAGGCAGCCTGGCCTCAGAGGTTGGTCTACTTCTGCAGACATTTATTCTTAAAAAACTCTTCTCGTCCATTCGTGTGGAAACGGGAAAAAGGTAAGCGACTTTGATTTTGTGGTTGCGCTAATAGGTGGCGTTAAATGGTGAAAAATGAGTAACGTGTTCATTAACGTTGTTGCCTGCAGGGGAAGTATCGATGGCTGCAATCGGTTTTTACTGGACTCCACGGTTGGGGTTGCACATTAAAACAAACTAATCATTAGCACATCGATGTTTAATGTCATTTTGTAAAGATTTTTCTTTCTTTTTTTCCATCTCTGTGACACCTGCTCTCCTAACCTCAGGCAGTCTTCTTGCTCAAAAACGCAGTCCTAAATGGTAATGGTTAACAAAACTAGTGAACCGATCAAACTCGAGGTTAAAGATGAGTGCTGGTATCCACGCTGACCACGCTTGTTCAAGCGCAAAATGAAATTTGGCTTTTTATGGAGTAGTTATAGGGCTTATTAGTGCATATTGTATAATGCAAAGAGTGACACAAATCCAACACTATTTGAAGGTAACTGAGCATAGACTTGTAAAATAAATGGCTATAGGCTACGCTCAAGGGTATTTTAGTGCAATCTTACCAACTTGCATTACTCCCACAAATCCAGCCATGTTGTGAAACCCCATTAATTCTCGCTCCTGAACAGCTAACGAGGTGAGGAGTTGACCCACAGTAACATATATTCAGGACTTACCATGAAGTCCTGTAATTTGGGTCATTTTCGTGAAAGATGCCTCCCTTTTTTCCTTTCTCTATCTAATAGCAAAATTGAGCCACACACTGTAGCTCCTGCAACCTCAATGGTATTAATAAGCTTGTCCTCCATTTCTTACCCCAGCTTGTAGATTTACACTATACATAATGAAATAGATTTTTTTTTACTGAAGTTCTAATATTTTAACCCACACTAAATGCGTATTCACCTCTATTGGAGTCAGCCGTCATGTGACACCAATACAAATGACTACCAAATTTGCCTCAGTTTACATTACTGCACATACATGCATTGCATGCAACTGCATTGTCTGCTAGTCTTTCAGTTGCTGCCTTATTTACCAAAGGGTTTGGTGCAGTGGATGGATCTTGACACAAGTTTTTACGCCAGATGTCCTCATTCATCAGGGCTTGGAAAAAACTCTAGGAGCACACTAGCTTATGACCCTCTTGAGATTAAGGTTGGGTTTTCTCCAAGGTGTCGAACCAGGTGTTTCATGTGTAAGTGTTAACTATTATAGGTTAAAAGACAAAAAAAAAAAAACCCCACAGAAAACCGAGAACAGTCAGTTCGACAAAGTTTAAAATAGGGAATGCAAATATTCTACGTGTCTTTAGGATATATGTGAAACTATTAATCACAGTTTGCATGTCACTGTGCATGCCAAATATCCTTGCACAACATACTATCCCCATGTTGCTTTTCGATGCGTCCGCTGGGGTATGAATGTGTGTGAATGTTAGCTAGAAAGCAGTTGGTAGAAAAGCGATAGAAAAAAGTGCTTCTATGAAGAAGTGAATGAGGCAAGTTGTGTAACACGCTTTGAGTGCTCAGGTAGAGTAGAAAAGCGCTGTATAAGAACCAAGTCTATTTACCATTTACTTTGTATTTAAAATTGCACAAGGTCAGATAAGTTTACTGAGTGCGGTTAAGTGGTTTATTATCCAAGTTTCTGTGCAGATGGTGATTATACATCCCTTTGGTTGTGTGGTACCGTTGGATCACTCTGACAGAGCCAAACCTACTGATCGTTTTCTTTATCATAGAACAGTTGGCATGGCTGCTATCATTGCCAATGAGAGAGGGAGGGGCTTAACCTGTCTGGTGTTGCGTTTGGATTGTAATATGTGTGAACCAAAAGGTAACTGCTGTTTGCGAATTAATAAAATTAGAATCAGTTATTTAACAAGACTAGTGTTTCTTGTGTTGACCAGTAACGCACACATCCCTAGTTTAAAGTAATGGTGAATGAAACATGAAGTTTATTTAGTTACTTTTTATTAGAGTCAGAAAATAGGATGGTATACGATTTTCTCGTTGGTAAATATCCTGTCAATTACAAGTTGTTAGCCAATAGTAATGTCGTGTCTTCAGTTATACAGTCAGAGCAACCCCATGCATGTCCAGTGGGGGCGTTCGACAGCGCCAGGCTTCCTTTGCTTTAGCTTGCTTGACCCCAGTTGGAGAGAACAGGTATCACAATGGTTGTTATCAGCTTTCTTTCTGCTTCAGGTTCTGTACATGCTCACATAAAAAAGGGTCCTTTGCGGGTCATGTGACCCTTGTTCTGAGCAAAATGATCACTGTGAGTGTCACCGCCACCAGTCAGATATGGCCTGCATTTGTATAGCGCTTTACTCAGGCCCTAAGGACCCCAAAGCGCTTTACACTACATTCAGTCATCCACCCATTCACACACTGGTGATGGCAGCTACATTGTAGCCACAGCTGCCCTGGGGCGCACTGACAGAGGCGAGGCTGCCGGACACTGGCGCCACCGGGCCCTCTGACCACCACCAGTAGGCAAACATGGGGTTATCATATGATATGTTATCAAACGATTATTACCAATGAAATTCAACTCTGTTGCAAATAAGACAAAATTAATGCTGCTGAAAATTGTTAATCTTGAAATTTATCATATAGAGTGGTAAAATAAAGCTTTTGATTTAAGTATTTTTGTCATTAGTTACCATGGTGATTTAGCCAGATCAAAAGACACAGAAAACTCTGACCTAAAGCTTAACGTAGCTCGGCAAGCCATTAATCTCACGAAGAAGGTGATGGTGAAAATACTTGAGGCTTAATAACAGGACTTCAGTAATGATGGCTGCATACATATTTTACATATGTCCATATAAACATCCCCAGTCTGAATACCAATGAAGCAATGCTAAACTGTTGAATGTTTTCTAATATATGCAGACATTTCCTGTATAATAAAATACACCAGTATCTGAAGAAGCAGCTTTATACTGACGTAGCTCATTACTCAAATACTTAAGAGTGAAGACGCCATTTTGAAATCACCTAAATTTAACATGATTTGTTATTCTGGTTCTTCCAGTTTTCACCCACGGATATTTTCCCCTCGCAGCTTCAGTTAGTTTCATTCTTCGCTCATTGTGCTTATAACCGTCAAGCAGCACTTTTTGCTTTTCAGAGTAACCCCAAACCACTTCTACATTATTTATTGCACATTATCTGATAGTTGAGTCGGGGCACGAGAAACACTTTGACATTCAGAGATGGTGTGCGGTGAAAGAGCTGAAGTTATTTGTGCTTGTTTTCACTTTTTTTGGTCTGGGCCAGTGTGAGTGACGCTTTGGTAGCATACAGTAGGTAATGTTGTGAGAGTCACCTTGCTTTAATTATCATTCAAAACATACATAAAGTCTGCAAAGGGGGCAGACTCAGGGGTGCTGCTTCTGTGAATATAAACTCTTTATAAACTCGCAGCTTTTATAAGCTTAGATTTGCATAAACAGTTTCTTAATGAGAGACTCACTGCTTACACAGGAACCCTTTCATGAGAGGAGATTGTTTTCTTTCCTTGGTATTAGACTGATTTTTTTTTTTTCTTTTTTTCTTCGCTGAAGGAATTTTTTGGCTGACCTGAATATTTATCTTTGTTCGAACCGTGGAGACCTCCCCTGTGGAATTTCCTTCATAGGTTTATTCAGGGGACAAAGAAGTATCTGATAATAGGTAGATTCTTCTGAGCAGCCTTGGAAACAAAGCATGCACCAATATCTGATTTGGATAAGATATTACTCAGATTGGGGCTGGGCGATATGACCAAAATTCATATCTCGATATTTTTTTAACTAGATGGCTAGATTTAGATAACTAGATTTTTTTAAAGACATAAAGTAAGAACAAAAAGAGAGTTCATAGTCAAAGCTGTGTCCCAGATGTCACACAGGCACTTTTATTAACATACAGCATAGATGTACATGAAAAAAACTACTCAAAAATAAATTATGAGCATTTATTACATAATAATGCTCCATAAATAAAAGAAAACTGTCGTTTTTGTGCATAACAAAGAGCTCACAATTGTGCAGTCAAAATGTAAGGCTCCAGACTACGGTAGCCGTAATGCTCCGACAATCCATCAAGCGGTGCAGCTCGGTAGCTTACCAAAGTCGTACTAAAACATTTTTTGACAGATTGCTGAGTGCCGTGTACCACATAAAATCGGTTTGCGGTCATCAAGCACAACCAGAATTCATACAAAAGGCGCGCTGTCAACTTTTGAGAGAATGTAAGGGTTTTAGGCTGTGCAGCCCCTCTGGGTTGCATGGCATTAGCGGGGTTAGCTCGTTAGTGTGGTTAGCTCGTTAACACGTTGACGCCGTCCAGCCCCACGCACGGGGCGATGTGCAGTAACTCGTTAACAGAGATTTGCCGTGTCCACCTTGTCGCTGCCTGCAGGTGAAGCGATGGGGCAGCAGGGGGAGTTGTGTTCAGTGAAGGACAGAGGCGAGGTCGAGTAACGTTGCGTGAAGACAAAAGTGGACGAAAGAGAGGCAAACTTGCGGCTCCACAAGTATAGTTATAACGTAACATAGACTATATTGATATAAAGTATATTGTCACATCTTATATCTCGTATAAAAATATATCGATATTTTTAAAAATCTCGATATATCGCCCAGCCCTAACTCAGATCCTGACTTGGAAAAGTAGATCAGACATCACTGTCAATATGCTGATCTTTTAATTTCCGTTCTGTGTTTACTGGCCACCAGCAGCAGGACATTGGTTACTTGTAGGAGAGCTCACAGCAGCAGTTTGGAGGTACTTTCTGCCTGCTTTTCACATTTTTCCTAAATATGCTCATCTTTCTCTCCTCCACACTGTTTTCCACCAACAACAACACTCCATGGGGAACGTTGAGGCGAGCGAGATGAACAAGCATTTATTCAAGTACAGTAAAATTAAAAGCTCTGAATTAAAAGTCAAAACCAGCAGTCAGTTTTCTCTCACTTGATGATGATGATTATGGGTCAATCTAACCACTCCCACACACACAAATAATTTTCAAAGCAAGCAGAGGTCCAGGCATGAACCTGTATTGGTTATATGTACTGGGTAGATTCAAATATGAATTATGTTAATTTAACACGTTAAAGAGAGGAAGTGACCACCTTGATTGATGAGCGATCTCCAGTCACTTTGACTATTTGGATCATCGTACATCGCTGCAAGCTGTTGATTGACTAAACTGCCACAAGCAAAAACCCAGCAACCTCGTGGTAGCCAGGGGTGAAAAACAGGGCAAATGGAAGAGATGAAAAATGAAAGTCGGAAATGACTCATTGACTCAGTAAAGACTTTATGGGCTTATTGCCATGGTTTAGGCCCTGAGAAACATGAGAAGAACAATCTATAGAGTGAATGAAGAGAGAAAACAAAGTAGTGAATCAGAGAAATAATGCACCAATAAACTTGCCCAGTCCTCCTTACAACCCTGCAGGAAATTGCTGCTTTTAACTGAGAAGCAGGCTTTGTTTCATCTGCTGTCTGTCCCACAGACAGAAAAAAAAAGACTGAGACAGGCAGCCTTCAACCTGGTCACTACTTTTTATGATGGCCTGTGTAGATAAACAGCCATCTAAATAATCTTTGTTTCACAGACAAATGGAAAATTGGAAACAAAACAAATTGCAATTTGAAGGAACCCTGAAAAGGGAAAAGGCATGCGTTCTTTTGGAGTAAAATCAGCCATTGAGCATTCACAAGTTTGGGGGGAAAAAACAAGTGAGGACCTTTTGTGCCCTAGATTTGCACAAATGAAAAAAAACTCAAGTGGTTTGCAGTGGTGGTCTGAAAACCTGCATGAAAAACCTTTGTTTAGCAGGTAGAAAGTGGCGTCTCTTCAAACCACAACATTCGGTTAAACCCCCCACAGTTGTCATTTCATTGCTGTCTCAAAGTGAGATCTTAAAGGCTTCAGACTTTAGAGATGGCAGTTTGACGTCATTATCACCCAGGATGCTGCCTCTTAAACATCCTCCTTAGTTCCTGTTGCTGTAAACGAGTTCTCCGCGCTTTACTGCACAAAAGCAGCTCCGCCCGCTGCATGCCTGCTGCTTTCTGAGAGTTTGAAAAACACTTGAAACACCCCTGCACCCAATTTAAAGTTAGTGGAGGGTAAAAATACTTGTTACTTTATCAGAAACGGGCTTGTAGATGAGTTAATTCACAAAGTGTGGGCTGAGAGAGGTGGCTTACAAAAAATGTTTTATGTTGGTGGTTAAATTTTTGATTAAATATTTATGTCTAAAAAAAAATACTACTGAAAAGTCATAAAACAAAAGTAAAGCTGTTGATTTTTTTTTAAATTTACCAATAATAATCCTGCTTATTGATAGGAAAATGGAGAGGTGGCTATCAGCAAGCAAAAAGTGCCATAATTCATCATAACATCACAATAAAACTGTGGCTTGTGATTAAAGTAAATTGGGACACGGCGTACTTAAGTTTAGGAATCGTTGCTGTAGATAAAGAAAGTCTCATCGTCTTATCCTGCAGTGTTGGGATAAAACACCATCTGCATCCCCCAAAGGCTTCTTTAATCCCTCACCTCCTCGGAGGTTTCTGTCAGCGTTGATTAATTAGTTATTTTGGAGTTGAGGTTACTTAACAGGAGACGGCGTCTGTTTACTTCACTGCTGCTCTTTAACTGTCACACAAAACAATGTTTAGTAGAAGTGGTAAGATTTAAAAAGAAAGAAGTAATTCAGTGATGAATAGTGTTGGGCAAGCTGTCTTAAAGACAAAATCTACTTGTTGAATTCAGAAGCATTAAAAACCCTTGCTATTATTGCAGTAACTATGGCAACAACCTTTAGGGGTGCTTGATTAAACTACCAATCAGTTATTTTGGTGCAGTTTTGATTACCGAACAGGATTTTTCATGAACTCAACTAAAAGATTAATTTTCAAAGCGTATTTTCTTGAACTTCAGCTCTAACTCGAATAAAGAAGTACTGAAGTCACAGGTTCGCAACGCCACTCCCTCAAGAGCAACCGGTGCTCTCCTGGCCTGCAGCTGCTGCACGAAAATTTTAAGAGCAGGTGGTTATCATGAATTTCCCTCTGGCTTTCGTAACCCTTTGATAGTTCAGTTGTGTTTGAGATTAAAATCACCCAGCCCTATCATCACTGTGTGTTTAACTGTCAGTTAAAACAAATCTTTAAAGGGTTGTTAAACATCTAGAAATTTAATCCTTTATTAGAAAAAGGCGATGAAGAAAAAAAAGAGCTTAAAGTTTGGAAGGTCTTAAAAATTTTAAATGTCAAAATTTGTAATTTACAGTCTTAAATAGCAGCAATATTTATATTTGTAGCTAGTAATGATTAGCATGTTAGATTTTAAAAAGGATGAGAAACTTAAATAGTGATCAGTTGATGTTGATTTACTTCTTCTTTGTATAATTATTATTATATAGTTATAAAAAATAATTTTGAGTAATTTTTTTTAACCCATCCATATGTCTCTTTTCTGCTGCTTATGTGGATCCAGGTGACATGATATAAAAGGAGTACTTTGTTTTGCCCTTGTTGGTTTCCCATCATATTGAAGGTGAAAAGAGAATAAATTACCTTCACTCGGATTTTAAAAGCATCTAACAGGTGAAACCCAGCAAGAACTCTTTTTCTTTTGTGTATCTTAAGACACATGAAGCAAAGTTCACCACAGAGCTGATTCTGTATTTCTGACTGGATTTATTTGATAAATTAGTTTTTAAAGAAACAACAAGCCTCTCACATTTGGACCATGTTGTTTGTATCTTGTTGCCATCTCGGTGGCTCGACCGTGGATGTTGAAGCATGTCTGATGTTTAGCCAGCTTTCGCTCCTCTTCAGCAACAGCCTGAATATCTTTTGTGCACAGAAGCTCTTCTCCTCCTGTCTCATATTGCTGCCGGCTCTTGTGTATATGTTTACACCTTGATCCAGCTGTCTGCTGCGGTCTCTAAGCTGGCCCATTGGCCTTGGTTCGTTGCCAGTGAGTTGGTTGTGATTTATTTTCATGACAGTTCAAGGTCATGGGGGGCCGCAGGGTCTTGGTGATGGGTAAGAAGGTGTTGCGCACGTTATTCAGTGTCTATCTGTCAGCAGGTTTTGAAGTGTTCAGCTGCGTAGTCCTGATATATGTTTGTTTCATTTGATGTTTGCCCGACATAACAACCTTTGGTACTTGTTTCATTTGCTTAGTGACGCCTGGAAAGTACATTCCGTGTTCAAACAGCTGTGTTCTGTTTTTTTTTTCTTCAGGAAAGCAATACTTTTACTGGCCTGAGATCAAAGATGTCAAAGCCTCCAAATTCTCCTGCTCGGTCCCGCTCCAGATCGAGGTCTAGGTCCAGATCTAGGTCCTACTCCAGATCCCACTCTAGAAGCCGCTCAAGATCCAGAAAACGTCGTTACAGGTAAACATTTGACTGAACTTTCGGGTCACAAAGTTTTTACATACTTTGACCTCATAATTAAATAAATAATTGATGGATGGATGGATATCAAAAACAAGGAAAGCATATATTAGGTTGAATATAAATAAAGATTTCAGTATGGCTCAGCAGGGTGGCGTTTTTCTGATATGTGCTGCTTGTGCTGGATATTGACACTTATATGACTCCAAATTGACACATTAGGAGGTGCATATGCTTGCTGCCAGCTGAGTCAACTAGTAAGAGTATAATATATAAAGAGCATACTGTAAATGTAGGCTTGCCAAGAGGTCACACACATAAATTACAGTATATTAAAAAAAAAAGTTGAAGTGAGATGAAATTAAAACTTATAAGATAAAAATATTAAAAATAAGACCACTCTTTCCATTCCGGCTGCCAGATAAGACCGGTTTTAAGTTATCAGAGGCTAAAGAAAATAAAAGAAGAGAGATCCAACAATGAAGAAGATAATATAATTATTAAGAAGAACAAAAACAAAATGGAGTAATTTTAACCCATGAGAATTTAACAATACCTGTCCACAGGAAATTCATATTTGTGTTTGTTAAAGGTGTCTGATTGTTACTAAGTAGCTTCTAAAGTCAGACCAATATTTGTCAAAGAGGTGTGGTTTCGTTTTGATGTTAAACATAACTGACAAGCGTATAAGAGGAGATTTCTTTAATTTTAAAAAAAAATTGGCCTGCTGGTGTGAATATTTTACAAGTACTCCTTAAATGGCCATGATTTATTCAAAATTCAAGTGGTTTCAGAAAGAAGAGAAGATGAGCTTTAGGGGACATCATGGTTTCACGACGCATTCACAAGATACATTGTCATACTCAGACACTTGGCGAATAAACTCTCAAACAATGTGTGAATATGATCACTTGAGTCTTAAGATAGCTGGTATTCTCTTAACTTACTGGTTGTAAGTTAAGAGCTGGTTTTGTTTAGCTGGCTCTTCTCTGCTGTCGAGTAAGTCAGTAAGATTGCGTGTACAGTAATTATTAGTCGACAATATCGGGAATAAATAAATGTATTGTGTTAGAGCTCTGACTTAAAAGAGGAGGAAGAGGAAGAAGTGGAGTTGAGTAAGAAGAGAGCGCAATGAGGAAGAAATACATGATAAAATATACAAATGTTAAATGGTCGAATATAATTTAAAAGGGGTGATCTTTAAATTAAAAAAAACTTATAATTGACACTTTACAGCATTTTTTTAAAGCTATATTTAGTGTAAAGTTCGTCGGATCTCATTTATCCTTCATAATTCTCGGGTATCTGGACTATCCCATTAGAAATCCATTGTGGTGTAGAGGGTTAGATGATAAAAGGCTTAGAGGGGAGTGTCTGCCCATTTCTAAAGGAGGTCAAAGCATTCATTTCCTGTAATGTTGCCTAGTTTGACAAACTACACCTTGTTTGTTTTGGAACATATGATGTTTGGCATATGATGCAAGTAATAGTTGCTGTCATAGATTTTGGCATTTACTATCTAAGGAAAATTCTAGGAATCAAAAATGAGTGCAAGTGGAGTGTATTTGTGTACAAAGGTCTTTGTGGCTTTGGTGTTTACTGAGTACGAAGTAACAAGGAAATGCTCGGCTCGTGTTTCACTCACTATCTGATTCGGCTCATCTTTCAGTGAAGCACTCATGCAAAGGGCTGAGCGGTTTCAGTAAAGATCGTTTCTTCCTAAATTGTCTCTCACAAATACAGATGTTTTGCAGCTGCATGTATTTGTGTAGTATGCAGTATTTGCTCAGGTTCACTCTGTGGGTCCTTCATCCTTGACTCAACGCAGCTCATTCTAGGTTTGATTTGCATGATTTGTTTTTAAGCAGTTTGCATCAGCGCACCTTCACTCTAAAAATCTACCGGCGTGCCTTTCTATTTCCAGTCTGCCTGTCTTTGGAGCCAATAAACACATTCAGAGACAGTTGTTAGATTGTTTTCTTTTTTTCTTCTTGCCGTATTGAATATCAATGATTTTTCAAAGCAGGAAATAGAAGATAAGAGTCACCACTCTTGATCTTGTTGTTATCTCCCTCCCTTTCTGATGCCTCCTCCCTCTGGGTCTACTCGTTTTTCCGACACATTCATTAAGGCCCCCGTGTGCAAACAAGTGTTGCTTTTTTTTTCCCGTCTTGTATTTGATGCAGCCAAGTCGACAACAGCTCTGTTTCAATGAAAAGGTCCAAGGGGTAAGCAGAGAAGATTTGCTTTCTTTTTCCAGGAGAGATAATCTGTGTTGCATGAGTAAAAGTTTGACTTGTTCATTTGATTTTATCTGGAATGTGTAGGTGAAGTTCCTCAAGTAATTTTGTTGTTAATGTAACCATTTGCTGAAATGGAACTCTTTTAATCACGGAGATCTGTAATGTCTGTTTTAGTTTACCTGCTGCTCCTTCCAATCAGCATAAGGCCACAGTGCTCAGTAACTGAGCTCCTGTTGGAGTGTGCATCTACATTAGGGTCTGTGGACCACTAGGGTCCATTTTGTAGCCTCAGAGATCCACGAGTGAATAAAGGTTTTGTGTGACATCCGAGTCTTAAAGGTTACCAGAGCAAAAAGCCCTGTTCTTGATTTGGGCTCCATCTGCTGGTCAGGCAGCTGAGGTGTTACTCCTGTATTATGAATCAGTATAAATTTAAGCATTTAACTTGGAGGGCTTCAATTTATTGCTTTCGATGTCTATTTTCTGAGTTGGTTGTTTTTAGCTTGTAAGATGATGATTGTTGCTTAATTTGTTCAGCAGCAGTTTTAAAGCAGACCAGGAAATAATCACATTAAATAATCATTTGTGCACTGATAGATTATCTAATCCTACATTTTTTGTTTTTAAATTAACAAAGCTACATTTTGGGAACCTCTCAGCTTTTGCAAACATTTGATAGTCAAGTGGACATTTATTTTAAATCAGTTGATCTGAAATATTGTCTTCCCAACTGTGCAGGATATTAAACTAGACTTGAATCAGAAAAGAGAGACGTGAATAATTTAACCTGCACTGATTGGTGCAGATGAGTGGGCAGACATCAGTGGTAAACAGTGTTTAGTCAGAACATTTGCCTGGATTTTATTTTTAAAGTTCGTTGTTTGTACTCTCTCTTTCAGGCTGTTTCTATATGAGAACATAATGGTTAACTGAAACAGGGAGATAATTACATACATGAGTTATTTTAACAGATTTAGCTTGTCTACTAAAATCTTAAAAAAATTCCTGAGGCTTAGCCCAGACGAGGCAGAGTTTTCCAGAGTGATTTTATGTTTGAGGGGTTCAAGTTTTTGTCTAGTTTTAGTGACAGTAGTAGAATTTAATTCTTGTCTTCTCGACAGCACAAGCTTAAAACAAAAGGACCAACGGTGACAAAAGAAGCCCACCTCGTCACAGAACTTTGGCTCAGTAACATAAGTTTTCTAAGTCAGTTTTTCCTGTCTTAGAATGGGCCTTTGGGAATGTCTATTTACTGTGTGTGTTGGGATGATTCAGTCCTCCTTTTTTATTCCCTATTTCTCAGACCTTTAGTTTTATTAACTGGAGAAAGACCTAAACCTCTTTGGTGGATGCCTTTTTTTTTTTTTACGTGCAGGAATCAGCACACAGCTGCAGCATAGATGTTTGTTTTCAAAGCTTTTTGTAGCACCCACAGACTACTAATGCACTAAGATTATAAACCTTTAGGTTTATCAGAAGTTTTGATTCAAATCTTGTATGGATGTGTGATGCTTTGCTAAGAAGACAACAGTTTGACAGTGATCTTTTTGTATTTGGTGTTGTGTGAATTACCTGTACTGACTTGTTCTTAATGTTATGAACAGCTTTTCACATGTATCTCCTCTTCTCTCTCCCCCTTCCTCTTTTATTCAGTTCTAGGTCTCGTTCCCGTTCTCGCTCGCACTCTCCGTCCTATAGAAACTATCCTTCTCGGGACTATCAGAACAACAGAGGTGGCTTCAGAGGTTACAACAGAGGCTACCGTAGGCCGTACCACTACCGAGGTAGAGGCCGAGGCTATTACCAACGCGGCCATTACCAAAACAGAGGTGGAGGAGGTTATGGCTATAAGGGTAATTGGCAGGGGGGTGGTGGTGGTGGAGGAGGAGGCGGCGGCGGCGGTGGTGGCGGTGGTGGCGGCGGTGGCGGCTGGCATGATCGGCATCATGACCAGGACCACCATTCTCACAGCCCCAGGAGGGGCCGCTCACGCTCCCGTACACCCAGGAAGCGCTCGGGCAGCCGGAGCCGCTCCCGCTACTCTGATCGTTCGTCTTCTGGACGATCCCGCCATTCTAGGCGCTCCAGCTACTCCTCTCGGTCCCGCTCCTCATCCCCACGCCACCGCAGCAGCAAGGGAAAGCCCAGCAACAAGGATGCTAAAGACAAGCCAGTTGAAAGTCAGGTTGAGAAGTCTACTCCGGAACCAGATGGCAGCGTCATCGAGAAGGCTTCTGGAGGCAAATGGATTGACTACGACGCAAGCCCCAAACCAACCAGCCCAGAGACTAAGAAAGAGGACGCTCCTTCTGGTCCTGAGGTCAAAGGGCCCACTATTGGTGGCACTATGTGGAAAACCATCAGCAGTGCATCACCTCCAGCAAAGAGCCCCACAAAGTCTGGACAAACGGCCTCGTTCAGCGGATTTGGATTCTTCTCAAAGGATGATGTCAAAACTACAGATAAGACTGTGATCTCTGCTGCCTTCAAAAAGTATGTCCAGTACTTTATTTTAGATATTGAAATGTAATTATATTATTTTCTCTTTTTATTTTTCCTAACAAATCATGAACGTTATTTGTCTTTCAAACATGTTTAGCTTTTTTCAAAGATCCTTGGAAGAATACAGTTTAAAAAGGAATGAAACATAAGACTCCTGATTTTAAGTGAATTGAAAATGTAGCCGGCTGTTTTCTGAGAGGAAGTTGTATGAAATCCCACTTACTTAAGACGATGGTGTTGACGTGAGTATATAACCATGGAAATGTGAGTCATGGTCTGTACTGTTTGCATTGGGGATGGGCTTTTTTTTTCTCCATAAGGTTGTTTAAGTCAAATGATGACAAGCATCCTGAAATTTGAATTGGCAGGTGATCTCCAAATTTGGTTGTAGTGCTTGTGTTTGTCTGCCATCAGTCTCTTGAGCAAAGTGAAGGGTAGTTCAAGCTTTTATTTTAAAAAACACACTAACTGGGGAATTAAATTAGTGGACCTGGTTCTTAAAAGCAAATGTAGAAGTGCCTTAAACCTGTTTTAAGGCACTATTTTTCTAAATGGCCAGCAAAGGGTGATGTTTAAGGTTGCAATAGACTTCTGGTTCTATAGAAATATGTGAGAAAACAGCCTCAGCCTCCGTTATTTTGTGGTGACTTTATGATCGATCCTCAGGCCATACTGTTTAAAATATGAAGCCAATTTGTAAATTATAATAATTTTTGAGTTAGAAAGGACAATTGTCCAGGATTTGCTTGTTGGCTCACAAGTAATTAGCAAATGAGCATGCTGTCAGATCCACCCCTTCACAAACCAGTGGGAGATGCTGCTGTCTAAAACCCTTTAAGCCATTTTTCTTCAGAAAAAGCAAGGTCTGCTGATGGATATTTGAATATGAAGTCATGAAATTCAGTAATTATAGAGCTCTGAAGGGGCAACAGCCTAACTGCTAAAGTGGATCTGAAATTAGCTGCTTTAGCTCCTGTCCCTTTAATCGAGGAATTACCTTTTCATATTCTGACCTCAATGACTTTAAACTTTGGCGATGTATATTCGAGCACTGACCATTGTAAAAATAAATGGAGACAAAAATAAGGTGCTATTGTAAGCTAAAGACCCTACAATAACAGACTCCACTTTGGTCATGTAAATGGAGAGTCTTTTTTTTTTTTTTTTTTTTTACACATTAAGCTTAATTATGGACTTTGACCATTTATATTTACGTTATATATTCTTTAGATAGATAGATATAGAAAGAAGGTATACATTTTCATTGCTATGCAGATGACACCCAGCTTTATCTTTTCATGAACTCACACAAGTTAGCTGAACTACAGGAATGTATTAAAAACATTAAGTTTCTGTATGACCTCCAATTTCCTGCTTAGAAGCAGTACAATAACCTCTGATAACTGAGGTTATTGAATGTGACTCTAAAAATCTCTAACCAGATAGTTACTCTGGATGGCATTAGCTTGGTCCCCAGTAACACTGTGAGGGATGTTGGAGTTGTTTATTAAACAACTAAACAAATGTGTAGGACTGTTATATCTTTGGGCAGTGTATCTAAAATGAGCAATATCCTGTCTCAAAGTGATACTGACAGACTAGCTCATACATTTATTACTTCTAGTCTATTTCTGCCTATAAATACACATTCAGATTCATGCTTCTGTTTTATTAAGTGTCATTAAGCGATTTTTCTTTCAGAATAAAAGGTAGTTTCAAGATTATTTGTGATACACAAATGAAAATGAAATCATTAAGGAAGGACAGAAGGTTGGGTAACAGGAAAATGTCTAATGTTTCAGTAAATAATCTTTTTACAACCTGGTTTTAAGCATGCCCATCCCCAGTGTGTATTGTACCTTTCACTTTCAGCTTGTTAGAACATGTTGCACTTGTGTGGTCTTGTTTTCCCTCTTGCATTATTCATCCCAGTCTGAAATTATTAATTTAAATCGTATTATTGGTTCACTTGGAGGTGCGGGTGCTAAAGTTCACTTTGAATTTCTCTGTTTCAGGTTTATGGCTGAGAACAAAAACAAAAAGCAGGCAGCTGAAAAGGAGAACAGTCGTGAAAAGGAGCAGATCACTGTAGATAGAGAACAAGAGAAAAGTGGCAAAACTGGAGAGCTCTTCAACATCTCGTCCTTTGGTGACATCAAGGAAGACAAAACTATGCCTTTCTTTGAGGCTGGAGAAGAAGAGTTCCTCAAATCACACGGGATGAAAGAGAGGGACCTTGAGGAGGATGCTGGGGTAAAACCTGCCCTCGTAGCTCGGGACATGTTCGGGAAATGGGGGGACGAGTCAAGCTATTCAACATCTTACCCGTCCATTAAGGAGAAAGTCCGTGTAGACCCCGAAGACATAGACCCCATTGATGATGTGGAGGAGGAGTTGTACCGAAGCCGCAAACATAAGAAAGAGGAGAAGTCCAAGAAGAAGGAGAAGAAAGAAAAGGAGAAGGCCAGAAGGAGTTTGTCCCCACCAACTACTTCAAGAGAGAAAGACCGGCCACTGTTCCCTGGAGCTTTTCCTCCTCGTGAACAATCTCCTGCACCGCGTCTGTTTGCATCAAAAGAAGACTTTGAGCTCAGAATTGCTTCTTTAGATGAGCTTCCCAGGTATGTGCAACATGACGTCAAAAAGCTGTCTGCTCTCTTTTTGCAGACTAAGGCTACGTTCACACTACAGGTCTTAATGCTCAATTCCAATTTTTTTGTCTGCTTGTTCATACTACAAATAAAATGCGACAGCAAACGCGCTCTAGTGTGAAACACGTCACACACAACGCGCTCTGTTTAGACCCAGAGCAAACAATATTGTTTGACTGATGGCCCTTAATATAAAGACTTCGGACTTTACGTTTCCCAATTTTTGCTTCAAGTTATTTTGTTATTTACATAATAATGTAAATAACCTAATAATTATGTTTTAGAGAGGAGCGGTGCTTCAAAGGATAGTTGCAGATTTCTGTCAGAATCTGCAGATTATACAGTACAAATAAAATGTTCACGTTGTCTTCCCAACAGTTTCACTGACATCTACACTGGATGGCCAGGAAGCGTTCGCGATGTCTTCTCAGGCGCTTCTCCGGCACTGATAATTGGCATCTGTCTTGTGTTAGTGATGTAAAAGACGGATTTAATGCGACCTGACCATTCAAACAGCAGTCGCTTTCTAAAACATCGGATATGTATCGGATTCAGTACCACTTACGAAAGTGACCCAGATTGGATTTGAAAATATCGGATTTGTGCCGTTCACACTGTCATACCATGATCGGATATGGGTCGCATAGGGTAAAAAAAAATCAGATTTGATGCGCTTTTGCCTGCAGTGTGAACGTAGCCTTATGCTCACGGCAGTAAAGGTGGCACCAGTCATCTTAAAGCTTAGCTGGACACTTTTCTATGTTTAAGATTTCAAACTACTAAACCAGCAAATCTCTCAATAAGGAAAGAAAGAGATGATTTTTATTGGTGTGATGTTTGCATTTTAAACTTCACAGCTTCTTTAAAAACAAAAAATAGCGTCTGTATTTAACACTGATCTCAAAATTTGGTGATTTTAAAAACACAATATTCCAATGACTATCATCTGGTGGACGCGCTGTGCATCGTAATTACATGGTTGAAGGGTGTTTCTCTCATCTTTTTTTTACTCTTGAGTTTTCATTTGTCAGCCGTTATACCAAATAGCAAATATTTCATCATATATTTGTTCAGCATGTTTGCATTAATCTTTGCTCCTTCCTTCCTGTTTGCTGTTAGCTCCTCCCTCTCTAAAGATCGCCACCTGCCCCGGGAGCTGCTGAATGCCACTAAGAAGGATCCGGAATTTCGCTCCATTTTCCAGCACATTCAGTCCACACAGCTCCGTCGCAGCCCGTCTGAGCTGTTCGCTCAGCACATAGTCTCTATTGTGCACTACATCAAAGGTACAATGTGTTTGCAGCGTCACGTCCGCGCAAAAGTTTGGGCAAACTGATGAGCTCCGACGATTCATTACTTGCATATTAGCGAGTTAGCATCGTTAGTCTTGTGTGTATTTGGAATAATACCTTTCTGTGGTTTGTCTGCAGCTCAACACTTCCACTCCTCTGACATGACTCTAAGTGAGCGCTTTGCCATGTACCAAAGAAAAGCTGCAGAGGCAGAAATGATGAAGCCAAGGAAGAGCCCAGAAATCCACAGGTAGCCTCCAGAAACGACTATCTGGTCTTTTTTGATTAATTCATCCAAGAATCTCTGTTTTGAAAACTTCCTACAATCACTAATGAGGCTTTTCCCTCGTCTTTTAGGAGAATCGATGTTTCCCCCAGTGCTTTTAAGAGGCACTCTCACCTGTTTGAGGATTTGGAGGAGGCAAGCTACAAGGTGACGAGCCCTTTTGAAATTTGACGTATGTGGAACAAGCAAATCTGAGACAATCCAGAGCAGCAGTGGTTCAGCTTTGTGCTTTTCTTTCAAAGGATGCGTATTTCTAAATCAAAAGAGCCCAATTGTGTTTTATAAGTGCCAAGCAAGCCCCCCAGCCTATGAGATATGGTTATTGATTGGGTATATACGAACCCAAGCAAAGGCTTAAAGGAAGTGAATTAAGATCCCGAGTCCAAGCCTCTCAAGGGACGATTATCAGTGCCTTTACCTTGTAAGTATTTTTCCTAAAAAGAAAAAAAATCAAGCCACAAAACTGTAAAATTCAGTTTATTTAAATAAGCTACATGCATGCTGCTGGTTTCCACAGATACTTCCACAAATAGCTGTAAGATATAAACATTTTGTCATCATAGTTTTTCTACATTTGTAACAGTTGCAGATTATAGTAACATGTTTCTTGACCACTTGAGGGAACGCAGTGTTTGTATATGTTGTATACAGTGTGGTGCTCTGTGCATTCATTCAAAAATTTCCCATCAGCCCTTTGAATGGCTGCTTTAACTGTTTGCTAAAATCGAATCTCTGCAGGACCCAAGTAAAAAGTTCAAAGGCGACGTGATGGACCTTCGCCTGGATATTGAAAGACGTAAGAGGTTTGCTGGGAAGGAGCGCGACTTCAAGCGTGAAGGGGCCAGGAGCCCGGGAGGCTCCCAGGGACTGAGTAGAGAGAGGTCCTCTGAGAAATCTGGGAAGCACCACAAGAAATCCAAGTACGTCCGTTTAACCATTATCACTGGAGGTTGAGATGAAAAGACTTCTCTTTACTGTGTATGCTTCATCTGACTGGAGTGATTCAGTTCAGTTGAATTTGTTTTTATTTATTTGACACAGATTCATAACAGCAGTATCAGTATATCCACTGATTCATAACTTAGTTTTAATGACGCACGTCCTTTATTTTTTGTCGCCTGCCTTACAGGAAGGGTAAGAAGAAGCGGGATCGCTCTCCTTCCTCTTCTTCCTCCTCATCCTCCCAGTCCCCTTATCCTCCGCCATTCCGAGGCAAAGAATACATGGGGGAAGGGATGGAGCACCCTGAGGAGGGCTTCAGCCACACACGCTATCCACCGCGGGACTACGCTGGCCCTGGGGACAGAGGCCCTCGAGATTATGAGGGCCATGGCATGGAGAGAGGCCGAGGCCGTGGATTTGTAAGTTCCCTTCATCTTTGAATGTCTCCTTGGCTGTTTTTGTTATTGACATGTATTGACATGTCATCTTCTTGCGATTTCCTATCCTAATGGCAGTAGACAGTAGACTGCGCTTGTCTGCTCTGTTCCTTCCTCCTAATGCTACGGATCATAATGTGGATGATGACAATAAATGATGATGATGACAGTCTATCATACATATTCCATGCACTACATGGTTTTTATAAAGGTAACGTAGTGCCAGTCAGTGGAAAGTCAGCTCATCACTAAACTCTAATGCCTGTAGTCCATCAGTTTGGCCGTGTGTGTGTTTTCTTGTCTCATTGTCACAGGACCTAGTTATAATCTTCTCCTCCATCTCGTTAGATATCAAAGAGTTTGTCTCAAGACTGCGAGTTTCAGTCCTGCCTGTTGTTTTTGCTTTCAGTTCCCCAGAGTCAGAGGAAGAGGTTGGAGCAGGGGAAATTATCCCGGCAACAACAGCAATGGAAACCCTGCCAACATAAATCCTCCAGTGCGGCCGCCTGACGAGGAGTGGGACCCTGAATACACCCCCAAGAGCAGGAAGTACTACCTGGTGAGTCTCTGCAGCTGCTAATTGATTTACTGGTGTATTTGAAATGGAGGACATGCAAAGCCGAAAAAGTAGTCCAGTGAACAGTCAGTGCAAGGCATAATCCAAAATATATACTCACTGCTTTATTAGGTACACCTTTCCAGTATTCAGCTGCACATTCTTTGGCCTTGAGAGCTGCTCTGCTGGATTGTGATTTGGTGACTGGGGTCATTTGAGTACTTCTGCTGCTGCAGCCCATCTATGTCGTGTGCATTCAGCGATGCTCGTTTGCACGTCTTGGTTGTAACGAGTGATTGTTTTCTTCCTGTCAACTTAACTCACCAAGACCATTCTACTCTGGCATCAACATGACATTTTCATCCAGAGAACTGCAGCTCGCTGGATGTTTTCTGTTTTTCAAACCGTTCTCTGTAAAGAAAATAGTCTGTAGAGACAGTTGTGTGCAGCTTCTTAAACCACTAATAACCATTTAAATTAAAGTCACCTAAATCACTTTTATTCCTTATTCTGATGCTCAGTTTGAACTTCAACAGGTCGTTTTGACTATGTCTAAATGCCTAAGTGCATCAAGTTGCTGCAATGTGATTGGCTGACTAGATAAGTCTTAAAAAGCAGTTGAGAAGGTGTGCCTAACAGAGTGAGTGCTATTCCTACAAAGTTGATTCTGTTGTTCTGGATGTCTAATGTTTTTTATTTGTATTTCTTGTTAAGTTTCTGTTTTCAGTTCAGTTTGAGTGAGTTTGCTCGATCCTGTTCAGCTTTTATTGTTTTCAGCGGTTCAGTTGGTTTATAAATATGATGCAGGAGTAATTTGCCAGAAATTCACTGGAGTTTGTCTGAAAATGTTTTAGCTCCTTCAGAAAAGATTTCAGGTGCTTTGGATGTCTTTGATGTTTAAGCGTGTGTGAATGTTGTGGGATAAATAAATCACATCTTTACCCTTTCAGCACGATGATCGCGATGGAGAGAAAACCTGGGTTGATAACCGGGGCAGAGGCCGCGGCTCCTTCCCCACTCGCCGAGGCCGCTTCGTGTACCGAAAGGGAGGCAGCAGCCCGAAGTGGACCCACGACATGTATCAGGGAGGAGAGGAGGGGGAGCTGGCAGACGACAGCCTGGAAGTCGACCATAAAGAAGTCAAGGGCGCCGGGGATGCGCCGAGCCTGAAGCAGTAAAGCTCTCGCTCCATCACCTACATGTAGAAGTCCTATCAGAGCGGTTAGAGTGGTGATGAAGGGGTTAAAATTCTGTTTTCTCCATCTTGCTTCATCTCACGTTTTAACGGTTAACATGTTCAGTGAGTTCTCTGTGTAGAAGTGAAAAGAGGAGCGTTACTGTTACTGTGATTGTTTTTTTGTTTTGTTTAGGTGTAAAATGGTGAGTTTTGATTTGTGTTTATCGCATCAGCAAAGATTCAAAAAGGTAAAAAATGTTTCCACGGACACAGCAAAAAAGAAAAGAGATTGTGCCTTAGGAAATAATACGGTCACGTGTCCGTCTGATATGTTTGAAGGTGAAAGCGTGTAGGAGAAATCTGATTAATCTGTTTTGGGGGTTTTTTGTTTTGTTTTTTTTAAATGCATGAGACATACGTTGCTCAACGGGACCAATCGGAGGCAGCTGCCCGGCTCGCTGATTCGCAGACGTGGCGGTCTCCCCGGGCGTTCGTCACTTCTGCTTTCTGAGCTTTTACACGCAGCTCATCAGCAGCTGCTGCGTATTCTCGTTGGTTTGTGGATGTTTCCATAGTAACACGGATGTGTTTTAGACAGAAAACGCGTGAACATTTTTCCGGCGCCGTCATATCTGTTTAGATAAGAGGCCATGTTTGTCTAGATTTTTAATTAAAATAAAATCAGTAGTGTTACATGACATAATCCATGTATAGAATTAGATCTGAAGCTTTGTAATCCTGCAGTTTTACTTGTGTAAAAAAAAAAAAAATTAACTGAAGAGAAATGTGAAGATTTGTGGGGGAAAAAACCAAACATGATGTGATGATTTTTAAATGGAATCGACCTGAACTAGCAGAACTAGTTTGGCCACATCTCACCGCGCCCTTCTCGTCCACGTTCGACTGTACATACTGCATGAATCAAACAGGACTGATTTTGTTCGGTCTGATGCTGAAATCTTTTTTACTGTTCAAGAGCTTTGAACTACCCGTCTTTTAATTTTCAATAAATTTTTCTTTGATTCGGGGCATTTTTGTGAGTGTTTTTTTTTCTTTAGACAAAGAAATAAATGCAGTTTCAGGGGTATATCTTATTACATGTGGGTTACAGATCACACTGAATATACAAAGACACAAAATCTTCACATAAAGTGTAATATCCTAGAGTTATTTATCTACATCTAAAAACATGTTAAGACTTTTGCATATTTTCATGCCTCTGTGCTAATAAATTCTTGTAATTGCTGTGCATTTAATTAAAAACTAAGTATTATTCACTTGGACACTGACTGGCTCGGTTTGGTTTTGATACCCTTAAAATTATGCAGCTAACTCTAAAAGCAATACAGTAATCAATCTAAAAGAGACATCAATTAAAAACTGCAAAAAGTCTCAAATGACATTATAAAGCTTCTCATTTTTCATGAACACTTTTAACCCGTCCCACCCCCGTCGTTATCGATGGTTAACTAACAGCGCTTAAGACTTTAAATCTCATCTGATATATATTTTTTTTCGTAAATATGTTTATTATAATTTTAAAATTAGGATGCAAGACTGTTTCTGAGCTCATTGAGTGCTGTTTATTTAGCAATTTGCCTGGAAATTAGCACCACAGTATAATTTGCAGAGTAAATTGTTTAGAAGAATGAGGAGATGGCGCCATCTAGTGGTCAGAGTGGGTCAGCTCCTGAAGAATGAGGGTGAAAATATGGACCACACCAAACAGCAAATAGATTTTTTTGTGGTGACCCTTGGGACAAGGGAGCTCTGAGTTTTATTTAAATGAGACACCTGTTCAAGGATCTAGGACAGGACCAGAAGGAAAAGACCTGACAGTAGAAATCTTGTCTTAAAAATGTTTTTCGGTAAATGGAGCCGAGGGCACAAAATACATCAATTTATAAGAGAGTTATGTGTACTAAAAAGAAAGGGACGTTTGTGGCTATGACTTGATACAAGTTTTGATTAAAAAAAATAGTGTTGTGTTGCAGCTTTAACAGGTACTTTAGTAGTTTAGCTGTTTTTATAATATCTAATGAAACGGTTCCACCTTCTCTCTGCACATCAGCCTCAGAGCAAGAAAATATGTCTTTAAACTGCCATTAACACAAACATCCACAAATAATTGCTTACTGTGTATTAGGATAAAAACCTGAAATGGATGGGAAATGCTCATAAAATCAGTAAAAGATGAAGAAAAGACCTAAATGAGTACCAGTTGCCAGCTTGTGGAAAGCAGTTTTCCCCCCATCCTAAAACAATCTCCAGTTCAGGCAGTGCCACTTAAAACATGACAGCTGACAGACACGGGACACAAACTCCCCTGCTGTAACATAATCGACCTTTTCATGGCGCACGAGAAAAATTCAGCCAGCAAAAAACGAACGGATCTCCTGGGAGTTTACTGGGATCCACTCTGAGACCGTCTGCATTGGTAAAACCTACAGTATTTTTGAGCTGAATGGTTTTATTCATACCTCCAAACAGGCACGTCTTTACCAGAGAGAAGGTGCTGTTGCTCAAACTGGGAGGCAGGGAAAATGGGCTCGAAAGGTTTCGAAAGTCTAAAGACGAGTTCTTTAGACGTGTGTGAGAAGCTACGTTTTTAGAAGTGACTTTTGGCTGATTTTACTTATAGTTCATTCTCATTAGAATTAACCCAAAAGGATTATCTTCTGATTCATCTTATGTGCATCTTATCCTAAAACACCAGCTATCAGTTCCCTTTAAGGCAGTCCCAGGCAGTTCAGCCCCCATTTCAACCTTGACCCATCTGATCTCAACAACTCGCATGGTGATGGTGACCCGTAACGACCCATATGATTACTAGTGGGTCAAAAACCCTTGGGACCGTCTCTAAGTCTCCAATAGTCTCAATCAGTTGCTTTACAAGTGAAGAAACGTCTTAGCCTAAACATAAAACATCTTCACAAACCAAGAAGTCCAGATACCTTTAGCTTAAGGATGTAGTCTAACATGACCTGACATTACTAAGAGCCTGCATAGACTCATCCTATAGTCATGTAAGAATTCAGAAGGTACCACTACATACATATATATATATATATATATAGTTAATGGGTTCTCAAGACCAACCTGCAGTACCATCATTGCCCACTACTGGGGCCACAGCCTAGCATGAAGCAACCCCAGAGCTGAAAAATTACTGCCTGGTAGCCTCTGTGGATTTTCTCCTTTATAATAATCATGAATAGACTGGATTTAATTTTATTTTCTTACAATCATCTGTCTAGATAACTGAGTTTAAATCAATAAACTCTTTGATGTGTGTGTGCTGTTGGAGTGCTTTGGAGCATTTTAACAGCTTACTGTATGTGACTAATAGTGTGGATGCTGTGGGGTACTGACGATCCCAAAACTCCATGCTAACATTGAAGCTTCATGATATGTGGGAAAATCAGAGGCCTTCTTTTATACTGACTATGTTTTTTTTAATCTCCCTTATTTCACATCATTGTGATATGGAAGCTTGTTTCTACCACATAAAGAAATATTTTTTGCCACCTGTAATCATCATTTTGGGTTTTGATATCAGCTTTGACTTATTAACTTAAAATGTACTTTTCAGTTGTGGAAAAAAAAAACATTTCAGTGGAGGAAACCAGATGCCACATTACAGCTGTTATGTCGGTCATGCTTAAATATGAAAATAAATTAAGACGGGCACCAGGCGGAGCAAGAACAGCATATTCTTAACAATTTTTCTTCATTTATTCTTTCTTTCTTTTTAAAAATTGTTTATTCTTCATTTTAGAAAACAGTGACTATAAGACCATTTGTTTATTAAAAAGTGGTTTAGCTTTAATTATTCACATTCCAAAGATGAATACACATGAAGCCAACCCTCCCCCAAAAACAAACACTTGTGCATAAAATCTGTGGTAGTCCACATTTATGGAGGCCCAAAGTGTCCGATTTTCCATGATAATAAATTAAAATAATGAAATAAAAAAATTATATGAGGAGATATGCAACATGCAACCCCAAACCTCTAAAATAATTTGGTATGTGTTTGTTTGTTTGTTTGTACTTCACATTTCTAATTTTTCATAATGCCACTACATCTTGACTGAGAAACACTTCAAGCATGAAAAAAAGCTGATTAAAAATAACTTTTATGAATTTTTAAATGGTTTGCTTGCATACATATTTTCTCTCTTATTATTCATATTTATTTTTGTAATACTGCAATTTATTTAGGGACTTTAAAAATACTAGTATTTTGTTGTGAGTAGAGTGGATTTTCTTCAAAATTTCATTTTACACGATAAAAGTTAAGTTATTGCAAACTCTTTAATCGGTAAACATAATATATTTTTTTAATGTTGCGATTAGTTTGCGCCCATTTTTAATCTTGACATTTTTGTGCCTCCATACAAAGCACGTTTCTCTCCATTGGTTGTCCCTTACAGGTTTTTTAAAAGCTCAGTCCAAGTCTCTCTTAGTGGTAATGAACTCGTCCAATCGTCCCCGTCCCCGTAACCAGGATGTCCGGCTGCCCGTTCCTCCAGATCTCCCTGACGATTCGCTCCCTCTCCTCCAGCCGTCGAGCCTTCTCCAGCTCCTCGGCCGAGGTGAACACGTTCAGGCTCCTCAGAGTGCCGTTAGACTGGCTGCTGCGGTCACTCAGAGGACCCACTGTCACTTTAGGGATCTCCGTATCCACCGCCCTCTCCTCTCCTACACTCTCCTCCTCTTCTTCCTCATCCTCCTCCTCTTCACTGGACTCCTTGAGCTGTCTCCTCGATGGAGACGGAGGTGGTTTTCTGTGGCGGCGAGCCCTGCAGGTGATGCCGGCCACCAGGAGGCACAGCGCCATGAAAAGCCCGAAGCAGACGCCCATCATGAAGTAGAGGGCAAAGCTCTCTGGATTGGCTGCACAAGAAGAGGGAAGAAAAACTAATTTACTGAAATAAAAGCATTAAAAAGTGGATTTATTAAGCTTTTCTTTATTTTCTGTCATCTCTATACTGTTAGAGTGGTGGATGCTCATATCAAAGACAGCGAAAGTTTCAAATACTCAGATCAGTGTATGTTAAAGTAACCCCTGTGAGCCAAAAACTCAGGTTTCAGACTCTAAACGCTTGATTTTCACCAGATTTTCTACTCTTGGCTCTTTGTGATGTCACTAAGAAGGGTAATCCCTCAGGCAGAGCATTATTAAAGTAAACTATTATGGCTCTAGGTGTGAGCACAAAGGCCCCACCCACTGTTGTTAAACCCTTCTGTTTGCACGAGGCAGCCAATCAGAGTAAAGTATAAAGTTAAATAAAGATTTCTTTGAACTGTAACATGCAGAGTTACTCGTGTACTCGAGCTTAAAAGAAATATTCATGTACAACCTATGTAAAGTCATACAGTGTGGTTTAGCAAGCTGCCTGTGGTTTTATAGATTCATCTAATAACCCCTTGAGGTTGTCCCCAACTCCATGTTGGAAGCCACACTTAAAGCCCTGCTAAGATTTTACCTTTGATGTGAGCGTAGGTCGCCATGCTGTTACTCAGCAGCTCCATATCTCTCTTAATGGGCTCCATCTTGGTTCACTGTGGGTTCAGACACACACCATCTCCTTTTACACGTTTACCTCCTGGATAACCCGAGGCAGATCCTGTCAGAAAAACAAAAAAAACAAATGCTTTCAAAGTCATCTCAAAAGAAAAAAAAAAGTGTTTTAAGCCTAAAAAATGCATTGCTCCAAAGCACCACCCGTCATTCTTCTGATCTAAATGGGTGTCAGAGGTCAGGAGACATTGTCTTCCTCTGACGACACTCAAGCCAGGCAGTGAGGACGGCAGCGAGAGGTCTGCTGAGACCGATGGGGATGTTTATATTTATGAGAGGGGCGCCTTTCCGGCTCTGCAGTTTTTATTTTTTTCCCACAGAAGAAGTGGCATGTCAGGTTTCACATGTTCACTCCAAGAAATTCACACTCCTGATGGAAGACCAGCAGGAAATGAAAAGGTCGGGTTCACAGAAATGTAGCAGTGAGTTTCTAATTTCTGCCTCTTCCCCAAAACAATGGAGCTGAGAGGAGTTGTGTTTGTTTTGCACACAAGGTTTCACAGCAAGTTATTTCATTATTTAATTGGTATTTATATAAAGTAGGAGTATTTCTCTATTGTTAGCTTGTGATAATCTTTTGGCAGGCGTTAGATTTTAGTAAGTCATTAAACTGGATGTAATATTCTTTTGTTTATTATCTGTCATATGCACCCACTGGCCATTTCTTTAAGTACACTTGTTCAATGCTCTATAACATAAATATATAATATATATCTAAATAATAATAATAATAATAACTTTATTTATAAAGTGCTTTCAAACAAAGTGCTGTACAACTATTTGAAACTAAAAAGATTTAAAAAAATAAATAAAATAAAAATAAAAGCGATACATAGCAATACAGGTAAAAGACACAATACAAGTTAAAAACAGTAAAAATTTAAAAACTAAAAGCCACAGAATTAAGACTTGTAAGATAAGGTGAACAAATGTGTCTTCAGCTTAGTTTTAAAAACCTCCACAGAGCATGCCTGCCTAGCATCTTGAGGGAGGTTGTTCCACAGAAACGGGGCACGAAAAGAAAAAGCACGCTCTCCATTTGTCTTTTTTCTGGCTCTGGGAACCTTTAGAAGGCCAGAGTCCTGAGATCGGAGAGCACGGGATGGAACGTAAAGATGTAAAAGGTTGGAGATGGTCAAGATGACCTGCTTAAGTTCAAACTGAGCATCAAAATGTGGAATAATGGTGATGTGAGTGACTTGGAATGTGTCATCATTGTTGGTGCCAGACTGGTCTGAGTTTCTCAGGAAGTGAAAAAGAGAAAGTATGCAGTGAGCAGCAGCTCTGTGGGCCAAGATGTCTTGTTGATGTCTGAGGTCAAAGGAGGCCAGATTGTTTTGAGCTGATAGGAAGGCCACAGTAACTCAAATAACCATTTGTTACACCAACGTATGCAGAAGAGCATCTCTGAATGTTAAAGCAGTTGGGCTACAACAGCAGAAGACACAGATCCACCTTGGCTTGTATCATGGTGCAATGGTGGGGTGGATGTTTCCTTGACACCTTCCCTTAGTGACCACAATGCCCCTGAGCAAGACAATGCACCATGTCACAAAACTCATGTCATTGCAAACATGACAGTGAGTTCCCTGTACTTGAATGACCTCCACAGTCAGCAGACTGTGATCCGACACAGCACCTCTGGGATGTGGTGGAACAGGAGATTCTCATCGTGGATGCGCAACCGACAAATCTACAGCAGCTGCGTGATGCTGTCATGTCAGTATGGACCAAAATCTCTGAGAATGTTTCCAGCACCTTATTGAATCTGTGCCACAAAGAATTAATTAAAGTGTCCCGTGAGAACACAGAGTACAAACGTGGCAAACACGCCGTTGTCCCTCTTTGCAATGCATTGAGGAAGTAAAGAAGCTGCTCACAGCTGCAAAAACTTAAAACTAATTGTTTTAATGGGGGTTAAACAGCCTCAGGGATGCCTACAAAAACATTAAGAAAAATGGCACCTAAATCTCCGGGAGAGACATTCTGTTTTTTGTTAGAGATGTTTAACAAGTATTTCACTGTTAGCAAATTTAATTATCATTCAAGAGAGTAGTCACGGTTAAAAAAAAAAAAATTATCCTGAGGACAGCCACGGATGTCAGCACAAAACGACCTGACGTTTCCCATACAAAAAAAAAGCTTCTCAGAGCGACTGCTTTCCTCTGTTATTTGGATGAATTGACCCTTTAAGAGAGCGAGGGGCTGCATTAGACCGCGGTAGATGGATTTGCTCCGGACCCGTCTCGGAGACGGTCCCACGGTTACAGTAAGGATTGACGTAAACATGATGACTGATAATTCCCACCCCCTCACATTCCCTGTCACTACAAAAACAATTTCCATGGGAGCCGAATGTTTTTCTTTCTCCTGCTCTCTCTCTGGGGAGGACCAAACCGTGCCCCGTTCCAGTTGCTGCTGCTGGGGGTTTGAGTCGCTCTCCCACCCTGATCTTTATCCCAGCGACTTTTGGCAGCCCCAGTGTGCTCTCAAAGGCTTTCTTTAATTTGTTTTTGGGCAAATTAAAGTTGTAGTTGCTTTGTGGCTGGCTCGGGGTCCATTTACTCATGGGAACTGGTGGTTCCCAACCAACGCTGCCTTCTGTTTGGGATTTAATCAAAGAAGAAGCGTGACTACTTCTGCACCCTCAATTTGCTGCCCCCAGACCTTAACAACATAAGTGAGCAATTTAGTTTTCAGCTTAGCTCGATTCAACCGATTAAAGACTGACTTTACACCCTGTACTTTTACACAGTTTATCAAGACTGCGGCATTTATCACAGTGCACATATCACCTCATTCTTTCTAAGTTTTTTTTGTTTGCATCCTATAAGAAATAATCATAAAACATTAAAGTATAAAGTGTTCTCTCACAGAGCTGGATGGGAAGATCAACACTCGTGTCTGTGGGCATAAATATGAAGCAAATCTTAGCTTAGGTTAACTTGAAGGCTCATTCGCTGGGTTAGTAGAACTCCATCTGCACAGAGGTTTAACATTGAGGTTACATTTTATTTATTTTTTAGCTTAAATTTAAATAAAAACTAGGAAACAGTTATAATGTGTTATGCAACAGCAGGGTGCAATTTGTCCAGGGATTGGGGGAGGATTTCCTTCAGTGTTTGCTTAGTTATTTTTATTTTTCCGGTGGGGATAAAAGTTCTTTCCATAATCTGATTTTTATCATTGCATCTTGAAACAGTCCACAGCACAAACAACAATCCCAAACTGACTTTCACTATCAGCGCTGGGAAAGTGAGATGACACTGCAGGAGGCCGGATGATCCAGATCCACGCTGTTCCAACTTTTCATGACGCTGCCAAGCACCGCTTAGAACAACAACTAGAATGAACTTAAATTTTTTAAAAATGATCCTTTATTTTTTATCTATTTAAATTATTATTATTATATTATTTTTATTTTATTTTATTTACCTATTCTTTTAAACTACCATTAATGGAATAAAAACAGAGAAAATCAAAGACTCACAAAATTAAAAAAATTAATTAAAAAACATCCCCAGGCCTTCCTGCTCAGTTTATGTTTCTACTTTCAGGTTACACAGAATATAATACCGTATTTCCCGGACTACAAAGCGCACCGAATATTAGCCGCACAAGCTAAAAACAGGGGAAAATCCTGTTTTGTACATACATTAGCCGCACCTGACTAAAAGCCGCAGGTGTTTCAATGTTGACTTATCATATGTAAGAGAATATGCACAAAGGGAATTGTCAGGAAAGAGATGGCTGTTTGGAGACACACCCCTTTTATTAATATTTTGAAAAACAAGTTATGGTACATATTTGCATAACTTTTTAGGTATATGTACAAGTACCGGTAATTACAAGTACGAAACATGTACTGTGCTTCATAAATGAGTAACAAATGTAGTACATAACAATAACCTACAGCACACCAGAAAAATAGATTTCAGAATCCACTGGTGGAGTTGGGCATAACTTGCTTTTCGCAAATTTATCGCCGCTCATCATCCACGCCTCCCGCTGAACGCATAGCGCTACTTTGAAGTTTGTTTTTCGCGCTACTTCGTACGGCACTACGTTGCCTGGCGGACGGACATGTGACCAACATACCACTCTTGAACCCCGATCCTTCCGCCAGGCAACGTAGTGCCGTACAACAGCGGAACAAACAAAACAAATCCTCTTACGATATCACAAAAATCATGGACAATCCATAGAAAAGCCGCACCTGACTAAAAGCCGCTGGGTTCAAAGCTTGTGCAAAAAGTAGCGGCTTATAGCCCGACAATTACGGTAGTTAATTTTGTAAATTTGGGGATTTGTAGGTTCTCAGTTGTCCAGGTCGTGTGAGTCTTGAGCACAGGGAGGAGCGTCCCCGTGGGGCTGGTCCTGAGGGTTGTTGACCCACTACTGATCATGTGAGCAAATTTGTGACAGAAGGTGTGGGTCATTACGATCAGACATTTCAGCTCTTGAGACTAAATGTCTTCACAAACTTAAAAAAGTCTGGTCATTAAAAATCTGGTCATTCTAAGAGTCAGAGAGGAGGATTATCTAGGGTATGTACAACAGGCTGTCGATTACAGCTTGTTAATCAGTGAGGTTTCATAGTCAAATTCACAATATGTGGTCATTTCACCAGTCACTATGTTAACGACTGCAAAAACTTTTTGTTAGATCCATCTTTTGGAAGTAACCATGAGAAGACTAAAGGAAAGCTGCCAAAACTCACTTAATTATATATTGAATATGACCTGAAGTGAGTGACTGAGGCCATAAACTTAGTGTTTACAAAGGGCTGTTCTCTGATAGAACTAGAAGTCTTTTTCCAACCACACATTTCCCCCCTGGTGGTCATGAAAAAGAATGCAGTTTTAAGGCACTTTTAAACCTTCATAGTTTCAACTGTCTGTTTGCTAATCAACACACGTCACATTTGTTCACTTGGCTAAAAAGACTAAAGAATTAGGGTTTTGCAATTTATGTCTGAGGTTATTTTTAGGGCAGAGACCTTTTATCTCAGCTTCACTTTAATTACAATTTTTTCTTTTTTTCAGTGCAGCATTCAGACTTTGTAAATTTAGAAAAAAAGTCCCCTCCATGAACTTTCTCATTTGTTTTAAGAAGGCGACGTTTTTAATAATTAATTATAAGGAGAAATGACACAAAGAGGCGCCTCTTTTTCTGTTTTCTCGATTACAGAATGAAATCGTGTGTAAATATTTTTTTCTTCACGGCTCCAGGACTGGCAGTTTGTGGTGAGCTCGAAGCACCACACAAATACCAGAGGGAGGGACACATTTTGTGCAGCCGCAGTCTCGGGCAGACGGATTTAACACCTAACATTTCCAGACGAGTCCAACAACCTCCACGCAAGCATAGCCTGGCAGCTGTTTATGTGAAACCCTGTAAAATGCACTCCCGCTCGGCCCTTCCTGCTTAGATAATCCTGTTTAAGTCCAATGAGGAAACTTGTAACTGCTGGAAAAATCACTTTTTAACAGTAGTCAAAAATAATGAGAAATGAGGTGGAGCTGCTGTCAAAAACATTTAAAGAGAGTGAGATTAAGACTGATGGAAAATACATGTGACAGACTGGGTGACAGCATACTCACTGTGCTATAATTTTGGGCATGTTGCAGCTCCTCAGCTTGTAAAAACCTTTAATTGTCTGTGGTGTTGTAAAAAAAAAACAGGAGGCCATGCTAATAAACTACTGAGTTGCATGACAGTAGAGCTTTATATTTGTTAAGGGGTGTAATAAAATTTGAAAAAAACTTTTTTCCCAGCAAAGATAAAGTTAAATAAAAGTCACTCACCTCAGTCATGCACAGGTTGACAGATTTAAAACTTCCGTATGCAAAACAAAGAATTCAGATCCACGTTTGGAGCCGGTCACTTAGATAAGACTCCCATCTTCTCTCGGGCAGAAAAGCAGCAGCGAGAGGTCGTGGGTCACTCGGCGTACGTGACAGCTGAGCAGACACTGCTGGACTGAAGAGCGAGCAGCCCTCCACTGTGATTCACTCCCTCTCATCCCTCAGAGGGAGGAGGACCAGCCAGCAGTGGTCCACACTTGTGTTTTGGAGGAGGTCTTTCCTTTTCCTGAGAGAAGTGAAAGCCATGCATGCTTCACTGCCATCTAACTCCAAAATAAAAATTCCAAACTGCGCTGAAGTCTTTTATTTTAGCTATTCTATCCTCTCCAGGTATGACCCACACACTCCTGACCAGAGGGAGGTGATCTCTCTCCTGCTGGATGCCCAACACTGAGGTCTGTTCACAGTTAAGCCAGGAGGGTGGAACAGGAAATAGCTAGGTGGCTGCTGTGGGCATGGGGCTACGCTGCTGTGGGGGCTCCTGGATTAATTGAGCTCTTTGTGTTTTAATCTGAGCCTGGAGGGGAGTAAAAAGAGCTCAGAGTGAGGTTTGTGGAGCAGGAGAGGAGACCGATGGATAGATTGATACTTTATGGGGAAATCTGACTTGGACTTTACAAAGCTGGAAATTTCCACACGACACCAGGAGATACAACTTTTAAAACCTATCAAACAACTGAAACAGGAGATGCTCATAGTTGATTTGAGCTACACTGCAGTGTCACACAGCCAACACATTTTTAATATAACTGATCAAAAGAGCAAAATAGTTCTTAAACCAGTCCAGTTTGCACCTTTGAACTCAGTCCAGCAGTCCAGAACACCCAATCAACATAAGTACATGCCAGGTTATCGTGTTTTAAGGAAACTATATGGTTACTAAGATTTTTGTAGGGCTGCACTTGAGTAATTGAATAACCATGGGACTGTGGTCATCAATGTGTGTGTCAAAAATAATCTCCTCTGCCTTTTATTACATTTAAAAAATTATTTCACTTTCGCTGCTTGATTTTAGCAAAACCATACAGGCTTGGAGACCCTTGGAAACCACTGGTTGCTAGGGACAAATAAGGATTCCACAACTGGTTGGCAATTGATTGCCTACAGTTGTTAGGTCAAATGGAAATTCTCCTTGCAGTAGGTTGCTAGCGGTTTCATGGAAGACACCAACTCATCCGTAACCACTCACCATCTACTCGCAGAGCAGCAGTGAAACTTGAAAAAGTGCGATGCAAACCAGAAATGGAGAACGTTAACCTTCAAAGTAAAAGTAAAGCACTATTTTGCTCTGAAGGTCAAGTTTGTGTTGCACTTTTCCAAGTTTCATTACAACTCTGTGAATGTTTGCAGACAAGTTGGCATCTTCCATACAAACTACAGGCAACCACAGCAATCTACAAGCAACAAAAAGCAATCACAGGCAGGTCTTTGGTTCAGCACCCTGTTATTAACCATTTTCAAACCAACTAATACTCAACCATTGGTCAGGGGAATACACACATTTCTTCTTAGCGACTGGAGACTGCAAGAGGGTTGCCAACTGGTCTATAGGCCTGTGTGACTGAGAGCTTTGTCAAAAAGGTAAGTCTATATTTTTCCATTCAATTCAACTGAAGAAACTAAAATCATTTAAGTGAACTGAAGTGAACCTGACTCTGTGGCCTGCTGGGAGTGAATTTAGACCTCAGCGGAAGGAAGCCAAAATATGATTAACTGCACAGAACTGGATATGAGCGCATTCATCATTTTAACAGTATGTGCGACAGAAAAAAACAAAAACCAACACAGCCCCCCTTTAATTTCTAAAAGTATGAGCATATAATTCTACAGACTGACTACAGCGATGAAAGCAGGGCTTTTCTTTCTTATTTATACTGGTGCTTTTTCCTGTAACACTAACCCAGACTCTTAAGTATTGCAAAAGACCTGTTTATGTGGTTGTAAAGTACTATTCTGAGTCTAGTGAGCGTTGATGTGGCACTCGCTGGTGTTTTTAGCACAGCAATAAGTGGTTATTATGTGGTTGGTGTCATTCAAACACTCAGGGTTGGTCAAGAGAAAAATATGTCCCTAAAATCACTCTGAGGCCAAAGCCCAAAACAATGATCCAACTGCTGAGGGACATTCCTGCGTGCATATTCCTCCTAATTTAATGCACTCAGTAACGGCTGGTGAACCTCCGCCCTTTTTGTCCACAGTGCAGGGTTTATCTGCTCCAGCTGCCTGTGTTATGTCAGGCCTGTCCTCTTCCTGATGCTGTGTAGGAATAACATAGCACTTTGCAAATTCCCCAGATTCCCGATGGCAACTGCGCACGGAGAGAACACCAAGCAAAACACTACCTTCCTTTCACCCGCCGTGCTTGTCTCCACTGGCTAAAAAACAAGAGTGGATGTCAGTGTTGTGACTGAGAGCGACTTGCTCGCTGATGCAGAGATGTTTGTGGAGCTGTGGAAACAGGTTGGCTTGTTTTTCCCCACCAGTGACTAATGTTTTCCTGCATACAGGCAGTGATTAACTTAGGGCTGTTTTTTTTTAAACACACAGAAAGATGGGCTTTGTGATGCTCACCATTTACCAGTAAATACACTGACCCTCACACCACAACCACATTCAGTGTCAGCTGCAATATGAGCCATACAATTCTCATAAAACTGAGCTGGAGCAGAGAGATTAACTTTGGGAATAATTTGGTAAGAAAAGACAAGTCCCTCAAAGTATTTTTACAACTAAATTAAAATGATAACGTACTGAAAGACAGACAAAAGAGATCTTTAATAATGCAATAACACAAAAGTTAGGACTGGATCGTTAATTAAGTTGCTGGCTGGAGGGAGTTATTAGAGAGCGACACATCAAAAGGCCCAGAATGACAGTGAGGAGCTTAATAAGTTGAGTCATTTTGTTGTGGGGAGCAAACCACAACTGTGGGAGAAGTTAACTAATGCTTAAATCCCGCTAAAGGGAAACCTACTTAAAAAAAAGAAACATGGGCCAAAATAAACAAGCTGCAACCTCTGGCGGTGGAAAAATTGAGCCTGTAGTTGCTCCAAAAGCAAGTCAAATCTCATAAGACCCCCAAGTTTAAATTTCGTCCTTTATAACAACAGTGTGGAGGTGACTTTTGTTTTTAGCTGATCCGTCTGGTGAGTAAAAAGCATGGCTGCTTACATTGACAGGTGTGCCACAGGCAGCTGTACCTCACTGGTGTTATAATAGCTAAAAATGTAGGTGTCCAGATTCTGCAAATGAGGTGTAGAAAATACTATAAAAATTAGGAGAAATGTATGATAAATGTATTTTTGCTATTTAGTACAAATGTGAGGACGTGTACCTCAAAAGGCACAAAAAGCGACTGCTTTAGGGTATTCTCTATGTTTAAGAGATAAGGCTCTTCACTGTTTCTAAGTCAGCAAAATATGAGAGAAGCTGTGGCATCGTTTAAGTTAAACCCTTTGTGCAAAAGAGGATCTATCATTTAGTTGTTATAATGATATTTAAAAAGATTTCACTTTATTCTCAGATGGATTTTTTTTTTTTTAGCATTTTCATCATATATCATTCAAAAATCCCCCTAAATAGTTTGTCTTTTTTTTTTTTTTATCTCAACCAAAGAGCTTCTTTGAGTTGATACAAGGAAGATGCATCAATTAATCCAAGAAATAATCCACAATGTATTAAAAAAAAAAATTGTTACAGTGTTTACATAGGGGGGAAAAAAACAGTCTGTGGAGTTTTATTTTTAAACATTTAAACAATTTACTGATATCAGCCTCCAAATACTCCAGCCTTTCGAGTTTGTGATCCTTACAAGAAATCAAACCCAGATTGTGGCCTTTCATCCCAGGTTCCAAGCTGTTCAGTTTTTATAGCACCAAAGACAGTTTCCAGTATTTTACAATGAAAAGGAGGACTGTAACTATATCTTACTGTACCTGAGATCTCTCTCCCTGTTCTTGACCCTGGAGTCACTTTGTGGGCCCTCAGGATGTAAACTACTGGTCTAGACTGGTGTTTGTCCTCTAATCTCTGAACCTTACACAAGCATCGTCTTTTCCAAATGTAAAAAAAAGAAAAAAAAAAGTCATTTTGTTTTCTTGGCAAACTCTTTCCTGCCTCCGCCTTCACTGCCGAAGTTGCGGACGCGGTGAATCTTGGCCAGCTGGCTCTCTATGGTCTTCATTATGTCCATATGGTCGGGGATGTGGACATAGCGGATGTTCCTGCCAGTGATGAATAGGTCCTGCAGCTGTGTGAGCTGACCCCGCCGGTCCCGGTACAACACGTCCTCTAGGCGTATGTTCATGAAGGCATCTACGTTGACCACGCGTCCACGTGCTGTGCTCTCGTTCCTCAGGTCCACCGTGGTCACCTCTCCCTGAAGGCCCTGCAGGAGGATCACCATGCTGTTCTCTGTGATCGTTCGCTCCCGAATAGAGTTCACCACCTCAACCGGCCCCACGCCGGATGGCTGAGACTCAGCTCCCTTGGGCTCCATAGTAACCTGCAGAAAAGCAGAAGATTGATAACTCTGGATTAGAGTCTGTGATGCAGTGTTGGTACCTGAGACGTGTTTCTGTAGTTTACTGATTCTGACCTTGAAGCAATAAAGCAAAAATTAGCAAAACCTTGCACACTTTGGGGACAGAACATTAGAATCAGAAAATAAGAAAACACAGGAACATGTCAAATAGAAAATGTCCTGCACAGCTTAAATGCAATTTATCTCATCTGTCACAAACCAAACCTGCATTTAATAAACGTCACACGACTAAGAGGCTGTGGTCAAATCGTTAAAAAAGATTTCCCTCCCTCCATCTTTTCTTAATCACTTTTCTGATTGAAAATAAGGTAAAGGAAGAAGAATTTCTGAGGACTTAGGAAAAGAGCACCATGCCCAGACAATGTGACTGCATCGACGTTAGATCCTCTGGGGCTGTTAATGGGGCTCTACTGAAACTGCAATGTAGGGACCACAAAAAGGCTGTCTTAGATACTTTCTTACTGCGTTTTTTTAATGGAGCTCACAAAAAACACACATAAAAAGAATGAAGTGAATTAAATGTTTCCAGTCTTATTTTCTTTATCTGCTGGAGAGATGACCCAATGTAACTCTGGAAACTGTTACAAGTTCTGAGGAAAAAACTAAATAATTTTATTCCACTGTAACTTATTAAAAATCGGGGGATCAATACCAGCTGACCTGACGTAAAGTCAATTAATGGTAATCCTAATTTCCAAAACAACTACTTCTTCTCCTCCTTTTTTCAGCAGCTCACTGAAGGTTGCTAATCCGCCTTCATCTCATCCTAACCCTAACGTCCTCTGTCACCACCAACCAACTGCATGTCCTCCTTCACTACATGAATCCTTTGAGGTCTTCCACTTATCCTTCTGCCTGGCAGCTCCATTCAGCATCCTTTCTGCACATATCCAAACCACGCCAGCCTCCTCCTGTCTCACTGTCACATCAGCTTCTTATTCAGACACACGTAGTCTGTTTTGCTTCTCGTGACTATCATACCCCGTTACCGCATTTTCTTTATTAGTCCAAAAAACACTTTCATGTTTGGCTTTCAAATTAACCCCAGTATATGCATATTACAGCCGAATATTAATGGTAACACAGAAGATATAGTGTGATATACTGCAGTGTAATCTTAGCTTTAACTAAACCTACAGAAAACATAAAAACACGTTTAAAATGACACTCAAATTTGTATCTGAAAGCACAAAGTTAGTCTTCTCTGTTAGCTTTTCTTTTTTAGCGTTTCATTAGCTTTAGCAGCGACTAAATAAAGCTCCAAAATGCGTAAAACATCAGTGTAAATCAAAGCTTCTCCCTCCGCTGACGTCTGTAACATTTACCTGAATCGTTTAAACACAGGTTTCATGTAGAAACGAAACACCGGCCTGCTGAAACCTCTCAAAACATCTCAACACGTTCGTTTTCCCGCAGAAACCCGACGGAGGAGCAGCGACGTGATGACGTTTCACCGTCGTCTTTGCGTCAACCGTTTAAAAAAAAAAAAACTTTATTCACAACCAGCTTTAATACAATACAATCCAGGACATAAATGAGGAACCCGAGAACAGGATGTCATCACAGCAACATTATTTTTCACATATATGCTGGATTTCAAAGCTGCAAAGTATATATTAAGATTAATAAATTTGCTCGCTGGAGTGTACAATTCTATTAATTAAGCGAAAATTCTACTGACAGATTTAGAACATCATAAAACACCCAATATAAAACCACACAAAAGAAATACATTAAAAATGTTAACCTTATATGTGTTTAAATTGGTGTTTTTGTTTGTTTTGTTTTTGGATAAATTCAAGTTATACATAAAATCTTCTAAACTACTTAAAGGAAATAAACCAGAAAAATCATACGATATTCTAAACTGTTTTTCCCACCATTGCATGCGTCTATGACTCTTTTATTTAACAGTACACCTTGTTGAAAGGATGATGCTAAATGATCTTATGCCTACATGAACGTTTATACTCACTGCTCTGTTCCCTTTTGCACCTTATTGGATTCATACAGTACTAGTTGTCATATTTAAGATATAATTATTAAAAAAATAAATACATAAATAAAAAGCCGGATAAACAAAGAGCAAAGGCTCCGAATCAAAGAAACCTTCATGGGATTGTTCTTTTCTTACAAAGCCAAGACAACAGCACCCCCTACAGGTTGCTGCTGCAGAAACGAAATCGTCTCAATGAACATTTATTTTCATTATCCAAATATTAATTTATAGGTTATTTAAATCAGTACGTGTCCAATTAGATGTCGTATTTAAAAATTTGATCAATCCTTTTCATTTAATTTCTTCCCTGCCTCACAGCAACATTTGCAACTCATTTTGTTTTACAGCATGTAAACACGAGCCAGCCTAATCATGTCAATATAAGAAAATACTTTTATTTAACATTAAATTGTTAAAAGAAAATGAAACCTCCAACATAGCAGGTGTTACAGTTTAACATCCAAGTCAGTTCAGCTGCAATTTAAAAATAGAAAATAGTTTCTGTCTATTGTATCTGTGTTATAATGTTGAGTTCTTGCATCTATTTCACTGAATACCGCATATTTCAGATTAAAGTTCACAGTGGAGATTAACCATACGATCATCAAACAACCACAGACTGAATAAATGAGTCAGAGGTCGTCCATCATGGCCAGGAGCTCTTCTCCCTTGTTGTTGCTGGGTTTTTCGGGTTTCTCTTCTTCTTTTTCTTCTTCTGCAAACTGTCCCGCAATGCGAGCCAACTCCGATGCCGCCTGCTCATCCTGAACCAAAAACTTGGATTAAGTTCATCACAGATGTTTTAAGAGAGACATGGCAGTCATAACAACAGTCCAGAGTGTAGCCAGACACTCACACTAACACACTTTTTTGCCAGATTTTCCATTTATATTGTTAGGTTTGTTCACGTGCTCAGCAGTTGCCTTTTTTTTTTTTTAAGTCAAACTAAACTGTTTCCTTGACTGTGATTTAGTTTTAGTTCACTGAAATACCCCAGAACAGTCTGCATGATCGTACCTGCATTGCTTGAATATTTATCACTCCATGCAAGGACTCCTCAGCACTACCTGACGCTCCTCTGTGAAACAAGATAAAAAGGCCTTGATGAGGAAATTTCTGTTAATGTAACAACAGGGAATGAAAATAGAAAAGAAGAACACCCACGCTTCCTCCTCCTCTTTGTCTGTGTTAAACAGGTTGATTCGAAAACCCGATTCGTCTTTGGGCTCGTTCTCAGTCTTCATGCTGCCCATCAGACGAGCCAGCAGGTTCAGCTCCTCCTTCGCCAGCGGGTTGGGAGAGCCGTCTGTCTGCAGCACAATGGAGGTGCAGAGGCAAGTTATAACAGAGCTGTGAAAATAATATTTGCCCCTTTTCTGATCTTTTTATATTTCTTATACTTATGTTTCAGGTCATCAAACAAATTTTAATAATAGAGAAGGAGAACCAGACTAAATACAAGATGCAGTTTTTAAATTATATAATTTATTAATGGAAAAAAGTTCTCCAATGCTACCTGGCCCTCTGAAAACTTCCCCTAAACCCAACAACTGGTTGCAACGCTGTTGGCAGCAAGAACTACAATCAAGCGTTTGCTTGAAAATGAGTCTCTCACATCCCTGTGGAGGAATTTTGGCCCAATCTTCCTTACAGAGAGGTTTTTAATTCAGCCAAACTGGGTTGTTTTTTTTTTTTAAAAGAAAGAACAGCCTGTTTAAGGTTCAAGGCAAGAAATGATAGCTGGAGATTCTCCTTCAGGTTTTTTTTTTAGTAGTAATCAGAATTCATGGTTCCACCAGTTTTGGCAAATCGTCCAGCAAAGCTGCGTCAGACCATCACGCTGCCACCACCATGTCTTTTAATAAAATGCTGTTAGTTTTACACCAGATGTAACGGCATGCAAAGCTTTAAAAAATTCCAGCTTCTTTCTCATTATCAAGATGTTTTTGGCAAATGTGAGATGAGCCTGCGTATTCTTTTTGGTCAGTGGTGTTTTTCTCTCATGGATGCCAGTTTGGTCCACTCTGAAACAAGTGGGCCCCGCAGTTCTCTAGATGTTGTTCTGGAGTCTTTTGCAACTAATGCGCTCCTGGGAAGGTTCACAACTGTTCCAAGTTTTCTCTATTTGTGGATAATGGTTCAGGAAAGGGAGGGGTGCAGTGGCAGCACAAGAGTTACTACAAGTTTTCAAACATTATTAATGTGTGACAAAGTGGAGGAGCAGTTGTAATGCTCTCCATTTGTCCCATATGTGTTTACCTTCTTTTTTGCACATTGTACACATTATTCTGTTTTTATGTATTTGCTATGATTTGCTACTGTTAAGTAACATTGCTTCACTCACTATCCCGGGTTTGTTTGTGTAAGCGTTCTGTTGCCGGAAAATCAAACATTCTGCAAATTAAGACAAATACTAAGTTATGTTTCTTTATATTTTATTAAGTCATTTGTTCATACTTACTTTGTTTGTCTTTTCAGTCATCTTAGAGTCAGGTGTGGGGAAATGCCCACCTGGCATTTCCTCATTTTAAAGTCTTGATGATGTCACACATGACATCAGCAGGTCAAACCAAGTGGAGGGGTTTCTTTTTCCATATAGATGCTTCCTTTTGTTTGTGTTAAGGTTTAAAGGGATTGTATGAATGTTTTTCCTTTCGTTAATACTGCCATTTAGTTGTGTAAATGTGCATATTAGAAGTGTGTAGAGGTTTTGTGTCTGGGTAGAGTTTTAGATCCCTCAGTTTGAGTGAGTGGTACTGGCTGGGCAATTGGAGGGAAATTGATGGCCCTATTTAAAGCCAGTCTCTACCAGATGCAGGAGAGGGGAGAGGGGAGCTGTGTCACCAGATCCATGGTTTGTTAATAGAGTTTATTTGGGGAGGAAGTTTTTTTAAGTTACATTAAATTAAGTTCACTGTAAATAAATTGCTCACCTTAGAAACCTGAAATGTCTGCATAGTCTGCTTCCCTACCACCTTCCTTGACGTTCGAGTCTGACTACTTCCCATAATATTAATATTGACTAATTAAACATTACACTGTCTAACCAGCCGTTTAATGTTAATATGGTGATAATGTAAACAGACACAAACATTCAGTTACTGAGAAACACTATTATTATTATTTTTGACACTTCATTAATCGGATTATCATCTTCTCTTTGTACAGCAGTAGCACAGTAGCAGCAGTAGCAGGGGTGTGGTTTTCTGGCTCAGCTGTAGAAGCCAGGAAACCACAGTAGGTGGTTTGGGCACACCTGTCTTACACACCCTATTAAGCTCTTCTCTTATAGAAGGTGTGAGACACACAATGATGAGCCTACAGCAGTGAGATGTTTTGAACAGCGGGGCAAGTGAGGTGAGTTTAAGTGTATATGCAAAAAGTGTGTCAATAAAGAACTGCGTGTGCAAACCACAGGGAACGGGCCACTGCCATAACAGCATTTACCGGCTTTTACTATGCATCAATGTCCAGGCAAGCAGGAATTTCTGGGGCTAATATACGAAGCCAACACAGAAGTACAAAACAAACTAAAGTTCCTTGAGTGGCCACTTGAGGCAAGCTGCAAAAATGAGTGAATACCCGCAGACCTCCATTAAAAAATATCCAAATTTACAGCATTTGGAGGCACATGGACAGTTTCCCACTCTATAACAAATGTATGTTGGGTTCCTTATATAAAAATATGTTAATATATCAAGCATATGTCTGTTTTTTTGGGTTTATTGCTGCAGCTAGATAACCTTAGCTAACTCAGTGCCCTACCATCTGATTCAAAAATGGTCACTTCTGGCTCCAAAAAAACTAGGAAGCATCAGGTTAGTGGAGTGTGTGTGAAAGTGGTGCAACCGTGTAGTGGATATTTTTCTCAGCACACTTTCAGCCCCTTGGTGTCACCTGAGCATCCTTTAAACACCGCTATCAAAGGTAAATATCACCTTGTAGGAAAAAAGCTCCATATGATATGATTTGCTATTATTGCTTAAACATAATTTCATGGTTTCACAACAGCAAGAGCTCAGGTGTAGTTCAGGAAAATATTAAGTTTTATATATATATATATATATATATTAGGGGTGCAACGATACTCGTATCGATATTGAACCGTTCGATACAGTGCTTTCGGTTCGGTACGCATATGTATGAACAATACAACATTTTTAATTTATTTTATCAACTTTCCTTCTGACGGTGCTGTCTGTGTTGAGCGCTCAGTGGATCTGCGCTCGACAGTGCAGCCTAGGCGGAGTAGTCGAACACAGATTCACTGAGTGCAGGGCAAGCTAGCTAGACAGAAGTTAAGCTCGTTGCAACATGGCAAATTGAACCTCCCCCACCCTCATTCAGATCTGGCGTCTGGAACTATTTTGGTCTTCATGTGATGTATGACCCTGAAGGTAAGCGAGTCATGGACTAAAGTAAAACAGTATGTCAGATGTGCCAAGCAATGCTCAATTACATGAGTGGGAACTAGTGTGTTAGCGCAGTTAGCTCGTTAATGTGTTGACGCTGTCCAGCCCCACACACACGGGGCAATCCGCGGTAGCTCGTTAACGGAGATTTGCCGTGTTGTGGCGTTAACCTCATTTCAGATTAAGGCTGACAGCACTAGTGGGAACACAACGAATATGACTGCACATTTACCCGATAGCATCCTAGTGCAAAGACAAGTGGAAGCAGACAAAAACAACAGGCTTACTGGGCTTAAGCCCGGGTTGTTCTTTCAGAAGCCCGGGGTCTTTTGGAGTGTAATTTTTTCATAGTTAGATGCCTGGCTGACAACTGTATAAAACAAAAAACTACACACAATATTCGAAGCACATAGTGCACACTGTGGGAATTTACGAGTGTGCGTAAATCCCCCCTAATATTGGTATGATCCGAGCTCAGACACTAAGCGGGGCGGGGCAGCTGCTGCCTACGAGTGCGCTGTTGGAGAAACGCAGCAAGGCAGACAGAGGAGAGCTGAAGTTTGACCAGGTACCAAAGCAAATCATTCGTGCTGTACAAATAATGTAAATATGACGGTATATCATGAAAGATTGATATCAAACTGATCACTTGACCCATATTACGTTACTTGTTCTTCGAGTGAATCAACAAACGGTGAAATGAAAAGCCGAACAACAACAATGCTGTTTCTTTAGAGAGTCTTAGCTTACATGTGTGTTTATTTCATATTTTCAGTTGTTTCCCTCCACGGCTAAATAAATCGATTTCAGTAATGCACTGATATACAAGAATGGACATAAGGAGCTTCTTTCAAAGAAACAACTCAGGTAGATGTTATTTTATATATTATGCTTTGTATGTTGTTCAGTATATTTCTATGCAAAACAAGAGGAATTTCAATACACAGCAGTATATTCACAGTTTAAACCAGATATTTACACTTTATGGAAAACACAAGAATATTTTTTTACTGTTAAACATCAATTTAGAGTAAACTTGTTTTGTTTTGGATAAATAAATGTTGAAATATCTTTTGAATTAGTTAAATGTCAGAATAAAGAGAGACAGAGCTGTCTATTTTTATCACTTTCATCAAATTTAGGAGTAAATATACACTAAGTTTATTGACGATTCCATTCTGAGCTGAAGAAGCTTCTGATTGGTTAGTAGAGTCCATGTGAGTAAACTGGTGACACACCTGTGGATGCATATAAGGCAAAACACAGAGCCTGTTTCTTTAAAATGGGAAAATCAAGAGATGTCAACCAAAACACCAGAAAAATAATTGTGGAGCTCCATAAGTGTGGCTCAGTTTGAATACAATTTGGTGCCATTTACAATTAAGAAATACAGACAGTTTCTCTCTTTACTCTTAAAGTTAACAAATATGTTTTTATATTTATCAATCTAAAAAATAAACATTTAGTCTGATTTGATGTTACAATTAAAAAAGTGTTTTTATCTGAAGAGTTTGTAAATATCTGGTTTCAACTGTATATTTGATGATTGTCAGCACAAAGAGGGAGAGAGAGGAACAGAGAGGGAGAGAGAGAGAGAGGAACAGAGATGAAACAAGAGCAGGTGAGATACACATTTTAGTCAAATGGTTGTTTACCAAAAGTATCACCGTGTCATAGGGACTCATGTATCTCGTACCTAGTGTTTCTTTTTAGGTTTGCTATTTTTTAAAATTCTATATTTATTAAGTTTTGCAGCTTGTTTGCACAACAAGGTTGACTAATTATATAAACTTTTCTGAATCTAAATAGTGGACTTTGGTAGAATTAAACAATAAGTGTAGTGCAGGTCTATGATGATTTTTAGTGCTGCTATCATCTAGTTCTGATTCTGGTTCTGTCTTGGTTAAGTCCTCAGTAGTCCTGATTTTGAACTGTTGTAGTCCTGTTTTAATTCCAGATCAGTTCTGGGTCTGGTTGAATTGGGGTTTAGTCCTCGTGTCTTGATGCAGCCCTGACCTTGTTCTGCCTTGCTCCTTAATTAAAAAAGTAGTTTAAGGTGTCCTGCATATGTGATATATATTTTTTCCTATATGAAGTCATTCTTTTTTGAACAAAACTCAAAACAGAGCCTATTAATCTGTCAGTCATTTCTACTACCCCCCCCCCACCCCCCCCACCCCCCAAAAAAAAAAAAATCCCACATGCATACTACCCTTTAGGGCTAAGCCCCGGGTGTTTCAAATGTCTGGCTCCGCCTCTGGTATAGAGAGCGACAGCACTGATTGGTGAGTGATGATAATTTGCGCACCAATTCCTCTGGCATCATCTTATCAATCGTTAGCTTACTATGCAAACATGACAAGTGAAATCTCCCGCAGCAAGCTTAAACATGTGAGAGGTTGATCGCGCAGAGAATCGCTGAGCGTTATGTGAATGCGTGTGTAAAAGCAGCAGGATATATATTTTAGTTCTGCTCAGCCAAATAAGACAGGTCAGGGTGAAGAAGTGACAGCCAAAGAAAAGCTTACCACAAAACGGAAAAGTTATGACAAATCAGACTATAAGGCAAAAAGAAAGTGCAGCTTTATGGTTTCATGGACAAAAGAATTTCTGTGGCTGCAATATGACGAGCTAAATAACCAGGTCTACACATAAGTGGTCCACAGGTGCGCATTCGCTGTCAAAATAAAAAACGCGCACAAGATAAGAAGTTGCAACGCGTGTTTGCATACATAAGATTTTCAGGAGGAGGACAGACATTTGTTTAGAACTCATAAAGATGTCGAAGAAGCTCCTTTAAGCAATTACTTTGGTGTTCCTCCACCTCCAAAGAAATGTCAGGAGTCCGAACCACAAAAGAAGCGCGTATTCTCGGAAAAGTGGTTGCAGGAGGTGAGCTGGCTTCAAACAAATGATGAACGCACAGAGAGGTGGTGCAGAATGTGCCGTGAAAATTTAATAAATGACAAATTAATAAAAAGGCATGAACATTTTTTTTGTATCGAAAAAATATCGAACCGTGACACCAAAGTATCGAACCGAACCAAACCGTGAATTTTGTGTATCGTTGCACCCCTAATATATATATCACCAACCATAACTGTAAAATGAAATCTGTGACCTCCCTGACATGTTATTACCTTTACAGAGGGAGCCCTGGATGTGTGTGTCTCCTCTGGATGATCCACAGTGTACCTTTAAGTCATGAAACGCAGCAGTGTCACCCACAGGTTCGTCAGTGTGTGTGTTCACCATGTAATGTCCAGCAGCATATTTACATACATGTTCATTCCCAGTCTGATCACTCTGTTTCCATGCAGCTCAAAAGACCCCTCTCTGATGGAGCTGGTGTAACTCCCTCCAGAGGGGAACTCCCTTCGTCTCACTTCTCTGCCGCGACAGTCAAATATCCTTTGAAAACAGGAAACAGATGGCGACACTCTGGATTGTGGACACTTTTTTTTTTTTTAAAGAAAATTGAAAGTTGGGATAGGTCAGCCTTTTGGCGGTGACTTCAGAGTTGCATCAGACCACCAGGCCACCGAGTGGCCATATCTAGTGCCGTTAATGAAGTGGCAGATGTTAAACCAGGTTCAGTGTATAAACATTGACGGTAGAAATTAATTCTGCTTATAATGTCTAAACTTGAATTAGAAGCAAATATGTGATAAAGACACTGAGAATCTGACAAACAATGGCAGACTCATTAATGACAGACATTAATAAAGTACTCGCATGTGTATTAGTTTGCATGAATGATGCTTACAGTACATGCTTTTAATCAGCACTTATGCAAAAATATCACATTGTAGAAGTATAGGGATACGTGGTACAGTGGCAGGAGGTGCTTTTCTGATTCAACAAAGACAAACAAAGGTTAAATTTTGGTATTTTTTGTGATTATTTTTCATTGTAAACAAAATAATCCAAAGAAATTAGTGAAAGACTGATGAAATGACTTGAAATCTTTTGATATGGTCACTTTGGCACACTTAAGACACATATAGGCCAAAGCACAGATCTGATACCGCTGTGGATGTTGTGGATATATTTGAAACAGGCAGTACGTGCATAAATCTCCCCAGAAATCTTACAACTGAAGAAGTTTTGCATGTATACAAAATGTATTTCTGCTTAAAGGGGGCACGTCTGAGCGCTTACTATCAGGGGAAGGATAAATGCGCTGGCGCTGCTGCATAGCTGCATTACATTGACAGTGACAGATGTGACTGAGGACATATATTTGATTTACATTTATGGATTCCTTGAAATTCATTTCAAAACTATATGTAAACCATCTGCACACACTGTAACCTACATACCTAATAAGCCCAGGAACATCAGTCCCATGAGGCACTGGGCCTGATGTCATCAGGGCGAACCGTCCGTTGGGATTTTGGATCTGATCTTTTAGGAAAAGTGATACCTTAAAAAAAAGAGAGGGCATTAATTGAAATCACTAGCAGAAAAATTAAATGTTTAATTTGATTGTAATATGTTTGAGGAGGATGGGATTTCAAGCAGGGAACTCACACGAACGTGCATGTCTTGGAAAAATGTGAGGAGAGTCTGTCTGAGAAGCTGGAGTTCACCCTCCGTGAATGACGAGTATGTCTACATCAAAGAGAGACGATGGGTGCAGAGGATGCTTGCACCTTATAAATACAAGGTTTATATAACTTCAGTTATCTGAGTCATACCTCAATGATTTTCCTGTGTGTCTCATCCACTTGGTTCACGGCCATGGGAGTGTCTTTCACGAATTCCCTGATGGTGTCCATGTGATTGTATGAGATGAGCAGCAGGTCTTTTGGCCGCAGACAAAGGAAGACTTGATATTTGAAAGCCATGACCATTAGCTCATAAAGCTACAAGAAAAAAAACACAAATCTATACCTTAAAAAATTAACAGAGCTGTAAAATGTTTACGTTTTTTTGTCATGTTATGTATTAATAAGATACCAGAACAATCTGACAATCAATTATCAATCAATATCTGAGAGAAAGTGATTTGTGTAGGACTTTCCGTGAGGTTAATGCACTTCGATCTGCTTCACATGACTAATATGACAGAGAAAGATGCAATTAAAACAATAACATTAAAAGCTAATAATAATAATAACAAAGAAATTATAAGACAAATCAAGAAAGTAAAAAGTAAAAAATCATCTGACCCTCAATAAAAATTAAGAACTCTCAGAAACAAATAATACAATTATAAAATATATGTTGAGTTACAGTCCTGTGAGAAACTAACTACAACCCACGATTCATTTGCTCGTTGAACTTCCTTTAGTAGTAATAAGTAGTAACTGCTTGACTTCATCAGTCTCTCACATCGTTGTGGAGAAGTTTCAGCCCACTCTACTTTACAGTGTTGCTTCAGCTCAGTAAGGATTGTGGGAACTTGCTTGTGCACAGCAGTTCAGTCACCTGAGATTTAGACTTTGACTGGATCACTGCAACATTTTGATTCTTTTCTTTTGCAGATTTGCTGCTGTTCTTGGAATCATCGTTCTGTTTTATAACCAAATTTCAGCCAAGCTTTAGCTAATGGACAGATAGCTTCACATTTTACTCTTGAATACTTTGGTATACACAGAAGTTTGTGTTTGACTCAATGACTGCAAGCTGTCCAGGTCAAGCCCAAACGATTACCTGTCCACCACCGTGCTTAACAGTTGACGTCAGGTGTTTTGCTGGTATGCTGCGTTTGGCTTTCCCCAAATGTGGTGCCGTGGATTTTACCGAAACGTCTCCACTTTGGCCTCATTTGTACACAGGACACTTTCCAAAAGCCTTGTGGTTTATTCAGATACAACTTGGCAAACCTGTGCTGTGCTGCCATGAATGATTTATAGAGAAGACGCTTTGTTTTGGCAGCTCTTCTAAACAAACCACTTGTTCAGTCTTTTTCTAGTTGTGCTGTCATGAACTTTAAAATTTAACATGCCAATTGTTGCCTGTAAAGTCTGAGATGTAGCTCCTGTGTTTTCTGCACAGTCTGACTTCTGAGTGAATTTTCTAGGACATCTCATCCTGAGAAGATTGTGGCATTGTGTTAACACACACCTGAATGGTCCTGACCTGCAAAATGTTGTTTTCCAAATGCATTTTGTTAGATTTGACAAGTGGACATACTTGCCCACATTAAGTTCATGAAATGCATTTGATTAGCGGCACCTGGCTGCTACATGGAAGCAGGAAGGTTTTACGGGACTGCTTTTTTTTTCACTTGACTATAAGTCCCTAATGACTCGGGATGTGTATAAAATCATTGCTCCATTAAGTGAAGTAAATTTTATGGGTGCAGGTTTGACAGTCCTGCATTATAGGGAGAGGTAATGAGTAAACTGTGGAAGCTTATTTCCGAACTTCAAGGACTGAGTCATAGGTTTGAGATCAATGAATCAACTCTGTTTTTCCTGGCATTTTTTTCCAGTAAAGTGAAAAACTTTCATTGTGAACAAGGGGAAAATTTTTACTTTAAAAAGTTTCTCAGTTCACTTGCTGTTTATAATCTAGTGCTCCTGTTCCTGGTATTTGGTATTTACCCTGTCCATGCTGGCCGGGTTCAGTCTCATGATGGAGGCGTGCGCTAACCGAGTTAGCACCGTTTTCATTGTCCTGTGAGAATACAGCTGCTGAGGTTTGAGAAGTTCATCCATGAAGGCTTTACTGAACATGGTCCCAACGATGTCATTCATGACTGTGAAATGGAAAAGCAGCCAAACAGAAAGGTGGAGAATTTTGCTTTTGAATTGAAGCTACTTCTTTCTTAGCGCGGTAGATAAACACAGAGGTCATGAAAAACGAAAAAATGGTAAAAATAAAAATGATTGTTTACCATTGTTTTATGCATTTTTTTCATTTATACAACTCCAAATATATATGGGAGACAGTCTAAATAAACTCACTGGCCACTTTGTTAAGTACACCTATTCAAATGAAGCTTAAGTATAAGTTAAGGAAAATCTGTATTAATTCATCTGCCTGAATTCCTGGGTGTTTGGGGTGATTGTCTATTCTTTACATCACTTCCTCTTACCCAAGCTGTCAAACTGGTGACATCATTGCTCTAGTCCAATCATTTTCTTGTCCACCTGGTGACATCATTGCTCTAGTCCAATCATTTTCTTGTCCACCTTCTGTGAGCAAATAGCCTCATATGTGTTTTAACTCTGAGTGCTCTTTTTTCAGACTCTCATTCATGAATGGCAAATGGCCAGTATTTTGTATAGCACTTTACTTAGTCCCTACGGACCCCAAAGCGCTTTACACTACATTCAGTCATTCACCCATTCACACACTGGTGATGGCAAGCTACATTGTAGCCACAGCTGCCCTGGGGCGCACTGACATAGGCGAGGCTGCCGGACACTGGTGCCACTGGGCCCTCTGACCACTACCAGTAGGCAACGGGTGAAGTATCTTGCCCAAGGACACAACAACTGAGACTGACTTAGCTGGGGCTCGTACCGGCAACCTTCCGATGACAAGACGAACTGCCAACTCTTGAGCCACGATTGCCCCTTATGCACATAGATCCATCCTTGTGTCTAAGGTTCAGGCTGCTGGTGCAGCATTCGATACTGTTGACCATAATATCCTATTAGAGCGATTAGAACATGCTGTAGGTATTACAGGTATTGCACTGCAGTGGTTTGTATCATATCTATCTAATAGACTCCAATTTGTGCATGTAAATGGAGAGTCCTCTTCACACACTGAGGTTAATTATGGAGTTCCACAGGGTTCGGTGCTAGGACCAATTCTGTTTACATTATACATGCTTCCCCTAGGTAGCATCATTAGAAGACATAGCATACATTTTCACTGCTATGCAGATGACACCCAGCTCTATCTGTCCATGAAGCCAGATAACACACACCAATTAGTTAAACTGCAGGAATGTCTTAAAGACATAAAGACTTGGATGGCCACTAACTTTCTGCTTCTTAACTCAGATAAAACTGAGGTCATTGTACTCGGCGCTGAAAAGCTTAGAAATATGGTATCTAACCAGATTCTTACTCTGGATGGCATTACCTTGGCCTCCAGTAACACTGTGAGGAACCTTGGAGTCATTTTTGACCAGGATATGTCCTTCAACGCACATATTAAACAAATATGTAAGACTGCGTTCTTCCATTTGCGCAACATCTCTAAAATTAGAAATATCCTGTCTCAGAGTGACGCTGAAAAACTAGTTCATGCATTTATTACTTCCAGGCTAGACTACTGCAATTCATTATTATCAGGATGTCCAAAAAACTCACTGAAAAGCCTTCAGTTAATCCAAAATGCTGCAGCAAGAGTACTGACAGGGACTAGAAAGAGAGAGCATATTTCTCCTGTTTTGGCTTCCCTTCATTGGCTTCCTGTTAAATCCAGAATTGAATTCAAAATCCTGCTCCTCACATACAAGGTCTTAAATAATCAGGCCCCATCTTATCTTAATGACCTTGTAGTACCATATCACCCTATTAGAGCACTTCGCTCTCGCTCTGCAGGCCTACTTGTTGTTCCTAGAGTATTTAAAAGTAGAATGGGAGGGAGAGCCTTCAGTTTTCAGGCCCCTCTTCTGTGGAACCAGCTTCCAGTTTGGATTCAGGAGACAGACACTATCTCTACTTTTAAGATTAGGCTTAAAACCTTCCTTTTTGCTAAAGCATATAGTTAGGGCTGGACCAGGTGACCCTGAATCCTCCCTTAGTTATGCTGCAATAGATGTAGGCTGCCGGGGGATTCCCATGATGCATTGAGTTTTTCCTTTCCAGTCACCTTTCTCACTCACTATGTATTAACTGACCTCTCTGTATTGAATCGTATCTGTTATTAATCTCTGTCTCTCTTCCACAGCATGTCTTTATCCTGTCTTCCTTCTCTCACCCCAACCGGTCGCAGCAGATGGCCGCCCCTCCCTGAGCCTGGTTCTGCCGGAGGTTTCTTCCTGTTAAAAGGGAGTTTTTCCTTTCCACTGTCGCCAAAGTGCTTGCTCATAGGGGGTCATATGATTGTTGGGCTTTTCTCTGTATCTATGAAGCGCCTTGAGGCGACATTTGTTGTGATTTGGCGCTATATAAATAAAATTGAATTGAATTGAATTGGTGGTGTAATGGCACAATTACGTGGAGGATATGTTCTTTCCTTATGACCACAGTATACTCATCTCTTTTTATGGCTGCTTCCAGTTTTGTGCCATGTCTCAAAGCTAAAATCATGCCATACGTCACTTACTCAAATAGCCTCCACAGTCACCAGATCTCAATCAGATAGGGCACCTTTGGGATGTGGTGCAATGGCAGATTCATATCGTGGATGCACAGCTGACAACTCTACAGCTACTGTGTGATGCTATCATGTCAATATGGATGAGAATCTCTGAGGAATGTTTCTAGCACTTTGCTGAACCTGTGCCACAAAGAATTAACACAGTTCTGAAGACCAGAGTGCAAATGTGTACCAAATAAAGTGGCTGGTGCACTGTATATACAAATTTATGGTAGGTGTCTAGCTACTTGTCTAGCTCTGTGTGACAATTTCACATGTGTTTTCAAGAAAATTATATATTTTCTGACTTGTTAAGAGAGCTCAGAGATGCTGGAGGAGCTGACTAAAGAACATTATGCTCAAGTAATACCTCTTTTCCTGTCATTTTCTGACCACACTCCTGCAGCCATGTTGGGTTTCCAACAAAAGAAGAAAGAAAAAGAAGGAAAGCAGATTTGTAATTTGGGTAGTTATGCATCTGACATAAGAAAAGCACTTTTTTTAGTTTATAAATTGGCATCAGACTGCTACAGCTTGACACAAACTGGGAAGACACATCTACAAAGATGTCAGCTGCCTCTACCTTTCTCTGAATTGTCCTCTGAGGTGTTGTGAGCTCGCAGGCGTTGGTCCAGAATGTAAAGCATCTCTCCACCCAGATTAATGAAAACCAGAGGGAGAGTTCTCATAGACATCTTGCAAAGTCAAAAGAAAAGGAGGATTAGCTCCTTAGCACAAAGCTGTCGCAGAGATAGGCGTCAGAAGGAGAAAAATCCTTTGCAGCTGAAAACCACTCTTCTCATTTCCACCCAGTTAACTGATTGTTCCTCTTGTGGATTGCCACTGTTAAGTGAATTGTTCATGCTAGGTCTTATCTGATCATTCTTCTGCTCACTAACATGCAACAGGTGGCCAACAAGAGGATAAGGAGTGTACAGACAGGAGCTTATTGGACAGGATAAGGATGACGTTACAGCACATTACAACCAAACACAGAAGGTAAATGGGTATGCCATGTGCAAGATTAAACTAACTAACTAACTAACCCTTTATAAGCAGGTTACATTTAAAGGGTTATTCAGTGAACCAAAGTCCAAAAGTGCTAAAAGAACATATGTGAATGTGTAATTGTTAAATTTTATTCTGCACTCTTCTGTGGAGACTTTCCACCAAATCTTTTAACCTTCCAGCTTGTATTTACTCCCATTCAACCAAGAGAATTAGTGCGGTTGGCAACTAATGTTGAGAGATGAGGCCTCCCTTCATTGCAAAGCTCTCAAAACCTCATGTGGACAAGTCTCCCCCAGGACCAAACATGGAAACAAAACATGTTTGTAAACAGTAATGATAAAGCTTTACCAGTCTTTAATGGTATCTTTTTACCTCATCATTTAGTTGTGTAGCATAGTCAGCTTAGCATGATAACTAGCCTTAGCTAGCTTAGCGTATTTGATCTGGGACATCTTGTACATTCCTTGTACAAAAATCTAGATCCACCCCTTATTTCTTTATATTTTACTTCAAGTGAACCACAGTTTCTTGTAATTTTTTAAAGAAGTCTTGAGAAATAGTTCTCCTGACTTTCTGAAGCTTTTCTTTTGGACATTTTTTTCACTCATTTTTATACCCACGGTGCACTTATGTGTATCTGCACTGACCACAAGCTGAAGTGGAAGATGAACACATAGGTTGTGTACAAAAAGGAGATGAGTAGACTCTATTTCCACCATATTCTGAGTTTTATTCACATTCTGAGGCAGATGATTCATCCACAAAAGTATTGTGCTCTATACTCCTCCTGCTGCTCACCACTAATAAAAGAGTAACACAAGAATTTCTCTCCTTCCCTCTCCTACACTACTCTAAATAAAAGATAAGAGAGCAGAAACATGCAAATCAAAGTTTATCTTCATGTTCACTTTTCCAGCAGCTCACTTAAGTGCACACCATTGTCTATTGTTACAGTCATGTCTGCAGCTAACATCCTTTTAAGTTTTTGTGAATTATTTTCCTGCTGAAACAATAATTGAAACACATTTTGGAAAGAAATTTGGAACTCAACTGACAAGCCTAAAAACGTATTATGGAGTTCTATCATTTCCTCCGGTTTTTCTCTATGTAAGTAAAACATCAAATTATAGATTGTGCTGTGTTTTTAATAGTTTATACTAGTGTTACTTTTAAGACTAATTTGTTGTGATTGCGAAAACATATTTAAATAGAAAATATTGCTAATATGCCTTAGTTTGGGTGGGGGGGGGGGGGGGGGTTCTGAATGAAAAATAATTAATAGAGTAAAAATGTCTTTCTCTCATCAGAATAACCTGCTCAAGTTCACAGTCAGTTTTCAATGAAAACCCAGTCCTGAGTCAAAGCTCTTATAACCGGGAGTGGATGGAGTCTATACCTGAAGAGACCCCACTATCTGCTATCGCTATCCCTGGAACACATGAAAGCTTAACATTATACAACGGACTATTTGCAAGTTATGTGCAAAGTCAAGTTTGGAATTTGAAAGACCAACTTAATGTAGGAGTACGATATTTTGACTTGCATTCTAGAAATTGGATTCCTAAAAAAAGCATTTATGTTGGGGATAGTCACTGGTTGATTGGGAAAGAAATTCCCTTACGTGAAGTTCTTAGAGATATTCTTGATTTTTTAGAAAACCACAGTAGTGAGACTGTGATTCTAAAAGTGACATTCCATAAGTTATTATTTCATAATAACAAGGATGCTGAAGACTTGATGAAGACAATAATTGACAAGTTCCGAAGTAAAATATGGACAAATACACTAGCACCAAAAATGAAGGATGCAAGGGGTAAGATTGTTTTTCTCAAGACTGATGTATTTCGAGCTGGAACAGAAAGCCGTGACTCACATTTCTTTGAACATAATAGGCTCACAGATGTGGAAAAAAAAATAAAGAATATCAAGTCAAACCTCTGTGAACGTCACATTATGGTGACTGGCGCGTCAGCATCAATTACTGAGAAACCAATAAAACTGGCTCAAAAAGTTAACGAACAGATTTACAACTTTCTGAAGCAACACAGACCCAGTTCAGAAAATTATGGTTGCTTAGGTGTCATAAGTATGGACTTCCCCAGTGCTGAAGTTATTAAAAACATCACTGAGCTCAAACCATGTAAATGTGGACACGGAGATGGAACAGGAAAGAAGGGACCCGCACCTGTACCAACAACTAAACTGACAACATCACCTGTAGCCACAACTTCACCTGAACCAACAACTAGAATAATAATCATACCCAGACCTTCACCCAAAGCAACATCAGCAACTACAACTTCACCTGAACCCACAACTTCACCTGAACCCACAACTAGAATAATAATCATACCCAGACCTTCACCCGAACCAACATCAGCAACTACAACTTCACCTGAACCCACAACTTCACCTGAACCCACAACTAGAATAATAATCATACCCAGACCTTCACCTGAACGAACATCAGCACCTACAGTTTCACCTGAACCAACAGTTTCACCTGAACCATCAGCTTCACCTGAACCCACAACTTCACATGAACCAACAGCTTCACCAGAACTAACAGCTTCCCCTGAACCAACAGTTTCACCTGAACCATCAACTTCACCTGAAGCAACAGCTTCACCGGAACTAACAACTTCACCTGAACCATCAACTTCACCTGAACCAACAGTTTCACCTGAACCATCAACTTCACCTGAACCAACAGATTCACCTGAAGCAACAGCTTCACCGGAACCATCAACTTCGCCTGAACCAACAGCTTCACCTGAGCCAACAGCTTCACCTGAACCAACAGTTTCACCTGAACCAACAACTTCACCTGAAGCAACAGCTTCACCGGAACCATCAACTTCACCTGAACCAACAGCTTCACCTGAACCAACAGTTTCACCTGAACCATCAACTTCACCTGAAGCAACAGCTTCACCGGAACCATCAACTTCACCTGAACCAACAGCTTCACCTGAACCAACCGTTTCACCTGAACTATCAACTTCACCTGAAGCAACAGTTTCACCTGAACCATCAACTTCACCTGAAGCAACAGCTTCACCGGAACCATCAACTTCACCTGAACCAACAGCTTCACCTGAACCAACCGTTTCACCTGAACTATCAACTTCACCTGAAGCAACAGCTTCACCGGAACCATCAACTTCACCTGAACCAACAGATTCACCTGAAGCAACAGCTTCACCGGAACCATCAACTTCGCCTGAACCAACAACTTCACCTGAAGCAACAGCTTCACCGGAACCATCAACTTCACCTGAACCAACAGCTTCACCTGAACCAACAGTTTCACCTGAACCATCAACTTCACCTGAAGCAACAGCTTCACCGGAACCATCAACTTCACCTGAACCAACAGTTTCACCTGAACTATCAACTTCACCTGAACCAACAGCTTCACCGGAACCATCAACTTCACCTGAACCAACAGCTTCACCTGAACCAACAGTTTCACCTGAACCATCAACTTCACCTGAACCAACAGCTTCACCGGAACCATCAACTTCACCTGAACCAACAGCTTCACCTGAACCAACAGTTTCACCTGAACCATCAACTTCACCTGAACCAACAGCTTCACCGGAACCATCAACTTCACCTGAACCAACAGCTTCACCTGAACCAACAGTTTCACCTGAACCATCAACTTCACCTGAAGCAACAGCTTCACCTGAACCATCAACTTCACCTGAAGCAACAGCTTCACCTGAACCATCAACTTCACCTGAAGCAACAGCTTCACCGGAACCATCAACTTCACCCGAACCAACAGCTTCACCGGAACCATCAACTTCACCTGAAGCAACAGCTTCACCGGAACCATCAACTTCACCTGAACCATCAACTTCTCCTGAACCAACAGCTTCACCTGAACCAACAGTTTCACCTGAACCATCAACTTCACCTGAAACAACAGTTTCACCTGAACTAACAACTTCACCTGAAACAACAGCTTCACCGGAACCATCAACTTCACCCGAACCAACAGTTTCACCTGAACTAACAACTTCACCTGAACCAACAGCTTCACCTGAACTGACAACTTCATCTGAACCTACAGCTTCACCCGAACTAACAACTTTACCTGAACCAATAGCTTCACCCGAACTAACAACTTCACCTGAACCAACAGCTTCACCTGAACCAACAGCTTCACCTGAACTAACAGCTTCACTTGAACCAACAACTTCACCTGAACCCACAACTTCACTTGAACCAAGAGCTTCACCTGAACCAACAGCTTCACATGAACCTACAGCTTCACATGAACCTACAACTACAGCTGAATCAAAAAAAATGGGACCAACACATTATTCTGTGCTTCCTAAACCAGTAATTGATTCACATCCTGTTGTTCCCCCTGTCACACAGCGTAAGAAAGAGCACAAATTAGATACACACTCGAGAAGGCGCAAGTGCTTCAGAGGATAAGTGGAGTAATAAATGTAACAATAAAAGTAATAGTTAAGTAATAATTATTTATTTATTTTTTTTTATTTATTTTTTTTTTGCCTGTCCCATTTGGTTCTTTAGCCGTCAGAATTGTTGTCTGAAGACCAACAAGGATACCCAATGGATTTATTTTGCCAAATGGATCATCAGCATTGCCGTATTGGTCCATTTGATCGACCTTTGTTTTTATTATTTATTTTATTTTATTTTCAGTTGTTACAGACGGGACAGACATGAGTGAGGGATAGGAAAGGGAGAAAGAAAGAGGAAGGAAAAGAAAAACAGAAGGGGAGAGGGACAGTGAGAAAGGGGGGAAAAAAATATCTCCGGGATCACCTGTTGAGAGAAAAAGAATAGAAAACAAGCAAAAAAACAAAACAAAACAAAGCAACATACTATACACAACACCATCGCATTAATCTAGCTAAGTGTAAACAGCAGTAAATACTAAATATTGAATGTTGTTGTGCAGCACGCAGGACAGACAGCGCACAATGTGCTTTGAAGTAGCAGCCAAGAAAGGTGTGATTTAAGTCTACAAACAGTGAACACCTGTGTGCACACCTGTGTGGATCGGCGCGCTTGTATTCAAATGGTTTCCCCATGTAATGGTCTGCAAGAGGATGTAGAGAGCCATAGCCCTGTCCCCCAGGGCATGAAGCAGGCATGGAGGAGATCCAGGCCCCAGACATCCAGAGGTCCCAGAGTGCAAGAGCCCAAGGAGGACCACCGGAGGGGCATCCGTGCCACCTTCATGGGAAGGGCTGAGGATACCCAGGCGAGGGGTCACCCAGTAGCCACCGGGCAGAAACTAGAGGGGGCTGCACCGGCGTGCCCGCCGGCTCCGCCGGCAGCCAGCTGTGCCAGAGTGAACCGAGCCGCAGGCACAGAGGCCGGAGGCCCGAGGGCCCTCCGCGCCCCGGAAGAGGTCCGACTGAGCAGCAGGCGCCAGGCCCCGCCAAGTAGCCACCGGTAGTGAGCTGGCGCATGACCTGAGCGCCCAGCCCCGGACACCAAGAACCAACAATGCACCGACCCCTGAGGGCATCAGTCACCGGCAGGGAGTGTGGTGAGGGGAGATAGGCCTCCACACTTGGAGGGCCTGGGAGTTCCCAGAGAGGTGGAGTCTAAGACCCGACCTGACATATAGACACAGACAAACAGGCACACACAGACACAGACATGCATTCCCACCCTCATGCACACATATACAAACACTCAGCACTCACCCAACGTAGGAATAAACGTAAATGGACATGTACACACAATCACACTCCCCAAACATAGTCTATACCCCGGGTCCAGGTATCCTCGCCCCCAGAGGGGGAAACGGCACCCAGACCCAAGAGATGTTACCCTTCCCTCCGTGGTGGAGGCTAGCAGACCGCCCCAGGCTCCGCAGCAGCAGGGAGGCCAATCGGACAGCCAGCATCTCTTCCCAGCCCCCCCGCCCCGATGGCTAGCAGAGAACGGGGGTGTGTTAAGACCCCATACCCCCCTCCTCCCGCTCAAGTGTAGTGTTGCTGCGTGTTGCTCTAAAGTGTGTTTAAAACAAGGGAGAGCATGGTGCTGCTGCCAGAGAGCAGCAGGTGTTAGCACGGCCCCTCCCGAGAACCCTCAATGTCTACAGTAATAATTATTTGTAATAAATTACAGAAAAGGAATACAATTGTCTGTAAACAAATGTCTTAGAAATGGGAAAATGAAAATTCCGCATATTATAGTGTCAGTGATGAATTAAACTATCCTCGTTAACTTTCTCTTTTTTTTTATTTTAGCTGTACTGGTACAGTAGACAGAATTTAAGCGAAAATTCAAACATTTTGTAAATAATCAGACATGTGGTCATATAATTACCACGGTACTTTAGATTTAAGGGTAGTTAAGGTGCTTTCAGAGTTCAGGTGCATAATTTTTTCACAGTTACTTATGTTATCAACAGGACTCAGGATGTCCACAAGTGATCTTTAACATGGTAAAATATAAGTTTGCGGTCATACTTGACCTTTCCTAGCAAGGCTAACAAGTGAGGTAATAGCTTTTAAAAGTTAGAAATATTATTAAATATTAACCCATAAAATATAGAAAAAAAATACCATCCATATTTAATTACAGAATATTAAAGCCCAATTACAGCAAATGGAAACTTTACCACAAATCCATGTGAAATTTAACAAGAAGCTTTTGAGAGGGAAATAGACCAATTATTATTGGAGAAGAATTTCACGTTTATTACCATCTATTTTTTTCTTCTTAGTAAGTAGTTAGTTTAATGATCAACATTTGATAATAAAACTCTTAAAATTTTCAAAATCTACTAGTTAAATAATCCTAAATATTAGGAATAGAAGCTTTATGTCATTTTAACTAATATGGTGAGTATTAAATTCGCCATTTAATGGATCTTAATATGAGGAATATAAGCTTTTCTATGTGTCTATATTTAAATGGCAAATGGCCTGTATTTATATAGCGCTTTTCTAGTCCCTAAGGACCCCAAAGCGCTTTACATATCCAGTCATCCACGCACACATTCACACACTGGCGCACTGACAGAGGCAAGGCTGCCGGACACTGGCGCCACCAGGCCCTCTGACCACCACCAGTAGGCAACGGGTGAAGTGTCTTGCCCAAGGACACAACGACCGAGACTGTCCAAGCCGGGGCTCGAACCGGCAACCTTCCGATTACAAGGCGAACTCCCAACTCTTGAGCCACAATCGCCCGTAATTTAATGCCAAACAGCATTAGAGTAGTCTAAATAAATAATATCAATATAAGAAAATGTCTCAAATGTTAAACAGTAAGCACCAGGAGTGATGAAGCCTCAAAACATTTGCTTAAAAGAATGGAGCTAAACTCATTATATTATATTATCCCAGCTCAGGACAGATGGTCAGCCTGATGCAGGGATAATATAATATAATATAATATAATATAATATAATATAATATAATATAATATAATATAATATAATATAATATAGAACTAGAGTATGTCAGCTAAAGAGTCCTTATTCTTACATGTACTGTATGCAAAATATGTAAAGGATAGAAAATTGAGCTGACTCATCACCTCCCTAACTATCTTTAAAGTCATATTTTACTAAAACTGCTACAACATGGCCTTCACATGTCTTTTACCATTTCTTTCTCTCTCAATTTGTCTCAGTGTCTCTCTTTCTCTCTCCTACACTACTAAAAATAAAAGATTAGAGAGCAGAAACATGCAAATCTCCATTTATCTTTATGTTCACTGTTACAGCAGCTCACTTTACCGGAGACCATTGTCTATTGTTACAGCTATATCCGCATTAAATGTACAAGCGTTTTGAAGTTTTGGGAATTCTTTTACAAATTAGCCGGTGAGAAAAAAATGTAAAGGCATTTTGGAAAGAAATTTGGACACATCCTGACTGTCTGAGCTCAATAGACCAGCCTATAAACGGATTATGGAGATCTATCACTTCCTCTGCTTTTTCTCTATGTAAGTAAAACAAAAAATTATGGTAACACTTTAGAATAATTCACACTATAAACCATTAGTAAGGTATTAGTAAGTGCTTAATTCAGTGATTATGTATTAGTAGTCACTAATATGTTTATTAGTGATTAATGAGCTCATACATAATGCGTTCATGGTATCATTAGAATGATTGTGTTGCACATTTATATATATAATCCTTAAGATATGAGCTCATTGTTTGTAAGTGTGTTAATAGAGGTTTTATACATACTTAGTTATTTCATGCTGTAATCCATGGCTAATTTAGACAGTTTATAGTAATTAGGTAAGTATTTTGTGTGACCTCATCTAAAGTGGGAACTGTTATTGCCTTATAAAACATTTATAAATGAAAAGAAAAGTATGTCAAGACTCAAACAAGTATTAGCTATCTTCACAATAGAAAAATTACAGACAACCTATAAAGAGATACAGAATATATTTATATACTGATAGCCAGATGCAAAAAACAATCTATCTGAGAGCTGAAGAATACTGAAATGAGTTCGTAAGAGAGGTTTAATTGACAAAAATACTCTGAGCAGTCTTCCATTAAAATAAAAATTTAATAAGGTTATCACAAAACTGTGTGTCCATCATATTAAATTGATAATACAGGAAAAAGTCTTTGGAATTTTCAAGAGTTTGGAATACCTTTGGTTCATTCCTGAGTTTCAGCTTTCCTCTGGTTTGTAGTCTGTTAGCTAGATTTAGTCAGATAAGTCAGCGTCGAGTAGCTTCACTTTCATAGTGCTCCTGAATTAAATGAAATAGTGTTATCACAGAGGTGAACGCACCTGGAAAGAAACGTGTATTGGATGATCTCTTTCTTCTTTTTTTTATTCTCTTTTTAGTAGCAGTGAATCTAACCATAATAAATATTAGTAACGAAAGGCAGCCCCTGCAGATGTACACGGTGTAACAATAACACAGGAATGAAATAAGCTAGCATCAAAAACAAAGGCAGAAATGTGTAAAACAACCATAACAGCAGTAACAGAGACTGTGTAAACAGAGACTGTGGTGCTAATGGGTCAAAAACATGGCTAAGAGGCTAGTTAGCCATGTTAGCTTAGCTCAGCTATACTCACAGAGAAACAATTCCAGGACAGTTACAGTGGGATGCAAAAGTTTGGGCAACCTTGTTAATAGTCATTATTTTCCTGTATAAATCGTCTGTTACAATAAAAAAAAATGTCAGTTAAATATATCATATATGAGACACACACAGTGATATTTGAGAAGTGAAATGAAGTTTATTGGATTTACAGAAAGTGTGCAATAATAAAAAACAAAATCAGGCAGGTGCATAAATTTGGGCACCACAAAAAAATAAATGAAATCAATACTTAGTAGATCTGCCTTTTGCAGAAATTACAGACTCTAAATGCTTCCTGTAGGTTCCAATGAGAGTCTGGATTGTGGTTGAAGGTATTTTGGACCATTCCTCTTTACATCTTTGGCCAGAAGGGCCGATGGCGCGATATGGCAGCCTCGCTTCTGTCAGTCTGCCCCAGGGCAGCTGTGGCTACAACTGTAGCTTGCCTCCACCAGTGTGTGAATGCGTGTGTGAATGGGTGGATGACTGGGTGTGTAAAGCGCTTTGGGGTCCCTAGAGGGGACTAGTAAAAGCGCTATACAAATACAGGCCATTTACCATTTACCATTTACCATTTACAAAACATCTCTAGTTCATTCAGGTTTGATGGCTTCGGAGCATGGACACTCTCTAACTCACACCACAGATTTTCAATAATATTCAGGTCTGGGGACTGAGATGGCCATTCCAGAGCGTTGTACTTGTTCCTCTGCATGAATGCCTTAGTGGATTTTGAGCAGTGTTTCGGGTCGTTGTCTTGTTGAAAGATCCAGTCCCGGCGCAGCTTCAGCTTTATCACTGATTCCTGGACATTGGTCTCCAGAATCTGCTGATACTGAGTGGAATCCATGTGTCCCTCATCTTTGACAAGATTCCCAGTCCCTGCACTGGCCACACAGCCCCACAGCATGATGGAACCACCACTATATTTTACTGTAGGTAGCAGGTGTTTTTCTTGGAATGCCGTGTTCTTTTTCCTCCATGCATAACACCCCTTGTTATGCCCAAATAACTCAATTTTAGTTTCATCAGTCCCCAGCACCTTATTCCAGAATAAAGCTGGCTTGTCCAAATGTGCTTTAGCAAACCTCAAGCGGCTCTGTTTGTGCTGTGGGCGGAGTAAAGGCTTCCTCTGCATCACTCTCGCATACAGCATCTCCTTGTGTAAAGTGCGCTGAATGGTTGAACGATGCACAGTGACTCCATCTGCTGCAAGATGATGTTGTAGGTCTTTGGTGCTGGTCTGTGGGTTGACTCTGACTGTTCTCACCATTCGTCGCTTCTGTCTATCCGAGATTTTTCTATGTAGGTCAGGGGTCATTGAGCTTACCAAGCCAATTTGAGTTCCAATAATTAGTTCTAAAGGTTTTGGAATCAATAAAATGCTAACAGTGCCCAAATTTATGCACCTGCCTGATTTTGTTTAAACAATTATTGCACACTTTCTGTAAATCCAATAAACTTCATTTCACTTCTCAAATATCACTGTGTGTGTCTCCTATATGATATATTTAACTGACATTTTTTATTGTAACAACCAACGATTTGTACAGGAAAATAATGACTATTAACAAGGTTGCCCAAACTTTTGCATCCCACTGTACTTCCGATGTGCACGTTTCTGAATCTCCTCTTTCAATCTACACAGCTGTTGTTCCAGACTACAGTTATCCCCAAGTAACACAACTTGTTTTACTCAATGAGTCTCTAATCTACTCTAATCTGATTTCTCTTCCTCACGCTAACTTCTCCGAATGTCTTGAATGAGGAGGCCATGAAGTATTTTTTTCATTCCAGCCGAGTTTGCCTGTGTGAAAGCACAGGGCTGGATATTCTGACCAATTAGTTTATTTCAGGAGCACTTTAGAACTGAACCTGACTGGCCAATGACTTATTTGACTAAAGTTAGCTAATAGAGGATTTGGATCAGTGTTGCCAACTCTTCAGTAAGGAAAATCACTATTGGCTGTCCTAAAAGACGCTAGAAGTCACTAAAACAGATGTCATTGCCTAATTTGCATAATTGGTCATTCTTATAATTATAATTGTAACCGACTCTGTAGGAGAGAGAAATAACATCATGGAAGAGACATAAAATGAGTAAAAAAACACCCTTAAAGCATTTAGAATATATTTAGAACTACACATTAAATTTCTTTTAGCAATTATTGTTTTTTTAATGTCACAATTCCAACTTTCCTTCTTTATCTGGGCTTGGGACTGGCAAAAGTGACCCGAAATAGACACTCTGGCATACTTTTTTCATGTGTGTTTTTAAGTAGTTTTAAATCTTGTCACCCACAAAAAGTAAGATTAAAAGAAGAATTGACTGCGTTACAGTCAGAGTGCGAATCATTTGCAGTTTGGAAGCATATGGGTGAACATCTTCTGCTCTGACAGCAGCTGGGGGCAACTGCTGCGTGAGGACTGTCCCCCGCCTGTGAGCGCTTTGGCACTGGCGAGCAGCCCACGGCAGCACTCGCTGCTTGTTGAGAGTAAGAGCGATATGTGCTTTCACATCAAAAAGTCATCATAAGTCTCCAATAACACCAGCAAGAGTCGCCAGATTTGTCGCTAGTCACTTTTTAGGGAAAAAAAGTCACTAAGGGGGTCTGAAAACTTGCTAAATATAGTGACAAAGTTGCTAAGCTGGCAACACTGATTTGGATTTTCTCTATTTCTTTGTGCTTTGCCTGTGTTCTTTTTATGTGAGCTTATACTTTAGATGTTGAGGTACTTTTATTTTCATTTTTAAATCTTTATAAGGCAAAAATAGTCCTGGTTACACAAAATACTTAACAACTAGTAACTGTATGAATTAACCATGCATTACAGCTTGAAATAAGTATGTATAAAACCTCTATTAACACACTCACAAACAATAAACTAATATCTAAAATCTTAATGATTATATATATAAATTCTTATCTAAATACTTTGTTGATCACTTATTTAGACTTTCTAAATTATACAATGAGCATGCTGTATATGAGATCTTAGATCAAAAATAAATATTATATCTAGATTTATTCTATAAGTTACATACTAAGGAGACATAATGCTTCATAAATGATGCATTAAGATCTTAATAATGCCTTACTAATGCTTGATAGTGTGACATTATTCTAAAGTGTTATCAGTTGTGAGCTTTATATTTGTTCTACTTACAAGTAAGACTTGTTGTGATTTGAAAACATATTCAGCAAATATTTCTGTCCTTCTTTTGTTTGGTATAGAAATAAACAATTAGAACTTTTTTTCTGACTTTGAAAGAACGATGAAAGAATTAAAAATAGAAGTAAAAATGTCTTCCTCTCACCAGAATAACCTCCTGCTCAGGTTCACGGTTAGGTTTCAATGAAAATCCAGACCTGGATCCAAGATCTTATAACCTTGACTGGATGAAGTCTATACCTGAAGAGACCCCACTATCTGCTATCTCCATTCCTGGAACACACGAAAGCTTAACATTATACGGAGGACCACTTGCTATATGTCAAGTTTGGAATTTGAAGCAGCAACTTAATGTGGGAATACGATATTTTGACTTGCATGCTGGGATTTGGTTGCCTACACAAAAAAATGTTTATATTCGGGATAGTCACTGGATGTTTTGGCAGCATACGGAATTAGATAATGTCCTCAGAGACATTCTTGATTTCTTAAGAGATCACAAAAGTGAGACAGTGATTTTGAAAGTGACATTACATGGTCTTTACAAAAACCAAGTTGCTCAGTTGACAAAGGAATTAATTGACAACTTCAGAAATAAAATATGGACACAGACGATGACACCAAACATGAAGGACGCAAGGGGCAATATTGTTTTTCTCCAGACTGATGTGTTTCATGCTGGAACAGAAAACCATGACTCACATTTCTTTGAACGTAATAGGCTCAAAAATGTAGAACAGAGACTAAAGCAAATCAAGTCACACATCTGTGAACATCACATTGTGGTGACTGAGACATCAACGTCACTTTTTAACAGTCCAAAAATGTTTGCTCAAAATGTTAACAAGTGGCTTTACAACTTTGTGGACCGGCATAAAAAAATCTCTAAAAACTATGGTTGCTTAGGTGTCATAAGTATAAACTTCCCAAGTGCTCAGCTTATTAACAACATCCTTCAGGTCAAACCATGTGAATGTGGCCAAGGTCCGGAAGGAGGAGGAAGTGGAAAGGAGCAACAAAAACCATTTGGGCCAAAGATTAATACAGAATCACCATCATCTGAGCAGCATACCACCAGTTCACCTGAATCACCACAACAACCTGAACCAGTGGCTGAACCAACTAAAGCACCAGCACCAAAAGGTGCACCTGAACCAGTCACTGCACCTGAACCAACAGTTGCACCTGAACCAGTACCGGAACCACCCACAACATCTGAACCAACAGTTACACCTGAACCATCCACTGCACCTGAACCAACAGCTGCACCTGAACCAGTACCTGAACCAACAGCTGCACCTAAACCAGTACCTGAACCATCCACTGCACCAGAACCAGTAGCTGAACTAACCACAACACCTGAACCAGCAGCTGCACCTGAACCAACAGTTACACCTGAACCAGTAGCTGAACCATCCACTGCACCTGAACCAACAGCTGCACCTAAACCAGTACCTGAACCATCCACTGCACCAGAACCAGTAGCTGAACCACCCACAACACCTGAACCAGCAGCTGCACCTGAACCAGTAGCTGAACCATCCACTGCACCTGAACCAGCAGCTGCACCTGAACCAACAGTTACACCTGAACCAGTACCTGAACCAACAGCTGTATCTAAACCAGTACCTGAACCAACAGCTGCACCTGAACCAGTACCGGAACCAACAGCTATACTTGAACCAGTACCTGAACTATCCACTGCACCTGAACCAGTCACTGAACCAACAGCTACACCTGAACCAATACCTGAATCAACAGTTGCACCTGAACCATCCACTGCACCTGAGCCAACAGCTGCACATGAACCAGTAACTGAACCAATAGCTACACCTGAACCAACAGCTGCACCTGAACCAGGATCTGAACCATTCACTGCACCTGAGCCAACAGCTGCACCTGAACCAACAGTTACACCTGAAGCAGTACCTGAACCATCCACAACACCTGAACCAACAGCTGCACCTGAACCCACAACTGCACCTGAACCAATACCTGAACCATCCACTGCACCTGAACCAACAGCTGCATCTGAACCGATGACTGCACCTGAACCAACAGCTGCATCTGAACCCAGGGCTGCACCTGAACCAATACCTGAACCATCCACTGCACCTGAGCCAACAGCTGCATCTGAACCCACGGCTGCACCTGAATCAACAGCTGCAACTGAACCGATGACTGCACCTGAACCAACAGCTGCATCTGAACCCAGGGCTGCACCTGAACCAATACCTGAACCATCCACTGCACCTGAATCAACAGCTGCACCTGAACCAACAGCTGCATCTGAACCCACAGCTGCACCTGAACCAATACTTGAACCATCCACTGCACCTGAGCCAACAGCTGCACCTGAACCAACAACTGCATCTGAACCCACGGCTGGACCTGAACCAATACCTGAACCATCCACTACACCCAAACAACCAGATGCAACTGAAGGAACTGCTGCACCTGAACCACTATCATAAGTCTGGATAAATGTGGAGTTTTTGGGATCCTCCTAAAGAGTCTTAAGCCAGAGCGAAAAGAAAATCACAAGCATTATGGGTTTTATTTACTCAATTATAATAGAAAATATTGTGTTGTCAAGTCACAAAAAAACCCAAAAAAAACAACCATAGATCTTCTCCTGCATAAGAAAGTGGTTCTAAGCCCCCAAACTCAATCTGAGACAATAAAAACCTTCATGGTAAAACATAAGACTAATATGTTAACTTAGAATGTGTTAAAAAATGTGATTAAATTGTAACCCATAAAATACAGAAAAAATATACCGTCTGTATTTAATTTGAGTAGATTAAAGCCCGACTGCTTAATATTAACACAAAGCAAATGAAAACTTTACCACAAAACAAATGTGTGAGAAATTTAACGAGGACCCAAGTTTTTTCTCTGTTAAGCCAACTTTTGAGCGAGAAACAGACCTTTTAGTAATGGAGAAGAATTTCACTTTTATTTATTGAATTGTAGCAGTGATTGCCAGTTATTTTTCTCTTCTGTTTACTTATGTGATATTAAAGTTAGTAAACTGAAGTTTACCCAGCAGGAATGCCAAACATTGCCTGGTTTCAACTTTTAAAACTGAATGTCTTGATGCATGCTCAATCATCCAGGTAGATAAATCCCAAAAGATTGGTTCTGTTCTTCTGGACATATGGTTCGTAACTTGGATGAGTGACAAGACGTTTCTCCCGCTGGAAACGCTACATCCAGATGAACAGAATCAACCTTTTGGGGGTTTTAAAACTGAAGAATTTTCTCCATCTTGTTTGATTATTAATTTAAACATTGGGATTCAGCTATGATTATCAAACCATTTTTTTACCATAATTTTAGTCATTCATTGAAAGGAAAATAAAAAATACCGAAATAATTAGCTGTGACTGTGAATATAAATAATAATGAGTAGCAGAACATAAAATGATAAAGAAATATGATTTATGACATGAATATGGCAGCTTTTCTCAATTTATATAATTTACAAGGCCAATGATTAGTTTACTGATCCACATTAGATCATAAAACACTTGAAAAATTTCCAAAATCTACTAGTTAGATAATCATAAATATTAGGAATAGAAGCTTTAGTCTGTTTTATGTCATTTTAACTAATATGTGATACTCAGGTAATTGTTGTACCCAGTATCATGTGCATGAAAACGTTTTCATGGAAAAATTCACTGGTTAATGGTTCTAAATATGAGAAAGATATGCTTTTTTATATTTCTACATTTATGAAAAAAACAGCATTAAAATAGTCTAAATAAATAATATCAATATGAGAAAATGCCTCAAATGTTAAATGGTCACCACATTCCACATTAGACTTTAAAATTTTGCTTAAAAGAATGAAGCTAAACTGTTGGATTAGATTAGATTAGATTAGATTAGATTAGATTAAATATTTATCGTGTCTTTATGGTGAAGTAAAGCTTTATTGAAAATTGACTCTGCTGTATGTATCTCTAATCCAATTGCTGATGCTGATATATGTCTCTGCAGCTGATTTGAGTAGTCATGCTCCCCTGAACTTCCTGAACACTTGTAGTAATCTTTATTTAAATCAGGGCTGAAAACTTTTAGCCCTGATTTAAGCCCTTTTATTCTGAGTGCCCTACCAATTAAATAATTTATGTGACAAAGTTGTTTGTTAAGTTTGAATAAAGAAAATCATTGTCTTAAATTCATATTGATGACTCTTACCAAAATTCTTCTAGAAACACGTCCAGGTACTCAGCAGCCACACTAAATCCCATCTAGGCATTTTTTGTAATTTTTTTGAAGCATTACCTAAGTTACCTTTAATTTCAGTGGTTAAGGTTAATAAAAAACAGAATATACAGACTATCCAGTCAAATAAGATTTGATGAGTTGACAGATTAAATCAGGCAGGAGTCTCTGTGGTCTGTAATGTTTGCAGACAACATTGTGATCTATATTGATAGTGGAGAGCAGGTGGACGAGAGCCTGGTGTGAAAGAGGAGGGATAGGGTCAGATGGAGGCAGATGACCCCCTAAAGGAAGGAGGAAAAAGAAAAGGCATTGTCCTTTTGATGTCATTAAACAGAATAAAGGTTTAAAGCAGAGGCTGAATTCAACATTCTAAAACTATGTTCATCAAGTGACCTGGCTGATGTTTATAGCTCCAATTTACAGTTAAGACAACTGTATCCCACTTTTCATGTAATTGTATTCTTATATTGATCTCCCCATTAGCACAGTGTTGTGGGTCTGATGAGTGTGGGTGAAATGATGAACCAATCCTTGAAGATTTCCTTATATAACTTACAGGTTGAATCCAAAACTATTAAGGTGTTCCAGCTAAAGAACGTAGAAGTATGTCAGCTAAAGTGTCGCAACACTCTTGGAGATGCCGAAAAACAGATATTCGGTGAAGGAATACTCTTACATGTAGTGCATGTAGATATGTAGTCTATGTAAAATATGTAAAGGATAGCCAGTTGAGCTGACTCATCACCTCCCTGACTGTCTTCAAAGTCATATTTTACTAAATAAACTGCTACAACATGGCCTGCACACCTCTTTTACAACGTCTCGCTCTCCATTTGTCTCAGTGTCTCTCTTTCTCTCTCCTACACTACTCTAAATATAAGATTAGAGAACAGAAACATGCAAATCAAAGGTTATCTTTATGTTCACTGTTACAGCAGCTCACTTTACCAGGGACCATTGTCTATTGTCACAGCCATGTCCGGAGCTAAATGTAAAAGCGTTTTGGAGTTTTGTAAATTCTTTTACAAATTGGCTGGTGAGAAAAAAATGTAAACGCATTGGAAAGAAATTTGGACAAATCCTAAATTCCTGAGCTTGATGGAACAACCAGATTATGGGGATCTATAATTTTCTCTCCTTTTTCTCTATGTAAGTAAGACAATATTATTGATTTTATAATAATAATTTATAATTGCTTTACTTTTAAGACTGACTTATTGTAATGGGAAAGAGTATTCGGCAAATATTTCTGTCTTCCTTTTTCTTGTTGTAGAAATAAACAATTAGAACTGCTTTTTTGACTTTGAAAGAACGATGAAAGAATTAAAAATAGAAGTAAAAATGTCTTCCTCTTACCAGAATAACCTCCTGCTCAGGTTCATGGTTAGGTTTCAATGAAAACCCAGACTTGGATCCAAGATCTTTTAACCTTGACTGGATGAAGTCTATACCTGAAGAGACCCCACTATCTGCTATCTCCATTCCTGGAACACACGAAAGCTTAACATTATACGGAGGACCACTTGCTATATGTCAAGTTTGGAATTTGAAGCAGCAACTTAATGTGGGAATACGATATTTTGACTTGCATGCTGGGATTTGGTTGCCTACACAAAAAAATGTTTATATTCGGGATAGTCACTGGATGTTTTGGCAGCATACGGAATTAGATAATGTCCTCAGAGACATTCTTGATTTCTTAAGAGATCACAAAACTGAGACAGTGATTTTGAAAGTGACATTACATGGTCTTTACAAAAACCAAGTTGCTCAGTTGACAAAGGAATTAATTGACAACTTCAGAAATAAAATATGGACAGAGACAATGACACCAAACATGAAGGTCGCAAGGGGCAATATTGTTTTTCTCCAGACTGATGTTTTTCATGCTGGAACAGAAAACCATGACTCACATTTCTTTGAACGTAATAGGCTCAAAAATGTAGAACAGAGACTAAAGCAAATCAAGTCATACATCTGTGAACATCACATTGTGGTGACTGAGACATCAACGTCACTTTTCAACAATCCAAAAACATTGGCTCGAAATGTCAATGAGCAACTTTACGACTTTGTGGACCAGCATAAAAAAATCTCTAAAAACTATGGTTGCTTAGGTGTCATAAGTATGAACTTCCCAAGTGCTCAACTTATTAAAAACATCATTCAGCTTAAACCATGTGAATGTGGCCAAGGTCCGGAAGGAGTAGGAAGTGGAAAGGAGCAACAAAAACCATTTGGGCCAAAGATTAATACAGTAGTACCGTCATCTGAGCAAAGGACCACGAGTTCACCTGAACCACCCACAACACCTGAACCACCAACTAATGTACCTGCAGGAAAAGGTGCACAAAAAAGCACAGCGACACTTGAACGAGTCACTGAACCAACAACCACATCTGAAATGACAGCTGAAGCTGAACCAGTCAAAGAAACATCCACTCCATCTGAATCAATGGTTACTTCTGAACAAGTCACTGAACCATCCAGTCCTTCTGAATCAGTGGTTACTTCTGAAGCTGTCACTGAACCATCCACTCCATCTGAATCGGTGGTTACATCAGAACCAGTCACTGAGCGATCCACTCCAGCTGAATCAATGGTTACTTCAGAACCAGTCACTGAACCAACAACCGCATCTGAACCACCAGTTGAAACTGAACCGGTCAATGAAAATTCCACTCCATCTGAATCAGTGGTTACTACTGCAGTTGTCACTGAACCATCAACTCCAACTGGATCAGTTATTACTTCTGAACCAGTCACTGAACCAGTCACTGAACCATCTACTCAATCTGAATCGATTGTTACTTCAGAACTAGTTACTGAGCAACCCACTCCATCTGAATCAATGGTTACTTCAGAACGAGAAACTGAACCATCCACTCTATCTGAATTAGTGGTTACTTCAGAACCAGTCACTGAACCATCCACTCCATCTGAATCAATGGTTACTTCTGAAGCAGACACTGAACCAAGAACCATATCTGAAAAACCAATTGAAACTGAACCAGTCACTGAACATTCCACTCCATCTGAATCAGTGGTTACATCTGAACCAGTTACTGAACAACCCACTCCACCTGAATCAATGGTTACTTCAGAACGAGAAACTGAACCATCCACTCTATCTGAATTAGTGGTTACTTCAGAACCAGTCACTGAGCTATCCACTCCATCTGAATCAATGATTACTTCAAAATCAGTCACTGAACCAACAACCACATCTGAAACACCAGTTGGAACTGAACCTGCAACTGAACCATTCAGTACATCTGAATCAATGGTTTCTTCTGAAGCAGTCACTGAACCAACAACCCCATCTGAAACACCAATTGAAACGGAACCATCCACTCCATCTGAATCAGAGGTTACTTCTGAAGCTGTCAAAGAACCATCTACTCAATCTGAATCAGTGGTTACTACTGAAGCAGTCACTGAACCAACAACCACATCTGAAACACCAGTTGGAACTGAACCAGCTACTGAACCATCCACTCCATCTGAATCAATGGTTACCTCAGAATCAGTCACTGAACCAACAACCGCATCTGAAACACCAGTTGAAACTGAACCAGTAACTGAGCCACCCACTCCATCTGAATCAGTGGTTAGTTCTGAATCAGTCACTGAACCAACAACCACATCTGAATCACCAGTTGGAACTGAACCTGCAACTGAACCATTCACTCCATCTGAATCAATGGTTTCTTCTGAAGCAGTCACTGAACCAACAACCCCATCTGAAACACCAATTGAAACGGAACCATCCACTCCATCTGAATCAGAGGTTACTTCTGAAGCTGTCACAGAACCATCTACTCAATCTGAATCAGTGGTTACTACTGAAGCAGTAACTGAACCAACAACCACATCTGAAACACCAGTTGGAACTGAACCAGCTACTGAACCGTCCAGTCCATCTGAATCAATTTTTACTTCAGAACCAGTCACTGAACCAAGAACCGCATCTGAAACACCACTTGAAACTGAACCAGCCACTGAACCATCCACTCCATCTGAATCAATGGTTACCTCAGAATCAGTCACTGAACCAACAACCCCATCTGAAACACCAGCTGAAACTGAACCAATAACTGAGCCATCCACTCCATCTGAATCAGTGGTTACGTCTGAAGCTGTCATGGAACCATTAACTCAATCTGAATCAGTGGTTACTTCTGAACCAGTCACTGAACCATCCACTCCACCTGAATCAGTGGTTACTACTGAAGCTGTCACTGAACAATCCAGTCCAACTGAATCAGTTCTTTCTTCTGAACCAGTTACTGAAGAATCTACTCCATCTCATACACTAGTTGAAACTGAACCAGTCACTGAACATTCCACTCCATCTGAATCAGTGGTTACGTCTGAACCAGTCACTGAACCACAAACTCCATCTGAATTAGTGGTTACTTCAGAACCAATCACTGAGCCATCCACTCCATCTGAATCAGTGATTACTACTGAAACAGTCCCTGAACCAACAACGCAATCTGAAACACCAGTTGAAACTGAATCAGCCACTGAGCCATCCACTCCATCTGCATCAGTGGTTACGTCTGAAGCTATCAATGAACCATCCACTCCATCTGAATCAGTGGTTACTTCTGAACCAGTGACTGAACCATCCACGCCATCTGAATCAGTGGTTACTACTGAAGCTGTCACTGAACCATCCACTCAGTCTGAATCAGTGGTTACTTCTGAAGCTGTCACTGAACCATCCACTCCACCTGAATCAGTGGTTACTTCTGAAGCTTTCACTGAACCATCCACTCCACCTGAATCAATGGTTACTTCAGAACCAGTCACTGAACCAACAACCGCATCTGAAACACCATTTGAAACTGAACCAGTAACTGAGCCATCCACTCCATCTGAATCAGTGGTTACTTCTGAAGCTGTCACTGAACCATCCACTCCATCTGAATCAATGGTTACGTCTGAAGCAGTCACTGAACCAAGAACTGCATCTGAAAATCCACTTGAAACTGAACCAGTGACTGAACCATCCACTCCATCTGAATCAGTGGTTACTTCTGAAGCTGTCAGTGAACCATCCACTCCATCTGAATCAGTGGTTACTTCTGAAGCTGTCACTGAACCATCCACTCCATCTGAATCAGTGGTTACTTCTGAAGCTGTCACTGAACCATCGACTCCACCTGAATCAATGGTTACTTCAGAACCAGGCACTGAACCACCCACTCCATCTGAATCAATGGTTACCTCAGAACCAGTCACTGAACCAACAATTGCATCTGAAACACCACTTGAAACTGAACCATCCACTCCATCTGAATCAATGGTTACTACTGAAGCCGTCACTGAACCACCCACTCCATCTGAATCCGTGGTTACTTCTGAAGCTGTCACTGAACCATCCAATCCATCTGAATCAGTGGTTATTTCTGAACCAGTAACTGAGCCATCCACTCCATCTGAATCAGTGGTTACTACTGAAGCGGTCACTGAACCACCCACTCCATCTGAATCAGTGGTTACTTCTGAAGCTTTCACTGAATCATCCACTCCACCTGAATCAAAAATTACTTCAGAACCAGGCACTGAACCACCCACTCCATCTGAATCAATGGTTACTTCTGAAGCTGTCACTGAACCATCCACTCCATCTGAATCAATGGTTACTTCTGAAGCAGTCACTGAACCAAGAACTGCATCTGAAACTCCACTTGAAACTGAACCAGTGACTGAACCATCCACTCCACCTGAATCAGTGGTTACTACTGAAGCTGTCACTGAAAAATCCAGTCCAACTGAATCAGTTCTTTCATCTGAACCAGTTACTGAACAATCTACTCCATCTCATACACTAGTTGAAACTGAACCAGTCACTGAACATTACACTCCATCTGAATCAGTGGTTACGTCTGAACCAGTCACTGAACCACAAACTCCATCTGAATCAATGGTTACTTCAGAACCAGAAACTGAACCATCCACTCCATCTGAATCAATGGTTACTTCTGAAGCTGTCACTGAACCATCGACTCGACCTGAATCAATGGTTACTTCAGAACCATTCACTGAACCACCCACTCCATCTGAATCACTGGTTACTTCTGAAGCTGTCACTGAACCATCCACTCCATCTGAATCAGTGGTTACTTCTGAAGCAGTCACTGAACCAAGAACTGCATCTGAAACTCCACTTGAAACTGAACCAGTGACTGAAAAATCCACTCCATCTGAATCAGTGGCTACTTCTGAAGCTGTCACTGAACCATCCACTCCATCTGAATCAGTGGTTACTTCTGAAGCTGTCACTGAACCATCGACTCGACCTGAATCAATGGTTACTTCAGAACCATTCACTGAACCACCCACTCCACCTGAATCAATGGTTACTTCAGAACCATTCACTGAACCACCCACTCCACCTGAATCAATGGTTACCTCAGAACCAGTCACTGAACCAACAATTGCATCTGAAACACCACTTGAAACTGAATCATTGACTGAACCATCCACTCCATCTGAATCAATGGTTACTACTGAAGCTGTCACTGAACCACCCACTCCATCTGAATCCGTGATTACTTCTGAAGCTGTCACTGAACCATCCAATCCATCTGAATCAGTGGTTATTTCTGAACCAGTAACTGAGCCATCCACTCCATCTGAATCAGTGGTTACTACTGAAGCGGTCACTGAACCACCCACTCCATCTGAATCAGTGGTTACTTCTGAAGCTTTCACTGAATCATCCACTCCACCTGAATCAAAAATTACATCAGAACCAGGCACTGAACCATCCACTCCATCTGAATCAATGGTTACTTCTGTAGCTGTCACTGAACCAAGAACCGCTTCTGAAACGCCCCTTGAAACTGAACCAGTGACTGAACCATCCACTTCATCTGAATCAATGTTTACTACTGAAGCTGTCACTGAAACATCCACTCCATCTGAATCCGTGGTTACTTCTGAAGCTGTCACTGAACCATCCAATCCACCCGAATCAATGGTTACTTCTGAAGCTATCACTGAACCATCCACTCCACCTGAATCAATGGTTACATCAGAACCAGGCACTGAACCACCAACTCCATCTGAATCAATGGTTACTTCTGAACAAGTCACTGAACCATCCACTTCATCTGAATCAATGGTTACTTCTGAAGCTGTCACTGAACCATCCACTCGACCTGAATCAATGGTTACTTCAGAACAAGGCACTGAACCACCCACTCCATCTGAATCAATGGTTATCTCAGAACCAGTCACTGAACCAACAATTGCATCTGAAACACCACTTGAAACTGAACCAGTCACTGAACCATCCACTCCACCTGAATCAAAAGTTACTTCTGAAGCTGTCACTGAACCACCAACTCCACCTGAATCAATGGTTACTTCTGAAGCTGTCACTGAACCATCCACTCCATCTGAATCAATGGTTACTTCTGAAGCACTCACTGAACCAAGAACTGTATTTGAAGCTCCACTTGAAACTGAACCAGTGAGTGAACCATCCACTTCATCTGAATCAGTGGTTACATCTGAAGCAGTCACTGAACCAACAATTGCATCTGAAACACCACTTGAAACTGAACCAGTGACTGAACCATCCACTCCATCTGAATCCGTGGTTACTTCTGAAGCTGTCACTGAACCAACAATTGCATCTGAAACACCACTTGAAACTGAACCAGTCACTGAACCACCCACTCCATCTGAATCCGTGGTTACTTCTGAAGCTGTCACTGAACCATCCAATCCATCTGAATCAGTGGTTATTTCTGAACCAGTAACTGAAGAATCCACTCCATCTGAATCAATGGTTACTACTGAAGCGGTCACTGAACCACCCACTCCATCTGAATCAGTAGTTACTTCTGAAGCTTTCACTGAACCATCCACTCCACCTGAATCAATGGTTACTTCAGAACCAGGCACTGAACCACCCACTTCATCTGAATCAATGGCTACCTCAGAACCAGTTACTGAACCAACAATTGCATCTGAAACACCACTTGAAACTGAACCAGTGACTGAACCATCCACTCCACCTGAATCAATGGTTACTTCTGAAGCTGTCACTGAACCACCCACTCCACCTGAATCAATGGTTACTTCTGAAGCTGTCACTGAAACATCCACTCCATCTGAATCAATGGTTACTTCTGAAGCAGTCACTGAACCAAGAACTGCATCTGAAACTCCACTTGAAACTGAACCAGTGACTGAACCATCCACTCCATCTGAATCAGTGGTTACTTCTGAAGCGGTCACTGAACCACCCACTCCATCTGAATCAGTGGTTACTTCTGAAGCTTTCACTGAATCATCCACTCCACCTGAATCAAAAATTACATCAGAACCAGGCACTGAACCATCCACTCCATCTGAATCAATGGTTACTTCTGTAGCTGTCACTGAACCAAGAACCGCTTCTGAAACGCCCCTTGAAACTGAACCAGTGACTGAACCATCCACTTCATCTGAATCAATGTTTACTACTGAAGCTGTCACTGAAACATCCACTCCATCTGAATCCGTGGTTACTTCTGAAGCTGTCACTGAACCATCCAATCCACCCGAATCAATGGTTACTTCTGAAGCTATCACTGAACCATCCACTCCACCTGAATCAATGGTTACATCAGAACCAGGCACTGAACCACCAACTCCATCTGAATCAATGGTTACTTCTGAACAAGTCACTGAACCATCCACTTCATCTGAATCAATGGTTACTTCTGAAGCTGTCACTGAACCATCCACTCGACCTGAATCAATGGTTACTTCAGAACAAGGCACTGAACCACCCACTCCATCTGAATCAATGGTTATCTCAGAACCAGTCACTGAACCAACAATTGCATCTGAAACACCACTTGAAACTGAACCAGTCACTGAACCATCCACTCCACCTGAATCAATAGTTACTTCTGAAGCTGTCACTGAACCACCAACTCCACCTGAATCAATGGTTACTTCTGAAGCTGTCACTGAACCATCCACTCCATCTGAATCAATGGTTACTTCTGAAGCAGTCACTGAACCAACAATTGCATCTGAAACACCACTTGAAACTGAACCAGTGACTGAACCATCCACTCCATCTGAATCCGTGGTTACTTCTGAAGCTGTCACTGAACCAACAATTGCATCTGAAACACCACTTGAAACTGAACCAGTCACTGAACCACCCACTCCATCTGAATCCGTGGTTACTTCTGAAGCTGTCACTGAACCATCCAATCCATCTGAATCAGTGGTTATTTCTGAACCAGTAACTGAAGAATCCACTCCATCTGAATCAATGGTTACTACTGAAGCGGTCACTGAACCACCCACTCCATCTGAATCAGTAGTTACTTCTGAAGCTTTCACTGAACCATCCACTCCACCTGAATCAATGGTTACTTCAGAACCAGGCACTGAACCACCCACTTCATCTGAATCAATGGCTACCTCAGAACCAGTTACTGAACCAACAATTGCATCTGAAACACCACTTGAAACTGAACCAGTGACTGAACCATCCACTCCACCTGAATCAATGGTTACTTCTGAAGCTGTCACTGAACCACCCACTCCACCTGAATCAATGGTTACTTCTGAAGCTGTCACTGAAACATCCACTCCATCTGAATCAATGGTTACTTCTGAAGCAGTCACTGAACCAAGAACTGCATCTGAAACTCCACTTGAAACTGAACCAGTGACTGAACAATCCACTCCATCTGAATCAGTGGTTACTTCTGAAGCTGTCACTGAACCATCCACTCCATCTGAATCAGTGGTTACTTCTGAAGCTGTCACTGAACCATCCACTCCATCTGAATCAGTGGTTACTTCTGAAGCTGTCACTGAACCATCGACTGGAACTGAATCACTGGTTACTTCAGAACCAGGCACTGAACCACCAACTCCATTTGAATCAATGGTTACTTCTGAAACAGTCACTGAACCATCCACTCCATCTGAATCAATGGTTACTTCTGAAGCTGTCACTGAACCATCCACTCCACCTGAATCAATGGTTACTTCAGAACCAGGCACTGAACCACCCACTCCATCTGAATCAACGGTTACCTCAGAACCAGTCACTGAACCAACAATTGCATCTGAAACACCACTTGAAACTGAACCAGTGACTGAACCATCCACTCCATCTGAATCAATGGTTACTACTGAAGCTGTCACTGAACCACCCACTCCATCTGAATCCGTGGTTACTTCTGAAGCTGTCACTGAACCATCCAATCCATCTGAATCAATGGTTATTTCTGAACCAGTAACTGAAGAATCCACTCCATCTGAATCAATGGTTACTACTGAAGCGGTCACTGAACCACCCACTCCATCTGAATCAGTAGTTACTTCTGAAGCTTTCACTGAACCATCCACTCCACCTGAATCAATGGTTACTTCAGAACCAGGCACTGAACCACCCACTTCATCTGAATCAATGGCTACCTCAGAACCAGTTACTGAACCAACAATTGCATCTGAAACACCACTTGAAACTGAACCAGTGACTGAACCATCCACTCCACCTGAATCAATGGTTACTTCTGAAGCTGTCACTGAACCACCCACTCCACCTGAATCAATGGTTACTTCTGAAGCTGTCACTGAAACATCCACTCCATCTGAATCAATGGTTACTTCTGAAGCAGTCACTGAACCAAGAACTGCATCTGAAACTCCACTTGAAACTGAACCAGTGACTGAACAATCCACTCCATCTGAATCAGTGGTTACTTCTGAAGCTGTCACTGAACCATCCACTCCATCTGAATCAGTGGTTACTTCTGAAGCTGTCACTGAACCATCCACTCCATCTGAATCAGTGGTTACTTCTGAAGCTGTCACTGAACCATCGACTGGAACTGAATCACTGGTTACTTCAGAACCAGGCACTGAACCACCAACTCCATTTGAATCAATGGTTACTTCTGAAACAGTCACTGAACCATCCACTCCATCTGAATCAATGGTTACTTCTGAAGCTGTCACTGAACCATCCACTCCACCTGAATCAATGGTTACTTCAGAACCAGGCACTGAACCACCCACTCCATCTGAATCAACGGTTACCTCAGAACCAGTCACTGAACCAACAATTGCATCTGAAACACCACTTGAAACTGAACCAGTGACTGAACCATCCACTCCATCTGAATCAATGGTTACTACTGAAGCTGTCACTGAACCACCCACTCCATCTGAATCCGTGGTTACTTCTGAAGCTGTCACTGAACCATCCAATCCATCTGAATCAGTGGTTATTTCTGAACCAGTAACTGAGCCATCCACTCCATCTGAATCAGTGGTTACTACTGAAGCGGTCACTGAACCACCCACTCCATCTGAATCAGTGGTTACTTCTGAAGCTTTCACTGAATCATCCATTCCACCTGAATCAAAAATTACTTCAGAACCAGGCACTGAACCACCCACTCCATCTGAAGCAATGGTTACTTCTGAAGCTGTCACTGAACCATCCACTCCACCTGAATCAATGGTTACTTCAGAACCAGGCACTGAACCACCCACTCCATCTGAATCAATGGATACCTCAGAACCAGTCACTGAACCAACAATTGCATCTGAAACACCACTTGAAACTGAACCAGTAACTGAACCATCCAATCCACCTGAATCAATGGTTACTTCTGAAGCTGTCACTGAAACACCCACTCCACCTGAATCAATGGTTACTTCTGAAGCTGTCACTGAACCATCCACTCCATCTGAATCAATGGTTACTTCTGAAGCAGTCACTGAACCAAGAACTGCATCTGTAACTCCACTTGAATCTGAACCAGTGACTGAACCATCCACTCCATCTGAATCAGTGTTTACTTCTGAAGCTGTCACTGAACCATCCACTCCCTCTGAATCAGTGGTTACTTCTGAAGCTGTCACTGAACCATCGACTCGACCTGAATCAATGGTTGCTTCAGAACCATTCACTGAACCACCCACTCCATTTGAATCAATGGTTACTTCTGAACCAGTCACTGAACCATCCACTTCATCTGAATCAATGGTTACTTCTGAAGCTGTCACTGAACCATCCACTCCACCTGAATCAATGGTTACTTCAGAACCAGGCACTGAACCACCCACTCCATCTGAATCAATGGTTACCTCAGAACCAGTCACTGAACCAACAATTGCATCTGAAACACCACTTGAAACTGAACCAGTGACTGAACCATCCACTCCATCTGAATCAATGGTTACTACTGAAGCTGTCACTGAACCACCCACTCCATCTGAATCCGTGGTTACTTCTGAAGCTGTCACTGAACCATCCACTCCACCTGAATCAATGGTTACTTCAGAACCAGGCACTGAACCACCCACTCCATCTGAATCAATGGTTACCTCAGAACCAGTCACTGAACCAACAATTGCATCTGAAACACCACTTGAAACTGAACCAGTGACTGAACCATCCACTCCATCTGAATCAATGGTTACTACTGAAGCTGTCACTGAACCACCCACTCCATCTGAATTCGTGGTTACTTCTGAAGCTGTCACTAAACCATCCAATCCATCTGAATCAGTGGTTATTTCTGAACCAGTAACTGAGCTATCCACTCCATCTGAATCAGTGGTTACTACTGAAGCGGTCACTGAATCACCCAATCCATCTGAATCAGTGGTTACTTCTGAAGCTTTCACTGAATCATCCACTCCACCTGAATCAAAAATTACTTCAGAACCAGGCACTGAACCACCCACTCCATCTGAATCAATGGTTACTTCTGAAGCTGTCACTGAACCAAGAACCGCTTCTGAAACGCCCCTTGAAACTGAACCAGTGACTGAACCATCCACTTCATCTGAAACAATGTTTACTACTGAAGCTGTCACTGAAACATCCACTACATCTGAATCCGTGATTACTTCTGAAGCTGTCACTGAACCATCCACTCCACCTGAATCAATGGTTACATCAGAACCAGGCACTGAACCACCAACTCCATCAATGGTTACTTCTGAACCAGTCACTGAACCATCCACTTCATCTGAATCAATGGTTACTTCTGAAGCTGTCACTGAACCATCCACCCCACCTGAATCAATGGTTACTTCAGAACAAGGCACTGAACCACCCACTCCATCTGAATCAATGGTTACCTCAGAACCAGTCACTGAACCAACAATTGCATCTGAAGCACCACTTGAAACTGAACCAGTGACTGAACCATCTACTCCATCTGAATCAATGGTTACTCCTGAAGCTGTCACTGAACCACCAACTCCACCTGAATCAATGGTTACTTCTGAAGCTGTCACTGAACCATCCACTCCATCTGAATCAATGGTTACTTCTGAAGCAGTCACTGAACCAAGAACTGTATCTGAAACTCCACTTGAAACTGAACCAGTGAGTGAACCATCCACTCCATCTGAATCAGTGGTTACTTCTGAAGCTGTCACTGAACCATCCACTCCATCTGAATCCGTGGTTACTTCTGAACCAGTGACTGAACCATCCACTCCATCTGAATCAATGGTTACTTCAGAACCATTCACTGAACCACCCACTCCATCTGAATCAATGGTTACTTCTGAAGCTGTCACTGAACCATCCACTTCATCTGAATCAATGGTTACTTCTGAAGCTGTCATTGAACCATCCACTCCACCTGAATCAATGGTTACTTCAGAACCAGGCACTGAACCACCCACTCCATCTGAATCAATGGTTACCTCAGAACCAGTCACTGAACCAACAATTGCATCTGAAACACCACTTGAAACTGAACCAGTGACTGAACCATCCACTCCATCTGAATCAGTGGTTACTTCTGAAGCTGTCACTGAACCATCCACTCCATCTGAATCAGTGGTTACTTCTGAACCAGTCACTGAACCATCCACTCCATCTGAATCAGTGGTTACTTCTGAAGCTGTCACTGAACCATCGACTCGACCTGAATCACTGGTTACTTCAGAACAAGGCACTGAACCACCCACTCCATCTGAATCAATGGTTACCTCAGAACCAGTCACTGAACCAACAATTGCATCTGAAACACCACTTGAAACTGAACCTGGAACTGAACCACCAACTCCATTTGAATCAATGGTTACTTCTGAACCAGTCACTGAACCATCCACTCCACCTGAATCAATGGTTACTTCAGAACCAGGCACTGAACCACCCACTCCATCTGAATCAATGGTTACTCCTGAAGCTGTCACTGAACCACCAACTCCACCTGAATCAATGGTTACTTCTGAAGCTGTCACTGAACCATCCACTCCATCTGAATCAATGGTTACTTCTGAAGCAGTCACTGAACCAAGAACTGTATCTGAAACTCCACTTGAAACTGAACCAGTGAGTGAACCATCCACTCCATCTGAATCAATGGTTACTTCTGAACCAGTCACTGAACCATCCACTTCATCTGAATCAATGGTTACTTCTGAAGCTGTCACTGAACCATCCACCCCACCTGAATCAATGGTTACTTCAGAACAAGGCACTGAACCACCCACTCCATCTGAATCAATGGTTACCTCAGAACCAGTCACTGAACCAACAATTGCATCTGAAGCACCACTTGAAACTGAACCAGTGACTGAACCATCTACTCCATCTGAATCAATGGTTACTCCTGAAGCTGTCACTGAACCACCAACTCCACCTGAATCAATGGTTACTTCTGAAGCTGTCACTGAACCACCAACTCCACCTGAATCAATGGTTACTTCTGAAGCAGTCACTGAACCAAGAACTGTATCTGAAACTCCACTTGAAACTGAACCAGTGAGTGAACCATCCACTCCATCTGAATCAGTGGTTACTTCTGAAGCTGTCACTGAACCATCCACTCCATCTGAATCAGTGGTTACTTCTGAACCAGTGACTGAACCATCCACTCCATCTGAATCAATGGTTACTTCAGAACCATTCACTGAACCACCCACTCCATCTGAATCAATGGTTACTTCTGAAGCTGTCACTGAACCATCCACTTCATCTGAATCAATGGTTACTTCTGAAGCTGTCATTGAACCATCCACTCCACCTGAATCAATGGTTACTTCAGAACCAGGCACTGAACCACCCACTCCATCTGAATCAATGGTTACCTCAGAACCAGTCACTGAACCAACAATTGCATCTGAAACACCACTTGAAACTGAACCAGTGACTGAACCATCCACTCCATCTGAATCAGTGGTTACTTCTGAAGCTGTCACTGAACCATCCACTCCATCTGAATCAGTGGTTACTTCTGAACCAGTCACTGAACCATCCACTCCATCTGAATCAGTGGTTACTTCTGAAGCTGTCACTGAACCATCGACTCGACCTGAATCACTGGTTACTTCAGAACAAGGCACTGAACCACCCACTCCATCTGAATCAATGGTTACCTCAGAACCAGTCACTGAACCAACAATTGCATCTGAAACACCACTTGAAACTGAACCTGGAACTGAACCACCAACTCCATTTGAATCAATGGTTACTTCTGAACCAGTCACTGAACCATCCACTCCACCTGAATCAATGGTTACTTCAGAACCAGGCACTGAACCACCCACTCCATCTGAATCAATGGTTACCTCAGAACCAGTCACTGAACCAACAATTGCATCTGAAACACCACTTGAAACTGAACCAGTGACTGAACCATCCACTCCATCTGAATCAATGGTTACTACTGAAGCTGTCACTGAACCACCCACTCCATCTGAATCTGTGGTTACTTCTGAAGCTGTCACTGAACCATCCAATCCATCTGAATCAGTGGTTATTTCTGAACCAGTAACTGAGCCATCCACTCCATCTGAATCAGTGGTTACTACTGAAGCGGTCACTGAACCACCCACTCCATCTGAATCAGTGGTTACTTCTGAAGCTTTCACTGAACCATCCACTCCACCTGAATCAATGGTTACTTCAGAACCAGGCACTGAACCACCCACTTCATCTGAATCAATGGTTACCTCAGAACCAGTCACTGAACCAACAATTGCATCTGAAACACCACTTGAAACTGAACCAGTGACTGAACCATCCACTCCACCTGAATCAATGGTTACTTCTGAAGCTGTCACTGAACCATCCACTCCATCTGAATCAATGGTTACTTCTGAAGCAGTCACTGAACCAAGAACTGCATCTGAAACTCCACTTGAAACTGAACCAGTGACTGAACCATCCACTCCATCTGAATCAGTGGTTACTTCTGAAGCTGTCACTGAACCATCCACTCCATCTGAATCAGTGGTTACTTCTGAAGCTGTCACTGAACCATCCACTCCATCTGAATCACTGGTTACTTCAGAACAAGGCACTGAACCACCCACTCCATCTGAATCAATGGTTACCTCAGAACCAGTCACTGAACCAACAATTGCATCTGAAACACCACTTGAAACTGAACCTGGAACTGAACCACCAACTCCATTTGAATCAATGGTTACTTCTGAACCAGTCACTGAACCATCCACTCCATCTGAATCAATGGTTACTTCTGAAGCTGTCACTGAACCATCCACTCCACCTAAATCAATGGTTACTTCAGAACCAGGCACTGAACCACCCACTCCATCTGAATCAATGGTTACCTCAGAACCAGTCACTGAACCAACAATTGCATCTGAAACACCACTTGAAACTGAACCAGTGACTGAACCATCCACTCCATCTGAATCAATGGTTACTACTGAAGCTGTCACTGAACCACCCACTCCATCTGAATCTGTGGTTACTTCTGAAGCTGTCACTGAACCATCCAATCCATCTGAATCAGTGGTTATTTCTGAACCAGTAACTGAGCCATCCACTCCATCTGAATCAGTGGTTACTACTGAAGCGGTCACTGAACCACCCACTCCATCTGAATCAGTGGTTACTTCTGAAGCTTTCACTGAACCATCCACTCCACCTGAATCAATGGTTACTTCAGAACCAGGCACTGAACCACCCACTTCATCTGAATCAATGGTTACCTCAGAACCAGTCACTGAACCAACAATTGCATCTGAAACACCACTTGAAACTGAACCAGTGACTGAACCATCCACTCCACCTGAATCAATGGTTACTTCTGAAGCTGTCACTGAACCATCCACTCCATCTGAATCAATGGTTACTTCTGAAGCAGTCACTGAACCAAGAACTGCATCTGAAACTCCACTTGAAAATGAACCAGTCACTGAACCATCCACTCCATCTGAATCAGTGGTTACTTCTGAAGCTGTCACTGAACCATCCACTCCATCTGAATCAGTGGTTACTTCTGAACCAGTGACTGAACCATCCACTCCATCTGAATCAATGGTTACTTCAGAACCATTCACTGAACCATCCACTCCAACTGAATCAGTGGTTACCTCTGAAGCTGTCACTGAACCATCCACTCCACCTGAATTAATTGTTACTTCAGAACCAGGCACTGAACCACCAATTCCATCTGAATCAATGTTTACTTCAGAACCAGGCACTGAACCACCCACTCCATCTGAATCAATGGTTACTTCTGAAGCTGTCACTGAACCATCCACTCCATCTGAATCAGTGGTTACTTCTGAAGCTGTCACTGAACCATCCACTCCACCTGAATTAATTGTTACTTCAGAACCAGGCACTGAACCACCCACTCCATCTGAATCAATGGTTACTTCTGAAGCTGTCACTGAACCAAGAACCGCTTCTGAAACACCACTTGAAACTGAACCAGTGACTGAACCATCCACTCCATCTGAATCAATGGTTACTACTGAAGCTGTCACTGAACCACCCACTCCATCTGAATCCGTGGTTACTTCTGAAGCTGTCACTGAACCATCCAATCCATCTGAATCAGTGGTTATTTCTGAACCAGTAACTGAGCCATCCACTCCATCTGAATCAGTGGTTACTACTGAAGCGGTCACTGAACCACCCACTCCATCTGAATTAGTGGTTACTTCTGAAGCTTTCACTGAATCATCCACTCCACCTGAATCAAAAATTACTTCAGAACCAGGCACTGAACCACCCACTCCATCTGAATCAATGGTTACTTCTGAAGCTGTCACTGAACCATCCACTCCACCTGAATCAGTGGTTACTTCAGAACCAGGCACTGAACCACCCACTCCATCTGAATCAATGGTTACCTCAGAACCAGTCACTGAACCAACAATTGCATCTGAAACACCACTTGAAACTGAACCAGTGACTGAACCATCCACTCCACCTGAATCAATGGTTACTTCTGAAGCTGTCACTGAACCATCCACTCCATCTGAATCAATGGTTACTTCTGAAGCAGTCACTGAACCAAGAACTGCATCTGAAACTCCACTTGAAACTGAACCAGTGACTGAACCATCCACTCCATCTGAATCAGTGGTTACTTCTGAAGCTGTCACTGAACCACCCACTCCATCTGAATCAGTGGTTACTTCTGAACCAGTGACTGAACCATCCACTCCATCTGAATCAATGGTTACTTCAGAACCATTCACTGAACCACCCACTCCATCTGAATCAATGGTTATTTCTGAAGCTGTCACTGAACCATCCACTCCATCTGAATCAGTGGTTACCTCTGAAGCTGTCACTGATCCATCCACTCCACCTGAATTAATTGTTACTTCAGAACCAGGCACTGAACCACCAACTCCATCTGAATCAATGATTACTTCAGAACCATTCACTGAACCACCCACTCCATCTGAATCAATGGTTACTTCTGAAGCTGTCACTGAACCATCCACTCCATCTGAATCAGTGGTTACCTCTGAAGCTGTCACTGAACCATCCACTCCACCTGAATTAATTGTTACTTCAGAACCAGGCACTGAACCACCAACTCCATCTGAATCAATGATTACTTCAGAACCAATCACTGAACCATCCACTCCATCTGAATCAATTGTTACTTCTGTACCAGTCAGTGAACCAACAACCACATCTGAAACACCGGTTGAAACTGAACCAGTTACTGAGCAAACCAGTCTACCTGAATCAATGGTTACTTCAGAACCAGTCATTGAACCATCCACTCCACCTGAATCAGTGGTTACTTCTGAAGTTGTCACTGAACCATCCACTCCATCTTTATCAGTACTTCCACCGAAATTACCAAAGTCTGGGGAGCCTACATCTAAATTGCCACCTCTTGCGATACTAACAGCAGAACCCACAATTTTACCTAAGTCACCAACATTTATAACAGATTTCCTACACCCCTATGAAATAGGACCAGGAAATAAGTCCCCAACACAGTATTCTGTTCTTCCTCAACCTGATCATGATGTTCCACCTGGACCAGTACTTGAGATACATCCTGCTAGTTTCCCTAACATGCTGCGCAAAAAAGTGCACAAGCTACATAGACCATGGGTAAGGCGCAAGTGTTACAGAGGTTAAATGATGGTGATGATAATGAATATGATCAAGTAAATCAATCACCCTCCAAAATCCTAGAAAGTGAAAATGTCTGATTGTGTTGTGTTATAAAAAATAAATTACAATTTACGATAAAATTGTTTTGTTTTCCAATGTAATCGCTTTATCTAACAAAAGTTTTGGAAATGTGAAATTATAATTCAAAAACACATAACAAACCTTTTTTCCTCTTTCTTTTATTTAAATGTAATTAAAGTGGGACAAATGGTAGACTACTTAAAATAAAGTATTATCCATATTATTTCAACTCTTTTATAAGTTTTGCTGCTCTGGTTGCTTGATTGAATGATTATTCTTTTAGGGATTATACAACAATTCCTTAACTGACCTATAAAAGGGTAATTATTAGAGTTATTATTGTTTCAGTATTGAAATATCATCAGTCTCTTAATTACCGTATAGGCAACTTATCAAAAATACAAATAATTGAATTAATTATGAGGGCTGGTATCAGTCATTATGCAAATGTACTGTTTATAAGATTTGGGGAAACCTGCAGTCAGCTGAGACTGAAGAAGTCACTTGGATGAGTGACGAAACGTTTCTCCCACAAAACGCTACGTCCAGATGAACAGAATCAACTTTTGGAGATAACCGTTAACAACATATAATCACTGGCCACTTTTTAAGTCAAACTGTTTTGCTAACAGAACTAAGTAATCAGTCATATTCAGACATGCAGACAATAATGGGGACAAAATGTGATTTAAGTGACTTTGAACATTGGTGCTTTACAGGCTGGTCTGAGTAATTCTGAATCTGCTGATCTGCTGGGATTTTCCCACTCAGCCATCACTCAGGGGTTTAAAGAGAATGATTTGAGAAAGGTAAAATATCCATGACGTTGCAATTTGCATGGGCTTACCAAAACTGGACAGTAGAAGACTGGAAAAACATTGCCTGTTCTAATGAGTCTCAATTTCTGTTGTGATGTTGTGTCCTTGTCTTCGCGTTACAGCCTACCTAAGGTTGTTACCCATTTCCATCACTTTATGACCACAGCAGACACATATTCTGATGCATAACACACTATTTCACAATCATCTCAAAGTGGTGTCTTTAATATAACAACTGCACTCAAAATAAATAAATAAATAAATGAATATATACATACATTAAAAAAAAACCCAAAAAAAACCACAGTCCCCAATTCAATACAGCACCTTTGGACCTTTGGAGGTCGCAGTGGTGGTGGATGGGGGCTTCACATGTGCAGCTGACAAATCTGTAGCAATTGTGTCACACTATTATGTCAATATGGACCAAAATCTCTGACGAATATTTCCAGCACCTTGTTGAATCTATATGAATTAAGGCAATTCTGAAGGTGAAAGGGTGTCCAACCTGGTATTAGCCAGGTGTACCTAATAAAGTGGATAGTGAATATATACAGTATGTTCACAAAAAGTATTGTTAGGTTTTCATAGGGGATACTTATTAATCTACAATTAAGTCGACAAATATGCCCACAAACTTATTTTTGTCACATGGCGACTGGCACACAGGTGTGTCCCTGAGGCCCTCTAGTGGATCTTTTGGGCACTGCCTTAGCACAAATAAACGGGGGCTACATGTAATATAGCCTATTAGGAAAACTCCGCGTATTTATTGACTTACCTACTACGAAACGACTAATATCCGAGTGGGTAATATGTTTTAATACTCTATTTCTTGCACACTGGCCTGGCAGGTTAATGTGCTTATTACCTGTATTTCCTGGTTTGCTCTTGCATAATTAATCAGACGAACACGGATGGCGTCACATTTCGTCAGGTCGTAACTCGCTGAGTCGTAACGTCCCAGCACGTGACTCTGGCACGCTGGTCGTCTGCTGGCTGTTTGCTGTGTCAAGAAATGAAAAAGCCCAACTTCCTTGTATCGACTCACTACTCAAACAGAGAAAGCTTCGCATCAGCCGCGACAGCTGCTGACAACCCGAGAGGGATAAAAGACGCGTTTGGCACATTTTAATACACCGGTAAGTTTCTTTCTGTGAACTTGGGAAAAAGTGAAAATGGAAAACTAAAATAAAAGCACGACGACTTTAACTTTTTTGGCCTCTGTGTTCTCATCTTTTCTGCACCGGCAGATAGACATTTCCAGCAGGAATGCCAAACGTGTGCTAGAAGTGCTGCTTTTCTTTGTTTTACCTCAAATTGTAAAGTAACTTTTTTTTTTAGATTCACCCAGCTGTAAATTTAGTGTCATAATATGACGAAGTCATTCAAAAACAACAGCAACAAAACACAGGATAAGTGTAAGAACATCTTTAATAAGAACACAAAAAGTAGTTCAAATACAAATAAAGTCAGTCTGAGATAAAGGGAAATGTAAGGTTAAAGTGTTAATAGTTTAAAAACGATCACAACTGAAATTCACCTCATTAGCACAAAATATTTACAGGAATAAGAGAAGAAGCTAAACAGTTTGTTAACTGTTAATTGCCTACAATAAAGGAAATGTTTACTGTTGTTTAAATCATTATATTATATGATATTATGTTATAATATATTATGCTTTTAATCCATAACTGTAGTAAATAGTTACACATTAAATTTAGCTATACTGAACTTTCTTACAGCAACTTCTAAGCTCTGCTTTCATGGATACTCAGTTATGATACTGATATTGTACTGAATTTATTACTGATACCCAAATAATAATAATGCTAATGTTTAACTGGTTCACACATTTTCCTGATTTTGTGTATTTACAGGGCTCTGGTTTCTGTTGATCAATGAGCTGACTAATCTGTTTTCCAAATAGGTGTGACATGAGTGGGCTTCACCCACTGAGAAGAGATGAATACTGATGTTTTACTCTGCCCAGCTGTGCAGACGTGGAGTAAAACCCTCATTTCAGAGCAACACCGCCACACACACTCCCACACCTCTGCATGGGTCTGTCCTTCACTGCTCCCACTTCACGACTCTTGCCGTCCTTTCTGTGAGACCATGTACCCAGGTGAACCTGACCCGAACACAGACCCGCAGCTCTTGGAGTCCAAGCTGGACTTCTTCCACAAGCTGGGCTACTCCACGGCTCAGGTACAGGCTGTTCAGCAGAAGTTCGGCCCCAACATGGACACGGATAAAGTGCTGGGGGAGCTGGTTCGGATCGGGCCCGTTCAGGAGGCCAATCAGGGGCCGGTGACCACATTGTCGGTGCTGGTGCCCAGAGGAGAAACCCAGCCATCGGGCCCTACACTGCTGCTGCCTGTAGCTGGTACTTCCCCTCAGAGCAAAGAGGATACTGGCGAGGAAGGAAAGACTCTGAGACCCGTCGTTATAGACGGCAGCAATGTGGCCATGAGGTGAGCAAACTAATCAGTAGCTAGACTGATATTGAGTGATTGATTATGATATCGGTCCATTTTCCAAGTCCATTTTCTAACAGAAATCTCCCAAATCCACTGTTTAAAGCTCCTGCGTGCTCCACCGATCATCTGATTGATCCAAAATTGAAAACAGAATCATTATTGTGTCTCATGACTTGTAAATAATGTTTTTTATGCAGTATTGTCCAAAATTCACAGGTTAAAAGTCAGAGAATTTCTATTTCTGCATTATGGAGTTTCTATCTATCAGAGCTGCAGTGATTATATGATAAGGCAATAATACTTTCAGTTGGTTTTCACTCAAAAAGCAAATGAATGAGCTGCTCTTGTCTGTTTTGAATAATGTAGAACCACAACGATTAATCAGTTAATCAATGTTTTATATGCAAATAACTGTTTAGGCTAAACGAGCTATTTCATCTTTATACTTGAGAATACTTAGTGCCTCTGTTTATGATCCTAAGCTATATTTTGGGGGTTGAACTGAGGAAAATTAGATATAACAGGCATTTACTTAATTTTCTGTCAATTTACAGAGAAATCTGTTAATTATCTTAGAAAATAGTCTGTAGATTTATTTCTAATGAATATAATAATACATTTCTGCCCTAACAAAAACCTTTGTTCTGCTGTAACTAGGATAGATAACTTCTGTTTTCAGTCAAAGAAAGTAAATTGGTTAGTTTTTTTTAATCAGCTGAAATCAGGTCATTGTGACAGTCAGCTTCCATCTGCAGTTTCATTCACAGTTTCAGTTAGGAGTAGGAGTTGACTGAGTGGGAGGTTGTCTGGTGACAGCCTGTAGGCAGGGGTCCAGCAGCGTTAGATGTTTCATTTACCTTTCAGCACGTTTAAATCCAGAACAAAAGCAGCTTTTTAAACACAAATAGGTTAAATTATGCTCTTCAGGTGGTGTCATATCTCTTTTTTTCTGGTTTGGTTTTTTAATCAAAATGTGGAAACAGCATGGATTTTAGAATAGAATAGAATAATCATTTAATTGTCCCACAAGGGGAAATTTGGTTGTAACAGCAGCAAGAAAAATACATATACAAACAAACTGTACACAGGACACAGAACATATTTACATATTTACAAAGATTATTTATAAACGAATTGTTATTTACTCAACTGTAAGGGTAATAAATCATTGTTATAACTAGTAGGTCCCTATATGAGGATGGCAAATACTTGCTAAAACCTGATACAAGATTATAAAGTCAAATGTTAACAAACTGGTGTAAAAAGCATTTGTTAACATGGCTGTTAAACTCATTTTACATTGTGGGCCAAATACAGCCCACTTAAATCTTAAGTGCGTCAGACCAGTGAATGAGGAATATTTTTTCTTTTTTGTTTTGTTTTGATGTTTTTGCTGTGAACCCACCGTAAAAAAAGTTTTTATGTTATTTTATTTTTTTTACAGTAGATAGTGAAAAAACAAGATCTATGTGGTGGGTCTTTATTGGTGAGGAAAATGAAATATGTAAAACGTACATAATATGAAAATACAATTGTAAAAAGTGTAAAATTTATGTCCTCTTTCACATTTTCTGAAAGTCGTGCAGTGATTGGAATCTTTGGAAAACGTAAAAGGTTTTGTGAAATTCTGGCCCCAGGGCCTTAATTTGACACCCCTGATTTAGAGCAGTGCTCAAATCTCTCTCTTTTTTTATTACGAGCCAAGCTTTCCTTTCTCGTGTCATGTTTCTGTGACTGATTAGTCAGTTCTTGGGACTGCAGTAGCCTGAGTAACAAAATTTTTTGCAGATTTTCCAAGTTGTTTTCCAACTTGGTGGACACTGGCAGAGAGATTTGTCAGTTTTCCCTGCCAGGAACAAACCCAACATTCCAACATGTTCTCAGAAATATCTACAAAAACTGGTTTCTACCAATACCACAAAATTTTTGATTAACAAATATGTGAGATCCAATTTGAACTAAATGTTGACATTAGCATGCTAATATGCTAATGGTTTTATGAACTGTGTGCTGCATTTTGTTAGATTTAAAACTAGCTGTTAAGCCCATGAGGTCAACAGTTTTACTGAAGTCATAGAGTGAGTGAGTTGTACAGTATTTTCTCACAGACTTTTCTCATAGCGTTCTTTGTAAATAATGATAATACTGCCCCATAGTGTTTACTGTATCAACATTAGCACCAAATCCAGCATACAGGGAAACTGTAATAGTGTTAGACATTTGATTCAAAACCAATATTCTTCATCGTTTTGTATCGTTAAAAGTCTTGAACTTTATCAGATACATTTCTAAAATTATTGCATTTTATTTCAACTATTCCAACAGTCATTCCAATATAAGTTGCTAATCATAATATTAAATATTTAATATCATAAATTATGTATATACTCTTTTAGGTTGAAGATTTAAATACAATTTCAGTGATTAGGCCCATCAGAGATTATACTACACACTCACTGTGTGTTTTGTACTTGTGTTGTGCATCACCTGAGGAATTTTCTTTTTCTTTTTACTCAGAACGCAATAAACCAGTTCTGCAAACTGCAGCTTTGAAAACTGCTCCTTTCCCCAAGTAAATTACCTAAAAGCATGCAGGCACTGATCTCTAATTACTGACTGTGATTTGGGAATTTTAGTTGTGCCAAGCATTTTTTTTAATTATACACCGAAGTGTCAGAAAGGGTGAGAGAATTAGGGTATACATCTGTTTTAGCACAGTATACACCCCGTCTGTCATTTGCCTTTCCCAGCCGGGCATACAGGTTCAGGCATGCAGCTTCTTGAGTATGCAAATCAGATTGAACTTATAATAACGCTTTCTTTTTTAAGACGAATGTCTCTGGAGCAGGTTCAACAGCATTTCTTCAATGTCATTCAGAAATTCACCAAGGACTTACACTTACATCGTCACAGTCTAAGTAGAGGTGTACCTTTTTGTTTAGAAACAGTTATTCTGGCAAGTTGATGATAGAAGTGTTGCGAAGCTGTCGCTGAGCAAAACAACCAACTTTGTTTAAGCCACACGATTGCCAGATGTTATTTTTTTAATAGCTGCGAACATCCATCAAGCCACTAAAAACCTGTCATGGGTTAGGGCAGGGTGTTGTTTTTTTAAAAGGCAAATTTTAACCTTTCAAATAAAGTCTCGCCTTTAGCTTTACAGTTTTTTAAGCTTTTCTTTGAGTGTTGTAAATATTTAAATAAGTGAAAATTTTATAAAACTGCTGGATAATAACTTACCTTACCATTAACCTTAGATAATGAGAAAGTGGATGATAAGAGCCAGCTAGAAACAAACTAAGTCAAAAGAAAAGCAAGTTTTTCATATGACTCTGTGCCGTCCTGTGAAAAACTAAGTACACCCTTACTACAGATCACCTCTATAAAAGTTTTTGCAGTTTGCTTGCCTGAAACATTCAGTTGTGTCAACACAATACCACAATCTACCCAAGAGTGGACGTCCCGGAAAATTCACCTGATAGAAACTGCTACTTTCTACAGGCATCAATTAGCATGGTAATTGTAAATGGTGCCACATTAACGGAGGTCTTGTACAGGCATCGGTAACTGTCATGAAACTGTCATTACGTTCATCATAGTACAATTAGAAGAAGGGTTGCCAAAACAAAGACTATTCCTTCTCTAAAAAACAAACAAACAAATAAAAAGTATGGTTACAGGGCTTGAGTTTGCAAACAAACTCAAGACTAATTGGTCAAAATCAAACTTGGCCAAAACAAGACGTTGGCTATCAACACTTTGTGCTGATAGGCACAGGAGGGGTGATGATTTGGGCTTGATTTGGGCAGTTTGCAGAGTCTTCTAGAGACAAATGTGAGGCAATCTGTTCAACAGCTGAAGCTTGGCTGAAACTGAACTATGATGCTTTGCTTTATTTCGACTGTTATGCAGAGTGGTTTATAGAACATTCAGTCTTTGAGTCCCTGTTTTTGGTTTTTGTTATTAGTGACGTAACGATTTTTTGCAACACATTTTTCTTTTTAAAATACAACGCGTGCAATAAATGTGAAGAGTACTCAGTGGTTAGTACAGTTTCTTCACAGCAGTCTTAGAAGTCATAGTCAAGTAGGGCAACTCATAACAGATAAAAATCATTCTTGGGGAAATCCCTCGCATAATCACTAACACTAATGATTCAGCCGTTTACCTCGTTACCGCCAACTCGGTGCCAATGCTGGCACGGAGCCAATTCTGCCTCATGCTTTTTCCAAGCCAGTTCACATTTCTGCCGAATAGAGGAAAAATACTTGTGATATAACAGATGATGGGGTAGTTTTGAAGGAAAATCATAGTGGGCAGAATCAATCCATCTATCATTCGTGAATTTCTTAAGGTAGTTCTTTCCATGGTCATTGTTTCCTGTATTGGTACTACCACAAATCAAATAAAGTGGAACCACATCTAGATTATGAAAGGGATATATAAGCATTTTGCACTGTGGAAATAGTTATGGATCAGATGTCAGTGTGTCACTGACCACTTTTTTAAGCAAACCTTTTGGGTCGTATTGACATGATAGCATCACATTGTTACTGCACATCCATGACGTCCATCTCCTGTTCCACCACATCCCAAAGGTGCTCGACTGGATTGAGTTTTAAATGATTTGAGGTTTGTGACATGGAGTGTTTTCAGACGATGGGAACATCGTGTTCACAAAGAGATGAACGTGCTTAAATGATGCTAAATTGGTACTAAGCGGAAATATTCCCCACATCATTACACCACCATCACCACCCTCAACTGTTGATTAATGGAAGGACAATTCCATGCTTTCATGTTGTTCATGTCAAATTCTGACACTGAGACTCATCAAAGCAGGCTTTGTGTTTCTAGTCTTTTATTGACCAATTTTGGTGAGTCCAAGTGAGGAGGGCGGCTGCTTTCTGGATAGTTTCTCTTTTTAGACCGTTCTCTGTAAACTCTAGAGATGATTGGTTTCGGTAGATCAACAGCTGATACTGAAACGTGGCCAACCAGGTCACTTAAATCACCTTCTTCTTCATTTTAAATAGTTATTTTTAACTATAGCAAGTCATCTTGATCATGTGTACGTGCCTAAAAGTATTGAGTTACTTCCATTCATTAGATATTTGCGTTAGGGAGCAGTTGAACAGGTGCGCCTAAAGTGGTTAGTAAGAATAGTCCACGCACTCGTGCCTAAATCATGGTCAACCTGTTGGAGACAAAGAGCTTTGTTCATTGTAATCTTTAACATCAATGTAAATAAGGTGCACTGATAAGAGCTATGATGCCGAGTGAACATCAAAGAGTGCCATTATAAACACCATAACCCTTGTTCTAAAGTGGGTCAGGGACGTTTCCCTCCAGCTGTTAGGGTGTGGGCATGTGTTCTGGTTTCTTATTCATTTTTCCTGGTTTTCATTTAGCCATGGCAACAAGGAAGTTTTCTCTTGTCTGGGAATCCAGTTGGCTGTGAACTTCTTCCTGGACAGAGGCCACACTGAAATCACTGTGTTTGTTCCCTCATGGAGGAAGGAGCAGCCCAGGCCGGATGTTCCCATCACAGGTACAACACTGGGAATTCACGTGCTTTGTTTTGTTTCTCTACTTCCTTCTTTGCCCGACTGTGCAACCTGCACTGAAAACTGAAAGGTGTGATACAATTTCCATGACAGAACTAGTGAAAATATTTATTAAGCTGAGAGAAAGTTGACGCCTTTGATATTTTTTAAGCAAAAGTTTCCCAGAATGTCCCAGCACGTGTTTTAAGCTTTTGATGGGGATTTTTAAAAAGACATTTACATTTTTTTTCCCGAATTGCCTGCTATGAAGTTTTTAATGGAAGTTAAAGCAAGAACTCTCAATGTAATCGAGTAGATTACTAGTAGATTTGAAACTAAATGGTAATATAAAAAAGCAGAACAATAAATAATTTGAGAAATTATTTGTAAGTAGTGAACTTAAAACCCAGGCATGTAACGGCAGGACATTGTTTGATAGAATCAGCTGCTGATTCTCAGTTTACTGTAAAACTCAAAAGGGGAAACTCCACAGACAGTTTTTTCCTCCATGCACAAAGCTTATCTGCAGCATGTGCTGCAAAAAAAACAATTTTTTCTAAATTTTTTTGTCTTGCTTTTGTGATACCAAATGATAATCATCATTTCAGTTAGCCTGTGGTGACCTATATTTGGAAGTGACTGCTGATAATGTAGTTAAATAGATAGCTCATGCAGATAAACGGTTTTGTGTTAGGGTGTAATTTCAAGTCTGCAGTTATTATTCAAGATGTTTAAACCTGCCTCCTGGGAAAAACACAAACTAATATGCAGTCGGGACTTGCTTTATTATAGCTGAATGAGTTAAATAAAGATCTGAATGGGCATTTAGTGATGACCCTGAGCTTAATTTCCGGCTCCTCTCGGCTCCACGAAGATTAAGCTCTTTGTTTTGTTCCTCTAGCCACTCCTTTAGGGTTAAACTGTGCTCCTTCTGCAATTTTTCTAATTATGGAGTTCCACAGGGCTCTGTACTGGGATGAATTCTATTCACATTATACATGCTTCCCTTGGAAGGCAAGGCATAGCATACAGTGTCATCACTATGCAGATGATACCCAGCTTAATCTATCCATGAAGCCAAATGACACACAGCAGTTAGCTGAACTATAGGAATGTCTTATAGACATAGAGAGCTGGATGACTTTTAATTTCCTGATTCTAGAACTGAGTTATTGTACTCGGCCCTAAAGATTTTAGAAAAATAGTGTCTAACCAGATATTTACTTTGAATGGCTTTATGCTTGGTCATTTTGACTGGGGTATGTCCTTGTGAGCACATTAAAAATATGTATGATTGCTTTCTTGCACTTCTTTAACCTCCTAAGACCCAAACTCTTCCACGACATGCATTTTTAATTTCTCTTTGATATTTGGGCATATTGGGGCTCGATCAATGTAAAAACAAAGAATTACCAGACTTTTTTTTACCTTATTTTTGTTTTTAAGAAAAATAAGAGCCACATATGAGGATATTCGTTTAAAATTTTGATAGCACAGTAGCAGTATAATGGTATAATATATAGTGGATATCAGGCCCATGTAGAGCAAAATTGAGTATTTTGGTCTAAATAACCCAAAATGTGGTCCTAGGAGGTTAAGACAGGATGCTTGTAAAATTAGAAATATGCTGAAAACTAGTTTGTTCACTTATTCTAGGCTTGACTATTGTAAGTCATTATTATCAAGTTGTCCTCAAAGCTCCTTGGAAAGCCTTCAGTTGATCCAGCGAGTATACTGACAAGGACTGGGAAGCGAGATCATGTTTATCCCATATTGGCTTCCCTTCAATGGCTCCCTGTTAAATCCACAGTCAAATTCAGAATTCTTCTCCTCATATTCAAAGTCTTGAATAATCAGTCACTGGCTTTATTGTAGTGGCTCATCATTTCTCTGACTTAATGTTTGGCATCTAGATCAGCAAATTCTGCGTGAGCTGGAGAGGAAAAGGATTCTGGTGTTCACACCGTCGCGACGCTATGCAGGCAAACGAGTGGTCTGTAATGACGACTGCTACATTGTCAAGCACGCCTTTGAGTCTGACGGCATCATCGTGTCCAACGACATGTACCGTGACCTTCAGGGAGAGAAGCCGGAGTGGAAGCGCTTCATCGAAGAGAGGCTGCTCATGTACTCCTTTGTTAATAACAAGTGAGTTCTGCGTTCCTGATACACAAGATCCCTACCAGCTAGGAACCTGGATTAACCGATGAGTGATGGTGTTTGCATTTCACCCCGATGTAGGTTTATGCCCCCCGATGATCCCCTCGGTCGACATGGACCAACCCTGGAGAACTTCCTGCGGAGGGTTCCAAAGACTCAGAAAAAACAGCCGTGTCCTTATGGTGAGAGAGCTTTTTTAAGACATGTAGCGCCATCAGGGGTCACAGTACAGCAAACATGGATCCCAAATACACAGTCAGGGTTAAAAAGAGAGATCTTGATGGTTTCAGCCCTCACAGATTTCAGAATCCAGTATTAAGGAGGAGACACTAAGACAAGTTAAACTTCACAGTGCTTGAGACAAACTACCTACCAAGTATAGTGGTGCAGTTTTAATTTCAAAGAATGCCCAATGTTGATCAGATTTAGTGTATTTTGTTGCACTTTCTGTAAAATTGATAAAGAAAAAACTATTTAAAGCAGTATTTTAGAAAAATTCCTCACTTTAACAAGATTATGTGCAGACTACTTTACATATAGGGCTTTTATTTGACTGTTGCCTAGCCGAGACATTTCTCTGCATGAAAAAAGGAATACTGCTTTGGTGGAGTTATAAAGCCTGCTGTTTATTCTTTTTCCAGGGAAGAAATGTACTTATGGAATCAAATGTAAATTCCACCATCCCGAGCGAGCCAAACAGTCCAATCGTGCTCTTGCAGACGAGCTTCGAGAGAGTGCTAAGCAGCCTACTGCTTCTCATAAACAATCTTCAGCTTGCTCCAGTCCTGTGCCTGGACTCAGCCTCCTGTTGGTGGAGGATATGGCGAAGAAACTGACTCTAGGAAACGAGAGCAGCTCCTTAAAAAAAGCTCATAGAAATGAAAAGGTAGCTCAGGTGAAGGCAAGTCACTGCTCCAGCAAGAAGGCCTCATCAAAGAAGGAGAAGTCCAGCAAACACGCATCGTCTGATCACAACTCGGTGCAGCACAGCCGCTCTCAGGAGCAGCTGGACTCTGGTTTAGGCTCCATAGACAGCCAGCCGGTGGAAGCTCCTCGGAGTCTGAGTGATCACCAGTTTGGGCTACCATACAGCAGCAGCCAGCAGTACTGCCCTCCAAAAAGTGCCCCGTGCAGCTGCTGCTCACATGGCACTGCCTCTTGTGGGAGTGTGCCGGCTTTCCCAACTCACAACATCGGGCCAGTGAGCAGCCACAGCGCCAATATGATGTCCTACAGTCTGCCCCATTATCCAAACTATTGCGCTTACCCAGTCAGCATGAATCCGTACAGCCAACCGACACATTTCCAGCGCAGCCAAACCCACAGCTTCCAGAGGCCACAATGGTCCGATCCATTCTGCGGCCAACCGGCGGTGGTCCGCAGCCTCCCGGGAGATCCCTCACACTGGGAGCCTCCTCCAATGAAGCAACCAGGTCCCAGCAGAGAGGAGAGAGAGGTTATTCGGAAAAAGCTCCTCGCTATCTTCAGCGCCCAGCTGGTGGATACAGCCATGGACATGTTCCCTCAGATGATGGATCCACAGATGCTCGTGGTCGAAATCCTCAAGTTGCAGAGTCAGCTGAGATGAGACGAATCCAGTCCGAGAACTCGTCTTTCAGTGGAAAGACTGAAGGTTAACATGAGTTTGTGTGTTTTGTATTGTGGTATCCACCTTGATTAAAAACTCTATTTGAATTCTTTGGAGTTGCCTCGCTGCAGTCTCACGTTAGAGGCAGGATGCAGTTGATACAAATTGTATCTTTATTTATAAATTTTAGCAAACATGTGGCTTTTAATGCTACTTAATTGGATTAACTGACACTCTTGAGGTCTACCTTTCATAGATACACTTATATAGTCAGATTCAGTCACCAGTGTGTTGTGTGGATGAGGAGCACGTTCTCGATATTGATGTCTTTTTGGAAGAAGCTGACGTCTGAGAATGACCAACAAGCTCGGAAATGACTGCGAAGGTCGCCTTGTGTGTGTCTCAACAGTATTTAAGAACCGGCTGTGCTGTGCTGAGCTGCGTACTGAAATACCTTTTTGTGTCATATTGGCACTATGCATCTATTGTTTCTAAGACATCACTGTGCAGTGTTGTCAATCAACGTGTCAGGATAAAATATTTATGGCTGCGTTCTCACATACACTCCCTGCAAATGGTAGTTGATCTCAATTGTCAGAGTTGGTTTTGACATGGTACTGTTTTTGACATGGTCTTTGAGCCAGAGTTTCTCTGTTTCTGGACTTACTAGTTTTTATTATGTGTGGAATATTGTATGTGATTCCTAGTTTCATAATTATATTTACATCATGTATAAAGTATGCATCGGTTAGCGTTCAGTTTTTAGTTATCTTAGAGTTTTTCTGCTCCAGGCTGTTAAGTCAGCCTTGTTTTCAAGGTTCTTTATCTATTGTCTCAGTGTTTGTTGCCCCCCTTCTGTCTCCTTAGTTGGTCATGTCCGTGTCTGCAGTGTGGTTTTGTTTTTGTGGTTAGAGTTTTATTTTTTGTATTTCCTTTGAGCATCCAAGTACGGGAATAAAGCTGCTTTATAGTTAATTCTGTCTGTCACCATGTGCTGCACCTGGGCCCTGCCTAATCTGCCATATAGCCGATTATGACAGTTTTATAGTCCCGGAAATTGGATTCTGTTTGCCTGGATGAAGCGTTTTCAGTGGAAGAAGCTGAGCTGCATCCAGATGAACTGATTCAAGTCTGTACTTGGATTGCTGCAAGGTGGTTGATGGATAATGTTCTCAGTTTAGATTATTTAATGTGTTTTTTGTGATATCAAGCTAACTGGAATTTAAAACACACCTGCAGTAAAACTGTTATATTTATTCCACTTTATTTTACTACATTTATTCTGTTCTTTTTATGCTGGTACAAGTTGTTGAAAAAAAATAAAATAAACAATTAGCAGTCCAGCTGTTTACATTGTGCTTTATTTACATGCATTTTTAAAGACTTGATATATATACACCACTCACTTACCCAATGTGTTTGTAATAATATGGTGAATAACTGTGATAAAGTGGCAAACTTCACAAATACAGTAGCTCTGCAGAAATTCCATTAATCCATTAAGTACTTACGTTTGGAGTCCAACCAGAACTACAAAGATCTAAAACATAAATTATTTCACCTCTAGTTGCTGCAAAACAGTAATTTACTTGCAAAATGACATAGGTACTCTGCATCCTCGCTTTTACATAGGAATGCAATCAGATGACAATCAGCTGAGTTAGGTCCCTGAGTTGAACTGTAACTGTTGGGAGACAGTTTGGCTCCCACCAACCAACATGTGCAACTGCATTGCAATCGAAAGTGGCTGTCCATTGAAGAAGTTGGCGCTTCTGAGTGAGCAGTTCATTGGCGCTGCTACTTTTTACCAAATTGGGAAGAAGTACCAGAATAAAAATGCAGATTTTTCCAGGTCGCAAGAAAATTGCCCATCAGAGGTATATATGTCTAAAAATCTGTGTTCATGATAATTTAGATAATGATAGTTCTTGCTTCTTTAAAGAAGCGGTTTAGTTCCGTTTGGTTTTAGTTAGATGAGATCACCAGGAGGTGAATGCAAGCCAATTTAATGTTCTTAAAAGTGATGTAAATCAACTGCGTGTGAGAGGCTTCTCAGCACAGGCAAATAACCTTAAACACACCCTGTCGAGTTTTGGAACACCTTAAATTTTACAAGTAGAATCTCACTATAGAAACACAAACATCTAGAACCACAGTGCATTTAGAAAGTCTTTAGACCCCTTCACTGTTCCCATCATTGTACAGTCTGTAACCTGTTATAAAGTGAAAAAAACATGCTTTTATATTCTTTGTGCAAATGTAGAGGAAATCATTTACTCTCATTTACAAAAGTTAGGCTCTTTCTTTCATCTCTCACACCCCTTGGCATTATTTATAGCTTTGAAAATTCTCCGGTAAGTTCCTCCAGGCTTTGAACACCTGGTTTTGGCCAATTTACTTCATTCATTACATTCATTTGGGGATGATGCCTTCCTGTGCCAATATGCCCACCAGTGCACAAAGCAAAGTCAAAAAAGATGTTTGGAGGAGCTTGACGGAGTCCTGACCTCAACCTGATAAAACAACTTTGGGGTGAATTAGAGAGGAAACTGCGAGCCAGGTCTTCTGGTCTAACTTAAGTGTCTCACCTCACAAATGCACCTCTGGAAGAACGGTCAAAAATTCCCATAAACACACTTCTGAACCTTGGAAAGACATCCCAGAAGAGTTTAAACATGTATAGCTGCAAATTGTGGACCAACATCATATTCAACCCCATGGATTAAGAATCAGATGGCACTCAAGTTCATATGCTGTGCTGTCTTTGTGGTGATGGGGGTACACAACTGCAGCCACACGATGTCTTGTTTCACTGTGTACCGTACCACTGCGCTTGACTTGAGGTTGAGTATAGTCTGGAGCATGTTTAGCTTCCGTGTATATCACCAAGAGGACATTTAGATAAGACAGACAGCTATAGTGCGGAAAAAAAATAAAATGTTTTTTCTGAAGCGGTACAAATGTTCTTTAGCGATTAGAAAAACTGCCGTTCTTGGTTTCATTTTGCAGCCATGCAGCTGCTGTTTACTCAATGTATATTTTGGAGTACTTTCTGAATGTGAATACCAAAGTGTCAGCAGTGCAGGTTAAAACTTGTTCTGCAGCACGTAACCACACTACTGCTTTTGTAGCAGAAAGTAAGGACAAAAAAACCACAAGTGAGTTATGGTTCAGCAAAGAGAACACAAAGTGCACGTTGTTTTCTAATAAAGGCAATTCTGTTCGCAGGCGGATAAGATAAAAATCAATTTTCTAGGTAACAAATGCGGTTGTTGCTGAGACTTCCACCAAAATCAGCTTCAGTTTTACCGCCCTTAAACAGGAAAACACACTTGAACATCCATCATTTGCATCAAGCAGGTGCTGAATTTAACGAGCAGCGTGGTTGTCCGTCCTTTCAAATGAACAGCGGTAACACAGGGAGTTTGTTTGGCCACAGGACGTTAGGAAACTCAGGCAACAAACTGCTGGGGAAAGGAAAACAGTAACCTCTGCTCTGACTATGAGGTCAAAGATTTATGACTCATTAAAGCCCAAACAGTTTTCCAGTGATGTGCTCGTGTTGTACTTTCCCTGCTTTCTTTGAAAGTTGGTGAGGATTAAACTGGTATTAGCTCCCACTTATTAAAAACAACAAAAGGAGACAGTTGTGCGGGTCTTGTGTAAAGCATAGCTTAAAAGCAAAAAATAGCTGCACAGAGAAGAAAACAGACCGAAAAAGAAATTTTGTTCACAACATACTCCCAGTTTGTTTGTTTCTTTATATTGTTATGGCCAGTCTAGGCGCGGCCAGACCACAACATAAAGGGTGATCCATCCCCGTCCAACCCCAAGCAGCACATCACACACTTAATATTTATTACAATAAGTGCGGTTAAACCAAGGAAGGGAGCATATCGTAACGTCAGGGTGAACCCAAGGCCAAAACAACAAACAAAAGGTAACCTATCTCAAGAATAAACAACTTACCTACCCAAAAAGAACTAAACCAAACGACACTCACTTTCCTCCCTGCCTAACAAAAACAGGAGAAAACTGATCAAACAAAAAGGCGGTCCACCCCTACATGCTCTTACATCGAGTAACATATTACCACAGTGACACAGTGAATGGTCTGCCGATTGGGTTGGGCCGAGGACGAATAAAGTAGCAGTCGCCGGCGGTCTCCTCTTATCCGCTGCCTCCCGGTCCGCAGCCAATCGGTGCGAGCCATCCACCCTGGACGCACCAATCCCGGAGGAGCACCTGGACACTCAAATTTGCATGTGATTAAGATCAATCGTAACAATATTAAGTTTAGGACTTTAAACTTACATATTAATGCAGACATATTATTTTCTACCCGTTTTATATTCAAATGTTTCCTTAGTCAGTGACGAATGTGTTTATGTTTTTGGTAGCGTGTCATTCTGTTAATTTGTTAACACAATAGCTTGAAAGTTTTTGTATGAATTGTGATCAGGTGTATAGAGTGGGGTTATCTTAACAGTCCTTTAAATTCGGCTTATGTCCACAGACGTGTTTAAACTGAATGTAATGATTTATTGGTCAAAAATAGACAGAAATATTAAAATTATAAAGCTACAATCTTACAAGTATTTGTATAAAAATTACAACGTGTCACCTCCTCTCTGGTTTAAGGTTTTAAAGTTAATTCAGCAAACTTCATTATACAAATTGTAATCAAATACAGTTTAAAACGGCGCTTGTGTTGCTGTTACTAATGCAGTAAAGTAAACCTGCAGCATCACTGCTTTGAAAGTGACCAATCACATTAGAACCCCTCTTCCTTTGGGCTCCGCCCTCCAAACTGTGAAAAGTCAAGTTGATTCAGGTCTGCAGAATTCAGCTTGGACAGCAGAGTTAAGCTTTAAGAATTAAGGTAATATGAAATGATTTGCTTCTTTAGACATAAATAGAATTTTGTATAATTCTATTTATGTATAATTCTATTCCAGCATGTCATTCGCGCCCTAAACCCCTCACCTAGGAACATCCGGGGAGCATCCCATTAAGATGCCTGAACCACCTTTACTGGCTCCTTCAACGCTGAGGAGCAGCAGCTCTACTCAGAGTCCTCCTCGAGTGACCGAGCTGAGTGGCCAGGCCTCAACTACTGGGGTTTGCCCAGGCTAAGCTAAAGGAGCAACTACCACCTGCAATAGAGACCGTAAGGGTCCACGAGCATCAATGTCCTCACATTGCTGTGTGTCCTTACAGAGTGGAAACACTGGTAGCAGAGAGCAACTTGTAGCTACATTATGGGACATGCTCATTCAAAAGACCTCAAGCACACACTTAATTTGTATTTTTATATATATATTACCCAAAAGATTTGATGCGGATGGTTAGATTGAAAAGTTCACTGCCCACCATGGGACCCTGTACTTTTGATGACTGACAAGATTTTGCATGCAGCGCTCCACTTTCCCTTCACTGTTGCACAATTGCAAAACAGAGCTATTCATAGCATATGACCTTTTTGGTGGGTTTTGTTTTTTTCAATTTATGTCTTGCTAAGATGGTGGTAACAAGGTCATGTAGTGATAGCTAATAGGTCATGTCATATTAAAAGGGTTTTTTTGTTTTTTTTTTGTTTTGTTTTTTTTTTAAAAAGGGGAGTTTTCTCGTTATCTGACTTTATCTGACCGAAAAAAAACTGCATCTGACTCGTCAGGTTTGTTGGACTACAGATGACAGAAAACTGCTTTTAATCAAGTTTTATTACCAAGTAAGAGAACTGTTGATTTGGTTGCTAAAAAAATACAGAATAATGATGTGAATAATGTGAATAATGAAGCATGTGAAAGGCCCGAGTAATCTATCATGCTTATATGACAGCGTTACCTTGGGGCTTTCAGTTCATTGTAGGAACTTGACAAACCATTCTTCCAGTTTTAATGCCACCATGTAGCATGACTCATGTTGTGTCCACGTCTCAGCATAATATGCAAATACTGAGGCTTCTTTAAGTGAACGAGTGAATGCAAGTATTCACATGTCAATGCATGGTGTCAGATATCTGCTGAGAGACAGACTGGCAGGCAGTAATGAAGCTTTACGTGTTTAAAGTCTTCCAATGTGGAAATGAAAGTGTAACTGAGGGGCACAGGGCCAAATCTGATCGCTTCTGACTTTCTGCACCCACATAAGAACGTGGTGGGGATTAGATGCTCCAGATTAGACGCTCAACCTCGATTAAATTAAAGTGCAGGGGCGTAACAAAACATAGGTGGGGGTTTCTTACCAAACTTCACAGGATTTGATCTGCTAACGAGGTCGCCTGACCTTTGAGTTGGAAATCTTTTATTGCTAACAAAGACTGAATACAGGAAAACGCCCACAGACAGCTGGCTGAAAATCTTTTATCAGTGGGCTTTCACATCTTTCAGAAGGCTGCTAATGACTCCACCTGCTGGGCTTGTGAAGAAATGCTGCACAGCCTAATCCAGGCCTTTATCAAAAAAGCCATCTTTGAGTATGGAACGGCACATTTAACCCTTATAATGAAACAGAGGATGAAAATGTCTGCCAGCATGTATAGACCTACTTAGAAACAGAGCATCTGTGCAGGCCAGGTATAACTCATCAGTGTTATAGAGGTCAATGGAAAAAAATTATTCATTAAATCATGTAATATTGATCTTTTTCGTGATTTTACTGGGGGGGACAAAAGGATGTGCAGTAAATATCAGGGTGAGGTTTATTCTTCCTGAGATACACGTTTATATGTTTTTTGGGCATCTCATCACAGTTTCTGCTTCAGAAAGGCCTAAAAAATAAATGTTGTTTTTCTTTTGCACATTTCAGAGGGAAATATTCAACATTTTTACAGAACAGCATCTGTAAAAGTTGTCAAGTTTGCCATCAGAACGTACAAAAAACTCCTAAGTGATATGTTTTATTACCAGTTCAACGATTCTGGTCTCAAATGCTTTACATTACACTTATACTGTAGTAATAATAATATAATATTTACTAATGATCTAAATATTTGGCAGGTTCATGAGAATATAATTACATGCCGTCTGTTGCTAAGTATACTCTGCAGTGATGGTGGTAAATTTACTCTATTGTATTAGTTACTCTACTATCTGACAGCTGTCAGCCTGCACAACCCAAACATGTCATGGGTAAGTTTACCCAGCATTTTTTATTTTTCTTTATTTAAATAATCCATTTGATTCCTGTTTTTTATGTGTGTGTTTACTTTCATTTGCATGATTTGTGTTTTTCCCCATTCAGGGAGCTCATTTCCTGCTTTATTTTAAGCATTACTCAGTCTTTGTTTTAAGTTTTGCTTCCTATGTCTCGACTTCTGTGATTCAGTTCAGCTGTGTGTCATTGTAAACAGCCATCTCACCTTCTCCAAACTGCGCATCTTTGCACATATAATCTATATAATTATTGGTTTCCTTCATCAGAGCGTTTGTTCACCTTGAAGTGGTTTCCTCTATGTTTATGGTTTATAGTTTCCCAGTTGCCCTTTTTGGACTTTGTATTTTTTCCTTCCTGGATTTTGCAGCAGTCCATTAATAAATGACTCGCTTTAGGTGCATCTCTGCCTACAGGAGAGTATGCATCTTTGCGACTCACAAACCCTCACGATGAAGCATAAAACAATATCATGTGATAATGTTTTGGACAGTTTTTATAACACACTATTAATCCTGCATAAATGCTAATAATGATTTTCAGAGGTTTATTTTTTTTAGACGATGATCACCAGCACAGAAACCTAATTTCCACACAACAAATATGTTGTTAGCTGACATCGTGTTGTTGACAAATGTACATTTTGTGTTACTTTCAACAAACGACGTGTTAATTGAGCTAAGTGACTGGCTGCACAGACCACGTGGGTCGCTCTGTGTTCATCAACTTTTCTTTTTTTTTGTTTTTTTGTTTTTTGGTAAAGAGTCCAAAATGACCATTACTGATTTGCATTAAAAAAAATTCCCAGGGGAAAATACACTTCTTAACAGCTACTATGCAAAACATCAGATCCCTGCTAACATTTTTATCAATGCAAAAAAATAAAAAATAAAAGCGTAAATCACTCTTAAGATCTGTGTATTTTTAGGCATTTATATAATATTTCCTTTTGTGGGGTCACTTTCCTTTTCCGGTACTATTTCTCTGTGAATATGGATTCTAGGCAGTGTAGCTCGAGTCAATATGACACTTAAAGTCCGGAAAATATCTTGAGGTTTGTAAAAACCACCACTTGTAGGGAAAGTACTGATATTTTGATAACAACTTCTCTCATATATGAGGAACTGAATATTATTTAAAGCAATTCAAATCAGGTAAACTCTTTCACCGATATTAAAGGAACAAAAAATTATTTCACAGCATCAGTCAGATATTTCCCAGTTAGGACATAATGTACCAAATACAAATCAACTTTATTAGAAAGACCAAGATTCTGTAAATAACAAAGCTGAAATTTGTGATGTTCCCAAAATAATTATTTAATTACTCATATTTATGTACAGCAGCCAAAGATTGTATTGTATTGTATTTGATTTATTTTTCATTAAGTTTTTACATAAGTTTTAGTGAGTTTTTTCTTTTTTTGATCAGTTGAGATGGAATGATCTGTGTGTTAAACCACTGACCAATCACAACACTTCTTTATCCTCAATCCAGTCAGTAATAATAACATTAATGATAGGTTGGGTTGCATTCTTTTTCTTACCTAAGGAAGTTCACATGTTCACCATGGCTGAAGTCAAAGTCAGCCATCTAATTGACAATCTGTGTCCATGTATGAATGCTTTACTTCAAAGTAGCTTCAGGATAAAGGGTGAGATCAGCCATCTTCCACCCGTCACCGCTTTATTCATCCCTCTGACATTGTGTCATCATCTTCTCCCCACACGGTTTAATATAATATATATTATATTTTGGGGCCTGAAAATTGATGGCTTTTACAAAAGTAACCAGTTGAATTTTCGGTCAGTCAGTGAGAGTCACAGGCTTTAGGGACAATGATTTTCTTGATAAAGTATTATATAAACTACGGGAGCTGCACTCTTGTACAGTCTCCGCTTTACTTTTTACTTCCTTTACTTCGCGTCATTTGTTTGTTTGTTTTGTTTGTTTGTTTTTTAACCACTGTTGTACATAAAAATGTTTGCACTGTCTCAAAGTACAAGGCCCTCACTGTGTGCCTGTGGCGCTGTTACTTCAACTATGTTCTTTATTTATTAGATTACATTTTTTTCCTTTATCCTGCTTCTGTAACCATCGAAAAAAAACCCCCACGGAATTAAAGATAAACTACATCACCCAGAAGTCAACGTGAACCCGCGCATGCTCACTTTGAGTCGGCTCACGACGCCGATTTTGTTGTGGCTTACTGCACGTCTGTCTGGTCCGAAAGCGCAAGTAAATATATGTTGCAGTGATGTAGCGAACAGGAGGAGGACTTTACCCTGCTGTGATCGGCTACAGTCAGCTAATGTTCCACTCTTCCGGCCTTTACGATCGATTTTTAAACCGCTGCTAGCAGCTAAGCTAGCCAACGAGCTAGCAAAACAAGCCGCAGCGAACCTGCGATGCCCTGCTGTTTGTCCCTCTCGTCTCGGCCCGCTGCCCTTTGACTCCACCAACACAGCTAGCCACAGTATTGCGTGCGGTGTTGAGCAAACCCCTGTCCCCCTCATTCTCCTTATGCTGTTGTTGGTGCCGGACGTCCAGCTACGATGTGGCAGAGTGTCGGGCTCACAGTGCTGGTCATTGTGGCCACACTCATCTGTGCGCTGCTCTTCATGCTGTTTGGTAAGTTTATATGAGAAAACCTCCGTTAGTCACTTATGTAAATCTCTTAATTGGTGTCCCAACGTTATGTTAAAAGGGTCTGGTGTTTTGTTGGTGGCCATTCTCGGTGGCTAACTTGGCTAACAAAGGGCTATAGCAGCTGGGTGTAAAGTAAGAGACTCGCATAATGAAAAGTCTCCTTTAAAAAAGCAGAACTACTCCTTTAAAGTCTCCCTGCGTGCCTTTCTATTTTTATCTACTGCCTCCTTCGCTTTACTAACTGTGGCTCATATGATCTGCAGACTACATGGAACTACAGGGAAGAAAAATGCTGTTTGCCTCATTCTGGATTTTCTTATTTAGCTCACTTTTATGTGTGTGTTTACCTTAAACTTAAACTCATGTGCCTACTACTGCAGCCTTTAACTCGTCAAATGTTAAATTAATCAACGACTATTCTGATAATGAATCGCTTTTAAAGCAAAAAACTGTAAAATTCTTTCAGTAAGTGTGAATTTTCTCTTGTTTCTTGTCTCCTCTGTGAGTTAAGAAAGGCCAAGAAGTGCCTTCAACTGCCGAAAAATGCAATTTATTGTTAAAAACGAGTAAAGGTCTTTCAATAACCTTTATTGCCGCATGGCATTAATTACAGTGTGCTCCAGGACATAAAAAGCACATGTATATGAAGTAGGCTGAATCTGATTTTCAGGAGTTTTCAGATTTTGCCTTAAATTAAAGTTTTAAAAGCTGTTTTTTTACCTGCCGCTAAAAAGCACTGCAGAGTTTTAATTCAGGATCCTTTGAAAACCATATTGCTCTGTCTGCTCCTTTAGTAAACGCTACACCACTCGCCTCCTTTTAATTGTACAATAGAAGTTTGAAAAAAGGCTTCCCACTCAGGTGACCCCTCACACGTTGGGGTGAGGCAAGGTCTCAGAGTGGGTAATGCCCCCCGCCTTTTTTTCACACCTAGGAAATGTGATGAGGCAATAGTGGGTCAACAGCCCTCTTAAGGGACAACCCCCACTGGAGTATAAATACCTGGGACTCTCCACCATTTGGTTTTACAACTGAAGAAGCCTCTCAGATGAGAGGCGACACCCCATCACAAAACTTCAAGATATTCAAGGAAGCTTTTATTGTCATTTGCATCATGGGGTGGAACGAAATTATGTACAGACGGTCCCGGAGCGAAAAGAAATAGTCCAGTCGCTTTCTTTCCAAACTCCTTAGGATTACTATGACCTGAATGAATGAGGACCTATACATACTTGCTACAACAGTTAGTTTTTAGGACTGTTTTTTTCATACACTGTCAGCCCTTTTTCTTAGGTAAACCTTGCTAAATTAAGCGGAACCAACTTTTGCATTTAGAGCTGCCTTAATTTCTCGTATCTGACTTGAAATTGTCAGAGAACTGCTACAGATTTGCAGATTTGCCGTCCACAACGTGAATCCTCCGTTTCATCACGTCAAGGAGCTCTGTTAGCTTTAGATCTGGTGACTGTGGCACTTATGTAATGCTCAGTTGGTATTAAAGAGCCCAAAGTGTGTCAGTGAAATCTCCCCACACATAATGAGTAGTTCTCAAACCATGTGTCAGTGTGTAAAGGCATATGATAGGCTCGTTAGATATTTCCATTTACACTTTTCTCTTTTACCTCTCAGGTTGGTATGTAGTCTGGCAGCTCTTCCTGTCCAAGTTCAAGTTCCTGCGTGAGCTTGTCGGTGACGCCGGCACCCCGCAGGCTGAAAGTCAACCGTCCGAACCCAAGAGCGAACGTACAGCCGGCGTCCCGACGCGAAATCGACCCCGGAGTGCACGCCAAAGAGTCGCCTTTCCAGAAAGCGCCTCGTAGAACATCCAGACGACCACTGCTTTTCCTCCACATCTTCACATGAAACCTGTATGCGATCATCAGATATTTCCCACTCACCTGACACTACACAAGGGCCTCGTGGATACTCGCTAGTCAGCCCTCCACCTCCTCGCTCTCACAGGACACTTTATACTGACCAGGCAGATCTCCTGGCTTCAAAGGGAAAAGCCATCTACGTACATAACTGTCCATTTCTTTATGTAACCTGTTTGTATGCTTGAAGAAGCAGCAACATCATGGTCCTCTGGTTATCTGCAGTAGTGACGCTGCTTCCTGCCACTGGTGTGGAGTGTTTTGATTGTGTATTTTTTAGCAGAAGATCGCACTACTTTGAAGAAAGTAGGCAGAGATAACTTTTTAAAGAACAGGAGAAAAAAAACTGAACAGAGATTTGTGCAACTGACAGCTTTCTTTATAACATGAAGTGCAATGAAAGGAATGTCTTTGCTGAGTGTACAGTGAACGTATTATGGACTTGCAGTACCATCCATGAGGTAGAAGCGGTTTCACCCAGTAGATAATGCCCAAAGCCTCTGAGGAAGTTAATGAATGATGAGGCTTCATTCCAGCTGTGTAAAATGTGACCTTTATTTCTTCTATCATCTTCTTTTATACTTGAAGAGGCAGGAGAAAATTTCGAGGAAATGATGTTGAAGAGCAGAGTAGTTAGCAGAAAACCTGCCTGAGTGATGTCTGAACCTTCCCGCCCAGATCCCCGTGCCTCTGTCTGTATTAGTGCCTGTCTAGATGGCATCCACTCTTAATCGATGGCCTCCTTTTCGTATTAAGTAGCTTCATGTCCGCTTCAGGGCAGATCAAAGCTGACCAGGGCCTAGTTGATATTTATGTAATACAGTTCTCCTACATGTAATCCTTGCACCTTTTTACAAGCAGTTTTTTTTTTCTTCTGTGTAGCTTCAAATAAATAATGCCATAAATATATGTGGAGCTCTTCCCTGTTTGCCTCTTTTTTTTGGAAATGTTGAGTTCAAACTTCTAATGAGCTTTGACACAAAGTTCTCTGTGACATAAATGCACACAAAACTACACAAAATATCTGATTCTGGAAACATAGATGACCAATGCATTTTTTAAAAAAAAGATTCATAATTAATTCCTTACCTCGTGAAGTAGGTGTAAACTCGTTTCTGTTTTCGGAGCACAGTGGTTTCTGTCATGCATCAGAAGTTAATGCGGATGATCAGCTTACTAGCCTTGGAAAAATCTAGAACCTATTCTAATCATCACACTGTCTTTATTTATATATACTGAAGTGTCGAAACTTATCATTAAGGGTGCAGAGGATGTCAAATGTCATGTTTATGGAATAACGTGTATAATCAGATAGGATTAGTAGTAATATCTGTAAAATTTAAGACACAATTTTCTCAAATATATATAAAACATATTAGTTTTTGTCTTCATATTTCAGTAATTCATTTTTTTCTCAGTCATATCCTCAGTAAGCTAAAGAGCCTACAATATTAGAGAGAAAACGATCCCCTCTGAGCAGCAGTTGGTGACCACATTTTAACAGGAAGAGGCCTCCAGTAGAGCCCGGCTCAGGGTGGGGTAGCCTTCATCGGCGGCGACGGGCTTGCTGGGCTTAAGCCCGGGTTGCTGTTTCAGAAGCCCAGGATCTTCGAATTTGTTTCATAGTTAGATGCCTGACTGACAACTGTATAAAACAAAAACTACACAATATTCGAAGCACATAGCGCACAGTCGTAAATCCCCCCTAATTTTGGTATAATTCAAAGCAAATCAAACCCTGGCAAAGATGAGCTAAAAGGAGCCAACACAGAGCAGCAACCCAGAGATGAGGTGGGATTTTGCATGTTTGCAGTTGCAGAAAACATAGCAGACCATCGTCCGTCTGCTCCATCAGCACACTGCAATAAAAGAATGAGGAAGCTGGCCGAGAACTTCTACTCCTGACGTGCACTTGACATCCACAGGACGACTGGAAAGAGACCGAGTCATGTAGAATGTTTTATAGAGATCACATGGCTCTGTTTTGTAGCACTCTGACCTTTTGTCTGATTAGCCACAGATATAATATCTGAAGGTATTACTCATCTTAATGTGGAGATGAATTTGAATATGCACTTTCTCCTGTGCATTAAATTATTTCACTGTTTGGCATTTCACTATTCAAAATTAAAATAATTAATTGTCTGTAAATAATATTGTTATGAAGGCTAGATGCATTTCCATGAGTGGGGATTTTTATTTTTGTTTTCTTTGCCAAGGTCTTTAATCTTGAAAACTGCATTACACACTGGCAGGCAGAAAAGACCATTTGGTGAAAATATCAATTCTGGGGATCTGGAACACGGAGAGTAGAATATCTAAACAAATGTAACCAGCTAACCTCAAACACCGGTTATACTTTGAGTATCTCCTGTGTTTTTCACACATACAGAAAGACATTACTGTGACATCCACTTCAAATTGAACTACAGGGTGATGCTACGATACATGATATTGAGACACACAATTCTAATCTTATATGACATTCTTAGCAAATTTACAGCAAATAGAACAAAGCACAAATTCAAGTTTTTTTATTTTATTTTATCTTTTTTATTGTTTCATTTGTTTTGTGGTTTGGTGCTGTTTCTGAACTCAAAATGTCCTGTTGTAATTGGACATTTTGAGCTAAAAAAGAGCACCAAACCCCAACAACACTTCCCTCATGGTGCTTTATATTGTAAGGTCAAGACCCTACAATAACGCACAAAAACTCCAACCCCCTAGAGCAAGCACTTTGGCGACAGTGGGAAGGAAAAACTCACTTTGAAAAGAGAGAAACCTCCGGCAGACCCAGGCTCTGGGATGGGGTGGCCATCTGCCTCGGCCAGTTGGTGATGAGGGAAGGAAGTTGGGAGAAGAAGAGTGGTTCTTTTTAACCACTCTGGTTTTAAAATTAAATTTAGATGCCTAATTTAAAGGAATATTTTAAGCCACTTTAAGAGTTTTGTCACATAGTCGCATGCACGTGTCAGTTCAATTTTAGCGTGCACACGAGAAAGCCCTAAAGATGATGTTTTGGCTCCTCAGTTTGGCGTGTTTTTTGAAGGTTTTGACGATTGCTTCGTCAACCACTGGGTTGCTTGACTTCAATAAGAGTGCTGGAGAATCCCACCTGTCATGGAGTTCGTTGTACACTGTCAGGGCGAGTTGTTCAACGTTCTCCAAGGACATTTTGTAGTTTTTGGACAGAATTTTCTTCCAGATCTTATGGGAAAGCTTCTGTATAATAAAATCTGATGTTCCTGGACGCCATGTTGTCGTCTCATTTTCTTGGCTCATAGCGTGCATTACCAGATCTTTAGTGACGTTTTTCACCACTTCCTTGTACTCTTCTCTGTGTTTAGAGACACTGAGGACTCTTATTGGTAATGACAACAGGTGTTTGGTGAAGGCTGGGACAGTAATATTATCAAGCTGTTCCCTCAGATTAAAAATCAAATATTTTTCCTTGCAGTTGTGTGTTTTGCAAAGATCCTTGAGAATGGCCTTGTCTAGATTTTTCAGACGTTTCGGGGACAGATCCAAATGTTTCAGCTCGATTTCAGGCCAGATTTTCTCAATCAGACGATCGCTGATGCAGTCGGGAGTGAGGCGCTCTGTGAAGAGCTTGTATTTAGAGGAGACTTTTTCTATGGCCTGAGAAACCACCAACTGGATCAGTCTGTTGACGCGCAACTTATCCTCCATTTTCAGTGTTTTCTCCAGTGTTGATGTTTCAGCCTTTGTCTCCAGTATTTGGTTGATCTCATCTGCGCTCTGAAACACCTGGAGGGTTTCTGATGAGGACGACTCTGGGGTTGCCGTCTCTACTGTCTCAGTCTTTGCCTCCACTAATTCTTTGGGCTGCTCGTCCAGTTTTTTCTGCATTTCGTTTGTGTCCTTCACCACTTTCTGCTCTTCCAGGACTTTATTTTCTTCCTCCAAGACTTTCTTCTCCTGCTCCAGATTCTCTCTGTGTTTTCTCTCATTCCACAGAGTTTCTGCCAGAGAGGCCTGGTGTTTCTGAACCTGTGCGAGCTCAGCAGACAGACTTTCCTTCTCCTGTTTCAGGATCAGGATTTCGCTGTCCCTCTGCCCAAGCTGCTCTTTCACACAGTTCATTTCAAGGTCAAAGGTGATGGTCTTTTCCTGATCTGAACAAGTCTGTTCCTCCTTTTCTTCTCCAGCTTGGATCTCATATTGTTCCAGCTTGGTACGCATCATTGATATTTGGGCCATCAGCTGTTTGATTTGCTGTCTGGCTGTCTTTGAATCCTCTTTTAAAAGTTTATTTTCAGACAGAGCTTTTAGGAAGGCTTTCCTAACCCGAACAAGGTCGTCCAGTGTACTCTTTGGCAGCGTGCACACAACTTTGGGTTTCTCGTGTGTCTGAAGCTGTGCAGGCTCGGGAGACAGACTGTCCTTCTCCTGTTTCAGGGTCAGGATTTCGCTGTCCCTCTGCTGAAGCTGCTGTTTCAGACGGTTCATGTCAAGGTCAAAGTTGGTGGTCTGACCTGAACAAGTCTGATCCCCTTTTTCTTTGGTGGCGCTGCTCATTTCCACTTTGCGTGACACTGATTCATCAGTGAGTTCTCCAGCTTGGATCTCATACTGGTCCAGCCTGGCACGCATCAGTGAAATTTGGGCCATCAGCTGTTTGATTTGCTGTCTGGCTGTCTTTGTATCCTCTTTTAAAAGCTGATTTTCAGAGAGAGTGTTTTGGAAGGCTTTCCTCACCTGATTAAGTTTGTCCAGTGTACTTTTTGGCAAAGTGCACACAAATTGTGGTTTTTCTTTTTGGTTGCTCATTTTTGACATTTGAAACAACGCTACGGTGTTACAATGAAACAGATATTCAGATATGACTGAGGTGTCAGAACAAAAGTTCATCCAGTGAATCGCTCGAGACTGTAAGTAAGAAACGTGCTTGTCCAGTGCGGGTCTCACCTGCTATTTATAGAGTTGGGTTGACGGTGATGTCACAGCCTGATTCTCTTGCCTTTCATCTTTGAAACAGGCCCCGCCCACAACAACGTTCCCTATTGGCTGATTGAAAATAGGTAACGCCCACAAAGAACAGGCTGTCAGATTTTTACAATTTAATTTATAGTTAGAAATAATAAAGTAGAAATTAATTTGAAATATATTCATTTAAATTTAGTAGAACTCATCCCTCTTCATTTACCCGAAAACCATTTACACCACTTAGAGAAAAGCTCTTCTCTGTGGTAGAAAACCTTTTATTTTCAGCTCTCTTCACTTCCACCGATAAAAGCTATTTGCTGTTTTAATAATGTTTAATTGCCATCTTGTGTTACATCCTTAAGAGAGAGACCTGAGGCTGCCTCCTTCCTTTGGCTCCGTGGGTGTCTTTATCTAAGCATCACTTTAGCCTCCACTATGACGCCCCTGGTAGCAACATTTAACTTTCAAGGCTGTTTACAATCAAACAAAAAAGTTTCAGTTTTGAGCGTAATCAGCTCTTAGTTATTCTGACCTCACCACAGCGCCATCTGTTCAACACAACGTCTGTGTGCAGGCTCATGACCGTCATGTCACATGTATTAAAACCAGGGGCGATTTTAGCCCATTCTTGGGGGTGCAGTCAGATCTTATTTTACTGTTATGCTGTTTTGTGGATCACAACTTTTAAAACTACTAATAAACACACACACACACACACAAAGTAACTCTCCCAGAGTGCCAATTTCCGGTCACTTTTGTCGGTCCAAGCCCGGGTAAAGGATCAGGGTTGGAATTGTGACATTAAAAAACAATAATTGCTAAAAGAAATTTAATTTGTAGTTCTAATTCTAAATGCATTTAGGACGTTTTTTTACTCACTTTATGTCTCTTCCACGATGTTATTTCTCTCTCCAACAACGTAGGTTACAATTACATTAGCATGGCCAATTATTCAAATTAGGCGATGACATCATTTAGTGACTTCTAGCGACTTTTAGGACAACCAATAGCGATTTTCCCTACTGAGGAGTTGGCAACACTGAAGACAGGTTCAACCGTCTGTTTGTTGAAAAATAGTAACGCAACCGCTCCGCATTTTCTTGGTAGAAACGGTAACGGCGTTGTAACGATAGGAATAGTAATTAGTTAGATTACTTGTTACTGAAAAAGGTAACGCAGTTAGTAACGCCGTTGCTTGTAACGCCGTTGCTTGTAACGCCATTTCAAGACGGTTACAAGAAGGATCTCAGTGCCTTTAAACTTTAATGCTAAGAGAACCATCTCACCCTCAATGTCACAAAAACAGAAGAGATGATAGTGGAATTCTGGAGGTGTAGTAAAGCACATACCCACATCACCATCAACGGCGCTGCTGTAGAAAGAGTGAATAATTTCCGTTTCCTAGCTGTACATCTGGCAGAGGATCTCAAATGGTCAGTTCACACGAACAACATACCCCTTCATAGACGGCGCAGTGTGACAAGAGTGACAAACCGCGCTAGCCGTTAAACTGCGCTACCTGTGAAACTGCGCTGCCTGTGAAAATGCCAGTTAAACCACGCAGGCAGCACAGTCTGGTGGGTGTGACGGGCAGTGTGACGGGCAGTGTGACGGGCAGTGTGACGGCAGCGCGTTTCTAATCTGTGTGACTGATGTGACGTCATACAACCTTCGCAGGCAGCAGCGAGGTGCGACTGGTGTGACGGCAGCGCGGTGTGGCCAGTGTGGCGTGGTGTAACGTCAAGCAGCCTTCGTAGACGGCAGCGTGGTGTTACGTCAGGGGTGTATATTGAACTCTACACCTACGACTGCACGGCAACTAGTATCTCCAATTTCATTGTGAAGTTTGCGGACGATACAACAGTGGTGGGTTTAATACCCTGGTGTGACCGATGTGACGGCAGCAAGATGTGACCTGTGTATCCGATGTCACTGGTGTGACGTTACGCAGCCTTTGTAGACGGAAGTGTGGTGTTACGTCAGAGGTGTATACTTTCATGTACTCACACTACACCTACGACTGCACGGCCACTAGTATCTCCAATTTCAATGTGAAGTTGGCGGACAATACAACAGTGGTGGGTCTTATCACCAAAGGTGAAACCCGGATGTGACGGCAGCACGGTGCGACCTGTGTGACCGGTGTGGCGCGGTGTAACATCATGCAGCCTTCACAGACGGCAGCGTGGTGTTACGTCAGGGGTGTATACTGAACTCTCATGTACTCACTCTACACCTTTGACTTCACGGCCACTAGTATCTCCAATTTCATTTTGATGTTTGCGGATGACACAATAGTGAGGGTGATGTTACAAGAAGGATCTCAGTGCCTTTAAACTTTAATGCGAACCATCTCACCCTCAATGTCAGAAAAACAGAAGAGATGACGGTGGACTTCTGGAGGTGTAGTAAAGCACATACCCCGATTACCATCAACGGCGCTGCTGTGGAAAGAGTGAATCGCTTCCGTTTCCTAGCCGTACATCTGGCGGAGAATCTCAAATGGTCAGTTCACACAAAAAACATACTTCCATACCCTTCAATGACAGCGCAGTGTGACAAACCACGCTAGCCGTGAAACTGTGGTACCCGTGAAATCTTGCTGCCCGTTAAACCGCGCTACCCGATAAACCGCGCTACCCGTGAAACCGCGCTACCCGATAAACCGCGCTACCCGATAAACCGCACTACCCGATAAACCGCGCTACCCGTGAAACCGCGCTACTCGATAAACCGCGCTACCCGATAAACCGCGCTACCTGTGAAACCTTGCTGCCCGTGAAACCGCGCTACCCATTAAACCACGCTGCCAGTTAAGCCACGCAGGCAGCACGGTGTGATGGGTGTGACGGGCAGTGTGATGGCAGCGCAGTGTGACTTGTGTGACTGGTGTGACCTGTGTGGCCAGTGTGGCGTGGTGTAACATCATGCAGCCTTCGCAGACGGCAGCGTGGCGTTACGTCAGGGGTGTATATTGAACTCTAATGTACTCACTCTACACCTACGACTGCACGGCCACTAGTATCTCCTATTTCATCTTGAAGTTTGTGCATGAGACAATAGTGGTGGGCATTGTTGAGCAAGTTACTTTGAAAAAGTAATTTATTTTAGTTACTAGTTACTTCTTCAAAAAAGTAACTGAGTTACAAGATTCTAAAAGTAATTAATTACTTGAAAAGTAACTATTGCATTACTTAGGAAAAAAATTAACCCTTTGGGGTCCAGGGTGTAATTGGCCATTTTTCACTACATTTGGTTTCACCTCATTTCACTGTTAAAAACTATTTACTTTACCCTGTTTGGTATCATTCTTTTCAGCACAACCTCACGTGTCTGAATTTATATTTATATTTTCATTTTGACATACTGTATTAACACAATTGATCTAAAATCAGACGAAAAACCACAAACATGTTTACTGAATCATATTTCATGACTTTAAATGCAAATATAAGATGCCACACAAATTATTTGTGCCACTCCAAAAAAAATAATTTCTGTCCACTATAATGGAGAACATCACAAGCCTGACACCTGCAGAAAACTATCTACAACACTACACACTAACTACACAAGACAACACATTAACTACACACTCCAAAGATGCTCTCTCTCTCTTTTTCTGCTCTCTCTCTCTCACTGTCACTCCTAAAACTTACCCCTCTTTCTAAACAACCAAATGTCATGTTGCCATATCATTTTTTGATTGGTCGACATGGTGCATTTTTCCACCAACATGAAAGGGGTGGGTTTTTTTTGTTTGTTTGTTTGTTTGGTGTTTTTTGGTCATAGCAGAGAGTGCTTGCTAGTGCTGTCCTTACACAGTAAACATGACGAAAATATTGAGGAAAAACACTACATATATATTGTTTATCATGACTCTGGTTTTATGTGGCCTATCAACACAATTAAAATACTGGTTTAAATATCACCTTGTTGCTTTGTCATCCTGAAGTGGTCATGTGATTGGCTTACCACGACTACTTTATTCTTCCTCAGGCAAACAGCAACACTCATGCCATTGTTTTGCCCCCCTAGTTCCAGGTGTTGTGCTAGAAAGTGATCGTCTGGCAGAAAGTGATTGCCGTCCGCGGGAGCTACTTAAAGCTGTAGCGCCCAGATTATGTAGAGCTACTTCTGTGCAACTGATATAAGGTGCAGTAAGCTGAAGACAGCCAGTGTTGCCAACTTAGCGACTTTGTCGCTATATTTAGCGAGTTTTCAGACCCTCTTAGCGACTTTTTTTTCTAAAAAGCTACAAATCTGGCGACACTTTCTGGTGTTATTGGAGACTTATTTATGTCGAATTTTTGATGTGAAAGCGCGTATCGCTCTTACTCTCAACAAGCAGCGGTGCTTTGGCACGGTGCACCTCACCCGTGCCAAAGCGCTCACGGGCAGAGGATAGTCCTCCCCCAGCTGCTATCAGGGCAGGAGATGTTCACACCTATGGGTCCAAACTGCAAATGAATCGCGCATGACTGAAGCCGCTGCTCCTGCACTGACTGTAACGCAGTCAGATCTTATTTTACTGTTATGCTGTTTTGTGGATCACAACTTTTAAAACTACTAATAAACACACACACAAAGTAACTCTCCCAGAGTGCCAATTTCGGGTCACTTTTGTCGGTCCAAGCCCGGGTAAAGGATCAGGGTTGGAATTGTGACATTAAAAAACAATAATTGCTAAAAGAAATTTAATTTGTAGTTCTAATTCTAAATGCATTTAGGACGTTTTTTTACTCACTTTATGTCTCTTCCACGATGTTATTTCTCTCTCCAACAACGTAGGTTACAATTACATTAGCATGGCCAATTATTCAAATTAGGCGATGACATCATTTAGTGACTTCTAGCGACTTTTAGGACAACCAATAGCGATTTTCCCTACTGAGGACTTGGCAACACTGAAGACAGGTTCAACCGTCTGTTTGTTGAAAAATAGTAATGCAACCGCTCCGCATTTTCTTGGTAGAAACGGTAACGGCGTTGTAACGATAGGAATAGTAATTAGTTAGATTACTTGTTACTGAAAAAGGTAATGCAGTTAGTAACGCCGTTGCTTGTAACGCCGTTGCTTGTAACGCCATTTCAAGACGGTTACAAGAAGGATCTCAGTGCCTTTAAACTTTAATGCTAAGAGAACCATCTCACCCTCAATGTCACAAAAACAGAAGAGATGATAGTGGACTTCTGGAGGTGTAGTAAAGCACATACCCACATCACCATCAACGGCGCTGCTGTAGAAAGAGTGAATAATTTCCGTTTCCTAGCTGTACATCTGGCAGAGGATCTCAAATGGTCAGTTCACACGAACAACATACCCCTTCATAGACGGCGCAGTGTGACGAGAGTGACAAACCGCGCTAGCCGTTAAACTGCGCTACCTGTGAAACTGCGCTGCCTGTGAAAATGCCAGTTAAACCACGCAGGCAGCACAGTCTGGTGGGTGTGACGGGCAGTGTGACGGCAGCGCGTTTCTAATCTGTCTGACTGATGTGACGTCATACATCCTTGGCAGGCAGCAGCGAGGTGCGACTGGTGTGACGGCAGCGCGGTGTGGCCAGTGTGGCGTGGTGTAACGTCAAGCAGCCTTCGTAGACGGCAGCGTGGTGTTACGTCAGGGGTGTATATTGAACTCTACACCTACGACTGCACGGCAACTGGTATCTCCAATTTCATTGTGAAGTTTGCGGACGATACAACAGTGGTGGGTTTAATACCCCGGTGTGACCGATGTGACGGCAGCAAGATGTGACCTGTGTATCCGATGTCACTGGTGTGACGTTACGCAGCCTTTGTAGACGGAAGTGTGGTGTTACGTCAGAGGTGTATACTTTCATGTACTCACACTACACCTACGACTGCACGGCCACTAGTATCTCCAATTTCAATGTGAAGTTGGCGGACAATACAACAGTGGTGGGTCTTATCACCAAAGGTGAAACCCGGATGTGACGGCAGCACGGTGCGACCTGTGTGACCGGTGTGGCGCGGTGTAACATCATGCAGCCTTCACAGACGGCAGCGTGGTGTTACGTCAGGGGTGTATACTGAACTCTCATGTACTCACTCTACACCTTTGACTTCACAGCCACTAGTATCTCCAATTTCATTTTGATGTTTGCGGATGACACAATAGTGAGGGTGATGTTACAAGAAGGATCTCAGTGCCTTTAAACTTTAATGCGAACCATCTCACCCTCAATGTCAGAAAAACAGAAGAGATGATAGTGGACTTCTGGAGGTGTAGTAAAGCACATACCCCGATTACCATCAACGGCGCTGCTGTGGAAAGAGTGAATCGCTTCCGTTTCCTAGCCGTACATCTGGCGGAGAATCTCAAATGGTCAGTTCACACAAAAAACATACTTCCATACCCTTCAATGACAGCGCAGTGTGACAAACCACGCTAGCCGTGAAACTGTGGTACCCGTGAAATCTTGCTGCCCGTTAAACCGCGCTACCCGTGAAACCGCGCTACCCGATAAACCGCGCACCCGATAAACCGCGCTACCCGATAAACCGCGCTACCCGTGAAACCGCGCTACCCGATAAACCGCGCTACCCGATAAACCGCGCTACCCGATAAACCGCGCTACCCGTGAAACCGTGCTACCCGTTAAACCGCGCTACCCGTTAAACCGCGCTACCCGTTAAACCGCGCTACCCATTAAACCACGCTGCCAGTTAAGCCACGCAGGCAGCACGGTGTGATGGGTGTGACGGGCAGTGTGATGGCAGCGCAGTGTGACTTGTGTGACTGGTGTGACCTGTGTGGCCAGTGTGGCGTGGTGTAACATCATGCAGCCTTCGCAGACGGCAGCGTGGCGTTACGTCAGGGGTGTATATTGAACTCTAATGTACTCACTCTACACCTACGACTGCACGGCCACTAGTATCTCCTATTTCATCTTGAAGTTTGTGCATGAGACAATAGTGGTGGGCATTGTTGAGCAAGTTACTTTGAAAAAGTAATTTATTTTAGTTACTAGTTACTTCTTCAAAAAAGTAACTGAGTTACAAGATTCTAAAAGTAATTAATTACTTGAAAAGTAACTATTGCATTACTTAGGAAAAAAATTAACCCTTTGGGGTCCAGGGTGTAATTGGCCATTTTTCACTACATTTGGTTTCACCTCATTTCACTGTTAAAAACTATTTACTTTACCCTGTTTGGTATCATTCTTTTCAGCACAACCTCACGTGTCTGAATTTATATTTATATTTTCATTTTGACATACTGTATTAACACAATTGATCTAAAATCAGACGAAAAACCACAAACATGTTTACTGAATCATATTTCATGACTTTAAATGCAAATATAAGATGCCACACAAATTATTTGTGCCACTCCAAAAAAAATAATTTCTGTCCACTATAAAGGAGAACATCACAAGCCTGACACCTGCAGAAAACTATCTACAACACTACACACTAACTACACAAGACAACACATTAACTACACACTCCAAAGATGCTCTCTCTCTCTTTTTCTGCTCTCTCTCTCTCACTGTCACTCCTAAAACTTACCCCTCTTTCTAAACAACCAAATGTCATGTTGCCATATCATTTTTTGATTGGTCGACATGGTGCATTTTTCCACCAACATGAAAGGGGTGGGTTTTTTTTGTTTGTTTGTTTGTTTGGTGTTTTTTGGTCATAGCAGAGAGTGCTTGCTAGTGCTGTCCTTACACAGTAAACATGACGAAAATATTGAGGAAAAACACTACATATATATTGTTTATCATGACTCTGGTTTTATGTGGCCTATCAACACAATTAAAATACTGGTTTAAATATCACCTTGTTGCTTTGTCATCCTGAAGTGGTCATGTGATTGGCTTACCACGACTACTTTATTCTTCCTCAGGCAAACAGCAACACTCATGCCATTGTTTTGCCCCCCTAGTTCCAGGTGTTGTGCTAGAAAGTGATCGTCTGGCAGAAAGTGATTGCCGTCCGCGGGAGCTACTTAAAGCTGTAGCGCCCAGATTATGTAGAGCTACTTCTGTGCAACTGATATAAGGTGCAGTAAGCTGAAGACAGCCAGTGTTGCCAACTTAGCGACTTTGTCGCTATATTTAGCGAGTTTTCAGACCCTCTTAGCGACTTTTTTTTCTAAAAAGCTACAAATCTGGCGACACTTTCTGGTGTTATTGAAGACTTATTTATGTCGAATTTTTGATGTGAAAGCGCGTATCGCTCTTACTCTCAACAAGCAGCGGTGCTTTGGCACGGTGCACCTCACCCGTGCCAAAGCGCTCACGGGCAGAGGATAGTCCTCCCCCAGCTGCTATCAGGGCAGGAGATGTTCACACCTATGGGTCCAAACTGCAAATGAATCGCGCATGAGTGAAGCCGCTGCTCCCGCACTGACTGTAACGCAGTCAGATCTTATTTTACTGTTATGCTGTTTTGTGGATCACAACTTTTAAAACTACTAATAAACACACACACACACACACACACACACACACACAAAGTAACTCTCCCAGAGTGCCAATTTCGGGTCACTTTTGTCGGTCCAAGCCCGGGTAAAGGATCAGGGTTGGAATTGTGACATTAAAAAACAATAATTGCTAAAAGAAATTTAATTTGTAGTTCTAATTCTAAATGCATTTAGGACGTTTTTTTACTCACTTTATGTCTCTTCCACGATGTTATTTCTCTCTCCAACAACGTAGGTTACGATTACATTAGCATGGCCAATTATTCAAATTAGGCGATGACATCATTTAGTGACTTCTAGCGACTTTTAGGACAACCAATAGCGATTTTCCCTACTGAGGAGTTGGCAACACTGAAGACAGGTTCAACCGTCTGTTTGTTGAAAAATAGTAACGCAACCGCTCCGCATTTTCTTGGTAGAAACGGTAACGGCGTTGTAACGATAGGAATAGTAATTAGTTAGATTACTTGTTACTGAAAAAGGTAACGCAGTTAGTAACGCCGTTGCTTGTAACGCCGTTGCTTGTAACGCCATTGCTTGTAACGCCATTTCAAGACGGTTACAAGAAGGATCTCAGTGCCTTTAAACTTTAATGCTAAGAGAACCATCTCACCCTCAATGTCACAAAAACAGAAGAGATGATAGTGGACTTCTGGAGGTGTAGTAAAGCACATACCCACATCACCATCAACGGCGCTGCTGTAGAAAGAGTGAATAATTTCCGTTTCCTAGCTGTACATCTGGCAGAGGATCTCAAATGGTCAGTTCACACGAACAACATACCCCTTCATAGACGGCGCAGTGTGACGAGAGTGACAAACCGCGCTAGCCGTTAAACTGCGCTACCTGTGAAACTGCGCTGCCTGTGAAAATGCCAGTTAAACCACGCAGGCAGCACAGTCTGGTGGGTGTGACGGGCAGTGTGACGGCAGCGCGTTTCTAATCTGTCTGACTGATGTGACGTCATACATCCTTGGCAGGCAGCAGCGAGGTGCGACTGGTGTGACGGCAGCGCGGTGTGGCCAGTGTGGCGTGGTGTAACGTCAAGCAGCCTTCGTAGACGGCAGCGTGGTGTTACGTCAGGGGTGTATATTGAACTCTACACCTACGACTGCATGGCAACTAGTATCTCCAATTTCATTGTGAAGTTTGCGGACGATACAACAGTGGTGGGTTTAATACCCCGGTGTGACCGATGTGACGGCAGCAAGATGTGACCTGTGTATCCGATGTCACTGGTGTGACGTTACGCAGCCTTTGTAGACGGAAGTGTGGTGTTAGGTCAGAGGTGTATACTTTCATGTACTCACACTACACCTACGACTGCACGGCCACTAGTATCTCCAATTTCAATGTGAAGTTGGCGGACAATAAAACAGTGGTGGGTCTTATCACCAAAGGTGAAACCCGGATGTGACGGCAGCACGGTGCGACCTGTGTGACCGGTGTGGCGTGGTGTAACATCATGCAGCCTTCACAGACGGCAGCGTGGTGTTACGTCAGGGGTGTATACTGAACTCTCATGTACTCACTCTACACCTTTGACTTCACGGCCACTAGTATCTCCAATTTCATTTTGATGTTTGCGGATGACACAATAGTGAGGGTGATGTTACAAGAAGGATCTCAGTGCCTTTAAACTTTAATGCGAACCATCTCACCCTCAATGTCAGAAAAACAGAAGAGATGACGGTGGACTTCAGGAGGTGTAGTAAAGCACATACCCCAATTACCATCAACGGCGCTGCTGTGGAAAGAGTGAATCGCTTCCGTTTCCTGTGGTACCCGCGAAATCTTGCTGCCCGTTAAACTGCGCTACCCGTGAAACCGCGCTACCCGATAAACCTCGCTACCCGATAAACCGCACTACCCGTGAAACCGCGCTACCCGATAAACCGCGCTACCCGTTAAACCGCGCTACCCGTTAAACCGCGCTGCCAGTTAAGCCACTCAGGCAGCACGGTGTGATGGGTGTGACGGGCAGTGTGACGGCAGCGCGGTGTGACTTGTGTGACTGGTGTGACCTGTGTGGCCAGTGTGGCGTGGTGTAACATCATGCAGCCTTCGCAGACGGCAGCGTGGCGTTACGTCAGGGGTGTATTTTGAACTCTAATGTACTCACTCTACACCTACGACTGCACGGCCACTAGTATCTCCTATTTCATCTTGAAGTTTGTGCATGAGACAATAGTGGTGGGCATTGTTGAGCAAGTTACTTTGAAAAAGTAATTTATTTTAGTTACTAGTTACTTCTTCAAAAAAGTAACTGAGTTAGTAACTGAGTTACAAGATTCTAAAAGTAATTAATTACTTGAAAAGTAACTATTGCATTACTTAGGAAAAAAATTAACCCTTTGGGGTCCAGGGTGTAATTGGCCATTTTTCACTACATTTGGTTTTACCTCATTTCACCGTTAAAAACTATTTACTTTACCCTGTTTGGTATCATTCTTTTCAGCACAACCTCACGTGTCTGAATTTATATTTATATTTTCATTTTGACATACTGTATTAACACAATTGATCTAAAATCAGACGAAAAACCACAAACATGTTTACTGAATCATATTTCATGACTTTAAATGCAAATATAAGATTCCACACAAATTATTTGTGCCACGCCAAAAAAAATAATTTCTGTCCACTATAAAGGAGAACATCACAAGCCTGACACCTGCAGAAAACTATCTACAACACTACACACTAACTACACAAGACAACACATTAACTACACACTCCAAAGATGCTAAACATCACAAATCTCTCACATCTCAAAACTTGCTCTCTCTCTCTTTTTCTGCTCTCTCTCTCTCACTGTCACTCCTAAAACTTCCCCGTCTTTCTAAACAACCAAATGTCATGTTGCCATATCATTTTTTGATTGGTCGACATGGTGCATTTTTCCACCAACATGAAAGGGGTGGGGTTTTTTTTGTTTGTTTGTTTGTTTGGTGTTTTTTGGTCATAGCAGAGAGTAGCGAAAGATCGCGGGGGGTTGAAAACGATGTGTCGGCTCAGATATTTGAAGTTTATGTAACCCTGGTTAACATAACTGCCAATAAATAAAAGCCTGTTAGTAAAAACAGTCATAAGAAATATATCACAGGTGATAAATAAATAGATCATAATGGTTAGAAAATTCATTAAAAACATCAGCAATGATATAATTCATGTTATAGGATTTCATTTGTGTTTAAAAACATGTTAAAAGAGTACAAAACTTGCTAATTCATGGTGTTTTATGTTAATTCAGGTAAAATGGCTAAAATATGTGTTGAGACTCTTATTGTGAAAGGGCACGCTGCAGCGTGACTCCTGTGATAGCCACACCCAATCGGGTTGTTCATTCTTTTTGATGCTAGAGAGGGAGAAATGCAGACAGTCCTTGCGGAGCTGCTGCCTAAACGAGTGAAAAAAGATTAAAAACGAGCCAGAAATCTACATAAAGTCATTTTTGTACTCTGGAGAATATATTTTTTGTTTTTCCGACCTGTCCTTGCCTCGGTGACGTTGTGAACATAACCGAACGGGACTTGGTGAGTTTAGAAATTGTATTTTATTTCATGCAAGAAATGTTTTGTTGTATTATATTGCTCATTTCATGCAAACGGAGAGCCAAGGTAGCAGATTTATGTTGTTTTATGTTAAACACGGTGGATTCGTGCTTAACCGACACACAGGCTGTACTTCAAAGGCCTTTGACGGTGTTTCAGCGCGCCATTTTGGCGTCACCTCATTCACGGCTAAATAAGCTGGAAAAATGGACTTTTACTGTTATTTAAGAGCTACCCTTGTGTTATTTTCGAATGTTTATGCACTTTATTTTGTTGTTATGGTAGGCCATTAAGGTTTGGATCGGGAAATGCCGAGCTAGAATCGGAGTTTGATCCGCTGAGCGAGAAACAAGATGGCGAGCCACCCACGGACCCATTGAACTGTACCGAGCAGGAAAAGGGAAAACGCCCCCTGCTGGACGTTGAGCTCTTTCGCTGAAAAACTGGTAGGATTAATCCATACACCTCTGCAAAAGAACAGCGGACTTTCAAAGCACTGGATAATCATTTGGAGTAATTCCAGGATTAATAGTTAAAGGACACAGAGACAACTTTCTTTTGTTTATTTGTTTGTTTAAGGGGATTATTCAGCCTTTTGCTGAATTGTTTTTAGTTTTTACATGTTTTTGTAAATTATTTTGGTCAACCTCACATTTTAATGCTCTAATAGTGTTAATGGAAATGTAAATAAGTTTGTTGGGTTAAAACAAAATAAGAACTGGTTGAGATTGAAAGGTGAACCTAGACCAAGATTAAATTAAATCTTGGGCCTAAAGAACTGAACTTGATTTAAAATAACACAGTGTTAATGCAAATAGATCAAAGGATAAACTTGAACTTAGAACTTGAAATAAATAAGACAATAACCTAGGTTGAAAATAACATCCTTTTAAAGCCAAATAAAAGGTTTTGAGATAAATAGGATAAACTAACAGAATATACTGAACAAAAAGGGGAAAGAAAATATCTTGTTTTCCTTAAATGTGTGATGTTGGATGTTTTATGTGATGTGTGTTAACTGTCTATTCTCTGTCTTCACAAAATAACAAGCCGGCAATTTAAACGTATTTTCTGGTCTGTGGTCTTTATTACATGCTACACTCATTACTACTCTAGTAGTCGAACCTAACTGGTCCTAGTATACTGTAACGACTCCAGAAGTGTTACAGAAGTGGCGAGCCAGCCAGGAGTAGTAATTGATTCCTCAAGCTTGTTTTCCTGACCCAGACCTCAAAAATAGGCCAAGTCCAGCAAAATGGAAATAGTTGACAGAGAGAATGTTAAAATCCCAAACTCAGTTATTGTTAGTGGGATTACAGGCACAGACGCTGATGAAGCTTTAAAAGACTTTTTAAACAGATATGGTCAAACAGCGAGAACTCTGAAGATAGATGACCCTAAGTCTTCTTACCACAAAAATGCTATTGTAGAGTATGAGAGTGGAGCTGCTCTGTCGACACTTGAACCCTTACTACCCTACACACTTGAATGTCCGAATGAAGTCACTTATCAGATACGAGCCCTGTCACCTGAGTACATCGCAGCTGTTACCAACGTCGCCACCAACAGTTTTTTCAATGAACTGCAAAGCATTGCTAGACTTAGTGGCAAATCTTTTGAAACTGTTCTGCATGAACACCTTTCCCAATGTGCTCAGTCAGTCACACACAGCACAGAAGCAACTATCCCAGACTTACAAAGTGAACCAACAACCCAAGTACAAGCAAATGACCAACCTATCCAAAGTGAAACTGCAGAACCAATCAAAGCTAGCGAACGCATCAGCGATTCTGAGTCAGTCAACCAGACACAACCAGATCTACAAGCTACCATTCCACAGAGCTTTATAACACACCCTGATGTGCAAAAGGTTGTAGTAGAGCACATAGTGCGAAGTGAAGCTCTTGTCTCACCAGTGAGCGCCTCTTTCCGCCTCAGAAATTTTTCGGGCAAACTGCCCTGTCCTAGTCATGAGGTGGACTTTGATACATGGCGCCACAGTGTAGAGCTCATACTTCAAGATCCCAATCTGTCTGACTTGCAACGCTCGCGGAAAATCTTAGACAGTCTTGTACCGCCTGCTGCCAACGTGGTGAAACCTCTGGGCCCTGAAGCCTTGCCTTCAGCTTATCTTGAACTACTCCATTCAGCTTTTGGCACTGTGGAGGATGGCGATGAGCTTTTCGCCAAATTCCTCAACACATTACAAGATGCAGGTGAAAAGCCTTCACACTACCTCCATCGCTTGCAAACAGCTCTCTCAAAAGCTCTGAAAAGAGGTGGTGTCGTAGCTGGTGAAGCGGACCGGCACCTTCTGCGTCAATTCTGTCGGGGGTGTTGGGATAATGCCTTGTTAACAGATCTTCAGCTCGAAAAGAAAAAAGATAAACCCCCCTCATTCACCGAGCTGCTGCTACAGTTGAGAGTAGAAGAGGACAAGCATACTGCAAAAGAAAGCCGAATGAAAAAACATTTTGCTGCCACCAGACCAAAAGTAGCCTCTCACTCTATTGCTGCAAATGCTGACTTTCCTGCGCTCACCATGCAAAACGATCTTACTGAAATGCGAACACAAATAACTGCACTGCAGAGTGAACTGACAAGATTGAAACCCCAGAAAGTAGACCCACCAGTAGATGCTCAAAAAGATCTGGTCACAGAACTAAAGGCACAAATCAGTCAGCTTCAAAGCCATCTCGCAACATTAACCCTGAACCCTCCTAGGAAAAAGTCTAACCCTCCGAAAGCTAATGCTAAGACCAACTCTAAAGTACCAGAACGAACCCCTTTGACACCCCAAGCTGCGAAGAGTAGGCCCAGGCCTGGTTACTGTTTCCAGTGTGGCGAAGACGGCCATATTGCTTCTGTATGCCCAAATGACCCAAACCCGTCTTTAGTCACTGACAAAAGGAAACAGTTGAAGGAAAAACAGTTACTGTGGGATAGACAAAACAAGCAAACACAGCCTTTAAACTAAAGGGAGCCCTCATTGCGGGACAAATGGGTGCTGCGGGACAAATGGGTGCTACGGATAAAACTAGTCCCACTGAACCTTCACATAAACCCGGAAAACGATTCTCAAACAATAAATCAGCCACTGCGAAACTACCCAAGGGTCTAATTGGAGCTAAGTACACTGCTCAAGTAAAAATCAATGATCAAGCTTGCAACTGCCTTCTTGATACCGGATCGCAAGTGACTACAGTGTCCCAATCGTTCTATGAAAACAATCTAGCAGACCTTGAAATCCATCCAATACAGGACCTGCTAGAAGTCGAAGCTGCAAATGGTCAGAATGTCCCATATTCAGGCTATATTTGTGTCGACATTACCTTTCCAAAGAACTGTTTTGGTACTGAACTTACCGTGTCTTCTCTTTCATTAATTGTTCCAGACACACGCTCTAGTGTTCAGTCTTCTCTCTTAATTGGCACTAACACTCTTGACCTTGTCTTTGAAAGCCTCTCCTTGGCTGATACAGACCTCAGTATCCTGCCTTATGGTTATAGAGTAGTGCTGAGCGTGTTACAACAAAGACACAAGCAAAAAGAGGACGACAGCTTCGGTCTTGTCACTCTGTCAGGGAAAGAGCCTGAAGTCATTCCTGCAGGCCAAAGTCGAGTGTTAGAGGGTTTAGTCCACGCAAAAACTGAACACTCAGGCAAGTGGGTAGTAGTCGAGACCCCCTCTACATCCTCCTTGCCAGGTGGTGTCTTGGTCACCAACTGTCTACTTACCCTTGCTGAGAAACCCTCACAAAAGCTTCCAGTGGTCCTGCGAAATGAAAGTAAGCATGACATAGTTATCCCTGCGAAAAGTGTCATTGCTGAAATGCATGCTATTCAAGAGATCATACCAAACAGTCAGATCACAGAGCAGTCCAAACAAACTCCCAGCTCGAACCCTGCTGAGCTTAATCTTAACTTTGCTGATTCTCCAGTCCCTGCTGAATGGAAAGAACGAATCACACAAAAGTTAAGTGCTATGTCGGAGGTTTTTGCGCTACACGATACAGACTTTGGTTGCACTAACAAAGTAAAACACCAAATCAAACTGAGCGATGAAACCCCCTTTAAGCACAGACCCCGTCCCGTACGACCACAAGATCTTGACGCCGTACGGAGGCATTTGCAGGAGCTAAGCGATGCAGGTGTCATTCGCGAATCCGAGTCGCCATTTTCCTCACCGATAGTGGTGGTAAGGAAGAAGAATGGAGACGTACGACTCTGTGTAGATTACCGTAAGTTGAATCTGAACACCATCAAAGACGCCTACGCGCTTCCTAACTTGGAAGAAGCGTTCTCCGCCTTAACAGGATCGAAATGGTTCTCTGTCCTTGACCTCAAAAGCGGGTACTACCAGATTGAGGTTGATGAGGCAGATAAGCACAAAACAGCCTTCGTATGTCCGATGGGGTTCTTCGAGTTCAACCGGATGCCCCAAGGTATAACAAACGCTCCCAGCACATTTCAAAGGCTGATGGAGAAATGTATGGGCGACATCAACCTTAAGGAAGTCCTGGTCTATCTAGACGACCTTATAGTTTACTCCGAAACCCTCGAACAACATGAGACCCGCCTTCTCCACGTGCTTAATCGTCTCAAAGAATACGGTCTGAAGCTGTCGCCTGAAAAATGTATGTTTTTTCAGACGTCAGTTCGGTACTTAGGGCACATTGTCTCCCAAAACGGTGTAGAAACAGACCCCGAAAAAGTAGCAGCGTTAAAAACATGGCCAAGTCCCAAGAACTTGAAAGAACTCCGCTCCTTCTTAGGGTTTGCAGGGTATTATAGGCGGTTTATTAAGGACTTTTCTAAGATCGTAAAACCCCTTACCAATCTAACTGCCGGATACCCCCCACTGCGGAAAAGCAATAGCTCGAAGTCCAACTACGTCCAATACTTTCAGCCAAAAGCTCCTTTCGGGGAGAGATGGACAGAGAGTTGTCAGAAAGCGTTTGAGACGATTGTAGACAAATTGACTTCTGCCCCAATTTTAGGCTTTGCCGATCCCAAGTTGCCTTACGTATTACACACAGATGCAAGCACAATTGGGTTAGGGGCAGCTCTTTATCAAGAGCAGGAGGGAGAGTTGCGAGTAATTGCATACGCAAGTAGAGGACTATCAAAAAGTGAAAGCCGTTATCCTGCTCATAAGCTTGAGTTTCTTGCACTCAAATGGGCTGTAACGGAAAAGTTTTGTGATTACTTGTATGGCAGTCCTTTCACAGTAATAACTGACAGTAACCCTCTAACTTACATTTTGACCACCGCTAAGTTAGACGCGACGAGCTATCGCTGGTTGTCCGCCCTGTCCTCTTTCGAGTTCCAGCTTAGGTACAGAGCAGGCAAACAAAACATGGACGCAGATGGCCTATCTCGTCGTCCGCATCTCGAGCCATTAAATGACCTTGTCTCCCTGAAGGAACAGGAGCGGATCCGTCAGTTTGTGCAACACCACTTGCCTGGCACCGATCCTTTCACTCACGTTCCCACTCAAGCTGTCAGTGCAATCTGTGAGAAACATCTAGTCCTCCAGTCTCTTGACACAGACCATGCTCTCGCCTGCCCACTCGTAACTTCACTGTCTATGTCCGTTGATGCTGTTCCCGACAGTTTCGACCAGTGTGATCCTTTTCTTGTCATTCCAAGCTTGTCAGAAGAAGAGATAAGACAAAGTCAAACAAACGATCCTGCTATCAGTGAAATCATACACCAGCTTGAAACAGGTGAAACATCTCCTCCTACTGTACGCAACGAGATCCCACAACTTAGCATCCTTCTGCGTGAGTTAAACAAACTTGAGTTGCAGAACGGGATTTTGTACAGAAAAAGGCAAGTAGGTGAAGAGACCCAGTACCAGCTGGTTCTTCCTGAAAGTCTAAGATCTATGGTTTTCAAAAGCCTTCACGATGACATGGGTCATTTTGGTCTTGACCGGACCCTTGATTTAACCAGAACCAGATTTTTCTGGCCAAAAATGGCCTCAGACATAGAGCAAAAGATCAAAAGCTGTAGCAGGTGTGTTTGCAGAAAGACCCTGCCAGAGAGGGCAGCGGCCCTAGTAAACATTCAAGTCACCAGACCTCTAGAGTTGGTGTGTATTGATTTCTTGACGATTGAACCAGATCGCAGCAACACTAAAGATGTCTTAGTTATTACAGATTTCTTTACGAAATATGCTGTAGCAATGACAACTCCCAACCAAAAGGCTAAAACTGTAGCCAAGGCCCTGTGGGAAAACTTTATAATCCACTACGGTTTTCCCGAGAAGTTGCATAGCGATCAGGGAGCAGACTTTGAGTCAAAAACTATCAAAGAGTTATGCGACCTAGCTGGGATTCAAAAGGTCAGAACTTCGCCTTACCATCCCAGGGGAAACCCTGTGGAGAGGTTTAATAGAACCCTGCTAAACATGTTGGGTACACTCAAAGACGAAGACAAGAAACATTGGCGTGACTTTGTTAAGCCACTCGTTCACGCGTATAACTGCACAAAACATGAAAGTACAGGGTTTACGCCGTACGAGTTAATGTTTGGCAGGCAGCCTAGGTTACCCATTGATCTTGCTTTCAATGTCCCCCTGAACCATCACCAGCAGCAATCTCACTCACAGTATGTTAAAGCCCTCAAATCTCACCTTCAGGAGAGCTACCAACTGGCTACCAAAAATGTAAGCAAAGTCGCTGAACGTAACAAAACTAGATATGACAAACATGTAACCGAATCTGTCTTAGGTGTCGGAGATCGCGTGCTTGTAAGGAATGTTCGGATTAGGGGAAAAAACAAATTGGCTGATAAGTGGGAGTCCATCGTCCACGTGGTTGTAAGTCAAAAAGACAACCTCCCAGTATACACAGTCAAACCCGAGCATCACCATGGTCCCACTAGAACTCTCCACAGAGACCTTTTGTTACCTTGTGGGTTTTTGCCAACTGCCCCTGAAAATCCTCCAGCAGTCCAAGTAAAGCCTCATCGGCCAAGCACACGTCAACACCCAACGACTGATCCCGATGAACCTGAACTTGAATATCACTCTGAGGAGGATAACTACCCTCTGTATTACCCTCCACCTCCTCCCAAAGAGATCTCAAGGTCGATTGAGGAATACGAAGTAGTCTTTCCTCCCAAGGCTAAGTCAAACCATGCTAATGAGCAACCCAAATCAGACAATTCTCAAGTCTCAGAAAGTGTGACAGTGCCTGATATTGCTCAAGAGCACATGGACATGACGGAAACTGTAAACTTACCTGATTGTGGAAACCTACCGGATATGGAAAACTTACCTGAAAATGACAAAATACCTGAAATGGAGAAACCACCTGAAATGGAAAACTTGCCTGAACCTGCAAAGGAAGGATCTCAAATAACGCAACAAAATGAAATGGACAATGCATCGGATTCAACGAAAACTAATGATGAGGAAGCAACTCAAACTCACGTGAATGGAACTGAACCTGTAAACAATGAAACTGAAAGAAATGACCTCGAAGCAGAGCAATCAGTCAGAAGATCATCCCGAGAGAGAACAAAGCCCAAGCACTTAACATACCCTCAATTAGGCAACCCTCTTGTTGGCATAGTTCAGTCTTTGTTCCAAAGTTTAAGTGAAGCTGTCACAGGCTCTATTGAAATCCATGATATCCAGGTAGTCTGATTTATGCCTTATGCAAAGGGGCTTGCATACATTTAAGAGGGGAGGGTGTAACCCTGGTTAACATAACTGCCAATAAATAAAAGCCTGTTAGTAAAAACAGTCATAAGAAATATATCACAGGTGATAAATAAATAGATCATAATGGTTAGAAAATTCATTAAAAACATCAGCAATGATATAATTCATGTTATAGGATTTCATTTGTGTTTAAAAACATGTTAAAAGAGTACAAAACTTGCTAATTCATGGTGTTTTATGTTAATTCAGGTAAAATGGCTAAAATATGTGTTGAGACTCTTATTGTGAAAGGGCACGCTGCAGCGTGACTCCTGTGATAGCCACACCCAATCGGGTTGTTCATTCTTTTTGATGCTAGAGAGGGAGAAATGCAGACAGTCCTTGCGGAGCTGCTGCCTAAACGAGTGAAAAAAGATTAAAAACGAGCCAGAAATCTACATAAAGTCATTTTTGTACTCTGGAGAATATATTTTTTGTTTTTCCGACCTGTCCTTGCCTCGGTGACGTTGTGAACATAACCGAACGGGACTTGGTGAGTTTAGAAATTGTATTTTATTTCATGCAAGAAATGTTTTGTTGTATTATATTGCTCATTTCATGCAAACGGAGAGCCAAGGTAGCAGATTTATGTTGTTTTATGTTAAACACGGTGGATTCGTGCTTAACCGACACACAGGCTGTACTTCAAAGGCCTTTGACGGTGTTTCAGCGCGCCATTTTGGCGTCACCTCATTCACGGCTAAATAAGCTGGAAAAATGGACTTTTACTGTTATTTAAGAGCTACCCTTGTGTTATTTTCGAATGTTTATGCACTTTATTTTGTTGTTATGGTAGGCCATTAAGGTTTGGATCGGGAAATGCCGAGCTAGAATCGGAGTTTGATCCGCTGAGCGAGAAACAAGATGGCGAGCCACCCACGGACCCATTGAACTGTACCGAGCAGGAAAAGGGAAAACGCCCCCTGCTGGACGTTGAGCTCTTTCGCTGAAAAACTGGTAGGATTAATCCATACACCTCTGCAAAAGAACAGCGGACTTTCAAAGCACTGGATAATCATTTGGAGTAATTCCAGGATTAATAGTTAAAGGACACAGAGACAACTTTCTTTTGTTTATTTGTTTGTTTAAGGGGATTATTCAGCCTTTTGCTGAATTGTTTTTAGTTTTTACATGTTTTTGTAAATTATTTTGGTCAACCTCACATTTTAATGCTCTAATAGTGTTAATGGAAATGTAAATAAGTTTGTTGGGTTAAAACAAAATAAGAACTGGTTGAGATTGAAAGGTGAACCTAGACCAAGATTAAATTAAATCTTGGGCCTAAAGAACTGAACTTGATTTAAAATAACACAGTGTTAATGCAAATAGATCAAAGGATAAACTTGAACTTAGAACTTGAAATAAATAAGACAATAACCTAGGTTGAAAATAACATCCTTTTAAAGCCAAATAAAAGGTTTTGAGATAAATAGGATAAACTAACAGAATATACTGAACAAAAAGGGGAAAGAAAATATCTTGTTTTCCTTAAATGTGTGATGTTGGATGTTTTATGTGATGTGTGTTAACTGTCTATTCTCTGTCTTCACAAAATAACAAGCCGGCAATTTAAACGTATTTTCTGGTCTGTGGTCTTTATTACATGCTACACTCATTACTACTCTAGTAGTCGAACCTAACTGGTCCTAGTATACTGTAACGACTCCAGAAGTGTTACATTTACACAGCTACATTCTTTTGTTTTTGTTTTTTTGCGACCCAGAAAGAGAAACAAGAGCAATATTAAAACTAAGTAGCTGCCGCCATTGTTGGAAACTGGAATTGGTTGGGCTGCGCTTTGAATCCTGCAATATGGTTTTTCAATTTTGTTGTCCTGGTGGAAAATCGGGAGAAATTCGGGAGAATGGTGGCTCCGGGAGATTTTCGGGAGGAGCACTGAAATTTGGTATTCTCACAGAAAAATCGGGAGGGTTGGCATGTATGGTTGTGGCAACATCACTAACCTTGTCAAACACCTCAGAGTAAATCATATCACAGAATATGACGAGCGTATGTTGAGGCGAACTGAAGAGGAGGACAGGGACAGATGCTGCTAGGGCGAGACAGGCGTCTCTCACGGAGTCCTTTAGTGCTGCAGGCAGGCAAGGTGTTCAAATAGCGCACAACTTCAGTTTTTTTTATTTCTATATGGTGAACTCTGCATTATTAAGTGATAAGAACAAGAAATCTGATGTCCTGTAATTATTATGATGCTATAATTTGAGATACAATAAATAAAATAAGTCTTTGTACAGAGTATCGGTATCGGATCAGTATCGTCAATACCACCCTGAATATTACTTGGTATCGGATCGGAAAGGAAATCAGTGGTATCGCACATCACTAGCAGAAAGTGATTGCCGTCCGCGGGAGCTACTTAAAGCTGTAGCGCCCAGATTATGTAGAGCTACTTCTGTGCAACTGATATAAGGTGCAGCAGGGGCGATTTTAGCCCATTTTTGGGGGTGCTTCAGCACCCCCAAAGATTTCTTACTTTTTTTGACAATATTTGTTGTTTGTGTGACACACTATTAAAAATATAAAAAGCATACAGTACTTAATTGAGACGGAACATTGTAACAGCAAAAGTTTAGATAACCCCTCCCAAAATGGTTTGTTCCAGCTCGGCTCTCCCTTGCTCTGCAGCGCCGTTGCTGTCAGAGCGATAGTGGCTGAGACGCAGCGGAGCGGAGGGGGAAGTGCCTGGCTTAAAACAGGACATATTAGCTGCATTTAACCTTCATTTACTCTTTATATAGTTGGTAGGAGTCAGACCATGTTTCTTTTTAGCTGAAAAACATTACACCAGGTAACCTGCAGTGTTGAAAATGTCTTTTCCGACGATGTTTGCTACCCTACAATCCGTCCTGCTCTGTAGTAAAATCAGTGATATTTGACCGTCCCGTTGCTCCCATTGAAATTTATACAGCCTATTTAAAATCTAAAACTTAACATTATCTTGCCTGCTGTTGTTACCACTGTCCTGTTTGAAATGTAATGAGAGAAACTGGTTATTTTGTCATATGTGCATGTGCCGATATTGAACCCAAGTTACTAACTAGCTAACTGACTGGATGCAGCCTCTCTGTACTGCATACTCACTATGAGCATCATTATGAGCATCATTCATTATTCTGCCGCAGTAATTAAGGTTAGGATATGGGTTTTTTTTTTTATTCCAATCCATTCTTCTTTTGCAGCATTTAAATAACCTTGATCAGATTTGATGGTTTTGCTACAGACTTTTCAAAAAAGTGTTTTGCTTTTCTTTCACAAATGTGGGGATTAAATTGTGTTAAAATGTACAAAACAGTGATGTCATCTTTTGTGACGAGGAACCAGGCACAGAGAGACTTGATGAATTTAAGAATCTTATGATTTAATAAAGAAATTTGCAGACTTGCACAGAGAGGCTTAAATTTTGATGACTGATAATGGAGATGAAGTCAGCAGACGATGAGGACAGGGAGGAACAGGGGTTTAAATGCACCAAGGAGACAGTCAGAGGGAACTCGGGACAACTGGAGACATTTAAGGATGCACGGACTGACAGAGACGGGGAAGACGTCTCATCGTGACGAGTAAAGTTTATCTTGCCTGGATGGGCAGCTCTCTGGGTGCTCAGCACCCCCAAAGCTCTGATCCTAGAATCGCCCCTGATTAAAACACATGAGAGAGATGCTGATTCATCACAGCCATAAATATGTTAAAAATGAAGATATTTCACTGTGTTCAGGTACCACATTTAGTGCTATATGAGGTATTTTAATAGAAAAGGCTGCGAGACAGAGATTGGATCTCAGTTTATTCATGTGTTGTGCGAATATCAAAAGTGAGGCTCAGTGTTTGTTGTTTAACTTTAACCTTACCTATTCCCTGCAATACAAATACACATTTGTTAGAAAGTCCTGTTTGTTATAACAGTAAGAATATGCTTACCTAGTTTTGCTATGTAGATTTGTAATTAATTTTATTTTTGGAAAAGGTTTGTAAAAGTGAATAGTTTGTTAACTTCTGGACCCTCCCAATAATTAAGGGATTAAGAGTAGTGATGGGATTTCCGGTTCTTTTTAGAGAACCGGCTCTTTCGGTTTGGCTCACTAAAAAGAGCCGGCTCTTCAGGTTGTTTTGTTGCTTTAATTAATTTATTATTAACAATTATTAACAACAATTGTTAATAATTGATCATTGGAGGTGAGCTTCCCTCCCTCCAGGACATCTACAGGAAGCGGTGCCTGAGGAAAGCGGGAAGGATCATCAAGGACTCAAGTCACCCCAGCCATAAACTGTTCAGACTACTTCCATCAGGAAGGAGGTTCTGCAGCATCCGGTCCGTACCAGCAGACTGAGAGACAGCTTTTTCCACCAGGTCATCAGACTGCTGAACACTTCATAGACACCTCACCTTCACTACTGGAACTTCAACATTATGCACTCCATGCTGTATATAAATGCCACTTGTTTTGCACAATATCCAACTACCAACCTCTGTATATTTTATATATTTATTTTATTTTTACTCTATTTAATTTGCAAAATATGTATACACACACGCACACACACACACATATATACACACACGTAGACATACATATTTAGTATACACATTCAGTAATATGCATACACTCTTATATTGTACACATATTTATTCATATAATTCTCAGATTTAGCCATTCTTACATTTGTTTGTTCTTATGTTATTGTACTTTGCACACCTCTGTTGCTTGTGAAGCTCGCACACAAGAATTTCACTCACATGTACTGTACCAGTGTACCTGCACATGTGATGTGACAATAAAAGTGATTTGATTTGATTTTTAATATAAAATTATGCACAAAAGGAATGACTAATGTACAAAAAAAAGTGGTTTTATTTATATATGTTTATATATAAATATATGCGGTGGCCCCTAGAGACAAAGCACGTACAAACTCCAAAACACATTTCTAGCATGAACTGAACTTCCAAAACAGAGCTACCTAGATCACTTAAATTACACAATTGAAAGCATGAAAGCATATGTGTATTGTTTATGTATTTATACACAAGCATTCATATATAGTCAAATAATTTAAAAAAAATGTTCATTTACCTGTTATTACCAGACACCAAATCCGGTCGTTGGCTTGTGTAGCCACTAGGTAACAAAAGCTCAACACTGGCCCTAACATCCTGAAGCACTTCTGTTGTCTTTTGTACGTGTTTTGAGTTTTTACGTGCTTTGGAGTTTGTACATGTTTTTACGTGTTTTGGAGTTTTTATGTGTTTTGGAGTTTTTACGAGTTTTTACGTGTTTTGGAGTTTTTACGTGTTTTGGAGTTTTTACATGTTTTGGAGTTTGTACGTGTTTTAACGTGTTTTTACGTGTTTTGGAGTTTGTACGTGCTTCAGAGTTCGTACGTGATTTGAAGTTTGTATGTGCTTTGTCTGTAGGGGCCACCGTAAATATACTTTTATTTATTCACTCCACATAAAATGTAATAAATAAATCATATAATGCAAAAATCAACTATTCACATTTCAACTTTTAACTATTTAAATTTTCAGCTTTTTCCTTTTACAAATTTAAAGTGAAACAACACAAAACACTGCAAACCACAACACAATTAAATATAAATTAAAATATGAAAACAAAAAGAAGATGCATATTCTCTGTCATATGGACCTGCATGAATAAACTTTCTGAATCCTTTATCATCTGCAACTGAACATAGTTGTGGATGATTACTATACCTTTCTAATGTGACGTTGTTGTCCCTGGCTCTTTCTCTGTCTTTCCCTCCTGCTCTGTTCCTGTGCTAGTGAGTGTAACTACCACCCCTCCCCCCTCTTCCCAGCGTAAAGCACAAGGCTCGCGTGCTGAGTGAAGCGGAAAAAGTGCGAGAGAGGGTGAGAGAAAGAAAAAAAACCCCATGGCTTGAGATAAGGAGCCGGCTCGCGTCGTTCACGTCAAAGACTCGGCTCTAAGAGCCATTTCGTTCGCGACCGACCCATCACTAATTAAGAGCCCCCTGGAGGTGTGTGGTGGAAATGTTTTGTTTGCCAAATGTCAGTTGGGGCGAAGGGAGGGTTTAAAATGATTTTTTTTAAACCACTTTTTGAACTTGTTGAATCAGATTAAGTTAACTTCCGTATATGTTTCAGTTGTAAGAAATTATTGGGTTGATTTTTGTTTATATTTTTCCACGAAATAAACGCCAGAACTTAAAAGGCCGTGACACTGGTTCTCATCTCTTCTCATCTCACTGCCCTCGCTCTTTCGCTTCCGTGCTGCCCTGCTTCATCTTCGCCCACTTCATCTGCACTTGGCTGGTTTTATTCTTCTTCGTTAGCGATTCAAGACGAACTTCATGGAAAGTCTTTGTGGAGAATGGCTTTATCGAGCCGCTTGTCATTGCTGTGATTCCTTACGTTATATACTGATTTGGTGAGTAAATGTTTACTGTTATTCAAACTGTTTTTGTGTCTTCTCTCAATTTAGCACCAGATTTATGAATTTGCTAGCTAGTGTTAGCCTAGCATTGCTGCTGCCTCTCGGCTCCTGTTACTTAAAATTAACCCCACAGTTTTAAAAAGTGAAATTTTATTTTGCTTAATTGAAATAGAAAAGTGAGCAGCTATTATATAAGAGCCCAGAAGAAACATTTTTGGAAGGTGCAGCCGTTAAGGTTGGGGGCTTGTTTTCAGTCCATATAAAACTTTCTAACAGATGAACCGTTTATTCTTAACCCCTGTATTTATTTGAATGCTTTGTGGCAGCTTTTGAACATCTGTGGCATCCTTAATGTCAAATCTAGCCTTTAGCCATAAGCAAACTACTTTTACATTTAACAAACATATCTGTGTAATTACATTTTAAACAATAATAAGAAAAACAACAGTATTTGTTTTGTTAAAACATGTGTTTAGACACATTTTTTGTTGTGAAAGTCCAAAGCCATAAACCAGATTCGTTGCTAAATGGTTAAAGTCTATGTTGGCTTTATAGCTTCTTCTATATTCTAAATAATGAAGTTAAATCCCACAGTTGAATCATCAGAAACATGTTGGGGTTGCCTGTGTCACATATAAACACTGCCATATGTTATATCTGGTAATTGTGCTTGTTAGAAACTTTATATATTGAAAGTTAGCTTTTAACAAGCGTGCAGTGATTGCATTTAAGTTAGGTGGTCTCATCTCTTTAGGCCTAAACTAACAGTGTTAATGCCACACATTCAGACACAGTAATAGATGTTTTTAGTACTATATGTGCTAGTCTAATTTGGTTGTATGAGGTCTACATTGACCTTCTGTGTTGTAAGTTATAACTGCTGCACAGCTATTAAGGATCAAATCAGTTTCTAAATAATTTTCTGTTTTTTCTCCCTCTGCTTGCTTCTTACTGTCTTTGAGGCTCGGGACCAGCACTCCCCAGGTTACATCAAACCCTTACAAGTCTGTAAGAAGAAGCAGTTGGACAGAAAGTCATCAACTGAGTGGTAACTATTTTGGTTTTCCAATATATTAATAATTGTCAGTGACATTTATGTTAATCAGGCTGAGCTTTAATTATACTTTAGATCAACCTGTTTTACTTATTGTTTCATTTGTGCTTTGGTTTGGGGAAGTTGTTTCTTTATTGATCTTTTCCTGTCTTCTGTTATTAGACTTGAGACATGACTGCTCTATGCTGTTGCTGATGACTCCAGTTAATCCTGAGAGACATGTTGTGTAAGTGAATACAAACAAATACAGTTTAGTTTGCACAAACTTAGTTTGTGGGATATGATCAGTCCACACTGTCCACACAGTATATAGTCTGCAAGTTTTTGAACAGTGAAATTTGTTTTGTGCCTGAATCATTCTGCAGATCATCAGAATGAAAGTTATTGGCCGTGTTTGCTTAGCCATTTTTAAAAAATATGCTTTCATGACATGAATGTGTTTCGGTTGGCGGTCAGGGGTATCCAGAGTGACAAGTGGGACATTACTGGGCTTAAGCCCGGGCTGTTGTTTCAGAAGCCCGGGGTTTTTTGGAGTGTAATTTGTCTCATAGTTAGATGCCTGACTGACAACTGTCGTAAATTCCCCCTAATTTTGGTATGATCCGAGCTCGGGCACTAGGCGACTGAGCACTTACGCATGTGAGCGAGGGGGGAGAAGCTGCTGCCTGCGAGTTTGCTGCAGACAGAGGAGAGCTTAAGTTTGACCAGATACCAAAGCAAATCATTCGTACTGTACAAATAATGTAAATATGACGGTGTATCACAAAAGATTGATATCAAACTGATCACTTGACCCATATTATGTTACTTGGTCTTCGAGTGAATCAACAAATGGCGAAATGAAAAGCCGAACAACAACAATGCTGTTTTTTTTTAGAGAATCTTAGCTTACATGTGTATTTATTTCATATTTTCAGTTGTTACCCTCCACGGCTAAACAAAGCTCTCTAAATCAGTTTCAGTTATGTGCAAATGAACACAACAATGGACATAAGCGGCTTCTTTCAAAGAAAAATACTCAGGTAAATGTTATTTTATATATTATGCTTTGTATGTTGTTCAATATATTTCTATGCAAAACAAGAGGAATTTGAATACACAGCAGTATATTCACAGTTGAAACCAGATATTTACATACACTTTAGGGGAAAAACATAAAAACATTTTTTTACTGTTCAATTTAGAGTAAATTTTTTGTTTTAGATAAATAAATATTGAAATAACTTTTGAATTAGTTAAATGTCAGAATAAAGAGAGAGAAAGAGATGTCTATTTTTTTTATCACTTTCATCATATTTAGGAGTACATATACACTAAGTTTATTGTGTCTTTAATTAATAAGAAAACTCCATACGATTCCATCTGAGCTTAAGAAGCTTCTGATAGGTTAGTAGAGTCCATGTGAGTAAATTGGTGGCACACCTGTGGATGCATATAAGGCAAAACACAGCCTGTTTCTTTGAAATGGGAAAACCCAGAGATATCAACCAAAACACCAGGAAAAGAATTGTTGAGCTCCATAAGTGTGGCTCAATTTTGAATACAATTTGGTGCCAATTGCAATTAAGAAATACAGATAGTTTACTCTTAAATTTAACAAATATGTTTTTTATATTTATCAATCTAAAAAAATAAACATTTAGTCTGATTTGATGTTTTACAATTAAAAAAGTGTTTTTGTTTTTATCTGAAGAGTGTGTAAATATCTGGTTTCAACTGTATATTTGATGATGTTGGTGTTTGGCTTGATTGTCAGCACAAAGAGGGAGAGAGAGGAACAGAGAGGGAGATGGAGAATGAGGACAGAAGAGAAATGGAAGAAGAGCAGGTGAGACACACATGTTAGTCAAATGGTTGTTTGCCAAAACTCATGAGAACATGTCTCTAGTACCTAGTGTATCTTTTTAGGTTTGTTATTTTTCAAATTCTGTATTTATTAAGTTATGCGGGCTTGTTTGCACAACAAGGCTAAATAGTTTTAGAAACTTTTCTGAATCTAAATAGTGGACTTTGGTAGAATTAAAAAATAATATGGCAGAAACTAGTAACTCATCATATTATCTATGGAAAAGGAATACTTGAATAATATTGACCTTGAAAATGTTATTGATAGGTTCTCAAAACTCAGGCCTCAAAGATACAGTCTCATGTTACCACAATAAAGAGGTGTTGTCAGTGTAGTGCAGGTCTATGATGCTACTATCATCTAGTTTTGATTCTGGTAATACCTACAGCATGTTCTAATTGCTCTAATAGGATATTATGGTCAACAGTTTCGACGCTGCACTGAGGTCAAGCAGGACAAGCACAGAGATGAATCCACTGTCAGAGGCCATAAGAAGATCATTTGTAACCTTCACTAAATCTGTTTCTGTGCTGTGACGAGCTCTGAAACCTGACTGAAACTCTTCAAATAAGCCATTCCTCTGTTTATGTCCTATGTCTAATACTTAAAGTTATTTATTATAAAGTCTTCCATCCAACCCTGACAAAGATGAGCTGAAAGGAGCCAACACAGAGCAGCTACCTGAAGATGAGGTGGGATTTTGCATGTTTGCAGTTGCAGAAAACACAGCAGACCACTGTCCGTCTGCCCCATCAGCACACTGCAATAAAAGAATGAGGAAGCTGACCGAGAACTTCTACTCCTGACGTGCACTTGACATCCACAGGACGACTGGAAAGAGACCGAGTCATGTAGAATGTTTTATAGAGATCACATGGCTCTGTTTTGTAGCACTCTGACCTTTTGTCTGATTAGCCACAGATATAATATCTGAAGGTATTACTCATCTTAATGTGGAGATGAATTTGAATATGCACTTTCTCCTGTGCATTAAATCATTTCACTGTTTGGAATTTCACTATTCAAAATTAGAATAATTAATTGTCTGTAAATAATATTGTTATGAAGGCTAGATGCATTTCCAGGAGTGGGGAACTTTTTCTTTTTTCTTTGCCAAGGTCTTTAATCTTGAAAACTGCATGACACACTGGCAGACAGAAAAGACCATTTGGTGAAAATGTCAATTCTGGGGATCTGGAACACGGAGAGTAGAATATCTAAACAAATGTAACCAGCTAACCTCAAACACCGGTTATACTTTATGTATTTCCCGTGTTTTTCACACATACAGAAAGACATTACTGTGACATCCACTTCAAATTGAACTACAGGGTGATGCTACGATACATGATATTGAGACACACAATTCTAATCTTATATGACATTCTTAGCAAATTTACAGCAAATAGAACAAAGCACAAATTCAAGTTTTTTTTTTTTATTTTATCTTTTTTATTGTTTCATTTGTTTTGTGGTTTGGTGCTGTTTCTGAACTCAAAATGTCCTGTTGTAATTGGACATTTTGAGCTAAAAAAGAGCACCAAACCCCAACAACACTTCCCTCATGGTGCTTTATATTGTAAGGTCAAGACCCTACAATAACGCACAAAAACTCCAACCCCCTAGAGCAAGCACTTTGGCGACAGTGGGAAGGAAAAACTCACTTTGAAAAGAGAGAAACCTCCGGCAGACCCAGGCTCTGGGATGGGGTGGCCATCTGCCTCGGCCAGTTGGTGATGAGGGAAGGAAGTTGGGAGAAGAAGAGTGGTTCTTTTTAACCACTCTGGTTTTAAAATTAAATTTAGATGCCCAATTTAAAGGAATATTTTAAGCCACTTTAAGTTGAGTTTTGTCACATAGTCGCATGCACGTGTCAGTTCAATTTTAGCGTGCACACGAGAAAGCCCTAAAGATGATGTTTTGGCTCCTCAGTTTGGCGTGTTTTTTGAAGGTTTTGACGATTGCTTCGTCAACCACTGGGTTGCTTGACTTCAATAAGAGTGCTGGAGAATCCCACCTGTCATGGAGTTCGTTGTACACTGTCAGGGCGAGTTGTTCAACGTTCTCCAAGGACATTTTGTAGTTTTTGGACAGAATTTTCTTCCAGATCTTATGGGAAAGCTTCTGTATAATAAAATCTGATGTTCCTGGACGCCATGTTGTCGTCTCATTTTCTTGGCTCATAGCGTGCATTACCAGATCTTTAGTGACGTTTTTCACCACTTCCTTGTACTCTTCTCTGTGTTTAGAGACACTGAGGACTCTTATTGGTAATGACAACAGGCGTTTGGTGAAGGCTGGGACAGTAATATTATCAAGCTGTTCCCTCAGATTAAAAATCAAATGTTTTTCCTTGCAGTTATGTGCTTTGCAAAGATCCTTGAGAATGGCCTTGTCTAGATTTTTCAGACGTTTTGGGGACAGAGCCAAATGTTTCAGCTCGATTTCAGGCCAGATTTTCTCAATCAGGCGATCGCTGATGCAGTTGGGAGTGAGGCGCTCTGTGAAGAGCTTGTATTTAGAGGAGACTTTTTCTATGGCCTGAGAAACCACCAACTGGATCAGTCTGTTGACGCGCAACTTATCCTCCATTTTCAGTGTTTTCTCCAGTGTTGATGTTTCAGCCTTTGTCTCCAGTATTTGGTTGATCTCATCTGCGCTCTGAAACACCTGGAGGGTTTCTGATGAGGACGACTCTGGGGTTGCCGTCTCTACTGTCTCAGTCTTTGCCTCCACTAATTCTTTGGGCTGCTCGTCCAGTTTTTTCTGCATTTCGTTTGTGTCCTTCACCACTTTCTGCTCTTCCAGGACTTTATTTTCTTCCTCCAGGACTTTCTTCTCCTGCTCCAGATTCTCTCTGTGTTTTCTCTCATTCCACAGAGTTTCTGCCAGAGACGCCTGGTGTTTCTGAACCTGTGCGAGCTCAGCAGACAGACTTTCCTTCTCCTGTTTCAGGATCAGGATTTCGCTGTCCCTCTGCCCAAGCTGCTCTTTCACACAGTTCATTTCAAGGTCAGAGGTGATGGTCTTCTCCTGATCTGAACAAGTCTGTTCCTCCTTTTCTTCTCCAGCTTGGATCTCATATAGTTCCAGCCTGGTACGCATCATTGATATTTGGGCCATCAGCTGTTTGATTTGCTGTCTGGCTGTCTTTGAATCCTCTTTTAAAAGTTTATTTTCAGACAGAGCTTTTAGGAAGGCTTTCCTAACCCGAACAAGGTCGTCCAGTGTACTCTTTGGCAGGGTGCACACAACTTTGGGTTTCTCGTGTTTCTGAAGCTGTGCAGGTTCCGGAGACAGACTGTCCTTCTCCTGTTTCAGGGTCAGGATTTCGCTGTCCCTCTGCTGAAGCTGCTGTTTCAGACGGTTCATGTCAAGGTCAAAGTTGTTGGTCTGACCTGAACAAGTCTGATCCCCTTTTTCTTTGGTGGCGCTGCTCATTTCCACTTTGCGTGACACTGATTCATCAGTGAGTTCTCCAGCTTGGATCTCATACTGGTCCAGCTTGGCACGCATCAGTGAAATTTGGGCCCCGCCCACAACAACGTTCCCTATTGGCTGATTGAAAATAGGTAACGCCCACAAAGAACAGGCTGTAAGAGTTTCTGACGTCATGGCTCGATTCTCTTGCCGTTCATGTTTGAAACGGGACTTAATTTGCTTAAGCATTTTGGTCACTTCATTGAAAAAAGAAAAAACAGTCTAATAAATTTTACTTAGGTACTGAAAACTTACTGTTCCCTTTTGAGAGTATCTTCTTTAGGTGTTAGTTTCTAGTTAATTTAATAACAGACATCCAGTTCACTTTATTTGTTCCCTTCTTCCCTTATGTCAGACTTACATTTCAGTTCCTTAAAAATATAATCCCTTAATGTACGAGGTATTCGTGACAGTACCAAAAGAAAGTCCATTTTCATTTTCTGTAGATGGAAAAATGCTGATTATTGACTGATAATGACTGATATTTGCATCATCTGTGCTGTGTGGTATTGGACGATGAGCAAACATCCTCCTGATTTTGTGATACAGCCTATGTACGCTTTAATCACAGCTGCCTGTGTTATTGCAGTTTACGTCCTCGGTCTAATACTTAAAGTTATTTATTATAAAGTCTTCCATCCAAATCCTGACAAAGATGAGCTGAAAGGGGCCAGCACAGAGCAGCAACCTAAAGATGGGATGGGATTTCGTATGTTTGCAGTTGCAGAAAACATCCCAGTTTACCTTCAGTTAACCAAATATCCATATAAGGTTCAAAACAGGGTCTTAAAATGTTCTTTCTTTGCTCCCATGTATGTTAAGACAACAATGTTATTGAGTAATTTAATGTTATTCCTTGTGCTGTTTCTTTTGTTATCTGCATGTTATGTTCACTTGAACCTGTTAATTTTATTGGTTTGTGTAGTTACACATTGTGGTCACGGGGGGAGCAGTGCTTAAGGCTTTACCTGCAGTTTCCCCCCAAAAAACTTGCAAGAAATGCATCTTGGGACTTCCTGTTTACTTTTATTTGTGGATGTGGAACGGGATTGTTGTAAAGAAGTTAAATTGTTGGTAAGGAATTGTTAAATATGCACATAACTCGTTGAAACATATTGGTGTAATTGTAGTGCAGTGGTAAAACATCAGTATTTTAACAAGATGATGTGTTTCTGAAATGGATGATGCAAAGGACCTGTATGTGTATGAGCGGCTATTTTCTGCATGCAAGGGATAAGTTGTGAGCTGTGTGCTGCAGTATTCCAAGTGAGCTGAGATTGCTGTGGAATGTCAGTGTTTATAGAAAATGTATGTAACACTTCCACCTTTTTTTTTTCTTTTTTTTTTAAAGGAGCCTTGTGTGATTTAGCTCTTTGTATTTTGTTCTGCACAGACAGAGGCCGCTGCCGTATTTTTGTGTTTTGTATTTTATTTCATTTCCTTTCTTCCTCATATTGCACATCTTTTTTTAAAATTGTTTATTCTGTTACTTTGCCACGTTGCCTCTCATGTTGTCAGTGTTCAGTACAAGTCCATATGGCTGCTGTTTGACAAAAGTAAAGGTCAAAGGACATTTTTGTTTATTGACAATAAAAACTGCACATTAAGAACCCCAGTATTTGTGTCCTGTGTGGCTAACCATTTTCCAGGCTACACTCATCTTAATGTGGAGATGAATTTGAATATGCACTTTCTGCTGTGCATTAAATCATTTCACTGTGTGTCAAACCATTTCAACATATCAGTCATTAAATTAAAGGGGAAATGAGGTGGAAAACAAGAGGCTTTAATGGTCAAATCTGTAGCATGCATATATGAAATAATTGTTGTTTACAAGTGAAAAGATCCTTTTTCAAAAGCTATTTCACTGGATCATCTTTTCTAAAGGATGTAACAGGTTACATTAAGATAAAATGATTGTCAGCAGTGATTGAGTCTGCCATCCCACCTACCAGACATGTAATCAGCCTCACTGTGTTTAGTTAAACTATCTAAGTTGATGCTACTACTTTAAGCAGCATTAGAAATTGATCTTTTTGGCCAGAGTTGATGAAAATGAGCATCAATTATTTCATATGGATTAATATTGCATTACAAAAACCAAACCCTGTTCTGCAACAATTCTAAACAATAGTAATAACCCATACTAAACGATAACCGTTTTATTACAGGCACTTGCATTAAGTATAAAACACAAACAACAATCCTAAACGTTTTCTGATCAGGTGCTTTTCTGAGTCGGGGCATTTGAACATTTCCACTAAACTTTAAACTTGTGAAAATGAGTGTGATTGTATTTATGAGGTTTCTACACAACACTAACTTTTAAATCATGTGTATTATGTTTTTGTTGTTCTTTCTATTGTGTTTAAACTATTTGACTGTAATCTCTGACTTGAATCCTTTTGACAAAAGATGATAGTTGCAAATTCAGCTAACATGTTGATTATTCACAGAGATGAATGTTTTAGAAACAAAGGCATTTCTCTGTATTTAGCTGCCAAATCTAGTGCTACTTTCACTCATCCATTATCATTTGTTCAAATGTTTAGAGAGTGAAGGGGAAGGATTACACGATGGTGTCCTGCTGCCATTTCTTATGGGCTCATGACGACTCACTCAGGTTTACAGCTAGATGTGGTACAGCTATGACTACTTTGACATGAAGCCAGAAGTGAATTTATGATGTTCAATAAATTAATTGCCTCCCACCCAACACCTGAAAATCAGCTTATTTCTTTTATAACTTCAGCTATGTCTGTATCTTTAAACTGTATCTTTATATATATGTCAAATTTCTCTCTCCCCCCTGCGGGCAGTCTTTATCCTTCAAGCTCAGGTCCTCTACCAGAGGCTGGGAGCTTGAGAGTCCTGCTCAGTGTCTTTGCTGTTCCTAGGACTGTGCTCAGAGATCTTTGATGTTGTTCCTGGGATCTGCTGGAGCCACTTATGAAGCTTGGGGGTCACTGCACCCAGCACTCCGATTACCACTGGGACCACTGTTACCCTCCAGATCCTCTGGTTGGCAAGCTTGTCAGATATTGACTATTTACGGACTCCATGTCGACTTTATACCCTCTCTCGATCCACTCACTGGTGAGTCATTTGCTCTGTTTCTCATCTCTTCTCGTCTCACTGCCCTCGCTCTTTCGCCTCCATGCTGCCCTGCTTCATCTTCGCCCGCTTCATCTGCACTTGGCTGGTTTTATTCTTCTTCGTTAGCGATTCAAGACGAACTTTATGGAAAGTCGTTGTGGAGAATGGCTTTATCGAGCCGCTTGTCATTGCTGTGATTCCTTACGTTATATACTGATTTGGTGAGTAAATGTTTACTGTTATTCAAACTGTTTTGTGTCTTCTCTCAGTTTAGCACCAGATTCATGATCATGCTAGCTAGCTAGTGTTAGCCTAGCATTGCTGCTGCCTCTCGGCTCTTGTTATTTAAAATTAACTCCTTTAAAAAAGTGAAATTTTCTTTGGATTGTTTGAAATAGAAAAGTGAGCAGCTATTATATAAGAGCCCGGAAGAAACCTTTTCGGAAGGTGCAGCCGTTAAGGTTGGGGGCTTGTTTTTAGTCCATATAAAACTTTCTAACATTAAGTTTTTATTTTTAACACCTGTATTTATTTTAATTCTTTGTGGCAGCTTTTGAACATCTGTGCAGTGGCGGTCCTAGCCTGTTTGGCGCCTTGGGCGAACACTCCCTCTGGCGCCCATCTTCCATTGGTTTTAATTTTTCACTCCAGTATGAACACCCATCCCCCAACTCGAGGATCACCACAATATAGCATAATAAACTTACACCTTAAGTTAGTTCACAGATTCGACACAACATTACAACATTATGAATGAAATGTGCTCTATTTGGAAGCAGCCGGCCCCCCCTCTCCTTTCGACAGGTTGTGTGTGAGACTTTAATTCGTCAAACTGTAAATTATAAATTTTAAATTGTTATTGATCCCTTTACCCCTAGTCCTAAAGTGCATATTCATTTTCTTACTCTTCTTAAATTTATTGTTTGTTTACTTTCACTGCTGTAACCTGACCCTCGTCATCTCGTCTCTCTACTGTACTGTATATAGCGGAGATGACAATAAAGTTTACTTCGACTTCAGCGCAGCAGCAAGCAGGCGCACCGAGGGCTCTCACGCTCACTTATCGCGTACAGAATTTAGAAAAACCATCGGTGCAAATTATAAGTCTGTAGTATAGTGTCTGGTGTTTTCGTGTTTGTTGGTTTGTTTTTATTTTATTTTATTTTGCGAGTTGGTTATTAGATGCTGCTCCAGCCAGCCAGAGAATCCCCCGCCGCCCTGCCCTCTCCTCCCTGTGCTGCAAGCAGCAGGCGCACCTCGCAAACGGAGGGCGCTCTTACTCCCAGCAAATGGGCAATAGAAAATCGATCAGTGCCTATGCCATTCCCAGTATGCGCTGGCATGATGTCGGGGCAGCATGAGTACAAGCAAAAAATAATTTTTGCTGATGCCCGTGATGCCGCCCTGGTCCCATGTCGCCCATATCAAAAACCGCTACTGCATCTGTGGCATCTATTAATGTCAAATCTAGCGTTTAGCCATAAGCAAACTACTTTTACATTTAACAAACATATCTGTGTAATTACATTTTAAACAATAAGAAGAAGAACAACAGTATTTTGTTTTGTGTTTAGACACATTTATTGTTGTGAAAGTCCAAAGCCATAAACCAGATTTGTGGCTTGTTAAATGGTTAAAGTCTATGTTGGCTTTATAGTTTCTTCTATATTCTAAATAATGAAGTTAAATCCCACAGTTGAATCATCAGAAACATGTTGGGGTTGCCTGTGTCACATATAAACACTGCCATATGTTATATCTGGTAATAGTGCTTATTAGAATCTTTATGTATTGAAAGTTAGCTTTTAACAAGCGTGCAATGATTACATTTAAGTTAGGTGGTCTTTTCTTTAAACACATCTCTTTAGGCCTAAACTAACAGTGTTAATGCCACACATTCAGACACAGTAATAGATGTTTTTAGTACTATATGTACTAGTCTGATTTGGTTGTATGAGGTCTACATTGACCTTCTGTGTTGTAAGTTATAACTGCTGCACAGCTATTAAGGATCAAATCAGTTTCTAAATAATTTTCTGTTTTTTCTCCCTCTGCTTGCTTCTTACTGTCTTTGAGGCTCGGGACCAGCACTCCCCAGGTTACATCAAACCCTTACAAGTCTGTAAGAAGAAGCAGTTGGACAGAAAGTCATCAACTGAGTGGTAACTATTTTGGTTTTCCAATATATTAATAATTGTCAGTGACATTTATGTTAATCAGGCTGAGCTTTAATTATACTTTAGATCAACCTGTTTTACTTATTGTTTCATTTGTGCTTTGGTTTGGGGAAGTTGTTTCTTTATTGATCTTTTCCTGTCTTCTGTTATTAGACTTGAGACATGACTGCTCTATGCTGTTGCTGATGACTCCAGTTAATCCTGAGAGACATGTTGTGTAAGTGAATACAAACAAATACAGTTTAGTTTGCACAAACTTAGTTTGTGGGATATGATCAGTCCACACTGTCCACACAGTATATAGTCTGCAAGTTTTTGAACAGTGAAATTTGTTTTGTGCCTGAATCATTCTGCAGATCATCAGAATGAAAGTTATTGGCTGTGTTTTCTCAGCCATTTTTAAAAAATATGCTTTCATGACATGAATGTGTTTCGGTTGGTGGTCAGGGCTGTCCAGACTGACAAGTGGGACATTACTGGGCTTAAGCCCAGGCTGTTGTTTCAGAAGCCCGGGGTTTTTTGGAGTGTAATTTGTCTCATAGTTAGATGTCTGATTGACAACTGTATAAAACAAAAACTATACAATATTCGAAGCACATAGCGCACAGTCGTAAATTCCCCCTAATTTTGGTATGATCCGAGCTCGGGCACTAGGCGACTGAGCACTTACGCATGTGAGCGAGGGGGGAGAAGCTGCTGCCTGCGAGTTTGCTGCAGACGGAGGAGAACTTAAGTTTGACCAGGTATGTCTCTACCAGCTTTGCACATCTAGAGACTGAAATCCTTGCCCATTCTTCTTTGCAAAACAGATCTGGAGATCTGGACTTTGACTGGGCCATTCTAACACTTGGATAGGTTTTGTTTTAAACCATTCCATTGTTGCCCTGGCTTTATGTTTAGGGTCGTTGTATTGCTTGAAGGTGAACCTCCACCCCAGTCTCAAGTCTTTTGCAGACTCCGAGAGGTTTTCTTCCAAGATTGCCCTGTATTTGGCTCCATCCATCTTCCCATCAACTCTGACCAGCTTCCCTGTCTCTGCTGAAGAGAAGCACCCCCAGAGCATGATGCTGCCACCACCATATCTGACAGTGGGGATGGTGTGTTCAGAGTGATGTGCAGTGTTAGTTTTCCGCCACCCTTAGCATTTTGGCCACAAAGTTCCATTTCGGTCTCATCTGACCAGAGCACCTTCTTCCACATGTTTGCTGTGTCCCCCACATGGCTTGTGTCAAACTGCAAACGGGACTTCTTATGGTTTTCTGTTAACAATGGCTTTCTTCTTGCCACTCTTCCATAAAGGCAAACTTTGTGCAGTGCACGACTAATAGTTGTCCTATGGACAGATTCCCCCACCTGAGCTGTAGATCTCTGCAGCTCGTCCAGAGTCACCATGGGCCTCTTGGCTGCATTTCTGATCAGCGCTCTCCTTGTTCGGCCTGTGAGTTTAGGTGGACGGCCTTGTCTTGGTAGGTTTACAGTTGTGCCATACTCCTTCCATTTCTGAATGATTGCTTGAACAGTGCTCTGTGGGATGTTCAAGGCTTGGGAAATCTTTTTGTAGCCTAAGCCTGCTTTAAATTTCTCAATAACTTTATCCCTGACCTGTCTGGTGTGTTCTTTGGACTTCATGGTGTTGTTGCTCCCAATATTCTCTTAGACAACCTCTGAGGCCGTCACAGAGCAGCTGTATTTGTACTGACATTAGATTACACACAGGTGCACTCTATTTAGTCATTAGCACTCATCAGGCATGTCTATGGGCAACTGACTGCACTCAGACCAAAGCGGGCTGAATAATTACGCACACCCCACTTTTCAGTTATTTATTTGTAAAAAATGTTTGGAATCATGTATGATTTTCGTTCCACTTCTCACGTGTACACCACTTTGTGTTGGTCTTTCATGTGGAATTCCAATAAAACTGATTCATGTTTGTGGCTGTAATGTGACAAAATGTGGGAAAGTTCAAGGGGGCCGAATACTTTTGCAAGCCACTGTATGTGTTGTACTAGAAATGTCAAGGATGATAAAACATAATGTGATTTTTTTTTTTTTTTTTTTTTTTTTTTTGTGTGTTTGTTTTTTTTTACAGACCCTCATTAAATGTTGTTAGTACATTTGAAAAGGGTCTAATTATTGGCCCCGTGAAGCACAGGAAGCAACTAAAAATATTTCTTAAATCAGGTTAAGAAGTTCAACACATTAAAACCTGAAAGACTTACTAAGATAATTTATTGAAGTAAAAAAATAAAAATGAAATAGAAAAAAAATTTACAGTATAACTGCATGGATATTTGCCATCCCTTATAGTGTGTGTGTGTGTGTGTGAGTGTTCCAAAATGATTAACCAGGATCAAACCATGAAAGAGTGGTTCGGGGAGCAGGAGGCATCATTTTCACACTTGGATCATCAAGTCCATACTTTGACCCCTTTGAGAATCTTTGGGATGTGCTTCATCAGTGCAAGATCTTGGTGAGAAATTAACCTGACTGTGGATAGACTGAAGTGGAGCCAAAGCAAATGCATGGTGCCATCAAAGCTGGAGGAGATCCAAATTTCCCTTTCTCCCTTGTCCCCCACAGTTTAAACACAAGGTGGCAGTGTTGCACTGATAGAAAACAAACCAACAGCAGAAGCGCCCCAGCTTAGATTCTACTTTACTCAAATATTTCTATTTCCTTAACAGTATTCTGCAGGAAATGTTGTACTTTTGTACCTCCCTTGGTTTTATTTGGTAGCATTCGTCTTTTTGATTCAAATTAAACCTTAAGATGTGTTAAAGTACTGATTTTAAAGCTCCATAGAGGGCTTCAGATTTGCTGCAGAGCCTGCAACAAACTGTGCAGCTGGTTTGTTTTTAAGAACAGATGCTAAAAGACAGTAAAGAGACACATGTCCTTCCTCCAGTGAACTCCTCCGTTAACCAGTCTCTGTAAAGTGTTTTAGACTCTGCTGGAGGATTTTAAATTGCTGCCATAAATTACTGTCCACGACCTCAATGCAGTGAATTAATGCACCGCATGTTTAATCTACAGTCTGTCAAGCTCCAAAAGACCATTTTATTCTATGACAAGGCTTAATCTGTTTCAGCCACAGGGGTCATTAGCTTATTCCTGGATGTTCGCACAATGACTTTTACTGCAAACGGGCTGAAAGCGAAATTGCAAATGAGCCATGATGTTGTCAGAAGGAGCTGAGCACACGTGAAGGGTGAAGCAGTGAATGAAGATGTGTCCTCACACAGTGTTGTTCCTGCACTCTTTTTCTGTCCCAATCAGAGCTTTTTCTGCACTTCACTGATCCTCTTCGTGCAGTCATGACTGTGCATTTAAAGTACCAAGAGCACAGTGATGGAAAGTAACTAAAAAGATTTCATTAAGTAGTGAATTTCCTCATTTTTTTTCTTGCATTTGAGTGTAATTTCATTTGTTTGATTACTAATATTTACATGGAAGGTAACTGCTAGTTCTTACTGCACTGCATTAATCAGACATCCATGCGCTTAACAGCTTATCCACTTCAGGGTTGAGGGGACAATAGGAGCAGAGTACTCCTAGGACAGTCTATGGACAGTTGGCAGTCTATCACTGGGCCAAAAAAAAGCAATAAGCGGATAATTTTATAATTATTAAAGATCGAGGAAGGATATGAAATAGTGAAGAATGTAAACATCTTGTAAGGTATATCCTTCCCTTTCATTTTAACACATGTTTAAAAACACTTAAGTGGAACATTTAAATAACACTTTGGCTCTTCTTGATGAGCAATTGATTGAATGATTGTATGGTAAAGACCCCATATGATTGGAAAGAAACCCAGCAATCAGATCAAATCATAATCAAATCAAAATGTATTTATTTATATAGCACATTTAAAAACAATAGTTTCGATCAAAGTGCTTCACAAGTTAGGAAATAAATAAAATAAGACAAGTGATGTCCCCCTTTGAGCAAGCACTTGGCAACAGTGGGAAGAAAAAATTCCCTTTTAACAGGAAGTAACCTCCAGTTCTGGGAGGGGGCAGCTATTTGAACTTGCTGGGGATTTATATCTTTGTCTTTCTCCTTTATTGACGGGGAAAGACGAGAAAATACCAGAAGAGGGAAATGTCGAGATTGGGCAGAAAATGAAGCAAAACTGCAGTTCCTCTGGTGGCCAGCAGGGGCTGACTCCAGAGGCAAGTCAGTCCCTATTGACTCACATGTTAAAATGTCCAAGTTAGAGCAGCAGAAATAAACTCAAGCTCACTGCTCATTGTCCCCTTCATATCTACTGTATGAGTGTTGGTTTCCTTTATAACTCTTCCTGTTGTAGTGGTGAGGCTTAGAATTATGGGTGTGTCAATGTAGTGCTCAAGTTTGCTTTATTTGGCATTCTAGTCATCTTAAAAGACAAAGAGATGAAATTATGTGTCTCACAGCCCAGGTAAGTGCAAAATTGAAAACCACCACCAAACAAGACAGAACAATCCATTAAAGAAACAGTTCAAGGTCATAAAGTGTAACCAGTACCTGATTTAAATAGTAATAAAATCGAGACATAAAATAATAAAATTAAAAAATAGACATAAAATTCTATCGATTTTTTTGGGGTCTTTTGGAGCTTTTTTAATGGAATTATCTGAGAAATATTTTGCTTGCTGTGCTGTTAATTCTGCCAACGGCTTCTCCTCAAAGCCTCTCTTTATGACGCAGAGGTCTTTATTAGCAGGTGTCTGCTGCAGCCGTACAGTTCATGGATGCAGCATGCTAACCAAGCCAGTATAAAGGACGGCCATGGATACTGTTATGCCACCCATTGGTTAATGAGCTCAGCCACGAGTTTTCACCATCGGATGATCTGATATCCTCGTGTTGGTGTTGTTCCCAGATCATCATGAAAATGTTGTTCCAGGTTCAACATTGCAAGTGACCAATCACATTATTGTGACGTTATTCTTTTGCGCACCAACCCATTCGTGCATTTATGAAATTCCAATGTTGCAAGGACAATATCAATTCTGCTTAGCGTTTATTAAAGGGTTAGGTTTAGGGTCAGGGTTAGGGTCCGTTGATCGGCGGACAAAGGCGGTTTCTCGCAGCTTAAGTACAGTTTTTTGTTTTACGCCGGTTTTTCCCGAAGTCGCAAAAGTATGACATCACAACATTCTGATTGGTCACTTGCAATGTTGATCCTAGAACAACCTTTAGTATGATGATCTGGGAACAACACCAACACGAGGATATCAGATCGTGCTTCACCATCACCGTCCTGGTGTTTTTAACCCACACGCGATGGAATGAAAAGCCAGTAAAAGCCCTGAGAGTTACTGGACAATTCAAGGATTGTTGAAATGTTAAAAAATAAGATTTTTAAAACTGATTCTAAAGCTAACAGGACGCCAGAATCTCTATTTGTATCTTACAGTCAAAGCCATTGGATTAGAGTATTGTTAATCTTACTGCCCCCAACACCATTAAATAAAAGCACCAGTGGGAATGTAACTGAGTACATTTACTCAAGTACTTTACTCCCTTTCAATGGACTTGTACTTTAAGTACTTCCATGCACTGTATATTTTTCTGTACACTGTACTATTTATTTTAAAACTTTGCTTTCCTTTTAGTTTGTAAATTGAATTATTATAGATCGAGCTACAGGGCAATTCAAATTATAACCAGCTGCAACATTAAAGAGATACAGACATCAATAATTATAACCCAGTAATATTATGGACATGATTCACTCATGTGAAATGATACATGAGGTACTTTAGCTACTTTTTAAAAAATTAATTATTTATTTGAATATGCAACCTGGGAACTGTAATGCTACTTAAATATGATCCTAACTTTTACATAGGTGCTAAATACTTTATTTTACTTTGCAAATTAACTAATCGTCATAAGATTGGGTTTAGATTTTTATGTAGCTCCACTTTTCAAGAATAAATCTGCATTAGGAACACCAATTAAAAAAATTATTTAAAAAATACTGGAAATTGCGGGAAGCCAGTGAAGACCTTTTAAAATCTGAGGGCTCTCTTCCTGGAATGAGTTAAATTATGTGCAGCTACATTTTGGTGATTTAAAGATAATTTATTAATAAAGGTCAAATATGGAGATTCAAAGAGAAGTGATTGTGACTGGGAAGCCCCAATTTGATCGTACGTGGGCTGGACCACTTAAAGTCCAACTTCTGTCAGAGTGAAGAAGATAACCACACATTTAATCAATGAGAGATCTTAATATAAGACAAAAGAGTCCAATTTCAACTGTCTGTCTCAGGTTTTCTAAGTGATAAAGAAATGCATCTGTAGTAAATTAAAGTAATCTGTCAGTAAGACTTTTGGGGCTTAAATTCGGATAATTTTGTGTATAAAATGAAAGAAATCTATCATTTAATTACTTTGGTGCATCGTTAATGGGAAAAGTAGGAAAAGCCCCCGAGCCTTATGTTTGACATCCCCGCTGCCCTTTAGCCTTAACCCATGCCTGGTGACGGGTTTTTGTAACGTTTCTTTAAACTACCATAACTCTTGAACAGTTTGTGCAATGTAAAAAAATTCCAACGGATCCTGAAAACAGTGACTCTGCGCTTTTCAGGGATATTAGAGGCATTATGGTAATCCCAAGCACCGCGTCACAGCGGCCCCGGGAAGATGAATGTGGAGAGAGAGCATTTTATCAGACATTTTGGTATTTTTTTTTAATTATTTTATTCTTTCTCTGTTTTTAGCGTTTCATGCCATGTTTTTGTTTTTTAATTCCATATATGACATGTCACCATTAGCAAACATACACTGCCCAGCCCTCTTCCAACCCCTGAAAAAGCAGGGCTTTGAGGGATTGTAGAGCAGAGTGGGTTTATGATCCACTCAGGAAAAATCAAGGTGAGCACAAGTGTCAGCAGTCCAGTGCAGGCCTTCGCCTACAGCTTGGCAGGAACAGTTTTTTGGAGCTCTACCAGGGGGATTGTTTATCAGTCTATTATTCATGTAAGTTCTGAGGGTCTTATTCCGTAAAATCTGTAACATTTTAATTTAGGTTTTTATGTTCTTAATCGCTGATTACACTCTTATAGTATACAGCAAAACAACTTCGAGATGTTGAAAGAAGTAATTGTCCTGAAAAAAAGAGACCAAATCTCATGCTCTCATCTGATTTTTTTTTAATGACAGTTTTACAGCTAAAACAAAATCATTCCAGGCGGCCTGCTTAAGATGATCGGGGTTAGCAGTTTGCTGATGTCACAGAGTGAAGGAGCTGAGGGCTCCTGCTGAGGGCCCCTGCTGGTCACTGGTGGCCAGGAAACTGTTTACATCTTCAGTTGCTAATGAAACAGCTTCAGCTTTCCACCCAAATATGGTCACTTCTGGTTCCAAGAAGCCGACACAGCTGCAGCTGAGATGCACTCCAGAAATACAGCACTGAGGTCAGTGTGGCTAAAGACTGAATATTTTTTCTACCTGTTAATACTGTACTAAACTTTAGAATGCTTCATCCACTGCTGCAAAGATCATGATAAGCCTAATAAAGAGGAAATAATCTGGATTATTTAGAGTAAAGTAGCTGAATGACACACTGGGTTATGCATGAGTCACATGCTGAGAATCTGCGCTGGATGCAGGTAAAGTTAAGAAACTGCTTTCACACTAAACTGACTTTGAGGAAAACCTTCGCCCTTAGCTGTGTTGGTAACGCTGATGCCACATCTACCTCAGATCTGGCTGACAACGTCTCTGCCTGCAGCTGGGGCACAAAGGGGCCCTGCTGAGCGAAGAAGCTGTAATTTCAGAGCCTGCAAATACTTCACAGGAAATGATTGTGGTAAGCCAAGGAAATGACACCAACTCTGCAGCTCTCCTCTGTAACTTATAACGCGAGAGCCGGGCTTTGCTCTCTGCTCCTGTCGTTGGCTGCAGGTACTGCACGCCCCCTCTTTGATGACCTTTCACCCCATTTGCTCGCCCACCACGCAGGCGAACGGCTGACGGTTTGATCGCTCTTCTCCTGCACATTTCCATCTCGGCGGCCCAAACACCTGTTTGCTGTTTCTTAGCTCGCCCAGACGATATCTCATTCGGGATCGTGGAGACGTCTGCCCCGGGGAGCTGATGGAAGTGCAGCTTCAGCTTGCTCATCTCTGCAGCACCTTACATTGTTGTGCAACTGCAGTGAACCAGAGACAGTCATTTATAAGATGTCTGGCTCGCTGCCTCTGGTCACAGAAGCCGCCGCCGCTGCTGCTGCTGCGTCCAGGACTGTGTGTTCTGGCCTGAGTGGATGAATTAGAGCTGCCAAGACCAAAATAACTCATTGATTCACTGAGCTCTCCCTGGGTCTGAAGCATTAACATCACCCAGAAGCTATTTCTCTCACTTGTTTGGAGCCGCAAGTCGTCCAGAGGTACCATTATCCAAGCCCGGCGAAGGCAAAACGACTAAACAAAGAAAGCTGTGGAAGCTAAAAGAGTTCTTACATTTTTTAATTATACGTGATAGACTTTTTAAAAAAATATATGAAAATGTAATTACTTTTTTAAATATAAAAAACACCAATCTGCCAAGAGATTAAAAGCACAGGTGAAGTGAATAATTCATCTTGTGTTACAATTCAAAGGTATGCTACGGAAGAGGATTAGGGCCACTGGAAAAAAAATCAGAGAAAAAAGTCAGAATTCTGAGAGAAAAGTCAGAATTCTGAGAGAAAAGTCAGAATTCTGACTTTTTCATCAAAATTATTTTTTTTCAGAATTCTGACTTTTCTCTCAGAATTCTGACTTTTTTCTCAGAATTCTGACTTTTCTCTCAGAATTCTGACTTTTTCATCAAAATTTTATTTTTTCAGAATTCTGACTTTTTTCTCAGAATTCTGACTTTTTTCTCAGAATTCTGACTTTTCTCTCAGAATTCTGACTTTTTCATCAATTTTTTTTTTCAGAATTCTGACTTTTTTCTCAGAATTCTGAGAGAAAAGTCAGAATTCTTTTCTCATAATTCTGAGGAAAAAAGTCAGAATTCTGAGAGAAAAGTCAGAGTTCTGAGAAAAAAGTCAGAATTCTGACTTTTTCATCAAAATTATTTTTTTCAGAATTCTGACTTTTTCATCAAAATTATTTTTTTTTCAGAATTCTGACTTTTTTCACAGAATTCAGGAAAAGAAGAAAAACAAAAGACGTGCCCCCTTTTTTTTCCCCAGTGGCCCTAATCCTCTTCCGTAGTATGCTGAGAAAATCGGGTGGATGTTAATGTTAAACTTAACACTTGCCAGCTGTCTTTGAAGCACCTCTGGGCACTTATTTTGGCAGTTTTATTTTCAAGCATTTTCCTAAATTAACTTGAATTTCAATGGTGACCAGGACATAAAGACAACACCTATAAAATCACCAAATTTCAAAAAAAGTCTGTTAAAAAGTTGCTGATTTCACTTTACCTTACCTTTATCTTTTCTTATGCAGGTAAACAATAGTTTTAAAACTTTTGTGGTATTACTAAAGTAGTAAAGGCAACAAGTATAAATACTTAGGTTAGATTGTGGTCTTTGTGCGTTCCTGTGAGTTTTACTTCCTCGCTTTGTTGGTTCTCCTCTTTGGTAATCGTCTGTCCCACCTGTGCCTTTTTCCACACCTGTTCCCTCTCTGCTCTCCTGCGTCCGCTTGGGATATATGTACTCCTGAGCTTTCCCTTATTTCCAGTCAAATAATCTTGTTGCTCTTGCCTGTAGGCTTCCGTCCATTCCTTGGTTTTCTTCACAGTTTTGATTTGATAGCGTCTCTGTTTTCCTTTTGTTTCTATTTTAGACTTTTGTCTCAGTGTGTGGATTCAGGCCTGAATTATAATTGCCCAATTTTGTGTTTTACTTTGCATTTGAACCTTAGTATGTCAGATATTTTTAGATTTTACTAGGCTTGTCTTACATTTGGTTCTTTTTGCACTGATTCATCACAGTGTAAACACAGCAGTACCCTTTTTTTTCAAGTAATGTCATATGTTATAAAGCTCAGGTGCACATGAGCTTGAAAATCAAGTTTTCTACACTATTTATGATCAAACATTCAGATTTGCAGAGTCATATATTTTTGACTAGGACAGCCACCGCTGTGCTTCAGGTGAAATGTTTTTGACCTTTTCAGCATGGATTTATTTTTCAAGTTCAAATAGTTGGACTAAAACAGCTTCTCTTTTTCCAGCCAGGCTAAAAACTTTAAGCCCCTTTTTTTCCTTCTCTGCCTTTGTGGGGCAGATTAACAGAGAGCACAACTCTGCTGTGGACTCATTGCACCCTGCCTGCAAAACGGGAACCTTTTTAAAAGTCATTCTCCTCTCCCTGGAGAGCGCAGAGAGGAATGCAGTGAATAATAAAAACAGGGAGATTGCCTGTGAGTGCCAGTCTGTGAGAGCAGCGAGGATTTTTTAATGAGATTCTGAGATTGGAAGCTAAAGGGGGAGGCGGGAGTCTCGCTGTGCTCATGGACATCTCGCTGTTACGCAGTTCCATCTATCCATCTATCTATAGAGCATCTACCCCTCAGGGAGCGGTTATAGTCACTCAGACTATAATGAAACACAGCGAAGAGGAGATGAGGAGAAAACAGAGGCTGTTTTCAGCTCTGCCGTGTATCTGATCAATTCACTGCACCTTGAAGCAGAGAAATGTGCTGCAGATTAGCCGGTGGCTCAGAGAGACGATTCTCACGGCCTGCACAACATCTGTAGCAGAGTCTTGTCCTCTACTCACCCTCATTACTCTTTGTGTCACGTCTAATGCGCTACAAGCAAAGTGAAGAATAGTTTGGCTCCTTCTCCACCTGCCCAGTCCCGCTCAATGAAATCCTCTCAGCTCTGTGTTTAATGTGATCAGATATGACTTAACGATGAGACAAGCATGCGATTGGATAAAAAACCAACCAGAACAATAACCTAAGGTGAGATTTTTATATTACTTAAACGCTGAGTCACGCTTCGGATGAATCAACCCTTCATCTAAGCTCTTCGTCTAGATCCTGGAATGATTAATCTACACCTTAAGATCCTTCTGTTAGTGTTTGATCCCCATCAGTCTGATGAAGACTACGAGAGACAGTTTGAAACAGTAGTTTCAACAATAATGCCTTTTTCAGGGTTGTTGCACACCACCTATGACATCACCACTAGCTGGGCTTGCTGCAGAACGGCAGAAATGTGTCGCCACTCAGACAATGAGGAGTAAAACCAGTTGAAACCAGAAGCAAAGAAATCAGTTTTCCTCCGTATCTTCTGTGAATGTCTGAGCTCTTGTACTGATATTAATGCCAGACTTACAAAAATCAAGAGGTGCATGACACCAAGGTGCACCGGCAGTTGTTTTGGCACTTTTGGCCACCTTTAGACAAGGACATGACCTTCAGTGCTGCAGGTATAGACCATGAAACACAACCGAAAGCCTTGGAAAAAGTCAACATACACTGTAGTTGACAGTTAATGTGGATGTTTTGTTTTTCTAGTATTGGGCTATACTAGAGTAGCTTTGCATAATTCACAGTTAGAAATAATCCTCTGACTGAAAGACACTGTTTAAGCTCCTCCCCCTTCAAAGCCAGATTTCTACTGGCAGGAGGTCTGAACAGCAGGTGGGTGGTGCTTGTGTGCATTATATGGCCATATTTGGGATATCCCCTCTTTCAGATGTCATAGAGGCAATAGTATAACATTTTTAGATCGGTGGGAAGGCGGAGCTTTTGGCTCACAGGGATTGTGCAAACTCTGACCATGTTTAATATAAACTTCCACAAATGTAGCAGTGCATATGTGACAGAGAGTAAGGATAGGCTCAACAGATCCACAAACTGTTTATATGGAGCAGGTAAAATTATGTCTATGCACGAATGTCTTCGGGGGAATGTGACTGGATAGTTTCTTAACTATCTGGTATTCCTCTGTAAGACTTTGAATCAAACAATCAGCTGAAGAAGACAGTGAGATGTGGCTGAAAGCCCAAGAGGAGCTCAGCAAACAGGATTTATGTTGTAAATTTCACTTCTGACCTTTGAAATGAAAAAGCCGCCTTCAGCTGCTTTCTTATTCACAAGCGGTCACCACAGCAGGTCGCTCCGCATGTTTGATTTGCTGTGGTTTTTACACCGCACGCCAACCCCAAAGACGCAGGAGCCGTGTCCTCTCCCGGGACCTTAGGAATTTTAAACTAAATGTGTGCATACCATCTATTACCATCAGCCGACGGAGACCATGAGATGTATTGTACTGTAATATTTTTAAGCAGCTTGGCATAAAACTGGAGCCAGTGGTGTCTATTGACCAATACATGGACACAGTAAACACGTGAAAGTTTTTTCTATGCTCACATATAAATCTTATCATCTTTGCAAAAAATATCATGTTTGACATGAAAATATATATATATATATATTTTTAAAGAAAATATCACTATTTATCATCCAAACCCCTCTGACTGCTTCACTTCTTGGACGACATAAGGATGACAAACCCCTGTGGTGAAGAACAGTCCTTTACTTTGTGGAGAGCTCCACACACACACGGACACTGACTTGATTTACAAGGAACTTTTAACTGTCACATCCAGCAGGAAGACACAGAAACGACACTCTACAGTTATAAATGAAATAACAGGACATCTCATAAGGTGCTTCATAATATGCAATGGGAATGTTATGAAAAATGTCCACATGTTCCTACAGAGGCACCAGTACTGCATCTATATATGTATCCAAATCATAATATAGAACAATGTACATAAAAATAGAGCAAATATTTACAGAACACGGACTATTTACAACATCTTAAACGGGCTTAAAGATGGAGAGCGACATACATATACTGCAAATATATATATATTTTTATGGCAGATGTACAAACGGAGGGATGTGCAGGAGCCATGAGGGTGAAAATCACAAATTAGCCATCTGCAGCAACTGTTCTTTAAACTGCTGAGCGTGGTGCGACAGGTCGGTGACTCTGTCCACCATCTCCTGGATGGCGGCTGTGTTCGGGTAGTTCAGGGCGGCCGTTTTAGTCGCGCACACCACCGTCTTTAGCAGGTCGCACAGCACGTTGCTCGAGTTCATCACCCTGTTGGCCACCTCAGGCACCGAGGCCTGCCGAGACAGCGTGTCCCCGATGAAGACCAGTTTGTGGGCGCTGAGGATCACGAACTTGCTGTGTGCCACGAAGATGCGGGGGGGCTGGCCGGCGCTGACGCAGCCGAAGAAGGCGTCTACGGCGCTGAGGAGCGTGACGAAGTGCTGCTCGCACTGCTCCGAGTAGAAGCTGAGCAGCTGGCGGTCCCGAGCGCACAGGTGCGCGGACGGGGAGAGGGAGGTGGAGGAGGACGAGGAGTCTGAGGGCGGTGCCGAGTGCTGGTGTGAAATCCACTGCGTGATGTCGTTCTCCACGGGTTTGCTCACTTCCTGCTCCAGCTTCTTGAACTGATTGATCTGTAGAAGCAGTACAGATGTGAGGTCAAAGGGCAAAGGTTTAGCTTTAAATATACATAATTATTTATAATCGAAAATATTTGAAGTGAACATTTAAAAAAAACATCAGGTTTAACCCACAGATTAAAAATGGGGGCAGAAACTGGGATGCAAAAGATCAACAGAGTTCCCTTTATTAACCTGACAGAGGGAAGTATAAACACGTTTCGGAGGAAGGACGCGTGTCTAAGCTTTGATTGCACACTGATTGTTCATTTCATTTCAAAGCAAACATGTTTCCCATTTGGCTTATCCATTTTCTTAACCACTTATCCTCCAGTTCAGGGTCACAAGGCCAAATTGCGTTTTATAAATATGTAAATTTAAGCAGAAAAATCAAAGATTTTGACCTTGCATGACACTTAACATAAAAACACTTTCCTTTTTGCAAAGCATTTTATGGCTTTTTTCCTTTTTAACAGCAAAGTTAAACTTTTGCTGTCTTAAAAGTATCAAACTGAGTCTCTGAGAAAATGTTTAATGTTAAATTTACTGGAAAATGCTGTTACTTCGAAGAAATTAGAAATTAAATGACCAAAATGAAACAGCCACCCTTTACATTTTATCCTAAAAATGTAGAAGAAATCATTTTTCACACCAACAATCCCACCACTGCTGCCTGCAACTCCACATCCACAAACACCTTCGTATGAAAATAGCACCACGAGATAAATAAAATAAAGTTTCACTCTCTCTATATTCTTTCGGTTCTTCCGCCCACAAATTCCCCGTCTTATACTGCACACCAACCTAAAACTCTAGACTCCATGTTTACATTTGTACGGCAGCATTTGTTTTATATATTTTTGCACATGTGGGTCACTTCAGGGCCGTGACCGCTCCACCTTGTAATCTGACGCTGGCCTCCATCGAGAGAATGGTGTTAGAATCAGATCTGAGCGCCGAGGTCTGCAGAGGCCTTCGTAAGAACCTCGAAGGGCCCCTAATCGCTCAGTGTTATCATCTGTTTTGTTTAAGACTGTGAGGTATTTGACTCCCCCGCACAGTGTGCACTCCACCTGCGAGGCCCAAACAAACACAAAGCCTCACCTGTTCCTGACCCAGCTGAACTTGACTCTGCTTGATTATGTTTTCTTTCTCCAACAGCTCCTTCTGCTGCCGTTCAAAGTCTTCTTTGCCCTGAAGGGAGATAAAAAAATGTTTTAAAAAGGGTGAGAAACCAGACTCACGTAGGTCTGATCTTTGATACACGACACATAAATTCTTATCTGTTGGGTAAAGTCACTTAAAGTAAATAAAGCTACAACCATGTCCATGAGTGACTGTACCTGACTAACTGCAAATAGAAACAATGGAGTGAGGATTAAACCCTCTGTAGGAATTAAATCTGAGTTTGTTTACATATTAAAAGACTTCCAGTGTGGTATTTGAACATTTCTGACCCCGAGGCTGTGATTTTGAACACAAGGACCAAAAGAATCATCAGCATCGAAAAACTTCATAATCATGATACCACTCTACTAACTGTGGATTTAATTGTTTACCTGCAAATGTACATAGTCGTAGTCCTCCATCCAGCTTTTCACGCACTTCTCGCTATTGTTCATGTTGTCCTTGTCTGGGGTCGAGGGCACGGGGAAAGGTTTGGTCTGGCCCCCGTAGTTGTCGTTGTCCGACGAGGGGGAGGTGAGCGGGTGGATCACGTTCTCGTCAGGCGTGCTGCCCACAGAGAAAGATCCGTCCACATGCGTCCGCCTGAACAGCAGCTCGGCGCTGCTGCCTATCGTGGAGGCCAGCTGTTTGGCGTCGTCGGGAACAGTCCTGGAGACCATGACGAAGCGGTCCAGGTCGTCGGTCTTGTTGTGGTGCCTTCCAGACGAGGCCAGGGTGTTAAGCGCCCAGGTGCAGTTTTCCAGAGCTTGGTAGATCTGCAGAAGGATCTGCTGTGAGTCCTCCAGGCGTCCCAGCTGCCTTCGAAGCTTACTGTGCAGACTGTTGTCTGACAGAGACGTAGCGTTCACCGCGGCACCTCTGCCAAACACAATGAAGTCTCCCAGAGCGGCCCGGACTCTGTCCAGAACTGTGCGGACGTCGTTGGCGTGGCGTTCCATGAAAGGAAAAGTCCTCCAGTGAGGGGAAGCTGCCATTGAATGCAAATTCCCAACTGAGCTGTCCACTGCTTGCTGAAGGCGGTACAGCTTCTGGATGGCGGTGTCCACATCCAGAGCGAGGCGGCCCTCGGAGCTGGAGCCAGTGGAGGACGAGGAGGTGGACATGCTACTGCGCGTGCTGCCCGTGCTGGAGAACGACAGGCGGTTCACGCCGTCCGTCACGTCCGCTACTGCGCGAACATCCTGAGCGGGGATGTCGTAGATGCCTTTGCTGCCGTCTCTGTCGGCGGGCGAGCTTCTGTGCTGGGAGGTCTGCATGACCCGCGGGATGTCGTACACGTCGTTGCGAGACCCCGCCCCTGAATGAAAGGCAGGCGGTGGCACATCGTAAATGCCTTCATTGCCGTTGGTGTTTGGGTGCGGCTGATGAGCCGGAGGCTCCACGTTCGGTGGGAAGTCGTAATGTGACTGCGAGCTCTGGGCGGGCTTGGCGAGGACAGGTGGGGGTACGTCGTAGATACCTTCCTGTTTGCTCTTGAGGGGCTGCGGGAAGTCGTAGTTCCCCTCCTGCTGGGCAGAGTTGGTCCTGCAGGGAGGCACTGAGTAGACCTGTGGGCGAGGACAGTAATCAGACTGTTATTATTTTTGTTAACATGTATATTATTATCAAACAGTGGAGCTTTCACCTAACCAGTAGCCTCACAGGACTATTTTTTTTCCTTGTTGTGAAATCCCCGTCATCATACAAAATACTCTGCTGCACCTCTACAGAGCATTTCATATCTCAGTGCGTACTTCCCATACATTCATTTATTTGCACTATTAGAACTGTGCATCCCACTCTCTCTAAACAGATGCGGAAACACCTGCAATATGACTCATTTTTTTTCCGCCTCCTGCACACAAACACCTCCTCTGCACTCCTTCTGCAGTCACGTTGCGCCATCCGCACCTGAGAGGTGCTGTCACGCTGTCTCAACTTGAAAATGTAAACACTTGTATCGCACTAGGATCGATCGTGCTTTGTGAAGCATCGACCGTGGGCTCTGAAAATAAGGGGCCTCTAAGGCATCCTTGGAGCTGGAGTGTGCACACCACTGCTTGGCCAGATGTGGATATAACAAATTCTTCTAAACTAAAGGCTTGGATGCATTTAGTCCATTTAATGTGAAAGAGTGCAGCACACAGCGAGTGAGCAAACATTTGCCTCTACAGTTGACAGAAACAGTCATAAACTGGCTGACTGCCTCTTTGCATGTGCATGCAGTCTCATTACAAAGTGAGGAACTATCACTGCTGCGGTACTGGTTTCCTAAAATGGTTTATGACATTTCAATGTTCAGCTTTGGCCTCTTCTGAGGTCCCGTTTAAAGGCACTAAAATGTGCGCTCGGCCCCGCATTCGGGCCTTGGAAAGTCATCGACAAAGAAGGCTCCCCTTCCTAAAACACAGCTCGTTAAGAACTCACCAGAAAAGTGACATGTTTTAAATTCACGACCATCATAAGATTAGCAGTTAGAAACCTGGATTCCTGCAGAGGAGATTGTTTTCTTTTAATCGCCTCCCCCCGGGAGACTCGAGTTTATGACATTCAAAAAATGTGCTAAACACAGAATTTGGACTGTAAATGCACCTCAGTGGGTTTTACTGGATGCAGTGTGTTTGCACAGCAGTCCTGCAGTTAGAGATTGAGGAAGTGAAAGACCTTCTGGCTTGGGGAGATGCTATATTTGAAACCTCAAACTTTCAGCCTCTTGATTCCTTCCTCTAATGCAACGAAGCTTTCACCCTCCCTCGGGCTCGACGCAGCAGAGTGTGCGCTGACGTACATGGCACGGAGCGCGATGGGAGCGCAGCGGGGGCAATAAAACTGATTTCCATCAGCCTCCAAACGCACTCTTTACAGCTAGACAGGCCTGCCCAAACTGTAATTAGGAACGACGCAAATAACAGGTCCCAGCATATTTCAAGTTATTACAAACAAACTGGTGGCGCGCTGCCTGGTCGGCTCTGGTGAAATCTTAGAGGGTCTGGCAAAAGAAGAGTTATGTCCTCGTCCTTGATTTTTTGTTTTTTCCCCCTGCTGGCGAGTTTAAACACGGAGCCGTTTTGGTTAAACTCTCCTGGCAGGCGAGGCTTTCATTTAAACTGGCCGCAGGAATGCAATAAATATGATATTTGACGTATTATTCGTTTAATATAGTCAATTAAGAGAAATTCTAGGAGCTGTATCAATAAACATAAAAATAAAATTCTCCGGACATACGCAGCCTCCTTAATTCAGCTTCATGTGGCTTAAACGAATGGAGTGGCTGACTGATGTGCCCTTTCATTGTGGCTTCTGGAAGTTTCTCTTACCCCTTGAGAGGTTGGAGGGATGTCATAGATGCCTTGTGACCTGGGGTCCATTGGTGATGGGGGAACATCATAGACTCCTTGGTTTCTGGCTCCGCCTTGCTGACCAGGGAACATCTGACCAGGTGGAATATCGTACACCTGAAAGAGGAAAGTGAAATGATCACTACGTGTTTCAGAAAAACAATCACACAAAGTTTGGTCTTCATATTATTTGACTGTAGCTGACTTGATCTGATTTTGTAGCACACTATTAGTTGCTGTTTGGCCATATGTGGGATGTCTAGTAATCAGAAGGTCGCAGTTCAATCGGAGACTTCTCAAGTCCACATGCCAAATTGGCTCGGAGGAAAATGCTACTCGCCAAATTGCCCCTAAAGTCATTACATTTTTTATATAGTTGGCAACAGTGGGAAGGAAAAACTTCCTTTTAACAGGAAGAAACTTCGCCTGAACCAGGCTGAAGGAGAGTTGGGGGTAATACTCAGTGAAGTTTGATTGTAATAGTTAGGAAGCATTAAAAGAAATATATATGAACATGTATGAAGAAGCACATGTGACACAAAGTAAATAAAATCAAATTTAGTGCTCAGTGAAAGGTGACAATAAGTCACTGCTAAGTTAAAAGCTTCATATTTTTATTTGCACAGGTGCCTCGGTGCAGCGCTCCTATCTAAAGTGAGACTGCTTTACCACAAAGGTGGCTGTAAGGCCAACATTCTTTTGATTGGCTGGAAAGAGGTGGTCACATTAGTTACAACTGTTCTCACTGACAGCTGAAGCCTGGGCTTCTTTTCTGACTCGTACGTACGCTGGCCTCATTATTTGAATCTCCGGCTGCGTTTAGTGTCAGCATCCAGCATCACAACAAAGTTTGTATATATGACAGGAAAAAATGCACGATAAGTCCGTTTGATATGGTGAATAGTTATAGAGCAACACGGTCACTGATTGGAGTTTTTCTTTGCACAGTATTTTCTCTTTTTGCTCCATTTTTGGTCACCACCAGCTGCCCTTCAGATGCTAAATGCTCCACTTCCATATCTTGCTAGTTTCCACCTGTCTGTCAGCTGTTTTGAAGGAGTTTTCAGTGGGTTTTTGGTTAAAAACAGAAGGCTGTTTTGGCTGAGAACAAAACTTAAAGAGCAGTAAGAGTTTATGAAAACGGTGATAACAGAGACCAAAGCTGAAACTCACTACAAAGCAATGTGAAATTGAGGTTAACTGCACAATCAGGTGATGACTTCCTGTAACTCCATCTCTGTAAGCAACTCGAGTTGTTTTCACACTGCAACCTCGTCTGTAATTCTAAAAATATCTATTTGAGCGTTTTAAAACAATACAGTACAGTTCTCAAAATGTGCAAACATCACTGCCGCACTGCAGGTTTCAACAGCATGAGAGAAAATGAAGTGTGAAGAATCCTTTCTCAGAAGAAATCATCTCTGCACAGAACAGGAAATGTGGTAAGCAGAATAGCACGATGCAGATCAGAGAAGTGGCTTTCTTGTTTTGAGAAATGAAATGCATTTGCCCAGGCACTGTGTGCTGCATCAAAAGCTCACCTGGATGGCTTGTTTTTAAAACGAAGATGCTTGATATGAGGTGAAAACATGCTAACAGATTCAATTGATATCAATGTGTAGGTAAACTAAAGATTATATTTGTACATTCTCAGATGCATGCACTATAGTGTTAAAGATATTTATCCAGCTTATTTTTATGCTTGGCGTTTCCTAGTGTAGCTTTGCATGAGCCACAGTTCAAAATAATCCTTGTTCATAACTTTATCTGTACTTTGGCTCAGCTCCTCAGTTCATCTTCTTTTTGAAACCAGCAGCTTTAGCTCCACCCACATTTGCAAACAGAAGGTGGGTGTGGTTTCGGTACCCGAGATAACCATAACATTCTCTCTCTCTGACATCATGCAGACCAAAAATTAGAAAAAAAAGAGGGAAAAAACACTTCAAGCTGTGTTTTTAGTACAGCTTGTAACCTTAACTTATGCCTCACAGCTATTACTAGAAAATGACCTCATTACTGGAAATTAATGGGTTTAATGGCTTTTTTTGGTTTTGAAAAACAATAATTTTAAGGAGTTTTAGGAACCTATATTGGTTAATTTTAACCAAATTCCTTTATTCCAAATCATAGAGTGCACTGTATTATTGGGTTCCCTGTTTGGCAGATCGTATCAAAAAAAAAAGAAAAAGATCCTGGTGTTATGGTGCATGAGGAACCTACCCCTTGTGATCTGATGGGTGGGACGTCATAGAGGTCCTGCTGGTTATGCTGTCCTGGGCTGTAAGTGTAGGTCTGTCCCACTCTGGTTGGGGTCACCACCTGTCCGAAAACAGCAGGAACACAAACAATCAGAGTTGTCGTCCAGGGTAAGAGGACAAATGCTCTGACTCACAACCTAACAGCCCTGCTGCCACCCAACTCTCAGGCGTCTGTACATGCATGTGTGCCGGCTTTTATTTGTTTTTCCTGTTTTCCATTTCTAGTCCCTGAATGACCCAGGGATAGTAAGTGATTACAGTCAAGGCAGATATTTTCTAACAACATCCTCCCTGTGCCAGGCTGTTTACAAAGGACCCAGGGAATGAAGTTATAAACACAACCCTGCAAAAATCTCCTTAGGCAGCTGTTTTGAAAGCATTGCAGGCACGGATGTATCTCTGGATTGAAAATGACTGGGGGCCATTTTCCATTGTCTATAGAATAGCAGCAAACTGCCCAAAACAGATTTGTAAAGACAAAAAGGTGACATAGGTTTCACACCATTGTAAAACCTATACATGACAGCCAATTCAGTCAGTTTCCCTTATCAAAATCCTAACATGGTTACAAGAGTGCTGAAATATACCATAACAGCAACTAAGGTCATATATTTTAAAAAGTTGCGAATGGCTACGTTTGATCACGTAGCTTTCTAATTTTAAAACAGCAGTGTCTTTGTTTAGAAGCCGAAATAGTCAGGCCTAAAAAACACAGCTTGAAAAACACAGTTAACATAAGCCTGCAGTACTAGCTAAACCAGATAAGGTTGCTAATGAGGACTAACGTAACGCCAAAACAGGCAACTACTAAACTGATCAATAAGTTATTTAAACATTGAGAAACTGCTTTATTATTTGTACCTTTGTTGTATAGTTTTTCTTTAAAAGGTTAAAGTTAAACTACTGATTATGAAAAAAAAAACCCAGCAGCTAATATTAGCTTTGATTAGCCTGAATTAGCTTACTCATGCCACATCAAAAAAATGTAACAAGAAGTATTTGAATATAATAAACTCAGCAAGGCTATGTTCCCCCCCATAAACTTCCCTTTATATTCCCATGAAGCATGCTGTGTAGTTCTGTTACAATTTCAAATACTAAAAAACTTCAACATACCATAAAAGAAAGTATTGACACAACACTTCATTATAAAAGGGTTTATTTTTTGTTTGTTAAGATTTCAACTTTTTGCTTTAGTTTTCATAGACATACATAACATGAAACGGTAATGCTAGCTAATGTTACCCTGAAATAGCTACTTATTTAAAAACTGTAAGAGGGGAAACAAAATTATTAAACATAAGAAACTGATTTTTGGCTCATATAAACAGTGAGAAAAGCAATTTGTCCCATTAAAAATGTACAAACCAAACCACAGAAGTTAAGATTTTTTTGTTAGCTTGAATTAACGCAGGCCATAGAGACTGGTTGGTAAACACTGCTATCTAGGGAAAAATGCATTTTGACTGGTTAGTACTGGAGGCACTGGAGATTGCTGCACAAACAACTTGTTGTTGTAATATAAGCTTTTCATTTCACTGTAACTTATACCAGAAGAATTAGGCAATGTAAACAAGACCAACTGACACATGAGAGATCGTTATATCTCTGCTCACTTGGAAAAAACACATATCCCACAATACTAGAGCTCAACTAATAAAAACTAAATAAAACATAAAACTTATGTGATTCAGTCAAGCAATAAAAATAGGTCAACCTTCAGCAGTGCTTTGGGAGAGTTTTTAGCAAGGACTTCATCTGAATGGAAGATGGTTTTATAGCCGAAATGGCATTGGAGAAGGAGTTTTATCGTAGTGCTGGCAGGACTGTGAGTTTCTAAATCCAGAAATCTCTGGTGAAGTAATCACCGGGTCACTGGTATTGATGAACAACACTCTTAAACTGAAGCATTTGGTGCTGTAGGATTTAATACACCTTTAAAATATTTTACTCTGCGGTCTAGACAGGCTTAGGAATAATGGCACGATTACTGCTTGGGAAAAAAAACTAAACAAAATACAAACACATGCTGCGGGCCTCACCTACGCCCTTGACATTTTTAACCCTGTTAATTATTTAACACATTTTTCCTCCTCTTTTCCCGTCAGAGGCAATCAGCTCCTTCACACCTCCTAATCCCCCGGTTCTCAAACCCTCAGGCTGATTCACATCTCCTAAAAGCAGCAGAGCAGCCGACCTCCTTGATGCGTCAGACAGACGGAGGAATGCCGGGAATGTCCTTCCCTGAGCCCAGTACTCCTCTTTTGCCCCCGCGTAACGCTATCGCTACACTGGAACAAACAGGGTTCATTAGCAGGGCTCGAAAATAGGAACCATACGCACGGCTCCCTGGCAAAGGGCCGAGTCCCCAGGGACATAAAAGACCTCAAGTCCCTGTATCCACTCATGAGTCACTTTATAGCACAATAACCTAATAGCATCTCTCGTCCTGAGACATTTATCGGAGCATGAGCAGTAGGAGACGTAACCTCAGAATGGGATTAGTGCTCCAGAGGAACTGGTTTGTAAAAGAGATTTATGAAAAAAGGTAACTCAAGTGGAAGAAAGGGAAAGAGAGGGGAACGGAAAAAGAGTTGCCTAGTATGGAAAGGAATGCCATTCATCTGACTAACAGTAGTCCATATGGTTCTTATGAGTCCAATCTGAACAAGCCCGTGGTGATTTAAGGTGTTCACTGTTGGCGCTCGCGCCACAGCAGACATCATCCCGGCAAGGCCTTTGGGGTCAGAGCTGAAAACGTATACTGCTGGCTTTAAATACTCTCTGAAATAAACCAGAAGAGGAATAAACAGCTGCTTCTGGCTCTCCTCACTCTGGACTGATTATTTTTAAGGTTTTATCTGCTTAAAAGCATACACAGTCAAGTGATGTAAACCATTTGTTACTGCATGACTTAGATCTGAAGTTTTCAAATCTGGGCCCCTTATTACTCTCAAAAACTAGCGATACTGCGAGCAGGAAAAAGGGTTACTGTTAATTTAACACTTTGTAAATAATAAAAACAAAGGTCGATCAAATGGACCAATACGGCAATGCCATGATGATCCATTTGGCAAAATAAATCCATTGGGTATCCTTGTTGGTCTTCAGACAACAATTCTGATGGCTAAAGAACCAAATGGGACAGGCGAAAAAAAAAAAATAATAATAATAATAATAATAATAATTTAACACTTTGTTTTTGTTTTGTGGGCTCTTTTGTTCATCTTAAACCTTGGTACCATTAAATGTCCACCTACTTAGCCAATACGGGTTCCTGTTTTTTTACAATGTACTTTAATACTAAAGAAACCTAAAGACCTGCCTATTTCTAAAAATCGAAAATGTAACTTTGGATACTAAATAAGACAAAAAACTAAATTCAACGATGTTTGGAGGGCTAGTGAAGTTGTGCTCTTTGACATAACGATGTGCTGCCTGCTGGCTACCTCCAGTGTTATTGTTAGGTTAATAAAAACACATGAGGACAGGGAAGGTGGAGGACGAGAGTTAGATTGTTCTCTCCAATGGGGAGAGACGAATGCCATCGAAAGGCAGGAAGACGACACTGAAAACAGGCAAACCTTCAGCTAATAAAATGTCTGAGGTTATTCATTAGTATATTGTACTGCGAGTTTTTCTTAGTTTAAACACCCGCTACATATAAATAGTTTTATTATTACTTTTAGAGACGACAGCTGAATGGTTTTGGGGACTCGTGACTATTCAGACAATGAAAGACGAGAGCTTAGTGGAGCGCAGTAGCATCGGTTAAAAAGATTCATCTGGTTTATCTGATTTATTGTCTTTCTATTGGCCCGGCTTGAGAGCAGCTTTAATGCCTTTTCATATTTTCTATTTTCTGCCCAGTGAAAATGTGCTGAAATGTGAAAAGCAGTAGGCATATTAAACCTCTCAGAGCAACCAGACTCAGGAGATAACAAGCCAGCCTCCTGCTTGTTTAAAAGGTCACTCAGCCGGGCTACCTTCCCTCTGGGCTTAAGGGAAGCCTGGACCCAGCTGTCACATGCAGATGACAGCGAGGTGTCCGCTGAAGACCTCGGTGACCTTTTCTACAGGTACATGTCATCGCTCTGAGCGCCCATCAGTGGCTTCTTTCAGCCTTTGCCAGATGCACACTGCTCATTTATTTCCCGTCTGTTTACCCGGCAGGCTGTTGCTCTGAGGACACTTGGCGCGGCTATAATTGCCGACGGGCAAATATTTACCACATCCAATGAGGTTGTCGCTTGCATGACGGCGGTGCGTGGCCTTTCAGAGAACGATGACATCACGAATAGCCGAGCCAAAAGGAGGGAGGGCGCTGAGCAAACATTTGTTCCCACTCAGGTGAGGGGAGCTCAGGATGCCTTCGTGGAAGATGAAGGGCAACGTCGGCGACTTAAACGAGCGGCAAGAGGAGGCAAATAGATGGCTTGTTAACACTCCTACGCGTTGTGGCGAGTGACTCATGTCTCTTTCAGCAGGACCCTGTTTACTTAGCCTGCTGGCAGGATCAGATTTTGGAAGGTAGACCTTTAAAGCTTTACTTCAGGGTCATTTAAGAGGTCTTGTCATAGCATCAACAACTACCTCATGGGCTTGTTATATACTCTCTCAGGTTTTATGTACTGATGGGCAATGAATTACTCTGTATATATGTCAGGTTTTACTGGTATTCACATCTTAAGATATAACCAAACTACTAAGTACTAGCACATATTAATAGTTTGGTCTCCAAAGCATAAAAACAAAGCTGGAGTGAAGTTTTAGGTAAACTATTAACAGTTTGAAGAATAGCAAAAGAAATCAGCTTGTAAAAATGTCACTGTATTTCTTTCTCTTGAGAAAATGTGCTGCTACGGATTCAGATAAGGCTGAACCTGAGAGTATTTCTTCTCTAAAAGAAGAGCAGATGTGGTCGGCGGGTAACAGGAAAGTAAAAGTATACGTTTTTAAGACCTTCTATAAAAGATCCATCTATTTTCTTAACTGCTTAACCAACTCGCGGTTGAAAGCAAGAGTCTATCTCAGTGGTCATGGGGGACAAGTGGGTTGCAGGTTACCTGTCCAAACAACTTTAAAGAACAAAATACACAATTAAAGTGAGACCATGCTATGCTATTTTAAAATGACTAGTGATTGACCTCAAGACGATATCTTATTCCCTCTTTTGTTCCAGGCTTTAACAACCAGGAACAATAAGCTGATTTTTAATTCTTCACATTTCTGCAGACTAACAACAAACAGTCTGATTAGCGTCATCTTCAACATATTCGGGGATTCCACCAGCTAAATTTGTGATATTTTAAGGCCTTTTTGTTTTCCAAGTGAAAGTGTAATCAAGATAACTTTAAGGACCTGCAGACGGCCTGGAAGAAGAGCTCAGACGGCGAAGGTCTTCCCTCTTCTCCCATCTGGCTTTGAAAAGAGTTTGCTTCACCAGCTGGCTCCGCTGGTCACACTCAGTGATAGACAGACTGCTCAATCACCTGCCAAGTATTTGCCCGTCATTTTCCAAACGGTTTCCCAGGACGACTTCCCAGATGGTTCTGTGTTAAAACCATCTGGCACGCAGAGTTAATCTCGACCCAGACAAACCCAAATAGTAGTTTTTGGACACCGCGCTCGCCACCGGCAAAGTCAAAACAATAAAGGAGGGGTAGGTCTTCTCCAAAAAAATATTTGTGTTCCTGCAGCCAAGATCGCATAAAGCCATTTTGGAAACCTGCCTAGGTTGCTAAGACACCTTATGTTGGTTTGTCCTTCACTCATCTGAGTAAGTTCATTTCTTCTTGACTGCCTCGGGGTGAATTATGGCATCTCTGTGTGGCAACACTTCCCCGGATATCATCCTTTCACACCCTTTCATTGGTTACTTGCACACACACTCTGCCACCCCCATCTGCACCCACACTAATGGGCTGCTGACACATCAACATCAACAACCCAAATGAGGCTTTTCACCACAGCGCGGCGTATAAAACGATGGTGACAATGACACCGCTGGTAATGTAGCAACAGCTTTATTGAATTTCCTCCACCCGTCTCCTCATTCACACCTCCTCATCTCCGCTCAGCTCCTATCTGCAGCTCTGTCAGCACGGTGCCGCTAGCTTACTTTTAAATAAAGGTCACCTGAGGGCACAGGAAGCATGCACGCTATCAGTCATATGTTAGGTAAGAGCGTGATTTTGTGTATGACTGCATGTGTTTTGGCTCCTGCTGATTCACAGCACAGAGATGTGTTTTGCAACTTGGTAAAGTTCCCCTCTGCCACTCAGAGCTGCACCAGCCCATTAAAGCGCCAAACTAATTAATGCAAGTAATTAAGCCTCGAATCCCGAGAGGCCGCCGTCCGTCTCCGAAGCACGTCCGAGCGACTAAACCCAAACAGACAGCGGGCTTAATGAGGAGCGTGAAAAGAGAATGGGCTGATTCTCAGTTCTAATAGGGATCATCGTTCATTCTCTGTGATCAAAGCGGCACTTAATCCTGTGGCATGAATATCCGAGAAGACGAAAGATGACTCCGACACTTCGTGTTTACTTTCTAAGAAAAATATACCGGGACAAAATCCTCTGAATTCTGGGGAAAAGCAGGATAATGTGGAGTGAGGAAGCTTTTAAGCTCTTGGATTATCCAAGAGACATTTTGGGCAAGGGCCCACACACAGCTGGGGCCCCACCCCCCCAAAAAATGACCAGAATTTTATCCTCAAACTTTAGTTTTTGAAACCATACATTATGAAAAAACATAACAGTCCCTTAGCTCTTATTTCACCTGCCCCTTCCTCCCCTACACAGCTGAGGCTAAGGCTTCCAAAATGAATGAAAATAGTGGAAACATTTGTTTTTGATCAATTCGCAATAAAAATCTAAACAAAACACGGCAGTTAATTTTTAAAGTTGTTGAGACAACAAATGGTTAGCTGTAGCAGCACCTCACAGTCACAGTGGATTTATGACATGAAACTTTGGTTGGATGTAAATGAAGAAGGCAGGTGGTGCTCACCAGCGGAAAGCTTTTTATACCTCACAGGTGAAGTAGTGAGTAGCCAGGATATGGCATACTTTTCACCTGCATAACTTTATTTATTGACAAGGAAAAAATGTGTTTGCTCCTTTTTTACAAGTTATGCGGCCCAAATGTTTGCTTATTGTTGTACTTTAACACTCTTCTTCTGTTGCACTTCTTCACAGTCCCACTCCGGAAACGAAGATCTAACAGGATCTAATGAGGATATAACAGGTGTGTTTTTGGGTGTGTGTGAGGACACTTATGTCAGTGTATTATCCTCATTTAAAAGGTTTACTTGAAACTGTGCATCTATTTAAAACTCTTCTGTGTACTACTGAACCCTGGACTATATGAGTGTTTGTTGGTTCAAAAGCACTTGAAATGTAGAATAAATTATTTTATGGTTAAAAGTGCTTTGACTGTTCAGTTAGAGTAGAAAAGTGCCGTACAAGTATGAGGGTTCATCATCGAGGGGAGGCGAATGTCTGCAGTAGATCTAATGCCAATCATCCCGTGGTCGGAGAGATATTTCTGTCCAGCAGCGGAGTGACAGACCCACACTGTAAACCAAAGAGCTGCTAGTATGGCTGAAAATGCCAAAATGAAACCGGCGTTGGCTTCTTAAATGTAAATACCTCCTGGTTTTGTTTGCCTTCTGTGATGTGAAACTGAATCTGTTTTGGTTTTTTGGATTGTTGGCCGGCTTAAAAAAAGAAAAAAAAGAAGATAAAATATGTAAGCTCTGGTTTTTATAAATGCTTTCAAGAAAGCATTTCCTGTCTTCTCTTGGCCTTCCTCTGCAACTTTATCACACTGTCTGCTTCAAACTTTTCCAGAGGAGAAAGTCCTGTCAGTGCGTTCACCTCAGAGCAGATTACTTTTGGTGCGACTGATTTATGGTCGTGCCCTCTCGCCGGCCAGCGATTTATCACTAATGTGACAATGGCGAGCATTTGAAGGAGCTGGCCTCCTCCAGGAAGAAATAACTCACTTATCTGCTGCTGAGACTGCCGTGCGCGTGATTACGCAGAGAAAATATGGCCGAGGCAAACAAACAAGACATTCTTAACCTGGTTACTTCAAAAAGCACAGCTTTATCAAGGTACACGAGCACACCCTCGCAGTCTACAAAGCGCTATCGGGGCACTTCCTTGAGTTGTGTGTTGAGTTCATTAAACCCTTTGTTGTGCTCTTTACGGCACCAATGAACAGATTGCATCTACGGCTACGACGTGGTGAGAGGAGGAAATGCCTATACAAGGAGCAGACTTCATGAAGGCAGGAAGGGAGGAATGAAAAGGCCGCCTGAAAGGAGCAGATAAGGGCAGATATTTGAACTCTGAACCCAGCCCATCACTGGGCGCCGTGACCTCAGCGCCTGAGTCACAACAGTGACCGGGGCGAAAACAGACACACCTTTCAGAGATGGTGAAGAAGGAGGAGGAGGAGGAGGAAATCAAGGCTGAGATGAAACACGGGCCTCTGGGAGCCACATGATAAAAGGCTGCTCCTGGCTTCCATGTGAGGAGGCTCTTTGTGTGGCCGAGAGCTCCATGGCGTCCGTCCCACACGGACCCAGCTTTAAGGCTATGTGAGAGGACGGGAGGGGGAGGTGGGGCGGCTGTAGCTCACCCTCCCAGGAGGGTCACCCAAGGACAAGGCCGCAGCACCAAACCGAAGAGCCAGAGTGGCAGCGAGCGCCAAACCTCAGTGTGCCTTATATACCGGAGCCCCACGCCACATGAAAGGGAAAACAGCCAGTCGCCAATCTGGATTTGCACTGCAGGCCTGGCACGCAACACCCCCCGCCTCCGCCCCCCACTCCGAGGACACATTCATGACATACGGGGGCCTCTCTCCACAGGAGGGGATGACGGCTTCGGAGTAATACGAGAGGGGATTATCAGTCTAGGAAGCCGGCATCAGTCTCAAAAACCATTTGGGAAACCAAACGCATGTTTGCGCGTGAAGACATGAAAACGGCCGCCGTTAAAACGACACGAGGCCGTAAGTCAGCGAGCCCGGCCTGTCATCAACACTGACGAGCTGTAGTAAACAAGCCTGCCTTTGCTTCTTTCAAGAGCAAAGGCCAGAGCCGGGGTTTCACATCAGCAACAAATATTTCCATAAATACTCTGACGCAGGGCGCACACCGTTCGACCGATCGGGATTTAATTTGTGCGCAACACCGTGGAGCTCAGAGCAAACAATCAGAGGCTCTTCTTTTTAAAACAGCGTTTACCATAATTTCATAATTAGACGCCTTTAAAAGTGTGCTGTGATGAAAGTAAACGTCTCCGCTCTACCAAAAACACACGGTGGCTCCAAACCTGAGGCCTGTATGTATATCCAGGATGGCTTAACATAACTATAGGTTTCTATCACAGCCTTCACTTTAATTTAGCTTTGAGAGATGATGTTTTTCTGTCACTTGGGACGTAATAAATGGCTCCAAACACTGAGCCTGAGCTATTTTTCACTGTCAGAATTAAAGCAAATTTAAAACACAAACCACACACGAATTTTGGCTTCAAAACAGAAAATAAAATTCAGCTAAACAATAGAGTAGCTTCTTAATTACTGCTAAGAAAAGGGATGAAATGGAGTATTTGAAAGAGCTGAACGCTATTTTTATATGACTGTAAAGGGAGCATCGCTTTAATTGGTCAGTAACTGGTTGAAATTAAAAATTTTATAGTGAAAACAACCACCGAGGCAAACTGTTCTGTTTAGTTAGCCATAAACCTGAAAATGAACCAACTTGTAGGTTTTTTTGTGTGATTATTTCTATAAATGTTTTATGCAGGGTTAAATTAATCTGATTGAATCGGGAGAGCTTCAGGTCTACTCAAGCTTTGGAGGTGCTCCTCCTTAAATCTTGGAAAGCTAATTGGTGAGCATGAACCAACAATATCTCTCCTTTCTCTCAGTGTTTCACTAGAGATAACCAGATCCAACAGAACAGTCTGTGGCGACTGAAGGCGATGGTGCTTCTGTCCAAGATTCAGACAGCACTGGAAAACAGCGGAGCCTCGTCATGACGCACCGACACACACACAACCGAAATCTTTCTACTCAATAGACGGGAACAACCGCCGAAAATTGCAGCACTTTGATAACCGCAGATTGGAGGACCAGTCGAACGTCCAAGACTTAATATAATCTCTCCAATAACACGATTACGGCACAGAAATACACTCTCATTAGGAGCGCATTTCATTTTCCATGTTATCTCAAAGCCTTTTTAATACCGCTCCTCGGCTAAGCCTTGCAGCCTGTTACGGAAAAAGAGAGGTGTTGCTTGACAGGTCTGCTACTGCTGTGTGTGTGTGTGTGTGTGTGTGTGTGTGTGTGTGTGTGTGTGTGTGTGTGTGTGTGTGTGTGTCTGATTGACAGGTCTCTCCCCACAGCCCCCTGGCTCCTACTGACTTTATCACAGCAACTCCTGTGCAGTGAATCACAGTAAGTCCTCTAAGCCCCTGGCGCCTGCTGCCTGTTTATCCACTAAAATGAACACCTTAGCTCATTTCTATGATGGCTGGGGCTGATTTGTTTTAAAGGAAATAGCCCTCGGGATATCAAAAGCTCATTCAGCATGTAATTACCATCCACCTCCTGAAGGGAAGACTTGGTCTGAGATGCTCGTACTAGTTAAACGCTTGAATAACCAGGGAAATTTCCTCCCCTCGTATTTTAGCGCACACCTGCCAGTGACTTCCATGTGTAATGAGGTAATGACATGCTAACTGCTCACCCTTGTTTAATGCATTTAAATCAAGTGTACGAGGCGTCTGCTGGTGTAAAACAAGAGCAAGTAAAGAAGGCTTCAACTGGCTCAGCAGTATCGGTAACTGGAGACACCGAACACAAGAGAAGACTTATTACCTCATAGTTAGGAAAGTGTTTGGTGCAGAAATTAAAATGACGATGAAATAATAATAATTAAATTATAATTATGCGTATAAATACTGATAAACTGATAACTAGGTGACTTAAAACTATTAAATGCTTTTTTCAGCAGGCAAATTAAGATATATACTTTAAATGATATACGATCTAGGCCATAAAACGATAAATACATGTATAAGCTGTTTGGAGAATTGTGTATATATAGCTATACTGCAAATGACCAAGTCCAGTGTGTTTGCCAGTGACCATGTTTAAAGCATTTAAATGCAGCTGTGCTCCACCAAAATCCAAAAAACAGCTCTGTACTGTTTGCTTTTCCACAATTTCTCTCCATACTCGCAGCCTTTCTGCGGGTTAGACTGGCTCTGCTGAACACAGTGTGCCAATACAGGAATAAAGCCAAATGGGAGCCGTGCACAAAAACACTACCCTGCTCTGTGGTGAGCGCCAGGCCCGGCACACCCTGCACACATTTCGCATGGCAGAGCTGCGATCTCCTCTTTGGCCTTTCTGCTTTCCGTGCGCGCGCTGATGAGAGCCGAGCCTGACGGACCTGACGCGCAAATGCCATTTCCCATCACATCTCATTCCCACACCCGCCACAGCTGATGTTACGTTAGAAATCCAATGTGATCCCAAATATCCAGAGTTTGGGGAACAGACCAGACTCCATTTTCTGTTACTCTAAACCTTCTCCATTTTGTTATTTCCTCTTCTTCGGACGCTCTGATAAATATTAATGTGCGACCCTTTGCTACAGATGAAAGCGTGTAAAAGTGCATTTAAATGCAAAACATTGTGCGCGCATTAGGAAAAAAGGTACGACTCAGTAATAACAGTTTTTCTCTCCAATCATCTTACCAGGTGGTTTCACTGATGAGCCCCTCACCTTTGCTTTAAAGGAGGACTAATCAGTGAAATCAGATGGCCACTATTGATTGCTGTGCTCCATAGTGATGTATCTTTCTTGGGCTGAGTCGATAAAGGAAACCCAAACTAGCTGACAGATTGACTGATGAGCTCTGTCTCACCTTGCTTGGTGTGTTATCAGTTGCTAGAGTGCTCCTCGGTGGGACCTGGTAGACGTCCTGTCCCGGTGGGACCTGGTAGATGCTCTGCTGACTCTGCTGCTGTGGGCTCTGGAGGGACGGGGGCACCTGGTAGAGGCCCTGAGACCCCGAGTTAGCCTTCTGCTGATAGCTCTGAGATGGAGAAGGGGCGGCGGCGGCGCCCGACGACTGAGCCTCGAACATGGGTCCGATCAGCAGCTTCAAGCGGTTCCCGGGGGCGATGCCCTGGCGGCCGTGCAGGGAGCAGAGCCACCAGCCCTCCAGGCCGCCCGTGTTCTGCTCAATGACGGTCAGGATGTCCCCTTTCCGGAAGGCCAGCTCCTCCGGGGACTCCGGCACGTTGTCGTACAACGCTTTGGCCATCAGGTTCTGCGGGAGCAAAGGTCAGACTGTGTTTAGATACGTGTCAGCTTAATTATAACACAACAAGCACGTGGTTGCAACAGCTGTTAGCTCCTGCTGCGTGCTGTTTGTCAGGTTTGAGTGGAAAAACAACAGTGGCGGTTTTGCAGGCGGGTTATCTGCAGGACACAATGCTAAACCAAAGAAAAAAAAACATTCACCTACACACACATAAACCCACACGTTCATATAGAGGTTTTGTGGATTTTATTAATAAAAAGCGCCAGAAGAAGCTGAATTAACAAGCTGCAGCAACAATCATGAGAACAGTATCAATCCCTTCTTATCTGAAGCATCAAAACTAACCTAATACTACACATGACTGCCGTCTGCCACGCCAGGTTTTAAATACTCCAGTGAATGACATGCTGGTGAACTCGCTGCGCTGCCATTGGTCCGTAGCTCCACACCAGATGTCTTTCAAACCAAATCTGAACTTGATGGGATTTTCTCAGCTCAGCTCGTGCTTCAGGGCACAGCTATCTAAAGGTCTACGGAGGGTTGAGGGATAATGACTCAAAACAGCAGATTTTGGAGATAGGAAAAGCCCCGGAGCGTGCCGCTGTGTCTGAGAGGGGCATTTAAGACTAATTGCCTCAGTCTTTCTTCCTTTAGCCTTTATTCAACCACGGAAGGAGTTAACTGAGCATGAATACTCCTTTTCAACTGCCTGATGCCCACAACATTAAATCCTGGGAACCGGGCGCAACAGCGATCAATGCAAAGTCCATGAATACAATTAGTGGATAAGCGGCTTGCTCAAGTGTGCCTTTAACATCTAATAAAGTGGGAAAGGAGAGAGGTTATTATCTGGTTTTTGCTTTTGTTTTTAGCTTTTCAGAAATTGAACAACGATCACATTAGATTAGAGAATCTAGGATGTCAAGATCACAAACTCTTGTGCTCTTGACATCCTGGGCTGCATGATGGTGCAGTGAGGTTAGCACTATCGCTTCATAGGTTGATCGTGTTGGAGTCAAATCTCCTGGTTGAACTTCCTGTGAGGAGCTTGCATGGTCCCAAGGTACTTTAGCTTTCTTCAAAAGTCCAAAGATATACATGTTAGCCTACATGGGGATTCTAATGTGGATGTAGTTAAGTATGTAAGGCAGATAAAGTACAAAGACTAAAGCCCTACAGAAATGAATGGGTAAATTTAGCTTATGCACCACGTTTGAATGGTCAAAAAGATTAAAGGAGTACTTCATAAATGCCAATCCAACCTCCATTTTAAGCTTAAAGACTGTAGCAGTGCCTCTGTTTCCTACAATATATCTCCCACCAATGAAAAGTACAAAAACTCAACAACTAGGGACAAACAAAGCCAGTCCACAACTTTCTATAATAATTCAAAATCATCAGTTCATGAACAAAAACCTTCACCAGTCAGATGAGCCTTATAACACAGTAAGAAGAAGCAACACGCCTCCTATTTGTTCAGTTATGACTCTTCTTAAGCGATAAAATGAAAAAAATATGTAATGAATAACCAACAGAGGCACAGTAGCGATAAAGTAGCTCTGACTGCCTCCGAGTCAGCACCAGCAATAATCTTTCTGAGCTGGATTACATTTACATGAGATGAAACGAGCTGATTGGAGGATAAAAATGATATTTTTATTTGGATTACATGCCCATTTAGATTAAAAACTGACTTCAAGCAGCCAAACAGAGCTCCACACAGGACAGCCACTCAGTTTTTGTTTATCTCTCCACTCCACCTTTTTTCTGATCCGTTCTTTCTCCATCTCACCTTTCATCGGTTCACTGTGGGAATAAGGAAGCCTACTTTGTGGCAGTTTCTACTTTGGGGCTTTCTTGAACCTTCTTCGGCCTTCCTCTTTCCTATCAGCCCGATTCAAGCAGTTCCCATGTGAAACTCGCTGTTAGTAACATCGTTATCTCTCTCGCTCTCTGTGGGGCGGGCCTCCCTGGCTATTGTCTCAGTGTGCTGTCGGAGCCATTAGCCAGCAACACCCAGAGCACAGTTACACCCTCATTATCACCCACTGCCACCTAACTAGCTGCGAAGAGCTTGAGCATGAGCCCTAGAGGTCAATGCCATCCAATGGGAGCAAACCTGGATGTCCAAGAGTTGTCCAGGAGGAAACAAAAATGCTGATAACTGCTCCCGCTCCAATTAAAGTCTGAATATATGAGGAAATACAGCCGTCCAGATCAGCACAGATTTTGAACTGAAGCTTTTGATTACCGTTAGATTGTTTAAACCTCTAAGTGTTTGCTTTTTTTCATTGATTCACAAGGAAAACACACTATACCAGCATGCCACTTAAAAATAATGCTTATTTATCACCCACTCCACCCTTCTTTTTGTGTAAAAAAAGAAAGGAAAACTATCTAGCTTCATTCCTCCTCCTTTTAAGCCGACCCTTTTGTGATTGGCTACCCCTAACAAACACAAAGTAAGAACAACAGGTGGGTGGGGCTTCTGTAAGCACAAACAGAGCAGTCAGAAACGAATCGCTTGCACGTGCAACGACCTCTTTATTTAAAACGAATGGCGACTGTTGTTTTTATGGACATTTGCTGTAACAGTGAATGAGTGTTTCCTCCACTGCCTTTGGCCTCTAAAACAGCCACACACACACACAAAAAAAGAGTAAACAAGTGTCCCATAAGGACGACCTTTGGACACAAAGACAAGTCGACAGCACAATAGAGTGCTGAATATTTACAGTTTTATTACTACTGAAAGTCCAGAGTCCATAAAGTTAAGGTTTAAAATAGGATTATACAGGTTGCTCAAACACACTGATTTGAGTTTATCATGTTATTGTTGAGAGCTGTGAATATCTGATAAGCCGCCTCTGGAATCGTGATCTTTCCTTGTCCTTTGCAGATCTGTTTACATGTTGCATGCCTAATATTCAAGACCAGAGTAAAATAAAAAAGTGACCCCAGCAGGAAAACTAATCTGTGTCGTTTGTGGCTACTGTGGGTGTCACCTGCTCTATCAGCAATAGAGGGCTGTGGCTACCGTCTAATGAAAGATCTGATTGACATGAATACAGCCATACTGTGGTTAGTTTTTGTTTTTCTTTAAATTAGGTCACAGTGTAGGTGATTTGGAAGCCATAGCAGACAAACTACACGGTTTTATTTAACTTAGAGCTTAAATAAGTCGTCTTCTTTCAGCTTAAGGCCAAAGCTGTAGGTATTTGCATGAGGCCAGTTCTGCTGCTGTGGTTGACTGCTTTGTGTTTGATGCTCAGAGGAGAAATTAAATCACCCGACAGACAGAATTGCACGCATCGTGCTCCTTTGTCTCTGCTAATTAGTGATCACTGTGACCAGCTGCCGAAATGAAAGCACCCGTTTTGCAGACCGCATGCGCGCACGATCACAAACTGAGCCGTGCCTTCACGTGAAATAGGTACTGAAAACCACCAGTATGAGCACACCCAGCAATTTCAGTCTGCAGAGATGCAAGTCGGTCGAGGAAAATCTGCAACAGGAACTGTCACCCTGCATCTGTCGTCTAAACCACACTCAGCTGCCTTTTGTAGTTCGTACATATGCTTTAATAAGGCTTCGGTGCAGATTTTATACTAATCTTAGGACATAAATGAACCCTAACGGGAAATCTTTAGCGGATCAAAAACATATTTCACCACAAGTCTCTATGACTTTAATTTCATGATGCAAGCAGTAACCATCAGAGCTAAAAAACAAACCCAACAAAGAAGTGTGGTTGACTGCAGTTCCACTAGTGGCCACTTGAGCCTGGCTCCAAAGGTCAGTCCCACAGACTCTGTTATTAAAAGACAGTCCAACTTTACAGCAGAAATAAAAACGTTTACAGCCTGATGCAAGAAACTGTTTTGGTCTCTGTGGCTGATTCGCTTCTCTGTAATAGCTGTACAGCAATATCCAAGCCCAAGCCCTGCTCTGCTATTGAAAAGTCATTTTAGTTTGCCATTATGTGGTTGCCTGGCAACATGATGGTATCATCATATATGAAACATATCCTAATATTCATGTTTTGTAGATACAAATTAAATGTTACTGTCGTGAAATTAAAATAACATTATAGGTGCATAAACGCTACAAACTGGTCATTTTAGCCTACTGGTAAGAGGTCGCTAGGCAAGATGATGACACATACCTGTGTGGCATCTTTGACTGTTCACCTGCTTTTGTGTATTATCGTTTGGTTTTACTGCCATCAAAGCTTAAAGTAATACAAACTTAGGGGTGTGGCTCTCTTGGATGACAGGTGGTTACAGTGTTTCTAAGGACTGCTTCTCATGTAAGTAACGTTGTGTTTTCTTAAAAACAAAGAAACTCATGACTGAAACAGCCACAAATACCAAATTGGAGGCTTCACAATATATTTCATACACCAAGGGGTGATAGTGTCTATGGTACTCCAGCCTTTTACCAAAAATGATGTTCACCCGTCACAGGTGTTAGTGAAGTTTAAAACATATTGATTTTTCCCCTTCTATTGCTGTTCTTTCCAGTTATGCAAACGTTCATGAGGAAGTAAAGGTGATATTAACAAAACAAAGAGGGGTAATAGTAGAAGCTACCACATTCACAGTACCACTGCCAGCTCCCAGAGGCTGCACAGGATCACTAATAGACTGATTGCAAACATTTGCACTTTAATAACTAGTGATCAGTGGAAGCTGTGAGTAAACTTCTGCATCTGGATTCTGTGGAAGTCTGACATGACTGTGATACTGTAGAAAAAAGCATGAACACTTATACATTATATATAAATAAATAAATAAATATATAAATATATGTATCATCATTCGTTGTGGTGAGCCTGGTACCACAGAGATCCTAACAGGAAGCAGCCTGATTGACACATTTTCACACCCTCCTCTTCACACACACACTGCAGTTTACTTCGCATTAGAGTGCCGCAGCTTGTCTGTAAAGATTCATGCAATATAAATCAATGAACAGTTAAAGAACATCTGAGTTGAAAAACAGTGAGCCACAGCAGATTTCAAGCATGGTATTTGGGATGTGAAGGGTCATGCGAGACACCAAACATGACCTTTAATCACACTAAACAAACAGCTTGTCGGCTGTAAGGACTGCCAGCTACACGCAGGCCCTTTTTGAAGTGATGCAGAAGGGGAAGAGTCGTGTTTTTGTCTTCACCCAGAGCAGGTGAACCCGGCTATTAAACCGGGCGTCATAAACAGCACTTAGCCGCAGCACGGAGACTCCATCGCTTGCCACTGATCCTCCTGTAAACACGTGTGTTTGCCATGTGTCAGAGAGGGGTGCTTCTGCTGCATCCACACACACATGTGTATGAGCTTCCAGGAAGTTATCACTCAGCGAGGCGGAAAGCGCTCAGCTGCTTCCTATTGCAAGTACCACATTTCTGCTCATGACCTCGAATCGTCTTAAAGCAGTGACTTAGATGTATCACTATTGTATCTATTTGTTTATGTAATGTATCTATGTTTGCGTAGTTTCAGACCTTTTAATTGGCATACAGCTTCAGGTGAGTCATCGAAACCTTGTTCAGGTACAGTCTATACTGATGACACTGAGAGCGGACCTAATGTGATGACCTCAACATTCCACATGTTTGTTTTTTGTTTACTGTCTTTTAAAACATGTGGCACTAAAACAGCTCTCCTTCCCATCTGGTATGTTTTTATTAGTCTGTCCTGGTTTGTCCAGTCTGTCTGAATCCCCTCTGACTCAAACCTCAACATCACCAAGGCTTTTCTTTCCCCTCTTCCCATCAGTGTCTTGCCTGAACACAAGCAGTTTAAAACGTCATCCCATCTGCGAGCCTGTTCTGACCTTTCCCAAAATTTATATTAAAAAAAAACCTTACGTAACTTCACCACTTGCTGAAAAGGGCCCCACCTTTGCTTTCAGTAAGAGCTCTCTGGGTGGTTTTGGCTCTGCCTCTCCGGGGTACACATCAGTCTAATAATAATGAAGGTGGCTTTGGCTAAACAAGCTCACAAATACTTGAATTCTCTTACTGCCACAGCCACACCACATAGAAGAAACCCGTGTCCCCACAGCAATGAGAGCGCCTCGGCTTTCAAAGCGACGAGGACGTTTTCAGCCCAAACAAACAACCTGCTCCAAAAAAAGTGGTACGCTCTGACTGTGAGAACACTGGTGCCACAATTAGGGCCGTACCACTGTAACACGTGTCCCGGGGTGGTTCGTACACGCTCATTTGGCCTCATTTCGCATGGTTAAATATAGAAAATAATTATAGTAATGACGGTAATGAGGACCTGATGACTTTTACAAGCCGTTCCTCAGAGCGCGGCCTGCTGCGGGTGAGAGCCAGTTCAAATAAATGGGCCGTGTGTTGGGTTCTGGGTAGGAAGGGCTCATGGGAAGTGGTTCAGAGCTCAGAGTACATGGTAATTTCTTCATTTGGACAGTTTTCAGGAAGGTTGACCCTCTGATTACAGCCTTCTTACAAGCCCTGCCAGTAGCCGTGTATTAACATAATTACACAGCAGGCTCGGTGAAATCTCACCTCGGCTATTTCTGAGAAAATCCTGTCGAAAAAGGCCCGTGTCATTTAAAGCCAGCACACAGGGGAACGTGACCCAGCACATTCCCTGCAGCTTCACAATGATTGATATCTTATGCAAGCAAGTGTAAATCAATACACGGTTACGACACAGTTACAGTGCAACTGGGCGCTGTAGCTGCATGTAATCAATCGATAGCTTATTTTAGTTTCGTGGTTAGAACAAACTGTTTCAGGGGGGCTTTGTGACTGATTGTAAACATTCATTTTTCTTGTGTAAAGACTTTAATTCTGCCAGAAGATGTGGAAAGAAGGGTAAATTCAACCTGCCAAGCGCTGAATAAAAAGGACTATTGTATCCACAGTGTAAATATGACACCCCCACCACCAACACCTTCATTTATGATTCACGAGCTGCGAGGAAATCTCCACACCCTAAAACAGAAACAGCAACAGCGTGGCAGCTGCAGCTTTGATGGGATGTGATGTGCCATGTTGCTGTCCGACCACGCCGCAAGCTCCAACAAACCTCAGATCCTCAAAAAATATCTCAGTTGAACTGTCTAGTCAGAGAATGATGAAAAGTGTGTCACAATCATGGCCTTCCCCTGGAAAATGTCAGTTTCACTCTTATTTAGGAGATGACGATCAAACTGCACTTCATAATCAACAGAAAAGCTTTTATATTTTCACTGCATTCAGCTACTTTCGCCTCTCTGGATGCATTTGCTAAGAATTGTGCTGGATATAAATCATTCAAGTGCTTCTGAACTGTGGAAAAGTAATAATCTTAGGATCTTGAAAAGAAAGAAGATAACTGGACGCCTTCCTGTCTGTGTTCTTAAGTTAAGGTGAAGAGTCCCAGATATGTAAATCCTAGTGGGGGTAAACTTAAAGAAGTCCAGATACTTGTTTTTGTTTTTTCAAAACTCTTAAGACTGCCATGACCTGGATTACTGAGATGCTTCCCAGACACATTGGAAAAGTACGATTTACAAGTTTGCCCAAAGCCTTTTGCAAAGCTAGTTTGATCCTTTAAGTTAAAATCATCTTTCATTTCTTTCTACTATACTAGACACACTAGACACATATTAATGGACGACTGCTTCTTGTACAAATATCTCTGAAAACTGTCCAAATGTCACAAAAACTGATAACCACATGAAGCTAAAGAGCTAAATAAAGCTGGTAGAGAACCAGTACACTTAGGAGTTGTCGATTTTGGGTTTCACTTCACCAGGTTTACAGAAATTTGACTCATCATTATATTATATTATTAGTTACTGTTATTAGTTGTTATTTGCTGCCCAAAGCAGATAAAAAGGTCACTGAATGCAGGTTTGGGGTTTGAGGGGGTGTGGCTTTCACCCAGCTTCTGCTTCTTATGTTAAGGTTATTAAAACAGTAATGCTCTGATACATTGTTGTAGTCTCTTCATTCCTGCGGCAGTACGTCTGCCACACTGTTTACTTTGAGTGCACTCACAGTAATTTATAGCGGTAAAAACTGTGATGAAATACAACGTGGGCAGGACTCAACTGCAACACTCAACCACTTTACGTGAGGTCACAGGAAATGATCTGATTTGTGTAACGTCTTGGGTAAAATGACTGTTATCCCGCGGCTCCTCCTTATTCTGTCCATTCATCTCAGTAGTCTTTTTGTTGGTTTGTTTTTTACTGTCACGCAAACTATAAGGTAACCTGACGTCTCCTGCGTTTCTGACCCACTCCTTAGCCTGCAGCGCTTCCTGGCTCCTGCACAACCCAGATAGATCCAGGCTACCACCGAGCTTGTGCTATCTTGTCACATCTTGGACTCCCTCGCTGTGGTCCTGGAGCCTAACCTATAATTAGGCCTGAAACTGGAGATATTCTCTCAAAAGTGTAACGGCTTGTGCAACTTTCGCATTCTGCCAGGACAGTCCAGGGCTATGAGAGGAAACTGATCCGTGAATCTGGCTCAGCGCCTGAGCAAAGCGGTGAATAACTGCGAGCTTGACACCAACTTTTGACCTGAAAATATAATTTACTGCACCTAAACGGGTCGAGGAGCACTGGCAACACCAATGTACAACAGTCCTGTGAATACGAATGGTATTCACGGGGCCTCTGGCCAACAGACGCTCAGTTTTGGCAAAGGAGACTTGTGGATTACTTCCAAGCTTGGTGCTGATGCCAAGCGAGGGTACATGAGTGCATCATAGTAACCCCCAGAGACAAGAGCACTAATCCCTCCAGGGGGCATTAGCCGACATGTGAAATATGTTTCGGGGTATCTCTGCAGGGCCACATTGATTGGTTTTACATATAGGAATAGTCAATGAGATGGAGATTCACTCCAATGTCCCTTCGATTTCACGCCACACAAAGATCTCACAGCCCAAACAACAGAGGCTGCCATCTTTCCCCTTTGAAACATGGAGGGCATCAGAGATAAAAGGAGAAAGATTCCCCCTTTTAACACTTTACTGCATTTGATTAAGTGCTTTTTAAACTAAGGGATACTCTCATTATGATTAGATGATAGTGTATATATATATATATATATATATATATATATATATATATATATATATATATATATATATATATATATATATATATATTATATTTGAATGGATAATTTGGTGTATGAAATGTCAAATAGATTCAATAACCAACAGCTATGGGTTGTTTTGGCCAACAAATGGAAAAAAAAATCCAAAAAGGCAATATCAGGAAAATTTTCATTAATACATATCAACTTTCCTGACTGATAAAAAGAAGTTTAATGACATATGAATATGTCAAGTTATCTTGCTTATCGATCGTAAACTTCAGATTGTTTTCCCAAAATGAGCCGTCTTTTCATTTTATACCAACTTTCATAGATAAATCTTGTGTAGAAAAACATTCAGATTCTCTTTTCTTTGATTCTGTTTTTCTTCGTCCGCGTCCACGTCTCTGTGGACGTTGCACAAGGGAAAGCATTGAAAATGATGAAAAAAAGTATTTTAAAAAGTGGGTGTGTGGAAATGAATGAGTAACTGTTTAAAAGGATGAAGGAAATGGTTTAAGAGGACTTACTAGGTTGATTTCAACAACATGATTCATGAATAAAAAAATAATAATGATCTTAGACTCCACCATGGGGTAGCCCCTTAGTTCACCCACTGTCTAGAACAGACATTGGGTGAACTAAGTTATAACTAAGTTCTGATTGGCTGCCCCTTGAGTGGGGCTTCTGCACTCACAAACAGTAAAATTTACCTTAGATGGCTGTACTGGACATATCATCCTCCATCATACAGAGCGGGGGGAAAAAACAGCGAATAAAAGCCTCAAATGGGTTGTTTAGAGCAGCGGTCTCCAACCTTTTTTGCGCCATGGACCGGTTTATGCCCGACAATATTGTCATGGACCGGCCTTTAAGGTGTCGCGGATAAATACAACAAAATAAAACTAGTACCGGTACTGAAAAAAAGAAGATTTATTCATAACACACGTGAAAAGACCAAGGAAAACCGAGTAAACGATAAAAACGATAACAAAATAACGCTGAAAACTGATAAAAACCCTGAAAACTATACATTTCACACCTGAGCCTCAACTCTCGCGGCCCGGTACCAAACGACTCACGGACCGGTACCGGTCCGAGGCCCGGGGGTTGGGGACCGCTGGTTTAGAGTACTCTGAATTCATGTAATTTATATACACTTTGACCTCTTTATTTAAAACCTTTAGCAATGTTTAGTATTCTTTTTTTTACCTGTATACAGCAGCTTCTTATAACTGCTTTTCCCCCAAACGACTGTCTACACACTGCTCAGCTTCGTCACATGACAAAGAAGACTAATGCAATCTCACATGCTTTAAAACTACGATGCTGTCGGCCTGCTAGAGGACCTTTGCTTCTACCCTACACATATCCAGAGCGCACACAGGTCAGCTCAGCTATTAAACTGACTCTCCGTGCAGTCGAACCGAGTTGACGGGAGCCCACTAGATCCTGAAGGATGACCCTGTGAAATAGCTGGCATTCCTTGAGGGAAGGAAGGAGGAGCTCAACCGTGGAAATGGTTCTTTGCATTGTTGGTGAGTCTGTTTCTAAAACGAGTCCACATTGTAGTCTGTCTCCCCGCTGGCTGTTTTCAAATGTTAATGGCTGGCTCACGGTGCGAGGGCGCAGAGAGGGGAGGTGGGGGGGGGTCGCTATTCATTGACGTTGGGGGAGTAGCTCTTTGCACTATCTGAAAATCTTACACAGGAGCAAAGTTGGGCAAAGGGACAGGAAATCGCTGACACACATGGGCTACAAAAGCTACATGTCACTGTTCAGACATCTGAGCAGGCACAGAATAATAAATGCTTTGAAGTTAAGATGGGAAAAAGCAATGTGAAATAATGCTTAAGTGCATATAACTTGCAGAGTTCTCTTGAAAAGGGCACTGGGTTCTTCTCAAGGAATTTCTTTCAGAAGAATACAAATGTCTCTTTCTGGAAGGACTACACAATGCCACCCCCTGCGTAAGCAAACAAGCTGGGAAAAGAAAAGAACCCCTGCTGTAAGGCTCATTATCAATGTAAAGGGCCACCTTGAAACAATCATGTGCATCCTCTGAACAACCTTCCCATGCACGATCGCCTGGAATGCACTCATTCTCACGGGGCGCTCCTCGACCTCCCCGACTCCCATCAACCCCACCCCAACGGCTCGACCCCCACTATCCAGCCAACTCTGTTTGCCCTCTCGTTCTTCGCGCAACTTCCTCTCCTTTTCATTTTCTGCAGGCCCTTTCAGCACCACAGATCCTCCTCCTCACTCTTAGAACAATGTCTGCTATGCTCTCTCCTCCAGTTCCCTTCAGTGCTGGCTGACTGCCTAGAACCTGAACCCATTAAAAAAAATACAAACACTTTGAAAAGCACATTTTGGGCCAAAGTTTGGCTTCATCTAATCACTCTTCACTCTGGTTGTGGAGCTATTTCTACAACGGTTACATCAGCTACAAAGGAATGAGCCCTGGGTGTTTAAAACTGTGTCACGACCCTTTAAAAGGACAGTTCTGGGCAAGTACATTCTCCATGTCCAAGTCCAACTTCCAGCAGGGACATCTTTCATTTAAGGCATCATATCGAGAGCTTTAACTCAAAAGCATTAAAGGAGTTGATCGTTTTTACCTGTTATCACAAAAGCAGCAGGTTAATTAGGGAGCTTTAGTGTTACTGTTGGCGTTTGTTAGCACTGGACAGAGCCTGGCTGGCAGTTTCCTCCTGTTTCCAGTCGTTATACTATGGTATGCGAAGTATCTCCAAGCCAATAAGCAAATTGAATCTCTCATGATCCTCTCTATCTCCATATTTTGTTCTTGAACTCTACAGAACAGCTTTGCTCAGTCTGAATGAGCTGTTTTAGCTCCTCCCCCTTGAAGCCAACTTTGTTCTGACTGGCTGCCCCTCACAAACAGAGGGCTCAAACTGTAGGTGGGTGGGGCTTTATGTACTAAGAACCATAGCTGTGTGACTGTGATGGCTGTAGGAGGAATATCTCCGCTCTATGACATCATTCAGACCCAAAGGTAGAAAAAAACTGTCTGAATCTGAGCGTTTAGAGCCCGAGCTTTTGGCTCACAGGGATTACTCACTAAACACAGACCTCATTAAGTGAAACTAAAAATATAACCATCCGCCTCTGTAACAGTGACAAGACAGAAAATAAGGAAAAAGCAAAATAGGTCCCCTTCATACTAATTTATGTCTCATCTTTCTTTGTCCTCCATTTCCCTGGAAGAGCTCCGCCTCTGTGAGGATCATCATGGGGATTACACACATTTGGTGACCTATGGAAAAAGGCACTCCGTTTCACACCTGAACACCTGTTGGAAACCATCTCTAGAGGCGTCTGATCAGACCGCGGCGCCTCATCTCAGGTCACGTGAACAACATGCTCGCTTGTTAAGCATGTGTTGAAACACTACCACTCTGCGAGGACAGGGACACTCTTAATATAGCTGTAAATATCGGGTGGCTGTCGGGATGTGTTGCAGTAGAGCTGCGACCGGCTGAAACTAGATAATCGCAGTAGTGACGTGAAATGTGTCACCTAACCGGAGCCTTGGGCTGATTTCCCACCCTCCTTTCCTCTGCCACAGCCTTGCATAACATGGATATGTTTATTGTAAACAAAGAGCGCTGTCTACATGATCTCTGCGCTCTGGCTATCTTCTGAAAGTGACAAACAAAGGAGTCAGACGTCAGAGAGCTGAGTGTGTATACTGCACAGATATCCTCCCTACAGGCTGATAGCGGCCTGAAACGGTGGTGTTTATCATATTTATGAGCATGCACTGATCAGTCTCATTGTTCAGGGTGAATACAGTGACCGTGGAGACATGCTCGAAGTTATTTCCCCACTTTCAAATCCTCCTCTGGCCTCACACCCAAACTATCACCCTTGGCTCTGTGAACTGTGTACTTGACAGGACAATGAGTCAGTGAGCGTGACGCACATATGCAGCGAGCACGCCCTCCAGTTACAAATCTGCTAAAGAGTGACCAGAAGACTGAAGAAAAAAAGCCAAACCTCATAGCAGAGAGAATCCCAGCCAACACTGAGGCAAACAGCTACTTCACACATCAGAAAACAGCCAGTGAAAACTGAATCAAGTGCCCTCAAAACCAAAATCCTCACAAAAGACTATTGCCCCTTTAACGGGGTAAGGAAGACCTCAGACCCAAGAACATGAAGCAAAGGAAAAGTGCTAAAATGCAATCACATCCAGAGTAAATTCAAAGCTTCCTCCTGATGAAGTGACATCCAGCTGTTCCATCCATCACTGTCGAAGCCTCCAATTGTCTACACCCTGATGCAAAGACCTGTGGTTGTAGCCGATGATGCAGAGGTGACTTTCCCTTTTAATACCAGTAACTGCATTTGACAGCATTAACAACAGTCTTTTCTGTCTGCTTGAGAGCTGGTCTGATTTTACAGCATCCTAAACCACATTACAGCGAGGTTTACTCACAAAAGAAAACCCACTACCATAAAATATCCACAGCATCAAAAACAGGATAAGAATCACAGATTTATAGCACTAAAATAAATATCTCTTCGGGGGGGCTTTCAGCTGTTGTGGAAATGACCTGCGGTTAGCTGAGCATTTTGATCTCCAAGGAGCCAAGCCAAACAACAATGTAATGTCACTCCACATCCACTACCATGAATCTTCTCTAAAGATATATATATTTTTAATTCATTTATTTTTTTACAAACGCTTTCTTAACCCAATACTCCTTTTTTTAAAACATTTTTTAAACAATATCTCTAAGTATTTGCTAATTACACCTCCGGTAATGTGTATTTGTCACAAATTTCTTTGTCATAACTTGATATCTTCAGGTTTTAGACTTAAAAAAACCCACAATTTTCTGACATTGTCTAATCTAATGTATTGGTGAGTGCAAGTAGGGGGCCTCAAAGTTGGTTTCATTTTAATTATCTTTACGCCCCTGTGATGGAAAACGTAACCTGCAGATTTAAAGTGACGCATACTGACTTGTGCAGCACATTTACACACACACACACACATCAAGCAGAAACAAAAAAGGCACGTTTCAGCAAGTCATTAGTGCAGTTTCCTCTTCTTTTTTTAACCAGTTCATAAGAAAAAAGCAACCCGGATGTATTCACTGAAATAAGTTGTGATTACCGCCACGAATACAGAAGCGTTAACATTTCACATTCACGTCGACTCAAAAGGAAGTCTCCGACAGCATCAAGATTTGTTGTCATTATCCAGGTTAAACAACACAACAAATATCCAGCCTTAATAACACAAAAAACTGAGATGTAGCATCAAATCCAGCCCGCGGCGCTTCACTTACTTTGTATTTCATCTTGCCGCTTTTCTTTCTGACTCCAGTTAAAGTGAGAAATATCCGCTTTACCGCGACAAACAGCGGCACGTCGGAATAACCGGAGGCACTATTAAGAGTTTTTCTTCTTCTTCTTCCTGTGCGGTTAACCAGCCATCCAGAGATTCATATGCAGAGAAACACGCAATGATCTAGCTGACTCCAGTCCGCCGCTTTCTACTCCTCTACTCCGGAGAACCGCTCACCACACCGACTCCTGCAGCTCATTAACATTAGGCACTCCTGATTGGCCCAACGAAAACCCTCTAACCACGCCCGCTTACGGTCCGCTAGAAATCTGCGACGTCATCGTCGTATCAAAATAAAATAAAGGAAAAAAATAGAGTAGAAAGAAAATATTTTAAAAATTAAATTGCCAAAAAAAAATTTAAAAATTGAATTAAAACAAGAATTTTAAAAATCGAAAAATATTATATAAAAATAATAATAAACAGTAGAATATGAAGAAAAAAATGATTCTGTCAACTTTCTGTTGGTTTTTCAGGGCATAAAAATGTTAATTCTAGCATAACTTAATGCCAGGCGTAAAAAAAATATCATTAAAAGGGCTTTATTTTTTTTCTCCATTTATTCTGCACATTTACAACTGATATAAAGTGATCTTTTTTTTTTTTTTTTTAATAAAAGTTAATAAAAGACACCACAAAAATGCAATTGTTATAAGTTACAATGTGAACAGACAATTGTCCAGACGAACGAGAAATATCTATGATATCATATATAATGTATAACATCTATATTTACGTTTCTGGTATAGCTTAAAGACGGTACAGCTAAAATCACTGTGACCTTTCTGAATCAATTAATGAACACATACATTTACATATGAAACATTACTAGTCACCAACATTTGTCTTGCACTTGTTCCATCATGGAAGCCTAAGTAATTATATGCTACCTGACGCTTTGTTATGGTATACTGTAAGTGCACCACAAATGTGCTGCATAAAGTACAGTACAACAGTCTCTAAAAAAACGAGTTATTTTAACATCATCTGTGCACCTGTAGAAATTACAGACTAGCATATTTGTTTGTGCATAAAGTTTACAACATTGGCCATCATTTCTGATGACATGAGTTAAATAACTAACTTAAAGTCACCACATTTAAAACTTTACCTCCCAAACAGAATCAGGAAATAGTTTGCTACCAGTCCTCTTTACATGAGGCGCTCATTATTACACTCTTTTTAGTGTTAAATTCAACATCGTACTGCAAACCACAGCTTGAGCAGGAGACAAAAGAACTAAATCAAATTCATTAAGCTTAATTCATTATATTTACTGCGGGAAGAAACGGTAAAAACTGCGGTTTATAAGGAAAACGCTTGAAAGCACTCTCCACCTGAGCAAAAACAACACCAAAAAAACCCAGCCTTTCCTATTGGTGGAAAAATGTACCATGTCGACCAATCAAAAAATGATATGGCAACATGGCCATGACCAGTTGTTTAGGAAGGGGGAAGTTTTAGGAGTGACGGCGGTGTTTTGAGACGTGAGAGATTTGAGACGTTTAGCGCAAATCTTGTGTAGTTAGTGTGTAGTGTAGTCAATAGTTTTGTTGTGTGTGTCAGAACAATGAGGTGACTATGTTACAGGTGTTACAGGAGTGATACATCTCCTGTTGTCAGGCCTGCAACACGTTACTGTAATCCGATTACTTTTTTCAAGTAACGAGTAAAGTAAGGGATTACTATTGCAAAAACGGTAATTAGATTACCGTTACTTTCCCGTAGAAACGCTGCATTACTGCGTTACTAAAACCGTGAGTTTTTTGCAAGAATGTCTCATGACAGTGACATAAGCCAGTGCAACGTGACAACAGCTGTGTGCAGATCAACAATGGATAATATATGGAGTGGGGAGAGAGTATGAGCATGCAGCGTTTAAAGCGTGGAAGAACTGATCTTATTGTGAGTTTGATTCCATAAAAAGTGACAAAAACATTAGAGCCCATTGTGCATGGGAAGAAAACTTCTTTTTACAGCGAACCCCCCCCAAACTTCCAAGCAAGCACAGAGTGCGCTATGACGTAATGGGAAATTCACAGAGAAACTTGCGGATTCTTCCACTGACCGCTGCGGCACACCTGCACCAGGGCAAACCTCTGCCTACCCCGCTCCTGCTTTACAGGTGAAAATAGAGCAACAGGACCGCTAGTCTTTGACTTTATTTATTTTCTGCTGTGTTTTACTTGCATCTATTTGAAAGAGTGAGTGTAAACACACAAAAAAATATTTTATTTTATGTGCTGGAATGTGCAGAAAATAGGTTTAAATATTAAACAAATTTCTTCCAGTCAGAGAATGTTGCATATGTTGCATATGTTGCAATTAAATTTTTGCTTGATGCATAAAGTTAAAAGATTAAAACTAATAAAACAAGTTTTAAAAAGAGACTTTTCCATTTAATTACATTTTGTATGATGGATTATGTAGAAAAAGTAGAATTGGGCTGAAAGATCTATCGCTTTATCACCTATTCAGGTTGTAAATTGTGTTTTTAAAAAGTAACTAAGTAACTAAGTAATTAATTACTTTTGAAAATAAGTAATCAGTAAAGTAACAGGATTACTTTTGGGGGGAAGTAATCAGTAATTAGTTACTGATTACTTTTTTCAAGTAACTTGACCAACACTGCCTGCAGGTATCAGGCTGTTGTTCTCCTTTATTTCATAGTGGACAGAAATGATTTTTTGGAGTGGCACAAATAATTTGTGTGGCATCAGATTTGATGCAGAACAGCTGATTGTTCTGTAAATAGTTTTAAATGTTTATTTAAAAAAACGCCTTGGCTGCATTTTTAGGTAAACAGCTGCAAAAAACTTTGTTGTTTGCATAACTCAGTTACTTTTTTGAAGAAGTAACTATATAATTAATTGCCCAACACTGGTCATTATATACTGTATTTTGCAGACAGAGAGTTACGGGACTCTCTCCCAGACCACAGACTCATACTCATAATACAAGTTATTTTTACTTTCAATAGTGTTAACATACTACACAGGTAAGATTCTTTTTCATTTTCATTGTAAGTGGGGCTAAAGCAGTTAATTAAAAGTAGTGTAACATAAATGTGAATGCTGTAATTTGATTATTTTAATCAACCATGTAACTTGGATGGATTTGATGCCGGCGTGACCACAGTGCACAGGTCTGCTGTTGCACGGTGGTTCAAGGGACCGCTCAGGGAGTTTGTGCATTCGCTCAGACACATGAAAAATTAGAGGAAACATTGACTCCAGTCTTATCAAAGTTGCATAGCTTGATGTGAATACCAATAATGCAGGATCCTTATCAGATATGAGGGGGCCACACATTCTGGTAGCTTAATACACAATTTACAAAAGCGCATCCAAATGTATCCAAATATAAAAAAGAAAGAAAAGAGTTTTTGTATAATAAACCACTATATCTGCTTAGCTAACCCTTAAAGTTTGAAGAACGAAAGAAGAAAAGGGTGGCTTGTGTTATCCCACAAGAGGAAGGTTCTGGTTTTGAATCTGCAGATTGTTTGGGGCCCTGCTGTGGGTGGTTTGGTTACTAGTGATTCTAAATGGGTGTAGTTGTGAATGGCTGTCTACATTTCTGTGTCAAACCTATGACTCACTCTTAATTTGTCATGGGAAAGCTAAAGCCTATTGCTCTGAGACAGCTGTGATAGACTAGCTATTCCACAACCCTGAACTGGACAAGCAGTTATCAGCACGGTGGATCATCTGCCTGAGCTGTAACTGTGTACTGTGTACTCATTTCTAATCCTGTCCATCCTGGTCACTCTCAATAAGAATTTCAACATCTTCAACTCTGCCACTTCTACACATCATAGACATCTTCTCTATCACTTTTGCGGCCATCTTTCTGACACAAATCACCATTGACACTTGTCTCCACCTGCCCCACCCTGCCTGCACTCTGTTTCAAGTAAATTTTAAAAATAATTGGAGATACATCCAGCTTAAAAACATTTTCTCCATTATAGTTAACATGTGGCACGATCCCACTGATACACGTTTGTAAGTTCAGCAAGAAGAAAATGTGCTGGTTGTTATTCTTAGAAATGGTGACAGCAGAAGGGTGTCAGGAAACTGCGACTATGCAACATTTTCCCCTGTGCTTTGATGTTACTGTAAATTCAAAATGCCAACACCTAATAAAACTGCTTCTTAACACTTTCATCTTTCTGTTAAATAGATAAACAGAAAAAAGAATAGCTTTTGCCACGGCTGTTCTCAAGTGCAAATGTATGTAGGAATGATTTAGCTGTGCAGTGACAGACAGGAGACAGTTTTCAGATTCAGTCATGACTGAATGATCTCAAAAAGAGTTTCGTACAGTTTGAAAACAATGACTGATTATTTTTGACTGTAAACACAATAAATCACCTTCATGGAAGAATTAAATAAACTGATCAGTGCATACAGCAGTATGATCCAGCAGCTCTTACCATATCTTTTTCTGTAAGTCACAAAGCTTTATATGAAAAGTAAAACATTGCTAAAGTCTGAAAAAGTCTGTGTATGCATGAAACTGTCTCCCTATAAAACTATCGCAACTCAGAATACTCAGATACCATAAAAATATAGTTTAAAACTCACCAAAATTCAATTTATTGTCCTCACAGGCCAGAAAAAAGGTCAATTTACATTATTTTAAGGTTAACTTTTGTGCTTACCCCAAATGAAGACGAAGTGGGTGAAAGTTGCGATGTCACTTCTTTAATGTGAGCTCCAATGTAACGGAGGTGAGAAGAAACACCCAGTATGATATCTGACAAGCTGACAAACAAGCAGGAAAGCCTTCCTCTCTTATTTCTCACACCTATGCTCGCATGCGCTCAAAATGTGCATCTCATGACCTCACACACCACACACACACAAACACACACACCACACAGAAAAAGGCCCCCTCGCTATGACAGCAGGGCTCGTGGAGGTCTGTCTGTTGCAGTGGGCTGCCTACTGTGGGCCTGTGTGCTATTACTTTAAAGGGGCTGAAATCTCCTGTAATTAGCCTGCATCTCATGCTCTAATTTGTGTCAGCTCATTTATCACAATCACAGGGACCCTATCGGCTCTCATTGTCCCCCGTGAACAGTCATATCCTCAGATGAATGCCTCCTGTAAGGGCGCTCAAAACACTCGTTTGTGAAACATACACCATGCCCAGCTGGAGCCCATTCTCCGAGCCACAAGTGGGCACGGGGGGGCTATTCTTCTGTGTATGGCATGTGATTATGTGCATGCAAGCACCTGTTTCCTATGATAAACAAAACTCATTTTCCCATCTGTTTATATCAGCGCCGGGAAGAAAGCAGCCTGAAAGAGAGAGAGAAAAAAAAGCCAAAAAGGTTGTTTATCCTCTTCGCACAACATTTGGCTGCACTGAATGAGTCCATTAGTCTTCAGTCTCGACTGAGCGTGCCATTTCAGCTGGCTTTTACTCTCCCCCGACATGCATCATCAGCTCATTGGCAGGAATGAGCGAATGAGAGAAAAAAAATGATCCTCTTCAGCGTTGGTTGCAGCCCAGGATCCCGCTTTTGGATCTCAGCAGAGAAGCCAGGGGAAGATTTGCACTGGCATCAAGGGCTCAAGTCGCCATGACAACCGCCACCATAGCTGCAGTATTTGTGGCCTCTCACCTACTGTATTACAAGAGCTGAAAGGGCCTCCCATCTCTGGAGTTGCAGAGGTCTCAGAGTGTTATTACGGCACATTTCAGCACGGAAATAGCCGGTAATAGTGCGAGTGAAAAACGAGCCGGACGCCTTTCATCTCCGCCAGGTGTCTGTGATGTTTTGGTTACATAAGCACCCCTGCAGATACGGCCCCAGGTTTCATCAGAGTGCAGAGCAGCCAGAAGTAGAGATCATGAGGGGTAGGGGGGGGGGGCTATGCTCACTGCTGCTTGGGTGGATGGACGGGAGCAGGAGGTGGAGGTGTTGGTGGCTCCTGACAAAAGCTCTTCTGTGCAGGCCAGGTTGAGATAGCCCCCTCGCTGCTCCCCGTGAAAAAACGTCCCTCAAACTCTCGTAAACTAGCTGAGGCAGATTTATAGATGCTCCACCAACCCTTGTTGCTCAGACAGGCGAGTCCCCACCACCAACACCACCTCCACCCAGTCCCGGTGACCTATGGCAGCCTTGTGTCCGAGGAGCAGCAAAGGAATGCACAAAACACACAAGACAAGACGACTACTGAAAAAATATGAGTGCGCTTACTTAGCTGATCCTTTTCTGTCGTTTGTCTTTTAAACTCTGAATACATGCGCTTTAAAGAGTCATTCTCTTAAATCAAACAGGGTTCTCAGCAATAGAGGTGACACTGCAGCTCTACTAAAAGCTTTATAAAAGAGACTTTATGTCCTGTGGGGTCAAGCAGGTATTACCTGCAGACAGACAAGACAAAGCAGCAACCTGCATGAAATAAAACCAGCACAGGGATTTGAGATGCCACTCTAGTCCAGAGTGTTGGAGGAACCCTGAGGCCAGCCTGATGGATGCAACAACTCCTTGGAAAGGAAAAGACTGAAGGTTGTATTCCCAGGACTTCGTGTGGAAATTCTCTCCCCACTAACACAAAGCCTATCAAGGTGGTTGGAAATTCTGTCTTTGGGAAATACAAGAGTAACCCACAATTAATTGCTTCTTTCCTTAAGTAACCAACTGTTTCTTGTCTTTAACCAGCTCGGTAATTCTGACTGTGGAGTCCTTGAGCCTTGGACTGTAGGCCAGGATCACATTTCAAGCCCATTAGTTTGTTTTGGACATCCTTGAGTTTTAGCATTGACCTCAAACATTAGCTTCTCTCTCAAACTGACCTGGCTTTCATACTGAAGATCATTCAGCCTTCAAGACATGTGTTCATTGTCAGTCTTTCTATATACAGTAAAGGTGAAATAGCATTTCTCTTAGATTTAATGTAAGACAACCTTAAAGTGGAAGAATAGACATCACAGTGCATTAACAATGAGCAAACTCGGACCAGTAGCTATTAAGCTACATGCACACTGAAAGCGATTAGCAAGGATCTTTCAATCATAGAACGTAAATGACATCGGGCGACTTCAAGTGACAGCGAAGCAAGGTTCTGGCTGTCAGCTTTAAAAAAAGAAATTATAAAATATGGTGCAATGTAAAGCAGAGGTATGCGTTATCATGGTGTGTTCACACCAAAGATGAAGTAAGGTTTCACTTGTTTAAATACAGTTACACTGAGAAACCCACAAACATTCGTCACTAACAGTGAAAAGTATGAAGAGGTGTGCAGCAGATAGTTGGAAGTGGAAGTAACAGTAACATATTTTCAGGAGTTACCATGAAAACATATGATTTCTCTCAGCTCTTCTAAACGTTATCTGTGGTTTAATATGTTTGGGATGTGTGTGACAGTATGTGATGTGTAAGGTATCAAGTATAGTGTACAAATCTGTGCCAAATGAAATAAGCGGAGCACCTATTTGTGAGGGGCAGCCAATCAAAAAACAGCAGAGGTGACACTCGGTCTTCCTTTGGTCGTCATCATCTGAGCCAGTTTCATCGTAGCGCTTGATGGCGTTTGCGACTGTACTTGTACACAGTCAATGTTGTTGCAATTTGTCGGACTGACTGAGCTTCATTTGTTAAAGACAGGGGTCTCTCTTTACTTTGCTGATTGGTTCTTGTCATAATATGAACTCTAACAGTTGTCAATTAGGGCTGTCAGCTGTGTACAGTACTTCCTACAACACAACTGATGGTCCCAACCCCATTAAGAAGGCAAAAAATATTCCACCCTGCAAAGGCACATCTGTGAAGTGAAAACCATTTAAGGTGACCACCAGAGATGGGCAGTAACACGTTACTTGTAAAGTGTTACTGTAATCCGATTACTTTTTTCAAGTAACGAGTAAAGTAAGGGATTACTATTGCAAAAACGGTAATTAGATTACCGTTACTTTTACGTAGGAACACTGCGTTACTGCGTTACTAAAACCGTGAGTTTTTTGCGAGAATGTCTCATGACAGTGACGTAAGCGAGTGCGACGTTTGTGACAACAGCTGTGTGCAGATCAACAATGGATATTATATATCGAGTACGGGAGAGAGTATGAGCGTGCAGCGTTTAAAGCGTGGAAGTACTGACCTTACTTTGAGTTTGATTCTGTAAAAAGTGACAAAAATATTAGTGTCCGTTGTGCGTGGAAAGGAAACAGCGAAAAAAAACCCTAAACTTCCAAGCAAGCACCGAGTGCGCTACAACGTAATGGGAAATTCACAGAGAAACTCGCGGATTCTTCCACTGACCGCTGCGGCACACCTGCACCAGGGCAAACCTCCGCCTACCCCACTCCTGCTTTACAGGTTAAAATAGAGCAACAGGACCGCTAGTCTTTGACTTTATTTATTTTCTGCTGTGTTTTACTTGCATCTATTTGAAAGAGTGAGTGTAAACACCAAAAAAATATTTTATTTTATGTGCTGGAATGTGCAGAAAATAGGTTTAAATATTAAACAAATTTCTTCCAGTCAGAGAATGTTGCATATAATTAAATTTTTGCTTGATGCATAAAGTTAAAAGATTAAAACTAACAAAACAAGTTTTAAAAAGAGACTTTTCCATTTGATTACATTTTGTATGATGGATTATGCAGAAAAAGTAGACTTGGGCTGAAAGATCTCTCGCTTTATCACCTATTCAGGTTGTAAATTGTGTTTTTAAAAAGTAACTAAGTAACTAAGTAATTAATTACTTTTGAAAATAAGTAATCAGTAAAGTAATGGGATTAATTTTTGGGGGAAGTAATCAGTAATTAGTTACTGATTACTTTTTTCAAGTAACTTGACCAACACTGGTGACCACATCATGAAGCTCACTGAGAGAAGGCCAAGAGTTTGCAGCGCTGTCAACAAAGCAAAAGGTGGCTACTTTCAGGAATCTAAAATATAATTTATCATTTTTTCATTGCTGCATAATTCCATATATCCTGCTTCATATCTATGATGTCTTCAGTATGTATCTACAATGCTGAAAGTAGTAAAAATAAAGAAAAACTATTAAATGAGGTGTGCCCCCCACACACAATCTATCTATCTATCTATCTATCTATCTATCTATCTATCTATCTATCTATCTATCTATCTATCTATCTATCTATCTATCTATCTATCTATCTATCTATCTATCTATCTATCTGTCTGTATGTGTATTTGGACCATCAAAGATATGCAAAGCTATTCTACAGACTAGAATAAAAATGGAGGGAATGGAATCTTCATGTCTGACTCTATTTTTGAAAGAACTTATTTTCTAAACAAAAAACACACATGGAGCCATTTCCCCACTTAAACTGAATACTGGTAGAACTGACACAGTGATCCCTACATGGCATTAGTCTGACCACTTTTCCAAGGTAGTCAGTCGTAAAAACTCATATAAACTCTGTGCTGTGTTTAATGTATTCCGCCACACTGCTCAAGCATTACAGTAGATTAATTTCCTTCTGCATCATTAGCTGAATCAAACTGAGATCAGAAGTAACAGTCCCAGCATTAAAGGTCTGTAGCCTTTAGCAGCTGCTCCAAGGCTCCAGCTCGACCAACCTCAATAACATGAAGGGTCTCATTTACTTCTGATTGTCACAGTTGTATTTCAATGACCTGAATAGCTCCTTGTACGCGGCTAAATACTTTGCTTTATTTGGCCTTCAGCTTGGCAGTGATATAACCGATCTGTAGTCGATGAAAAACAAGGCCATAAAAGTCTGCAGTAGCCTGAGATTGGGCTGCACACGTAAATGCTCACTGTGAAAGTGAATTACGCTTAACTGGTTGCCAAGGCCATCTTTTAATACCCCGAGTTCAATGTTCACTCTGTTTTTTACCCCTCTCACTTGTTCATTCATTGTACATTGCCTGGGCACACCTTCCCCTGTGAGTAATTTGCCTCTGGATTGGTCTTGTATTCTGCTGCAGAGCCAACTGTTCATCATTCTGTCACCAGCTACTGTGTGATAATGCTTCAGTGTCAGGAACGGTTTTAAAATTCAGGCGACATACAGACATCCCTGCATACAGCAGAGGTTTATCCGTGGAAAAAAAGAGCTGAAATTTTCCCATTTTGCTCTCTAAATATAAGGACGACGAGGTCAGACGCTTGATATTGACTTGGGTTCAGGCCTTGCTTCCAATCATTCTCTCCAGTGAGCAATAAGTCTGGACAATGTAGTGTATGCCACTCAATCTACAGCAGGCACACAAGTTGTTAGACAGCCTGATCCTCAGCTTGTGAAACATTATGGAGGCAATAATCTTATTCATTATCCGTATAGTGACACTGTGACATACAAGAAATTAAGTGTGAGCGAATTGTAACGGATAGACGAACCAACTGCTTTTTCAATGTGGTTAAATAAAAATAATGAAAATAATGAAATTCATTACGAGAAGAAAAAGAAGAGGTTATGAATCAATAAATATGTGAAAATTAGTGTGTTTTAGAGCATTCTGGACCGTACGTTCTCACTGTAAACGATCCAGAAAAAGACAGTCAGATTAGGAGTATTAGGAGATTAGACAACAAACTGTCTGTGTAATGCGAAACATTTCTCCAGAGACCCCTTTACATCAAGGCTTTCTAACTGCAGGATGCAGCGGTTAGCAGCCACGATGCATACCTGTAGGGATACATTTTTATCCTCACTGGCAATAAAACTTATTTAGGGGAGGGAAAAATATGTAGACCTTTTCTGGTCTACATGTTCCTCTTTTACCCCTGCAAATCCTACTTTAATTATAACAGTGAAATTACTGGTGGAAATCTCAGCTAAAAATAGTGATCTGCTAGCAAGCAGTATAGTTAGCTAGCACTCTAGCTAGCTAAAGTACGAGCTGAAAGTACTGTGAAAGAAACTGTCGAAATTACATTTTTCACAAGCATGTGATGAACAGTGAAAATATAGTTGCAAGCACTGATCAAATCTTGATACTGAAACTGGACACACTATTCAAAAGAGCAGCTAAGGCTACTTTTGTTAGCTAAAAGAGGTTAGCTGATTGAGTGCCTATTGTGATAAATGAGAAGATGAATCCAATAGCTTAATGGCTTAATGGATAAATGGTAGACACTAAAACTAATCAATGAACACTTTTTAATTAATTTTAAAGATAGAGCACCTCTAGCTCCTCCAGGTGTTGGCATGAATAAAACATGACCAAACATAATGACATCCCATTCGAAAATGAACAGGCTTCATGTTTGGTGTTGATGGATGCACCTGAGTTAATATAAGGCACTGTGGGGGGTTTGTCAGAGTGAAAAGGTGTGAGTGTCCTGGTCTTGGATTTAACGTCTGGGCTGGGATTTGAAGATTAAGCCTGATAATGTGTTAACTGTCACTCGTGAGCTGCGAGATGCCTTCCTGCTTGGTTGGAGGTATGATAAGGTTTCTAGTTGGCAAGGAGACAGACTGAGTGTATTGACCTCCCGTGCTCTCTGTCTGATTGCAGAGTGGTGTAGAGGTGTGTGTGGCCCTGTATGTGTGTTTACTGTATGGTGGATGTGTGAGCACACACAGCTTTAATCACTAATCCCGGGCTGCCTTAAAAGCAGAAGCAGTGTGGGGGTGAAATGAGACTCTGAGCTGAGATTGAGATGATGAAAGTGTTTGTGTGTTTTTGAGCTCATCGGTCTTTGTGTGATGAAACTAGGCTTTGTATTTCTCATTAATCAATACTGTAATTCAGCATAAAATCAGTATAAGGCGTTTAGGAGATGATATTTGTTTTTAAAACATTAATAAGGCTTTGCAGTCATCACAGCAGCTTGTGAAATAGTGACAACATCAAATCTATTTATTAGTGTATCTAGAAACCAATTTTTGTGAAATTATGTTCATTACATTATTATGTTTGATATGTTACTTGGGCAGGTTTAGGCACTAAAAACAACTTGGGTTGGTTTAGGAAAAAATTGCAGACTCGGTGAAAATACACCCTTTCATGATGTGAACTACACAAACACACAATGCTATATTTTTATGTTCACCAGAGTCTAGACATTACATCTAAACTTGTGCTGAGTGACGTGAAGAAATGTGACACAAACACAGATGATGTTTTGTGGTGATTTCACATTGTGCTATGAAACACCACCGTATGCAGCTAAAATGACCATTTTTGCATAACATTAATCATTAGAAAATCATTAGAAAATCATTAGTACTCTGAATTAAAGCATGTAAGCATGTTTTTGTTATATGTTAATCAAAATAAGAAACTAGAAAAATATGCTTTATATATCTCAAAGTTAGGAAATGTCTTTGTTGCAACAGATATTTGTTGCAACAGATATGACTTATCAGGCATTCTTAATTATGCCTGATAAGTCAACAAAATACAAGCAGAAAAACAAAGTATAATGCCAAAGAAAAGATAAGATAGAGGAAAATAAATGCGAGAAACATAGCCCCACCCTCCATTTGTTCCAAAGTGTCAATAAATAAAAAAAAATATCACTCAAATAGAAAATAATTATCCATCCATCCATATTCTTCCGCTTTATCCGGGGCCGGGTCGCGGGGGCAGCAGCCAAAGCAGAGAAGCCCAGACCTCCCTCTCCCCAGCCACCTCCTCTAGCTTATCCGGGGGAACACCAAGGCGTTCCAGGCCAGCCGAGAGATATAATCTCTCAAGCGTGTCCTGGGTCTGCCCTGGGGCCTCGTCCTGGTGGGACATGCCCGGAACACCTCACCCAGGAGGCGCCCAGAAGGCATCCTTGTCAGATGTCCGAACCACCTCAGCTGGCTCTACTCTGAGCCCCTCCCGGATGGCTGAACTTCTCACCCTATCTCTAAGGGAGAGACCAGCCACCCTTCGGAGGAAGCTCATTTCCACCGCTTGTATCTGCGATCTCGTTCTTTCGGTCACTACCCACAGCTCGTGGCCATAGGTGAGGGTAGGGACGTAGATCGACCGGTAAATTGAGAGCTTCGCTTTTACACTCAGCTCTCTCTTCACCACTCTTCACTCTTCATTACTATTTTATCTGTATATATTCACTAAATACTAAATGCAAGTGTTATTATTTCGAGACAGTAAAACCTCAAAATACTCAGTTTAACTCATATAACTCAGACAAATGTTGCAAATCTTTGATAACTGGAGCCAAAACTGTGAATTTATTATCAAACATGTTGAGTAAATTAGTCCTGATTGACGGTCTGGGTAATCCTTTCAGCACTAAATTAAGCTTTAAATCAATTCTTATTCATACAGAGCAAACATCTCAACAATCTGACATTATCTTGTATATTTAATCTCATGTGCAGACAAGTCTGTTCAGTCTCTTGGTTTTATCTTCCTCTATTTTTAAAATTCCTTACTTCTGCTCCTCCTTTATTCAAATGTGTGCCAAAGATTTATCTGCCTGTGTGATGGATCCAGCACACTGAGACCGAGGCTACTTTCAGTTCGAGGCTTTGAAACAAAGCATGGAGGGAAAAACATAGTGGTTTTGGCTTTGCTCTGCTGGTTATTTATGGAGAGGATCCATCCATCCTTTTGTGCTCTGCGGGCAGGGGCGATGCGGGTGGGAATTCTGGGAATTGAAGGAGCTAAACGAGGCAACGCTGCCACCAAACCCCCAACCCCCCCTTCAGCATGTTGGTGGAGGGGGAAGACTGCCAGCGCCTGGAGCTTTTAACATACTCCAGAGTGCAGCCACAAATATGCATAAAAACATAAATGACTATGATTTTATGAGTGATTCCTGACCTTTGACTCCTCCTCTGGCCTTTTACTCACCATTTTGTTGAGAGATAAACTGCTTTCTGCCAAGTGCCCTACTTTAAGCTTCTTCTGACTGCACTGTACACGCCTACCTCCCCCCCCCCCCCCCCCCCCCCCTGCATTATTTAGCCAAGACTAATGTTCAATGCAGCTTTTCTCCCCCGTGGTCATACCTGCACGCTAATGTTTTCTTAACAAAACCTTACAAAAACAGTATTGAGACAAAGCACAATCATTCCAAGGGGCTTGAGCAAATATGTGAATAAGCAGGAAGGAAAGTCAGTGATACAATGTAAGCCATCCGTGCTGGGGTCTTTGTGTGCCTCTGGTATGGCTTGGAAATGGGGTTCTGGTTTCCTGCATACCCCGCTGACTGAGATGAATGGGTGTAGTGTGGGTAGTTTCTTAATGAACTCATAGCAGGGTGTAGTCTGGGCTGGAAGATTGCTCAACACAAAGTCTGGAGCGAAAATGCTACAAATCTAATTGTGGTTCTGGAGAACGGGGTCTGACTGCTCTGATTGCTTTCTGGTTGCTCTTGTCAGGACACGGAGCTCTGCCCGGGATCTGTGGCTGAAAAGTAAAGCTAGCATTTGGCTTGTATCCGGGTTTGGTGTTGGCTGTGGGCGCAGATGAGACGCGGTGAAATGAAGGACATCACTGGGATTAACCGTGTAGCGTTTCTTCAGACATGAAAGGGAAACAAACACATTTCGTAAGCCTGATGTGTAGGAGTGTTGTGTTGTCAGCCATGTGTGCCAACACCTGGAAACAAAAACACTGGAAACAGAAAGTTACCTGAAAACAAAACCCTCATGCATGAGGGACAGAGGCAGAACAACAATGGTTCATTCATAGTATTGTACCACTTTTTGGATGGAGTTTCCCAATCTTACATCCTTTACTGATGTACATTTTAACACAAATATGGTGCTTTAGATTGTTATCATTGTCCTACAGTTACTAGCATTTTAAAGGCTAGAGATTAGCATCCTTAGCACCCTGTTAGGAACATTATACACCAAACTACGCTACTTTAACAGTTTCCTTTCAGAAAGACACATTTATTTTACTTCTCTCCTAATAAAATGCGGACAAATGTAAGTGTCATTTTCAGAATCTCTTCTTAAAGATCCGTTTATCACTCATCATTGAAGTTTTTAAACATCTGATCTCGTTAGTGACGCTTTCATCCTCTTCTGCTTATTCCTCGTGTGTAGCTATACTTGAAGATGACAAACCCTTTTCTTAATCCCAGTGACTAAACCCTTCATTGGTCAATTGTTTTTTTGTTGAGCCACCATAGGTTTTCTCAGTGTAATGATAAGTCAAATCTGTCCAGGTAAAGTGTGGTTTTACTCAGATTAGTTGGTTTGCCGGCACATCAGTTATGTCATAATTTATAATGACATTTATAAACTACCTTTTGTGTGACCACAATAGCTGAAAAGCAGATAAACAAATCATTTTAACTACTATGACTTTTGCTTCCCAGTATGTTCCTAATAATTGTAATTACTGCAAAAATTGCTGGGATATTTTTTGTAAATCCAGTGAGTCAGGTCTCCGTGGTAATCCAAGATCATGGTGAATTGCCAGCCTTCCACCACCAGAAGTCATCTTCTGACTCACACTTCCACAAAAGTACCTCCCTCTGCCAGGACAGAGTCAGCCTCTTCATTCTGGGTGGAGAGTTGCACCAAGTCTACTTTGGGGGTTACTATTAAAGCACTGTTATGTTACAGCAAAAAAGCCCAGCTTTTGACTCTTGAGCGTTTCCATGTGTGGAGTTTGGTTAACTGGTGATTGTAAATTGGTTCTATGTGTAAATGTGACCATTGTCTACCCTGCCCTCTCTGTATGGCATCTGGGATAGGCTCTAAAAACTGTCCAAACTGAACCCTGGACTTCATACACAGTCAAGAAAATAGATGGATGGATCATTTCTATGTAGCCTTTTCCTACCATGGTTGCTGCTTAATTGATGAAATGACCTAAACTGGTGCTCAGGTCAACCCAATTTTGGTTTGCATGTCTGAATTTATTTTGGACTTTCTACTAATAACCACAGGGTCAAAAGTATTCATGCGCTGATGATTTTGCCAGATACTTGACCACTGTTCTTGGTAAAATCGGTAGAGTTCATTTAAATTGGTTGGTTTCTTGATGAAGACCTAGCTTTTAAATGTAACCCATATGTTTTCAGTAGAGTTGAGGTCAGGGCTTTGGGAAAGGCTATTCCAGAAGCTTAATATCCATTCCAAAACCAGCTTTGATATGTGTTTGGGATCATTGTCCCCCTGGAACGCCCAGTTGTGTCCGAGTTTCAAACATGCAGCTGTTGATTTAACGTGAAGTTGAAGAATTTGGAGGTAGTCCTTCATTGTTCAGTACAACTGGCAGCAAAACAGTCCCGAAGTATAATTCCACCACCACCATGCTTAACAGTTGGTTACGTTACGTTTGAAAACTACATCTTTAATCCTCCAAACATAACGCTTGTCATTGTGCCCAAAAAGCTCAATCTTTGTCTCGTCTCACCATAAAACATTTCTCCAGAAGGCATTTGGGATATCCATGTGTGCAGCGGCAAATTTGAGTGGAACTTAAGTGGACTTTGTAGCAAAGGTTCCTTCATTGGTCAGCATCCTCTCAGTCCACGATGAACTACAAAGATTGCTAGTTGCTAATTGATTTCCTGTTTTCTGATGTTGACAGTTTGAGTCTTCTTCCAGGCTAAGTAGTGACACGTCCTGCAGTCAACTGAGACTGAAGAAGTCACTTGGATGAGTGATGAAACATTTCTCCCACTGAAAACGCTACGCCCAGTTGAACAGAATAAACTTTTTGCGATCTGAATAACTTGTATATAAAGTTGTTTTGGCTGAAGATCTTCTAATCTGCAGTTAAGAAATGGTTCAAAGAGACCTTCCCAACTTGTGTAAATCTACGACTCTCCTTCTTACATCTTCATTGAGTTTCTTGAACTTTCCCATTGATAAATCCAATGAGTGCTGACTAAAAGTAAATCCTTTTCATACTGGCAAAGAGAAACTACCAGTTTCAGTAAATCATGATCACCAACTATCTAATTGTAGAACCTTAAGCACTAAAAATATTTAAGTGATTATATTTGAACCTGCATGTGTACGTTCGAGCCTGTGTAGATTAGAGAAAATCCACAATAAATTCAAACTTTTGTACCCAGTTCTTGTTTTTTAAAGTCATTAAATAAAGCCCTCTGTACAATCAATTACATGCTGGAAAAAGAACAGTTCAAAGAAATCATTAAAAGCCCCAAATTACCATGACTTTCATGCTCATGATGAGTGGATGCAAACATCTAACCACAAATGTAGATCAGCTAGAAAAAAAGAGACAAAAAACCAAAATGAGGTTGGTGACTTGAAGTGAAGACCGCTCATCTTTAATGGGAATTCTGCTGTCCAATTAAAATAAAACAAAGTACCTAAAAATCGCTTAAGTTTATCTTTGACACAAATTGTTCAAAAAAGAGTCTTCTTGCTTTTTCCAGAGAGCTGACTAAAGATCTAAGATAGTAAAATCTGAGCTCTGATGAAGGAAAATGTTTCATGTTTTCTGCGCTAGCAATAACTTGGAAAACATTAATTTAGAAGCCACTAGCACATTAGCTATCACACAAAATAGATGTTTACAGCAGGGCTGAGATTGTTATGATCAAACCGATTTTTCCACTGAAAAACCCTCAACATCAACAGCTGCGCAGATACAAAACATGTCTTCGGGACAGCAGAGGTTTACATTCACAGGGTCGGACCTCCAGCATGTCTCCATCGCCTAAAAGCCCTCTGCTTAAATAGCTCCTGTCTCTCTCTCTTCTTTAAACACACTCGTGCACAAACACAGCCAGACGTGTGGTCGTGAGTCTGATCCAGTTTCTGCTCTCGGCCATCCGGAGTGGTTTCATCTCAATGCTGTGCCCCCTTCTGCAGTCAGAGTCGATCCGAATGAGCCAGCCACACACGCAGGAGTCATGCACGAGCCTTCACATTTAATATGTATAGATGTAGCAAGAGCTGGGCAACGTAGCTGCACCGCAAAATAGTTTTTAAGCACTGAATTCTTCAGCGAAACCAGCAGTGGAACAATCTGTACTTTTGACTCCAGGTCTGGTAAAAGATCAGGTGTGTTTTTTTCCCGTGTGATCAATCCTTTGCGAGAACTGCTTTTTAGCTTTGAGTCTTTTTAGACATAAAGGATGTTTTCTCTCCACATGAAAGAACATCTACTCCTGAAAAACTCAAATTTGGAAATGCAAAGTGTTCTCTGGAGAGTGAGGAAGGTGGAATTAAATAACTTGCACAGACAGCACGAGTCCAGAAACTGAACCGTCTTAATTTTCACTTAACTGGGACCCAGGCAAAGCAACTTCTCTTGCTGTACTGTGAAAGGCATCACCCGGATTATACATTATTACAAATGTTATTACTTGTTTTCTCATTCCTCTTTGTCACACTTTGCTCGTCAATTTTCATCGTCTAATTTTGTTGGTAAGAGTGGCACTCAGTGTGGTCTTCTGTTGCTGTAGCCCATCTGCTTCAATGCGTTGTTCAGAAAGGCTCTTCTGCATACCGTGGTAGTAATGAGTGTTTATTTGAGCAGTCTGGCCATTCACCTCTGACCTGTGGCATCAACGAGGCTTTTTTAACAAAGAGAAGTGCTGCTCACTGGATGGTTTTGCTCTTTGCACCAGTCTTTGTAAATCCGAGAGATGGTTGTGCGTTTCTGTCTTTCGATCGGACAACAGAGGCTCGGTTCTCGTTTGTTTGGCTTGCATTTATGTTCTCGCTTCCATTCCTGATGGTGTTTTCTATTTCCAGTAGAGATCAATTTCTTGTGGCATTTTATGGATGCAATTAAGCGGCCATGCCTTGAGTGCACTCAATAAACACTGAGTTTAATGCCTGATGAAGGTCCGTGTCAGAAATGGTTTTCAAAATAAATCACCCAGTATGTTTCCAACGTGATTCACATTAGCGTGCTATTATATCCTCTTTGTGCAAGAGCATTTTTAATCATTACCAAAATAAGGAATGAGTGTCATAATAAGCCACCACAGCTACTTTTCTTTTTCTAATTTCTTTTCCGTAAGATGTTCTGAGCCCTGCACTTACAGAAGTAATGCTCATCAGCCTGGCAGGAACATTTCCACAAATTCTTACCACCTTAGATTTAGAAATGTATAAATTTAGTAACAGATGCTGAAGACGAGACAGAAGCCTTAAGAACAGATGAAGAATCCATTTGTGAAAGAATGTGCCTGACTTGACCAACCATTTGTTTTTACTATTGAGTTCGTGTTGGCGCAGGAACGTTAAATGATGTTTATATTTGTGTTCCTCTGGCTCGGGGGAGCAGGTTTGGGTTTTAATGTGGTTGAAAAATGGGCCTCGCTGTAAATCATTTCATATTCCAAGTCATGGAGGAAACAACTGGAGCTTGACTGTGTTAGGGTCCTCGAGAAACGCACTAAACCTGAAACTTGAGGCATTTGTTCCACAGCTCATAATTATATATATTTTTTCCAGGGGTATAAAAAAACCCCATCTCGTGGATAAAAACAAAGAAAAGAAAACAATACAAGCAGCTAACCTTTTGTCTCTGAGCCACATACGTCTGGTTTTCACCACCGACAGTGAGGCTGTTTGCCCTGAACAGCCGGGCAGATTTCCCTATTTAGCTGAAAAATATGGATTCCTCGTCCTCCACCATCACCTGGGGCTAAACCAATTCCACCAGTGCCATTCCCTGAGCTGCTGGCCGGAATGAAAACAGGCCGGGATACCGGCTCTTACGGCTGCTGCGGGGCATCCAGCTCCGATCCTGACCTGATATAACCTGCCTATACGAGGCTCCCCGCAGGGAGCTGCATCCTGCGTCACCCACTTTATCTAGACCTCATTTCATCTTGGAATATACACGCAAACTGCAAAGAGGCCACGTTAAGCTCTAAGAAAGGTGAGCAACGTTTGCTGGTGAGCGATAAAGTTTCTTCAGGGTATGCTAACGAAGCCTCTGGGGGACTGAAAGATGTTTCGAATGTAAAAGAATAAAATATTTTTTTCTTCTTTTTTCCTGAAAAGAAGCATGAAAAATAATCTCCCTCATGTTGCAAAGAGGAACTTGGAGAGGTCTCTCCAGTTTAAAATAACCGTGATGAAAACGCTACTGTTTACTCTGTTATAGCTAATACACGTTTCCTGTGAAACAGGTCATAAAACATTATATTTGCTTTTATTGCTGCTAACAGAAGTCAAAACAGAAGTGAAACTGTCTGTGTACAAAGTCTAAAATAGACTTCCACTGTTGTCTGAAAACTTTTAAGCTGGAAGCTTCTTCCTGCTGTTGTAAATACTCACTAGAGCGCAAAACACGCATCAATCCACCAAAATAGACCCCAACAAAAACAGTTTAGTCAGGTTACAGAGAAATTTGCTAATATTGACTTTTATACTAAAATATATACTTGTGAGCTTTGGATATTTGATTCTCAGTAGGAGGGTAGGAGTTTGCATATCAGCAAGCGTGCAAAAGATCCTCAGTTTGATGCTGGGTGAAACACAAGCCCACAGGTCAGTAGTTTGGTGCAGGGCTAACACTCACATTCACACCTGTGGCCGGTTTAGAATCGCCAATGAACCTAACCCCACTGACTGCATTTGGACTCTGGGGAGTAACCACAGTACTTAGAGGCTGTACATAGACATGGGGGGAACATGCATGCTTCACAAAGAAAGGCCTCAGCCTGATGGTGGATTCGATGGTGGACCCTGGTGCTGTCCCCATCCAATGATGAAGGCTTTTAATTTTCATGAAAAAAGGCTCCTGAAATCTTTATCTTGTCCATTCCGACAAGTCTGTGCATGAAATCTGTTCAGTATTTGGTGAAGTCTTTTGCTGCCAGTGCACTGCACCTTGAAACATTTGTCTCATAAATTTAGCGTTGTTGTTTGGACAAGCCCATGTCATGTTTATTTTGTTGGTTTTCTCGGTGCACTCGAACAATAGCAGGTCTATCAGCAGAGTTTCCTATTCTCATATTTTGCAGTTCTGCAGCTGTAGCCACAAATGGCCATGTCCTGTTATAATAACAAGCCTGCTGAGCCATTCTCTCACATATCACTGCCATCCTCCCTTTGCCTGTTTTCAGCCCGCTGAGGCGTTTACTGTAAATCACTGTTGCGCTGAGGCTGGATCTGCCTGTCATTTGGATGCAACGTTCCCATTATGAAGCAACCTGATTTTCTTCGCAGCTATGAATATAATTTAAGCTGCCAACCACAGCCTCTTTTTTATGGTCTGATCCAAACCCAAGTGATGCTTTTAGGACACAGCTGTGCTAAACAATGTCTATATTTTTGCTTTTTACAGTTTTCCTCTCTGCTGTGCTTTCGCACTAGCGCACTCAGAGCTCCTCTTTCCTTTCTTGTGCTTTTTGTGTGAGCTGTATTTTATGCTGACAGGTCTGTGGAGGTATGGTACAGTAATACCACCACACCCTGCAGTTAGCCCAACACAACAAAAGGCCTCCGTTTGGGGATTATACTGTACAGGATGTATTTGACTGCAAACAGCAGGGTTAGTCTTTCACTCTCCTTGTTTGTTTACCATAGTAGGTCTCCTGGAATGAACACAGGGACAACTTGAGCTCTTTTATTACCCTGATAAATGTCAGGCTGAGGGTTTAAGAAAGTCTGAGGGGAAAGGGAAGGCATTTGTTTGGATGGTGTTTGCAGAGTACAGAAATAGCAAATAAAATCAGTCAAACAAAAGGTTTCGGTTTCCAAATATAATTTGATTCGTTTTGAGGGGTGAATGTGCTGCACAGGCATCTGGCTGAAAACTTGAATATTTCTGACTCACAGCTTGAGGTTTTTCTTGCTTTGCCAATCAACAGGGCCTCCAACTGATGGCACTCATTGAAGAACATTGCAAAACATAGATGGTTTTCAATCACTGGTGTAACGTTATATAACGTATAATATTATATAACGTGTTGTGGTCTTCCATGTAAAATAATGTGAATCAATGTGTGTTACTCATAAAGTTGTGTTTTTTCAACTGGATATGTAGGAGAAGACGTGTTCTGTGTAATTAAGGGTACAACAGGAGCCTAATGTGGTCTTTACAGGTGTGTGTGTGTGTGTGTGAGCTCAGATTATAGGGGGTAAGTTAATCCCAACAGGATGGCTGAAGGTACTTGGGTATTTTTTGTGTGAACAAAGCCTTGTTCATGCAGATGGGTGTTTTTTTATTTTTAATATTTAAGCACACCGAAGCGCAAATATACTAGCCTGAGAAAGTACAAATACTACATATTATTATTTATATTGACTGCAGAAGCTAGCACACGTTAATCACATTGGTGATTTTGTCATTTAAAACCATAAGATTTATGGGTACACTTCAAATCTCTATTAGCTATATCTCTGTGTATAACTGGCTCTGCTGACAACAATGACTGAATTTTTTTTTACTGTAAAAAAATATATCTTAGGTGCCGTACCAGGTTATGAAGCTAACACTCCCTTTTCAAACAAATAATGGAATAATATATTGTAATGATTGTGAAGGCTCATGTTTGAAATGTTTGAAATAAAAATGAACTGAACTGAACTGAACTAATTCATAGCCTACTTTAAGCTGCTTAATGTTTTACAGCTGTTTTCTTTATGTCAACATAGCTATTATCCATTAAAAGTTTCAGCAATTTTAAGAGTTATGTTTAACGGTTTTCACTGCTACTCCAGTTTTAAGTAACAAATTCCAACATTTTATTTATACTTTAATTAAGGTTTAACCAGGTTTAACTGTTAATGAGTACTTTTAGGCAAATTTTTCAAGTTGTTGATACTTTTAGCTCGCTATTCAAGCTATTTATCGTGTATGTTTAGCTAACAATTTGATACATGTAGCTATACTTTTACTTACTAACGTCTAGTGTTAGCTTTTTATTTATACGTTTAGCTTTAAATTTAAACAGTTTACCTTTGGCTAACTGTTATGTTAGCTAATAGTATCCAATAGAACAGCTTTAAAAAAGTGTCTGTCTAAAAATTCCAACAGTAAAGCCATGCGTTCCAATAATATGTTCAGTTGTTATACTTTTAGCTTAGCATAGCTTAGCAAAGCCTGCTCTGGTGTGTTAAGCTAACAATTACTTTATCATTAGCTTAGACAGTAATTTCCAATATTAATGTACAGTGCAATTTAACAGTTTACAACTTTTCATTCACATATTTTTATCTTTCTATTTGAATTTGTTCTATTTATTTGTTATGTTTAGCCAACAATTCTTGCTGTGGACTAACAGTTTCCACAGTTTATCCATGCTTTTTGCATAAGCAGTTAGCTTACATTAAGAGAGAGATTTATGTATGAATTTTTTCCGTCTATTTAATTACTGCTTCCAGCAATACTTTTAGAGAAAGGCTACATTTTATTATCAGACCTTTTCAGGTCCATTGAATTCTTACATGGCAATTTATGTTTTTTCCTACTTATCACCTAACAGCTGCTGAAGTATTTACCCCCAGGAGGAAATCACTAATTTAGAAAAAAAAGTTGCACATGTTCAATCAGTCTGCAGGACTGTATAAACTTGCACTGCCCCTTACCATCACATTTGTTCCCAGCACCAAATCCCAGACATCATAAAGATAAAACCACCTTTTGTTCCATGTCTGGTCGGCGTATCAAATCCAGACACGAAGTAAACAAGAAGCAGAGAAGTGGGTCATAGCGGCTGCTTTCTAACGAGGCGAGCTCCCCTCAGCGAAGCCCAGTCAGACTGCGGTCCCACCGGCATGGCAATCTCAAGCTGCTGTGAGATTTGTGTTAGAGCAATGTGATGCCTTTGAATCCTATCCTTTGCCTTGTCACAAAAAATGGGGGAAATCAATGAAATCATCCAGTTTTACCAGGATGTCTGGTGGGGATTCATACCTGCTCCCCTGCTGTTCACACATCCGTCTCTGCAGAACAGATGCAGCTTTGTTATATTGAGCTGTTCAGATGTCTGTGCATCAGACACAACACTTCTAGGTTTGTTATTCACGTACAGACTATTTACCTCTATTTGTGCCAGCAATATGTGTGACACACAACCAGCGCTTTTTTTCATATTATCATTTTTCAAGTGAACGTTAAACCAAGCTTGAAATTCAATTTCCAGCAAACAAAGAAACTCAGATTTCCACCCCATACTGTAACTTGGCAGAGACTGTGGTGTCTTTGTGTGAGCAGGAGCTGATTGACAGCAAACATAGTGAAGCATAATGAAGTGCACTGACTTAAAAGAGAGCCCAAATGAAGGCTTTGTGCTTATTGTGATGAACTGCATGGGAGGGAATTGGTGAATCCTGGTGTGCAAATATAACTGGTTGGCCGCAGCTATTCTTTGCGGTATCAACTGATCTGCTGATAATCTGCTTTCTAAAATGATAAATAAAAAAATACAAGCCCACAGACCCAAAGTTATCCTGGTGACAAATCCTTCTATATATGACAAAATGTTATATTAAAAATGTATTATCCTACATGGCAAAGAAAAACGAGGAATGTGATGGCTTCTGTCTTTTGTGTGGGTGTCTGCTGTGGAGGTGGCTGCACGGAGAGGGACAGGAAACAGCCTAATAGACTGGTAAAAAGGGCCAGGTCTGTCCTGGACAGTCCCCTAGATCAGCGGTCCTAAACCTTTTTTGCACCACGGATGATTTAATGTCAGACAATATTTTCACGGACCAGCCTTTAAGGGGTCGCAGATAAATACAACAAAATAAAATGATATGACCAAGACAAAAACTGTGGTATTTTGTAAATATAATAATAAACGCAAATTCACTGTGTAATTGTGTAACTTTGTTAGCACCTTCCTCCTGAAATGCACCAACAACATACAGAGTAACATTCTCCTCTCTGCCCCTCAATGCTCTGTGGTCGCTAAGGTAATGCGTAAATATTTATTTCAAAATAAAACACAACTACAACACGGGAAAAGACCCAGGGAATAGTTAACGACCCGAGTTAACAAAAAAAGCCATAAATTTCACACGCCAACTCTCACGGCCCGGTACCAAACGAGTCACGGACAGGTACCGGTCCGTAGCCCGGGGGTTGGGCACCGCTGCCCTACATAGAGGAGGTGGATGAGAGAAGGATGTTAGCCAAACTAATGTCCATTATGGACAACGCTTCTCACTCCCTGTATTAAGCACACTGTAAAAAATTGTAATATGAAAGTATTTTACTGTGTTTTTTACAGTTTTGTGCTGTTCTTCTAGAATACCATTAAATTGACATAAATAGACTGTGATTTTACATTCCAAATGTAAATTAACGTAAAATCACTGTAAATGTAATAAAACATAATTTTCTTGTTTTTTAAATGTATCTGTCTGTACATATGCACATTTAGACTGTCAAAATACATTCACAAATGTATCATAATTTCACAAATATTTGTCCATTATTTGAAAGATTGAACTGTTAAATTCAAATGTAATCCTATAGAAAAATATATAAAATTATTCTTATAATCTTATCTTGTTGTTTAGGGCGATCGTGGCTCAAGATTTGGCAGTTCGTCTTATAATCAGAAGGTTCGAGCCCCGGCTTGGACACTCTCGGTCGTTGTGTCCTTGGGCAAGACACTTCACCTACTGGTGATGGCCAGAGGGGAATTATAAAGTGGAATTGTAAAGCGCTTTGAGGGTCTCAAGAAGCGCTATATGAATGCAATCCATTATTATTTAAACCAACTGTTAACTGTATATTTCTGTACATTTAAGTGTTATTATTCATACTGGCGCATTCATTGACCTTGTTTATAGGTAATTTCATTGTTTAATCACATTAAAATGGTCCTAATTTAATGTTTAAAAGCACTTGAAAAAGGCAAAATCCCATGTAAAAGTAGGGCAACAAACTGTATTGTCTTTACTGAAAATAACCCTATTTTCATGAGAAAGTTATTTTCTGTTATTTTCTGGTATTATTTTGGCGCCCCAGCTGCCTGAATATTACTGTTTTTTTTTGGATTTTTTTTTTACGGTGCAGCTCCTTCAGCAGTAGACTGTTCCAGCCTCGGGGTAGGACTGAGCGCTAATGTATTTATTATTCTCTAATTCACCTTTTTCATCGATTGCTGCTATAATAAGTGAATTTCCCTAATGTGGGATTAAATACAGGTTTATGTCTATGTCTATGGAATAATCAAAACGAATAAGTTAGAATAAAGGAATACTTTGTATTGTTTGAAAACAGCAAACATTTATCCGTTGATTAACTTCATTTTCTCACCATGTGTTCTTAGTTGAAAATCGTTCCAAAATGAAAGTTGACTTCGACATGTGACATACTCTGAACATTATTTAAATGTCCTTGTTGGACTTTGTAGCTAGAGAAAACTGATTAGTACAAAATTAATCAAATTTTAATAAAAGTCTTGATTGGGAGGACAAAATGTATCTTAAGGGCAACTCTAACCTCTAATATTGTTAACGAATGGGTTATAAGGGGGGAAGTGGTCGCAGAAGTTGTACTGAGGGTTGCACGAGCCAAGGTGTGGATTCTTTGTGAGGTGTTCCACTTGGCGATCACAGGAACATCACACAGGTCAAGGTGCGAGTGATGGCTGGATTGCTTGTAAATGGATCTCAAGACTCTGTTATAGGTGGCTGATAGATGGTGTCATAGGCCACCACCACGTTTAGTGACGACTGTAGCAAGTGGACATAGATGGTCTACTTTTACTCCTCTCTCTGTCTGTGTCTAAAACAAAAAAAGGAGTGGTGATGACTTTGTTGCCAGATGTCTAATCTGGCCATATCTTACAAAATAAAAATAAAAAACTTAAATTAAATTTGACTATTATTACCAGGGTCTGTTTTTTTGTTTGTTTTTCTTACACGTGAACAAGATTTTTAACCCATTTATGTTCACATATATCTGAATTCTGATTTGTTGTGTGATGAAACCATATTGTCACAACCATCACCTCTCTGTCCCCTGATGTTAGCAATAAAAACGTTTTTTTTTTCGCTGAGATTCTTTGAATGTGAATGTTATGTTGAAATTGATAACAAAATAATATAAATTACTTAATCAACACAGAGTTCTCTTGTGTATAACAAGAACGTCAAGACAACGTTCAAGCCGTACTGTGAGAAGTACAGACAGTTTTTATTTTGGAACAATTTTTCAACCATATTTAGATTTCGAGGGACGTTATTTAGCATCACGATGTTTGCTGGGTCTGCTCTGCTTTAACTGCAAATGAAATATAAAAGTCCACCAAACCGTTCATGTGTATGCTATCAAGCTTAGAATGATATAAAAATGAGATAAACAGAAAATTGCATATTTGCATATTAATTTGCTAATAATCAACCAGTTATCACCATCACTAAAGTGTAAGCTGCCTGGCATTAGATTTCATAAAAAGACTGAACCTTTGCCCTGAATTGTTAAGATTGGGGGATGCTGGATGTGCTCTCTGCTTGGACACATGACCTGCAGAAATAATACATGTGTATGTGAGAAGTAAACAGACTCTTATTATTGTCTACACTGGGAAATTCCTCCAGCCTTCGCCCAAGCCTGAGGTCTCTAACCCCTCTTCTCTATTGAGTTCAAATAGATTTCACTGTAAGCAAACTCGCATACAGGTAATCCGAACCTTCAGATTAACCTGTTTGATGATGCAACACGTCATTATATCAGTGTCCATCTGGATTATAAAGAGTAATCCATTTTCTTTTTTGCACGTATTTCAAGGTTAACTGAGGGCAGAAGAGTGACCGTCTGGGTCTGTGTGGCTCATTGTGCCAATCATACCTTTGCATCTTATTTAGGAAACATCCAAAGCTTGTATCAGTGTAAACTCTGTCCTGCTGCAGCTCAATCATTCCAACCTTTACTGACCTTTAAAATTCATCACAGTCAATGAAGCTGGAGATGAGAAACATTTAATCAAATGTCAGCCTATCTGGCTCTAAAACAATCCTCATTATTGTGTTAGTGCGACATGTAGCCACAGCAGCTACACCACCTTTATGGTATTTTAGACACTTGGCAAGAGGTAAGGTACACCCAGGCTGGCTCAAAGTTGAAGTAAATACATATGTGTTCATAACTGAAGTGCTTCTAGTGGCTGCTTGGAGCTGACGCCTAAAGTGAGTCGGTCTCCATTGACGTCAGTGTTGAAATACTCTACTTCAGTAATACAATAAACACGTTTGCAGCCTGGAACAAAAATGAATGTGGCCTATACAGATTCCTGTTCTTGTGAGAACTGTCAGCTGTTTGTTGACCTGTGCTAATTGGAGTCACTCGTGGTGTTTGTGCTTTTTGGAGCATTTTTAATTTACTGATCTGACAAATAACATGACTTGCTTTGCTTCAGTTTTGGTGATTGACAGTGTGGTATTTAATTAGCAGATATCTGTCTCTCTGTGTTTTAAAACTAATGCTGTCATCTAAATGTGGTGCCTTCAGGCATTAGAAAGAAAGGAAGTCAGTTAAAGTGGCACCTTTAGTGTACACGTGCATCCCTTATCAGACATTACAGTCACTGACAGGTGAACCAAATAACACTGATTCTCATCATCATGGCACCTGTTAGTGTGTGGGATATATTAGGGTGCAAGTAAACATGTTTGCTTATCTGGGAAACACCTGACACCGGGATGCACTATGGGAAGAAGGCAAACCGACGATTTGGGCAAAGTTCTGCTGGGAAACCTCAGGGCCTGCCATCCATGTGGATGCTACTTTGACATGCTCCACCTACCCCAATAGTTTTGCAGACCATGTATCCTCTGTCATGCAAATAGTATTTCCTGATCATGTGGCCTGCCATAAAGCAAAAATGGCTGAGAAATGGTTTGAGGTGCTGACTTGGCCTCCAAATTCCCCAGATATCACTCAAGTCTAGCATCTGTGGGATGTCCTGGACAAACAAGTGTCATCCATGAAGGATCTACATCACAAAATACAGGACTTAAAGGATCTGTTGCCAACATCTTGGGGCCAGAAACCACAGACACCTTCAGGGGTCCATGTCTCAAAGGGTCAGGGCTATCAGACAGACTGCCAAAACGTTGCAGGGCTAACACAAAAAGACAGAAAACCACGCTTGATCATTGCTGTTTTAAATAATGTGTTTTGCCTTTTATTAGACCGGTACAGCTGAGGAGAGACAGAAAAAGAATTGCACCCGAGCCTCTGTAGTGAAGCTCAGTCCAAATATAAAACAATTCACTGTGATATATTTCCAACCTCAGCTGTGATTGTTTTGACCTTTCAGAATTTAAGTCTGTGGATTTGGCTTCATAGAGCAGTAAAACTCCCAGCCACGTCTGTACTCCTGTTCACACTGTGAGGAATGTGCTTCACTGACTAGTCGGTTTTACTACATAACAAAACCGAAGAAAATCCCCAGTTGGCTTTGTTTTCTCCTCCCTTTTGTCGTGGAAGAGAAGCCTATAGAAATGCTGCTGTAAGATGAATTAACAAGCTTGTTTCCCATGCCCTCCCTGCAGCCCGTTAGCAGGAACAGACTGCACTTCAGGAGGGAAACCAACAATCCTTATGTTCCTCCAGAACGATTTCACGCTGGAAACCAGTGTGCAGCGTTCGAGGTACTTTAGTAATCCACAGTGTGGCTTTGTGCCTGGCGGTGGGAATGTGTGGTATTGTTTTTTCTGTAGGAGGAAATTATTCTGCCGTGCTCGGGCGGTTAATTGAAGCCTCTGAATTTTAGATTTGCAGTTACGATGTCCAAGAGATTTCAAAGCATATCTAATTCAATTTATCCTCATGATGAACTGATTGGGGGAAGAAATTATTTTGCTCTGGTTATGAAGCATGGACACAACAGACTGCCTGTCTGGTAAATAATTGCATTCAATATTAAAGAGGGACAGTCAAACTGTTGCTAGACTCTTTCATAGATTTCAAATGCTTTGATGAAATAAGAGCCGCTTAATGGAAATCAATAGACAGAGTCCCAGGTTGCTTTTTTAAAATAACTGACTTTGCCATTCCACTGTTTGCTGGCAATCTCTCTCCCACTGTTTTTCATCTTTCAACATTTGGTTTGGCATTCCTTATTGAATATAGATCAGATCAGATTGGATATCTTGAACCTGTAAAGTGACCTAACCTGGGAAGGTTAAGTCGCTTTTGAGCAAAATAAGCAGTTAACAGCCCGGCTGAGCATGACTCTGAGCTCTTTGTCTGCATCATCCAACATGCCGGTTTGGCATTAGCGGCGACTCAAGGCAGCTTACTCACTACATACACATCAGTTGTCCACCTGGACATGTAGAAAACTCTTTGAAAAGTACATGTTTTTAAAAAATGAAGTTCAAAAATATTTTTAAATGCCTAAAGATGAAAAAATCCTCATTGAGGTTGTCCTAATTCATGCATGAAAGGGTTAATCTCAGTTTAATGCTGTGCTTGTTGAACTGTGGCGTAGGAAACACCGGCGAGGGGCAGGGAGCCACTGCAGGTTGGGCGTGGATTTCCGTCATAGTCAAATTAATATGATATTATAGGGAAAATAAACATCCCAATGTTAAAAAAATATATTCTGACAGTTGATGATTAGCATTAAACACATCTCAGAGCACATGCAAAAGTAAGTGAGAAGTTTTCCATGAATTTTCCATGAAGGAAACCACAAGAAGATGATGGTGGGTGTTAAAGTGTTAATGGTAAATACCTGTAAACTGGCAACCTTTCCCGGGTGTGCCCCATCTCTTGGCCTGTGCCAGTTGGGATAGACTCCCAACAGAAGAGCATGGATGGATAGATGTATGGATGGAAAATATGCCTTTAAATTTAATCTAAATCCATCCAGTTATTTTCTAGGGGATTTCTGAAAACCTTCATTCATTGGGATTCATCCTCTGGGGACAATGACTGACTGAATTTCATGTAAGTCAACAATTCATTCATTTTGTCTCTGGACCAAAGCAGTGGGCTAACCGACAGACGATCCCTGGCACCCCTGCTCATTGGGCTAAACATCTGTTGGGTCACAGTGGGTGGGTGTTACTAACAGACCGACTCCACAAGGAGGTCAGTGTCTATTCAGCCTTTCTCTGGAGACTCTCTCTCTGATCTCTGGCAGCAGAGCATCCAGCCAGGATATGAGTCTTACACGAAGGTGTTAAAATTTCACTTCCAGAAACTCGCTTTGCTGAACCTGCAGTGCGGAAACTGTTCCTCCACCCCGGCTGTGCGAGTAATCACAAATGTGTGCTTACGATGTTAAAATATACTCGCAGGTTTAAAATGTTATTCTTCCTCTGAATGCTGAGCATGAGAATCCTTTCTTGGACGCTCCCTCGGTTTTTCCACCATTGTTTCTACATCACTACAGCTTCTCTCTCCCCTCTTTAGCTCTGGCAGACCTATCGCTGCTGCTTGATGTAAAACACATCACTAACAGAGCACAGGAACGTCTCCCACCACATCAAAACTCCTTCGTACTGCAAAAACAGAGATTTACTTCACGCTGATGGCCTTAATCAGCATCCTGTGAACTCATTTGGCAACAAATTACGTGTAAAAGTCTTGCACGCTGGCTTTCGCACTGTCCTCGGCCTGGTTTCTGTGTTACAGCAAGCTAACACCTGTTATTGTGTGTAAGCACACACAAGCCACAAATCAGCCCTGCGTGTCTGCATCTCCACCGGAAAATAAAACATCCCCATTGTGCTGAAGTGTTGGATTCCTATTTTATATCTAGAACCAGACTTTTGGTGCGATGCCAGAGGGGTTCGTTAGCTCCCTTAGAGGCTGTAAATTCACTACATGCACTGTCAGCACTGATGCAGGAGGAAAAGAGAAGGTTGTGAAATTATAACCTGAAGGTCTGGTTATCATCAGCCAGTCATCTACTTATAAACCAAAAACCCCTTCATGTTTGTGGGGTACGTGTGCTGAAAATATTCTGCTGTTTTTCATCAGATTTGACTGGCAGCTAAACTAAAATGATGATTGGTTTACGTAGCGCCTGGACGCAGTTTTAAATGAGCCACTAAATCACCATCTTCCAGGAGACAGGCACATCTTTTTGGTGGAAAAATATTTCCTCAGTTCGTTCAGCGCTATGGAGCCCAAGCCGATGTTGACCATGTGTCCCCAGCAGATGAGCGTTGAGGCCGAGTGGGTGAAACACTGAGTGAAGAACTGCTGGCAGCCAGGCTGAAAAGTCTGATGGTTAAAACACCTGTTGAACTCAGCTGAACTGAGCCGAGAACCAGCTGTGTGTCAAAGCCCTAATCCATCCAGCTCAGATAAAAATATAGCATATTTATATATTATTACACCAATTTATAGAGTATTACATATTTCTAAGATTTAAGTTTGACATCTGCACTCACCGACACGATAATGCTTAATGAAATACAGCCGTAAAATTCTGCCTGTTCTCAGTCACAGAGTGTTAAAAACCGCCTTTTGTGGAAGCTGCTGGAGTCTCACAGATACACTAAAGGTGTCCTTTAGATGCACTCGGTTTATGGCGATAGTGAGACGGGTTTTACTCCCAACTAGTCAAACAGGGAGGCTTGTAAAGGACAGCTTGGGTTCACCGTGTTCGGTTAATGTTGTGAAAGGGCATAATAGTCAAGTAGCATTTGGTGCCTGAAACTAAATAAAAGCAGATGAAAACAAAGTGTAAAAGTAAAAAATTACCAAACAGGTCACGAACTGTGGTGTCCCTGCTACAAACCAGTGATTTACTGCTGCTCTGAGGTCTGAGTCATAATCGCTGACGACCCCAACCCTAATCATGACCCTGACTCATTGCAAAGGTTATCAGAAGATATCAGAAATTTGATTTTAAATTGTTTTCCCTGACGTGGAGCTGCACTGGCCAGTAGGTTTTTCTCAGGCTCCTTCCCCACCAGAGAGGTGACGTTCCATGTGTCAATTGCTAGTTTTGGTAGTCGGGTAGCGTTCTCCCAGCTGCCACCCAGCCCACACTGCACCCAACCCCTAAGGTGCCTCCTGCAGGTAGTGGGCTTACCAGGGAGCCGGGTGGGCCCATGCCACCTCTTTGAGTTGTGCCCAGCTGGGCCACATGGGCTAAGTCCCAGCCACCAGGCGTTAGCCCTCGAGCACTCTCCAGAAACCAAAGAACCAAAGCACTGATAAAGTAAAACTAACAATGCTACACTCAGAGGGATATGTCAGATGGCAGTTTGATTTAACTTATGATTACTACCCATAATTTTTGATAACTTTATATGGTTCTGCGTTTCAAGTAATGGTGTAAGGCACTTTTATGGTACACATTTGAGTAAAATTTTTCACTTAGAAGTACACCTTTGATGTTGAGATCTGTACTGTTTGTGCCATATCAACTTCTAGGACAGATTGTTGTTTGTCATAAAGGTGGTCTTAGGCTGTATGTTGGTCGTGTCAAGTTGCAGGGTAAATTTCAGACCTGGTTTTGATGGGGATTTGAACTTGCATTCCATTTCTCAGCATTGAGGACACGTAAACATCAGCTAAATCCTGCGTCCATTTGCAAAAAGGTTTTTCCCAAAATTAGAAATAGTAAGAAATAGTCTTCTAGAGCAGCTTTAGTAGTTGGATCAGTTGTGAATGTATGTTGAAAAACAAGTTTATTCAATATTTAGGCAGTTCATTGTCAACCTAATAACTAATTGCCTGAAGCAACGTAATAATCCAAATTGATGTACTGTTATATACAAGTTTCATTTCCTTCAGTGTTCACTATTTATGATTTGATTTAGGTTTATGCTATCTTTTTACAGTTTTAGTGTGGTTATAAGTACAAAAAATATGGTGCTGATCACTTTTACTATATACATTTATTGCTTAACCTCTTAAGCCCCAACGCCCCCTGATACGGGGGCAAAAAGCAGTAGATCAGGTAGGCTTGGGGCTTAAGAGGTTAATGAAAATAAGCAGTTTTGTTGATCTGGTCACAGCCAATGTGCATTAGTATTTTTTTCATAAAGCTGTCAGGAAATATGTCATATGTATGATTGTGAGCATGAAACTTGGTTCTTGACTTACAAGAAGACAGAACATGACACCCTTTTGGATCCCTGTCCAACCTGGGGCACAAGGGAATTTACCTAGTAATAAACATAAGGCTATATTGTGTCTGTCTACTATGTCCATTATTTCTGATTAACTTTAGTGCCATAAAAAGTCCTGTTCAGACCAGAGTTGATGATTATTTTCATGTAAATCTCAAGTATAAAAGCACTTTACCCACAGCTTTCTGTTTAAGCAGAAGGATTACTTCTTCCACTATCAAAAAAGTGAGCCATGCAAGCCAAAGCGCAACTGCAAAGGTCATGGATTAAACTACTTGAGCTGCAAAAGCTGCAGCTACTCGTACAGAGTGTGCTGTGGAGAGCTGACAAGCCTGAACCTGGTGTGGCCCTTTTGGGTAAAGCTGGTGTCAGACGTGGGAGCTGAAAGGCGATCTCCCTACGTGCTCGGATCCATTCAGCAGGGATTGAGGACAGAAGAGTGTCGGGTTTCCAGTGTTTCATGCAAGACAGAAAGTACTGAGGCCTCCTCGCTTGGAGGTTCTGTGGGAAAACAGGAATCAAAATGCAACAGGCTCACCCCCAGCGGAGAGCGTAATCCGAGATTTAACCACTTAAAACACAGGAGAGATCAGGTATTCTCCCCACCTTTTTATAAGGAGTCCTCAGGGATGGGAGAGGGAACACAATGATGGAGCACGGCATATGCCACTGTGCACCTCAAGGACATGTTGACTCATATGGCCAAACGGGAAAAGAAAGCCGTGTCCTTTTATGACTCATTTCACGCAGACTACAAAGCAACATCGATCATGGAGGGATTATCAAATAAGAACAGACCTCACGGCCTGATTTTCAGCAGATCGTTAGAGGTTACCTGCAAAATTGAATTAATGAAATGAATACAAAATGATGCTACTACTACAAAACCACACGTAAGAGACACAAATTCCTAAGAAACGATTTGCAGACACACAACTACAAAAAATGCAAAAATACAACAAAAAGACAAAAAAAAACCCCACACAGCTATAAAGAGATGTTTTAAAAAAGAACCAGACACAAAACTTTTACCACAGATACACTCAGATCATTAGGTACACCATACCGATAACGGCTTTTTATTGCAAACACGTCGATCCTTGAAGCAGATGGGATACAGCAGCAGAGACCACACCTGGTGTCACTCCTGTCATCTAAGAGGAAACCGAGGGCACAAATCACACAAGCTCACCAGAACAGAACAAAAGGCTGGAAAAACGTTGCCTGGTCTGCTGAGACTCAATTTTGAATAAGATATAGGATATTTTCTTGGCACGCTTTGGCCCCTTAGCACCATCTGAGCATGATTTATATGTCACAGCCTACCTGAGTGTTGTTGCTGACCATGTCCATCTCTTTGTGAACCCAGGGTACCAGAAAATGTATATGCCTCCTAGATTCAGGATGTAGCTGACAAATCTGCAGCAAATGTTTTCATGTCAATACGACCAAGATTTCTGAGGAATGTTCCCAACGCTGTCCTGAATGAACGCCACGAATAATCAATGCAGTTCTGAAGAGGAAACGGGGCCCAGCTCAGTACAAGCAATGTTTGCCTACTAAAGTGTCTGGTGAGTGCACATGCAAGACAATTTTAGGCACACGATAATAAAAGAGAGATCAATAAAAATCAGACCAAAGCAAACACCAAAAACAGACACAGCAGAACAACAGCTACAAAGAAAGACTAAATTATTTCAGACACATTCAAAACTACAAAGATGAGACAAGACTTACAACAACTTGTAAAAAAGAAAAAAAAGAAAAACAGTAGGACATACTAAAAGCAAAGAGACGACCAAAAGGTGCCAAACTACAAACTGTGGCAAGATGTGGAAAACAGAAGCAAAAATAATTAGAAAATGACTCAAAACCACCACAAACAGATGCAAAATTAACAGAAAAACACGCTGTGATGTGACATTTACAGGACACAAACGACTCAAAGGAGGAGCGAACCATTTTATTTATCTTTGTTTTAGTTTGCTTCAGCGTGGGTGTCTTGCTGATTTATTAGAAGACGGGCCCTCGATTGCTTGCTTATAATTATGAAATCACAAAAACCTTTTCCGACACCTCCAGACTACAGAAAATATACTCTTCATTCTACTTAAGCAAAAACAAACCATTAGTGCACTTAAATTGCCCGTAACTTAAACACCGCCCCCTCAAACGTGACACGTGCCGCTCTTCAGCCGTCTGCAGGTTCACATGACTGAATCTGTGGCGTCTGCGAGGCTGTGCACGTACAGAGCGTATGACTGAAGCATTCAACGAACCCAACTGTAAAAATCACGCCTCGCTGCACAGAGTTTGTCCCTGAACTGTGCTGCCCCTCCCCGACCTCTGACCTTTGCTCTCAACATGTATCTAAACCTTCGCCTTACGGACCCTCCCGAGAGATTCACCCCAGACAGACTGACAGCACAGCGTGTTCGCAGAACTGCTGAGGGACCCTAAGCTGACAGCAGGCCTGGGGGGAGTGTTTTCTTAAGCGCGCGTCTCCTGTTAAAAAAAACACCACATTTGTTCTTTGTGTGGCTCAGGAGAGTTCAGTCAGTGGTAAATAAAAGCTGCGCGGAGACAACCGTCACTCAGATGTTAAACCCGACAGCTCTGATGCTGATGACTGCGGTTTGTTTACTCTTTGCACACAGGCGAGGTTTAAATCTTTTTTTTGTGTCCCACTGACAGCACTAACAGAAGTGTTTATTAATGCACCAGCTGCCCTTTTGTATTGTGTTTGTATACATCAGCACTCTAATTAAAGGTCAGCGTGTTAACAAGCTCTGTGAGCAAACTGTGTTGGGCTTAATGCAACACGTTGCATGGCATTAGCCTCAAATAAGACGAAAGGGTACTTGAGAAACTGAACCAAATCCTTTAAATGCTGCACACAGTAACTAATTCAGTCATTTTACAATGTTTTAATCTGCAGGTTTAAGGAGTAGTTATGGTGAAATACGCACACTTTGATGACAGCTCTATAAATGAACCGTGGGGAACATCAGACTTTATTTCACAGGCAAAGCATCAAAGCTGCTGGATGGTGTATTTTCTTGTGTCAACTAAGTATTATGGGAAGTTAAAAATCACATAGAGTAAAGTAGGCAATTAGTTAACAAATGTACCTATTAATTCCACTTCTTTACATTAAAGAAGATTTTTTATTTTATTTGAGCAAAACCTTCTAAAGCTCAAGTTTAGCTCACTGGGTTGAGCAGGTGACCCATGCAGTGATAGTTTGGCATTTATTTACAAATGTAAAGCTGCCTAACTGGTCTTAAAGTTGCACATTTTGTGGAATTATGCAAAATCTTACCTGCTTAAACCTCAAGTTAGTGCTTGAAACATAAAGCTAGAAAGAAATTAGCATCACAAGCGTTTGATTTGTTTTACTTGATCGAGATGTTTCTCCAGCAGCGTTTCTCCTGCTGATCTGCTCAGGTTCAAGCAATGAAATGCAATGACAGCCCTGTCAGAGTGTAAATAAGACTGAAGCAGCAGAGGTTTTATCTTATCACGCTATCGCAGCTTCAGCCGTCTGTTATGGCTCCTCGCTCGGCGCTCCTTTCCTACAATAGCTGTGCAGACGAGCATTACCTCAGCATCAAGCAGCCTTTGCTTCACTGCTCGCAGACCGCCACTTACTCCAGCAGACATTACACATGTGCAGTTTATCATTTGACAAGAGGCTAGCCAGTGCTTCACCAGGAGATTTACAAGGTCGAGGTCGTAGTCATCAGCGATTTGACATGGAGCAGGATGAGCGTGGAAACATGCTGAGAAACAGCGCCGATCCCACTGGGTTAACTGGAAATACTTTAGAGCTGGACGAGGGTCAGGAGATGACAGACAGAGAAAAATGATTATTGAGAGGCTAATGTCTGTTTTTCCATCTTTGTTTAAAATCCAACAATAGAGATGGAAAATACTGAAACGATCCACTGTTATCAAATCTGTTACTCATTCTTTAAACTTCCAGCTTTTTTTGCCACCTTTTAAACAAGAAAGCGCTGTTTGCAGTCCGCCGTCTGGCGCTGATTAAACCTGACGCCTCACCTTGAATTCAAGTTAAATGTCAAATGATGTTGTCAAAGAATGTTGTCTTACTATATTACTATTTTTGCTTACTATATTACCAGTTTAGCAGGTGTTGACCGTTATGATGTTGGGGAAATTCCTCTTTTTTCCCCCCTAAATGTCAGTCTCATCAACTCATCGCCCTCCCCAGTGTACAGAGCCTACCTCCTGCCCTGCACGCCTCAGTTGTCAGATCTTCTTGTCTTTTCCAGTGGTTCACATGGTTTTGTTAATTTCCCTCATGTATGACCCTTTTGGACTCTTGAGGACTGTGGTTTTTGTCTCTGGCCTTTTCTGCCTTTTATTCTGCCTCTGTGGAGCCTTCATTTTCAGTTCAGTTCTTAGAAAGCTCAAAATCACTTTCCATTGTTATCCAGAGTTTATGTACCTGTAAAGTACAAGGATGCCTACTCCCTTCACACATTAACTGAGTGCTTTTTATCTACAGTATGCATCCTGTCTAATCCTGGTGAACCCCAATGCAAAAAGCCATGTTTGCAGATCATTGATTAGAAGATGTCCAGAAAAGGAGGTCCAGTTATATCCAAACTTTGTGGAAAGGTTCTTCTCATGAAGGACTACATAAGAACTTTTTCAGTTGCTGTTATCAATTATTTAGTCTCCTCTACTTTGTTATGTGTGCTGCTTGCAGCATCTCGTCTTCTAACTGGTGTTAAATGTCAGACTCTGGCTGCCTATCCATTTTAGAATTGATTTTAAGATGTATTGCTTCCTTTAAAGTTTTAAAGGATATGGCATCTTTGTGTCTGTCTGAGCTGTTTCACATTCACACATCTGTGAGAGCTCTAAGGTCATCTAACCAGTTGCTCTTATGCAAGCATGAAAGCAGATTAAAACTGGGAGGTGATCGAGATTTTGTAGCAACAGAACCAGATCGACGGACTAATCTACCCCTCCATACCTGCACAGCGGATACGGAGGCGGTACAAACATTTAAATCTTGAAAAAACACATCTATTCTCCTTGGACTTTGGCTCTAGTGTGGCATCCAAATAGATGATTCAATTTTATGGTCCGCTTTTATTTTATTTGTTAGTCCTTTAACGTTGTATAAATGTTTTAATGTTTTGGGACTTTAGTGCAGTTTTTCCTTTAACGTTTGGTCAACTCTGTTGTTTTAAATGGGCTTTATAAATAAATGTAACCTTTGACCTTTCTTAATTCCCCTGCAGACTTCTCAGAAGACCAGGACATTCTTGCTCTCAGCCAACATCACTTAGCACTGCACCAGCATCCTACACTAGCATGTGGTAACAATCGGCTCCGTCAACAGGCTCGTACAGATAAGCTCATCATTCAAGACAGATCGAGACAACCCCCTATAGATGTATATGAAAGCATTAAGCCTGTTTTTAAAGATGTTTATTTAGATGTTTTATATCAATCTGTGTACCTGACGTGGATGCAGTGTGCCTCTTTGGTCAACACCATTAAACCAAGTTAAAAAAAACAGAGAAGAAAAGGTTACTTGTTTTCTACTAATTTATGTTTTTATGCCCATTTTTACAGGCATGCAAAACTATATTTGTTGTACTTTTTGGCAAATTTTCAAACTGCTGGTACAAGCAGACGTCTGGGTGCCCCTCTCGTTGAGACTCCATCCAGCCAATTCAATCGTAACACTGTTTATCTAACAGAGACAGGTTTGATATATGACTGCGTAAAAGTGCTGATGTGGAAAAGTCTGAGCTGCTTTTATGTTTGTCCTCGTTGAAATAACGATACAGTGTGTTTTCATTGCCTTAAAGCCCCCAGCGATAAGAAGGATGTGTTTGCCCAGCGTGATTCTGCATGTTTTGGTTCAATTCAATTCAATTCAATTTTATTTATATAGCGCCAAATCACAACAAAAGTCGCCTCAAGGCGCTTCATAGATACAGAGAAAAACCCAACAATCATATGACCCCCTATGAGCAAGCACTTTGGCGACAGTGGGAAGGAAAAACTCCCTTTTAACAGGAAGAAACCTCCGGCAGAACCAGGCTCAGGGAGGGGCGGCCATCTGCTGCGACCGGTTGGGGTGAGAGAAGGAAGACAGGATAAAAGACATGCTGTGGAAGAGAGACAGAGGTTAATAACAGATATGATTCAATACAGAGAGGTCTGTTAATACATAGTGAGTGAGAAAGGTGACTGGAAAGGAAAAACTCAATGCATCATGGGAATCCCCCGGCAGCCTACATCTATTGCAGCATAACTAAGGGAGGATTCAGGGTCACCTGGTCCAGCCCTAACTATATGCTTTAGCAAAAAGGAAAGTTTTAAGCCTAATCTTAAAAGTAGAGATAGTGTCTGTCTCCCGAATCCAAACTGGAAGCTGGTTCCACAGAAGAGGGGCCTGAAAACTGAAGGCTCTCCCTCCCATTCTACTTTTAAATACTCTAGGAACAACAAGTAGGCCTGCAGAGCGGGAGCGAAGTGCTCTAATAGGGTGATATGGTACTACAAGGTCATTAAGATAAGATGGGGCCTGATTATTTAAGACCTTGTATGTGAGGAGCAGGATTTTGAATTCAATTCTGGATTTAACAGGAAGCCAATGAAGGGAAGCCAAAACAGGAGAAATATGCTCTCTCCTTCTAGTCCCTGTCAGTACTCTTGCTGCAGCATTTTGGATTAACTGAAGGCTTTTCAGTGAGTTTTTTGGACATCCTGATAATAATGAATTGCAGTAGTCCAGCCTGGAAGTAATAAATGCATGAACTAGTTTTTCAGCGTCACTCTGAGACAGGATATTTCTAATTTTAGAGATGTTGCGCAAATGGAAGAATGCAGTCTTACATATTTGTTTAATATGTGCGTTGAAGGACATATCCTGGTCAAAAATGAGTCCAAGTTTCCTCACAGTGTTACTGGAGGCCAAGGTAATGCCATCCAGAGTAAGAATCTGGTTAGATACCATATTTCTAAGCTTTTCAGCGCCGAGTACAATGACCTCAGTTTTATCTGAGTTAAGAAGCAGAAAGTTAGTGGCCATCCAAGTCTTTATGTCTTTAAGACATTCCTGCAGTTTAACTAATTGGTGTGTGTTATCTGGCTTCATGGACAGATAGAGCTGGGTGTCATCTGCATAGCAGTGAAAATGTATGCTATGTCTTCTAATGATGCTGCCTAGGGGAAGCATGTATAATGTAAACAGAATTGGTCCTAGCACTGAACCCTGTGGAACTCCATAATTAACCTCAGTGTGTGAAGAGGACTCTCCATTTACATGCACAAATTGGAGTCTATTAGATAGATATGATACAAACCACTGCAGTGCAATACCTGTAATACCTACAGCATGTTCTAATCGCTCTAATAGGATATTTGGTCAACAGTATCGAATGCTGCACTAAGGTCAAGAAGGACAAGCACAGAGATGAGTCCACTGTCAGAGGCCATAAGAAGATCATTTGTAACCTTCACTAAAGCTGTTTCTGTGCTGTGATGAACTCTGAAACCTGACTGAAACTCTTCAAATAAACCATTCCTCTGCAGATGATCTGTTAGCTGTTTGACAACTACTCTTTCAAGGATTTTTGATATGAAAGGAAGGTTGGAGATTGGCCTATAATTAGCTAAGACTGCTGGGTCTAGAGATGGCTTTTTGAGTAAAGGTTTAACTGCAGCCACCTTGAAGGCCTGTGGTACATAGCGATTATTAGAGATAGGTTGATCATATATAAGATCGAAGAATTAATCAGTGGCAGGACTTCTTTGAGCAGTTTTGTAGGAATGGGGTCTAAAAGACACGTTGATGGTTTGGAGGAAGTAATTATTGAAGTTAACTCAGAAAGATCGATGCTTGGTGCTCTGATTATTTGTTGTCCAGTTGCATCGAGAGGCCGGTTATACAGTTTCACGCCGATTCAAATTGCCCGGCTACTTCCAGCTCCAATAGTAATTCTCTAAGCATCAGCTGAAGAGGCTGCCTGTTGATTCCCATCACCTTCAGTTTATTTGAGTGAACAGAAGTTGTTGACCACTTGGACCACCCGCAGGCTTGTGTCATCACAGGCTGAGAGGATTATCTCAGCTCCCTGCTGTGTTTGCATATATGTGGGTGAGAGAGAGGCACAGAAAGAGAAAAGGCCGACAACGTGAGCAGAGTCTTGAGGATCAGTGCTGGGTTGTGTTACTGAAACCTTTGTATGCATAATGTGACGCACACCGGCCCCAGAGACGCTTTTCAAAAGGAGTTTTTAGCATAACGAGGAAGTGAACTTTTGAAGGAACAAATCAGCCACTATCTTACATCCCAAAACACTGGTGCCTGAAAAGTGAGATAAGGCTGGCTGGTTTCAGTATAACTCATGCACCAACCCCTTCTGCTTTATCAAAGCAACTTACGTTTCCTGTTTGCTCACAAAGTCTGGCATTAAAATGCAAGTGTCTGCATTGGCTTAAGGTGAACTGTCAGTTTCCTGAATGAAAGGTGTGGATGCAGGTAAGCGTTTGTCTTTCAGAGTGCAAAATTTAAATGAATCATGCAAATGTGACTTACTAAGCGAGTAGCTTAGTATGCAATTTAGTGCAAACTGCACTGAATTTAACACTAAAGAAGAGCACGTCTTATTTTGTGGATGTGGTTTTGCTCAACTTGGAATGACACGGAGCGATAAGAGAGATAAGCTTTGACTCACTCTGATGGCGCCTTATTGAGTCATCACCCTGCATGTTTAGAACTATATTTATGGTTCTTAATAACACTGGTAGTTTGCTGGTGACTATGACCAATGGCCAAGTCACAGTCAGCAGAGCGTTTTGTAATGTTTCGGGATTTAGTCACATTTCGAGAAGAAAGAGGGCTCCACATTCAAAATGCATCTCTGTGTCTTTCCCATAGTGACCAGACTCCAACAAACCAAGAGTGGGATGAAGAGATTATTTACCACACAAAATTTTGTGGTAGGCAAAAATTTTAATACAGCTGGGTTTTAAAAATAGCACACAACAGACACAGGTTTAGTTTCCCTGCACTTGGATATTACCTCTTTCTATTGTAATTCATGAAAGCGCCTTTTCATAAGCAGTCAATCTGAGCAGATGCACAAAAAATCCAGGAAAAAAGCAGAATCAACACCTCAGTGACATTTATAATTTATAGAAATGTTTCTTTTAGAACTGTATTATGACGTATAACCATATACCTAAAAGTCATTATCCACCTGAAGTCCCCCAGTCCACCCTCCTAACCTCAATCCAGTGTTCACAATGCACAAAATAAAATATTAAATAATATAAGCAAAAATCAAACCACACTAATGCAAATTAAAACCAGTCAGGAGGGAACAAAGACTCAAAAAAAGCTTTTCTGTTTGGTCCATCGCTACATACAAGCCCACACAGCATGTATATATATATTAGTGCTGTCAGCGTTAGTCTCGTTAAAATGGCGTTAACGCCATAACTGCATTGACGCTGCAAATCTCCGTTAACGAGTTAGCACGGATCACCCCGTGCGTGGGGCTGCAGTTATGGCGTTATTAATACCACAGCACTAATATATCACTAATCATGGCAGCACAGGAACAATCTCTGAGCACAAGATCTATAGAGGCTGGGGTCTATCACACCAGGCAAGACCCCAGGTGCAGGCTATGTAAAGGTGCCCCTGAGACAATCCAGCATATAACAGCAAGATACTAGCAGGCAGGGCATACATGGAACGTCATAACCTAGTGCCCGGCACAGTATACAGGAACATCTGTGCCAAGTATAGCCTGGAAGTCCCAAGGTCAAAATGGGAGACGCTAACTAAGGTGGTCGAGAATGACCGAGCTAAGATCCTGTGGGACTTCCAGATACAGACGGACGAAATGGTGATGGCTAACCTGCGGGACATAGTGGTGGTAGACAAACAGAAAAGACGAGTGTAGTGATCGATGTAACGATACTGAATGACAGCAACATCAAGAAGAGGGAACAGGAGAGCGTGGAGAAGTACCAAGAGCTCAGAGAAAAGCTGGAGAGGATCTGGAGGGTGAAGGTAACGGTGGTCCCCGTGGTAATCGGAGTGCTCGGTGCAGTGACCCCCAAGCTAGATGATTGGCTCCAGCAGATCCCAGGAACAACATCAGAGATCTCTGTCCAGAAGAGCGCAGTCCTACGAACAGCAAAGATACTGCACAGGACCCTCAAGCTCCCAGGCCTCTGGTAGAGGACCCGAGCTTGAAGGACATACTGCTCACAAGGGTGAGAGGGGAATTTATTTATTTTTAAGTAAAATGACATATCTCTTTTTGAGACACTTTTTTGTGCCACTTCACATATTCTTCTTGTATCAACTGGAAAAATAACCACTTTTAACCAACTATAAATATAAATAGTTTCACGTTCTCTTTGTGAAACTGTTTCCAACACATCCCACTGAAATTTGCATAACATTTAACTTTGGTTTGACTCCTGATTTTCCTGATGCCTCTAACCTCGTGTGCACAGCTTGATTGACATCAAATGAAACCCCTGGGGAGACAGTCTCCTCTACTTCCTTTGCAGCATTGGATAAGAGCCAGTCTTTAGAAAACCGCCATTCAGTGTTGATTTTTGAGAGCCATAGAACGCTTTAAAACGCGGGACAACGTCTCAATATGTGGGATGCAGGAAAACAGATACAAAAAGTGCTGTGCAGTCCCACATAAAGCAGGGCAGGGCTATGTCACGAAGCCACATGGGTATTCTTTTATAAAAAGAAACAGGGATTTTTATGAGTTTGTTTTGAAAAATATCTCACACATTTAAACTAAAAAAACTAACCGTGAAGAAATGTTGGCCAATCCAAAGGCCACAAACAATAACACAACAGAATCTCGGTTTCTAATTTCGTCACCCTGACAGGAGTTTCTCAAAAGCTCAGCTTTCAGTAGTCCAATAAACCAGTTAAGTGTGAACCCAAAACACATTACACATTTACCAAAATACCGTGTACGTGTAAAAGCCGCCCACAGTCTCTTCTCACTGGATTGAAATATCAGTCAAAATGCAGCAGTTAACAAGTGTCTTATGATGAGTGATTATTATCTCTGGTGGAACAGAGGTCATAAATCTGCAGCAACTCGATGCTGTCATGCCAACATGGACCAAAATCTCTGAATGTCTCCAGCACCTTGTTGAATCTATGGTATAAAACATGAAGGCGGTCCTGAAGAGAAGAGGCGGTCTCACCCAGTACTTGAAAGGTGCACCTAATGATGTGGCTGTGAGTGAAATGTTTAATAATGAGAAAATAGTGCTTGATAAAGTTGTGTTTGAAGGGCTGTAGTGTCGACCATGTGGGCCAGAAGCAGCAGCAGTGGTTACCGGAGCCGCCAGCTCTGACTGACCTCAGCGTCTGTCTGTGGTTCCACCTGAAAAAGCAAAAACCAGCCATTAGCCTCCCCGCTAGACTCCCGCCAAGCCTGTCTAAACACGACTGGAGGTTCATCTCTGTCGCTTGGTTAGAGGCGGGTGTCACATAAACACAAATGGTGAATCTATTAGTAAAAGTCAAGATGTAAGTGACATCTGTGACAAACAGCTTAAAGTCTGTTAATGTCACTGAAGACAAACTTTAGGCATTTCACTTTCTTCTCAGTCTATCAGCAAGCTTCAGTATCACATGCTGAGTAATTTCCTGGAATATTTCTCTTCTTTTTGTTAAAAAACATCTGAACCACCTTCAGAGTAAAAGCCGTTACCATTTGAAATATATTGGTTGTTGGTCACTGCAATTTGGACATTAAATGTTAGGTTTTTATAAGCCAGTATCTTTCACGCAAACTGTACATCTTTGGCAATCTGCAAGCAATGCAAGCAATCCCAAGAAGGCTTTTGAAAGGTCTTTTTGCTTTATTTCTTCCACTGACAGCCAGCAACCTACAACAGCCACCTGTCAGTCAATCAGGGAATACGGCCGAGGTTACCACGGGGTCACTGACGGGTCTCTAGTCCTGTGTGAGGCCTTAGCGAGTGGTTGGTGAGAGTTGTGTCATCTTCCACACAAACTGACCTAAACTATTGCACGGTTTTCAGTGAAGCGCAGTATAGAAGTTTATTATGCAACGTCATAGGGCTGTGCGATATGACCAAAATCTCATATCCCGATATAAGAATTCCATCGTCCGGATAACAATATAAATCACAAAAATGTAACATTTTCAGTAAATTCAGTGACTCTCGGGCAGCTCGACTTGTGTTTCCAGCTGGGCGTCCTTTACCTGGAGTCCAGTGTTTTAACCGATGCATGAAACGATACATTTTTAGACATAAGTTGTAACGGCCGCCGTTTTCTTTGTGAGTATTTATTACACGGCGTGCTGCGGGGAAAAGCCCGTTTTAACGTTTGAGTCTTTTTTAGCACCTGGCAGCTCTTTTTTACTTCTCATCCGTAAATAATCTGCTCTTTCACGTGATTCTGTTTATTTTGAAAAGTCTCAACAGGATCTTGAGCTTTATTGTGAAAGTTTTATGTGGAACATAAACAAGCGGACACGCAATGCTGTTACCGTAGTTGTTGCTAACCACAACGCATAAAAACAGGCGCTTGTCCGTCCGTAGTGTGGTTATATAAAATATAAGAGAAAGAGAGAACTTTAAGAAATTAATATAGCCACTACAGTGACCATCAAAACGATGAAAAAATATTGCCATAAACAGTTTATTTTGCGACACCACGAAACAAACCATAGCGTAAAATGAAACGATAGACGTTTTTATATCGTCATCCGATATATATCGTTATATTGAACGGCCCTACAATGTCATATGCACATTGCTCTAGAGATGTCCGTCATACTGGACTTGATACAACCACTGCTTGATAGGGAAAAATGTGTATTTCCCAAATGCTTGGCAGTTGTTCCTGGCGGTTGCTGGCTCTCACTGTGCGAAATCAATTACAAAGAAGGTGCTTCTTCAAAAACCTCCTTGTGATTGATTTGGTTGCTCGGGGATTGCCACGGTTGCCTGTAGTTTTTCTTATTTGTCTACAAATGCTAAATCCTAGCATATAAAACTCAAAAAAGAGGAACATGACCTGGAAATGGAGTAAAAGTTGTGCCTTTTGAAACATGTTAGCTGCTGCTGAAGACGAACCTTCTCCATTTCTTGTTCGTTTCACACTTTTCACAGGTTCACTGCAGCTTGGAGAGAAGCTGGTCAGTGTTTGTTGGTAGACAAGCCCGTCACTTCCATTCAAACTGGGAATGCAACAATATGGTAGCAACCAAAACATGCATCGGGGAAATTTTTTTACCAAGTGGTTGAGAAATACACATTTTTCCCTAGCAACATGAGGTCGCCAGGGGGTCATTGACTGGTCTGTTAGCTTGAAGCTTTAGCAATAATTTTCCCAGCAACTGCCGTCAAACTCCAGCAACCACTCTGAACTGGTTTGATGAATTTTCCATTTCTCTGGTGAGCAGAGGTTGCCAGGCAGCTGCCAACTGGTATCTAGGCCCGTGTGCCTGAAAATTAAGCGTAATCAAGCTTTAGCTTTCTTTGTGGCTGGATGTGGAGTTTATTTCTTTGTCAAAACTCGTCTGAATGTTTGATTCAATCATCACAATGTTTTCACCACAATATCACTGTGTTTCACATCAGTTAAAACCTTCCTCACGTCTTTTTGTCCAACTTTAAATCACTAAAATGAAAAGTTTCCATCTGCCTCGGTGATTTATTTGTGTTTACAGCAGCGGCGGTGATGCAGGCATCTGTTTTGGCTGGAGAGCGTTCAGTGTGGAGGAAAACGTCTGTGTGGAATTCAAATTCATTATTGCACCAATCTGTTAAAATACACTGCTGTGACTCACTGTTACCGAAGGTTTACTTTGACAAAGACAGACTAATGACTAGTTAATGAACTTTCCTCTCTGGGTAAGCAATTAATTTCTGAAAGAGGAGCTCAAAATGGAATAAAAGTACACAAAGATTGAAAGATTTTTGCAGATAAACAAAAAAACCTTCATTACTGTTTATTCTGTGATGCCATTAGCAATGCAAAGCCGTAATTATTTCTATGATTTGCATTTCAAATTCGATTCCCTCTCATTGGCAGACAGATTACTCTTGCTTCTCCTTTCCCTTTCCCTGTAAGTAATTCCACATTTCGTTTCACGGATGGTGGGATAATGACATGCAAATGAGCTCATCAGTGAGGGGGGGAGGAGGGGGAAAAACACCATGATGAGGAACAGATAGCAGGAATTTTATTCTTGGTGCTCCGGATAATTTAGGGAACTGATGAGTTTATTTTACTGCGATGGATGGAGACAAAGGACGAGTTTGCATCCAAATTGTTTCATATTCAATTCAGGAATAAGAAAGCGAAACAAAAAACTGCGCGTCTTGGTTTTCTCCTGTGAATTTGTCACTGTCACCCCGAAAATTATGGCTGGTTCATGAGATAAAGTTTGAGGCTTAATTAAACTTTGATGCTTACAGTTGTAATCAGAAAAACAGCAGCACGTTGTGGTTAATAGATTCGCTTTACAAGATCACCGATTTGAGTCCAGGAAGAGACACAAATCCAGACTCAGGGGATCACAGTAGTGCACTTTTAGTGCCGGTGGGTCAATAAGAGCATTCACAGTCACACATTCATTCAGCATCTAAATGCTTTCTAACACTCAAACTCTGGCCCAAGGATACTTTAGCCTGCAGGCTGTAGGAGCCACAGCAACCTCTTTAGAAATAAGAGAGCAGCCAAAAGCACTTACATAATTGTTTTTAGGTTTCTTGTTCAGTTTCAAGGGCCTAATTGCTAATATTCTAATATTTACAACTTGTTGAAGCATAACAGTACATGCAGCACGCTGCAGGGATGCCAGGTTTTTAGGCTAGCATCGCCCAAACTACTATATGTCAATTTGTGTTTAAAAACAGACTAAACCATCACTTGTGCTCGTTTTAGGTGAACATGGTGCATAATCAAATTTGGTGATATCATTTTTATCACACAAATTTCACTAATTTCTATAAATCTGGCATGAACAACAGGTGTCTCAGCCCTACTGTGATGTTGGATTTTTTAACCCCTTGCTGATAAACTCTGGGACACGTAAATGCTTCAGAGTTTACAAGTTGGGTATAGCGTTGTTAGGCCTGAAGAGTTTACAGCTCAGTTGTTAGTTTAAGATGATACTGAATAAAACAGGAAGTTCATTTTGTAATGGTGGTTTCCCAAATAATCAGAAAGGAGGAATACCAAGGATATGTTCACTAGCTGAAGGGTTGACAGTCACAACTTGTTAGCCAATGAGTGTGCTTATTTTCTCAGTCAGATCCACCCTTCAATCATCTCATTGGCTCTTAAACACCAAGATGGTGATGGCAAAAACATCCAGGAATTAAGGATTTATCACAAGAATTCCCAAACCAGTGGGTGATGTCAGGTAACTCTCTTCATATGTTACACTGCTCATGTCCAGATCAGCCTGTGTACAGCAGGCATTCTCAGTCTCGATAACCGGTTAGTGTGCTGTAGGTGTTAGGGCAGGGGTGGGCAATTCCAGGCCTTGAGGGCCGGTGTCCTGCAGGTTTTAGATCTCACCTTGGGTCAACACACCTGAATCACATGATTAGTTCGTTACCAGGCCTCTGGAGAACTGCAGGACATGTTGAGGAGCTAATTTAGTCATTTAAATCAGCTGTGTTGGTTCGAGGACACATCTAAAACCTGCAGGGACACCGGCCCTCGAGGCCTGGAATTGCCCACCCCTGTGTTAGGGCATTGCAGTAATCAGTCCTGGTTAGATGTCTGAAATAAAGTTAACACAAACTTCAGATGTTTCATTTGTTTTTATTTGTTTTTGTTCTGCAGCACAGTATTTAGCAGTTTGTTTAATTTATTACACTTACAAATGTGTCATCATTTTGTGAAGATTACCTTGCTGAACAAAGCGTCATAAAATGGTACTTCCTATAGAAGACTTTGTGTGATAAAAACGTGACATTTTCGATTGGCTTTTTGTCAAAGAAGATGTAATAACTATTAACAACTGGGTTTTCTTTTCTGTAGGCTAACTTCCAGGTTAGCCTACAAAAACCCCCTTACCCCTGCAGCACTTTCAGCATGTTAGTCATTTACAACTGCAGCCAGTTAATATCCCTCTCAGTTGGATGCAGGGAATTTCCTGATGCCTGCAGCATATTTAGCATTACAGTTATCAGCAAGAGAAGCGTTATGAATGATGGGAAAATGTCTTATAGTTAATAAAGTTCTATTTGCTAAGTAAGCACATTTTCAGAAACCAAACGATGCTACCGACCTTATAAAGTTGCATTCCTTAACGCACGTCGTCAGTGCTGTGAAAAAAGTATTTTCACCTTTTAGTCTAGATTAAAAGATCTCAAAAAGTAACATAACAATAATACTAATAATAATAATAACTTTATTTATAAAGGGCTTTCAAACGAAAAAGCACGCTCCTCAATAGTCTTTTTTTTTGGCTTTAGGAACTTTTAGAAGGTCAGTATCCTGAGATTGGAGGGCACAGGATGGAACATACATTTCATATCATGCTCTAAGAAACGGCTGAGAAATAAAGTCATTGACATCTATCAGTCTGGAACTGGACAAAAAGCCATTTCTAAGGCTTTAAGACTCTATTGAACCCCAATGAGAGCCATTATCCACAAATGGAGAAAACTTGGAAGACTGGTGAACCTTAGCAGAAGTGGCCGGCTTTCCAAATTTACCCCAAGAGAGCATCAATGAAAACATCATCTAAAGAACTGCAGGACTCACTTATCTCAGTTAAGATCAGAGTTCATGACTCCACAATAAAAAGGGGACTGGGCAGAAATGGTGTCCAAGGAGAAAACCACTGCTCACCAAAAAGAACACACAGGCTCGTCTCGCATTCTACTAAATCCTGAAGGAGAATGTCCGACCATGAGTCGGTGCCCAGAAGCTGAAGCATACTTCAGTTATGAAGCAGGACAACGATCCAGAACACTCCAGTAAGTCCACCTGTGAATGGCTAAAAAACCAAATGAAGGTTTTGGAGTGGTCTAGTCAAAGTCTGGTCTTTGGTGTGATTTAGATGCTCAGGTTGATGTTAAACGAGCCAAAATTCCTCCACAGCGATGTTGAACAGCGTTTACCAGTTACTGTAAACACTTTATTACAGTTCTTGATCTCATGGTCGGCACAGCCAGTTATTATGCTTTGTGGGGAATTAATTTTTCATATATAAGATTACGCTTTTTAGAAAAATGAAGTCATTGTTTAAAAACTATATTTTGCATATACATCTTTGTCTAACATCAAAATGTGTTTACTTTCACCGAACACCTGCGGTTACAATTTTGTACGTATTAAATCCCATTAAATAAGATGTATTACTTTTCATATATTCACATATGCGATTATAAAAATACTATCCAAAGCTTTTATATGCATTTCATTAGTCTTATTTTTTATATCCAAATCAAAGGAGAATATAAAAACCATTACATCTGAATGCACTTTGTGTGGATGCCTCAAACTAGCAATAATTGTCTTCAAAGCATCCAGATCCAGCTGTGATGGACATGATTTGTTGCATGTGTGCCTCTGGAGGCTTAGTTTCCGATGCAGCGAGCAGACAAACCCACATTTGCTGTCGGGCCACAGATTGATGCTCGCAGGAACCCAGCTGGTTACAGACTGAGACAGGAAATAACACTCTAATGATTGGCTTTAATTGAAAAATGAGACTCTTCCCAGAGAGGGCACGCTCAGGTTAGGAGGTGAGTGACGTAGGAAGACGTGGCACCGATCGCTCTAACATGAATCACCTGCTCGTTGCAGACTGAAATAGCCCAGGCAGGCAGAGTGGTCTGATAATGAGGTCTGTTTTTAATAAACACTGACTGAGGATGGCACTGCTGCCTGCTCTGCTCTGCATGGATGAATGTCCTTTTCCACCTTCTGTGAAAATCAGCCCCACCAATTCTTCCGTGAACAGCATACGCCCTTCAGATCCAAAGCCCACCCCTACCTCTGCCTGTTTCTCGTCACATCACCCCCGGGCACTTAGGGAAGCAGCTCAAAGCTCTGCCGTATGTTTATCCAATCATATTTCCCTGCCACGACCACAGAGCTGGGCCTCCTCACAGTGTCCAGTTTAATTTTTCCATGGAGCCATGCTGGTGAAAGCTCTGCGGCTTGGGGTTCAGGAGTGTCGTGGAGTTGAGATGTGCTTCCTGGCTGGTGAGCCACGAGGGTGGATCCATCTCAGAACGGGAGGGAGGGGGCGATTTATGATGGGAACCCTGTTATTATGGCCATCTGCGTACATAGTTATTGCACTGGTGCTGTGTTAAACATGAAGCTGTTACCATGTTAGACCTGCTAACTCCAACTTTCAGGTTTTTGTGGCCTTTTTTCTTTTCTTTTCATTGATGGCCAAAGGTCGGAGGTTGTTTTTCATTTAGCGCAGTGCTTTTTGATGCCCTCTGTTGTGGCTGTGAAGCTGAACACGCTGAAAGCAAAGACGGTTTTTCATTTGCTTGTTGTGCCCTAAAATTTAGGGCTTTGAGTTCTGTGTTTATAGACGATTGTAGTGACAATTTTAACCCGTTTAAAACACCAGCGTGAGGCGGCTTTAGCGAGTGCTCTGTTTGCTGTTTGCTGAAAATGTCCACACTGATGCAGAAAAGTAAAATAATAAATCAAGGGAGCAGAATGGCACTATGCAACACACTGAGATGAGACAGTGTTGAATAAAGTCGTTGGTTGTGAATATGCAAGAATCTGAATCTTTCAGTCGTATTTGCAGTCCCTGTGCAGTTTCCTGATGATTACTGCCATTGTTTGTTTTGTTTTTTTTGCATAAGCTGGACCCAAAGAGCTCAAACCAACTAGTCATAGAGAGTGGAGTGAATAATGAAAAGACTGGTTAATGGTGCAGAGCAGGGAGGTCTGCAGAAGAAGAGAAAGGAAGTTGACTGAAGATTTTGGTGCAAGTTTTGATTTGATTCAGAAGTCTTAATAATTTGCGGTTGGGATTTTCCATCCAGGGAGAGAGAGTGTCGATGTAGTGTGGGCAGCTAGGTCTTTGCCTTTCTTGTTGTAGCATTAGTCCATTTGGATCCGGTGAGAGAAGCCAGCTCTACACACTCCTTGGGGAAAAGCTGGTAACTACTTTGGGAAACAACATAGAGATTTAAAGCAGGGAACAAAGGAGAAAAAAAATTACTGAGCACAAAGCACTGAAGTTAGGGCCTATTTACCACAATGATAGCGAGAGCAGAGAGTGGGTGCAAAAGGCAGTCTTTAACTACAGCGTCACTGATGCACAACAGCTGTGTGGGTGCCCAGGAAAGGGGAACTTTCACGAGTAACCACCAGCTCATGTCTCCATCAAAGAGAATTTAATAAAGGTTTAAGGACCAAAATAACACAAACTCTTCAGGCACACCCGCCGTTTTCTCCCGATGAAGGGAGTCCTCGCTCTGTGACGAGGCTTAAAGCCCAAATACTTCATACCTGAGGGCCTGAGTCACTCGCTGATGTTCTGCTGAGCCTGACTCCCATGAGGACAAACACAAATATACATGCCGACAAGTTCGCACTGAGTCAGAATCTCGTCAGCGCCTTCACCCGGCTGGCTGCTGTCCACAGCAGCTTTTAAGTGTGGTGACCCTGGGATCAGGCCTGCATGCCTTCCCCTTTAACTCAGCATGGATCAAAAAAATGCCCAGCATTCTGGGGGCTTTCAGATGGGCCAGCTCTGCTAAATATATCAGATAGAGAAGGAGGGCGAATTACGCAGAGGACTTTTCTTCTCTCACGCACACAAAAACTATTTTCCAACCACGTTTTAACCCCTGGCGCGCCTCCTCCCACCCTAACAGGCCCACTGTGCCCCGTGTGGGTTTCTAATACTCTCAGATGAAGGCTGTAAAAGCCTGGTATGCCTCGTCCTTTGTGCGTGTCCTTTATGTTTTCTGTTTTGTGTTGTTCACTGATTAAAGACACAGAGGGTCTGTAAGTGAGCGAGCAACCATCAGAGATGCAGGTAATGCAGATGGAAGAAGCAGCCATCCCCGCCGGGCCTCCCTTCCTCCTCATTTGAAGCTCCACCGCTGAACTGTGACCCATCAAGTCGCTCAGCCAAGATGCAGTAATGACCCCCACCTCAGCTTCCACTGCACGCATGCAAAGAAATTGGAAAGCGAGAAGGGGGGCATCTGTTGCACATCTGAACCTTCATGAAATGTTTAAAAGGAGCCGAACACAGAAAACACGAATTCACAAAGATCCAATTTCCTCAGAGGAAAGTTATTTTTGAGTGGAGGTGTAAGCTTAGTAGAGCAGATATCAATTGTTTTGTAAACACACAGGATTAAAATGGATCAGCTGTTCAGGGCTGAAAAAAAAGGATATTAATCTTGTTTTCTAAAATTGTTATTAAACAATCCTGTATGCTGCCGGATAAGGTCACAGTGCCGAGGAAAAGCTAAAATAGGAAAACCTTCATGCTTTAAAAGTGAATTATAAAAAGATAAGCTGCCTTGCTTGCTTGCATTTTTATAGTTGTGGTCTACAGGAATAAAGCTTTTTGAAGGGGATTGTTTCGGTTGTGATACTGTGAATGACCTCTAGGCCAAACTCTGGCTGCTACACATCCAGCTCTCCGTATACAATAATGATTTAAGCCACTCTTAGACACTCATCAACCTCAACAATAACATACTGTCTGACAACGTTGCTAGGTGTCTTCTTCAAGCAGGGTAAAACTGTTTGCAAAGACGATGCTGCACTAAAAAAGCCTCTCTGTGGTTTCTTTGGTTGCTATCAGATTGTCAGGGTTGCCTGTAGATTGCATGGAAGACTCTGACTTCTCTGCAAACACTTGCAAACTAATCGCAGAGCTGTAGTGGGAGTTGAAAAAGTGTGATGCAGGAAAACAGGAAATGGAGATCAGTTGCCTTCAAAATAAAAGTTGGACCTTTTGCAATATGTTGGTTGTAAGATGAATTTTCTCTGTGCAGGTTTAAGTCTGCATCAGTGACAACACCAGCCACAGAACCACATCCTGATCCTGTGTTTTTTTGGGGGGGAAAGCAGGAATGGTAAATGGCCTGTATTTATATAGCGCTTTACTAGTCCCTAAGGACCCCAAAGCGCTTTACATATCCAGTCATCCACCCATTCACACACACATTCACACACTGGTGGTGGTAAGCTACAATGTAACCACAGCCACCCTGGGGCGCACTGACAGAGGCGAGGCTGCCGGACACTGGCGCCACCGGGCCCTCTGACCACCACCAGTAGGCAACAGGTGAAGTGTCTTGCCCAAGGACACAACGACCGAGACTGTCTAAGCCGGGGCTCGAACCGGCAACCTTCCAATTACAAGGCGAACTCCCAACTCTTGAGCCACGATCGCCCCACCAAAGCAAAGGACTTTTACTTTTTGATTTGTGTAAGGTAGAATGACTTTCTTTGTCTCCTTATTGCCAAAATTTTATATTCTGCTAGAGTTTGGGTTCAGATTTTCATTCATGATGACTGACTTTACATTATGACCTCATAAAGCCCCACGTCCACGCTACTCCATCCACATGGGCAAAGCCTAAAGCAGTGACAGGTTGCCCCCTGCAACATTCGAGATTCAGCTGATCTGATGCCATCGTCCCAGGATTCCCCTGAATGTTTGGAGTTGAATGGATCTGATCTGTTTACTTTCCTCTTCTCCCTTAACCTCTTTCTCACGGTATTAATCGTGTGTGTGTGTGTGTGTGTGGGTGGGTGGGGTGGGGGGGTTACTTCACTGATTGACTTCATTCATCATCCCTCATAAGTGTTTTTCAACATAATGCATTTTCAAATTTATTTCATTTTCTATCAGAAAAATGTGAAAATGTTTTTTATATTTTTGTGCCAAGATATCTGATCCTGCGGTGTAGTAATCTCCCCACAGCGATCAGTGATTATGGGAAAGAAGAAAATGCCAGAGTGCATTGAGACACAATGTTTTTATTCATATTTAATCGAAGCCACAATCTTTCCCTGACTTTAACTGGACTACTTTTGTTGTCTGAACCTGACCACAGACGGGATTCTGGACATGAGTCATTTGCTTTGTGCTACGTGCCCTCCATCCACCCCATCAGCCTCCCATTCATGAATGCGCTGCTTCATTCTTTATTAGAAAGAATGCAATCTGATTGAGTTACACGTAGATTTAGTTGTGGGGATTTGAGATGATGAGCTACTATATTTTAGGAAACAGCATCATTGTGGAGTAAAGAGAAGAAATGCCATGTGAAATGGTCACATGATGTATCCGCACCGCCCTCAGTGCAGCAAGACAAGAGCGAGTCAGAGTATGATTTTAATTCCTTTCAGCTGCATTTCAAAAAGGGATAGATATTATTGGATTGTCTGGCACATTGTGTATGTTTTCATGGCCTAATGCTCTTGTTGTTATGAGCTGATTTGTAGTCTGGAGTTTGGAGTAACCGCGGTCCCATTTTCTAAATATCAAAGATCAAAATCAGCCGTCAGTGGGTTTTCCTGAGTGAATTAAGCCATCCATCAGCACAGAAAAAGAATTTATTCACTATTATTCATTTTAGTCAAAAAAAAAAAGCCACAAAGTCACTGAACGAACTGCAAACAGTACTAAACATTTAATTATTATAAAAATGCACACTCAAAGAATAGGAATGGAGGGTTTCACCAAAACCAGCTGATGATTCAAACATTCATTGTACAGCTCATTTTAGAAAAGTTTTATTCATATAGTGCCAAATCACAACAATATATAATGACACAGCAAAAACCCCAACAATCAGATGGGCCCCTTTGAGCAAGCTGGGCAAACTCCCTTTGAACAGGAAGAAACCTCAAGCAGAACCAGGCTCAGGGAGCTGCAGCTATCTGCCAATGCAGATTAGTGTGTAAATATACAGGGACAGAAAAAAAGGAAGAAGAAACATTTATGGGAATACCCCAGGAGCCTGGTACTATTGCAGAGAATTCAGGGTCATCTGATCCAGCCCTAACTATAGGCTCTATCAAAAATGAAAGTTTTAAGCCTATTCTTAAAAGTGGGTGTGGGTGAGTGGGTGTCTGTTTCTCGAATCCAAACTGGTAGCTGGTTCCAGTGAAAAAGCCTGAAAGCTGAAAGCTCCGCCTCCCATTCTCCTTTTAAATGTCTTAGAAACCTCAAGTAAACCAGCAGTCTGGGAGCAAAGTGCTCCACTGGGGTGATACGTTCTTTGAGGTCTTTAAGATTAGATGGTTATTCAAGACCTTGTATGTGAAAGTGTAAAAATTGCAGGAAAATCCTTTAATTAAAAAAACAGTATTTCAGTTCCTGGGGTGGTGATGTCAGCATGATTTGAACAATGAAGAGTAAACTAGTGTATTTATGGACTTCATGTAAAGGTTTTTTGTGCTTTTGTAAAGCCACCATGAATTCAAATATTTATTCTTGAAATTACACTTATATTTTGCATATTTTAAGATTTCAAATTTAAATCTATAAGCTCATGAACTGACAAGTGTGACACCCCCAAGTTGGGGGATTAGTCATTGAAACAGACCTTTAAAGAGATTCGATTTGATTCGAGATTCAATCAGAAGTGTCTCAAACATAGACTTCCATGGAAGGATCTGCTTAGTCACACGTAGCCAGAGCCACATGTTAATCCCAGATGTTGCTCTCTCTGTAAAGGAAGCTGACACATATGTTACTGCTACTTTCCTTCTGATGCGAAACACTGACTTCTTCTATTTATAGCAGATAGGGCTCACTGCAGCTAATAATAGCAGGTTTTTATAACCTGGTGAACACGCAAAAATGCTTTATTTTAACCATCCTCATCTTTTATTAGGGCCAAAACTCATTTTGTCTGTTTGGACAGAGAAGCAGATTCCAGAGTCAACAGATCCCAGCTGAGGATTGTTTTGTTGTTTGTCCCTGTTATGTATCCATGTTATTGGTCGTGCCCTGTAATTTTCAGCTGCTGCAGACTGGCAGCGTCACCACCCGATGACATCAACCCTCCGAAACCGAGACGTGAACTAATTTTACCTGGCAGCGCTCGCTCTGTCAGCACCACAAAGACAAACAGTACAAAATGTGTTCCTACTTCTCTGTTTGTGCAGGTATTGGGTAATTCTGGGGTTAGCTGTGTTATGCAGTGAGGCTTGCATGGCAGCCTTATATGGAGGTAACTCGGTGGGGGTGTTTGTCTTTTAAGCACATGCCTCTCGGGCCCCAAAAACACTGCTGAATTGAAATGCTGGTAAGAAAACAGCTCATTCTAGTTGTTTTTATTATCCCTAAATATGCACTCAAGTGTCATAAAATAGCAGTATGATCATATAATTTGACCTTAGAAGCAGAAACTCGCTCCAGAACAACAAACAAAATGTGCACAGTGGCTTCCATTTACTGTGCACCAGAAAGAAAAGTCTCTCTGCCGTTATAAACTGCCCTTCGCTCAGCATCGGGTCACAGTTTGTCAAGATTATTAATGGTATCACTTCCTGTCTCAGCTGAGCTCAGGCTTTCTGCTGTATCTTTTAGATAAAAGCACGATTTTGTATTCCTTCTTTAAATTGATGGTGTTTTTTTACATTTTAGTTCAGATATATACAGTAAATCACCGCCCCTTGCTGCTCCTCTCTGTTCTCTTGAATTGTCTTTAATAATTAATAGGACTGCTTTCTTTACTCGTGCTTGAGCAATTTCTCATCGCACCTGGCGTTAGACGCTGCCTGCACCTGCCCCCCACTTCTAGATTAAACCGCCCAGGCACGAAACCAAAGACGATCACATGTCTGTACAGAAAATTCAATCATTCACAGAAATATTTCACTTCCAGCCTGTCTGTTTTCATCTGACTCTTAAAGCAAACAGTTGTCAGTTTCCGAGGAGCTGGGTAATGATCTCAAGCACAGCAGAAAAACCACCAAGGAATGGCTCGGAAAGGGGGAAACGGAGGATTTGACTCATATTGAAATGTTGTGTGGAGGATTTGAAACTGGCTGTACATGAAAGGAAACCTTCACAGCTTCCAGTTGAAAGGATTTTACATTGGAAGAATGATCAGAAATTTCAGCAAGCGAGTCGACAGTCATGCATAACACCTACAAGAAGTTATTTCTTAAGTAATTAAAAGGGACAAGATTAGCTCCTGATACCAATGCTATACTTATGTTTTCAATCTGTTGATGTATTTGTTGATTAAATCATAAAAAAAGCACATTTCCTTGTGGCTGTGTATCACTTTTATCTGTAGGCACGGCATCAAAGTGAATAAAGTCAGAAAAGCCACTTTTTCATGGGAAATGTGTGCGTTTTTTCATGACTGTGGCTGATGAGCCGTGTAGAGAACGCAAAAATAGAAACATTGTTGCATTTTCTCTTACAGCTCAGTAACATTGTGGTAATTGTGGAGAAATAAGTTGAAAACAAGGCAAAAAGAAAGTATGAAAATAGCTTGTTATTACCACCTAATGCAGGGGTGTCCAAGTCCAGGCCTCGAGGGCTGGCGTCCTGCAGGTTTTAGATCTCACCCTGGGTCAACACACCTGAATCAAATGATTAGTTCATTACCAGACCTCTGGAGAACTGCCAGGCATTTTGAGGAGGTCATCTAGCCATTTAAACCAGCCGCGTTGGATCAAGGACACATCTAAAACCTGCAGGATACAGGCCCTTGAGGCCTGGAGTTTGACACCCCTGACCTAATGTCACGATCTGGGTGACATTCTGCTTGGACTCTGTGGTTTTCCCACCCCCCTCTGTAAAGCTCGTTAAATTCATTACTCGTGTGTCCATTGAGTCTGTTTTGGGTCCACTCCCACGTACCAGCCTTTTAGCCTTGACACTTAACTACAAAGTAATATGAGTAACATTCAAGTATTTCTCTTGTATCAACAGCTGAATAATATTACACTTAAATGTATTTAATTGAGTAACAACAGGCCAGAAACTGGGGGGACATTGTGGAAACAAACATATGCCTATTAGTAACATATATATTTATGAGAACATATTAACCTGCTGTAAATAAATCTATATATTTGAACTTTTACATACTAATTTATGGTAGTATCCCCATAATAACAGGGTCATATTGATTGATTCTGTAACACATTAGCAGACTTTTGCCACATTATAATGCTGGAATTAATCCTGATGTCCTCAGCAGTCCTCTTTGTAAGAAGTTAACTATGTAACTACTCTTTAAAATTTTTGTTATATTTTAAAACACAGTGCTTCTCTGCTTCATAAAAAGAAATCCATTTAAAATGATGAATCACACAGTTGTTTGGCTAACATGGCAGACCTTTGTGTTGTTCCACTGACTGACTTGACTGAATGCGTCTTGACTGAAAAACCAATAGATCCAGTGGCAGAGGGCTGATGATAAGGGGTTTTTGGCCCTAATGCTAGTCGCTCCAATAAAAAGTTCTTATTTTTTAAAGTTCAGTGTTAATGTTACACTGAACTTTGATATCCCACCATTTGAATTCTTCCCTTTTTTATGATAACTTATGACCGCTGTATGTGTTTGTCACTTTAGCATGCAAACTTTACAGCTGTTCTCTTCTGTTTTTGCTTCATAGACGTCATAAAAATCTATTTTAATTGAATCAGGTCAGACCCAGTTGTGAAAATTGGACTGGACATTCGCTGTTTTGGGGGCAGAAGCCATATATAAAGTTGGGTCAAGTTGTTTTTTTAACAGGCCTTATTTTATGGGCTTAAAGTGTATAAATGGTCAGCAGAAGCAGTCAGTTGCCTCCACGTGGTGTTTGGGAATGAGGAGAGCACAAAGTGAAACGGAAATAGCTCAGGCGTCCACCGATTGCATCAGCCCTCTGAGCTCTGTAAATTGTGTTTAGTCTTACCGGTGCTTAATGTAAGAATGATTCACCCCTGGTTTTATGACTTAATGAATTCGGGGGAAAGTTACTGTGTAGCTGAGTCTAAATATTTGCATGGAGTCATACACATTTTACTCAGACTAGATCATATGTACACCCACAGTGAGTACTGTGGTTCCTCCTCTTGCTGGAAAAGGCAGCGTCAACGTTGTCTGTGAGGTTTTTTTTCTCTCTGACAGTTATCAGTGAAGACGTGATCTCCGAGACAGCGAGACAGCCGACAACTATGTGTTTTAAGGCTTTTATCAAGAGTTGACGTTGAGCTTAAAGTGTAAAACAGTATCTTCCCAGACTGCTGACAAAGCACCGAAATACGTGCTGTACTTTCAGACAAACCCTGTTCATTTATCACCGTGTGGATGATATAAGCAAACACGCTGGTAGTATTTATCAAGAGGATGAGTTGAGTTATCTCTCTATATACTATTGACCAGATGGATTTTTCTTAAATAGACTAGAATAATGATGCTGGGGCCCGTTTTATCTTATGTGAATGAGACATGTTTTCTTTGTTGTGTTATATAGGACTGATGATCTCTGTAATTTAACGTTGTGTACCAGCCTTTCTTTAAAACATCAGCGAAATCTTAAAAGACAAAATACCTATATACACATATCTCAGAAGGATCCATGTACAAACAGAAAACATATGACAAATGTGTCATTATGTTGCATAGAAAATGATTGGTTAAAGGGTGGGTTGAACCAATGTAGACGGTTTTAAAAGTGAGTCAGACTGCACTGTTTGTCCAAATGTTTACATCCCAATTTATTCTCTGGTTACAAATAAGTGACAGTAGCGGTGGTTTCACTTCTTAAACACACCAGAAGTGCATCAGTGTGGCTGGGTTTGCATCCATACATACAGCGGGGTATTCATCGGCACAGGATAGACTTGAATAACTTTCCTGATTTTTGGACTTTTACTGTTGCACACTTTTGTTTCTGTGTTTTTGACCATTCCTAATTAGGAAATGTTTGCATGCTAACCAGCCGAGCTAACACTTATGAGCGTTATGAAGTCTTTCGCCTTTATTTATAACATATTTCAAAACATTTGGAGCTCTCCCAGACTCAGATAACTCAAACTTCACAATGCGATAAATTACTCGCATTGTAATGCGAGTAATTTATTTACTATACTTACAACTTACTTACAACTTACTATGTTGTAAGTAATTTACTTACAACATAGTAAGTAAGTAAATTATTTACTATGTTGACTTTGGCTTCTTTAAGGTCTTAAAAACAGCTACAGCTGTGGGATTCTTAATTTGGACCTGTTATGCTCATTTCTACACAGCAAATTCAAAAGTGTTAAATGTTTTGGTGTTAGTAGTCTTAGAGTTAATTTTACTCTAAGTAGAGTCACATTCTTTTAATGTAACTCTGAGGTGTAAAATGATAGTAGTTAAAATCGAGTGTTAAAAATGAGTGTTTCTATTTCAAATCTGGAGGTGTTACAATGGAAACATTAACTCTTGACCTCTTAACTCTGAACTCCTACAGGGGCTATGACACCAATAGAGTAAATTCCCAGACTCCGCCCCCAGCACCATATGCTCCAATCGAAGCTGAAGTGAAGCCGTTTCAGAACATTTTGCTCTACATATTTGAGTTGTTTGCCATGCTTGGTAAGTCATGTTTTCAAAGATTGTTTCAATTATTGTTATTAGCTTTTACTTCTGTGGCTCTTTGGAGTTGAGACAAAGCTGTGTGAAAGGCATTAGCCGTGTTGCTCGCTGATAGCACCGCTCGCTGTTTTAGCTAGCTGAAAGGTATTGTTTGCGGCAAATACCACAGCCTTGAAAAAAAGCTTGCATGTGAATTTTCAGTCAAACCTTTGGTCAAATACACTTAAAACAATGTCTAGAATGTGAAATGTTGGTATAATGGTGCTACTTGAAGCCTGAAAACGATCTCCCATAAAAAACGAGCAAACAGCAGTAGCAGATGTCCCGACTGAGTTCTACGTTAGCACTTAGATTCCTCCAGAGTTTTGTGCACACGGTTTAGGTAAAAATGAAAAAGGTTGAGGTTTACATTTAGTTCAGTATTACCTGTTGTCTGTGTCCTTGTCTTTTGGGAAAATACTTTACACAAGTAATGGCTCAAAAAGGATTCCTTTTTTTTTTTTACTGTGCTGCAATTGATCTGTGCCATTAATTAGTGTCAACTAATTTTTATTCAATCTCCACATAGGATATGCTTGTGAAGATGGAATATGGGGGAGAGCAGAAGTGCGTTGAAGTTCCACAAAGTGATGAATGAAGGACGTGCATATTGTATTTTGTATTTATTGAAATAAGTGATGAGAATGCTGTTATTTGCATTTACCAGCTCACCTATGTCAGACCTTTTGATAAACGAAATTCTAATGAAAGTGAGAACATGTACACTGTTACATCTTTCAGAAAATGTTTTGAAATTGTGGTGCACAGTTCAGAATAAATGTTTTTCAAAAACCATTGCGTCTTTTTAGTAAATGTTTATTTCCAAAAGAAATTTCTAGAAGTTCAGAACAGTAAAATTCCCGCTTTTTAGAATTAATTAGAAGATAACTCTTACGTAGTTAAACTAAAATACTCTTTGAGAGTTAATATATAAACTCTTAACACCAAGTGTTAAATTATCAACTCCAGAGAGATTTGGTGTTTAACACTAAATCAGAGTTAAAATACCAACTCTCCAAAGAGAGTTAAATTAACACTCTCTGGTGTGGACCCATATAGACACTTTAAAAGTGTTGAAATCAAATCTGACAGTGTTAATTTGGACATGCTGGATTTGCTGTGTAGGTTTTATATATTATATTTTTATTCTGCACTAGAGTTACTTTGCCTGATTCACATTTTAAAATCCGTATTTTTAAACGGACCTTGGTTGTAGCGCCTCAGCTAATCCTTTGTCTAAAACAAGCCATTTCTCCACGCATACTTGGGAGCAGCTTTTCGGGCACTGTGTTCTTGTTTGCAGTCTTCTGATTGGCCAAAATTTCCGTATACTTAGGGTTTATTCAATTCTGTTCGTATGGCGACAAATCACAACAACGGTCGTGATTTGTAAGGCCTAACTATCAGAGGGCCCTCTGTGAGCAAGCACATAGTGACAGTAGGAAAGAAAAACTCCCTTTTAACAGGAAGAAACCTCTTTGAGCAGAACCAGGCTCAAGGAGGGGCAGCAATCTGCTGCGACCCATTAGGGGTGAGGGGAGGACAATATGTATCAACACCTGTTGCTTTGTGAAGCTCTTGACACTGTTTGTTGCATTTTCACATTGACCGAGAGATTGTTCCAAAAATGAAGCAAAACTCTTTGTTTTAGAAAAAATAATTTTGTGCATGTGGATCTAGCCTTAAATCCATTTGTTTTAAGCCAACTTTCTTCTGATCCTTGCAAACAGACGGTTTGACCAGCAGGTACCTTTAACCTTCATCACAGCATGAACTCTCTCAGGGAAACATTCTGGTAAATTCTTTAAGTATTCTTCAGGGAAAGTTCTTCTTGAAGGACCTTCTGTTCTTTTCTTCTGTTCTTTGTCAAAATGATCCCACACTGCTTTAATAATGCCGAGGTCCGGGCTCTGGGAAGGCCAGTCCATGACTGATGGTGTTCCACTGTGCGTTTTTCTATCCAGGCAGGCTTTTAGTCCACTGGCACTGTGTTTGGGATCATTATCATGCTGGAAAGTGAAGCTACTGCCAATCAGATGTTGTCCAGATGGTATTGCAAAGTGGATCAAAATCTCACACTACTTTTCTGACAAACTCTCCAACACCACCGGCTGAAATTCAGCCCCGAACGGATGACAAACACTGTTGTAGCGCTCTCCTGAGGTACTCTGTGCATATTGACTGCAATTTGAAATAAAATTTTAAAATTTGAATTCATCACTCCATGAAACCTGCTGCCACTGATTTTCAGTCCAGTTCTTGTGTAATTTGGAATACCTCACCCTTTTCTGCACGTTTCCCTTACTTAAGAACATTATCTTGACAGCCACCCTTCCACTGAGACAGTTTGTAAGGCTTCAGTAGATGGAACTAACTGAAGGGCCCGCTGATTTGATCCGGTTCTGTGTCAGCTCTTTTTAAATAGGGTGTCCAAATTTGCAATGTCTTGGTCCAACAAACTTTCTACTATTGGGTCCACCTTTATGTAAATGCAACGCCAAGTGGTTCATACTCAAAGAAAGACATTTAATCAAATGGAAATCCTTTCCATGTTTTTTTTTTCATTCATAATCTTTTCTTTATTGTTTGATTTTCTTTGTGAGTGTATAACTAAACTGGAAAATGAATTATTTTATTGACTTCAATTTGAAATATGTAAAAACAAACTTCCAAAAACACATAAGCTGCTCTGTGAGGCTGCACAACACACTGTTGTACTTGGTTTTGGGCTAAATGCTAAAACAATCACCAAGTACATTATTTACCAAATAGAGCTTCCAAGTTCCACTTGTGGCGAATTTAAACTTCTTTAATTATTATTATTATTGGAACGTTACCATTTCCACCTATTCTCCCTCAAAGGTCATCGAGCCCTGCTGCAGTTTTGGGAGAAGTTGGTGGCATCACAGAGAAACCAACAATGTGTCCTTTGGCATCAATGCTTTAACATGACCTCTTGGCTTCATCTGCATACAGTGAGTCAGATTAGGTTGCATTTTTCAGCGGGCAACCAAACCACGGCCTTTTCCTAAACTTCAACAGCAAATGAAAGTGGAAGTAAAAAGTGAGTTAAAAGGAAACTTAAAGGGAAAAAAAGAGTAAAGGTAAAGTGAGGCAATAATCCAAACTGTGATTTAGCTGCTGTCTCGACTTGTTGGTGGCACCACAGTTGCGAAACCTTGGACACTTATTTCAGAATATGCATTACTGTGATAACTGGCTAAACATGAAGAATGTAAATGGTGGATTTCTCCCTGAAATAAAACAACCTTAAAGTGATTTAAAAGCAGCTCTGACAAAAATTAGAACAACTTGGAACCGATCATTACAACTGACTCTTAGCTTCCTGAAAAATGGGTGGAGCAGGGATCTGTTCTTGACTTGAGTGGAGTTTCTAATTGGGCTGTGACTTAGCATGCTATATTTTATTATTTAACACTAAATAGAAAAAAGCACATGAGACAAACAGCTTCCAATGTAATCTTGATTTAATAATGGAAGTACAAAGACTACTGAGAGATTCCCAAACTTAATACAATTCCTCGTGAGTGGGACGGAGTTGTGTGTGACAAAATAAATGGCAATCAGTCCAACATTTCACTTTAAAAACAAAAAGATGACTACAAAAATGGTCTGTATTTGTATAGAGCTTTACACTATACACAATCATCCACACACTTGTGATGGCAAGCTACAGTGTAGCCACAGCCACCCTGGGGCACGGCTGCCGGACACTGGCGCCACCAGGCCCTCTGACAACCACCAGTAGGCAACAGGTGAAGTGTCTTGCCCAAGGACACAACAACCGAGACTGTCGAAGCCAGGGCTCAAACCACCAACCTTCCGATTACAAGACAAACGCCCAACTCTTGAGCCACAATCGCCCAAAGATCATGGCCCAAAGCCAAAGATAAACTCTCTGTGAATCATTAATGTGCTAAATTTCATGGCAATACAGTCAACGGTGTGATGGTGTCATTGGAAAGATCAAGAGATCTTCACAGTCAGGAGCATTTCACCAACAGAGAGCATTTGTTGAGATGCGTCAGTGTGAGAGGAGATAGCAGTTTAGAAATTCGGAATAAAAACTAACCTACAACAGAAAAGAAACACAAATGCAACATGTTTCATCCCCATGTTGTAAACGTCACCGTGCAGCAGTGGATTCATACAGTGGAACAGCCAAAATCTGAAACTTCACTTATAATAACTTAACTCCCCCCAGGAGGCCTATATTCATCCCAGTGCCTCTATAACTCGTCTGGAGAGTCGGGGAAAAGGATGCCAGTGGTATGTGGGTGATACAGACAAGCTTAACACCGAACTTTCCAGAAGTATAAATGTTCCCGACGCGTTTTTACTCAGCGGAGCAGCCAAAACCATCCCGTCCCAGTAGTCCTATCAGTGTCTGGGATCTGGCCTTACAGATCCTGCTGCAGGACGAGTGAGACACAGTGACCTGCAAAAACCTGCTGTGTAGATCACGCTGCAGCCTGTCTGGCCTCTTCCCACAGCTCCTTTTAAAGGTCCAGGTAAGCTATGAAATGCAGCAGCCTGTGTCGCTAAACAGCAGCAGTATTCAACCATTCTACAAATGACTGAGAGGTATTTATAGTTTCCACTGAGTATACGTACATACAGTTTGAGACAAAAAGCTTTGGGGTTACCAACAAAGACCTCCACTGAGATAAGAGCCCTCGTGTTTTGTTGCAGAGGCCTCAGACAGGAGATGAGTGTGTTTTAGAGGACAAATACCTCAGTATATCTGTTAGCGTATCTCAGGCTAACAATGTGTCACTCTTATCAACCGTATAGACTCAATACACACTAGACAAGCGCAGATACTTAAGAGTGCTGTGAGCAGCACGAGGCCTTCAAGCTCACCATTTGTACCTCTAGCAAAACTGGCTGTGCTCCAGTTTTCTGTCAAACACAAAATTCTTTGGTAGATGATTACAGGTTTAGTGACACAGTAGTTTGAGTGTTGGGTGAAGTAAATCATTAAAGGGGAGCCGTAAGGGGCATGTGCACAAGGAACTCAGTGTAGTTTCTAAAGAAAATGTCTTTTATTTTACCCCCAAGTGAAAAAAAGACATTGCAAAAACCAAAATTATTCTTTGGACCCACAAAAGGCTAATTTAACAGAACTAAACACGAGTTGTTATGCCAGCACGGCGTAGTAAGTAAACACTTACATGCAGGCTGATGAAACACTGGGAATAAACACTAGGAAATGATCCAATAATAAAAAAAACAAACTCATCAGTCAGTTAAGCTTCTTTGATTGAGCTGAAAATAAATCCAAATGATTAAACACGCCAGCTTCAGCCGGATCACCCCTGCACCATAAAACCAAAGAAAGAAGTCAACACGCAAAAAGGTCATAACGCAGGATAATCATGAATATTTTAAATTAATTATATGTTGTCATTTATGTTTGTGTCTCTGTGCAAGTGTTGTATAGCTGCAGATATCACAGGGCCCTATTGTGCTTTGCCTTATTTTCCATTATATTTATACTGGTACACTGTTGGATTGCTCATAATTAACAAGGCCAGAGTTTCAAGCAATGAGGTCAGGCTTGTGAACTCCCTATCACGCAAAAGCTCTGGCTAGAAAATGGCTTCAAACACTCAGATTCAAGGTTTTTTGTTTTTACACTCTTGGTTCTGAATACTGTCATAGGGACGGGCCATCCCTGTGGTATGGGTGGAGAATCTTCATAATGACTTTCAAGCTTGTTAAACTGTGAAAACTCTGTTTTTGCCTTATATACTGTATTTCCATGTATGCACGTTTGTACACGTTTCAATACATCGCTGCAGCTATTTCCCAATTTCCAAGAAATTATAGATATGAGGGGTGGCTCGAGACTTTTGCCCAGCACCTTATATGGAAAACCTATAAAGCAACATAAACTGGAACAGATATGGATGGATAGAAAATGTTAAGTGGGCAATCTTAATTGCCGCCTACATTATATTAAAGCTTATATTAAATGCTCTTTCTGGTCTCCATTCAGTTATTTTTAACTTACACTCAAAGATTTTTTGCCACCACAAAAATGCTGCGTTGTTGTTCTTTTTGCAATATAGAAACACATCAAAGTAAAAAGTTATTAATGAGGACAAGAAAATTACACTCTTGCAGTGAGTGATTAACTCCCTGTTTTGACATTGACCAAAACAGAAAGTCTGTGCCCCGAGGGAGCGTTTTCTCAATGAGAGACCAGATCCGCCCACGTGCGCGGCATGAAGCAGCTCGTCCTCTGTAATGACTCACCCTCTGCTCCACTTTTTTTTTTTGCCTAACATTTCTTGCCAGTAGTGAAGATTTGGTTGTCTTTCATCAGAACTGCACTGCCTGAAGGAAGCAATGAGGATCCCAGATTCCCACAGCTGAACCGCCTCATCACTGGTCACTCAACGCTTATTTGATGTAACCCTTCAAAGGGAGAAGATCCCTCTAATCACACACAGTAAACCACGAGGTCAACCGCTCGCTGCAATAAATTTCCTCTTCTAATACGCAGCTGTTAATCAGTTATGTCTTTTTGTTGTTTCCCAGGACTCGAAGGAAACTGAAAACAATAAGCAAACAGAAACGGCTCATTTAAAGGATAAGAGCGCTAAAAACGGCCTCACAATTTTATGAGACCTTTTATTGAGTTTTTATAGGGAGAAAAATCACAGACGGGATGAAGTCAGCTGCATCCTCGGGGGAAGATTTTCTCTGATGCAGGTGTAGCCGTTGGTTGTGGTCAAGCGCGGGCTCTCTCAGGTGCAGCTATTTTCATGTAGAGCCAAGGGGAGATCAAACCCTCGTTCGTTCCCTGATTCAACTCGTGCCACTTCAAACGGGGCGGTTGTTTAAACTGCGATTGTGAACACCTGCCTCCAGAGAGCCATCAAAGGTGAGCTACAATAACCCTGCTTGTGATCCTGTGGGAGCTCCTTGTTCTCACTACAAAGGGAGTCAGAGAGCCTGCCCCGGTGAACTCTGTTTGACTTCACGTTTGTGCACCAGTGCGGTTCTGAACAATAGAGTTTCAGTGTTTTTGTCTGAACTTTTGGGTGGATTAGCGTTGGTACTGCTGGCTATCAATCAAACAGACACATAGTGTTTATGCCAGATCCAGAAACAGCTTTCCAACACATATTCTACCTCTAAATACTTGTGGTTGGAGATGACTGTGAGTTAATTTATCAGTGTGTTGGTTTTGTAGGTCAAATGAGTTTTCTTTGGGGTTTCTGTCGGTGTATTACAGCCCCAATGGTCCCAGTTTTGGCCTTTGAGGATTTTTTAAAGATACAAATGCTACAGTTGAAGTACCTTATCAGCTTTGTGTTGTTGGTAGCCATCTGAGATATACAGAAGGTGCTTGAAAAGACTTACATTTTATAAAGTGATAAAAAACTGCAGATTTACCAATAAATACACAGCTTTGCCTTCATTCATCTGCATCACTGCCAACACTGCACCAGTCACTTTGTTTATCTCCCTTCTCAATCAACTCATGAACAAGACTCTCGAACTCCTACACTTGGGAGCAACTCATCCCCAACCTGGAGTCTTCACTGCAACCTTTTCCAGCTGAGAACTTTAGGCTCAGTCTTGGAGGTGCCTAATCTCATCCCGGCGGCTTCACACTGGGCAGCCCAGTGTGAGATGAAGGTTTCCAGAAGGACCACATCGTCCATTGTTTTAGTCTTTATAGTAGTGCTGTCAGTGTTAATCTTGTTAAAATGACGTTAACGCCATAACCCCATTAACGAGGCAAATCTCCGTTAGCGAGTTAGCGCGGATCGCCCGTGCGTGGGGCTGAACGGCGTCAACACGTTAGCGCAGTTAGCTCGTTAACACGTTAGCGCCCCACGCACGGAAAGGGTGGAAAGTTTTGCTTTTTAGAGACCAGCATTTTTTCACTAAATGCTAGGTGCAGCTATTCTCGAAGAATTTTAGCATCAGGTAACATTAGATCCAAATATAGTCAGTTCTGATTTCTAAACTTCAGGCTTCACTGACCAACTGACCCCCGTCGGTCACAGCAGCTGATTGCTGCTTCCAAGTCTGGTTCTGCCAGAGGTTTTTCCTGTTAAAAAGGAGTTTTTCCTTCCCACTGTCACCAAGTAGTTGCTCTGAAGGGCTTTTTTGATTGTTGTTGTCTTTTTTAGCTATTGTAGGGTTTTTACAGTGCAATATAAAGTGCCTTTAGGGGCCTGCTGTCATGATTTGGTACTAAATAAATAAAACTAAATTGAATCGAACTGGTGACATTATGGTGGCTATTTCCATCATTTATTTACAGCCTTCGGTTGAAGAGTCTGTGTTCAGTTCATGTGAAAGATGTTGCTGTGTAACACATTTCTCTCCATGTGATTGCAAAGGTCAAAGGGTCCCAGTGCCCTCTGTGTGACATCTTCCTTGTCTGACCTCAGGTCAGTTTAAGGTCACAGAGATGCGTCAGCCTTATCTAAGATAAGCGCTGAATTAGTACAAAAACTCCCTACTGAGCAGTAAACATCACAACAGGGTGAGATGACATCTCAATCAGTCAAAAATACATAGTTGAAAATACAAATGATGACATTCTCATCATGTGGGTCTCTGCACTGAAACCACAGACTGGCCATAACCGGTCTAAATAGATTCAGTGAGATAAAGACAGATAAGGTATGCTGTGCTTTCTTACTAAGAAAATGAAAGACTGAAACCTTATCAATATCTGTGCAGGTAAGGTAACGTTGCACCCAGCAATGGTTAGCTTAGCATGACAGATGGGAACCAGCTAGCCTGGATTTGCCTAAAGGTGGCAAAATTCACTATGAACACCATTAAAGTTCAATTAATTTAGACTACTTATTGAAATGAGTTAGATGAAACTAGTTTAATCTAGAACATAGTTTAAATAGAGTGTTTTCTTCAAAATAACAACTTATCATAGGAACAATATAAAAATAATTGTCATGTAGGAAAAAAAACCCTTTTATATTTCTGGATATCAACTTGAATTTTGAAATAATGTGAGTAATGTGAGTATTAATAGTGTCCTATTAATACTATAGGAAATATAGACTGTGGTTGATGGTTTCAGACTATTTTAGAGTCATAGGCATAATGCTGGTTCTTTCTGATTGACTGAGTTACAAGCTGATACTAACAAGCTTAATTAGCAAGCTGCATTTATTTATTAGCAGATACCTGTTAAATTTATAATACTGGTGTCGTACCATACAGAAAGCCTCATTTATCATTTACTGATAGTCCCGTTCAGTAACTTGAATTAGAGTAGTTAATTTGACGCCTAGCAGACAATGAGGAACACCGTTCAGTTAAAAGGAGTTATTTTTAAAAATTCTGTGTCTTACATTTGTTGTGAACTAAAACCAGTTTTTGTACTAAGCTGCAAACATGCTTATTCCCGAGAGTCTCTGGGGACTGATTAGCTTTTGAAGCCACCCTCAAGCGGGTCTGATTTTCAGCCCTGGATGTGGCTGTAAGACTACTTTTACAACAGGTTAATTTACCTGTCGTTATGAAAAAAAAAAACCCAAACAAAATACAATCACAATATAGCTACAAAGTACTTAGAGACTACTGTAGCTAACCTCATAATGAAATTAAAATCAGAATTTGTCAAAAGGCTTGAATTCCTTGGAGGGGAGAGGGTAACCTGTACAGGAACAGGTAAAAATATTCACCATTCTCTTGGGTTAATGAGGTTGAGGCAATTTCTTGCTCAGGTGCTTTCACTTCCAGGAAAGCGATTGCATGTCTAATAGTAAGTCAGCTACATTTTGACTCATCACACAGCCGGTTGCTTCCAGTTAATGTCCTCACTGTGACAGGGATGTTAGCCAGATGAGGGGGCTTTTCCAGATGACTCACCTGAGGCTATGACCATCTGCCTAAAGGGGGGCGGAGGGCAGAAACGCAAGAAGACAAGCACGCTGACAGAAGGGATGACAGAAAGACCGCAGCGTCGGCGGATAAATGGGTTCACGGGGGACGATATCTCACCTGGCAGATCGAGTTACACAGAGGCAGAAATGAGCACAATAGCCTTCATATATATGTTAGGTAAAAGAAACAGGTCCAAAATACTGCAGGTCCTCACAGAACCTCAAGCTGACTGAATGGATCTGTGAAGGATACGGTGACATCTCATGTTGCCCCCACCCCAAACGAAAAAATCCCCAGCTTGTGTGAAAGGGGGCTCACATGTCCTCACTTTTCAAAAGCACAGAGTGACACTTCAACAGTATGCAATAACAGATGTGCGAGAATATGACAATAGCAGTCAGTCATGAGTCACGTCCCCGAAAAAAGCCAAACACAGTAATTCAATGGCCTTGTAACCCACTAACCTTATGTCATTTTGTTTTCCAGACGTCTTTGTTGGAAAAAGGAGAAGAAAAAAAAGCAGCCCTCTTATGGAAAACTACAAGTAAGGATCGCTTTGAAAAATGGGAGAAGGAATCCATCTACTGGCCAACAGGAGGAATGATCACTCTGATTAGAGCAGGCAGATTTATAATTGAGGAAGTACTTCAAAGACGGGAGATGTTTAACATGACATTTTAATCTGTCTGCTGCCCTATTCAGTGAGACTCATTAATCGTGGTTCTGACCTAATTCGGGTTTGACCTTTATTTCAGCATCCAGCCGGCAGTTCATTAAATCAGCACGACTCAGACTGCATTTGATATGTTAATAACTTGCTTGTTTTCCATGTGTTCCTTCAGTAAACAAAATTGGGGTGTCTTGGGGGTAAAGCAGAATTATTTTTCCCAGCTGGTGTTTGTGGTTATTAGCTGACAGCAAACTAAAAGGCGAGACTCTTTTTGTTCTTAGATTCATGCTCCAGGACAGATCAATTCAAAGATGCGGCTAAAGCTGTGGGAGAGTCAAAGGACTCTTTCATCCCACTCCTGGACCCACTGATGTCTCTGCACCGTCATAACCCGTCCGCCCACATAGAGCTGACCCTCACATGGGTCAGCAGTATCAACAGAAAAAGAGAAAAAGAGCATCCGCGGTAAATTTACCATAAAACCCACCACAGTATAATAAGGAAGGATAAAAACAGATAAACAAGGGCAACCTCCCGAGACTGATTAACTTTGTACTGACTGCTCTGAAGTCTTCTGAAATAAATGTAGTAAAACCGCTAATATTTGGGTCACTGAAACTGAAGCTGATGCTTAAAATTGTCAGTTGACTCTAGTGTTCATGGTTTGCTGCTAAGTCAGATCCAGGGCCAACGCTCTTAACCGAAAACAGAAGTGACTAAAATACACTTCAATTCTGGTTAAAATGACGCAAATGAGGGTGAGTGCAAATGTTCTTCCTCAACTCTACTGAAACGGTATCAAATTATCTCTGTCTGACCTTTTGACCTCCACTTTGATCTTAAATTTGACTTTTCTAGTGGCAACAAATTTATAATGTGACCCACACATGTATTCTATTTTCTTTTTATTGACTTTCATCCCTCTTCTCTCCAGCACATACCTCTGGATCAATACTGCGATTAATATTCTCAGTAACCATCACAGTGCCATGTGTGAACACCATACTTCACAGTGACTCCTGCTTGATCTCATCTGTCAGTCTGTCCATCACTGCTGCAGACAAGAAGTGTCTGATAGCCGATCCCTGATGTAATCCCACCCCCACCTTGAACCCATCTGTCATTCTTAGCCACTGTCTCACTGTTGTCATCCATGCCCTGCACCTTGGATGGTCCTGCATGCTGTTTGACCACCCTGACTTCTTCATGCAGTACCACAGGTCCTTCCTTATCATATTTCTCCAGATCCACAAAACCACACAGCAGTTCCTTGTGACCTTCACTACACTCCTTTACCAACACTCTCAAAGCAAACATCACAGTTGCTGGACTACTGCAAGCCCCTTTGCAACCCATTTCCACCACTTCTTTTTCCATGCTGTGTTATGTGCTGTTTTTATAATGCCTATGCCCATAGTAGGGAGAAAACAGCAATTGTATTTTTCTAACTGAACTAATACTTCACCCTTTCTATATCAGAAATTCAATTTTAGGATTGCAGTGTTTGCAGATCCGTGTTTTCATTTGTTATTAAATGTATTTTAGTTTTGACATAGCTTATTTTATTCTGCTTTTGGGATCCTGTTTAGGATTGTTTAGAGAGTTAAATATTTAAATATTTATTTGATCATTTATGTTCATCTGATGTGAACCCTGTTATAGAGATGGACTGGATTCTGGCTGTGTTGCTATGACGTAACCAAGGGGGAAAATATTCTTTCTGGGGAATTTCATGGTGGAAAAATGTGCACTTGTGGTGGATGTTGTTTGAAAAGTCAAGCATCCCGTGGAAACAGAGGTTGACATTTGCTTAGCAAACCACACAATGTCCTCACTGAGTCTTTGCTGTTTTGTCTGCTCGTTCTCCCAAAGCCCAGCGCTAGAGTAAAGCAGCGCTTTATTTCTTTAGTAGATTATATTGCATGTATTTAACAACATAATGCTTGATTTTCCATGATTTGCTCATTTGCCATGTATAGATCACAGTTATATGATAATGACAGATTGTAAGAAAAACCACAATGAGGTTTGTTTTTTTGTTCTTTCTTCTTCTCTAAACCTTTTCCTCAAGCATGTTAGTCTATCTTAAGCCCCGAGGGCAGGAAGAGATGCAAGAAAAGGTTACAACAGAGCTGTAATGAAACATGGAGGAAGGAAGAAGAAAGGTGCTAGAAGCATTTCACCAACACTTTGTATGTATCTTATTTCAGTGTGTAAATACAGGATATGGGTGAAAAGTCTTCTTACATTTGTGATAGAAACACATGATTCACAACCATATCACTGGTTCTGTTTTTTAAAACCAATTTACCATGAAATCCATTATCCACTATTCAGGACAGCACTTGGCTGTGTTTTAGAAATTTTAATTTACTCTCTACCAGACAACGTGCTTATAGTTGCAGTGAAATGCAAAGATAACGCAACCTTGTGAAAACCTGACAGGACAAAGCAATCTGCCGAGTGCCCACAGAGGCAACCCAGCAAACGTGGTTAAAACAGTGATGCTGTTTGTGAAACTATTCACGGTATGATGGCTAAAACTGCTGCACAGATGGAAAATGCTGACGTTTCCACGAACAGTAGTAATCCACTCAGGCGGTCTCTAAAAGGGAGAGAAATATTTCTTAGCATTGCACTGAATTAAACAAATGTGTATCTGATTACTGAAAGGCTGAGAACCAACATCCACACACACACACACACATATATATATATATATATATATATATATATATATATATATATATATATATATATATATATATACACACACACACACACAGTGGGGCAAAAAAGTATTTAGTCAGCCACCGATTGTTCAAGTTCCCCCACTTAAAATGATGACAGAGGTCAGTAATTTGCAGAATTTATTCGTAAATCAGGGTGGAAAATAAGTATTTGGTCAATAACAAAAATACAACTCAATACTTTGTAACATAACCTTTGTTGGCAATAACAGAGGTCAAACGTTTACTATAGGTCTTTACCAGGTTTGCACACACAGTAGCTGGTATTTTGGCCCATTCCTCCATGCAGATCTTCTCAAGAGCAGTGATGTTTTGGGGCTGTCGCCGAGCAACACGGACTTTCAACTCCCGCCACAGATTTTCTATGGGGTTGAGGTCTGGAGACTGGCTAGGCCACTCCAGGACTTTCAAATGCTTCTTACGGAGCCACTCCTTTGTTGCCCGGGCGGTGTGTTTTGGATCATTGTCATGTTGGAAGACCCAGCCTCGTTTCATCTTCAAAGTTCTCACTGATGGAAGGAGGTTTTGGCTCAAAATCTCACGATACTTGGCCCCATTCATTCTGTCCTTAACACGGATCAGTCGTCCTGTCCCCTTGGCAGAAAAACAGCCCCATAGCATGATGTTTCCACCCCCATGCTTCACAGTAGGTATGGTGTTCTTGGGATGCAACTCAGTATTCTTCTTCCTCCAAACACGACGAGTTGAGTTTATACCAAAAAGTTCTACTTTGGTTTCATCTGACCACATGACATTCTCCCAATCCTCTGCTGTATCATCCATGTGCTCTCTGGCAAACTTCAGACGGGCCTGGACATGCACTGGCTTCAGCAGCGGAACACGTCTGGCACTGCGGGATTTGATTCCCTGCCGTTGTAGTGTGTTACTGATGGTGACCTTTGTTACTTTGGTCCCAGCTCTCTGCAGGTCATTCACCAGGTCCCCCCGTGTGGTTCTGGGATCTTTGCTCACCGTTCTCATGATCATTTTGACCCCACGGGATGAGATCTTGCGTGGAGCCCCAGATCGAGGGAGATTATCAGTGGTCTTGTATGTCTTCCATTTTCTGATGATTGCTCCCACAGTTGATTTTTTCACACCAAGCTGCTTGCCTATTGTAGATTCACTCTTCCCAGTCTGGTGCAGGTCTACAATTCTTTTCCTGGTGTCCTTCGAAAGCTCTTTGGTCTTGGCCATGGCGGAGTTTGGAGTCTGACTGGTTGAGGCTGTGGACAGGTGTCTTTTATACAGATGATGAGGTCAAACAGGTGCCATTCATACAGGTAACGAGTGGGGGACAGAAAAGCTTCTTACAGAAGACGTTACAGGTCTGTGAGAGCCAGGGATTTTCCTTGTTTGAGGTGACCAAATACTTATTTTCCACCCTGATTTACGAATAAATTCTTTACAAATCCTACCATGTGAATTCATGGATTTTTTTTTCACATTCTGTCTCTCACAGTTGAAGTGTACCTCTGGTGCAAATTACTGACCTCTGTCATCATTTTAAGTGGGGGAACTTGCACAATCTGTGGCTGACTAAATACTTTTTTGCCCCACTGTATATATATATATATTACAGGATGCCTGTGTTTTTAAAGTGTACACAGCAGCCGTATGATGTTTATCTGTTCATAACTTTTTTTTATGTTTGCATGGTGAACTTAACCTGTTAAGACTTTCACAAATATCACCTCTCTGCCCCTGATGCAAACATTACAAACCATATAGTTGAATTACCACTAGATCGGTAGGATCGGTGGAGTGAAAATAGGACAGCAACCTCCTTGCGCCTAAGAAAAATCGGTGGTTGCATTGAACTTTATTGGTGCCTGAGACCAATTGCAAGTAGTTGCTGCAATCAGTTGGTTGTCTACAGGTTGAGCATGCAACTCCCTCAACCTTTGTGCAACCATATACAACTGCAACTGGGAGTGCACAGGTTGTCTGTGACAACCTGTCTCCAAACAATTGTGGTCCAACTTCAACTGATATCAATCACTCTGTGACCTGTCTTCCTGTCTTCATCCTCTTGTCTTCATCCTCTTACCCCACCGGTTGCAGCAAGCCCCCCCCCGACCTTGGTTCTGCTGGAGGTTTCTTCCTGTTAAAAGGGAGTTTTTCCTTCCCACCTTTGCCAAAGAGCTTGCTCATAGGGCGTCATATGATTGTTGGGATTCTCTCTGTTTTCTTGGTACTATTGTAGAATCTTTACCTTGCAATATAAAATGCCTTGAGGCAACTATTGTTGTGATTTAGCACTGTATAAATAAAACTAAATTGAATTGAAATGAATTACTGTCTAACTTAGAAATGCAGACAGATTGCCAAGATATTGCAGCAAATCCGACTCAGTAAGCAAATGGTTAAAGGCTAATACATAGACCGCAACTTCTAGGTGGTAATAATGAAAATCTGTTGCTGACAAGCTCCACCTTGTTGAATCAGTCTGTATTGTTGCACATCTCTTTGCAGTAGAGACTCAGCATTAACTCGTTGCCAACTGTTTGCTGACCATTCCTATTAATTCATATGAATCATCCATATTAATTTTACAGTTAAATCGCCATGTTGAAGAGGAATTTCTGTATCAGATGTATGAAGTTCTGGCTGGACTCTGAATGTAATGTGAATTTCACTTTACTCAAAACTATGGTGACATCTCCAAAGCTCCCAGGCAATACAAAAGTCAGCAAAAGCAAGCGTTCTTTTATTGTCACTGGTCATATAAGTGAATTTATAGTACACTGTGCACTATAGTACAGACTTGGCGAACCAAAAGGATAACTTGTTACCTTTCAAAAACCATCATTTAAAACAAATATATCCAAAAATGTGACATGATTAGATTTAAAGAAGTAATGTGACTACTTATTTTGGCTTCATTTGAAATGAAACGACTTACTGTGCTTTTGTCATACCTAATCACAGCTGAAATTGCCTGCTATGACTTGTTAATTTTGAGTTTTAGTCTTAGCCTATTTGTGGATGCATATATAAACATACAGACTGGTTTAAGCTAGTACACGTATGTCTATCAAAAAAATTACTGTTTTGGAGGAAAGTGTAAATAAAGTGTTAAACTTGTCTCCTGTCTCTTCTACAGTGAACGTTCTTTAACAGTACCCGTAATTGTATTTTCTTTTGTTGCACGAATCTCCTCGTGATCCAGCTGTCTGTTTATTCCCCCCTCTATTTGCATTTAGAGAAAGATCTACAGATTTAAAAGATGTCAGATGTCAGACGCTTCCTCGCCCTCGTACCTCTGAACTGGGACAGTTCGTCTTAAAATACTGCGCTCCTCAGAGAAATGTGCCAGAACATTCAGCGTCTACGTAACACCTTGTTCCCTCCCTGATTCCCCATATCACACTGTTATCTTCATCTGATATGAGATGATGATGAGGATAAAAAAATTGTGTAAAGGTTAACACTTTTTAAAATAGCTTTCAGCTGCTCTGATTTCTGTCTTACTGGGTTTGTCAGACTGGCTCACCACAGAGTTTTCTGAATATTTTATTCCATCTAAGTTAAAGCTCTAAATCAGATTTAAGCATTTAGGGGTTCTTTCTTCATATTACCAGATAACCCTGCCACTAATACCCTCTATTCCTCTGCTTACATTCATCCTGTCATATTACTTTTTTATATCAGGTGTTTCGGGGTGACCAATAAGCGCCACCTTCCATTGACGTCATGACCAACGCTGCTTCTAAGGTCATTTAATTTTAATGTAGACTTAATTTTAATATCACAACAGTTGAAATAAAATAAACATTAATAAATCAACAAATAATACTATTTAGTATATATGGTATTTATTAATATATTCTCTGTTAAAGTAGTCTTTAGCATTAGCATTGATTTGGTTATTCGTTCAAGAGCTAACGTTATTACGTTGCCTAGCAACCACGCTTTCGCTTCCTGCTGGCAAATACTGTATAACGTAAAATAAAAATTAAAATAAAAACATTAAATCTTTCTACAGCGTCTAAAATGATATTTATATTTAGCTTTTGTCAAAAATATTGCTGATGTTATTATTAGTATTTTATTAATATCCTAATATTAGTCACAGTGCGTCGTAATTACGTTACAGCGTCCCACTCGTAGCCGTCCCGAGCCGCCATCGCACTACGCACGCTTTCTGCGCACACGCCACCGTGCTGTCCTTTGTTCCTCATTCATAAAGCGGCTTCACGAGCACGGGGATGTGTCACCGTGAACCCCTCGCACGAAAAGGACCGCTGGCCCTTTAAGGGTTATGTAGCAGGGCTAGCTGATGTAGGACGAGCCGACCGTGCGTTTCTCTGCCCGAGCTCCCGCTGCCATCCTCGTCATGGCCTCCGTACACCCGCCACCGACACCACCACCGAGGATGAACCGACCAGCCATCGACCCTTCCCTTCCCGGAGCGGAGACGGACGTCAAGCCGAAGCAGAGGCACCGGTAGAGGCGAGCCGCGCCGGGGAGAGCCGCCTCACATCCAAATGCCACCCCGGTTTCCTCATCCATGCCTTCGTTTAAAGCCAAGTACAGCTATACGATAAAGAGGGGTGCGAACCCGGGCGGCGGCGGCGGAAACATGACAACGGACAAGGATTATTCTCTTAATCTGTCGGTGCAGCAAGTGCTGAGCCTTTGGGTGCAAGGCTCGGCGCTGCACCACTTCACAGGTATGCGGAATGAAAGGTGCCGCTATTCTGCTGCTTCATTTTTTTTTTAAATTTAAATGTGTTCAGTGAAAAAGTCATCACCACCAGCAGCATGTGCAGCTTCCTTTTTAAAGAAGAATATATATAAATATCATTCAAATATATGTGGTCATTTTTCTTGTAGCCAGCAGGAAGGGCATGGCTGCTGTCATGCATAGGGGACATCTGTGTGCCACCTTTCCATCCCACCTCCCCATCTCTGTCTCTGCAAGCTGGTGTGTTTTATTGGTGATGCTGGGCCTGAACCACAACATCAACAAAACAAAAAAATCTCACTCCTTTATTCAGGCGTGCAGAGTCCGTCAGGAAAAATAATGACAACATTTGGCTAATTAATCTTTCTGCTTCGTGAATGCGTAGTAAGTGTGGCCTCCTCCCCCTCCTTTGTCTTTCAGTAAAGGGGCAATTAGAGGGAGGGTCCTCTGAGCGGGCAGGGATGCTGTCTGGGATGGTCCTGACTCTAGAAGTAGTGAGGCTGAGTTCAATTCCCTGTTTTATGTGAATGCAGTTGAGCCAGAGCATGTCTGCTTTGATACTGAAGGTAATATGCAGCTGTAAATACGAGATGAGGGCATCTCTGTGGGCTGATGGCTGAACTGTCACTTGTTGATACAGATGATTGAGCTGCTGCCAACAATTATGTGCTTTGTACCAAAACAAAATGCTTACAAGATGACTTTCTTCCTCCTTTTTTATTTGTAAGGAGGTTTAAGAAAAGTGGAAGAAATGCACGAAAGTTCCTATGACACAAAAACAGATCACGGGGCACCAAAAAAAGCAATGTGTGGGCATTTTATCTCTTCTTTCCAAGCAGAATGACCTTCCTCAGCAAGAAATATTATTACTTGCCAGCTGTTCAAAGCATTGTCATCACTTTTCTTTTTTTGTTTTTTCTTTTTTTGAGGAGGTGGATGGGGGACCGTGTGTTTTACAAACACAAGATTATAGAAATTCTTGCATTTCACTCTGGAAAGTGAGAAGCCGGACGTGTAGTCATGGCTGGCTTGGCACAGACCGGTTGTCTAATATGCAGCTGACATCCTGTGTTGAGAAACACATCATGCAGGGATGGAAGGAAAAAAAAAGGCACAGTTGATCACGCTGACTCAGAAGGAAGTTGCAGTGCAATGTAGAAGTTTGTGGTATCTGAGCTGCAGCGGCGAGAAGAGAGCTGTGAGGAGCTAACGCCCCGGGGCTTTACAGAATACTGTTCACAAATCTGCCACCTGACCCCCTCCTAAACCCCACTATTCAGCAGACAGGTGAAAAACAACCTCCTGAGACATTAAAGAATGTCAGGGGGGGCAGTTGGGGAGCCCTGAACGGATAGATAAACTTTTATCTGTGCCCCTGGGGAGTGCTTCCTGTTTATGAGGCGTGCGCAGCAGGCAGCTTCACTTCAGAAAACCAATGAAAAGAACATATTTAAATGTGAACAGCTACTTTGAAATTGACTCACTTTGATGAATCACAGTCAATAAAAACATGCTGTTCTTGTCACTCATTAATTATCTATCTGTGGGATTTGTGGTACGATTGAGATGCATTTAAGGAAGTGCCATTTACACACAGACCTTTCCGATGTCAGAGTGTGTAACTTTAGAAATCTGATAATCAGATAAATATCCAGTTCTTAATCCAGCGTGCACCAGATGCTGTTAATCTGCCGATTGCTAATTGTATGGCGACACAGGCAGAACAGCAGAGCTGCTCATGTGCAGCTCGTGAGGAGAGAGGAGCAAGAGCAGAGAGACGCCAGCATAATGCATTGCATATGCATAGATATTTACCAGCTGGAGGGCGCTGAAATGTATTTAACCTCATTTATTACAGCAATTAGTGCTTTAGCCTGTCTTGATTAGAGTAAATAAGTGTATGAATATCGGTTGAACAGGGAAAGTCATACAACATCATGTTTATTTTGCGCTTTAATCCCTTTTTTTGTAGTTTTTTCCCAGCTTTGGTCTTAGAAAATGAAAAAAATTCAATGCATTAGCCTACTTGGGGGGTGGTTAATTGACACCCAGCGGGTTAATGAACTTGTAATAGACTTGCAGAAATCCTGTATTATCAGTTCACGATAATAATGTCAAATGGCTTTCTTAGTTTTAATTGTTTGCCTGCTGTGATTACGCGATGATCAGATTGCTAAAAAGTCATTTTATTATCTCACACGGTAACATGTTGTGTTGCTGGTCTTCGTGTAAAGCTAATCAGTTGTGTTCACTCTGCATGTTCTCTTGTCTGCAGCTTTTTAGCTCAGCATGTCTGGTGTTTAGCTGTTTGTTTTAGCCTTTATCTCTTTGCAAACAAGCACACAAAAGCAAAAAGAGCTCATGTGAAGCTGTAAAACATACACACAAAAACAGAAAGCGCAACTTGGCTGCTCGGTCAAGGGTCCAGATATTTCTGTCAGGAGTTGGCAGAGAACTAAACAGAAGGTATAGTGGAGTTTAGCAGGTTCAGATAAAAGCATCGAGTCTATGTATGGGCACATGCAGCTATATTAGAAGTTAAAGCTTTGTGTGAATGCCAAGCAGCAACCTTGAGGGTTTAAAAACATTGCACCAATGCTGAAGTGGCAAAAGCTGCAGTTCCTCCAGTGGCCACTTGAGGCTTTCTCCTAAAACAAGTCAATGCCCATAGACTCTTGTGTTAAAATAAACTTTAAAGCATTAAAAGCATCTTTACAGCCTCAGTGGATGTTTTCCCACATCATAACTATCAACACAGGCTTAAATTTCCTTTTCTTTCTTTCTTTTTGTAAATAAATTTATGCATCTGGATGCTAAAGTGAAGATCGTGGTCGCTTTGAGTGACAGGCGTTCCCAAGGCACCTGGATTTGATCACAGTCTGCTGGGCCTCACCTCCACTGCCATGTTTCTGCTGTTGGTGCCTTTTGGAGCATTTGCAATGGCATTATGTTATTGGTCTGTTACTTTGCACTAATTAGCAGGTATGCTTTTCTGTGTGGTGCATGTGTACAGTTTAACGATACTGCTTGCTAACCAAGTTTACTATATTGTTACCTGATAACTTTACGTTACATTGCATCACGTCATGGTAGCTTGGTCCTCCAAAAAAGAAGAAGCATCATCCGAAATCAACATTAGCATAATCCTCTTCTTGTTCTGCATCACGGGACAGAGTCACTGCCAGATGTGTCAGGCTGGCTCTCCCTCTCTCCACGTTTGGACAAACCCATCCTTCGTCGTCTTGAGAGGTGAACTCGGCAGCCTTCTGCTTCGAGAAGCTGCGGCTTCAACATGGGAATGGTTCATGTTCTGCAGCCGCCCATGTACTCCAACCTCTGACGAGGCACCAAATACACGAGCCCCTGCTTTTTAAAAATTCTGTCCTGTTGACAGGCGAGCTCTAAAGCCGCCGTGCTGACAAAGACCTCGGCCTGTAGTTGCGGATTAGCAGAAGTTAATACTGTGCTCTCACTGTGTTTTAGCCTGCGTTCGCTCCTATCTCTGAACATGACACAGCACTTTACTGCACTCATTTCTCACCCCATAGGTGCTTCTTCATAGCCGTGACCACCTGCGCTGCCTGCTGTCCCCTGAAACTAAATGTGCACCTCACCTTCCAGCATCTGCTGCAATGCAAAAAAAATTAGCTGCCATGGATAATTTTAGTCGGCTGAGATAAATAACGAGCCTTGTCTCCACTGAACATTTCACCCGACCCATTTTCTCTCTAAATCGAGCTTGTAATTCATCAAGAAATGCAACAGATTTCCTCCAGCTATGCTATTAAATATTATTCTGACCAGCATGACAGGTTAATTGTTACAGAAGAGAGATCACGCTGACATTTGGCCCTCAGTAGGTGTCCAGGTCAGGCTCCATCCATCAGTGATGGTGGAAGACTATACGGATTATTTTATCAGTAAGTAGAAACACAGAGTATCCCAGCTGTCCTCTCCATTTGTGAAATTTTTGGCGAAGTTGATCTCACTGAACCCTGAACCCTTACATATTGAATCTAACCGTTAGGTTTAGAGCAGAAACTTCTAGCATTGCGGCTGGTTACTGTCAAAATTATTACGAAGCACTTCACATTTAAACCGTCTCAGCAGGCTTTGATTTTAATGTGACATTACTAACTGAAAGAACAGAACTGCACGTTAGCGAGGACTCGTTTCATCCAGTTTGCCTCTCGGGGGAAACAGACCAGCTGCTAGCCAATCGGCTTACCTGCCATTCACCGTTAGTTACGTTGAACTCCGCATTTTTCTTTTCTTTTTCTCAGATTTCTGCTAACCAACTCATTCCCTTAACTACACATAAACTAATGGTGTTTGTGATTGTCTGTTTAACCTGTGGATGTCTGTAGTTCTTTTGACCGAGTGGGCGATATCACAGTCTGTGTGCGATGATGTTAGCATTGCATAACCTCCTCCAGGATCTTTGAGTTTCATCTTTTCCAGCCTGCATTAAAGGCCGGCTCTCTCTACACGATGCTGAATCCTGATTCGTGTCGTCGGGGGCTACAGTTAAGCGGCGCTCTCTCTCCCTGTACTTCCTGAATGTGTGTCTCTCTTAACTCTTGGGTCCCATCACAGATATCCCTCTCTCCTCTGCTGCTGGATGCTCGCAGAAAGACAGCAGTGGATACACTGCAGCGTGATCTGCGTGCTCAGTCATTTAAGACAAAAAGCCATTGTGTTACTCCGCTGTCACGTCTCTCTCCGCCTGGCCCGGCGCTCGCCTGCCGGATCAATAAGTAGATGTAGGCAGTCAGTGGACTGTGGAGGAGCTCGGTTAAATGGATATGCTAAAGAGCTCCTCGTGTCCCAGAGCTCTGAGAAATACTTGGTAATAGAATTGGGTGTTGTGATGTTTACACTGCAAAATAATGTCACGTTTCCTGTTTGCATCGCGCCCACACACAGACAGCATTGCCATGCTTCGGCTGGGTCATCCTTTCTCGCTTGGTGTCTTTTCTTCTTCAGTTATCTCACGGCCAGCTGGCTCCTTCTGGCTCCCACGGTGCCAGGGGTTCAACCAAAGGCCCCTCGCTGGCAAAGTGCAATGAAGCCGGAGCCTTTTTAGACAAAGCTGGCCTGTGCCACAGAAAGACAGGGAGAACGAGGAGGAGGAGGAAGAGTGTGATTTTTAAATGCTGTTTACTGTTCTCATTTTCAGTGGAGTCCGTTATAACGGCAGCACAGTCTGGACCCTGCAGGGTGCATTATGTGTATTCTAGGAGTACAGTCGTGTTTGGTGGAAGCTAATTAGATGATTTTGCTGGCATTTTAGGAATTATCAGCATTTTTAGTTTGCAGATGTTTGTTTCTACGATTACATTTTTTTTTCAGAAAGCTTATCTCCAGTCAGGATGGTCACAAAAGGCGGCCGTACGCTATTGTTTCAGACGAGATTTTCCATTTACCGCTTCATGTCGAGCTCGCTGTCTGAAATGTCGCTCTGAGCGGTTTTATACATCTCCGCCACGGGTCCATCGCCACGGTCGGCTGCCTCTTTGATGAGGCTTGACTTAGATGATGGCTGCTGTAGAGTAAAATCCTCCCCTCACCTCACAGACGTGCAGCAGCGGCTGTAGCTCTGCATCTTGGCTGAGCTGCAGTGTTTCATCTTGGAAGCACTCTTTATAAGCAGTAAATGTGAATTTTTCAAGACTAGAACGGCATATTATAAGTTGTGTCTTCCCCCTCGGGATCACTTATTGTCGGCGTTTGTTTGCATGAAGCTCTTTTGTTCAGAAGAGCTTTTTATCACTAATGCGGCTCAGTAAGGTGAAGGCCTGCCTCCCACCACTGCCTGACTCTGAGACAGTAATTCACGCTTTTATTACCTCTCTTAGACTTTCGTATCTCTTTATACGTCGGCTCTGATCAGTCGTTACTTCGTCGTCAGCCGTCTGTAGAAAATGCAGCAGCTCGCCTTTTGACAATAAAAAAACATGGTGATCACACCTTTTCTGGCCTCCTTACACTGTCTTCCTGTCCATCTTTACATTTACTTGTTTTTAAAAGTCTTATTGGTTTGGTGCCACCTCACTTAACAGAACTTTCGGAGCCTCTGACCAGATAGTCCAGTCCAGGCTTAAAAGCGAAGTCTACAAAGTCTTTTTAGTGGCACTTTTGGAACAACCAAACTTCCCACATACAGCTCAGTCATTTTAAAACAACTGCTTATTCTTGTTTTCTTTCAGGTCTAGATGAGCAGCATAGCCTGATGCAAATACGGCCTTATTTAATTCATTTTATTTGTTGATTTTTATTGTATATTTGCTGTTTATTTATTGACTGTATATTTTTTTATAACCTGAGGTTGTTGCTGAAAGCTGGGATAAAGTTTATTGAGATGGTTAAAAAAAAATTAAAGCAGCTGATGTACAGATATCCCACTAAGCCCCTGCTTCTGTCTGTGTTCAGGTTGCAGTAGTAAATAAGCAGCTTTTATCTATAAAACAGGTTTTCTGTTACAAACCTGTTGTCTTTAAGTCCTGTTTCAAGTTTCATGTGTAATCGACGTTATGCAAACCAAAGCTGACCTTTATATGTAAATGCAGCAGAGGTAATATTTCACTAAAATAAAGGAAGCAAAATAAATCACATGGGCTTAAATCACCGTTTCCCAGCATCATTGTTTTGATCATTGTGATGTAAAATCAAATCACCGTACATCAAGGATGGACACGATCACTGCTTTAAAACTTAATTAGATTAAATCAAGCTTGTAATTTATGAAGAAGTGCAACAGATCTCCCTCTGACTAAGAATTCAAATGTTATTTTGGTCAGAGTTTTTTGTATGACCATTACAGATTTATCCACTTAAGGCAGATTTCACTGACATTTGGTCCTCGGTGGGTGTCGAGGTCATCCATCTGTGTTTGTGCTCCATGATGGTGGAAGGAATATTCAGAAGTCCCAATACAACTGTGTTAAAGTGCTCCAACACAAGAAAAAGCATTGTAAAAGTATAAAAAAAGAAAAGTGAAGCCTTAAACGTGCTTTCTGTTTACAGACCAGCAGGAGGCGACTTTTATATGTACTCTGTGAAACGGTCAGAAACACATAAAAACATTAAAAGCTGGGACCAGTCTGTTTCTTTGGTTTCTTTGGTAAACAATTCATAATTCATTTTGTAAGTGAAAGCTGCTTCTGTTCCTCAGATCGATATTTAATTTCATGCTTCACCAGAAATCAAAGTACTCTGTTAAAGTTATATATATTGGAATAGGGGATTGTTGTTACTTTAATGTGCCAGCTGACTGATTTTAAAATGGTGATGTAAACCAAGAAATAGGAAAAAAAGTAGTCTTTATGTTTGCAGTAACTATCATTATACATCATCATTGTTATTAACCAGTAAATATAAAAAAATGTGAAAATGTAAAAATATTTATTTCAGTGCAAGCGGTGATTTCTCTAATTTGTTGCCATGTTTGATGTTCAGGCTAAAAAAAAATGTAATTGTCTGGTTAATATTTATGAAACTAATTGATAATTTATTTGCTGCAGTTGTTACATTAAGAACCCCTAAGACATTATATCATACTGTACTGTAGTATATACTTATGCTACTATGTGCTATACTTATACTATATCTGGAGCAACTACGCATTGTGCTCGAGAGATATTACCTGATATTGAACTTCTGAGGCTGGGCTGTACTTTTATATAATACTATAATATAATAGATGGTGCAGGTGGTCAGTTTAACTTTAATTCAGCGAGTAAAAGAAAAAAGCATTTAGATGAGAAAACATTTCAGCACACTGCCCCCTGCTGGTGAAAGCTTTAGTTAAATTGTACGTACAGCACCTTTAATGTAAGCGGTAAATCCTGTGCTTTCAGGCTGTATCTGATCTGTGTCGTTGGCTCTCTCTCCCTGCAGAGATGTGGTACTGGGTCTTCCTGTGGTGTCTCTTCTCCTCGCTCTTCGTCCACGGGGCGGTGGGGCTGCTCATGTTAGTCATGCTGCAGCGCCACAAGCGGGGACGCCTCATCACCCTGGTGCTGGTCAGCGTGGGTTTCCTGGCCTCGCTCTGCGGAGGCGTCATCACTAGTAAGCCCATTTACTTCCCCTTTTGTTTTCTTGCTGACGGGTTATTTTTAGAGCGACCTCAGAGTGCGGCGTTCAGCACCCAGAAGAAGACGGGAGGTGACAGGAGGGCAGAGCGAGCGCTGGGTGAGGCGACCGTGTGTTAACTCGTGTCAACTAGAAGAAAACAGAAGCTGACAGAGAGACATGGAGGAGGAAGATTTTTAGACTAATCTGCTTCTGTGTTTACCTGCCTGTAGGGATGGGTATCGTTTAGGTTTTATCCGATACCGGTGCCAAACCGGTACTTTTGAAACGGTGCCGGTGCTTAAACGGTGCTCAAACCGGTGCTTAAAGAATGGAAAACACAAAAGTGGTCCAAAAACCTCTCATGTTCAGCTGTTTTTTTGTAAAAAGATAACAATGTTAGCCTTTTCTGCAGCTATGGGGCATATATGGTATCACTCTTGGCTGGAAGCAGTGCTTAAACAATGGAAAAAACACAAACTTTGTCCAAAAACCTCTCATGTTTAGCTGTTTTCCACTTTTTCTTTGGTCATTTTAGCCTTTTTGGCCAGGGTGAAGGGAGTATCTGCCATCAAACAAGAAGACAGCTGCATGTAGCTATGATGGTGTTTGCTGTTCACCTTACATGCATTAATGTAATAACGTGGTTAGCCTACTCAACGTAAATTACACACGAACAACATTAAGCTACTCACGCAGAGAAGAACGGCTGCTGCTGCCATCATCATCCTCATCATTTCTGCTACACTGGCAGGGCTAGGGGCCAGGACTCTCCTCTTCGGGTTTTTGGGGGATGTTGCTAATTCCGGGTCCGATAACAGGCAACCCACAAGCAGTAGATGTGCTCGGTGTGAGGTCTCGCAGCAAGCTATCAAATACGGCGCATTTCTCGGCTTTAAAAAAAAAACACTATGCGTCGCCAGGTGTTTCATCAGATTTGAGGTGTTACCTTCTTTGACAGTATCACAGTATCACCTTAAAGCACTTGTTGCAGCTGCTGAGTTTGCATCTTTTGCTGTGAAGTACAGCCAGACTTTTGACCGCTTCGCCTTGGACATTTTTAATCTGTAGCTCTGCTCTAAAAGAACGTACGTACCTGGACCCGCCTACTATTCTCGGAAACTTAAAATGATTGGCTAGAATCTAAAGTGTATCATTCCATACCAGTTGGTGGCGGTAATGCACCTTTCAGTTGTTTGCCAACCGCCAATACAAATGTAAGGAAGAAGAAAGTGTATCACAGCTCAGGAAAAAAAGCACCGAAATAAAGCACCGAAATGTGCGCTGCTTTTCGGTCTGGTTACTACCGTTTATGTCAGAACCGGTGCCATCATGGCACCGGATACCGGTCCCCATCCCTACCTGCCTGTTTGTTTATGTGGCCCAGGAAACTTCAACGTGTCGGCACAATAAGGGTTCATTTAATTTAACAACATTTTTGTGATTGGCTGGACTGTTGTCGCTGGTAGGAAGAGTTTGCACCCAAAAAATACCAACCAGAAACACACACACACACACACACACACACACACACGAGCTAAACACTAACAACAACAACAAGAACATTTAAAGGTACATTTTGTAAAATCCCTGTTCAGATTTTTTTTTTAAATTCACACCACTGAGTGTTAGATTCGTCTATGCATCTTAACAAAGACCTCTAACTAATCTTCACCTGACTATTACAATGTTTTATGTTAAGAAATCAAGGATATACTGTCCACTTTCACTCTGTCTCTTAAGCAGTCAGTGGTCCAACCAACCATCCCAGTGATGTAATGTTCTGTACGGGCAAGAGATGGCGCTAAACATGTTCTGTAACTTAGAACACTTCCTAAATCCAGCTTCACATGCAGTGTTACATTTGTGACACTTTTAAGAGTAGGGCTCTGGTGTAAAGTAGTCTTTATCGATGTAGTGTTTCATGTCCACTTTAAAGGCGCGGAATAAATACGAAGGGCTGTATAACTCTGGAAGAATGGGTGAATGTAGAAAAAGGGCTGTTTGGTAAATGAACCGGTTCTTATGTATCGCTTTATAGATCAAGCCTTTTCAGATTCATACCCCGATGAACGCATCAGAGAGCAACTTTTGTTCAGTATCTTTCCCATCTTTGCTTCCTCCTGGGCTACAGTTACTGCCACCCCAGCTAGGCAGCCTCCCATCCGATCGTGGGGCGATCGTGGCTCAAGAGTTGGGAGTTCGCCTTGTAATCGGAAGGTTGCCGGTTCGAGCCCCGGCTCGGACAGTCTCGGTCGTTGAGTCCTTGGGCAAGAGACCTACCGCCTACTGGTGTTGGCCAGAAGGGCCGATGGCGCGATATGGCAGCCTCGCTTCTGTCAGTCTGCCCCAGGGCAGCTGTGGCTACAACTGTAGCTTGCCTCCACCAGTGTGTGAATGTGGATGACTGGGTGTGTAAAGCGCTTTGGGGTCCCTAGGGGGGACTAGTAAAAGCGCTATACGAATACAGGCCATTTACCATTTACCATCCAAGTACTAACCAGGCCCTGTTTAGGGTGGTATGGGGATGAGCTGTGACATGCTAGTATAAAGTTAACAAATTACACTCCTACCTGGTCTTTGAGCTGCTTGGAGAAGTCTGGCGTGTTTCCTTTTTTTGTTCCAAATGCTCAAACGATTTAAATGTGGGTGTTTAGTCATTTGCTTGAAGCAGACTTTTAGCTGCATCTACAGATTTTCTACATGTTGCTGTTCATCAGATATCTGCAGTAACATCAGAACAAATGGGGAAAAACAAAAAGAAAATACAGTCGTATTTCTTGACACCACCCCACTTTAAGTTAACAGTCAGTTCCTTTAGTCAAGTCTAAGAGCTACATCATTACATCCAAGTGAATGTGTTAAGGTTTGGGTGGCTCTGAGACAAATTCTCAAATAGCGACAGGCTGTTACAGTCACAGTAGGGAAACAAGTAGTTGGAGAATGAAACGCAACCAAAATGAATGCAGCTGACAATTTGATGTGTCAAGACAGCGATAAAACAGCAATAAGATGAAGTCTGTCTGTGATTAGATGGGGTGCAGTCAGTCGATTGAAAGTGGTGGAAAGTAAGCATGCATCCTCAGGCCAGGAGCTGTTGGTCGCTGCAACTACTCACTCAGAGCAAAACAGTTTTCTTTTCCTTTTTCTAGTCGCAAAAAAGGTGCTGTGCTATTTTGACTCTAGTGTGACTGATCCATTAGGGTAAGAAGGTAAGAAGTCCCGGTGCACCTCAGGTCACGTTCCCCACAGAGTCCATGGGTATCACATTTCAGCACTAATGATGATACCTGCAAGTCTGCATTAGAAATGAGGGGCAGCGGATCCTTCAAGACCAGGAGTAATTAGTCTGAGGCCATCTAATTCATCTCTCTTTGTTAACACTTAATATAACACAGTAGAGTGGTGCAGATAGTTATCTATAACACATGATGACATCTGTGGTGACTGTGAAATAAAAATACCCTATAAGACTCTAAAAAGGCAGAAATCAGGAATCATTTATTTTCTACTGTGAATCAAAACGGTGAGGAAATCTATTCGCTGTCTGCACGTTTTAATAACTGTTTTCATTGTTATACCAGGTGTGCTATATTATCTTGAGCTAGGACAAATATCAGTATTTTGTATCCAATATTTTGGGCTACCTTAAATGGGGATCTGCAGGATAAAGAATTTAAGGGCGAAAGCTTGTTTCAACATTCTGACTTTAATCTTCTGAAGGCAGATTCTGCATCAGGACCCAATTTTTATGTCCCTGCATTGCCTGAAATGAAAGTTAAGCTAATGAACTATTTACCTTAACAAAACTGCAGAACTGGTCTTATCTGATCAAATTAAACAGGAGTAATCAGATTTGATATATCTGCCAGTTAATCCTATTTTTTAAACACAAAAATATTCACTTTATTCTTTTTTTAAACACTGCAGGTGAAGCTGATATCCAAGCCTTGTTTATTTGCCTTTACCTTCCCCTCACTGTATCAGAGTGTGAGCACAGGGTGTGTAAATAGACCTGCGTCTATCGTAGCGTAGGGCTCTGTGGATGACTCACTCACCGCCACAGATGTGAGCTGGTGCCCCAAAAATAGAAAAGCCGCTTTATTATTAATGTGTAGCAATCAGAGTGAGCTAGACTATTGACTGCGTCACCAGCCATGTGTACGCGAGCCCGGCACAAAATCAGAGTGTGTATTTGTGTGTGTGTGTGTGTGTGTGTGGAGACTGCAAAGGCAGCAATCGCAGCTGAGTAGAAGTAAAAGAAAGGTCACGCAGCACAGAGGAAATGTCAGCCTTTAATAGTTGTTTTAAAGTCCTTTTCTATAACATTAAATGTCCAGGACTCTGATTTGAATCACTGAATGCTGTTTGCCACTGTTTAAAACAGATGTTTGTTTGAGCTACAGTTTAGAGTCTACAGGCCTCAGTTGACATGTTACATGTTTAAGTTTATGTTGTGTTTGGAAGGTTTGCATGATGGAACAGCTTCGTGTGTTTCAACTAAGCAAACCACAAGACTTCTGGCACATTGTCCTTTAGACAAATGAGTCCAAATCGGAGATGTTTGGTAATAATGCAAAGTGCATAATATCAGCAGCACAAATACATTTTATTGTCATGCACAATGGAGGAGGCGTGATCATTTGGGATTGGTTTGCACCCAATGGGCACCTTCCAGTGCCAGACTGAACACTAAACCCCTGTTGATACTAAAAGCTGAAGATTTAGGCACAGAAACCAACCTCTTTCTCTTTTTAATCAGGACACACGTGCAATTTTTCTTTTAGTTTTTAATACAAACACAAAGCAAAGATGAGAAACACTCCAACTTTAAAGCCAGTGTGATGCTACTTTAGAAATACTGGTTTTCCTTCTGCACACATTATGTTTTCTTTCTATCTGCCTGACATGCAGATTACTGAAGAGCCTTTTGTAACGCATGTAACAACATGATGTAACTCTAATCTAATTGCTGAGTAACCTGTAACCTGTAACCTGTAACCTGTAACCACAGTAACCTGTTACATTACTGTTACTGAAAAATGTAACGCGATCACTTTGTTTTCTGTAAAAGCACCAGAGATTGCATCCTCCACACGGTAAATATGATAACCTTGATGAAGGGAGGATTCGCTGGAGCGCTGCTGGTAGCTTTAACTGATAAACTTTGTTTAGATTTTCTCGGCCTTCGAGTCCAGCAGTTTAAAAATAGCTCACTCGGCTTTGGTGCCTGGATTAGAGAAACGTCCTCTCCTGCTGTTTGTCTCAATCATGACCAGACGGACAGCGTGCAGCGAGAACTGCTGCAGGAAGAGCAGCGAGTCCGCTCGGAGTGTGGCTGCGAGGAGGCATGCACGAACGCTCCTCCATCACTGACAGAAGGGCGAGATCGGGAGGGACATGTTTGTCCGCTGATCCCCTGACTGTGGATGTTCAGTTGGGTTTAATGGTGACAGGCAGCTGTGTGTGTGTCTTTCTCTTTGCCGGATCTTGTATTAACATTGACTTTTTAATTTTTTTTATCTCCCTCAGGTGCGGCCGTGGCGGGCGTTTACCGCGTGGCGGGGAAAGGCATGGCACCGCTGGAGGCGCTGGTGCTCGGCGTGGGCCAGACCACCCTCTCCGTCGTCATATCCTTCTCGCGGATCCTGGCCACGCTGTGAAGAAAACCCATGACGGGGTGAAAGGGAGACACGGGAGCAGAGCGGGCAAACCGAGCCGGGCAGAGACTTTAGGCCTGCTTTTATGGAAGGACATGAGGCACAAGTCCTCTGGACCTTTTGAGGGCCGGATCCAGGGTAGAGCGCCCCCCCAGCGTCTCTGCACTGTGCAGGAAGGTCGTCATCGTGTCAGAGAGCAGCGCCGGGCGGAGGCTCGGCCTCAGCTTCTGGACCTGAAAGCCATGTTTCTTGAGTTTCCAGAGTTATGCCACTTCTTCGTGCCAAAAGCCTTCTCTGTGAAAACAGCAAGCCTCGGTGGCCGACTGACTCTCAAAGGCTTTCTGTTGAACTTTTGAGGGAGGAGGAAAACAAATCTATTTTTTAAACAGCGACCTGTAATCGTGAGCTGATGATCTCCTTTGGCGATCGGAACAAAAGTTCGGCAAACAAACAAAAGAACAGCAGTGTCCATCAGCAGTAAAACACCTTCATCAGTATTAAACCGCCGCCGCGCCTCTAGGCCTGCATACAGCTTCTCGCTCCTTCTCCTGAGATGGCTCGAAAGCCGCAGCATCCGACTCACGAGCAGGAAGAAGCTTTGAATTTTTGCACTTTGTAAATGTTGGCGAAGTGGCAGAGGAAAACCAGCATACGATGATCGATTTTAAAGCGTGCCAACAACAACTCTGAGCGGAGTCAGAGGAGTAGTTTGGGGAGTGTGTTTATTGGCTTTCTTCCACAGACAGAGAGATGAGATCGATGTCACTCTGATGTCTTTACTGTAAACAAAGGTGGAGCCGGGAGACAGTAAAGTAATCTACCTGCATCTGATTTATCTCTATTAAACAATATAACATTTTAACGATAATCGAGTTGCAGGAATTTGCTGTTATAATAAAAATATTTTCATTCGAAAAGTTGGAAAAGAACCAGATTAGAGAAAGGAAACGGAAATTTGACCATCCAGTATTTCCAGTGTGTGTGAGGCAAAGGTAGGTGTACCTGTGCTGTCAGTATGCAGGTTTTACGCCCATGAGCAGCAGTAAAGGCAGCTAAGCGTTCCTGTAATCATCGATCAGTCCTGCGCATCAACTCTGAGGGTTTTTAGCCCATTCCTCCGTACAGGAGCGTTCAGACTCTGAGATTGCGGCGCGTTTCCTCGTGTGAATGCCTCGCTTCAGATCTTACTTCGGTCAGGGATTGTATTTTCAACACATGACCTTTATTTTTCTTTGATCCTTCTTTGAGGTTCAGGTCACGCACGCCTTCCTGCTGAGAGGCAGCGGGCCAGGCTCAAACCTTGACACCCCTCTTACATTTTACCCTCTAACGTCCCTCTAACGCAGTGGTAGGGAACTCCAGGCCTCGAGAGCCGGTGTCCTGCAAGTTTTAGATCGCATCCTTGGTCAGCACACCTGAATCAAATTATTAGTTCATTACTAGGCCTCTGGAGAACTTCAAGACATTGAGGAGGTCATTTAGCCACTTAAATCAACTGTTTTGGATCAAGGACACATCTAAAACCTGCAGGACACCGGCTCTCAAGGCCTGGAGTTCCCGACTCCTGCTCTAATGTGTTTGATAGATCCCCTTTGTTTAAATAAATACACCTGATTGGCATGCTGTTGACTGAAAACATCCTTAGCTTCATATTCACGGTACAGACATCAGAGGGGCATCATCAAAACTTTTAGCAAGAAGGCGAATAAACGGTTTGTTGAATAAAACAGGAGTCGTCTGTAATAGGGAGTGATTTGGTTTGGCTCTTTATAGATTAATTCTTCCTTATTCAGGGTAAGAGGAGTAAAGGTGCGTCAGCATTGAAAAGGGTCACTTTGCTGCTTGAGAATCAGCATATTCCCAGAGAAGTCGCTCCAAATGAGTCTGTGAGTCCTGCAGGTGCAGATTTTCTGGAGCCCCGGTCCTCCTCGGCTCACCGTAGTGCTGCTTATGTCTGCACTGCTTCAGTATAAACTCCCCGTGGAAAGCCATCCCTCCCTCCCCGGAGAAGGTCACAGATTCTGCTGCTCTGATTTATTTTCTTCTTCTTCTTCTTCTTCTTTTATTCTATGCCTACTTTTTTCTTTATTGTTATGTTTATGAACCCATGCTCCTTAAGTTTAACTTTGCACGTTGCACTGACTTTAATCTGCCTTGTTTTAGATCAGTGTGCATTGACCCCATGCTATACACACGCAGACACAGATTATGATGATGATGATGATGCTTTGGAAAAAACAAAATAATGTGAAGACTGTGCTCGAAGTTACTGTATGTAGATGCCAGACACAGGTGGTGCCGAAGAAAGTTCAACTTTGCCCAAAACGTCACCCACGAGGTCGAAATACCAAAGTATCACTCACAGTCTAGCTTTACTCATCCCGTTTTCTCATCTTACTGACGTCAACATAAAGAGTTAGTGGTTTTATGTACTTTTTACGCACATTCAAAAAGATGCTTGTGTTGTTCAGATTGTGTGATTTTTATTTCTTTTATTTTTTTGCGGTTTTGTGGCTCTGAAGGTAAATTATGTAATGATGTAACACAGTTTACCTTCACTACCAGTTCAGCACACAGGGGGGCGATATTGCACTGGAATGAAGTAGCAGCAGGAGCCTGAATGCCTGTGAGATGATTGTGGGGTTTGGAAATATTGAACAAAAAAAAGGTAAACGAGGAGTCACCTGAAGCCCCTCCCCCTGTTTGTTTTCTCCCTGTATCACTGGGTTGCTCTGCACGTGGTTTGCACCGCCCGTTTGAATGTGTAAGCTCAGCCTTCAGGGACCAATCGTGACTCACCTGCTGTCATAGCAGTGAAATCTGTTTCTGCGGGCACTTTGTGCATGTTCGTATGCGGCTCACAGGAGACTGATGAGCATCGTTGTCGCCGTGTTCAGTGTCGGTCTGCGCGGTCGTGCTTGTGACTAGAATAAAAGGATTTCCATGTGTTTTCTTTCATTGTGCTGGCAGTCGGGGGTATTTAAAGGGTCGGAAAACGGGTGTGAGGACCTACTTGCAAGTGACAGCAGTTTTACTGTCTTTACATAAAGTGATTTTTTTTTATGTGGCGATTAAAACTGCAAGAATGGAGTCGATGCTGTCAGATCTGCACATCCAGAGCTGTACATAGCCGCAGTGTGCTTCATAAACTATCTAACCGCTGAATAGCATTCGCACCCCGTGCCATTACTGGTCATGACGGATATATGTGTGTTTTTCCGCTCCAGGTTCTGTGATTGAGCCGTGTGACCGTATATATAAAGGAGACACCCAGCAACTAATAATCCCCTCTAGACTTTTTAAAAAAAGTAACGCCATCACGCTGCAGGGAGACACCCAGCTCAATAATCTGTCTCTTTCAATAGGCTTATGATAGAAGCTGCACCCACCATTCGTACCACCACAGCCACCACCTCAAGTCTGCTGTTGCCCAAATGCCACAAATCCCGCCCCAACCCCGGACACATACTGTGTACCCGCCGCTGTGGCTGCATGTGCAACGCAGCTCAGGTAACATGTGAATGGACTAACATGGACAATCCACCCAGAGACAAAGCTGTACATAAAACCCAAAGTGGTACTTCTCCTGTAGATAATGTACAATATCTTCTTTTTTAATTTTGTACCAGCCAAACTGCTGATATTTATAACTATTGCCTATTTATGTACAAACTGTTCTCCTGTACATACTCAGCAGGCGGTTGAAATAAAAATCTTTTGCAGCATAAAAAGCTCAGGAGTGTTGTTTCTGCTCTTTATCAATCTGCTTCGTCTCACAGCACAAACAGGAGTGTGGAGGGACCCCGGGGATAATGTTATGATATGTGTATCATATTTAATGCATCAGTTTTTGAGACCTTTACATCATCAGTGTGATTTGTCTTAACTGCAACCCCGTTATATGTTTTCATAATAGCCAGGAAACCTACGCCTTCTTTGGGTAAACTGATGGCCAGCAGGGGGCGACTCTGTTAGGTATGGAAGAGTCAGCGGGACAGCAGCCCTCTGCTCTCTGGTTCTGTGACCTCATTGAAACTCTTTCCTGTGGGCTCAGTCAATAATTTCAGGTCATACTGAATAAAAAATGAAGTTAATTTAGTAAATTATTGGTCACTGACTGAGAAAAGAGGATCATTAACAAGTGAGCAGTCCTCCATCAGGCCTTAACCAGCTAGTGAGTTACATTATGGTGGCTGCGTCTGTCTTTTATACTGTGTGTGGTTAGAAATGAAGTGAAAGGTTTTTAAAGTTGATTTGATGGAGATGAACAGTCAAGTCCAGAAGTATTTGAGTAGTGCCACTTTTTTTCTTTTGAGCACCACCTCAGTGGATTTGAAATCAGGACTTTCAGCTTTAATTCAAGGGGTTTAACAAAAGTAAACCGTAGAAGAATTACAGTCATTTTTGTTCACAGTCTGACGTTTTCAGAAGTTCAAAAGTAACGGACAACATGCAGTTTCGTGCCCAGGTGAGGCTGGCCATGAAACTAACCAGATAAAAGCTTTGGAGTTGATTCCAAGTGTTGTTCTAAGTGCATTCAGTATGAGGTCCAAGAGCGGGAGGCCATCATTCAGCTGAGAAGCCAAAATAAGCATATCAGCATATAAAGACCATATTATTGTCCAAATACTTAATGGACCTGACTTTATAGTCTTTTTAAAGGCTGTAAAATTTAATGTTTAAGATCACTAACAATGGTGACTGTGCCTTTTAATCTACCTAAAAGTGATAAAAGTTGTAGTTTTCTTTAACAGTTTTATTGGATTTACTTAATTTAAATTGAAATTTGAGCAATATTTCCCCTTTTTACATATACAAGGATCAAAAATGACTCTTTAAATCTGACCAGCTCCCTGTTTTTATTCTTGGATTACTTGAGCAGCATGGACTAATAATCCTTATTTGTCTCAGAACTGGCCCTTGGTGCATCTGAAACAAACTGTTTCAGCTCCTTTTGAAGTTCAAAGTAATCTTTATTAAGGGTATCTGCTCTCGCTGACACCATGAAGAGCCATGATCAGAAAAACTGTGTCAAGCTTTGCTCTTATAGGGATTATAGGGAGGAAAAATAAGCCAAACACAGCATTTTTCTAGTTTTGTTAACCACTAAAAGCACTTAACATATTAATGTGGTGCACTTTACTGAACAGTTATCGCACATGCTTGCACTGCAGCTTTGAGCCTCTGTTATGTATTTAAACTCTCATTATTTTTTACATTGTGTGACTTATGTGTTGTTGTGATTGTTGGCAGTAGGCCTGCCACATGTTTGCTGATTGCTCATATTCTGTGAAATCTGTCTTCTATGTTTACATGCAGGTACATTTAGTTGGGCTAATTATTAGCTGTAAACATAAAGATGTCTTCCTGTGCAATCACTGTTTATTCTTTGTGAACGCCAATGTGTCTTTTGCCCGTCGCCTCCGCCCAGTGCTCGTCTCCCGGCGTTCCCTGGCTCTGCTGTACGTGCCCTCCCGCAGCAACCATTTTTAGAGAAGGTAAAGTCATGTTTTGTCTCCGCGCGGACTCGAGGAAGTTGGCTGTTTTCATTTGCTGGTATGATACCCAAAAAAAGCCTCCGGTACGTGATGCCTCCTCATTGTAACGGTGGGGGCATCGCCTCCTGAAACATTTTGATTGTGGCTGTGACTCCAACACACAATTGCTCATTCTCATATCTGATTTGACATTTGGTTGCTGTTCCAGCTGTGTGATCTGCTTTCCTCTTTGGCTTGAACAAGGTTTTCTTTCCCTTTTTTGGGTTGCACATCCAGCCCACTGCACACACGCGTTGCTGCTGAGTGTAATGTATTTTTAATTCTGCAGGGGAGAGGAGGAGAGGAGGAGGGCTGTGAATAACTGTGATGGAATTTAGTCAGCATTCTTGTGGGCTCAAAAGGACAAAGGTCTCGAGTTGTTATCACCTTGTTTTTTGTTATTTTATTCTTTAATGGCTGAGAACAGAGCCTGTGACTGCGGCTTTGGTTTCCACTCATCAGCCGCAACGACCAATCGGAGAGAGAGGCTGAGGTGAGCTGATAAGAAGTCAGCGGCCGCTACGGAGGCAGGAAGTGTTTCATAAGAGGCCAGGGAATGTAGCTGTGGTATTTATGAGTGTTTGATGGATGTTTGGTAAACTCGGGAGCAGAAACAATGATGTTTATGCTTTTAACTGACCTTAAATCACACTGAAATTGATGCATCGATGTATTATTACAGGACGTCACCCGGTACAGCACATAAATACAAGCTTTTAATAAATCGTTGCAAAAATATGTGACAGATTGGGATTTCTTTGGAAACTGTACAAAGATCATCCACCAGCAACGTATTTTCCTTATGGAAAATACCTCTGGCCTGTCAGTGCTTGGAATTTGCAAGACTTCTGTCCTCTCGTATCTGAGAGCAAGACATTAGCAACAGATCCTTTGAGTCCTGTTTGCTGTGACGAGTAAACCATGTGCAAGGATGTTCAGGTAGGTGACATCCACATGTATGTATTTTTCTTATATCTGTGCCTCTGTGTCTCCTCCTGCCAGCACAATCTCAATCACTCTCAGTGCATGTATTGAAGGATGTCTCAGTTCCTGCAGAGGACAGGGCAGGCTATGAATAAGGATGCACAGGTGAGGCACAGCACACAGCTTATCCTTTTTATCTTTAAGTTGTTTCATATCTTTAATGTCAGAAACTGAATGAACAAATCATCTGGGGGGGGGGGGGGGGGGACTGGAGCCTCTCCTATCTACCTTAGAGCGAGAGGAAGGGAACACGTGGACAGGTCATCAATCTGACAGCCTGAACAGAGAAGCCCAAACCTCCCTCTCCCCAGTCACTTCCTCCAACTTATCCAGGGGAACACCGAGGTTCAGTAGCTCCTCCAAGAGAGACACCCAGGAAACATCCTAGTCAGGTGTCAAAACCACCCGAACTGTCCTCCTTTACTGTGGAGGAGTAGCATCAATACTCTGATCTGGGCTCGTCACCCTGCCTCTAAGACAGAGGTAGGATGAAGGCCAGAAGGTTAGCTCATGCAGTTCACATGCACACTGTGGTTTGGGTTTCAGCGTGTTGCCCAACATGCAAGCACAGGGAGCCAGGGATTGAACCACCAACCTTCTGATATGTAGCCAGCCTGCTTAAACTCCTGAGCCACAGTCGCTCGGGATGAGGTTACCTAGGCAACCAGAGCCTGGAACACACTATCGACTAACCATCAGCTACAAAGTGATGCTCAACGCCATTTGATCACTGATATAAATAAATTAATGACAGGATTCATTATTTTTTTTATATCAATTCCACAGGTCACACAATTTGAATGAACTGAACAAAGTCTGTAGCTCAAAGTGCCGAGCTCACAGCTTTCTTTTTGCATCAGCATTTCTTTATAGTGTCAACAAAAACTGAGTGATAATATTTTTCTTGAGGCAGTTCAGGCTGATTGATTCATAAATCAATAGTTCATTAAATGTGAATGCTTTCAGCAGCGTGTACTCGATTGATATATTCTAAAAGAAAAAGAGGTTTGGAGGTGCTGTTTTTAAAGGTTATTGGACAATAGATTTACTGGTCCAGCCCTCATGAGACCAAACTGAGCTGTATGTAGCCTGAACCAAAAAAACAAAAAACCTTTGACACCCTGGTCTTAGATAAAAGCAACACTGACACAAAACACAACACAAAATAACGCTGTGGAGCCCAGTGGTGGGCCACGGTTCCAGCGACAGTCTGTGATGATCAGTCTGCTTTAGACTTTACAGACACTCCACACCATTGTCTGGAGTTACATACTAAACTAAACTAACAGCCTAAACACACAGCTTCTCTAATAATCCTATAAAATCTAATATTTAAAAGTAGGATGGGAGACAGAGGCTTTAGATTTCAGATTCAGGAGACAGACACCATCTCTACTTTTAAGATTAGGCTGACATTTTTAAGGCTGGAACACGTGACCCTGAATCCTTCATTAGTTGTGCTGCAATAGGCCTAGACTGCTGGGGACTTCCCATGATGCACTGTTTCTTCTTGACTCATTATGTTTATGCATGACTCTGCATTCAATAAACAGTTATTATTTTTCTCTAACTTTCTTCCACAGTGGGTTTTTTTCTCTTCCTCACCCACTGGTCGCAGCAGATGCTGCCCCTCCCTGAGCCTGGTTCTTCCTTCCTGTTAAAAGGAAGTTTTTCTTCCCCACTGTTACCAAATCAAAGCCAAAATGGGTTTGTTTGATTGCTGGGATTTTTCCTGTATTATTGTAGTGTCTTAACCTTACAGTATAAAGTGCCTTGATGTGACTGTTGTTATTATTTGGCCCTATATAAATAAAACTGAATTGAAAAAAAGGGTTAACCTTTGTTAACATTAAAGCAATACTTTAAAAATAACAACAACTGTTAAATAACATTTCCCCCCACTTGGCCTACAACATATGATTTCGAATGAAAACTTGTACGGTTATTCAATTTGTCCTTCAATGACTTGCAGCTGGAACCTCTAAAAAGAACTCAGGAAGCCTGGGGACTGTTTTGGCCCAAACACCCTTGGGAGAAAACAGGAAGGTAAGAAACAATCTTGTAGTCAATATAGTCACTCATTAAGGAATAAATTGGTTTTGCTACCCCTTAGGGTAAAAATAAATAATATATTAATATGTTCAATTAACCGCAATTGCTATACTGTTCCTGACATTCACCAGTACTGTTGAGACGCTGCCAGTAAGAAAACATCCAATAAAATTAAATTAAATTAAATTAAAAAAAACATGTCAAACCTCTTTGTGTGAGCACATTTTATACAAAAAGTGCTAGAAGTACCCATGTGTAAACATATACTGGATAAACTAGATGGTACGGGGTGTACAGAGGCACACAGACTGTACGTAAAGATGGCTGCATGTTGTTTACACTTTGCCCAAACAAAACCTCTTTGCATCATCAAATTATTTCACAATGAAGCCAGATTCCTGAGAAATGCCCCCTTCGCGCTGACCACCGAACCACTTGCTGCTATTGTCTTATTGTTTCCTCCACGGGAAATACTCAAGACTTGAGCGTGAGTGCAGACGAGGGGATTGCATGCTTGCTTTGAAAGAAACACCCTTCCAACAATGGCTGGCAGCGGGCCTAGTCTTTTGACCCTGCGGATCACTTCACATTATTGACCTTGCCTTTGTGCTGCCTGACTTGACTCCAGCTGCTCATAATGTACAGTATATAAAGCGCAGACACATACAAACAGTTTATGAGGTCAGTCTCCATCGGAGGCCCGGCCCGCTGTCAGAGCAGCGCCGGCCGTCTGGATGAAGCTGTGATCTCTGTCTGGGTTTACTTTAAGACAGATCCTCATGGACTCTAATATCCTAAACATGGAAGAAATTCTCCAGCAGTGACCACACAATGAAATCCGAGTCGGGATGTTTACAGTCTAAAAAAAATGGCAGAAATCTATGTCACGCCTTTATAATTTGGTTTTTGTGCTGTGATTTCAAAGAGGCCATTCGCCGTTTCTAGCTGTATAATGATCCTTTTGATGGATTTATCAAAGCAGAGCAGCGGCTGGTCGCAGCAGGTGATGGAGATAAACATGTTCTCGTTTCTAAATTAATAACTGAACTATAAAAAGGAACAAATACTGACACAGCCGAGGATCACTGAAGTGGCAAACACTTACAATACAAACACTGAAGTTTAAACAGCGGTTTAAAAGGGGGGGAAATGGCAGGTTGAAATGCCACTTATGGTGGAAGTGCAGGCTGTAATTGAAAGAGGAGTGGAAGTTTAGAAAATGAAAGGTGAAGTGCTGAAAAGAAATCAGAGGCAGTTTATTTATTCACTAAATGAACAAAAGCATTGGCCCACACCTCTTAATCAAATTTGGGTAATTTCAGTCCCTTTGCCACAGGTGTATATAAAAGAAAGCACCTGGCTATCCAATCTGATTTACAAGCATCTCTGAAAGGTCGTTCTCAAGAGCTCACTGAACTTACACTCAAATAAGGTGTAATAAAATGCAGTCATTTTGAGAAAAGTCTTAGACAATCCATTTGCAAAGTGGAAACGGTCACCGGTGTTCTGCTGCATAATAACTGCAGAGCTCCAAACCTCCTCTGACATTAACATCAGCACAAAAACTGTGTGCTGGGAGCTTCAGTGTCAAGCAGCTCCTGTAGGTGTCATCTTCAGCATATTGTTCTCATGTTACTTCGAGTTGAATTCTATGTAGATAAAACATAATAATGCTTGGAATAACCCAAACCCAACCCAGAATTAATGACCAAAGGCCAAGGCAGTCAGTCCAAAAAGAGAGGGAGAGAGAGAAAAAGGAAAACGTGCAAGGTCGAGGTTGAACCCGAACACAGAGAACATCTGCAGCACAGCAGCAAGTATTAACAAACAGTGTGACGGGGACCCACTGGGCTGATGTGGGAATGACCAGCAGGGGGTTAACAAGACACAGTCACCAGCAATCAGGCAACTACGGGAAGACAGACAGGAAGCAAAAGAAGTTACTTCAAAGTAAGAGTGGACACCAAACAAGATGTACACGACAAATGGAACAAAAGGGATGGGAACACAAACACAGTGTGAGACAGAGAAAGGCATAGATGACACACTGTGAAGGCCACTCATACTAAATGACTGTAAACATAGAAACGAACCAAAAAGACAAGAAAACAAAACCTGATGACTACAGAAAACAGAAAATGAAACAGCAAGAGATAACCAGAACTAAAGAAGACAAAAGAGGAATCCAGAAAATATAATAAACACAAAACTTTAAACTTTATATACGGGAACACCAGGAGAACCCAAACGGGAAGCAAAACTTTAGTGTGCTGATATTTCAAAACAGACAACAAGGACGGTGTTTTACCTCAGCGAACTTTTTTTAGTGTTTAATGGGACAGCAGCTTCTACTTTAAATCAAATTATTAGCATGTCAATTGTGATTTTAGGTGGTTGCCAGGCAACATGATAACATCGTATCATGCACAATTCCCATTTTATATACATAAATTGCAGGTTATTGTTGTTCAATTAAAATATGTGACATGATGCTTTTATGCTGCGTTACAGGTGCCAGATAGGTGATTTTAGCCTGTTGGTAGGTGGCTGCTAGGCAACAAGAGGATGTTAGAATATATGATCTAGATGAGAACCTTCAGGGGCCTGAGATGTACCTGTGTGTCAGGTTTGGTTGCTCAAAGTTAATAGTGTACAGATTTCAGTTATTACAGTATCTGAAATCTGTGTCAGGAGTCTCTCATAAGACAATAACAATGGCTAATAATGTATTGATGATCATATTCATTAATAAAGTATTCTCATTATGATTCTGTTTATTACGGAGCCCCGCAGGGGACATGGGAGAAAAAAAAATTAAGACGGACTTTTGCGAGATCTCGCAAAAACTTTTAACTCTTGCAAAAGTTTTAGCCGCATTCTTCAGAGGCCGCCAGCTCGAAGCCGACCGGGAGGTCGAGGCACGATGTGCCGGGAAAGCGGTGTTCCTCCCGGCTGTAGTAGGTCTCGACCTCCCGTTAGCTTCGAGCTAGTGGGTGTCAGATCTCCGAAAACGTCGGAGCACTTTTGCAAATATGTGATGTCTTGTAAACCGAGCAGGTATCTGACGTTTACGCAACAACATTCACGCCTCAAAATATCTTAAAAGTGTATTTTGTGACCCAGAAAGAGTAATATTACAACTAAGTAGCTGCCGCCATTGTTGGAATTCAACTTTTGCGAGATCTTGCAGAGATCCCGAGTTTGTTTTGCGAGATCTCGCAAAAGTTTTGCGAGATCCCGAGTTTGTTTTGCGAGATCCCGAGTTTGTTTTGCGAGATCCCGAGTTAGTTTTGCGAGATCTCGCAAAAGTCTGTCTTAATTTTTTTTTCTCCGATGTCCCCTGCGGGGCTCCGTAGTTTATTGACTAAACCATAAAACCTAAAAAATATTAAAAGAATAGATTTGACTGCAGTTTTTAAAATAGTTTTATTATTTTGTTCTTTTTACTTTGGCCAAACACGCAGTGTTTATAAGATTTTAATGGATGAATTTGATTCGATTTGACCTGCTGAAAGTAAAACCGTATAAACAGTGGACGGTTTAAGAGTGAAGGTGGATGAAGGCTTCCTGGAATTTTTAACTGGGGGTGAGAAAGCTCGATGCGTCAGCAGTTAAAGGACAGAAAGCGTCAATTTTAGTGACAATAAGCAACAAATGTGGGGGAAGTTGTCAATTAAAAAAGGAGTAAAAGATGAAAGCAGATAAAGTGCAAACTGAAATAGAAATAATCAAAAGATGAAGCAGTAAAGACAGCTAAAATAAAAGCAGTGAAAGTGATCATTAGTCATCACTTTCTGACTTTCTGTTTGTTTATGTGGAAGAAGCAGCAGCCTGTGGGTTTCTAATTATAGGTAACACTTGAGCATTGTTTCTTATCATCATGCTTTGCAGACAGGGTAACCTTTAAAGCAGCTAAAAGTAATCATCTACAGGAACGTTTTTATTTTATTTTAAATGATGATGACAATGTGGAAGAAAAGGTCTTTTTCTTCACCCCTATTGTTCCTCGGAGCGTCGGCTCGTCACTCCCATTGTTTCTCCTCTTTGAACAATGAGGAACAACCTCCCCCTGCCACGTCTCCCACCCGCCGGGTTTCTCTTTAGCGATGATTAGTTTCTGATGTGAGACCATTGTCCTGACCAACAGTGGTCGCGTGTGAGGGACAGTGTGACAAATATACAATAACACCCCTCGCTCTCTGGCTCTGTCTCCAGCAGCAGACAGGAAGGACTGCGAGCTTTCATGATTGACCAGAATCCAGGAAACTCTGAAAATCACAAATATGGGGATGTGTTATTTAGGAAAAATAGGACAGGAACTTTGTGTACCCAAATTCTTCAGTACACCTCTGATCTCTCACAACTAGCACATTCACATTTTCTAAAAACATCCCTGTTACATCATCAAATATCCCAGTGTGTGTGTTTAACTGAAACCAAACAAAGCAGTTGATAACATTCAGCCTGCCATTCCACCGACTATAATCTGAAAATAAACACAAACACTGGTCTTATTCTTTATTATTATCTCAAACAAACAGTGCATTAGTCCACCTGTCAGTGTTTTGGAGCTGTAAGCAGCAATTTGTAAGGATCAAGGGCCAAATAAGGAGCAAACTGAATCATTAAAGACCACAGGTCCTGATTCTGGAGGATAAAGGTGATTTAGTCAAAACATACCTGAAAAAAATACTTAAGAATCTACAGAATGATCACTTTTAAATTAACTAGAAACGACTACTTATTTACAATGTAATTAAACATTACTTAATCTCAAATTAAGTGATTGATCTGTTTGAAAACTACAAAACTGAGAATTCAGAAGTGATTTTTTTCAGTAAACATTTTTTAAGTCTTGCACCACTGCAGACAACCAGAAATGGCTTTGGGTAGTCATGGTGGCAGTTATTTTAAAGCACTATCTTAATTATCTTTAATTTCAGTGATCACCAGGCACATTTGGTAAAATAAAGATTAAAAAGTTTGCTAACATTATCTCAATATGTTAGCAAACTTCTCTCTGGAAGTTACAAAAATCCAACAGATTTCCATTGCAGGATTATGAAAAAACAGTTGTAGGAACCTTTAGAGTCCAAATGTAGAATTCATCTGTTGTTCTCCCTAAAATCCACAAGAGGGCAGCATAACATGTCTTACAGAGCTGTGGTCTGCAGTCCAGCTCTGACTTTTCTCACCCGCTGGGACCCTCACAGTGACTCATCCTCTGTGCAGCTGGGACTGGCAGCTGAGTCACACAGCTCATCACTCATTTAGCCAGTCAATATCGGATCCAGGCGGCGATGATCTCCTGTAAATCGAGGCATTATCCTTATATTCACCTGTGGCACTGTGCTAACTGGAGTATAAACAGAGCGGGTGGGGCTGCTGCAGTGGTTCTATGGTTTATTATTATACTTCTTTTTTATGCCACAAAGGTATATTTCCACTAAAGCCTAATGCTCATATTAACTAGATACCATCACCACATAGCACATTTGACTGACTGGGACTGAGGTGCCTGTCCTGTCATAATAAATGCTTAAAAAAAAAAAAAAAAAGCCCCCCCCAAAACCATTTGATTGACAGGTAATTATCCATACTGGCTTGTCCTGTGAGGCCTCCTGAGGGGCTGCAGTCTATTCCACCTGACAGGTGGTGTACCTGTCATCTATCAAACAGAGAGAGGGAGCTGTTATTGTCTTAGAGTAGCTGCTTCATCTGTGCTGAAATCCACACAGAAACAAGAGGGAAACATGCAAATTCCACAAAGAGATGCCAAAACCCATATTCAATATACATTTTCTTCCTGAATTTATTTGTTAAAGCTTAATTTAGAGTTAAAGTGGGCCTGTTCTGCTTTTCCTTACTTTCTGTTATATGTATATGCTGTTATAATGGCCCACTCTCAGATTAAACATAGGTAAAGTTTCGATAAAGACGCCAAAGAGCATCTAATCCACTCGAGTTAGAGGTGGATGTATCAATCCAAATATCGATAATATTCACAGTCTGATCCTTATAACCTCCAAAACTAAAGAGCTGATTGGTGATTTTGGAGGGGAGGCAGGTCAGTGTCTTCACTTCTCATCCATAGCTAGGTTCTTTAGAGGATTTAGAATAGAATCGCCCCTTATTGTCATTTTACCTGTATAACAAAATTATAGGTGCTCCACGCCAACTTTGCAGGATTAAAATATATAGAGTATGACAGCAGGAATAAATAGCAAACAGGAGAGATATATACAGTCTAGAGGAATATATGCAAAACAAGAGAAAGGCACACATTGGACAGCAAAGTGTTTGGAAACAGTACAAAAAGACTTGGTCTGAGTATTGAGTCTGTATGTGAGTGGCCTGAGTGATGTGGGTTACTCAGACCATGGCTCATTGATGAGGTGGGTGGTCAGGTGTGGGGTGTGTAGTGTGTGTGTGTGTGTGTGTGTGTGTGTGTGTGTGTGTGTGTGTGTGTGGAGGGGGGTAGTGTTTGTTAACAGTCCGAATGACCCAGGGGAAGAAGCTGTTTTTAAGTCTGGAGGTGTGGGACTGGATTGACCTGAGGGCAGCGGGTCAAACAGGTGGTAGGCGGGGTGCAAGGGGTCACCTGTGATGGCCCTGGTTTTCCTAAGACAGGAGGATCTGATGATGGCCTCCACGGGTGACAGAGGGCAGCCAATGATTTTTTGGGGGAGGTGTTGCTGTTCCTGTGCAACCTTCCTCTTCTCGGTCGTGGCCTGAGTACCAAACACCCAGGCAGGGGCGGTAGAAGGCCAGCAGCAGATTCTGGTAAAGGTTATTTTTCCTCAAGATGCAGAGGAAGTGCAACCGCTGCTGGGCCTTCTTTACCAGGGCGATGGTATTGTTGGTCCAGGTGAGATCAGTGGAGATGTGGGTGCTAGAAGGAAGTATTTGGGCCAGGAACCGGTCTCTGTCATGGGTCTTGAACACTAGTCAACATCCTCTAGCAGCTAAGGAAATACGGGGCAACCTGTAGATCTGAGCTAGCTCTCTGTTCTGTGATGATGAGCTATAGCAGCCTGTCTAAGCTGTAGCCGCCTCTTGTCCAACCACTGCTGCTGGCCAGTGTGACCAACCTGCTGCTCAGTGGGGAAGCCAATCAGAGTAAGTCCGCTTAAAAGACGGGTGGTCTTCAAAGGACAAAATAAATAAGAATACAAACAATATGCTACTACAGCACATAAACGACCCAAAAGAGTCAGTTACAAGCATAAAAAATAAATAAAATCACATCACATGAAGGAAACCCTTTAATTTTCCCACTTCAGACTCGCCCACCTCACCTGGGTGACTATTACAGGGTAAATAAATTGAAGTAATTTTGCGGTAAAATTAAAACCCATACTGCTCAATGCCAAATTTTCCCACTCCATGACTTCAAGATGTATGCCAAAGTGGAAACTGACATTTGAACGTCTACTATTTAGCAACAGGTTTGTTCCCAAAGCCTCGAACTTGCAATCTATGAGATTTAAATTCTGCACAGCATGAGACACCGATAGATACTTAGATCCTTCTTCCAGAGTGGACAAGCATTTGCTTCTTATCAGACTCAGACTCCCAGCTATTTTGGCCTTTCCCTTCTGATCATATCATAAGGACAACACAGCAATTCTGTACTTAAACTCCACTGCACATCTTTTTAAGCCCATCGGCTTATGTAAGTTTTGGGAATTGAACCAGCCACCATGTTGCCTTACTCTGATATATTTCAACAAATCTCCGGAAATAGCTCCTATCTTTCCACCCATTTATTTTCATTGCTTTTTCAGACTGGCAGAAGTGATGTGGAGTTGTGATAAGAATCTCCATCAGATGCGGCGTGTGTCTTTGAAGATGACACGGTTATAAACACTGAGATGGTAAGACAGGGCATGTCTCAGCTGATAGCATCACGCTGCTCACTGAGCGACTGTGTCAGATGCTTCTCAGATACAACACCAAAGGATTTCCTCCTCCTTCCTCCTTGCTGCTCTCTTATGTAATGCGCTCGCATCAGTTGTAAGTGCGGAGCGCCTCGAGCCAAATCAATGTGCTCTAAACAAGCTTCCTCCTCATCAATAATGGATTCACGCCGTAAAAGTGTCAGACGTCCCTGCTCTTCAGGACCACTCAGCCTAACGCGACGTCCCACAAGAACAGTTATGCAAGACCAGAAAACCTTCTACGAGCTTTAAATGTTTGAGTGTGGACGCAGAGCTGCTGTGCGTCTGCAGCTGTGGACACATGACAACACAAAGCCTTCCACCTCTTCATCCGGACTCTCTGCGTCATTTTGCCTTCTTGTATTTCCTTTTCTCGCTGTTCTGTTTACCCAAGCATGCCGACACTATAGTGTGTTGGTAGACTGTAGGTGTGAAGCAAAGCTTTGCCGAGATGCGTACTCGCCACCAGAGGGCAGTGTTATAAACATGTGAAACGACCAGAGATGTGGACTGCACTTATTTCCGTTTAAGCAGTTTTGCATCGTTTAGCTTATTATTCTGCAGTCTTTGTAAACACTGCATGGTATTTGCATTTGCTTCTGTTTGTTTGAGACGCATTTGGCCCTCTTTGTGCTCCTTTTATATCTCTTTACCTTCATTTTTTATCTTTTTGTGCCAATTCGTTTCTTATTGTAGTCAATTGGTCTATCTGTGGGATGGTTTTAATCTCTTTTTGGTCGTTTTGTGTTTCTTTCTGACACTTTTGTGTCTCTTTGTAGTCATTTTTCATCTTTTGCGGTCATTTTGTGTTCTGCTGTGGTCATTTTTCATTTCTCTGCATTCAATTTGTTTCTCTTTGTGTTAATTATTTGTCTTTTTGTGTTATTTTGTTTTTCATTGTGGTCATTTTTCATTTCTCTGTAGTCAGTTTGTATCTCTTTGTGTCCATTTTTGTCTTTTGTGTCATTTAATATTTCTTTGTGGTCATTGTGTGTCTCTTTGTTATCATTTTGTGTCTCTTTGTGGTCATTTTTCATCATTTTGTTTTCATTTTGTGTGCTCAGGCATGTCCCTTTGGCTCGACCTCTGTGTGGATAATTCAGTAAAATGCCACAGATGAACCAGTCTTGTCTCCAGAATAGTTTGCACAATGGTGGACCCCTATCAGCCCTCTGCAGACCTGCCTACTCGGACCCTCAGTCTTCCTGCCAGGCCCGGGCCCTGACATTTTGATTGAGCACACAAGGTCGATGGCGGTAACAAGCCACAGCTGAGATGTCGCTGCTGATTTGGGCTTCGTCTGGCACCCTGTGACTTTCAGCTGGGGCATTTGTATCCCCGTCGTTACTCTCAGTCCGTTGGCTGGGACGCTTACCTTTCAGGCAATGCTGTGCTGGAAGTAAATGCCGATTAACGCTGTTGTAACGAGCAAGAATGTGACAGCGATGTTCTGGCAGGTGTGAGCTGAGCCTGCAGGTTGCTAAGCACAATGAGAGAGTTTCGGGCAGGTGTAGCATTACGTAATAAAACCTAATGCTGGATTCTTGCTGACTGCAGTCTCTTAAAATAGTGACTCTGCACCAAATCTGATCGGTTCTTGTCAGAGACAAAGAAGGGAGGGAGCGAAGAGCACTTTACTGTGTGTTTGAACCACTGAACACACTAAACAGAAAATAATCTGCAATGGTGGAGGAGATGGTACTCAGTTTGTCATTTTTAATGTATACACATATTTGTGCAAATTTAGATGATTTTAAACATCAAGACAGACTCGGTCATACAGAAAATATGCCAGCATCACACCTCGACATGTGACACTGGAGCTGCCTGCTTTCAAGGGCTTTTTACAGTCCATCTTTATCTCAGTTTGGCCTTAAAACACATTTTTAATCTGTTCTAAACTGGTGGTTTAGACCAGCGGTCCCCAACCTTTTTTGCGCCACGGACCGGTTTATGCCCGACAATATTTTCACGGACCGGCTTTTAAAGTGTCACGGATAAATACAACAAAATAAAACTAGTACCGGTACCGAAAAATTTTTTTTTATTCATAACACACTTGAAAAGACCCAGAAAAACCGAGTTAACAATAAAAACAATAACAAAAAAACGCTAAAAACCTTGAAAACCATACATTTCACACCTGAGCCTCAACTCTCGCGGCCCGGAACCAAACGACTCACGGACTGGTACCTGTCCTTGGCCCGGGGGTTGGGGACCGCTGGTTTAGACCACCCACTGCTCTATAATCTAGATAAAAATCTGCAGATGTTTGTGATTGTGCAGATGTTGGCACTGGACAAGAGTTTTGGGTCAGGAAGTTCTCTGGGCTACATGTTTGAGCGGGCTTTGTTAGCTTATAGCTAGTGTGGGGAGCAAAAGAAATACACCCAACAAGCAACTGATAACATCTTAGTCCATTATTAGCTTGTTCTCAGTATTTGTAAACAGAGGAATAAGATAAGATACCTTAAACCAGACATCCATCATTCATTAACCAACAATCCTGGCTATCAGCCCTAATAATATGTCCTTTATCCTCAGAGTGTGTGTGTTTGTTTGTTTGTTTTCTTTTTTTTAGGGGGGGTAACTTAAAGTTTTGTTCAGAAAGTGAACTGACCACTTTGTTAGGTACTTATTAGGTAAGAAGACGTATGCTTGTTGGTCTGAGTATTTTAGACACGGTTGACCTTCTGGGATTTTCCCACACAGCCGTATTCATGGTTTACAAAGGATGCTGCGAAAAACAAAAGAAACTCGTTACATCCAAGGTGCAGAAGAGCATCTCTGAACGAACAGCATCTGAAACCTTGAATAAGAATAGCTACAGCATGAGTATTGTGGCTGAGCAAGTCCGTTCCTTTACAATGATGCCAAAAAGCTCAAATAATCTTAAACTGGTGTCTTGACCATGAAAATGATAACCTTTGGGTTCCAATGGAAAGCAGCAAGGTGCATCTAATAAAGTGGCCTGTCATTTGGATCTCAGCTTCCAGAAAGACATTTAGATACAGATTTATAGTTTATAGAGAGGAATGAGTATTTTCATGTGTTATAATTTACACCACAGTGTCATTTCTGTGACAGTCTGACTGATGAGATTAATCTGGAATGAAGAAGTCTCTGCTCTCACTCTGATGAGGCTGCAGTGATATCTTAACATCACTGAACAGATGGGAAATTCTGAGCTAATATACTTTTTTTACAGCTCCCTCTTCTTCAAAGAAATAGGTGGTGGGTGGGTGGGCAGAATGTGGGGTAAAAATAAAGAGCAATGAGAATGAGTCATAGCTCCTTCAATCCCAGGCTGGATATAAATACATCCACATAGACACGCGTACGTGCATACGCTTCTCCACGCGTGGCTGACATTACATAAGCTGCAGCGTGGGAGGTGTGATGCGAGGCATGTACAATTCATCAATGTGGGACTGAACTCGGGGGTATCTCGTACATCCAAGTGAACCCCCCGAACGCATCACCGTAGTTTTGGTTTGATGCACGCTCCTGCGCGGACGAACCTCGTTGTAAAATCAGTGAGTTTAAAGTGACGGCCGACCCCAAGGCTCCACGCCGCGGCACAGAGCTGTTATCAAACATGACTGAAAAGTGAGGAGAGGGATCGGACTGTGACAGAAGAGGAAATGGAAGGATGCGCTGGAAAAATCCTGGAATGGGGGGCTTATTTCAGTCTGAGTCGATACAGTTTATATTCATATATGAACCACATTCACAGGTTTTTGTTTGGGGCCCTTTTTGTGTTCAATATTAACTTTGTATTAGCTCTAGTCTGGGTCTCCACCTGCTCCTTGTCTACTTTCCATATGTAACAGTCACTTAGGTTCATTCAGAATCTGGATAGCTGATATTGCCAGAGCTGAACAATTGATCAAAGAGTCAAAAACTGTTTTTACATCAACTGCTTGAAATTAAGGCATCTGGACTTCTGTTTGGTTCATGAAGATGTACTTTGGTAGAGGTGGTCCTGAGACTAATCATGTGACTTTCATGATTAGTCCAGTTGCCTGCATTTAAGCATTTGAGACTACCATGACTTCGACCACTGAGAACCTACACAGACAAACTGCAATGAAAGCCTTTCGGTAGATGGCTGCTTATCGCTGAGCCTGGTTGAGCCAGAGGTTTCTTCCTGTTAAAAGGGAGTTTTTCCTTCCCACTGTTGCCAAGTTTGCTGAAGTTGGGGTTTTCTCTGTATTACTGTAGTTTTTACCTTACAATATGAAGCACCTTGGGGTTGAATTGAATTGGATAGACTGAACTGAAACAGGATACAAACTCTGGTCTCTGAGTTCACAGCCACCACCAGCTATGCTAATGTCTTTTTCACCCAACCTGCATTTTCACAACTTTGGACTCACCCACTCATGGGACTGGTGACTTCATTAGCTCACGCCTTTTTGATCTTCTAATTGGACTCAAACTAGTTAACCCAAAGTATAAGCAGTTGCAGGAATGGCTGCTTTTCGTTGAGGTCGAGCATAAACAACAGCAGGCGCAGCATTGCACATTATCTGCATAGATAAGTTTTAAGTTAACTTGTCTGGGGCAGCATGTCTTCCCAGCTCTAATGTGTAATGCTGGAAGGTTTGATTATGAACACATTAAACACAGCACATTTTATCTACACACCTATATTTGCTACTTTTACAGTAACACACATTCCTGGAATCCTCTCACATGAACAATAAAAGGTGTTGTTATTATTATTTCAGTTCAGAATAACAAGTTTAAAATAAAAATCACAAAAGGGTTAGCGGGTTTGGCAGAGTTTCTCCCAAGATGGAGAACACATTGATATCTGAAGCAACTCAATAAAGCAGGTCTTCTTTAAACTCTAAGACTTCTTCAGTTTTTGTTGACCTGGACTATATTACATTATCTTGAAAGAATTATCAGGTTTCTGTATGTGTAAACTCTGTAATAGTGGATTTTTGGCAGCGCTGTTGCCCATGTGTTTCTAATAAGGCACTCAGTCCATGTGCATATATACACTTTCACTCAGAGCGGAAAATAAAAGACAATACTTTTGATGCCTTGAGAAAGTTGTGGAGCGTATCATCGTCTCGTTTTATTTGTATAACATGCATTTTATGGATCAGTTTGAGCCTTAAACACACTATGATTATCGGTTTCGTCTAACCTTTAACAAATCTGTCCGTCATTCTTCTTAACCGCTCGTCCAGGGTCACCGTGTGGCTGGAGCGAGAAACATGGTACAAGTATAATACAAGACCTGAAATTCCACTGATTGATCGTGTTGGTATTACAAGGCTGGATGGAAGCATGTTTTCCATCCAAAAGCTGCAGCAGAAATCAAGATTCGCCCAAACAAAGCCTTTCTGTGTTTAATTGTTCCAGTTTGTGTGAATTGTAGCCTCAGTTTCCTTTTCTTAGTCTGCAGGAGTGGCACTCAGTCTGGTCTTCTTCTGCAATAGTCCATCTCCGTCAGGGTTTGACGTGCTGTTCAATCAGAGATGCTCTTCTGCATACCTCGGTTATAATGAGTAAAGTTGCTGTTGCCTTCCTATCAGCTCAAAGCAGTCTCCTCTGACCTCTGGCACTGGATATTTCTTATTTTCAAACCAGCCCATCTGACGCTAACAACAAGCCACATTCGCTTTTCTTTCTCACTCTGATGCTTAATCAGAAATTCAGCAGGTCACCCTGAGCTTGTCCACATGGCCAAATACACTCAGGTGTTGTCACATGACTGACTGATTAGAAATGTGTGTTAAAGAGCAGCTGAACAGGTGTACCTAATAATGTGTGATTTGGATGTTGTTATTTTACCCGTTGACATCGACACCGTCAGCTGTTTCCAGGGTGATCACTGAGTCAACGTCCCACATCTTGACGAGCTCCCAGTTTCCAAAATCAACAATGTAATATGGACACTTTCCTAAACTTTGGCTTTTATTGAATGCCTGTGAAGACATCACGGCCTCCTGCAGGTTAACATGGCACGCTCCGAGGTGGAAAATTACAAGTCGGTACAAAGGCGCAAGGGACTAGGATGAAAACTACCACAAACAAAAGGAATTTCGGCTACAATAAAGACTGGAAAATATTTAATAACTGGGGAAAACTGGTGAAAGGAGATTCTTAAAGAGGCTTTATGCTTTTTATCGGTTATTTTTGAGCCTAACAAAAAAGCTGTGGCTCAAAAAAAGACACCAGTTGATGAAGTCATGCCCACTGAAAGCTGAATGATTGCTTGATGGAACAGTAACTGAGATAACACTGAGCAGTTTCAAAGGTTAACAGGTTAAAAATCTCCCACACAAACATACTCTTTGGCCCACATTTAGTTTGTTGTGATCTGGTCACTCCGACTGCTTGGCTGCTCTTATAATTTTAATTAAATCTCCAAAGGGTTATCTGCATAAGACATGAGCATTTACCTTATTAAACCATATTTAAACCAGTCCACTATTATATAAAAAAATGTGGGTAATTGTTACAGCAGTTAGTTACAGTGTGTAAGTGTGTTTTGTCCACAGGGGGCATGAGAGCGCTTCAAACCCAGTAACCACTGTATGAATCTGCACTGTAGCTTACTCCTCAGCAGTAAACCCACAAAGCCCACAAATTGTAGAGTTTACATGATCCGGGATGTCTGCGGCACTCTCCTGAAACAGTTTAATTTTTCAATAATAAGACTGAAAAATAATATGTGGTTAAAACGTATCTTCCAGGGGGGAAAAAGCAAAAAAATCTTACTTGAAAAGCAGAGTTGCTGCCAGCAGTCGTATCGAGAGAGCAGTAAAGATTGCACTGGGAAAAGCCTGTATTTGATTTTGATTGCAGCTAATTTAGTTAAACTGCATAATGTCCCATGTTTCAAATCCCCAGCCCTCAGATTGGAGTGATTTATTACCAGTGAAGATGAAGAAGTGAAATAAGTGTTGCTACATTCAGGAATTACTGACTGAGGAAACCCAGCGCAGAGCTTTAAATCAAACAGTAAACTCTTCTGTTTAATGTGTTTAAGGTTTAATGTGAAGACAAACAGACTAAAGAATATAATTAGTGTATATGGCTGGATTACAGTTTGGGAACACCTTTAAAGCCCCTGTTTGACCCTGACAGTTAGAAATGACCCACTTTTAAACATCCTGTTTTTTGAGGGGGGGATACTTCATCTCATATGTCAGCAACAGTAACCGAGACGGTTTCATTTCCTCATTAACTTCAGATGACAGTGCGGTGAAAGAATGGAGCAAGAAAACAAAACAAACTAGTTAATCCCAAATTAAATGATACAAATATGTGAAATATGAAGCCGCAGCCAGTGGCTGTTTGTCTTAGCTCGACATGCGGACAGCAACGGGTAGACAGCTCGACTAGTCCGAACAAAATCTGCCAGCAAGGACCTCTAAAACAAACACGTTTGATTAATCTGCACAAGGAAACAAAGTCTGTGCTGGTTTTATGTTGACCTCATTCTGACAGGACCGAGGAAAATTTCTGTATCGGGCTGAGAAGGTCGTTAAAAAGTTGCATATTTTTTTATTTTTTTGGTCTTTGAATGCATCCTTTTTTATTTTTTAGATACTGATGTTCACAAAAATGAAAAAAAACAAACAAACAAACAGCTGAGGTCTGAAAAATACAAGCAAGATGATCTGTAGCAATGATGTCTTAGTCAAGGTTATTATAGGTACACTTTTCTTCTAACGTAAATTAGGTGTTAAAATCCTTTAGATTTAAATGAAATAAAATTATAAGCTGGTCATAAAACCATCAGATTGAACAGTTAAACTAAATTATGAATTAGTTTGAGTCTGTTTAGCTTACAGGGTTGAAGGACCGGTGAGCTCGTGCCATGGCGAGGTGTCAGTTCACAGTTCAAAAGAATCGCTGCTCCCCCATTGGTCAGTGATCACCTAACGGGTCTTCATTCAAATTCTGCTGTCAGTCAAGGAAGTGTATTGAGGTAGTACATCACTGATGTTCTGGTTGAATTTAGTCTGAGAAGGCTTTGGCTCACTGAGGGTTTTTTTTAATGCTCTGAACTTCTTATATCCTGTCAGAAAGCAGCTATATTATAATAAAGATAAACTAAGCCTTTCTATGTGTCTTTTGTACACATGTAAACCGAGTTTGCGGTCAATGTGGCAAAGAAAAATACAGATTTTGTCTCAAAAGTCAAAGCTGTGTACCTTTATTTCCTTTCCTTGTCAGAATGTGCGATGTGTTATAGCTTCTGGTGCTGCTTTAGCATGCTGTTGAAAAATGCTGGACATCATTTTGTTGTGTGTTTTTCATGTAACCACAAAGAGATTTCTCAAAGTAAAAGTAGGGACTCTCTCTTTACCGTGTTTGTGTGGATGTAGCCCAAAAGACTCAAACTCAACTTAAAGCTTAACATTTTCAACCAACAAAACACCAGCACTTGCTAGCTTGTTACTTGTTAGCATACAGGATGGTAGCGAGGCTTTATGCCATAATGCTATGCTAGCTAAACAGCTGCAGATTTATTGAGGGTACAAATATCACTGGTAGTTGATTTGACCTTTTTATAGGACACGAGCATTGATAAGAAGCCAAAATGCAGGACTTTGAAGTCAGACATGATTGGATGATAGAGGTTGGTGTGACATGTTTTTGTTTGCTTATTTACTTTGTACTCTGATCCCCAGTAGAAAAGATAGCTGAGCTCACAAAAACAAGATCCGAGTTGTAATGAGCAGGATTTATCTCGTAATTTGACACAAATGTCAGACGTTCGGTGCCCCTGCGTGGGTTTGTGGAGAAATGTGAACCCCACAAAGGTCCGGCCTCAGATTCAAGATTTTCCCTCCAACTCTCAACGAACAATTAATGACTCCATAAATTGTGTTGTGGAGGTTTCCCACTGACCTCCAGGCCTCCCAGCTTCACGCACTGTGCTGCCTTGATGCTCCCCAGGGCCCACACTCACAGGGACAGTGGAGGGTCATTAAAAGCTGTGTGTAACCCATAAATCAGCTCATAGATGAAGTACCAAGGGAGCTGCATCCGGCTCCTCCTCACCGCCTCAGCTAGTGCAGCATTTTCCAAGCAGAACCGCTGGGTTTGCTTCCTGCCCTCTTTTTTTTTTTCCAGAGGAGGATCTAAAAGTAGCAACGACGCAGATGACTTGATCTTTTTTTGTTTTGTTTTTTCAATTATGCTTTTTTCCGGGAAATGTTTTCCAAGCATTCAGAGTTCAAACAAATGGCACTGGGAAGATTTTAATGACTTGATGTCACATGGAAAATGGACTTTTAGAAACCCACGCAAGCTCACTGTACAGCTTTCAGAACTCCCGACTACATAAACACACATTAATTTCAGAAAAGCCTGGGAAAAATATTTGCAGTCGTTTGAAAATTTGGCAAGAGAAGAAGTTTCACTTCAGTATTTCTATATCTTCTTTTCTTTTTAAGAAAGCAGTCCAGTGCTTGCTGTCAGAGGCATGTTTACATCAGCAAACGTGGACGCCGCAGTCAGTGGAGGCTTATTTATACACTACAGTGACAGGTAAAAGTCAAAAAAACACCTTAATAAGGTGTTTGTCCACCAAGCGCCACCAGAACAGCTTCGGTGCATCTGATTCGACGGGACACGTCTATGAGGTCACACACGAGGTCACACCATGATGTCACGTTGCCTTTAAAGACGTTGCCTAGCAGCAGCGGACAGGAGACCTGTAAAAATGAGACCGCCACTCATCTAAAAGACCTCAAACTCTGGTGCCCACAGTTGCCAAGATTTATGAGAAACAGAGAGAACAATACTGACAATGACTCAGTGCTCATTATACGTAGGCCGGGCTTAAATGTCCCTGCAGGGATCAATAAAGACATCCTCATCCAACTTCTCCTCATTTCCAAAATGTCAGATAAGGACACTTCACCAGGTTTACCAGGTGTCCTTATTTGTTCATTTCAATTTCATTTTATTCACAAATCAATAAAAATGCAGTTACGAATATAATTCTGCATAAAAATGGGCATTTGTTAACCAGGACTCCACAAAAATCTGTCTAAGAGTTGTTAATAAGGGCCCAGACATCAAATAACACGCATAAAACACAAATGTCTAAAGGTCTCTAAAACGAATCCTAAAATTACTGATGTACAGAACCTGCTGTAAATCTTCAAGGTGTTTTAAACATTACATTACATCACCAAAACCAGCCTGAACCGTTGAACCGCAGCAGAAATAGAGAATCATCAGATCAGGCGCCGTGTGAATTGCAGCCTCAGTTTCCTGTTCTAACTCTGCGGGAGTGGCAGCCGGTGTGATCTTCTGTTACTGTAGCCTGCTTTAAAGTTTGACGTGTGTGTTCAGAGGTGCTTTTCTGCATATCTTTGTGGTAACAAGTTGTTATTTGAGCTGCGGTTGCGGTTTCTAGCGGCCTATCTAAGTGCAGGCTGGCTATTCTCCTCTGGCCTCTTACATCAATAAAGCATTTTCACCCAGAGAACCTCTGTTCATTGCATATTTTCTCTTTCTTGGACCATTCTCTGTAAGCCATAGAGATGTTTGTGTTTGAAAATCCCAGCACCATGGGTTCACCATACCTAAATGCATCTGACTGGTTGTGTAAACGAGTAGTCGAACACCCTCAGTCGCACAGCGTGTTACTGAAGCTGTTGTCTTAAGATCCTTTTGACAAGCGTCTTTTCAAGCTCATCCCAAACCTGTGGACCTAAACTAGAGAAGCTTGTTGCATATCTGGCTTTTAAAGTATGTTTTTGTTGTGAAAATGTGTATTTTTTACCCCAATACCAAACATCTATCAACATAATTTACTGCCTAAGCTTAAAGGAAAACCAAACAGCTACAGAAATGGTAGAATCGACAAAGAAATCGACAGTTTACATTTTCAAACATAAAATAAAGCTGGAGAAAAGATTAAACGTGGTCAGTGATAATAAACTATTTTTGGAAGGTTCTAGGTTTGAATCCGTCGCCTTCTGCGTGGACTTCGTTGACCCTGTGCTGGTGTGGTTTCTCTCTGGGTGCTCGGGCTTCCTCCCACAGTGCAAATACATGCTGATTAGGTTAACTGGTGATTCTGAACTTGCTATATGGTCTGGTAATCATTTGTGTTCCCGTGGGGATGCATACCTGAACTCTTTGAGCCAGAGAGATTCACTCAGGTACTAGAAATTTTCCAGTCTTTATCTTACCTGTGTTTCCTTTTATTTGTGGTAGTTTCCAGTATAGTAAAAAAAAAATCTGTACATCTTGTGAGTTTGTGGTTACTTGATGCAAGTGTCCGTCTTACGGTGTTGACTTTTAATAAAACTCAAAATGTGGGACATTGTCTCAGCATGTGTGGACAGAATTGCTGTGCAGTCCTAAATGAGGTACACCACCTGTTCAGTGTAGCTGCAGACAGTCCTCCTCCTCCTCCATCTGTACAACTACCTCCAGATGCTAACATCTCTGACGTTTCTGGAGGGTTTTCGCTGCCGTTCCTGAGAATGCCCAGACTTGTTCACAGCACCAGTGTTTACACCTGCCTCCACATGACCGTGTCTCCCTGCACACTTCCTAATGCAAACCTTTGTAGGTTTTTTTTGTTCTCCGTCACTGTGGAAATCAGTGCTAAACCGTTCATCCGGTGAGTCAAAAAGTGAAACTAACGGGGGAACACCATGCACGAAATATAAACAAGAAGGGAAGTGGGAAGGCCTCACAATGAGATCGTGACTCAGAGGAAATCAGCCTTTCAGAATGATCAACAAAGAAACTTTTTCCCCCTCGTTTGAGGTTGTTTCAAACAGTTTATGGTGCGCTTTGTTTTTTAAATTTGGTTCGGTTTGGTGGTCAGAAACAGAGCTACTGTAACGTAATGCCGCAAACTAACAGAGATGCACTGAAAAAATACAAAGCGCATGTCATTAGCTTGATAATCTGGCCCATTTGAAAGCAGAGGTGAATATTAGACGTGGCAAACCTAACATCAATCGCATAGCTAAACAATTATATTTCAAATTAGATTAAAGAAGATAAGATACTGTCTGATAAGCTGCTTAGTCTAGCATTATCATAATTAACTGCCAGGTGTAAGCATTTCATGCACATCAAGAAGCAGCTGCGAGTCTTCAAATGTTATCCTCAGAGACAAGCTCGTGGGATTAATGGATTAGATGCAAATAAACAACCTGAAGAGATAAAAAGATGATAATTAACCATTAAAAACCCAGATTGGACATGCTATATGCTAAAATGCTATAAACGGCTAATGGACTTTATGATTTTAAACAGCCCGTGCTTTGGTCCAAACATGCAGCTATGTGTAAGTCCTACTTTTACCCAGCCTGATGTGATGCTACTACAGGTACTATAAAATAATGCTATCATGACTTCTGAGAAGTATATTTGCAGTGTGCACAAGTAGTGTACTGTGAATGAAGCAGGATTTACTTTGATATATTCAGGGAAACTCAGGTGTTTACAAGGTTACAAAGACGGCTCACTTCTGTCATGGTAACCTGTGTTGCTCAGGAACAGGTTATGTTTGAGAAAAGAGATCCAACCACTGCGTCACAAATCTGGTAGAATCCCTCGGACCATGACACACGGGCTCTCTGAAGGTAGGTGATCTCTTTCCCTGATGAGCATCAATAAAAATATTGATGGAACAGTTTTAATCATTAATATTTCCTTTTCTGTTGGCTGCGAGAACTTATTTTAACCTCTTTTTTTTTTTTATTGAAAGCAGAAATAAACAGGAAAGGGTCCAGGAAAGACTTTGCAACCTCCCAGGGTCATCCAGGTGAGCTACAGCAGCACTGAGGTTTGCTGCTCTCTAGATATGATCCTAAAACAGAGTACTAATGCCTTTTCTTTAAAATATCCAAGAAGGCTAAACCTTGTTATTGGAAGAGTAAGGTAAAAAAAAAAATGTCTTATGGACATCTAAGCAACATGTTAATTTAATTGAGGACAAAATTAATTACAGTCGGATCCTGTTGTGTCTGTGATACTGACATGTCTGTTACAAACACAACACAGTTGCCATCTTTTGTTGGCTTCAATTTTTGGCTTCAAATCGGCTAAACTTTGTTAATACTAAGAAAAACACTTGAAGGACACACACACTCATACACTTTTCCTCTCGCCCTCACACAGCGCTGATTTGTCTGCAGCTGCTGTGTTGCTTTGAGCCTGTAGCGAGTGCGTAACCTCTTCATATTTTCCTTGTCTAATAGCTTTATCCATCCATTTTCTTCTGCTTATCCAATCTGGGTCAACGAATGTATTGTAGCTGTCATAAGGCAAAGGGGTGGGGTATGTCTTGAGTGGACCACCGATCTACATCTTTGGGAGGGAGCTGGGATGCCTGTTGAGAATCTGTAAACGCCACACAGAAAAGCCCCAGACAGGATTCAACACAGGATCCTTCTTGCTGTGAGGTGACAGTACAAACCACTGCACCATTACGTCAACCCTAACAACAAAATCAGCTGCTCTGCCATCGACAGACCTGCCTATGTTTCTGATTGGTCAGACACTGCCAGTGCTACACCTTTATCATGAACCTGAAACCCCGGGTTGACTTCTGTTGTATAATTTCTGACGTTAGGCCAAGTGAAACCCTAGTCTTTGGTTTAGTGGTAGCTATGGCTCTGTTTACAAACACTGCTGTCAGAATATATATTTATTTTTTGGCTTTGAGTCCTCTAATGAAGTACAGCCCTCTTTAATATGTCTCTCTGTTTATGTTTGGATGGAATATCTGAGTGTCTTCTCCTGCTTTCCTCTCAAAATACTTTATATATACTGTCATCTGACACTCAAAGCATTTTCCCTCATTAGTACTCCTTGGCTGCTGGGATTTTTCCCTCTGTGGCAACGTCACTGGAAATGTTGACACAACACAAGACTTCTCCTGAAAAAACTCTTCAACTTAAGGATCCAGGATTCCGGTCTGGCCTCCCTCACCCCACATCCTACTCGGCGAAGCCGCTGAGATGTCGTCACGGCCCCGGCTCGGTGTCGTGCGCCAGTTTGCAGGTTTGTTTCTGCAGCTGAATGGAAAGTCTGCCAGCGATTCACTGGCAGGGACTCAATAAAGGGCAACAACATCCGAGAGAAGAAGAAGAAAGATGTTGGCCGCACTTTAAAGACTGGCTTAAAAAACATTTGATGTTTTTCTCCTCTGGACTCATATGTGTCCAAGGGAACAGTGAAAAAGGCGAATTTATTTTTCCTAAGGGCTCTTTTTGCAGTTCTGTGGAGCCTGAAGAGGCCACAAATACAGCGCTTACCTCAGCTATATATTTTCCAAGGAGGGCTGTGTTTAACGCTGGCTAACGTGATTTCTTTGTCACCATGGATTAGAGCAGAGTGAACAATCTCTGTGACATCTTTCCACCGTCAACTCCACATGCTGTACAATGCTTAAAGTCAGCGTAAATGGTGGCTTTTACTTGAGGTATTCCCAGCTTTAACCAAGACGGTTTGCACAAACATTTAAATAGGTAGAGACATCAGTTTCTGACCACAGTGCTCGATTACTCTGAGCTGTCTAGCTTTGAGACGCCTATCATGCAATCACTGCGCAGCTCAGCACACCATGATGGATGACATAGGTATACTGAGAAAAGTTCAACTAACATAAACTTAATTTTTAATGGTGAATATTTCTCCACAGAAGTCAAAAAAAACACATGTAGACTGCTTGGGCAAATTACCGTCGGCCTTCAGATATTCTCAAGAGGATAAAGAAACCGCATTGTTGCTCCTGCATCTGAGGTTCAACTAATCAACCAAGGTTCAACACCCTTAGAGTTAGGGTAAAGCGCTCAGTCATTCAAAGGCTACACTTCCACACTGAAGGAGAGCCAGTTGTGGTGGCTCGGCTATTTGATGCATCCTGGGCGAGATGTTGTGGCGATGTTCTACTGGAACGAGTCCCCGGGATAGACCCAGGACACACTGGAGAGGTTATATCTCTTGGCAGGGAACGCCTGGGTGTTTCCTCGGATAAACTGGAGGAAGTGGCTGGGGAGAGAGAGAGGTTTTGGCTTCTCTGTTTTTCATGCTGCCCCCGCAACATGGCCCCGGATACGCAGAAGAAAATGGATGGATGATAAATATTTTTGGATCTGTGAATGAGACTTTTGGGAGAGTTCAATTAGAAATTGCCAAGAGATGTCTGCAAAAGCAAGACAATCCCAGGGTTAATTTCTGTTTCTGTGAGACAAATTACCTATTCCACACAGGACCAATCAGAATATTAGCCAAGGAGAACTAATTCTAACTTGATTTAATTATAAAAGATGAACACAGCCACCACGCCATCCACCTCTGGTTCCTGTTACGAAGCCTGGAGCTGAGCGGTTTTTCCATTTTGGCATTTTGAAAACCAGACGAGTGAGGGATGGATACTCATGTCCACCTTTTATATACAGGCTGTATATTGTGTTATTGTCCCTTGTAAGAAACCTAAAGTAGCTTGGTAACACTTGCAGTCTCTGACTTATTGTGTAAATTCCCAGCATTTGTAATTCTTCTGCATTCGTGGTGCCATTTTTATTACAAAAAATTCCTGATGATGCTAAAGATGTAGGTTAGTGAGTGGAAAAAAAGGAATAACAATTGGTGGTTTGAAAGGAAAGCAGAAACAAATTATGCTCCAAGTATCTGTTTGAGTAATGAGTACCTTTTGGGTTGTTTTTTTTTTTTTTTAAAGGGGCGGAGGGGGTTTGCTAATTATATCATAAGAAAGAAAGTGATGGGTAGTTTTGGAACATTTTAAAAGGAAGGACACATGCCATCTTTTTAGTGTTGGGACTTGAGTAAAGGAGAAAAATGTACCTTATTTTTATGATGTGTCCTCCAGCTGTTGGCAGCTGTGTGCCAAAGCCTACGATTTCCAGATGTGGCCCTCTGAAAGTCTTTGGTATTACTATCGAACAGTCCACAGGCTCTAAAATTAAAGTTAATGAATTTTACTGATTTTTATCCTCATGTACTCTCAGTATCAAAGTTGCTAAACAGATTGCTTCATGTCAGGTCTGGGGTGAATTATAGCCTCATATAGTGCTGTGAGTAACAGGAAAAAATACAAATCATGGCATGTAATAACAAAATAAAACTTCCTTCCTGCCAGAGGTTTTTTTCTATTAAAAGGGAGTTTTTCCTTCCCACTGTCGCCAAAGTCATTGATCACACAGGGTCATCTGATTGTGGGGGTCTCTCTGTATTATTGTTGGTCTTCAACTTCAACTTTAATATGAGGCGCCTTGAGGCAACTGTTGTTGTGATTTAGTGCTACATAAATACAGTTAAATTCTTCTAAACACCAAAAGGCAGCACAAGCTGTGGATGTAAAATAATCCATATTGATTAGATAATAGATCCGTTTGCTTACAGATATCATTTTCTTATCCTTACATGTCTTACTCCCTTTATTCTATTGCACAATACTTTGTCACTTTCTAGAATCGCCTGCACTGATAGTTAAGTTATTTATTCACCAGGATATAGTTATGTATATTACTTCGTTAGAGTTATCCGATACTATGTCCTGCACTATCCTACTGTATATTACTGTACACTACTATTCTTATTGTATATATTGTATATCGTATATATTGTATATCGTATATCTTATTCATCTGTTCCTCTGTCTCTCCTGCTGCTTTGAGCATGTACATGACAAAATAATTTCCCTCGGGATAAATAAAGTTGTTCTTATTCTTATTCTTACATTTAGTAAGTCGTTTCCACAATTTTATTTTGCTTTCCTGATTTATAAATAGCTCTTTAGATTGCATTACATTTATTATTTTTCATATACTTTTATGGTATTTTATTTAGATTTTTAGTTATTAAGAAGCTTTCTTTAATATAATTTTTATTACTGAGAATTTATTTTTTGTATTATTATTTGTATTTTTTGTTATAAGTTGTGTTTAATCTGTTTGGCCGCTATGTCACAGGAATTTCCTCACTTTTCAGATAAAATATATCTTATCTTTGCTGTGTCGAGCTACATCCTGGACAGGTCATTCGATTATCGCACAGCTAAAACAGGGAGGAGGGAGAACCGGTTATGCTCACATCCATGCTTATGGCCATTTAACCAAACAGAACAGCTGAAATGAGTATATCAGAGGGACCGGAAGGGACAGTCGATATAATGGACAAATAACACACAAAGGACATGGAAGGAGTATATGCAGAGGTTGATCGAGGAGGAAGATGATCTGCTGAAGATGATCCAAAAGGAGCAGCTGAAAGCAGAAGAAGAGGAAGACCATGATAGTGATTCTCAAACTGTGTGTGCTGGTGTGCAGACAGAGGACAACCTCCAGAGTTTAAAAGTGAAGCCAACACTGAAGTGACAAAAACTGCAAAACTGAAAAAAAAGATTGAATTTCCATAGAGTCTAATGTTAAAAGTGCAACATCATAGCATTAAAAAGCATGTTTACAGCCTAATAAAAACACTTCCGCCTCCATGGAAAGTTTTCCCTTTCAAAACAACTCTGAGTTGCTAATCGACTTATGGGTGTGCCTTGCTGTTTGACAGGTCTCCTGACTCACTGGCAAGTGAGCTGATCAGCCTCATTCACTGGATTGCTGCTGGAGCCTTTTGGAGCGTGTTAACGGATTATCTCACTGGTATTACGGCTCACTATGGGGAGCAGACCATCCTGGGAAATTTTACTTTTGGTGAGAGAAGTTCTGGGATTTTCTTTTTTTCAGTCTAAAACTTGGCAACTTATTAACAGATATGTGTGTGCCTGTGGGTTACACCTGTACAGTTTATGAATGGAGCTGGCAAATCTTAGCTGATGTTTAAGAGCTCCACACTTTATTCCATATGAGGTCAAATCTACCTCCAAAAAAACAACATGCCGATGCTGAAGCTTCAAAATGCAAGTTCAAAACTGGTGGTTAATGTCACCATGGCTGTTTTTGAATACCCTCTCTTAAGGTTTTAAAGTCATATGATGGCTACATGACCACTAACCATGTCATTGTTTAGACCCTCTGAAACCTTGTTTCTTCCACTGAAAAGAAAAATTCATCCACATCTCAACATTTTGAATTTATACATTTTAAATTTTAAGACAGTAATTCAAAGTTTCGAGTTACCTCTGCCAATCAGGAAGCTCTGTGAAGATACATCATTTCCTTGTTACCTGGAAGATGCTGAAAGGAGTGTCCTTTCAGCTGTCCAACAATTCGAGATGAAGACATTGATCCACACGTTTATGCTGTTATGATTTGTTAGAAGGTATTCAAAGCTGAGGAACCTGGCACCAAGTTGTTCATGTTTGCTATGCATTGGTAGCTCACCAAGGATGATTCTTCTATAACTCTGTCTTCAAAGTAAAAGTTGCACATTTTGAAGAACACTGGTTACTGCACTGAGACACAACTTTTAGTTCAGAGTTGAACACGCTCCGTTTGGCTGGTATTTGGCGAGTGTTTACAGAAAAGTCGACGTCTTCCATGCAAACTACAGGCAAACGCAGCAATCCGCTTGCAACCACCAGATTTTCCAATAACCACTTTTCCCCAGCAACTGGTTATTATGCATAACAATTAATCGTGTTCACATTTCAGCTTCCAATGAAATGTTCACTGCATAATCTACTGTAAGCTTTAAGCTCTCATTGTTTGTATTGTCACTGCTGCAGTCCAACATCGTCTCTTATTTAAATAAGCAGGAAGGCGATAAAATTACCAAGCCAAATCTCTCTGGACAGACACATTACAAACAATTTTTAAAATATGTCAGATGTGATCAAAACTTTGAGAAGCCCGACTCCGTGGGGAGCGGGACCATTGTAACCTGGAACCGAAGCCTTCTTGCTGAACTGTCAGACGTGAATGGCGCTTTGAGACAGTGCTGAGAGCTGAGAGAGTACTCAGTGCTGTACCTTTCAACACAAAGAGACAGCTCTTATGTGGGGAAGTCTGTTATTGTATGGCTCAGGAAGCCAGGAGTGCCTCCCTGACATTGAATTCATCTGGCTGAGCTGATTGCTTACACACAGTAATGAAAGCTGACACACACGGTTGCCATTCACCCACTGACAACACGCGCATTGTACGGGTCGAGAGCTTACATCACTTTTTCTTTTCTTTTTCTTTGTTCTGTCGGCTGTGCTCTGGTTAAAAGCCATAAATAACAGGACTGTTTCTGCGCAGGTAGTAAAATGTGGTGAATGTTTAATTTGTTTATCAGACAACACCGCGGTGAGCCATCATAGCGGAAAGACGTTTCTCCTCCGGGTGACTGTTAAATATCTCTTAGGAAGGAGGATTTCCAGCCACCAGAGAGAGGCCGTCTTGTTAGTAGCGTGGAACGCCATGGATGTTAAGTCGTGCGGTCCTGTTAGTCCAAAAAAGTGTGTGTACGTGTGCATGTACACATGTGTGTGTCCAAAGTCTGGTTGGGTAGGGAAGGGGTGGAGTCCTGGTGTTGCCGTAGCAACAGCCTCAGTTATGTAATATCATATGATGTGTTGTAAACAAAGCTTCCAGCAATGTGCACACCCCACCTTTTAGTAGTGCTGTGGAGGATACAAACCAGTGAGTTACATTTAAAACCACTCTGCTGTGCCCAAGGATCCTGCATGGACACAAATTAGTCTGAGAACAGGTGACATTACAGCCTCAAAATTTGCCTTTTGCAACCATGCATGGCACCTCTAATTGAAAAATCCTGAAATGTAAATGGAATTATTTGCACTCTGCGTCCTGACTCTGTAATGGTGCTCAAGTGGAAAACCTGTCCGGGGTGATATGTGTGTGACGCACAGCTTGTCTCCACAGGACAGCCAGGGTGCCAAAACCATTGTACTGTAGTTGTATAGGGTGTTTATGTGGAAATGGGAAGTGTACTGAGATATGAAGGGGGGGGATGAAAGGACAGCAACCTATAAATACTTCAGCGACATAAATCTTTATCCAAATGCCTCTGTGTGCCAAGAGAAATAGGACACTCAGGCATTCCCTTATGAATACGCGCTTTCTTTGGAAGGTCGCATTCAGTAAATATCTATTTTTGATACGAAGAGAAACAAAGAAAAACATCTCAAGAAACCCCATGAACGTGGGTTACAGAAGGACGCACACAGCAGTGCCTTCCCTTTACATAAGAGCCTATTGTTCAGGAGGACAGTTGTGGGCAGCTCTGCTTTTATTTATTTATTTTCTAGCCACTCCAGGATATTAATAGCCCTGCCGCCATTCACTAACACTGATACAGGAGCAATTGAAGCAGTCTTATTCTTTTAATATAAAGTGTAATCATCCTGCTAGCCTGTCAGAGGTTGATCTGACTTGGCAGAGTTTGGGAATGTCAGGGAACTCAAGCTACTTTGGGCTGCTGCCTCATTCACAAGGGGTCAGCACAGCAGTTGGCTCAGCATGTTTCATTTGGCAGGATTTTATGCTGCCAAATGAAACCCCACAGCGAATACGGGCAAAAATAAATAAATTAATTTAAAAAAAAAACTGTATTCGATAATTATACTCAGAGAGATGGGAATGAGACAGAAAGGGAGCCTGCTTGAGTCTTAGATCCTTCCTGAGTTGATTTGCATTATCTTTAAGGTATGTAGGGTCAAGTTTTCAAACTCTGTTTCCTTCTGACCTTCGATTTGGATAAGGAAGCACTATTCCTTGCTGACTCTGAATGTCAGCAAGGAACTGACATTCAGAGTGAGTTTCTTGTTTACACCATGATTCAAAGATTTCTACAGCCAAATAGGGTTGTTAAAAAAATCAATACTCAGTAACTTTTAGTATTGATTAGTGTCTATCAGATACTCATTTACAGCATTATCGATACCAACACTGCTGGCTATGCTTCCTCCAGCAGAAGCACGACTTCCCTGGCCACACCACTCGCTAGCAGCTGAAAGTAACATTCACAACACTAAACAACACTTTATGAGAAATTTTGTAAAGTTCCTCTTTCAGCATCACTGAAGTATTTGTTTTCATAAAGGTGAGGCTGGCTGGCACACATGTTACTGTCAGCCATTTAACTGTTAGCACATATCCAATAACCACATTAGCCATCTGTTAAGTTGTCAGTAAGGTGGCAGCTAGTGATGTAGGAGTAAAACAGCCGGTAACAGCCCTGCCTTTTTGTACCATTGTTAAATTAGGAAAGCATGTTTCTGCTAATTAAACATTTTTTGGCAACCCAAGAATCAAAATGTCAGTTTGGTATTTAAACATGTCAATTTAAAAATTAAAAATTATTTCCAAATTCCAAGTTATGTATCTTAAGAATTAGACTAAAAGCCATTACACACTGAATGTGTCGTCGAAAAGCAACACAAAATTCAGAAATTTCCAGATCAGATCTTTCTGTCGGATGTAAACATAAACCAAATGCAACTCAAAAAAAACCCCCACTGTGATAAAAAATGAAGTCAACATCAGACCACGATGAGCTCATCCTGATTTTTTTAAACAGGAAAAGCAAGAAACTGAGAATCTGGGTCCAATTCACAGGAGAAGGCCATTACTCATAAGTAGGTGCAAATTTGGAGTTACTTAGTCAGGAAGTTAAAATATTGAGATAAGACTTAGTTAAACCTGTTTTGCTTTATTTAAACTGCGTATTCAAGCTTCCATAATAGGTGTTATTTTACCACGATAACACAATTATTACCCTATTTGACTTGCAATGACAGTTACACAGCATTACCTGTTTATTTTCTTAAAATCGTATTTAACATATTTGTCACATATAATTTACACAATCCTGTATTTTGTTCACCATATAAGGCAACATATGAAAACTTCTGTCATTGTTTGTGTTATTCTAGATTTTATAGAAGACTAGAACAATGCAGACAATGTGTGGCATCACACATGGTATTGAGTATTTTCTTGGGTTATGCTATCAAGTTTGAAATGCTACTATAATGACAACCCTAGAGCCAAATATAATGTCACACAGCCCCGAGACGTCTTTTGGACATCTCTGTAGTTTAACTAACCCGTGTGTGATCGGGTTAGATGGATAATTGATGCAGTTTTCACCCAAAGGAAGCATGTTTAACATGAAAAGAATCAGTCCCAACACAGAACCCTGTGGATGCCCATGATTAACTTTTGTTTAATTGTATATAAATTGGAATCTATTAGCTAAACAAAAAGAATAGGAAACAAACAAAGCTGCCCATGTCATCATTTGCACATGCCTCAGTTTCTATCTGTCTAGAAAATCTCAAACACAAATCTTGGCGTTTTCAAACAAAAACAGGGTCAGCGGCGCTCACAAGCTTGCTTACAGTCCTGTAAAAACCCTTTTCCTCATGAGTGTAGGGCCTTTTTAAAGTGAATGAACCAAACAAGTCAATTCACACCTAATCGGATAGAACCTACGCTACAAGTAGATTTGCATGATGAATTTTAAACTTTCGTGACAATACCTTGTAATTGTGAAACTGTGCCCCCTCAGAAAAACTGACTAAGAAACCCAAGGGGGGGTGGGACTTAGACAAACAGGCAATAAGAAGCAGTTTTTCACTATAGCCAGTGCAAACCTCTGTCGGCACGATCAACTGTCTTTACAAGCAGATTACATACAGTTCAATATACTTAATCCAGCAGTCACAATTCATTCAGGTTTTTATTTGTTTAATAGGTCTGCAACAGCGATTTCTGCCTTCACCCGTTGTGATACTATAAATCTAAACAACCTTCCAGGCTAATAACACATTTCTGCTGATCTTTAGAGACACACGTGGATCGGCTCTAGCTACAACCACAAAATTATTATTTTTTTATTGGATCCCTGCTTGCATTGACTTTGGCTAACACGGAGGCATCTGAGGGCTCAGTTCATAAACAGTTGTTCTACTCTTGGCGTTGGGTTAGCTCAAACCAAACAAGCTATCTTCTCAGGAAAAATGTGGTTATGTAAACACACACACACACGATACCCTCCTCGCTATATTCATCTTGAGCTGAAAACCCCAAAACATTTCAGTTTTAATGAGAGTGTACAGACAGCAGTCTCATAGAGAAGAATGAGAATCCTTTGCAACAGCAGCCGCTGCCATTTTAGCTGATGTTAATTGACAAAAAGCCTTGTTGTATTCAAGAGAGAGGAACCGAATCACCTTCACGACAGCCCTCGTTCATTCACAGAAGATGAACCGCACAGAATCACTGCAGCAATTTTCAGATCTGACTGTGAAAAGACAACAATTTGTTCCTCTCCTTGCAGAAAAAAAAAAGTTCCACTATTCAAATGTGCCATTTTAAGTTGTTACAGTTGAAACAGGTGAGTCATAAAGCTGAACTGAGCCAGGAGTCCTACTCTGCAGACTGCAGGAAGCCTGTGATATGGTGGTGGGCGGCTGTCACAAAATAACTTATTAATGGGTAGATTTGCCTCACTGCAGCAAAGTTTCTTCGAGTGGTGGTGTGTTTCTCCGAGACTTTTTGCAGCATATGCAGCTACTGACATATCGAACATTGAGTTCAAGATGCATTTTATCTCATTGTCATCTTATTTTTTTTAATACACTGTTGCATTAGGATGGAAATTATACCAGGAGGCTACTGATTACCGGGTGAAATCATTCATTTTATTTATGCATTTATCTGAGAGCTATTTTGGTGCATGGGGTAAAAAAAATAAAAATAGCATGACCTTTTGCATTCAGTGATGTATCATTGCTGGGCTGGACCAACTCACACTCACCGTGACTGTGGAGCCAGGAATACAGACATGGGATAAAAATAACAGCACCAGTACACCCAGGCAACTGCTGCAGAGCGTTCTGCTGCGGATCACGTTAAAACACCCACAGTCTAAATAAATAATAATAAAATATATCATTAGAGTCGTTTTAACGGTTTGTGTTGTTCCACAGACCTCTGTGTGTGCCTGAGTGGGCTGTGAGAACATGTAGCATTATTGTTTCATGCTTATTAAAGGAAACTGAGCAAGAAGTAAAATTTCCCTCCATGCTTGCAGGTTTCTCATCACCTAAATGGCTCGCAGAGATGAAGCTGCAGTGGAAAATGTGAGTTAAAAGCTGTGTGTAAAAGAGAGTGTGGAATCACAAAGGTCATGTAAGACATAGCACATTTGACACTGTAGAGAGAGATTTGTACGCTTTGTATTTCTGTTAAACAAACACAAAGACAGTAGTTTAACTTACAGTTCCTGTCAGGTTCAGTCTCATTAGGTCACATTAGCTGTTATTGTTCATTAACTGCATTTAGTGAGGAATTTAACTCAAAAATCAACAAAAAATATTTATGGTAAGAATATTTTTTTCATCTTCTTTTTAATAATGCAGTTTATTGCCAATGTATATGAATTTGTTTAAAAAAAGAGAGATATTTCTTAACTCTCTTGGTTGCCTTCATTAGCTGGTGGACTGATTTCTATGCGACGGACATGGGTTGAATTTTATGCAAGGAATGTGATGCCTAGTGAACAATTCCAAGTGAGGTCCAACGAGCTCATGTTGAGGACGAGAAAATAAAAAACAATATGTATTTGGATAGTTCTTCCCCCGTGATAAGTTTAGCATGCTAGGGTTAAACAAGAGTTCAGCTTTAGAAGGAAATGGGTGGCCAAAAACACAGGATGTTGATGTGGTGATGGGGTGTGCGCATTGACAACAGGCTGGCAGAACTGGAAGATACAAACAGCCTTTATACAACAGGTGGGTGAGCAGGCGCTATCTCCTGAGGAAGCTGAGATGTTTAAAAAATATGCTACAAAATGCTGGAGATTTTCTGTCAGGCAGGTGGGGAAAAGTTTTGAAATATTTTAATTTGTTATAGTTTTTTAAATTTTAATGTACGTTTCCAGTACCGTGCAAAAGTCTGATTTCTTTGTGTTATATTAGGCAGTAGCTTCATTTTACAGCACGACAGTGAGCCCAAACACAGTGCCAGTAGAGTAAAAGCATACCTGGATAGAAAAACATACAACCAAACACTATCAGTCGTGGATTGGCCAGCCCGCACCTCACCAGTACTGAAGCACTGTGGAGTCATTTTGACAGAAAACAGAACAAAAGGCATCCAAGATTCAGAGAAGAGCTTTGAATTAGCTTCAAGAAGCCTGGAGCACTGTTCCTGAAGACTACTTAAAGAAATGACAAGGAAGCTTAACTAAGAGCGTTCAGGCTGTGTTGGAGAGTGAAGGAGGTCATACCAAATATGGACTTTCAAGCTCATTAGGATTATACAAACTCTGTTTTTGCCTTTTATAGTAAATTTCCATTGATGTTTGTGCATTAAATTAAATAGCTAAACCTAGTTCTCATTTTCCTGGTGAAAATACAGTACTGTACATATACTGCTTAAGCCCTGTTCACATATACATCGATAATTTGGTAAATATTATTTGGTGACCAAAAATTATTCTTCTTAAAACTCCTTCCAGGGTGAAGATTGTTAGAAACTTGATTTTTTTCAACAGGCATGAGGAAAAATGAAAGTGTGCACCTTTTTTGATTTATTATTATTTTGTTGTAATGTGTGTCAGTATTATTTGTGGGCTTCTGATTGACCAACACTTCTATACAGTTAGGGTTATATTGCCACCTGTTGCTTTGGCATGTTCTTTACTGTGCTCAACATCATTTTTGAGTGTTTAATGTAATTAGCAATTAAACAAAAAAGGCAGAAAATCTGTTTAAAAAAACACATGTATGCATTATTTAAGCTATATGGTGTAATGGTTAACATATTCGGCTAACTTGCAAAAATTCCCAGTTTAAGACTGAGAGATATAAACTCTCCTGGTTTACTCCTAATGCTTGTCTTAAAGCCTGGACAAATGGGAGGACTGTGTCAGGAGGGGCTTCCTGTGTAAAATCAGATATGTGAATCCATCAGCTATGGTGACCCCTTGCTAATAAAGTACCTTTGCTTTGTTAAATTGAATTTTTAACTCCTGTAACAAAGGAATTTCTGACTTTGATATAGCTAAGCCATCCAGCCTAAATATTATCTACTCAATTAGTGGTGAAACGCCTTCACGAAATGTAAAGAAGTCCAGTGCTTTCCAAGCTTCTTATTAGAGAGAACTACAGTCTACATCAGCAAGTGTTTAATGGAGGGAGCGTTTAGTTTTCAGGATCAAATCCAACCTTGTTTTTCTTTAAGCTAATGTTAGCTAATGCTAGCCCACCTGTTAGCTTTCCTGCTGACGAACTGCCGGCTAGCTTAAATAGCTAAATACAGTTTTGAGAGGATAATGTTGGGTAATTAATCCAAAAGAATTACTTTATGAACTATAATCTGAAACTTTAGTGTCTGAACTGAATATATATCGTGTCTGTAGTACGCATGTTATCGAGACTTTCTAGAGGGAACGCATCAATCCAAAAAAGAAAAGCGGTGTCACAAATTGTGATACGTAGACATTGCTGCATTAATTGGTATGTTACGCTTGAAAACCCACAAGCGATCACATAAAAACAACAAACAATCAATTAAACTCTGAATATTGAACAGATGAAAACCTCCCAGCAGAGATGAATTGTTTATCAAACTTTTCCCTGTCAGCTCAGGAGAACTGGTGGGTGCTTTTTTTAGGTTACTGTGGAGGAAATCATAAGCCACATATAACAAGCAGTGTTGCCAACTCCTTAGTAAGGAAAATCGCTATTGGCTGTCCTAAAAGTCGCTAGAAGTCGCCAAATGACGTCATCGCCTAATTTGCATAATTTGTCATGCTAATGTAATTGTAACCTACGTTGTTGGAGAGAGAAATAACGTTGTGGAAGAGACATAAAGTGAGTAAAAAACGTCCTAAATGCAGTTAGAATTTATTTAGAACTACAAATTAAATTTATTTTAGCAATTATTGTTTTTTAATGTCACAATTCCAACCCTGCTCCTTTATCCAGGCCTGGACTGGCAAAAGTGACCCGAAATTGGCACTCTGGTGGAGTTACTTTGTGTGTGAGAGTGTGTGTTTATAAGTAGTTTTAAACCTTGTGATCCACAAAACAGCCTAACAGTAAAAGAAGAACTCATGCGCGATTCATTTGCAGTTTGGACGCACAGGTGTGAACGTCTCCTGCCCTGATAGCAGCTGGGGGAGGACTATCCTCCACCCGTGAGCGCTTTGGCACGGGTGAGGCGCCCACGGCAGCACCGCTGCTTGTTGAGAGTGAGAGCGATACGCGTTTTCACGTCAAAAAGTCGTCATAAATAAGTCTCCAATAATACCAGAAAAAGTCGCCAGATTTGTCGCTAGTCGCTTTTTAGAAAAAGAGTCGCTAAGGGGGTCTGAAAACTCGCTAAATATAGCGACAAAGTCGCTAAGTTGGCAACACTGATAACAAGGGCCAGTAAGACTCTTACTGGCCCCTTCGATGCTACAGCTACAGACTTAGAGTACATATCTGGAGAGACATGTTCATATTTCAAACAGACATATGAACACTAACTGAAGGAAAGACACACCTGCAACCACTGATTCAAATCACATTTAACATTTTACTCACTCAAGTGCAGCAGCAGCACGCTTCCTGTTTTTACACAATGTTGTTTTAATTTTTGTACAGCAATGTCATTGTATTTGTGCTGCAGAAAAGGGACCTTTAATGAAACCCTTTAATAGTTTTATAATAACAATATGAAATCAAAATCAGTCCTAAAAATAGATTTCTGCCCTGGAGTATTAGTATAGGACTGTTTTCTTTATTATTTGTATTCGTCAGGAGATCAAGCACAAAAACTAACACTGAATACAAAATACAGATACATAAATATGTAAATATATAATATTTTTTAGATGTTTTACATTATCGACACAAATAATTGAGACCCATCCGCAAAATAAATAAGAAAGACGCATACTAATAAATAAATAAATAAATAAATTTAAATTTAAAGTATCTGTAACTGATAAAAAAAAATGTACAGAGCATGGAATAACAAATAAAGCTTGCAGTAAACGAGTCACTATATATTTTAATTATATGTAGGAAAAGATTTTCCAGATTTTCCATCTTTTGGAGGCTTGTGGCTGAACAGGCTGAAACCCGATCTCCCACAGTTTCAAATCTGATTTAGGTTTCAGATGGAGATTCCCAGCCTGGGAATTAAACCCATATGAGGTAACAAAATCACTTAGTTTGTAACTGGGAATAAAGGCACCTGAATATCCACACTTTCACTGGTGTTTGTGGCTTTATATGTTAGTGGAGGAAGAAATCCCATAAAATAGGCCTTCTCGGTGAGTCATTTTGAACTGTATGCATTTCAGAGGCTGTTCGGCACCCGTGCATGCCACGGTTTATCCCTCTCCTTTGTTTACCGCCACGGACAGCGGTCCTGGTGCACGAAGTCCTCCCCCAACCCCCGTTCACGTCCGTGCAGCTGGATTCGTGCACGGGGAAGCCCGGCCGGTAGTGGCGGAGGGGCACAACGTGACCTGACAACAAGGAACCTCCGGGAAAACCGTCAGTCCTGAGCTATGTGCAGAGGAGAGGCTGAGTGGGGGTCCGGCAGGGGGGTTTGCAACAAGCGACGCGGAATGCGGCGCCTCACCTGCAGACGTGGAGGGAGCGAGCACAGGGAGGAAGAGGAGGAGGTGCGGCTCACTGAAGGGGCATCGACGAGGAGGCGTCGGGGCCTGCGCTAACGTGGCGGCCGTCGGGAGTCCCCCGCTGGCCTGGGAGGACACCCCTCGTGGCTGGGAGGCGGAGACGGGACCCCCGCTGACGTCAGTAGGCCTGTCTGTTTCCTGCAATAGAAAGTGAGAGAGAAGGTGAAGGGAGAAAAAACAGCGGATCCCCTTCTTACTCTAAAAGGTGTGCTGCGGCCCTGACACGAGTCAAACCCGCACCTGTGAGTATCACCGCGTCCCGCGCGCTCTCTTTGCTCCCCCGCGCGCGTTTGCGGCTGCTAAAGGTCGAGCGCGGCTGCTGCAGCCGGAGACAGTCCGACATGCTTTTATAGCTGTGTTGTGTGTTGCCCGGTTTTAGCCCGTCGCTAACTTTGAGTGGGGGGAGAAGGAGGGGGAGGAGGAGGAAGGGGGGTCTGTTACTGAGAGAGGAGAGGTGTGAGTCTGTTTGTGCATTTATTTTATTATTTGTTTTTTGCGCAGTGTTGTTTTTGGACCCTGCAGCACAGAAAAAAAGAAAAAAAAAACTTGCGCTTGCCGGGGTCGCCTCTCTGCGCAGTGCCCGCTGTTGCACTTGGAGGTAAGCCAAGCAGCTACACCTGCTGCTCCTCAGTTTGTTTGTGTGTCCGCTGTTGCCGTGACAAACGTGTGTATTTGTGTGTGTGGCTGAACTGGAATCTGACTGCATTTTGTTGGATAAAGGGAAGCGTCCCATTCGAGCGCTGTTGCAGCGACAAGCGAGGGGTTTTCCCTGGCTCCTCCCTCCCTCACAGGGCGTTCACGTGTTGCAACAGGCGCAAAATACGCTATTCCCACGCATTGTTTTTGCTGACTTCATTGCACACAGTTAAATGCCAGTAATTCCCTTTTTTTTCTTTTTAGCTCTGGTGTGCTTCTAATGACTGCACTGCATGAACCCGGAGCACACATGCTCCTGCAGCCCGCTCTGCATCTAATGCTTAATATTTCTCAGTCTTGTGATTAACGCACTCAGAGCCAGTGGGGGCTGCTTTTGCATTTCGCCCCTCAGGTGTGAAATCATCACTCTTTGGTCACCTGAACGGGAAGCAGCATTGTATGTTGTTCTCCCTCGCTCTCGTTCTCTCTCTCTCTCGTGTTAGTATCGGGGTGTTTCCTCGCATATCTGTGCGCGCACAAACACACAGGCAAGCAGTCAGGCTGGCTGGCAGACGGACTGACAGACAGACGAAACGTCTCTCTCCTCCTGCTCCTCTAGCTCGTCCGCGCCGTCGACCCCTGCGCACAAACACCACCCGGCGAGGAGCCCCTCTTCATGCGTCTGCTGAAGCCGAGCTTGCATGTGTTTTTGTGCGACCTGCTGCAGCGAGTGTGAGTACCGTGAGATGATGTCATTGCTCTAGCGCCACATGTACCAACTGTATGGAGACAAAATATCACCATCATCATCATCATCCAGTTGTAGTAAGTGTTATGTAACATTGGTGAGGAAGAGAGGAGGGGGGAAGAAACAAAAGACTTGATTCCTGAAGCACTGCTGCTCACTGCAACGTGCACGTCTCCTGCAGGGGTAAGGGGGGTGTTTTGGGGACACGGTGGTGGAGATGATGCAAGGGCAAAGGAAGGCTAATGGTGCCATTAAATGAGAGGTTTTATTCATGATTTTTAGTGATTTCCTGTCTGCGCAGAGGGGGAGCGTTTGCTCTGCGGTTGCTTGTGCATGTCAGGTAGCTCCGTGGGTTTGACATCTGGGTAACATTTAACTTGAACACCCACCTTTTTCTGTCAGCCGGAATTTGCATTGCAGCCATAATAAGCTTCTAATCTTCCATTTAGGGAAAGGTCATCGATTGATATCAGTGCGAAAACAATCGATGGAGGATGCAGACCTGCAAGACTGAACTTTGACAGAAAGATCTCTGGCACTTCTTTGCCTGATGCTGGGGGGGGGGGGGGGGGGGGGATGTATAGTTTGCATGATTTGAGATCCACGCTGACGTTCGTTAAAGTGATGAGCAGTAACTCTATCATTTCTGTGTCAGCCTCGAGATCAGAGCGGCAGATAGCAGCCGCTGCAGGGTTATGTTGATATCGACAGAATGTCTTCACACCTCCTCCCCTCTGACAGCAGAGAGCAGGCCGAGCCTCACCGCGCAGCACTGCACGTAGTTTCAAGGCGGCCCTGAAATGGGGGAAAAACTCCGACCCGGGCACCTGTTTGAGGAGCACGCTCAATCAGCCGCTCTGTCCTGGACTCCCAGACAGCTGCCAAGTGGGAGCAGGAGAGGCTGCACAGTGCCTCATTGATCTGTGGAGCTCATGTTTGGCCTCTGCAGACTTGATGTATTCACAGTATATGTGTGTGTTTGTTTATTCCCCTCTAGATGTGCCAAGACTGCTCAGGAGTCGACTCACCTCAAGGTTAACAGCCACTCCCCCCCCCCACCCCTCAAGATGCACCTGTGAACTGAGGCGGAAAGATGCCGCGCACCAAGCAGAACAACCCCAAGAATTTAAAAGGTGAGTTAGCGACCGTCCTGGTTCGAGGTTTCCTGAGATACTTTCGGCTATAAGACGTGTTGGTTTGGATGGAATTTTTAAGGGGAAGTGCTCTGTTAACTCGCCATCTGGTTGTATTTCTTCCTTCAAGATGTGTGAGTCGATTGAAAATAGCATCTTTATTTCCTGAAATGTCAGGCGTAGAAGAAGAAGAAGAAGATGAAGAGAGGAGCAAGGCATGAGCTGAATAAGAGGAACTACAGCCTTGCTGGTTGTTGCTGTGATAAAATTATTTATGCTTATCTGAGAACTGAGGGTAGTGTTGGAATAGCTCTCCAGTGTTTGGGTTAAGTTGTGCTGTTTCTCCTTGAACTCCTCCAGGAATTTTTTTTTCATGAGATGGTGAAGTAGTTTTGGTTCCTCCATTTGCTGTTATCGTCTTCATGCTGCGTACAGACGTCAGTGCGCTTTGTTGCTGTTTTTCGGGCTAATGCGGTCGCCTTGTGAGAGTTTAATTTACAGTCTTTGTGCTCATTTGCAGCCTAAAATTTGAGATTTTCTGCAAAGTTGGCCTGCTGACAGCTCGTGTGCCGGAAAAGTAACCCTGATGCTGGTTTTGTGCTCTGTGTTTCTAGACAAACAAAATAACCTGTGTAGTTTACCAGTGCACACGTGGTACATATACCTGCACTCACAGCGTGCACAGGTCAGTAGTTTGCCTTTACACCGATCTCCTGATCTTCTTAGTAATGTTGCTCTGCAACCATCAGTGCAGCTGAACAATTGTGTTGCTTTGATCTCAACTTTGCAACTTGGCATTGGACGCGAGGGGACGTTAAACCCTTTAGAGCTCTTCTGAAGACGAGGCTTTGGTGGATAAAAGGCTCAAAAGCAGAACTTCCTCCTGCGTGAGACTGGGCATTGTGTCCCGTGTGAAACCGAAAGCAAATATTAAAATTATTATTTTCAGATGTTATGCAATTTTTTTTTTTTTTTTGTTGAGTTTTCAGTCACACTCTGGTTTAGCTGAGGCCACAAAACTACTTGGTTAGGTTGAGGAAACTTGGTAGTAAAAATAAACACACAGGTTTGATTCGTTCATGGAAACTGCCACAAAGCTAATCTCGTAGGCTCCGCCCTGTGGTGGTTGGAGATCTCAGAGTATTAGTTCTTATTACTCAAAGATAAAAATTCTGCTGTAGGATATAGACTTAAATAATAAATAATGTCGTCAGTAAAATTCATCTTTAATTTTAATTTTGTGTATTTTTGTAAATTACATTAAAAGTACAAAAGAAAAGGGACTAATCTAATAATAAATATAATAGAATTTTAAAATATTGTATGGTTATCTTTATGTTCCGGTGATATGATGATTGTGTTTCTGACTATCCCGGTTACCCTGATCAGGCCCTTTTCTTTCCTCTCACCTTGCTTTACTTCATGTTATGGATCAAGTTTAAGGTAGATGATACACAACTTTTCAGTAGTGGCTGCTTTATTGGCATGCCCTCCCTCTGGTCACTGCAGCGAGACAAACAGAGAGGCTTATTTTATCGCCGGTCAGTTATCGGTTCACCTGAGACACCCCGGTGCTCCCTGCCACCAAACGCTTCATGTAAAACTTGTATCCCCATTTTCATTTTTTTATTTTAAATTGTGATGTGATGCATTTTTGCTTTCACATCTTTGTGTCCCGAGTTCATTAATGTAAACAGAGAATTGTGGCTTTTGTTTGCCTTTCAAAGCGCAGTATTAACATAAAGCGAGCCAGTGTTTTGCTTTTAATCTCCCTCAGTGGCTCTCATGTCCTCCAGGGCCTGTCACCTCTTACACAACGGTGCATTACAGGCGGTGTTTGGCGCTTGTGAATGGGCAGATATTTACTTGAATACATACATTTAACAAAGTTGAAGAATAAAGGCCTGATGGAGGCATGCTTAAGTCAAAGCATCCTCCTGCGGAGCACCAATTGGCTTGAAGGATTCCTTGTTATGTCGAGAATTGACAGATTTGTGTGTCAACAGACGTTTGCAGTTCACAGATCGACAAATGTGCAGCGTTACATGCTGGGTGTGAAAATGTGCATCACTGCCATTCCCCAGCAGTCAATCCTCACAGATTTGTCCACAAGCAGCCAGCCAGAGTCCCTCTGTTTATCTTATAAACACTTCCTCTGTGTGTGTGTGTTTTGTTTTTTTGCTCCTCGTGGAGCCTCTTTGGACAAACCACATAAATAATTGAGCTTTACAACAGTTCATTACTTTGCCCGACAGAGGACGATAGAAATGGCGGTCGAACGATGCTCGAGTCTGTTTAAATGGTGTTGGTGCAGACGGCGGTGCTGCAGCTGCTGCAGTGTTTGTGGAATTTGAATTTCAGAGTTTCAGAGGATGATTAGCAGAAATTTGATGAGCGCAGCTGATCGTTATTTCAAGGGTGTGCTTAGAAGATCTTGAATGGCCAGAATTGTTTTTATTTTTTATTTTAAGGAGTAAAAATGTGCAAAGAATGAAATTCTTGTCTTCATAGTTGTGTTTTGGCTTCTTGAAGTTGTCCTTGAAGCAGAAGGTGAACCGAACCTGATGTTTTTTGCACACGTATGACGCAGATCTGTTCTATCATGACTATTTGAACACCACAAACCACACCGAATCTGATATTTTTCACTTCTTATTAGGTTCGCTTTCATATGTGCTTCTTATATTAGTTGTATACAGAACACGTGACCTTTCCATCGCTCACCTGAGTGTTTTGCCACAAGTCTTGTGACCTTTTACTTCATGAAATTTTGGTTTCAGTAAAGCCATTTGTGTCACAGTGAAACCGCTCCCGGCTCCAGCTCCTCATCCACACGCAGCTCTATATGAGAGAAGCTCGTAAGTTTAAGTTGACTCTGTTTATCCTCTTTAATCTGAATCAGCTTACAAATGAAATCGTGAACGCTGGTTTTGCCTGTGATGCTCTATTATTGTGTCAGCTCAGGAATGTTTTTAAAAACAAAGGAGAGAAAATCAGACCGGAGCAGCAGTGTGAGGGTAGCCTGCACATTTATTCTGTTTGTCTGGGTGATGTCTCCCTCAAGCCATTTTCTGTGTTTGAACTTTTTTTTTTCTTGCCTTGTTAAAGTTGATTTGTGGTTCTTTGTGTGAAAGATGAACTGATTGTGGAAATCTGAGCCGATACAGGTGCTTTTAAAGAAGCTGGCTCAAAGCTGATGCTGATATTGATGTTTTTTAATTGATTTGTGTCTGTGTGTTTTATCAGCTCTTCATTTTTCAGCATTTATCCAGTACAAATGCTGATGTTGGTTTTATCATTACTGTCCAGCTTTGTGAGCATATTTTTTATATTTTCTTTTAGGTTTTCTGATCATTTTGACTCTTTGTAGGTTTGTTTGATGTATTCAGCCCACTTTAGTTGACTCCGAAAGTTCAATTTGCTTTTTTTTTTTTTTTTGTAAGCAAATGTATGAAATGTAAAGTTGTGGCTGTGATATTACAGAGATAACATTTGGCAGTGGTGCAGCTTTTCATTGTTTGCTAGTAAACTAGGAGGAGTTTCCACAGATTTGGATTGTCCTTATAGCAGATAGTTGTTGGTGTTTTTGTGCATGTGTTGTAAGAAACATAAGTTTTCCTCTGCAAATATTTCAGTCTGAGCCCCAACTGCACAGTCTTGGGCTGCAGGTGGAGACAGGAGTCCCTGTTCTGCTCTGCAGCTTTGGTTAGCTCGGCGTAGCAGCGCTCTTAACCAGCCTCTCCACCTGCTGTAGGCTGTGGTCAGAGAGGCCTTAAAGCTCATAAATTAATCACATACGGTGCTGGTCTGAGCCTGCCTACGTGAAGTCTATGTGTAATTTCTGAATGAAAACTATAGCTCGAGACATTGTTTTATGGCAGTCTGCTCTAATAAACTGTACATTAGAAAAGGCTAAAAGGTTTTTACTTAAATGGAAATGTTAGTTGTTCGGTGGGTTTCTGTGGCTGCTCGGCTTATTGTTGTTCAGTAGGAGGAGAATTAACTGTTTTGACATTTTAATGTGGACGCGAGTGTAGAAACAACTGCACTGTGGGAGAATTTTTACATAAAAGTGTGTTCAAAATTTACGATTTGGCTCTTTATTTTTGGTCAGATGTTCTGTTGTGGTGGTAAAATCAAACCTTACAGTTTAAATGCAACTCTTTACTCAGTTTAAAGTAAAAGTCTCTCTGTGTTTCTCATCTTTTAAATGCAGTACAGTGTCAGCTAAGTGCTGATTTATTTCCATCCTCCGTTCTGGTGACATTTCTGAACATCTTGTGGGGAGTACCCACTTCACTTCCTCATCACTTGATGACTTGTTGGCGTCTCCTCGTGCCTTTTGACCCAGTTCATCACCTCTCCTCAGGGCTCTGCTCTCAAGGGGTTTTCTTTATCAGACAGGAAGTGCTAATTGCATGGCGTGCAATCACATGCTTAAACACTGCTGTGGAGAATTTCTTTTTCTGGAAACTCAAAGAAGCCTCTTCAGACTGCCCTGAAGCTGTCACATGATGATGCTCAATGCCCAAGTTTTAAAAAAACACCCTGCTTAACACAGAATTTCCTTTGCATATTAACACTGCAGTAATTCATCAAGCAAGGAGGTGCTGTTTAATTCTTTTCTCAGGTCCTCTCTGCCTTACAGGCTTGGCAGCATCTGCCTGGGATATAAAAAGAAGCACAGTAAAAAATTTTCCCTCCAGTCAACTAAAATCTGACTTGACAAACATTATACTGTTAGGAAACGAGGAACGAATGTTTTCAGAGTCTTGGTTACATTATTTCTGTTTTCTTAAAGTTAGTTTTTATTGTTTTAAGCCATATTTTACAGAAGTGTGAGCCCCGTGGTGAAGCTTTTAGTGGAAAAAGAAAAGCAAAGATGAGTTTTAAGCTTCATTAATTTATATACTTCAGAGAGGAGCTGTTTGTTTTTTTTGTTTGTTTTTTTTTAAGGCTAAGGCTCAGGTGATACGACGTGCTTGCGACTAACCTCAGTTTAATGGTGGTTTTGTCCCCGCTTCTTCCACATGTCAAAACGTCCTTGTGCAAAAACCCAAACTGACTCCCAGGTCTGCTCTCTGTGTGAGAATAACTGAGAAATGTAAACTACTTTAAGCACCACGGAGGTAGAAGTGTTCTAAAAGTGGAAACCATTAATCATATCTGTTGCATTCCTTTGCGTGTTATCTTAAGGTTAAAATCTAAAAAGACCAAAGCATGAGGATTTATTTGAAAAAGAAACAAGCACACCTGAGAACAGCATTCCTCCTCCAAGGCTGAAAATGTGCCCCCAGCTGTGCATGAATCCAGATTAGTTTGTGCCAAATTGTTGAAGTTATGAAGTGGTGTTATGATGGCAAATGTCCAATATAGCCTTTTCTCACAGTGGAGATGAGTCCACATCAAGATCCTGGTAGACTGGCCCAACTTAAAAGTGATTAACTTCAATCTCTGGTTAAATCCATCCATAACTTTTTGAGTAATCCAGCCAAGCAAGCAACCCACCCACACACACAACCTTCTTGGCGGAGGTAGTTATAGCCATGTATCAGTGATGTTTTTCTGTGAGTGAGAATTACCCGCCAGTCGAAAAAAGATGATGTTTTTTCATTTTAAATTGTCTGTCAACTCATCTTTTCAACCCACAAATGTCCAAATCTTCAAAGTCGCAGTTCCTCTAGTGGCCACTTGAGGCTTGCTACAAAAATGAGCTTTTTCCCAGTGACTTGTGTTTTAAAATGTCAAATTTGTTTACAGCAAACGTACATAAAACAACCGGGTATTAACACGTAATGCCCTCTTAGAGTTTTTCTTGCCCTCACCCTTGCTTATTGGAGTCACAGAGCTGGACCTTTTGACTGTGTTTGTGCCTTTTGTAGTGCTTTCAGTGAAAATATCTGACTAATAATACGGCTCGCTGTGTGGTACAGACATCCAAGAAGTCCGTGCTCTAGCGCTTGGCGACTGAAAGTTAAATATTTTACTGGTTTGTTACTTGGCGTGAATCAGCAGGTATCTATGTCTGTGCCGTGCCCATGCATAGATGTTCAAGCTAGCGAGCAATAACTCAGAGACAGTATGGTTGCAACTACCATGATGTCCCCCGCTGGTTTCTGAATTTCTGTTATGACCCCTTTGAGTTGAAGGTTTCTGCTGTGGCCATCTTGATTGTACGAAACTGGACGTGAAAATGAGGGGTGGGTCTGGGTTGGAAACTGCTTGCTTTTTGGTTGACAACTTGTGAATGACAAGTCGTCAGCCAATGAGCGAGTGGAAAATTTAACGGCTAATGCTCCTTAAAAAAATAAAACTGAATACTGAATAAAATGGGTTATTCAGTATGACCCCAAATCAGTGACTAAGCCTGCAAACTCAGCAGCAAAGTGTTTCCAGAGTTCAAGAAAGAGACATTTTATGTTTTTTCAGAGGCCTTTTATAGGACTTGAAGTCTTTTTGCAACCACAGCTATTGCCATCTGGTGCCTTTCAGACAGAATGCAGGTTTAAGGGATTTCCACATTGGCTTAATTTTTCCGAGCAGGAAGCAACAACCATCTAACTTAGTGGTCTACCCTCTTGTGTGACATGACCACATGACCGCTCAAAAAAACCCCAGCATGCTAACTTTCAGTCCAGACACCAATGAGTGATGCCACAGTGGCTACATCCTACTTTTATATGCAGTCTCTGGCTACCACAATCTATTTTAAACTTTAAACGACATAAAATGTCAGTTAATCATGATTTCTATTGGCTCATTGTTACTAGGATTTTTTTTTTTGTTGCTGTTGCCAGGAGTTCAATGCTGGTGTCAGACTGGAGTTTCAGCATTAAACTGGATAAAAGTAACAACCAACCGATGTTCAAAGCAGGATCACTGATGCTTAATTTCTATAAATTACTATTATTATTATTTTTTTTGTAGAAAGAGAAAAATCTTTCAACACTATAAGAACAGGGTGTTCAGTTTAAGATGAATAAATACTTCCAGAAGCACTTGGAGGACCTGGAGTGACTGATAAACTGGTCACTTGGTGTTTAACTGTGGGACTGAATAAGAAACACGCAGATCCAAACAAACGGCCGAGAGGAAGGAACTGTGAGTTTGTTTTGTTTCTGTTGAATTTGTGGGCCGCTCTAGGAGAGCGTTCGCTGGCTGTATTTTTGTCTCAGTCATAACAAACCATCGCACACAGAGCATTTTTCCTCCTGTGAGACACAAAGAAGGAAAACCCTGGTCCCAGGTGAACAGTGAATCATTTACCCTCATGGGAAGGCTTTAAGATTGATTAAAGAAGCTGAACTTCCAAACTAAATATTAACTTTTTAATTTTCTTTACTGCCAGGGTTGCATCAGGCTCCCTTCAGTATATAGATCATGTGTTTGTGTTCGCAGTCAGGAATGATCTCGTGACGCAGGTTGTGGGTAACAGTGCAGGAAGTTAGGAACTCCTGTCCTCCCTCCTCTGAGTCTTTGTTTACTTTTGTCAAACAGCTGCTCTCTTAGCTCTGCTGCAGTGGTTTCCCCTTCAGAGGAACACACACACACACACACACACACACACACACACACACACACACACAGAAACGCAAGCAGCAATACAAATAACAGTTGGTGTGCTTAGTTTTGTTAACGTAAACAGTACAAGTGCATCAACCTCAATTTATCCGCTGTGAATTTATCCTCAGCAATTAAAAGCGACTTGCATACTGGATTCATGCCCACAAGCTAACAAACTAAATGGAAGTAATGCCCGTGCACTTCTGCTGGGAGCTTTACTCACTTTTTTGTATCATATGCACAATTTTCACATTCAAATTGGTCTGTGGTTCGCAGGTCAAATAGATGTTTTCAAACTGTGATACTTTCTGTTACATATCAGCTGTCACAGTGGGAAAACTCTTATTAAACATGGCCAAAATTTCAGCTAATCAAGTCGTGTATAAGTAATCACTGTTAGTCATTAGCTCAGGCTTTAAATGACGCTAAAGACTCAAGTTTTCTTCTCTCTGGACTCTGTGTGATGTAGGTGAAAGCAGATGTCCCCAGTATGGTCACCTTGGGCAGCTCTGGGTGTGAGCACAGAAGCCCCATGTTTAGGCTTTCTTTTTTCTGTGGGGCAGCTAATCAGGAGACAGATCTAAAGAGAGAGTAGATAAAGCAGCTTGTTTCAGACAAATATTACCTCAGAGGCTCCAGCAAGGCCTGATGTAAGACAAATAAGGATTACTTTGAACTTTGAGTCATGCAAAGCTAGTCCAAACGAGAAATGAGCATGTATCATCTTTAAGCTTGTGTTTACAGTTGAGCGATGGCTGGTGAGGAGAAATATTAAAATTCAGAATATCATTTGAGCCAAAAGAGTTCATACATCTATAATAAAGTGCATGTAATACTAAAATGTTTAACATCAACCTACACTGACTGGCCTATCAGAGCTTATAGGATTGAATAGGACAAGCTTGGTAGCATCCAGTGTAAGGTTTCTGGTGCTTCAGATAAAAACAAAAACAAAAACAAATAAAAACAACAAAAATGTCGTAACTGTAAGATGCAGCTCGTCTCGCACTACGTCGAGGCGTCGGCCGCTTCACCCTTGGTGGTCTGTTTTGTTTTGTTTTTTTTCCAGACCTGGTGAAGAAGCACAGCCACAAATGTCCTTTTGATCCTCTACATTAGCAAGGAGGGAGGTCGGCAACCTCAACAGCGTCACAGCGATGAGGAAAATCCTGCACCATCTTCATGATATTTTTGCACTCATGTAAACAGTTGGGGGCAGCGAGGCTTAAACGAGCAGAGCTACGATTCCAACCTCAGACCTTCAGTTAAATCTGGACACTTTAGTTTAATTGTGCACCTATGAGCCTTCACTTTAATAATATTCAGATTTAGAAGCACAATAAAATTCTTAGTTGGTCATTAAGTTATTGCATTCGACATTCCATCGTATGTTTCGAGACAACTGCCTTTTATTTTTAAAAGTTTTAACTTTTAAGTTTGTTGCTTTAAAAAAAACAGCACAAACAACTTTATGAGTTAGATCAGGTCATAAAATGATCAATGACATTTAAGATACTAATTAATTAAATGTGACAGAGGTTTTGTTTTATAAATTTATACAATACAGTTGCCTTCAAACCCTTTATAATGTTGTTTCACACTGTGTACAGAGTGGGAACCAGGAAATGTGAATAGACAGAAATAGTTTGTGAATTTTAGCAGTTCAATTACAAAGTTAGGTCTCTGACTAAAGTGTGATCTATACATAGCATCCCTTTCTCTAAAAGATATATGCTATATGAAAGTGTAGCACAAAAAAACAAGTGTATAGAAATAACAAAAAACATAATACAAAAATGTTCGTTTGCTTTGGCGTTTGTTGCACAGTGTACCTGAACTTGATATTTAAAGTTCAAGGAGGTGGGTGAGATATCCTGTGCTCTATACTGGGAAATAGGTTGACCGTCTACATGTGAAAGTACTGTTTTAAATGGTGGTAAAATAAACACCTTCACCTGAGCGACAGCTGTGAATGTCAGCTGTGTTGTGCGTCTAAAATAGGATGTTTGACCTAGTTGCAGTGGAAAGTGTTGCCTTGAATTCAACTTGCTGATTGAGAATTTTTTTTTTTTTTAAAAAAAATCTTTCTGACATTGTGCACCAAGCTGCGTTCACTGTCTGTCTTTAGAGTATTTATGGGCCATTTTTAAAAAGTCTGAAAATATCTTAAATTCACAGTTACTAACAGAAACACCTCAGATTTTCTTACATTACATTTGGAGTTATAAATGTTCTTAGTCACGTCACAACGCTGAAGGTCTTGCCCGGGTTGATTTTAGGCTCAGTGGGCTGATGCGCTTTCAGTTCACTGGTGGAAACCCTGAAGATGAGTTCAGCGACACATGGCTCAATAAAAATAATACTCTTTGTATTTAATCTGCACTGTGTGTTCAATTTTAATTTTTTACTGAAATTCTCATGTTTCACTTTTTTTTCCCCATTGCTGGTTTCAGTTCAAGTGGTTATAAATGTTTATGAAGTGCAGTATAGGAATTATTTGCTCTTTTTCCGATTTACACGTTTCAGATGTAGTCAGACTTAAATCACATTGAGATTATGAGGTTTATTTTTGTCTAATATAATTTTTTTCAACCTTGGAAACAGTTGAGTGGGAGAAATTTGCAAAGAAAAAAGAAAAAAAAAGAAATCAAGAAGGGGCCAAAATGTGGGGTACCTAACCGTAAAAGGAAGCTGAAGTTTTCATTCTGCGATAGTCTTCCTACTCTTGTGCATTCTTCTGCATTCTTTTGTAATCTTTAAAGCTGCTGTTTTGTCTGATGATCATTTGTGTTTCTGTGGGGATGCCCTCATAATCGTCTTTGTTGGGCACAGGTTTCTGTCGCATTCAAATAAATGAAAGAAACAGGAAAAACCTTCTGAGAGTAACTTTCCATCGGTTTCACCCAGTCACCAGAAGTTTCCCAGTCTGTGTTTGTAGCTGTACATCCTTTTTGTTTGTGGTATTTTTCAGCGTAGTCCACAAACATCTGTGTGGTGGTTTGTGGTGTCTTCTAATTTCCCCTCTCGGGGGAAGCACATGTAGAACTAGACAGTGAGGTGTTGACCTGCAGGAGACCCTTTCTTTTGCAACCATTTAATAAAAGCCAGACTTTAGAAGTGTGCTCATGTTACAGTGTTGGTGTTTGAAAACTAGAGCCAATCAAAACGTGTCTCAATATGAGGGAGAGCGGATTAAAAATGCTGTGTAGTCCCAAATAAAGAAGCACACCTGGTACCTGTAAGACCATCTTCCAAATGCTACCTTCCTTGTGGTGTTTATCATCCGTCTGTGTGGTTTCTTGAGTTTTCACTCCCGTTCCTGGACAAGTCTGCCCCCGAAAATGCCCGGACTTGTTAGCAGCTTCAGTGTTTATTGAACTGACTCTGCATTCCTCATCTTATACAAAAAAAAAGATCCTTACACCGAAGCCCTACAGGCCTGGTTTTAGCTTTAGCGGGCATCACACTGTGTGATTAATGGTAAACAACCGCAGTGAATGCAGGTACATTTAACAAGGTGGAAAATGTTTACCCTGTGAAGCTGATGCAGGGAAAGGGAGACGGTGTTTCCCATCCCTCAGTGTGCTGACACAGATATAAATAAAGCTTCTGCATCTTATTACTTTAACCTGTTGGCTGATTAATGTGTAATGTGTGAGGATGGGGACTTTATTACTCTTTAAGCAGATGCAAAATTATCTTTACAAGCCAAATTCTGGATTTGATTTGTCTTGTGTTGTTTTTTCTCTTTTCACTGCTGCAGTAATTTGCAACAAACTGCCATCAGTTTCCCGTTAATGATCAACCACTTCTCTGACCTCAGCACTGACTGTGGTTAAACATCCACGTCCAGAATCGGCTACAGCAGCTACTTCCCTTAATCACAGTGGGCACGCTAACCGACCCAAGGCCGACACTGAACACAGGAACAGAGTTGTTTGTTGCTTGAAAGCTGAAACAAAAGTCGAGCTTCTCTGGTCTCGCCGCCTTTGTTTTTTAGCAGAACTGACCTTCTTCTAACCCTCGGGAGTGTTTGGCGATGCCTCTTTGTCAGCTTTCTGCACTGGCCTTGTGCTTTGGCTTTGACCTGCTATGCATTTCCTTCCCAATCTCCCTTAATCACAGAGTCACACCAAGGTCAGGGTTTCTTGAAGCTTTTCAACTGAATGTAAATCATTAGGCTTATCTAGTAGTTTACTTTTGCATTTAGACTCAAATTAAAAATAAATCTGATGTAAAATCTTAAAAAATGGTGTCTTGTATACCAATAGGAGGAAAAATAAGTTGGTATTAAATTATATTTTAAAGTGAAATTGTGATAAAGAGCTTCATTTGCAGCTCAGATCATTATAGTAAGCTTTCTCTCACACCTTCATAGATTTGCTTCATTTTAAAGGTTTAAAGAAACACCCCTACAGACCACCTGCTCAGCACCACACAGCCTTAAGACACAATGAGCTGTTGAACAGAGTGAAGCTGGAGGCAATCTCTGCCAACCATTCCACTTCCTGCTAATCAGAAATACAGAAATTTGGTTGCACAACAGGGAGCGCTCCTAAAATCGTATTCCTTAAATACGAGAGAATGGAGGAGTTGCTAAAATAATTATATAAACCTGCTTCTAGACAAACAAGATGTTATTTCAGTTTTCAAAAAGAAATTGTCAGTATGTCCAAGTAATTCAGATTTTGTCCTTTAATTTTTTTCCAGCTACATTTTAACCATAAAATATTATTCTCATAATACATATGGCAGCACAAAAGTACTGAACCACCTACACAATACAGCTGCAGGAGCTGCTTGTCCATGCCATGAAGCTCCTGGCACACAGTTTTCTGTCCTGATGTTAATAACAGAGGAGGTCTGGAGTTGCTGTGGTTCCAAACACTTTGCAATAACACCAGTAATAGTTGATGGTGGAATTATTGCTCTTAACTCGTTCTGTGAAGCACTTTGGATTACCTGTGGTTTTTTAAATGTGCTATATAAACAAAATTGTATTGTATTGTACTTGTTTGTAACAGAAAGCTCTTCTGTGAAAGAATGAGGTTCTAATTTTTGTTAGGGGTGGGGGAAAAAATCGATACTGTGTAGTATCGTGATATTTTGTTTGCTAATAATGTATCGATACAGGGACAGCAGAAATCGATATTTTGTTACAAAAAAAGTTTTTGTGGACTGGAACATGCTCTGCTCCTTTTTCTGAGCAAGAATCCTGACATTCCTTCACTGTCCAAATGTGTTTAACTTGTTTTTTGGGAGCAATAAACATGACAGTTTACTTATTTTAATTTAAGACATGTTTTATTTTAATTAAGTTTAAAACTTTTTTATTTAATGTAAAATTATATTTTGTTTTAATTTACTTTCAAATTCTTCAGTTGCTGAAGGGGCTGCATAGTTTTCATAAATTGCACAGTTCAGAATAGCTGTAATTGTACCAGATTGTTGCATTCAGTTAAGTTGGACTAGACTGTAATACAAACCGTTCAGTTTGTCAACAATAAAACTGACTGAAATGAGAGAAAGACTGAGTGCGAGACTTTGTTATTAGAGAAAATGAATATTGATAAAGTTTACCTTTATGTACAGAATCTGAATATCGCAAAATATTAAAAAAAATTGCAATAATATCGTATCGTGCGTTAAGTATTGTGATAATATCGTATCGTGGGATGTATGGTGATTCCCACCTCTAATTTTTGTAAAGGCAGTCTGCACGGCTGTTTGTTTGTCTGTGGCACCTGTTTGTAGACAATAACTAGACTTTAGAAGCGTAGTTAAACTACAACAGAAACTTTGATTTCATGCCTTGAATCAAATTGGCAGATCCCGTAGAGTAGCCTACGGTGCTGTGGTGGCCTTTCTACTCAAAATTAAAATGTGAATTATCCAATGTTGTAACAGCTTTTATCAAAAATATTTTCAAAAATGAGGTTGACTTCACTCTGCACGAATACCTCCCTATGAAACTGGAAATCCAAAGAGTGGAAAACTCTAAACTTAGAAGTTCTTTAGTGGAGTGTTTAGATACTAAAAGGTCACACATTTGACTCAGTGGGCAGAAACCCCAAACAGAGTTAAGAGAAGAACAAACACAACTGCAGAAGAATGACGATACTGGTGTGTTTGCTGGATGTGTATAATAATAATAAGGGGAGTTGTTGAATTTAGAGTGTTGGCCCGTCTTTATCTCGACTGATCGATGTTGGGCCTTAAAGCAAACTGTGATTACTCTGGCGTTGAATCCTGGGCTCTAAATATCACTGCAGTGATATCAGGAGAAAGATGCATGAAGGGTAGGTTAAATGTTTGGCATGTAGGGTTTTTTTTTGTCACTACGCTTGTCTGAGTGTAGGGGATTTGTGAGCATGCACTTGGTTACTTCAGACTGCAGGAGAGGATACTGGGACAGCCATGATTTAGGGCAAATACAGCAATGAGTGTGCAGGTGACTCAATGTGAACACAGACTGATGTCTTGTGGGAACGTCTGAAGTTGCTAGCCCGACTAGCTTCTGTTTTCTTTGTAGAAAAGAGAATCTGGCTTCATCTTTGCAACCAATCAGGGCATTTATTGAGAAGCTCCTATCTAGAAAGCAAAACACAAACACTTAAAAAGTTTAAAAAGCATGTTTTTTCTTACTTCTACTACAAATGTGCTCACAATGAGCTTATCATAGCATAGATCATTCTCTTTTCTGACACATAATGACCAAAAATTTTAAAAATGAAGATGATATTTTATTCGGTAGGACTTGAAATGAGGGGTTGAACCCTAAAACTCATCAGAGAAGTGTTTACAGAGGTTAAGTGTGAGGGTTGTTTTTCCTTAGACTTCCTAGTGCCAGAAGTCGTTGTGCAACCACTGGTATCCCCTCCCCTCCCATTAAGAGTGTAGATTTTAAGCACTTCAGCATTGGCTTCACTTCTTAGACATGGAAGCTATGTCCATCTGTTATACTGTCTATGGTAGATATGCCTGGCATCACATGTCTGAAATGGTCGTCAGCGTCAGAGCAAAACAAAAATTAAAAGTGTCCTATTAGACTCTTGGCTGGCTGGGGTGGCAGGGGGTGAGTCAAGCGCCATCTTTGCTGTTATGAAACTCTCACGTTTTCATTCAGGGTTCGTGTCTTTCTTATGTCTTTAAATGGCACAGTGGCCTCTTCCAGCTGTGTGTCTCGGTGACACCTTAAGTTTCATAGTGTTCATACTAAGTGGTATTGTGGTGGGAAACACTCTGATTGCACATTTGAGGGAAATACCAGAGATATTAGAGGTTTTCTTTTCACTTCGCCTTATTTTCAGTTACTTAATAGAGCGGGTTTGCTCATTTCAGTTTAGTTTTATTAGTGTCAGGGTTATAGTTTTTTGTAAAAATACAAGGTGGGCAGAAGTTAAAAGTAGATGCTGCCAGATAAACATCACTGTGGGGTAAAGGGCACGACCTCCTGCCGCGTAAGGGTCGTGAACCTGGTGCAGTGCTGCAGGGAAAGAGTTAACATCCCGGCCTGAGAAAATGGATTTTTACATGTTGTGTCACGCTTAGGCAGCCAAACCAGTGTTTCCGTACAGTCCCTTCAAATTACAGTGTGCGAGTGCAGCGAGCTTCACACAAAGGGAACTTCTCTCCCAGAGGCAGGAATAAACCGTGGTTTTAGCAACAGTAACTACAACAGACAGGCTGCGACTAGTTCAGGGATGCCTGTTTAACTCTGTGGCAACCTTGGAGAAGGTTTCACTTTGACACTGGCAGAGCTGGGCCGGGGAGGAACCCGCCGGGGAGGAATTTTTATGGCCATATATTGTGTGAAATTGAATATGGTGAAAAGAGGAAGGCAGCTGCTCCCTTTGCCATCCCGAAATGTGGGTTAATGTCTATTCCTTGTTTTTAACAAAGGAATAAAGGCTTATATTTTAGCCTCTCCTCACAGTGAGCGGGCTTTAATGGCAGGCACACAGGCTCAGAGTTCAGACGCTGTGCAAAATGAATTTTTGATGATGGAAAGTGATGACTATTGGAGACCAGAGACTTTTGCCCTTTCTTCATTTGCTATGAACTCTTAATGTGAGATGAATCTCGCAGATGGTGGTTTTAATCACCAGGGGCTAAGTGGAGGGCGGTTTCTCCCTCGGGGTAATTACTCTGTGGCAAACCTCCTCAACACCTGGCAACATCTGTTTTTTGAGGAAGCCAATTTGTCAGTTAAGTTGTTAGGACTTGTTTATGTAATTTGTTGTTTTATAATTAGTTTTGCATGTTTTTCAGGGGTTTATGTCAACACAGTAATTCAGAAGAAAAACAAATTCACAAGTTAGTCAGTAAATGAAGACATATTTTATTTAATAGATAGACTCAAATCACTGTCTTCTAACCTGTTACGCATTTATTGTCCTGGTCTGATCATGTTTAACACCCAAAAGGCTAATGTGATTTGGCATAAAAGCCTTTGCTGGGAAATTTAAGGATGCCCTCTTATGGTCTGCCTTATTTTCTGTCATAAATATGCTGCTGCAATGGTGTAAGCTCATATTTAACATGGCCAGAGTTTCAGATGAGGTCATCTAATGGAGAAATAATCCATGAGAGGCAAAAGCTCAGCTTTAGACAGTTGTTTCTACTTTAGCCTGTATGATTTCAGCAAGGGAGATACGGCCAATGGGGTCATTGCAGGCACAGAAGCCTTATTCACCTTTAAACCCTGTCTATGAGGGGCAACCAATGAGAAGTATTTTGCCTTAAAGGAGGAGGAGCTTAAACAGAGGGGCTGTTTAAGCTCCAAGGCCCCAAATAGACAAATAAGGATCATTTTGCACTGTGAATCCTGAAAAGCTGCTCTTGTAGAGAAAAATATGGAGCTTAATAGAACCACAATCATGAATTTATCGTCATTTTTTTAAGTATTTTCATCATTGTTTTACTGGAAATTACTGACATTTGCACATTGTATTTTGTGTGGATTAAATGCTATAAATGAGAGCTGTGATTAATTGTCACTTTTGATCTAACAGTTTCATGCCTGACTTCATAATAGATTAAATGTCTTTGTTTTTCAGACCGTGAAATATGGAGTTTTAATAAAATTTGTGCCCATAGTTTGATCTTTTGTGGATCAGCTATTAGTCATCTGTTATTTGAGGAAATAATCAGGATTTATCAGCTACCACGTAATTATTTTTCAATTTTTTCTGACATGTCACAGTGCCCAAAAACACTTTTATGCCTTGTAGATCTCTTGTTATGAGCTGATATTCACTTCCTTGATAACACCGCCTTGTTAGAACAGCAGACATAATATGGAAGAAATCTGTGAATCGTAATAGAGCTGTTTAATTATTTAACTTGCAATCACAGCTAGTTAAGCCCAGTCAATCCTATTTTCAATATCGATTTGCCTGCTGAATTTTTTTTTTTCTATAAAATGTATGTAAAATGCCACAGGTGATGCAGTCTAAACTCAAAATTGTTCAGTTTTCAATCATATAAGTGTAAAGAAATGTGCAAATTTGATAAGAAGAGCTGTATGCTGGTGTAACTCCATATTGTGAGCTTTAACTTGCAGGTCTATTTCTGAAGGGTGCTGTTACAGTTTCGTGGTTGTGCTTCGGTATGCTAATTTTATTTTTTTCTGCTTCTCAGTCCTACTTCAGCTTTTCTTCCTCCCACCTCAGCTAAACCCATTCGCCGTCTGCACACTCTCAGTTTGAATGTCTGTCAAACTCCTGCCTGTTTACCAAACGTTGGTGACTAATACTGTAGCTAACACTGCCCGCCTCCCTGTGCAGAAAAGGTCTTGCATGTGTGTTTCTTCATTTGTTAAGTCGTGCACCTTTTCATCTGCGCTGCGAGTGTTACTCTGCGGAGGCACACGTGTATTCTCCCACGAGACAAAATGATCAAAGCGTCATTTATTAGCTGCCTGTCAAAGTCTTTTCTTTTACCTGTTGCAGCTAAGATCCTCAGATCTGCCACCACCCACTTTGGCATTTACGTAGGGGCCCCCTGAGGACGGCTGACGTGAGTGTGTGTGTGTGTGTGTGTGTGTGTGTGTGTGTGTGTGTGTGTGTGTGTGTGTGTGTGTGTGTGTGTGTGTGTGTGTGTGTGTGTGTGTGTGTGTGTGTGTGTGTGCGTGCGTGCGTGCGTGCGTGTGTGTGTAATGGCTCCATTTTGGGTGTGTATCAGGAACTTCTGTCCAATCAGTCAAATTATTTGGCTTAAACTTTTCAAAGTGAAGCATTAGTGAAGGGCTCAGTTAAATTGGAGCTAACGAATGCTGACCTTCTCGGACTTGCTTGGTGCATGAGTGCACCCCCCCTTCCCCCCTACATGCACCCTCCCACCTCCACAGGTGAGCTCTTGCAGCCTGCTGAGCGACTTCCTGGAAACTTGGTTGAGCAGCATTGATGTTGGCAACCCAGAAAGGTGAGCGTTGGCGTCGGAGCGGGAATGATGAGGGGAAAAAACAGGGTGGGAGCCGGCAGGATTTGCCTCTGCTCACGTCAGCACAGGGGCCCAGAATAGTGGAAGAAATTCTCCCTGCGGTGGCGAAAAAGGACCGGTGCCGGGGCTGCGTGTCACATTATTTTGGAGATATGCTCATGACACAGAGAGGAGGCGGAGAGCTCCTATAGACTCTGAGGATGTATGTCATCTGCAGAGAAATGCCCCAACAAAACCTGCCTCTGTTAGACGGGGGCTGCTGCCTCCCAGGGGGTCCGTTTTTATGATGTGTGGGGAAAATGTGACGCAGGTCAGGCTGCTGGAGTTGAAGTAAAAAGAAAAAAAAAAGAAAAGCTTTGGAAAAACTGCTCAAATTAAAAAAAGAAGTCTGCCAGCCGGAAAACCCTTAAAAGGGTGGCTGTGTGGGGGCGCTCTTCAGTGTGTGTGTGCGTGTGTGTGTGTGTGTGTGTGTGTGTGTGTGTGTGTGCAGCTGTGTGTGTGTATGCAGAGCTGGCATTGCTTAATGGTTTGCACAAGCAAAGCCCAATGTAGGGGTTGCCAGGGAAACAGAGCAGCATGAGTCTCGCTCTGCAGGTGCTGTTCTTGTGTCCGACTGCTGGAACCTCCTACGAATGAGGAGGGGAGGGGAAGGGGGTCAGGGAAAACTGCTAAAAAACACGTCAAATGGTAAAAAACAGGGTAAGTAAACAATATTAGGACTGTAACGTGTGACGAGATCAGGATAAAACGAGAGTCTGAAGCGAAAATAACACCTCCTTATAGCTGTTTTCACACATAAACTTCAGACAGTTCTGGGAGAAACATTTTCCAAAGTTGTCCTTACTCAGATTTAGCACCGCAGGAAATAGTCAGATTCAGACATGTTTGCACTGGGAATGCAACATTTATGGTAAATTGAGTGGAAGGGAAGAAATTGGAGAGAATGATCAAAAAAAGTAAAAATGCAACACAATGTTTGAGGTTTAATATTATCGTTGTGTTTTTTGGTTTTTTTAGAGCTTTTAAATGCATTTTTCTATAATCAGAGCTGGTTTAATGTGGCACGAACATCCTCATTCCCAGAAATGTGATTGAAAAGCCAATGCCCTGTCTATTCCAACACATTAATAAATATGACCTGAAACCAGGTGACTGAGCCTCTAAAGTCATCACAAAAGTGTTTGCTGCGCGTGTAAACGTTAATTTGCTAAATACTAATAATACTAGACTATTTATCTTAGTTTGTAGCTTGCTGGTTTTATAAAGAGGAGTGCTGCCCTGCGCCAACGCTGCAGTCCTAGCTAGAGGGAAATGACTCCATAACTTCTTGGAAAATATTAGTTCAGCAGACTAGTATTTCTGGTCTTAACCAGCAAAATTTGAATATTTATTTGGTTATTTAAAAAATAATAATAACAAAAATAATAACTAGCAATTGCTTACCTCACTTGCAACTGGCTCCAGGATAGCTCAGAAATTTAGACATTTGAATAGAAACTTCCATCCCCGAGCTTTTTTTTTTTTTACGCTACTTAACATCTAAGGGACGACATTTGCTAGTCAGACATAATGAGAATCTCATGTGTACGAGTCTCAATCTTAGCTCAGCTCAGCAAAAAAGGAGGTGGAGGAAAGATTCACCAGGAAGGAGGTATCCTTTGCAAGTTAATTTATCCCATCCCTCCTGTGTTTGAACCGTAATACATACGTTACATAAATCCAGCCTGTTGAAGGGCGTTACTCTGAGGACTGTGGCCATTTTGCAGAAACCAAAGACAGCCATGTGTCGTCGAGGGAGGTTGGTGGGGAAAAGAAGAAACGGCTCTTGTAGGAAAGAGTTTCCTGCCTGAGAGTGAAGTGGTGAGATTCTGCAGAGAAACGGGTAGAGTTCGTTTGGATGCATAACAATGGCTGATTCTGTGGGGGAAAAGGCGCCGTTTCCCCTTCTGCCCTGACGGTGACAGGCACACAGGTCCATTCAGACTCGTAGCTTAAAAACAAGCTCCTCACCTTGTCATCATTTTTCCAGGCAGGCTGCTATCAGATCATGCATTGATTCATGAGGCTGCTTGGAGAGCTGCTGACTCTCATTTGCCTTTTATATGTTTATGAACACTGCTAGACTGCTATTAGTATTAATGGAAGCAGTTTGCTGCAGCACTATAATACCTCACCGCGTAATTAATTCAATTCCAGTGTCTTTACATTCATCTGGGACATTCATTTTCCTCCCTGATTACACACATGCTGAATTTGAGCTCCATCGTTGTATTTAAGTTTGTCCTTGACTAGAAATGACAGGCCCTCTGCTGCTGTGCGAAGCAGATGTTGTGGTGGAGGAAAGCGACAGGTGGGCAGATGGGTGAGAAGGCAGAGGTTGAGTGTGCGGTTTCCTTAAGGTCAGGCCGTGGGCTGTATTTATCAACACTGACACTTGCTGTTTCTCTGCTGCGTGGGTCGTCTGCCATCATCAGCATCGCTGCGGCACATCAGCCAATCAGAGCGCAGCTGTGGGCTTCTGCTTCTCGGGAGTCACATGCATCGGGCAGGGGAATGACTAACAAACGGGCCTCGTGGGAGCAGAAGCCGTTGCTTTGCTCGCAGGCGACAAACTCTGAAGTGACCCCCCCCCCATCGCTTTACACAGCACGTTAAAACTTGTCACCTGACATGTCCGTACGCTTTCTGAAAAACGTCCACGCGGCACGTCTCTGCTCTATTACAGATTATCCACCCCCTCGCCTCACTCGGCCTGCTTTCTGTCATCCCAGCCTGAACACTTTTGATCTGTGGAGAGTGAAGACGCCCATAAGAAGGCTGCATCACAACAAGCAATTCGAAATGATTAGAGAAAATTGCAGCAAGCTCTTTGTCGCGTGCAGTGAAGGATTTTTCCACTGTTTGTTTGTTTGTTGATGCAGCACTGCAGAGACAATAGCGGCTTAATGGAACTGAAACTGGGTCTGCTTTTACTTAAAACCAATACATTTTGAGTAAATGGTCACAAACAAAAAAACAAAACCAAACATGATAATTTTACAAAATTAGAAACTTAAAAATGAGAAAATCATCATATTCAAGAAGCACTTGAATATGATGTGTTGACCAGTTTTTCTGAAAAATTATTTTCTGTTGGTTAACTGCTTGATTTGTTACCTGTTGTATGGAAATATGTCTATTTAAGAGCTCATTTTTGATTGTGTGACTTTTATCAGTGCAAGCAGCCTGCTTTCCTTGCAGGTTAACGTTCAGCTGTGCAGGGTGAGATTTGCTGCTGGGGATGCACGGGATCCCCCCCAACCCCCTCTGGTCTATATGTCCCCGCCTCTGCTAAATACATTTTCTTGCACGGTTGGGATAAAACTTTATTCCACACTCAGATTTTTATTGCTGCATCTTGAAATAATCTACAGCACAAATGTCAGCTTTGACTTTCAGCGCTCTTGATGCCATTACGGTGGAGATGACGGTGCGTAATGATCTGGATCGGTTCCGCTCCAACGTTTCAATAAGCCAGAAAGCATCAGTGTCTCAAAGTGAAGACTACGCAGACAAAATAAGAGCATGAAACGGATGCAGAGTGTCCGGAAACTCAAAACAAATTCTAGAAATACTGTGTGTCAATCACTTGCCTGATTTCTGACATCAGAATTCCCTACAAAGGCGAGTTGCAGCTTGTTGAACTGTGTACCGTGCACCGTACCGTACCACATAATGGAACACTTTGTCCAATAGTCGGAGGTGGAAGCATACACTGGATATCTTTGTGAGGACATTCATTGACAATTCTGTCCTGAACCTTAACTTGGACAAAAGTCTAACTCTAAGCCTAAAACAAGTTAATGCTCACCCTGGTCTTTGAAGCAGGGTAGAAAAGGCTGACTAAAATGTCTTAACTTTTACAAAATCTCATCGCTTTAAACGGCCAAATACACCCTTCACTGTTGCTCCTCCCCCCCATGCTAAGCATGGCGTGACACATGCTTAAATCACCATTTCAGCGGGTCGTGCATCTCTCAATAGTAGTGCACGATCGTGTTGGATTTTAATTCCAACAATATCACTGCAAAAGCTCAAAGATTTCCAGATTACACAGATGCCTGAAAAGATGCAACTTTCTGGAGACATTTCTCTTCTTCCAGTTTTGAGTTCTGCTCTTATTCCAGCGCCGATGTGTAGGATTTTAAGTAGTGACACCTATTGTTCAGGCAAATACTGCACTGAGTACCCATTCCCCTCAGTGAATGGTGACGTCGTTGTATGCATGCAATGAGACAACTATAATGGGACCTTTCACTGAGGATGTGGTATATGTTCAGTGTCCTGTTCAAGGTAGTTGTAGAGGAAAGAGCAGAACAGGACTTTATATCTTTTACTTGTACCTGAAGAGCATTAATAGACCTGTAGATCTGTTATGGAGGTCAAATGTCAGATAAGCTACCTACAAGTTAAGCAACTGTTTAAGAACTGTTTAACCAGATGTGTCAGCTTGGATGGAAAATTGTTTCCAAAAAGGGTGTGGTCTCCATACAAAATTAAACAAATGTTATATAATTCAGTTAATTATTAGCGATGGCATTCCACATCTGCTGCCACCCTTCATCAGATATTTGCATGTTGGTGTTGTTCATAAGGGTCAAAATCGCAACTGAACCTTTCTTCTGTAACAAATTTCAGGAGTTTTCTTTATTAATATACATGATATAATAAATATATTATGAAGTTAGGTTTCATGTTAGCCAAATTTAGGTTACTCTTGTTGGTTCGCATTAGCTAACTTCTACCAGAAGATCTACTGCAGTGATGTGATTGGTCCGTTGCTATGTTGATCTTGGGCTGTTTTGATGATGCAGGAGGAACACCAACATAGTGATATCAGTGCAGTATCGTGCAGGCAGTCAGTGTGGGGCAATGTGAAAGCGCAGGGCGTGCTGCGTTCACTGCAAACAAACTCAAACTGATCTTTAGAAAGTTAGCTGGACATGTTGCATTTCATTTAGTTTGCCTTTGGTTTCCTGTGACAAGTGACATCACTCACTCACTCACTGTTTCGAGCCATTTTCAAGAAAGTGCTCCATAATGTGCTCACTTTGCATGCTTTCAGCAGGAATAATCACACTCACACACACATTCAGTGAGTGTGACCCTGTAGCTGCGCTTTTTTCAAAACAGTGACTTAATGATTGCCCACCTTTGACATGTTTACCTATTTTATGCTCTCCCAGAACAACCTCGGCACTAGTTTATCAAAATAGTCGCCATTGCTCGACACTAGCAGGCATAGAAAAACTCTGAATGAATAAAAAGCAACAGAAAAAATGGCAAAATGTTGCAAAACTTGAAGTTTTTGGCTTCTTAGCAGTTTTGAATGCTTGCTATAAATGATCCCTAACCCTGCTCTGGTTCACCACTGAGCCACACTGCAGGTCTAAAAGTTACTCATGAATCCTTGTGACTGTTTGCTCTTACTTTAGAAACACGCACAGGCCTCAGCAGACAGTCAGCAGAAAGCAGGATGCTGAATAATGGAGCTGAAAGCTGTACAACTCCAGACTGTGGGCGTTTTATATGAATCGCTGGACCCTTCGCATGTCAGCAAACAAGTTCCCTCCCTCTGTAGGGCCTCTTAAAAAAAACAACAAAAAAAAACAGGAGCCCTGCCTCGTATCACGGAGAGCTGCTTGTTCATTCATAAACTCTGCTCTTTGTTTTGATTGTTTCCGTGCTGCTTGTGCAGGCCACTTGCCATCAGCAGGAAATATGTTGTTTCATCTGTGTGGTTTGTGTTTGTTCGACATCGACGGAGCCAGGAGGCGGAGGAGGCGTGGGAGGAAGTGAGTGCTGTGTGCCCTAAAGGGTCTGTCAGTATCAGGGGAGCAGGATAAGTGAAGGAGGAGGTCTGTCCTTGGGTGTCCGGACCCAGTGGACTACAGCGGGTCGATGGTGAAAGATTGAAACCCCCTAAACAGTCACAAGGGTCAGCAAAGTTGGGTCAATATTTTAACGACATGCGTGCAGATATTTGACCGTTACTGTGTACCCATACGTGCTTTCAGAGAGGGGGCGGAGCTTACCATGCAAGATCGGTACAAGAGAAAAGGTGTGAGAACTTATCTGTAGGTATTTACACACACTGAGCAACTTTGAAAAGCCCCAACTTCAAACAGCTTCTAAAACTGTTTTTGTTTTCACCATTTTTTTGTAGTTTGTTCTCCTTTCTTTTAGATTCATACATAGAATTGCTCTTAACAACACAGATGAACTAGCTGGCTTTTTAAAAGTAGCCCAGATTCAGAGCTACAGGGATTATGGCTTTGACTTTTTAGCTTGATACAAAAATCGTCATTAACTGCTGTTTATGTACACATGCAGCCGTTATAGAGCAGTTCTAAAATATATTTGGACTCTGTTCCTCACCAACCTTTTGCTTTGTTTTTGTTGTGTGCCAACTCCTGAGTGAAATATTCGGCTGAATACTCAACATTTTAGTTGTTTAATGCTCCATTGTGGTTACCAGATAGTTGTGTCATTTTTCGTAGTACTTCTCCATGTAGTGCACGAAATGCTTGTTTGTGCTTGCTGTCTGCTTTCTCAAATCGAAAACAGAAAGCCAGGAACTTACAGGAAATTACAATATCATGTTTGTCTATTACTGTCACACACTACCAGTGAAGAGGTTGGCAGTTAACAATACATAGTCAAAATTTGCTGTGTAAAAATGAAAGTAAAATAAACAGTAAAAACTAATTAGATTTATTATAGTTTTGTATTTTCTGAGTGGTTGGTAGCTGCACATGCGGGCTGAGCCCAGTTGGACCTGCTGAGCTACCTGATGAGCCGCTCTCCTGGGCCTGGCTCATGGGTGGAGCCCTGGTAACCCTTTGCCGGACAATGTCACAGGGTCCAAATATATTACAGCATTTAATGCCTTGAAATCATCAGCGCTGATAAAACATGCTCTTCCTATTGTTTGAAAATTGTTTTGTGGACCTTTCTTTTTGCACGTAGACAGCAACATTTGAGGAAGAGAGTAGAGAGCTTGCACACCTTTGGGCAGTTGTGTGTAATGCACTTCATTTTTAAAAGAGAAATTTAGTTTGCAGACATATCTTGTTAAAATCATCATTATTATTTTACTGCAGAAAATCATTTTAGGCCTAGTTCATTTCTGATGTTACTCATATGCTTTTAATATCATGCATGCACAAACCACGATGCAGACGTACACCACAAAGATTAAATATAAAAAGTTTAGATTTTAACATCATATTTTATTTACTTTGTTTCAACAAAAGAAAAGAAAAATATTATTTAAACCCTTGATGAAGAGCATAAAAAGTTACTTTTTAAATGGTGGTTTACTGGTAAAATATCTATCTATGTGGGAACAATAACTTTAGAGAAAAGGTTCTGCTAGGAAAATAGTTATTTAATATAACTCTATTTCTATGAGTGTGTGTAACTGTCCAATGGAATTTACTACTTCCTCCACCCCCGCATCACAAGTACACTTTTGAATTTGTGACAATAATCAAGTGGAACGATGAACCATAACGGCAAAGTTTTAAGTGAAAAGTGTGCCGTGAAGCTGTGAACAACCATGCTTCTGTGGTTGCGGTTTGGAGAAGGCCTCAGCGAAGACTGGTGCTAGATCACCAAAGAAGACATCCTCCAGAAGCAGCAGTGACTGAGCATTTAGAATATCTTGAAGATTATTGTGGTTATGCAACTGATAGGCTTGTAGTGACCAGTGGCCCATGAGCTTAACTGAGTGTACTGGGATCCCTTTGTATGAAGCGGAACTAGCTGCTCAGATATGGAAGAATGGCTGGAGAACAGATCAGGAGAAATTCTGGACAATGAGAGAACTTGGTGATTCTGGTACCGACACGGCCGGACTCGGTGATGACAGAGAGTCTGAAGGTGAAGTGTGCTGGGCTCAAGGTAATGGGCTAATGGCTTGTAAGGGCTCAGGGGTGAGTACATCTTAAAACAGAACATGGATGGGGGGGTGCTGCCTAGTTGGTAAATGAGAACAAGCACCCTGTAGTGTGAGAAGGCATAGTCAGATATGTAGTCAGAATTGGTAGGGGAGTACTGGGGTGTGATCTACCTTCTAAGATAAATGATCTCCAATTAATGCATTATTATAACAATGTTAAAGTCTTAAACTAATTGCTGGCTGTAACTACTGCCAACTACTTTCTAACTCTGGGTGTCAATTTTAGCAAAAACTTCACACCATCTTCTATTTTCTGCCTCTGGTGTGCTTTTGGTTTCAGGGATTATTGGTGTACATAGCGAAGCACTGAAAAAGTGTTATGCAATAACAGATCAGTCTTGTCTCTGCTTGCTTTCCATGCCATTGTTATATTCTAGTCAGTGTGACACACAAACATGTATTAAAGTTAATTGTATGTGGGTTTTAAAAAAGGTCTTTAGCTTATCGTGGTGAACCCTGCAGAAACTTGGGTCAAGCGGTCACGCTGAGCCTCTGAGCAATTGTGTCGTACGAGCTATCAGGTCATTTGACTGTAGCACCAGCTTATTTTTTTTAAATCGAAAGCCGCTCAGGCGTGGAGCACCAGCAGTGGCGTTTCTGCAGCTTTGGACGAAGATGAATGCCACCCACAGGGGAGTGAAAGGGAGAAAGAAAAGGGGGCAAAGCAGCGGTTGATAATAGGGAAGGGAACGGCGTGGATGGCAGCGTGCCAGAGTTCAGCGTGTGAAAGTGCGAAGGAGGAAGATGTCTGGTTAGGAGAGCAATGGGGATAAATGTAAAGACGGTTAATAAGGAGGCTGTGAAAATATGTGTAGGAGGGTAAGGAGGAGGAGGAGGAGGAGGAGGAAGGGGTTCTGCCTACTGGCAAAGCTTCTTCCTCTTGCGTAACACGGGCCATCTCTTCCTTTAGCTGCTGTTGCCATGGGGAGAGATGTTGGCAGTGGAGGGGAGATTTCGGAGCTCCCGATGCCTCTCGAGTTCAAGAGTCTCTCGGGAATTCTAAACCACGATGATCCCCGACTTCCCTCCTCCTCGTTAGGGCGCTCACTGAGGAAAAGCTGGAGGAAAAGCCTGATTGGTTGTATTTTTAGACCTTGCTTTCAGGATGATTTAAGCAAATCTGCTCCCACCCCCAAACCCCTTTTTAGCTGGTGCCATGTGAAACTCTGTGAGAGGGATGAGAAGTTGTGTGCGGTGCTGGAGGGCCTCGATGTGTGACTCAGGCTTTAGTTCAGGTGTGCCTCGTGAAATGAAATGCAGGCATTGTTTATTACTGTACCAAGACTTTATTTTCCATGTGCACAGAATGACTAACTATGAGTCTCAGGCAGCGAGTACAGGTGTTCAGAGGAGAGAAGCTTATTCCCGGGGGTAAGTGATGAAAGAAAGCTTCTGTGGTGCTGAAATGATTAGTTAAAAAAATCCTTCCAAAACATTAACCCTCAATTTGGTTCATAGCTGCTTCTAATCTAACTTTTTGTGGAAGTTGCAGTATCATTGACTTCAATCAGTGCATTTTCTACTGCTCATCTAGATATCCTATGTGGGGGTTTTGTTAAACTTGACTGAAACGAGACATGAGACTTAATTTGTCCAGCGTGTTCTGGGTCTACCCCGGGATCTCTTTTTGGTTGGACATCCCAACAACGCCTCACCAAGCCTCCAGGAGGCTACTTAGTCAGATACCAAAAATATTACATGGCTTGTTTCTACTGTTAGCCCCATCTAAGGTGGTTTGGTACGCTAAGCTAACATATCAACTGCCACATGAACTACAAAGCACCTGCCCCTTATCTAATCTGTTCTAATGATAGAGAGTGGAAATTTCGAGCAGACTTTGCATGTAGAGACATGACAAGTGGGGTTAACTGCTAGCTAGTCTCTTTTAAAGTTTATAAAAAGATTTATATCCTTGTAATTGTAGAACACGAAACTTTGTGGAGACTCCATGTGAATGGTCCTCTCTGTGTTATCCCTGCAATAAACTGGTGGCTCCAGTTTGGGCGGGTACCCCGCCTCTCGCCCTGTGAGAGCTGGAGGCTCCAGTCCCTCCAGCGACCCTGGAGGAGGTAGGATGGATAGATGACCAAAAAAGTAACACTCAGAAAACACATTTTAATGGCAGAGGTTAAACTCCGTCTGTAGGAGTATTGCATATATGTTTTTAGTATTTGAAACTGACGACTTTGCATTTTTAGATGCCTTTGAAATGTGTGAAAAGTGTTCTGTGGTTTCTGGCCATTGGCATCAGATCGGTCAGGTCTGGAGACTCAGTGGCTCGCTCCCGATCATGTTGGGACGTTTTGGTTTTGGTGGCCAGTTTAATGACTCGGGCTCTTTAGAGTATTCCTCAAGCTTTTTTTTAGAGCAGTTTGCGCATTTTTCTTCCTTTGGGGACCGTTGCCAAGTCCACAGAGTGTGTGCTCTGTCTGAAACGATGTTTACATGGGCATGCGTGTTTCAACGTAACAACCACAGAGATGCCAGGCATTGTAATGAAAGCTCAGTGTTGTTCACATGTCTGCAATTTTGATGTTGTAACTTATCGATGCATTTCACAAAATTCTATCCTCCTGAAAAGACATCTCGCAATGTTTACATGGTGGCAGAGCTGCGTACGGTTCAGACTGAAAATGTTCATCACACATCCCACAGATATTTGTGTTTCAGCGTCTTCATTAGTCCCTACAGTCGTCTGCACAGACCAGATCAATGCACAGAGCAGATAGATGGGTATTTATAGCCTGTACGGGGGTGTGGGAGGTTGAATGCCCAATGTAGGTTAGCGGATAATCTGATGTGGACTGTGTGTGTATATATGTGAGCCTAGGGGAATTAGGGACCTGTGGTGTTTATAGAGCTCCCATCCTGCTTTGTTTTTTTGTTTGTTTTGGGGTTTTTTTTCTTGCAGGAAGAGAGCACTGATACACAGCTCGGGGAAGTCAGTTCTCAGGCAGTGAGGGCTTTCCCAGATTTAGAGTAGGGATTAGAAAAAAAAAAAAGAAAGGAAGGAGAGCGAAGAGGGAGGAGAGGATAGGGGGGAGGAACACGAAGCCAGGCAGGGAGGAGAAAGAAGCGTGGTTGCTACACTGACAGTAGAGAAACCAGGCAGAAGTGAGAAGTGAAAGCACAGAGACACAGCTGTGCGTTAGTGTGTGAGGACAGACGGCAGCCAGACGCTCGGCTTTCCGCTCTGCAGTGCCGATTCAGTCTTGTGCTTTTCTTTTCTCTTCTTCTCTCTGGGAGACGGAAAGAGCACAGAGGAATGTCAGCGGGTTTTGGTTGGGAAAGTGTCTGCCGTCTGGGTCGGAAATGTCAGGTGTTTCCCCGTAAGCGTGTCTGACTCCAGGAGGGAAAACCAAGCGGGAGCAGCCAGCTGCTCTCTGAGAAAGTCTCGACTTTCTTTGGTACTCTTCTTCCCTCCTATCAGGTATTGTGCAGCCGCTGCGAGAGCTCGTCTTTGTGCTGATCAGTTGTATTTTATTCCTCGCTGCAGGCTTTTGTTTCAGTGTGGGCTGCTTCATTGTCTGCTTGTTTCTGTCTGTACCTTCCTACTCATTTGCTCATCTAACTACAGGTTTTTGTAGAAGTTTGTAATTATTCCTTAGTTTGTTTCCCTTTTTTTCTAGCATTGTTTCATCCTGATGTGTTGGGAAAACGAGTTTAACATTTATTAAGATTCACCTGTTTTCTTGTGTTTTCAAAAATTCTGCCGGTAGCTCATAATCTGCTCATTATTTTCTTGACACAATGCCAGAAAATAGCAGAAGATATTCTCCATAACCTCCCCAGAGCTCATGATTAGCCTTTGCCTTCACAAGTGCAACAAGTGCTGCATGGAAATGATGCATAAAAATGTTGAATTAAATCAGAAAGTCATCACATTTGAGGAGTTCAAACTTTCAAATGCTCTGAAGCGGCAAATCATTTCAGCTCTCTCTCTCTCTGTCTTTTTTTCCTTCGATGGTTAAATTAAAAGAAACTGAGTGTCTGAGAGTTTCAAAACTTTATCAGCATTTCATGACTGAAATATGATCCCAGTCACGACGACGTCGGTTAAGGGGTTTAACTCACTAAAATCCCCACCAGCAACCCAGCTCAGACACTCCAGCACTCGTCTGGGGCAACAAGTTTGGCCTCGGTGGCCGGACAGCAGCAGCTGACGCACAACACGAGCTAGAGGAGAGCGTAAGCTTGTGAGCTGCAGTCGGGGATGAGCTGGAGGCATTACGCAACAGCTCGTCCAGAGATAGAGTGAAGCTGAACTTAGACACTTTTGGCTTCTTCTTCTTCTTCCACACAGTATGAAATCATCACAGAGCTCCTCTCCCTCCCCTGCTGAGCAGCTTCATACAAGAATAGAAATACCTGTTGTGCTACCAGAGTGTTTAAGAGTTACCTGGAGATCTGTTTATTTGCAAGGTTTCCCCCCTTTTGCCTTTTTCTGCAGTAATTTTATTACGTGCATCATCTCGTTAGCTCTCCCTGAAGCACACGACTTGGCAGGGGTCAATACTCCGGTGCCGGACGGTTTCCTGTTTGCCACGCTCGCTCACTATGTGTCCGCCAATATGGAAATAATCAAAATAAATGATGATTTACTTGACCCTTAAAGGTCCACTTAGTACATTAGGTTTGTTTCACCTGTGGTGTTTTGAAGCTACCATCTTGTTGTGTGATCTTTTTCTTCAGTGGTTTGATGGTAAAGACTGTTTTACAGCAGTGGATATAAACTGGCATAAACTTACATTTTCTTGTGCATTTGATTTGATTTTTTTGCTTCACGCTCAATGGATGCTTGGAGAAAAACAATGCTGATAGTTGGCTCACCTTTTGAAATTAATTGAATATTATCATCAATGTTGTCAATAAAACCTAATTATTGGCTGTATACCACACATTTATGCAAAGAAATCATTCTTATTTAGCTACTATTATACCACAATATCATAAATAAACAGAAAGTAACCTATGTCATGTAGACAACCTGGAAATACCAGGTAGGTCTTATGACCGAGATGTTATGACCTTTAAATTGAGTCCACGCTCAAACCTCAAATCAAAACTACTGATTATTCTTTCACTTGAGTCAAATGACTTCCTATTCATGTATAAAGTGAAAAGCAAAAAATACAAATAAAGAAATGAAAAATGAACAAAAAGGAAGTGGATACACATCGGGGACTCCAAGCCCAAAACGTGAAAAAAAGCACTACTCTTTCTAGAAATAAAGAAAGAGTAGTGCCACTACAGGAGCTGCAGGATCAAACAAACTCGTGCTCCCTGGTTGGACACAAAACGGGAGAAAAAAGCCTAGAAATGTATGGCAGATAATTCCTGCTGAGCTCCCACTGCCTTTTTCTGTGGGGATTTAAACAATACAAGAGAACAGGAGCTAAGTTTACACATTTGCAACAAGTTACTTTCACAAACACACATTCTGAGTTCAGCCACATAAACCTAAACCCAATAACCACCAAGGAGGACTTAATGCAGCTTTTCTAGTGAACAGATGCTGCAGAGCTGTGGCATTTGGGCAAATGTGGAAGACTGAGAGTAGGGGCAGCGCTCTTCTAGCAAGAGGCCAAAAGGTCAGTGTGTGAAGTCTGTTGGCTGAAATTGACTGGATTCAGGCTACTAGCTGCTGGAGTCTACTTACTGGGGATGTCTATGTGAGTATGGGAGTGATGACCACCGATAAAAGGCTGTTAAATGTCCATTAATGCTGGAAATATGAGGTTTAGTGATATTATTGGTCGCAATAACTCTGAACTTTTCTGAAGATTAGCTGTTGGAGGTGTGTGTGTGTGATTGTCAGCTGTATGGCAGCTAACAGTCTGGTGAAATTAACCTTCTCGAGCAGCACCGCCGCCTACACCAAACAGAGTTGGTTTAGGCTGAAGCAAACTGCATCCTAACACGGTTTTTACGGCACTGTCTGGACTTTTTTTTTTTTTTGAAGACTCTTTAGTGAGAAACTCGCTTGCTGCCAATCGTATTTTGACTCAATCTCAATAAAGAAACTCTCCAGAAGCTTCTTTACTTCATGAATTAAACTTCTATTGCGAACCCAAATTGAGGTATAGCTGACTGGATTGGTTCATTAATCAATTAGACGACTGAACTGTGATTTCGAGCTGTTCTGGTAATTGCTGATGGTTCCTAAATGTGAGAATTTGCTGCTTTTTCTTACTTGCCTTACATCGGAGTAAAGTGGATGTGTTATAGGTTGGAATTTTAGGTTCAGGAGTTTTTCTGCAGCTTTCTCACAAATATCATTCGATTTACTTGGATTGATTGTGAAAGAATTATTATATTTGAAGCCGATGGCAACAAAAGACAGAGGAGTGGGCAAGAAGCGGAGAAGATGATGCCGGTGGTGGTAGTGATACAAACAGGGAGGAGGATTGGGAGGACAAGGTGGTAAAATTGAGGACTGAGAATGAGACGAGGAGGAGGAAGATAAAAAGACAGTGAGGGAACGCCATGTCTCTTTCGCTTGGATTATGTAACATTACCTCCTGCCTACTGCCGATGGCAGAGGAAACGCTCAGAAAACAGTGACAGGGGCGGAGGTGGAGGTGGGCAGCGATATCAACATCAGAGAGGGAGAAGCAGCAGTGGTGTCAGTCAGACAACCACAGCTTACCTAAAATAATGCGATCGTTCAGTTAGCTGATTAACAGACGTGAATGTGACGGTGTCTTAAATGGAGGTTGTTCTAGCTTAACGTGCCTTAATGTGGCATTTTATCTCTGAAAATCTTTCAGACTTGTTTGACAAATCATTGAAAATATCTTATGGAGCCCTGTTTTTGCTTGTTTGTTTGTTTGTTTGTTTTTAAAACATATATATCAACATGTTGAGCAAAAACTACCAACTGGTTGAAGATTTGATGATATCATCTCACACAGACGTTTTTGGGCCTTTCAGACCTTCATTTAGTTTCTGTGAAAAAATCACCAGCCACATTATTAGGTACACTTGCTCAAATGCTTGTTAAAGCAAACATCTAATCGCATGGACGCGACCCAATGCATTTATGCACGTAGATGTGGTTGAGACAACCTGCTGAAGTTTAAACCAAGCATTATGTATGCAGGAGCTATGTATTGTATTGTACATATACAATATATTGTATATGTACAATATATTGTGGGGGGATATTTTCTTGGCACACCTTGGGACCTCTGTCGGAGTATTGTTGTTGACCATGTCACACCCCTTGTCATGAAGCTCAAACTGGTTTCTTGAACATGACAATGAGCTCACTGTACTCCAATGTCCTCCAGTCACCAGATCTTAACCCAGTACAACACCTTTGGAGTGTTGTCCAATCTGCCGCATCTGTGCAATGCTGTTGTGTCAATATGGCCTCAAATCTCTGAGCATTGTTTCCAGCACCTTGCTGAATCGGTGCCGTGAGGAATTACGACAGTTCTGAAAGTACAGTGAACTCATTGTCATGTTCAAGAAAACTGGTTTGAGCCGACTCAATAAAGTGTCTGGCGAGTGTTTGTTTTTTTAGATTTTTAAATGGAAGTTTTGATTTGATTTGTTTCGCTGGTTGACATACACAGGGCTGTTTGTTGTGGCCTCAGTTGAGACATGTCCCTCTGTGTTTACATTCAGCACCAACCCCGTATATGCAAGAACGTGTATGTGCTAAATGAGCTATAAAAGCAGATGGTTGTCTGGCGGCATCTGGAGATAGAGAAGCCAGAGAGAGCCGCAGAGCAGCTGCAGGAAAGCCCTGTGGGAGTCTACAGCGCCGGCCACCGGTCTCTCCGGGCGAGCCGATGGCACTCTGTAAAAAACAAGCACACTTCTCGGTATGTAAAAAGACTGCAGCTGTGGTGTCGTCACTGAATATGTTTTCAGAAAGCTTTGGCTCGAGAAAGCCTTCGTAGTCTTTATCTAGTGGCTTCTTGTTAAATGGTTTTGTACTGCTTTCTCTAGAAGTTACGAGTCAGTCAAAGATCACAGAAACTTGCTGTGACATGTTGGTTTCATGTACGATTAAGAAACATGTGCTATAAACTGAGAGTAAGGCGTTTGAAATGGGTTAGGGGAAATGTGGGCTCAGCTTCTTCAGCCTCTGGTTTTTCAAAATTATTTTCTTGCAGTGGATTTATTTTGAATAATGAAAATATCTCAAACCACCATGTTTATGTCTTCTAAACAATAATCAAAAATCTGGATGAACATATTTATGTATAAATGTTTGCTCCACATGGCTTTCCTGCATTTCTTTAAAATTCAAAACTATCAAAATAATAGAAAAAAGTCCTGAAAGGACCTCAGAAGAATTGATTTATTTTAAATATGCAGATGTTTACATATGATATATGCAGCATTTTAGACTTGAAGATTTGTTGGTTTCGGGAGGATTAAGCAACATAATCCACCAAATAATTTGTGTACACAGCAGCAAATATAAAAAATTAGTAGGGCTACAACTAATATTTAACCTGACAGTTGTTATCACTTCATAAAATGTCAAAATAATAATAATAACAAAGTGAAAGTTCCCACAGCTCTACTCGATGTCTGCAAATCTCCAAACGCCAATAATGTAAAAGAGAAAACGACAAGCAAAGTAAATGTCTGGCATTTCCACTCAGCCTAAACAATCACAGATCGACTAATTGATTAAACCTTTCAGCCGCACACTGGGTTCAAACTGAAACAACAGCGGCCTTCATCCTACAGTCAAGAGGAGATTTGTTTAAATTAAATCATAATGGATTTTCATGCTATTAATATGCCCCGTGTTTCCACATCACAACAGCCCTCATTAACATCTCAGCTCCTCCCCTGAGGGCAGCAGTGGGAGGCAACGGGTGGAGGAGGGTGTGATGGTTGAGAGACGAGGCTTGTTTTTCAGTATGCGCAGCAGAAAGAAGGGGGGGAGACAAAAAGAGGCGAATAGGTGAGAAGAAGCCTGGATTCAGAAGCTGAGCCTGAGCAGGATCCTGCTACTGTTCTGTAACATGATCAATGACCTTGCATACTGTCAGATCCCGGTTTCCTGCACGCGCTCACTGGCTTTTGTTGCTCTCTCTGCCTCTCACTGTACTCAGCCTCATAAGCTCCAGATCTAATTAAGACTTGTCTCTTTTCCTAGAAGGCTTGGCGGCTGTAATAGTCTCTCCTCCTGTAGCGAAGATGGCACTGTGATTAGATTCAGAGATACGAGAGCAACAGCTGCCAGCTGGATGAAACTTATTGGCCTGAATCGCGTTAGATTCCTCTGATTGGGACTGCGATTGCGTCAAAGCCTCTGAGTTATAAATGTGTGTTCAGAAGTTTTTCTACATTTCCTCAAAGATCAGCCTCAGCAGAGGGGTGGAAGATGTACTCAATCAGTCGAATCATGTTTTTGTAGTATTTTCAGCAAATATACTTAAAGTTTCAAAGCAGTCAAATTACTCGTTGCAAAGCCAAGAGGATCTATTATGGGCATTTCCACCCTCTGCATTTATAGTCTTGGACGCTACTAGAGCAGCTTTGCATGATGTGCAGTTCAAGATAATCCATGTTTTTCCTCATGCAGTCCCTTACTTTATCTACTGTATGAAAAATAACTATTTGTAAAACAGAAGGTTTGAATAGCAAGTGGGCGGAGCCAAAAGCCTCAGTTTCAGGAATGTTTTCAAATCTTTTACGAGGTTTGTTAGCACGTGTCTGTGTTGCTCATTTCTGTAACTTCCTGAAACCACTTAGGTCTCTAGTTTTAAATTTATTCCTTGACGTTTTTGGCATTTTTCCGAACACATTGTAACACAGCTTCATACACTATACACTAATACAGTCATCTCAGGCACACAGGACTGACTGTGAGCACAGAGGCCACACCCACCTGCAGTTCAAACCCCCTTGTTTTCAAGGGGCAGCCAATCATGACAAAGTAGACTTGTTTCAGACAGTGGATGAACTGAGCAGTAGGTGTAATGGAGGTCACTGTTTTGGATTTTACATTTTACTGTTTACTTTGAAATATCTGAAAATATGAATCATGAAAAAGAAAAGACAAATATCCGTTTAGTGGAAATAAAAACCACTAATCTGACATCTCAACCAAGATAAGTTCACTGGTATTGGTAGTATCATCTTAATATTATCTATGTTTTTCTTTGAGAGTAAAACGCAATATTTGCCTGCATAGTGTGCTGTGGTGAAATGAAAGTAGCATAAAATATAAGTATATACAGCGGATTTTGACCCTTTTGCCAAAAATCTGCTCGTTTCCGATGAGAGTGTGTGAACGTGGTTTTTGTGCTCGGCTGAAAAGAATTCTGATCGCGACGGTATGCATTTAAAATTCGAAGACGAAGCCAAGAGAAGAAATTTTCAACGTGAACTCCCCAAACAAAAAGCCAGAGAGAAGAAAAGCCTCTCAGCTCTGTGACTGCCCTGCTCACGTGGTTTTTGATTGGTTTCAGTTTGGTATTTGGAGTATGAAGGGTCAGCGTGGGCGACTGCTTGTATGCAGCACGGATAGGAGACTTTTTGGCAGTTGAATTCGTGGCTGTATTGAGCTGAATGACTGTGGTAACCCTGATTGTGCGAGTGTTTGTAGACATCTTAAAGCTAATGGACAGCCAGCACACACACACACACGGGGACAGTATTAGAGGTTAGTAGCTGGATTACTTCATTCAGGCTGTGCTGCATTATCACCAGCTCAGCTGTCATTAACTCAGATGTTCCCACAGAGATGAGGTGCAGTGTCCTCCACTGCTCCACTCACACACAAAAACACACAGTGATCCCTGTTTAGGTCAGTTTTAAAGACAGAGAAGTTCGGGCGCTTGGCCGTCAAAAGTGAGTCACTGCTTATTTTTGCTTTTAACATGCCAACACCAACTTTTTATGCTGCAGCTTTGGCCGGCCTAATTACAGTGTGCCGTGTTGATCCTGGAGTTTTTGCCTGTGAACTATTTATCTTCTTTACCCCGGCAATGACACTGCAAAAACTGCTTGGTCACGCTGCATGTTGTCCCTGGCCTGGATAAATATTTATCTGATTTTCTGAACCTCTTTTGCGGCCAAACTGTAAAACCCTGAGAATTCCCCATAATGACTAATACAAAAATAAAGCAGAGGGAGCTTCCTCTTTTTTCCCAACCAGACCACAGTACAGTGAGGTTAAATGTGCAGGCTGGCGTCACTTAGGGAGACACTTTTGTCATTTAACTGCCCGGCTCATCGCGTTTATGTAACGCAGGAGGCCGAGCACTTGTTGGAAGTCTGCCTGCTGTGAGCGGGGTGAATCCCCCCTCCTTTAACTATTGACTCTGGTCACTTGAAAAGCTCGGAGTGAGCCCTCCCACAGCGACCTGCAGGCTGTTTCTCACTGCGACCTTGCAGCTTTATCTCACCCCCTCAGTGTCAGTCAAGTCAGCTTTGCTCCGCCTTCGGGGAGCTTCAACTGAGCAACACAATTTGTTGTTGACTTAAAAAATCCTCACAAGATTCTGCAGTCTTCACGGCCATTTCCAGAATCTTGTTTTTTGTTTTTCACCCACACTCAACCTTGAATGTCTCTTTTTTAAATTTTGGAGTTGAAAAGAAAAACAAAATTGCCGCTGGGTGCCTCTGAGAGCAGCAACGGTTTGCTGTTGTTTAAGACAAAGTAGAGGAGGCTGTATTTATAGCTGGGACACTTCAGGCAAATGAAAGCAAATCACATTTGACTCTGCTTTCCAAAGAGGGAAACTGACCATCAGTCATTTCAAAATAACATTAGGAAAAAAGAAAGTCTAACCCTTATCCATTTAAAAACCATCACTTGACTTCAATAACTCATGATGGCAGAAGAAGGAAAGTTTCTCTGTGCTCATACGTGAACATACCAGCATGAATTTCAGAGGCCAGTTGACTATTTGAGCTGATTAGTTTAGATTTAGTTTCGTATTTACAAAATTGGTGTATCTGTCATAACATTTGAGAAGCTGAAACCAGAAGTTGCTTAAAAATGCGCACATTGTTGATTCATTTCCTTTTAATTCGATTGTTTACTTTGACTTATCCTGGAAACCTCGAAACAATATAAAGTCCTGTATCCAAAACACAAAAATATTGGCATATGTAATGTTAAAAACACACATTAGACAGCTTGTTTTTTTTATGTCTGAAGAGAATAATGTATTAGGATCTTTGTTAAATATCATCAAATGCATACACACTAAGTATTTCCTGAATAACGTGTGCGTAAAAGCAGAAGCAGTCTCTGCACAAAAAATTAAAACCATGGTGTCCTCAGATAGGAAAAAAGCTCAATTTAAGACTCATGTAATACTGCTTCAAATGAAATTTAGGATTAAACACTTCAAAAGTTTCCCTCAGCGTGTTGGTGTCGGTATGAAAATGAACAGCGGTGTGTGAATATGCTTTTTAATGTGAAAAGGGGAAAAAAAACACCTCAGACTAACGTGCAGCCTCATTGTCAAAAAGGAACTGAAAGACGAAGGCTTAAGATCAGCAGTGATGTTTAAAAAACAAAAAAAAGGGGGGAATAAAAGCAAAGTAAACACCTCAGTCTTCTTTAGCCGGTGAGTGAGCTGTTAGGCAACCAGCAGTTGGCAGGACGCTTTAAATTCCTCCGACACAAACAGAGAGAGGGAGGGAGGCCGAGAGAAGGATCCCCTGGAGGGTGCCAAAGCCGGTTTTAGTGACGTCAGCCGGCCTGCACTGTTGCTCTGTTTGGCCGGGCCCTCCCTTCCTCCTCCCCCCTCTCTCCTTGGGCCTTACAGGAATTCCCCTCCTCGTCACATTATTCTGAGGAAACCGCAGGCAACGCCCCGTGCTGCTGCGCAGCCACAGCTGATAGGGCGGAAACGCAGGCTTGTGACTGCTTGTGTTGACACAGACTTAAGTATGCACTTGTTGTTCTCTGTAGAGTCTCCTTTTGTCTCCTGAACAAAAGGAGTTCACATCAGCAACGTCCAGCAAAGAAGTGAGTTTTTGTCCCGTGAAAGAACCCACTCATCACGCTCTCGGGGATTCTCTGCAGCGTTTCCTGTTTACCCTCTGAGGTCAGAGGTGTGAAGTTTAGCTTTTGTAGGGGGAGGGGGGGGGGTCGGCGAAGGCTTGTGGGACACCTTTCCTGGAGTCTGAGTCGTCAAAGCGAACGGCATAGACAGGAAGCAGTCAGTGAGCTGTCACTCATTCACGGCGCCTCAGTAATCAGCCAAAGTTGGGCATCGGGGCAGTCGAGCCTGAGGGATCCAGAGTGTGTTTGAAAGTTGTTTTTATCTTTGGATGTTGCTGTGACGGGAAGCAGCGCTGCCATCGGGTTTGATGTGCCACACACTGTGCAGGATTGCAGGCAACACAGCAACGGATTGATGTGTAAGTCTGTGATGAAGTTTCACTTTTTCTTAACTTTGAAATATAAATATGTCATTTCTAATCTGCGCTTAACTGTTTTGCATTTATGCCGAATGAAACCAAGTATTTATCTGACATGTTTGCTATTATTTTGGCTGTTCTCCCCCTCCTCATCATTGTTTTGCCTGTAGTCAAAAATAGTGAAAACCCTGTACAACTGATTCTGCAAACTGGAGGTGACGTCTCTTTAAAGTGGTTAAAAAAATATTCTGTGGATTTCTTGTCATAAGTAAATGTTGACCGCACACTGTGATGGCTGTAACGTGCTTGCACCTTTGTGCATTTAGTTTGGTTATTCATAAGCCTCATTTAGCTTCCTGTTGCCACTTGGAGGTATAGTTGGCGAATATGCTTATTTACTTTATTTCTGACAGGTGTACGTGCGTAGTAAGCATATACACCTCGAACCGGCAGATGCTCGGCTTAGCATAAAGAGTGAAAACAGAAGGAAACGAAGTGAATCCGCATTATCACACCACATTATCACACATTATCCACCGTAAAAACAAGCCATCGCAAAACAAAGAAAAACAGACTGCTGCTCATTCTTCCTCTGCAGGACCAGTAACGTCCTAGAGCCTCTGCTGGCTGCAAATACAATATAGCTTTAGTGAGGATAAGAGGTGGTTCCCAGAAGGTTGGTGGTTCAACCCAGTACACTGAACCCAAGTTTTCCTCATTGCATTCATCACAGTAATGTTTGTGTTTGTAAGAATGGGTGAATTGTAGTTAAAGTGCTCAGTGAGAGTAGAAAAGCGCTGTATAAGTACCAGTCCATTTATTATTTACTGCTGACTGTACCAGCATGATTTGGAGAGGAAGATACTGGTCCTGTGTGGAACTAACAATTATTTCCAGCTTGTTTTTCCCACTATAATTAGAATTAACCTCATACTAAGATAACCACCTGCTCACTTCAGCTTCAGATTTACTGTCCAGATGTGTGAGAGGTATTCATTTTCTTACTGTCACAACATCATCAAAATATTCTTTCATTTTATTCCTCCTGTTGATGAAATGCTCCCCTGCTCTGAACATTTGCCTGCTAATATTTTGTCCGAAAGTAAATAAATATATAATGCTCGGCATTAGTTATACTAAGTGAGTGTTTATGTCAAATATAAGTCCATAAACAGATGGAAAATCTGCAGTAATAATGACAAAGTAGCTCAAGAACAGCTGCTAAACTAACTAATATTCAGTTTTAATTCATTTCAAGACAAATGTAAGGAAGGATCATATTTGAAAAGCTTAAAGTTGAGGTAGCGTGGTCCGCTCTGAGCAAAAAAATCATAATGAGAATTGAATTAGGTGGGTTGATTGCATTAATCTGAATATTAAAGGCCTTAAAGGTCTTTCAAAACCTCAAATTCTTATGCCCCCCCGCCTCCTACCTCCTCTCCTCCTCCTTGTTGCTTGTGTGACGCACGGAGCTCACCGTACGTGTGCAAAATTTATTTTCACGCTGAAGTGACTGAAATGTGCTTCCTGTCCCACACGGCCCATCGAGGCGTCGCTTGACGCCACATTGGCCGTCAGTCGCCAAGCTCAGTAAAGCGGAACCGCCGCAGCGTTGCTTCTTCTGTGTCACAGCCCCTCAGCAGCCAGGGGGAACTCGAGACGCTGACTGGATGCAGTTTGACATGCAGCTTGTTTTTACTTCCAGTTTCTTCTTTTTTTAGACTCCTCAAAGAAAGAAGTGGGTGTTTGTGTACAGTTGAGAGCTCGCTGCTAAATTTCAGTGACTGTTTCACGTCTTATGTGAAACTGTCGGGCTCAAACGGTGACATCAAATCCAAACTGAAAAGTTACTCACAGTTCAGTTAAGGGTTTTTTAGGGTTTTTTTCCTCACAGAACAGGAAATGCGTGCTAGAGATGAAACAATCAGGAATTGATTGATAACAGTTTGATTTGATTTTAGTGGTTTGAATGATTGAATAAACATTTTAATATCTTTTCAAATGAATAGTTCAAATTTTACTTCCATATTTAAGAGTTTACATGGTGTTGAACATGAGAAGAGTTGTGTTGTTAGTTGGGGTTTGAGTGCTCTTATTGTGGTAGATCACCGTAGCTGCAGGGGGAACCTGTTCCAGCTGAGAGAGCTCGGTTGGCGGCGAGAGCCAGACGGGAACTGGGAATACTAAAAGCTGCTGGTCGATGGATCGATGGATAAATAACCCGGGGCGAGCCCGTGCATGCGTTTTTATGTGACGAATAATATTTTAATACTAATTTAATGCTGATTAACCAAATCGCTGATGGTCCTAACGCTTTCTACGGCTGATTAAATATTTCTTGATTTCAGCTTCTCAAATGTTAAATGTTTCCCTCGGTGTATTAAATCACTGTAAGCACGGTGTAAAGTATTAAGCTCTGGATGGCTCTAATGGACATTTCTCACTAGTTTCTGATGCTTTCAACCCAACAATTAAGTGACTGATTTAAAACCCAAATGAATCTTTAATAGAAACAAAATGAAATAATTAGTCGCAGTCGTGTGTAAAGTAGTTGTTTCATTGAAATTAAATAGTGGTGTTATATTGAGAGTATGTTATATATAAACAGATTCAGCATATGAACAACAAAGTGGAATTTGAAGGCATAAGATGTGATTTTTGGTACTGGAAATCTTCTGAATAGGACCGACCAATCAGCTTTGACTGAATGCAGGTGAATAATTTCTACAAACAGACGTTGGCTGAAATAATGTCTTTAATCATTGGGCTTATTCTGATGTTGATTTATCTTTTTTCATTTTATCTGCTTTCATGGTTGGACTGTAAACGATGACAGGAAGTCTTGGCGTGTGCATCAGGCATCCGTTAACCAGATATGTGCTGGCTTCAGCACCAAAACTTCAGCTGTTACCCCCAAACCTGATTCCACTTTTACTTTAGTGCTAGTACATCTACTTAAGGACCCTAAGTCTTTGTGTACGGCTCTGCTGTTTTGGTTTTTTTTGTTTTAAAACTCTGTAAGTTGAATATATTTTGTTTTTGGTCTGGTTTTGTTTTAGTTCTGACACCTGGTTAAATTTGTGTTTCGATGCAATTTTGACTTCGCATTTTGGTTCAAGGGTTCAGGAACAACTTTTCAAGCTTTGACCAACAGGGAAACAAATCTGCAGAGATCCAGAGAAATCACAACTCTGCACGACGCAAATAATTTTTTTTAAGATTATTTTTGAGCTTTTTTATCTTTTTTGACAGTTTGGCAGCAAAGAGGGAGAGAGTGCATGGTAAGAAATGCAGCAAAGGGCTGCAGGCCGGACTTGACCCCTGGCTTCTGCACCACAGCCATAAGTCATACAGGCATCTGCTCAACCAGTGAGCTAAACTGGTGCCTGTATCTGTCAATTCTTTCTATTCGTTTTAAGGAAAGCCATACCCCGTAGAAACTACCTTGATTTTTTTTTTCTAAAGTGAAGATTAGAGGAAATTATTGGAATAAATTAGAAACAAATGATAAATCTGGGATATTAACTGCAGCAGTATCTTAATTTTCTTGGGTAGCTTGTTAATAATTTTTCTACAAAACAAGCTTGACACCTTCCGTGATTTGCAGCTGCGGGAAGGAACGCATCATTTATCGTGTCTCGGCTTTGCGTTTGGAAGTCTGGTTCTCTCTCGTCTATTTTGGTGCATACAGTTTTTTGGGGGAGAAGGTTTTTAATGCGTACGTGGACCGAAAAAGATGGAAGAGGATAATATTCACGTTCACGTTCATCTCCGCCCGCACCATTAAAAACCCCTACACATGAACACAAACACGCACTCTTCTACCCACCCGGTAGGTTTCTCGTTATATCAATTTTTCACAAGGGTGCCCACGCGGTCCCAATAATCAGTGGCCTCCAGTCTGCTGCTTCTTCCACCTACAGTTTCCTGCGGAGGCAGCAGTACTGTACCGATAGCGCACCAAACCTCTGTCTTTGTCTGTGTGCAGGAGAGGGGGTGATCTATTTTTCATTTGTTGACTGGGTGTTTGCAGCTTCATCACTGTGAGGATGGAGCAATAGCTTTAGCTCTTATTATCATTATTAGCATTATTTTTAGAGGTAACTCAGACAAGTGCACCTCTGTCACTGCATTGTTCAGCTTGTGTGTGTGTTTGCTGCCCTGTGTATAAGATCCTCATCTCTCCTCTCTTGATGGTGATACATTATTAAAAGCTGCCCGCCTGAAGCTCCAGTTGATGCCGGGGTTTTTAAAATATTTTTTTAACTCTTACCTGCCCTGCTGCTGTCACTTCCACTCAACACGCTGCTCATAAACAACATGGTAAACAGCTCAACTCCTGCCTCCCTTCATCCACATCCCTTCCACCTTGTCGCCCCCGCTTCGTGGGATGTTTAGCAGACAGCAGCTGATCTCCAGGCTGCGGGGGGCGGCAGGATGAGGATCAGCAACCCTGAACCACTTTTCCAAAAAACTGATGGCGCACTGCGTAAAATGTAAACACGAAGAGAAAATAATGATTTTAAAATATTTATTTTTATGTTAAAAAACGTATTTGTTCAGATATAAATGGGGTTTGCAGAAGTAAAAAAAATGGGAAGGAGTCTCTGCTTTGACTCTGAGGGCAAACAGTCCCAGCAATTAAAACATAGCATTTCTCCAAGTAATATGCAAATAACAGCCACGTATCTGTGGTACGCAATATAACTGAAGGAGTCAGAAAATCAGAAGCAATCTCTGTAAGGGACAAGTCTGTGCAAGCACCTGGACGGCTTTACGTTTGTAACCTGATTCTGCGGCTCACTCAAAAACCAGTAACACAGTCTGTTTCTGGATCTTTTCCTTGTTATTCGTTTTATTTGCATAGTAAACTTTTACTTTGCATGTGTGGATGCAGCAGCACAGTTGACCTCCCTGTGCCCCGGTGCAGGCACCGTTAATGCTAAAGGGTTCTCTGCTATTCAGATGAGGTTTGGTTTGGTTTTTTTCCATAAAATGACTTACTTATTACAGCAAGACATTTCACACACATCACAGCATCTGTATTAAGAGTTTATGTCCAGCCTGCAGCCCAGACCCACTGAAAACATTTATTAGAAAAAAAAAATAGAGCGAAGGAGGCAGTGAGATATTAAATAGTCAACATTTTGCATCTAGATGACTAAAAGCATTTACCTTTATGAATTCATCTCGTCAACTTCTAAATGCGTACAGAGACTGCTTTTAAAGAAAACAATCGAGTCCAGTCTTTAAAATTTTGTAAAATTTGTTTGTTATGAAATATTTCTACTTTATCATAAAAATAGGCTTATTTTTAAGTTAGTGTTCACCTGAGGCAGATCATTTTTAAAATGTATATACAAAAATAAAATTATATACATTTATATAATATATATGTATATTTATAATACATTTATAACACATGCATTCAGTACATTACTTTCTTTTAAAATTCCTAATTTTAAAAAAAGATATATATCTCGTAGCCTTGCACTCAACGATCCTAGTGGTCTATCACACTTGGCTTGCTACCCAATCTCAGGTAGGCTCACATGGGGGGAGGGGGGGTATCTAGCCTTAGGACCCTTACTGGATACAGATGTCCCAGGTGGGAATCAATGCAACACTCTAGAGGCGTGTAGTCTTACCACTATGCTATTCAGCTGCTATCTATCTATATATATAGTCCAATGATTAAAGACTGAAATTTGCTTAAATTTTTGGAAACCTCAAATATTTAACTGGTGTATCAATATTAACGTGCCAATAACCATAATTAAAATAATCAGTCCTAAAAAGAATGAAACGTGTTGCACACGCAGTATCACGCTATGCAGTTGAAAGGTTTATTTTCAAAGACCTGACTTAACGCCAACAGAGGAAACTGAACCTTCTTCAAGTATAAACTAAGAATCCGTCAAGAAATCTGATCTCAGAAATCAAGCAGAAAAACACTTTAAAGAAATTTTAACCCGCATTAGATTTTAGATTCGATTTTTGTCCCGAGCCTTTATGCTCTCTCCCTCTTCATCGGTGTTAGGTGTTCCCATCATTCTCTATGTGTCTGTGCTTTTGTGTTGATTAGATTTGATAAAGTGAGAGGGAGCTAATGCGAGGAAGGGAGCGGGAGTGGCAGTCGCCTCGCGCTGAGCTGACTGATGATGATGATTGACTGCAGGGTAATGGGACACTCTCAGTGCGATTGGGGAGTCCTCTGCTCTTCCTCATCTTTTGTTCGGTCACTCAGGAAGCACAAGCTGTACTTACTTCGAGTCGTTTCAGTCTCAGTTCTGCATTCAGATTGGTTCACCCTGCTCAAGACCGCCGGCAGGCTGTTTTCACGGGTGTGTCCGCGATGATAAAGAATGTGTCACGCACTGATGACAACCCTTATGGACACTTATTGCACCGGTCAGCTGCTGAGGACAGCAAAAACTCAGCTTCTCCTCTGGAGGAGACAAAGATAAGATCGACAGACTGCCTTTAAAGGTGACGGCGAGTTCTGCACAGCTCATGCATCTGCCAGCTGTTGTTATAAGTATTGTACGAGGGGATGCCCATGTTTAATAATAGCGTCATTGTCAAATGAAGCCATTCAGGGAGCGATCAGGATTCTGTAGAAGAGAAAATATTGTTGCCTGTACGTCTGTCATTTAAACTATAATTACATAAAAGAACAAACCGGGCGTTTATCAGAGTTGAAATGGTTCCCTATTTGGCTGCAGACGGCTTTATTTCCTACAGCTGGTGCAACTGGCATGATTTCAGCCTTTCTGTCTATTAATCCTGCTCTAATCAGAGGGAACCAAATTAAAAGACTGTAAGGAGAAGCTACGTACAGCACAGCTGAAATACTAATTTCATTAATCTGCTAAGTACTTTGTTGATTAATCTTTTTTTGCAAGTAAAGTAATAGTAATTAAAAAAAGATGTTTATGTTGCCAATTTTTCCTTAAAAACAGTTCAGGAACCCATATTGTTGGAATTGGTATCAAATGAGACACAACTGAGAGCAGATTTCTAAATATTTTATGAGGAAATAAAAAGTAAATTGTGGATTTTGTCCGTTATCTAATCAATTAAAGGACAGAGAAGCTTTGATTTCTACCGTATATGCCTGTTTTATCTCTCACTTAGTGCTGACAATCCTTTCTTAATAATTTTTTACCAATAAATTGATTTCTTGGCCCCCTGAGCTACATGTGAAACTGCCAGATTTCTTTTAAAAGCTGCACAAGACAAACAAAAGCAGGAACATTATCTAAACAGCAAATGTTACCTGAATAGGTTCAATGCTTTAGTGCTGTTTCGAAGCAGGACTGCAATAAATTGTTTTTATTAATAAATAATAATAATACGTTTTATTTGAGGGCGCCTTTCAGAAACCCAAGGTCACCTTACAAAAAACACAATTAATAAAAGGAACAGTAGTCATAAAATACATAAAATAAGTTAAAATTACAAAACAGAGCGTGACAACAGATAAAATCAGCATTAAAGCGAATAAGCCAGTTTAAACAGATGTGTTTTAAGCTGTGTCTTAAATACGGAGAGGGAGTCAATATTTCTTAGTGCAGGAGGAAGAGAGTTCCAGAGCCGGGGAGCAGAGCGACTGAAAGCTCTGTTCCCCATCTCAGTTTCTTTTCAATTTTTATTAATTTATGAATTCATTTACCTTTTTTTATATTATTTAGTTAATGATCTGTAAACAAAGCAGAGAAAACCAGCTGGAGGAAGGGAATGTGGAGTACCATATATTCCATAATAAACAACTTAATTATGCATAAATGATCAGTGTGCTTTATTTGCTAATTAGCGTATGGTTGCTCAACTAATTATCACCATCGATTGCCCATTTTTACAGAGTTGGAAAATGTCTTTGTCTGTGAGTGAGCGCATGCATCAGCTAGTGTGAGGGTGTCTTTGATGGGTGTTTGATGGTAGCGTGTGAGTGAGTGTTTGCACAGAGCCGAGTGGGTACGGCAGGCTGGTGGAGGTGCTCGAGTTACATAATCCCAAACTCCCTCCCGCGCAGTGACAGCGAAGAGGGGGGCAGCTGCCGAATCCCATCTTGTCATCTCCGCTCTCCTTCTCCTCTTCCTCTCCTCTTTCCCGTTTGATCCAGCAATAAGCGCCCGCTGTCCTCCTGCTTCCTGCTATCATCCACACATTCAGTCCACCTATCTGGATCGAACTATCACGGACACGACACCAACCTTGTCCACAGAATTTGTTCTAATTTAGTACCTCAGACGTGATTAAATAGACGGCTCAAACTATGCTCCAGCAGCAGTTTTCGGGCTTCTCGTTGGTGTGCTGGTGTAGTGTCGCGCATACTGATGACACCTCAAACTCCTCGCAGATGCTGTTTTTGTGAAAAACAATTATCCCCCTCCCCACACGCACACATCTTTGATGCTATAACAGGGGAAGCTGATGCCAAACTGTTGGGGCCATCTGAAACACGTGAATTCTGTGCATATGGCTGCCATGAAACGCTGCCACAGTGCTGTCGATGGCCGCCATTTGGCTCAGCGAGGCCCAGCAGGGAAGGCTGTTGAGTAAAATATGAATTTTTACAAGCTGGCAGTGACGGGAGGAGGGTGTATAAGCCTGGTGGTTATTTGTTGGCCAACAGGCAGAGGGACTCTCAGCGGGGATCCAGTGCCAGGGAGATGCAGTTGTGATGCTGCTCGATGTAGGGTGAAATGTAATATTATTATTATCCATTAGGAGGGTGGGGATCTAGTTTGACATAGGTTGGTTTTTTTAGAAGTTTAGATCATGTTTAGATCTGCAGCTCATCTGTTTGGATGGGCTTCCCCTCCTACCCAACACTCCTCGCCCCCACCATAAGTGTAAGGTTGTAAACTCACATCAGGTGGGCGCTGGTATCGAAAGGTGTGAACGTTTTCTTTGCCGTTACGTCATCTTCGCCCTGGGGGTAACGGTAATCATATTTCCTAGTCGTCGTAGACATCACAGAGAGAGGAGTGGGCTGGAAGATGTCGAGCGGGGGGGCATTAAAGATTCGTGGTTGTCATGACAGCAACCAGAGAGGAGACTGACTCCCTCGCCCACTAACCTCAGCCTAATTGACATGCACCCGCCCACTCAGGCCTCTCCCAGCCTGATCATATCCTGAGATATCACGTTTTATAGATCAAAGATCAGGAGTCGGCACCCTCGAGACTGAGGGCGAACTTCCATCTGCGTTTCGCTGCAGTCCTGTTGTTTTATTTGTAGGAGAACAGAACAACCTGTACATCTCTTAACAGTCATCAGCTGCACATCAGACTCCTTTGTGATTTAAGTAAGACAAAGTATTACCACTGCATGTTTAAGTTGCATATCGATCCCTGGTCCACTAAATTATTAAAGCCTCTTGCTTACAGTACAGTCTACTTAAGCTCACCAAACTCCTATCGCAGCAGCCCAATGTTCTTTGCAAGGGCGATGATAATCTTTTTTGTGTTTAATGGTTAGAAGGAGACAAAAGAATTGGAGTATGTACAGCACAGTGTTTTTAAAAAGCAGTTCAAGGATCCTACAAATAGTTTTTCTTCCCTTCTATGCTCTGTTTAAAACCACACTTGTAAGCAGTTGCGCTATAAGTGGCTCTGTCTGACTTTAATGTCCTCAAACTGTGTTGTTTTTTTTGTTTTTCTCGCTTCCTTCAAATTTTGTGGTCATGTTACACAATGCAGCGCTCTGCTTTTCATCACCACTAACATTTTGTATGGATTCCTTTGTGCTGTTTTTCCTGCGGTTATGGTACAATTACACCAATTTTTTCTTTTAGATGGCACTGGGATGGTCGCAAAGCTCAGAGGTGAAACATGTAGCCCTCACCCACACTACCTCAGCAACCCCAGCAGCCATAATGAGGCAAATATGAGCAACCCCATAATAATTCCCTGCTTGTTTAATAATTCGGGCGCTCTGAGTAGAATATTTTTCTCGTCCTTATTGAGGGTAGTGCTGCCTCGCCCCTTTCCACTCACCCACGCTGGGGTTTCCTGATCTTTTCCACGCTCCAGAGCTCGACTTCACGGGTGTCATTCAGCGCGAGGGGGTCGTGTTTGCGGCTTGTTATGTAAGAAGAAGAATATGCTCTATGATAGCTTACACTCCGCTCTCCTAACATACACAACCACTAATAAGATTTTCGGTGGGCAGTAATCACTTACGCCCTTGTTTGCCAGCGCGCTCTAATACGAGACATATGTATATCACGCTGTGTAGACTATGAAGCATATGCTCTCTGAAGTCTACCTCGGAACCTCCCGACCACTAAAATAGGCATTTATTATCTCAAATTGGTTTGCAGCAGCACAGATATTTACACGAGGAAGCCGTGAGGGTGAGCCGTGGTAGCCATGACTCTGAGGGAAGCTTCGGGATCCTCTCTGTTTGGAGAAATACCGTGCCGCCTTCGTTGCCAGGAAAACACAGCAGTTCCTTTGCCTTTGGATGCCAAGGGCGTTCACGTGGTCATTTATATGTAAACAAATGCGTACCTCTGTCTTTTCTCTCTCTCTATCTACCATTTTGTTAAAGATGTGCAGATAAACAAACGCTGTACCCTCTCCTCGTGTGCCTCGGTTGCTGTGTTTCTGCTGGCAGGGTGCCTTTGTTTTGCTCTACAGCAGCGCAGGGGTGGGGACGCATTATGTAATTCGCGGCGTGTGCCTGGGATATAGAGAGGGAGAGAGACTGAGAAGGGTGTGACTATAGTAACACAAACACACAGAGATGATGACATAATCCCTGACCTCCTCTGTGGCCTGCTTGTGTCCTCCCCTCTGAGTATTCCCGGCATTGGACTGTAAATTTGGGAACCACAGAGGAACATCCTCTTTCACTCTCCATTAACATTTGTGCAAAATTACTCCCACCGGTCCTCAAGGACTCCGCTTGCACTCTAATGTCAGAAGCAGGGCATAGAAGTCTTTGTGGGTTTGTTTTTCCATCCAGTTTCCATGGATGGTCTGGGAAGGCACGGACATGCTACAGTAGTGGCCAGGCTCTGGTATTGTGTGTTGCATGCAGAATTTTACATTTTGCTTATAGAAGCCTGCAAAAAAAAGTCAAATTACTGCAGTATCCAGGAAACAAAGCTGTCAAAACAGCTCAGAAAATGTTTTGCATAATAGAAAGTGAGGAAAAGAAGAAAGAGCTGCTAATGGTCCATCAGATTTCCTGAAAGTAATGAGTTTGCGCTTTCATTTTTCATATGCATTTTTTTATTGTTATGGTTTTAATGAATAAATATGTCTGCCTGTTGCTTAAACTTGGAGAAGAAGTTTTGAACATAAATTAGAAATAATGAGTGCTGGACACGTACTTTCATATTCTGTATCCTTCCTCACTCCCACAGCCAGTGGCAGTGACCTGCAGGAGCAGGAAACCAGAGGATTTAACTCATCTCTTTGCCTCTATTCCACTGTGTATAACCCACTCACGCCACAACGAGCCAGTCTATATAATTAATATTGATTACAGTACCGCGTCACCTCCCACACATCCATATGGGTCATACAAAAACAGGTTCTTAACCTGCTGGATGTGGGTGATATGCTGTGACATATAGAAGAGCTGAATTGAATACTCTTGTGCCCCCCGAGGGGCGTAAACTGCAGTTAAATATGCAAATTGATCTGTGGGTTAGAGCGCACACTGTGATAATGACAACGAACCCACCTTATAGACTTGTTTGCAAACTTAATCTGTGTATCAAACACCCTCGTACTGCTCTTTTTTTCTGTAGGTGGGTGTGCCTGCGTGATTGTGTTTTTGTGTGCGCCCCCCTTCATATGATTACAGTAGTTTCCATAATGGAATAGTGCACTCTCTCTGCTATGGAAGAATGTCTGTTTTTCATTTGAAAGACCTTCAGCCGTGTGGGAAGCATCCCCAGAATCATTAGTTCATTCTGCACTGCCTCGACTGTCGAGCGCGCTGCTCTGTGCTGAAAATGGTTTCTGTTCTTGTGTTGCAGATAAAATCGAGGAGGCACAGAAAGAGCTTAAAGACCCCAAAGGCTCACAGAAAGGTAAGAGATCTCTTATCAAAACTTGCAATTTCCAGAGAACTGCGAGGAAAGCTTTCTCTTTCATTTTTAATGTAGAATATCTTCTCTTTCACCACCTCAGGGTTTAAAGTGAATTAAATAAGTAATTTAACTTAAAATAAAGCACAAGCAAAAAGCGCAAAATAAATGCAAAATCACTGATGTGGAAAGGAAAGATTATTATATCGGTCACATCAGTGAGGCACGGCAAGCACATTTCACCCAGAGGAAACCCAAAGTGCTTCAGGGTACACGGGCAAAAACACAAAAAAAAATTATAATAAAAAAGTAAAAACAACAGTGATTTACTGTTATTAATATGAATAAATCCTGCATTTAAACAGGCAGACTCATTAAGGTTTTTATGGTAATAAAGTGCTTGAACTCGTGTTTATTGTAAGAGGTACAGCTAATGTTAGAAAGGTTTGCAAACCTGATATTATAAGTACTGTATTTAAAGGAAAAAAGAGAGCAGAGTTAACTGCCCTTATAAACATCATGTGTGTGTTTTTTATTTTTATTTTAGTGAAGACTGTTGATGCATTTATCATGTCTTCTGAGCATGAAAGCAGATATTAGTGGCAGATGTTTATGTGGTTGCACAAAAATGTCCCATTTAAATTTTAAGGTTTTCTTTAAAAGCAATTAGATATTTAACTACCAAGTACTGTAGAGCTGTTGATGCTTCCAGGTTGGTGTGAACTTGTTATTTCTACCTGGTCTCCAGTGAAATGTGTGATTTATACTTCTGCAGTGAATCTATGTAGAGCCTACGACGTAGCCTTTCACAGGTGTGTGACGCTGTTGCCAAATTCAACCCCTAAACCACGATGGGCTGCCAGTGATCTGGTGGAGTTTATTTATTTTTTTGTTCACGATCCATTCATAATCATGTGATAATGCTGCAGTTAAATTGAAATTAAAATATATATATATTATTGTCCGTCTCCTCTAAAGATGAACCCGGCAATTAAATTGGAGAATTCCGTCATTTACTAATCAGAAGTTCAGGGTTTGATCCACAGCTCCTCTAGCCCTCCGTGTTGATTTTCTTTGGGCAAGCTGGTGTTAGAGCGTGTACATAAAGGGTAAAAAGGGCTCAACGGCAAAGAAGAGTGCGCTGTGTGTGCCTAAGAGAACTTTAAGTGCTCAGTAAGAGTAGAAAAGCACTATATAAGGACCAGTGCATTTACCATTTAAATGGCCTGGCCATTTAATGTTTCCTTTGTTTTGATCTGTGTGCATAAATTCTCAGTAATCTTTCCATTATGCCCCGACTGAACACATGAACAGTTTCTTTGATAAGTGGACTGTTGTGTAACTACATTGAAATAGAAAAGCCAGTTTGACTAAGCTGTGCCTGAGAATCAGCCTGCTGTGCATTTTCCTTTTAATGACACTCAACCTTAAATGGGATTGGGTGGTGATTCTAAACAGGGTATAAATATCTCAGTCCACCTCTTAAAGTACAGCAGGTAGTTTTATCACTGCCAGCAAGTCAAAGGGTAATCCCTTTGGCAACCTGCCGTATGAAGAAGTATGTGAATTGCCCTCAGTCTAGATAACTAAAGGATCGCCTTTATTTTACATTAAATATATTATTTTAATGCAGTTACAGGAACATAAGAGTGTTTAGAAATGAGGAGAAGGTTAACAAAAAGGGCTTCTTTTATCTCAGTGACTGTTAATGATGGAAAACTTGTGGTGAAGTCATGTCCCTTTTTTGAGAACTGGTTTGTGTAGTTTGGATGAATAAATATTGTCTTTTAGCTACAGTTTGTACAAAGATTGTTTTTAAGCATCAATTAGAAAAGGTTATTTTAAAAAACAGGGTTTGTTCAGAAGACCTTGTTATATTGATTGCATGGCAGTTTTAAAGCCTCTGTAGTTGCATGGTTGCGTGGAGAATGGATTTACTTATGTAAAGGGAAGCCCTTGAAAGAACCCTGAAGTCATCTTGGGAAATACCTACACAGGCCAGGAAACTGTGACAGGCTGTGACACTGCTACTCTTGTGCAACATGCCCATGAAAACACTTGCCTCAGTCATTATTATGGGACACCATTGCATGGGTGTGCCCTTTTTAAAACAGTGCACCTATTATTATAAGAATGCAGCTCAGTAAGCATGCAGATGTACTTTGTTATACGCTAGTTATTTGCACCATTTTCTGATCAGCCGAGCCTTCATAGGTCAACATTTCTTATCAACAAGGGCAAGAAATGACTGTTACTTGCATAATAAAGCGTGGGTCTCCGTGGTATTAGTCACACAGCTAACGAGTGCGAGGGCGAAGTATCTTCACTGTAGTATACGTCTATCATTATCTAAATAAAGCAAATTATCGATAAGCTGATGGAAAACAAAGTAGGCTGCAGAGAAAGCTTTCACAACTGGAATGTTGAAGCTCTCAAAAAGCTGTTTAATACATATTTTTATATATAACAATCACAAATGTTATGTATTCGTTTTACAGTTGGATTAAAATAATAATACATGTACATGTAAATGATTATCTTGCTATGTAACTGTGCAGTATGATCCAGAATAGTGTCACTATTTGTCACTAAATTTGTCACTGGCGATAACACAGCTTATATAGTACAGAATTAATAGTAAAAGTAGTTAATTTATTTAAATAGTGGGAAATAAAGCAAAAACAGAACAGTCAGTAATTTTAATAGACTGCAGTCTACTTGTTTTATTGTTTTCAGTTGGAAGATGGTGCTGGTATTTATATTATTGTCATATTGAGATTAAAGTGTGTTTCAAACATTCTTCATGTGCAATAAAGGGGTAAAACAGAAGCACTGTAGTCTGTGAGCTGTTGATCTTTTTCTTTTCCTGTGTGCATTTTTGTTTTAGTTTCATGTAACAAGAAGAGAAGTTAGTTAGTTATATGGAAAATATGATTTTCAAAATGGCATTAGAGTTATTTCCTGTGCCCAATAGAGATTACATTTAAACTCATTTTATAAGCCAAGGTTGTCAGCAGTAGAAGTTAATTTTTTCAATAATGTCATTTGTGCTAACTCTTTGTGGTAGCACTGGAAGAGAGGAGATGAAGGAAATGGTTATTATACCACTTTAATTATTGTTGTCTCTGTCTCCATAGGGCTATCTGACAGCAGTCGAAGAAATGCGGACAGCATAAAGGGTCTTAAGAGGAAGAAGGTTGTTGCAGAGAATCAGCTAAAGAAAATTCCAAAATCTCCAGTGAAGAAGCCCCTGCAGTCAAAAACATCTGCTGAATCTGCTCTCCGAGGATCTTCGTCCAAGGAAACTCCGCATTCTTGCTCCTCCTCCTCCAACAGTCCTTCCCACAATCTTTCAACATCGCCCAGTGGAGAAAGTGACCAAAAGTATGCTCAACCAGTTGCAGCGTCCCCTGACAAGGGGTCATTTTCTGCTGAGGCTGAAAGGCTGAAGCAGAAAAAATCATCTTCTAGGCCACCATCGCTTGAGCTCACAGCTGGTGAGGAGGACACTCTGATTACTGCTAAAGGAACTCTAAAGCCTAAAGAAAACAAAAGCCAAGACTCCAGCTTTAACGGAGATCCTTACGCCAACAGCGCTCCACTTGATGTTCTACTTAAGGCCATGGAGCCTGATTTTAGCACACTGGCTGAGAGGAAAGCCTCGATGCAGGTCACAGCCATCGGTAAAGCCAGTGGTGAAATCACAGCAATGTCAGGTGTCAATGTTGGTCTCCAGACCCAACCTTCCCATATGCAGACCTATTATATTGACAAACAGGGCAATGTCATTGGCATTGCAGCGCCAATACAGGGAAATCTACAAACAGCTCCACAGGGTACCGCTCCCCTTGCTACACCGCATTTTATGCCCGTTGCTTCCAATCCAGAAAATCCTAGCTTGCACATAAACTTTAATGCAGGACCATCTACTATAACTCATGCTCCTGTTCCCTCTGGCTCAAGTGCTTTGCCACAAAGCCAACCACCAGTTGTGCACACATGCCAATCCCTCTCAGCCAGTGTTCCCAGCAGTATTCAGGTCCCAGTTACACCAGGCAGCAACCAAGTTCAGATGACCACTGTTATGACCTTTGGTGCTGAACAGGTTTCCAAGGACCAAAAGCCTAAAAAACCAGGAAAGTACGTTTGTGAATACTGCAACCGGGCATGTGCAAAACCCAGTGTGCTGCTCAAACACATCAGGTCTCACACAGGAGAAAGGCCATATCCCTGTGTTACTTGTGGCTTCTCATTCAAAACCAAGAGCAACTTGTACAAGCACAAGAAATCACATGCTCATGCCATAAAACTGGGTCTCATTGCACGCTCCGAATCAGGAGGTGGATCGCTATCTCAAGAGTCTGACAAAACCACAGGAACACATTCAGAGGCAGAGGAGAGTGGAGACAGCGATGAGGAAGGTAGCACGGCCGACTTAGACCCCGACTCGTCACAGAGCAGCGTGGCTGCTTTGTCTGAAAACAGTTTACAGAGTGCAGGTGGAACACAAGCCAACCATGGGGAAGTGGACTTATCCGGTGTTTCTGACTCAGTCAAATCATCCCCAGCTCAGAGAGCTCACGAGCCTAAAGTAACAGCTGCACTCCCAAAAGTTGTTGTGTACCCCGTTAATGTCTCCCCTCTGAGGGCGGATAGTCCAAGAGTTACAGGAGCAGCACCTGAGCAAGCTGCTGCACAACGACAACGAGACTTCCAGACTGCCAGTCTGAGATCGAATATCACAGTCTTGTCATCTCTGAAAGGGGTGGATGGTGCAAATCCCTTACTAGAAACCGTCAGTGAAGATGAAGACCAACACTGCAAGTCTCCACTGTTAAGTGGGCATGCTCAGCTTCAGCGGCAACAAGCAACAGACTTTTCTCAGCAGCAACAGCCTAAGTGTCTACTTAGTCCACGTAGTTTGGGAAGCACTGATTCAGGTTACTTCTCACGTTCTGAAAGTGCTGATCAGGCCATGAGTCCACCCAGTCCATTTGTAAAGATAACTCCACCAGTAGATGTTGATATTGCCAAGAACACTCTTCCTAATGTCCCTCCTGTGGTTGCCTCAGTCATGCATGTAGCACATGAGCAGAGACCAAGGGCGATAGACGGACAAATGCGTCCACGATTAGAAGCCAGTGCACGCTCTTTAGAAGAACGAATTACAAAGTTGATATCTGATAATGAGATAGTAGTTGACAACAAGCAGCTGGACAGTGTAAAGCCAAGGAGGACCTCGCTTTCAAGGAGAGGTAGCATAGACTCCCCGAAGTCATACATATTTAAAGACTCTTTTCAGTTTGATCTTAAACCAATGGGAAGAAGGTCAAGTTCCAGCTCAGACATCCCCAAATCTCCATTCACTCCCACAGATAAATCAAAGCCAGTATTTCTTCTTTCTGTACCCCCCCAATACCCACCGATGGATTGTTTGCCAATAACAAGGAGCAACTCTATGCCTACTACACCAGGACACACTGCTCTTCCCCTTAATGTTGCTGCTGTCCCCCATCCTTTGCGCAGCAGCCAGTCATGTGATGACAAAATTAGTGCACTAAATGACGATGTATTTTCATCAGCTCCATCAACCCCAAATCCTGCAATGCATTCTCGTACCTTGGTCAGACAAACAGCAGTAGAGGACTTTTCCCACAATGAGAGACATGGCCTCCCCTCTGTTCGCTCCATGGATGAGGGCTATATCGGACAAAGCAATTCTGCAGAGCACATGCAAAGAAGCAGGTCTTTTGAACACAGTCAGGAAAGAAACAGAAAACCTCAACAGACTAAAGGCACGATGTACGAGTGTGAAACGTGTCGTAACCGGTACAGAAAGTTAGAGAACTTTGAAACTCACAAGAAATTCTACTGCTCTGAACTTCATGGTCCAAAAAACAAACCAATGGCTGCCAAAGAAACTGACCAAGATGTTTTTCATGTTAATTTACAGCAGCCGATAGCAGGAGCAACCACACCTGGGCCAGGGGTACTTGATCAACAGACATCATTCAGGAAGAGGAGGAAAATGAAAAGTGTTGGTGATGAGGATGATCAGTCTCCAACTGATACTAGTGCACCTTGCTCTGTTAGTTTTGAGCTACCAGCAGTTCTGGCAAACAGGAATTTTCCTCACCATGCTGTAATAGTAGATATACAACCCAAAACCAACCAGCCAAAGCTACCTCAGATACAGCTTGTAGCAAGAGGCATTAATTCTCCAGATTCCAGACTTTCGCCAATACGAGAGACCCAGATCAGTACCCCTGCTAAAGGAGACTTGCAAAGGCAAGGCAGTGGCACTTCAGTCATCAGACACACCAACTCTCTCAGCAGACCCAATTCCTTTGAGACAGAGTCTATTGACAGGATCTCTCCTGCTGATAGCATGGAGAAGGATCCCCTGAACAAACCCAAATCAGATGTGGCATCTGGTGTCTTAGCTGATGGTTACCATGAAACCATATCAAAACCTAAGAGCACGGATTATGGAAAACAAAGAAAGGAGCAGTGCACTGATAGGACAGTGGCACCAGTTGGTGAACACTCTACTCCTATCCATCAGTCTCGCCTTGTTCGTCAAAATAACATTCAAGTTCCTGAGATTTTAGTCACAGTGGAACCAGACAGAGAACATGAAACACAGACTGCTGAACCAGCAGATAAACCTGCAGATCAGTTCAGCTGGCCTCAGAGAAGTGAGAGTTTGTCAAAGCTGCCAGCAGAGAAACTTCCCCCTAAGAAGAAAAGAATTCGTCTGGCTCAAATGGATCATTCATCGGGTGAATCCAGTTTTGAATCGAGCCTCTCACGAAGCCTCAGCAGGGACAGCAGTCTTTCTCGCGGCTCCAGCATCTCAGCCTCTTTTGACAGAGATGAGCCATCTAGATCGGAGAGTCCTTCTCGAGGAGAGTGCGTTGGTAAAATGCCCGAGACTCAGTGTTTGCCAACAGCTTTCAACACCCTTGGTGTGCCTGGAATGATGAGGCGTGCCGCATCTGAACAGATCACATGTACTCAACCCTCTGTGGAGATTTCATGTGACTACCGCAGCAAATCCTTTGACTCTGGCAATGTATCTCCAAGTAGATCTCTGTCACCTGCTGGACAGCCAAAAAGTGGACAACTCTCCCAACTTTCCCAGGTGCCACTAATTGAAAGGAGACGGGGGCCATTAGTTCGGCAGATGTCTTTAAAAATTGGACCTGAAAGTCAGCAACCTGTTAGGAAAGCTGCCGCACCTTTAGATAAACCTCTCATTGGAAATGTTAGCTCTTTCACTCATAACAGACCCCAGCAGATTCACATTACTAGCAGGCGCACAGTGCCTCAGCCCTTTGTCCTGCACACAGAAGAACCACCACTGCAAAAGAATGAGCAAATGGTGCAGAGCATTAATTTGGGTAGCCCAACTCAGCAGCCTCAAGTCCATGGCCTTCCACATCCTTGGCACCAAACATCAAGGGTTCAAATTTGCCAAAAGATACAACAACCACTAAACCAGATCTTGGTTTGTCGAGAGAACATCCAAAACAAACCAGCTGACACAGAAGAAAAAAAACATTTTGTGCCCAAATACCAACTACAGTGTCCAGCTCTGAGAACAGGCCAAACCTTTTCCTTCTCTGGCACACAGGGAGCTCAGATAGCCCTGCCAGTTTTAACAATACCAATTGCCAATCCGATTTTGAGCATTTCAAAATCATCTGATGTAATCCAAAATTTGTATGTAGCTCAACCCAGTCAACAGGCTGCAGACAGTAAAACACAGACGGTTGTTTTGTCGGGTGAACAGCGAAGAGAATCATTTGATCAAACCCAAGGAAGTGCTATACCACTGCCACAGATCTTGATAACTCACGAGCAGATCCACCCTGCTCACTCTGTGCCCAATAAAAATAGCCTGTCGTCGACTCCTAGTGTGGAAAGTGATTTTCGTGTTGTAACAACTGCAAAGAAAGATAGGACTCAAGCTCAGACAGGAGGCCCTCATAACCGCACTGTAGAACAAACTCCTCTTGGGTCTTTACATTGCACGCAGAAACTGGCATCAGTAACACTATGCCCACAGCAGGAACCCACTGCATCAAGCAAACGAATGTTGTCACCTGCAAACAGCTTGGACATCTACATGGAAAAGCACCAAAAACGAGCTAAAGATGAGCATGGTGTGGCCTGCCTCACCGATGGACGATCAGTCAATTATCTTAATTCCAAGATGTCGGAGGTGACCCGACAACGGAAGCTGACACTCGTTAGGCAGGTGTGCACAACTGAACCAGTGGACAGTCCCATTGAGACGGAGGCCCCACCTCTGCCCCAGGTTAAGTCAGATGGGGAGAAGGACTCAGAGGCTACTGATGATGTTAAACCTATGTCACCTGATGGTACTGGGATAGAAAAAGATACAATAACTGTTATTCATGAAGAGACAGGTCCTATCCTGAATACTACACTTGGTAGCCAGGGAACCTCCATGCCAGCCAACAACAATCTGAAGCCTCAAGAAAAAGCTGAGGAACAGAGGTGGACTCCAGCCAAATCCCCAATTAGGCCCTCCAGTTTCCACGGTGGTCAAGTGAAATTGACCACATCTGTGTCTGTGGTTAACACAAAAGACAGCCACCGCCTGTCTTTCCCCAGCCTGAAGACCACCACAACTTTCACATGGTGTTTTTTGATGAAAAGGAAACCTCTCCATGTTCAACAGACCGACCTGAAGACTTCAGCATACGCTACCTGGACAGCCAAACCCAACAACCCTAACCCACTGGGGTTGCCTACCAAGGTGGTCATGTCTTTGTTTGACTCCAAGCAGAGCTCCAAGAAAATACACTACACATCAGCCATAAAAACAAGTGGGAAAGCGGACATCTTGTCTTACTCAGGCAAGCTGAAGGATGTCATGCCCAGGGTAAGACTAACTTTCTGCAAAGTCTGAAATTTCATAATGTTGTAATGATGACTTGTTTCTTGAGTCACATCCAAAAATATCATATTTTTCCTGCAGTTGCCAGTAACCCAAAAGTCTGTATCAGTTGAAACCAAAAGTAAAGTGCAGCCAGAGACTCAAGCCAGCAACGATTCAGACAAGGACTTGGTCACTACAACAGAACCGAGGCGAATCAAAATATTTGATGGCGGGTATGAAACGGAACAATCAGATTATATTCAAAATGTTAGAAACATTATGTTAGATTTTGTGCCTCATGGTTACATTTCAAACCCACAGGTACAAATCTAACGAGGAGTATGTTTATGTACGTGGCCGTGGGCGAGGTAAATACATCTGTGAGGAATGTGGGATTCGCTGCAAGAAGCCGAGCATGCTGCGCAAACACATCCGTACTCACTCTGATGTCCGGCCGTACCATTGTGTCCACTGCAATTTCTCCTTTAAGACGAAAGGTGAGTGTTAAAGCCATGTGATTATAATTCGTACAATGCAGTTGAATAAGTCCATTTTAAATGCAGTACATGCATGTATGATTTTTCATTTGCCTTGTCTTTTGATAATTAGTGCAGCCTCGTATAAACAGCAACAAATGCAGTTCTGTTAATGTCTTTAAAAGTTATAGCTCTTTCTCACGCCTGATTTTGCAATATCAAACTCTGTATCTGTCACACACTGGAACTGAAAGAATTTACTCCTTCCTTTTACAAGCTGTGAAATTAAAAATGTTATTCCACCATCTCTTAAACCAAGACAGTATGATTCACCATTCTTTATCGAACTTGCCTACCCACGCGACACTGCAGAACAGTACTTGGTGTCAGCAACCCACGTTCATTTAAAAATGTCTTTATCAGTTACTCACCCTTTACATAGAGCTTTCCCAAAGACCGCATACTCTTACATAAACTCCTTCTGTGCTATTGTTCAAGCTCTACCCACCCGTAAGACCTCATTGCCTCCTTTTTTGTTACAGGCAATCTGACCAAGCACATGAAATCCAAGGCCCACAGTAAGAAGTGCATGGAGATGGGGGTGCCTGACGGACTAATTGACGATCAGGATGCTGAGGACTCTGGTACGGTGCTTTGCTGCTCGGGATTTTCCTTGAGGGAATTGCAGAAGGATCATTATTTGCACAAAAGCCATAACTTCTATAAGATGAACAGTTTGTCTGTAAAATATGAGTTTTGTATTACTACATACAGTTGAATATATAATATTGACTTAATTCAGATTTACTTATACAATCAGCTTTGATTTCTAACAGCAGGATTGCCCTTCTTTTAATAGTTTAATGGCATGAAATATATAACATGGAGTGTCCCTGCTTGTGCTCTGTTGCTTTGTCGATCAATGGCTTTGCCACGGTCTAATTAGAAATTCTAAATGCAGCTTCTTCCTCTTAACTCAAAGCGCATGTGGGCGACATGCACAGCGTTTAGAAAGAGGAAATTGCTGCATCTAATTTTAGAAAAAAAGAGGGAGAGAGAGGCTGCCTGAAAACATTCTGTGGTCCAAGTCTCTAACAGCTTATTTGTTTTTCCTCCTCTGCCTGTGATGGAGCTCAGGGGCGTATGGTGGTGTAGGGTGTGAAACACTGCAGCAGCAGTACAAAACATCCATGAGTAGCGGGATTTTCAGTGCTGTTTTTTCTCACTTTAAGAAAGAAATCTTGGATGATAATCAAAGTTATTTAGTGAATGAGTTTTTTTTCTAGCTGTGATGACGTGCATGTACAGCAGAATTCAGAGACAAGAATTCAATTTTTCTTCTCACGTATTTCCTCGGCAGGAGACCGCAGTCATGTGAGCAGTGCTGACCGCCAAGATTCAGATGGAGATGACTCCGATGGTCCTGATGATGAGGAGAATGATGACAACGAGGAGGAAGAGGAGGACAGCCAGGCAGAGTCGGGACTCTCTACCAATCCTTCTGTGTCTGCAAGCCCGCAGCACATCTCTTCCAAAGAGGCTGACGTCCCTCCTAGTGCACTCCTAGCCCAGATGTCGATCAGCTCCATCTCACTCCCTCTGTCCCAGCCTCCAGTTCCCGAATCCCACACAACATACTCCGAATCTGTCCCCATGATGAGCCCCGTGTTCCTGAGCAAGCATTCGGGGTCCTGCTGCAGTCCAATGGCTTTCCTTCACTCTCCTCCACCTGTTGCCACCACATCAGAGTCCTACACCTCAGACACAGAGTCAGTGCACATGATGAGCCCAGTGTCACCCTGCAGGCAGATGTCCATCGACTACCCAGACTTTGATGTGCCCCCTAGTCCCCCAGTGCAAGGCAAGGGCTCCAAAATAGGCCAGGTGAGACCCTTATTTTCTCACTGTGTCCCCCTCCACCCCTCCCTGTCTGCTTCCCTTCTTTCCTATCCATACCCTTACTTTGACTCCTGCATGCAAGACACTTCCACAAAACTCCTCTGAGCAAAGGTGATTAATCCTATAGGTCTACTGGACTCATCCAGATAACTTGGGTTTTGCCAAAATAATGTCAAGAAGTGACAATATTCTTTTCCTTTCACAGGACACCTCTGCGTCTCCTGCTGTGGCAACCAGTGAGTCAAGTATACCAGTGGACCGGGGCACACAGACTTCCTCCTTTGGTTCTCAAGTTCCTTCACACTTCCCCCTACAGGGTGTATCTCAAACACCGGGAGCAGAGACCCAGACACACCTGTTTAGTCACTTGCCCCTGCACTCTCAGCAGCCGTCTCGCTCCTCTTACAGTATGGTTCCAGTTGGGGGGATCCAGCTGGTCCCTGCTGGCCTGGCAGCTTATTCTACCTTTGTGCCAATCCAGGCGGGCCCCGTCCAGCTCACCATCCCAGCTTTGAGCGTCATTCATCGAAACACGAGCCCGTTGCCAGCTCCCAACACTCCACCCCAAACGGAGAGCTTGCCAACTCAGCCACTTGTGGTCCAGGAACCAATCAGCAGTGTCGTACCCTGCTTCCCTCTAGGGCAGGTTACTGGCCTGCAGGCTCAAACAATCCAGCCAATGGGTCTGGAAACACTTAACCTCATGGGACTGACCAATACAGGCCTGGCATCCACACAGCTGCTGCCCCAGCAAGGCCTCACCCTCAATGCTGCCCTTGGAGTGCAGGTTTTAGCTGCCAACCCCACCTCCCAAAGCAGCACTGGGCCGCAGACACACGTCCCAGGCCTGCAAATAGTAAATATTGCCCTGCCTGCCATCATTCCTTCGCTCAGCCCTCTGTCCACCCTCAGTCCCCTCCCCGGGTCCTCTGAGAGGCAGGGAAGCCCTGAAGCTCTGGGAACACAGCCACCTCATGGTGAACACAGGCTTGGTTCACCACCCGCCCCTTTTAAGGTCAGCTCCTGTCCAGAACTGACCTCAGGCAGCAGGGCTAGCCCCGGAGGTAACAGTGGAGCAGAGCTCACACAGACTGTGGCGAGGGATGAACGAGAAAAATCCCTCCAGCAGAATCCATCACCAGCTCCTGAGAGTCAAGCAAGCAGCCTCAAACAGCCTGCAGCTGAAGGAGCTGGTGATCCTGCACCTCTACGACCGCCACCAGTGACCAGCTGGCAGAAGGTAGTTGAAGACTATAACGAGGCCTCCAGTGACGATGAAGACCGACTGGTCATTGCCACCTGAAACCCTCAAGTGGAAACACTTCTTCTTCTCCTTTTGTAATTCTTGTCACTTTGTAAGACTGAAAACACTTTTCAGGGGTTTGTTTCTCAGCAAATCACCTTTCAAAGCACAGATGCTGACATTCATATTGTACGTGCAATCATATGACAGTTATGATGATGATGACCAATCATTTAATTTTTTTTTCCAAATTGTCAGCTCCAGACAGTTTTTTTTCTTTTTTTTTTGTACATGTTGTATAGACAATTGTGCCTTTATGGAGTTTCTTGTTTAGGAATCTGTACATAATTCCTTATAAATTCAGTCAATGCTTGTGTTTAATTCAAAAAATAAAAAAGAACCATAATACTGGATGATATCAATTTTATTCTGGAGGATTCGTCATTCGTAAATTTATGGAATTATAAATGTTGTACTTGTATATGTACATTTCTATGGATTATCGGGCAATGTTTCTGTGTACAGATGTTGTGTTCAACTATTTATTATAATCCATCTAGTGCCCATTATGACCCATAAGTCCATAGGTATGTGCATTATGGTAGCTTTACATTGCTGTATCAATATTCTTAACTGTATCAGTAAAAATTGTTTATAAACCTTTAAACTGTCTTATACTTGATTGATTAAACACTTACTGCATTAAAAAAGAGGCTATTCGTCCCTCTGAACACCTGCAAACCTCACTCATTTCCAACAGTAAACATCAGTTTACAGGCTGTGCTTTTATATACTGGAAATTGACGGAATTGAGCCAAGAAAACACACTCCTGTCATTAAATGTAGACTTTAGTTTGCTTCTTCTCTAATAAAAGCTACTTTCATCACAGCAGGTAGCTGCACATGTTTGATTTGGCAGATTTATTTATTTATTTAACACCTGATCCCACCCCAGAGGAATTTGGAGCTTTCGTGTGTTAGGCAAATGTGTAAACCACTACACTATGGATGTATAGTTAATGATGCAACATCAGAAATGCTCCAGTTAGTGATCTTAACATACACTTTACACTTCATGTTACTCTCATCTTACGGGTTCATCAGTTACATGAATTATTATTGGTCTTCTCAGACTTGTAGCCATTATTAGAGCAAGATTGTCATTAGACAATTTTTTGTGTGAGACTTGTGAATCGGTTACAGGTGACAAGTGGAGTGTTTCAGTCTAACAATAAATAAATCAATTACATTTCCTGAAAATACTTTAAAGTTTATGTTTTAAAACAGAACTGGATTTGCGATGATAAGCTTGGTTTTTAGAGATTTTCGACTTTATTTTAAAACTCGGAAAGTTTTACAGACCAAACAGGAAAAGATCTGAAAGATGAATTAATGAGCAAATTGTTTGTTACAACTGCAAATAAAATAACACACTTGCCCAAAGGGATTTTATTATGAAATGAACACATTAATTGCGTGTCATTAATATCTGGTGCCCCAAAGCAATTACATCAAACTGCCATGTGAAGCACACATATTAATCTTAATAGTTTAAACCATGAAAATATGCTCTGCAGAGCCAAAAATGGAGCTTCTTAAATTCCAAGTAGGTGGTTATGTTTGTTTTCAGTGTTCAGGCTTTAGGTTCTTACCTCTCACAAAGATGATGTTGCACACGTTTGCTTCAGCACTGATGTTCTGTGTTCTAACCTTTGCATAGACCTGAGCAGAATGAAAATCAGCATGCTCACTGGGCTGTGTTAAATGATGAAAAAATACTGCAACAATCTTGAACCATAGTTCAATCTTCTTTTTCTTTCCTTTTTTTAAAAAAAATGTATCACTTACTACCACTGTTTAATGATAAACATTCCCTAAATATTGCAATTTGTTGATTTTAACGAGTAGAATTCAATCTAAACTTCGAATTGATTTTATTTTATACAAATAAAAAAAAGTGACGATATGGAGAGCTCAAACATGGCAAATTGGCCTCAGCGAGGGAAACTTCCCTGTCGTCTTAAGAGGTTTTCAGTGATAACCTCCTTGTTCTTCACCATTCAGAAAGGTGACTCATCCATCCACACTGAAGACTAATCCTCCCACCCCTCCTCCCTCAGGGCTGGCTGCTGTGGGTGAAGCTATAGCAAAGCAAACAGAGACCCCTAGAGGTCAAGATCTGCTACACTGATGAAGCGAAGAGCCAAAACAGAAGAAAACCTGGGCTGTTTCTAGAGGCTTAAGCACACCATGCATGATTTAAACTTGAGTGCCAGAATTTTGAATCCAAACCTTACAAATCTGCTCATGGTGCAGCTCCCCTGCTTTGCTTCTTTCCTGGACAAACTTGTTTTCCCAGCCAGTGGAAACTCTCGAGGCCAGTTTCTATGTAGGGGCATCAGAGCACGACAGGATACTTTACCTAAGACTTTTCCACTATGGGCATGCACACACATGCAAACAAGACCAATTTTCCACTGCTGCCCACAGCAAAGTGTGTCTGAAAATGAAGTACCCCTCGGTTTCCACGGTTTATTACAACTGGTGATGGAGGGAAACCATCAGATTAAGGAGCTGCTAGGGAGTCTGCTCCAACTTGTGATCGCAAGGTGACGCAAGACAACAGACAATCACAAAATACCCTACATGCTACAAACATTAATGTCATATGTGGAATTCAACTACAATTAATCTGTAAATAGGACACTCCATTTGGCCCATACTACTGAGCTGAGATGTTTAATCTCCGGCAAAAATCATGACCAAAGGGACCCCAGAAAAAGCTGTTTGCTTCGGTTATGTAATGTATTGTTTCAGGCAAACAATGCTGTGAAGAACAGAGAGAATGACTCACATTAAACTCACTTCTTTTTTTCAGCTCATGAACAAGCAGACAAACATTTTGATCTGCAGCAGTGCAGATTATACAGAGAGTGGACGACACGAGTCCCAATACGAACACATGCTGGCTTCTTAAGAAAATGCTGGAATATCTTATTAGAAGCTGTGATTAAGTGGATGCAACGGACAATACTTTGTACTGTTTCACAGTCTTAGATATTGATATGTGTATTGAAGTAGGAAATGAAGGAAGAAACAAATTGCATTGTGCTGTAGAGGTCTAATCGGGTTCATACTCCATTTAAGCTTGCTTTGAGTTTATTTTCCCATCATGAAACAATACGTGAGCAAGTTTTTCCACTAAAAATGATCATGCTGCTCTCTGTTTTTCACAGGTTTAGTCAGTGAGTGGGTGTATTCATGGTTAGAGGTTTACAATGAGTGTATATATTCACTCATTGTAAGGTAATTTTAAAAAAGGTACACTTACATTTTTAGACTAATTTTTACACTAATAAAAATAAAGTCGATTTTTTTGGGTCTTTTCTTGCGCTTTCTTTTCTTGCGCCCCCCCCCCCATGTGTAGATCACAGGTCAGATTTAAGACACTACAATTCTAAAGAAAAGCTGAGATCATTATCTAAGTTAAGGGGAGGTGCAGTAAAAAGAGTGCTGGAGACTGAACCAACACTCACTGCTTTAAAGCCTTTGTGCCAGTATGGTTGGCACTGCCATCTGGGCACTATGGCTTTTTTCAAATTGTGTCTTTAAGCTGTTATGCTGCTGTAGTTTGAAAGAATTATTTCACTTGACTGCAGACACAATACGGTGCATTCGTTATCATTAGAATGTAAAATTATTATGCCTGTTATACTTTTACTTGACAGTGTTTTTGCCAGCTGTTATTTTTAAAGCTCCAAAACCATATAGTTTCTCTCCACCACCTGAATCTCTGATCCTGCTGAAGGCACATACCTTACATACCTACACATACCTTTCATGATGGTTTCTAATTAGTCTCTACCTCCCTTTGGGTCATGGGTAATCTGCAGGTACCTGTTGTCTGCTTCACACAAGAAAATGAACCACTCCTTTTTCCCTTCACAAAGTTTGCCTCCTTGTCACCATCAGTTGCGACCGTTGTTGTCTACAAATAAGATAAAGCTAAAAATATTAATTCATCCTCTCATTAAAAAAGGGCATGAGGCACTTTTAAATTCCACTCATCACTTTTTGTGCAGATAATATGATATTTAGTACTAAATACCAAGTCATGTGTACGGGAACCAAGGCCTTACTTATTGTTGTTTATCAAAACTTCCATTATGTATTTAATTGTTGAGTATATTAAGCCTGGCTGTTAACATGTTTTTATTGTAATCCTGGGGACATTTTTTAATTTTTCAGAAAAGGTTAAGGCATCTTTATTGAGGTTTATTTTTGTATGCAGGAAAAACTGAGTAATTTTCAGAAAGAACTCATGCTGATACACTTTAAGTGAAGCATCAACATTTATTGTAGTTCTGTGTGCTTCAGCTATATTTCTGCTAAATAGCCCCAAGTCCCCTCTGACGCTGATGTATTAAACGTCTACAGTGAATATTTGCAAAAGCAGAAATGCTGTCACTAGACTGCCACCTGCTGTCTAATCAGAGCACCACTAGATGAGTAAGGCTCAGGTCGCATTTACTCGCCTGGAGTCTCCCCCCACACTCTCCACACCCCTAAACTTGGAACCAAAGCATCTCAAACTCCTCAACTTGGCCTGCACGGCCCCTTATCAGGGACCAACTGCTAACAAACATTATTGTCTGGGTACAAGCCAAAGGACAAAACGGTACAGCGCTGCAGGGGGAGGAGGGGAGGTGGGAAGCACTTGTACTATAAAGTCAAAGGGCTGCACATGTGGGCCCATACTGACAACAGAGACTGTAGACCGACACTTCTGCGCTCCTGCGCGAATCTCCGAGGACTCTCGCTGAAACGCTCTGAGGGATACACGCTCGTTTTCTCACCTCTGAGGGATTATTCATTTTCTTCAGCACTACTTTACTGCAAATTATGGATATATACGTTTGGATTTCCGTGTTATCAGTGATGTACTCCTGGATTTCCTCCACAGGTAACTTTTGCGAGATTTTTTCCAACCACTTATAAACTTAATTTTACGTAAATTCCATAAACACCGAGCAAACCACTCACCATGCTGAGTGAAAGCAAATCAAATCAAAAACATCCCCAGCCTGCAGTTATGCAGATTAGTCTCAACTTCTCTTTAGTTTAATAGCTTGTAGATTGTGTTTTGATAACGACGCTGTAATTACAGTCCTGTCGGCCCCCGCCGGAGACGCGCTCACCGCCTCCACCGTCAAAGAGGGGCGCCATGTGCGGACCAAACGCTGTTCCTGCGCATCGTTCCAGGACAAGGAGTGCGTCTATTTCTGCCACCTGGACATTATATGGGTCAACACACCTGAGTAAGTATTTTTAAGTGTGGTTAGTGGTCTCCAGCAGCGTGTAAACATGTGTAAAGAGAAAGTAAATCGCTTAGATTGATGTTTGACGAAGTTTTGCGATGGTTTTGGAGTAAATTACGCGTTTTTACTCTCTTTAAGCAATCTCCGATTATTTGTATTTTTGCACGTGAAAGCGAAACAACAAAATTGAATCGCATTCAACAGTCTTCTGATATGTTTTAAGCATGTTTAGTTTTCAGTTTTTGACACTTTGTTTTAGTTTTATGATTCTAACTGTGTCTCTGTCGCATCCAGGCGCGTGGTCTCGTACGGACTGGGCAACGCTCCGCGGAGGCGGCGCGCGCTCGCGGACTGCAGCGCACCCAGGAGCGTACCTCGCTGCCAGTGTGTCCGGGAAAACGACAACACCTGCCTGAACTTCTGCCGGCCTGAAAACCGCCTCAGGTGCGCTTCACACAGCCAAATCATATTTACTGACAGTGACACCAAAAGACGCTCCCAGTCTGTCGTTCTTGCATTGTTTCCATCACATGTGGCGACAGGTTTTGTGTAGAAAATGAATAACTGAAATGTGATCCTGTTCTCATCGCGTGTTTCTGCTCCCGCTCTCAGGTATGAGACAACGGCCGACGTGGTGATTCGCTTCCCCGGGGGCGACGACGGTGCTGGGGCGCAGCGCAAACACAAGCTGGCAGCAGACACGGACAGGATTAAGAGGTAAAACAACACGCTTGCACTAAAGAGGGATAAACACCGCAGCATTTGCAAAATAAAGTGGCAATTACAACCAGGGACATTAAAAGGATTTTTTTTAAATAGGGAGGGACTGGAAGGACAAAGAACAAGGCAAAAGAAATCAAAATATTTGATTTGAAATCTATAGAGGGCATTGTTCTCATGCTCCCATGTGGCCCTGTGCCATAACACAGGACAAAGTGGCACAGTGGAAACAAGCATTTGATCTCTTTACTTAAGAAAAAGTCACAATCTTACTTAACATTCTCAAGGTTTTAGCATCAAAATATACTCAAAGTAAAGTACTTCCTACACAGAATCATATACATGATACTGTGGGTAATAATTCTTGTTTGTTACTTTCATCCTGCAGCTGGTGATGATTTTAAATCATTTAAATACTTTTGGGTAGTTTAATTTATAATAACAGCAACATTTCTTAGTTGATTCATATTTAAAAATCACCATTAGTTAAATTAAAGCTTTGAAAAAAATGACTAAATAGAGTAAATAGTACTATATTTGTATTAAAAATGTAGTGGAGTAGAAGTAAAAAGCTGTAGATACATAATTAAAAGTGCTTTAACACTCTTGTCCAATTTTAGTCCAATAGCACTTTTGATGCTGGTGGGGCAGCAGGGGGCCATGCACCACCCCATGGCCACCCTCTATACACGCCCCTGTACAACCTCACAGCAACGCGGAGGTCCCTTTGTAGCGTGAAATATGTCAGCTCTTGTGAGTGTAAAACCCCGTGAGCCTGCAGGATAAAAACAGCCAGCACGTGTTTCAGAGGCAGAAATTTAGAGATTAACCCCCAAGCGAGGAATTCCTTGAAACTTATGATGCCTGAGCTGCGTTATAGATTCCATGAAACTCCTAGGATCGTGTGGAATTCACCTCGAGTAAGCTCTGCCACTTTACGTCGCTTAACTGTGGGAGCCGTGTGGGTAAAGGAGCCGCGTTCATGTGCTGTCATGCCTCAAACTTTGCGGCGCCACATGTCTGTATTTTCTCACTTATTAATAATTGGAATCATAAAACTCCAAACATCCATCTTCTTGAACCACTCAGGAGTAACAAGTTTGTTTTGAATGTGTTTGACTGACTGCTCCAATTCACACACCTGCTTTTTACATAATCTGCAAAGTCACTGGTTTGCATGTCTAATGGCTTTATGCCCTCATCTACAGGTTGAAGAACAACAGTGATAAACGGGCACCGCCTCCAGCGCTCAGGGCTGCGCTGAAAACCCGCCTGCTCCTGGAGAAGTGGAGGGTGAGACAGCACCACAGGGCGAGAGCATGGGAGGGCGAGAGCGTGGCCTCCTAAAGAAGACTGCTTTCCTCTGCACTTTGTCATACAGAGGCAGGAAGGGGCTTTAAACCTTCTCTAAAGCCAGCGGGGACTTCTGTGCAGCAGCGCCCCTCAGGAAGGAAGTGGGTAGCCCGCATAAGGCCGGCTATAACCGACTCCATGTCGGTTTCACGAGTGCAGCAGAGCAGAGAGCACAGACAGCTCGACCGGGCTGCACTTCTTCAGACGCCAGAATGACGTTAGAGACATTACAAGGATTCAGGTGAAAGGAGACAAGCTGAAAAAGAGAACTTGGCCCCAATCTGCAAAAATCAAGGACATTCATTGATCTTTTCAGATGTCACGGTCAGAGACTCACGCTTATGGACTTTACAAACAAACAAACAAACAAAAAAAGCAAAAAAAAAAACAACAGACACCAAATAACATTTCATAAAGCTGATATTACAGAGAGGAATGTACTCAAATCTTTCTAACAGAATAAAAAAAAAAAATCTCTGCTGTATATTCTGAAAATGCCATAGTTTCTTTTTCCTAGCACACAACTGCAATAACAGATCATCTGTCAGTAAAAGGGATTATGTGCCTTGTATCACGGCTTTGCTCGAGACATGTTTTCACTGACTGAAACTGTATTTACCTAACAGGGTGTCTCCTGTGTGTCAGCTGCTGGGAGCCTTTTTTTGTATTCCAGATGTTATCACCGATTTCTTGCCATTCACTCATCATAATTTATGTTTTCAGTAACTTTGTTGCTTACATGTGCTGCTCTCTATTTATTTATCATTTTTTACACATTGTAATTCGACGGCCATATTGGTCGATCCTTTGCTTGTTTGGTTTGTCATTTCTGCGAAATGATTGGTGGCCAACGTGCCGAATTCTGGCCAAACTTTAATAAATTTGATACGTTTATTTAAAAGCGACGGGTCGGCTCCTTCGTTCTTTTTGTCACGTCAAAGGTTCATTTTCCGCTGAAGAAAGAATGAATGTGGGATTAAAGTTTCTGAACTGGGACGAAAGCTGCATGTGTTCAGTATGCAGGGCTTTAAGTTGGTAAATAAAAAAAAGGGAAAGTCAGAAAGCAAAGTGTGAGTAACAAGATAAAGACAGACGAACTGAGAGGTAACAAGAAAGTGCAGATGTGGAATACAACAAGGCAAAGAGCAGTCAAACGCAGCTAAACATGCCCTTTCATCTCAGCAACAAACCTGTGTGTACACTGCAATTTCTAAACGAGCTGAAAGTGGACGTCGGGTTTCTTCCAGCAGCTCGCGGTTTATGTTCAACCCTGTGAGATGTGTCTTTTCTGTATCCACCTCAAAGTTTCAACATTTTATCGCCAAGTGACTCAGCAAAGTACAGCGTGTGTCACTCTTATGTAGTTCTCATTCCAACCTGGCACGGCCTCCCGGCTCACCTTTAATGATCATTACACATACAGGTCATTACGTACGCTTGCTGTCTCCTCGTCGACCTTTACCACTCCTCCTCCTCCAGGGGCAACTGTTCTCCTCTCAGGAGCTTCCGTGCATATCTTTTAATTTAATCTTGGCTCGTGAGTCAACTTTGTTTTATTTCAGTAAATCATTCATCCAGCTATTATCACTGCTGCAAAAAGAAACCCTAGAGCCATGGAAATGTCAGCTTTGAAGGAATTAAGAGAAATTAGTGTATGAACTTCTGGGCTAGTGCTGATACTGACATGAGACTAATATCTGACGTTTTAAAGTTTCAGAGTTCTTCAGCTCTTCGTTACAGTATTTATAAACATTTAGCATGACCAAAATTGACTTGACACAAATAATAAGTATCGGCCACAGAGAGTGGGGATGCAGATATTCAGCAATGTGCTGGTGCATCGTTTAAAATTAAAATCGGTCTCAAATGCTTAGAAGACAGATGTGGACTGTGGACTGTAACCTTCATCCTCAGCTGGGATTCTCCCACAGACAAGCAGGTTGGAAGAGCAAAAGCCAAATGCAGCTGCATGGTTCAACTAAGTGTTTAAATAGAGGTCATAAAGAAAGCTGTCTGAAAACAAAAGTGTTGAAAATATGTTACTCTAGGATCCATCCATTTTCTTAAGAGCTTATCCAATTTAGCATTGGGTGGGCACTGGGCTCTCTCCCAGCTGTCATAGGGCAAAAAGAAGGGTACACCCCTATGCAGGTTGCTAGTCTATTGCAGGGCTAACACAGGAATGAACCCAACATCCATGTCTTCAGACTGTGGCAGGAAAAATTCAACTGAAAAAGACCTGTTACCACAGATTTTTAAGCCCAACTCCTGTATAATTTGGAATACCTTAGCTGTTTATCCCCATTTCCTTTCATCAAAAATGGGTTCATGACAGCCACCTTTACCCCTCAGTGAACATCTGAAGGGCCGGACACATGCTCAGGTCCTCTGCCTGGTCTTTTCGGGATATGCATGATTTGATCTTTATTTGATGTAAATAGTTTTTAGGTCTGTCCTCTTTTCGATCTCTACTAATCCAGTTTCCTCAAATTTTTTAAGACACACTGCACACCATGCAGATATATGCATATAAGTGTTTGAAATCACGTTTTTGGTACAAAACAGCAGGTTGCTAGTAAACAAAGCACTTAAAGATACAGTTTAAAATTGGTTCTTTCTTTGTTGCCTGTTACGTTTAGACACAACGCTGCTTCACCCCTTGACTTAGGTCTGCAGACTCCTTGGAAGGAAAGTATAAAGAAATGATGGGGAGCTCAAGACTTTTGAACAGCATTGTATAAAGTCATTTGGGCTAAAAACACCCAGGAAAAATAATGCTAATTGACAAAAAGCAACATTTCAGCCCATCTTTACTCACTTTCACGACATGTCAAAGTGACATGATGATAAAATGTAGCTTCATTAATATCCTAAACTTATAGTTTAAAAAAAACGTACCTGATTTTTTTCCACATTTTGTCGATTACCTCTAGAATGACCCTGTAACCTGACGCCATATATGCATATGCATGCATTAAACTCAGTAACGAAGCAAAACTTTGCTTCGTGTCTAGCAACCACATAAGCTTCACAGTAATACTGGACAGGACTCACAAAAACAGCTAAACCTACAGTTATATCATACGTTAAAGATCTCCAAGCACTTATTCTTGCAAAGCAGAGATTAAAACGGCGTGAATCTGCTGGATTAATCTGTCAAACACGTCCCTGCTCTTTAATGAACGTGATACAAGTTGGTTCGGCTCAAACACTGACATGCCCAGATTGTTCCGCCATCACTCATCAGTGAGCTGCTTGAACTAGCAGCTAAAAAACAATCCAATGCAAATTGGGTGAAAAGTCTTATCTATCCAGCCCATTTAGCAAACAAATCCACGGTGGTTTCTGTGCCTCGGGCGTGCTGTAAGAAACACTGCTGTGTCCTCCCGCGCTCTGAGTCCAATCATAACAATGCTGAAGTCACATTTTCCACACAGACCTACTGTTTGTTTGCAAAACAATTTGCAGGCATGTCTGCTGCAGGAGACAGTCAGCACCAAAGATTCAGACAATAATGAGAAAGTTTAGATGACACGCAAAAAAGCTGGACTTAATCCCAGGTGCAGTGGTCAGCGCAGCCAAACAAAAATCCTGTTAATGGAAGCAGAAGCATGGATATGTCTATGTGAAATAGAAGTACTAATGTGCAGACAAAATAGGCTTACATCTCTGACTCTACAGGCCCTGGTTAGCAGGAAGCAACAATATATGCAAAAAAAAACAACAAATGAAAGAGCACAGCAGCACAGCTTAGGTTTAAAAAGCTCAATTTGAACAAACCACAAGACTTCTGGAACAATGTTTTAGACAGATGAGACAAAAGCCGAGATCTTTGGCCATAATGCACTGCAGCATCACAGTTGGAGAAAACCAAACACAGCAAATCAGCAAGCACAACATAAATTAAGCACGGTGGTGGAGGTGTGATGATTTGGGCTCATTTTGCAGCCACTAGGGATGCAACGATACCAATTTTTTCAAACAGATACGATACCGATACTTGGATCTGAGTACTTGCCGATACTGAGTACAAAAACCGATACTTCTACCACACACACACACACACTGCCCGTGGATTTTCTCTTGACATTTTTCATCGCTTTTCCAAAATCCGAGTTAAAGTTGGCTGTTCCGGTCCACACTGCTGACATTTTGTTTAGCCTAGCTACAGCAGCCTCCAGTTTCTCTTTTTTATCTGGAGCCGCCAGTCTCACTCGCCTAACCCTGTGCCTGTTTAGCGCGGGATGTCCCCCTAGTGACCAATCTAAAAAACTACAACAGAAATGACAAGCCACCCTCTGACTAATGAAATAAGTTAGTATCGGTTCATGGTATCGGTTAACTTTTACGAGTATGAGTACACACACATTTTACAGTATCGGCCCCGATACCCGATACCAGTATCGGTATCGGTGCATCCCTAGCAGCCACGAAGAACTCGTCTGTATACCGAAGCACTCTCAAGTCCCAGCGACAAATCTACAACAAAATGTTTGAAAAAGAAGGTGTTGCAATCGCCCTGCCAAAGTCCAGACATCGCCTCGACTGAAATACTGTGGGAGGACCTGACGAGAGCTGTGGATATGTGATTACCTGAAACAAAGATAACAATGTGAAGAAGACTGGGTCAAAATTCCTCCAGAATAATGTGACACACTGATAAAGTCATAAAGAAAACAACAAGTCATTGCTGCTAAAAGTGGTTCCACTAGCTACTGAATCCTTAGTTTTTCACACACCGCGTTCTCGCTTAGCTTTGGGTAAATAAATACTGACACACTGTCATATTTCCTGTATTGTTGTTCATCTGAGGCAGTATTTACCTAATCTTAAGACCTGCTAAGGACTAGATCATTTTTACCTACCTTTGAGCTAAAAATTAATTTTGAAAGAGAGACGTGGCCAAACCAGCAGCTGTACAAACTCTCAGCATATTAAAAATGGAACAAATACAATGAAACTCAACATATATGCAGACAGCTACGACAAAAAACACACGCTGTAACAACCGCAGGCCTCTTTTACCACAGTCTTTAAATTCAACAATAAGCGTGTTTAACTTTAGATTAAGTTGAGATCTCATGCGGTGAGGTGAGCAATATCTGAATGCTTCTTCCACGGGTGAAAATGAACAATAACAGCAATCCATTAAGGCATTCTTCTACGTGCTCAGTCAGGTTAACGAATGTAATCCATGACATATAGGTGATGCACAACATCAGTGTTGGGTGGTGGCAGAAGGATTTGGATTTTGTAGTTGTGTAAAAGTGGCTACATCACAGCTCAGAAGGAAAATAACTGGAATTAAAATGTATTTAATCGTCTTTAAGTATTGGTATGTATAAAACATAAACTTAAATTCTTACTACATTAATGCTGCGGTTGGTAAAAATAGAGTAAGGTAAAGTAGTAAAGTAGTAAGCTCATCGTATCTTTTGATGGTAAGATAACGATAAGAAAAATCAAGTACTGACAATATAAATATTAACAGACTTCTGCTGAAAAATGTTATATCACTGTGGCTCTTTTACAACAGTGACTGTGCAGTTTGTTGTCAGATTACTTTTATCAGCGTGATTGTTGCATGTTTACTTTTATGACTCTGTTCTTATCTCCTGAGCCTTTAAATGCCCTCGATTTTACACCATGAGTCAGCTGTGGCTTTATTAGGTTTTCAGGCCTGCAGGATAATTGCTAAAAGGAGATCCCTCACTGTACCTGCACACTGATCAGGTTAAAAGCATGCCAACGGACAGGGGGGTCTGAACACAATGGCACTGAGTCTGTGCTACGCAGCTCTGCGCAGAGAACTCCCCTGAGACATTAGCTTTTGGCATAACTCATTATTCTATTCAATAGAGCGAGCACAACATAATAGCCCATTACACATGAAGGAATCTCCTCGACTCGACAGGAATTCTCGAGCGCGGGAGCCGAACAATAGGAGCCTGTGCGAGGAACGTCTGGGCAGGGCACGGTGGCCTCTGCTTCTGACGTGTGCCCAACGATTGGCTCTCCCTCCACACGCCCTGTTTTTCCAACCAACACTCCCAGGTGTGCGAAAGCATCACGAAACTCGGCTGCGGCCCCACCAGAGCGGATTAATTACCCTGGCTGCCTGAGCCAAACTCAGTGTTTGGCTGAGAAGGTTATCAGGAGTGGGCCGCTGGATGATGGAGCAAATGAAACCAGTTTGGGAGGTTGAGGCTGAGGATTCAGGGTTGGGTTTGTAGTGGAAGATGTTGGCCTGCGAGGGTGAGACTGGAAACTGGCACGCTGAAGTGAGTCTCGATTTGTCATCACATCTTGGCGAGGAGGCCTGACACACTTGGGCTGATTATTGGTATCTCTCAGCACTCCTGTAATCCCACTCTTAGTCCTGCCTGACCCTCCCTGCCTCCCTGCCTGGCAGGAGCACGACAAACACTGAGGAGCATTAGAGGAATATCCCTGAGATATTCTGAAAATGCTCTGCTGCTGACAAGTATGTTTGTGGGGATTGAGATGAGTCTGCACTTATACCTCTGCTCTCCCACCTCTGCGCCTGTCTCACAGTGTCGCACACATTTGAGGAGGAATGCTCAGAACGCAAAGAATTATACACAAACTTTCAGAAAGCAGCCTCGGTGTGAACTCCAGTGTATAAAATTAAATCAGTCAAAGTCAGTCGGCGATGAAAAACAGATTCGCCATCAAAGTCTAAATATATACAGATGACATAACATGTACGCTCATCCGCCACAACATCAAAACCAGTCACAGCTGTTGGGGTAAAGCAGGAGGGCTGAGACAGCGATGAAGAGCAGACAAGCCAGGTGAATATTTTTGTGATAAAACGACGAAGCAAACTAAAAACATCGCCGATCACAGGTACACCTTTACTGTCTCGTACTGAACGATCTGCGTGCCATACCACTGTATAACTATTAAAGAAAATGACACTCTTAAAACAAAGAGATTACACATATTGAACTTTATGAACATTAACATCTGCTAATGGCAAAAATAATTTACTTTACATGTTTCATTACAGTGAGTCGTTGGTATCACATGGTTACATGTGTATTTCTGTTATGAATAAATACTGAGCTTAACTTCTATTGTAAATTCCACGGTTAGTTTATGTTGTGATGCTCTGCTATTTTCCCTTCAGTGCAATGCATGATGGTGTGCAAAGCTTGGGTAGTGACCATTGGTTATACACCACTTTTCATGAGGAGTTGTGGGAATCTTACCTATAGTAATACTGCACATACTACATATAGACTACAAACTGACTATACAGTGAGCAGTGATTGATTTCAGACGCAGAGTCCAGGTATAATCGGACACCAAACCCTCTCCCAACCCACTTTCACTGTGTTTGTCTCACTTGTTGTGGACCGAGTACGACGCATCTAATATTTAATCTGTGCCAATGGGAGCTTTTGATGTCTCGGCCACGGGAAGCACCAGCACGACGCTGGAGATGCACTGTTTGCTTGCTAACACACAAGGCTTTATTGTATTATTGTACACAGTTTGACTGATCACTGTTGTACTGGACAGCTCCAGCACTCTACCGCCAGCTCAGTCTTCTCTCTCTCCACACACAGTCCTTTGGGGGGGGGGGGGGGGGGGGGGGTCATCTGATTGTTGGGGTTTCGTTTCTTTACTCTGCAGTAGAAAAGGCTTTAAAAGTGACTGTTGCTATATTAAAAATAATGCAATTCAACTGAATTAATAACAAAACCATTAAAGAGTGACTTCACACATGAGCTACACTTGTGAAGAGGGAGGGTGTAACAGCTGGACTGAATCAAGGCCAAATGTAATAAACCCAGTTAGTTATTAAAAATCATTAAAATCATTAAATAATTATCTAATCATTCAAATATTTTCTATTGGCGCAACCAAACCTGTAAAACTGATCTGTGCCAACGGAAAAAATATGATCGATCAATAAAATAGTTCTTTCACCCTTACAGGAAGTCTCCCTGTGAGTAATGGCAACGACCTTTAATCCATTAGATAAAGTGAACAACATTAATCATCTTCTTATAATTCAGTGTTCTGCTAAATGGCTTTGAGCCTGAAACTTGAGAGTTTTTTTCTTTTAAATAGATGTTTTCATTTGAATGTGCTTTTAAATGTTTGTTTTTTTAGTTCATTTTTGCCTGTTTTGGTTTAGTTTTTATTGTTTAAAAAGGTTTAGTTTCAGTATTAAGATTTATCATTATGGATTATAGATGGATGTGTTTGTCAGAAGGGTGAATTTTTAGTTCTCGGTTGGGTTTTTTGCCATTTTTATAAAATACTGTTTAACGTCGTCTTCACTTTTCTACTCGGTCCACTACAGTTTCAGTTAACCAAAATGTTTTTCATAAGCAGTTTCAGTTTCAGGGAAACACAACACAAAACCTGCTCAGGAACGGCTCGAGCAAAACAAAGAAAACTCCTCAGTGCCCAATCTGAGCCCCACCCGTTGACCAACGGGCCCAAACGATACGGCGCAAAACACTACAAAACATCCTCAGCAGAGCAGTTTCCACGCAGAAGTGCTTCTAATGCTGCATCTGATTGTATGCGTGAAGCAACCGAAGTTAAAAACATCATGAAATTTCATGCATACAAAGTTAAAAACATAATAAAATATTTATTTATGTGGGAGTTGAAGTAACTGTTTGCATTTTTCTGTTTGCGTGGCTAACAGCTGTTAGTCTGAGAGCATTCCTGATCCAGTAATTCACCCACCCAACATTCATCATCCTGGCTGACAAGACTCCGCCTGAGGGCGAGCTACTGTAGAAGAATGGCTTAACGTCAATTAAAGCTTAAATACAGAAACATTTCCAGTTATTTTTAGTTTAGCAGCACCATCGCTTTAGGCATGGCAGTGTCAGTCGCTAAGACCACCACTTTCATGACTCAGGTATGTCGACAACAACAAGACAGATTGGCATGAATGTTTTTACTACACTACCCATTAGGACAAATTCCAGTGACTGCTGTGTTCCTCTCGTGTTTTCCGAGTCAAGGTTTTTACCAGTAAAATTAAGAATTTTACCATCTTCTCAATGAAGTGTTGGTGCATTCATGGTATCCAGAAGATACATCCCACTGACCCGTGGGATCTCTTGGGTTTACATCAGCACCACCAGATAACAGACTCTGTTTAGAACTCTTAAAGATGTTGAAGAAGCAAGCTCCTTTAAGCAAGTACTTTGGTGTTCCTCCACCTCCAAAGAAATGTCAGGAGTCCAAACCGCAAAAGAAGCGCGTATTCTTGGAAAACTGGTTGCAGGAGGTGAGCTGGCATTTGTTTGAAGCCAGCGTTAAGAGTTCTAAACAAATGTCTGTCCTCCTCCAGGAAATCTTATGTACGCAAACGCGCGTTGCAACTTCTTATCTGGTCCGCGTCTTTTATTTCGACAGCGCATGCGCACCTGCGGACCACTTATGTGCAGCCCTGGCTATGATAACACAAAAACATGGGAAGTCTATGGGAAGCTTTTAAAACCTTTATTTTGGGGAAAAGTCATTACACTGTTATTATCATACTTGAGTGGTGAGTAGAAAACAAGCACTTTTATGTCCGTGTGACATCTGAAATTAAAGTTAATCTGGATAATGCTTCAAAATAAGTGCCCAAACAAGTTTCTGAAGGTGTTTTCAAGAGCCTTTGCTTTTAGAAGGGCTTGGATTGAATATCGAGTTTATCACTGGACTAATGACACTCTCCTCAGCCTTACTTGCACTTTACTTTCTGCCAAATGTTAGCATGCTATACTAATAGACAGTGTTAAGGATGGACTGATGTCAGATTCCTTCAGTCATCATCAGTCTGAGGTGTGCTTAAAAACACAGCATGTTCCATGTTCGCCAACAGATGCTGGTCAGTGCTCTACATATGGCTTGATTGGCTACTCATAAATACATAACAGTGGCATCTCAATAGTTTTACAGTGTTACTAATGTTTATGTGTACTGCCGTGATCAGAGATAGTTATGTGGGGAGTTTATGGCTGTTCCAACCTTCAAAGTCTGAAGGCAGGCTTAATGGAGAGTTGCAGTGGAAAATTCTCACTGGGAACTGAGTAATTTCAGCTCCACCACACCATAATATTATCCACTGGCTAGTGAGGTCCTGTTAAAAAGCTTCAGGATGAGCATGTTTGTCATTGGGATCTGGGTGTTTTGAATCTAGATGTGAAGAGGGAGTAATACTGCATGCTCATTGGCTAACTCGCTAATTGACAAGTCGATAGCCACTGAGCACGCCCTAGCAAATCTTCCTTTTTTGACTCGAATAAAGATCATTTATAAGATTAATTTCATTTCTTTTTCAGTACTGCTGAATAAGCAGTGTTGGAGTCCATTTTGCCCCAACTGGTTTAAAACTATGCAAATTTCTGCACTGCTTTCACTTGTCACACAGCTGGAGCATCTATTGTAATATCAATGTTATGATTTTGCAGTCTTTTTCCTGCAAAACATCAGCAGCTCTTAGTCAAACAAGCTGATGTAAAAATATCCTTTGCATACTACAAAAAAAGTGCCGCCGACTGACTCGAGAATTTTAACCCATATTCCTCTCACTGCTATAAATGCCAGCAGCAAAGTGCTGACACACTGGCCCCTGGATAAACCTCACATTATCAGCGAAAAACACTCCCCTGAGCTGACTCTGCAAACAGACAGATTAAGATTTGATTTCAGCTACGAGGGATAACCTGAAAGAGAAACGCACGAAGAAACGAGGACATTCACTTACAGTATCAGTCCTGGTAACATGTTATTAATAGCAACTGCTGTTTGTTTTGCTCTCTTTTGTCGGCGTGTTTGCTTTCATTGCTAGGCAGGTGGAGATGAAACTCTTATTGTGCCTCGTGAAGGACGCACAAGGTAAACGTTGATAGATGGGAACGGTGTGTACAAAGCAGCGAAGACGTTGCTTTTGTGTGTAAACCCCTTTGAGAGAGACATTTCATCAACAATTAATGCCATTACCTCTGTTTTCATTTGTTAATACATTTAAAGTATCAAAGCCTTCAACATACTTCAGAATAAAAGCCTTTAAAACACAAACAGCCTTTTTTCATGTAAAAAGATTTTCATTTGGATTTACTGCATGAACACTTTTCTAACACATTATGACAGCAATCAAACATTACCTTAAATTTTGCAAAGCACCGTGCAGAAAACACCTGCAGAATAAAACACATTCGGGGCTAAAACTTGAGCAGAAATGCAATCGAAACAAGTAGGTTCTAGTTGTGAGTATGTGCTATAAATAGCTTTTTTTCCAGCCATTATTAATGCCCTGGGACTGGTGTTTGAACTTGGCTTTGGCTATATACATTTAAAGTCTACAGCGAGCGTGGCCTCTGCATAAAACCTTTCCAGTACTTCAAAATGTCAGCAACTTTGTTCGATGTTTAAATGCCTTAAAAGCACAACAGCAGGTGAAAGCAAAACTAAAAGGACAACTTTAGAAACACTTTAGAAGCTGCACATCATGTTTTGTTATTTGGACTATTCTCTGCACAATAATACAGGTTATATCAGGAACATTAAGGAGTGTAGGGGGGGCTGGGGGTCGAGGTGCTGCATGAGCCATATGTGTGAATGTAATGATCGAGTGATCAAATTGTTAGCTGCATAATAAGGACACAAAATGAGGTCAGTGTGTGAAGAATTCCTTTGAACCTAAAGCTCAGGATTCAGACTGCTATTAAAGTTGTTTCAGGTAGTGTTTTTCTGGCTCTTTGCCCTGAGTGAAGATATCCCACAGTGAGTAAACACAGAAGCTCCACCCACCCGCTGATCAAACCCTCTGTTTGTAAGAAGCAGCCAGTCAGAAAACAGCTGGTTTTAAACAAGTGTTAAAGGTAGAAGAATTAATACTGCTTGTTTCAGAAGGTGGAGCTACTAAGGGTTTGCACCAGGGGCCAGTTTAAAGATTATTTTGACCTGTGCATCATGCAAAGCTACTCTAGTAGGTTCCAGCAATATATATGGAGCTGGAAATAAGGATGGTCCCATTTAAAAGCACTGCAAAGCTAAAGCTTGGCGACAGTGAACTGAGGGTGGCATCTTGAAACCACAACTTTTTGTTTTCACACTCTGAATGCAACAGATCAGTCACAATGTGTTAATTAGTGAGCTTCAGAGATGCTGGTAGGCAAGTGCTGTTACCACTGGACAGGACCAGACTAGATGTTTCCCCCCGTTTACATTCCCCAGCCCAAGAAAAAGTCAGCGTTTCCTGGCTTCAGCATGCATTTCTAGTAGAAGTTCTAAAATAATAACAATACATCCTAATTTTAGCTTCACGTGTAAAGCATAGACACAACATTGATAATTATCTTTTCATCTCAGCTTAGGTAAATAAGTAAACGGCTCAAAATATTCTGCTTTCGCCCCCACCTTTTTTTAACTTTAAACAGAGCCAGACCACCTTTTTTCCTTTTGTTTACAGTCTCCATGCAAAAAGTGGACCAACGAGTCCTGACCATAAACACTCCAAGCCCACTCATTTGAGGTGAGTGACCTGAGCAAGGGCTGAGCGCCTCGCTGCCATCCAGCTGCCAGCGTCGGCTAACCTGCGCTGGGACGAGAGCAGCAAGAGTCTGGGTTGCTGTTTTGGCAGGATGGGTGCCAAGTAATAAACATCTGGGTTGGACTCATTGTGTCCGGTCTTTTTATATACTCCATCATCATCCTCCTTAGCTTAGCTTTTCATTGTATAAGTGATGCCAAGATGATTGTTCATGTTGAAGTTTGTGGCTGAATCTGACAGAAATCTCAGCCATAACAATAACACATGCTGCTGCCCATTATCTTTCAACTCTGCACTTGAATTAGTAATATCTAGGTGTACAGATTTACAACCTCATAAATTATGATGAATATCTGTGCAATGCATTGGCTCCTAAAAATATTTTAAAAAGCAAGCAATCACAATCTAATCGTGTGCCAGGGAGTGACAGGTAATTTCAAGCCAATCAGATTAGATAACAAGCTCGTGGTTTTGCTTTTGTTATTCCATCCGAAGTTTGCTGCAATGTTTGAAGCGGAATTAATAAAACAAATCAGCAGATTGCTGCGCCCTTCATCAGAAACCTGTCTCTCTGATGCGTCGGATCGATAGGCAAGGCAAGGCAAGTTTATTTGTATAGCACAATTCAACAACAAGGTGATTCAAAGTGCTTTACAGAGACATTAGAAACAGAAACAAATAAAAAGCATGATTTAAAATTGATTAAAACAAGCAAACAAACTAACTAATTAACAAACAAACAAACAAAACAGTATATAAAATCAAAACAGATAAAATCAGAACAGTAGATAAAATCAGTAGTTAAAATGTAAGTTTTGAAATTTAAGCTTAATTTAAGCGATACAGTTCAGCTGAAGTTCAGAGATTTAATCCCATCGTGAGGCGGCAAATAAGGGACCTACAACAATACGGGAAGAGCCCCAGAATGCGCTTTCTAAATACGGGATCTTGCAGGAATGAGGAGACTACCGACATGTGTGCACTGGTACAACATGGATGCAACCCAGGAAATAAACATTCAAGTTCTTTGAAGTGAACAGGCCAACAGGTCGGTGCAAAGTGCATTCACAAGTGTCGGTCGAGGCAGCCAGCGGTGATGAGGGAACTGCTGTCTTTCACCGCTTTGAATCTGATTGCGCTCAGTGCAATCAGCAAGATAGCATCAATCCTACGATGAGCAAAAGATATGATATGAGAATTCATCCACTTAAATGTAAGTATTGTCACAAAAAGATCTCTCCCCATGAAGCGTTCTGCTCCTGATAAAATACAACGGGAACCACGAGCTAATTTAGAAGAGGATGTTTGACGATACATAGTAAAAGTTTATCATGTCAACCTTTTTTCAGGTAAAACAGTCGAAACATCAACACTTACATGTCCAGAAAAGTAACTGGCAGATACTAATTACATCAATTTGCAGGCAAAAAAAAAAAAAAAATGTTTTGTAGCATATTATATTGGATTTGTGTTGACTGTATTTTGTATTCACACAAAACAGTTCAGTTCAGATATTTAATTCAAAATGTTTGATTTTCTCTATTCTTTAATATAAGTTCATCCATCCATTTTCTTCAGGTTCGTGGGAGGCTGTGGCTTATCACAGCTGGAAGATGGTGCAGGGTGGGGTAGTCAGGATATCAGTTTATCGCAGAGCTAGCACGGAGAGGCAGACAACCTTTCGCACTCACATTCACGCCTCAATTTACAATCTCCAGTTTATCTAACACTATGCCTGTCTTTGTACAGGCATGGTGTGAAGGAGCTGGAGTATACAGAGAAAACCTACGCAGAAATGAGAACATGCAAACTCAACATAGAGTGGGCTCAGCAAGCTCGTCTTGCTGTGAGGTGATTGTGCTGCTTTGTTGCTCTGGGGCGGCAACTTCCCAACTTGTGTAAATCTACAGTTCTCCTTAGATCTTCACCGAGTTCCTGGGACTTTTCCTTTGGTCAATCCAATGAGTCCTGTCACTAAAATCCTCTTTTTGCTGCCACGATCACTAATGAGAAGTTAACAGTCGAGTGAAAGGATGTTGTGGAACCTTCAAATCCACTTATTAAAAGATTCAAGTCAGTACGTATATATAGATATTTAACCTCCTAGGACCTGGAGTCCACGTATGTGGACATCACATTTTGGACGTCTAGACCAAAATACTTATTTTTTTCTCTACAAAGGCCTGATATCCACTTACGAGGACATTATACTGACACTGTTCTATCAAAATTTGAAATGAATGTCCTCATATGTGGATCTCATTTTTCTCAAAAACAAAAGTTAGGCAAAAAAGAAAATCTGGTAATTCTTTGTTTTTACATTCTTTGGGTCCCAATCAACCCAAATAGCAAAGAAAAATTAAAAGTGCATGCCATGAAAGAGCTCTTAGGAGGATAAATATAAATCAAGAAACAGTAAAGCTCAGAATTACCATGACATTCATGCCCCTGATGAGTGCATGCAAACTTCTGACCACAACTGTAGCTGGCAAACTTAAGTTGCTGAGCCTTGCTCACTGGTAAAATCATTTATTTAACTGGTATCTACACAATCTCCCCTCTGCAATCCAAAGTGAATTACTGATCTTAAAGGCTGCACATATTGTAATTATGGATGCTTAGTTAATATTAACGGAAATTATCTGTTGGGCCCCGGTGTTCTAAACATCCCTGATAACCTGAAAGATTACTGTAACCTTTAACCATCCTTTTGGCTCGGTTATGAAAGTGTGTCCTGTCTTTTTTTTCTCTCCACTACATTCCAGACATATTTTCTCTAAGACTTTGTCCCATTTCCCAAACGGCCGTCAGTCTGCAGCGAGGCCCCGCATGTCCCCACTCAACGCTAAATACCACAATCACAGCGCTGCAGCTGCACTAGAGTCTGAAGTCTGAAGATCCAGAAGTCCCGTGACGTGAAAAGGTGCGAGATGAGGTGAGGCCAAAGTAGATAGTCGAGCAAACACAGGAAAGCAAAATGTATGAAAACCAATTTCAAGCTGCAAACACTTTGGTGATGTGAAATAAGAGAATTGCTGCAGACCGTGTGTAATTCAAAGCTCACCGAAAGCTGACAGAGTTCTTTAAAGGGCATGTTTTAGATTTGCAGAGATAGATTTTAATAGGTGAAAACCCCTGGACAAACAAAGGGCTCATTTTGTGCTATAGTGCAAAAGCCTGCACCTTTTACAGCTTCAGGTCTGAAGTGCTGAGCTGGTTTTCTGTTACTCAACTATGAACAGGCTAAATTTCTATAAACATCCATTATAGTCAGATAATTTGACAATGTGACTGTCTGTCTGCAGTGGTCCACGTTTCCAAAGTGTTGCCATAATCCAGCAGATTGCCTTAAAAAACCTGCTTTTTAGGGCATTTACTCGTTTCTATGTCTGAGCATGTGCCTCTTAGGGTGAAAACTGCCCAATAAAGAAGACTCACAGCTACAGACACACTCACAGTTGAAAGTGAACAACACAAAAACTGAAAGTGTTTACGCACTCTGCTATCACTCCATCACCCCGGCTCTCAGTTAAAGTCAAGCCGTCTTATGTGGAGCTCTGATAATGTCGCTTTGCCCTGTAGCTGAATAAACACATCCTCTCCTTCTCTGCTTTTGGTGTTATCTTTCTGAAACTAAACACGATTGTGTGCACCTGCAGCACTTTGAGAGAGCCGTTCCCAAACAAGACGAAAACTGTCAACAACCTCAGATGGCATCTTCAGAAACCTCTAACCCAAACAACATGGAAGATTACAGCCGTCCAAAGAAATGCTGCCTGCATCCTTAGATAAAGGTGTCATTTAGATTGACAGTAGAAAGGATTATTGAATAACGTGCTTACAATGAAAAGCGGATGTGCTAAGCAACTTCATTCTCAGGCTGGACGATTAACTACATATTAATTTCTATAACAAATTTATGAAATCAAGCTAAATGGCACAAATCAGAAGCTCTTGTTTTGCCCTGCGCTATAAAGCACATGTTCTTCCCCCCAAATCCCAAATTTACTCATAATTTAGTTAATTTACTCAAAATGACAACAATTATCAGTATGTACAAGTAAGATGCAAGATTTCTGTAGATGAATGACCAAGAACAAGGCAGCAGGGATTCACAGGAAATCAGAAAACTAGCACAAAATTAGCCCAATCAGGTTGTTTACACGTTATTTAGCACCAGGTTCTCCACAAACCTGGTCTTGATTTTTTATACTGAAAATCAAGATCAAGTGAACTTTTGCCCGTCTGCTCCAAGTGAAGTTTCTGTCCTCCCTGAGCTCGCCTTAGGATACCTGCGTTACAGTTTGACAGGTGTAACACCCAAGTCAAACTCCCCACCTGCCAACGTCCACGGAGCGGATCATGCCCGGCACCAGAAGCGAGAGCCTGCTCGGGGCTCGCCTCCCTGCCGCACCGGGTAAGTGGAAAAAACACTAAGAGTAGATTTGGATTAGGGATGTAGTATTTAAAAAGAGCTAGAACATTATTTTGTTGTGATTAAAAACAAATATTTAAATCATTTATTTATGTAAAAGTCATGATCCTATGTAGGTTTAGGCTTTAAGATTATTTACGTAGCTAAAGTCATGATTTGATCGTATGCTTGATGAAGTAAGATGTTTATATAACCTTAATGTTGTAATAATTTTATTGCTTACTGCTGGGTCATTTTATCTAGAACAACAGATAACAAACGCTTTAAAACAACTAATTATTGGTGCACAAAGTACAGTGTTTGCATCCAAGATGCAGCGAAGCAGAAGCAGGCAGCATAAAAGAAATAATTAAAATACAAAAAATTAAAAAAGTACAAGGCCTTTAAACCTGTACTGATATACTAAGTACTGCAGTAACTATACTAGATCTGGACAAACCCCTGCCTGCAGCTGTGAAGTGAAGGAGGTGTTGGTTGTTCTTGGAGCTGTGTCTTCTATCTACTGTACATATTTCACATATAAGGACCAGCACTACACGCAGATTCATGGGTTCCCAGTTCTCAGTGGCTTATTTATATATGGAGGAAGTGGAAAAGAGGGTTATGATATCCTATCCTGGAACAACACCGATCCATTGGCATGTGAATGACACAAATCTCAGGCCGTACCACAATTCACTGATCTCATTAACTTGATGGGCAAACAGATCAGATTCACCAGGGAGGATATGAAATATTGCAGTCTAGTGTTCTTCGACTGTGAGATTTCACAGTAATGGGGGACATTCGAAAGCTTACGTGCACCGCACACCAATCCATACAGATCAGTATTCATGGTTTAACTCTCATCATCCACTGCAGCACAAACTGGGTTTCATCAGGATGGAGAGCCAACACCATCCCCACAGACACAGCGGCCAGGGAAGCAGAAGAACATCAAGGCCATGAGTAAATGTGGTTATCCCACCTAGCTGTTTGTATCTTTGGCTTTCAAGGCCCAAAACTCACTAAACTAAAAACTGGTCCAATAATTGGGTCCCCTGGTATAAACGGAGTAATATAGTACATACGCTTTTAAGTTTTAGTATGTTTGCTGTGAATTATACATCCAGGAAAGCATACAACTTCTAAGTAGATGCCACAGCACAGAAGAGCTGCCTCATCAGTCCAGGACACCTGAGTCACCTACACCTACATGCCGGTGGCCACTCTTTCAGTGATGGGAATGTACACGTACTGTACAGGGAGGAACACTGGTTTTGAGTGAGGAGTCAAGAAGGCTATTTATGTGAAATGGGAACGATCATCATTGGCCAACTCTCTGTGAATGGTACTCATCACGACTGAGCCACAGTCACCACAATTTGCATATTAAAAATCAAAAAAACTGAGCTTATGGTTCATAGATACACCACCGTGCTGGGTTCAGTCATTATGCAAAATAAGGTTTATGGGGCTGGGGATACCTGGATGAGTTCTGAAACGTTTCTCCCACTGAATCCATGTGAATAGAATTAATATTGGTTGGCTCTTAGTCTTTCTCTTGAATGTTAGGGAAGGAATCTTTTCAATTTAACATTTGTCTTAAAAAATAACCATGTTTGATACTTGATTACATTTATAAACCAGTCCTACTCTCCAAGCTTCTTTAGCTTTTTAATATCTTAGTCTGATAAAGCTATTCGTGGCCACAGGAGATCTTATTATAATAATTTTTTTGTTTTACACAATCATGAAAATTAGTTCATTTTAAAAAAAAAGTTAGTTATATACTAATGGAACAGTGGGCTTAGGCTGATTTTCAATCTTCTCCTTTAATCATTTCTTTTTCAACCTCATGTTTCCTAATTAGTGTGACTGCTGGAGGGTCAGGTCTCTCAAATCTCACCCTCTTAAAGCACCAGGCTTTGATGTGCTAAGCCCAGCTTCATGTCAGGGACCCTTGTGTCCTACCTGATCCCCACAGGGGTCCTGGATGGACTGCCTCCTTTATGATGGCTGTCTGGCTCGCCATTCAGGTCCTGATGACCTTTCCTGCATTAACACTGCCTCAGGACAGAGAGGGAGGTTCAGGGAAGCAACAGGGTGAATAACTTCCACTAGAATAATCTTCACACATTGAGGAGAAAGCGAGTTTGAGGCACTTAAACTAACACATTAAATTACACATTACATAAAAATGCTTTTGTTGCAATCATCTTTAAAAACAGGAACACCTTGGTATGCTTGTACACAGATAAGTCAGGATCAGTATAATGAAAGTAGATTGACATTTCCACCTTAGATAATTAATACTGGTTGATATGACTTTTATGGGAGTTTTATGGGAGTGCCACGTTGATACAAGGGAAGGAAAAGGCAGCAGAGCCCAGAACAGAGCAGCCATCAGTGACAAGAGTTACGACACTCAATAAGTCCCAGCATGGCACGAGGAGGGTTGCAAAGTAGCTTGCAGATGCACAGCAACTCTGGGTAGGCTAAAGATGAAAAAATAAAAACAGCTAGGCTTATTTTTTCCAGTCTTTGCAAGCAGTTTGTTAGTGGCTCCATATATGTTGGAATGTGGTATATATGTTTCCATAAAGTGCTGTGTCAGTCATTCCCTCATTCTTTATGAGTTTGTGATGATTTTTTAAAAAGACTCCAGGCTTTCTGAAGGTCTTCCAAGGTTTTCGTTGGTTATCAGCTGGTATAGGTAGTGTGTCCTCTGACAAGACTCTGCACATTCACAAAAATTCACAATTCACAAAACACTAGAAATTATGTGATAACTGCAGATAACATCTGATGGTCTGTTAGAGTATATATCCTCTCAACACTCCGCATACACGGCTTTATAGTTTTACACTCCATCACTACCATATTTCTGTTTACATATTTATTAGGGCCACTAAAGTTACGTAGTTCACATTTAGTTTGTTTGGTTATGTTCAGATTTTTATGGCACTACTTTGTAACTGACTTACACAAGTCACACTAAATACTTTGCTGCTTGCGTTCAGTCTTTACTGGTCAAAATCAGTGAGTCAAAGAAGGAGGCTGAGGGTGGAGCTAGTGGATATACAGGTGCGTATCAAAGTGGATCAAACCATGTGACTGATAGCATGGGGGGAACTGGATTTTTCTCCACCAAGTTTAGTTTTTGTTCCTTTTCTTTCTCTCTTATTTGGTCACTTTTTGTATTGCAGCTTTTGTATTTTTTAAATGTTATTTTTGATATTTTAACATAAAATATCAAAATAATATTTCCTGAACCAGAAACATGTCCCTGTGTGTCATTTCACTTCTTGCAGATGGAACAGCATCAAATCAAAGTAACTGCTGGTCCTGTAACCTTCAAATGTATCTGTGACTTTGACATGAAACCAACCATTGATTAGTGCTAATTATAAAATCAGTTTATTAAAACAAACAAACAAACAAACAAACAAAGGGCAGAATACATTATATGAAACCTAATATCAGGAATATATGCAAAATAATCAAAGATATATTGAGACCACCGACTTAACTTCTACTTCACTGAGCTAATCGGGCATAGCTCCAATATTATTTGCAAAGGAAATGAGCTGATGACATTTTAGCCTTTATTTCCATAATAATCGTCAACTTTTTGAACTGGGACATGGCAGAGAAAAGAACTACTGCTCTGAAGTTAAAGCAGTTGTTCTAGACACTTGTGGCTGAGCTGGAGCAAAAAAATTATAAATCCAACTTTGAAATCAATTATAAATTTGACAGAGAGCCAGTGAAGAGAAATTAGTGCCGTTTCAGTCATCAGTGGTTGGAACGGAGACCAGACTGGTGGACATCCGGCTACAGTGCGTCGCTGAGAGCGAGAGTGTGGAGTTAAAGTTCACTGCTCATGTTTAAGCTTTGGTCTGGTGTAAAGCGAAGATGTACACAGCTCTTGTTTGGGTGCTGTACTAAAAGTAAAATATTTAAAATGCACACTGTCTTGTAGTGATTGTCTGACGTTGCACACTGTACCATAATAAGCCTCCCTCGGATTAAACCGAAACACAAATCACTCTGCGAACAATGAGCAGCATGTTCCAAAATATTTGTTCCTACGAGTGCATATAGTACATGCAGTACATACATGTCTACATCGAGTGAGCTCTGAAAGAAAAACTGCAAACAAATTACAGTATAAAAAAACCCAGTCTCTGCTTAGCATCTGAAAGCTAAAATATTAAAAGAAAACTAACTCTGCAAACTACCAGCTGGTCCAGTAATACTCAGCACGTGCAACAGCATTTTATCTGTGACTCTTACATGAAACTGACTATAGATTACAACATTAGAGCGCCTTATCTCTGTTCGAGGTTAATGTTTTGGTGTGGAATAAAGCAAAGATGCACACGGCTCTTGTTTGGGTGCTGTACTAAAGTTAAATATTGACAAAAAAAAAATAAAAAAGAAAGAACACTTTGCTTAAAAAGTCTTACATCACACACTGTACCAAAATACATTTCACTTTGACCTAATAACTCACTGCTTCTCTGCTTGTGACACTGGGCAGCATGTTCCATAATATTTGAGTTGTTTCTGTGAATATAGTACGCACAGTGCTCCATAGACTGTCTGCATCATGAGAGCCACGATGTGCACAGCGAGTACATTATGCAGCTATGAAAGAGCCCAGTCTAAATAAGAAATGGGAATTCTTAGAGATCTGACAGCAGCCCCGTGAGGCTGAGGTTCATTTTAATCCATATTACAAAGACAGGTTGAGTAAATTATCAATGGTGCTTTCAGCAGGATTTGAGGTTTTCCATTTTCCCCCAACAAAACATGCAGCGACAGAAGCCAACACACATTAGGAATGGTGGTTTCTTCCCACAAAGACAAAGACTCTTATTTTTAAATGATTAAATGCTTTTGTTTATCTTTTTTAACCTTTTGGTTCCCTTTAAAATTCTAGCTTTGGAAGCTTATCAGTAGATTTTTAAAGCACTTTGTGGCTCTTCTGTGATAATCAAAATAAATATTTTGGTTGGGTTTTCTCTTGTTTGTTTGCTCTGCTGTTGTTTTATTTGAAGAAAGGGAAAAAAATCAATACCAAATGTGCTCTACCAGTTAAATACAGACGCATCATTTAAACAGTTTATCCAAAAATCCTTCCTCACGGTCATCAAAGTCATTATGAACTGCCCGCTGTGGACCGTCATCCACTGTATCAGTTTATGAGGCCATCTAATCTCTGTGAAAGTATTTCATTGAGCACAATAACTAAGCGCTGATGTGTTTTCTGTGGCCAAACAGACACCGAGCTGTTTGTTTGGCTGTGTCGGACAGTTTATTTAGCGATAACAGCAAAGACAGCTGGCTCTGCTCTTTGTCTCGCTTTCAGTCGCTGTACTTTGGTGTCCCAGCAAACTGCAGCTGTGACAGAGATCAACAGCATTTACCACCATGAAACTGATACCAAAAACAACGGGCCAAAACAGAATAACCTGCTATTTTAGGCATATAAGTCCTACGTATGTGCACAACTATTCCACTCGAAGTTTAAACAATGCTTCATTTACTAATCAATGCCTTACATAGTAGTCGATAAACAAGGTTTTTTTTATTTTATTACCTTAGAACGGCAGGTAATGCTTGCTACGATTGGGGCTGCAGCACTGACGTGATGATGCCAAGTCAGGTTTACATTGCAACACAAGTATCAAAATAATTTAGGTTTTCCAGCATTTATGACAGTGATTACCGATCCGATAGAATAATTCACTTTATTTGGCTAAAACCAGATTTGCAACATCTTCAGTTTGATGCACTGCCAGGCTAAAGATCCATCGTAAGGAGCATGTGCAGCTGTGACATAAGCACCGCCTCTCTCCTGTTATTAGCACACGATTTGGGTAAAATAAAAAAATCCATCAATCCGATCCTACAGATTGAAATACGCAGAGGAAGCGTCAAAGCATGCACATTCAGTCAGAGAGCTGATAACCACCATCGTGATGGCCATCATCTCTCACTAGGATTTGAGATTTGAATCAAGCCAGCTAACAAAGAATTAAGCCTGGGTATGTTGAGCTTGCTCTGTAGTACAATCGTCTTGCCAGGTTTATCCTGACAGAAGACAGTGGTAAGTAATCTCAGTAGGACTTTTCTGGCTAAATAAAGTTTAAATAATTGGTCTAGACAGAAGATCCATGTGCCTTACCCTCCATCGAGGCGATTAAAGCACAATGCTCGCTCACTTCCAATAAAAAATAAATTACCAAGCCAGTTTAACTGGTTATAAATTACACCTCGACTGACGTGCATCGTATCACCTACTCCTTTCAGCTGACGTAGGGTCACCACCACTGTCTCTAGTTTTGTTGTACTCTGCTTTAAGACGCCGGGTTCAGGCTTTACTCTCCTAGCCTTAGTTTCTCTCCTGAACACTTAGCTGGGTTGTGTAAATCCTCAGGACTTTATGGTGTCCCCCAAAACCCTGCCATCCACTTTCAGACCACACAGACTGCATCCAGCGGCAGTAAAAGAGTCAGGAACATAATGAGTAAAAGCCGCACAATCTCACGGCGGGTCAAGCAGCTCCTCGGTAGTTCCATAAATACAGGTGCAACCTTAGTAAGACGTTTTCTCATAGTTTTCTTTTACAACCACCGCCTTCAATTTCCAAATGGGAAATAAACAGGATTAATGTAATGGAAGTAGTTAATATACTAAAGACTTGGATGAAGGATGAAAACTGGCAGGAACAAGAACATGTCATCCTGCACTCATTCAGATAATACATCATAATTATTCTGATGGAAAGAAAACATAGTAACTGCACATTAACTCCACCCAGTTTATTGTCTAAGCTTTCTAACACAAGCCTTTGTACACATTACACGAGTTACATTATGCAAAAAGTTCCAAAAATAATTCAACAAACGCATTTAAATTTGGCTCCATTGTGGCTGCTGGCAGAAACTACATTCTTACAGTTGTTTCATGGCACGGCTGCAGCTTTTCCCCTCTTGGCTCACCAGTTTTTTTATATAACACGTTATAGCCCAAAGGTGTGTTCAGCGTGAATGTGAAAGCACATTTCTGCTCACAAGCAGGACAACATACTTTGGTTCTGGATTCCAGCTGGCATCAGCTTTTATTTTAAAAAAATAAAGAAATGAAGCCAAAATGCAAGCTAAACTTCTATGACTCCAACAAATCGTTGTTGGAAAAAGGTTTTTGGATTATGTTGAATTTGAAGACACCACGAAATACATTTGACGTTTAGTGTCAAAGCCTAAAGTACAGCAGCATTCCCATCTGACATGTGACAAGTGATTTATGCGTTGTGTTCACAATCGCTGCTGCCAGGTTGAAACTGAAAGCATTCGCACCGACGGTGAAACAGATATTTGAGTTCGCGGTGGTCAGCTGTGCCTCATCTGATAGATGAAGAGCATCTGTGTGAACGTGTGAGTAAACCCAGTTTGTCATTTAAATAATCAAACTCCACAATGTCTCGCACTGTAATCCTTTCATGTGTTGAATTTAGGTCAGTAAACGTGGTGGCTCGTGTGATTGAGGGAAGAAAATTTACTAAAGTCAAACAAACTTTGACTGAATGAGGGTTTGGACTTTTAGCAGCAGCACTTGTTTAAAGTGGGCTATAAAGCCTATTTTCAGCTTTTTGGGACTCTAATAGAGTTTATCTTACACTAGGCTTTGTTGTAGCCTTTTAGTTAATCCTCTATCTGAATCAAGCCCTTAAGCCCATTTCCCTTTAATAAGCCAAGTTTTTCTGATTGTGAATCTCTCACAGTCAGTTGAACAGTATGGTTGGAGCTTATGTGCTCAGTCTGAGCTGTGTGTCTGATGTGACCATATTAAGGATTATGACATACAGTGCCAAAAGTAAACAAATCAAAAGTCTACTCCACTATTTATGGTGGCGCTCCAATTTCAGGACACTTGACTGGCACTGTGAGCAAGTTGACATTCAACGTCTTTAATAGAGGATATTTTGGAAAGTTAATGAACCAATCATCACCTGCCTACAGTTTCTAATCACATCACACGCAGATATTCCCAACAAGGATTTGCATGTGGCTTCACGGCTCAGAGCAATGGTGATGGAGTTCTTCCTCCATCTCAAAATAGGCCTCTGTGGGGGCACACCAAGGTTTTCCCATGACCCATGAGAGATGTAATCTCTCAAGGGTCTCCCTCCTGCAGGACGTGCCCAAAACAATAATCGTGCTAAAATGCTGGCGACTTTTCTTTGCCTCTGGCTAAAGTCTCATTGGGGTGGCGAGAGTTTCTTACATACAGGAAAAACCCTGACATCTATTCTGTTATTAAAGCTGCTGACTAATTCGGCAGTCTGGATCCATCCATCCATCCTTTTAGCCCTTTTCCAACTGGAATTTTGCAAACATGTCCAATATCCGTCTTACTGTCTGGATACTGAATATCTCTGGGCCCAACGCCACCAATAAAACTCACCACAATGATCTTTTTAAAGGTGGAATGTGTATTATTAGAAAACAGCATGTAAAAACATGCGCTCGGCCCTTTAAGACGGAAAAAAACATTCAGGTTTGGCATTCCAAGATTAGAAAAGGGAAAAGCACTGTGCCGTCTGTCAGAGTGATAATGGCACCGTTGCATGTTTATCAATGCACCGGTCATATCTGTTTAGCCGAGCGCGTCCTGTTCATTCGGCGTTGCTATGCTCTTCAGACTGGTCCGGATCTTTTATCTACTTAGTAAAACACCTCATATCAATGTTCCTGCTGCTGTAACGCAGACATCCGCACAAGTCAGTGTAAATTTCCCCATCACGCTCACTGCACTGCGAACTGGCTGTGTTTTTGTGTGCCGCGAATGAGGGTGCAGGACAGATTGCTTTCTACACTCTCTTAGTCCGTTGACCTGTTATCTGCCTCAGGAAGTACAATGTGAGGACGGCAGCAGCATGACGAAACGGCAGCCTTTATAAGTGGAAGTGAAAAACATGAGATGATTTATCTTGGCAGCTTGTTTGTTTTTCTTAATAAGGCGTTTAAGGGACACAGAGGACGAAAAAAAATTGAATGTCCCTTTTGTAGGATTGAAGCATTTTTAACAACAGAATCAAAAGCGACTGCTGGGAGGAATGCCGCAGGACACCAGCGTCTCGCCTCACCTGAGTGACTTGTGTTGTTTTTAGAGTGGTTGGAAAGGAAAGGTGAGTGATGGTGCGACAGTTTGGGATGCAGAAGCAGGCTGGTGCTTAAGTGGAGGAGATAATCCCCTCGGTGTCACCGTAACTCTTTGTATCTGTCAGCGTTTTGGCGGTTTGCCAAACAGACAGTTTAAAATCAGTCTATATCAGCCCGATAACCAGACAAATTCCTTTTTGTTTATGCAAGTTCATTTAGCTTCTGATCTTTCTTCCTGCTATCCAACCTCTTTTGTTGTGCTATATCCTAACCAAGTGGCTATGAGTGACGTAGCTAGTCTACTGCCATCAGTTTCAGCTGCAGTTTTTACTCTGTGCAGTCCTGTGAAAAATCAAGTATACCCTTATTTCTTTCATAAGAATTAAGAGGGTAGGAAGCAGCCAATCAAATGCATCTGATTATAAGATAATCATCAAGTGGAACCACCTCGGAAAAAAGAAAAAAAAGTTTGGCGCAAAAAGCTAAATTTATCTTGGCGTCTTGTCTGGTGCAACATTCTTTCCGAGTATGAACATTCCAGCAAATTTACCAAAAGATCTGATCGTGCAATGCTCATAGAAACTGGAAAACAAAGAACAAAGGCTACATCTCAGACCTCAGTTAACATGTTGAAGTGAATGACAGTACCAAGTATGGCAAACTGAAAGATAAACAAAACATTGCAGCACAGCTTAGATTTGCAAAGTTGCATTTGAACAAACCACAAGACGGTGGTGGAGGAGTCAAGATTTGGGCTCCACATGACGTGGAAATCGTGCAGTCACTGAGTTGACCATGAATTCTTCTCTTATAACAAAGTCTTACAGAGTCAAACTTGAGGCCATCTGTGTGATAGATGACATTTGGCTAAAACTGGGTCATGCAACAGGACAATAATCTCAAGCACATCAGCAAATCTACAGCAGAATGGCATAGAAAGAAAGAAATCAAGGCGTTGCAATGGCCCAGTCAAAGTCCAGCCCTCAACCCGATTGATATGCTGCTGTGGGACCTTAACAGAGTTGTGCATAAACTTCAATGAACTGGAGCAACATTGTAAAGAAGAGTGGGCCAAAATTCTTCCACTGTGACGTAAGAGACTGATAAAGTCATCCAGAAAATGATTACTTAAAGTTATTGCTGCTAAAGGTGGTGCTACAAGCTGCTGAATCACGGGATCTACTTAGCTTTTATAAGACTGCTGAGAGCTGTGTGAAATGTTTCACTTTCACCTAGTACTTAGAAGTGGATATTATGTGATTCTGTCGTGCTGAAATAACAGAATTATCACCGCCACCAACTCACTGGCTTAATGGAGGTCTACTGTTAAGCTGCCAGCTTTACTTTTGCTTTGATTTATTCTTATCTTGCAGCATTGCTCTGCAGCACAAAGCCACTTGGAGAAGTAAACAGTAAACTGCTCAGTACCAACCAGGAGGCAGCACAGTTTTAAATGACCTGGTGTACAAATGTTGGCCTTTAGGCTGCAACAGGAAACCAGAGTGCCTGGCAAAGGGAGGCACGTTTAAAAATAATGCAACATAAACACACTTTGGGTATATTTAATTGTAATATTTACTCTTCTTTTAGCTCTGAGAAGTAGCCAGCCCTTTAGCTCAACATGCTCCTTTGTGATCGTCAATCAGTCTCCAGCTTTGTCCCTCAGCCATTTGTGCAGGTAGCTTAATGAGCAGCTGTCTGCCACTGGAAGAAAAAGCAGTGAAATTCCTGGGCCATAAAACAAAAACAAAGAGCTGCTCTGCAGAACCAAGAGGCCCTAAATAGTCAAAAGCTAATTCCATCAAGGTTCATTTCACATTATGCATAGTAAATGATTTATCATTTACATAAAAAATACTGGTTAGAGTAGCCTTACAAGGATGTACTATTTATAGTTTTATTATGTACAAAGAGCAGAGAACCAGAGTGGTAATATGAGTAGAAAATCACATTAATCCTTTCCTCTGTCTTTTTTCCTCTGTCTGTCCCCGCTGATGTGTTCTCATAGTGGCAGTCATTGCAATAAAGTAACTAAGTGTATCGGGCTTTACTTTGCATAGACGATACCCATGAGTGGGATACATTTTTTACTTATGACATCTACGAAGAAGAGGATACTAAAGTCAGATTAGAAAACCTTGTTGGGAAAACAATTCCTCTCATTTCTGTTATTTGCAAGCTGGAAAGAGTTGGATTTCCTACACACAGGAAGCAAGCTGAGCCCATTTCTCAGACTCAAACCATTGTGCTGGATGATTGTTGGTCACTGAACCTGAAATGAGTAAGCTGTCCTGAAAAGACAAGAGTCAGGGACAAAAGGCTGAAAGAAACAGAGGAATGAGGAGAAGACGACAAAAAAAAAAACGTGCAGAAAGGTTAAAGTGCAAAGCCACAGCATGGGGTGAAGCAGAGCTGCAGCAGGCTGTTACATTACCAAACGTTTCCTCTTAACATCGCACAACATCTGCACCTAACGATGATCGAACTTACACTGAGTGCGCTGTTCCTGTGTGGTGTCACACTCCCTAATTTGCCGGATTACTTTCTACCCGGATGCGGTAGCTCATGGACTCGAATCCAATTATCATTTCAACACATTTTACTCAGCCGATGTTATCAGCAGAGTTACCTGCTTACCGTAAACCAGGATGAGGGACCGCCTCCTCTGATGAATGCCAGAAATACTTGGAAACCACCAGTCATTGCCGCTGTCTGCCTCTCGGATGGTGGAAAGATAGCAACAATGAATACCGTCAGTATCAGATGAAGCTGTTACTCCGAATTATGCCTCAATCCAAACATGTCTGCAGAAAGCAAAACTTAAAATAGACAGAAGCAACTAACTGTCATTTCTGTGACACACTCATCGCAGCAAACTGCACCTCTTATGATGTGATCAGAGTTATTATAGTGTTATATTTTCTAATTATTTTTTAATTTTTATTTGCTTTTATATTAGTTTCGTTTCAAGTTTGCTAGATTCAGTTTAGTTTTTATTGCTTGAAGATATTTTTAGCTTTAGTTATTATTAGTTTCAGCATTTTGTTCTGCAGAGGACGCACGTTAAGAGTCAACTTTAGGGAAAATCACAGTAGATATCTTTTGAAAGCAGCTGACTCACATAAACATGCCCATGAACGCCTCATCAGCTATATTCCAATACCAGACTGACAACTACCACATTTTTAACCTATTAAAATTTCCCTCTATATAAGTTTTATTTTAGTTAAGTAATTAACTTTTCTTAAAACTCTAGTTTGTATTTTTATTTTAATTAATTAAAATGTTTTTTTCCCCACATGTACTTTTTATTTTGTAGTTTAGACCCAGACTCAGATCCAGCTTTATTGTCATTCAACCATTGACATGATATGAAAGGCCTCAGTATTGCAGCGTAAAACAGCAGAAATAACTGTAATCAATACAAAAATAAATACAAAAACTAAGTACTAGAATATGAATAACGGACCCTAATAAATGTACAGTTACCCATAATCATCTTAAATCTAACATTTACTATATATATTTCTGAAATTTGGAACTAATCCAGTCATTGCACATATCGGTATTCACCGAGCGTCATCTCTTCCAGCTCATTTAATTCGGTGAATAGAAGCTGATGCATCCCTCTATTCAAAGTAGTTCACCTGTAGATAGTGAAAAGATCTCTGTTGGCACTGTTCACATGTTTATTAGTTACCAGAATCCTGTATGGAAGTTCTACAGAAGTCCTGATTTAATTCGCCCTTTTCATGCGGGAAAACTGTGATGAAACATCATATTCCTTCTGCATATAGGTCTCTTTTGTAAAAGAGATTAGGTTTTGCATGTACGTGAGAGTATACTACTCTACATTTTCCTTGTACTACTAATGCTGCCTGGATCTTTCCAGAGTTTACAGAAGTAGATTGTCTACCAGTTAAATCACATTAAACGCTTTCTTTTTCTCTTTTTTTAATGTTTTTTTGCACTGAAATTAATCATAAGAAATTGAGCAATGTCTAGTAACCAGTAGGGGTGGGGGGAAAAATCGATACTGTGTAGTATCGTGATATTTTGTTTGCTAATAATGTATCGATACAGGGACAGCAGAAATCGATATTTTGTTACAAAAAAATGTTTTTGTGGAATGGAACATGCTCTGACTTCAGAGCATGTTGATCCTTTTTCTGAGCAAGAATCCTGACATTCCTTCACTGTCCAAATGTGTTTAACTTTTTTTTTGGCAGCAATAAACATGTTTTATTTTAATTAAGTTTAAAACTTTTTTATTTAATGTAAAATTATATTTTGTTTTAATTTACTTTCAAATTCTTCAGTTGCTGAAGGGGCTGCATAGTTTTCATAAATTGCATAGTTCAGAATAGCTATAATTGTACCAGATGGTTGCATTCAGTTAAGTTGGACTAGACTGTAATACAAACCGTTCAGTTTGTCAACAATAAAACTGACTGAAATGAGAGAAAGACTGAGTGTGAGACTTTGATATTAGATAAAATGAATATTGATAAAGTTTACCTTTATGTACATAATCTGAATATTGCAAAATATTTAAAAAATTGCAATAATATCATATCGTGCGTTAAGTATTGTGATAATATCGTATCGAGGGATGTATGGTGATTCCCACCTCTAGTAACCAGATAAATAAGTGCAAAGACAACGTGTGGTAGTGTCAACACCTCCTACAGAAGCCAAAGCCTCACCACACAGTGAGTTAAAGTATGAAAACAACCAATCAAAACTAAACTTATTGAAGATCACAAACATGACTCAAACCAGAAAGAGAACCTCAGTGATCAGATGATTGTCTATGAGCACTTGGAGACAGTGGGGAGAAAGAACTCCCTCTTAACAGATGGAGACTTGGTTAATTGGACTCTATGTTAATTCAGTCCTGACTCAAATAAGCTAAACTGACTCTCAGTGATAACAAACAGAACTGTTAAACTGGACGTCGCCACCTGCAGCAGCGGTGCACCTGTTGCCAGTCAGAGAACTTTGCTTTATTCTGAAAAGTTTTCTGGCACAAGAAAAATGGTCTGAAAAGCTCGGCCAGCTTTGATGATGTTTTCCCTGACAGCTTCTCTCTTTTACTCTCACTCTAGCCACATCACACAAATATGTTGTGAAGCCTTTATTGGACGTAACCGCAACACAACGCGTTGATGTCAGCACGATGAATGTGAGAGGCTGAGCTCACTTTGAGAGCACAAAAAGGAGAAACGAGTATGAGCATAAATGACGGCAGTATGTCGAAAAGAAACTCACATTTAAATTAAGTTTAGTCCTGTTTTGTACTGAAAACAGTACTGAAGCCAAAGTCCTGTATCATCTCAGAACTGGGGGAAATTGAATCAGTGCATGCCGAGGAGGGAGACCGGGCTGAACCAGGTTCAGGAAGGGGCAAAGTAAAAGAAAAGGCATGGAAGAGGAGTGTAGAGAGATCATAGACAACAAACAACAGAGTTTTGATTGTTTAGTCAGAGTTGGATAAAAACCTGCATTTTAAAAAAGCAGATCCTTGTCTGATTCTTCATGGGTTCATGTTATAATAATACACAAACAGGAAGACATACAGGCTTAAAAGATATTTTCGCCCAGCCAGCGTCATTAAGTCTGTGTGGTGTTATTGTTGGATGACGGAAAACATCAGCACGTCCCTGTTCACACCTGCTAACAGAGTTTCTAGCTCAAAATGACTCAATTTTTTAATTTCTATGCAGGCAGATCCACAAAAACAGCGTTATCCACATTCTTGATCTGATGCTGGTGTCAGCGGCAGCTCCCCCTCCTCCGCCTTCCTCATTGCTCTCACTTGGGTAACACGTTTTGAGAAAGCCTGGTTAAGCATGAAATATTTTGGCAAAGCGCTGGTGGCACCACCTGTTTGTAACTCTAATTCCTGACCCGTCCCTCTGTGGTCCCCGGCAACAACAGCCCGATCCCCCCCCCCCCCAGAGGTCACAGAGTTCAGGTCCCTGGTGGGCTGATTAAAGCCCTCAAAGATGCAACGGAAACGACAGCTACACAAACACATGCTATAAACTTTATAGTTTTTCCCTCCCTGGCTACACTATGAAATATTTTCTCGTGTTGCTATGGCTAAACAGAAAAGCTGATGGCATGCAGCGCGTCTGAGGTCACCCAGTCATCTTAAATAAGAAGAAACAGCCCTCTCCTGTCACGCTAATCCCAAAGCCGTGAGCCTGCAGCACCCTGCGCTGCCTGACAGTTACACACCTCAAAACAGTCCTTACTGCTCCATTACCTCGCTGCCACGGGTGTCGATAGACAGCTTCTTACTGGTTAATCCTGAGGCTCTGAGTGGGTTTGGCGTGATGAGGGAGAAAAAGAGTGGAGGACAGAGTGGGGGAGGTTCAGGGTGAAAGATGTTTGAGGCACCAGTGATGCCCACGGGGAGAAAGGATGACTGACACCTCTAATCTCGTAACATGTTTTACCCGTGTACGACTCCTATAATAATAATTACGCAATAATCTCCTTAATTTGTTAATCACATTGAAGAACAGATGCACAATCTGTGATCCAGGAAGGACTTTCGTGACATTTTATCACTATCCTGCAGCACCAAATGTACATTAATCCACAGCTGAAAACAGTCCTGCTTAAGTAACAGTGTCCAGCTGTTTCAAGAGAATCGTGAACCGATAATAATTCTATGTTTATGATTAAATAATAATAAAAAGTAAAAACTTTTATTGGTGAGCATGTGAACACATTTTAGCCATAGCTGAAAAGCATTATGGATAGCAAGGACAATATCTAATCAGACTGATAAGAAGAGCTGCTAATGTCTGTGACCCTTTGGTTAAGTCTTCAGAAGGAACCAATGAGCTTTGAGTGAGACTAATTTGAAGTCTTTTTGTGAGATTTGCTGAGAAAACAAACAAACAAAAAAATATATAAGTAACCTGGGTGCTAGTATAGCTCACCAGGATAGGCAAGCAACACATTTTGTGCAAAGGTAATGCTTCACCACGTGTCATCCCCCACACTCTTCCTGTCTTCTCTCTGCTGTCCTATCCCACAATAATATCAACAACTGTTCAGCTTCTAAAGACAAAAAAAACCAATTAAAGAACCCATGGTCCAAAATTAAGTCTTCAGTAAGAGCTTCCAAAAGATGGATACACCTTGAGCCAACTAGAAAGAATGGTTCAGGACAGAAATCTCTGGAGATCTAGCTTTAGCGGCCCATACTCTGGAAGGGGTGACGGGCAGTGGTAGTAGTAGTATTAGTCGTATTAGGAACCTCTAACATTTAACTGTAGGATTCCCCAACAAACATACGACTCGCTATGAGTGAGCACTTTTGTGACTGTGGGAAGAAAAACTCCCTTCTAACAGGAAGAAACCTCCAGCAGAACCAGGCTCAGGGAGGGGCGGGGCCATCTGCCGTGAGCAGTTGGGGGTGAGCAGATGTCCACACCAATATGTTTTCGTTTGAAAACGCATCCCTTTCTCTGCGTTTTGGCCTTTCGTCCACACTGAGACGGCGTTTTTAGTCAAGGGAAACAAAGCTTTTTGAAAACGCTCTCCAAATTGGATAAATTTGAAAAATGCAGTTTTTGCGTCGCGGTGTGGCCTACGAAAACGAAGACACATTTTAGTCATATGATGCAGTCATGTGACCAATTCAACTAAGACGGCGGACGGCATTTTACAGCAGTTGTTTTGTTTGCTCTCTATATTGACAGCCGTATTAAAGATTAATATCAGTTTGTAGATCCTCCAGATAGTTCCAGATAAAACTCGGTGCTTTTCCTCGACATTTTGTTTCAAAGAGCCGGAAAGTAAATAAACAGCAGATGGAAATGACGCAGGTCGAATCGTCTTACATTTTACGCAAGTACAGAAACATAAGCGCTTTCAGTGTGGATGAAAACGATTGAAAACGTGTGTGGACGCAGAGCGTTTTTAGACGAAAAAGCCATTTTCAAATTTATCCGGATTAGTGTAGACGTAGCCAAAGACATGTTCGGGGTGAACATGGGTAATTACACTGCTTTTTTTAAAAAAAAATTACGCAGTTTCGTTTCTTATGGTAACAGCTGAGAATAAGAGATTCCTGAACGTGAGAAACGTTTTGTTATCAGATGATCAAAATTATGATTAAGCTCTCTCGCATAAAAAGCCACCTATTCATTTGATACCCAGTCTCGGTGACAGGAAATCCCCAAACAAGTCCAAGCCAAACACAGACTTTTGATCAGAGCAGAAATCAAGAACTAAAGTCAACCTTTGCAAAGTCTACCTCCCATTTCTCAGCCGGGAAATGTTGACAGAACAAGAGGAAGAGAAAAGGGAGGAGGAGAGAGATGGCATTGAACTACAGGAACTTTGACTGAAATGCCCGACAATGCCTGGCCTACTGACTGGAACTTAAGCAGTCGCACAAGCAGACCGACTGTGAGGACGGAAAGGTCGATAAACAACTCATGACTCCACTTCATGCAGCTTGTGCGGTCTTGTCCACTACAGGTGGCACCTGGTGTCATTCATTCACCACCAAACTGTGTACTGCAGCGGTCTCCAACCTTTTTTGCACCACGGACCGGTTTATGCCCGACAATATTTTCACAGACCGGCTTTTAAGGTGTCGCGGATAAATACAACAAAATAAAACTAGTACCGGTACCGAAAAAAAGAAGATTTATTCACAACACATGTGAAAAGACCCAGGAAAACAGAGTTAATGATAAAAACGATAACAAAATAACACTGAAAACCGATAAAAACCCAGAAAACTATACGTTTCACACCTGAGCCTCAACTCTCGTGGCCCGGTACCAAACGACTCACGGACCGGTACCGGTCCGAGGCCCGGGGGTTGGGGACCGCTGGTGTACAGCACCCCCTTCAGCAGCCTGCCACCTCTCTCAGCATCATCCTGACGCACCCAGGGTTTGTTTGTTCACTGGTGTGTTGCAGACCTTCCCACAGGTCTGGAAAATCTCCACGAACTGCAGAGTTCAGGTCGAGTGAAATCAGCTTAAAAACTTGAATGCAGTCGCTTGATGACTCTCGTACGCTTCAGGAAGATTTCCCACATAGCGGCTCGACATAATGAGCAATCTGTTTTCCATATTTTAAAGAATCCACTTCACTTCAAATGGCATCTGGGGCTGCTGAACATAACGCAGTGCTGAACAAGTCAGCCTGATTACAACTGTGCTTTTTCAGACATGCTGGGAGAGCACAGGTACGGCAGATGAGGACTGAAATTACCAAGAAGTCGAGACTTGCATGATATCAGGGCACCATAGTCTCCTTAGGGAAGCTTACATGTACAGTTAGCATGTTTGAAGGCACCTGCTAAAGATTTTAGCAAACAAAATTCCTCACATTCATGTCCTGTGTGCTCAGCAGTGACCCCTCAGTTCAGACACCAGCATTCCCAAGGTGCTGGGAGAAGGAATGATAATTTCTTTCCAGCTTCACTAATGCAACGAGCCACAGCTTTCGTCCTGCACACATTCCTCTCACACATGGAGAAGATTAACGAAGGCATGACAGCTGATCTGAGCGCTGTGAACATCTCCGGCTGCGAGCGGCAGAGTCTGTGATGGAAAGACATTCAATCAACCAAATAATTGCGCACAACTGACTTTGATCAGCACCACGGAGAGACAAATGATATGGTAGAAGGTACAGTTACTTCAGAACAGACAGAGCGCGAGTCTGAACACGACACAGCTGGCTGCAACTTTATTGTGTGGTGTTTGTTCTCGCTGTGACCACAAGTTTTCCTTCGAAAAGAACAAAGAATGGAAAGTGAAAATGTCAGATTACTTTTAGGTTCAGCTGACAATAAGAACTAGGATTGTTTCTGGGGAGCAATTTACTAAAACAAACTACTAAAAGAAAAGATAAATCACACAAGTCAACAATTCTAAAAGTCACTAAAAGTTCTGAAAGTTTAGTCTATTCACTGCCTACATATTACAGTCTATAAAATCCACCGTTTATGTAAAAATGATTGACTCAGACAGAAGCAGTGCTTATACATGATTTACATTCTTGTCATTGAAGCTACCCCCCTCCCCCCAATTAAAATGACTGTGGCTAGCATTAGCGGCTACAGTGTACTTGCAGGTTAACGTCCACACAAATGTGGCTGCTGAAACCCAGGTTAATTATGTATGATGCACTTTTAGCAACCTTTTAGGTTCAACAGTTACCTGCTGTTATGCATTATTATATAACTACTAACTAGCGTTTCAGATGCTAAATAGCAAGAGCGGCATTTAAATACATGGCCTAGTATTCCTGTACTTCTTTGTTGAGAGCAGGCAGCAAATGAGATAGAGGCAACATGTCAAACAGCAAAACAAAACTGGCCTGATGCATTAATCAAACTTGGATAACATTGCTTTTTAAGAGACATGTTATGCTATGACATTGATACAACGAAAAAGTGGCATTACAGGATTACCGGCTGAGAAAGTTGCATAGTGATGTAGGTTGCAGAAATGCTCATTCCTTATATTAAACCTAGATCGGTTTGAAAACAACAACAACATTGCAACAACAACAACATTGCGTGTGAACACAGGCCCTAATGCACAGGCTTTGGACAGAACTAACATCACTTCACAACCCACTCCTTGCGCTGATTTCAACGAGATATTTTCAAGCACGAACATTTTTCATAAGATAGCTTCAAACAGAGACAACACGAGGAAAAAGGCAAACTGAAATGAGTTCAATGCTTATTTTTAGAATTTCTTCCACCAATAAGGGACCTGTCACAAAAGTCAGAGCATTTTAATGTAGCGCCTGTAGGCATCAGAATATAGAGCTGGTCATAAATAATAGTCAGAAATGATGAGAATGAAATGAGAAATAAATTCATATCAGTTTGTTTTATCAGTGGATGCGTTTCTGAAACAGTGACGTCTGTGTAGACTATTTTCTGTAAAGATTGCATGAATGAACCTGATCTATAAACAGAAACAATAATCCACTGATATCATTGAGATTACATTAATATTAAATCATGCATTTAAGCGGTCTCACTGAGATCACGTGACAGCTGTATATAGAAACATATGGACATATCTATCCTACCAAAGACATGCCACCAAACATCAGGTTCATTATTTTTACCATAATAATAAGTCCATGTATTTTCTACCACTATGGAGAGAAAAAAATCATGGGGCATGATTTTTCCCGCTTAAAGGAACTTCATGAGGCTTTAGCCACATGCAATGGAAAGTTCCCCGTTGCAATGCCATAAAAAAATAAATATTTTTGAGAGTACTGTAAATTTAGGCTGCAGTAACCAAAGAATTAAGCTCTATTGCTTTACAAATTCACAGAACTAACCAGAAGATGCATCCATTTCTTTTAAATAACCTAAAAGTTCCATTGTCTTTAGCATATGCATGAACCAGTCACCAAAGGGTGATTCTTAGCAAAAAAAACCCACTGTCATACATTTTGTGACTATACAGATTCGCCTTCAGGAGAGAGCGTAATTATGGTCTTCAGCAGAGTAACATTAGGGAGTGCTTATGAAGTGTTTGTAGCCTTGATGTTGCTAGGCTAGCAGGTGTGTTTATAGTAGTAATAAGCACTAAAAGTATTTGGCTTGCTCCGGTTAATTTGCAGGAGTAACACGTTGTGCTTCCACAAAGAAAATAAATTCATGACAAGTGAAAACAAGTTTTGAGCTTCTCACAACATCTTTGCAGCAGAAATGAACCGGGGAGAAAATCCAAATTAATCAAATCAAACAGCCGCGAACTGCAGCTGTCACAGATGATGAGCTCAAAGTCGGTTTAAGTCAGAGGAATGAGAGGAGCTCCTGCAGATGGCTGGTGGCTAAAAAACACTGAGAAAGTGACCTGCAGGTGTTCATCAAGCAGTCATTTCAGTAAGTAGTTAATTTCTGATTAACCGTCAAAGAGAACAACATCAAGTTTACACCCAAGTGTCACCACGGCACCCGAGACTTTCAGACACTTTATGAAAACCCAGATTCATATCTATCACAATTTAATAACTCTGTGGTTTAGCAGCGATGAGTGTGTTGAAAGAAAGTTGATGAACTTGATTGGCATGACATCAGAGTGTCTTATTTTGTTTGTTTAAAACGAGACCTGTTATATACCGTGCAGAAGATTTGCATTCACTGATTCATAGTTCAAGATAAACTTTATCTTAGTGCGCCTCCGCAGAGCCCCACAAATCATTCAGCGGTGGGACACGGAGCAGCTTGGAGCATTTTTATTGTTAACAACAAAAAACTGGTATGTGAGACGTTCTGAATGTTAGAACCCTAAAAGCTACTATTTTAAGACACATGTTTTCTGATTGGCTGCCCCTCACAAAAAGGCTGTTTGTAGAACAGGTAGTGTAGCATCTTTGTTTACATCCAGCGCTATGTGGCAGGGATGTCACATCTCATTTTACATCGAGGGCCACATACAGTAACACACTGATCTTAACTGGGCTGGACGAGTGAAACTTCACTTTCTGTCAGCATAAGCACATTTAATCCCCGAGATATCTCCACGCAAGATAGAGAAGTGCAATGTCAACATCGCATCTCAGTTTTTCTGCATCATAAATGTTTAAATTACAGAAAAAGGCCTGGTAGCTCACTGCCCAGACTGTCCTACGTTTATAAAAATAAAGTTTTTGTTGATTGATGAAAACTTTCTTTTAACCGAAATGTCCTTAGTAGACAGTGAAAAACAGAAACTTGTCATTTAACTGTTTATCTATTACTTAACCACTTTGGTGAAGGTCTTTATCAGCAGGAAAAGCTATAAAACTTACAGTTAAGTTAAAAAAAATGCATGCCCTCCTTCATATTTAGTTATCCCGTGGGCCGGATTGGAGTCTTTGCCAGGCCGATTCCGGCCCATGGACTTTATGTTTAAAAAAGTCACAAAAAATGGCTGAATTTCCTGATAATGGATTGCTACTTATACAGTGCTTTTCTACCTCCTGAGTCACAGCCACCCAAAAATAAAGGAAAAGTGCTTCTGTGTTGATGTTTGAACCTGTTCTGAAACCTGTGGAGGTAAGTCACTGTCTTTTAGGGCACTATGTTTACATAAATATGTCTATATAGACATTTTAACTAATTATAGACAATTACAGCACATTATTCAAGCCTCTGAACTCCAACTGGTTAAATTAGATTTTTGAAAATTAGCCTGGTAATGCTGTCACTGTGTCTAAAACGCTGTTTTTTACAGACTTTGTCGTAAACTTCACAAAATATTATGATTTTAGGAAACGTTGCTGAGCGGTTGGTTCACCTATTTGTTTAGGGTTGGCGTATCTGTGTGTAGCTGCAGGAGGTCTCTGCTCAGCGTCGCGGCGAGAACAGAGAGGTCCCACCTGGAAGTACTTCACTGGGGTCAAAGGTCAATACTATTGAACCTGAGTGACAACATCTATGAGTAAACAGAAAACACTGAGTGAAATGAGAGAAAGGTTCACAGGAACAAAGGAAATGTCTTCTCGTGTCACATGAGACTGTCACTGTTTTTACACACTTTGTCGTAAACTTCACAAAATATTATGATTTTAGGAAAAGTTGCTTTAATTAAGTTTTCCTGAAAAAAGGAAAGAAATGCATATTTTTTATTTAATTTGATCTTTTAAAGGTCAGCTGTTAATATCTGAAAGGGAAATGGGCACAGCTCTAATTACAAAAATAAACTGATTTATCAAAAGCAGTCAAATATAACAATTTTCTATTACTTGATTAAAGCAAAAATAAAAGATTTGCTTCTTTGATGGTCTTAAATGTGACACATATAAAGTGACTGTAGCACTGCATCACTAAAGCGGAAACCGTTCAGCCGTTATTTATGCTTTTAAAAAGCAGCTTAAGACTCATTTATTTACATTGGCTTTTAATTAGATTTGTGCTGAACGTTTGACTGTGCTGGTTTTTTATGTATATCTGTTTTTATATTACTGTGAAGCACTTTGTGGTTTTTATCCTGTGAAGACTGCTATGTATATATCTTTGCAGGCAGTGAAGTAAAGATGGCAGACACTGCCAACACTAATTGGCTGTTTGTGCAAAGTCCGTGTCTTTAACTGTCGTTTCCAGTGTTGCGTCACAAATGTCTTTTATATTTCCCACTATGTTCACTCAAAGACACTCAGCAGTATTTACTTCCTCTTAGCGTAAGCATCACATTTTCTATATGAATATCCTCCTTAAATTGCGTGAACCAGTCGCCATTCCCTCCCCTAACACCGGTTTTGAGTTATATAAATTCAGGAACTGCATATCCCATAGTGTTAGCTTCCTAGGCTAACACTGGGATCATTTAACCTTCCCATTTAAAGAATGTCACACACGAAGGCCGATTGATGCATCTTTCTTTGTGTGTGTTAACTTGCAACAATCGAGAAATCAATTATAAGCCAAACGTCTTTTTTCGTCTTTGTAGCTTTTCCCTTTGTGTTACCGAATTGTTCCACACAATGATGGGAAGCATTAAAGGCTTTAATATCAGGAGGGGCATCTCTCCTGACATTGTTTATCATGTGCGCACGGAGCAGCAAACTGACAGCTACAGGAAGGCCTCCGCCAGCAGAGAAGAATAGGTGTCATTTTGTTTAGCAGCTCTGCTGGAGGATGCCCCTAACCCAATATTAGAAAGTCCCCGATTAACCCACAACAATGCCAGCTATGCCAGACTAATATGAAGCCCGATGAAGCTCAGGAAAGCCCCGTCGGACTGGAAACAACAATATCAACAACAGCGCTTGTTCCCGCAGACCGAGTCCTTCGTTCTCATTGTCTGCTGGTGGTGATAAGACACATTTTAAGAAGCCGCACTCCGCTGTGTTTTTATTCTCTCCAAAGAAAGACAACGCGACAGATAAAACTGCTTTTTACTGTGCACGAAGGAGGTCATGAGACTTTTTCAACTAGTTGGGGAAAAAAAGCCTGGAAAACACGAGCACGAGGAGCACTTTGACCCACAAAGAACAAGAGTCCATATTCGACCAAGGTCACCGAATCATCTCGGAGAGTATTTAGTCTATTCGGCGATGGCTCCTCATAACATCCATAGGGGGTTCACAGTCTTCGTGTCTCTGCTTATCGAAGCATGCCAGACATTCCCTGCGCTGTGTGTGAACGTACGCTTGGATGTGTTTGTGTGTGCATGCTCTGACCTGAGCACAGACATGAACATAACATGTGAATTCACCTCCTCAAAATTCCAAACACTTGTAGCTACCACGAGCCAAAACAAGGGGATGGTTTCCTGTTTTGTTCTCGGCCCTTTTGAAAGGAGAGACTCCCACCTTTCCACCGCTCACCTAAAAAAAAAAATCCTCCCTCGAACACACAAAGCACATGCACACACTTCAGTCCTCGGTCTCATAAGCAAAGGATGGAAACTCTGGAAAGGAAAGCTGAAAAGCTTTCAAAGTCTCCATCAGTAAGTAGTTTTCCATTTCAGATGGTGCACATGTGGAGCGATTTCATGTGCAGCTTTTGTGTCTTATCTCGCTCACAAAAACTACCTGTTCCACAAATACGCAGCGCAGCTTCCTGTTGTTCACTCCAAGATCAAGTGCTACTACCCACAATGAGTGTGTTTACATGAACATGAATGCGCTGCTTCTGAGGCTTATCCAATTTTTGATCATATTCAGGATATTACACCTCCATGGGGCACAGAAAATGCCTGTGTACACACTAAACATTAGTCTCCGTGTTACTGATTAGTGCATTTTGTTTGTGCGTGCAGCCATAACTATACAAACACAAACTGTGAATTTTATAATGGGGAATGGCTTCAGGCCTGGCTAGTTCTTTAAACTGGTGGACTGGACGATACTAAATGTTCTCCAAACCAGTTATTACTGCACTCAAGAGCCCTCTGAAACCATTAATCACATCCTTTGTGATCAAGTCATATTTTAATTCCTGCTAAAATGTGCAGGACTTTGAGCTATGTGCGTGTTGGATACACACGACGTCAGGTTAATTTGCAGAGTATTAATAATGTTAGTAGTGCAGGTAAACGTCCACACCCCTGTGCAGAATGTGATTACCCATTGCTCCAGTACAGCTTACTCTGACCGCGCCTTCATGCGCTCACTTTCTTCAGAACCAGTCTGATTCATGTGGTATCAGTAATACTTCACCTTCCATGTTATAACTTCCTGATAGATAAAAAGGGAGGGAAAGAGAGATAGCGCAAGGGGCGCTGAGGGTGTGGCTTCATAGACCGAACCATTTGAGTCTAAGAGGTATTTTTGTTGTGGCAGATGGATGATCTGAGCCTTCTTCCTTTCAAAATGGAGTTTTTCCTCTCCACTGTTGCCAAGTGCTTGCCCATCGGATCATTGGGGTTTTCTCTGTATTATTGTAGGGTCTTTATCTTATAACATAAAGCACCTTGAGGTGACTGTTATTGGGATTTTCCCTTCATAAATAAAACAACTGAAATAACTGATTCTGTGTATTAGTAACCGACTAGACAGGAAACTGGTCTTCAACTGTTTTTTAATTACACATATTCTAGCTGGGATCTGGTCTTCTAACTATGCGGCGTGAGACTACAGTGAATCTGGATTGGTCCAGACAAACAGTGTAAAAGATGGATGCAGCCATTGTGACATCACCCATTGGACTTTCATTCTAAAGTCTCCGTGTTAACATTTATGTGAGAATGTGGAGTTAGCAGGCAATCAAGTGCGACTGCAATCCTGAGAAACACTTACCTGCTAAATAATGCTAACAGGCTAATAAAATATTACAATTTCACTCAGCAAAACTAAAACACAGACATCTTGGGCTGTTATTAGTCAGATAACTTCGACTTAAAATGCTTCAAAAGGCACCAAGAGCACAAACCTGCCAGAAAGATCTAATTAGCAGAGTTGAGGCCTAGAACTCCGCTGATCAGCTTCAGATTCAGGACAGCCCCAACTCTAGTAACCTGGCGGATCAGTTATAAAAAAGTACTCTGGGAGGGAATCTAAGAGATTTGGCTTTTGGAGCGAACCTCAAGTGGACATTAGAGAAAATTTTATTTTTGGGTTGTTTTCAAGCTTTCCGTGTGAAACCATCACTTCTAAATCTGCAGAGTACTTCAAACTGTAAGAAGAACCTGCCTTTTAAATTATGTTTACTATTTACTCCACATGAACACTTCAAAAAGAAATATAATGGTTTTGTCATTTGATATTCAACATAAAATGCCAGGTAGGACAAAAATGACAATAAGAAATGTTGCATAAATCCAGTTCAGATACCCGTATCATTTGCAGGTATAATCAATGGCAGGCTCGATTAACAGACTCTGCTGACTAATTTTAGATCTTCCCATGTGAGAGGGGTTAGATATGTCAAGACTCTGTCCTGAACTTCAGGATGAGGCAGGGCTGGGACTTTGCTCCCCTGGATGACAAACAATATCCTCTGACTGAAGAGTGGATGACCGCATCCACATAAAGAAAAATCACAGAGTCTAGGAGACAAATGACAGTGAGCGCACTAATTGTTGCCTGGCTGAAAACATTTCTGCAGAAAGTTTGACTTTAGTTTTTTTCCCTAAACATAACCTTCATGAAGTTAGGATTTATGCAGGACTAGACTACATTAGCTTTAACCTTGGACTGTATATAAAAGATGGACAACATAATGTCACCCACTTGTTTATGAACTCCCAAAGTGAGGCTTATATTCACCGAAGAAACAAACAAAAACATCCCGGTGAAATAATCTAAAACACAATTTTAGTTCGGTTAGTCCTGTGGTAACAGTTCAGACACCTTAAAACCGTCTTAAAACCCAAAAAAATCAGAAGAACCTTGAGGCCCCACTTTCACAGTCAAGATCATGTAAACATTTGCACCACTGCTCCACGTGAGGCTCCTGTCCTCTTTGACTTCACCTGGATTACAGTATGACAGGCGTGACACTTTGGTTAAACTGGCTGCATGCCACTGTCCCAGACTGAGTTACCTAGGGGTGCTGCTTACAGCTCACCTCCTCAGATAAGGGATAAGCTCCAGACCTCCTCCTACGTGACCCTGATTTGAATAAAGATCGGTGGATGCTTTACTAAGATTTTTGGGCTCTGTGAAACAGGTGGATGCTGACCTGGATGCTGTTTGATCTTGGATCCGTTTCAGGTCCATCAGTGTATCGACACACCAAGCTTGTTAGTGTCATCTTAAAAAAAATATTTTTTGACTGTGTTAACTGGAGTCACCAAACTGGATCTTCTACACCATGTTTGTGCTTTTTGGAGATATCTTAAATAAACCCCATTCCATTATTTTATCACCTTGTTTTGTACCATGAATTGAGAGGTTACTTTTTAAACACAATACTAAAATGTGAGTTTAATTTGGGAATCCAGCAGCACTGTCATTATAGACAAAGCTCTGCCTGGCAAGCACTACAAAGGAGGTGGGACTTAGCCAGTTAGATTAGTTACAGAGGATTCAAGTGAGTGCACTTCAGTGCAGTAAATGCACAGAACCATAAAGGCACTATGGATGTGCTGAGAGTGCAATCTGCTGTAAAAACTTTGAACATATTCATTTTACTTTAGTAACCAACACACCTGTACTGCAGTTTTAAGATGCCCTCATTCCAGTTTTACATAACACTTTACATAAAGTTTTAATTATTGATTAACTTGGATGTGCTGCTGACAGCTGTCAACACCGCAGGAAATTCCTACTTCGTTTCACATCATAAAATGGAAAAGCTGGAGGAGGTTTATCTGCCCCAGTAAAAGTAAGACTGAGGATCTGAGAGTTACATCTTTAGAGGATTCCTTGCTGTAAATAAACAGAAGAGAAGGGGGTTAAAGGGAGGGGGTGAGTTGTGCAGGGAGGGAGGGAGAAAGGGAGGCTCTTTTATTGCCACAGTTGATTGTTCTCAGAGTCAAAACAACGCACGCTCAAGCCACTGTGGACTGGCATTGTAATAACAAACAGTCTTTATTTTCTACCATTGAGGTTTATACAATCTGAATTTTCTTGCAGAGGAAAAAGAGCCCGGCCGCAGCCAAAGTGGGTGCAAGTATCTGCCTGCAGGCCGGGGGATCGCAATAACAGGAACACGCACAGCGACTCCTGCAGCGCTGCAGATAAGAGCCATGCTGAATGAGGACCTCGGGCCACATGAAAAGTTCCAGTAATGAATAATGCTGATAATATTCAGCTATTTCAGACAACATAGTACCTGGAATCTAAGGGACAAAGCCAAACTGGAAATGACACGCTCATCGCCAAGGTCCTGTGTGCATCAGACAATGTCACAGCTCACGATGACGTGAAGTCGACGAGATGCATTTGTCTCCCTAATTGTTAGCTATTTTCTTCTATTTATGTCTTTTACATTGTGCTGGCGTAATGGAACACATAAATGACAGCAACTTCTGGAATGCAGCTCTCTTTAACTGCTTTTCACGCACCTCCGCCTTCTCAAACCATAACACTCAACAGGAAGTGGTTATGAATGTAAAGGTGGAATAATTGTATACAACACACTGCTTTGCTGTACACTGTTTTGGACAAGAATCCAGGACCACTTCCAGTTAATGTCAAACATCTTCGCTGTCGGTCTCTGTGAATGAAAATATTATGAAACTACTAACCAGTATTTGAAAAACAAATAGGCTTATCAGCTTTTATCATCAACAAACAGAAGAAGCCCGAGGAAAAGAGCTTCCACTGTGTTATGCAATTCTAATAAAGAGGCATTCTTGGTGCTAAAATGAGGTCAGGAGTTCCCTTTATTTTACATCTTGTATACCATTTAATACAAGTTTGCATGCCCTGGGTGTGCTCCTCCTGACAAACTGCAGGAGTGAATGTGGACGCTCCACTCTGTGATTATGAAAAGCAAAATGAATCTGTTCCTTCGAAGGGTATACTTGTCATAAACAACCCCATAGTTTGCGCAGAGTTGCGTTTCGAGGCCTCGTAATCATCACAACTTAGATTAATCACTTTAAATATAGATACAGGCTATTGCGTACAACTTTTCTCATGGTGGAGGTGCACAAAAATAACATCACAGAAAAGGAGGATATAAAAGGCGTATCTGTCAATTGCTGAAATTGGAGGGTAAACAGTAATTAGAACAGAAATTCAGTTCAATCTGAGATTTGTGACTAAAACTGTGGAGGGACACGCTAAAAAACCCCCGTCTGCAATAAATTACATTTATACGCTGCTAAACTGTTTTTCCAAATACATTTAAATGGAAACATAATTACTGGCTGGAACACTAGGAATTCAGTTTAGGTATCATTATGTTCCTGAACTGTGTGTGGTTTTTTTGTGTACGCAACAAACCTTTGGCTCAATTAATACAGAATAAACTTTTGTGAGACAGTTACATGTAGTTACACACTTTCACTTGATCACAAAGACTGTATATAAACATGGACACAAAGATCTCAATTGCCTGATCTCGAGCCCCTGGTGGCTTGTTACGGTATAAGCTCCACCCCCTACCACCTTAGCAGAGTTCAAATTACACAGCCAACTCGCATACAGGTAAACATTCAATGTGTAAAGGGCAAATGAGTCGTATGAAAACTTTATTTAAATTATTTTGCCGAAGCCCTGGCCTCATCTGGTTACAATGGAAACCCCCAGCTACTACATCAGAGTGGAAGTTGGGTTCCCAGATTGGTTGATGAAACAAACGACACTAAAAAAAAAGAAAAACATAAAGTGCATTTTAAAAATAAATAAATAAATAAAATCACCAAATATGGTCATTATAATAAACACTTCATATGAATGGGTATTGAAACAAGCTAATGATCTTCTATTTAGTGTTATATCTGTCCTTAGTTCTGTCAAATCATAACTATGTTTTAAAAAATTAATGTATAAAACAATTCCAAATATATATATTTTTCTAAATATGCCGAAGACAAATGCAAAGACTGAATACATATGAAAATCTATGGCTGAATTAATACAATTTGAATGTGGATTCCTTAGTGAGAACAGCAAAGTGATGTCTCACAAATTTTTCTATGCATTTGTGAAGCTTTGCCAAAAATGTGCAGTTTTGCTCTGTATTGCATTCCTGGATCCAGATTCAAATCCCGATTGCTTTCAAAACTTAGTCATATGCTAAACCTACCATTAAGTAAAATTTCATGCAAATTTGTCCATAAAACTTTGAATAATCCTGCTAACAAACACATAAACAAAGAAAAATAAAACCCTCTATGCCATCTTCCAGTATTTGTTAAAAATAGGGCTACTGGGACCAGGAACCAGTCATGAAAATCAGAAATGACAACCACAACAAAGAACATGAAACTGTGTTAAAAATTCATCAACTGCCACCCCAGGTCCCCATTTAGCCACCACTTTGTGTCTTTTAAGTGCTAATCAAAGAAACCATGTATAACAACTAGTACCTTCGTGGCTACGTGACCCTTACAGTTTCAGACTACAACTAATAAATCAACAAATAAAGAGCACATTAAAAAAATAAAATAAAATCGCTGACATGCTTGAGGATTTAGAATGAATTAGGTGCCATTCTCCCAACTACAATTCAAAAGGTAAAATACCCAGCAAACACGGGGAATAACTGTCGGCTCGTTGTCCCTTCAAGACGTTTAGTTTTGGTTAAAAAGTAGCTCCAAAACCAAAGTTGTGCTAATGTTGAAGACATAACTTTCCTGAACAGCACCTGGATGGCCTTCTCTGGCTTTCTAGCAAGGGGAGGTTTTTGTACAGTAACCATTTTACCTTTATTGATGAGAACAAACCATAAACATTCTCGGTTGTAAAAAAGAATTAAAAAGAAATTGAAAAAGAAACTGCTGCACAAATGAAAGTCAAGCTGTTGATGTCTACCTTTATTGACATATCAGAACAGATACAAATTCATACCGCATAATACATTTATGTTTATGTTTAAAATACACTCTCCCAGTAATAGTGGTTTGTGCACTTGAAGTGAACATTGTCTATTCTATTGATTTATTTAGCGTCTTTAAACTTGCTTTTTTCACTGCAAAAAATGTGAACAATATTTCTTCTTTTTATGAGACGGGCTGACTGAATTACTATTGTCCTTAGAAACAATGTCAGCATCTCCATCGGTGGTGCTGTTTCTGTTCTCATACTGTGACCAGTTTTGGCAGGAGTTATAACATAAAGGGACGGGTTCAGTTGCTCAATGTAATTTTAACAAAGAATCTCAGATTAACTTCCCGTTTCAGGCTAGTAGCTATCATTATGTGTTGTGTAATCAAAGGACACAAACGTATGAAAGAAGTCATTCTGACCGTCTTCCATTAAACTCTAATGAAGCACCTTTTTAATACTGCCAGTCAGCCATTAAGCTGCTGAGAACTCAATCTCTCTGAACTATGGATGCCCTGAGGACACTGGCATGCGAGCCAGAATCACATTCTTGCCACTCCTTACGAAGTATTCCCAACCAATCAAAACAATTCATGTGCAAAGAGGAAGTCGAGACGAAAGACTGCTTCAAATCGATGGCGTTTGAAGAATTTTTGTTGAAAAAAAAGATAAAGACAGGTCCCCAAAGCAGAAGCGAGAAACTGGAGTCCCTTCAAACACTTCAAAACAAATTTGCCACCACTGTCCTGCACCCTACCTCTGCTAATGTTTGCTGGTTATTCAGGTTAAACAGGAACAATCACACATTCATCCTCACTGGGGACAAGGAACAGTGCCAGGTAATTCTGATAGGCGTAAAGGTTGTGTTGTGCTCGGCGTTTGTTGCTTTCTGACTTTGATCTATTAAGTGCTACTGTATTTCTAATTAGTTGTGAGAAAAAATGTTGCTATGGGCGAAAATGTTTCTACAACAAACCACTCCCTGTAAGTGCTGCAGTTGAGTCACTTAAGCTTCAGTGCATGTTCTTCCAAGTCTTCAGTGTTTTGAACTAATGTAGCCCAACTCCTTTATGCCAAGTGTACAATTCACAGCCCACAAGATCAGATTTATCATAAATGCTTTGGCAGTTCTTCCATATGGAATTGCAATACCACAAAACAGGTAACAGTGGACACCCTTACACCTGTCCCACTATGTTTCTCACTACGTTCGGTAGAAAACATTTAGAAAAGACTCTGAAAGAGTAAAAAAAAAGATTTTATATCTCTGTGTTTAAAAGGAGAGAAATATGAAGGAGAAAAGCTAAAACATAACCCATAATCATCAAAATGCATCTGCACATTAGTAAGATCCATAGGCTTCTTTAGATGCCATAGCCACAACGAATATGACTGCACATTTACTCCAACATCATCCTAGTGCAAAGACAAGTGGAAGCAGACAAAAACAACAAGCACGCATGCTACAAACTTTACATTCATCATTTACAGTCATTTAGACAGCCGTTAGCACATGATTCTCCTTATGGGGACCTGATATGTTTAATATGCTGCTGAGAATATAGCCCAGAAGAAGCGTATAGTATAGCTTTTATTTTGGAAAGAGCCATTTCTCTGTAATAAACTCTCTTTTCCAAAGATGAGTGATTTTTCGATCAGATAGATTTTTTTTTATTACTTTGTTGTTTCAGCAACATTAAATTTAAAAACTGTACCTTTGAGTTAAAATATATATTTATAATTTTAATAAATGACAAATTAAAAAGGCATGAACATTTTTTTGTATCGAAAAAATATCGAACCGTGACACCAAAGTACCGAACCGAACCGTGAATTTTGTGCATCGTTGCACCCCTAGTATTTGTGTACATTAAACCTAAGCAAACTAGGTGAAGATCTGCAAAGCTGTCCATACATACGACCAGTGTTGGGACTAACGCGTTATTAAGTAACGCGTTACAGTAACTACGTTATTATTGTGGTAATGAGCACGGTAACTAGTTATTATGCCAAAATCAGGAACGCGTTAGTCGTTACTGGGATTTAGATAGGGTCGTTACTCGTTACTTTGTGTGGTGGCTATCGCGGAGCTTCCACCACAGATTCTGTAACATTGGCAAGTGGTGGAGGCCAGCAGGTGGATGAGGGAAAGGGGACGCAGAAGGAAAAGAGACCCGAGGCGGCCGCCAGTCCAAGTGTGAACTGAACTTCAGGTAAGAAGTTATGACCTGCAGTCTATCTGGGTCAGATTTAAACCAAGTTTAGGTGGAGTTTATTTTCGTTATTCTGACTTTTCCATACTGTGTACTAGCTAGCATGACGGAGTTTCTATACAGCTGGGTGGGTGCTATGAAGTTAATGATGTTGAACTTTATTTTGTTCATAAGTTATTAGAGTTGCCAACCGTCCCGTCTGGTATTCAGAGAAAATATTACGTTTCTTATTGAGGCGAAAAGGAACAGTTTGTCCCGTAATTCAGCTACAATGAAAAAGGCACAAAGCTGGAGTTATTCTGTCTTTACGCTGCACAGCTGCCTCTTCTTCTTTCATTCTCCCCCCTCCCTCTCCCGTTTCTACTTCAATCATGAAAACTGATCAATGATCAGCTGATCGGCTCTCTTGTTTGTTTATCGCCCACTTTGCGCCAGAAAGAGGAAACCAGCCGATGTCACGCTAAACAACAGCAGCACTTTTAAGCTTGATCAGCTGTTGTTAGAATTGATTTAATATTAATTTCTAGTATCAGCTGATGTTTGCTGGAGCCACAGCTGCAAAAAAGCTGCTGGTCATGATATTGGTTTGGTTATCTGGTGAGAGGGAAACATGAAGATGAAACCAGGAGATGTCCTTACTGAATCATCAGAGCTGAACAGGTGATGGAGAAACAGGTTTACCTTTTAGGTGACATGAATGAGTTGAAGGGAAGTTATGAACTGTTTCTGAGAGACAGATAACCCCAGGATCCTTTTTAGGTAGTTGACAGCTGGTAACTGTGCAGGTGCGGATCTAGCAAAGTTTTGCCAGGGGGGCCAGGTAGGGCATTAACAGGGAGAGGTGGGCACAAAGAAATACTTTTCTTTCTTATTCTCATTTAAAATGTCTAGCTTTTAAAAAAATTTTTGTCCCCGTCCAGCCCTGTATGCAGCTCATCTGCAGTCTGGTGTTACCTACACCTTCCTATTCAGAAGGCAGAATTTCCGAGTTACAGTACAGTAAGTTGAGTACAATCAAAGCATCACGACTGCAGTTTTTGTGTTGGATGTAAAAGGCACACATGACGCTGTGACGTAGGCTAGAATCATGGCAGCAGTCAATGACGGTCCAGGCGTGGGATTTCTCTCGTGGAAACATGCACATTATCTTTTCCTTTCTATTGGTAGGTGGCACAGTGCACTTGTGGCAAGTAAGCAAGCTAGAAGACTGGCAAAGTTATGGAAGCAACACATTAACAAAAGAATTCTGAGTAAAACCAAAGTGAGAAATATGCTCTCTCGCTGCAGCATTTTGGATCAACTCGAGGCTTTTCACTGACTTTTTAGGACATCCTGATAATAATGAATTAGAATAGCCCAGACTAGAAGTCATAAATGTATGAACTCATATTTCATCATCACTCTGAGACAGGATGCTTCTAATTTTTTAGATATTGTGCAAATGGAAGAAAGCAGTCCTACATATTTGTTTAATACACGCATTGAAGGAAAAAAAAAAAGACTTTAACATTCCTCACTGTGTTACTGGAGGCCAAAGTAATGCCATCCGGAATAAGCATCTGGTTAGACTAAGGAATTTAGGAGCAGGAAATTAGAGGTCATCATATGTGTTTAAGACACTGCTGCAGTCAAACTGATTTATGGATAAAGCTGGGTATCATCTGCATAGAAATGAAGACGTATGCTATGCCTATTGATAATTGTGCCTGACGGGAAGCATGTATAATGTAAAGAGAAGTGGTCCCAGCGCAGAACCCTGTGGAACTCCATAATGAACTTTAGTGTGTCATTATGGCAAATTGGAGTCTAGATAAAATTAAAACCACTGCATGGCAGTGTCTTTATTACCTATGGCATGCTCTAATCTTGATAATAAAATATTGTGGTCGACAGCATTGGGCACCGCATATAGGTCTAGCAGGAAAAACATAAGAATGAGTCCAAATTAAGTCAATTCAATTGTATGTATATATGAACAAATCACAACACAGCTGATTCAAGTAGCAATAATACAGAGAAAAGAGAAATATGGCGTAAAAATTTTCATCTTTGCTTCTGTTGTTTTTTGCTTTAATCACTTACCAGAAAGTTAAGAAAACTCAACTCAACTCAACTACAACTCAAGACCCACCCTCTCAGTGATGCAAACAGTTATTTTACTGTTATCCAGTTATTAAACTTCACAGACATTTAAGGTAAATGTAAGGTAAAAAAAATTATTAAAAAATCCTCTGTTCTTTCTTTTGATACATATTAATTGGAGGTCTTAATAAATTAGTGAATAGGATTTTTTTTAAAAAGGGTTTGACTTTGTCTGGTCATTTCAAATTAACATAATTTCAAGGTGATTATTTTGCACAAAAGCATCACACTCACACACGCACACACCTTTTGTTTCTTTCATTTCAGCAGCTTTCCAAAACTATGTGTGGAATTTACAGTCATGAATCAGAATGACACGAAAAAAATCTCACCATTCAGTAATCCACTGTGTGTCACAGACGAGGCTGTTGTTGGTGTCACGTTTCTTTGTTTTGGTTTTGTTTGGACCGTTTCTGTGACACTGGTGGCGTCTGACCAAACCGAAACACTTGACGCCTTGGGAGTGAGAATGGGCTGAATGTATACGATACAACGCAAACAATAACGGCAACACAACAAGTTGTGAATAGAAAGTTTCACTGTCCATTCTGTGTACAGATTCAGTTGTAAACTTTACGTGTTTTCTCCTTTCATTTGAAAAGCTCTGTGGCACTGTTTGCATAATGGGTTTTGGTCTTTTGTGAATTCGCATGAAAGCAGATTTGTGAGCTTACGGAGCTCTGAGTGCCGCAACTGCTGAGAAAAGAGAAAAGTATTACACGTGACTTGTTTTTGGGGGTTTCTTTTTTAACAAATAACATTATATTAGTTAATATTGTTAAGTTAATTACCCTCTGGACAAACTAATTAATTTCACTACTTATTACATTACTTTTGTATTACCCATTGGAACATGCGTCACATAATTACTAGGTAACAATACAAAAATTAGGCAATATGATTTAATGACATAAATTCTTCTAATGAGGATGCAGATCCTTTTAACGTATTAACACAAATTGGACGGCAAACTTCACAACCAGAGCAAAGAGTTTACAGAGATTCTGCTGTAGAGACAGGAACAGGGTACCATTCTGCTTATTGATGCTGTTCTTACTCATCAAAGATCAGACTGTGATTGCTTATCTGGGCTCAACATACAATCACTTAATAAGCCACTAACATTACTCTGGGTTCTTTGCTAGCTCTTGGTGTAAATGCTTGCAAACAGCCAGTGCCCTGTTAGTGGTATAATGCAGTAATTGAAGTAAATTGCAAATGACTCTATGACTTTCTGCCTTCTTGCACATGAGCTGAAAGCGCAGGAAAAAAAAAAAGGACGTTTTTATTACTTTTTCCTTTGTTTTTGATGCAGATATTGGCAGAACCTTTGCAATGCAAGTAATGACAACTGTAACTGCAATGTGATTACTGAATTTATTACAGTAATGACTTACTTACTGCATTACAGAAAAATGTAATTCATTAAAGAAAAATGTAATGTGATGACAGCAACAGGTTATGCCTAAGGCGTAACGTGTTACACCCAGCGCTGCCCATTGCTTACTGGCAAAAGTAACTTGTTTGCCTTTAATACCCAGTGCATCCATGTGTCTTATACTGGGATTCTCCTCCCTACTGATGCCCAACATTCAGTTATATTCTGCTTTGTGACATCAAAATACCAGAACTATGCAGCGCTCAGCTCTAAATGTTAGAGGTGAGGACTCGGTGCAGAGCTACAGGACACAGCCAAAACTCTGGCACTTTTCAAAAATGTCTAACTGTAATTGAATAGAAAAACAATAAAGTAAGAAACACCAGTTGTAAAATTAACAACAAGCTTCTTCAGTGGATCCTAATAATAGAGCATAAACTTTTTTTTTTAAAGGACCCCAATAGACCAGGTGTTTTATCTGCACTTACTATCACCATCCCAGATGTTGTTGTCCAGTATCTCCAGTTTGGTACCAAAGAAAAGTGCTAGCTAAGAATTCTGGCATCAACTTGGTGTGAAGTATCAGTTCTTGGAATTTCACTGTGACTGGAACAGACACTAAAATGGACTTCAGGGTCGGCTTATTCTATCAACACTTTTCCAAAGTCAAGAATGAACATTGAGGTTTAATTTGATCTTAGTTAAAGACAATTTAAAGACAACTGTGGTTGGGCGTGGTCTGCGGTGCCGTGCAGGGAGGGCGGACGCACCTGCACGGCATCCGTAATCACGCCCGCCGAGTTAAAACACAGGGACTCAGGTGTGTGGGGGGTTGTGTTGTGGTGAGTGTAAATAAAGATGGCTCTGAATGATGATCTGTGGTCCCGTCGTGCCTTATTCTCACCACAACAACCCATCATTATTGCTCTCTGAAGAGAAGTGCAGTGCAGTTCCATACATGGCAGTTAAACTACATTGATCTCTACACATAGGGCTGGGCTATATCATACCGTTCATGGTAATACCGGTGTAATTTTGGGCAACGATAGGAAAATGAAATATGGCGATAGAATATGGGTAAAATGCGCATGTGCAGTGCCTTTGTTTACATACGCACATGGCGGCAACACAGAATGAGAAGAGCGAAAGTGGATCGTTAAATGAAACAGATGAACCAGAATTGGTTTGTAAAAATGCTGCAACTTCAGTGGTGTGGAACTGGTTTAGCTTTCGTCCGTCAGACACACAACAAAGCACTATTTTTGGTAGAGCATGCTAGCGGGCCGTCGTTATTACCGTGTTGTTTGGAAAATACAGCACACTTAAAATCAATCTTTTGACTTTTCTGAAAATCGACAGTGCCCCTTATAATCCCGTGTGCCTTCTGTATGAATTCTGGTTGTGTTTACTGACCTCGAAACGATTTTATGTCGTACACGGCGCTCGAAAATCTGTCAAATGTTTTAGTGCGACTTTGCTAAGCTACGAAGCCGCACCGCTTGATGGATTTTCGGAGCATTACAGCTATATTAGGCAGGAGCCTCGCGGAGTGATACGTACTGTGCTTCAACATAATATTACCGCATTGTGTGTCTATAACCTCTTTTTAAGTTTTGTGGATATTATACATGGTTATGCTGAGGATATGTCGGCCAATTTCCACTGGAAAAGCCTTTTGGTTAAACTGTCAGCAAGGATTTTGCATTTGCACTGTTAAATTTTTATATAACTTTAATGCACATAAAAAAACAGCTGCTTGTTAAAGTGAAAATACATTGATGGGGTTTTTTGCATTAATAAAGTTGTGGAGTTGTAAAGTATTTTGTCTCGTGTCAGTTATATCGTTATCGCAAATTTTCAAATGTATATTGTGATAAATATTTTTGGTCATATCGCCCTGCTCTATCTACACACACCCACACTCTTATTTAATACCTCTGAGGGCTCTGATTAGGCAAACGTGTTGCATGAACACACTTCACTCTAATAATATCATAGCGTGCCGACTGTGCTTCTGCTTCCCTACTCTCTCACCGTGACATCACAGGGTTAACATATCCGTGTGTTACCGAGCGGCTCGTCTAAAGTCAGACTGACAGCCGGTGACATTAAGCAGCATTCCTTACGTGCTGCCCTGCTGGGGAAAGCAGTTAGAAGATCATAACATATTTGAGTGAAGTGTGATGAGCGTGCAGAGCTGAGGGGGAGAGGCTTAGAGAGGATTTCACTGATCGCGTTAGAGCCAATAAATGGTGTTGCTCAGTTCAGCTCAGAGTGGAGCATATTAGACAGGAAAATCACTGTGACATCGAAAACATTCAGACATTTAATCTGTTTCAACAGGTCTAATGTCGAGACACAAAAAAATGCAAATAGGCCGGTGTGTTCCAGCTGTTTGCCTCAAGTGCTTTAAAGCCATTTAAAGGTAATGATACTTCTAATGTAACTAAAGTAGCCTTTCACTTTTGAGTCCAAAAGGCTTCTTTAAAATCTCTAAAGATATCAAGTGTGATGTAAAGTATTTACTGAGGTGATTCACACACACACAGCCACACCAAATCCTCAAGCCTTTGATCAGCCAAAAGAAGGCCTCTAAAGGCAATGATGTCCCAGAGCACAATTGTGTCAATGGCTCCATGATCTGAAACAAGAAAGTGGGCAAAAAAACAAACAAACTGTTTTTTTCTGGTACAGACCATCCAAGTAGTTTATTCTCCCATTTTAGTAATTGAAAATCTTTTATTACAGCTTGCTGATAACTTAGCTCTCACTTCTGGCATCAGAACAACTAACATGTGGGAGCCAAAGCGCTAACACAGAGGCAACAACTGCAGAGTGCAAAGTGAGTTGGTGATGCCACTGAGGCAACTTCTATCTGTTAAACTGTCTGTGATACGTCTACATTAATTCCGGTGCATTATTATTTGGCGTTATTATAAATTTTACTTTATATTTTTTGCACACACTGTTTCAGTAAAATGCATTTAGAACCACTACATACAAAGAGCAGAAAACTTACAATTAAAACAGACTATGAAGTGAAGACATAAGTCTGCATTCTTTCTAATGGCCAGCAGGGGGCGACTGTGTGGCTTGTGGTTGTTTATAGAGCAAACAATCACTGTTTACTCTCCTGCCTGCAGAAACACGGGAAAAAGTGCTGCACAAACCAGATATGAAGAATTTTCCACCTTTTAAGTAAAAGTTGTATCCAATTGCTGGAACATAATTCTCTTAATACTCTCAAGACAGTCGATGTTTACATTTTGTGTTGCACTTTTCAAAACTCATAGGCCGCATCCTTCTGAGGACCCAGCCTTCGCGGTCTACGTGGGCCGGATCCTCCGAAGACCGGGTAGGCCGGAAGTGAGCGGCTGTGAAATTAGACAGTCTAGCCTTCAGTTTTGCATCAACAGCTGTCTCGGTGGAGTTTAATAACCTCATCTGTCTGCTCCCTGCTATGTAAAATATAACAGGACACTACCGTAAATTCTCGACCAACTCACACTTCTGTTTAATCAGTTTTCCGTTTGACGTTTAATTAGCTGTAATCTAAACCAAACCGATTTACTCAGAACAAATAAAACACAGAAAAAAGCCAAACAATAACATTTTTAAGTTAAGTGACTTATATATCATGTCTAACCTGAGTAGCGAAAGACCGCAAGGGGTTTGAAAACAATGCAAGTTCGCTGTTCTCGCCTCAGTTAGCTATTGAGCTGGTGGGTAACAGACGTCTCCGAAAACGTCGGAGCACTTTTACAAATATGTGCCGTCTTGATAAACCGAGCAGATATTTGAAGTTTACACAGCTACATTCTCACCTGAAAAAATCTTAAAAGTTTATTTTGTGACCCAGAAAGAGTAATAAGAGTAATATTAACACTTAGTAGCTGCCGCCATTTTTGGAAACTGGAATTGCCTGGGCCGCGTTATGAATTTTGGAACATGTTGGGCCATGAAGGATACACCCGACCCATCCTTCAAATTCGGGGAAAAGAAAGAATCATTTGTCAGCTGAATTTGGAGGAGTGCACAAATTTGGACAGCCTTCGTCGTGTCGCTGTGATGTAATTGGCCTACAAATGCAGCCTCAGGAGGATGCGGCCTAACCTGCAGTCAACTGAGACTGGGGAATGGAGTGACGAAACGTTTCTCCCACAAAACGCTACGTTGAACAGAATCAACTTTTGGAGATTTACTTACCTGGATGATTGAGAATGCATCAAGATGCGGCCTATGAATCTGGAGACCCCCAGGATGTGGTTTACAACATGGCTACACTGTTATTAACAGTTGGCAGCGTGGGTGTGCACTGTTCTTCTCTTGGTTTCTCAGTCACATCCATCCAACACTTATGACATGATCAATAAAAACAAAGAAACAAGGTGGCGTCGTGGCGAAAATGAAGAATAAACAGACAAAGGAGTTACATTAGACATGTAATGTACAGCACTGAAGTCATGGTGGGTGAAGTTATGACATATATGTAAATAATATTTATAGAAAGCACATAGTTTTGATAATAAACAGCATGATTAACAGAAAAATGATAGCTTTCTTATCATATAGTCTGAAAAAAAACACATTATCACAGTGAAAAAAAATTGGAAGATACTTCATCACCATCTAAGATAAGAGATTATATCCAATGATTGTCTACCTCCATAACTGCAAATGAAACGAGCTGAAAAATTGACACCGATGCATCATGATGACGCGCTGGAAAAAGTTTACACAATCATCTGCTAGCACAAACCCCAAAAACGTCACATGGAACAAACGCAAAACGTATTCACATTCCTAATACCGCGTTACAATTATGTTTTTGTATGTTTTGCCATTGGTCGTGTAGGGGTTCGTCAGATAACAACCCAATCTCAAGAATATCCGCGGATAACCATGCCCTGGCTGAGACAAAAGCGTCCGGTATGCCATCTGATACGCCTCGCCCAAACGGTGTGAAAACTCCTCTGCGTGAAAAGATATGGGGTGAATCATAAGAGAAGAAAAATGTATACAGTCACGAATACCCTCATTGCCATTTTAAGCTCTAATTAATGCATTTTAAAGTGTAATAAACGGTTCTGTCGGCAACATCATGACAAAATCTTATTATTAACCACATAATTCAAGAAAAATTAGGCGAAAAAAAATTAATAAATTCTGAGGTTTTCCCATCTTTGTCCAAAACAGAGAGGTGGCGTGCAGCCTGCAGTCATACGGGTCAACCCTGCCAGAGCAGAGTTGAGGTGGTATCACATTCCTGACACATGATGTCATGGACGCCACTACTGTCTGCTATCTTTGTCCATACCAAACGACTGCTCATCCCTATCAAATCAGGGTATGAGGGTTTGTAACTTCCCTGCTTTGTTTTCACAGGCAAACATCATCTAATCGCTGAAGGAAAAAATAAATCTTACATAAAGAAATCAAAGACGGCAAAGTGAAGAAACACTTTGACCTGCTAAACATCTCTTTAAAATGGGTCCGTTGCCAGCCTTGTTTCCTCCGGCTTGTAAACTCTTGGAAAGACACAGCAGTGCAGGAAGCAGAATTGAATGCATCCCTCCAGGGTTAGCATGATCCCAGGAGAGCCTGCTCGCTTTGCTCCTTTCTCTGTTTGACTAAGCAGGAGGAAAGTTTGGCTGGAGCTGCCATGCTGGAAGCTGACAAATGAACATTGTGCTGGCAAGCGAGAGAGTAGTTATGAAAGAGAGCAACTCTGATGCAGTGTTCGCCCACAAACGAAACAGTAAACAGAGTGAAGCGAATGCACGGTCTAGAAAAGTGAGCACTGATTTGTTGATTAAAGCCGTTTGGGTCTTTCCACAAGTGAAAGACCCAATTCATCCAGACCTACTTTAGTGTTTTGACTCACACAACCACACACATGCAAAGCCACCTTTACCTAACTTTATCCCAAGTACTTTATATATTGGCAAAATTGAAAGGGGCACTTCATTCACTCACAAATAATTCATCATCTGCACCCAAACACACTCTAATGAACAAAAATCGAATGATCTTATAGGCAGAATTGATTTAAAAGAAATAAACACAGTTTTACCTCAGTTACTATCAACTATTCTGTCTGCACAATCTTTTAAAATACAGCCAGTGTCTAATACATGACTAATACATGATGTATTAGTCATGCTACTCTCAGTAATAGGGAAACTAATTCAAATGAACAAATATGTACAATTAGAATGAAACTAAGGAAAGCATTAAAGGTCACGATCCAGTGGATTTGTGCTTGTATTTTTAGGCTTTTACACTGTGCATATATGTTATTTAGCTAATGTTTACCACAACTCTGCCATCTTTGATTGCTTTTGCATTTTTGTGCATTTTTGTGCATTTTTGCACATGCACGTTAAAATTCTCCACCCAGTAACTACATACGAAAAGGATCTTTTTGCTGCACCTGGCACAATACATCTATTGTGCAATGTTCCTGCTGAAGAAACTAAATATGCAGCCATAGCCCGCTGTACCACAATGAACTCAGACTACAAATGCACTACTATAGTATCAAATCTTGTACTTCGCCTGTTTGTCAGCAATTAAACATAATATAACAGGGAAAAATTGAAATCTGTCTTGTGTTTTTTTTTCAGAAGCAACTGTTCAAACCTAGACTGAAGAAGCTTTTCTCCTGGCACCTCTAACAAACAAGCCGCACTTGTTCAGTCTTTTTCTAATTTTACTCTCATGAACTTCAACATTTAACATGCTAACTGAGGCCTGTAGAGTCTGAGATGTAGCGCTTGGGTTTTTTAAAATTCTGCTAAGAATCGCACTGTCTGACCTTGGGATGAACTCTCTGGGATTTCCACTCAGACTGAGAATTGCCTTGAATGTTTTCTATCTAATAATCTTTCTCACAATAGAATGATAGACTTTAAATTGGTTGACTTTAAACCCTTGCCACACTGCTACGCAACAACCGTTGCTTCTCTAAGATCATTACTGATGTCTTTCCTCCTTAACGCTCTGTTAACACCTTCGCTTCCTAACAAACTGCCAAAATGTCTGTTTTTACTAAGGTGTTCACACTTGCTGACGGTCAATTAATCAAGTGCATTTGACTAGCAGCACCTGGCTGCTACTTACACTCTTAATTCCTATGGAAGCACTAAGAATTTGCTTTTCACACGACAGCAAGAAGTCCTGTAAAAACGTTCTTTTTCAAACGAATGCATATATTTACACTGAGTATTTAAAATCTTAACAGTATTGCACACAGTGGGGACTGGACCATTTATTCTCCTTAACACAGATGATGCCTGGCCAGAGATACATCGCTGTAACTCAGATATGTTGGAGAAGATGGGTACAAAATAATTCACAAAAACAACATTTGTATTTGATAGAAGGGTGCAGGCATAAAAGCATAAAGTCTTAATGACTCGTATAAAGTCGTTCTCAGTTTTAACATCACAAGGAATGAATGAAGAGAAGCAACAAGCCGGTCCAGAAATTAAATGATATGCAGTCAGACTCTCGAATAAAGTTATTCTAATAGCAGTAAAGCTTGAAAACTGGATGTTAGAGGTTTAAAAAAAAAAAAAAAGGATCTGCCAGATCTTTGCTCCATAATCATCCGAGCGTTACGTGTTTGGGTGCCTATTAAGCATGACTACACTGTTTTCCAGTGGCCATGGCAACAAAGGAGCCTGATTGAGCTGCATGAGCAGGAAGTGCTGCAAGGACAACAGGATGTGCCCTGGCTCCGCCGCCGGGGGTCGAAGAATTCAAGGAAGTTATTGTACTTTGTGGAATGAGCTCAGGAATGCAAGATGTCTGCCATTTCTTTTTTTTTTCCTTTTTTTATTTTGAGCTCTGAGTCGTATCACATGTTGAAGGCGACAGGCTTTGAAGATAATGCGACCCCGTTGGATGCATGTGTGGCACGGTGCTGGCACACGGATGTTTGCGGTCACCCACCTCCACATTCCCCGACGACGGCCTGAAGGATTCACAGACAGGAACAAAACCCTCCCTCAGCAGTTATTCGGCTGGGGTACGCAGGCGTCCAGTCAAGCCACCGAGGTGGATGGAAAACTTGTCACCTGAAAAAACAGATTGAAATATGCACCTTGTAATCTCACTGGAAGGCAGCTTACAACAAAAACAGTGATAAAATTCAGTGCGGTGTCACCGTCTGATACATGCAGAGTTTCAGAGAAGATAAAGAGCAGGAACACTGACCAGATCGCTTCAATGTCCCATTTAAGTTTGGCTTTCATTAGCTGGAGCTAAAAATTCTTTCCACGGTGGAAAACAATGTACTGTATACAGTGCATTGACTGTGTGGAAGAAAAAAGGAAAAAAGCTTTAGGCCTGCAGCACATGTGGGTGAAATGTCTTGAATTAAAACCACGTTTTAAATGCAACAAATGAGAACATTTAAATGTGCATGATTTTACACCTGCTATCCTCTGACCCACCCGAATATATTTAACACTGCTTCGAAAACGGGGATATGATCTTACTGTAAAAGAGTTGATAGATAATCATAAGTTTTTAAATCAAGACAAAAAAAATGTCACATGCAACGTCAGTGCAAGCTGAAACATTTCCACTTAGGCCGCAAATAACCTGCGACTGGAGGATACATCGCTGGGAATTTTCCACTTTCCACTCCTTTGACGTGTTACCCAATACAGCAACGTGAATGATTTGTTTTATTCACACTTTTATATACTATCACCTATCATTAGTCTCATAATAATGTTATTTTCTATTAATCATTTACCAGTGAGGAACACCAAACACTAGCCAGTTAAATGTGACGATTCCTTCTGCCTGTCCCCAAAAAGTTCACACTGAATTTGGAAAACGAGCGCTCAGATTTGTAGCTCCTTCCTCCTGGAACCAACTGCAAAATCAACTAAAACTTGATTGATGCAGGAATTTGTGATGAATATTTTGGCAGAAAAAATGTATTAAATAATTCAGAAGGCAGCACAGTAGGGCTGTGCGATATGACCAAAATCTCATATCCCGATATTAGAATTCTATCGTCCCGATAACGATATAAATCACAGAAATGTAACATCTTCTGTAAATTCTGTGAATCTCGGGCAGCTCGACTTGCGTGAAGTGTTTCCAGCTGCGCGTCATGTACCTGGACTATGCATGAAACGATACATTTTTAGACACAAGTTGTAACGGCCGCCGTTTTCTTTGTGAGTATTTATTACACGGCATGCTGCGGGGAAAAGCCTGTTTTAACGTTTGAGTCTAAGGTTTATTTTTTAGCACCTGGCGGCTCTTTTTTACTTCTCATCCGTAAATAATCTGCTCTTTCACGTGATTCAGTTTATTTTGAAAAATCTCAACAGGATCTTGAGCTTTATTGTGAAAGGTTTATGTGGAACATAAACAAGCGGACACCGTCGTTGTTGCTAAACATAACGCATAAAAACAGGCGCTTATCTGTCCGTTGTGTGGGTATATTAAATATAAGAGAAAGAGAGAACTTTAAGAAATTAATATAGCCACTACAGTGACCATCATAACGATGAAAAAATATTGCCGTAAACAGTTTATTTTGCGACACCACGAAAACAAACGATAGCATAAAATGAAACGATAGACGTTTTTATCGTCATCCGATATATATCGTTATATCGAACAGCCCTACAGCACAGATCAAATTGATTGGTGATTATTTAACATTTCCCTTATCTTATTGACCACTTAAAGCTTTTACACAGGGAGCCATATTAATTAATCACTTTATCACACTCACTAATCAATGTATGCAAAGTGTAAAATTGGCCTCTCAGTTAGTGAGAAACACACTCTACCTCCTAAGCCAAAGCTATTCCACAAAGGCAGAAACAATTAATTAATTGTAAAAATATGTATACGCGTCTTCTAAACTCTTAAAATTAGACTAAATGGATATTAAAAGTAGAAAACATCCATCCACTTCCATTTCCCCAGCTACTTTCTCTTGCTCTCCCAGTAGTGGGCACCGACGAGTTCCCAAGCCAGCTGAGGGATATAACCTCTCCTGCATTTCCTGGGTCGACCCTAGGGACTCCTCCCAAAAAGACATGCCTGAAATCTCATCGAGAGGCATCCTGATCAAACATCTGAACCTAAGAGGAGCAGCTCTACTGAGTCTGAGCTGCTCACCAATCGCTAACAATGAGCCCAAATGCTTTATGGAAGAAACTCATTTTGGCTGCATGCATCAAATATTTCATTTTTTCCTCTCACTATCCACAGCGTGTGGTCATAGTAAGGGTACCAGTCACTAAGCACCAGTCATAGGCAGAGGCCTTTTACATTTAATAAAACATTAATATTTTGTGGATGTGTAAGTCTGATAATCCAACAAGCTAAGCCCATGTGATCAAGCTATTTTAGCATCAGCGTTTTTAGTGTGGTTACTTATGACTAATAAAATTGATACCTAAAAAACAGGCAGCCATTCACACCTGTGGCCAAATTCTAAATTAATCTAACGAGCACATCTTCTGGCTGAGGAAGAAAACTACAGTACCCAGAAGCTCTGTACTCACAGGCACAGAGACAACATATCTTCAAACCAGGAACCTTCTCCCTGCGACAGGTTAACAATTTCAAACTAGAAAATAGTTTTATAACTAGACATATCACAGTGGCGCATATAAATATACAGCTAGGATCATAAATGAGCCACTTGAATTGAATTCTACTGAGGTTTATTTAAATAGCACCAAACAGCCACATCAAGGTGCTTCAGTACCAATGATGAAAATGATGACACCCTGTGAGCAAGCACTTTGTGATGGTGGGAAGGAAAAACTCCCTTTTAACAGGAAGAAACTTCTGGCAGAACCAGGCTCGGGGAGGGGCGGGGCCATCTGCTGCGACAGGTCGTTTGGTGATTGAAAAGAGAGGGGGGGGGGGGAAGAGCTGGGATGTCAGGACAAAATATAGACTAAAGCAAAGACTAAAGTTTACTGACGTGCTGCAGAGGTGTATAACCATGTGGGGAGTGAAAAGAAGAGCCTGTAGCAGCTTAATGACGGGGTGGTATGGAGTCACCTGAACCAGCCCTAACTTTAAGCTTTACTTTTCCATAAACGTTTGAGTCCAATCATAGAAGCAGAGAGGGTGTCCGTTTCTCAAATCCAAACTGGCCTCCCATTTTAATCAGTCGTTTAATCCACTCACTTGCTCCACAGAAACCTCCAAGATCCAAGCTGCTTTTGGCATCTATTCGCATATTTCCTGTAGTCAGATTATGTATCCAGTAGCCTGACGTTGTCCTCTTGTGCGGTGTTTTTGATCCTGACTCTAATTGACCTCCCTCCCTGCGAGACTTGCCCGTGTTCTGGATGTTTCCGCTGTGAAAGCCCTTCTCCCTGACGCGTGGATAGAGCTGTTGTGCTGGGGGTCAGAGGGCAGCGGGGTCGTGGGTTAACACCACAGGCTGCTCTACAACAACAAACAAGTTGTCCCAAAATCCCCAAAAGGGAGCTGAAAGGCTTCACTTTCAGGTCCCATAAATCCCATCACACCCCAAATAAACAGCTAATTTTCACGCTCAAGGCGCCACCGTGAATGTCTCTTTCAAAGCCGCTGATGAGTTTGCGAGCATGTGGATCTCGTCTTTCACAAGACAAATCTATTTTCCACGCTGCCGTCGGCTCCACTGCATCTCCTCGCTCTGTATCTACAGCATTAAAAACGAGTAATGGAGTGAAACACGTCGAGCTAATGGGGGATGAGGGCGAGAGGCCTGATCCGCTGACGGAAGAAACGTTTGCTCGGCGATGAAAGCTACGTTCTGCCTGTGGGATCAGGGTGTCTGTTTGTGCCCCTGGAGGTGTAGTGAACTGCACCAAAATCCCCGCTGATGATGCGATCTTCAATGGAGAGGTTAACAAGTTTGACCCCAAAGGCCTCATGGTCAAAGACAGACAGACAGGCAGACAGACACACAAACATACAGGACGCCAGCAGAGAGGATGTGTAGAAACTTTAGCTGTGATTAAACTGCGTACAGGAACATGTAGCACAAAAATGTTAAGCTATCTGAGCTGTTTTGTTTCTTTAGAAGTACTTTGTAAGAGAAAACGAAAGTCAGAAAAACCACTGAACATCCTACTTAAAGAAAATAATAACTTGGGCACTAATAAAATATACCATAAATTGATATGTCTGGTTTTATTTCCTCTGTCTTTATTTATTTACAAATTAATTAATGATTTAGGCAGTTTTGATCCTGATGCCTTGAAATAATGGATCTGTGGTCTCATCTCTTGTAGAGCACCTTCAATAGCAAAAGTGGTGATATCTGATGACTGTGCACTCAAACACAGTCACCTCAAGCTGCAAAAAGCTGATCACTGTGCAAAATGCTTGATAATGAGAGATGTGGCAAATATTAAGTGTGTAGCAGTCAATATGTTTGACTTGATTGATGCACTACTGCCCGGTCACTATAGTTATTATTTGTGTGGTGGATCGGACACAACAGCAGATCAGCATATGTACAAGAAGAGGATGGAAGCAAAGATTTAACCTTGTTTATAGAATTCATTGTATACGACGAATTATTTACCTGCAAATATTATTGGACATGAGCGGGTGAGGAAAATGAACAGGTAAAATGGAGTTCTGTCATAACATCTGTTCATTTAACCATTTTTTACTTCTTTGAGTTCATTTCCAGTTTGTTTGTTTTTTTAAATAACATTGTAGCAGGCGGAAGCTGGGCGATTAGTCAAATCTCAATTTCAGGCAGGATTTTGGCTTTCAATGAGTCTAAAAACAACATAAAAGAAAAAAAACTATGACTTATTTGCAGTAACTTTCCTTATGAAGCTCTCATTTTGTCCTGTGTTATAAATTCAGCATTTCCTTTTCTTTTTACAGCATTTCTAAAAGCTCCAAATCTCTCCAAACAAATACTGTTTATTTCAAATCAAGCCAAGATGACTAAAAGAGTGTTTTTGGTCCAACTAGAGGAAATAAAAGTCATAAACAGTTTCAGTCGGTAATTTTTTTTGGATGGACTGTTAAGAACTGAATCGCTCTTTGTCTCTGGATGTTCAAGGTGTGAAACCAAAGTTGTCTGTTTGCCCCCCAATTTTCTCTCCGTGGCAACAGTGCAGGCCCCTCGAGCCGGCCAAGTCTCTTGCCACATGGGCCTCCTGTTTCCTCTGTCTGCCACGGTAAAGTCCTCAGGCTGGTAGAAAATCAAGCAGAATCACAAGGTCACACTTATGATGAAGAACAGCTGCTAGTCCAGACCTAAGTTAACTTAAAAGTCCTAAATTGGACCAAATACACTGAAATATTCAGCTACTATTCACAGGCAACAAAATACTTTAGTTTAATATCAGAGGCTGCTAAGAAAAAGAGCAAATAATCACAGCGACAAGCATGAAGTCACAGAATGTAAAGTATTTCTCTATAAACAAAAACTTCAAAGCTTGACTGTCTTCTTAATCCAGTGATAAATTCACTAATTGTTTCAGCTTTTGTCTCTTTATCTGATAATGGTTCATTTATCAGGAAATTATTAAACAATTTACATGACAGGCTGGAAGAAAAAAACTACACAACAACGATAGATGACTGAAATAAATGTGTTTGTTTTTTACTGTAGTGCATTTGTTTGGACAGGCGGATATGAAACAGCCAAGGCCTCCAACCCTGCCTCGGGCTTCGCTCCAACAGGGAGACCTAGTATCTCTGATCTTGACAAGTTTGGTGTTCCTAGTTATTATCTTCCTTGCGGGTGTTAGTATGACTCCACATCCAGGACCAGGGGCTGCCCAACTACACTGGGATCACATGCTCACAGAGCCCCTATGATTCATGAAGGAGCTCCTCAACATCAAACTGAGCCATTTGAGACGGTTTAGGCATCTGATCAGGGATTCTCCTGGTCACCTGTGAGGTGTTTTGGACACGTCAAACTGTGAGCAGACCTCAGAGCAGACTCAGGACACACTGGAGAAATTTTGCCTTTCAGCTGGACCGGGGAGGCCTCTCTATCCCCTCAGAAGCGCTGGAGTAGATGGCTCAAATTCCAGGCATCTCTTTCTTAATTGCTACCCTATGCAACCTGGATGAACAGAAAACGGATGGATGGATGGATCTACCCTCTGTAAAACCCTGAATCCTCTTTTTGCTCCGGGATCCCAACAGCAATGCATGAAGCAGCTCCTCCAGTGTTGAAAAAGGCAGCGCAGTCAGTAAAAGCCAGCCCACACTTCATTTGCAACAGTCACACTGATGTAGCGTCACTACTGTTGTATTCTGCCTAAACAGGTTAGGTCCAGACTAAACTGGCAGTCAGTGATTTAAAATCACAAACAATACACTGAGAAGTTAAGGCTGGCGTGCAAGGGAATAATCATCATCCATGCACATGGATCTACTGCCCTCTACTGGGAAAGAATATTTGAAACAACCGCAGAAGCAAAACCCCGCAAAAACATTTCAGCTCCCTGCACGATTTAAAGCCACTTGTGCAGTGCTCTCGTTACACAAAGATCACAGGAAATAAAATATACTCAGCACAAAGTGAGCAAAGGAAAGTCGTTAGGCTGTGGGACAGTGACATTTGATTTTTACGTGCAGCCATCACCTTAGAAATTAACAGCACCGACTGGAAATTCAACAATAAAATAATTAACATGAATTCAAATGTTTATTTTACCGCTTTATCTGCAACAATGATGGATGTTACTGCTGTATTTGTGTCTCCTGTACACATTTATAATCACGTTTTTAGCATCATCTGATAACGCCGCTGATTGGAGCAGCGGCACTTTTGCGATCCTTTATGCGCAGAAGAGTCACATGACCCGTTTAATCCAATCCTTTATGTCCGATTAAAAATATTTTTGGTTCAAAATGTTTTGATATAATTCATAAGACACATATTTGACATATTATAAATCAAGTAACAACAGTTTAAACCGATAATTACTTTCCGACACGAAATGTTTATGAGAGAAAGTTGATAACCACTGTGGTCGGTGCCCATCATCTCCAAATTGGTTTTTAAGTTTTCTCGAGTTAAGGCTAATAAAGACTGGCTATGTTTAGCACACCCATCGGGTCACTTAAAATCATGCTTAATATTCAATATATGTCAAACACAAATAGGTTTCAGCGCAGCAGAAATAACCTGCCGATAATAAAAATGGTGAACACACAAATAGTGACTGCTGTAAACACCAGCAAACACTCACCTGTGCGTTTCACTGTCCTCTCTTCATCCCGCTGAACAGGTGGTTGAAATCTTTAGAGAGCAGCTCTTTCACCTCTTCCATCATTTTTATTTTGTTTCACTTGAGAGATGAACGTTTTCCGACCATCTGTTGTTGGTCTGTTAGCTTGTCAACAGGCTAGCAGGCCACGCCCACCAGCACCTGGCTCTCCATTTTTATTTCTCTTTTGCTCAGCGGCGTCCTCCAAAATCCATCCTCTCAGTTCAGTCATGAAACTCCCTCCGTGCAGCTTAAAGGTCAAAGTTCAAAGAACCTGTGGAACCGGTTCCAAGTTTGAGTTCAGGAGACAGACACCGTCTTTAGATTTGATATTGCCATGAACCTTTTCCTTTCCTAAAACTTCAGGTTCAGACCTTTATCTCCCCTCTATTGCATGTCATTAAATGTCATCTCTCTCCCTTGGCTTGTGTTTTGGCCTTTTTCTCCTCTCTTTAGCCCCTCCTCCCTGAGCCTGAGTCTTTCTGTTTAAAAGGGGTTCTTCTTTCCCACCTTCGCCAAGTGCTCCCACAGGAGGTCATCTGATTGTTGGGGTCTTTCTCTCTAACATTTTAGGGCCTTTACCTAAAAACACCCTGAGGCAACAGTTGTGTTGTTGTTATACAAATGAAACCTGTATAGGACTATATATATGAGTATTATTTCTATACAGTCTGATTGGTTTACATGAAAGCTATATAAGATATTCAGATTTTACCATCTACATGTTGAACGTTTTTATTTTATTGTTTCGTGATCACATTATAAATTCTGTAACTGTCATGAGCTTAAGAAGACAAATAACTAATGATGCAGAAGTCTCAAAAACCCTCAAAAACTCATGTATCAAAAATGACACTCTTGGCTTTAAAGGGTTGAAGTGGAAAAGTAAACCAGCTTTCGTGCTACAGCTTTGCACAACCATTTTTACCCACTAGATGGCAGCATCACCACATGGATCCACAGTATGGTTAGTCTGTATACAGGACAGCGGCATGCTGCTGTAAAAGCCTTTTTATTCATTCAAACAGAAGCAGGCAGCCTTGAACTCCTTTACATATGTGTTGACACAGAATTTTGAGGCTCTGTGAGGCACACACACATACTTTTGAAGGCTAAAACAACGTATATTTTCCATTTGATGAAGTTTCAAATGTGATGTCATTTCTTTCGGGATTAATAAAGTATTTCTGATTGTGAATGTTCAAACTGAATTTCTGCCGCATTGTGACAGGGAAGTCACTGAAACAGGATTTGCATCAGTGTGGCACGCAATGTAAAAAACACACATACAAAAAAATGTAAAACTTAATTTAAAGTGTTTTCTAATTATTAAATGCAGAAGAAAAATACTGCATCCATTATTGCTACTCCTGCTGAAAGGTGTATCCATCATATTAATTACATAATTGGTCAAAGCGAGGCTAATTTGAACATTTTCTTAATGTATTTGGCTAGTTTAATCAGAGCCCCTGCATATTTTATAAGTCTGTGTTAATGTAATTTCTTAGCTCTTTCCAATCTGCAGGTTGCTCTTCCAGAGTCACCTTGTCTGACTGTTACTTTAACAGGATGCCACATTTTTGTGCTTCCTTTCTGTTGCATGAAATGTGGTTAGAGGTGCACTTAAGAGCTTTCAGAAAAGCCTCAGTGTGAGAAACTCCTTATTTTATTGCTGTTATTTAACCTCCTGTTTAAAGTTTTGAATCATTGCAGCCTGGAGATAAGGATAAGGAGAGTTATTTTGTTAGAGAATTCACTCAGGAATCTCTGATCCACAGATAATCTACTTATCTGTTTGACCTTTGACTGAATTTGAGCATTTCAGCTTTAAGTTAAAAGAGTTCAAATCACAAACAAAAACCTCTTTTATTGTTTTTCCTTTCACGACAACACAAATGGATATCTGCTGTTTAATATAAGCCTGAAAACTGTCCTGAAGCATCATGTAATCCATCTGCGGTGTGTGTTGTGTTTTCCCAGTGTGTTGTCTGCTGCTTCATGCAGGTCTCTAAGAGAGAGATTACAGAGTCTGGGTGAGTCAGACTGACAGATGTGTCATCAGGTGAACCAGTCTGACTTCGGCAGCAGCCACAGCTGAGCTTACCGTCCCTCTCTGACCGTCTGTGCCCTCGTTCTGCAGCCCCCGTTATTGTTTCCTCTCACTCTCGCCCTCCTTTATCCTCTCCATCCATCCCTCTCCTGCCGCTGTTCCCTTCTGTCTGTGTCCTCCTTTTTACGCCTTTCACCCACTCCCTTTCTGTGAAGTCCCTGCCCTCATTTCCCTCGTGTCTGCATCCCTTTACTTGCTCTCATTTTGATTTGTTTTGTTTTGATGCGGCTGGCTTTGTTTTTGTCCCTTAAAGAGCTCAGGGTGGGATCCTTTCCAACCTGAAGTGCCCCTGCTGCTGCTGCTGCTGCTGCTGCACAAACTGACTGAACTCAAATGGCCTGAAAGAATGCCAGTTGAGGCTGTAGCACGCAGACAAGCCATTACATTATAAAGTATTCAACGCAAATGAATGACAAAAAGCACCAGCGAGCCATAATTATACCAAGAAACACTTAGATGAAACAACTCAGGGAGCTCTGCTGCTACAAAAAAGGAAAAGAAAACAGGAAGGCTTCATTTCACAGCCTTTCTGTAAGTCTTTTAAAGAAATTAAATAAATAAAATAAGATCAGTGGGTGTGTGACAGACAGACGAGATGGATCCACTGTGTGTTTTGATGTGAGCAGAACAAAATACAGCTTGTGGGCTTCTTTGTAACTGAAGCCTTGCTGTAGAAAAAAAAAAGAAAAAGAGAGAGAGCGAGAGAGAAAACTGACAGGAAACGATTTGTTGACTGCACCCGCCTTCCTCTCCTGCTGCAAAATGTGGGACATGACAGTACAAATCACAATTGCATAATGGATCTAGGTCAAACAACAAAAAATGACAGACCTGTGGAAAAGCAGCTCAAAACAAGGGAACTCTGGGAACAGTTCAAAGATTTTTAGGCAAAAGCTAAGATGCAGCTACGAGCCTTTCATCCACCTTTAATCTGACGGTTCAACAAAGTAAAACGCCATAAATGGGGATTAGGATGACACCACAAGTCTGTGCTTGTGATTCCTGCTGCTGTAAAGTGATGTTGTGCACGTGTGCTTGTGTGTGTATGACTGCTTGTGTAGGGATACAAAAGAGGGAGCGGGTGGGGAGGGGTCACCAGTGGACAACAACAGCTCTTTTCATTGCTGTCAGTAGATCCGGGTCAGCTGTGCAGGAGATGCTGAGAGTCCTGCAGCTGTTGGAGGGAAGAACAGCAGAGCAAATGAGGATGGAGAACGAATAGCAGTGTGTGTGTGTGTGTGTGTGTGTGTGTGTGTGTGTGTGTGTGCTAATCATGTTGTGGGCACAAAAATCAGTTTTACACAGTCACATTGTGGGAACCTGCCTCCTTTTTTGGGGGACAAAAAAAGTTCACATAATCATAACTAGAGTATGAAGACCTGGTCTGAGGTGAGAGTGTACCTCTGGGAAATTAAACAAAGATATAGACAATGTGTGTGTGTGTGTGTGTGTGTGTGTGTGTGTGTGTGTGTGTGTGTGTGTGTGTGTGTGTGTGTGATAGAGAGAGAGAGAGGGTGCATGTGTGTCTGTTGAATGAGGAGATCTCCCCTATACAGCTCGAGCAGCCAATCAGCCGGCTCACTCTGACATAAAACCTAAACAGAGGCGAAAACAAAGATGGCTTTATGCCAGAAGACGACAGCTTCTGCTTACTCAAACTATTCCCTCTGTCTGTTATTTGGGTTTTAAGCATGTGATATGACACCATTTGAATAATCCACACACACATAACCTCGAATATGAAAAACTCTGCAGAGCATCTTCCCCTCTCACACTCTGAATTCTGGCATGGAGCTACATCAGAGAGCCACGCTGTATGAAATCTGTTGAAATATGTGCGAATCTTGGTGCGTGTAGTTGCTTTTTCCTCCATTTCTGTATTTTCTTTTTTTTTTCATTTCCCATCAGCGCTCTCCTTTTGTGGTGTCACAGAGTCTTGCTGCTGTTGTGACAATAGTGGTGAGTCATGCTCTCAAACAATGTGCCAAATTTGTCCGTGATTAAATTCAGATTTATTATGCACGGCACTTTGATCTTCAATCTTTATCCCCTGTATCTGGGCAGAAGGCTTCACTAAGACAGACGGTAATCAGGAAAGGCTTTTCAGAAACAGCAATAAGGAAAACTCATATTTTAAACTGTATTGAATTTTCCAGGAAACTAGTCCTGTAAGAGCTCATTTCTTTAAAACAGCGTATACTCAGGGAGGCCACGAGACTGTTGGGTAAAAGGTTTAATTCGCAGAAAATGATCACAATGTTGGTTTAAATATTCAAAATGCCATTGCATGTTGAAAAATTATGCTTAACTTTACATGTACATGTTCACATGTTTCCAGTCTTTAAGCTGAGCTAACTAGTTTCGATATGAGAGTGGGCTCAGTCTTCAGAGTGAACTCCCGGGAACATCAAATTAAGCTTCTTCCCAAAAAGTTGCACTATTCCTTTAATACGTCTATGTAGTTTATTTAGTTTGGTTCTTATAAAGCATTTGTTCTTTATGTGATGGGCCGAGTGGGTCAGGATTTTGTTTTTTAAAATCTTGTTTTCAAACACAAAATCCTTCATGCGTCAGTGAACATTTGCCATACCCATGAAGAGATGCTGCGAGTGCACAGTTTTATCTTATTAAGCCTTCACTCTTCTGGAGGATGAGTCAGTAATAAATACAGTGGAGGGCTGTTTTTGTGACAGCTTGTTAGAGAAGCTGCCAAACAAGCTTTTAGACACATTCTGCAAGGTTCAAAAGTGATTCATGATCAATCAGGTGAGTGGTTTCAACCAAAATAACTTTTGAGAGGTCCTTTGTTATGGTTATCCCTTTCACCATTATTCAGTTCTTTTATATTCAGTCTTTGGAAAAAGATCTAATTAACCTCTTAGAAATGTAACTACCATGTGTCTTATCTTCTAGTTGGGGCACCTAAACACTGGAACTTTAAACACTAGTGGAGGAAAAGCTGAGATCTGCTTTCATTAAATGAAGCGATGTGCCGTTGACCTGACCGTCTCTGGGGGATTTTTGTCCTTCAGAGATGCTGAGCTGGGGGATTTTACCACCGGAGGGAAGGAATGAAGAGTCTGTTTGACAGATTTGAAGACATCAAGGTGATCTCATTTAGCTGCTTTACTCTCCTCTCTGATGTAGCCGTCCTTGAAAAGATTGAACTCCTCATATGTTAAAACTCCCCATCTGTGCACTCCTTTAACGTCCTTTTCCATTCACTGCGATTATGGACAGTGGATGATACAGGCCGTATTTGGCGTACAAACATATGATTTTATTTTGTTCTCATCGCCAAGCAAACATTCACTGGCCTCAAGATAAATTATTGAATGTTTTATTGAATGATTCAATATTTTAGTTCAATATTTGTTTGAACTTGGTGAGAGTTACAAACCTCTGTGTCAGGGCTAAATCTTTTTACTGTAAACAGGATTGTAGCGCTATTCACACCTTTAATTGGATGATAGAGTGGTCGGCAGCTAAATTTATCTGATGTGTTTATATTTGGACCTAAGCAGGGAGCGTTTTACACTCTGATTAACTTTCTTCATGGAAGCAGGTTAGTCAGAATATAAAAGGAACCTGATGTTACTCTGCTTGTTCATCTGCAGTTTTTATCCTGTGTTTTCTTGTTCAGTGAGATAAGACTAGTCTGCTGTTGGCTTGAACACGTGAATTAAAGTCAGCTTCAGTGTCTGAGGTGGATCTGTGAAGGATAGTTACATTAACAACAAATGAAAGTGCTCCATTCTGCATCTGAGATCTCGAATGTCTTTCCCTTTTTCTTATGAAGCTCTCAGATTTTTGCTCTCAGGTCCCAAACTCTTTTAGCACTTTGCCCAGGCGGAGCCACCTGACAGCTGTGTGGCAGCCTATGTCACCATGCTCCTCCAAAACGTCAAACTGTGATTCAGCGATCTTTTCCTGATGAAGTTAACTATTTTAGTTACAACAAGAGCACACTCACACAGCACCTGCCTGTGAAAATACGAAATACGAAAATACCACTTTTGGGTTCATTCCACTTAATAGCAACATTTTTTCCTGACAGATTTGAACAGCCATCTTTTGTAACACCTGCCAGTTTGCCCATTTCATGCACTTACTTCTGTGAACGAATCACTCCTTGATGTAGCGCCTTTCATTGAGCACATTGCTGCCAGCTCCTGCTTCGTTTCAAACTTTCATTATCCCGTGTGCAAAGATAAGCAACTGGGATGTGTCGTAGTTGAAGCTCCAGATTTCCTCCATTGTCATTGATGTGTTTTATTACTCTTCACCATGGAAGGTGAAGAGTAATAAAATCAAAGTCCACCAAAGGCTATTTGATAAACTCCCCCATTAGAAAACGGTTTACTGTATTTTGTGTGATTGTGAAAATCACAAAGCTGGTAGAGGTAAAGCGCACTTTCTTCTTTTTCATGTGAGCTGACATCTTCTGGGAATTGCAATCTCACATCCTTTTCATAAACATCAGGTCCAAGACATTTACAGTGAAGCTTGCACACATAAGTTATATAAATCTTTAAAAAATATCAGTCAAACAAAAGCAACAACTGAACTGTGATTTCCCACAACTGCCAAAAAACAGTTTTCTGATGGGGAGTTTATCAAAGAGTGTTTGGTGGTTTGATGTATACCCATTTATGTTTGAATCCTAATTTCACACACAGGTCAGTGTGGGAGACACACAGATGTGGCTCGCAAGAAATAGAATTTAATCCAAGGGGACAAAAAACCTAAAGCACACCAGGAAAAAAATCACCTCTCTGCAAATATGCAGTCACATTCTAACAGTAACATCTACCAGTGTGTCTAAACTCCAAAGACTTCACCTCTGTCTTGTCTTCACTCCTCTGTTGTTTATCTCCCGCCTGCTTCTTCCCGTCCTCTGCACAGTCCCTCCTAATCTCTTTGGCCTATTATTACTTGTTTAAAACTCTGGTTTCCTGCAATCCTTCATCTCTGAGGAATCCTTGAGATACAGTCTAAATTTATCCTCTGTTTTCCCAGAAAGTCCTGAGCTTTCCATTGATGCCAAAGTGCCAGGGAAAGCCTCTGAGTCCCTGGCATGGAAAATTAAAGAGTGAGGTAAACAAATGCACGGAAGCACTTTCCAACAGGAAATCTTTTTAAAGACAAAATTAAACACATTTTCAAGTTGCAGGAATATTTTGATGTATTCAGTGGTCAATGCATTATGAATGCTAAGTTTTTGCAGAACTGTTATTTTATTTAAAGATACAAAGTTATAAAAGGAAGTAAAACAAGTTGATAAGGCATTAGTTCTGCAGTTGTAACTATTAGGAAGTTGGTAATAAGACTCAATGGGATTTTACAAAATCTAAAAACAATACTTATTCAAGATTTCTAAAGCTTTAGTAAATTATATCTTTGTTCTAGTTTAATACTGGCAAGCACTAAAAAAAAACCTTTGGTTTCACAGCACGTGGCTTCATGTTTAAGTTATTCTGCACGTGACTTCGTTTCCTCACACATAGATCCAAAACAGTAGAAGAACAGAAGATATTTTATCATCCTTCCTTCCAAACAATGTATCTGATCCTCTTATGAGCAACAGCTCAGGCTGACAAATGACCCGCAATACAGGGTGGACACATGAAGACGGTTGCATAATACCAGCAGACCTGCCTCCACGTGAGGGAGGCTTACTCACTGTAACCCACAGTAAACCCTCGCAGGTATAGGTTACTCACTGTCATTTCATCATCATCATCTGATATTTCATTTTCTCTGTGATTTGATTTGTGTCCAAAGGGTTATTCGTCTGAGGAATGTCAAGAAAAAGATTATCATGACCAGCAGGAATCGCACTGCAGCAAAAACAAGGCAGAAAAATAGAATAAAAATAGTAAACAGGAGCAAAGGCTTCAGGGATGTGTTTCGTGTGCATATATCTGTGAGGAGGACATTTCATCTAACGATTTTGCCTTAATGTTCCTATAAGTCAACACCAACCGATAGTTTTAGGCCCTCTCTTCCTCCTGTACTTGACACTTTTCTCCAGGCTTCTGGGAGACTGTTATACAACTTCATTCAAGTCATTACACCTTTATTGGCCCGAATGCATTCTGCACCATTTGCGCTTTATGTAGCTGAGAGCGTTTATTAGACAATCCCATCATTCAGCAGGTGAAGTGCTGCTTTGCGAGTTGGCAACAACATTTGTGCAAATGTTGCTTTACAAACAAATAATACTACAGCTGCTCCTGCACTGCCACATAGACCAATAAAGTAGCACCTGCCTTGCTGTGCTGCTGTTTCTCTGCAATTTAGCTTCATCACAAATTTCAGATATCTTGAACACACAAATTCAACCTGAGAAAGAAGGTTTAGGCTTGTGTCAAAGCGCAGCATCACTGATAAAAATCAGGACATATAATTAAAGCCTCCAGAAGAGCGACCAAATGGACCGTGTGTTGAATATGTTATCTCAAAAAGTTTTAAATATTTTTAGTTTACAGCGGCCTAAATTTTAATACCCATAATTGTTTAATTAAGTATTTTATCCGTATAGTTTTAAAAATATTATTTATTGTACTTATTTAATTTCTGCACCATTTCGTAAATTGCACAGTAGGTTATTTTATGTTTCTTGAATTGTTATATTTTAACGTCACTTGTATTTATTTTAATAATTATAACTTATATGACTTATACTATAGCCTGTTTTCTGATATAAACATGTATTTTTTGCGCAGATACTATGTGTACGCTGTGTGTGTGTGCGGCAGTTGAGCGCTGTTAGGAGGAGTCTGTGTCGGAGGGGGGCGGTGTGTGCCGAGCCGCTCCGTGAGCTCACTGGCTGCTCTGTCTCTAATGTGTGAGAGTCCTCTTAGAGGTCTGGCCACCGCGACCGACGTTTGGTCATTAGGTGACTGAAGCTCGCAGTGTGCGGACACTCCAGCAGCGCCTTCAGTCCGACCCCGGGACCGGGAGAAGTCAGACAGAGGAGACTTTACGCACAGCTCTGCTGAGGAGATGGAATGCATTGAAAGGACTCCGACTCCGTGAAAGTTTGCGTTTTTCTCGTGGAAAAGCAAATTACAGACAATTAATCGGAATGCGGTCACGCTTCACATTCGCCTTCTTTTGAGGTGCAGCAGAGGATGACACCTGCACCCCCCTTGGCGCGGACCACACTTGACATCTTTGAATAGTAGGTCAAAGCTTCTGCGAGAGTGACTTTCTGCCTCTCATTCTGCACTCAGATCACAGTCCCGCTCTCTCTGGTCCTTGGTTATTTTCTGCAGCTGCAGAATCAGTGCATGTGTTGCGCTCCTATAGCCTATGTCTTCATCTTTGCGCCGTCGCGGACTGCGGCAGGAACGCACAAGCGGGCAATCATCTCGTACCTGGACTGCGCGTAAACGCAGGTGAGCTGCTCTGAGGACGGTCATGTACATTTCTGGTTCTGCTGTCACATTTTTCATCTCTTTGAACTAAAGAGAAGGTTTAAAGCAAGGACTAGCCAGATGTAGCTCTGTAAACAGCCTGAAGTGCAGTCTGTGCTCACTGTGCTATATATTCACCATGTTGGTTCAAGCATTTGCTGATTAAGAGAGGAATCACTTTAATAGTTTAAAATCCAGGAATCTGGAGGGAGATTAAATTAGACTGGTGGTTAACCCCTTACAGACCAGTTTATCCTGTGAGCTTTTTGCCCTTAAGGGTCGAAACAAATGGTGTTAATCCACATTGACTAAATATGTTAAACGTTAAATAAGCGTTGCACCAGCAGTTTCAATTAGCTCCCCAGAGATGTTTAGTCTCAGTGAATTTTTATCCCAAAATGGTTTAATTACTGCAAAAATTCATGATGTTTACCCAACATTTCCAGGATGTTGGAGGCGCTTTTGGGATCTCCTCTAAAATTCAATGCACTTTGAGTCCTTTTTTGGCTGCACAAGATGAGCTTAAAGAGGTTACAGTCAGCCACCGGGTCATTTGGCAATAGATGATGTGTTTGTGGGATTAGTTGGCTTTGTTTACGTTCTACTTTGCATTAGATTAAACTCTTTTCTTTTTTTCTCTCTGTCATTCAGCACTCTCTGACATGCCTGCACTACTCACCTCTTCATGAGATCACGCCTCCTGGATATTTAGAATAAAAGAAAAGGAAAAACTTCCTCCTCATCACCAGTGAGGCAGTATAATCTGTGAAGCACTGACTGACTCACCATGGGCACCGTACTATCGTTATCACCCAGCTCTCGCAAATCAGGCTACTATGACAACCGTCCCGGCTCTCTCAGCCACTACCCGAGCCTCAGCAGCCGCTCCCTCAACAGCCAAAAAGACCGCGGGCTAAAGAGGGGCCAGTCCATCTTCCTCCCAGCACTCACGTGGAAGAGACTTGTGGCCTCTACAAAGAAGAAGGGCAACTCGAAGAAAGGCTCTGGTGGCCCGGTGGCCCTCGGGGATCCTCTGAATAACAACAACAACATTAACATCTACCAGAAGGATCCCGTGCTGCACCTCAACCGTGAGAATGTGAAGAAGTCGCTGTCATGTGCCAACCTGTCCAGCTACGAGGGCCCAGCCGGTCTGGGTCTGGGGCTCGGCTACGGACTGGGGATGGGTCAGGGACATGGATATGGCTACACCAAATCCCAGCAGCTTTCCTCTGTGAAAAAAGTCCCCCAGGGCACGGTGACCTCGTCTCCGAAGCGCGTCATCGTCCAGGCCTCCACCAGCGAGCTCCTCCGCTGTTTGGGGGAGTTCCTGTGCTGTCGCTGCTACCGCCTGAAGCATCTGTCTCCGGCCGATCCGGTGCTCTGGCTGCGGGCTGTGGACCGCTCGCTGCTGCTGCAGGGCTGGCAGGACCAGGCCTTCGTTACTCCGGCCAACGTGGTCTTCGTCTACATGCTGTGCCGAGACGTAGTGGATGGTGATCTAGTGGCGTCGGAGCACGAGCTGCAGGCCATCCTGCTCACCTGCCTCTACCTGTCCTACTCCTACATGGGCAATGAGATCTCATACCCTCTTAAGCCCTTCCTGGTAGAGGCGGGCAAGGAGGCCTTCTGGGACCGCTGCCTCGCCATCATCGACGCCACAAGCTCCAAGATGCTGCGCATCAATGCAGACCCGCACTTTTTCACACAAGTATTTGCTGAACTCAAGAGCGAAGGAGGCTGCGGCCCTCAGGATTATAGCCGGGTGCTTGATCGGTGAGCACCCATCCTCGCTGACCACATGCCTTTGTGTACACTCATGCACTCGTACACACACACACACACACATAATTGTCATGCAGATTGCTCCACCCCTTTTTCTTCTATGAAGGCCTATCTTAAAAGAATTATACAGAAGTATTGAATCATTGCATTTGTGCTTGTTGCCATTGTCCCATCCGTCCACAGATAACTGGTTGAGTGGGGCTTACAGCTGTTTGTGAGTTTACTTTAACCATTTGGTCCACCTGCTCCCTCCCGTGTCTGGTCCCGGTCGTCCCAGCTACTCCTCTGTATCTGCACAGCCTCACCTTAACGTTATCAATCTGTATGCACAAGGCAAGGAGAGAAAATAGGGCTCAGACAACATAGTCCACATGAAAATTTCATGGATAATACAAAGCAACATCTTGACATCCTCCGCCGTCTCATGTGCCCGCGGTTCAGACTGACGGGAACAGCTGAGACGTCCATGTTTGCTCAGTAAAACAAAACGAACAGGCAGTGTGTTTTTGTGGAGCCTTTTGAGGGAACACTTGCTGTTTGTTGTTCCCTTCACTCACTCAAACCTGCCAGCGGCTCCACCCCGTGTGTTAAAGTCTCATTTAACCCCGAGGAGGAAGCCGAACATGCGTTTACCGTTGGCATGTTTGGTGCGAGCACACGCATGGCCGTGCGCGCAGGCATCGTGCGCTGGACGGCAGCCAAGGTCATCAGCTGTTTACCCCATCTTTTGTTCCCTGCGTCTTGTTGACAGGGCACCCACAGCCGTGGTATTAATGAGATTAGCCGATTACTGCTGCCCCTCCCCTACGTCAACCTCTCCCCCCTTCTTGTCCGGTCGGCAGCCCTGCAGACCTTCAGTGGCTAATCCAGCCCAGGCAGGACTGGGCAGGACTATAGACACACACACACACATTAAAATACTTTGCTGTGTGTGCTTTATTCTCCATGCTGCGTGAATGTGCGGCACACGTGTGCAGCTCGGGGTCCGAGGTGGAGGCAGGAAATCTTTCCAGAGGCCATCCAGGCAGAAATGACAGACGAAAGGCGTTTGTTATTGCTGCTTCTGAATTTGTCCCACTTTCTCATCCCTCACCTGCGCATCCTCATCTGCCATCAAGAGGCTCTCAGGAACTGGGAGTTCATTTCTCTCATGTTCCTCCCTCCGCTCGACTATTCCCTTGAATGAAGCCATTGGCATTTGTGCTTCAGTGGCTTTAATCCCTGGTCCTCGTGTGTTTTACTGTGCATGTCAGTGATGGGTCACAGATGAGCTCCAAGTTCGTCGTTTTTAGATTTTAAGGGCTTATCAACTGCATTTGAACCACTGTAGTCATAAGAAGATTTGGTTCTACAGTAATTTATATTTGCTGGGAGCTCACTCTTCTTTCACATGCATGCAGGGGAAGCCAGAGGAAGGGAGAGCAGCTGCAAGACCCAGCTGAGAACAGAGCAGCGGCAGCAGACGTGATATTTATTAAGTCAGACACAGCATGGAAGGACGAGCTGGGGTGGAAGTGGGTTGCAAAGTGACTTGCCCTATATGAGATAGCAAGTTGACTCTGTAGAAGGGTATCGGCTGAGCAATCAGCTGATCTGGGCTGGCGTCAAAATCAGCTAATCTGCCAAGATTGCGGCTGAGCTTGACTTCATGGCCGCCGTGAACTAGAGCTACATCTTGTAATGCTGACAGCACAATAAAAGCTCGATTAAAGGCCAAATGTTCAAATTTTCAGAAAAACGCTAGACGTATGGATTCTTTTAGATTTTTTAATCAAGGTTGATAAACTCACATATTTAAAGGGTTTGGGGGAGAAAAATGAAGAGGCTTCCCAACTTATTTTGGGCTTATGCTCCTTTAAAAATTAAACGTGTGTCTGTGACTCATCACTGATGCGTATATTGTCTAATTGTAAAACTTGTTTTTAAAAGAAAAATGTAAGTCATTTACATAAAGAAAGCAAATGTTTGTGGAAAAAAGGTATCTTTTTGTTCTCCTCTTTTAATCACCTCAAGATCCTTCAGAGTCTTTCCTGTGACCCTTATTTTGGGTTCTTGAGGGAGTTCATGATGAATTTGAACCAAGAAGCTGTTTAAAACATAAAAATCTCTTATTGTGTGAAGTGGAAATGCCTTAATCTTATTGTAGCAGGGCATCTGGAGGTTTTGGTGCTCCACCTCCCTTCTCCACGTGGCAATCACTTTGCTGTGATGCTTCGCTATATTCTCGGCCACAAGGTCGTACGATACACGAGCATCCCCGCAACAGATTTGAGCTTTACACACATGCAGACGGGTTGTTGCACATGTATTCTCCTTGGGTAATCCACTTCTAATCCTGCAGCCCAATCAAACAGAGAGAGGGAACCCAGGATGAAAACATGGAGAAATAAGCAAACAGTTCCCCTCGAGTGAAGCCTTCAAGCCCAGCTCTGACAAAGTGAAGGCTGCCCCACCGCCTACTCCAGCTCATCCAACCTTACTGGAGTCGAGCCTCTCTGCTCTCCTGAGGGGTCTCGCATGAGCTCACACCAGCCTGAGAGGAGCGACTGCGGTGAGTCACGCTCGGAGAGTCGAGAAGTGAAACATCGCTTTCTCTACAGCGTTGACCAGCAGCCATTTTGGACTTGTAGGTCAGCGCAGCTCTCACTGCGGCCTGGTTTCCTCTCTAACAAGGACACTTGTGTCTTAACTCACCCCCTCCTGCCTCTCCCCTCCCTACACACACACTCAGCTGTTGTTCCCTGCCTGTTTCATTAGATTTGACACCCCGCACCCGCCAGCCATTGTCAGGACGAGGAAGGGCAGAATGGGCCAGTTTGTTGGCACCGGCTTGGTTTGTGTTTGCGTGTGCATGCAGGTCAAAGTTAAGGGCAACATCTGCTTCCACCATGCAGCTCGTGCAGACTTGGGTGATAATTAAATCATCTCATTGACATCAGCAAGAAACGAGGAGTAGAGGAACACATCGCGACCCTTTTCTTTTAATAAAAAAGGCCTTTTTCTTACACGTGGCCCATTCTTCACTCTCTGTAGCAGCACAGACACAGCAGAGAACCACGATTATATCAGCCTGATCATTAGAATTTGACCCTAAACAAAAAGGCATCACCTCCCCCACCCCTTTTTTCTGCACATCTGTCCAATCAGTCGGCAGCTGGACTGTATAGCTGTTCCTTAACTAACTCGCTTTTTAGCTGGAACTGTAATTCTGTTTTATCCAATCAAAACCCCCCGATATGAGTCCCGAACGGATTCTTGCTTCTGACTGACGGCGGACACGCGATGCCTGTGACATCTCCGGAGATTTAACCGTGATAAAACACGACATTTAGTGCAGTTTGGACCTCGCTCTGTAGATGGGACCTCCGTCTGGGACTTTGGCAACTGAGAGTTGCAGAATATTTCAGGTGGCTCTTTGCAGGAGACTTTGGCCGTTTGTGAACAATGTTACAAAAGACTTAAAAGATAAGTCTGGTATTGTTCTTTATTTTTCTTACTGTCAACAAGCATCAGACTGGGTTTTTACGCTGGTTCTGACTGAAGACGGGACGTGAATGTATACTTTTATTTTATGAAAAAAGGGTGGGCACTTTAGTTTATAGCAAACATCAATGACACAGGAGGAAATGAGTTGGGGAATTTACAGCTGCAGGGTTCGAGTTAGAAAAACTACAGTGCCTATGTTCATTAAATTAAGCAGCATGTGTTTGTGTTTAAGCTGCTGCGTATCAATAATTATTTGATCTGTTGACACTAAGAAATCTGGAAAGTACATCACTGCTTATCCTTTAAGCTGCCACAGCTCTGTGAGCTGTGTTATTTCAGTGCTGCTGTAGGTTGGTGTGTCATTTCAATGGCACGCCTTAGACTGATGATGTAAATACGAGGATGCGTAACAAAAAGAGCTGTTAAGAATGAAAAAATGAACAAAAACAAATAGTGTCGCTGTGTAGTAGCATGCATGCCAGCCAGGTAGCTTAGATATTTTTCTTTCTTTCATTTTTTACTTCTGCTTTTGTTGGATATGTGTGATGTTTTAAATGAATTTCTATGGTAATTTAAAACTGGATCTCATTGGTTACAGGAAACACGATGTCGTCAGTATTAAAGTCTCTCATGGCAGCAGGTGTAACGATCAACATTATGGTGTGCTCATGTTCAGAAACACTAGAGACATTTAACGAAACAGAAAAGCTCGTTTTTCGAAAGTCCTGAAAGATCAAAGCGTGTCATGTGACTCACTCTCACACCAGGCTTCATTTGTCACTTCGCTAAGTTAGATGTGGTCATCTGGAGTCTTTTTTAAAACCCAAGCTCGCCCCTGTCTTGTTGCTAATTTCGTAAAGAACTGATCGAGTTAGAGGCTTTTCTCATCGATGCACCAGCTGGTGACACAAAGGCGTCCATTGTGCGTGCAGCGGTCGTCGCAGGCAGCTCCGGCTCGGCCTGCGTCCTCTCTGATGCAAAACAACACGTTAAAATTTCACCACAACTTCACTTTATTTCTGCGTCGTTTCCTGTGCCAGCAGTGGACAGATGTTAGTCCAGAGATAAATATGTGACTGTCCAGTCCATTTCCTCCTCCACCGCTGCTGCTGCTCCTGAGTTTCCATGGTTACTTTCCTCAGCCATCTTTTATAACTGTCGCACCGAGATGAAGCAGCACCTCGAGCAACTTTTGTAAAGCCACTCAAGTGTGCGTCTCTCTAAAAGTGAAAATACTGTTGATGGGGAAAACTTGAAGAAAAACAAATGTGACTGTTTCATTTTTTTTTCTTTTTTTTGTTGTTTATTTCCTTTTTCATGATGATGACGATGATGATGTTTACTATATTGATTATTTAATAAAGTATTGAGCTGAAATCCAAACCTGCTGCTTCCCATTTTCCACTTAAATAAACTGCCTTTGTCCTCCACACAGCGCACATGATGATATATTTCCTGCATTCAATCCAGCTAACTTAAGGCTGGCTGTAAATTCATGTGGGACATAAGATAATAACTTAATGCACAGACACACAATGGCGCCACGCCGCAGATGGCCTTTTGGCTTCCTGTCAGTGAGGGCTGGGCTCCATCTGAGCATTTCTCTGCACTCGGTTGCCACCCTTTCCTCTGTTACCACAGGTGGAATTGCTGCGATGTGAAGCTGCCTCTGCTCTCCTCCGAGTGCGATGAGAAGATTTTTATGCGACATGAAAGAACAAAGTTGGTGCTGCAGAGCTGAGACGGCTCTGTTCTGCAACGCGTACACCAGTTTAAAATGAGAAACGCAGAGAGGAAAGCAGGTTTTGTGTTGCTGATTTAGTAGCTGTGGTCAGCAGAGCGTCTGCCTCAGGCTGCCTTCACACCCACACACACACGCACGTATGCACACACACACACACACACACCGATTTCTCTACATCTTAGCTGCTTCTCTTCCCACAACTTTGCATTTTTCTAATCATGTATCAAATTAAAATTTTGATTCAGAAACTACAACATTTATTCCTTGTTATGTTTACATTATTTTATAAAAAGGACACCTTCGAATTGGTGCACTGTTACTACCTAATAATAATAGTTACATAAATGAACCGCATACATGAACTTTATATGTAATACTGTGAAAGCAGAATATTCTCCAAAAGCTCCAACATATTTGAACTGGCACAAAATCACAGCACTGAGGAAAAAAACAATCATAGGCATCGTCCGCTCAATGTTATTGTTAAAGGTAATATTGAATCAGATACCCTAGCAGAAGCCATTAAAGGTGTTTTAATGGCTGGCTCGGTAATAAATTGAGCTAAAAATTTCTGACTGTTTTGCTTTATAACATTTAAACATGCTAACTGAGCCATCGTTAGCCTGTTCTAGGCCTCAGTCACACAGGCTTAGAGTCTAGTTGCCAAACCTTTGGCAATCGCAGGTCAATAGGGGAAAATGCACATTCCCTCAATAGCTGGTGAGCGGATTGTTGTTTCTTGGTGATGGTTGCTGCACCAAAAACCCCTGTGTGGTTGTTTTGGTTACTCAAAGAATGCCACTGTCACCTGGAATTTGCAGGGAAGACTACCAAGTGAAACTTAAAACAGTGTGATTAAGATCAGAAACAGTAAGGCTTGTGTTGTTCTCTGAGGCTCGCTGGACTTGGGAGCTCAGTCCGTAACGTATTCTACAGATGTGTGGTGAAGGCTTCCTCTGCTCCTGCATCACTGTGTGCATGGCAGAAAATAAGTCTTTGCTGACGATCGATCCACCACCACCACCATCAACTCCAGCAGATGCAGGAAAAGTGTCTTCCGCATCTCGAAAGACCTTACTCACCCAGCACACACACTGTTTGTTTCACTTCCCTCAGGCAGGAGGCCGTGGAGCATCAACAGCAGGACCCCCAGACTGAGGAAGACCTTCTTCCCTGAGGCTGTAAGACTGCTGACCCCTCGGGTGGTGCTCTGTAGTCTGCTGCTCCAAGCTAAAGATGACAGGCATGAGAAACCACTTGAGTCTTCGCACTAGTCACTGCACTTTCTTTGAAACTTGTAAACTGTCACACTGTCATTTTATTATTGATAGTTAATTCACATGGTCAAGATGCTTCTTTGGTCCCAAATAAAAGCCAAGAAAGTTAAAAATATAATAGACATTTATGCAAAAATGAGGACTGAGTACAAATGTGGGAACATGCCATGCCCAAACATGCCATGCTCTGTGAATGCACATGTTGGAATGACAACAAAACCCCCTGAATACTTGAGAAATGCACCTTTTAAGGCCTTTACACACTGGAAGCGTCCGTGTGATTATTATTGTTATTTTTATTTTTTTTTGCCTGTCCCATTTGGTTCTTTAGCCGTCAGAATTGTTGTCTGAAGACCAACAAGGATACCCAATGGATTTATTTTGCCAAATGGATCATCATGGCATTGCCGTATTGGTCCATTTGATCGACCTTTGTTTTTATTATTTATTTTATTTTATTTTCAGTTGTTACAGACGGGACAGACATGAGTGAGGGATAGGAAAGGGAGAAAGAAAGAGGAAGGAAAAGAAAAACAGAAGGGGAGAGGGACAGTGAGAAAGGGGGGGGAAAAAATATCTCCTGGATCACCTGTTGAGAGAAAAAGAAGAGAAAACAAGCAAAAAAAAACAAAACAAAGCAACATACTAAACACAACACCATCGCATTAATCTAGCTAAGTGTAAACAGCAGTAAATACTAAATATTGAATGTTGTTGTGCAGCACGCAGGACAGACAGCGCACAATGTGCTTTGAAGTAGCAGCCAAGAAAGGTGTGATTTAAGTCTACGAACAGTGAACACCCGTGTGCACACCTGTGTGGATCGGCACGCTTGTATTCAAATGGTTTCCCCATGTAATGGTCTGCAAGAGGATGTAGAGAGCCATAGCCCTGTCCCCGAGGGCATGAAGCAGGCATGGAGGAGATCCAGGCCCCAGACATCCAGAGGCCCCAGAGTGCAAGAGCCCAAGGAGGATCACCGGAGGGGCATCCGTGCCACCTTCATGGGAAGGGCTGAGGATCCCCAGACGAGGGGTCACCCAGTAGCCACCGGGCAGAAGCTAGAGGGGGCTGACCGGCGAGCCCGCCGGCTCCGCCGGCAGCCAGCTGTGCCAGAGTGAACCGAGCCGCAGGCACAGAGGCCGGAGGCCCGAGGGCCCCCGCGCCCCGGAAGAGGCCTGACCGAGCACCCAGACCCAAGAGATGTTACCCTTCCCTCCGGGGTGGAGGCAAGCAGACCGCCCCAGGCTCCGCAGCAGCAGGGAGGCCAATCGGACAGCCAGCATCTCTTCCCAGCCCCCCCCCGCCCCGATGGCTAGTAGAGAACGGGGGTGTGTTAAGACCCCATACCTCCCTCCTCCCACTCAAGTGTAGTGTTGCTGCGTGTTGCTCTAAAGTGTATTTAAAACAAGGGAGAGCATGGTGCTGCTGCCAGAGAGCAGCAGGTGTTAGCACGGCCCCTCCCGAGAACCCTCAATGTCTACATGGATTTAAAATTGAGAGGTGGGCACCGGCGCCAGAGGTAGGTTTGAATACACAGACCGTCTACTGGACGCCGTTAACGTGCCCACCCTCAAGGCCCTATATATATATATACATATATATATATATATATATATATATATATATATGTGTGTGTGTGTGTGTGTGTGTGTGTGTGTGTGTTATGAGAGTGTAAGTAATGTGGATGTCTAAGTTGTGAGATAAAATTGAGGCACAGGTGGCCAGAAGAGGACAGGGGGGGGGGGGGGGGGGGGGGGAATGTCTCCCCTGCACCCTGGTGACACACCCGCACCCCAAGGCCCTACCTGTGTGGGTAAAACATTTTTCAGACTCACCAATCCTTAATGCAACCCTCCACACTGACCAAGTCATTTCCTTGGATGAGTTTATTTAGTTATTTTTTTTACAAAAAACAATTTTTCAGATCCGAATAAATAGATCTGACCAGTCAGACCACAGCATTTGGCAACAATACACCCATAGCTCAAAACACGCACTGGTACTGAACATACAATGATATGAAAATAGGGAAATAACACTAGTTTCTGTCAAACGCTCGGTGTAATGGCCTTTTCTTTGATCTCCTCACTGTGTGACTGATTAGACAAGCTGGCATCTCTCATGCAAACTACAGGCAATCTGGTAGCGACTGGAGAGGTTTCTGGCACAGCACCGTACCTTGTGACTAATTTCACCTAGCAACTGCCAGAAACCACTCCCCAACCTGTTGGTAGAACACACATTTCTCCATAGCAACGGGTGGTAACCAAGGAGTTGCAGACCAGACTCTAAGCCTTTGTGACTGAGGTCTTTCCTTTGCTATTCCTTTTACAGTGAGTCCAAATGTCTGCCATGAAAATAAAACCCTACATTTTTTTACTTTAAAGCTTTTAAATGTCCCAGAGGAGACGTTTGCTAACAGGTGGCTAAATGAGAGTGGCACCGTTATTGTGTGTTTAATCCACGTTCTTACTTTTTACCAAAGCTAGAAATGGTTAAGTGCTTCTTAACAAACACATGGGTTTTTCTTTTAAATGCATATATTTAGCTTTTGTCATGTAACAGCTGTTCTCCATCTAACTATGACTGAGAAATGAGTTTTCGGTGAAAGCAGCTTACTTGGCACTATGTCACCCTGTCGATGATACTAGAAAATGATTATTTAAATGCCATTTATTATCTCTTCACAATGCGAGGGTGAGAGGGCAGTCGGGGAAAACTACACAGCGGTGGTCAGTGGCCGGCACGGCGGACCCCTCATAGGGCAAAGAGGTGAGGGAGGTGAGGCCTGGGGTGCTTTAATAAGAAAAAAAAGGAAGAAGACAGATGAGACGAGATGGAGAGGATTCGCTGCAGATGGCTGCCGCGGCCTGACCGAGTCCTTTCCAGCTTTCTCCTGTCCTTGGAGGACACAAATCACCAGCTCTCTGCCTCCCGGTGTCACTCTTCTATAGAGCCTCTGAGCTCCCTGTGGCTTTTCAAAGCCTCGGCTGCTGTTCACTGACTTTTATCGGTCCTCTGGGAACCAACATGCACCAAAACCCTGCTGCCATTCTTCCCATAGATGGTCTCCAAATACATTATCTGTCCAAGCTGTGCTGCACTTTTCTGCCTCAGTCCCTGCTTTAAGTACATATTTAAAAAAGAAAACATGTTCAGGTGTTAATATGAAGAGCAAAACAGTTGCTTTCCAAACTGTATATCCAGCATATCCAGCTATTGGCAAGCAAGGGCAAGGAGCATATTACTGGGTAATTAGGTCACATTAGTGTGTGGTGGTCATAATAATAAAACCCTGTTTACAAGAACAAGCATATCCTCTGTGGCGGATATATCAGTTGTGTCTACTCGACACTAATGTTAGACACAGGGGTCATTTCCAACGCTCAGTGCCGTGTTCACGTCATAGTGCAATTACCAATTTACCACTTATAAACAGCACTGGCATCAACACTAATTAATACTGAATGGGGAGGCTGTTTGTTTAGTGTTTAAACAAGCCAATCGACTCGTTATTTCCTGCTAATGGTCAAACGGACAAAACGACATGAAACTGTTCTGGTGCACATGTAGGACTAGGACTAACTGGTACTAGATTGCAGTACGAGAACAGAACATCCTTTATTTCCAAGCCTTCTGCACATACCATGAACTACCGAGGGACATCTTTTGCTCTTGACTGTTAGCTTTAGAGTAGCTATCCGTATATAAGGCAGCCTGCTTTGCGTGAGCACTCAAAGTGCTTTTTACTCAAAGCCTCATTCACCCAATTACACACACATTCATATACTTTTTTGTATACCTAACTGCCTCGTCTAAGGATGCAATCACAGGCGACTTGAGGTTCATTATCTTGCCCAAGGATACGTCGACATGTAAACTGGACCTTTCCCTGTACCTTCTGAGCCACAGCCACACTAACTTAATCAATGCAAGCCTGTGATCCGCTCTCACTGGGAATTCCTCAATCATGGGAAATAACTGTAATCTCAAATCCCACTGGATTCCTGCTGTAGAATGGAAATTCTTTTATGTCCATTAAAATGATCAGAGTGGCTGTTCTTCTAGGTGTTGCAATAAAGTTTGAAGTCCAGACATCCATACAAAAATAGGATATATGAGGTTTAGAAGCAGGAATAGAAATTGGCAGTAAGTGTTCTGACTTAAACAAAACAACCCCCCAGAACAGCGCTGCTATTATTTTGGATGAATGAAGATGGAAAAGGAAATAGCAGTGACATTTGGAGGTTAGCAAAGCGGAGCTATTTGATGTAAAATCACTGTGTGGCATGCTACTGCGCTACGGTTAAGCTAATATAAACACATTAGCAGACCTAGAATGGCTAAACTGCTAAACGGCTAAACTGCTTTCAGTGCAATGACCCCATCCACAAGACGAGGTTAGTCATTAATGCTACAGTCACAACAGCAGTCAGAGCCAAAATTATTGCGACTTTGTGCAACAAATTCCATCGTATTTGCGCTGTTGGTGACTTCTAGAATATTTTTTAACTGGATTAGATGACAAATAAGACTGACTGTGTGGTAGCATGTGTCCAAAAAGTTTGTACTTCACTTCTGTTAAACTTTTTTTCCTCTGGTAAGATTCTGAGGCTAGACCTTACTTGGAGCCAGTTTGATGCAGCTTGTTGGCTTATGTCCCATGGCGGGATGAAGCACTTATCCAGTAAAATTCTAGTCTGTTACTTTGGATTCCACTTTCATCCAAACATGGCACCTTCGAAACCAGAGGGTGACATCATGGTTGCCACGTCCGTATTTTATATACAGTATGTGAACTGCCTTTATACTGCGTATTACTTTTCAGTTTGAGACATATCAGGGTATGTCTCAATACAAATAGTACTAAAAATAAAGCTTTGCACTGCAGACCTGACCCTGTCTGGTGATGTTCAACACGAACACCTGCTTCTTCACTATCGATGCACCGTTCAAGAAAGTCAGTGTAAGAAACAAAAGCAACAGTTTAAGAAGAAGATTTTTGTCATATTGAACCTTTGCAAGCTACCCAAACAACATAAAATGTGACTCTTTTCCCCCATGTTTGGTCGCTGTGGTTTATCAAACGTTTCCTGATTAGTAAGCATTTGGGCTGATGGCATGCTGGCTCAGAGCGAGCCAAAGTAAAAACCAATCTCCCCCCTCATGTTACTGTAATCTGCAGCATGTGACCTCCTCTGACGGAGGGATGCTGGAAAACCTGCAGGGCTCACCAAACCAGTGGCCGCTCTGCACTGAGAGGATTTAAGGGGAAAAAACACAGCAGCTCTGGGACACGTTATATTCCCACTGGTAAATCCTCTCCAACTCATTACCAAATCCTCACTGCAGGGCTGCTAAGCTCTAAAGAGAGACGGACCAGGTGCCAGTCTTTTTGTAATGGAATTGCACGGCGGTTTAAGTGATTGCATCAACAATTGCCACCCCTTATAAATTAGATTAGACGTAGAAGAATCCTGTTTGCACACTGTTGCTGTAAGAAACCGAGAAACTTCACGATAATCCAAAGCAAACATCAGATGAAACGCTGTTAGCGTCGATCTACATTCTAACCACATGGCTGATTGCAGTATTGCGTCTGTGCCGGCGAGATTGGGTTTTATTCACAGCGAGGAGAGATGTGATTGGAGCTGTCAGAAAGGAAAATGACTGCAAAAATGATGCCGAAGAAAAGCCTGGCAGCAGCAGCTGTGACTGTGATGGGGAAACAATTGGGAAAATAACTGTTGCATTTGTGCTAATGGAAAAGATGCCATTAAGCTAAACCCATCAAAAAGCAGGGGAAGCACTATGAATTTCAACTCTGCTTTTGTGTAAAAGATGCTGATTTGGTGAGGCAAAAATATCCCGGTTTGATCTGATGATTAACTGTTCATCTGTTCTGAAAATGTGTTTGCATGGCTCGAAGACGCACGCGAAACACACTTAATAATCGGAGATGGAGAAGCTTCAAATGCTGCTCTAACACGTAATTGATAAATCACTGCTTTTACATGAATGATTAAAGGATTACACACAAACAAATGCAGCATATAATCTCTGTTTTCTAACATACAGCCGCCTCCAGCGAGTGATTGGTGGAGCTGTAACTGGGAGAAGAGCTGTGGTTTTCATCCACGGGAGCGACAGCAGATTAACACAGAAACTCTGGAGGCCTTCGTTTGGCGCCGAAACACAGAGCTTTCACAGTAACACACATGAGTCTGAGGCTCACGCTGAGGCGCTGCTCGTGGCATCTTGGTAAACAAATCTCGGTCAGTTGCCTGATCTTCCCTCTGCAGCTGTAGAGACCTTGGGATTCTCTCATTTTCTGAGACTCAAAGTCGAAATTAGATTTACAATTAACTTTGTTTTGCTACTAAATGCAATTTGCTGTGAAAATAGCAGCATGAGGGCAGAGGGCTGAGGTGTGCCGATGGCCGTGATTTCTGCTGCATGCTTACTTTAATTTTTCTTTGATTAATGAGATCTCAATATAACGAGACACGAAAGATGAAGCTGCTGACTTCGGTCACCTAGTTAATAAAACCTGAGTGTCAAAAGTTCACAAGAGGTTCAGAGAAGAAACCAAAAAGACTCACTCATCACTCATTGAAGTGCTAAACACATTAATAAATAAATAATAATGATCCAGTAAAGTAATGTAGTATAATAGTTACTTTTACTTTGGGCATTTTAAGCATATTTTGATGCTAAACTTTTCTTAGGTAGGATAATGACTTTTATTTAACAACCTAAATGATTCTTTCACTACTTTTCATGTAATCTGTATTATGGCACATGAAAGTGAAAATCATGCCTTGTGTTTTGTACACTATTTATTTGATTTGTTTTTATTTATTCCACTGAGAAATGGGCACCGAGCAAAACCACCTCGTAATAAAACGACACAAAAAGTTGCACCGTCACGAAGGTGTGTTGCTTCAGATAGCAGCGAGGCATGAAAAACAATCCAATTTCCCCAGTTTAACAAAGTCTTCCGTCAGGTAGGAACACGGCATTTTTTTTGTCAGTTCCTTGAAGCATAATCTAAATTAACTTTAATTTCACTAGTCACAGGGATGTAAAAACTGCATGTATAAAATTACCAGACAAAAACTAATTTAAATCAGTTTTATAAAGTAGGTTTTTGCCCTCTAGAAGATATGCCTCTTCCATCTTTATTGTTTCCATGCCCCATGAACTTCTCTCTCTGTTATATATGTCTGGCTTTAATCCTTTTCAAACCCCTAAACACTATGCAGCATTTTATGACACCACCAGATATTTTATCTTTACAAGGCCTGAGTTATTAGTCGCTTTATTTAGCAGTTTTATTCTTTAGAACTTCTCACATACCTGTAGCTCCCATTTCCCAGAGGAAGATTATGTGTTTTAAACTTCCTCTGGATCGTTCACACGTTAATGTCACGTTGCAGTCATGCGGGAGTCATTACAGTTGCAAGAATAAAGGTGTGAATTGGCATCAAACCTCCTGAGACAGGATGTCAAGACAGCCTTGTAGTCCCAGCACCACTTTAAAGTGAAGAGGAAAAAAAAACAAGCAAGCTTTAGACTTTTTGATGTTTCACATTCACTAACTGTTTAATTTGCAATGTTCCCTAAATACACTTTAACAGTGCATTATTTATTTTTAGCTTAGTGATAGCTGAGCAGTGTGATCTGTTAACGTTTTTGGAAACAAGTTTGAAAGGCTCTTTCCACACATGAGGTCCAAACAGTTTGAACAGAATTAGGCTGGGATGTTTCCCACAGGTGTCCTCACTCACACGTGTCACACAGCAGGAAACGGTCCAGTTCAAACTATTCAAAATACTCCCCGTCTCTTGAGCTTATTTGATGTCTGCGAGTCTGCTTGGGTCCCAGTAAATTTCATCATCAGCTACTGGCTGTTATCTTTATATGTTGCGTACCCTGAAAGCAGTTACATTGCTTTTCTGAGCTTCTGAGACAATGATGTGGGCAACAAATCATTGTCATTTATTTTTATAAAGAACTCAGAAGCTTAAACACGGATTTAAATCAGGGGAAAGACATGCTTTTTCCGACTTCCACCCAGTATTCAGAAGGTGTGAACATCCTGGTCCAGGATCACGGACAATTTGGTGGAGTAACTTACAGAGCTACAATATTTTCTCCTTCCACATTATGCAGATCCTACTCGTGAAAAATACACACACACATCTGTACTCTCAGAGTATTATGTAGCACTGAGATTTGGGGTATCACAGCAGGGTGTGCGTCAAAGAGCAGGAGTCACGGCGAGGGTAGGACGTCGCACTAACAGGTCACCGTGGAGACAGATAAAAACTGGCAGCACATCAGAGAATTAAGATCTCAGACTGTGAACAGAGACACGCACATATTTACTCAGAGGGAAAAACCCTACAAGTGGAGCAGTAACCGTATCTAAAACCTCACTAAAAGAAAGTGGAAGTTTTGTTGTGTTTGAAATGAAGCTTTTGCAATAAAACACTAAATCTAATTTTCCACATTAAAGTCTGCTTGTCCTTCTTTGGAAACCTGCTGCTAATCTCGGCTAAAGGCTACATTAGCTGCTACTAGCATAACACACCCGAATCTGCAGTTGCATTGAGAATAAGGAATAATAAAGGAATAAAAAAGTCCAAGGCTGTTTTAAATCCACTCTATAGTGGGCATGTATAAAAGAGGGACACTGTTGTGTTTGTGCATCCATCCATGCAGGATGGACGTTTTAGCTTGTGAGGGCAGCAGTCAAAGCAGAGAAACCCAGATCTTCCTCTCCCCCCACCTCGTCTAGCTCATCTGAAGGGCATACCAAGGCATTCCCAAGCCAGCTGAGAGATATAATCCCTCCAGCATGCTCTGGGTCTTCCCCGGGGCAACTCCTGCTGGGATATGCTTGTAACATCTCTCCTAAGAGTACACCCGGGATGCATCTGTTCAAGGACCCAACACATGCGATGGTTGTGCTTACTGGTTTTCACTTTATTTATCAGTTGCACAGACAAAGACACAGTCAGTCCAGACCTCTGTCTCTCCCTTCTCCGCTCGTCTATTCCTTCACTACGAAAAGAAACGGAGACCGTCATCAGTCCAGTCACCACCACCTGTGGCCTCACCTGCCTCCCGGCACCGCCCCCTTGAGCTCAATGCACCACTTCTGACCTGCAACTAAGTCAGGGACCACACCTCCGCCACAGCATCCTAGTCAGATGCATGAACCACCTACTGCGTCCTAGAGATGGGCAGACTGATCTAAACATCTATATCGATACCAACACTGGTAGTGGTATTTGATTGATGCTAGCGCTAGGACTGATAGGATGCTTTGTTTCTACCCTCTTAGCATGAAGCGTACTGAACTGTGTTAAACATTTTTTTCTTTGGAAAATTAAAAAAACATACATCAGTTATAATCTGTGAAAAATGTGCAAACCTTTTTGTGCTGACTGTCATGTGAATTGTATTTATAGCCTGTAGCACATTTAAGCAACAGTGGCTGAGCCAAAGTGCTTTAGAGGCTGGCACAAAAAGAAATTGCTAACTGATGATGATTCATTTATAAATCATGTAACACAAGCTGCCTTTACAGTATTTGTATTGGTATCAGCACCACTGGCTGATTTTCATTTGAGTCAGAAAGGTGTTAAGTTATCAACCAACATCAAATTTAATTAGCATTGGCTGTAGGTATAAACTGTGTGTTTACTGGTAGTTTAAAAATTACCAGAATGTGAAATTTAAGCAGAGACTTCTTGGGTCATTTGTTAGTACAGTAAGCCACACAACACATCTAAAACATCTCAAACAAATTGGATAGGTCTGGTTCAGTCACAGACTATTCGCCTTAATTGAGTTTAAAATGATCGGTTATGTAAAAAGCCCTCTGGGACTAAACAACAACAAACCCTGTTCAGTTGTTATAAGCATGTAAATCAGCTACAGAGACTGAAACCATGTTTGTAGCAGGCTGTAAGCATGTTTATTCCTGCTGTAACACGGGAGTCTGTGGGGATTAACTCATATTTGGAGTTAGTCTCGAGTGGCCACCAGAGGAACTGTAGTTTATAGTCCTGGCTTTATTTTTTTACCACTTGTATTATATAAGTATCAGTTCCTTCCACAGGACAGTGGACAGTTTGCATCAAACATTGAGACAACAAACTAAAGGACTAATAATGACAATTATGCAGCAATCTTTACCATTAAAGGATCATTTTCTTTAAGCATGTCCGTAAATCTGGTTCATACCAAATGGTTTATCTGTTCTTCAGCAAATATTCTGGGAAGAATTACACAAAAGAGCTCAAATTTATCTGCAGCTGCTGTTAGTTAGACCTGGAAAACACTCATAATTATTAATGTAAAAAAACATTTATTGTCACAATTATTGTTTCTACAAAACGTGAACAATGCAAAGGTAGCACGATTTTCAACGGCACTGTAGAAACACACAAGGTTCAACTTAATCACACGTTTCTTGTAAGTTTTCTATGATTGGTTAGCTTTAACCATGATAAACAAGCTGGGCTTCAGTTTAGTGCGGCTTCTCCTGAGACGACAAATTTACACTTTATTTAAAGTTCTGTAAAAGACTGCAATAGAAGACGTTTGTATAAAAGCAGGTTTCATGGTGAGTTTGTTCACAATAAAAGAAACACATCTGGACAACCGGATAGCACAATAAATAAACAAGGAAAGTTCAGTTTCATTCCTCAGAAATCATTTAAATGACCTCTCCAGTGCTGGTTTGTGTTTATCAGTCTAACTATCAGGAAAGGGGACGAGAGAGGAAGCAGCTCCTGCGTCACGGGGTCCAGTTTTCTGTGGACGCGGCCTCATAGCTGCCACTCAGAGGACGGATAGAAGCGTCTTTACTGATTCATTATGTTGCACGGAAGCCTTAAAGCCACTTAAGGCTGAACATTTTAATGGGTTTTAATTACTGCGTAAAGTCGACATTCACTCTGTTCATGTGGCAAAACACGAGAGAAACATTAACATACAGAGAACTTAAGTAAACATTGAATAATGAATTTCCCCCCACTGTCTTTTTTCTTTCCCCCTTTTATTACTTCTGACACAATTATCTCAGTCTGCAGGCAGCGGTGTGTTACAACACAAAAACATGTCCATATTTATCATCATAAAAAGTGCTTTTTGTTTCTGTTTTTTCAATCATATCTTAAAAAAACATCTTTATATTTCATAAAAATACAAAAAAGCATAAACAGTACGATACATATAAACGTGTTATAAATGAATATAAAAGTATTTCAGCTTTCAGTTTCCTCTGCGGGCTGAAGAAAGCAGATTCTCCCAGAAAAACTGCTCAGATTACTACTTTAAAATCCTCATATACTGCAAAATTGTTTATATGTATTAAAAGAAATTCCTGCTAAAGTCCAGCTGGGATGTCTGTGGCTGATATTTTCTCCTTAGATGTCGATGAGGTGTAGCTGTTAATGGTTTGACTGGGGGACTGTTAGTTAGCGGGGACCAGCAGGATGAAACCGTCTTTACTCTTCTTGAAATCGGCGATGGTTTGACCGGCTTTGGTTTCCACCGAGATGTTCTTGGGCTTGCCTCGCATGTGAATCTCCAGACCTGAACGGCAAACCTTCACAGGAAACTGGACTTTTTTCACCCTGGAAGACAACAACGCAAACATTTGGGTTTCAATAACTTTGCCAGAACTGATACGTGATTAGCTGATGGTTATCATGGTTACAGGGACCAGGATCATCCATTAAACTGCTGGAATATTGATCTGGTCAGTTAACTAGCAGAAGATGTTCAGAGAAAATTGCTCAGTGGGAAAATTACACAGCTTTAAAAGATGTCCACATCCATCCATGTCCATATACGGGCTGTAGAAATCACATTTATTGCCACTTATATATTATCTTGGATATTAGACAAAAATATGAAGCTGCTTTTGATTCACTTGGAGACAGACTTTTTGTTAAGCCTTTTTTGACTGAATTCACAGATGCACAGATATAAAACTAACTTTGATCTTTATTTCATTTTTACCCAGACATTAAAATACAGGTCTACACAAGCTAAGATTCAAGAGTCCCAAACCTGCCCACTGGTGCGTGGGTTTTAGGAACATTGCATTTATTGCTGCTAATCCAAAATCTTGGGATACCAAAGTTGCAGTCTGCTCCTCTTAGAAGTGTGTTTTGAATGTCTACCGCAACAAGACTACAACATCTCCAGAGCAAGTCACAAAGTAAAAAACAGAAAAAAACCCCCCAAAACTGAAGCATCACCACAAAATATTTGTTATTGATCACCTAACACCTGGCTGTTTGCTGAGTTCCCCTGATCAAAGCAGTATCCAGCCCCTCTGCTGACAGCTGGGGCATGAAAGTGTGCCTGGGCTCGCTTGGCTGCTGCACAGTCAGCTGAAGATGATCCACTGTGAAGTCGCTGCTTCCTCCTCGACCCCCGGGGATCCTACAGCCTCAGCGTGGCTGCCTTGACCCCGCTGCTCCACCAAACACAAGCTGGCCCAGCACATGGCTGGATCTGTGCAGCATGCTTATAAAGACTCTAACACTGAATCCACCTACGTCATAGTCAGAGGCCCAGGGGAGTTTAAGGCTCAGACTCCTGCTTGTAAGAATGTTTCTCTTGCGAATGTATTCTCTTTTTCTCCAATCAGCAAACACTCTCAGTTTCAATTCAAGTTAATGGCTTTAAAAAAAGAGATGAAAGGCAATATTTACATAATGACTATTTGTGGATGCCTCTGAATATTGGTAATGCGACTGATGATAAAGGCTGGCTTGTAAAGATAAGCCAACTTGGCAAGCTTGAGGTTAGTTTGGCAAGACAGACGAGTGTGTTGTTTCAAAGTGTTTGTGTCATCTTCTCCCCAGACTGCATGGTCGTCTTCAAAAATATGGCTGGAAATCATAAAGGATAAAGTCCCATTTTTGGGAAGATTGCATAATTATTGTTATGCAACAGTGCTGGCAATCGTTGGTGCAAATCTGAGGAGAAACACCTAGAATCTTAGGTTTTAAATATGCAGTTTATTATAGTGTTATATAAATATATAACGCTATATACATTAGCGGAATAGAGATAGGAATAGGGTGAACTGGATTATAAGTATGCGGTAATGCTTTTGTTTTGGAAGTGCTAGGTTTTTGTGTGTGCATTGTGTTTTAACCCTTCACAGCTCTGGGGACCTCTCATAAAGTCGGTTAAAAGTACAATAAAAAAATTCTCCTGCATATTAAATATAATCTGAGGCTTTGCCCCCTGGCACTAGATTGCATATATTGATTGCAACTTCCTGATCCAACATTGTTTGGACAAGTATTTTTGCCTCCAATTAGGCTCAGGTTCATACTCGAGTTTCTCTTTGACAAGCAAGCAAAATGTTTTTTTTCTGGAAGTGGTATTTGCTGGAACTTTCAGTTTTACCTCATTTGTTTGAATTGTTTGAGTTGAGCAAAGACAAGTCTGTATTGAACATTTAAAGATGATAATTAGTATTAAATACATTTAACTTTCATTTTCATGAAACTGGTTGTCAAGTTTTTACTATAGCTAACCAACATGATTAGACTAGCTTATTTGCTAGTTTAGCAAATGAATTGATTTGCTAAACTAGCAAATAAGCTAGTTCAGCTAGCAAATAAGCTAGTTCAGCAAATTAATTTTCTAATTCATTTGGTATAAACTAATCATGAAGTTTTTGTTTAGCCTAGCCGATGGTATTCAGGTTTCTCATGTGACGTCAGAGGCGCATTGCGTGCATGTGTGTACTCCCTGACGGGTTGGTGAGTGGTTGCTGGTTGTCACTAGGCCAAATAATAAGAGTGCTTCACCAAAAACCTCCTTTTCCCTGTACTTTAATGTCTAGCAGATTGTGAAGGTTCTTCATGGTTTGCATGGAAAACAGCAGGTTGTCTGCAAACACTTGCTAAATTGCAATGGAGAACATATGTCTTAGTGCTGTAGCCAAAATGTTAAAAAAGTGAAACTTTTGCTTTGAAGGTAAAAGGGCTTAATTTCCTGTTTTAGCTGCTTATATTATAACATTTATAGGAGAAAATTAAGCGCAGTCACTCTTTTATAACTATACAAACCTGATTAAACACATTAAGCTATCAGATGTGACATTTTACTTTGAAAGACAGTTTTTTCCAGCACACAAAAATGAAACAGAAATTTCTCTTTGTTAAGACAGTTCTGTCACTACCTCGTCACTGATGTGAGCCTGACAGTTACAACTTAGTCATGTGGATTCAAGGCTTATTCTGATTTAATTAAGTTGATTAGCTGTGCAGGCAAATGTAATAAAATAGTGACTGCCTTCCATTTATGTTTCTATTTAAAAACCATAACAGACAATTACAGAGAAATGGAGCCGCATTCTGAATAAAACAAAAAGATTATCCGGTGGAAAACCTCATATTTGGATCAGGTAATCAAATTGCTTAAAAATATGTTTCACGTCAATCAGTGGGGACATATTTCTTGAATTATCTGACGGAAACTGAGATCTCTATTTTTAAAGTTGCAGATGAAGATGATTGCAGATGATTATTTGCTGTGCTCTTTCTAAAAGAGTTTGACCTCAGTCACTGCAATTTTCCAGAGCTGTGATGCTATTCATCATGAATCACCCCAACAGGTGTGGCCCTGCTGTTTTTTTCTCAGCCAAGCCAACCCTGCCTGGCTGAACCCCCAAACCAGCTGTCCAGCCCTGCTGGACTATGATAAACCTGACACAAAATCCCACTGACCTCCTGAGGGCTTTTTTAATTTGTGCACAATGCTGACCTCATCGTAGCACTACCAGAAGTGAAACCCAACTCCGGCAGCGCACATTGAGAAAAGCCTCTGGCTGCGCCTGAGGACAGTGGATGACAGGCTGCAGAGGCCTGGGAAGTTTTCTGCTGCAGCAAGAGAATTTTGTTTTAAGGCTGAGATTGTCCACAATAACCAGACTGTCCTCCACCAATAGAAATCGGCCCAGTTGTTGCTTGTGCAAACATTTAATGTTCACAAGCACTAGATGGGGAACCACCTTTAACTAGAGGGTCATTGGAGGACCTCACTTTGCAAATTCATTAAAAAAAAAGAACAGATTAGCCATCTTTAAGTCTACATAAATGTTTTAGATAACGTACATAGCAGGAAAGACATTCTCTCAAGGTGCACAGGAGGATTAAAGAAGTAACTGCGCACTGGGACAGATGGAAGTCACTGACCGAGTGCACGATTTCTCAACACATTTCCATTTTTTCCAACTTAAATGATGCTTTAAAGCTGCACAAAGCATGTTGTTACATTACAGCCAAACCTCCCAGGAAGCAGTTTGGGGTGGATGGATCGGTGTACAACCAAACCGTCAATGTCTGACACTGTGGTGTCCAGCCTGTGGTTTGCATCCAGCCTTTAACCAACAATTACCACGACCATGACCCTGCCCTAACCAAACTGTTTCATTTACCTAAACCCACCCTTTAGACAACACCCTTATGAATGATTAGTTTGTTTTGATGTATTGTTTTTTGCAGTTATGGACTGCTGGATAGTTTTTTTTAATATATTAAAGCTTCTCACAATAATTTTGTAGTTTTGAGTAATTCAGACTACAACTATTTAACAGTTTTTTTTTAAAACAGACAAACTGCTCAGACAAACAATCCAGATTCTGGCCAAATTCTTGCACAAACCTGTTGCCCAGTAGCCAGAAATGCATCCTCACTCGCTCGGAAGTTTCTGGCATGTTTGAAACTATCACCACAAAAACACAGATGCTCTCCTATCAGCCCTGATTTATGAGAGCAGCAGTGAGCGAGAGTGAGAGCAGAGCTGTAATAAATGTAGCGGAAAATAAACAAGATGGTGGCTTTAATTTGATTTGATTCGTTTTCTATTGTAAGGTCACATTAGTATTGATTTCAGATGTCTCCTATCTTGTCGCACATCTATTAATGAGCAACAACATGGCAACCCCCCCCCCCCCAAGACAGAGACAGTTAAGTGGTTTGAGGAGCTCTTGTGGTCTGAGTTTACTTGGGTGAAGGTTTGATTCTTTTATTCTCTTTGAAAACCTTCGATATTAGATGTTAGCATTCTCTGTCTGTACTGTGCACCTATACAGAAAATAAAAAGCAGGCCCAGAAATGCAGCTCGACCTTGACATAAAAGTGAACCTGTTGGGATTGGCTTTTTTTTCTTATCTTCTGTTATATATAAAGTCTAAAAAGGCCGTTCATTTTAAACATGGCTGAAGGCCAGCATGTTTATAAAAAAATGATTGCTAAGTTTCAGTTTTTTTCTATTCTTGGCTCTGTATGATGTCGATAAGAGCTGCTGTCTTTAATGTAATCATCTGTGAGCATCTTTACCTGCAGGAGGGGCAGTTAGTCAGAGGATAGTTAAATTATAGCTCTGTTAGTAGGATGACAACCTTCTCGCTACTAGGCTAAAGAGGCGGGTTGCCTGACGACTGCATTAAGTTTTTTTTTTGCTTAGGGAAACTGATTGCAAGCTGCTGCAGTGACCAGTTGGTTGTAAAGTGACTGCACAGGTCAACTGGTGGAAGACAACCGGTCTCCAAACAATCGTGCCCTGAATCAGACTGGCTGTAATCACTCTCCGAAAGAGAAAGGTTTGCAAATCTTATTTATAAACCCAGGGAATACAAACACGATGCTATCAATCTGAGTTATTCTGCACCAATAAGAAACACTCGTCTGTGCTGCGTCTCTTTACAGTAGGTGATTCAACTGGTTGCAGACTATTTGGGTTATATTTCTATATGATAACAAGATTAAAGACATTTCTGTTTATGATTGGACGATTAAGACATATATGACACACCCATTGCATGTAATGTGTTGATGTTAGTGTGACTCAGTCTTATTGCCATTTTATCAGTGTCTTGATGCACCAAACTCACTTTGAGGACAGGTCACATCTGGTCGCCTTCTTCAACAAGACTGCAAGCTCACTGAACAAGGTCGCAATAATTTTGTTTGGGCCGCCGTCTCCAACCAATGTTTTCCAAATGTTCATACAGAGAGAAGCTAAAGCAGCTTGTCTCAGATAAACTGAGGTGCTGCACCAAGGCTTAAAATAAAGTAAATAAAGATTATTTTAACTTTGAGCTGTGGACAAGCTTCTCTATCACAGTCCACAAATAAAAAAATATGAAGCTGGTAATGAACAGAACCAGTCGTCTTTTGTTCTTTCCTCTCATGAAGAAGACTCACACCTCAGGTTGTTGTGAACGCTGTGTGGCTAAAACAGTCACCATGATTGGAAAGCGTTAGCAGGGTTACACGTGCTGCTCTCACTGCCTATGACAGGAGGAGTGAAAAGCTGTTTAATAATAATAATAATTTTTCATCCATCTTTTTTTTATATATACAATTTCTTCACATTTTCAAAGAAAGATGTAAAGATTCCCCTCTGCAAACTACCCATCGTAGTTGTCATTGTAATAGCTTATTTTATGAACATCTCCCCTTTGGTATTGAGTTCAAAATGTCCTCCATGGAAATCATAAAATCAGTGACACATATTAGGAGACAGTCTGTACGGGAGCAGTGGGATGTGGTATATAAACATGGTCCACAGGCTCCTGTCTGCAAAAACGTCCTCATGCTGCAGTCAAATAATTCATGGAGACGACGGTGCAGACAGAACTGGGGCGAGCAGCAGCTCCTGGAGGAGCCCTTGGACCCTCCACTCCTCATCTCATCTCCCCTTTTTTTCTGCCTCCTCCTCCCCCTCTTCAGCTTTTTCCAGGATTTCTCCCTGTCAACCCCAATATGATGCTGGATGCTGATAATCTGATGTGAGTACATGCCTCTGGTGTCTCCATTATGGAGACTTACAGGCCATTTCATTTACAGCTGAGCTGCATGTGTGGTGAGGAATAGCCAGTGAGCCTGCTGAAACACAGGGCTTCTGATGCTGTGTGTGCCACTGTAGGAAAATCAGATCAACAACAACACTCCCATGCAGCATAGCTCAGAGGGAGTAATGTGCCAACACAGATAAAACATGCTTCTAATGTCTTTTTACACAGTTTTCTTTAGAAACAGTTTGTCCTGCTGGAGGACACTGCTCAGTAAACTGAATATTTTATAATATTATCAGAAGCTTCTCTTCACTTTAGATAAAAGATAGATAGATAAAACTTTATTAATCCCTCGGGTGGGTTCCTCTGGGAAATTTGGTTTCCAAAAAAGCACAGCACCGACAGAAGTTACGGAGTTAGAATATTATATATATATATATATATATATATATACACACATATATAAATACAAAGACATATATAGATAAAATATACAAAGGGGATAAATAGAATAAATAGGAATAAAAATTGTCACTAGGTGTGAATGTGCGAATGAATGTGAGTGCGAATGGTTGTCTGTCCCTGTGTGTTGGCCCTGCGACAGACTGGCGACCTGTCCAGGGTGTACCCCGCCTCTCGCCCTATGACAGCTGGGATAGGCTCCAGCGCCCCCCGCGACCCTGAAAAGGATAAGCGGAAGCGAATGGATGGATGGATGGATGGATGGAATAAAAATAAAAATACAAGTGAATTGCACATTTCAAGTATGGAGTCTGTTGCACCGCTTTAAACAGAATACGGGGATCAGGGCCTCCAAGGGACAAGCGGTGACACAGCAACCACGATTAAATCATGACTGATAATTAAAATGTAACTGCTGAACAATAAAAAGATTATCTGTCCCAAGGAGACAGAAGCATGACACACTTGTATGGGATATGCACAGTATGATTGAAACATCACCTGCATTTATGTTTATGAGCCTGTGTGTCTGCACCGCTCTGCCATCAAGACTTGGAGCTGATGAATACACATATCAACTGTTAGTTTCACTAAAACAGACTGGAGAGAAGACCTCAGTCTATACACGCATTGACAGAACTATGACTGGGAAAAAGAGCGAATGTCTATACGGTGGATGAATATAAGCTGTTTTATTATGGCCAAATAAACTGTAACTAATACTATCAAACAAACTTATCGTAGCTGCGCCACCACGACTTATAGTTACAGCTGTGGGTGGATGCAAATCAGCCTGCTTAATAAGATAATCAACTTAATGGAAGAATCTGATTCAGGACATCCCCCAAACTTCACCACTAACAACAGCTATTTTTTATTCGCATAAGGCGAGTAGATCTGAAGTTCATCAAACAGCTTTATGTTAAATAATTTCATAAAACATTAAATCATAAGTGTGATTTGCATTTTAGAAAGCTTTGATTTCAATTCACATGCTGACTAGAAACCATGTGCTTGAGAGTTTATAGTAGATGGACTGTTTTATTTTAGCCTTACATTAAGCTAAAGCACCTTCCACACCATGTGGATTCACTTTTTCTGTTGTGCCTTTAAGGTGGCAGTGTGGGTACTGACAGCTAAAGTTATGTCTATACAAAAGAAGTCAACACCTCCATCTGAGGTGATGCAAAACATAACAGATGCCATCAATGTTGCTGTGCTGCGATGGTATCATGGTGACCAGCTGTGACCCTAAAAGATGGATGCAGTCACAATTTGAAACTAGACATGACGTGTAAGGCGAAATCTGATGGCGGCTGCATGCTCACTGGCTAATGACTTGTGACTGACTGATCCTTAGCCAATGATCTCAAAAGGTTTACCATACTTTAAGTCTAATGGGGACCATAACTTAAAAATAATGTTCAGTGTTTCAGTGTGACCTGAAATTGTGATTGAGCTCATAAACTTTGCCATAGATATTTATACAGTTTTAAGTGTAAGTGGTTTAGCACTCTAGAGTCGAATCAAATGACCAATTAAAAACGATGTGGCAGCAAGATACACCATCGCTGAGTCTCCATTTCAACGTATGTTATCGTATGTTACGACAGTGATACTGTGATTTGTATTTAGTGTTGTTGTTTTTTGGTTTTCTCGAATGTTTGTTGTGAGGCAACTTCTGAATGTCACAGACGTTGGACAAAGAGCCACCACAGGCAAACTGTACAAGCTGTCTCCAGGTGGGAACCAGAAGGAGTGATGAACTGTGGAAGTGTCAGACCTGTGACAACTGTAAAGTCAGGTTGTGCAGTTTTTAAAGGTAAATTCAAGGATTCAAAAAAAGCCACTTGTGCTTTTGCCCCTATGTGACTGTGCACCACCTTCCATATACTATGACCCCTGTGAGGATTTTTAATTTATCCTCTCCCAATCTGTCATCTGCCCATCTGTCCCTCGTCACCACGACTAATCTTACACTGTGCAGTTTATGTAAAATCTTAATTAACTCAAGAAGTCTCAAACTGTCGAGCTGCAACAACAAAACATAGTATTTTGCTTAAAGAAACCCCAAAAAGTACACAATAAAGGAGGAAATGCAACGTCTGTTGGTTGTTGCTAATTCTCTGAAGTAAAAAGCTTGTATCAGAGGCCTGTCAGATTAGATAACAAGCAGAGAGAGCGACAACGTCTGCTCCTAATGATCCCACAGACCCTAGACAACATCAGACTGTCAAAACACACAAATTCTCTTGTGCAGCCATAACTTTCACTTTCCGCTTCCACCGCACATAAACACGCATGAACACACATAGCCTGCAGATAACACTTGGGTGTGTGAAAGAACAGGCAGAAACTTGCAAAAGAAACAACAGCTTGACACCTGAAGTCATGTAACGGCACCTTCCATCAGACACTGTTAATGAGAACTTTTTGCACTGTGCAAAAGATCAGAAAGGTTTCCTCTTTTTCTTCTTCTTCTGGGTTCTCTGGCAATTTCTTTATCTGAATCCTCGGGTTTAGGAAAAACCGGTTCTTGAACTACACAGGTGTACTCAGACTGACCGAGCAGAGCAAAATCTGAGCATGCTCTAAAGGGACTCCAGGTCCAAAGAGGAGGCAAAACTGATGAAGGCATGTTGGACGACCAAGATGAGATGCTTTAGTTTGCAGACTGTGAACTATGTATGTGCTACACAAGCCTGTCTATGTTCAGCTTATCTGACTGAACGTAAAGTCTTCTGGTTACTTCCTCGCCCACTCTCCTTTTCCTTTGGTCTGTGTGTTTTTATGAAAAAGATTCACAAATAAAATTTTCATGCAAGAGGGAAAATTTTCAGTTCACGCAGAAGCATTTTCACAACATTTCTTGCCACCCTGGACATATTTGCATTTAATTGTTTCTTTCCCATTCACTTTGTATCCAGTTGAAGCTGCACAACTGAATACAGTATGAACACTCGGTTGTGATTGGAAACTGGATTAAAGGAGAAGTTTGCCATTTATAAAACCGTGTATTTGGTTCATGATGTTAAAACTGGTCTCATATTGTCAGTTTAGTACATCTGAAAATGTTTAGCTTAGCACAAAGAAACAGAGGGAAACACATCGTGTAAGCAGGGTGATCAAAATAACCTGCAATGCTACCTATAAAAAGGAAAAACCATTGCAAATTTGAATTTCAGCCTCTCAGGCTGTTTATTCAGCTCAAGAGCACTTAAGTACTGTTTTGACCACTCTACGCAACTCACAATTTCACCACAAATCGCAAGTTTTGCTTCTGTAACTTTGGATTCAAGCCGAGCAGATTTTAATGTTACAGAGCCAAACAGCGATTTTGATTGGACGAACCCACAGTCCCAGCCAGAAGGCAGAACATCAGTTCAAAAGGGTGACCAGAAACATGCTCATTTTTGTGCACAGCGAATGCATACTGCTGGATGGCCTGCACTGAAAAGGCAAAGTAACCCATTGTTTGTTCACACCTTGCCCTGCCTGCTAAAATTTTCATACAAAATGGATAATCGTTAACACGTCGATGAGTTGGAGGAGATCCAGCACACACGTGTGGTCAATGGACTTGTAGTTTATTTTGTGGCTAGATGCACACAGACATCATCATGTCACCTGTTTTTGGACTGTAGCCATACACAGAACAAAAAACTACCCAAAGACACCTAAAGACATCACTCTACAAACACAAGCTCACACGCAGTCAACACGCAAGTAAAGACACTAAAAAGAAACTGACATATACAATACTAACCAGAAACCTAACCTCTGAAATATAACAAAACCCACAGAGCCTTACACTATGGGGACTGACTTGTTTTGATGCAAGACGCCAATAGGTGGGTATAATTTGTAAAACAAAAAAGTGTAAAAATAAGATGCACAGCTAAACCACTTCTTAGTTTGGAGCAGTAAACTTCCTGAAGCTACTCAGATAACAGGCGTTCCCTTCAACGCTACATTTTTTGTATAGATCACACACACATTACATAACATCAGTCGGTTACGATTAATTATTTGTCATTACTTAACGTGACCCTGTTTGCTGTCTCCCCCTCTTTGCAATCTTCCATCCCATCCATCTTCTTCTCAGAATTTGACACTCTGTCCTCACAATCCTCCAGTTTTCCCCTTGCAGTCTTAATTAGCACTTCCCCAGCTGCCTGGCAACCATCGCTGGGGCAACAGCATCATCTGCAGCCCCCACAGCGGGGACAACGGGGGCTGAGGCCACTCAAGTCTTCGGGTATGAGGTGGCTGGGCAGGCGGGGAGCCGACCATCCTGCAGGGTTTGCTTTAGCGTCATAGCGTTGATCATCACCACCCATCCATTATGACAACCATCATCGCTAACAGTGGGCCTATCTTAACTGGCTGCACCCTGCGTCGTGAGCCTCAGCAGGGGGGCATTCTGGGAAAAAAAAAGTGATTCATACTGTAACAACAGCAGAGTTGATGCATACAGAGCAACTCCGAATGGATAAAATATGATTTAAGATGCGACGCCAACACTCTGCAGACTTAAAAATGGCTCATGCACATGGCTTGAATCACTGAGTGAAAGGCACTTAAATAATTTCCCTGGTCCTGATTAATTCTCGGGACAACAGACATGTTTCTGAGATAAGAGCAAATCCGTTTAAGAGAGAGTCAATGACGGAGCGCACGAAGCAAGAGCCCAGCGTCTCCTCAAATTGATTATCGATAAGGCGGTCGAACTTTATCAGGGGTTTTTATGCAGCAGGAACATTTGTCACTGGATAGGCAACTCTTAGTCATGCCTGCTACTAAACCCGTACTGGTGCAGATATCTTCAGCTGAGCGACGACAAAACAAACAGCCAATCATGTGCTTTGTTAAAAACACTTCATTTATTACTGTTTAGTAGTTGACACTAAAGCAACATTGCAGTGAAGAATGAAAATGATTGTGAGGAATCCATTTGTTGCACTCGGAGGAGGATTTGGAGGCAGCACGTGTGCCGTTTGAATCCACAAAGAGGCCTTTTGATGCAGTTTCAAGGTCAGTGGCTCAGTCTGAGTGCACCCAGGAGGCTTTAAAAGTTAAACGAACAGGAGCCAACGTCTTCATAAACCTGCTCCTCCACTGATGTCGTCTTTGATGTAAATGTGTGAGAAGGCGCTCATTAGGAAAGCATGATGCAGTAGATTCACTTTGTCTAAATCTTTCACAGCACACTTGATGTTTTGAACACATCTCACGGCTGTACTGTAGCATCTCCTTCATCTGCATTCATGCCGCTTTCAATTTAATTCAATCCAATACAGTTTGATTTATATAACACTGGCTCACAACAACAGCCATCTCTTCATCATCATAAAGAGCCAATGGTTTCAAAGAAAACCTCAACGAGCAGACTCGGCAACAGAGGGGAGGAAGAATTGACTTTTAACATGTAGAGACCTCTGGCAGAACAAGTGTTAGGGATGCACAGTTGGTGAGGGTGACAAGAGAGAGAAGAAGAACAAGGAAGGAACAAGATGTTTTCATGAGAAGCACAAAAGTGAATGCAAACAGTGCACATGGACACATTTGCAAACACACTGTGCTCAGTATGCGGATAAATATGCAGGACACAAATCAGACAGGAGTAAAGCAACAAAAAGCAAGCTTTAAAGGGGGGCGAATAATGTTTTCCCTCATTTTCTGTCATAAAAATGATAATAAAATGCTGGTGGCTCATATTAAAGATGGATAAACTTTAAAAAAAAATATGGTTAATATATTTGCAAGTTATACCAGTGAGCCAACAGCTTAGAATATTATTTTCCACTCTCTCATCTATATGATTTCATTAGACGTATCTCTTTAAAGCTACTCTTTAATAAAAATACTGGAAAATAACAGTAAACTTCTACTTTAATAATAAAAGCTGAAACAGAATATTAAGATTCCAAGAGGGAAAACTGAACTGTGTCTTTTCAGAAAAATAGAGCAAAACCAAACCGGGTAAACAGGAACACGAGAGGAGCACAGGAGAGACAAGAAGTCAGAGAACATGGGCTGCAAACTCAGGTAGGCAAACAAACAGAAACAAACAGATGTCCTGACAGCGAAGGAGTCGGGCAAGAGAAGGTTATATATACACATGGAGCGGAAAGGGAAATAAAGAACAAAAGAAACAAATCAGGGAGAGACAGCCGATTAAAAAGGGGGCAAAAAACAAAGACTTCAAACTAGCAGAGAAACAAACCAAGAAATAAATAAGAAACCGGCACAGAAACACAGGGGACACGTACAAAAGTACAAAATACTAAAACACAAGAGGGGAGCCAAAGAAAAACTTTGAAAGCACATAGTACCAGAACGGGCTGTGTTAGGAAGAAATACCTGACAGAACCAGTAGTGCAAATACACAATATGCACTCTAACTCCACTGTGTGAACACCATCAGGTAGTAAAGTCAAATACGAGAATTTAGAAACTTTGCCATAAAGTTCTGTGACATCATCATTTTAAGGAGTTTGCTGTACTGCGCCTGTTGTTAAAGGCTATTCGGTCCATTTGGTATACCTGTAGTGAGTCTGTTTGGCCTTGCTGACAGTAAGTCAGACTTGTTCCTGCTGGGAGCTGGGCTTCACCATGGTAGCCATTTTTTTTTGACAGAATTTCTTGGTGCAGTCAAAGTGGTGAAAAACAGGCCTAAGTCTTCACATTGTCCCTCTGGCTTCACTGAACATTAACATCTACAGTAGCTCAGGCTAGAGCAGTTTGCAGCTCAGTGTGAAGTAGCAAGAAGGAAAATTAGCACCTCCAAGTCAAAAAGCGCATCCACACTGAAACAACTAGCAGTGATGTGACAACGGGAAACAGCAGAAACTCTGCGACATTCAGTGACTTCAAGTATAAATGAGTAAAACTACTGCTGGTGATCTTAAGTTGCCAAGTCCTGGGTTAAACTTTTCTCAAGTTCAAGGCAAGCGATTGAACTACCAGCAACTACCAGTGAGAATAAACGATGCCACTGACTGAAACATTTCAGCATGGTAATTACATGAGAAGGTTACCTAGGCAACTTGAGCCTGGAATGTCTGCCAGCTACTGACTTCTAACTACAAAGTGACAGGCGACAAGCGAATTGCTCTTGTGTGGACACACCCTTGACGCCATGGATCTCTGTAGGAGAAAGGTTAAATGTCCACTCGACTTTGGGAAACAGCTCTTGCCCCAAGTGGAGGAGTTCAAGAATCTCAAGTTCTAAGGTTGTTGTTTGTGAGTGAGGGTAGGATGGATTGGTGCAGCGTCTGCAAGGATGAAGAAGCTGTTGTGTGAAGAGCGCGCTGAGTGTGAAGCAAAGCTATACACTTACACAAGGTCATTACAAAAGGGCCATGGACACAAGTGCAGAAATGAGTTTCCTCTAAAGAGTGTTGGACAAGCATTTAAAAGGGCAAGGAATGGAGTCATTCCGGAGGAGCATCTGGATGAGATCATTGGAGTCTAAACAAGACGTTTAAACTGGACAGTTAGTAGATTTTAATCTTGTTTTTCACCACATAACCCAGTCAGTTTACAGTCCTAATTCCTTGTTGTTCCTCAGGTCTAACTCACTGGTCACCCAGTAATTTAAGGCAGGTTCAGACAACACCTTTACATTTTAAATACGAGTTTGAAGCTGCGTTTGAGCTCAACTTCCTTACCCCATGCACAAGGTAACAACAGAGTAAAAACAAAAGGTTTATGGTGATGTTGTAACCCATATTCTGAGCTGTGCTCTGAATGTGAACCCTGCTACAGGTATCCTCTTAAGTCTATACTAAGCAGCAATTTAGCAGAAACACAATAATGTGTGGATGATTACAGCTAAATGATTTCCTCAACATAATGTGATACCAAATGCATGACTATGCCTGCCTGTAATGAGTCACATGGTTTTCCTACACGGTTTGCCAGTGGCTGAAGTGTCATCCAGAAGGGCGAGGGAGAAGGAGAGATATTGTATTACCAACTTCCTGTAACATTAATGCTCTTTGAATTGGCCTTTTGTGAGTCACTCTCTAAAATGGATAAATGAAGCTTTTTCAAAGACATTACAGTCACGTGTTTCATATGAAGTCTCATCGCATGCAGTCTGTCACACTGGAGAGTCCAAATAAACAACAAATTTGTTGTTGTTGTCAGTCTGTCATGCGCCGCACACACTGCCTGTAGTCAGTGATTTAACTTTCCCATTTTGTATCCTTGAAACTATTGAATGTTTTTCATATGTTTTTGTTTCATAAAACCTCTCTGCCTCTCAGTCTTTTCTGTTGATTTTTTAAATAAGTTTATCCAGATGCTGAACACAATCATATGAACACTACCAAATATAGTGTCTATTGTTGTGAAAACAAAGGTTAAAACCAATTATATATATATATATATATGAAATTAAACTTGTAAATTACACTTATTTTCCCTAAAGACAACTCCGACTTATCATAATAACCTTTATATTTATTATTAAAAGTGAACATTTTTGTGCTTATACATGCATTTTCTGCTGCTTAGCCAGGTTGTGGGTGTAGCATAATTAACAGAGAGAGAAGCCCAGATGTCCCACTTCCTCGCTACCTTTTCCAGCTCTTGTGGGGGAACGCTGAGAAATTGCCAAGCCTGCCAAGACATGTAATCTCTTCAGTGTGTCGCGAGTCTGCCCTGGAATCTATTCCCAGTTGGACTGGGACTGTTCAGTGTGGAGGAGTAGCAGCTCTGCTTTGAGTCCCCTGGCCTTAAATGACCATATTCCTCAGCCTATCTCTAAGGGAGTGCCCATACACCTTCCAGAGGAAACTCATTTCTGCCCTTTTGATTTTATTCATTCAGTCGCTACCCACAGCTTATGACCACAGGTGATGGTATGAATGCAAATCAGCAGCTTCGCTTTCATGACGAGCTCACTCTCCACCACAACAGTTCAGTGTGGTAGCGGCATCACTGCCAAAGCTGCACCAATTGGCAGCATTAACAGTCGAGGGGAGAATGAACCTCCCACTCCCCTCACTTGTGAAGGCGACCCTGAGATAATGGCGCTCCTGTGCCTGAAAGCAACTAATCTGCAAACTGGAGTGAGCACTCCAGCTGAGAACCATGACCTTAATGTTGTTTACATTAAAAACATGTGTTATTGTGGGAAAATGGGGGCAATCGTGGCTCAAGAGTTGGGAGTTCGCCTTGTAATCGGAAGGTTGCCGGTTCGAGCCCCGGCTTGGACAGTCTCGGTCGTTGTGTCCTTGGGCAAGACACTTCACCCGTTGCCTACTGGTGGTGGTCAGAGGGCCCGGTGGCGCCAGTGTCCGGCAGCCTCGCCTCTGTCAGTGCGCCCCAATGGCTGTGGCTACAATGTAGCTGCCATCACCAGTGTGTGAATGTGTGTGTGAATGGGTGGATGACTGGATATGTAAAGCGCTTTGGGGTCCTTAGGGACTAGTAAAGCGCTATATAAATACAGGCCATTTACCATTTACCATTTGTTATGTGAACTTGCAAACAATCTAAAATGACACCCCTGATTTAGACCGTGTGTCTGATCTCTCAAAACGAGCATCTGGTCAAAGCCCAAAAGAGGGACCAAGAATATCCTGGATAATGTATGCCAGTTCTTTCTATAGCTGCTGAACTATAATGTGTGTGGCTGTGCCATGTGATTTTGTGCACATGGGATGAATCATTCACACTTGCACTGGTGGAAGTCAACCACACACTGCATATGTCAACAAGGCGACCGACTTGACCGACTTTAATTAGCAGTGTGACTGAGGCTGGATTTTGTGGCTAAATGAAGAAAATCAGTGAAGCACATGACCTGCCAGCTCTGTGGGAACTAAGAAGGAAATGGGTCAGAGTTTATACACATTATTTACACCCGTCTGGGTTAAAAGCTGCTCCTGCAGTTACTTTGCATTTGATCAAAACTCCAATAACAAGTCAAAACAAGAACCTGATCAGAAGCTGCAGGTTTGGAAAAATCTTAAAAGAGACAAAAAAAATTAGGGACAAAAACATAAAAGAGGGGACGAGCTGACAGAGGAGAGTTGGAGCACAAGATGCAGCTCCTGTTGCTCCAGCCAGCAGGACCGACTGTGAGACAAGCACATTGAGGACAGCCACTGAGGGAGAAAAAAAAGGGGAGGCAGAGAAACAGGGGAGGCTATTTCAGGACTTGGATGACGCCTTTCACGACCTAAAAACTGAATTTAGAAGTGAGAGGGCTGATTTCTCTCACACCTAGAATAACTGGCAAACTGTTGATGTCCAGCGAGGTCAAACAAGTCCTCGAGTCCATCATTAGCAGGTGAGCATATGTGTTTATGTGATTCTCTTTGATCTGGGCATTAACGCCTAATCACAAGTCCTCTCACATATACTTTAGGGTTAATGAACTCGCACATTATTCTCGCTAAGCTGTAAAGGGATGGGTGACCCAGAAGATTGCTATTAATGCAACATCGTTCCAGGTCTTTCCATATTCATAAATGAAACTGCTGATGTGGAGACGAGTGGAGAAAATGCTGGAGAAGAGTCTGGAAGGAGCAGACAGAGGAAATGAAAGCAAATAAGAGTTAGAGGAGGAGCGTGCAAGTGAGGAAACTAGATCTTAACACTTTGTGGACTCCACAAATCATTCAAGTATAGGTTTATTTACAGTTACAAAGTTTAAGACTTTCATTACATAGGTAGTGAAGACTTTAAATTAAGGTGGGCTATAAATATTAGTGCAATAAATTGAGCATCTATATATATTAAATATGATAAAAATCTCCCTTCTGTTCCTGAGTTACTGTGCTGTATAAACACCAGAAATATGGAAAGTCAATGTGAAGTTGACCTTTGACCTTTTTAATGTAAAATGCCATCATTTCATTATTATATGGTAAAACATTAACATAGACATTTATAGTCTGCTAGATCACAGAGACCTCTAACCTCCAGAATATAACCTACCAATAAGGAGGTTAGAGTGATATAACAATTGGAAGGTCGGAGGTCGGTGTGAGTGTGCACATGAATATTAGGCAAGGTGCTTAAGTTTAGAAAAAAGGATTTGCATTGTTTGTGTGTAATTGGGTGAATGAGGCTTGTAACTGGGCTTTGAGTACGCAGAGGAAGGTGGAGTAAACTCATTTTTTAGTTTGTGCAAAATTAAGTTAAATCCCCTTCAAGTCTTCTAGACAAATCATTTATCAAGAATGGGGCAGTCATGTGGTCACTGTGACGTTCACCAGTTCATCCTTGAGTTCCAGTGAGTGTTAGTGTTAAATATGAAAACAGTATCTGTTTTGCATGAGTGGGATTGATGAGTAACCTGAAAACAAAAAGCTACAGCCGACATGAAGCAACGCAGCAATTTGGAGCTGAACTGACATGTTGTTCAACCACATCAGAAAATAAACGGGTGATCTTAGATTGTTGAGTAATATCAGGAATATAACATCTTACCAAACTAAATCCAGTAATTAGACCAACGTTACAAAAACAAATATGTCATTAAAGAAAAGAAACGTGGTCGTTTCCTGCACACTCGTGCTACAATAATCTGACTCCTGTGGAAGGAGAAGGAAAAAACAGAGTAAATTTTAAGGAGTAGAGGAATAAAAATAACTTTCTTTAAATGTGACAGTCAAGTGCAAACTAAGCTCAGGACAGGTATCGATCTATCAATGCTGTAGTGCTGCACACAGCATCCACTTAAACAGGCTAATGCAAAGCTAGCAATGAAGAACCTCTGACCCAGAGAGATAGTAAAGCTGAGTATATCGGTCAAAGTTAGCATTATTGTCAAAAACCATGTGTACAGATGATGCACAGAAACACTAAACAACTAAAAAATAAAAAGATAAAACTTTAATAAAAGCCTTATATGCAACACAACACAGTACAATACAGTCTTCTATACACAATCCAGCAATGCAACCAAAGCCTGGTAAGCAGTGATGAGCAGTCAGGCAGTCAGCTTTCTGTTCATACATAAAACAATAAAGTAAAAATCTTGTGTATGTCCTTTATGACAGTGTTTCTCAACCAATGTGTCGTTAGAAATGATCAGGTGTGCCGTGGTTCCACCTGATTAGTACTCTAAGCCAGCGGTCCTCAACCCCCGGGCCTCGGACTGGTACCGGTCCGTGAGTCGTTTGGTACCGGGCCGCGAGAGTTGAGGCTCAGGTGTAAAATGTATGGTTTTCAGGGTTTTTATCGGTTTTCAGCGTTATTTTGTTATTGTTTTTATCGTTAACTCTGTTTTCCTGGGTCTTTTCACATGTGTTATGAATAAATCTTCTTCTTTTCGGTACCGGTACTAGTTTTATTTTGTTGTATTTATCCGCAACACCTTAAAGGCCGTTCCGTGAAAATATTGTCGGGCATACACCGGTCCGTGGCGCAAAAAAGGTTGGGGACCGCTGCTCTAAGTGACCAGCGTAACGGGCAGAACAATTATATTCTCTTCCACTAGAGGGCAGTGCAGCTACCTGCTCTAATTAAATGGATTGCGAACTGCCAGTAAAACCGAAGAAGACGAAGAAGTGTGAGATGAAAAGAAAAAGTAGCCAATCTGACCTGGGTCCTGGAGAAAATTCCGACCCAGATGAAGGCCCTAGCATGAGTAGTGGTCAGAAGGAAGCAAAAAACGTATAGTGGGGACAAACTGAGCCAATTCCGCTGTACCTGGTACGCGGGGAAAATGACCAATATGCTTTTTGAGACATTTTTGTTTAGTGGTGTGTGATTTTTCTAATTTTTCTTAACACTGACTTGTGTGTTATTTAAGGATAAAAAAGGCACCTAACTCAAGGGATAAACCATTGTTGTTTCTACACATAACACACAACTTATCACTGAACCAATTTTAGACACTTTATTACGAGGAACTTGTTGCAAAAACGCATCTTACCATGTCTTTAGCTCAGTCTAAAAGAATGCCAAAGGTAACACAGTTTGACAGGTATAAAATTGTATTTTTACACAAACAAGGTCATTCCCAAAGAGCTTTTAGCCAAAAACTTGGCATAGCTCAACAAATCGTAATTAGAAATGTAGACATGTGGAGGACAAAAGAAGAAATGGCAGCACTAAAAAACAAAAAAAGTATCTGAAAGTCATCCAGCAAAAACCTGACGTAGTACCTGACAGATGAATCTGGCCCTTCAGTTATTCCATCTGCTGTTTGAAGTCTCATTAGTAATGGTCTCAGTGGAAGAATGGCTGTCAAGAAGCCACCCCACTCACCTACCTATTTCCTACCAAAATATAAAGGAATAAGTGGTAGCTCAAGACTTCTGACAAAGCACTATAGTTAATAAGTTGTACATGATGTCAGGGTGGGTTTTGGACCAAACCAGTTTGATCAAGCAATTAAAGTTCATTTTATCTTATATAAAATAAGTATTGATATATTTAATATATACAGACAATAAACAATGTTCCTCTATAAGAGGAACAATAAACTCAATTTCTGGGCTAAGTGAGCTAGAGTTGTATTTTTGTATTTTATATCCTTCATATCGAAATCAATCCACAGACAGAGTTTTACAATTGGTTCTGTTAAAATCAGTTCAAAACTGTCAATTTAAAGCATCTAATATGTGAAAAGTTCCATGAAGGATGTTAACAAACCCGCACATTTTGTACAAACTTCTATTTATTCTGAAAGGAGTCTGTGGCCGTGATCAATAAGATTATAAACCCCCCAAATTGCCTTTTAAGTAAAAACCCTCCTAAATCTTTTGAGGCAGGAGCAGATCATACCCTAAATCCTGTCTTTAGCTCACTCATACTCCCCCAGCTGTCCCAGCAGATGGTCCAACCCCCTGAAAAACACACATAGAAACACACACACACACAGTATTTCTCTCTTAGTAAACAGACACACTCAACACACACACACACACAGCTCATTCATACTGACAGCTCTGACCCAGGTGACAGGAAGAGAAAGCAGGAGAGAATCAGGGATGAGAGGATGGGGTTATGTACAGGAAAGGAGAGAGTGAAGGAGCGCAGTCCTCTGAGGGAATGAGAATCGGATGTGACATGACAGCAAACCAGACAGCTTGTCTTTGCCATCCTCACCGACAACACAGAGCGGCTTTGAAGTCAGATTTTACCTTGCGCCTTTAACGCTGACTTTTCTGACCCAGTTTTGTACAACTCACTGTGTCACTGCAAACTCTCTCAGCTGTGAACACCGGCAGCCTCACAGATCTACTCACTTACTCTGAAGAGACGAGGAAAAGCAGCAGGAGTCACAATCACTCCATTGACTGTTTCCTCCTCTGACCGTTCAACCCACCAAACATAAAAACTAAAATAATGTGCGCGTGACTCTCAGAGTCTGGCATCCCATTTCCTGACAGAAGGAAGCACAAGAGGAGTGTGTCTGTGTGTTGTCATCTTCACCCCCCTCTCGCACATGCTCGCACACTTGCACATCTCACCCCTGACTTTGTCTCATGAGTCTCCTTTTGATGAGTAGCCTAGCTGAGGTCGCGCCCCCTTCCATTCACCGCAGATGGTGGCACAATAACAGGCGGAGAGCTGAAACAGACTCCCCCTGAGACGCCTGCCGCACCCCGACACAGAGCCATGCAGCTGCCACAGGGACCCTGGTGATATAGATACCCGTACACCCCCCCTGAAAAAACCCAGACCAAAAGTCTAAGACTCGTAAAATCCACAAAAGCCTCACCGGGGATCTGGGATCAGGAAGCTGAACATACACACAGAGAGACTCATAAAAGTGGGAACACACAGAAACACATGCACCCTGGTGCGACTGCTGTCTCGCCGGATTCTGAGCTGAGAGCAAAAACAAAACGACGGACGGGACAGAAAAAATAAAAAACATGTTGATGTGAGTCAGCTGATGGCTCAGTCTACACTTCAGCTGCACTCAGTGATTCCAGAAATCACATCACATGGTTTTTAATGATGATTAGAGCATTTTGTTTGGCTTCCAACACAGCACAACTCAAGAAAAGTAACAATTTCAGCCTCTAATGCAGTAAACAACTCTAGAATCTATATGAAGGGATCACAGTCCTGGGTTTTTGGATTCTTTGTTATTGTTGTTACCTATAAGACTGCAAAAGTCTGATGAGTTTTACAAAAAGGGAAATGAATTCAGATATGAGCTCCACTGTTTATTTCTTTATTTTTGTAAAATTCTCTCAGCATGAAGCTGGCAGGATTTGCAGGAGATCGATCGCTGCAGACTGGGTGAGGACTCCGAGGGCAGTACTTACGACAACACGGCCACACTTAAACACACACCCGCCCACGCACGCACAACCAAAACAGTCTGCTGTGTGTGAAAACTGGTGGGCCGTGCCATTCAAACGGAGTCTGGCAGAGATGAATGCGGGTGGATGTGAATCAGGTTTATAAACGGCAACGAAAAATCGGAATCCAAGTGATAAATGTGATAAATGTCAGTGTGACTGATTCATTTCACGGTAGTTATTCAGAGCAGGACACAGACAGCGACAACTATGACAGTGATAAATGCCAAGGATATGATTTACGTAATTGTTATGCAGCGTTAATAGAGTTCGTTGTAACCGAGACGTTTGGCGGGCGACAATGGGGCTAAAGCCGTGTCGTTTCTTCATGTGACACCGAGGCCTGGAAAGCGGCAGGTTTTCATTTTGAACAGTCACTTCGCCGGCTCATCTCGCTGATTAATTCATTAAAAGTTTTATGAAGAATGTTTTGTTCTAATTAAAACCTATGTCAAAGATGTGAATTATCAGCATGAGAAAACAAATTTGTTTCTGAATTTGCGGACGATCTCTTTGAGAATGATGACCACTCTGTGCACCCTGTTACGCATGCCCCAGTGGGCCGACACATCCGCCATCTGGTTATTGTGTTTTCTTGCATCCTCATTAACCTGCTCTCTTCTCTGCTTCACTTCTAGTGCTGATTGTCTGCGGAGGCACACCTGCTGAGCCTCGCCTCTCCTCCATCAGCATCGGTATTCCTCAGATGCTTTTTGAAGTTTTGCTTATTATTAGATGAGGTGGGAGTTGCCGCCTGCCTCTCTTATTTGTGTTCAACACTTGCAAGTAAATTTTCTTTTGTAGAAATAAACGTTTCCTGAAAGGCAGCAGTGTTGTGGCATCTCTTTTGAGCCATGAACCCCTTCAGTTAGTGCAGGGGCAGGCAGCATTTCTCCCCAGAGAGCCATACTGACTTCAATAAAGTAAGCAAAGAGCCAGACATTGGATAACTCAATCGAAACCAGGTTATATTTAACATCTTGCCAGTTGTCTGAAATATACCACTGCATAGATCACTGATGAAACAGACTGCACTGAAATTGAGTTAAACAGCGGTACAGACTTCCTGCAATCATTAGTCTTCAGATTCCTGTGCATGACGCTGCCTCTGATCGACTGGCTGATTCATGGATGTTGTTTTCCTGTTTGCTATGTCTGGCCCAAAGGTTATATTTTACCCTTGTGAGTTTATAATTTCTTAAAGTAAACCCATTATGTTCATTTCAAGCTCCATATTTTTATCCCTTGATTCTACTAAAGATGCTTTGCATGATTCAGAAGTTCAGTATAAAGCTTATTTATCTTTGTTGTTGTTGGTCTTGTTGTAGCCCCTCAGTTCATCTACTGTCTAAAACAAGCTGTTTCAATGCCTCTCCTTTTATCCAACTTTTTCTGATTGGCTGCCCCTTGCAAATAGAAAGTTATAACAGCGGATGGGAGGGGCTGAGAATCAGAGATGTGTGTGCGATGACCATAACTCGATATCTGCTCTCACTGACATCATAAAGAGCCAAGAGAATGAAAAAAAAACTGAACCAGAGCATTTGAAGCAGTTTTTTGCTGACAAGGATTACTTGTACATACACTTACCTCATTATCATCATTGTATCAACTGTAATGTATCATCATTATTATAACAGCATATTTATGGTAGAAATTCTGGCTGAAATTATTTTCTGCCAGAAGTTGTTTGACTTGTGCCTGTTTATAGGATAACCCACAGTCAGGTTAGGAACCATTGCTCCGGGAGAAAATCCCCCACAGATGTTAAATAAGTATATGTTGATGTAAGGTAATGTAATCGCACACAGCTGTAGAGAACAAAGAATCAGATTTCAAACTGAATAATCCATTTTAAGACACCATGACCGAGGCCACAGCACTTGGCGGTTTATTATCATTTCAGTCATCTTTAGGAGCAAATACTTGCATTGCAATTATCTGCAGGTTAGTATTGAGTACTTTTACCCTGAAGGTAATGTGCATTACAGGCTGACAACATAAGTATAAATGAGTGCGGAATAAAAGACAAAGAAAAAAAAATCTCTGTAACTGACCGTGTAAAGTGGTCCACAATCGCTCCCACCAGTTCACCCACTCTGTCCTGGTTGGGGCACAGCTCGCCTCGCTGCAGGCACAGCAGCACGTCATCCTGGGAGGACGTGTGTAACGCCACCATCTGGTCGACCCCGGTGGTCACGCTCACTCCGGTAAACTGCAGAGAAAGAACACGTTAAAGAAAGATCTCAGCCAGATCCAAGCTTGAGCTCATGCTTTGTATGACTTTTTCATGTAATATGATACACTGACAGATAAATAGTCTTTAGTGAGGGTCTTAGAAATAAATGAATACATATATTTTAATAATTTTGGTGCTTTTATTGATAAATTGCTTGTTATTTTTTCTGATTATGGCGGCATTGGAACTCCATACCCTTTACCTCCAAAGGAGTATTTCATAAACGCTGCAATGCTATTTTTATTTTAGCAAAAGACCAAAGGCGAGAATTCTCCTTCCTCTAAAGCCTCATGCATGACCTGCCTATAGGCTGAGTGACCTTTAATATTCATCGACACAGATTGCAGCATTGGGGATTCATTTGTATAAAAGTGTCAGGGATTATCACATCAATGTACAAAACCTGTGAGTTTAATACAGTACAGCGCAGCATATCTTGGATCAAAAAAATTCAATGCCATAAATGAAGCCGGCGGATTATTTCTGCTCAGAATATGTAAGCTGGAGGTGCACGTGTGTGGGTGCAGTGAAGGGGAAGTCATGAGCTGTGACCCAGTTGGAATTAATGTACTGATTTACCGCAACGGAGGGAGAGGAAGGCGGCGGGGTGCAAATGAAAGAAGGACTAAGAGAGAGGAAAGAAATATACCCATATAGGTCAAAGACAAAACCAGAGGAGACATGCAGACAGAGAAAGTGTCATGGGTTTTTAGAAAGCAAATGCAAGGACAGAGTGGACTAAGCCTCTTACGGCCTCCAGCCATACAGGTTAATCCAGCAGGGACGACAATGTGCAGGATGTCCCAGCACTGACAAACGCTGGTTAAACCTGCCCTTCAGTGAAGGGGAAGTTGCACAGCTGATCTAGCAGCGTGATACTTTTTACTGTGTTCCAAACATATTTTATAAATTACATTACTTTACTTTGTTCTATTGTATCTGCAGTACTTCTCTTTGCAGTAGCAGTGCTTAAATTACAGCTCTAAAATAACACAAGATGGATTTTATTTGAGGCTCATTTATGATCTTTTCAGTTAATCGTTTACTTTAAGCATATTTGCACTGCACAAGACACTAAATAATGTGGATTGCACAACACTGGACATTATATTCTTCATTTCCAGTTAATACTTGTACAGCTGCTGTTATTGTATTGTGTATTTTGTTGTACAGTTATTTTATTTTCAACTTTAATTTATATATTTTATCTTATTCTTTCCCAGTTAAATTTACCCTTCATTCTAATTTGTGTTGTACAGTTATCTCATTTTTAACTTTAATTTTTATATTTTATTTTATTCCTTCCTAGTTAAATTTACCCTTTTTAATTTTCAAATTTATATCTTATTCATAGCCTTTTCTTTTTTTCTTTAGGTCACGAGCAGTTGTCTAAGCATTTCATTGCATATCGTACTGTGTATGACTGTGTATGTGACAAATAAAATTTGAATTTGAATTTACTTCAGTCTCACTAAATAGACAAACAAACTTTGGCTGCACAGTACAAGACCATATCTTTTAGGTGCTCACTCTGTCAACCCAACAAAAAAATCTAAAAATATCCAATTCATAATTACAATATAAACGTCACAAATTTAAGAAATGCAACTGCCCTGCACTAGACATTAGTGGCTGTTTTAAGTTTTTATACTTTGCCTTGATTATCTGCTTTATTCTTATGATTAAGGTTTAAACTGGAACACAATCTAGGGGTGTCAAACATAAGGCCTGTGGGCCAGAATTGATCTGGCAAAGACCCCAATCCAGCCTGCTGGATGGCTTTGGAAAATGTGAAGGAGGGCAGGAATTTTGGACTTTTAAGTCTTTTTTTTTTTGCTAGTTTTACAGCTTTTCCTTCCCATAAAAATCTCCCTCATTCACAAGTAATAAAATGATAGATATCTGTCATTTTACACATTTCTCCTTACAATTGAAGCTCAAAGGCTCATGCTGACTGATTTCTTTCATTTACAACAGCAGCATTTCTTTACCATGTCGGAAAACTGTGAAATAATGTTGAATATTGCACTTTTTTGTCGTATCTCCTTGATTAAATCTGTAGTTAAACTTTTTACACCAACAGAAATTGGAGTTTTACGGGTTCAGCCCACAGAAAATCAGAGCGGGCTGCGTGTGGCCTGCAGTATAAAATGAGTTTGAGGTCCCTGATCTAGGAGAAGACTTCATGGTAGATAAATCGAAACTAAATTCAATCAAGACTGACTCAAAAGACAGATAATACAAAAAAGCATTAAATTGTAAATTAGTATCTATGGGAGACTTCTATACCTCAAAGATCACGCTCTTTCCTGTTTTATTTTGAAATCACTGGTCCTTGTGTATTCCTTTCATTTTTATTTCTTCCTTTTCCTTGTCCCCCCTCATTGGTCATCATCTGCTCCACCTTGATTACTCCCACTTGTTTACTATTTGCCAATAGCTCACCTGCAGTATATAAACTCGCCTTCTCCTCTGTTGCTGTGAGATTGTGTTGTTGTGTAAAGTTTTCCAGTGTTCCTATTGTTTTTAGTATTCCTTCCTAGCAGTCTTTTAATTTCACTTTGATTTCTACTTTGAACATTTGACTGTTCTAAATAAAAGGGGCATTTTTCACATAGTTTATCTTATAAACAAATCAAAAGTTAGAAATACTCCAGTGTGAGAAATGTCCATTAACTTTCTATCAGTTATTTAAATGACTAAATGTTTTAACAGTAACTATTTAAGCTTACTATATGTTTATGCAAAGTGAATGCTTAGTTTTTAATTTTGTCTACATTTTTTGAAGACTGAGTAAACATAAGCGCCAGTTAAAGTCAGGTTTTCTGAATTTGACCAGTCAGAGGTACAGAGCTCGTGTTTTGCTTCAGGTTTTGACCTCAGCTGTGACCTGGGTGATATTTCTGGTGTGAGAGTCAGAGGTGCACTGCTTCTTTAATGCTGTATTCTGAGTTTCTGACCTGGATAAGACTCATATTCCTCATTCTGAGCACCACAGTCTAATGGCACCAGCTATCTTTAGCCGCTCCGCTGCTGCATAATGATAGTTTTTAACCCTCTGGCATGCAAGCGCTCTTTCTCTCCACCTCTCTTCTATCACTGCTGGACGTCCAGCTGTGCTGACTCATTACATCTCACGAAGGTGTTCTCAGTGAAAGCTATTTTGCATTCAGTACCTGAGTCACCTCAAAGTCTGATGGCACTTGGTAATCTCCAACTTTTGCTGGAATCCATCTTAGTCTCAGATTCTCTACGAATTTACCTCAGTGAGGAACTAATGTAAGAAAAAAATAGGATGGAAATATCATTAACTAGTCGAACTATTACATACATCTCAATGTTTTAGTTCAGTTTAAAAAGTTTTTCTGGCCAAAAAAGAAGGTGTGCTACTAGCTATTACAAAACACACACAGCCACTTTATTAGGTACAACAGTTAAACTGCTCATTAAGTCACTAATCAGCTGATCACATGGTGGAAGCGCCATGCATTTAAAGATGCAGACACTGTAAAGACAAAGTGGATTTTTTTTAAATTCTCTTAAATGTATGTATTATGTATCAGAGAGCAAAGATGTTAGCTGCTTGGTCAACAGTTCTAGAGTTGGTCTCCTCCAATCTTGACTGCATGCTTACAGCCCTGCTTTAAGACGCCTTAAATCTGTGTGGTGATAAAAACATACTTTTACCTGAGACAGAGGTAAATGCCAAATGTCCAAGAAGGTTTTTCTAGCATTAAATGCACCATCACAGTACCATAGAGATTTGGCTAAATGCCTCTACCTAAAACAATACCCCCCTTTTTTTCAGATATAAAAAGAGACCCAGTGTTCCAAATGTTAAATTCTTTAGTCAACCCTTCACTTTCTGTATGTTTTCCCAACACCAAGGTTCATGCATCAAGCTGTAGAAGAAAATTATGATTTCTGTTATTTCAAGAGAACTTCAGCATCATATTAAACACTTTCAGCCTCTTGCCCTGCAGAGCCAGCAGCCCTTTGAGATTCCTGATCCAGTTTCTCAGCTGAGGTTCGCCCCATATGGCAGAAAATCTAAAGCTAAGCTTGGCAGCTGCCTCCCAAGCATGACCACGGCGTCACATGTTGACAACAAAACCTAACGTACACACACAAACACTGACTGACTGATCAACAACCTCACAATTCTTAAAGGTCATCAGCCCTGAGAGCCAAAGGAAGACAGTGTTCGCTCAGTGTGAGTCCTCTTATTGCTCTTGTACTTGTTGATGGATGACTGTGACCTGGGTCAAACAGGACGGAAGATGAGTAGGTGCGTGTGTGTGTGTGTACACAACTGAGGGGATGGAGTAAGAGATAAAGAGCAGCCAGAATAAAGCACAAAAAGTCTGTCCACATTCATGACAGCTGTTATTTTTGTATTTGTACCACACTTTAAGGACAAAACCTTTTATAAACCTACGTCTAAGGTGTAAAAAGAAAAAAAGTGCCTGAATTAAGTTAAAAGACTGGTTTCATAAACTAGGAAACACCACAATTATTTACATCTTTTCTTGAAGGCTTTGCTCAGCAAACATGGTCAAAATATTCATGTTATTTCCTCAGCTGAAAAAAGTCAAGATAAATCTGCCAGCTGTCAATATTCCTGCTTCGGTGATTTTCTACCACCAAAGAAAAATTTTCCAAGTTGCCAGTTGCAGACCTGGAAACCTTAGGTACAATTCCAGGGCTCTGTGTCCAGCTAATCTCTTACTCGGCTGGCCAGTGCTCCTTAGTGCAAAGACACGCTGAAGACGAGACTTTAAAATAAATCTACATAAATCTCCTGGTTTTCAAACCTTAATCTAACAGTAGTCCACTTTCTCTGTTTTGTAACAAAGAAAGCAGTCTGATTGTTAAATGATTTGGTCACTAAATGGTTATGAAAAGAGATATTTTTGTCAAATTAATTTGTGAGTTTCCTCTGTGATTTGTCTTGGTTTTGTTCTGTGCTTCGTTCTTCAGGAGCTAACAGGAGACTAACTAACGGCGTGAGCTACACCTGGGTCCAGTGAGCTTGGCCGAAAAAGCATGTTTTTGCAGCAGTTGCGTCTCCCTTGCTTTCTGTCCTCATTTTGACATCAGCCTTCTGATTTGTACTTGCTTATGGGCGGCATGATTTCTGGACTTTATTTTTACTGACTTGCTGTACACAAGTACAATGATATGTTTCTTCAGTGCTTTCATGCATGCTGTAATGTTCCACTTAAGTAATATTTGGATGGTTACAGTTCCTGACTTGGGAATCTACTTTTTATGTGCCTTTACATAATAATGTGAAATCTTGGTAATTTTCATGCTAATATCAAAATGTTCTGTCTAGTCAAGGCTCCTCCAGCTGGAAGGCCACAGTTACAATCCATCAATCCATTTTAAAAACTGTTTATCTAGTTCACGTCTGCAGGGGTGCTGGAGCGATCGGTCACAGGCCACGAGGCCTTGACACCTGTGGCTAATTACAATCCCCAATTACCCTAACACAGGAGCGTCCAACTCTCAGCCTCAAGGGCTGGTATCCTGCAGGTTTTAGATGTGTCATTCAACACATTTGATTTAAATGGTTAAATTACCTCCTCAACGTGTCTTGAAGTTCTCCAGAGGCCTGGTAATGAACTAATCATTTGATTCAGGTGTGTTGACCGAGGGTAATATTTAAAACCTGCAGGACACCGAACCTTGAGGCCTGGAGTTGGAGACCCTTGCCCTAACATGCATGTCTTTGGACTATAGGAGGAAGTAACGAGAGAGAAGAGAGAGAACATGATGGCCTGTGGATTCAAACCAGTGCAGCAATGAGCCGTCCAGTTACAATTAAATCTCAGCCACAAACATCATATGCAATATATGTGTTTGTACTATTTATCAGAAATGTATTATGATGAATAACTCTGCAAATTCTGCACCAAAAGAGTTGAGCAGACATTCAGTCACTCTGAGACGACATGAAAGCACAAAATAAGTATAAGGACAGTAAAGTGAATTTAGTACTGACTGAAGCAATTAATGAAAAATGAAAGTATTTATTATTGTATTAAAAACTGTAAAATCATCATATGGTCTTATGGTAAAAAGTCAGTGCCTGCAACTATGAGCATTGTTGGGGACACACTATGTTTAATCAGTCTGGGGTTTAAGGGTGAGAGTGGTGCTCTAATGTAGTGAGTTATAATGTAATCAGGCTGTGGAAATGAGTAACATATGCTCAGATCCCAACAGGGTACGTTTGCAATGCTGGAAATATTGGATAAAGACAGCAGGAGTGAAGGTAAGAGAAGCGATTTATTCACTAGAGAAACTAGCAAATGAGTCTGTGTGTGAGCTTGCATTCAGAGTGTATGTTCCCCCATGTGAGTACTTACTGAGTCTAAAGGAAGCTTCTTCAGAACCTTATACTGTTTCTTTGGCTCTAATTTGTAGATGTACTTGTCTGTGACGAGCAGGCCTCGGTCTGTGCTCTTGTTGAACCTGTTCACCTGAGAGAGCAGAACAGGGGAAAGAAAAAGCTTCAGCATGTTTGTTCATTTTCTATTTTCTGTGAAGAGCCCTTCATGCCTCTTGCAGGATCTTTTGGGTTATTTCATTTCAAAAACAGGTTTGTCCTTGTAAAGCAGCAAAGAAGCAACACACAAGAAAACATAAAAACGACTGTGGTGGGTCTGTGAGTCGGGGGTTGCTTCAGTTCACTGTATCAAAGGATACGTAACTTCAAATATAACTAAGCTCTACTCATAACTTAGGCGAAGCCCTCAATGTTCAGTCCCTGATATGGAAAGTATGGCCATTATTATCCCCAGGGAGACGATAAGAGGTTCAGCACGAGGTAAAATAATAAGCACGCTTCATTCAGGTTAAGGGAACTTGAGGACTGAATTCATAGTTCAGTTCCTTTTTATGATTGATCCTCAGATTACTTCCTGAGAAGGCTGTGTTCACTGGTGGAACATGAAATATTGAAAGATGAGCTGTTACAAAAGAGAGGAAGCATGAGGGGGTGGAATGGGAAACACATCGAACCAGAAAAACATCCCAAAGCTAAAAGGAAGCAGCCGAAGAAAGAAACTCCTTGTGGCTACAAAACAGACATTTCCATTTCCCCGTGTTCTTTCCCCACATACTGTACCTTCCTACAGAAGCTCGAGAAGAGGACCTGACTGTACTCGTCTTTGTTCTTCAGCTCCTTGGAAATTCGGATGAAGCTGGCGCTGGTCTGAGGGCAGTCTCGGGCCTGCAGAAATGAAAGACCAGTATTATTCCAGGAGGCTGGTTGAGGCCACCATCATCAGTACAGATGGAATAGGAATGCACTTCGCTGTTAGTCACAAAACTCCAGGTGACCTCTCCCAGCCTCTTTTAAGCCTTTTCATCGCTTTAATTCCATAAGCAGCAGATCAAAGCTCAAGGCCCCCGGCTGCTGTTACCAGACACGGAGCCTGACGTGCCGTTTGAGAGGGACCAAAGCTGATGGGAAATACATTTGGTGGTAAATCTAACACTCTGTTATAGTCTTCCTCCTATAAAGTGCAGCTATCACGGTCATTTTTTAAACATTTCTCCTACAATCTATTTTACATGCTTTAATATATACAGTACACGGTTTAAAGCTGTGGTTCCCAGACTGTGTGCACTGAAGAAATCCAGGTGTGACCATCGTACATTCATTTTGCAGTAAATAACTGCAGACAAACTATATAAATAAATTCAGTCTCTGTATCAGTACTTTCTGCACACTCGTTTCCCTTAAAAAATCTCTTCTATCAAAGTGAGCCTCAGTCTGTTTGAGGAGTATTATGACAGCATGACACATCAAAGGCTCTGACTGACAGCAGGGAGGATACAAAGGGGAAACCAGCTCACTTTCTTGTGTGAATCAAACCACAACTAACCACCAGTCCAGCCTATTCGCCAACTAAAGAAAAGAGAAAAAAAAAATCAGTAGGGAGCATAGAGGAAAGTGGAACTGCCTAATGGCTTCATTTGCCTGGAGATGTCAACGTCCCTTAATCTGAATGTGTGCTAACATGACGCCAAGAAAGCCTAAAGAGCCACTTGGAAACCAAATATCCCCTCTGAGAGAAACTAGGCCTACTTCAAAAGAGCACCGGATGCCAACCAAGAGGCTCCATGACCGCCTGTTAATTGGTGTGAAGGTGTTTCATAAGGTGATGGAGGCAAGGTGACACTTCAAAAAACTACATCTCTCTGTAGTCTGATGGTGTAATCAAAACTATGATGTCAGAAGACAGAGGATATATTTTTCACAGGGATGCATACTGGTGTACTCTTATATTATGGCTTATCGTTTGGTGTTATTTGGAAACGGTAAGTATCCAAAAAACCTCTTAGTTTTTTAAACTTGTACCAGCTTCCTTGGTTTCAGAGGTAAATCTGAGTGCTACTGAGTGAACTGATATGCTAGTGTGATTCCAAATTTCTACCAACAGCTAAGATTCAACATCTCTGACTATATATAAAAGATGAATGTAGCCACCATTTATGCTGAATAGGAAAATATGTTCGTTTAAGTAATATGAAACAGGGCAGGTTCAGGCACTTTTCAAAATCTTCCTTTGTTGAAGCTTAAGACTGGACATGAACCCCCTGAACTCAGTAAACTTACAATCACAGTAAGGATTCAGCCTGACTGAATGCCACGATGCATGCACTAATCTACAGGTCACTGTGGAATTAAATGCAATCACATGAACTTAGATCCCTGAAGGAGGCCAGCAAGTCAGGGGCCGGCTGACAAACTAGCAAAGGGAATGACTCAGGACTCTGCGGCAGTCACGCTCATGCTCCCCGAAGGCATCTTTAAAGTCAGAAAACAACCTCATATTAGCTGGTAAATGAAGCAACTGTAGTATTCATCAATAAAAGGCTGTGTTCACACGAACAGCCCTCTTTTGGTCACAGCCCAAGGCACATCACATGCACAGTATACATTCACAACAAAAGATGATCCTATACACAGCTGATTGTTCAAGTCTTTTTTCATTACTGTGATGAATTTCTGTGAAAATTTCCTGCCAGTGGGCTGCAAAATATCCAGCTGAACTAACTAAACGGAAGTCATGTGAAATGACAACTGCTTAAGAAATTCTTCTGTTTTGGAAATTAACGAGGCAGAAAAAACAAGCAGAAAACTTTAAAATTACAAAATGCTTTAATCTTTTTATTAGTTCACCAGTGTTTGAGAATTTATGTCACTATTTTAACATTGATATGTTAAAATATATATAAAGAAATAAGTTTTGTTTTTTGTAATTTTGAAATCATCATTTCCAGGGAAGCCACTGACACTTATTTCTACTGTTTTTTGGTTGTTGTTTTCTTTTAAATCTGGAGTGGAAAGTGTAAAAACGGCAGAAAAGTCAACTCCAGCTTTTCAATAAAATGCATTGCAATATCATTTCAGGTGATTTCAAAAGTAGTTCTGCTTTTCTAGCTGAAATTTAGGTGTGCTGTCTGAATCACAATAATTGCAGAATTAATGGCTGGTTTCTTAGTTTTAGTTTTGCCATCTAGTTTATTTGGTGGTTATAGTTTGCTTTTATTCCCTGTTTCAGTTTATTCTGCCTCGCGTGTGTTTCTCGTGTCTTAAGTATAAATCTGTGTTAGGTGTTCTCATGTTCAAGAGCTAGTTTGTCTCGTGTGTTTATTATTCAGTTTTGCCTCCCATAATTGTGTTTCACTGATTGCTTGCACCCAGGTATTCTCCACAGCTGTACTCATTTCTTCTAAGTAGCCTGTGTGTACAACAACCCTCAGGTTTAATGTGTTTTGTTGGTGTTTTCTCTCTGAAAATGTTGCCAATACATTTTTATTTTGCTCACATGTTTTACTTTCTCGCAGATATAGTTCCCTGTTGGATTTTCTTTGTTTTTCTTTGTACTATGCTGTCACACAAAAGGTCATCAAATGCACATACAAGTTTCCATTTTGTCTGTGTGTCACAGTGACGTCACAGAAAGGTGGATGACAAAATCTGGATGAGCCCTACTCCAGATTTCTGGTGGTCTACAAGTGAAAGTTTTATACTTTTACTTTGTTATCTGTAAAACTTAATACACATATAAGAGTGGCATTATTTTTCTAATGACATCTCAGACATGTGATTTTTTTTAATGAATCACTGATATATATATATATATATATATATATATATACTTCTTTACACTTAAAGAAAGTTGTTTTATTATTGTTTTGCTCACTAGTAGGTTTTCACAGCTAACTTGTCTACAAAGGCAAACTATTTGCCAAACTGTAGTGAAACTATGAAAAGTGTGATGTAAACTAGAAACAGAGACTGTTCATCTTCAGACAGTAAATGGTGAGACTGCAGAAAAGTCGGCATCTTTTAAGCAAACTTTAGGAGCACCAATCTCCTAGTGACCTATCCATCCATCTTTACTGATCACACATGGTAACAGTCAGCATCTACTCACCAAAAAGTGTGGCGTGCATGTATGTGTGTGTGTTGCCTCATCTTTGCATATTAAGGTGGACACTCACAAATTTGTGAAAGATTTCATATCTCAAGAGTCCAATTTTCTTGCTTAAATAAAGGTAAAATAAATCAAGTGTCTTCCAGAGGTCAAAATAAATCCCAAAACAAATAATTTTACGACCTATTCGAACATGATGTGCTGAGAAACAACAGAGGTACCCAGGATTTATCTTGTTACTATTGTGATTCTTACATTTGCCAGGTAGTCCCTCTCCCAGGCTCGGCTGACTCCCCAGTCTTTTCTCTCTCTGCTCAGAGCCGTCAGAGCTGCCACTTTGGCCCGAACCTCCAGCATGTCAGACGGCGGGATGTTTTTCACGATCTGCCTCGCCCACCACCTGACACCGAGGGATGAGAACGAGACAGCATGCCATGAGGGTGGATATTACTTCAAAGGCCCAAAGAAAGAAAAGATGGAGGAATAGCTTTAAGTTAAAGTCAGATAAAGGATAAAAATCAGTGATCCAAAACTCACTCAATCACACAGGCAAACACTGACTCGACTTATTCTGCAGCTACTGAGAATTTAGTGACCTGAAGAGATGAGTTGATTTCAACACATGTGCTTAAAAAAGAAACCAGATTTTTGCACACTTTACAAAATTAAGATGAAAGAGACGGAGGAAGAAAGCAGGCTGGGTAGAGAAGAGGTGGAGAGAGTGGTGGGGGTGAGGGAGACGAAGTGAGGATAAAGAGGTAAGGATGAAGAAGAAGGAGTAAGACTTTAACCCTAATGGATAGAATTAGGATTAGGTTAGGGTTTGGCACTTAGTTCAGATAGTTAAACCTAGGGTTAAGAGGCTTGAATATGTATAACTCTATGTGCAGTCGGGCAGGCAGCAGTCACTTTATGGGAAACACTGCTAACAGAGAATAAATTCCAGCTAAAATATTGAACCACTTATCCAAACAACTTCAAACTCGGGGCTGTTCTTCCTCAAACCCCAGAAAAGATCCACCAAGTCTGAAGTGGATCAAAAGAATGGCAAAGAACAGACAGATGAATCACTCTCGCATCTGTGAATTCAGGCTTTAGACAGCAGCCACTTTGCTTAGCTTAACAAAAAGGCTGTAAACAAGTAGAAAGTGCTGTTTCTCAATATCGCTAAATGTTAATACTTTACTAACCTCTAAAACTAATCCACTAATTAGAAAGTTACATCTCTTTTGTTTCATCTGTAATAAAGTGTCTAAAGTGTTTCACATCTAAGCAGCAACCTCTGGGGACGAAAAATGAAGCCAACATGAAAATCCCCAAAGCGGCGTTTCCTAAAACTGCCACTTCAGCTTGGCTCCAAAATCAAGTCAATCCCCAGAGACAACGATTTGATAACACCCAAGTTTAAAACTGTGTGACTGTGCGTCATGTTGGTAGGGTTCCCATGGATGCAGTAAGGATGGACACTGCTTCTTTTGGCTGAGCTTTTATTAAATATATAATGACACACACATGTCAGTATATGTAATGTAAAATATCCTTAGTATTTCACAGACCACACAGAGTTGCATATTTTTATGTGCTCTGACCTGCGATGCAGCATGACTGTGATGCTGTGAAACTGCGACAGTGCTGCAGGCGGCGTCGGCCACTCCAAGCTCTTCCCATAGTCGGCCATAGTTCGCACATTAGCAAACCTCCGCTCCACCTCCCAGAAGTGTGCCTTGACCTTGTAGCGCTTATAGCAGCCCATGATGGCATAAATGGCCCTCATCCGCCGGCACCTTGCACGAGCTAGAGTCCCGCGCCACACCTGTGGGTCAGGTTAAAAAAACAACAACAAAGGGGCGTGTGAAAGAGACAAAACAAGAGGAAAATTATTGCCTCTGCATCCCACAGCACTTAAGACAAACTTTTCCTCCAGTTAGAGTTCCAGGTTTCTCTGCAGTTATAAAGTAGGTCAGAGGAAAGAGAAAAGAGAAGGGTATTTCATTGAGCAAGCGAAGTAATTGACTTTAATGCAGCTGTGCTCTGGATCGCATTAATTATCCCAATTATTGTTACAGGAAATTAGGATTCAAGCTGGCAGATGAATTTCAGTCAAACATAACCAAGAGCCACATATTCATGAGCCTGAGACAAACTGCAGTTTCTATTCTGATACCTTGAAGCCTGGTGGAAAAATCACTGTATGTTATTAACTTCAACACACCATCTGAACTGTTCCCGATGCTGAATCAGATGTCAAACTATCACATCAACGGATCTTTAAAATTAAACATTAAACCAGCTGTGAAGCATGGTGACACTTTCATGCCTCACCTTTTGCAGGAAAGTCACCAGGATGGGGATGAGGTGGTTTCTCTCCTGCTCCAGTGTGAAGAGCGACCGCGGCGTTCTCACAAACAGCTTTGTTTGGCCGTACGCAACGTCGTCCTGGAAACCGTGCTGGATGACGATGGCCTCCACAGCTTCCCTGTCTGACGCCATCAGGTGGTTTGGCCAGGTGTACTCGCACGTCATTTTATACCTGAACAACATTCAGCAAGAATCAGAGACGATGATCACATAAGTATTTGCAGTCTGACCTCAAACTTGGGCAGAGACAGTTGATGTCAGTGAACATCACTAACTCTGCTACCTGAGAACGTGAGTTTCCAAGCAGTTTCCAAGTGTCAGATTGAGGGATCAATATCAGAAGCATAACCGAGAGAATTTTCACTGTCACTGTGATTTTGACATTTGCACATTTTTGTGCACTATGAACTCTCAACGAGGGTCAGACTTTATCCAGATGCCTTCTGTGATATCCAGAGGCATCGGAGGGCAGATATCTTAATTTATGGTATTAGAGTCAAGTGTAGCTTTGATTAAAATTGGAGAAAACATTGTGACATGTTTTTCTTCCTTTCATTGGCTCTCGTTACAATTTTTTAAAATCGGTATTTAATTACTTACATGGCCATGCTTCTGCCACATCTGCTGAGACCTTATTCTAATGTAGCACTTTCCTGCTCCCAGACAATTTTGTAACTTTAACTTTGACATTTGCTGTCATGCCATTGTGCACCTGCTGACAGGCTGTTAAAGAAAAACTCAGGAGTTTATGAGTAACACAATCACATTTGAGCTTTCCAGTTTCCAGATCGGGCTCACTGCTACTTCCTCTTCTTCCCAAAAATGGAATTCAACTTGAAGGTTTGCTATTTTGAAACTGTGGAGGAGATTCAGCAGATGGTCAGAACAGGACTTTAATCCTAAAATAGCTAGGGTGCTTGCAGTGGTGCAGAATTACACAAGAAGACAACCCTGAAGGGAAAGCAACCACAGTATAAATGCTGAACATAGTCTGACAAATGAAGCCATAAACTTTTTCTTTTTAATTACCAGCAGGGGGCGATCCCTCTAGCTCCCAAATATAAACTTCCAGTCCTGTGGAAGTCTGCCCTCCACTTTCTTGTGATGGGACCTCTAAACACTGTCCTGATGGCTAATGACTCATTTTCTAGTTTCAGGTCATACTAATTAAATTATGGTCATTATAATGACTTGTCCAACACGTAGTGACTTCAAAAAATATGCATAAACCAGGCTGGTAATGTTGGTAATGTGTTTTTTCTTTTAGCCAACTTTTTGACTCATCTTAAATGTTAACTTTAGGTCTTTTTTAGTCATGTTAGGTTTTGTTAAAAGAGGCACCAATTGTCAAATAGTCGAATTCTCTTGGGTAGTACTATTTACATAAATGTGTGCCATCTTTTTAAGGTTTCAGATCAAAGTACATTTTGGGTAAGAAAAGTTACTTTTTTTTACTTTTTAACACATTTTACTCATGGTGTTACACTCCGCTGCTGAAGAGACCACTTCCCTAGACCGTAATCACGTTGTCTTACCTCTGCAGGAAGCGAGCATAGAGCTGCCTGTAGGCAAAGCCCGCCCTGCGTACCCTCACGTTCTCCAGCAGGCCAAGGTAGGCCACCTGATGCTGGCAGCGGGCGTCATCAAACAACACCGGTGACTTCATTTCGTTGGGCTTTATACATCGCACATAGTATGGCTCCTGCAAAATAGAACAAGTTGTTCAGCTGGCATGGTGTGAGCTTTCTTTGGCTGTATTTCAACAAGCCTGTTTGCATTTTCAATAAAGTGCTACATCACTGGTGACACAGCAACACTGCACTTGGACTGATACTCTGAATGTATTTTTTCATAACACTCTTGTTTTATCACCTGCACAAACTTGAACAGGTCTTTGATTTTTCTCAGTGTTCGCGTCACCGCTGCGGTCATCACTGTGCGAGTAAATAAACTGAACTCAGCTTGTAAACTGTCAATGAGCTGCACCACAGCCAAGCTGCAAAACTGGCAAACTGAGTTCAGTGACCTTAATCAGACTTGCAGAATGTTTCAACAAACGCCACAGTGAGCAGCTGAGCCTCACAACAGCCCAGCCCCACGCAGCTACTCGCTAGCAGCACGCCGAGCTGCACTTTAGATGAAGCAGGGTCATGGCTGGATGCCTGAACCTTGACAGTTATAGCGGGGATGCACTACATCCTGTCAAAGAACTGGCTGTTGTGTTTTCATTGATTTAACTGCTCTGTCCATTAAAGACAAATAAGGCGAAGCACTTTCTGACACCAAACACTGATCCCTGTGCAGGCTTTGCCTGGAGTTTTGACTCAGCTCGGCAGCAGTTTGAGAAATGTCAGAAAATGAAGGCTGAGAGGAAATGAAGTGGGAAGCCTGAGCACAGGTGCTTCAGTACTGCTGCTGAAGAAAACTGTCTGCTCTTTCAACGTGACCTACAGCAAAAAAAAAACCTTCAGGCATGGAAGTTTACTTTCATTTCACCTCAGCCACATCATGACGAGATGCTACAGCAGCCCGGAAGCAGGCTGTCCAAAAATAACAGCAAGAAATGTCAGACTTCAGTCAGTGAGATGAGGCCAGGCGAGGTGAGGTGCATACTTTATGTACCACCTCCATCTCCTTCTCCTCCTCAGCACCCTCTAAACGCCACAAAAAGACAGATAGGATGAGGACAACTTAGAAACACTGCTACTCCCTGACACCATAAGGAACAGACTGCGATGTATACATGTAAAGGCTACACCTCTTCTTCCTTTTCCGATGTTTATTATGCACCATCCAAAGGAGACATCACACAAACACATTGGAAGTCTCAGAATAGTCTGTGAGTCATGCAGACTTACAGGGACCAGAACCGCCTATAACTGGTGCAGAGCATCAGTACAGACAGCAGAGTAAACTGGGGAGATGATCTACGCTGGCACTAAACACAAACTCTGACACAGAAATATAAACAAATATGTAGGTTTCCAGAGTATCTGATTTGACTTCAATTCATGTTCTACAAAATCAAAGCACAGAAGCAAAACCAAAATAAATGCGCCACTGGACTCAATCTTTCATATGTTTTTGCTAGATTAAAATCTGTAACCTATATAAACAAATGTGTTATGTGTTCATGAAAACAGCATATAAAAAACACAAACCATAGAATTATCGGCTGACTGTAAAGCTAATCAGACAGTCATTCCACAAAGCTAAATCAGGAAGTAGCTAAATCCAATCATGATGGAAGAAAGAAGTCTACTAAAATCCTCTAAAGCTAACAAGCTTAGAGCAACTGTGTAATAGGGTAACTACCTAGACAGTAATGCTAAATAATGAAAGAAAGGCATATGAAATTTTACCTGATAAGACTGGCATGTAGCTTAGCTAAAGCTAAAATGATTGATTCAAATATATCCTTTCTTACTTTTAATTAAATTATATCTTAGTAACTTATCTAATGATTTGAGGAAAAGGCATTTTGCCTATTTCTAAAGTTAGCAAGCTTATAGAAACTCGGTAACTGGGCAGAAACTAGGTAGCTAAGCTAAATAAAGCAAGAAAAGGCTAATTAAATGCAAGCTTGTGATTAGCTACCTACATTAGCTTTAGCTGAAGCTAAACTAAACTGAACAATATTACGAGAATAATTTTTATGCTATCTTTTTTAGTGAGATTTTATTTTGGTAATTTAACCAAGGTCTGAGCCAAAAACTAAATTTCTCACTAACTCACTAATTGGTATCTAACTACACAGCTAAGCTAAATAAAATGAGATATGCAGCTGGTAATATGACCACTTTGTTTTAGTTAAAGCTAAATCTAAACTGAACAAATCCCCCTTAACTGGTTTGTGCCTTTTAATAAAGTGACATTTTGGTCGTTCTAATAATTGAGAAAAAACAATTAAACTCATCTAAAGCTAACAAGACTACATTAATAAGTAGATAGCTACACTATAATAAAGAGAACTATATGAAATATCATCTGGTGAGACAGCCACCTACAGTATATGTGTTCAAAAGTACTGGGTCACCTACACATTAAACCTACAAGGCCATGGAAACCATACCATGAAGCTCCCAGTGCACAGTTTTTGTGCCGATGTTAATGCCAGAGGAGGTCTATGGGACTTTTAAGAGCTATGCTACATTGTGACTGAGCTCTTGTAGTTCTTAAACACCACAGATATTGTGGGATATCTAAGAGGAAAGACATTTCACTAACTGATGGCATCTTACTACAATACCACACACAAATTCAGTGCCCTTTAGAATGACTCAGTACATTTCCAATAAATGGGGAAATCCAACTATTTCAAATTCTGGCTTGAATGGACTGGCTGGCGCTACAACCTGAAAGTGTAATGGTGATAGGGTAAAAGTAACATATTTGGCACTTTTCATTATATTTTCAGTATAAAAGCAAATACTTTACTGTAACCGTAGTGGATGCCACAAGTCATTTTAGAGCATTTACCATTTTGACTTCACACCAAACTACTAACATTTACTAGCAGTTATCTTACACAATCACGTGCTATCAAGGTAGCACAAGGAAGGAAAAGGTACCGTTATAAAGCCTTAACCATCCAATCAGCACACTTTTGCAAAACACTGTTATTATTTTAGCCATTTAACATCAATCATGTACTGTCTCATGGCAGCTCTCTAAGTAGATGGAGTGGTAGCGATTAAAATAATTATCTTAAAACCAACATAAAGCCGCAGTATTATGGATTAATATATTTACAAACTAGTTTAGAAATCAGTTTTCTCAACTTTAATGCTTCTTCATTTACTACTCTTTGACTGTGTGGACATCAAACGTGCATTAATTAGCTGAAAATACATCCACAGCCTCCCTCTGGGGTTAAGAGAAGAAACGAGGACGTCGATCATAAGCAGAAACTACTGACCTTGCACGCCAGTTTATCAACCAAAGCCACAATGGAGTTCTTGAACAGGGTGGCAGCAGTCAAAGGCCGCTTGGTGACCTCTGTGATGCTCAGATGTCCATCTGGCCACATCTCTTTTAGGACTGGATTGGCACTATGAGAAGCGAGAAAGCGGGGTAAAGAGTAAAGAAAGGACACCATTAACTAGGCTAGCAGAGGAGGGATGTGCAGACTGAGGGAAGAAGAAACTCATATATACACATGACCCAGTTAATGAACTGTCAAGAGCATTATGATGCTGGGAAAAACTGTCAGTGATGCTTGTGTTTGGCACCTGTTGTACATAAGGCGCTTGAAGTCTTGGAAAAGCAGGTCCTTGTTCTTGTCCAAAAAGCCCTCGACGGAATATCTGCAACAGATGTAGAGAGGGTGAAATGAGAGTAATTATTTAGTAATGAGAGGGCGGCCCCATTGATGAGTATTTGGAGTGAACAATAACAATCAAGATGCTAAAGTTACACAAAAGTCAGACTAAAATAGCAACAGAGTTTAAAGAGTAAGTGTCTGCCACTCAAAGGGTCGCTATCATTAACTGCACTCTCTGCTACTAATGACTCACAGACCTCCGGCAAAGGATTAGAGCAAGAGTCATGCTGCTTAGTCAATTTACAAATTAGGTACATGGTCAAATTCTCCCCATGGCTCGCGTTTAGATAAAATAAACTGTCTACAAACTAATCTGTCTGCCTTTTTTTTCCCTCCACAAACTGCTCAGTTGGTTTTGATGAGGCATCAGTGGGAGGTCACGGGCACATTGTAAGGCACAGTTACATAAGCTGTCCAGCTCCGGGGGATGAGCCTGCTGTAGTGTAAGCATTGCCTCATAAAAACCTCTCCCTCGTATTCACAGTGTAACAATACGATGCACAGTGTGGATGCATTTCTGACTTTAAAGAGTGCATCCCTTTTATTGGACTGTGCACATAACCTGTAAATGAGAAGCTTTAAAACCAGTAAAAGCACCAAAACAAAAAATGTATACAAATATTCCCCAAAAATTACATTTTTTAAAACTACATTATATACTCTACTCTTATCACCCAGTTACAGGACTTTGGACTATAATCCATATTAACATACTCACAACAATGACACGTTTGGGGCACTTTTGGGTTCAGTGTCTCACTAAAGGACACATATGTATGCTGACTATCACAAGCTGGGACCCAGTCACCAACTCCCTGATTACTGCAGGACTTGTTTTACCTTCAACTACTAAACCACTGGTTCTCAAACGTTTTCTGTCTTTCCCCACTTAAGGTGGCTGTAGCTCTGAAGGCAGAGGCAGGTCATCTACTAATTGGAAGGTTGGTGGTTCAATCCCTGCCATGCCAAAGTATCTGTGTACAAGACACTGAACCCAGAGTTGCGCTCTGATGTGTTCACTGGAGTGTGTATGTTATATAGAAAAGCACAAATGTGAGTGAATGAAAGCGTTATATAACCACCAGTCCATTTAGAAGGCAAAAAACCCTGAAACATTTGCATTTTTATCCAATTATTAACAATAATAAAGTATTCAACATGAATTTTACTTTCAATAAAGGCTTCAGAATACTCTTGTTTATGTTAAATTAGCTTTCCTTCATATTCAGTTCAATGCCAGAGCAAATTAGTCAGTGTCTGGTCTCATTTGCACTGTTTCTAGGGGGGCATATGAGGGCAAAAACGTCCATATTTGGAGTCTGGAAAGGCTGATGCTGGATAGAATTATTTCACTGCATACTCTAGCATCCTACGTTCAAGGCCATAGATTTCCATAATAGACAGTGTAAAAGTTGGACATAGCCTCCAGATCTTAGAAGGCAGACGTTCCCAAAGTGTGGGGCCCGCCCCCTAGGGGGGGCGCAGAGCCATTGCAGGGGGGGCGCGGCATGAAAAGGGAAAAAAAAAAAAAAAACAACGCTTGGACACTGCTAGCACGGGCGCCCACACGAACGCAAAGCAGGAGATGAAGCATAGCTGAATATGTTTCCAAACCAACTTCATTCTATGGTGAAGCATATTAGTGATGGGATTTCCGGCTCTTTTTAGAGATCCGGCTCTTTCGGCTCGGCTCACTAAAAAGAGCCGGCTCTTTCGGCTCCGAACCGGCTCTTCAGGTTGTTTTGTTGCTTTAATTATTTAATCATTAACAATAATATAAAATTATGCAGAAAAGGAATTACTAATGTAAAAAAAAGTGGTTTTATTTATATATGTTTATATATGGCCCCTAGAGACAAAGCACGTACAAACTCTAAAGCTTATACAAACTCCAAAAAGCACGTACAAACTCCAAAACACATTTCTAGCGTTAACTGAACTTCCAAAACAGAGCTACCCAGATCACTTAAATTACACAATTGAGAGCATGTGTGTATTGTTTGTGTATTTATAGACAAGCACTCATATTTATTCAAATAATTTAAAAAAAAAAGTTCATTTACCTGTTACTACCACACACCAAATCCGGTTGTTGAAACTTCCTGGCTTGTGTAGCCACTGGGTAACAAAAGCTCAACACTGCGCCCTAGCATTCTGGAGCACTTCTGTTGTGTTTTGTACGTGTTTTGGACTTTGTACGTGTTTTGGAGTTTGTACGCGTTTTGGAGTTTGTACGTGTTTTGGAGTTTTTACGCGTTTTGGAGTTTGTACATGCTTAGGAGTTTGTACGTGTTTTGGAGTTTGTCTGTGCTTTGTCTCTAGGGGCCACCGTAAATATACTTTTATTTATTCACTCCGCATAAAATGTAATAAATAAATCATATAATACAAAAATCAACTATTCACATTTCAAATTTTAACTATTTAAATTTTTAGCTTTTTCCTTTTACAAATTTAAAGTGAAACAACACAAAACACTGCAAACCACAACACAATTAAATATAAATTAAAATATGAAAACAAAAAGAAGATGCACATTCTCTGTCATATGGGCCTGCATGATTTCTGAATCCTTTATCATCTGCAACTGAAAATAGCGGATGATTACTATACCTTTCTAATGTGACGTTGTTGTCCCTCGCTCTCTTTCTCTCTGGCTCTGTTCCTGTGCTACTGCCAGTGTAACTAACGCCCCTCCCCCCTCTGCCCAGCGCAAAGTACAGGCCGCGCATGTGGAGTTTAGCGGAAAAAAGGGCGAGAGAGAGGGTGAGAGAAAGGAAAAAAAAACAACAAAAAAAACAACCTCACGGCTCGCAATAAGGAGCCGGCTCGCGTCGTTCACTTCAAAGACCCGGCTCTAAGAGCCATTTCGTTCGCGAACGACCCATCACTAAAGCATATCTTCCCTTTGGTTTCACCTGCACAAGTGCCGAGGTAGGTCTCCCTGCAGGATTGGTTTTCCCTTCGTTGGGAGCAGCGCTGGGCTGTTTAAATCACGGACAAACAGTATCCCACATTCTTGATTTGTAGTTCACAAACACTTGTTGTAATGACTAACTACTCCTGACATTTTGGAGATGTTAGCTCTTTATACAGTAAAGTTACAGTGGGATACAAATAACATCAGGCTCATCCTGCCACAATTTGTTCCCCGGTTCAAATCACGGACAAACAGCATCCAACAGTTGTTTATGTTTTTGAACCCATTTTGCAGAGGGATTTTTTGAAAAATGTATTGATAGCAATGATGAATATTATTACACAGGAAAAAAAAAAACAACTACATGTAAAATAATTACACCGTGACGCCTCTGCCTTTCTAAATGGAGGGACAGTAACTGCGTGGGTATGTAAGCGTGTAAAACCTGCAGATAGTCAGATTAACAGTATTTCGTCTCTGTCTGCCATTCTGCAATTCATCTCATGTAAACAATAACGTGCACACAGCGTGAGGTGAAAAAAGGCACATACCTTTGACATTGCGTGACGAACTCTGTATTCCTCGTCCACACGTAAACGCAAAAAAGGAGTTTTAAAAAATCTCTGTTCTCAGTGATTCGAAACGCCGTTTACGTGTGGACGAAACAGCTGCGTTTTCAAAAATACCCGTGTAGGTGTGGACGTAGCGTAAAAGACTTAGTAGTTTATTTTCTTACTACCTGTCATTTATTGCAGATTACTTGTATTTGCTTAATTGTTTACTAAATGTTTGAGGTGTGAAATAAACCGCAATGGAGCAAAATATGGGCGTGTGTGGTTGGAGGATGTGTTCGTGCGTGTGCGCGCGAGGGGGGGCGCGAACATTTTTCTTGTAAAACAAGGGGGGCCCAGCAAAAAAAGTTTGGGAACCACTGTTAGAAGGGATGCCAACGTGGAAGTGCCTTAAATCTGTATTTTAATGGCCACCAGGGGGCGATACCTGTGGCTCCAAAGAGACTTCCAGGCCTATAGAAGTCAAAGGGGAAATGGTCAAGGATTCGTTAACAACTTATCAGTGCCTATGACAGATGTGTCTCCTTGGCTCTCAGAAGTCAAAATAACCTGATCAGATTTCTTGGAGGCTCGCTGAAGTAAGACAGTGTAAAAAAAAAAAAGGTGAGGGTTCAGGAGCCACAACAAGAGGCCACAGCACTTATTTAAAAGCGTAGGAAAGCTGTTGCGACAGAGCAGACAGGAGAGGACAGGCAAAGACAAAGGCAGCCGGTCTCCAGAGACACGACAATGATTTAGAGGAATGTATATTAAAGTATGAAGGTCAAGGCTGATGCAAGGAGACCGCTGAGTGGCACAAGGTGAAAGGCAGCACATATAGGGAGAGTCAGGTGACAAAGATGTGAGATGCCTGCAATATAAAGCTGTAGAGTAGGAATATATGAAACTGTATATCTTTCCTGAAAGTGCTGCATGTGCAGGCTGAAATTCTGCAGGGATTTAAAAGCGCGCATAGCGATGAGAGCTAGGTGAGTGTTGCAGAACAGAAGCAGGAGAAAAGGAAACAGGATGAGAAAAGGAGGAGAGAACAAAGTAGGTCAAAGCTTCTGATACTGGTGGTTTGGTGAGAGTGGAGAAGGGGGGCCAGCGGGTGGTGAGGAAGAGAGTATATTTAGCCAGAGTAAGGAAAGACTGAGACGGGATGGGACAGGGGATAGTGCCACCAGGAAGCAATATACGAGAGGTGACAGCTCAGCTGGAGAGACCCCGTCGTGGCCCTGAGGTGATCAGGGGCCGGATGATGGGGACACGTAGTGACAGGGACAGCCATCTGTCAAGACTTACTGCAGGTCTGTGACACACGCTCTTATCCAGCCCGTCATATTACCGCTGGCAAGACCCCGATGACATGGTTTTTCTAGGATGCTCGTGACTAAACAATTAAACAAACGTAACATTCAATAATTTAACCCTCTCTGACTCAGCTTACGTGTGTGTTTTTTCTCTGACAGCGCAGTGGTCTGGCGATCTTTCAATGACGTCTAGCCCTAACCCTAATGTCCAGACGAAAAGGAGGTTTTATGAGTGTTAGAAGTTAACAGGGAGTTAGTTGAATTTTACACAAAACTGTGTTCTGACTGAAGTATTTGTATAAAATCAAAAACATACAGCACTGTTTTAGCTTTAGACATAAACAAGGATGAAAAACTAAATACGAGGAACATTTGCCAGGTTAGTGAAGTTGGCCTAGTTGCCTGGTACTTCTGTACTATCTGTTTATCACTGTCTAACTGGCTAATTTCATCCAATCAGATCAACAAACCACTCGACATAGAGCGCTAGATGCAGCTGAAAGGGAGTGAGCGGTCAGTCCAACGAGACAAATGGTTAGCATGTTGTAAGATGATTCTTTGTAAGCAAAATCTTCATTTAAAAATAGGGATGGGTACCGGTATCCGGTGCCATGATGGCACCGGTTCTGTCATAAACGGTAGTAACCAGACCGAAAAGCAGCGCACATTTCGGTGCTTTATTTCGGTGCTTTATTTTTCCTGAGATGTTATACACTTTAGATTCTAGCCAATAATTTTACGTTTCCGAGGATAGTAGGCGGGCCCAGGTACGTGCGTTCTTTTAGAGCAGAGCTACAGATTAAAAATGCCCAAGGCGAAGCGGTCAAAAGTCTGGCTGTACTTCACAGCAAAAGATGCAAACTCAGCAGCCTGCAACAAGTGCTTTAAGGTGATACTGTGCAAAGGAGGTAACACCTCGAATCTGATGAAACACCTGGCGACGCAGAGCGTTTGTTTTTAAAGCCGAGAAATGCGCCGTATTTGATAGTTTGCTGCGAGACCTCACACTGTGCGCATCTACTGCGGGTGGGTTGCCTGTTATCGGACCCGGAGTTAGCAACATCCCCCAAAAACCCAAAGAGGAGAGTCCTGGCCCCTAGCCCTGCCAGTGTAGCAGAAATGATGACGGATGATGATGGCAGCAGCAGCCGTTCTTCTCTGCGTGAGTAGCTTAATGTTGTTCGTGTGTAATTTACGTTGAGTAGGCTAACCACGTTATTACATTAATGCATGTAAGGTGAACTAGCAAACATCATCATAGCTACATGCAGCTGTCTTCTTGTTTGATGGCAGATACTCCCTTCACCCTGGCCAAAAAGGCTAAAATGACCAAAGAAAAAGTGGAAAACAGTTAAACATGGGAGGTTTTTGGATGTTTTTTTTCCATTGTTTAAGCACTGCTTCCAGCCAAGAGTGATGCCATATATGCCCCATAGCTGCAGAAAAGGCTAACGTTGTTATCTTTTTACAGATAAAGAGCTGAACATGAGAGGTTTTTGGACCAATTTTGTGTTCTCCATTCTTTAAGCACCGGTTTGAGCACCGTTTAAGCACCGGCACCGTTTCAAAAGTACCGGTTTGGCACCGGTATCGGATAAAACCTAAACGATACCCATCCCTATTTAAAAAGCACCTGCAGGCAATGAAAAGAACTTAAAAAGTTCTTGACTAACACTCATGTTGATCAACCAACTGTCACAATATTTTGATTAAGTGGTTGACTCAAACTTTTTCTTTTGGATTTGCATTAAAAAAAAAGCATAAATTTGTGAAATAATTAAAATTAATAGAGTAATTCTTAAAAGAGTCTTGTTAGTTACAATCCTAATTAATATAAAAAATAATAAAACGAACAGCTACTTGGACATTACTGCATCAGTAATAATAACATTTTGTCTCATATACTACATCACTACTACAAGAACCTTTTCTTTTATGCATTTCAGGGGAATAGAAACACCATTGCTAACTGTGGGTGAGAGCGATCCTGAGCTGATGCATGAAATTGTCCGGTGTTTCTGTGTGTGTTTGACATCCTGTTAGCCTGGATTTCCCAGAGTCACAGAACCTCAATAAACCTCCTTCAGTACTCTTTGATTACTGCTGCTGTATCACACAGAGACGAAATTGTCTCATCAGCTGGCTCCATCTCTCCTCATCCTCCTCCACTTGCGTGTTCCCTTGACATATTAATGTCCTTCCCTCTCTAGATTGAGGGCAGTACACGTGAGCTGTGGGGATCCAAAGCCACGTCGGCTGACTGCTGGCCAGGGGCCTCATCTGGCCGCTGCAGTGTTTAAATCCCGATAAGGAAATGGAGCAGTGATGGAGAAGGAAGCTGAGCAAAGTGTTTCTTCTTTAGTCTGTGTGTCATAAACCAAGCAACCACTAACATCAATGAAAAATAAATTCAACTTTTGGAGCAGGCTAAAAGCTAAAAAGCTCAATATGCATATATCAGTTTTATAGCCATACATGTGATTTATGATGTCATCTGTCCTATAAATCGTTTTCTAGCAGCTCAGAACGCCTCCTGTTTGACTTTAGTAAAGTACACTTTTGCAAGCCGCTGCCAGGGTAACTAAAGTTTTTAATTTTTAGATTTAGCCTACTTTACAAGTATAATTTATCTGTGCATTTACTACAGGGTCACGGTTGCAGGGGCATGTGTAGATACCCAGACCTCCTTATTAAAGGCCACCTCATCCAGCGTGACATTCAAAGCCTCACATTATTAACGTTATTTCCCCAGTGTCCCGGGTCTTCCAGAAGGACATCTCCTAGTTGGACTTGCCCAAAATGTCTCGCATAGGAGGCATCTAAAAGTCTAAAAGTCATATATCTGGATCACCATACCTGCCTCCTTTCAAGGTGGAGGAGTAGAACTTCTTCCTGGCAGAGCCCAGACAGTTTTAACTGCTTTTATCTGCTTCAGTGTTACGTTTAGAGTGTTTTTGCTATAATGATAAAGCCTGATCTAAGCAAGTTTTCAGAACATAACTTACAAACACTTGACTCATAGTCATGTTTACCCTCCAGTCTCAATAATCATAAGCAAAACTGTCTCACAATCCTATCTATATTCAAAAGTGTCTCTAAAACGAAACGCGCTTTTTAAAAATCTTTACTATCTCTACTTACCTTTTATTAACATTCATTAAAATATCTTATTTTTCACACGTGGTTTTGATTTTTTGTTTAGTTTTAGTGAATTAAAATAACCTTTGTCACTACAACAAAGACGATATCAGTAATGAATGGTTGTCTGTCTCTCTGTATTAGCCCTGCGATGGACTGAAGACCTGTACCCCACCTCTGTCTCCACACGACAGCTGGAACAGACTTCAGCACTCCTGTGACTTCAAACTACATATGTGGTCAAGAAAATGAATAGATGGAATTCATTCTATGTGTTGTAAAACATATATTTAAATGATCTTTACGTGATTTAAAATTTGACACATAAAATATTAGCGGTTTGGCAATTTTTGGACATGAATATCCACTGATCCTGTTGAAAATCATGTCTTTCCAGCTCTTGTAAGCAGATGTGTGCATGTCCTCTCCATGCCACTACATTGCCCTGTTTATGTGCAGAGTAGTGTCCTACTCACATATGTGACATCTGAACCCTGCTGTCATCTGTGGAAACATCCACTGTCCATACAATTATACATTAAGTGGATATGAAAAGTGACAACATCTTTCCAGGATTGCACAGATTTTGGTTAACATGGGAATTTACTGCATATTCTGCTCAGTAAAGCTGTCACTCTGGACCACTGGAGCCCAAATGATGTCATTGCCATAAGCTGACCTCCTTTAATAGGATTTTATGGCTTACACTCGTGAACTCAAGCACAGCAGCCTGTCATTATTTTTTCTCCACAGAGAGGCCTTGGACTAAAAAGCATGACAACAAACGACGACAAGCGACTCACGTGACGTCTCCGGCATAGTGGCGAATACGGAAGTGTTTCTGAAAGTCCATGCTTTTGTCAGTGGGGCTGAGCTGGAAACAAGAGAGGACAATGTGAGTGAAATATGATCTATTTAACTCAATTACAGACATCTTCAGACTCAACTTTACGAGGAGTTTTGGAGATCCTGCACTTCATAAAGCATCTCATATCTGGAGCAAACCTAAAAGGAAAAATATTGGAGAAACTCTGCTCTCTAGTGGTAAAACCTCAAAACTGCACCTGTTCTCTTAGGTAACTATGGGTGTTTTTATTCTCCTCTATATTTAAATTAAAAACAAATAGTATTGTGCAAAATTCTCAAACCGCCTCTCATTTCTTCACATTTTGAACAATGAGAGACAAGATCATTGATTTACTGAAACATGCAAACATGAATACAAACACAGTATATAAGAAAAAACCCCAAACCCTGACACAGCTTAAATCGTGTTTTACAGATGGCTGTTGACCCTCTCTGTACACAGTGATAAAAATTTGGACCAGAAATTTCAAATCCGGTCTCATCACTCCGTAACACCTGCTGACACTGATTTTCACTCCAGCTCTGATGTAATTTGGCATACCTCAGCCTTTTCTCCCCGTTTCCCTTCCTTAAGAGTGACGTCTTGAGCGCCACCCTTCTATTTCTGATGAGGCTTCAGTGAACAGTGGATGATTGAACTGAAGGGCCAGATGCATCTCTCAGGTTCTGTGTCAGGTCTTTGCTGTTTTTATGTCTGATTTCCTGACAGGACTTTCAGATACTGTTCATTTGATTTTAGGACTGTCACTTCCTCTTTATCTCCACTTGTTAGTTTTCCTCAGTTTCTTAATGACAGAGTGCACACCATGCTGAGTTATGCATGATAACTTTTCAACCAATAGTTCTTTGGGAATCAATCTCTTGGTAAAAAATATATTTTATGCCTGTCAAACTGTCATCTTTGGTATTTTTCATATATGCAATAAAGAAATGCAAATACACTGCTTTTGCATCAGGCTGCTAATAAGCACCCACAGATATATTTTAAAGTTGGTTCTTTGCTAAGTTGTCTGTGTAAAGACAATAACGATTGAAGACTGCTGAACCCTTACCCTTGAGTTGGGTGCCTTTTTATCCTCAAATGATGTATAAGTCAGTGTCAGTAGCTTAACAAACAGGAAAAACAATCCTCTGAAAATGGTCAGGTAAAAGGACTGGACTGGAAATGAGTGAAAAAGCAGCCAATGTCCAAAGTGAAGGACCTTCAGACAGTCTAAAGAACTGTTGCTCAACAATTCCATTAAATATTGTGACTGGTTAAATTATACGTCCACATAAATGGACATTTCAAGTTTTTCAAGGCTCAGCACTGCCTTCCATTTACTAATATCTGCCTGAAAGAAGATTTCATCTCATTTATTGTAGAGATGGCACGATACCACTTTTTTATGTCCGATACCGATACCGATATCATAAATTTGGATATCTGCCGATACCGATATGAATCCGATATAGTGTGTTTTTTAATCAACAAAACGTTTTTTTAATATCTTGCTGCATTTTGTATAAGTTTATACTCAAGTTTAAATAAATAACAACACTAAAGCTATTCTGTTATACCTGTATGTAAAAAATACACTGCGTCCAAAATATGTCATAGTTCAGCAACACTGATCAATCTAATAAAGTTAAACCTGCTCCATCCTCCCTATTCTGGTATTTTGAAGAGTACTTAGAAGAAATTTTAAGCAACCTAACTAATAGGGTTGCAAACTCCCAGCAAAAAAAAAAAAAATAGGGAACCACCCTCCACCTCATGATGCTTAATCGATGTAATCAAATTTAATTTGATGCAGGGGGAAAATGCACAAAAAGAAATTATTTTTCAAGAATAATTAAATAGATTCAACATCTTTCTTCAACAGAATTGCAGACTGCACAGATGGTACCTTCCCAAAGGAAAAAGTACTATAGCTTACTAGGGTATATTAGACTTAACAGTTACTATATACAGTAATGGACTTCTATATATTTTACACAAGATTAAAACTTTGGGTGTAAGAGTCAGATAATTATTTATTAAAAACTAGACATTTTAAATGAGAATAAGAAAGAAAAGTATGTCTTTGTGCCCCCTTTTCCCTGTTCATGCCCTATCGGCCCCCCTGGCTAAACTTTGCTAGATCCGCCCCTGCACAATTACCAGCCTTCAGCTGCGTAGAAAAAGATCCTGGTGTAGAAAGTAATATTAAATAAATTCTAACAACAGCTTATCAAGCTTAAACGTGCTGCTGTTGTTCAGCCGCTGGTTTCCTCTTTCTGGTGAGAAGTGGGCCAAAAACTAAGAAGAGAGACGGACTCGCGACAGAAAAGCCGATCAGCTGATCATTAAGCTGTTTCACGATTGAAGCAGCAGGAGAGAGAGAGAGAGAGAGGCAGTCGCTCCAGGTATGGTTGTTAAGCTTAAGTGGGAATGCTTTACAGACATTCAGAGATGAACTTACACACTTACTTTACTTCTCTCTGGGAAAACGTCCTCATAGATGAAATGCTGGTTTGCTAGCAAGGCTACAAATACACACAGCTGCTCTATCACGTGATGCACACTGCTGCTACGTGCTACGGTTATGAGCCGAGTTATGCCGCGTAGCAAGTTTTGTGAGGTGCTTTTTTGATATTTAATGGATCGGATTACATTTTTTATTTCTCGCCGATATCCGATCCAGTAATTTGGGTCAGTATCGGACCGATACCGATACGTAATATCGGATCGGTCCATCTCTAATTTATTGATTCTGACTAGTGCGGATTTGTCTCAACCTTTATCCAATAAATTGCTTCACGGCTTTAGTGGTTTTGTTTTTACGTGTTTACAATCCACCCTTCCCCAAAATGAGCAAAACTCAATTTTCTAACCTACAAAAGGCAAATATTAGCATTTTCATTTTGGCAAATGATCAGATTTCTTCCTTCTTTTGCCTTTTAGGTTTACTGTAAGTCTGATGAGAACATGTTGAAAATAAAACCACTTCCTTCCCAGTTAATTCTGAAAGTTCGAGATCCTGTTTTTAAAGTTCTTCTGCTTTTGTTGAGAAGCTTGATAACCTCATCATGTTATAATTCACAAAAACAAATACTTTCATTATTGTGCACTGGCAGAAGTGCTAATGAAACCCAGTCATTATGAAAGCATCTTTCCAAGTATGAAGCAAATTTCTCCTAAACTTGCTAAATAATGCACTGGCTTTGGCAGAGGATGTGCTCTTTGAGGGCCCTTTTAATTGTGTGCTACTGTTAGAGAGTATAAGGTTATTTTCTAACCTTCGGGTCTATTAAGGGAATCGTAGTGTAAATGTTACATCACATGAGGAGATGTAGTAATTAGTTCTGACCTTGCGGGAGGTGTAGTGGGGGTGCTGTGCCAGTTTGGTGTCCATGCTGTCCAAGCAGACTGTGTCAGTGACTTTTCCAACAGTGAGGCAAGCCTCATCCAGAATGGAGATGATGCCTTTGTGGGCCTGCTCCACCAGGTCGACGATGATCTGGTTGTTGAAGTATTCGATCTGCGCATAAAGAGCACGACTGTCAGTTCAAAGAAAGAACAGATTGGTTTGTGAATGAAGTCGTTGCTCTTGTTACTGCACGAGAATTTTGTTCTGTTTATGAGCTTTTGTGACAGATGTGTCCACATACAGCGAGTGTGTGGTTTCGGTCAGTTTCTTGGTTTTGCAATGACACCCCCATACAAACAGATTCACAGATTGTTGTATATCTGATGTTAAAATAAACTACAAGTAATGAGAGTTAACACAACAAGAGACTAGCAGTGATGTCGTAATCAGAGGCCATGGGATCTCAGTGAAATCCAACAACATGTGGCAACAAAAGGCAACATAAGAGTCAGCAATGCAAAGCTGAATGGTAACTTTTCTCAACTTTGAGGTGAGTGATTGAAGCGACTACAAATGGGAGTGAAAGATGCTTATTGACATAAGAAAGTGTGTAAAAGACATGAGAGGGTTACCTAAGCAACCAGGTGTCCACTAGTGAGCAGACGGGTCAGGGTTTTAAGCTCACACGAAACTCGTGTCTTTTCACGAGACTTTAAATCCAACACTCAATTAGAAGATTTTCAATTTGAAAATCAGTGATTTAAGAGTTTCCTTTTTAGATCAACATTATGAAGGATAGCTGTAGCTTCTGGAAGTGAAAAGTGAAGCCATTGCACAAGTTTCTTTAACCTGCATTAGTTTTAAGAGAATCCAGCAGGGGGCGACTCATCTGGCTGCAGAAAGACTTCTTGCATAGGGGGAAAAGGTCCTTGGCTCACTTTGTCTGTGTCCTCAGTAAACACTTTGATGAAGACTTCAGTGGATAAATCATAAATAAAACATGAAGTTAATTTGTAATTTATGGACCTCATTAAAGTCAGAACTGAGGATTATCCAGGGTATGCTAATTTGCAAAAAAAATAAATAAATCTCACTGACAAGTGCAGTGTCCTCAGTTTCCCATTCAGATCAGCTCCTCATTTGAACTGACCAAACAGTGAGGGGCTTTCTGGGGTTGGGGGACAGTAATGCTACATGGGTTATGTAAAAGTTATAGTATAATTAAAACACAAATTTGAGATGGGATGGGAACCACTGAAGTTGATGTTGAATCCAAAATACACTTTTAATCTCTCAGCCTGACCTTTAGATACACATAGACCCAACATTACACTTCAAAGTCAGAGTTGATGGGTAGTTTTGCATAGTTCACTGTAAAAATTATGGCTATTTATCTCATACTGGGTTTTGATGCCCATTTCATCCCCTGTCTGAAATCCAGCTTTCCTCTGATTGGCTGCCTCTCTCAAACAGAAGGTTTAAACAGCAGGTGTGTGAGGCTTCAGTGCAAGATCTGTTTAAGATGACCATATAAAGACATCTCCATATTTGAATCACAGAGACAAGGTGGGAGAAATCTGTCTGGCTCAGAGCATATCAAGTGGTCTGAAAGCTGACCTTTTGACCTTGTTATTTGAAATTTTGTCATATTTCATATGAGCATCCACCACTGGAACCGGATATATAATACAAGAGAAACAATGACAGCCCCACTTTGAGTAAGAACAAATATGGACGCAGCAGTTCTTGTGCAAGTGCTTGTGTTTGTGTGTTTTCCTCACATGTTGCCAGGTGATGCCTTCTCTCTGATATTCGTCTTGTTCCTGTCTGAGGATCAGCTCGATAAAAAGCTGCTGCAGCTTCTCGTTGCAATAATTGATGCAGAACTGCTCAAAGCTGGCCGAAAACAGCGGAACAAACACTTGAGCAACAACGTCAACAATGACTAGTATTCACAAGAAAAGAGGGCGGATGTCAAAACACTGTTGTGACACCCACCTGTTGTTGTCAAAGATCTCAAAGCCATAGATATCCAGCACACCAATTACAGTGTTTTTCCCATGCAGCACTGGGTCGTAGTCTTTCACCTCAATGATGCTGTTGATGCGGCTGACGATCCAGCCGAAAAGCCTTTCATAGAGAGCCTGTAGGAGAGAAGGCAGAGCTTAAAAAAAGGTCACAACTGTGAAAATATGATAAAAGGAAAACACGTTACTGTATGTTGTAAACATCTATATTCATCCTCAGTAGCTGTAACACCATTTAGCTTTACTGTTGAGCTATTTTGGGCCTGTTTCTGGCACCTTGGCAAAAGCATCCCGTCCAAAGCAGGCGTCCTGCTCTGTGTGCCCCTTCTCAATGACCTCGCCTCCTCCAGTGGCCACCGTGCGGTACAGGAGGCTCTTATTGACGCTCTCCGGGTCTGTGGCCGTCAGTTCTGAGATGCGGTTCACAACTTCTTGTCCCACAATATTAACGCTCTCACCATCGCTCTCAAATTGCATATTGCCCTGAAAAAGACACCATTCTATTTCATTGGATGCTTAAAGTATATTGACCAATTTATGTTTTGCATGTATGTCAAGAAAAGTCATTAATCCGAGCTCTAAAATACCAAAAGCAGAATGGTGGCGAGGATCTGATAAACTGAGGTGATCTCTTCTTTTGAGAAGCCAATAACTTCCAGTGCGCTCAACACGGCTTTGTGGCTTGAGCGATCATTGTTGGAGGTCTGGAAAGCAAAGAGATAAAATAAAAATGCAAAATAAAACAAATTTGCTTGCCCATGACAAATGGGCTGCTGGGAATATTTTTCCAAATTATGCAAAAAATTTAAAAAAAAGATTCATTTTAAAATTCAGACAGTTTGTTTAATTTATATTAGTTATTCAAACTTTTATTCACTCTTAAACTAAAACTCTCAAGATGATATACTCACAACAGTTTCCGCTCCCTCTTTGGTATAAACATAAACAGCAGGATCATTCTGCAGGTGAAACGACTGCAGCATTTCATCAGAGCCTCCACGCAGCAGCTATGAAAACACAGCAAATATACCAGCTCAGCACCATTGTGACTGTACAGCTGTGCAGGCATCACTGGGCAGGTGACATTTATTTGTGGAGGTTACACTGCACAGCCTCGTTATAGCTGCGGAGTGAATGTGTTCATGTGATAATTGCGATAACCGTTTTACAGCAGAAGTGCAGACTGCAGTTTACCTGATAGAACGAGTGGAAGTTCCTCTCACCTCCTTGCTGTTGCACCACCCTGGACTTGAACAGGAAAACAGATTATGGTAGCAAATAAAAAATGCTAGCTAAGGTACTCTTACAGCGTTATACGATTATTCTGTGATGACGAAGCTTTTTCAAAAGTTACTTTCAGTCAGGTGCAGTTTCTGTAACCAATGTTAGGGTCATTCCTCAAAATGTGTTACACATTATTCTGCTGCATAATGAAAAATAATGCATTACTTTACTTATTCCTTAGAGGAGGAAAAAACCTTAAGACTACTCCATCCAACTCATTCTTTAATTCAGGGTCACATGTGGGGCTATCCCAGGTGTCATGAGGTGAGAGGCAGGCAGACAGCCTGGACAGCTCAATAGCCTATAACAAGGTTAGACTCCCTAATTAAGCAAGAGCACACAGAGAGAACCCCAAAAGAATTTGAAACCTGGGACCTTCTTACTATGATTTAACAACTACCACTCTACATCCTATTAGTTTTCTGCTACTGTATTACACGACCTGTGTGACTGCCATATATCTGCAAACCTCAGACAATTAGCGTTAGCTGGAATATACATCCATACATGTTATCTAAGGAGCTTGGAAAGAAAAGCAACCGGACTTTCTTTCCAAGCTCAGATCACCATCACCTGGATGACTGAGAACACAAACATCCATATATGTTCATATATGTTCTCAGACTAACTGAATATTAGAGTAAATGTATCCTAAATATATTTGGTCACTTTGAATGCAAAGCTGACAATAAATGCCTATCTGTGTCTGTTTGTTAGAATTTGTTCTCTTTTGTTCACTGACATTAAATGAAATATTTATCTGACAAACTCAACTTCTAACCTTAAAATTTAAAATTTAAAAATACCATTACACCTTTACTACATACTACATACAATTTCCCAAAGGTCAGAGCTCATTGGGTTAAGTTTTTGAGACAAAAAAAGCTTTGGATGCTGAATCAAGTGGGTCAGTCCAAAAGGGAAACGTGAAAACAACACTATGCACTCAGAAAAATTAAACTTAGTGGTTGTTACATTTACACAATTCTAACTTGTAATTTGAACAAAATAATTTCATGTTTATATGGTGAACGTAATTAAATCGTGTAGGATCTGCGTGAAATTCAACAACTTAATTTGTTCCAGTTGAGATGACATGATGCAGTCTAGTTGGAGTGGAGTGGTTAGCTGACTGGACTCATGAAGTGCACAGGTTCACACAAGACTTCAAACCACAGGAAAACCAAACTCACACTACGTAGATGCTATTGCTACTTATTGTGGTTTAACCTGTCAAGTACAAAAATTTAAAGAAAATTCTGTATCAAGCCTTATAATCATAGCTTTCCTACTTATTTAAGTCTGGATTGACAGCCCAGTGGCACGGCGGTTAGCACTGCAGCCTGGGTTCAAATCCAAATCCACAGTCTGGCTGAGTTTGCAGTGGGTTCTCTCTGAGTACTCTGGTTTCCTCCCACAGTTAAAAGTCATTAGTTAAGTAGTTAGTTGGTAATGCTAAATTACCCATAAATGAGAATATGCGTGCAAATGTTTGTATGTCTCTATGTGTTAGCCTTGCGACACACTGGCCCCACACCTGTCCAGGGTTTACTCCGCCTCTCACCCTATCACATCTGGGATAGGCCTCAATGTGAACAGAGCATCACATGTTATGCTAGTCATCTGTCATTTTCAGATATCAAAGACTAATATTTCTCTGGATGTTTCTGAAACACTGGTGAAAAGATTTACCTCCAAGAAGGACTTTCATTCCTTTTCCGAACACCAAATGAGCTTTTACTGGAAGACTACACATGTACAGTCCACATACAGTAAAAATATAAGCAGTTGCACATGTATCGTCCTAATAAACTATTATGCTTTAGTAAATGAGTTAAACAGCAAAAGTAGTGTGGAAGAAAATAATTTCACAGTGCTGATGGTTTTCTTTTGTCTCTGTTGTGGTGTCAAAAATTCATTTTTCCAGGAAAAACTGTCTTTGCTTTTTGTTTTTTAGACAGCAACAACTCCAGTGCACCATGCAAATAAGACCAGACCACCTAGTTTTGGAGAAAAAAGTCCAAATCTCCACCTTCTGTATTTCTAGTTTCAGTTTTTCATCTCTGGATTTTTTTTTGCTGCTTCGAGACAGCGTGGTTATTTCTGCCCTCTGAGAATAAATCATGGCACCATCATTTAAACTGGATCTGAGTGTCAGACAGTTTTTTAACAGAGCGGATAAATACAGCAGCATCAAGTACCCCCAGGTGAGCAATTCATTAACGCGCAGCAGCAGGAGGATAGAGGCTTCACAGACACATCTATTCATGGATGTTCCCTCACACCTCTTTGTTATCACCTCATGAAACATTCATGTTCAGCAGGAAAGATGTAATTTAAAAGCTAAATGAGAAGAACTTTTTGGTACTTTTCAGTACTTCTCGCTGTGAAGGCCCTTTCTCTGCAGTTTAAACCCTTTCATCATCTCACCTTCTCCAGCAGGTAGTTGTTGATGTGTCCTCCGGTGGGATCGCCGTTGAAGTTGAAGTTGATGTCCATGTACTTGCCGAAGCGGCTGGAGTTGTCGTTGCGATTTGTCTTGGCGTTCCCAAAGGCCTCCAGCACACAGTTGGACTTCAGCAGCACATTCTTCACACTGATTGATCACGTTGTGGTAACCAATGATGGATTTACAGAATCAGCCATGAGGGAGGTAAAGCGCAGTCAGAGGAATAGAAGAATGACGAGTTATTTATGGCAACATCACATTAAAATAAAACTTATGAACCTAATGATCATGTGAGGGCTCACCTCTCGACCTCTGCCCTCTGGCTTGGGTTTGTGATTGCTGCAATGTACTGCATGATGTATTTACTGGCTTCTGTTTTTCCGGCCCCACTTTCACCTACAACACAAAAAATGTTTCACAATCTTTTTGAGCATGGAAGTGAATATAATATCAGAATATTTACATGATGTGAAAAAATGGCATCTCACTGACAAAAGGATGTATTTAAGAAGCATGCCATCTAATGAATGAGGATACAGACATTTGGTCAACGCAGTAATAATCACTATCCAGCAGATCATATTGTTTGACAACCTTTATAGTCCTATATCTATTCCTCTCTGCATAAAATAAGTCTCACGTCCTCCCTGCCTACAGAGCGAAAGAAATAAGTAGTAAAATACAGTATACTTTATTTATAGCAATAGTTGAAAAAATCCCCCTCTTAAAACAGCCAACAAAATACATATATACAAAAAAAGCTTGCATACACAGAACAGGCATGTATCTGAATACACATATATTTACACAATGATAAAACAGTTTGATCAATGAGGTGAAAACTACTCAAAAAGCACTCCGAAATAAACTTAAAAAATCAAACGTAAGCCAAACACCTAAGCTATGGTGTGACTCATCACCTGATGACATCTTGGTTTTGACCAAAAAAGGAGCATAAATTAAATTTCCAAAAATACCTAGCTGAGTATTAAAACTGCAGAAAGCGAAACCCAACACCAAACATAGGGCTGATTTGTGTATGTGAAAATACCACAGCGTTATTTTTTTGCCTTCATATAAGTAAAACCACGCTGTCACATGCTGTCACCTGTTTAACCCTAAATTGATTTTACAGTCACTGGTTTTGACTGTATCTCAATTCTGTATCCCTATAGTTTTTACTATACTATTTTATACTACCATCCTGATCTGATCTGTGATTAACAGTGATAAAAGTCTCCCATTATAGGACTAGTTTTTCTAAAGCCTGAAAACAGTGTATGAATTAACTCCAGGAACACTGTGATTACAATTCAGTCAAAGGTCACTGCTGATTTTTAGTAGAGGGATGCAAAAAATGTATTTTTAAATCCAGATTTAGGCCGCCTGTTCAGGTAATGATAGAAAACCAGTTTATTTATTAATACTGCTACTGGTATAGCCACCTTATTTGGTATAGTTACAAGTACAGCATCGGTGCTTCCTAACTGTTAATTATTTTCCTAATTAATTAAATAACTTTTGTCTCTAGCATTAACCTCAATGTCCCAACATAACAGTTAACTTTGAGATTAGCATCATGCTAGTTAACTAAGGACCTTGGAAAAAAAATTAAGAAAGCGACTGGACTTCTTTAAGTGGATTGAAAGGCCTTCACAACGCTTAAAGAAGTCCAGTCGCTTTCTTTGGTAGTGTAGATCCTGAGTCTACCGTGACCTGAAGGACCGAGAACCTATACAAGCTAGTTAGCTTTGCGTTTAAATGTTAGCATGGTGCTTTAACCTAAATGCTCACCATATTATCATGTTAAGTGTTGAATTAACAATGATATTAAGTGTTAAGTGCAATGTTTTCATATTAGATTGAACATAACTTGCCTGTTCTTCTTGGTAACTGTGTAAAGCTAACTGCTATGCTAAGAGACTAGCTAAACTCCTTTTTGTGTTCTGAAGTGCTGATAGAGGAGTGAAAATCAACCTTCTATTAAACAATAGTACTATTGTAAGCCTACAAAGTCATGAGGTCACTTTTACAATAGAAAAATCCTAAACAGTTAAAATTATAACAACCTGATAACTTCACCAGCCACTTTGTTAGCCGCATTTGTTCAACTATTCATTAACGTATCTAATCAGTTAATCACATTCCAATACTTCACTCTTCATGTCTACTATAGACATGAAAGTGAGTTCACTGTACTCTAATTTGCTCCACAGTCACTTGATCACCTTTGAGATGTGGTGCAAGGGGTGAATGACATCATGTGCAACAGACAAATCTGCAGCAACTGTGCGATGATGTCATGTGAACATGGACCAAAATTTTAGAAGAATACTGCCAGCACCTTGATGAATCCATGTCATGAAAAATTAAGTCTGTTCTGAAGGCAAAAGGGGTTCACCCTGGTGCTAGCAAGGTGCACCTAAATCAATTTTACATTTTTAATTCCATATTTTTGTCAAAGCATAAATGAAGAAAAGCAGAGTCATACTTAAAAGGGTTCATATTTTGACTAAAGTTTAGTTTTCTCTTTAATTTCCCTTTAAGTAGCTTTAAAGTTGTTAACAATTCCTCATTGGATTGTTCCAAATATTTAATAAACATAAAATCAGAGAAACCAAAGAAGGTTTCATCATTGAACAGAAATCCCACCAGTCAGACATTACAAGCTTATTATGAGGTTATTGAAAGTAAACAGCAGTGAGGTTAGTCTGACCTGATATGACGATGCAGGTGTCTTTGGCCCGTCTCTTCATGGCTTTATAGGCAGCATCAGACACTGCATACAGGTGAGGAGGGTTTTCATACAGCTCGCGGCCTCGGTACGCTTCAATGTTATCTTTGCCGTAAATGTCCATCTGTCTGTATGGGTTAACGGAGACGACCACTTCTCCGATGTAGGTGTAGATTCGGCCCTTCTCAAACCTGACAAGACAAAAGGCAATCACATACACCTGCTGTTATTAAAGATGGCATTGCTGCTGTGCACATTTGAGATTAAAAGATGACACAAAGCATAGCATTCAGCCATAGAGTCAAGATCAACCACAGATCAGCTGATCTTAGTGCTAGCTCATATCTACTTATACCCTTCTACACAGCAAGTTAGCAAATCAGACGCATGTATTAAGCTCCTTTGTGCATGAATAAGCCACTGTGCAACCCGCCTCTACCCCAGCCCCCTTTCTTCAATACTTTTTCTGACTCAGCCAATGTCCTATATTTGTCTGTATCTGTTTCTCCAGTTACTGTAGATTTAACTACCAATCTCCTTTTGACTGTAGTGGTCCAGTCTGGACTGTATGTCAGATAGAATTATGTCGTTTATTCACTCTTTTGTTAACGGGCATGCAGGTGCAAGTTAGCTGCATTTGCCCTTAATTTTTTCACAATGCACATGAAAACGAAGATCACGCACCACTATGTCACAGCTGACAGGAAGTGACACAAGTGTCTGCATGCTGAAAGCAGGAAATGAAACTTGCGGCTCGAAGGGCGTCACCAAGTCTTGGGTAATCTGACTGTGGGTTTGTTGAGCTGGGAGGGGTTAAGACTACATGCCACAGAGGTTAAACAGGTTGCTAGAATGAATAAGACCTAACAGTTGTGTTGCATGTGTAGCTTTGTAGATGGTATGTGTTGTGTTTGCTCAACATGTGGCAGAAATGCTGTGTCTCAACTCAGAGGTTGGAATCTGTCTTAAAGAATGATTCCTGTTTATTTCATGGTGTTTTCCATTTAATGTGCTTGTGCTGGCTCTTTGCATCAGGCTAAGTTTCAGGCTCCACCAGGATATGAAAGTAAGTTCAGACCACTTTCATAATTGTCTAAAACTTTAACCTAAAGACCATAAACATAATAAAACTTGCGCACGTGCTTTTATTATAACCGCTGTGTAATTTGTTCGTTTATTGTTCACCCATAGAGCCGGTTTAGAATCACCAATAAACAACTATTTTTTGGACTGTGAGAAGTAGCTTAAGTACCTGGGCAGAACTCACAACGGCACAGGAAGAACGCACAAACTCTTCAGAGAAAAGCCAGCCAGCAGATAGGAAACAAGGAATATTTTTGCAGTGGTGTTAACCACTCCCTGATCAGTGGTGTGAATGTGAGTGTGAAACATTATCTGTCTCTCTGCATCAGTCCTGCGATTGACTGTTAACATAACATTACACCTGCCTCTGGCACTGTGACAACAGAGATGCGCTCCAGGCCCTGAACTGGTTCAGCGATTAAAAATAGATGGATGAGTAGTTTATTGCATCTAATTCATTTTATCTGCTCCAATCTGGTCATCGTGCTCCTGATTTTAGTCATGCTACTATCTGTCAGACACCAAAACTGCTTCTTCTTTTGCCTGTTACCACTGGGGTCACCGTAGTAGGAACAGTTCTTGCATCCCCTTCTGTCAAACCAACCCTCTGCATGTCCTCCTGCACTACACGAAAAAAAAAAACATTGTATTTTTATGTTTGTGTATGGTTTATGTATTTAAGCTCAGTTTGAAAGCATCTATAGTTAAGTTTTCCCAACCTGAGTATTCAGGCAATAATTAGCTATACCAGAGAAACAAGAGGGAGATGTGGCTCTATCAGAGAATCCTGAATTTGAAATCTATTGGAGAATTTTATAATGGCAAAGATGTTGATCGAATAATAATGTTCAAGAAGAAAAAGCTGTTTAAAACTTTATCTTGTGCATAGTTTTGAAGCAGGAAACTAGAATAGTGTTTTTAAACAACTGACAAAAGTGGCCAAAAGCATTTCCAAGACAGTTGACAAGTGCTGAAACCTGTTTCTACTACTACTACAAGCATCTTTTAAATTTCTTAAAATTATTTAAGAAAATAAGAAAAAAAACGTGATTTCTTCATAATTTGGAGAATTTGTTTGTTACAGCTGCTAAAAATTAGGTTTACCTTTTGTGGTTTAAGTCATCATGGGTGGTAACTCCAACACTAAAACCACCCTAAACTGTTTAAAAAAATTTTTTTAAAAAAGCAAAAATTATATATTCTTGGTTAGGGCTAGGGTTGGGGTTATGTCTAACTTACCAGTGGCTTAGACCTAAGTCAACTCAGAGGGTCAAGCACAGGGTGTTGCACACTTAACCTCTGGGTGACCAGATTGGTCACTTTCAACTGCAAGGTGATGGCTGGATTGCCTGCTGGGAGCAAGTCTCCACACAAGCTCAGACTGACTGAACTGGTTACAAAGTGTTTGTATTCAGGTTATAATCCTACATTATATTATATAGTGGTAAACCTACATTAAAACAAGGTTGCCCAGCACATATGACATTTTGATCTAAATCCTGTGTCTGTGCATGAAGACAGCAGCTGTAAAAGTGTTTGACTATTTGTTGCAGTTGTTGTATTATCACAAACAGATTGCATGTAATTGGGAACGTGACCCCATTAAACTGCAAGCGGATAGCAGACTGTATCGAAATGTATGTAACTGAATGTTATAAATTTTGTTTGGGGTTTTTTGTGAATTGCCTACAACAAACAAGAGTTAGAAATTAGCAGTAGCTGTAAAATCTATGTGTAGCACATCAGTGTTGGAACAGACGGATTGAAACTATGTTAAAATTGATCGTCCCTTTCAAACAACTGACAGCGAGTGGTCACAAACCAGTCCTCATTTCCAAAGCAACCATTTAAAAAGCAACGAGGCTGCAAGTTCACTGCACACCATTGCACTATTTTTGGTCATGCCACAGTCCCCAGCCATGATGTGCCTTAGTATGGCTGTAGCGTAGGTTAAACTACTTTACATATCAGTAAATGAGGGTTAGTCCTTAATTATTTTTACAATTTGAATGCAGTCAAATACATCAATCTATGTACTAATGAGCAGTTCAAATCAATTGAGTAAACTACATTAATATTACATTTGATTTAGAGGTGTCAGTAATCGTGTAGTTTCTGTAAGTATTTATAAAGTGTCTCCCAAATGCAGCCAAGAAATGCAAACTTTCTTTCCCCGAATTGAGAGAGTGCAACCATTGCAGACCTCAGTGTCTAAAATTCATGCCCCGTTCAAGTTATTCATGTCAGCTCATACAGTAAAAGTGTTCTGACTGACTGGATGGTACTTAGTAGCATTCCCAAATTGCAGATTACTGAAAAATCTAAAGAAAAAAAAGAAGAAGAATCTGATAAGGTGTTTGGGCACCACCATTAAAAGCTCCTACACACCTTATAAGTCATTCTTCAGGTCTCGGGAACTGTTAGGAAGGAATATCATTTTTCCAAAAGATATAATACTTTTGTGGTATTTTGATAAAGGTGGAAAGCAAATGATTCATCAAAACATTTACTCTTGAACTCTATGAATGGGGACCCCATCCTCAAAGAGACCACTCCCATTAGGAAAGAAATGTTTCATTACTGGTAAAAGCCTATCAGTCACAAAACCTTTGCAATGATTCAGTGAGTGTTTCCTCATAGGAGGCTAGTAGACTTAGATCTTGTCACTAAAGTACTTCTTAAAGTGAACAGACACCTTATTTCAAAGTTTTTCCTTTAATTTGTAATTTGTAGCTGTTCTTTGGCCCCAGACAAGTCTAATCAAGCTTCTGGTGACACTCTAGGCCAGAGTGATGTGAAAAATGTTCATCTAGAGCCATCAGCTGTGCACACGTCAGCTGATATAGTGTGATTATTCTCTCTAAGTCTCATTTAACAGTGTCTGACATTCTGGTGTTTTGGCTCCCTCTGCTCATCCTTCAGGATGACGACGGCCTGGATAAAAAGTGCTGTGTGACTTCTCACAATTTGAAACGAGGACACGGTGCCCCTCTAAGAGGTCTCTGAGGAAGCGAGAAAAGTCTGGACCGAAAGCGTTTACACGCTAAAGGTCATAAAAGCAAAACCAGAAAAAAGTTATATCAGGATATTAAACTGTTTAGGTTTGGTCTGTTGCCATGTGTGTCATTTGTTTCCCCTGACAGTGAACGAGGTGTGGTGGTGAACAGATCAACCACAAGCATTTACACTGAAGCTGAGCGGGAACGTGGAGGTAGAAGTGAGTCATGGTCGTTTTTTCCCCTTTTATGTTTTATTGTAACATCCTCTCTTAGCCACAAGCTTATAAATTCAACACGCCAAACTGTTAGTATCAGTATTGTTGTCTGAAATTTATACCGTTGTTTGTTTTGTTTAAACTTGTACATGTTAAATCCTGTCAGTATTCACCTTAATTTATCTTTTTTTTTTTTTTATCCCTTCATAGCTGGCTAAACAAAGTAAAACCCAGCTGTTTTCCTTCACATACCATCCGGTACACGTGAAGTATAACCCTCTGCATCTCTACCATCCAGCTGCTTCCACCCTCCTCCTCCCCTCCCTTCCTCCTCTCTAACTGTATCTCAGGCCTTACCTCAGCTTCAGATTTTCCATAAACTGCTCCATCGTGACCTCGTCCAGGAGCACAAAGTCTGACTTCCCAAACTCCAGGCCTTCCAGCTCCGCCATCCCTGTTTGAACTCGCTAGACACACAAAAAAATAAAAGACAGACCAAACCCGGGGGAATAGAAAGCACCTCAAGGAAGAAGAAAGAGAAGTATGCTCGACTTCTGGGACCCGGTAGTGTGTAGAGAGTGCGCTGTAGGCGTGGCGTGATCTTTGGTTGGGTCTTGAGGCTGTGTTCAGTCAAGTCACTGCTGTGGTAACATGCTACAGCACGTCACGCTGTCAGTCACTCGCCTGTGCCCTCACACGGACCTATATAAATAGGAGGAGGCTATCTTTAAAAGCTCAAACCGCTTCTGCATCCTCCTCCGGCTCTGTCTTCCTGCCACAAGTCGTCCAAATTTCTTAGCTGTCACTGAACAGTGCTTAATGCGCTTGCCTTTCAGCCTTGTCTTTTTGTGTGTCTGTGTGTGTATGTGTGTAGATGTGCACTTATTTTTACTTACATCTTTACTTTCCAGGAACAGAAACTCACATTTGAGAAGCTGCCAGACAAGAGCAGTTAACCTTACTAATTTGGGGGCAGAGAAATGGTTTTTATCTCGTGGCATTTCCTTTCTTAGTTCTGCATCAGCAATGCATCATGTTCCTCAGAGATTTCTCTCAAACCAGTTTCCAGTTTGTAGATGGTGAAGATAAGGTTTTCCAGCAGCATGCTAGTATGTACGTATTAGTGATTTAGTTCAGAGCTACAGGAATGTTGACAAAGACAGATTTCCAAACCCATTTTGACTAAACATTGCCTCATTTTTGGCTTTTAGTCAAAGATCATGAAGCAATGAATAAGTAAGAGCTAAATTTAGATAAAAGGTTGACAATCAAAAAAAGAATTATCGAGACTTATCCACTATCAACATACGGTAGGCAGCTATTAACTTCAAGATCACTCAAGATCTCAAATCTAGGAAACGTTCCCACCTCACACACTCAGAATCATCAATTTCTTTTCTACAATAACTTAAGTTAACTTAAATTTCATCTTCATACTGTGAAAATTTCAGGCTCTTGTAGTGCATACACTGGGGTGGGGTTGGCACTCTTTACATTGCCTGATCCGTTTCATTCTCTCAACTGCAAAAGGTGTTAAATCTCTGTGAAAAACTGCAACCTAATTAATTTCACAGCCTTTTCAAGAGTCAGAACCTCAAGCTAAAGTCACTTTGACACTCACTCAACTTTAAGCATTAGTGTCACGGGGCTTATTACTGCACCAGTTTCAAATCTAATAACAAAAACAAGCATTAGTATTCTGGATCTTTTATTTAAGATACTTTAAGTTGCTTCTTTGGCACCATGGAGCAACTGCACTGGGTGTTTTATCCATTATCTGATAATTCATTGAAGAAAACATCAAAAAATGTAGCAAAAATGCACAAATTAAACTGAACAAACAAGGAACATAAATCAAAGTCAATTTTGTTTCTTAAGTAGATTTCTCAGTTGAATGGTTAATCTGGCTGAGAAGCCTAGAAAGGCAGATCTTTCCCAGCATATAAGCGTTTCCCTGTTTTATTGTCTGTTTGTCTCTAAATGGGGCTGTAACTCACAAAAAGAGCATCAGTTCTTGTTAAATAGGACTTGAAAGTAGAGATTGAGGACAGTAACTAATCAGGAAAGTGTTTATTGGGGTCTAAAATCAAGTGAGCAGTTAGGTCAATTTTCCAAAGAAATCAATACAGTGGAGTTCCCTTTTGAAACTAAAACATTGCCCCCTGCTGGTGATCAGTAATAATGCAGGTATTTCAGACGCTTCCACATTAGCTTTGCTTTATAAAGGTGGCAGTCTCATTTATAAATATATATGTATATTCAACCTCATCTTTTCTGAGTGGTTAATGATGAATTTGGCTTTCAGTTGACTTTGATTAATTATATCTTCAGTCTTTATTAGGAGCATGTTCAGATAAAAACGGTGATGTGTAGAAAATGACAAAAAAACATCACTTCCTCTAAATGTGTCTAAGTATAGAGTAAGACCAAAGACTTGATGAATATATGTCTAAAAATGTATTTATTCTCAAACCTTGAAGCCCATTTAGCCCATGTGGATGAACTTATACATTCAGATGATTACATCTGGATTCCTCTCAGCACCGAGTCAGTGAGTCTAAACTCAATCTGCATTTCCAACATGCTCCTGCAGTTCTCACTTATCTTTCCAAGCACAGACAAGTGACACAGCATGACTCAGTTGGACTGTTTTTGCCATGATGAGCCAAATCCATGCCTGTATTGTCTCTTTGATAAATGGAGTCTGTGATAAGAATAAGAAGCCGCTCTTTATGAAAAACCATAAACATTTTGCTCTAATATAATGTGGAAGTGCTTTTAAAGCTGCATTTTTTCCAGTGACCAACAAGCAGCAACTCCTCTGGGCGAAGAAGCCTGGTTTTATATTGTCCTTTAAATGTGCTTAAGGACATTCACCGAAAGGATGTCTCATTTTGTTAAATGCCTGTTGCTTCAATTTCCTGTCTTCCCTTGCCTCCTCCACTTGTATCTCTTGTGGAAGAGATTAAGATGTGAGGAGAGGAAGTAAGAACGTGCACACTGGGAAATGGACATATTTTGGCAATCCCCACTTACCCAACCAATTATCCAAGAAGAATTATACACATGATCTGGGTTAACTAAACTTTCCTGTCTATTTACAAGAAAATGGAACTTTTGAACCCTGATCAGTGTGTTGTACTTGTACAAATGTACTTGTACATTTATAAGTACAAGTACAACTACTTGTACTTATAAATGATAGAAACCATATTTGGGAAAAATGTTTTTAGGGTGCGGGCTTTATGCCGTATCCTGAAGTCAGACCACAGTCAGTCACGCCATGAATCAAGTAATTGGTAAATCCACACACTCACTGGCTAATGACTTGTGATCGGTCACCATGTCCTGAATAATTGTTCTTTTTTACTCTAATACTCTGGCTATGACACAAAATCTCTAATCTGTGTCTTTGTTTCTGTCTATAAAGTACTTTTACTTTCTATAAAGCGCTCAAGTAGAGTAGAAAAGCAATATATAAGAGTCAGTCAATTCACCAAACTGGATCTGAAAACTCCTCCTATGCCTTCAGCACTCAAACTTAGTGCGCAGGTACATCTTAGCCTCTTAAGATTCTTATCTATTTCAGATATAATGATGACATCATGCTATGAACACTTAGCAACAACCTAAAAAGTCTTAATGCACCGGGAAAAAAAAAATACATTATATCATTTTTATTTGATGACAGTAACACCTAATTTATATCCACAAGTGCTGAATTATGCATTGTATATTATGACACCATTACATTTCCTGGCAACCACCTAGCAACAGGCTAAAAAATACCTGTTTTTTTTTCTATTTTAATTTCTTGTCAGTAGCTCAACAATAACTATGTAATTTATATCCACAAAAGTTTAATCATAACTGTATAGCAACCACCTAGCAAAACACTAGCACTGACTATTTTTTTTTTTTAGCATTTTAACAACATCTACAGCCCCTGTGACTTTGTATGTAAGCTTTCCAGCATCACAAACAGGCCAAAAACACTGTAGCTCTTTAAGCACTAGTGATCATAATTCACTTAATTTCCCTAATTAATTCAGCAGAAAATTCATCAAAAAAAAGTGTACTGTGGTCACAGATTAAGGAAGTTGAGGGTTGTTTTCCCATAGACTATGCAAGTGGAAATCTTTTTGCATCTAGAATTGTCGCCCCCTGGTGCTCAATAAAAAGAATGCACTTTTCACGTTCTCCTATACTTTTCAGACACTGAAGCTGTTGTCTGTGGTTTTCATATTTAATGCTAAGAACCAACTTGCTTAACCTTTAAGTCAGCATGAATGGGGGAGTCTTTATGATAAAAAATGCCCACAAAAGTCATTTGATGAAGTCTGTGAAACAGCTGAAAGCTTCAATAAAGCACTAACTCGAGGTTGAGATGGGATTGGTGTAATGTGGCTACTCTAATCCTTGAAGTAAAAGTGGTTATCTTTACGTTTTCTGTCTTGATGAATAAAAAATATGTCAGTATTTGATTTCATGTTCAGTGTGTGACTGAACCTAGCAACAGACCGATAACAAAACAGGGAAACCACAACATTAGGCTGCGTGGAGACATTTCCCACCATACTAATGTGTTTTCATTATTACGTTAAAAAAAAACAGCCTTTGAATCATAATGATAGTCATCAGTGTGTGGTCTTTATGATTTACACTTGATACATACACTTACTGGAAGATAGACGTGTAAAGGGACTTTTTGACCGAAAAACAAAACGCCTACCTACTACAGGGCGTTCATCTACCTCTTGACATCCGTGTCCAATCCTAAATTTATTACCACAAAATGGCAGCAAAATCCACTCAAACACTCAGCTGGTCTTTCAGTTACTACAGTGAGTCTGTTAGATCCTCATCAATACTTCCTCTCTCAGGTCAGATCAACGTCAGAGACTTTTTCACTTCCTGCTCTGGCTTCCCCTCATCTTTTTCTGACTCCATCGGTGTTACAGGGAAAATGTAATAACACAGAGCACACAGTCACTAAAAGATCCAGAAGAAAAACACAGGTGTACCACATTTCATAAACATCACGTAGCCTTAAAATGTGCACAGTGCTTGTTTTTTATTCACTGGTTTATACATTCACATACTTTGCATTTCAGTGAGCCATTATGATCCAGAGCAAATACTGATGTGTGAAAATATTAAAGAATGGTGGTGCAACCATCAAAAATAACGATTAAGAGATGTCAGTCAACTGAGTTGACAATAAAAACGTTTCATTAACTATTAAATACAGAGTCATGGTATTTTCAGTTAGTCTCATTGTCCTCCCTGTCCTTATCATCCCCCTCTGTCACACCGACCCTCTGCACCCTCCGTCACGACATCCAGGTCTTCCTATTTTACCCCTTCATATTAAGCATGTCCAGTATATCCATTATCCCTCCTCTGCACATGTCAGTGTCCTGCCTCTCTAATGTTAATCCTTTTTATGTAAAGCTTATTTTTAGTGTTTAAAATGTTTTAAAAAAATCTACTTTTGAAGAGTGTTGTGTCAGAATCAAAATCAGAATATTGCACCACAAAACAGAAATAAGTCGATGTTTACACTTAAAGTATTAAAAAAAGTTAAAGGTAAACAACGGAGCTAAACTGATACATCTACACAGCTGATATTATAAAGACAGGCGTACTGGTAGTGGTGTATCTGCCAGCACTGACAGGTTTAAGGCACAAACCTTCATTCTTCAAGCAGTCTGGACTTTATCCAAATGAACCTCTGGAAAATCTCCCAAAGTCTGAACAGCATAAATGACCGACTTCATTCAAGGGTCACCAGAGGATAATTAGATCTGACCCGGCCATCGGCCTGACCTTCGACTGACAGATTACACCATCATCTAACAAGTCTGAGTGTAAAAAAAGCAGCAATAAAACAATTCAATCATCAACAGAAAATGAACAGAAACCATCCTTTGGTTTAAGCTCCTTAAACATGAAAACAGCTTTTTTTTTCTTGTTTAAACAGAACATTGATTCACATTTCTTTGGATTTTGAAAGTTTGCTCACAACACTACACACACTATTTATTCATTTAGTTAATTTTAAGTAACAGTGAGGTTTGAAACTCCTCAGATAATAACAAAAAAGTTAGGATGGAGCTGTTTCGTTAAAACAAATAATCACTGGGTGGCTCCATCCACTACATATTGACCAGAAGACTCAGAAAAGGGGAAGAAGGCAGGGCTCACCTCTACCTCCTCTGTTGTTGTATGTCATTATTAAACAGGAAACTGATGTGTGTTTTTTTAGTGGTGGGGAGGTCCACAGTCTCATGCTTTATGCAGACATTTTATTACTTCTGGTTTCAGATGCTTTTAGACGTTTGAATGATGAGCTCTGTTTCAGTATTGTTAGTTTAACAGAGCCAAGTCAGACACACTGGTGGAATCTGCAAAAATAAAATATAACCTTCTGTCTCTTTTCAGAAGAACAATCAGACATTTTGAAAAATATGTAGATTCATTTTAAATCTTTTTTTTTTTAAATGTCAAGTTATTCTTTGCAGAAACAGCACCAGGCTAGGACATATTCTCCCCCCAAAACACGTGTTTTGTCTGGATTAAATAAACAACAAACAGGTTTATTGTCATTCTCCAGTCGTTATGCTAAGCTAAGCTAACCACTGATCCAGGCTGCATTTCCTTAAAAGGCGAACGCATATTCCTTTCAAGCTTGAGCCCTGGTTTCAGCATTAGTGGTGTAACACCACACAGGTACTCAGTAAGAAAAAAAATGCATTTAGACCCTTTTTAATACTCACGCACAAGAAGAGCAGCGGTGCTCTGTTTTGTGTCAAGAGAGATTCTCTCTCATTTCTTTTTTAAATTTCTATTTTTCTTTTTAAATGCGTTCTTTATATCATTAAATGTTAAAAGGCTTTTTAACTTGAATGACTTCTGAGGTGGAGGTTTACTTTCTCTATCTTTCGGGTTACCATTGACCCTCTTTGCATCTTTATTTTCACGGGACAGAGACCGGGCTCTTGGCCGACTGTGGAAAGCATCAACTTCCCGCCCAGTTGTGGCATCTTTCTGTTCATCATGTTGGTGCTTCGATGGGGAGTAACCTGTGGCTCCACCGGGTGTGTCAGGGTTGGCAGCTGTTTCTGTGCTCTTGCGATTAGTCGGTGGAGCGGAGCTGCTCCTTCCTCTGGAGCCTTTAGCTGAGGCTCTCCCCGTGCGTCCCTGCTGGTCACGCCCATCCACAAACCTCTGCTTTAACAAGAAGCTCTCGCGAGACGAGCCAATAAGATGAAGCCTGTCGCCTATCTCGCACACCAGCACCGAACCGTCGACGTTTCCTTTTTTCTTAATTTTTGCTAAAAGCATTTTGCCATCATCACTCATGTCCTGCAGAGGAACTTCCTGTGTGCGTAGTATATTGCTAAGAGAAGCCATAAGGCTCTGCACTTTGCTCAGTGCTGTCTTTGAGTTCCTCCCCGTTAAAGTGATGTTGACCATATCACCACAATCCTGTGCTTTCATTTTCACATCATGGCTGATCCGGATGCTGTCCATTTCGTTTTTCCTGAACCGGTCAGCATACTTGAACACATCTGCATCAATGACAAAAGTCTTCTCTCCGTGCCTGAGGGAGCCACGCTGGTCTGGGGATGAGCCTGCAGCGAACCCATGAGAGGCTGGACGGCTACGAGAAGGGCCTGGCGCTGATGATGATGAGGAGGTGGGGGAAGACAGAGCAGCGTGTGGGGGCTTGTCTCTGTGACTGTAGTTTTTGGGAATGGCTCCAGAGGATGCAGCTGGGGTTGGTGAGGATGAAGAGGATGGCGACATCTTTGTTTGTGATAAGGGAAGCTGTTCTAATTTAGCCTTTACCTCTTTGAGCTTAGAAAAATGACCCTTTACACGCACCTGACCTTCTCCTAGATCATACATCTCAAAGCCATGCGACCTGAGGATATTCTTCACTTCTCTCTCATCTTGAAACTCTTTCAAATGTAGTGTTGCCTCCACTGGGAAATCCATCTGAGGACAAGGGAGAGGGAGAGAAGGACCAACAGCATAAATACATAAAGGATAAATCTGACCTAATAGAACATAAAAAACAGTAAATGTTACCTCAGACATTTTCACGGTTAAACGATACTGTTGATCATCGATCTGCAGCACATCAGTCTGCTAAACTCAGCAGGAACTGTTAAAAAAAAGATGTTAAAATTATTTTATAGCCTCAACTTGGGCGTTAAAGTGTCCTGATTTACTGTAATAAAATAAAATAAAATCCCTTATTCCTCTCACCTGGTAAATAAACCCACTCTGCAAACTAAATTAAATAAAACTGAAGTAAAAACAACAATATTCACTGCACAGCTTGTTTCAGAGGATGAACTGAGGGTCTGCATTAGGGCCCAGGATCAGATAAAGAAAGACTATTTTGACCTGTGAATCATGCAAAGCTACTCTATCATAGTCCAAGACAAAAACGGGAGCGCTGAGGCAATTTGACTGTTGTTGCATTTCATTCTAATGCCTACAGAGGGCGCTAAAGTATCACAGATTAATGCACCCTGAATGGCTGAAATTATTATTATCCACACAGAAACGTCCAACCCACAGCAAACACCTTCACCTCCACCTGACCCCCTGTTTAAGGCCAGCTGAGGTCCAGGTGGTCTCACCCTCTGGTCCTGGACTATGATGACAGCCTGTCCGGGCTGGTGAGAGGGGCACACCACACCTACAGCCCCTCCCCTCCTCCGTGCTTAGGTCTGAGGAAATAAACCGATGTTTTTCAGCTGTCCTGTCACCTGGTGAAACACCTGGAACCCCCAACCGCCTAACCAGGCTCCTCTGCTTATGCATGTCCAGGAAGGAGCTGGAAACACCTTGAGACTCACTTGTTTTCTACTTTCTGGTGCCAGAGAGGCAGCACGGGATCTGTCGCGTTTAGTTAGTTTAATCGAAAGTGAAAGTAGCGCTTTGAGGTCAGTCATAGACACAAAACATGTGCAGATTAGCATTACTGACCCGCAAAACTGAACAAAAGATGTGCAGGTATAATGTGCAGCAAATGCAAAGCAAAAACTTCATTTTTTAAACCCCTCTAAACTTTTTTTTTTTACGAACACTGCTCCTGCTGATTCATGAGATTACTCCATCATAGTTTCAGTAAAGATACCAGAAACAGACAGACACCGAGGATCTGACGACCCACAACTTACTGTTACTGCTCACTTCTCTGTCTTCATGACACCGGCTTTGTTTACTCCACAGCCCCGTGGAAGTCAGGACGAAATCGAAACTCACACGTCACGTCCGCCACACACTTTTTACACAGAAAACCATGCAAAACATATAATTTATTACCATCAATAATTAAATTATAGCTTAAAAATAAACCAGTTTTAAATGGAAATCTCTTGGGATACATTAAAATAGGTTTATTTACACTTTAAAAAGGTGTTGGTTCATTTCCGCCTCGTTCACAGACTAAAAATGTCTCACTGCTGTGTAAAGGCCGTTAAAAGCCATTAAACTTGTCATATCAATTTATTAGTGTTAGATAAACAGAGAAGCCCAATTAGGTCACGGTCACCCTTTAAAGTCAAACAGGTCTTTAACCTTTAGTGTCTACATGTAGTGCAATGGCGCCCTCACGTGGATGTAATGCAGAATTAAACATGTAGGCAGAATTAGTTGTTTTGGGACAAACCTCCACAGCTGCTAATCCCCCTACATAAAGCATCTACACAAAACATTTTGCAGAGGGCATTAGCAGCCGTGACAGTTTGTCTTCAAATAACAACTGTAATCCCCACGTTTTAACTTTTTATCTTGAAATAGTAATTTTTTCAATATTTGTTTTCTTAATGTGTCCCTAATACTCCATCATACCCCTCAGCATCCTACTAGATACACCTCTGGCATCAGTTTCAAAATCCTGTCACCTTGTTAACACATTCACGACTTTATCAGAAAACTTGACCTCTGAGGTCAAGGTCACTGAGATTTGAACTCTACAAGATTTTCAATAGATGTACCTACAGTATCAAATCAACTCCAATCGTTCTCCAGTTATCGCAATTATAAACGAGATGGAGGCAGATGATCTGCTGTGGCCACCTCTAAAGGGAGCAGCCAGAAGAAGACAAGCTGGTTACCCATCACAGATTCAATCAGGAGACAGATAAATGTGCATTTAACAAATTCTGCAGAGAAGAGAGACCTCTGTTTAATAATCCGTATTTCACTGTTTTACATCTTAGTGCAGTTTTGGTTACTGTATTGTTCTGTCTCTGTAATTTTTTGTTTAAATTCTTTTTTTTGCTGGTTTTTAGTCTGTTTGGGTTTTCTGTCCAAAGCAGGAGCGGGGAACTCCAGGCCTCAAGGTGTCCTACAGGTTTTAGATGTGTCCTTAATTCAACACAGATCATTTAAATAGTTAACTTACCTCCTCAACCTGTCTTGAAGTGCTCCCGAGGCCTGGTAATGAACTCACCATTTGAGTCAGGTGTGTTGACCCAGGGTGAGATCTAAAACATGCAGGACACCGGACCTTCAGGCCTGGAGTTCTCCACCCAGCTCTAAGGGGAGGGGGTTTTGGGTGGGATAACAGGAGCAGAGAAGCTGCAGAGGAGTGTGAGACTGCAACTCTGCTTCCGGGTCCCAACTCTAGATAGTCACGTTTTGGAGGGTTAATAAATTTGGCCAGATTTCTAGAAATGAGAGCAGAGCAAAATCCAAAGTGGGATGGATGCAGTCTCTCCTAACAGGACCAGGTTTCCTCCAGAAAGTTTCCCAATTATCTATAAAGCCCACATCGGTTTTTTGGCCACCACTCAGACAGACAGCAATTTACAGAGAACAAGCAGCTAAGCATGTCACTCCAGGTCTAATGTGTCATTACTGACGATGTGAATTACAATTTTACTGAATTTACATTTAGCCTTAGCCAGCAGTTTTCAATTTTTCCCAACGTCACCTGCTCTGGCTCCTCAAAGGAATTAAATAAATAAAACAAGTTCCATTTTCATGATTTTATTTTAATGTTTCTCTAGTATTCATTTCAATTGTTTGAACACTTTCATGTGTTTAAATGTGTAACAGATTATATTCGATTTATCTCTGTGCAAATACATTTTTCTAGTTTCTTTCCACATTTAACCACAAAATCAAGTCAACTTAACCAACAAGTGCTTCAAATGACAGTCAACCTGTACATTACTAAAGCAGTGCAATAAAAAATACTTTAATATTTATTTCTTTTGCTTGATCAACTGGTTCTCCAGCTCTCTGGATGAAATCTGCAGAGAACAAATTTAAGAAGAAAAAAAAAAAGACAGTTTAGTAAAATGGTTTTAAAAAATAAAAATAAAAATATGTCAGATACTCATGGATTCATTTTCTCACCTGTGAGGCCAGACTCTTAAATCTCTGGCGCTTTGAGCAACAACAACCATCTGCACTGGAGAGCTATTCTCTGGAAGCACCGCCATGCTAGAAAAGACGAGAAGCACAGGTTTCACTTACAGAACTGTTTATGTGCAAACTGAGAGACATCACCCAACAACCTGACTGAGCAGGACTAAACGTACACACACAAAAGTTCACTAAATAAACATTTGTTTATTTATTTGCGCCTGACGTCTAAATGCTGAAACATGGTGCATTTAACAGAAATATCTTACTGATGTTAAACACGTAATTCTTTTTGTAAACACAGGATTTAGTGGTAGGTAACGGGAGCTGAGTGAGGCCTCTGTGAGAGGACCGTAAAACAATTCGCACTTCTGGATTTAATGAAAGAGCCTTTGTGTTAGTCCAGAACTGCTGCTATGACACTTATTACAGTTAAGAGATGTCCAGGTGAACGTACCACTTGGCGTCTATTGAGACATCAACAGCAGACACATGCTGTGGTTCAGTAAAGAAGCTAAAATACAACGCTCGAGTGTTACAACAAGCCTTCAGCTTCAATTTAAACACAGTAAAATAATGTTGGAGGTTTACCTATAACCCTGCAGCGAGTGGTCAAAGCAGGGCCTCAAACAGCCTCACATTACTCTAGCAGACACAACAGGAAAGGACAGAGCCACTGCAGGCTGAGCCTCGCTGGAAAGTCTGCACACCACCTACACATTCACATCACGCGTGACGGAAGATGGCAATGGAGAGATTACCTTATTTGCAACTCGTGGTCCACGCGGTTGGAACTGAAGATGGCAGCTGCCCATCTTCACGTGCTACTCTTCATGAGTCATTCCTGAAGAAGCGAGCCGCCTGTGTAAACACAGAGAAAGATAAATGTGAGGTTTACATGGTTTGAGATCCATTTCAAATATTAGCATCTGTAAACTTCAGCAAGGAATTTTGCCTGAAATGTTACCTAACTTTACTCCTGACAGTATTTTTGAACTTATTAGAAATACTGAAGGTTTCAGATTCATCAGGACCAAAATTCTCTTTGCAGAAGGTTTAACACACATCTTTTCACACCTTGAAGCTGCTGCTATTTTTTTACACCATCTGTGTGTGGACATTAGCAATGCCTGCTTTGTAACTGATAAATCACTTAAAAGAAAAAAAAAGAAAACAACCTGTCCACTTTGTCAGAGGTTTACCTACAACCCTGCAGCGAGTGGTCACAGCAGGGCCTCAAACAGCCTCACATTTCTCTAGCAGACACAACAGGAAAGGACAGAGCCACTGCATGCTGAGCCTCGCTGGAAAGGTCTGCAAACCAACTACAAGAAGGAAGATTATGATGAAGAAATTACCATGGTCACATCTCGTGACCCATATGCCATCGACGGCAGCGGCCAGCCTTCGTGCACTGCCCCTATGGATTAATGCAGAATCCAGCCACCTGAATAAACACAAATGTACAGAGACAACTATTTGATACACTGAAAACCAAAATGGCTAAAATCACTCACTTTAAAATCTGTTTTACTTTGTCTGAGGTTTACCTATAACCCTGCCATGATGGGTCACAGCAGGGCCTCAAACAGCCTCACATATCTCTAGCAGACACAACAGGAAAGGACAGAGCCACCGCAGGCTGAGCCTCGCTGGAAAGGTCTGCGGGATTTTCAGAACACCGTAAAAAGTTTTCAGCCTGTGGGCCCAAAGTAAGAAACACCGGCTGTTGTTAAACTCAGTCTGCCATGTGTGTGAGACAGCCAGTTAGAAGAAACGAAAAAGAAACGCGGCGTGTAAAACGTTAAAACGCGACTAATGTAAAAATGAGTACATTGTAACGTAACCTACCCGCTTCAAAGTCATAACTTGGTGTGTGAAAGCTGAAACACTTCATATTTCAGGTTGGATGGTAGCAGATTAATCAAACGCACCGCCATGTTCGTCCACTGAATTCAACTGGAGACTCTGTGCGGATGTGACGTAGGTTTAGCATGTGCACGGGGTTTCCCAGCAGGGGGCAGTAAAACACCAAAGATGGCTACCGAATGTTGGCTTGATTTTTTTTTCCTTTGTAATTTTTTTAATGCATAAATACATAGAAAAATACATACATGCATAGATAAGTAAAGCTACACGGTTAAGAATGTAAAACTATGACAAAATAATAATAAACACAATAAATGAAAATAAGTTAAAATCTGTTTAAAGGATAGGGGTTTTCTATTGGTTACCAGTTTCAGTGACTTACTCAGGATGTTAAACTTGTTCATCCACTGATTTATACATGATCAGTTTTGAAGTACTTACTTTATGTGTAAGCAAGCCTCCCTAATAACAATAAAGGATTGACAACACTTTCCACACAGATTGTTGCACTTGTTAAGTGAAAAAAGGAATTTTTAAGCAATCTTATCAGAATCAGAATTAGCATGCTTTATTAATCCCTAAGGGATATTATGTGGGTTACAGTTATCACATTCTCAAACAAAAGGTACATTCCAGTTCTTAAAGCAGAGAAAAAAGCTGGTGGTGGTGAGGAAAGAAGCTGTAGTTGGTTGGCAGGGTTGGCAGCAGACCACTGAAGACAGATAGGCAACTACTGTAATTTTGATGGGAGTCTGTGACACAGGTTATGCTTAGTGTCTTTTTATTTTGAAAATAATCTGCGTTTTTTTGGCATCCAGCGTGGACGCAGCCACTCCATCTCTCTGCCAGCATCATCTGCTCCAGCTCACTGTGGGCACACAAAAAGACATTAACACAGTCCCGTACACCTGTTGCCTCCCTGCCTCCGTGCTGCCCAGAGAGCTCACCGTGTCACCCTTCCTCTGCAGCAGGCCAGCAAACCACGCCCCCGCCACAGAGTCATTTGACGATGGCCTTTGGCTCAGGTCACTTTGCTGTTCAGATCAATGAACTGATCATCATTGGGACAGTTAACTTTGAGCAGATATTATCCTTAACACATATCCATTTGTTTTGCAGTTTTCAAATAAGGTTATGCTTAAAAACTAGATGTAAAAGCTCTTCATGGTTTCAGTGTCCTTAGTAATGCTGGGTACCACGATTTCTGCAGAACACTAGTTACTGTGACAGGAATAATTAGACTGATGCTATACTGCAATAGCTTGATGGCAATATGGGTGGTTAAGATTTGCATTACCAAATTGTAAGAATATTTGTAACTTAAAGTATATCAGTAGAATTCACCTAAGGGGGCATATTGGCTTGGGTTGGCCTGGATCTCTGAGGTTCATCCATAATCCTGATGCTGTTGGTTGGTAAGTACGCAAAGGAATTTTAGTGTACAGTCTGTGGGAAAACATCACCAACACTGAAGTTAAATAGAGAAAAAAAAAATTCTTAAGAAGAATTTACAAAAACCAATACATATTAAGCAAATCATAATATATTAAAAACTTGGGCTTAATAAATCTGTTTTTCTCAAGCCAGAAACACTAAACTACTGTTAATTATTTTTAGAATCCCCACATTATGGGATAACACCAAAGCAAATACATGCAGGTTTAAGGAAAGTGCTTTAAAAATATTTCATTTTCCTTGGACCGAGCTGTTGTGCTCTTCTAATAAAATTTTTAATTAGCAGTAGTTTCTCTAATGGATGTTACATAATACTTTACTGAATAGAACCTTACCCATAAAAGAAAAACATTTTGAAAAGTGCTTTTTATCTACCAGCATGGACTATTTCTACGTAGGAGGGCTTTTATAACCCAGTGGACAGCCGTTGGTGGTGGGTGTTGGCAGCTCTGGAGCGTCCATGAGGAGCTCTGTTGTGGTCGATGACTCATATTGCATGGCGGTACAACAATGCGAGCTACAGACGAGCAACCGTCTGCCCGGGCCTGCACCATCAGCAGACGTCCGAAAAGAATTTCAGCTTTGTTTGCCTGCAGTGACGCTCGCTCAGCTGACACGGCCTACGTACAGATGAAGGCCTAAAAGTGACAAAACACAGGTTAATATTTTTGGCAAGATGCTGAGACTTAAAGAGAAACTGATAGATTTTTAAAACCTACATAAACTGTAAACAATAAACCAAATATATAATAATCCTATTTCAGCCTTTAATTCCAAAAGTGTTTTGTTTCATGAGATCTACCCGAAACAGCTCAGAGAGAGGTTGAAATTGAGATGATTTTATTTCAGCCTCTGGTCAAAAATGACCAAAAATAAGCAAATTCTATATTCTAATGTTGGCTTTCCTTACATATCAGGTATTAGATCATAAAAAAGAGGAAAGTAGTCCCTGCTGGTGTCATGTGCTCAGGTCTTTTACATGGAACTTTGGGATTTTTACAAAACAATATCGAAAACTTGGGTGTTGCCACCAAGTTTTTTTCAATATTTAAATAAAAAAGAAAATCAACTAAATTATGTCTTAACTGTTTTATATAAACAATGTATTAAAAATGATTTAGCTTTATTTATCCAGGAAGAAGGACACAATAGTGTCCCAGATCTTCAGAAGAAAACTCATTTTTGGGTGAGTGCAGGCAGCAGCTGTGCTGTGTTGATTGGTTGTAGCTGCGTCTGATGAACATGCTGACCCAGTGTATCCCAGACATGTTCAATAGGAGACATACTGGCACTGAATGTGAGTCAGGAAAGCTGCAGCAACAGCTCAGCTGCACAAACCCAGCTTCAGTCGGCTTCAGTTAGTGAGTATGGTGCCACTGATGGCACCGCTGTGTACTGAGACACCCGACATGAGATTGCAGTAAATTAAACTAATTTTGTGCGAGTGAGTTGATTTGAGTTTGATAAAACAAATGATCATCTCACCACTGATTTAAAGTAATCACAGAAAAGACATTTGGGGCTCTCCTCAGCTCTTCCCATGAGGGTGGCACGGTTGCCCTCTTGGTGGTCCTCCTCGGGTCCTCGTATTCTGGGGCCTCTGGATGTCTGGGGCCTGGATCTCCTCCATACCTGCTTCATGCCCTGGGGGACGGGGCTATGGCTCCCCACACTCCCTAGCAGATCATTACATGGAGAAACCTTTTGAATACAAGCGTGCAAATCCACACAGGTGTGCACACAGGTGTACACACAGGTTTTCACAGACACAAACTACACCTACCTCAAAGCACACTGTCGATCTTGCGTGCTGCAAAATAACATGTAATATTTAGTATCTACTTTTATCTACTGTTAACTAGTTTATTGTGATGGTGTTGTATTTATTATGTTGCTCTGTTTTGTTTGTTTTCTCGTCTGTTTTTTCTTATCCCCTTACAGGTGATCCAAGTGTTTTGCTTGTTTTTCTTTCTTTTTTTTCTCTCCTCCCCCTTTCTCACCATCTCTTCTCCCCTCTATTTTTCTTTCTCTCCTTTTCTTTCTTTCATTCTCTCTCCCTGTCCTATCCGCCAGTCATGTCTGTCCCGTCTGTAACAACCGGAAAATCAAATCAAATAAATACATAATTATAATAAAGGTCAATCAAACGGACCAAAATGGCAAAGCCATGATTTTCCAGTTGGTAAAGTAAATCCACTTGGCATCTTTCTTGGCCTTCAGACAACAGTTCTGAGGGCTAAAGATCCAAACGGGACAGGCAAAAAAAAAAAAAGAAAAGATACCAACATGAAATTATTCTAATGGCCCGTTTGAAGTTTGTGTGTTACTTCCAATTCTGCCCCAGGAAACGTACACTGAATAAAAATTAAGAAGGACTTATTTTCATATTTTTCAGTTTCTCAAAGTTTTCAACGTAAGTGTCAAAAATAATTTTATTATTTTGAGCTCTTAACCACATCACCACACACAGGAGTGTGAGGATACAAATGCACAAAAAAAGTCATAGTGGACGTTAGCTGGTCTTTACACTGCCAGATCCTGAACACAAAGTCTTTGTAATGTTGGATAGCACACGTAACAGCATAGTGTGTTACCCACCAGTGGTTGGATGCACACTCTACCCAGGGAGCACCTGTATCTAAACCACACCCAGCATTGTAAAGTCATCTGAATCAGATTATTTCCTGCTTTGTGTGTTGCAACTATACAAAAAATGTCTAACTTATTCTCTCAAAATGATCTGAGATCATGTGTGAAGAAGGCTTATATACAAGAAAACCTTCCAAAACACAGGCAGTATTGTATTCCCTAATTTAAAAGCATGACATTAATACCTTTATCATCTTATAATGACGCCACTAAATTGTTATCTATGGCAGCTGTAGAACATTTTGTTTCATTGGAGGGGTTACAGAGGTCACTTCCCAGAGGGACCAAGCACAGTTCACTTATAAGAGGAGCTCCGATAGTCCTCGATGCCTCCACGCAGAAGCTGAGTCATTACATTCATACAATTGAGGCTTCTTTGTTATGTGAACTCTTAAAGGTGCCCCTTGGTCCTTACTGCATGAGTGAACCCAGTCTCAAAAGATTTCCACTACACCACTGTGGGTTGCTTTAGACCAGAGGTGGGCAATTAATTTTCCCAGGGGGCCACATGAGAAACTGGGACTGTTCTGGAGGACCGCACCAATAAACTTACAAGGAAATAAAATTAATACTGAGCATAATTGAGTTTAGCGTACCCACCCACAAAAAATGTCCTGAAAGTTTGCAAAGTTAATTGTCGTGGGTAATAAAAAGCTTTATTATACTGAATAGAAAGAAACAGGAACCATGTGAGTCTTAATCAAGTTGAATGGCTGGAGAAAGGTTAGACAGCAAAATTAAATTTCTGGCGTCACAGAAACCACTTCATTGCCAAACCTGAAGTGTAATCCAGCTAAAGGCCTTTTGGCGAGCAGGCACAGCAGCGAATACTGCTCCACATGACGTCACCGCCTCTGATTTGTTTCAAGGTGACACTCTGAGGCCAACTGAGAGAGTAACACGTAACGACTCCACCCTAAGAGCCTTTTCTCAGAATCACTTTGAGGTCACATAATTTACTTTAAATCCAGCTGCCAAGTGCATTCACATCCCCCCATTTATGTATATTTATATAAATGCAGTATGCAAAAAGGGAGCTACAGGATTTGTTTGACTTAAGTGACACTTATGTAATGCGCATTAGACCATATTGGGTCGGGATGTGAATAACGCCTTTGTGTAAGTCAGCTGACCAATGAAGGGACGGCTGAAGCTAACGATTAACTGACCCATAACTACTATTTTGATTATTGTTTAACCACAAGAGCTTTAAATTTGAGAGAGCTGTGACAGAACTGATCAGATGTTAAAACCATGTTAAGTTTACATATAAATCTAAAAAGCAGCCTCATAAGTTATTGATGCACATTTTAAATCCTATTACAACAAGTTTACCAATTTAACAAACTGCAATGTCTGTCTCCATTTTTACCCCCCTGATTTTGATCTTTACTGGCAGGGCCCCTTCTGTTTTCGTGTTGGGGCACATTCTTGTGGCCCTTCTCAGTTCGGTCTGATCTGCATGCTACATCAATGATGGAAAACAAGGAGAGCTGAGGTGCAGCTGAGGCTCCAGCTGGTTCCTCCCCCTGTACAGGAGCTCCCAGCTACTCTTATGAAACAGCGCCGTAATTTGCAGGACTGCGGTTTGGGAATAATTGAGGTTTGACGCAGAGGTTTTTTTTAGTGAACACATAATCCTTTCCACCTGATCTCTCCCCTCTGAAAAGAGGTGAAAGCCTCCAAGACGCTAGGTTGAGAAACATGGAAACCCAGCAGAGTTAAATGGTTTAAGTCGGCACCTGATTTTCTGTCTAACTCGACTGAAATTTGACAAACATCACATATGAACCCCAGGAGGATGAGGAAGAGTGCATCCGGTCCATTTACGCCCGTGGTTATAACTCAGGAGCTGGATCACACACACTAAGAAGTTTTCCAGTGCACGATATTCTCACTGTGCCTGTGAGTCAGGCTCTTAACACCACACAGTGCTCAAGGCAGGATGTTCCCTCGCTGTCCCACTGAGTCAGCTTTTTCTCATCACCCACCTGCCTCCTGTGTGGCACCATATCTCCACCTCTGCACCACTAATCCATGCCCTCTCCCAACTCCTAGCCAGCTTTCCCCCCGGTTCTCTTTCTATCAATGGCACTACTATAGAAAGCTTAAACCCCGGTTATTTAAAGAGGCCAGATCCTCCGCTAATAGCCTTATCAGATGGCATACACTCCTGACTTCATGACTATGCAGATACTCGTTGCCTGCGAGGGTTTGGGGGAAATGTGCATCATGAGTTAGTGAAGTGCAGTCAGTATCCTTTTCTAGAAGTCAAGAAGGATGCTTAAATGATTCTTATTTTAATCTAAAAAAGTGTTGAGAGTGTATTCAGTCCGGAGCAACATTATTCAGCTTATGCACGCTGCCTTTGGTACATTTCACAACCTGCAGTGTTGAGTAAGAAAAAAAATGTTACTCATTAGTGTTTCCAGTCCAAGTGGATCAAAATGTTTTGTTCTTAAGACTTCAAAACAAGAACGCATTGCACATGAAAAAGGATTTCCCCAAGGTAAAGCAATAGGATTAGTGATAAGAGCATTTTTATGATAAGCAACCGGAGTTACACTGCCTGCTCGGAAATGTTTCACAATGGGAGGTGACGATTGTTTTGTTGTCACCGTTTATAGCAATCCTGTACGGCCCCTGCAACTACAAGCCAATAAAAATACCAGAGTCACATCAGGTATTAGAATGAGTGCCACGGTTGTTTTCTTCCACGTTTCTGCATTTATGGTTTCTTGTGCTGTCACATGCGGCGAACATGCAGGGCAACGCTAACAGAAGAGTGACTGATACGTCTGGGCGTGTGGAAAAATCCTCAGGTCACAGCAGGGCTTTAGCCACATGCGGTCGACACACTTAATCTGATCCATCCTGAGTTCTCACACTCGGGCCTGGATGATGGAAAAACACACAATCAAACCTGAAAAAAAAAACCCCAGTGTTTCCATTTAAACATAAATAATCAACATTGCACAGCAAACAAGCAGATACAATTTCCTTTCAGTAGGAGCTCTAAAACAGAAAAAGAACACAATAACTTTAATTTATGGTCATTTATGTGCAGCCTGAGGTTGGCCACAGACTGAATGAACTATGCAGGCTTCGGGGTTGGTGAAGGACAAATTGTACCTGCTTCCCAAAATGCCTCACTAAGTAGAAAAGCACAAATGGATTTTTTTTTTCTTTTCTACTTTTATGGTCTTAACAGTAACTGTTAGGGAGCTGCTCTTCTGTCACTCTGTTGATCATCTTTGGGTTTCATTGGGGATACACTCGCAGATTACCACATCTCGACTTCAGCCACATGCTTCTTGAGAAATTCTTTTGCACACTTTTGTAAATTGGAGCTGATCAAAATGCTCGTTGCCTCTGATTAAGTCACTTTGGAGTTTTTAAGTGTTTTCCGTTTGTTTTTACTGCTGTTTCAGTGCTTTAGTCCCACATTTTTGACTATTGTTAGTTTGCATTTTAGATGTCATGTTTGCATTTCTTTATTATTCGACTAAATCATCAGTCTTAGTTCTGGTGCTCTTTAAGCCCGTTAACCAACATTAAAATGTAATTTAAATCTCTCTGTGATGTGATTATATGAGACATTTCCAAAAAACTGTTAGTAACGATACTTTTGAAATATACAATGACCAAATTTGGCACAAAAAAAGCACCAGCAACTTTTTAATTATATATTTAAACGCAACAAATTGTTATAGTGTTGTGTCTTCAGTGCCTTCAAAATCAATTTTGGAATCAATCTGGAACGAAAGTATTACTTTTTGTGACATCTTGATTAAGTACAGCAGATATATTCTATTTTTCACTTCTTTTTTTTTTACTTTGATTGAACTCTTTTGTGTTGTGTTATTTTTATATGATTTGTTTTGTCACAAACAACAGCCTCGTGATGTCATAAGGTCGTGGTGGTCTCAAACCTGGGATAATGGAAGGTTTTGTATCAGGAAGGCCATCCGACATGAAGTCTATGTGAAATCCGACATGCAGAACAATTCGCTGTTTAAACCTTTGGGAAATGAAAGTAACTGAATCTGTCTTGTTTTTTCATATTAAATAAAATGTAATGAATTAAATGTGATTTAATTTGATAATTTATTTAAGCTATTTTGCTATAGATTCTGAGTGACTTTTGGCTGCTGTAATGAAGGACTTTGGCTACTTTTGTGTAATAAATACACTTCTTCTTCTCTTCTCGTTCACTGGCCATTGCAAATAAAACCAGTGAGGGGTTCAATAGGAGCCTTGTCAGCATTGGTGCCTAATAAATCTCAGTATTTTCCTTATCTGCAGCCAGATCTGAGTCAGACTCACAGACTGGAAGTAAAAGGTGGACATAGCCACAGCAATCTTCCTGAGGCAAATGCATGCTCATATGGCACTAACTCATAACCTTCAGCATCTCCTGCTTTATTGTCTGTTTTGCTGTAAATGGGACCATAAATTTAAAAATGAATATCATGCTCTGTTAAAGAAAACTGGGAACTTACACTGAAAAGTATTAGAGAAATGCATTGCTGCTATAATAAATCATGTGAACACTGTAGGACTTTTTCATCTGTCAGAGGATCTGCCTCCTGTTCGCCGGTCAGAGTGCAGGTCAAAGACACTGGTTTCACTATGTCTGTTGTTCTTAATACCGTACGATCAAACCTTTCCAGCATTCTCTGTTTGTGATGATCTGGCCAGAGGAAGTGACTGCTGGTTATACTGGAAGCCTCCCTGACCCACGCGGCAGCAGCTTGGCACACATCGCAGATCCACAGCAGAGACTCATGAGCGGACTGATTTGATTGCTGCAGTGACTAGCACTCCATCAGACAGGCAGTAATTGTGAAATAGATGTGAGGAGGCAGACAGAGGTGGGGGGCAAAGCACAAGCAGCTTGACAGCAGGCCAGGTTAGAGGGAGGAAGTCCGGAACATGCTGATCTTCTGCTGCCGCTTATAATTGGTCGTCTGTTTCTCTGCTTACCTGTGGGTGTTTTCAAAAAGAAGCCACAGTGTCACTGCGCCTCCTGCCAGGAGTCCACGTATTTGGGGTTTAATGGTGCACATGTGGGAACCTTTTTTAATCTGCACAGCAGTTCTACTGGGAAAATCAATTAACAAAGGCTAATGGAAACACTTTTTTGGGTTTTTTCCCCCTCTGATGGCTTTAATCCACTTAGAGTTTTGGGAGGGTGGATGTTTTTAAGCAGTGCTCCACATGTCTGTGTGCTTCAGTGACTTTATCAGATTATAGTACTTGGTTTTCCCCTCTCTGCCTAAAGAAAAACAAATCCAGAGTACTTACTTCACAGAAGCTTATGTGTCCACTTTTTACTGTAAATGAGGTGCAAGATACTGCTCGCTTTGCGTGAATGAAAGAGGTAAAAACCACAACAAAGTCACTGAAACATTGTTTCTGCCTCATTCAGCAGAACAATAAAAAAAGGGAGGTGTTGGCTACTGTTAACTTAGATATAAATACCACTAAATGAAAAGAACCTAGTTTCAGACAAAGTTTTCCTACAGCCGTAAGGGTTGATTATACTCTGTTGCAAACATCAAGGACTACAGTCATAGTCAGAGAAAACAGGTAGCCCGTCAAACTCATCGTATGACCCTAATGGACTAGCAGGCGTGGAATGTATAATCCCTGCCTTATGCATGATTTAGACTCTTACTGGAAATCAATGTCGTAACTTACAACAAAACCAGAAGCTCCTCTTAACCCCGCACGCAACCTTTCACGCCAATCACTTGCTTAGGTCTTGTCGACCTAATGTGTATTTACATTTCTCAGGTTACGTTGGTGTAGGGTTAAAAGGGTTTTCTGTTAGACTGTAAGTTACAACATCGATATTCAGCTGAAGTATATTTCAGGCATCATGTGCTGGCTAAATTTGTCCCTTAATTTTGCAGCTTGCACAGACCTAACCACTGAAACAGGTCCATGCCTTTGACATTTGTTTCTATCTTTAGCGCGACTTCAGAGTACATGCAGAGAGAGCAAGCAGGCAATTAGTCAGCAAGGGGTCTTTTATTTTGAAAACCGACCACTGTGCCACACAGACCCCATGTTCACCAACTGATAATGAGAAATTTATGTTAAAATGTTAACTTGTCCACCACCTGAAATTTCACCCAGACACAATAGAGTCCCTACCAAACCCTAGTGGATGTGGAAAATATAAATAAATAAATGTGTAATGCTATAGGATTACGTGAAAATGGCCTCACTCACACAGGCCAAGAGACTAAATCCACAACCATCTGGGAATCGCTGCTTGTAGGGAAAATTGTTCTCCCCAACCAGTTGGCAAGTGGTTGCAGCAACGATGGTCATTGACCCAGCACTTGTATCACTGGTCATGGCAGAAAAATTAGTATTTCTGTGGGCTTTTAGTCTGATGTTAAAAAACTAGCGCAGTGCTAAACAGGAGTAACACTTGAAATTTAAGCCTAAATCATGGCGGCATTGCCATGGCATAGAAACAGTTAAGCCTTATTACTGTGTTTTATGGTGGTTGTTAATCTGTGTTTTAGACTTTTTTTGCTGTGTAGATAGTTTATGGCTAGACTCTAAAAAGTAGGAATAAAGTAGCTTTTACAGTAGTTTAATTCGAGTTTTTATTTAATAGAATAGAATAAACCTTTATTATCCCACGGATGAGAAATTTCGGTGTTACAGAGCTCTTACAGCAATGGAAAATAAAATATAAAAGGAAGACATAACCCCTAATAGTTAAAACTTGAATTCTTCCTAAGAAGCTATTATAAGAAACTAACTGCTCAACACTGATGTACAATACTTTTACAGTACAGCATCTTTCTACTGTAGTTCATAAAATACATTCATTCAGCTTTCCTTGACATGATCTTTAATGTGATTATTCACCAGTTTTGTCTCTGTGAACAACTAATACTGAAATGCTGAAGGCTGAGGTTACTGTGTGGTACGTCTTTTATGCAAATTTGCTCTTGAGGGATATCATCTTATCTGTGGTCTTCATTGTCAGAGTTTCTTTCACTGCAGAATTTAAAGTTTAACAGTTAAACGATGAATCACTTCAGTCCTCCGGTAAAAAACCCAACATCACCCTCATCTCCCTTGTCAGCTTATGTGGAGGCTATTCTTGACTTTTAACTAAAGGGCAAAAGCTCTCTGAGACCAAGGCCAACTAAGGCAGTCGCAGCCATGGCAACACGTTCTCAGGACCTGACCTTTCGCAGCCTCCCTCCCACTGATACCTGTTTTCATACAGAGCCCACCACCTACACACAAGAGCCTCACTTTACACTGAAAACAGAGCAAGGTTTAGCTAAATTAAGGCAAACTGTTGTGTCATTCATGCAGAGAACACTTGAAATAAACTTCACTATACCCACCTGAATTATCTGAGTCATGCCTAAACTAATTTACAGTTATGCAATGTGTTCTTTATGAAACAATTTAACCCAGTAAAATCATGATGCGGTACTAACTAGGGGTCACTGTATTTCAGCTCAAACCACCATCATAAGGTTAAATCTCTGGTTTTACGTAATTCTGGTTGAGGTGGGGGAGGGGGGGGCTGTTGGCGACAAGAATCTGAGAACTTTACCAGGAACAAAAACCAAACCATTTAACAATGAAGAGGTTTAATGTTTTTAATCATGGACAGACCTCATGTCCCTATAAACATACATCAGGAGATGTGGCTGACACGCAACGACATGTCAAACAAAAAGCAGTCTGTTTGCAGCCGTAAACTGTGGTTTGGTTGGAGCTCATAAAAACAAATATGTCTTTGGTAACACAGACAGAAACACTCGCTGGCCACTTCTTTAGGTACATCAGTTGGTACTCAGGGGCTCAAAGTGTGCAAGAAAATATCCTTCAGACCATTACACCAGCAGCAGCAGCCTGAACTGTGCATACAAGACAGGATGGATCCATGCTTTCATGTTGCCTATGCCAAATTCTGACCTTACCATCTGAATATAGCAGCAGACAGCGAGCATCGTCAGACCGGGCGACACTTTTCCAGCCTTATGACGTACAGTTTTAGCTGACCGGGGTGGCACCTGGTATGGTCTTCTGCTGTTGTAGCCCTTTCATACTGCTGCACCAACTGAAGGGTGTTCGTCCCAAACTATACAGACATACTCCCTGTATGTCTGTATAGGTTCCCACTCAACCAGGTCACGATGGTCTTAAGTTCTAAAAGTAACTTTTTGTTCTTAGGTCAGGAAGAAAAATTCTTGCATCCAGCTGGGCTGCTTCCTGCACCTGCTACATCTAATTAGTACAGAGTTTATTTAATATTATATCTTACAGTATATTTACAGTAATGCACTGTGAAGAAAGAGACTGTTTTTCCAGAAATATCCAGACCCCCTTACCCTTCCAAAATAATTTCCATGATGCCCCTCCATGCCCCTGCTTTCGGTACACCCTGTTGAAATTTTCCACCATGATATAATCAGCTGACTGCTGTCGATCAATGCTGCCATCCCAGGCCGGCAGGTTTAGAGACACTGTGATCTGTTGGCAGTTTTCCATGTCAGTGGGCTCAGTGATTAGGGCTCTAATTGGGACTGGGCAGCAGACATCTGTCTCTTAAGTGTAGTATCTGCAGCCCAGATACCACAGGATACCCTGCTAGTCCCAAATGAACTGGGAAAAGAAAGAAAGAAAAACTCTGATTACTTCACTTGTGACACTTTTCATCTTTTAGCAAGAAGCTTTATGCTGTCCACATTTTCCCAAGAGACTCTAAGTGAACTCTCTCCTTATGATGCCTGCATACACTGCTGTGTTTGATTGTGAGGTTTAAGCTTAATCTGCTGTTTGACTCATTGTAATTTGGCTCAGGTCATTAGTGGGCACAAGATAATTGCCCCAAATGTGCACGATTAATCCTTCATTTTCAAGTTTTGTGACCCGGGAAAATAATTTGAAGATCACTGGACTAATCGCTGGTGATTAGTCACTTTGGATTGGACTTAAATATCTTGGCAAACTTTAAAGTACATGTAATGGTCCAGCCTTTGCTTAAGTTGCTTAAGTTCCCACATTAACCCCAAAGTGCTCTCCGATGCATCCACTGAAACATGAATGTATGATAGAAAGCATAGAAAAGTGCTTGTGTGAATGAGTGAATGAGGCAAGTTTTGTAAAGTGCTTTGAGTGTTCGGGTAGAGTATAAAAGTGCTATAAAAGGACCAATCTGTTTACCATTGACCATGTTGTGTTTACAGCCAAATAGAAAATGTTAGCATGCTAGCAAGCTAAGCTAACATAGCTTACTGCAAACAAACCAAACATTGTGTTAGTGTTAGCAATGTTAGCATGGGCACGTTAGCCTTTTAAGTTAGCCTTAAACACAGATTTAGATTTGAGATTTGCTGAAGTACAGTTTTACTGTCAGCTGTTAGCTTATTGAACCAAAAGTTCAAAACATCCCCTGCCATGAACAATATGCTCACATTAGAATAATAAAACGTACAAGCTTGACGTGTTTACGTAAAAAAGAGAGAAAGGTAGAAAATCATCTCATTTAAAAACCTTATATTTTTTCTGTTATGAAAGATTAAAATCTTTGTATTGTTGAGGATTAGTGCCTAAAATATTAATTTTTTATTATTTACCTTGGGTTTTTCAGGCTATTAATAATTTCTTGGATTTTCATGCTGGTTTGCTGTGTGTTTGTTTTCATTGTGTTGCAGGAGTTTCCTGGGTGGAGATTAAGGACAAGGTTAGAAATGCAGAACACCTGATTCTGACTGTTTTGTTTTTTTATTTGCGTTGTCTTAATTTGTTTGTTGCATGCACATTATATCTATTACATTTGTCCACTGATATGGAGTTACACACACATGATGATTAACATTAAGTTAAATAAGTCTTTGGTAGTTCATAATCAGTTGTTGGCATGACTCCATTCTGTACTGCGCTGTCAGTTGTACCAAGGTAATAGAAATTTGAGTGGAGCACTTTGTAACTTTGTTAAGAATTGTACCGTACAACTAAGTTTATTAAAACAAAGATCGTTATTAATTATCATTGTTCTTTCATGTTTACTATTATTACTGTATTACTTTTCATGTTTTTCTTTGGTAGCTGTGTTTCTCTTGTCGTTTAGTTTTTTCAGTCACCCCTGAAATGGATGGATGTTTGTGTACTTTTTCTTCATCTGCTAGAGCTCACATTTTGTTATGTTATTCTCCCTCTCCCATTACAACATGACACAATCTCCTGGAACACAAAGTGATGTTGTTAAATTGCTTATGTAATTAAATTAAAACGGAAAAAAGCTTAAAATTTTCACATGTGAAGTTAAAACCAGTAAAAGTGCATCATTATGCTTGCTTACACTATAGTTGTTCAGTATCAAGTAAAGCCTCAGTCCCTAAAATGTTGACAGCTTGCAGTGTTTTCTCGTCTCATCAGAATAAGCTGCGTGACCTGATGGTGGAGCTACGAACAGAAAACAGCAGAGAGAACAGATTAAATAACAAAAACAAAATGTTGCCTCTTAGTGAACTTTATTCAGCAGGAGTCGTCAAAAATGGCAGGGCAAAAAAATGCACATAACACCAGATGTTTGCAGTCATCCTGGGTGGTGAGCTGCTATAATTAGCCAGGCACATTTGATTTGCAGCCAAGGAAAGAACATATCTGCAGGAGGCTAAGTCCAAACCATCCCCAGTGCTGCCGGGAACTACTCGGCTCACTTTTGATGTCTCTGCGGGAAACACTCATGACATAAAAATACAGTCTGGGCTGCGAGGGACAGTCACGCATGTGTGGAAAACACTCACAGGGCCCTAAGTCTCCACATAACACAGCGCTATCTCTGAAGATAACCTACATACAGGAGAGCTCTTTTTCTGCACGACGACTTGTTTTTGTGCTACAAAGAGATCCGCTTAAAAGTCAGCGGCATCAATTCTCAGTACATCTGGTACAAATCGCAGCGTTAATCTCCTGAAGTTTGCTCTGTGCTTCGGCTTGTTTGTGCCTCTGCTCCTCCAGCTGTTTCTGTTATCTGGTGATGGGCCAGCGAGCGACATTGCAGGACAGATTTCGAGTTCATTCAGATGTTCACTAACATAAACCTAACACAACCCTAAATGTGAGTCCCAAACATAGTGTTGCTGGACCCAAAGGAGAAAACAACTAAAGGACCACCGTGCAAGTTGTCGTGCTGTGGAAGAGACCATAACTATGTTAAAAACACCACCATCTCTGAAGCATTGTGGTTTTGTGTTTTATGTGTTAACTGAGAAAAACATGTTAAATTCTGAAGAATGTTTAGTGACTTCTGGGCTGGTTATTGGTCATCTGCAGCTATAATTTTCTCTAAAACCTCAGTGTGATGTTTTTATACTTTGGCATTCATTTCTGAGCTTAATTTCAGACTTCAGCATCACAATAATGAGCACAATAATCGGTGGACATAAAATACATTAGAAGTAAAATGAATATTGGATGTGACTGTGGCTCATTTTATCCTTCCTAGTGTTGCATCTTAGACATCTCTTAATGTCCTGTTTGTTTTTAAATGTTTTTATGTTGCATAAAGTATACTTTACTACTTTGGTTTCATTTGGATTACATAATAATGGAGTAACTAAGTAACTAATTACTTTTGAAAATAAGTAATCAGTAATTAGTTACTAATTACTTTTTGCAAATTTTCAATAGTTATTAGTTACTTAGTTACTTTTTATAAACATGAAACACAACCTGAATAGGTAATAAGGTAACAGACCTTTCAGGCCAATTCTACTTTTTATGCATAATCCATCATATAAAATGTAATCAAATGAAAATTCTCGTTTTAAAAATTGTTTTATGAGCTTTAATCTTTTAAATTTTTGCACATTGCATCAAGCAAAAATTTAATTTAAACAGTCTTTGACTGGAAGAAATTTGTTTAACATTTAAACCTATTTTATGCATCTTCCAGCATATTTTGTGTTTACGCTCACTCTTTCAAATAGATGCAAGTAAAACACAGCAGAAAATAAATAAAAATCAAAGACTCAGAGTCCTGTCACCCTTAAATCTATTGTCACCTGTTAAGCAGGAGTGGAGCAGGTGGAAGTTTACCAGGTGCTGCAGCGTCAGTGGGAGGATCTGGGGGTTTCTCTGTGAATTTCACATTCCCGTGGCAGCGTGCTAAGTGCTTGCTCAGAAGTTTAGGGGGGTTTTTTTGCTCTAAAAATAATTTTTTTCCCACGCAGTGTACGCTAATGTTTTATATATATATATATATATATATATATATATATATATATATATATATATATATTATCCATTGTTAATCTGCACACATCTGTTACCACGAATGTCACACGCCCTTACGTCATTGTCATGAGACACTCCTACAAACAAAATCAGTAAGGCAGTAACGCCATGTGCTTATGGGAAAGTAACAGTAATTTAATTACTGTTTTTGCAAAAGTAATCCTTTACTTTACTTGTTGCTTGACAAAAGTAATCAGATTACTGTTTTCACTTCTCATGTGTGCCGCTTTTGCACATAGACCATCTGAATAATACATGTAACCACAGACCCATCTACATCTTATATGCTGGGACTAAATGATGAGTTACTGGTTTATTTTCAAGACCTTTTACAAGTTCTGCTGCACTGTGCTTTTAGACTTGTGGATCAATCGTGGAGCTCCTACTCATAATCTGTGGCTGCAAGCTGTGCGAAGTATCATTCCTTTTGAAACCTTTTCTGCAGCATTAAAGGATAAACCCTTTTTCATCCTATCAGCCCTGGGACTCATCTTAAGTACCTGGGTGCCTCTGCATCTCAAAGGATGAGCTTGGCACTTTTAGATCATGCCTGGAAAAAAGGAGATGAAATCATAGTTTGATATGATACATGCACTATGTGTTACAAAAATACTGCTTGTAGCTGGTAGTAGGTGAGATTGGGTTGAAATTTAAGTCCAGGTATTTGGAACTTAAATAAAGAGTCAATACTGATCTGACAAAGAGTTTTCACAGGATGCTGTGTGAATAGACGCTTACTGCTTCCATAGAAATGAAGAAGGCAAGTAACAGCCTGCTGCTGCTAATCATGTAGACACATTTAGAAAAGTAGAGGTTTGGGTAGTTTGCTGGTCTGCCCACTCAGGAGTATGTTAACACAGTCTTCCCAGGAGTGGGAATTCACTACAAGATCAGGCAGTAAAAACCAAACAAACCGATAGCTACGTCCCAGAGGCCTCATTTAGCATGTTAAATGTGAAAGTTTATGACATTAAAATTAGAAAAGCACAACAGCAAATCTACAGAAGTATGACTGAAAAAGAAAAGAATCAAGGTACTACTAAGTCCAGACCTCAACCTGAGTAAAATGTTGTGGTGACAGAGCTGCGCATAAGCAAAAGCCTGCAAACTTCAGTAAAATAAGTCAATGTTGTGAAGACGAATTTGCCCAAATCCTCCGCAACAATGCAAGAGATGGATAAAAGTCATATAGAAAACCATTGCTGCATGTTTTTGTTACTAAAGGTGGCTCTACGAGCTGCTGAATCATGTCGTATACTTATTTATTCACAGACGTGTGATTCCCTAATTTCACAGCAGCCAACTTACCTGCAGGTATATGTTTGTTGTATTCTGACAAAGCTAGTACAGAAACATTTCCAAATGTTAAAACATTGCTCTAAAACCTCAAGAAGAGATGTCTACATTTAAGATCTATCATGTTTTGCTATTAAACTCTCCCTCTTGCCACTTTCAAAACATACAACAATAATTCCCTGCCATCCATGATTAATAAAGACTCTTATTTTATCACATAATGCAGTTTACTGAATCTATCTGGTTCTAATTACTAACCTAATAAACTATTTTCCATTTTCTTGTACCTGCCCGGGACATTAAATGCTAGTATGATGACAAATGAACACACACAGACACACACACACACATGACCTGAGGATAAACCTCCTGGTCCATCGTCCCACTTCATCCATTCATCCCGTTCATCCACTCATTCATTCATGAAGACAGATTAAGCTATTAAATCCCTCATGCACTATTCTCTCCAAACCCCTTCATGTACCCAGACTACATTATAAACCTGAGGGTGGGAGGTGGTGGTCGGAGTGGTGGGGGAAGGGGATGCAGATGCTTTTATTTTTGAATGATTTTTTTTCCCGGATTATTGCACAGAATCATGCACTGGAGGCCAGATAATCCAAATTACGCACACAGAAGACGTATAATCCACTCCCAGCTGTTGAGATGAATATCGGCCAGACGTACTGGATGTTCCAAGCTCACCACAGAAACATGAAAGCAGCCATAAAATAACAAGTGCACATATATTTAATTTGTTGCCCATTTGATTTACTGCTTTAATTATCTCCAACAAAGCTGCTATTTCCACATAAATGCCTCTGCTTTCATTGTTTGTGGCTTTAAATGTCACAGCATGTCCACATTCATTCTCTGAGACTTCTGCACACACAGGATTACATTTATTGGATTATTGAAATTAAAAGGCCTAAAATATCTGACATTTATCTGCTCACTATGTACAAATTCAGATATTATTACTTCTTTAAGCCACTTTCCTTTCACCTCCATTTTTTAAATGTGACAGCAGTTTTAAACCTTGGTCTCATGACTGAATAAACATCTTATGTAAAAGTCATTAAGGCAATCTCAGGCTATAACATTTCCAATACGGCAGCAAACTGAATGACATCAAAGAACACTCCACATGAATAAATCTCTTTATTCAGTATTTATTTCTCACAAGCACAATTAAAAATCCACAGCTGGAGCATCACACATATGACCACATGGTCCAGTCTGGTCCAGTGGATGGTTTTATAGAACATAAACACAGATGAGAATGAGGGCAACATTTTCAGATTTCTGTGCTGCAAGTTGTTAAAAGATCACATCATTAAAGTATTAATTTAATCAGATTGGGAGGTGTGAGTCACTGTCAGCTGCACAGCCTTCTTACATTACACACTGCCTCCCAAACCACACCAAAGTAAGATGAGCCACGGAAAACTGTGCTGTGCTTTTCTTTGAGTCGCATTTCTTTGTAATGACAACAGATGAGTTTTATGGTTCCTCTCTCAGTCTGTTTCACCTCTCTGCCTTTCCTGATGTCTGTCCTGTTTGTATGTCTGTGCATCCTTCCCAGATGTGTAGCTTCCACTAGCTCCCTGGTTGGCATGTCTGGACACAATCAACCAATCACTATGTTGCGTTTCATTTGAAGTAGAACGTTAACTAATGAAGGAATGGCACAAGTTTTAGGATGATGATGTAAAAGGTAGACTAAGGCTCCTTTCAAGCCTCCAGAGGCTTCCCCAACACCAGTTGCCAAAGTGCCTCCTTCATCGCCAGCCTCCAGAGGGGTCCCATCTCCTCAGCTGTCTCCTGTGCCGTCGACCTCCTGAGTTGCTTTGCCTTTGCTGCTCCAGGTCTTGCTCCACGGCCGAGCAGACATCCAGAACAGCTACTTATATTTGGACTCTTGTGCTCCCTCGTTTCTTTTTGTTTGGTTAAAAATGGCTGTTGTAATCTGTGTAATGTAAGAGAGTCATATTAGTTTTTCTTGCAGGCAACACAATGAGGCAAGAAGAGAGATGAGGATAGGCATAGGTAATGCGCTTAGGTGTGGGGACTTAGCGGGGGGGAGAAAAATAACATTTAGTTTTTCTGAAAACTGCAGGACCTCTTGTCTGCTGAGGAATTCTTTTGCACCAGTGATGAGGTTCTGAATGGCTAGTGCAGCAAGAGGTGGAAATTCAACCTGACTGGATCCAAACTGCCATTAACCCCAGAGAAGAAGAAAAAGGGTTAAGACTAAAATGCATCACATACCATTCTTGTTTAACTGTGACTCACTTAAAAAAACATACACGGATTACTGCCCAAGCTGTGAATTTGCGGCAGCGTTGAAAAAAAGAAAATCCAACATGCATCAGGTTGCATTCCAGGTATTTCTAGCAGTAGCTGAATAGTTTTACCTTGCTATTGAGCAAACAAAGCCTGTTTCTCTGACTGCTTCTACTGGAATAGAGTCACGCTGGGTTCCAACATCCGACTTCTGAGAAAATAGGAATGCAACCGAAAGAAAGTTTTCCCACGCACTCCCCCGCTAGATTGTCTGCGTGCTGTAGTGGCAGTTATTGCAGCAGGTAAATGAAGCTTTCAAACATATACAAGTTCCTCTGGAGCAATTAATTTCAGAAATGTTATTTTCCTTTTCTTTTCTTTTACTAAATTTCACCAACTAAATATATGGCAGCAGTTTTTCTCTTACTTTCTATTGTTTTGACTCCATTTCCAGAATTTCTTTGTTTCCAATAAAACTAAATAATTTCAGTGACACATATAAAAGCTGCAGTTCCACAGTGCTTTAGGTTTACTTCTTTTATCTCGCTATGATTCATAAAATCAGATTTGATTTGAACATTTAAAATTCATCGAATGACTTTGACAGTAAATTTCATGTAATCAGTGCACGAATGCTCCTTTACTCTTGGTTCTCATGCTGGCACACCCTGGCATCATTTAATTATTAACATGCAACAAGGACAGACAGATAACTATTTACTGTCACACCAACAGACACACTAAAACCACCAGTTAATCTGACCAGCATGACTTTGGACCAGTGAGGCGACTGATGCACCACTGTGCACACTGGTCAACTCACGTTACTAATCTACATTATCAAGTTAGTCAGGTTAGTGTTTTACCTTCTTCTAGTTTAGTCCATGATAAACAGATTGTAATTTATTTAATGTTTTTCTCACCTAACACTCAAAGCACTCTTTGCATTGCAGACTGGATGCACGAGACATTTCAACCACCAACCTCCTGAACAGCAGATAACTCACTCTAAATCCTGAGCTAACATAAATAACAACCTTAATGACAATAATCCAGGACATGTGACTGAAAACAGTATTATTACACACCCTCGTTAGCAAAAAAATCTTCTGAAGCCTTCTGAAAGGCTCTGGCCTGATGGTGGAATTGAACTCAGGACGTTCTTGGTGTGCGGCCACCTTGCCACTGTGCTGCCAGTGAGCAATTTCCATGTAGTTTTATCTGCTGCACTAAACCTCTGATGTTGTAAAATAGTGCTCTCTCCAAGTCTCAGCTATTTTCTCCCACTACTCCAGATTTTGATACCTGCCTGCCCTCTCTACAGTGCTTCTCCCTCTGAGGTCCCTCTCTAATTCTTCTTATTTAAATCTGAACCTTTAAACACTTCACAATAGCCGTAGTGTCCCCGAGCTTGTCATATTCTGTTGAACATCACAACAATGTGATGTTGCACAAGCCTTCTCTCAAAGGTCAACCATCTGAATGTTTTCTCTTCAACTCAAAGCAGGTCTTGCCAAGCAATGTTCCACCCAATGTCTAAAAGTCACCTCACAGATCTTTAAATAACAGCACGCAGCATAGTTTAAACTGCATGTCTGTGAAAGTCTGTGAGCTCCCCTTTCAAATGAATGGTCTCCACACAACAACGTGCATGTACGTACAAGAGATGCACTGTTGCTTTTAATCCAAGTCTCCTTTCAGTCACATTAGTTGCCATTATAGGGACACATTAGAGCTAATAAAGCCAATAAAGGTTAAACCTGGTGACTGTAGAAGAAAGGCAGCATTATATAACTGTCATCGCAGATTAGCCTAAATCCACTCATGTGGCTGCCTTCCCTCATGAGCAGAATCACAAGCAGATAAAATGTGTCTGGAAATACAAATGAATGGGAAAAAAGTGGGATGAAGGTCAGGAATGCTGATGGTTGTAAAAATGCATTCCCGGCTTGTGTCATATGACTCTGTAACACAAAGAGCTGGGTCTGACGGTTCACGCCTGCAGTCTGCTGCGGCGATCTGATTCTGGTTCCCATGATTTAGCTCAGTAACCCCAGCTCTCGTGATGAAATGGGCGAAAGGGCGTTTTAGGGCACACGAGGCTCATTAGCAGTCACCTGCTCATGAGAGTTATGTAAGAACAAATCATCAGGATGATGTTCCACTTTCTGATGATCAGGATCACAAACTCCATGTCCAGGTTATGGGAATGACATGTAGAAAAAAGAAGGCATCACATGAAAAAAGCTTAAAGCAACACTCAAGCGTGATTTAGTGTCGTTTATGGTCCAGAAACCTCTTAAAACTGCAGCAGCACTTCAGCTCTCATAAAAAAGGAGGAAAGAGTTTCTGATAATCCCTTTTAATGCCCCAAAGTCCTGGAATGGTTAATGCTCTTCTTCAAGTTATTTTATTAGTAGTTGTGCTGTGTTTGATCTTTTACTGCTGTGTGAGCTCGTTGTGGTTTTATGGCAGGAAAACAGTGTTAGCTACCAATGATCCACCATGACTGAGGTTACCAGGGTGATTAGAGAGGCCGATCAGTGTTCATGTGTGTTAATGTTAAAGAAAGAAGAACACAGTTACACTTGACACATCTCTGTGCTCTTCTGTGCATATTCAGACAGAAGCTAATGGGGGGAAAACATCTGATAGGTTTGTAGCTTGAACCTATTCGCTGGAACGTTGAAGACAATATAATTACACAGCAAAGCAAGACACAAAGTAGGCAAAGTTCTTCATGTTACTCATGCATGAGGGAGACCTGCCTGGAGCCAAGTGTCGTTCCACCACTTGACCTCCGTCAGACTCTCAGCCAGGTTCCCCATAGCACTCCTTTTATTGTGGTTACATGAATATGCATAGGGTCATTAACATATAACATCTTACATAGGTATACATGTGAACAAAGAATACTGTGTGTGTGTGTGTGTGTGTGTGTGTGTGTGTGTGTGTGTGTGTGGTGTGTGTGTGTGGGGTCAGAGTATGACCCCATAAATGACTTCCCTAAACCTACTGGTCTGGAAAGTCCAGCAGTCTATCTACAAAAGGCACTTAGCCTAAAACAGATATAGCCACGTTTATCCTACCATAAAACAATAAAACAAGGTACGACCTCTTCCCATGCTCCCAGGATGTAGGTGTGGATTCCAGAACACTCTGAATGCATACAAAGCCTTTGCAGACTATTAAGGATCACACATCCTATCACTACACAATTATTTAAACACCTCTACCAATCTAAAACTAATTATAAAACTCTAAGCATATATAAGTAGATATTTCTAAGCATAAATGACAATCAACATTACAAAACCTAACAACATCCTCTCCAGGTTTTATGTTTGCATGTTTTATTTGGAGCAGACAGGAGTGACTGACATGGGAATGTTGTGATCCCAGATTTACCAGGGCATGGGGTCGAGGTAAAGTGTCCTAAACAGTTGAAATAGAACAATTTTTATTAAAAATATCTTCTCAGTGACATTTGACCCTTCAAATTTGTTTGCTATAAAGCTGTAGGTTTCATCCTTTTGTGCTTTTGGCTCCTTAAAATGAAGCAAAGTCAGTTTTTTTTCCTTACTGTGATGTGAGGCTGATTGGGAATTACTGCAAAAACATGCCATGTTTCTGGGATTTAATATTTAACAGCACAGTTTTTGTGGTAGTTTAAAGCCACCAAATCATTTTGTAAGTGTACTTTATACTGTAGGATTCACTGTAATTCTCCTTTCATGTTACTGCCACCTTGAGTTTCACTCTTTCTGCCAGTGTCCAGTGGGAAAACCATGCCTCACAACACGTGCTAAACTGCATAGTCATGTTTGTGTGTTCATAACTGGAACATAAAGTGCTGGGACATGAACTTAAACTCTTGGCACCTCTTGTTTTATTTAGATTCTTCACACTGACATGGACCTGCTCTGCCTGCTTCGTCTGTCCCAGCAAACACATGCACTCACAGACGCAGCAATAATTTAATATGCTCATGATTTGAAGAGGGGTATCACAGATGCCCGTAGCATGCTGCGTCCAGACTGTGGCATTTCACGCTGTGCACATCGCCGGTCAATTTGCAGCCTGTGTACAAGCTGAGCTATGTTTGGAGTCTCCTTGGATGTAGAACGGTTACACAAGCCTATCAACTCATCTTTTTCTTTTATATAAACACACTCCAACCTGCTGCTTCCTGCTGCATCAGGCTAAGCTGTGCAGCAGTTTCAGACTGATAAATCAGGCGGATATGAGATGCTGCTATGCGGAGAGAGATTTCAAAGGTAAACGATGTCCTCTTATTCCAAACTGAGCTTGCACACGGCAAACTTCAAAGGGTGAAGAGCATCAGGCAGAGAAAGCAGAGGCCTGAGCTGCAGTCTTTGATCTGATATCTGGTTAAATGAACCATCTGCTTTCTGAGGAGCCACAAGTAGAAGCCACTTCCTTCCCTGGACGAATTACAAAGGCTACTTTCATCTGGGTCAGCAAGGAAGGAAGGAACCAGCTCAGTTCGGAAAATATAGAGCGACAGTTTCTGCACAACTAAATTGTTTTCTCCATGCATAGTAAAGTTTAATGTAATCCTGGCAGGGCTATGTTCAGAGGTACAGTTAAGTTTAAATGAATGAAGCATCATATTCATGTATGGAGTCTGTATGCCCACCATCCACTCTGCACCTGCTGCAAAACAGTTAAGTCTGACCAGAAGTTTAGAGCCAGGCTTTGTTTTAAGTAAGGAAAAGTTTGTGGTTTTGATTGCAGCCCATCAGTAGGCAGCAATTTAAGTGAACTCTGCCAGAGATTACAACGCACTCAACTGAGCATGACTGGAAAAACAATCTGTGCCGAAACGTGTCTGTATATTTTCCAAAGTGAGCATCTTCCTTGCTTACTGACCCAGATGGAAGTAGCTTTTCTAATTTAGGAGGCTTTAATATGTTGGATGCTATTATGCATGATATTATGGGATGCACCAAGGCATCAGCTTGGTTTAAAACTCCTTATTCTTTATTTAGAGCCCCATTAGATGTTACCACAGCAACAACCATTCTTCCTGAAATCAGATTAAATAAAACGGTTAATTAATGTTACAGAAAAAAACTCTCAGTCAGTGGCAATGAAGCCATATTTAAACCAGCACCACAACACGCATCAGTCTTCAGGATTTCATAATGAAAAAATGCTCCTTCTTTCTCTGCTATAAATAAATCTAGACTTAGCAGAGTTTCTTCTAAAAAATGGCCAGTTTTTTAATTTATTTATTATAATCAGGGTTTGTATATCTTGCATTGATAACTTATTATTGCATGTCACAAAAAAGCCTTTGATCTGTTATCCTTGTATTCTTCTGCTCCTAAGATTAGGCTTAAAACATCCTTTTAGTTGAGGCTGGATTAGATGACTCTCTGTGAACTTCCCACAATGCATTCAGAAACTTCTTTGTCCCTCCATACACTATTTTGACAAACCACATCTGTAAATCTGTAACTCTTGTTAAAGTTCGAGTTTTGTGTTGTCTCCCTATTTTCTCTTCTTTTTCCTCCTCAACCTTCATGGTGGCTGCTGCTCTCTGATCCTGCCTCTGCTGGAGGTTTCTTCCTTTTAAAAGGGAGTTCTTCCTTCCTGCATTTGCCAAGTGCTCTTCATTTGGTTTCTCTATAACATTTTAGGGCCTTTGCTTTGCAATATAAAGTGCCTTGTTGAGAAGTGGTGCTATATCCATAAAACTTAAAGAACGTTTTATAACATGATATAGAGGTGCTGTTCGTTTTCTATAAATGCACCAGAAAAAGACTTCAGTCAGTAAAACTAATTAGCAATAAGCAGTGCAGTGCACCTTCAAAAAGAATTAGAGGTTCAGAGATCTGTGAAGCAGATTAAAAGTAGATCCAAGAGGGACTGTGACCAGTCATGATGAGTTACACATTACCTTCTTCTCCTGTCTGTTTCAGGGTTTTTCCAAGAGGTTGTGTAGACAGACACAGGCAACCAATCACACTTACAATCAATTTAGACTCACCAATTAACTCCATGCATGTCTTTGGATTTTTTAGAAGTAGTCAGGGAACCCACAGAGACTCAGGGGGAGCATGCAAACCACACAGAAAGACCTGCTCTTTACAGCAAGAAGGTTTCAGATGAGGGTGATGGTAACCACCGCACCACTGTGCACCCTCACCTGAAACAACACAGAAATAAAACCTATCTGCACTTTACCTTGTTTACACTCCATAGTCTACCAGCAGTTTTTCCTGCAACTGTTTGTTTCGTGCCAATTCAAGCATTTCCTGCCTTTTATTTTATTTAAAAACACCAGATTTGTGTTAATTTGACACACGGGATTAATGTTTGTCTCTAATCGCATACTAAAGAACTTATTTTGGACTTCAGGAAGGGCAGAGCATACCCGGCCCCACTTTACATTCACGGGAACTGTGTGGAGAGGGTACACTCCATGAGGTTTCTGGCCGTGCAGATCTCTGATGATCTCTCCTGGACTGCAAATACCACGGCGGTGGTAAAAAAGGCCCAGCAGCGTCTCCATTTTTTGAGAGTGCTCAGGAGGAACAACCTGGAGGAGAGGCTGCTGGTGACATTCTATAGAGCCACCATAGAGAGCATCCTAACGTACGGCATAACAACATGGTATGCAGGGTGCTCAGTTGCAGACAGGAAAGTACTGCAGAGGGTCATCAACACAGCCCAGAAGATCACTGGCTGCTCTCTGCCCAGTCTGGAGGCCATTGCAAACTCTCGGTACCTCAGCAGAGCTGGCAATATCATTAAGGACTACTCTCACCCCAGTAATCAACTGTTTGAACTATTACCGTCAGGCCGACGGTACAGGTCACATAAAACCAGGACAAACAGATTCAGGGATAGCTTCTTTCCCAGAGCTATCACCGTAGTAAATAAGCACAAAACAATTGAACCTGCTTAACTATACCATACTTGCCATTGTCACTATATTATGCTGCTATTCATACTATCATTATATTATGCTGCTATCCTGTATATATCGTACTTATTATTGTCTGAGTACTTCGGTTGTTTTATTGTACTTTTTATATTTTACATTTATATTTATTATTGCATTTTGCACCAAGGGAGTGGCACTCCAATTTCGTTGTACTTTGTACAATGACAATAAAGGCTATTCTATTCTATTCTATTCTATTCTATTCATGTGATTCAGTTTCTCTGTCACTGGGTATAAGTAGATGTAAGTTGCTTATTAAAACCTTCTTGTTCTGCACTTCACTCTTGTGTCTTTGCTACATTTTAGGCGAACTTTAATTCAGATCCATAAATAATAATGTCTTCCTCAGAGCAGCTTGTTCTGAACACTTTGTTCTACATGTCTGCAAACACAACATCTGATATTGGCGCTATTGTCCTCGTCTCCAGAGGAGGTGCCAACATGGGCCGTATTCCAATATGAGAAAGATTATCCTTCGATCATTCACTCAGCTCAGGTCAGGCCTGCATTAAACTTAGACTGGCTGAGTATATGTTCAAGAGGATTGGGCCTGTGGCGTGACGCTGACGTGATTTTCTTCCACTTGTGAAACATTCCACATTTATTTCTAAGTAAGTATTGTTCATTCATGCAGTCACGGCACGCTAAGGACTTTCTCCCACATGTTTTGCTTTGTCTGCAGAGCTGCATAAAACCCAGCTGGGCGAGGCAGACGATCGACCCGGCTGTCGAGTAGTGTGTCAACGCGAACACAGAGTGCTATTTTTAAACGGCATTGACAAGCCATTATCACTGTAAATGAAAGGGTGGAGGAACGTAGGGTTAAATTAGGCACCGTGTTTCTAAAAATCCTAACAGGGTATCGGCCTACAGTTTTGACGTCAACAAGAAAAAAAAAGTTTCCTTTGGGAGTCATGACAGCAGCATTGTCCCTATGTTTATGTAATACTATGCTTTTGTGTCAGAACGGGGAGGCAATGACACAAATTAGATGCGCACAGCTGAACCGGTGCACCATCTCGGCCTACAAAAAGCTTAAAAGGGTTTAGTCATTCTGCAATCCGACCCTGTGTGAAGGGGAAAAGGTGCAGGTTAATATTCTTACACAGATGCATCAGTATTTTCGTGATAAAAACACTGTCACACGCACTGCAGTGACCCACTTCCACATGTGTCTATAAAACAAGATGAGAAAAAAGCTGTTCTCCGCAGGGGAGCTATGGAAAATTCCTCTTTTAGTGGCCAAAGAAACAGCATGGGTCCCTGAAGATGCCTGGACCAACTTGGCAATGATGGGAAGAATAACTGCCTTATCTGAAGAGTCTCTTGGAAACAAAAGCATTTCTCAGCATCAGACACTCCTGAAAGAGAAATGTGGATAAGCTATAACAACCTTCTGGAACAAAGATAAAGCTTTCTGAATAATCCATAAATTCTTGCTGTAAGTCTTTCTTTCACCCCTATATGACCCAGTGCCCTCTGTCAGTGTCTAACAAAGACTGAAGGTTAAATGTGAAGCAGTTGCATAACAATGTTTTGCATGACAGCGCCATGACTAACCCCTTAACCTCTTGTCTTCACGCACATAGCTGTCGCTATTTTTATTCCCCTTCATCCTTGACCTTGCAAGTGAATCTCTAAACAATCTGAAGGAAATATTCATTTCCAGACATCCAACCTCCACACGTAAGGAAAATCACAGCCCGGTTCATGAAGGTTAAACAATAAAGTGCTTCGCAAACAAACCATAATCCATTTAAATATCTTTCTACTTTGACCACTCGTGTTTTATAGGCAAAGGGAAGATCACTGAGTTGTACTCAGAACAATGGCAGCGTGTTATGTTCACTGACTCAACCGGAGGGCTGTTAAACGTGGTTTCACTACGAGCCAAACGTGAGACTGATATCAAAAGTTAGACATACAATCATGAAAGAGATCATTTTCACAGGAATTATTGCAGTCCTGTGAAAAACCAAGAACACCCTACTGTTTCCACAGGAATAAGAGGGTAAGTAGTAGTAGCCAATCAAATGCACTTAACTGATCATCAGCAACTCTGAGCACCTCTATAAAAGGTTTGGCAGTGTATTGGTGTGTGTTATTAATTGTTATTAATGTCACACTCTTACCAGAAATGGTCCCAGCAAATTCAACCTAATGTTATATCAGTTGATATATGCAGTTGCAGAGAAACTGCTCGAGAGCAACATCTCAGATTCTGCAGTACTCAGATAGCATGTTAAACGTTTACGTTCTTGACTGTACAATTAGAAAGATGACAAATATGGCTCATTAGGAAGGGTTGCAAGAAGGCCCTTTCTCTCTAAAAAAAACATGGCAGGACAGCTTAGGTTTGTAAAGTAGCATCTGAACAAACCAAAAGACCTTTGCAACAATGTCCTGAATAGAAACCTGAATAAAAAAACCTCGGTGACATGAACTTTGTAAGAGTGGGCTATTCATAGGAAAGCAGCACTTGGCGATCTGGTGCTGATTATTTTCTCCAAACATTATTGTTGGGTTTTTACCTTACAGTATAAAACACCTTGAGGCAGCTGTTACTGTGAATTGGTGCAATATAAATAAAACTAAACTGAATTGAATTAAATGGATAAACACGCCCCGAGGCGAATGAATGGATCCTGGGGTGGTTGAAGGGTTTTAAACAGCAGGCAGAAATCCACGAATAGAGGGAGAGACGGGAACCTTTGTTTCTTAAACAGACCTCCAAATCAAGAGGCTGTGTTTGGTGTATGAGGGGGGAGAGTGATCTGCCTCTGGTACAGTATTTAAGCCCAAGATTTAAAGCAGCACGAAGGAAAGACTGAATCATCGCTCGTTTGAAAAGCTCCCTTTTAACCACTCTCACGCACAGAGAGGTCATCTTTTACTCTGAACACTGAAAGAAATTTCCAAGACTTACTGGTAACACTTCACATGCTCTGATGGATGTCCCCTTTGTTCCTGCACCTCATGGAGAATCATTTCTCCTGTATTAACAAGAGAAAGTTCTTCCAGCAAGATGAGCCATCACTTATAAGGAGGAGAAGCAGGAACTTAGATCTGAAAGTCGTGTCACACCATTTAGCTCCTGATCTTGTACAGTACACGGATGATTCAATTACTCTGTTACATAAGAAGAAACATGAGCAGCAGAGGACATGGGGCTGAGACGCCTGGAGCAGTCCTTGCAATGTGGAGGCTGCAGAAAGGCACTTTGCAGGAATTAAACCAAAATTGGCAAAGAAGATTTAATCAAGTAATTTCTGCATTTCATTTAAGTCTTTGCTTGTGGTCCAGCTGGTGCCAGTTTGGCACACTCCAGATGGGCATCAAACATGACGAGGAATTATAAAATGTATTTATAAAATAAATGGACTGCGCATCCGAAAGACCGCAAAGCATCCGAGGTCGATGTCAGTCACAGGACAGCGGGTTTGCTTATGTAAGTGAGGTGATATCACACACAGGATGGAATAGCTGTGTTTGCCTTAGGATGATGTTCCCTCTTTCATAACACTTCATGTATTCTTAATCTCCCATCAGATAAGCTCTCACCTGCTTTTTACATCCTGCACACTTATCCCATCTCTCTCCGGTTTGAACCCATCGCTCGCTAAGTGCGACCATGACACTGCCGACTAGAACAGTGGACTTGCTGGACTTGTTGGCATTGCTGAATAAATGACTTTGCCCTGTGCATATGCATTTACATAACACTCTAATTCTGAATAAAACATTATTCCCCTAATTTTGACTTTATTTACTAAACAATCTATAATTAAATGAGCCTTTAAAAGACATGGCCTGTGTTTTTCAACTCAGTGCCACATACCCCAGCAGGACACGTCTGCGTCACACTGAAGGCAATGCTTACAATGCATCAAATGAGGCGCAGCATGTTTCAAAGCCTCTCTGTTCTTTGTTGCTCAAAATAACATTTTGATGGAAGAGATGGACAGAGAGAACAGATGAGGAGGGCAGGAAGTGAAATATAGGAACATCATACAGAATCAAGCTAATTTTCAAAATAAGAGACTACGACAATAAGTCCATTACAGTCCACTACAGTCCTAGGGCAGCGGTCCCAACCTTTTTTGCGTCACGGACCGGTTTATGTCTGACAATATTTTCAAAGAAAACTGAAGTTAGACAGGCATACAGTACTCTGTCCTCAGGTCTTCTCTTCCCATAAAGACATAAATAAGAACCATGGCATGCCCACGACGAAGTAGTAATGATTTATGACAGGTTCAAAAGCTGAATAATATGAATTTAAGAAGGTTTATCTTCCATTTCATGTCTGAACCAGGGGAGTCATTGAAAACCAGCATAAATCGTGCCTTCAGCCCACACTCAGTGGTCCCGAGTGTCTTGGAACATCACGGTCATGCCTCACTGACACCGAATTTTAATGGCGAGAGAGAAATGCTAAGCTCATCTCCATCCGGTGAATCACAATCTCTCACATCTCAGAGAACATCCAGACTGCATCTGACAGGCCGCCCAGAAGTGGTCAGATCCATCAGCTCGTCATCAAGAAGCAACTTAATGACCTTTTGTGGGTATTGATGGAGTCTGGATCACATAAACCTAAGTTTTACTCATATAATCACTGCATACATGGACACAGTATGCTAGTGCTAGTATGACTTATTTTTTGGACAGGGCATTTTGAAGCTCTCACCATGTTGACTTTTTAAAGCTAGAAGTTACTAAATTTGAAGAACAAAATCGGAAGTACAAATGTATCAACTGATACTAGCATGCTCCTTCCTTCCATAAAGTGTGCAAATTAATGGCTAATTAGCTAAGACACATGTAACCGGTGTGATTCTGCGTTGTGTCTGATAAAAAAGGTAAAAGAAAGAAAGACCTCCAAGTAAATAATTTGCCCACTCCAGCTCCTCTCACACAGGGGAATTGTAGAAAAGGGGTGGCATTTATTTTTACATTAAACATAAAGTATGGATTTACACGTAACATATTATTTACAAGTAAATAATTTGCCCACTCCAGCTCCTATGACCAAATACAAAGAGTGGGGAAGAGGGTTAGCTCAACCCACCACAACTTCCAAGCTAGCAAGAAGTATATATTCATGCTAGCATTTATGGCGCCTAAAACCCATTTATGATACATACATACTACACACTTGTAACATCTAACAAAAAACAGGCTTAATAATGACAATAATTGAACTAAAATCACAATCAGAAACATCCAGGTGGCTAAATATGCATTATATGAGCGTTTTACAGTGTTGGGAAAGAAATTATACCAACCTCTCCCACAGGGGAATTGTAGAAAAGGGGAGAGGCAAAAGGGGTACACTGTATTTATAGGGTTGCACCGAAGAAGAAGAAAAGAATGAGGAGGGGCTCTAACTGATAATGAACATAACTACAGGCTTGGAGGTCCTAAAAGTCAGGTATAAAAGGAACAGTTTGGGGGTTTAGAACACATTTTGTGTAATTATAACAATGTGATTTATGACCCTGTTACACACACACAGGCTGGCTTTCAGGTCCCTTTATCTGGATACCTGTCAATCAATACAGCATCCATACAATAAATACAGAATAATAGTGTGCTCTGGTCCAAAACAGAGTGTTGGGTCTCAGAGAATATAGAGAAAAAAAAGAAACACCAGCACTCACTGGAAAAAATACTTGATATAAATATTTTTCAGTGGGAAGAATGATAGATCAGCATAATTCCTCATCCTGAGGATGGACTTTAACGGCAGTCTTGAACTGCAGCTGGTATTTCTACAGCCTCACTGAGCTACAGCATAGTGGCTCAAACGCTACAAGCTGAAGGTCATCTCTAACCAGACTCTGCAGGAGCTGCAGACGATCACCAGAGCAGAACGGAGGCTACCGCTGTCTTCTGCAATCCAAGAAGGAGGAATGAGAGTCTATCCGACCGTGGGACTCAAGACATCTGAGTGACAACAGCAACTTGACCAGACTGTAGGGAAACATGAGACAGGAAGGCAAAGCAAAACAGAGTGAGGGGACTTCTTATTTTTAAATAAATCATGTTGTTGGCTCAGAATGATTAAAGAATAAAAATAAATCACAAGATATACTTTGGCAGGGATTAGTACACCTGGGAAACTGCCAAAATAAAGTTTATGTCTGGGTAGAGTCCAAAGCTGTTTTTGTACCAAGCTCTATGTTTTGTGATGCTGTTAAGTTGATTTTATCATAGGAGTGATATATCAAATGAATTTATACAGTGCCAAAACACAACAAGTTGCCTCGAGGCGCTTTATCTCTGCAATAATACAGAAAATCAAATCAATCAGATTGAGAAAGTGGTTTGGCGACAGCGGGAAGGAAAAACTTCCTTTTATAAGGAAGAAACATTTGGCAGAACAAGGTTTAGGGAGGGGCAGCCGTCTGCCTTACGTCTGTGGGGATTGGCTCACCTTTGGAGCTAGCCTCAAGTGGCCACAAGTGGAACTGCATGTTTTGCTTGAGCTTCATTTTTTCTGGCTCACTTGGTTTTAATTTAACATTTCACTGTTTGGAAGTTACCGTTCAATCACGTCCCTCTAATGTCCCCCAGTCCCATCATAATCCATGCAAACCATTTATAGAAAATAGACTGGATGATGTAGTTTGTAGCTCTCTGCAGTCTGTGGTGTTCTGGTGTAAGTAACACAATATGAACAGTGAGCCATTGTATCACGCATGTAATCACATAAATCCTGCCCCAGTTCAGAACGGGGATTTGTCCAGAAAACTGGTTAGAGCAGCTGCTGGTTTCATCTCAGTGAATGGGCTAGCCTTTCTCCCAGAATCACCGATTGACTGAGAATTGATTCACCTCAGCTTTTCAAACTAATACAATCTAGGACAGATTTGGTTGTTTTTTTTTAGAAACAGTGGAGGTTATTATTGATTATCAGGTCAACAGCTAAGCTTGTCTAATCATGAACAAAGTTACTAGAAGGCCGTATAAGTTAGTAATTCTTAACCTGAGCTGTTTGTAAAGCAAAGAGGAGAGTCCAAAGTAAGTGTAGGTGATAAAAAATATTAATAAATGGTGAAAACTAAAACTAAATAGTAACACTCAGAAATTTTTTGCTCCTTGATCAGAGCTGCTTAGTGCTAGTTATGCTGCAACAAGTGTAGGCTGCTGGGAGATTCCCATGACGCATTGGGTATTTCTTCTTCAGTTACCTTTCTCATTCACTATGTGTTAACAGAACTCTCTGCATACTTGTTGCTAACCTGTCTCTCTTCCACAGCATGTCTTTTGTCCTGTCTTCCTTCTCACACCCCAACCAGTCGAGGCAGACGGCCGCCCCTTCCTGAGCCTGGTTCTGCTGAAGGTTTCTTCCTGTTAAAAGGGAGTTTTTCCTTCCCACTGTTGCCAAATTGCTTTCCCATAGGGGGGTCACATGATTGTTGGGTTCTTCTCTGTATGCATTGTTGTAGGGTCTACCTTACAAAATAAAGCACCTTGAGGTGATTTGGGGCTGTATAAATAAAATTGAATTGAACTGAATTGAAACAGGTAAACATAACTTGATGTAACTGAAACATCCAGAGTCCCCAAGTCGTATGAATTTAGATTTCATAAATTTTGAATTAACCTGAGCCCAACAAATGAATTGAAGTGAAACTGAACACGTCTGTAACCTGATTTAGTTTGCTCTATGAATCTGTATCTTTATGTGTATTTAAGAGGGGACTGCACTACAGACACCAGAGAGAATTACTAACGATTACTGTCCTTCTTACAGGCAACACACAGGTTTATAACAGAAAACAAATACAGAGAACAAACGCTGCTACCTGCTGATGAAGTATGCAGGTGGCAACTGAGCGGCTTTGCCATTCTTATTCTATCTCAATTTTCCATCTGGCATTGTATGACGTCTGAAGTTCAGAAAATGAATAATCCTGCAGGATGCAGCAGAAAGTCGTTGGCTTCAATCTCCTGTTAAAATTTACCATTAAAAGACTGCACGCAGGATTAAAATGGACAGGTTGATGCATGGAGAAAACCGAGGCCAGGAATTTATAAAGAGGAGATCAAATGATTAAGATTTCACTCCAAACCTTGCTAGATTCCTAACAACATGCCAAACGCAGACATTCAGTCTGTGATTTCCCTCTGTTCTTATGCTGTTTTCCATTTAGTCCATTTCTCCTTCGTTTTCTTTTCCATTTCTGGCCAATCCTGACAACACACAGACAATGAAACTCACAGCGTCGGTCTTGTCCAGCCTCACAGGGAGCCAATTACATGCCGTCGATATGTGCATCAGTCCACATCAGTGCTTTGAGGCAATTTCCAATTATGGGAGCAGCAGGCACTCCAATCGAATGACACTGATGAGTGTCATCAAATTATTATGTAACATACTGCACGTTGAGAGAAAATAATTGATTGAAAACAGCATATAGCAATAAAGTGTAACTAAAGCTCATTTTAATTAAACAATATTAGGAACAATATTAGGAATGGTTTAATTAAAACGTTAAGTATGTAATAAATACTCAACAAAAGTTCCAGTAGCCCCATTTGGTGTTAAGCTCTGTTTATTGTATATACAGGTATATTAAAGTGTTGAACCACTATATATGATGATGGCAAATGTTTAACTCTGCTTCTTAATTTGTCGAGGTTTTGGAAACAGTTGACCATGGTTATTTTGGTAAACAGAGTAAACAATATTGTTTTGTCTGTGAATGCTGTAAGTTGGTTTTCAAATTACTTGTCATCTAGAACACAATGTGTCAACTTCTCTGGGTCTTCTTTCTCTTTTTCTCCGTATCCAAAGAATTTCCCCAAGGCTCCATGTTAGGACCACTGGTCTTCTCGCTATATAATCAACCTTTGTGATAATTTATCAAATGCTGCATCCCATTTTTATGCAGATGACACATTTATCTACTGTTCGCAACCTTCAGTAGTACAAACCCTCGAATTTCTGCAATCCGCCTTTGATGATGTTCACTTTTCAACTTAAATGCAAATCCAGGTTCATGTTATCCTCACATGACAAAAAATCCAAACCATTCAAGGGGCTGAAATTTAAATGGTTACATATTATAAGTATCTATTATCCAAATGTATCTTTTAAAACTCCATCTGAAAGGCTTGTGTCCAAGTTAAAATTTAAAGTTTCAACTTAAAGAATAAATGCTGTTTCTCTCTCGAAGTTAGGAAATACTTCATCTCTGCAATTTATAAGATAAGATAAGATAAGCTAAGATAAGATAAGATAAAACTTTATTAATCCCTCGGGTGGGTTCCTCTGGGAAATTCGGTTTCCAAAAGCACAGCACTGACAGAAGTTACAGAGCGTGAGCAGAATATTATATATATATACACACACACACACATATATAAATACAGAGACATATATAAATAAAATATACGAAGGGGATAAATAGAATAAATAGGAATAAAAATAAAAATACAAGTGAATTGCACATTTAAAGTATTGAGGTCTATTGCACCGTTGAGCACTGTAAACAGAGTACTGTACAGTTATTAAATAAAATAAAATAATAATAAATAATAATAAAATTTGTTTACTTTCATTGGATTACAGCAGGGGTGTCCGACTCCAGGCCTCAAGGGCCCTGCAGGTTTTAGATGTGTCCTTGATCCAACACAGCTGGTTTAAATGACTAATTTACCTCCACAACATGTCCTGAAGTTCTCCAGAGGCCTGGTAATGAACTAATCATTTGATTCAGGTGTGTTGACCCAGGGTGAGATCTAAAACCTGCAGGACACCGAACCTTGAGGCCTGGAGTTGGACACCCCTGGATTACAGTGATCTGCTGTCTATGAATTCACCAGACCAGCTACTAAAGAGGTTGGATACTGTCTATCATTGTGCGTTACGTTTTATTATTGGCTGTAAAAACTGTGTACATCACGGTTCTGTGTATCTCTGCTTAGGATTGTCTGTACATCTGCATGTGTACAAACCACAGTCACTGCGGCTACACTCTCAATTCACATTAGGGTGACTACTTTTAATCTTGTTTGTGTTCACTTGTCTGTATTGAACACCAATTGTAATTTTTTCTTTAGCTGTTATATGTAAGTGTTCTTTTTGTTAGACTGTCTGCTGCCCTCTTGGTCAGGTCTCTCCTGGAAAAGAGAATTTAATCTCTATGAGACTTTTACTTGCATAATTAATAGAAGATGGACTTTCTAACCTCATCAGTTAATATGGCCAGTATTTCACAGATATGGATCACACGGCTGTTAAATGTTTAACTGTATTGCATTGCACTGAACTACTATGTTTAGTAAGCTCTGGATAACAGACATTCCAGAATTGCAGAAGCATTTACTTTAGCTCGTTCTTTAATCAGTTACCGTACGGCCACAAATATTTACTTTACATAGTTATCGCTACAGAACAAATCATAGTTTGGAATAAAACGAGGCTCCTAACAGTGATAAACACACCCAGAAGACACCCGGAAGACAGTGTTTTTATAGCGTTTGAAATTGGCAAGTTCAGCATGTTTTCCGTAATATATTTATAGTATACAGCCTGCATTTATACATATTGCCCTTCTACCTTCATTTCTGGCTGAAATTCACCCATTCACACACATTTACACAATTCTTCTATTGTGTAAATATATATTTTCATTTTGCACACACCAGTGACACATTAGTGGGCAGTTTTGGGGGTATTTTGATATGTTGCCCAAGGACACTCTTAACATGCAAACTGGAGGAGGCAGTCCAATAAGTGAACTTCCTATTTATTTTCCAATGTAACCTTTGTTTATTATTCCTAAAAAAAAGTGAAGTGATCATTAAAATGACCCTTACAAAGAAACTAAACCAAGATATGTGCAAACCATCGGTAATTAAATATCAAACAGACTTTTAATACTCAGGGTTTTTTTGTCTTTGCACATCTAGTTGATATTATCAGTGATGATTTCAAGGTTACGTCAAGGATTTACAGGAAGCACACCTTTGCTGTTATGAGATCAGGTCTGAGATTTGATTCCTGTGCATATAAGAAGATCTCATTTCTTATCTCTGACTTTGCACTGTCACATCGGTGAAGCGGGAGTAGCATTAACCCAGATTCAGTCAAGCACTCACTTCTTATGCAACTCCTCCATCTGAGTAAGGCAGTGTAGCCTAGAGTCTGATCCTTCCTATGCAAGCAAGTCAGAGAGGAATGAAAAGACAAACTCCTCACATAGATGTACAGAAAACAACTTCACTAAGGGCTACTCAGGAATAAAAGCCACTCCATTCATTGACTGCAGTTCCTCAGGCCATTTGACATCCGCGTCGGATGTCGATTGGGCATTCAGTCGTGCATCGTCTCAGCCGAGAAAAAGCTAAAGAGCTTTGGTCTTTGAGAAGGATTTAAGTTTCTCCGCTGCACTGGCCTTTAGGTTTATGTAAGAAGAAGACTGGTGATGGAGCCGAATTACGTCAGGGACCTTTGGTAGATGAAGTGCCACTTGAGAGATGAATTTATAAAAAGTAATCAAGAGCCTCAAACAAAGAAAGGTTTAACAGGTCAGGATGACTTAACTGGATCATCATGCATCATCAGTCATGTAACTAGTCACATTTTTAGCCTTGTATATCTCTTAGGATGTTTGGCTCCCACTTCTTGTTTAAACATAATTTCAGCAAAGTTAAATCTCTATGTTTCGCACCTTCTGTCGATTTAAGATGGTTTGAATTCAACAGATTCACAGTGTTGTGTAAGATGTTCCTTTACTGTAGCTGAAAATTTACTGAGCTCAGCGATTGTGGCATTTTTTTCACTGAGACAGCGGATTCTTGATACCAATCGGCACAGTTAATTGTAAACAGAGACCAGGAGAGCAGAATGTATTAGACTAAACAACTCCATATTATGGAGACAAGTTATTGATTAATATTTGAAGTGAAAACATAACTTTAAGTTGTTACGGAAACATTTCCAGGGCAGATTTCCTGACCCTGTGTATTTGAAAAAGTAATCAGCCTTGCTCTATTTCCCCATGTACCACAGCTGTAGTGTGGACATCCGTTTCCCATTGTAGCATTTTTAATCACTAGTTTACATATCTAAGGGTTACATTCCCGCCACAGCTGGATTGTACAGGCCTGCTGGCAGGAAGTCCCCATCGGGTTGCACAACTTGGGTCCCATTCTGGTTGTGAGCGAGGTCAGACTGTATAATGTAATCCTCCCAGATTGCCTGTGTGGATAGAGACGATTAGTGCGTCTGAAGATTCTTGTAGTGGCTCTGTATTTTTTTTTCTGTGTTTTGCATGTCTGAACTTGCATAACTGAGAGCTGAGGCAAGCAGACAACAGTTTGGTAGGACTTGCATGCTTAAGTTAGTGCAACAGCCTAAATCTACCCCTATTTTTGAAAAACGGTCTGGTGGAAAACCTTCTTTGCAGCTATGCTTGGTAACTTATTGATGTTGGAGATTCTGTTTTGCAAGGAGTTCTTTCTAGCATGACTAATGCTGAAATGGTGACTCAGTGGAAAACATTTAGTATGGGCTCCATCAATCCATTTTATGTTGCTTATTCTGGTTTGTGTTACATGGGCAGCACACTAAGCAGACCTCCTCCAGCTCTTCTGGGAAGACATTGAGGGCTTTCTTGTAAAATCTCCATTATATCCTGGGTCCGTCCCAGGGTCTCCTTCCACTTGGATATTGCCAAAATCCATCACCTAGGAGTGATACTCCTTGAACCAGCACAAATCGCTCCTTGTGGAGGAGTAGGGGCTCTACTCTGAGACCCAGTGACCTCTTCACCCTATAAGGGAAAGCTCAGATACCCTTCGGGGCGAAGCTCATTTAATTTCTCATGCTCGTATAAGTAATCTTATTCTTTCTGTCACTACTCACAGCTCATGTCCACAGGTGAGAGAAGCTCAAACAGTAAATTGACAGGTTTTTTTGACACACTCGGCTCATTCATCACTATTAGTGATTGGTATAACCTATTCACCCAGACACCGCACCAATCTCTCTGTTGATCTCTTGCTACCATCTTCACTTTCTTGTGAATAAGTTTGTTTGGCCAACAGAGGTAACACAGACAATTCAACAAGGAACAGAAGGAAGCACACACTAGGCAGGGAACACAGCTGAGACTAATCAGACAAGACGAGACAGGAAGCAAGCAAAACACCGGACACAGACTGTCAAAGTAAAACAGGAAACACACAAATGTGGAGACAAGGATGACAAGAAGGACACAAGGGAGGCACAGAAACACCTAAATCCTAGAAATAATTAATAAGTACCCAGAAAACTCACTAAATCAATGAATATTAATAAACATAACATAAATACGGAGTCCAACAGCTCAATTTCATGTTACAGTTTAGGCTCTGCAGGGATTCAATAGTGTCAAATGAATGGAGTGACAACGTCCAAAGTGGGTGCTACAAACCAAGCCTTACCCTCTAGTGAAAACAGTCAGTATTTGGGGGAGTTTAGTGTAAGCAGGTGGATATCTGGGTCAAGACTTATTTTCACTTCTGCCAGTTATTGTTTACAAATGCGGCTAAAAAGATATGCTTGCATTAGTTGTAGTTCTTCCACACAGCAGCATTGTGTTGCCCTGTGCTCAGTCATGAAATGTTGGGTAACTAAACTGTCAACATACATACAGCAATATGAACAGGTCATATAAAAAGGCCTCAACTCTGACCTCAAATATCTGGTACAAAAGATGGGCCATACTGGGCTGAATGCTGAGCAACAGCCTTTGTCAGCGACAAAAGAGTTCACGTAAGTCAGGTCTTTGATTTTCAGGCTTTCAAAGAGCAACGACAAACTGAAAGCATCAGCTGGGTCCAAACTGCAGGTGTGCAGGTAAAAAAATAAAATATGACCTGCCTCTGCGAACATGAGTAAGGTGACGTAGTTAAATTAAATTTAATGCTGCTTTTCATGAACTATTTGTAGTGTCTCAGCTGCCCCTACCTTTTGGTTAAACATCCATGAATCAAAAGAAAAAATCTACTTAAGTAAATTTAAGTACAACTGTAAGGTATTTTTTCCATTTGTTTTCCTGTCATGCATCTTTACACTTGTGCTCTGATGCATTTCAGAAGTAGAAACTTAACACTTTTTTATTTATCTGCTTCTGAAAGTTGCAGCTTCGATGCTTCTGCAGATGTAGTCAAATGAAAAAGAAAGCACATCTTTACTGCTTTAATAGGAATTAAGAGGGGAAGCAGTCGCCAGGCTCCGTTAAGCAAATGTACTTTATTAATTGATTATCAGCACATGTTAGCATCCCTATAAAAGCAGAGGTTAATTAACTCTGTGGTCAAACCTGAGAGCTACATCTCAGATTCTACAGGCATGAGTTAGTATGTTAAATGTTAAAGTTCGTGACAGCACAATTATAAAAAGACAGAACAAGTATTTTTGGAAGGTTTGCCTGGAAAAAAAAAACCCTCTTTCCCCTAAAAAGAACATGGCAACACAGCTTAGATTGGCAAAGCTGTATCTTAACAAACCACAAGACTTCTGCAAAAATGTCAGCACGGTGGTGGAAGGGAGGTGTTTTGTATATCAAAATATTCTCGAGTCAAATGTGAGGCTGACAGCTACAGCTCAGCTGAAACTGAGTCATGAAACGGGACAACGATCCCAAGCACAGCGTCAAACCAAACAGCAAGCAAAATGGCTGAAAAAGAAAAGACCATAATTCTTGCAATTCTAGACCTCAGCTTGACTGAAATGCTGTGGTGGGACCCCAGCAGAGAGAGCTGTACATAAATGAATATCCACAAACCTAAATGAACTGAAGCAACATTGAATAATGTTCTTTCACAATAATGTGAAAGAACGATAAAGTCACACAGAAGATGATTACTTTAAGTTATTGCTGCTAAAGCGGGCCATTGAATCCTGGAGAGTTCTTAGTTTTTCCACAGGACTCCTGTAAAACATTTGGGATGATAGATCGAGGGAAGTGAAGAGCAGGATGGAAAGAAGAGATCGGAGTGAAAAGAAGCTGGGATAATGGTCAAAGTGGGAGAGGAGGAGGAAAGGCGGAGCTGTAACAGGAGGAGTGAGAGTAGGGCAGGTGGTGGGATGTTTGTGTGTCAGTGACGAGTTACATAAGTTTTGATTGAACTATTTAAATACAGAGCCACAATTATGCAAAAAGTAAAATATTGTCAGCATTACTGCTTTGAATTAGATTAAAACTGATTTTTTTTCTACTGTTTCTTTTAATGTCTAATTTCCTTTCAGGAATTTAAAAAATGAACTTAAGTGTTTTCAAGTTGTCAGCAATCAACGTCATCTATTTAGGTTAACATGCAAAGACAAGTAGGTCAAGCACCGCCTTTAGGTTTTTAATAAATATTCAAAGCATGTTCCCGCTCCTGAGTGGGTCACACACTGTTTGTTCGTGAGCTGATGTTTTGCATACCATGCCCGGTTAACTGGTTTTGCCTGTTGATACTACAACCAGAAACTGCAGCTGCAGGTTACATCACAACATTTTACTAAACAATTTCTTCAGAACTGGCACGAATGCTTAGAGCGCCTTAAATATTTTAGAGATTTCTAACTCGTGGCAGGCTTTGAAACAAACGGGTCATTGCATTGAGAAAACACGGTGAAATACTGCAAACAAAAGGCCCATTCTGCAGCCTCGCCATCACGGAACAGTCTCGAACATTCTGTTAGTTCCCCCCACCCTCTTGACCGTGAAGTCGTGATGTGACGACACATGCTTCCCACATGTTGTTCCGTTTTTGCACGCGCTTGTTTCTGCATGTAGTGAGTGTGAGAGCGCCGCCAGAGACAATGAAGAAGAGCTTCATCTGACTTATGTTAACAGATTGTAGGCACGGCACTTAAGTTTACACACAGCAACACACTGTGGAGTTTTTAAATAGCAGCGGAAGACATATTCAGATTTCTCGTTTTCTCTGGCCTCATGAGTCCCCTCCTCTGCATAAAGCTGGTCACTTTCTCCAACGTGGCAGCCCCTCTGCTGCTCTCACTCACTTCCTTTTGTAGAGCGTATAATGTCTGTGTGCCCCAGATATAAAGATGGTGACCAGTCTGGGGCAGTTTCCATCATCTCATATGCAGGTTGACCTACAATGAAAGCAGTTTTCTGTATAATATAGGACAACTTCATGAAATATTAATATCCTAAAATGACTAATTTCCTTAATAATGCATGGATATAAGATAGAATACAGAAAACCAGCATATTTAATGTTATTTTTTGTGTCTTATTCCTTCAAGCTGACCAGCCAATGGGTATTTATTCTGTCTGCCTGCTGTCCAATAAGCTTTAGTGCTCTGTTCTTATCCAGCAAGGCCCATTTAATAAATTTCAGTATTGGCATGCTAATTTTCTTATTTGAGGATAAAGGGTTTCAGTGTTACAAAGGTTTCTATAGACTCAGCACAGTCTATAGAAGACTGCTGTATACAGTGTAAATACTTTACAGATCAGTGGTTTTCAGACTTTTTGTGATCCAGTTACACCACAGGGAACGCCAGATTTTCAAGGCACACCTTTAGGCTATTCAAATGTACACACAAAAATCTTTGTCGTGTGGTTCCTCCAATGAGCCCAGAGGTCTGCTGATTGGTTTAATTCCCAGTCCCTGTAGTCCACATGCATCCATATGAGTGTGTGAATATCAAAAAAGTGCTTGTGTGATTGGGTGAATTCCCAGTCCAGCTGAAATGATAAAATGGGTTAACTTCCTCCTTGTTAACCTTGTCACTGTAAATCAGAGCCTTTAAAGTGTCACACAGGGATAATTCGCACGATCAAGCAACTGCTCAAACTGACTGGACTTTGTGTTTTAAAGGTTTTTATTTTAAAGATAATGAATTGTTTAATAATGGATTTTTCATAACTTTTAGCGTAGTTTACTACAATCATATGTGGTCACAAAATCCCATAGCACACCTGGACCTGCCTCACAGCACAAAATTTGGAAACTGCTGCTGTAGATTATAAACATTACGAACACTTCAGCAGCTATTCACAAGCTGTAATATCTATTTGTGAAATTATTCAGATTTTGAACATGTCTTATTACCGAATGCAGACCTTCTCAGTTCTGCTGCTTCGTATTCATTCAGATCTTTAATTAAAAGCACGTCTCTTGCGTGCACCTTCAAAGATGAGGGGGTTAATTCATCAGCCTAGACGTCTTCATTCTTGTTGCTCTTGAACGTCCTTTCAAAAGCAAATTATGCAGTTATTTATGTAAGGCTTTTCAAAATGTCAAGTACTCTCGCATCTTTGATCAGTACACACCAGCTCAATCAGTTATTATGGAGAGAGTGCCCTTAACCAGGCGAAGCAGAGCTTCAAAGCTTTAGTCATACATTCATTTTAACAAGCCAGAGCCACACTGGTTGGATGAAATTATTTAAAAGCTGTAAAGTTAAACTTTTTCGAGAGTTTGAAATTTTGGAAAATGCTTAATCACTAGCTTGTAGAAGAGTGAGAGAAAAGATTTATACCACACTTTGTTTGCAATGAGGCCTTTTAGATTAGCTGTGAATAATGAAATAAATGGAGAGGCAAAGGTTTTGATGAAAGGTTTTTACCAGTTATTAAGTAAAGAAGAGCGAAGAAGCTGGGAAGAGCAAGAAGGGGGATGACATGCAGGAAGGAGCCTGGAGTTCAACCCATGATGCTGCAGGAGGGACAATTCTGTTCACAAGCATCAGTGCAGACTCAGTGAAGAGTGAAATATGCTGGTGCTGTCAGACAATAGACAAATGTACATTAAGCATGAACTAAAGGGGAACAAATCATTTTTATTGCCACAGGTCAGCGGTTGGCTCAGCTTTTTCTTGTTGTTGAGGTAAATATTTGCATTGACGTCAATGCTGAGCAGCTCCTCTCCAAACAATCAGAGCCAACAACTGTAGTCATAACAAACTGCTGCTTTAATTCAATCACGGCTCTATTCTCACAATGAAACAAGAACTGCACAGGCCACTGGGGCTTGAAGGTGATCACTCAGGCTTTTCCTTTTGTTTGTGTCATATTTTAGTTCTCAAATGTGTTGTCGAGAAAGACAAAGATTTCAGAGAAGCTTCTTTTTTGTAGCTTAATGTTTAGGCCTACCTTTGATGCAGCTTTTTTTAAGGTTGCAGCGTGTGAAAAAATTATTTCTCGTAATAAAGCTTGCAAGATGACTGGGGAAGCTTTCAGATTGGCCTGTGTTAAAAAAACAGGAAGGCATATGATTTATTTGAGCCTGTGCAGTGTCTTAACATGCCTGCAGCTTGCAGCATGCCCAATTTATGGCAGAAGAAATGAGGAGTGTCAGCAAACACAAAGCTCATTCAGGTTCCAATATGTAGCTTCAGTCGTTTACCTCAATGTTACGTAGATTAAAGCTTTGTGGTTTGGCTAACATTTAATGTTAATCGTATTTAAAGAACCTAAATGAGCCAGAAGAGCAGCGTGCACACAAATGTAAACAAAGTCCCACCAAAGAGGGGAAATGAATGAACAAAGTGTGCATGTGAATCAAAGGCAAAATAGCCGAAATTGGAGGAGCAATGCTAAAGCTAACTGGTCATTATAGCTAAATAACGACTATTGTTGATAGCTGCTAAAATAGGGTCCAAAACAATTTTAAATCAGTCAGCAATAAGTGTGAATTTAAAGTAATTTTTGTGCACCACAAGCAGCAGGGCATCTTCTCCAACTGAGATTCAGCTCGACTGCCACAAGCATGCTCCTCGTCAATGTCAGATTTATTTCATTCCACACAAACTCAGTGTGTTCTCAGTGAGCTACAATGCCTCAAGGAAATAAAAACAGCAAAGCACAACTTCACAAATAAATCAAATACAAATTAACACACACAGAAAACAAAAATACACATTTACTGGAGATTCGTGCTTCAGGGAGAAGTTGATGCTGTAATTTGATGTTGGAAGAACCTGTTAAGTCAGCTCAGCCCGCAGCATTTGTGCTTTGGCTGTTCAGCACCGTTGATTTCTCCTCCTGCACATCTGGATACTTTTTTGCTGCAGTTTCTGAATTTATCAGTTAAAAAAAACCCAACAACAGTCATTTAGGTTTAATGAATAATTTTTTTTTTTTTTTTTTTTTTTTTCGCCTGTCCCATTTGGTTCTTTAGCCGTCAGAATTGTTGTCTGAAGACCAACAAGGATACCCAATGGATTTATTTTGCCAAATGGATCATCATGGCATTGCCGTATTGGTCCATTTGATCGACCTTTGTTTTTATTATTTATTTTATTTTCAGTTGTTACAGACGGGACAGACATGAGTGAGGGATAGGAAAGGGAGAAAGAAAGAGGAAGGAAAAGAAAAACAGAAGGGGAGAGGGACAGTGAGAAAGGGGGGAAGAAAAAATATCTCCGGGATCACCTGTTGAGAGAAAAAGAATAGAAAACAAAAAAAAAAAAGGTTTAATGAATAATAATCATAGCAAATTCTTGAGGGTGATTGGAAAAACTACCAGATTGGATGTGAGGAATGTTTGTCCATGAAAAAAACCCCAAAACAATAAAGAGTGAGGACCCAGAAAAGAAAAGCATCCCAGCATTTTATTTGTCACTGTGGCGGCTGGCACTGTACCGCATTTCCAAAGAACAGGACCACAGTGACTGAAAGCACCTTCAGCACAGTTAAATCTAATTATGTGACCAGCAACAACATCTGCACCTATTGACCAAACCCATCAACTGAGAGTTTTGTGAACTAGTAGAAAGATTTTGAAGGTAATTATGTGCTCAACTGGAAGCCACTGAAGGGGCTTCAGTACTGGGGTAATATGGTCAAATCTATGTTGCTGCATTGTGAAGAAGCTGAAGTCGTTCTATGCTTCGATGAAGTAGAGGGTTGCATCTTAAAAGGCATCTGCAAAACAATCTGTGTCAAAACAAAGTTGTAGACCCATGTTTGAAATAAGGGAGTATCCAAAGGTATAATCTTCTTCAAGCTCCTAAAACTACCCTGACCTGGATGACCGAGAACCTCCAGACATCCAAAAGTACAGTTGACCGCATTTATTCTGCGTTTAAATTGAGCCCCTTTTGGTTATGTAAGTTATTTTGTTTTTACCTCATCAAGCTATTCGAGGTCATTTTCTTTTAATAATCTATTCAACTTTATCTAAAACAACACGACACAACTTTGTCATGCTGCGTCAGTGTTTTCACTGCTGTGACAGGGATTTTCCAACTTTTGGGATAGGTAAAGAATGCCTTATCTTATCGAGCTGAAACCATTGATCTGTTGTTAACATGATGTCAACAGCTGATCGCCAACTCATCCATATGACTTCAACCTAGGCACTGAGTGTGTTTGAGTCCACAGACGTGTACCTGCCAAGTGTGAAGCTGACTGTATGACAGGTTGCACATGACAGAAACACGCATACAGACACAGACTTCGTCCTTGATTATTCAATAAAGCCAGACTGAGGGCGAAAAACACACAGTTGCCCAACAAAAGAGTGAAACCATGTTTAGCAATACAATGACACATCATAGAGCAAGAGACCGGTCAAAGCGCACATTCATGCTGGATTACTTTGAAACCTGAATACAGTATTTCCACTGTTTATCTAGTGATCATGATAACAATGAGTGACTGCTGTAAAACCATGTCTTTGTGATGTCACTCTAACTAGACTTCCTGAATATGTCACTGAATTAAAAAAAACAACAGCACTAAAGGAGTCTTCTTATAACACGATGGTGCCACTGATCCCCACATTTATTAAAGAAGAAGCATTCCTTTTCCTGTTTAAGAAAATCAGCTTTATGCTCAACACAAGCCCCCAAAACCCTGACAAATATGACTCTAACTGTCATTGCTACAAAATCTTTTTGATTTTTGCCTGCACCAGGTTAATTTACACAGTTATAAGCCCTTTACACCGCCATACAGCATCAACAGTGGCACCACCCACAGAGATTCAGCTGCTAAGCTGCCTGAGAAACCTTTGTCCAACTAAAATGTGCACAAACAGATCAAAACTCGATCGAACTGTATGGATCATAAAGTGTGTTTGGGTATGTTGTTAAACTCATATGGAGGGTCAGGCTGCCAAAAACAGGCAGTCCTCCCACAGCGTCTGCACCTGCAGGCCAGAGCTTCTCCTCCACGGGCTCCTTTCTTTTTTAGCCTCCCTTCCCTGGGTGTTACATAACAAACTCCTCCACTGCACAAGAGAGCAGTCAAAACACGAGCTTCAAAATGATTCCTGCATCGCACCATTAACCACGGGCAATAAAATGTTAAGGGTTTTGTTTTGTTTTGGGATAAAGCAACTCTCCAGAAGATATCAGAGAGCTTTCCTTTAAAAATCCTTTTGGCTTCAAGCAGACATTTCTGGCTTCATACAGAAAACAGAAAACAAAGGAACACTCGGGCTTATTAAGCAAATAGGCACTAGTTCCTTTTCTAGTTCCTTATAATGTTAAACTGAATATATGTGCAGTTTTTAATCTACTCAGTGAATAGTTAATAAAAAATACAACTAAAATTCACATTTTTTTCCAGTCTTTAATCTCATAAAATGTGGAAATCATTTTGGAAAAAAAGCAAACCAGTTTAAATTTGGTATTTTCTATTAATTTCTATTAATTTATGCAAACAATAAATCAATTGTTTCACCCTCAACCAAAATAAAGAATCAATACATGAAGAAAATATATATAAAAATTAAAATATAATGGTGTTCCTGCTGTAAATGTTTATGTGCAAGGTCAGACACAGGTCATGTCAGACACAGTGGAGGAAACTATGCACACAGGTGAGAAAAAGCAACAAAAACAAGAAACTCTGGAGTTTTTGGAAAGTTTGACGACTGTTTTCTCTTTTTTCAATCTGGCAAGTGGGAGGTGAAAGAGAAGGTTTCAGTACAGTAACAGGATAATCACAGAGGAGGAAACAAGAACAGGAAGTAAAACTGTCCAATAGCATGATGAGGAAGGAAATAAGGCCTGAAAATTACATAAAAAATATTTTTTTAAAACACCGAACCACAACATCTTCACGTTTAATTACACCTCCTCTGTCAAACAGAGTGCGGTTTCCCTCCAGAGCTGTGTTCAATTTGTGGTCAAAGTCTGAAGGAAATTTGGTCTCAACCCCTCCCTGGGTATGGTATTAAATGTTGACCAGAAGTTATATTTCATCAATTATTATTTAATTTGCATGTTTTTATTTGTTGGAACACAGGGAAGTTGACCTTCGTCACAGCAGGCTCCCCTCTTGCTGTGCTCCTTCTATCACAAACTACCCCAACACTCATCTCCACCAGCTCCACCCTGCTTGGACTCCCTTCTTCACCTCTTGTAAACTGTTGGTTGCTACAAATGTTTGATCCCACATTTTTGAGCCGATTTACCATCACTCCTTCTGCTCCTTGCACCTGTCTCCTTCTCATTCACATGTATGAGTTCTGTTTTGCTTCTACTGTTGTCAGAATTAGATTAATTCTTGATCTATGACCACAAACATGTGATAACATGACGATTATCAGCTAAGGGTCATTGATAAATTGCTCACAGCTGACTACCAAAATTTAATCAGCTGGTCCATGAGTCAAAGTGTTTGTCACATGTTTGAGGCGTTCAAGAACTATCGAGTTGAAAGTGACCTTTTAACTGTGGCCACCAACGTTTAATCAATGCATCCTTCAGTTTAAGTGTTTGAGTTTGCACTTTGTGAGAATTTGACAGACAAACAGATTTATGTAAGGCACAACGGCCCCTGAGACATTATATAAAAATGCTTTAGGGACCTTTAGTCTAATCTTAGCATCATGACCCCAAATGTCAAACATTCAGGTCTAAAAATGAGTTCCAGCCACAAAAGCAAATCTAAGAGAGATTTGCTTTGAGAGAAAGAGGCACCGAATTGTGTAATCAAAGTATTTATACTCGCAGACATTATGTAAATGTTGTTGTCATGTTCTTTGGGAAAAGTGCACTGACTCGTCATCACCTCTTGCTGCTTTGGGCCTGCACCTGCTGCCTGCATCTCATCTCCAGAGCTTTACCCACAGACTCCATCATGGCAGACAGGCTCATTAATATTAAAGTCCCTGCTCCAGTCTGATGTAATCGTCCTCTTCTAAACTCTCTCCAGCCCTCTAAAGACCACTGATGTCATCTAATCCTCCCTCTGCCCAGCTGACATGTAACTGTACATCTGGATTTAAAAGCTCTGCAGGGTGACGCAGCATTATGTTCTTTGACATTTATCTCGAGCAACTTTTGGATGGCCGGGATGGATTCTTGGCAGCATCGCCACATCATTTCTACTTCCTGCTGGCCGTGAATCTGCAGCGTATTCATCTAACTGAAGGCTGAAAAGCTATCAAACTCATTTACTGGAGTTATATAAACACATAAACGTCCTCTCTGCACAAACAGGAAAAAACAAGAAATAATTAAACCCCACACTCAGGCACCAAAATAGATGCCTGCTTTCCAGAACCATCACTGCTTTATTATAGATGCTACAGTGATTTTGTTTATTCATAGATGACATAAGAAGCTAGGTCTTCTGTGGGGCAACTAAAACCAAAGGAAATCTCAAATCTTAATATCAGAGTTGCTTTATTGCGGTTTAAGTAAAAAGCAATTTATGCACATTTCTAAATACCAATAAGCTGCCCTAAAACACTTACTCTACCAAAAACAGAGCTATAACTTATCTCGCAGAGGCAGCAGGAGCTCTTGTTCGGTCTTTAAGAACAACGTTAAGATTTTTCATGTTTCTTTTTAAATAAATAAACCTTCTCTGATGTGATTGGCTGAGCTCAGGGTGGCATGTTATGTGAGGCCCTGCCTGAAGAGGACTGAGGAGGATCAGAGAACTGAGAGGTGATGATAAACAGGAACTTCCTACACACACACTGTACAGTGTAAACTCCAGGCTGAAGTGTAGAACAACCAAGAAAAGTCTGTAAAATAAAAGCAGCTCGAGAAGAGACTTATCGTTCTAACTTTGACAGGTGGGTGTCAGAGCGCGCACCTACTTAGACACACGGAGGTTCATTTTTTGTCGCACGCAAGACAAAATACCTGAGTAGAGGCTCTAAAATTTTCTGCTGTAATTTGACTGAAAATTCTTATATCTTATTACGTTTTTTGAATATTTTCCTGGGATTATTTAAATTTACCTATTTAAATGTGGTGACAAAAACACATACTGCAAAGCTTCTTTTCAACCTTCAGTCCAGATACAAAAAAACACAATATTTAAAACAGAAAAGCCGGAAGCTCCTATTCAGCTGAAAGTTTTCTGTTAGATGTATGATTAATAAATTACAGTTAATACATCTGTTGACTGATCTGGAGATAAAGCATTCAGTATTTTCATAATTTTAATTTTGATATGGTGGATGAGCTTCTGAAGTTTAATACATAATCCAAAAATAAGGAAATTAACTGGTTTCGGAAATATCTGGGACATACGACTGGTGAGAAGCATTTTCAAGTTGGAACTGACCCGATCCAGTTTTCTTTGATGATATAGTGTAGATGTTTTTTTGTTTTTTTTTTACATTATCTTTAAAATGGGATTTTTTTTTTAGGTCAACAGGTGTTTATGGGGTGTTATTGTGTTCAGCTTATCCAACTCAAGGATGCAGGGAGGCTAACACACAGAGTGAGCCAATCACTGTCATGTGTATTAACAAAATATAACACTGAACCTACTAAACATCATACATGCAAGGACTGACATTGGGATCTATTGGTATTAATTTAGCACCAGTCTGCTAAAGTAAAGCTTCACTGAGCTGCTGGACTGAGACTCATACACCTTACACCCTAAGCTGCAACCCTGCAACCATACTTCAGATTCCACCAGACGCAGCACATTTTCAGTGTTGGCTCCACATCTTTTAATAGCACCAGGTCTTTTTTTCACATAAAGCACAATTTATGTTCCTGCAAATGTGCCGGTCTGCATAAATATTTGTTTTTGGACAGCAGACGAAGACAGCTTTTTACCAACTGCAAACATGCTCGCATGCACTCCTCCAAAATCCCAAATGCAGATCGGTGGGTGCGTATGGCTTAGTATTGGTGGGATTCTGATTAGATGAAAAGTGGGCAACAGCAGAATTCACCCCCTCCAGCGACAGCAGGCGTTCTCTGCAGGTAGATGCACAGGTCGACTGCCTTCACTCTACCATCGCTCAAGCATAAAATGAGCACAAGTCGTGGCAAGACAGGCAGGCAACTGTTTCTGTGGGTAGGCCTGTCCAATCAGCAACATTAAGGGGTACATTTAGGCAACACATATGGCGGCATATTCTTTCCAATGTCCGCTAGTCTGCTAGGATCCCCTCGTGTCATCAGACGGTGAGCGTGAGGGTCCATGTGGTACTAACCAACTAGTACAATACAGTACAATATGACAACACTCATGCACTTCATGCAGATTTTCAAGAACTATAAGAGTGTCGTGTCTCCAGCTGGCGTGTTTGTCTCCACAGCAGAGGAACTGCAGTCTTGAGGCTGGTTCCATGCAGATATGGCAACACATTCCCATCCTGAAGGTTTGTCTGGTGCCTCTTGGGTCTAGTAATAAGTTGCTCTGTATCATCAGTGTCCTGAGGCATTTGAGAAACAACAGCCTGGATAAGGAAGCTCATCAGGAAGTTGGTGGAGTAGTGGTGGCATCACTTCCAAGAGACCCTTGTTCACATTCCCACTGGAGCCTTTGCATTTTGCACAAGTTAGTTTCTTTTTTTCACTTGCTAAAAGCTACTTCCTTTGATTTGAAAAACATATCCTTTCAACAGTAATTCTGCAGTAACACATTAAGATTCACTCACGCCATAACTCAGTGCCTCATAGCACACACGGCAAAGGACATCTTTAATTTAACCACACCCGTAGCGTTGACAATGCAGTACAAATTGATGCCCCGGGGATGAGAACAGGGTGGATGTGGACATATTTATAGCCTGGCACAGAAAGACAAAAAAAGCTCTTGGTCTTTATGGATTATTTCTGTGTTCTTGACAACCGTGAGATGTGTGAATTTATGACTCACATGATTAAACTAAAGTTATGCAAAACTAAGGGTGTGACCGCTTTAAATAAACGGGTGAGACAATCTTGATGCCTTTGATTACACTCCAACAAGCACCTGGTTTAAATCCATTTAGTTCTATTAACCTGCTTGAACAATACATTTACATGCCTCTGCACTCATTATTGCTGGTGTTTCTCTCTATGACCTCATAAATAGAAGCAAATTATGTCTCAGTATCACAATTAAAAAATATAATTTTAGGGATTATTAAACATTTTATGCCTTTCTTTACTGATTAATATCCTTAAACATGTAGAAGCATGACCAATGCATCATTCATACTATTCCCAGTGTCCCAGCACATTCCTGTGATCCTCCCTGGCAGTTCAGCAGTTAGGTAAGACGATGAGAGGTGTTGTGCAACCTCCTCTGCACAGAGTATTCATGACAGACATTTAAACTCATCCTGCTCACTGGTCTGCAGCCCTGCACACATGCACACACATATACACACCAAATTACACATGCATGACTGCATGCACACATATAAACACAAAGTCTAATGAGCGCCAAGGAGATGGCAGAGAAAGACACTGTTAGAGACTATATCAGGGTATCGCCACAGTGAATGATGGCATTAATTACCCATTTAGGCATGATGTAATGTGTGTCATTACCATTTTGTTAACCTGTAAATGTAGCAGACATGGGGCTTCTGAGAATTATATGCCAGCGAAGATGAAAGGGCTATTTTGGTATGTTATATTTTCCACCCTGCTCTGTCCTTCAGGGTAGACTGGCCAAATGCCCTACTATAGTCCAAGCAGTGCGGTGTCCTCATTACTGTCAGAAATTAAGCTGTCACATTTTTAATGGTGCTGAGCCTAAACTTTCCTTCCACTGCAAAGACTTTGTGAGAGCCAAAGTAGGTCAGTATATTGGCAAAAAGTCTGCGCTAAATTGATTAAATCTGGTTGAAGGACACATGTAGGCTCAACACACCCGAGCAGAGGTCCATTCACAAAACTTTTGACTGTGCCTTTGCAAACTTGTACGTTTGTATACTAAAGTTAAGTGGCTGGAAATGTCAAAGCGATTTTCAGTCTCGCTTATCTTGTCTGGCTCCTTTAAACATGTATCTGTTGAGTGCCTGTGAAGGTCTGTTTGTGCATGAAGATGTGTTGACATCTTATAGTGCTTACTTACTTACTTACGTAAGGTCCACTAAATTTACACTGCACTGAAAGAAAAAATGTTTAAATTATTTAAACCCTACCTTGTTTGTCTAAGTATCCAAACCCTGCAGGTGCATGAAGAGTATCTGGGTTCTCTCTGCTTGGTCAGATGCTGCCTGCTTCTCATCGTTACGCACAAGGTGTCATCTGGCAGCGGCCCTTTGCACACGATAACAGTCCCGTTTTAGAGACCCACAATGTCATTAGACAGTTTGGAAGATAGCCCTGGCAAAAGTCACATGTTTATCAGCCAGGAGAATGTGCTTCGTGCCCCCTTTCACCTGCTCGTTTGTTTTGTCAGATTTTTAATTTAGACACCTCAAATTACAAACCCAGTGTGTAAAATGTACATAAGAACAGAATGCAATGATTGGCAGATCTCATAACATTGGATTTTATTCACAATAAATCAAATGTTTCAACTGAGATATTTTACTATTTCATAAAATTTTGAATTTGATGGCAGAAATACATCTCAAAAAAGTTGGGACAGGAGCAGCAAAGGCTGGAAAAGTAAAATCTGCTAAAGAGAAACATCCAGAGGAATATTTTGTTAATTGGGAACAGGTCAGTAACATGACTGGGCATGAAAAGAGCATCTTAGCGAGGCATCTCTTCATGCTAGCAGAGGTTTATCAGATCAGGGCCCAAAGATCACTGCAATACAACACAGGCATGATTTTGTCATGGAAATCACTGCTTGGGATCAGGAACACTTCCAGAAATCACAGTCTGTGAACACAGCTCAGTGTGCCCGTATCACGTAAAGAAGAAGCCACATGTGAACATGATCCAGAAATGCTTCCCACACATTAAAATGTGTGGCTTATTTGTCAGAGGCAAGACTTTAAAACACAGGTGTCAAACTCCAGGCCTCAAGGGCGGGCGTCCTGCAGGTTTTAGATGTGTCCTTGATCCAACACAGCTGATTTAAATGGCTAAATTACCTCCTTAACAAGTCATGAAGTTCTCCAGAGGCCTGGTAATGAACTAATCATGTGATTCAGGTGTGTTGACCCAGGGTGAGATCTAAAACCTGCACGACACCGACCCTCGAGGCCTGGAGTTCGTTGGCTTTTGTACTTGCGCTTCACTGTTCCACTTGAACAACGTATTGTTGTTGCAGTTAGCAATTAGCCTATAGCCTATCGTTCACTCAAGAGGTGCGATGGGTGCTTCGACTTACGAAAGACCCTCAGGAACGAATTAATTTTGTAAGTCGTACGAAATTAATTCGTAATTAAGTTTTGTTTAAGCAAAAGTGTTGTTTTTTAAAATGTTTCTTATAGGTAACTTAAGTGATTTTACCCACACAGTTTTAGTTTCTACTTTATTTTTAGTCTCTGTACATTTTTCATTATCCAGATTTTTTTCTAAAGAAAAAAAATGAACAGAATTTTGTCTCTGTTGCCACGAGCTATTTTTTTCCCACAGCAAAGCTCAGGGTATAAATGGGATATGTCAGCTGATTTAAACAAAAAGAGCAATATTTGTGGTTTGGACAGCAGTTTCCTTCTAACTGTTTTACATTAAAGCAGCAGTGATCACTGCCGCCTTGTAACTCTTGAATGCACACAAATATGAAATACAAATATATCAGGTTCACGTGGAAGTTAATACGTTTTGTAAACTTAGCTGACACTGTGATTTTCCACGAAAAGTTATTATTTTCACTGTGTTTTTCCTGTTGTGACAAACTGAGGTATGCATAAGGCCAGGCTGACAAAGATTTATTTATTTATTGGACCTTTCCTGATTCCTGTCTTTCAATGCCAAGTATGACTCAACACTTTAGACTCACACGGTTCTTAAGAAGACTAAAGTAGCTCGGCCTGTGTCTATTTTTGTGGCAGCAACTGATAAGCTCTTCCATGTTTAGAGAGTATCTCTATAAATCCGCCCTTACCCGTGGGTGTCTTTTTAACTGAGACTGACTTCAGGCTTCACTTCTTCAAAGATTCTGTTATCCACAGATCTTTGTATGGCACGTGTATCAGATTGAATTTTCATGGGAAACAACCTACCGTGACTCTTAAAACAACAGAGCTCAGCCCAACATACTAACACTCACATACACACACACACACTAATGCAGACTAATGTCAGAGCTTCTCCTAGCATGACCTAGCTGCTAATCAGGTTAAAGATAGCAACAGGTGAGCCAGGACTGCTCGCTGAGTGACCCACTGTACAGACAGAGTGATCTCAATCCCTCACCTCCTGCTCACACGTGACTCATCCGTCTCATCCACAGCCGACTTGGTGATCATGGAGGACAAATGTGGCTGAGGGTCTGCAGGAAACCGAGACTTTGCAGCATACATCAGGGCTGCAAGAAGCTTTATCTTTATTTATCTTTCAATGTATGTTTAATGTTTTCAATGTGTTAATAATGATTCTGGGTAAAAGATGAGCCTGGGAAACCCCCCACAAAATAAAAATATAATAATAGTTTCATAAATACCCATTGTCTAAAGCAGGGGTGGGGGAACTCTAGGCCTCAAAGGCCGGTGTCCTGCAGGTTTTAGATGTGTCCTTGAACCAACACAGCTGATTTAAATAGCGACATTACCTCCTCAGTAAGTCTTGAAACTCTCCAGAGGCCTGGCAATGAACTAATAATGTGATTCAGGTGTGTTGACCCAGGGTGGGATCTAAAACCTGCAGAACACCGGCCTTTGAGGCCTGCAGTTCCCCCACCTCTGCTTTAGACAATGGGTATTTATGACTGGAGTTCCCCACCCCTGGTCTACAGAATATATATACAGTGTTGGGGAGTAACGGAATACATGTACCACCGTTACGTATTTAAAATACAAAATATGAGTAACTGTATTCCGTTACAGTTACCGTTTAAAAAGGTGGTATTTAGAATACAGTTACTTTGTTGAAATAAATGGATTACACGGCGGTACTTCCCTGTTTCATATTGTGGCAGGTCAGGACTGGTTGGGTTTTGTTTGACAGCTACGTTCTGTTGTTCCAGGCGGCAGCGTTGCGGTTGCCATGGTTACAGGGTGACGCTCTTGCTCTGCGTGTTTCCTGGGTGAGAGAGCGCCTTTTTGTTGTTGTTGTTGTGCTAAGCTAATAGGCAGAATGCAGAATGTAGCATCATGGGCAGTGTAGTCCGTGCTGCAGGTAGAATGGACTGCCATACTCGTTATGTGTCTGTGAGCGCCAGGTGGGAGACAAAGGAGAGTCGAAAAGTACGAGCTGTCATCGAGCAAAAACGGGAGCTGGAAGCATGTAAATATAATAATAACCACTGCAGCCAAGAAGAGTGCCTGACGAGCCCAGTTGTAAGTAAGCTATTAAAACTCGACTGTATGCTTTGTTCGTGTTTTCCTCCGAAACATTAAGTTCGGTTGGAGCAGCCTTTCAACGCCTCTCTCTGTCTCTCGCAAGCAGAGTTGACCCAGACAACAAAGTAAAGCTATTTTTCGGCTACGAGCCCGACACGGAACCGTATTAGTCAGAGGTCCCTTTACTACATTTTATTACAGCATGATAATATGTTAAGTAATCCAAAGTATTCAGAATACGTTACTCTCATTGAGTAACGTAACGGAATACGTTACAGAATACATTTTGGGGCATGTATTCTGTATTCTGTAATGGAATACATTTTAAAAGTAACCTTCCCAACACTGTATATATATATATATTAAAAAAGACATGTGCAGAGGAGGGATAGTTGATATATTGGACAAATGATGCTGAAGATGATGCTCCCAGGCATTAGGAAAGAAAGAAGACCAAAGAGAAGATTTATGGATGTAGTGAAGGAGGACATGGAGAGGGTTGGTGTAACAGAAGTTGATGCTAGGTTTACAGTGAGATGGAGGCAGATGATCCACAGTGAAGACCCCTAATGGTTGGGGCTAAAAGAAGAAGATGAAACAGAAGAAAAGAGAAAACACTTGAGGACCTGGTGCAAGCTAATTCTAAATATTTGTTTGTAAAAAGCCAAAATATTAATCAGTCAGCATTACATTTAACATTAGATGAACGTTGTGCAGATTACAAATCTGATTTCACGTATGCCTGTCAGTTAATTATGAAGCTAATATGAATCTGGCTAACTTAGTTTAGTGTTAAGACTGTATACAGTTAGCCTAGCTCTGTGAAACAGGAGGCTGTTCTGCTGCTGCCAATGCAATGTCTCTACAAAACAGGTAATATCTTATTTTCTTAGGCTTTGTCCACATTCACATGGGTATTTTGGGAAAAAGTGAGTTTTCTTTCCTTTTTTGCTTTTTGCTCCCACCTAAATGATGTTTTAGATTTGCTTTTAGATTTTGATAATTATAAAAACGCCACTTGTTGCTCTTGATAGCACTTTTAATCCGTTTTTGTATCTCCATGTGGATGGAGAGATTTTTCTGTGCATCTAGATATATCCTAAATCCCTTGTGATGCCAATGATGACAAGACTGACTGAACCTCTCAAAAACATGGAAGCAAACAAGAAAAGAACGAGTTGCTTCACAGCAGCTTTACCAGCAGGGAAACTCTTGCTTGTTTCCCATCTTGTAAAATAACAATTCAGTAGGCTAAATGTGATGTTAACCAATTATTTTCCTTATGTATGTTTTCTGAAAGATCATTACTTGATACTTCATACTAACGTGTGAAGTGTAAGTCATGATGAAAAGTAACCCCAACTGTGTTTTAAAGAAAAACAAAGCACATTTTTGTATGTATTTAGTCCATTTGTTTAATATTTATGTATTTGTTCTCTGATTTTTAAAAACTCAAAACCTCAAATCATACATTCTGATAGCAGAGGATTACAGCTAGTCTTTAAAGCCTTGCTTTATCACTAAATGTTTACTAAAGACATTTTAAGGACCCGCATTACTGTGTACATTTCTCAAGCAGATTTTATCTTAGTACCAGCAGATAACCTCAATTCACAAAGTGCGTCACAGACGTGATAAGAGGTAAATTTGCTTTGGATACACAGTGCTGCTGTTGTATAGTACTAAACAAATCCATTTTCTTTCCGCTCAGGGGTCGGGGAGGGGCTGGAGCTTATCTTAGGTGTCATAGGGCGCAGGCCTTGCACACGTCACCAGTCTCTCACAAGGCTTACACAGAGAGACTGAGAGCCATTCACACCCACAGCCAATCTAGAATCACCAGTTAACCTAACTTGGATATCTTTGGACTGTGGGAGGAAGCTGGAGCCCCTGAGGAGAGCCCTCGCAGGCACAGGGAGAGACTCCTCATAGCCAGCTGGAGGGTTCAACTCCCAGACTTTCTTACTGTGACAGCACTGCCAACCACGCCACAACCCACAAAACCATTAAAAAAACACTTGACCGTGTTGATGGAGTTTTCCAGTCAAGCAAAAACAGAAAATCCTACTGTCTTTCTGGAAAAGTCAAGTAAACAACAACCTTTTGTTTTCCTCATTGGTGAAACACTTGACTCCTCGACCATGAAAGCAAAGATTGTCCGTGACAAACAGTCACATGTCTGACATCCAGCCACATAATCAGCCCGTTCCTTCACACTGACTCATATCGTTATGCTTCCTCTGCTCACACTCTGCCCTAATAGAAATTACACGCGAATCTGTCCAGTCAAAAATCACTGTGTTGGAGATTGATTCTCGATTTCAGACTTATTATCATGAAGCATTCAGGCTGAGACTTTGTCTTCAAAGAAACCATCCGTGTGGCCTTTTCTCAAGCTACATGATACCAGTCTGTATTTATTTTCACTTTCCCTGTGAACTATGTTGTGGAGGTGATGAGCAGGCTGAGAAAATATGTTTGTTGGCAAAGTGCATTCATTCGAGCAGAGGGCGGTGGATATAAAACGAGTCAGGCAAAGCTCACTTCTCTCTTTTGAGCATAATTTGAATGCGAACATTTGTAAACTTTCTCCGACCTCTCATGGCTTTGAAATTTAAATGTCGCTCATCAGCTGGTGGTGGGTGAAGTTTTTGTTTGCGTGAAGTCGGAGTTCAGCAGCAGGGCACGAATCTGTGCATCAGATGCTTTCTGTTCTGTATCATTAGAGGCAGAATGAGCGAGCTGCGAAATGTGTCACATAATAAATATGCAACTTCATTTAAGCCTCGTTTTTGGACGACGGTTGTTCTTCTTAACAGCGATGCAGATTGTTTTCACAGTCACCACGCTCCCGCCTCCTGACTGTGAAGGTTTCGACAGTTTCTCAGAGGGGGTATCAAAAAGTAAAATTTGATATGCATGAGGATTTTTGTGTCAGAATCAGAGAGAAGAAGTTCTTTCTCATACCTCTAGTAATCTCACTTAATAATAATTACAGTTTTCCTTCCTCTGCGCCGTATAACTAACAGGATAAACCGTGTATTTTCCAGGTTAAGCCAGCTTAGCGCTCCTTCCAACTTGCTGCAGTCAAATCTCTTTGCAGGAGAACACTGCTACAGTACCCTGGACTCCACCTGAATACATTTTCAGCCCAATCTCACAGCAGAATGTAAAAAAGCAACAACAAAGCAGTGTATTCACTCATTAGCATAGGCACCAGCTGTCACATGACAAACAGAAGCACTCTGAAACGAATGTGTTTGCAACACTTTTCTTTCCTTAAACCAAACCAAGACGTTTTATTGCCTAAAATTTAACCTAACCGAGAAGTTTTGGTGTTTAAATCTAACCAAACAAAAGAGAAGTACAAGTAATACCAAAGAAAATGTAAAAATGATCATTTCCACTGGAACATGAACCGTCATCTCTTTTGTCATCGACCCCTCCTTCTGGCAAATGTGGGTTTCTGTGCCCTATAAAACTGGAAAAACATCCAGCTTTATTACACATTGACACGAATCAATAGATATGAGATCAGACTGATGAAATATCAGCTGCATGTAAATACAAAAGGAAACCGATGTCTGGCTGGTGTTCATCCTGAATCCATTTACTTTTGCCAATTTTTTCTCACAAGAATAAAGTCACAAGTAGGTTAACCTCCAGGTCTCTTTGTATTTGTGACCAACTGACTTATCTGTAAGTTCCAGGTCTGCAGCTCCATTCAAAGTAGCTTCTAGAAACAGGTGACAAATTAACCCCCTGGGGCCTCCTTAGTCTTACGAAACAAGAGAGTCACTGTGTTCATAAGCTTGTTTGTTAACTGAGCTCCTGAGCTATAAGTTTAAGGAACCTGTTTATAGTAATATGTTAACTGCATACACGCGTGTTTGTCATGTATGTTATACTGAAAAATACATAAACTTTTTTTTTAAGTAAAATGAAAACAGTGGTCAGAAAATGAGAAGAGACAACACAATGTCGGTTGATGTTCTTAATGAGAATCAAATGATATGCTGTGACCTTTACAGCCGCCCATTTGTTTGTTGGCACCTATGCAGGATTTTCCCAAAGCATCTCAGACAAGATTCAAACAAATCAGTGTGTTTTGGGAATTATACCATTTCATCCATCTAGGAGAGTTTAGGAGACACATAGTGCAAGTTTTTTACTTTATTTTTTCACCCATGTGTATTTACTTCTGTCTTGTACTTTGCATTTTGCACTTTTGATACTGCAAGTCGAACTGAAACATAATCTAATCTTAGCAGGACTCATTTGAACACATAGAATTGGATCCAGACAGATAAAGACACTGATAAAACCACACTTCTTCATTTTCTTACTCTTCCATTGCCTTCTTTAGCTCACCAGAATGTGATCACCTTAAGCTAAAACCAACTTCAGTTTATTAGTACTCATATTTCTATCATGATGTTTGTTTGTTTTTTAAAATTAGCAGCAGTTACGCTCACTGAACTGCAACGCTTTCCTAAATGATCCAAAGTAAGAGATTTGTTGAGTGTAAATGTATTACAGTTGCAGCTCACTCCTCCCAAAGCAAATCATAATTCACCGCAGCACTTTACTGACAGAGAAACAGTGTTACTCATCAGTGATGCTGTTGTTGCTGCTGTATCTCAACCCCCACATGCTTCACTCCTCACCACACAGCACTCATTGTTTGTGATGATAACCTAGAGCTCAAGGCTAACAAAACAATCATGGCTGTCAGTGTGACTAACCAGGTCTTTTTATTCCCCAAAATCCTGAGAGGCAGTAAGTGACAGAGGCAGAGGAGGCTGATGGGGAGTGAATACATCACTCCTGCAGTGGTGGCCAATTAAAAGCAAGTTTAAACCCCTCTCTGTCCTCGCTCTGTATTCCTCAGGTGGTTCCCATGTCATGGAGACTGGTTTCCCCTCCGGCGGGACTCCCGTGCTCACGGGAGCTGTAACCAGACACCTGCCTTTTGTGTCGTTCGATGCTCTTCAGGTAGATAAAAGAACAGCCGAGGGTGGAGGAGGTGAGGTTAGAGTTGGGGATGCGTGTAGAGGGAGAGGAAAGGAAGGTGCGTCACAGATCTTTGGTTACAGCTGTTTGCAGGCTGTGCGATAAGAGGAAGAAACAGCACAAGACGCAGAGAGAAGAGGGAAGTGCAGCGCTCAAAGTTATTTGTCTGTGAATCAATGACTTTTTTGAGCACAGCTGCAGTGGGAGCCGTTGAAAAGTAGACAGATACGGAGAGGGAGGAATATTTACAGGAGCACTGCATCTCTCTCAGTCACCTGGACGCTCTGCAGCAGACAGACAGCCATTCATCAGAGACTCTCTGTGCCTGATATCACATCTAATCAAACACTTAGGAAGACATGAAGACCGGCAAGAAATCCTTCATAGGTAGGTGCTCCTTTAATTCACTGTCTCAGAGTATCTGGGGGAAAATGTGCAGTCTCTCAGCAGCACAGCAGAGAGGGGGGGAGGGATGCACCATGAGACAAGCAACTTTTACAGCTCAGTCATCTAAATACTGTCCTCCCTGCTTTTTCAATCACCGTTTTATCCTTTTGACTCCTTATTAACTCGTCGTATCTCTGCTCCTTTATCATTCCCTCGGCGTGCTTTGACGTCACTGTCTCTAGTTACGTAAGATATTAGATGAAAAATTCAAAGACACTGTATAGCACTCTTCTGTATAACTTCTCACATTATCTGGTTTATTTTCACGATGCCCACATCGGAGTCTCTCACCTTCTCTCTGCAACAGCCGTACATCTCATCTCATTTGTCACCTGAGAGGATAAAAGCTGCTGCTGGGCCGTGGTTTTGTAACTCGGACCAAGGATCAGATGATTCAGGTGTTTTGTGATAGCCTGAAAAACAGTTTGGGGCCCACACAGTTATTAAACCTTAAAGGGATAAGAAAATAGACCCTTTTTTCCCCCTAAGAGTTGGATGTAATGTAAGAAGCTGCAAGCGGCAGATGGTTAGTTTAGTTTGGCATAAAGACTAGAAAAAGAGGAGACAGAAGGCCTCTGGCAAAAGGTAATGAAATCTGCCTGTAAGCGCCTCTAAAGCTCCCTCGATAACACACTACATTTCTCTGTTTAATCAACGCAAAAGCAAACTATAAAAATGTAAGTTGTGATCTCACAGCATACAGAAAACCTCAACTTGTTGTTTATCTGCTACAACATGAAGACAAGAGACATGAAATTCACGACTATGACATCACTATCATAAAAAACTATATAGTCCAGGAAATCCCCCTTTGGTTTGTGTTCAAGCTAAACAAATGAGATGTATTGTGTTAACAGGTGTGCTTCAAAGCTGCTGTTAGGCACCATTTGTTACATCTGGAAAGAACCTAGCAGGACAGAATATTGAATACAGATATTTTCTCAAAGCTCCCATTGTTATAAAATCTGGATGTTCCAGATGTGACCAAAAACTCCCCAAAAATGGTCCCTATAAGAGATTGAAACTCTCTCAGAGCTGAGAGTCAGACTCAAGTCAGACTTGAGTTTTCAATAAAATCCACAGGGTCCAATCCAGAGGAAGGAGAAGGTGTAACGGGTCAGAAGTGTGACCGGGAGGATGTTCGTTGTTTTCTTAAACATTCAAACGATCGTCCAGCATAATTTGTCTCGCGGGGTCAGACAGTCAGCTTTGAGTTGTAGTGCAGTGTGTGATTGTGTCACAGCACACAGTATCTTCAGTCGCAGAAACACAACCAGTTGATTTGATCACATATTAGAATAATGCTATTCTCACTACTTCAAATGGCATTTTAAAGCAGCAGGGTGCAAACTATTTAATAGTGTTGTGAAAACCATTTTCAAAGCCGGACACTAAATTTTACTTCCCTCAGTGTGCTTTAGATCGGCTGTGTGAGAATCTGCTTGATTTACAGGCATCTTTAGCAGAGTTAGAGCAGGTAATTGGATCAGTCTTTAAGTAACTGTCACATAACTGAAAACCATCTGGTTTTACCTGCATCCATAAAACTCCCTGAAGCTCTCATCTAATGTCCGTGTAATTTAATTTCCAACTTTCAGCTAAGATCAGTCGTCTAAAGACCGCCCGGTCCTGCTCTTATCTCTTTAATGACAGTACTGTGTCCCCTAAACTCATCCAACCTGCTTTGTTGTTGCCTGATGGTTAATCTGAAAATCTTTTTAACATACGGAACAACTCTGTTTGGTATTTTGGTAATCTACAAGTATTGCACAGCCTGCCACTAATTTTTACTTCCCTCTTTGTGGTTTCGATCATCTCAGTGAGAATTTGTTTGATATAAAGGCATCTTTAGGAGGCTTAGAGCAGACTGGATTGATCTTAAAGAAGCTCTTAGGTAACTGAAAATTGTTCTGTTGAATAAATAAAACCAATCAAGCTTTATTTTGCCTACATGCAAGTCGATCTGGAAAGTCCTTTAATGTCAGCTGCTCAGTAAATTTGTAAAGCAAACATATGCAGTCACACATACACTGTTTTCAGATTATCCATGTCTTGGCACCATTTGAACTGCCTGACGCTGACCAACGTCACCATCTAAATCACTTCACTCACTTAATTAAGTGCTTTGGTTTCATCGCGCATTCGATTGATTTCCACTAGATATCTTCCAAATGAATAACTGACCTCATGATAGTCACAGTGGACTTACAAAGCCATAAACCACTGATCATAAACTGGACCAAATGAATACCACGGCAGTGAGTAAGCTTTATTTGCTTCTGGGGTATCCTAGAGACGTTACCCTTCACTGGCCAAACTGAGCTGAGAGCTTCTTTAGAAACGTGGCTGCTTTTTATACAGTATGTTTCACATTATTATGATCCAGGGCAAAAACAGAGAAAAGGGAACTGCGTACAGTAACGGAAGTCACCACCAGCCACTGATTCATGATGTTTGGCTCACACATATGCTGTAGTTAGTGAATGACAGTCTGGTGGTCTGAATGAAAATGGCTCCTGGGTCTTTATTTCTGTCTGCTTCCTTTTTTTCGTTCTAAATTGAGTTTCTAACATGTGAGAAAACACATGTTCGAAGAGAGAACATAATGAAAAAAGTCTTTCTGCTATCATTATAGTAATTACAGCAATAACCGCAGTCACATTATGAAAATTAATAGAGGCTTTGCAGCTCCAAATGGGCTGGATCTTCCCACTTGCTTGGCAGCAAATTAAAGTAATGTGTTATGGAACAGTTTGTGTGTCTGAGTCATCGCAAAAGAGAGCAAACATTCCTCTTTTTTAACTGATGAAGCAGGCGCATAAGCAGCCATCGAATCCCCCATGGGGGGTAGAAAAATAAAAAACACTTCTCATCTACTGCCCGGGAATTCAAACGCGAAACAAAGAGCGAGTAATTCTAACTCCAGATTTATCAGCCAAAATCTGCTCCCACTCGCAGGGGGCTGCACTGCGGCGCAGTCGGGCTCGACCACCACCTCCGGTCTGGCTCTCTGCGGGTCTCTGTGTGAGTAATACTAGGTGCCAGAATGATGCAGATGACACATTAAAACAGAAAAGAGGAACTGGAGGAGGAGAGAGGAGATTTTAGCAGAGATCTGTTTTCAACTGAGTGCCAAGGCTGCCATGAGTGCGTGGGTGTGAATAACACAAGGCCATGATTGCTCCTCAGAGCTGGTCAGCGATTGTAATTTGGGTCCTCCATCCTCATTAGCCTTCCTGCCAGCCCTATGGGTGGTCACCAAGGACCTGTTTGCCTCTATGACTCATTCATCCACCTTCTGCTGCCTCCTACCCACTACTCTGGTAGTAAGCAGCCAGCCGAGAGTCCAGGTTGAACCTTACTATTATATTTGAAGCACTGAAATATATTTTTAATGATTTTCTAGACTGATTGATGTTTGTTTGCTTGTTTGGCTCGTACAACATTTCAAAAATTCAGAGATATATTCAAAACAGAAAAATGTTTCCAATTTAGAGGCTTAAATGTACTGCAATTTTTATTCAACACAAGTATGTTAACTCAGTGGGTCATAATTATATTTACATTTTATCTTGCATTAACACAATAATAACTTTAAATGTAGCTGTTTAAAAGGCAGAGTCCTTGTAGACTACTGCAAACATGTGGATGGAAAATATCCCATGTTTTGTGATGGTTTAAATTTCTTTAAATGACACAATATTCAGCATTCACAAATATTTACATAGTTTAGAAGCTCTGAGGTCTTGAATTGTCAGTCAGATTTAACTGTAAGAGTGAAACAAGGACTTTCTGAGTTACCCTTTGTTCTATTAGCGTCTCAAACTCCAAGCCTGTCTCGGGTTCACTTCCTTTTTTGACTATTTTAACTACTCATCTGTCAGGATACAGAAAACTACACACAGTTTCTCCTTTATCCACAAAACTCCCTGAAACTCTCATCTAATGTCATATTTCCAGCTTTTTAGCTTTGTTCGACTTCAGTTCTTACAGTCCTGCTCTTATTTCTGAAATAACTGGACTAACTGTGTCCCCTGAACTCATCGATACTCACACCTCCTTTGATGTTCTGAGATGTTTAATCTGAATATATATAACTCTACAGAAGCTGTTTGCAAGAGCTTTATTTTGAGACCTCAGCACAAGCTAAAATACTGTGATCTGGATTATTCAACACAATTGGATATGAACTTAAAAGTCTTTTCATGCATTTAAGGAACTCAACAATGACTTCTTAGTTCTAAGGAGGGTTTTTGACTGTAAAGTCCATTTTGCAAGAACAATAGCCCGTCCCTGCTGACCTACTATCAACATGGGAAGTCTGTAGATGGAGGTGAATAAGTCTCCTTGGCAACACCAAACTTTGTGTCTTGTGTGACCTGTATGATAGCCTCTGCAAGTGCACTGGATGAGAGCGCTTGAGCAATCCGGAGACAAAGGCAACCATTATAATCCTTCAGCTACAGAAAGCTTGAGTTTTCATTCCTCATGATCTTATTGACTGAAGGCTCTCTTTTAGTCTTCTTGGCTGCAACTAAACTAAAGAGTGATTATGAGCTTTTAGAGGCGGGGCAAAAGTGCAACACTGTTTACAATATGAGAAAAAACTAAGAAAATGCAAAAGAATATTCATCTTTTCATCAGCAAGGACCACAAACTCAAACACAATTAGACAACATTTTTTGATAGAAGATGGCGGGTGGATGGCCAGCACCAACCTAGGCCTCACCGAGGATCGTGGTGGCTCATAGGTCAGGCAGGTGCCAATAAGAGAGAGTGACAAAGTGAGAGAGAGGGAGGGTTGGGCTGGGAATGAGAACATACAGATTTGTGGGGCAGGAAGGATTTTGCAGACTTATGACTGGAAAAGGAGCCTATGACGTTCCGGTGAATTGCCTCCATTATTTGTGGTTTTCTGGAAGTGAAAATCATCAAATTAAATAAAAACTCAATTAACCTTCCAGCCCTGATCTCTGGAAAGTCAGCTGAATGACACAGAGGATCACCACACCAGATACGGGCCTGAATGGTAATATCACTCAAAGTAACTTTCTGACATGCAGCACCTTTAAGAAATTACACCTTTTATCTCTTTGCGAAGCACTAAGAATGGAGTTCAAAAAGGTTATGCCTTTAAATGAGTTTCAGTTACTACTCGGCCTCTACCCTAAAGATCTGGTTTCATTTCGTCTCATGTGAGGCTCAAACTGGGGCAGGTGTTTGATGCAGCGCACAAGCCAATTTGACAAAAGCAGTACCACGCTGAGGCTGGGAAGTTATCGTCGATGCCACCCCGTGAGAGCTGGAAAGCCTTTTAGTGGAACGGCTGGCAGGTGCCTCACACGACTGCTTGTCAGCGAGTGGAAATTTTGCCTGTCTGCTCAGCATCAATCACGCGATTGGACAGAGTGATGGAAAGCAGGGCAGCCTGTGTGAAAGTGCTAAATAAAACCTGATTAATCTGTCATGTGACAGAAGGTAACGCTGGTGGAAAGACAGAAAGAAACTCAGTCATACGAATCCTTGCAGAGAGATGATGAAATAATATACTTGAATAATTCACAGAAAGACTACACGAGGGGAGGGGAACCCCATCATTCCAAGCCAGGGAGAGGTGTCGGTGTCCCGTAATCAGATCCACTGTGTTTCTGTGTGTAAACAGAACCGAAGCTGAGCTGCGTGTGTTTGCTTAGGTAGCCATCCAGGGTTTGATCTGTCATACTGCCAGCTGGCTCTGAGCTACTTTCTATTTGGGCCCCTTCAAATAAAGCAACCCACTTCCCTTTTCTCTTAATACATGAACTGGTCCTGAGGAGTCTCACTTCCTTTAAATGGTGCATGACTGTCACATTGTCAACAGGGACAAAAACAGAGGAGTTTCCCACTGACACATCTCAGCTGAATGAATCCTAATCTTACCGAAACAGATGTTTATCACAGCTGAGGGGAAGTAAGCGCTTACAGTCTTAAAGTGAAGTACAAGTATCTGGCCAGCAGCCTATAAAGTGAACAGTTAATCAAAGGAAAAATTTAAATTCTGATCATAAAATCATAGTTTTAGTCAATTTTCTGGGAATATGCTCAATATTTACTGTTCAAAACTGAAAGCTTGATGGTTTATTTTGTTATTTTTTTGATAATAAAAAAACAAGTGGTCCACTTGGACTGCAGGAAATTGAAAAAGGATTTTTAATCAGTATTTTCTAATAAATACTAATTTGCAGATTAACCTGTGAGAGCTAAAACATCTCAGGGTTATTTCATTTGGTAAGAGAAAGGGATGTTTTTGGTGTTAACAGCAATGATTAGTTCAAAAGCCACGAATTATATTCTGATTGGATCCAAGGTTCGTATGCTTGACTACCGTCGATGACGACTTACATCTTGTGGTGTTAATCAGTACCAGAGTGTAAACTACTCCTCACGTTGGAAATGTCACTCAAGTAGAAGTAAAGTCATTTTTACACATCAATACAACAGGAGATGGCCTCATCAGACACATTCGCAGTACTGAAAATACTCAGTGCGGTTTAGTTAGGGGCTTCCTGCACACATTACACCCACTCACATACTGTGAATTCACTGCACAATTACGCTTTTTACTTTCACATGGGTGCAATCGGACGTCACAGCGGCAGGTTAAAAACAACAACGTTTAATGTCCGCCTCAGCTATGCATTTCCATTCAAAGCCCGGAGCGACAGTGCACATTTGCATTTTTCTGTATGACTTTATCAGTCTCTCACATTGTTGTGGAGGAATTTTAGCCCACTCTACTTCAGCTCATTGAGGTCTGCAGGCATTCATTTATGCACAGCTCCCACTGCAGCACTTCAGTCAGATTAAGGTCTGGACTTTGACGGGATCATTGCATCACGTTGAGTCTTTTCTTTTTCACTAATTTTGTTTTGATTTTCCCTAGTTGCATGATCCAATTTCATCCGTGTTTCAACTGACAGACAGATGGCCTCAAGAATACTTTGGTATTCCAAGGAGTTTGTGGTCAACTGGATGACTGGAAGGTTCCCAAGTCCTGCGGCTTTAAAACAAGCCCAAATCATCACCCCTCCACCGCCATACTCCACAGCTTGTATGAAGTGTTTTGTTTTCACCTTGTCTGACCAAAGGACATTGTTCTGGAAGTCTCATTCAGATGCAGCTTTGCAAACATAAGCCCTGCTGCCATGTTCTTCCTCGAGAGATGTTCTCCCAGCAACCCTTCCAAACAAGCCACACTTGTTCAGTCTTTTTCTAATTGTGCTATGAAGAACTTTGACATTTAACATGTTAACTGAGGACTTGTTTTTCCCTATAATTTGTCTGAGCATTGCACAGTCTGACCTTGGGGTGAATTTGCTGAGACTTCCCTCTTCTGGGATAATTGTGGCATTGTGTTAGGATGCCTGAAACTCGAGACCACCAAAACATAAAAGTGCTCACACTAGATGATGATCCATTGATTAGCAGCACCTTGCTCCTACCCAACCTCCTAAATAGTATGTCACGTCATAAGAGTGTACTTATGAATAATATTGTTCTATTATAATATTAAATGGTATCCTTCTGTTTCATTGGTAGTCTCTTCGGTCATTTGCCTCAAAGTTGAGAAATGTTTAACCCAAGTTATTTTTTTATGAGCTTCTGAATCTTTTTTCTGTGGTCTCTGGTCATCACACCACTGCTAGTACTTTCCTGTATTGAATATTCTTGTATAAACCTGAGAAACTGAGAAGAAATTTACTTGAAAATCCAGTAAAATGGTCACAGTGGCTTGAATATCAGCTGCAAAGCACATTTTCTATGCAAAATATGAATCAGTTACTGTGAAATAAGTATGGTGATGAATAAATGCAGAGGAGCTAGAAAGAAGTGCCTCTCATATGCGCTTGAATAAATGCTGTTTTGCACTGCAACATCATTGCTATCACTCAGTGAGAGATTAAATAACACTTTCAATCAGCAGATACCTATTAATGTCAACACTTCCTGGACAATTTGCATGCACTCACCTTCCTTGCTGGGCAGTGAATACCCATCTGCATTATGGCACGGTTATGTAATTATATAACAGGGTTAGTGGACCACATCTGTGACAGCTGGACCCATCACTGCTTAAGCTCAGATGATCATGATGTCAAATGTTATTTCTCTGAATTTATATAATTATTGTGCAAAGTCACCTTCATAACCCCAACCTTGTGTGTGTGCCGTGCGCAAGGTCATGGCTACACTTTTTACTTGGAGTGAATTACTTAGAACGAGAGAAGCAGGGAGATTTCTGGAAACTGTCTGCAGTGCATGCAGTATTTTTCCTTCTTTTTTCCCCTGTGCACTTTATGGCTTTATCACCTTTTTGTCGGTTATTGGGATCAGGCACTGCAGCTGTTGCAGGCTGAGGGTGAATTGCAGCAGACGTGACATACATTTCTGCATACCCTTAGAAGATGAAAGCGTTGCAGCAGGGGGAAAAAAACGAGAGCTGCTGCCACATGATTTCATAAGACCATTCCTGGGATTGCACTTCTTCCTCTCCTTCTCCATAATAACTGGCGATAATCCCTTTTGTGCCTGTGGTGCTAACAGCCAGTTTGGAGATTTTCCATTGAGAGAAAACAAGGAGGGGGGTGGAGGAGGAGGTGCTGGTGGTGGGAGTGTGGTAGGGGTTGCTCTCACCCACCTCCTCCTCTTCCTCCTCCTCCTATGCGGTGGGCTCTCTCGTCATTCCCGCCACCTCGCCTCCTACAGGCAGAATATGGCTGCAGCGGAATCCCGTGACGTCACGAGACTGTTGCCGTGGAGACGACGGTGACGAAAACGGGGCGTCACCTCCTGATACCACGTGGTCCCCCTATAAGGTACATTGGCTGACTCGAGCAGCGGCAGTTCAGAGCGGAGCGCGGACGATTGGAGTTCAGTCTGCGCGTTTGATGCCACATAAAAAACCAACGGTAGCTAACGGTTAGAGGACCAGGACCACAGAGGAAATATCACTGCATCTTTTTTGCTTCATATTTTTAAACTTTTGGATATTTATTTATCGCTGAACATGGCCGTGACTGAAGCTGGATGTGATCTAACTTACTGCAAAATGAGGGGAATTGTAGCCGTTCTCACTGGTGAGCCTAAAAAAATGACACTTTTATTTACAACGTTACCCAAATATTCATCACTAAATCAAGCTGTAAATTACAACAAATTAGGCCTGTCTTTTAAATTATTTTTAGTAATAAAAATCAGATGTAAATTAATTAATTAAAAAGATTGTTTTTATTTATTTTGTTCTGCATTTAAATGGTGGAAAATTCAAACCTGGACATAAACGAAAGCGGTATGGAAATCTGAATAAATATGTCAAATCGGGTTATTTGTGTTGTAATAAGGATTTGTGATGGAAAATGCTTTGTTGGCTGCCACTGTTGGTATCTGAATGAATGACCCAAGTGGTTGCATAACCTATAAGCCCGCGACATAAGAGGTCTATACACACTACACGCAAGCCTACACTGGAAATGCGATATTTTAAACTCACAAATTGCGGATTAGGACTCAAACACAGATTTTTTTTTCTCTCTAATTAGAGAGAAGTGTTTGGATCACGATTCACGATTGGATCATACTAACATAAAGGGGTTCCCTCTTTTTATGCAGCTTTCATCAAGGAGAGAAAAATGGGTCTGAATGACTTCATCCAGAAGCTGGTGTCTACTCCACATATCTGCCAACAGTGAGTATTCATATTTTAAAATAAAATAAACAAATAGAGATGGTTGGAAGTGTAAGATTTTGGTTTTGAAAATTGACCTTTAAGTGAGGGCACAAAGAACATCTCTCTTGGCTCCAGTTACTTCCTGGATTTCAACTTCTAGTGTTTATTTCTGACTGCTGTCCCATTCATGATTAGTACACACAGGTCCCGACCAATCCAATAAGCCACCTGGGTTTAGCAGGACATTCTGTTAAATGCATAATCTGGGTCCAAGAAGCCAGGTTAAGTATAGTTCTTTCATGACAGGCTTGCTAACAATCTCACCACTGCGTAATCACCTCTCAAGCAAATCCCCTGTGTTCCCTTGACAAGGATAAACCTGTAATTCAATTATTACATGCTACATGGCTTGGCCCGTTACACAGGTCAGAGTGAGGTGGGGTGGGAAAAAGACAAAAAAAGCCCAGGTGTTGCATCTGACCTCTCCAGATGCTCCAGGAGGGCATCTGAGCTGGACCCCTGAGTCCCGCAGAGCAGGCTGAACCCTGTCTTTGCGGATCAGCAGCTTAAGGTTTTCTCAGACAGGTTGAGCTTTGACAAGCCTTGGTGAACTTGACCTGTCTGGAAGTTTCAGACAGTCATTGGAGTCGCACCCACGCAGAGGACATCCATTCAGCTTCTCAGTTTCAGAAACCTCTTAACAAATCTCAAATCCAATCATCTGTGCTGAATAAAAAACAGGTGAAGTCAGAATCCTCCGTATGAATGAGTCTTTGTCTCTCTGTTTTCAGTGTCGAAGTTAACAACTTCCTGAAGATTGATGAGAATCAGAACGAGGAGGTTGAAAATGAACTTCCTGATAGTGATGTAAGCAGAAACTATTTACTTTCATCACAGTCTGACTCATTTCATCTGTAAAATGTGGCACTGTTGTGATCTTCCCCGTGTTGTATCTTTCAGATGTGCCTAAATTCTCAAAGTTCACTGGCTGAGGACACTCAGTAAGTATACTTCAAAGAAATCTCTATGCCGCAATTTTGACAAACATAAATGAGAACAAATTATAAATGAAATTTTCTATCTTTTTCTCTTCTTTAGGATCAAGCCCTGTGATTTTGACTACCTTAAAATCATTGGAAAAGGCAGCTTTGGAAAGGTGAGTCTGTCCTTGCGTGCAGCCTTTTATGTAACTGCTCTCCTCCACACATATAGGTCATCTCTGCAACTACATTACTAATGCAAATGTTTGATGGCAAACAGGTTTTACTGGCTCGGCACAAGGAGACCACCAAGTACTACGCTGTCAAAGTGTTACAGAAGAAAATCATCCTGAAGAAGAAAGAGGTAGGACCCCCGAGGGCATCTTGAACTTATTAAATCTATTTTCTCTCGGCTGGTAATGTGAAATGCAATGAAAACGGCATGTTATAATCCATCTTCTCTCCTCCAGCAAAAGCATATCATGGCTGAGCGCAGTGTGCTGATGAAGAACATCAAGCATCCCTTCCTGGTGGGGCTGCACTACTCCTTCCAGACTACTGACAAGCTGTACTTTGTGCTGGACTACGTCAACGGTGGAGAGGTAAGCCACAGTCCGGCAGAATGAGGACAGAATATATAACCTTGTTTGAAACAGATGCTGACAGATGTTTGCTTTTTTCTACTCCAGCTGTTCTACCATCTCCAGAGAGAAAGAATCTTCCTGGAGCCCAGAGCCAGGTTCTACGCTGCTGAAATTGCAAGTGCACTTGGCTACCTCCACTCTCTGCACATAGTGTACAGGTAAAGAGTGATGCCACAGCTCCCCCTAGTGGACATCTGTAAACCTGTGCCCTGATGCATTTAGAGTAAACATTTCTTTGTCTTGTTTTTGACAGGGACCTGAAGCCAGAGAACATCCTGCTAGACTCACAGGGCCACATTGTCCTAACAGACTTTGGCCTCTGCAAAGAAGGCCTTGAGCCCAACGGTACCACGACAACCTTCTGTGGGACGCCTGAGGTAAAAGATACATCTTTAGACATTTGTTCATCATCAGTATGACCTCAGTACGACTTCTGAGGAATAATTTTGGACTTGCATTCATGTTTTGTCTCTCTTTTTTCTCTCAGTATTTGGCTCCTGAGGTTCTCCAGAAGCAGGCGTATGACCGCACTGTCGACTGGTGGTGTCTGGGATCGGTGCTCTATGAAATGCTCTATGGACTTGTAAGTGGAAACCGGTGACTTTATGCCTTTTTAAATCTCCTGATTGTTTATACAAGATTAACACAACTCCTTTCTTTTTTTTGAAACAGCCTCCATTCTACAGTCGCAACACGGCTGAGATGTACAGTAACATCCTGCACAAGGCTCCGGTGCTCAAGCCCAACGTGTCGAATGCAGGCAGGGACCTGCTCGAGGGGCTTTTGCAGAAGGACCGCACCAAGAGGCTGGGAGGAAAGGATGACTTTGTAAGTGCACACATCACATAGAGCCCTGATTCCCAGACTGTGGGCTGCAGTCCCCTAGTGGCTTTTGCAAGTACTGCAACTGGGCTGCAAGAAGTCACCTTCTGTAAATTAAAAACATTAATCTTCAACAGTATAATTTCGTATAAAGTTGCAGTTAAGGGTTTGCATTTTTGAAAGAAATAGAACAAGTCAAACAAAGGGTTGGAATTAAAATAATTACACAATCATTCCTAATTTTCTGACCTACTTTTGAACCCGAACTCGTCCAAAATCAAGCACAAAACAAGGAAATACTTGATCTTAGGCTTGCGTGATGATCGGAGCTGTTATTAAAGTTTTGGGTGGTCCAAAAATAATTTTCACATATTGAAATGTGCCACAGACCTCTCAAGTTTGGGAATGGCTAACATACAGGACTGTAACAGATTGTGACCCTTGTTTTCCATCACTGTGCTCATCCAGTTTCTCTTTTTTCCTTCAGCTTGAACTGAAGTACCATTCGTTCTTCTCTCCAATCAACTGGGAGGACCTGATGGCCAAGAAGATCACACCTCCATTTGTTCCATCAGTGGTATGTATTACTCATTATAATTTAATCAGAATGTGTTGTCCCAGAACAAGGCTATCACAGTATCACTTTCATGTTTCACTTCACGATTATAGCGAACTACATTAATGCAATATTAATTGGAAGTGCATGAGAGGCTTTAACCATAACTGTACAAAAGCATTAAAAAGAACAGTTACACAATATTTACAATATTACTGCGTCTGCTTTATTGACATCTGCTGGAAATCCAAAGCCTTTTTGTTAATGAAATAGTCAGAAATAGAAGAAAACTCATAGATCTAGTGAATGTGGACTTTGTGCTTATGCTATGACACCCTGATATCAGTGGCAAATTCATTATTATACATGCAATTTTTCTAACGTCTTCCCCATCTTTGTGTTACAGTCTGGTCCCACGGACCTGCGACACTTTGACCCCGAGTTCACCCACCTGCCAGTGTCCTCCTCTCTTTGCACAGACACGCTGACTGTGACCAGCAGCGTCAAGGAAGCAGCCGGAGCCTTTCCCGGCTTCTCTTACGGGCCTCCGGCCGAACACTCCTTCATGTGATCGCCAACATTTCTTCCTGTCTGTCCTGAGAATGAGCAGGAAGCAGGACAAAAGCTCCAGACTGTGTTGCTTTGACACATGGACCAAAGTGGAGCGGCTTGTCTAGGAGGACGTTATAAGAGGATCTAACTGACAAGAACACTGAGGGATGAGGGTCAGATCTTGAGTTAGCTTGTGCATGACCAGTGTACAGATGGAGGACTCTCATGTTACAACACAGCCGGCCCTACAGACTTCTGCCTGTCTGTAGAGCATCAAACTGCAATACATATGTGCCATGTATGGATGCACGTCGTGGCCCTAAAACATCTCTGATGGCTCCGGTGAAGTGACATGAAGAGAAGTGCCTGAAGTTCAAAAGGCAGTTCGGACGACAACAGCAGAGCCAGCTTTATCGAAAAAAACAAAAACATCGAGGCAGTTTCTTTTGTTTGGACTTTTGACGAGAACGCTAGCCGTTTAAAGGTGATGCCTTCATTTCATTTCTACATATGTCCAATCTCTGCGTTTTTCTTAATGTTCACACTGTGTTTTGTCTTCATGTGAATGCTCAATTGCACTCGAGGAAACAAGGGTCAAGAAAAGTGAAGCTTATTTTGCTTGAAGCATCAGAAACTTTGGATTAGACAGCTGTATATCTCTTATTTAGCTTCATATCTCTGCTCTGAACAAAAAAGAAACGACAGTATCTTGATATTACGCACCCGCTAGTACTTCTTGGACCAAACAGACTCATTAAGACTTTATTTTTGACCCGTTTGTCCTCATGAACTGAACTTTTATTGTACTGTGTAGAAAAAGAAAAGAAGTTACATATATTTTATTAACCACAAACATTCACTGTTTACTAGATTATGAATAATTTCTAAATGTCGATTAGTGTATCAAAATATCCAAGTAGATTTATCTCATCCAAAGCAATATAATTTATTTTTGGGTTTTCACTTCCTTGTCATCTTCATCTAGCGACTACATTAGCTTATATCTGCTGTTTGCAAACTTTACAAAGGACTAAGGAAGAGTTCAACCAGCAATAACAGCCCCACATCAATGATAGCACATGGATACTGTATATCAATCTTATTTTAACTTAAAAGTGATTGCTGTTTTATCGCAAACACTCCAGACAAACTGTAGAGTCTATGATCACAAATGTCTGTGTATTTATGCATCATGTAGAGAAGAACTGTGAATGTCTTGTGCCTGTCCAAGGCGGCCTGATCCGTGTATAATGTATCTACATATCTCTTCCCCCTAAACCTGTTGGTCCCTTTTTCTAGAAAGATATCTTTAAAAGAAAAAAGCTTAATGAACTCGGTGAGGAACCCGCTGGGTGGAGTAGGCACTGGCGTTGTTGAGCCTCGGGCCTCCTGCGTAAGATGGTTCTGGAAAGTGCAATAAAATATTGTTAACACGGAAAGAATAATTAAATATTTTATCTCTTTTTATCAAAAGTGTAAGGCAACTTTATGCTCTGATAGTCATTATTAAGAGAGGCTTGTCACCTGAGCACGGATTACTCATGATATCTTTACTCCATTTTTAAATCTCCATATTTCAGGTTTCTGCATCCCTGGAAAAGAATTTTAAAGCCTGCTGAAAATAATCATACTAAAAAACAAGGCAGCACACAGCTCTAGATCATTTTCTTCCATATTTGGAAGTGTTAAGTTTCTGTTTTGTATTTTTTATGTATATTTATTTTCATGCCACTGCTACTGTACAAACAAGACTATTTACATGATCAACTGAAAAAACTGAACTGTAATCTGTGTCAGAAATGGCAAATAAAGTCTCTAAATCTAAGTCTCGTCTACTGATAATGTTTTTTGTATTAATGACCTAAATCTAAAAAGTAATTGTTAACTGAAGATTGTAACTGATTGCATGCTGCAGGTATCTCTGCTAGAAAGAGAGAGGTTAAAGTTCACAGTAAATCTTCCAGATGTATTTACATTTTATTATAATGAAATTGTGGAAGCTAAATGAATAATTTTTCTACATACTGACAGCTTCTACTTTAGCTCCTTCTTAATTCAGTTGTGCTGTGAGGATATAAACAGCAGGTGAACAGGTATCTCTTCCTTACATTTAAACTATGTCAGCAGGTGTTCTGATGAAGGAAAAATACTCAAGCCCCATTTCCTCCAGTTTGCTTCACAGGCAAATTGATCGTTGGAAACACCATCAACGGGCAAACAGGTCAGCAGCTGGCCAGACACACCTTTTTATTTACCCTGAGCCATAGGGTCACAGGGTAACCTTTCCACCTGAGTTCTTTTAGCCTTTTCCCAAAGGAGAATCACAAGGATTGTGACAAAAGTATTTCCAGGCTTTCTAATCAGTTTTTAAACAAGGGGCATAATTTCCTCGAGAAGAGAAAAGATTCAGATGGCCAGGAATGGGAGAAAAATAGACTTCTTCTTTCGGCTGCTCCCTTTAGAGGTCGCCACCACCTCCTCTCTGAGGTGCCTGGAGCTCCATGTTCAGCGTGTCCACTTTCCCTCCTCTGCACATGTCAATCTCAACTGAACTTTGTCTCCAAACCCCTCAACCTGAGCTTTCCCTCTCCTTTCATTCCTCTTCTCTCCAGACTCTCTTCCACCTGCTAACTGCTCTCACTACAGATCACATTACATAATTATACTGTTCACTCACACTTCAGTGCATAGTCATATATATTTCCACTCTAAGGCAATGAACAGTGGTTTTAATTGTATACTTAACAATAAACTATTCAGTTTATTGTTAAGTTAGTTACTTGAGGTATGAGAAGACATTAAAAATGATTTTTTTTAAATATGCAAGTGAAAATTACACATGAAATAAAATAAAATAAAGACATTTTAATGAGAAAATAGATAATCTAGAACACTACTGTAAGGTCTGGGCTTCTCTGCTTAGGCTGCTGCCCCTACGACCCGGCCCTGGATAAGCGGAAGAAGATGGCTGGTCTACTGTTTTAAAAATCTTTCAACATTAAGATTGTCTTAAATTTTAAAATACTTGCTGATTATAATAGAATTATTGCTCATATATTGTTAATTTATTTATGTGCTACTATTGTGTCCAGTCCTTTGAACGGCACAGTAAGGCTGAAAAGGACACCTGGACTTTAAATCTTAGACTGAACTAGTTTAAATCAATAAAGTCTGAACTTACTGTACCATTTTTTAACAATTTGTTTGATATAAACGAGCTTTCATGCGATAAAACAAACCCCGAGGTAAAACTGGACGCATTCAAAGCATGTTCACCTGTTCAAATAACAGCTGTTTGCATTTTACTCTCACCTGTGTCTGTGCGATGCGCTCGTCTCACTGTGAATCAGCCCTTCGCACATGCGCAGAACAGTCCGCAACGACCACTTCCTGCAAAATAGTGCTCCCTAACAACAGACAAAGCTTCATATGGTGGTTTCAACCAAAGGCGCTTAATTAAAAGCGTTCCTCCATCGCTCCTTCAATGGTAAGACGTATCTCGATGATTTTGTTGTGTTTCGGGTTTTTGTTTTGCAATCAGCTTTGCAGCTGAATGCAGCAGAAGTGAGATGCTTTCACACGCTGCCATTTCAATACCTACTCCAATGGCTGCTGGTCCCGACTAATCTCTGGAACGGGAAACTTTATGCCCGGGGGAAAACAAGTACAGCTAGTGATTAATTCCCCAGTGTACAGGGTTGGGAAGACTGCAGTGCATGCAAATTGAACAGCTAATGGTAAAATTCACCGTAATTAAGTTGCCACTAAAGAATAAGTGATAATCGACATTGTCTGCTAACGTTGGGACGCTAGCGTTCCGGTGTAGTCTAAATGCTGGTGAGTTCGTGCTTTTTACTTGGGTCTGTTTGTTTCTTTTATTAGTTTGTGCCAGTCACTTTAAATTATTTAGTCACGTCTGACTTAGTATGTTGTGCGAATTAATGTTTCGGTTGTCCCCGGATAGAACTGGCGAGTTGCTGTTCTCCAGGAAGTAGACTGATGTCTGGCTTCACCTTCACAGTAAACTGTTCCCGGGTGCTAAATTCAGCTAACCTAACGGTAGTCTGTTAGCATTTGGAGATGTCATGGATGGGAACTTTTCGCATGACTTGATGCAATCTGTCGTTTCAGAATTAATGCTAGAATAACATACAGGACAAACAACGATGGTAGCATGTGCACTAGAGCAAACGCATTTAATAATCACAGTCCACACACAGATTTGCAGCCTGCACACGGCAATCAATACACCTATATGACATTTTTAAGGAGCGATACCAGTTATTAGTAAGGAGGGGGTTGTGAATTAGTAATAATAAATCCGTGTTAACCACATATTGCTTTAGTCATTTAAATGTATATATTAAAAATGTGTAGTAAGGCTTTTAAAATTTGTAGTAATGGTTTTGTGATTCTGTTATTTGTCTCTGCAAATGTCGTTTTTTAATGCTTTATTACTTTTTTGTGTACTTTGTACACTTCCTTTTCGTGTTATTCTTATTAATATTCATAGAATATTCATATTAAAATATGGCCTGGCCCTTCTTAAATAAAACAAACCACAGCAATTGAAAGGACGCCATCAGAAGCCTGTTTTATGAAGCAGGATTTGGGCTTATCCAGGTAACTTCAGGGTTAACCATTAGTTTTTCTGTACTAGGAAGACAGTTTACATCTTATATTGCCATGGTAACTTGTGCTGCAAACGTAACTTGCTCTGTAGCATGCACGAAATCACCACCTACTGACCAGTCAGATGTCCCGAAAATTCCTGGAAGATCGTTTGTCTGCAGCTTGCAGGAGGCGTGAAGCTTTTCAATAGCAACTTTGTGATTCAGTAGTAAATATAGATTTTTTTTTTAAATTTAATTTAATTTTTAACTTTCCCAGTACTGTCTAGCCTTGTATATTTTAATTATTTTATTATATTATGTTATATTACATTATACTATATTTATAGTATTGTACTTGACACGGCCCTATTCTGACATGCAATTCACTAATTTTGGCACATCCAAATTAAAATTAGCTGAATTATCAAAATGTTACTAAGAGTTTTATTGGTTGGGATTTCATTGACTTATCCAAAAATGTCTATTACGCATAGCTACACAGTACATGGAATTCAGTAGTCTTGATATCAGTATTTGAAGCAACAACTAGCCTGTAGTTGTAGTGTTTGTTCCCTGTATGTTCTGTTTTACCTTTTTTTTTTTTATTACTATCATCATAATGTAATAAAATTATACTTTAAAAAGGTTTTTCAGGTCTTTTAACTGTCAGCCAAAACATAATGGGACTACCAGATAAATATGTTGTTTGCTGACAGATTGATAGCAATCAACAAGGCTCACTCATATATGTATTTAATGTAGCTGCTTGTAACCCAGAACATTTTTGCCATTATACACAAGGTCAGTTAAAAATGTTCAGATGACTCTTATCTTCACAAACAGAATCAATCAGAATCAGAATACTTTATTGATCCCTAGGGGAAAACAAATGGGCTGATAACTCTGCAAACCTGAATAATACATTTAAATTACTTTTTTTTTAAAAATCCATCAAACAATCAAATAATTATTTTCTTGTTTAATCTTTTCTCTGTCAAGTGGAAGTAAAATAAGAAAGAAAGCTCTCTTTTAATTTTTTGGTTTTCTTTATTATTTTATGTTTTGTTTTGTCTGACCAGCAAACAACAAACTGAAAGGTACTCAGTTTTTACTCTATGATTTTAAAAATTAAAACAGATCTTCCCATTTGAAAAGCTGACTCCAGGTTTTACATATAAATGACTACAATTATTATTTTCTTGTTAATTTACTGACCAATGTTGCAGCTGCATTATACAAGTATTTATATCTGTTGGTTTAAGTGGGTCTTTTTGTTTTTTGCAGAAGGCATTCATTAGACTGAGAACTCATATAATAAAGATGTTTGGTAATCCAATGATCAATTAGTAATTAATTTTCTTAAATGAGAGACCTGCAAAATATTTTTTTCCTCGTTTTAATTCAGTTAACTTTAAAAATGTCATTGGCATATATATATATATTTTTTAATTCACTTATCTAAATCTCGCACAAGCCTGCATGTTCTTTAATGAACCACTTCTAAGAACAACACCTACCTGACACATTGATTTGGTGTTAATTTGCAGACTGACCTATTTTCTCTGATTGCTTTTACATTATGTCAGTTGAGTAAATGCTCATCCCTCCAGCTGTGGGCAGAGGCCCGTTAAAGTGAGCAGTGGACAAAACGAGGTTAGATCTTATCCCCCCGGGGCATCTATTGATATGAGAGCGTGCACCTGAGCAGCTAATGCTCCCAGAGGGTATGTTTTCGTTGAATGTAGGTTAGTTCGCATGTAAGGTGGCACGCATCCTTAATCCTGCAGTAAAAACAGAGTGGCGAGGACGTTGGTGAGCGTCAATGCCACACGTGCCTCACCTGTGAGTCTCGTGCTGGAGATTAGAGCAGGGTGCCCCACTTCCTTCATCGCCACTGCCTTCCTACTGATCGAACCCTGATAGGGGCAGGAGAGGGATTCACTTTATGGGACAAGGGGAGGGGGGAGTCACGTATGGGGTACTATATAAGACTGTGCTCCCACCATTGACTCTGTGCCTTTTTGTCTTTGCTTCTGTGGTGGTGTGAAGCAGGGTCCCGCCAGGCTCTCCAGGTACAGAGAGTAGGCTGAGTGTGCAGACATGTCGGGCCGCTCCGCTGCAGAGATGGATGACTCGCAGGAGCTGCCGGTGAGTATGCATGGAGTCATTTGCATAGTAACTTTACTGATTTCCTGTAACTGTTGTTTTTGTGTATGATAACAAAAATGTGGCTTAAGGTTCATGCAAATATTTAAGATAGCAAATATTTCATTTTCTGTTCATATTTTCTGTTTTAGCCAATGCAAAGTTGGATTTTAGGAGACAGCTTCAGTCAGTCTTTATCTTTATTTTCTGTTTTTGTGTTCATCTCTATGAGAGATGCCAAAGAAAATGTCATTATACCCAAGCATACCCACCGTTTAACAGGTTTTTTTTAAAGGTCTTAATCACTCAAGTTCAGTCATGTTTTCTGATAAAATGATAAGAAAGTGTATATACTTATGATATGATAATTAGATTATACAGACTTTTTGCCTTATTTGTATATATATGATTACCTGCATGGTCACCACCAAAGGCCTGTTTTGAGGCAGGAAAACCTCTCACAGTGTATCATTTTTTTTTTGTGGAGAATTAAATGGCTTTTGCTCTCTTTTTATCATCTAAAAGATAATTGATGGTTAATTGAGACAATCGATGATATGCAGATTCATCTTCTACCTGCAAAATACGTCTATTAAAGCATTACAAATCTGTTTATACACGAGAATTATTTACAGCGGTGTACAGCTGTTTTCTCTTGTCAGTGTGGTGAGCTGTTTTACCTTTTAGAGTTTGTTATTCAACATTCAGTTTGAGTTTTATTAACATTATTTTACCTTTATTATATTTTACTTACATATTGGACTCCTGTATTTTTTTAAACTATAGATTTCTATTTAATTTAGCCCTTTCCCTCTAATCTCTCTAACTGAGCAGTTTTGTTTAGTTAGTTTACCTTTATTTTATGGACTTATTCTACTTTATTTATGCTAATTTTCTATACATTGTGTTTAACGTTTTGGACGATTTGAGGTGCATAGAACATAATGATGTTATATTATATATTGTTTGTTTTAAGTGCAGTAAAGAACTGTTCTATTACCCAGAAGGTTGTCATTTACTATTCATGCTGATATCACAGTGGCTGATCAATGTCAACCCATGCACCTTTTTTTCTTAATTAAAACTACATAAATAAATAAAACTGACTGTGTTCTGCTGCTTTGTTTAAATTGTGTGAGCTGTCTGACTTGTGTGTCTGCATTTTTGTGCATGTGCAGGCAAAGAAGGCCAAGATTGACGTAGATGGCAAACTGAAGAAAGAGTCGGGGTTGGTATCTACTTTGGGCTCACCTTTTTTAAATTACTGTTTAATTACAATAACATTTCTCCTGCTCTTTCAGTGATTTGGGGGATGATGGGAGCCCAGCTGCTGTTTTAGGTTCATCAGAGCAGGAGAACTCATATTCTGCCCTGTCCACAGCCCAAATTGATCCAGGTCAGTAGAATATGTTTAAAAATCAAAGGCTCATAATTTCCAAAGATGTTGCTGTAGTTTATTGACATTTCATGTGTGGCCACAGGTGAACAGGAGCAGTCCAGCGCAGAGAGGGGAGCTGCATCTCAACCATGTGGTGACTCAATTAACTCGTACGGTCATTCTGGTACGAACAGAAACAGACTCGGCTCTAAACAGTTCACAGTGATGTTACTCTTGTAAGTGCTCTTGTAGCTAAAATAGTCTCTTTTCCTGCAGCCACCGATGCCACAGCCACATCTGAATACACCCAACAGGTTTATCAGGGAAGCAAGTGAGTATGCTGCATGGAAGTGAGACATTAAACTTTATGAATCACTTTAGATTTATATAGAGAAAAATGCAACATTCTCACTCACATATGCAATAAGTTTTCAAACAAACCATGCTAATCAGTTTCCACTCAGTTATTAACTTGTCAGAAGATCACTGTGGGGTAAATGTATAGATCTGTTTGAGACAGTTATTATAGTTTTGTATTTTCTGATTAGGTTTTATTTTTATTTGGTTATATTTAGAAACATCAGTACAGGTATTACAATAAAAACAGAATTTTTGGAAAGTGGTTGACTCGCAGTCTCACTGATACAAAGTCTCATCAGGCAAGTTTTGTTTTACTGAACTAAATTTTACTGAACGATTATCTAGGGATGGGTATGGTTTAGGTTTTATCCGATACCGGTGCCAAACTGGTACTTTTGAAACGGTGCCGGTGCTTAAACGGTGCTCAAACCGGTGCTTAAAGAATGGACAACACAAACTTTGTCCAAAAACCTCTTATGTTTTGTTTTTTTTAGCAGTCTCTTTTTTTTCTGCAAAATGATAACCAAGTTAGCCTTTTCTGTTGATACAACATACCTCCTTTGGTTGGAACCGATGCTTTAACGGTGCTCGAACCGGTGCTTGAAGAACAGAGAACACAAACTTTGTCCAAAAACCTCTTATGTTTTTTGTTTTTTTTAGCAGTCTCTTTTTTTTCTGCAAAATGATAACCAAGTTAGCCTTTTCTGTTGATACAACATACCTCCTTTGGTTGGAACCGGTGCTTAAACAATGGAAAAAACAAACTTTGTCCTAAAACCTCTCATGTTTAGCTGTTTTTTTTTTTGTAAAAAGATAACAGTGTTAGCCTTTTCTGCAGCTATAGGGCATATATGGTATCACTCTATCAAACAAGAAGACAGCCGCATGTAACTATGACGGTGTTTGCTAGTTCACCTTATGTGCATTAATTTAATAACATGGTTAGACTACTCAACGTAAATTACACACGAACAACATTAAGCTACTCGTGCAGAGAAGAACGGCTGCTGCTGCCATCATCATCCGTCATCATTTCTGCTACACTGGCAGGCCTAGGGGCCAGGACTCTCCTCTTCGGGTTCTTGGGGGATGTTGCTAACTCCGGGACCGATAACAGGCACCACACCCGCAGTAGATGTGTTCGGTGTGAGGTCTTGCAGCAAGCTATCAAATATAGTGCATTTCTCGGCTTTTAAAAAAAACGCTATGCGTCATCAGAACGTACGTACCTGGGCTCGCCTACTATCCTTGGAAAGGTAAAATGATTGGCTGGAATCCAAAGTGTATGACATCTCAGGGAAAAAAAGCACCGAAATAAAGCACCGAAATAAAGCACCAATGTGTGCAGCTTTTCGGTCTGGTTACTACCGTTTATGTCAGAACCGGTGCCATAATGGAACTGGATACCGGTACCCATCCCTACTGTTATCTTAGTTTGGTAAAATTATTATTTATTGTTGTCAGTTTTCCAGGTTCACCAACACCTAAATCAGTAGTTTCAGTTGTTTTAGTTAATTAAATTTAAAAAAAAAAAAAAATCTAGTTTTATTTTTTAGTGTAGTTTTAGTTAACCACAGTAACCTTGGTGCACGATTTGTGGCATCCTGACTTTACCTGCAACGTTTGGACCTCATTTTAATTTTGTTGAGATGTTCCAAAGAACACTTTTATTGATGGCTGCAGTTTTCTCCTTTTGTACAGCAGCTTCTACTCTCACCACGTTGCAGGTTTGTCAGACCACCAGGTTAGATTACTAATGTGCTTTTACGAATGTAAAAGTGATAAAGTAGGTGTTTGTATGTAAATGTGGTGATGACAAATCCAACTCTTTGTGTGTGTGTGTGGGTTTTTTTTTTTGTTTGTTTGTTTGTTTTTTCTTACATCAAGACAAAGCCTGGCTCTTTTTTTGTATAATGCACCTGCTACAGGTGTACTCACTTTTGTTATAGGTAGTCATTCTCTCTCTCTCTCTCTTTCAGCCCAGCAGTAACGTCATACACCAGTCAGGTGGCGTTTCCTCCTCTGGCCCAGTCCACTGTGTACTCATCCTTCCCCCAAACAGGCCAGACCTACGGTCTCCCACCTTTTGGTTAGTGCCTGCTCTTTTTGGACGACCCTTTCTAAGGACAGTCTGCTCTCTAAAATCCAAGCATCACACTTCATGACTTTGCTTTTAAAGCCTCACTGTGCTTTGGCGCTGAACCAGTCTGCTTTTAAACCCTGCTTTTACACAAAAACACAAATCTTGACGGGAGTACCCAGTTTACTAACTTTGCTGCATCTTCAGTGACCCACTTTCTCCCCTGCTGCGTCTTTCATCTTCAGCTTCCATTGCTCTCTTTCATCTTCAGGTGCTATGTGGCCAGGCATAAAAACAGAGACAGGGCTGCCTGATGCGCCCTCTGGTGGCCAGCCTGGGTTTCTCAGTTTCAGCTCCACATATACCTCAACCCAGCCAGGCCAGCTGCACTACTCATACCCCAGCCAAGGCAAGCTGCCATCTCACTCTGTCTCACTGTCTGCAAATACCTGAAGAACACAGTAAAGGAGAACCTGCAGTGGCACAGCTCTGATTTCCTCTCTTGCCATTATAACATCATGTAGAAGTATTTTTATTTTTATATTTTAGTCTTTGCATCTCTTTTAATGCGACTGTTTCTTTCTCTAGGCTCAAGCTTCACAACATCCAGTGTGTATTCCAACATCCCTTCAGCTACAACCGCAACTACAACTGCCTCGGCAGTGGCCCATCAGGTGAGAATCAGTGATTCTCCAGTAAGATGAAGAATAAAATTATCTTTGTGTGTGTTTTTACGAGCAGTTGGTGCACCGTGGGAGTGGAAAATCGCCTTTAAAATGACCAAAAATTAAAAGGAAAAAATTCCTTTCAAGCTATGAATTTATGCAAGCAAAGTGTTAATATGGTGCAAATCTCAAGCAAGGAATGCAGAAGTCTTGTATGTGTGTGCTCAACATGTTTACTCTGTGCTGTGGTTGGAGATTAGAATGCTAGACGTAGTGATCTATAAAAGGATATTAAAAGCATTTGCAATGTGAGCAAAAATTCAGCTCAAACTTACTTCCGTATTTTTGTCTTTGAGTGAGGGCAGAAATCCACAGGAAGTGGATGCTTTTGGGATCAAGTTTTGATCACAGAGGGTTCATCTTACTGTCTGACACAGAACCTGAGTTTGTGTTATGTTCAGTGATATTAGAACTTCTTGAAAAGATGAGATTGTTCCCGCGTATTGTTACTCCGCCCTGCGTGGAGTCCTTTCCCATCATTCTGCTGATCACGTTTGTTTGTTGTTTCACTTCTCTCCAGGATTTTAGCAGCTATAACTCTCTGGGACAGAGTCAGTTCTCTCAGTACTACACTCTTCCTCCCAGCTACGTGCCTGCTGGGCTACCTAACAGTGATGACCACAGTGGCGGTGCAGGTGTTGCTGGATATTCAGCAGTGAAATCAGAGGAGGCCGCCTCAGCTGGACTGCCTCCTAGAGGTTTTTGGGTTTTCGTTATCTTTTGCCTTTTACCTTTTTTTCTGCCTTTGGTTTCTTTACCTTAAATAACTGTCAGCACTTTGTTCTACAGCACATGGTAAATAGCTGTGTAACATTAACACACATTGCTGTACCTACATTTAAAGCAGGAAAAAGCACAGTAAGAATACTTAAACCAAAACGTCTCATGGTTCTGTCTTTCTCTAAGTTAACTTTACATAAATAAAAACCTGAAAAATAACTAAATGAATACTGCACACACTGTTAAGGTGCTTCTGTTATTGTGTAGAAATATTTAACAAACTAGTTGAACAGTTAGGATGAAGTATAGTGTACTTTTTATTTTATTTATTTTTTTAACAGTTCTCCTGTGCACCTGGCTAAATTTTCATTTTCAAGATGCAATTTGTTCTACATCCTGGAGGAACTTATAACAGAACTATTCTGTTTTTTGTTTTCTGTCTGGAGCTCATTTTTAGATATCTACTGCAGCCCTGAACGGCTCGAGACATTTCAGAGATGCAGATGAGAAATTTAAGATCTAAAGTAGTTGGATCAGACATTAAACTGTCAGCTTTAGACCAGGTTACACTGAAGTGTGAAGAGAGCAGCTAATATTCTGGATCTGCACCTCAGTAAACAAGTGAAAAAGTCTGCAGCCAATTCTCCTTTTTAATCCCATAATGTGCTGTGGAAGTGGAAAATCTAAATAACTAAAATGAGAATCTTCTTTTGGCTGCTCTCTTATTAAAAGGTTGTTTTTTATGCTGGCTGCCACGCTCATGTTCTTCGTCTTGTTTTAGATGCGTCCCCACCAGAAAACCTGCCTGTTTGTGCGGCTCTTCCTACAGCTGTGGCAGTGCCCGCTGGAGCTCGAGATCAGGACGAAGTCGGCCGCAGGAACTCAGTGGGCAAAGCCAAAGGAAAGGGCAAGAAGTCTGATAACTCTCCACCTGCTGAGAGTGACCTGGAGGTAACCATTTAATTTACTTATTAAACAGTAGTGGATATAATTAATAGCAGTAAGTTTGTTTTGACATTTGTGAAATCCTTACAATGATAGATGTATAGTGCAGCCCAACAAGTAATCTTGTTCTTTTGTGTTTCAGCGCATTTTTTTATGGGATCTGGATGAAACCATCATTATATTCCACTCTTTGCTCACCGGCTCTTACGCTCAGAAGTTTGGCAAGGTTGGTTTTTCCAAAGATGAATCCTTTGAGCTTACAATGCAAAAATTAGACCTATTGAATTGTGTAACATGCTTATTGTGGGTCTGTTTTATTTTGTTCAGGACCCGGCGACTGTGTTGAACTTGGGCTTGCAGATGGAGGAGCTGATCTTTGAGCTGGCAGACACCCATCTTTTCTTCAATGACCTCGAGGTGCAGTGAAGTTTGTTTAGACTGGAGTGAATATGAGAGATGAGCAGCTTTTGCTTGTTCACAGCAGCTGGTACAAACCAGAATTCCAGATTTTATTTAATTTCATTTTTTACAAACTCACTGAGTTATATGTCAGACAGAAGAAGGCAGATAGACAATAGGCTGACTGTCAAAAACCGGTTGAACTGCATTAAACAAACAAATGCGGCGCTGTTTCCTGACATGAGCACTTCTAAACTTACAACCAATCAAAAGGCATCTTATTATACATGTGAATACTAATCAGGTAACTGGTGAGTGTTTTTTCTGGTTCCACCTTCTTCCATTTTAACAGGTTGAAGGTGTTCAAAAAGCCCCACAATTACTTGTCATACATGTTTAAGGCTACGTTCACACTGCAGGCAAAAGCGCATCAAATCCGATTTTTTTTGACCCTATGCGACCCATAACCGATCATGGTATGACAGTGTGAACGGCACAAATCCGATATTTTCGAATCCGATCTGGGTCACTTTCGTATGTGGTACTGAATCCGATACATATCCGATGTTTTAGAAAGCGACTGCTGTGTGAACGGTCACGTCGCATTAAATCCGTCTTTTACGTCACTGACACAAGACAGACGCCAATTATCAGCGCCGGAGAAGACATCGCGAACGCTTCCTGGCCATCCGGTGAAACTGCTGGGAAGACAATGTTGGAGAAACGTAAACATTTTATTTGTACTGCATAATCTGCAGATTCTGACAGAAATCTGCAACTATCCTTTGAAGCACCGCTCCTCTCTAAAACAGCAATAAGGATCATTATTAGGTTATCTACATTATTATGTAAATAACAAAATAACTTAAAGCAAAAATTGGGAAACGTAAAGTCTGAAGTCTTTATATTAAGGGCCATCAGTCAAACAATATTGTTTGCTCTGGGTCTAAACAGAGCTCGTTGTGTGTGACATCTTCTTTTGCGCATGCGGGCCGCTTTGAGCGTTCACACTAGAGCGCGTTTACTGTCGCATTTTATCTGTAGTGTAAACGAGCAGACAAAAAAATCGGATTTGATCAAAAAATCGGAATTGAGCATTAAGACCTGCAGTGTGAACGTAGCCTTAGTTTCATATTTAAATAGTTCCTAACAAAACGAGGAAAAGAATCCCTCTACTTGTGTTTTCTTTCAGGAGTGTGATCAAGTCCATGTTGAGGATGTGGCGTCTGATGACAATGGACAGGACCTGAGGTGTGTTACACACTGCCCCGCTAACTAACCCAGACACTACAAAATGCTTTGTGTCGTTCTGAGTAATCACAAGTAGTTTTTCTTTGCTTCAGCAACTATAACTTCATGGCGGATGGATTTAACGGCCCCAGCGGTGGAGCTGCATCAGGAACCACCACAGGAGTTCAGGGAGGGGTGGAGTGGATGCGTAAACTGGCCTTTCGCTACCGCCGGCTAAAAGAGATCTACAATAATTACAAAGGAAATGTCGGGGGTGAGTTTGCAAAGCAGCGTCCTGTGAAGGCTTAAGTGACAGCAGCTCAGACGAAGGAAAAATACATTCTCACATTAAAACACCAGACTTTTCTTCCCAGCTCCCAGAAACCAGCAGTGACTGGAACTTAAGCTCTTTGTTTTCCTGCTCTTGTTAAACAAATAAATGTTTTAGTACAGCAGCCAAAAACAAACGGCAAACTGTTAAGGAGGTGAGCTGCACTCAGACTTTGCAGTTTGAGCCACAGTATGTGGCTCATTGTAAACATTTTGTAAAAGGCGTGCATTTCTGTGGTGCTCCTAACGGAGTTTAGAGCTTGCAGTGAAGAGGCTCAAAGGCTAAGCATAGACGTCTGCTTTGGGTTTTTTTTTTGGTGTTCCAGGCCTGTTGAATCCCATGAAGAGGGAGCTGCTGTTGAGGCTTCAGTCCGAGATCGAGAATGTTACAGACTCCTGGCTCAGCACTGCGCTCAAGTCTCTGCTGCTCATCCAGTCCAGGTTTGAGCACCTCAGGTTATTGTTTTAGCTCGTAGGTAGTATGTCATAGATTAGTTACTCCTTGTTAAAATATTTTGTTTGCATCTTTGAGATTTACCCTTAACCCTGAGTTATTGTAGGGTCTTTATCTTACAATTTAAACTGCCTTGAGGCAATTGTTGTTGTGATTTGGTGCTGTATAAATCAAATCAAGTACAGTTGAATTGGATGATGATGTTATAAATCTGTGTGTGTGTGACGCCCACCAACAGGGGGAAGTGTATGAACGTGTTGGTCACCACAACTCAGCTGGTTCCAGCTCTGGCCAAAGTGCTGCTCTACGGCCTGGGAGACGTCTTCCCCATCGAAAACATCTACAGTGCCACAAAAATAGGTACGTATGCAACCCGATTACTCTGTGTCAAATAAAAAAAAAGAGATCTGTTTATATCTTTATGTGATTCTTTATTTTCCTTTTCCCTGCGGTTTCCTGTCATGTAGGAAAAGAGAGCTGCTTTGAGAGGATCGTCTCTCGCTTTGGGAAAAAAGTGACTTATGTGGTGATAGGTGACGGCCGAGATGAGGAATTTGCAGCAAAACAGGTAAAACTCAATTTTTGCCTTTTTTTTTCTTAAACTATTTCATTTCAAATTGGATGATCTGCAGCATTTTATGATTTTTTTTGACCCATTTTAATGGAACAATTCGATTGTGTTTTTGTGTGGACAGGCAGAATTTCAGATTTTTAGGAAAAAAGATGCAGGTACATGTTCCACATGGTATTTGTTGTCTTTTTTCGTCCTGATCACGAGATCATGTACCAGGAAAGAGAAACAAGGCATGGTTTACTAGGAGAATATGATCCTGGATGACATTGACTTGAACAGTTATTTACAGTGTGGCATGAAAGAAAATGGTTTATAACCAACAAATAAAAAAGATAAATGAGCCATTTTTCCACCTGCTGAAATTACTGTTTAGACTGACTTGAATCTCCAGAGCAGGTTCATCCTAGATCCTCTCTGAGAAAGTACCTGAATGGTACGAAGTTAACCTGTCAGGAAAAAACATATAAGATGAAAAGGATAGGGGAAGCTGGTTGACAACGAGTGAACTTTCAAAATAAGAGCCAGGAAGTTGTGTTTTTTTTCTGTGTATTTTTAAGACGTGATTATAAATGCAGGGATTTTCTTGCATGAAAACACTAAAACACGAAATGAAAACACGAACCATATGTATGTTGCCATATGTAGACGGGAGACCCACAAACATAATGTCTCACGTGGACAAAACACTTTGTCAGGCTGTGCTCTTTACAATTACACACTCTGCTTTCTTGTGCCTAATTTTTTGTCTCCCCGCCTCTGCAGCACAACATGCCTTTCTGGCGGATCTCCAGTCACGGCGACCTCGTGTCCCTTCACCAAGCGCTGGAACTGGACTTCTTGTAACGAGGATGCTGTTGAATGTTGTGCACTCAAAGGGAAAAATGTTGTCGTCGTACTGGTGACTTGTGGAGTGAAACTGTGTGTGTGGAAAAATTCTCCACAAGCCCAACAATCCACACTCACCTGTTAGAAATCTGCTCTCGCTGTCCGACGACTTGCAACTCGCTGTGTGTTGGTGAACGTTTTGAGGCGGACTTTGGGTCGGAGCTGCCTGCGAGAAACAAACTGGACGCGTCAGTCATCAGAAGTAAGGTTCCTCTCACCCAGCACCCCCTCCTCTACGGCAGCTAAGCTCACTGCAGCTGAAACTGGCACTGATTTGGACATGGAAGGGATGACTTCTATTATCCAGCTTCTTCACGGTGTTTGGCTTTTGTTTTCACATAAACATCCAAATGTCCTGCAGCGAACATCATCCCTCAACTCTCACTGAGTTTAAACGGCTAAGGAGACGTTGTTTGTAGGTGGCTTTGTCTGTGGAGGTTGTCATAGCTTTTTATTTTGAAAAATCTCTTTCCGAGGTGACTTGAAAGCATCATTTTGCCTTTATGTTTTTCATTATGTTCCTGACAGTCATCAAGTATCAATTAATCCCACTTTTATGTATTACCTCTCATGTAGCCAGACCGTTATTAAACAAAAGGTACTCAGTGATGGAGGGCAGCAGGGGCCATTAATCTCTGACTGTCACAACAAGACCAAACCACACCATCAGTCAGCACCATCAGTTCTGACCTCTCCACTGTGTGTGATCCGTGGTCACCGAGCATGTGCTAAGGATAAGAGATGCAAACTGCAGGAAGTGGTAATAAGCGTGGGAAAAAATGCACAGAGCATCATCAGTTTCATGGATGACTGGGCAGAAGGATCACAATTTTATTATTATTATTTTTCCCCCATTGTGTGGTTTTCACACTCGTGGCTTCATTTGATGTTTTATAAGGCAAGAAAACAAATATGTGACTTAACAGAATACTGCAAAAATAAGTAATAAAAGTTTAATAAATGATAAAGAATAAATATTATAATAGCCTCCAATTACACTCCAGGGCTGGACTACATACGTAGAACTACATCCACTAAATATCTGACGTTGGTGTAGTTATCCTTTTTCCTCTTGTGGCTGTAAAGAGCTTCTTTAACTGAAGCTGAAAGCTGACGTTTTGTCATGACTGGTGATGTTTTGAATATATTTGGACTTGAAAACATTTTTTCCTCCCTATGCCAATGATAATCAACACTCTTTGTGTCCTTTGGGCTCCTCAGAGCACAGTCCCAAGTGTCCTTGAATTCCCAGAAGAGAGGTGGATTGACAAATCTGTAACCAGAACGAAACCGTGATTCAAAGGTCCGCACTATCATATTCATTTCACTGTGATATGGATCTGTTCATGCCTGGTTAAAGTGTGCTGGTTTGGTCTTTCCAAAATTGTTCCAGTACAAGTGAACACCCGATTAATGGGAGTTTATTTTTTGCTCATAAGCTAATCACAAAGTAGAAGTCTTCTTTTCACTTTCCTCCTATTAAAAGAAAAACTGAGCCCATCTGTGGTTTTAGAGAAATGTTACACAGTTGAAGATCATTTAGCGTTCTTCTTTCTTTGATGACCCAAGTAACCAAGTCACAGCCTGATCCATGTTTTCAGAGTGTTTGAGTAGGAAAATATGAGCATCCATGGCTGGATTACTGAGACGACCCAGCAGGGACACATGAGACTAAACCAGACGCTTTCATACATGTGCCGTAGCCCTGAAATGTTTTTGACTACTTTGTCTGATTCGGTCTATTGGGCTCAATAACCTGCGCCTCCCTAAAACAAATGCAAGAGAACAGAGAAGCTTTGTTTGCTCTGCTTTCTGCACGCAAACTTCAACCGAACATATTCCCACAAATGAGAACACGTCTGAAGCAGATTACTTCCTGGTGTGCAGGGAGGACATAGTCCAGGGTTCATGTGTAAACTTGATGGCTGAGTTTCTCACACATGGATTAATCAAAGTCCTCGATCATGAGACTTTGTTCTTCAGAGATCATCACAGTGAGTTATTCTTATAATCTGGGAAACTTGCTGACTTTCAGATGAAAGCATAAAATATTCTGGAGTGTTGTTTTTCTTTCATCGTTGTTGTTGTTGTTTGTTGTTTGTTGATTTTCTTTCTTTTTTTTCATAAAAGTATTTTTTCATTGTTTTTCAAAGTACCAGAAAACTTGCAGCTGAATATTTTTGGCTTTTTGAGGCTCTGTTGGTCTTATTGGAGTCGTAGATATGATGTGCATCAAATTACTAATTAGGAAGATGATTAATAATTAGATGCAGTCTTAATTTTGTCTGTGAACGTCAGAAAGTGGTACAGAAGGCAGTCTAAGACCCAGATATTATTATAATAAAGGGGGGAAAAATAAGTAAATGAGAAATGGCTTTACACACCTCCTCAGTTACTTTGAGTTATCATCACTCAGCCTCACAACAACCCAAAGTCTTTCTAAATCATATAGGAGGGAATCAAAAATAAAGGATGACAGTGCAATAAACTTCTACTTTGCTCATTAACTGTATTTCGAGGGGTTTGTTTTGTTATGTAGACGGCGAGGAGCGCAGAGGGATGGACCTTCCCCAGTCTGAATGAGATTAAGACTGAACAATAACTGAGCCTGAAGAAGATTTTCACACACATGCAGCTTGACCGTTAAGAATGTGTATTTGTGTGTCGTTTTGTTTGTGTCCCGTGTGCATATTTATATTGTGCCTTTAACCATCATCTGTCTGCTTAATCTCAAAGGGAAATATCTTTTTATGTTTGATACATGTATCTCTGCATTGTTATTATCCAAAGTGTTATTTTACTTTATTTTTATCTCAATACTTTTTAAGTACTGTCGAGATTTTCTTTTGTTACTGAGTTTGACTTTTTAGACTTGATTGTTCTGTCTGCACTGCAACTGAAAGGTCTTGTAGAAAACTCCACATGCACTGCGGCTCAGTGTTTAAAGAAATTTAAAGTTTGGCGTTTAGATGTTTTCCTACTTTTGATGAGGAGAATGTTTTTTCTTTTGCTGTGAAACATTTAGCATCGCTTAGACAATCACAATCCCCGATGTTTGGTATTTTTATGTTTTATGGCAGGTCAGAAGGTGAAAGCAGCTGGAACAAAGCGTGGTCGTTCTGTCGTTCAGTTACTACCTTAGTGAATCCAAGGGAGAGCGAGCAGTCCTCAAACAGAAAACTGAGACCTTTGCATCTGTTCAGCTTATTGAATGTTTATTTCTTTACTTTGTCTGCATGTCACGTCTGTTTTGAAGTATATTATCATGGCCGTACATAATGACCATGAAATGTTTAAGGGACTATAATCTTAGATTTTCTTTTTTTTATGCCAAATATTGCTGTTATTCAAAAGCTGTTTATTTTATATATATTTCATCTCATTTTCTGACATGTGAGGCTGTTTGCGGTCACATAGAGCCTGAAAACTCAACACTATCATAATAATCAATGCTAATTATTTAATGACAGTAATCACTATTTCCTCCCAACAGCCCTGTGAGGTTTTCCTGTGTAAGACAATATAATGTAAATACATTTTAAAGGTTTCAGACTCAAGTTTGTGTTTTATTTTATTTAAATGGGAAAATTTTAAAAAGAAATTTATTTGCAAATATAGACCAGAAGACCATAGATTACACAAGTAGTAATAACATATTTAGATTAAATATAACAAAGTTAGATTCCAGTGGAATCAGCTTTCTAATTAGAATGGGAAGTAGAATTTGGGGTTTCTTGATTACAAGATTGATCCAGATGCACCAGTCATTGCTCACTTGTGTCCACAAAGGCCAACGACATGCTTCCCTTAAAACTACTTCTAATACAGTTTGGCCCATAATTTGATGGACAAAGACAGTTTTTGTATTTGTTTGTTTACACCACCATAGTGGGTTTTGATTCCAGCAATGTCTACTGATTGAAGTGCAGATTTTGAGCACTTATATTTTCAGCAGTTAACAAGGCTAAACAATTCTATATGCCACTATCCCTTAGGAAGCAACAGCATACACAGTAAATGTCTATGCAAGTGCCTGTGAGTTTAATTTATACACTTCTCCCAACATTATCCTGGAAACAGATATGGGTGTGATGCTCTTACAGAGAAAAAATTTAGCTACATGGCGTGCTAATTAAAGATTCAATATTCAAGGTTTATTGTCATTTTGTGTGGTATTTACAGAAATACTTAAGCTGAACCAAAATATTGTTTCTCACCAGCCTCTACAGTGCAATAATCAGTAAAAAATAAAAATACAAAATAACAATCAGGCAGCAGCTTACTGAGATATTCAGTAAACTTAGGTGTAAAAAACCACACTCGTTCAGTTAGCAGTAGTCCTCTCACAGAGAGGGATTAATAATGCTAATTGTGCTTGGGTATTAGATAGCAGAGCAGCCACAATAAGGCCTGGGAGAAAGACTGATTAGCTGGACAAGGAGACAGACAGAGAGACAGATACATTCCTTCAGCTTACTGAAAAGAGTGTTGCACGTTAATTAGTATTAATAATAATTTTGTGTCCTGATTAGGGTGGGGGGCAAGTATATAGCAGCTGGATAGGGTGGTGGTAAGACTATACGCCTTTGGAGAAGGAGTTGCAAGTTCGATTGCTACTGGAACAAGAAGGCATTGGTGGGCAAGATGTGAAAATAGGGTGCTCCTGGAACAGTTGGAATGCTACTACACAAGTAACCCCAGCAAAAGGGATTACATGAATAGGATGAGTGTATCCTCCATGGAGACTACAGACCAAGATGAAGGTAGCACTACTGGAAGAGCATATGGGAGAAGGACCCAGTGTCTAGTAGATCTAAGAGCACAGCAACCTCCCTCAACAGAGTCCAGTAACCATCAGTGGCAGACATCCTAAATAAGAATCCTGACTGCACTCCATGAGCATCTGGCTAAAGCAGCAAAAACAGCCTCTTGATTCTTTAGTAGACGAGATAATAATAAATTTTATTTATAAAGCGCCTTTCAAGACACCCAAAGACACTGTACAATAGGATAAAACACATAATAGAACAATGACACAATAAAGAACAATAAAACAAAAACCCAAGATAAAATTAACAAACAGTGGGCTCACAGTGAATATGCAGATTTGAACAGATGAGTTTTGAGTTGAGATTTAAACTGGGGGAGAGAACCAATGTTTCTTATATCTGGGGGTAGAGAGTTCCACAGGCTAAAAGCTCTGTGGTGAGGTGGAAAGAAGGCACAGAAAGCTGGATAGAAGAAGATCGAAGTGAGCGGGCGGAAAAGGTAGTGCTTAACTATGGCTTTATTTTTGTTCCACTATTCTGAGCGCACGTAAAACAAATTGAGCGCACGTAAAAAAAAGTTTGCTGGTGCAAGTGTTGTATTTTGAGGAGAAATTTATTTTGAGCAAAGAAAAGCTGAATTTGGGTGAACAAAATTCATTCCTGCGTGCAAAAAATGTATTTCAGTGTTTGCTATTATCCATACACACGTACAATAGCAGCCCCTCTCGCTCAGTTTTTGCATTTGTGCTCGCTCGCAATGTGTTGCTCGCGCTCTCAACATTTCTGCCCGTGTGTGCTCAACTCTTTCTCTACACCAGTGGTTCCCAAACTTTTTTTGCTAGCCCCCCCCTTTGTTTTACAAGAAAAATGTTCGCGACAGGGACCCGACAGCGCGAAAACAGTAAAGAAAGGAAAAAAAGCCACCTCTTTCCTATCGGTGGAAAAATGTACCATGTCGACCAATTTTTAAAAAAAGTCAAGACATGGGATTTGGTTGTTTAGGAAGAGGGGAAAGTTTTGGGAGTGACGGTAACGGCAGCAAGACAGAGCAAGCGAGTGAGAGAGAGAGCGAGTTTTTAGATGTGGGAGATTTGTGACGTTTAGTGTGGAGTGTATACATAGTGTGTTGTGTTGTCTTGTGTAGTTAGTCTGTTGTGTAGTCGTTGTTTTGTTTTGTGTGTCAGTGAAGGCACTAATGAATGTCACAAAGGCACATTTGCAACGTAAACACTGTCACTAAGTAGAAAACCAGCGGAGTGATACAACTCCTGTTGTCAGGCCTGCAGGTTTCTCCCTGTGCTGTTCTCATCTGTCTTTTGGTGGACAAACTTTTTCTTTTACTGGCACACATCATTTGTGGGGCATCTTATTGCAACACCTGATTGTTCTCTCATTTTAGTTTTAGTAATATTTTTAAATGGTTGTACAAAATGAAAAAAACGTCAGGTGTATTGGCTGCATTTTTAGATAAATAGTTGTATATGTTTACAAAATGTACAATTTGTATTTGCATTTCAAGTTATAAAAATTTACTCAACATGTCTGTGTTTTGTTTTTTTTACAGTAAAAAATACTACTAGGATTTTAAGTTCTTTGTGTGATTTCAGATCAGTAATACTAATGCAGTATGTCAGTGAAAAAAAACAACTAAATTCAGTTGAGCTGAAAAGAATGATACCAAACAAGGCAAGGGGGAAAAAATAAAATGAACTAATTTGAGGATGAAATACAAACGTAAACTCAAAAGGAATCAACAATGGCCGGTTGTATTTCAGATCTCAGTGGGTTAATCCAATAAATCATGAAAAATTAGGTTTACATTTTTGTTCATGACAGTGCAGATTTCTGACATTTTGTGAAATTTAAGCATGTAACAATGTGATTGTTTTCTAACAAAAAACAGTGTGAAACTTAAGTTAGACTTGTGTTTGTAAATGAACCGCCCCAAGTTGTGTAGCTTTCTGGATTTTATACTTATTGGGCTACATATTTATTTATTATACAGGCTATACAGTACATAAGATCAAAACTCACATGTTTTATGTAACTAAAGTGTGTAATTATGTTGGCTACAGACAATAATTAAGTTATAGACTATATTTATGTGAAAAACGTGTATACTTACTGCATTTGAATTATTTTAACCATATGTAACCACCTGCATATGTGTTTGAAAAAAAAAAGGCTTTGATTTTGCCACCCCATTTGATTTCTTTGCCACCGTCATGCCACCCTAAGAAAATTTCTCTAGATCCGCCCCAGCCACTAGTGATGGCAAGCTACATTGTAGCCACAGCCGCCCTGGGGCGCACTGACAGAGGCAGAACAAGTTTGTATATTATCTGAAATTTTACTGGGAGCCAGTGAAGTTCCTGAAGAACAGGGGTGATGTGCTGGTAGGAGGGGGTTCTGGTGATAATGGGAGCAGCAGAGTTCTGAACCAGTTGAAGTGTATGGAGGGATTTTTTGAGGGAGACCATGCAAAAGAGAATTGCAGCAGTCAATACGGAAGGTAACAAGACTATGGACAGGAATGGACGTAGACTGGGTGGAAAGAGAAGGACGTAATCTGTTAATGCTGTGTATATGGAAATAGGCAGAACGGGTGAGATTATTGATGTGACATTTAAAGGATAGTGAACTGTGTAGGATGACACCAAGGCTCTTAACCTCATGAGAAGGGAAAACCGTGGTATCAGGGTGGCTGTAGCTCAGGCGGTAGAGCAGGTCATCTACTGATCGGAAGGTTGGTGGTTTGATTCCTGGCTTCCCCTAGTCTGCATGCCAAATATCCTTGGGCACGATACTAACCCCAAATTGCCCCCGAAGTTATTATTAACCAGGTGTGAATGAAGTTGAGCTGCAACTACTTTTTCGACTATTTTAGAGATGAAGGGTAGATTAATCGGACGGAGATTGTTAAAGTTGTTAGGATCTAAAGGTTTTTTCAGTATAGGAGTGACTGAAGCAATCTTGAATAAGGAGGGAATAATACCGGTGGTGAGTGAAAAGTGAATGATAGCAGAGATGAATGGGAGTAAGGAAGAGAGGCAGGATTTAACAAGCCCTGTAGGCATAGGGTCAAGATGACATGTGGCAGGCTTTGATTTACATATAAACTCAGAAATATCGGATAAATCAGAAAAATGAAAAGAGGAAAACTGCTCAAAATAGATATAAGGTTCTGGAGAGGGGGTAGACACAACATTTGAACTGAGTTGCTGGTGGATGTCATTGATTTTTGTAGTCCAGAACAGCATCAAGGAGTTACAGGTTTCTGAAGAATAGAAGTGTGGTGGTAAACCCCTAAGGAGTAGATTCATTTGGCTGAGGAAAGTCATCAGTGTTGAATTCCAGTGTTGAATTTCACCATGTGGAAACATCCTGTATGAGTGGCTCTTTCTGTTGCCCCAATCTTGTTTGCTCCTTGTCACGATCCTGGGTCTTTTGACCCAGCGTTTTGAGTTTTGGTTCATTTTGATGTTATGGTCTAGGTCTAGTTCTTGAGGTTCTTTAAGTTAATTTCCTGTTATGCCTAGGTTGCCGTTTTAGTTCATTGTGTTTGAGTTTCCCTTCTACCCCTGTGTTTAAGTCTCCCTTGCCATGTGTTTCATGTCTGCAAGTCTTGTTGTCAAGTTCATGTTGTCATGTCTGCATCTCATTACGTTTCCAGTTTTATTTGGAAGAGGTCTTGCGTTTCTGTGTACAGTGTATTTAGTTTCACGCTTAACCTGTGACGTCATTTTGTTCATGTGTTGTCACTTCCCTGATCACCTTCTGTGTGTATTTAGTCTGTGTGTTTTCAGTCATTCCTTGTTGGACCATCTGTGTTGTTTCCATGCCATGTCATGCTTCCAGGTTTTCATATATCCACGTCACATTGCCATTTTTAGAGTTTTTTGTTTGTTTGTTTTTCTATTTGCCAGGGTTTTTGGTGGTTCGTGTTTCCTTTTTAGTTTACCCAGTTTAGGTTATTGTTTAGTTTTGCATTGTTTTTGCCCTTTTATTTCATACTGTTCTGTCTGCCTTAATAAATGGCTCATCATCAGTTAAGTTTGAGTTTTAGAATGTCTGCACCTGGGTCCACTATTCGCACTCCACACAGTTTGCCTCTGCAAACTGAGACACACCTGGTGTAGTTCCTCTATATTAGCAGTGCTGTCTGTAATGCATCTAATTTTGCTTGCTTTTTAGTGTCATAAAGCTGTTGAATTTTACTTTTGGTGTTATGCAAACTACTTTTTTCACAGTTTGCACAAAACCACGCTTTTATCTACGCTTCCGTCGGGTAGTCTTTTGAAAGGAAATTTGCCTCCGATCAGTCCTAGCAACGTGCTTTCTTCTGATTCTTCAGCTATGTCCCAAACTGTAAGCTGCATCCTCCTGAGGCCGCATTTGTAGACCGATTACGTCGCAGCGATGCGACAAAGGCTGTACCAATTCGTAGTTCCCAGAACTAAAAAAAACAAAACTATGCAATCTCGTTGCCTTAAAAAAATCGAGTAAAGCTTACTTAAGATGACTAAGTTAGGGCAACTTATTCATTGCAAGTATTCAGTACTAAGAATAACTTGTGCAATACTAATTGTTTACCCACTGACAAACATTTCAAGTTCTACTAAATTAAAAAACAATTTGCGGCAGCCTTATTAGAATTAAAAAAGATTAATTAAGAACACTTCTTATAATGATGTTAAAATTAGCCCAACTTTTAATTTCAAATGCAAAAAAGTATATCAGCTAACATACATTCTGCTGAACAACAAACATCTATATTGGCATTATTGTTAGACTCTTACAATGAAACAAAGACTCAGATTTAATTACAGTGGGAGTTACGTTCTTAAAATAACCTGCAATAGGTGAACTCCGCGAAGTAGTCAGCTTTATTTTTTACAATTATTATAGATGTTTTAAGGCTGTAAAACCCCTCACTACACAATTTAAACACTTTTCTCAGACAGGCATGAACATTTTCAGACTTTTCTTTCTTGTATAAACGCCCTCAAAGTTCAAACCTTCATAGAAAAATAAGTCCAGTATTATAGAATGAAACCAAAGATCAAACCCTGTTTTCAGGTCCAGAACATGGGAACAGAGCAGCTGCGAGAGAATTCAGCATTAATGAATCAATGATATGGAAGTAGAGGAAGCAAGGAGAATGAGTTGAGTAAAGTTTGACTGTTTTGTTTTGCTTAATGCGCCTTATAATCCGGTGTGCCTTATGGTATGGTAAATAATAATGAAAAAAAATACGGTAACTTCTACCTTCCTTTAGCATGTCTAGAAGTCCAACTTTTTGTGCGATGGATAGCATCTTCCTCTCCCTTTTGGGTGCCTTTGACGGTGCAAAACGTTTGATCGACATTGTTGTGTTTGTTGGGAAGAAAACTTACAAACATACAGTACAGTCACACTGCTAGCAATCAAAGATTTATGTAAATTTGACAAGCTGAACCCATTCTGTACTGTACGGGAGACACGGCTCGAGATTGACTGACAATGGTCTACAGCCGATCAGGATGCAGAACATGATGCGCTGGGGGAAAAAAAAAAAGCGAAACAACGAGGCTGCGAAAGGTTAACCGCTTTATAGCGGGGGACCACTGTATTCTGAAACTAAGTTTAGGCTTTCCACAACTTTGTTTTGCGAGTTACATTACTTATATTATTAAAATAAAATGTATTTATTGTTCAGTCACAAGTGCAGTCTCTAGATCAAACAACACATTTTTTTGCATTCAAACACAGAAACTTGGTATGTTGTAATATTTTAAGGATGCCTTGTTTCCAGAATGACTGTCATGAATTTAGGTGATCCAAATGTAAGCGCAGAAGAAAGTCTTTAACTTCCCTTAAGTACAGTGGCAGTGGATGAGGGTTGGAGATTTAATGACCTTAAACCTGCATCGACCATCCTCACTGACCACACCATCTGTGACAAACGACTCATCTCCCCTGGTGTCCTGCAAGCAAACAATCATATTTTTTAGAACACCAACTTATTTGCTGTCCTAAAACATTTTTTTTCCACATTTGCCATAAAACAGACCCCAATTTAGACAATCTCAGGCTCCCTCCGCCCGGGAGTAGTGACATTCAATGTCTCACTTGACCACCAATGAGTTGAGACACATTTTTTAACAATACAAATACTATTATTATTATTATTATTGTTTAAAATGTAATTAAACAGAAATGTTTGTTAAATATAAAAACAGTTTGCTTATGTTGTTACAGAAAGGCTAGATTTGAAATTAATAGATGTCACTGATGTTCAAAAGCTGCCACAAAGCATTAAAATAAATACAGGGGTTAAGAATAAACAGTTTGTATGGAGGTATGTTTGGAGGTATGCATAGACGACACAAGAGTTCCGAGGCTCTTTTGGGAGCCGGAGTCGAGCAGAAAACGTCTCCCCGAGTGCGAGTCCTCTATGAAGAGCAGCCTTTACTTATCGCCAGCGGTCGCAGCTGCTACAGAATGCTGGCGGACTCGTTTCCCTGGGCCTTAAAACTACAAGGTGGTAGACAGCGCCATACTGTGGCGCCAAAACGCTGATGGTAAAAACACAGCCCTTTTCTGCGGTGCCGCTGTGCCGCAATCCCAGTCATCATCGATGAGTTGTCGCCCCGGTGAGTGCGTGGGAGATGCCGTCAGTGAGTCAGGAACTATCACCTGGATGCTGAAGCTTCTCGTAGCCAGGAGAATGCAATCCGGTTCTTCTGCGCAGCAGCAGGAAGTTGGCGCAAAACAAACTCGGGATCTCGCAAAAGTTTTAGCCGCATTCTTCGGAGGCCACCAGCTCGAAGCCAACCGGGAGGTCGAGGCCAGTGTTGCCAACTTAGCAACTTTGTCGCTATATTTAGCGAGTTTTCAGACCCCCTAGCGACTTTTTTTCTAAAAAAAAGTCGCTAAAAAAAGACGTGAAAGCGCATATCGCTTTTACTCTCAACAAGCACCGAGTGCTGTAACGCAGTCAGTTCTTCTTTTACTCTTTTACTGTTATGCTGTTTTGTGGATCACAAGATTTAAAACTACTTATAAACACACACACACAAAGTAACTCCACCAGAGTGCCTATTTCGGGTCACTTTTGCCGGTCCAAGCCCGGGTAAAGGAGCAGGGTTGGAATTGTGACATTAAAAAAACAATAATTGCTCAAATAAATTTAATTTGTAGTTCTAAATAAACTCTAAATGCATTTAGGACGTTTTTTACTCACTTTATGTCTCGTCCACGATGTTATTTCTCTCTCCAACAACATAGGTTACAATTACATTAGCATGACCAATTATGCAAATTAGGTGATGACGTCATTTAGCGACTTCTAGCGACTTTTAGAACAGCCAATAGCGATTTTCCTTACTGAGGAGTTGGCAACACTAGTCGAGGCACGATTTGCCAGAAAGCGGTGTTCTTCCCGGCTGTAGTAGGTCTCGACCTCCCGTTAGCTTCGAGCTAGTGGGTGTCAGATCTCCGAAAACGTCGGAGCACTTTTGCAAATATGTGATGTCTTGTAAACCGAGCAGATATCTGACGTTTACACAACTACATTCACGCCTCAAAATATCTTAAAAGTGTATTTTGTGACCCAGAAAGAGTAATATTACAACTAAGTAGCTGCCGCCATTGTTGGAATTCAACTTTTGCGTGATCTCGCAAAACTTTTGCGAGATTGCTCATTGCTCATTAACGCACACTTCTCACGGAATGACCAATTCTCTGCTGGTAATCTGGAGCAGAAACGCTCAGGTGCCTTGCCCACGTTTCTCCCTGCCCATAGTCTCTCTCATACAAAGCGGTGGGGTGACTTCTACTGGCCACTCTAAAAAACTACAGGTGAACTAACAACTGAACAGAATAAAACCATAACTACGGGGCCTTTTGTACATTTCTATTTCAAACAATCAACAGAAAAATTCACGGAGAGATTTTTATATAAGGTTTCTAAAGCTGTGGGGTTAATCTTTAAGTAACATGAGCCGAGAGGCAGCAGCAACGCTAGGCTAACACTAGCTAGCTAGCAAGTTTATAAACCTGTTGCTAAACTGAGAGAAGACACAAAAACAGTTTGAATAAGAGTAAACATTTACTTACCAAATCAGTGTATCACGTAAAGAATCATAGCAATGAAAACAATAATCTCTTGAGCTGAAGCTTGTCCAGGTTTGCTCAAAATATTCCCCCAAAAAATGCAGCCATCATGAACATGTGGACTGATCTGAGGAGGAAGGTAGTGATGTGGCATTTTTAAACCATATGTTTTATCCTTCCGCACTGAGAAACAAAATTTCCAGCTTACTTACTTTTTCTAATTTAATGCAACTCAAATAAACTGAGTTGATCAGCTTTTTGAATAAAAAGTACTGGTAACTTACTTAAACTGAGTTCTAATAGCAAATTGATAAAAATTTAGTTAATATTCTTAATATTTAATATTAACTTAACATTTTTAATTAAACACAATATTAGATTTTACAGTGTATGTGGGCTAAAAAACCAGCAAGTTACTATGTTTATATGAAACACATGTATACGTAATGCATTTTATTTATTTTAACCATACATAATGCATGTTACAGAATGTAACACCTGCATATGTGTAAAAAAATTGCTTTGATTTTACCACCCCATTTGATATCCATGCCACCCTAAAGAAATTTTCTCTAGATCCGCCCCTGTCAATGGCTCAACCGCACCTCTTTCTTCTAAGTCACGTGGTTTCTGGGAAATCACGAGATGCAGCCAAGACTTCCTGATTATTGCTTTTGGCGTTATTCATGAGGCACACACCCTAAACCCTAAAATCCCTTTTACAGGTGGCAATCGCTTGTGAGAGGCAAACGTTACTGATCCCACTAAATATAAAGAACAGCATCCAGTAGGATTTATAAAAAGCCAGCTACATCTACACAAACCAAACAGACCTCGGAAGGTGAGTTTATCGGGTATATATATTTGGCTATATACGGTTATTGGCTTTGTGAGGTAGTTTACTTTTTTCCGATTGTTTGTAGGTTGACAGGAACTTTCCGCACAAACCAGGAGGAGCTCAGAAAACTCAGAGGACATGGGTAAATTTATTGGATTGGTTTTTTTGTTTGTTTGTTTGTTTGCTGTGTGTGTGTAAATCCTCACCAAAATAGTGCTTGTCAATGTGCGATTATAAAAGGCCCATACCAAGAGCTGTTACAGGCTAGGTTAAAAAGAGGAGTGGCGAGCAGCACTATGGCTTCATGCCGTGAAAAAACGCGGCCAAGTGATCCATTTGCCGCGGTTTTATGGCAGTTATTTTGTTTTTTTTCTTGCCTTTATTGGATGGTCAAGAGAACACGGACTGCAAAGTGTGGAGCGGGACATGCAGCAAAGGACTTGAACCCGGTCTAATCTGTATCAAGTAAATACAATATGAAAAAAAAAAAACTTGTGGTATCATTCAGCACTGCAGCACCCGTGTTATTACATTATGGATACCTGTGTGAATCAGAGGTAGACAGGTGTAACAGTGAAGCTGCAAAGGTACTGAGGTAATAAAGGTGGATAAGTTTAAATACCTGGGCTGGACTCAACCACCCAAAGCAGCAGCCAGTGCACAAGGGAGGCGAAGAAGAACGTGCTGGTTGGAGAAAGAAAGCAGTAAGAGTGAAGGGGAAGATTTACAAGATAGTGTGGGATCTGATATTAGGGATGGGGCTCGAGAACCGATTCTTGTGGAGAACACTTTATAGAGATTCCCAGAACACCTGTTCTGGGAAACTACCCTATCTATCCTACCCGACCCGTTTTTTCAGCGCATGCGCACAACTCAAAATTCAGTGACGAACCGTCCTGCCTTTATGAATATGAGTTTGAAGCATACTCTGATGGGTAATGTTAACTGACCAACCGTCCTATCAACTTAAGTTTATGCTGGAATTATTGTGTGACAGCAGAAATGTCCATAAACTACATAGTCCAGTTCCTTGGAATCGTTACTCTGCTGTCGATCCCTGCACTCTTAAACAAACACCAAACTTCATTCGCCACAGGCTGCAAACGTAGCCGCGCTATTCCAGGGCTTGTCTCCAAAAGTTGATTCTGTTCATCTGGACGTAGCGTTTTGTGGGAGAAACGTTTCGTCACTCATCCAAGTGACTTTTTCAGTCTCAGCTGACTGCAGGTTTCCCCAATTCTTATAAACAGTACATTTGCATAATGACTGAAACCAGCCCACTGAAGGAACAATGGGCTGTGAGGTCAGTTCCTTAATCATAATTATGCAAATTCTCATGACCATTGATCAACAACCACTGATCAAAACCCACTGATCAATGGCCATGAGTACCATTCACAGAGAGTTGGGGAATGGCTGCAATCTCACCTCCCTGCAGTCAGAGCAGTCAGGCTGCAGTCCCCGTTTCTACCTGTTCATGTTTCTACAGTAGGTTTACCATGACAGCTGCTTTAAAGTGCCTTTGTGCTGGTTTTCATCTTTGATTTGCGTTGTCCACTTTGTTTCCATAGCCTTTTTGGAAGTTCTTTGCTTATACGTTAAGTGGTTTGTTTGGTCTGCACTCTATTAAGTTTTGGTTGCATAAGTGTGTGACTTTGGGTGTGTCTTTTCGTTTTAAAAGTAGTTGCATTTGCAGTTTGCTGCACCTGGGTCCTATGCTACAAAGCAAGTCGAATATACCTCAGGTATCTTTCCATTATTTGGAATCACTTAATCTAATATTGGCAATTGGGATAACAGTCACATGAAGCTGGTTATCAACTTGCTGAGTTAACAAAGGGTTTCCACTGCCTGTCCACATGAAAGTGTTGATGTTGGCAGCGTTTATTTGCTTGATTCTCTCAGCTGTAGACTCTGTGCTATTTAAGGGTTTGAGAGTAACGATTAATAAAAAAAAAATTGATTTCACTTTAAAATTTTATACGATTTTTCAGGAGGCAATTTCTATACCTATTGAACCTTAACCAGTGAACCTGCTCCAGATCAGGTTGGGTTCACAGCATGAGTTATCTTTGTGATTTAAAATTAAATCTTAATTGATTCTAAATTGGCTCTAAGTGCGAATATGAGCTTAAATATTTCTCTGTGTTAGCCCTGTGGCAGACTGGCATCCTGTCCAGTTTTTCTCTCTTAAAGGGGATGAAAGGTTGATGCTTTTGTGATCAGTAAACTATTAATTACTTTTTCTCAAATATTTGTATGACGCGCACATGTGAGGCAAGAATATAAATACATACAAAATATAAATTTTCAGTAGTTTTGTGTGTATTTAAATGTAAATACTTTTCTTTTAATTGTTAAAGGTATAAAGTCTCTCTCGCTCTTGTACTTGGTCTCTCTGTCATGCATAAACCTTTTAATTATTTTTTGTGATTTATACCTGCTTGTTTTACTGTGTTAGTTATTAAACAATATTACATTCAGTTCCATTCAATTTTATTTATATGACATATATATATATTCTCCCTCTCTCTCTATATATATATGTGTGTGTGTGTTTATAGTTATATAGCACCCAGTCACAATAACAGTTGACTCTAGGCAGTTTATACTGTAAAGTAAAGACCCTACAGTAATACAGAGATAACCAATCAGATGTCCCCCTTTGAGCAAGCAGTTTGTGAAAAGGGAAGGAAAATCTCCCCTTTAAAGGGAGGAAATCTCAAGCAGAACCAGGCTTAGGGAGCAGGCTGTGACCTGTTGGGGGTGAGGGGAGGAAGACATGACAAAACACACGCTGTGAAAGAGAGCCAGAGATTAATAATAACTAATGATTAAATGCAGAGAGGTGTATAAATTCATAGTGAGTGAAAAAGGTGACCGAAGAACAAACACTCAGTGAATCATGGGAATCCACCAGCAGCCTAGACCTATAGCAGGGTAACTAAGGGAGCATATCCAGTCCTAACTATATGCTTAATGAAAAAGCAAAGTTTTAACCCTAATCTAAAAAGTGGAGAGGCTGTCAGAACTTGCTAACTCCTTTATTTCGACATGCTCCTTGATTTTAGACATTGTGGCCCTATTAAAGGCTAAACACTTGAAGGCCTCTCACCAACCATGGCTGAATGAATCCACCCGCGCTCTCAGACGTGAATGTCACCGAGCCGAGAGGAGATGGAAAAAAGACAAACTTCAGGTGTCTCTGGACATCCTGCATAACTGCTGATCAAAATATCAGAAGACTGTCAAAAATGCAAAAGTTTCCTTCCTATCAGAAATTATTACTAATAACAGTCACAAGCCCCGAATTCTGTTTAGAATCTTCAATTCAGTAATTAATCCCTGCTCTGCTACTCAGAAGAGGCTTCCCCGACTCTCTGTGAAAAATTCTTAAATTACTTTATAGATAACATTTCAGCGCTAAGAGCTTCATACCTGCCCGCGTTTAACCAAATCCCAGTTTCTGAATGCTCTATGGTTTTTCAACAGCATTTTCAACTTTGAAAGGAATAACAGATCACTTGAGAAGCTCTAATACACTGCATGTCATTCTTCCTTCCCGTATTATTAAAGATGCTTTGACTACTACTGAGCCTTGTATCTTACTCTTAATGAACTCTTCATTGTCGACAGGCTGTGTTCCGGCTGTCCTCAAACATGCAGTCGAACAACCCGCTATCAAGAAAAGCAACCTTAACCCCAACGTTCTCTCAAATTACAGGGCAATTTCTAAACTTCCTTTTATGTCTAAAATTTTAGAAAAAAATGTTCTCCAGCAACTACAGTCCTTCTTAAAGACAAATGGTGTCAGTGACAAATTCCAATCTGGATTCAAACCTCGTCATAGTACCAAGATAGCTTTATTGAGAGTTTTTAACGATCTCCTCCTAACCGCTGATTCAGGGTGCTCTGTAGCTCTAGTTTTATTAGATCTGACTTCTGCTTTCGATACGGTTTACCATAATATTCTCCTTTCAAGGCTAGAACATGTAGTTGGCCTTAAAGGTAATATTCTTTCATGGTTTAAGTCTTATCTATCGGACAGATCCTTCTCCGTCACCATGGGAAAATACTCTTTCTCTTCTGCCCCTGTTAACTGTTCTCCCTGTACATGCTCCCCTTGGGACTCATCTTCAAAAAACATAACATCTTCTACCACTGCTACGCTAATGACATCCAAATCTACTTCCCTTTAAATTTGGATGCCCCGTCTCCATTCTTGCCTTTGTTCGACTGTTTGCAGGAGGTTAAAGACTGGCTACCCCATAATTTTCTTACCTTAAATGAAAGCAAAACAGAAATTATTGTTTTTGATAGCCACATTCCCCTGGGCCAGCTAACTGATACACTGGGGTCTTTTGCCAGCCACCTCTCTCATTCTGCCAGAAACCTTGTAGTGCTCCTGAATAGCTCTTTCAAATTAAACAAGCAGGTGTCTACAGTGGTAAAAAACAACTTTTATCAGCTATGACAAATTTCCAAAGCTAAGGCCTATGTAGCACATAAAGAACTCGAAAAACTTCATGCCTTCATCACTTCTAGATTGGACTATTGCAATTCTCTTTACCTGGGCCTCCAACTCTCCCTCCTTCAGCGCTTGCTGTTAGTCCAAAATGCTGCAGCACGCCTTCTAACTGGCACTAGAAGGCACGGTCACATCACCCCTGTCCTTGCTAACGTACGCTGGCTTCCCGTCAAATATCGCATTGATTTTAAAATCCTTTTGCTCACTTTTAAAATTTTAAATAACTTGGCCCCTAGCTACTTAACTGATCTCCTTGACCTGTATAACCCAAAAAGAGCACTAAAATCCTCCAGCTATCTGCTCCTAATGCAACCAAGTTCTCGTTTAAAAGCCAGAGGTGACGTGCCTTTACTATTGCCGCTCCTAGACTCTGGAATAATCTCCCAGGTGATATCCATACATCAGAATCTATTTAATCGTTCAAAACGCGCTTAAAAAACCACCTGTTCAGGGTCCAAAATACACTGACCATGTGTGACCATGGCAGTAAACCTTGTTTAGCAGAAGAAATTTCCAGATGAAATAAACAAAGGCCTTGATTGTATTGTTAAATAATTGTCTGCTTTCTTACAGATGATGATAAAGAGGAGAATACATATGGAATCGGGGGAATGGTAATGTTTTCCACTTGGATGCTTATTCACCATTCAATAGTAGCACAACAGCTTTACAAAAAGGATAAATAATGTGAAACATGAAACCTATGTTTAAGTCATGTGTATGAACAAACAGTGTGCTTAACAAACTCTTAACATCCAACCCTTTTTTTCTACTAGATTAAAAACTTTGAAGCACTCTGTTTTTGGTAATTTGGTTTTTAGTGTAATATTCCTGACTAGGACGGACTGTGCAAATGCAATAAGAGTGTGTGTTATATATGCGTGTCCATCCCAGCAGGAGAATGAGGGAGACCCTACGCGGGGTGTCCACAACCACCTGGCAGAGCCCCCCCTGAAGAGGTCCAAGCTATCCCAGACCACCACCCCCAACAGAGCGGGTCTAAGACCACGCCAGGACATCCTGCCATGCGACTCAGAGCGGGGAGCGGTAGGGAAATAATAATATTTAAATAATAACTTCTACATTTTGATAACAATTTGGGGCTACAGATATTTAAAAATTCTGTTACCCAAGTCTAGATTCAGATTGGGATTAAATGTTTCATGTAGGATGGATTTCAGTTGCTGATATTATAAAAATATACTGTTGCTGATTCTAGTTCTTCAGACGAAATAAAGTTTCTTTTTCTGACAAATATCTGGACTGTTCCAAATTGGTGTTAGTTTACATGGGATAACTGAAGACTTATTTTGATTTTTAAAAGTTCTCATAAGGCTGTCAGAGAGCTGTTTATGTTAATTAAGGCTGTTAATGGAGTTATGATGCTTAATACTGGAACTTATGAAAGGCAGATTAGGGATTCTTTACTTTTCCAAAGAGTTCTTGTTCTAGGTCCAGCCAAGGGCCTAGAACTTGCTTGGTTTAATAAAGATCATCCTCTACTAGTTTTAGTAGTGGAACAGGATTCAACCGTACCAGGTCTGAGAGCCTGGCGTAAAAATTTCTACATCAATATCTGATGTTATCTCACTTTAGCAGAGTGGTGGAGGTGTTCTGAAAACTACAAGTCAGAGGCAGAACTCTTGATTTGCTCCAGGTGATGGAGTAGTTTGATGCGATTGAGAACTCACCCACTGGCCCAGGAAACATGTCCTGCCTGCTGCCGCTCAGGGTGCCCCACCACCAGCCAAGCAGTCGGACCACAAGAAGAAGCGGACTGCCTAACATCCCCCACGGGGAGATCGGAGCCAGACCAGCCCGGGCTCCAAGTTCACTTCATGGCTCAGTTCCGGAGCCCGTTCTGAGAAGTGTGTTCTGCCTTCATCTTTTAGCGCCCAGGACTCGAGTTGGATCCCGCAGAGCGCATTCCAACAAAGAGACAACGAGACACTGTTCAGCTGAGTCAAGCATGACACAGTCTCACAAAAACACACTGTTTATTAAAAACTCAACTGTTGCATCCAGGCATGTTGCCAAGGGCACGGAAAAAAATGTGTGAAAAACACAGAAAATATGCTGAAAAACATAATGCCCCCACACCCCAAGACACCACCAGGGTCGATTTCCTCAGTGGTGTCCAGCCTCATGAACACTGGTCAAGCACGGGCAACCCGTGCATGCGCAGTTGGGTCTGGCCCGCAGGACCAGTTTCTGCCACAAGAGGGAGCCAAAGTGCTGTGTACTGTAGAGTGCCTGGCTTTGGGGCCACTGTCAGCAAGAATAGAGAGATGGCGAGCTCTCGCTGCGCCAGAATAGGTTGTGAGGACATTGGGCGAGGCTACCATTTGCAATTCGCAACCACCCCTCACAGATTTCACAGAGTGATTTTTCTCTCTTGCAAAAGGCGAATCAGTCAGGATTCTGCAAGAAGAAATATCTACTTTATTATCAAAGGGAGCAATACGAGAAATACCCCAGGAGCAGAGCCAATGCGGCTTTTACTCAAAGTATTTTCTCATGCCCAAGAAGGGAGGGGGACTGCGTCCGATACTGGACTTCCATCCATCCATCCATCCATTTGCTTCCGCTTATCCTTTTCAGGGTCGCGGGGGGCGCTGGAGCCTATCCCAGCTCGATACTGGACTTAAGAACTCTAAATCAGCATCTGAGGTCATACAAATTTAGGATGTTGACGACCACCACTCTGCTGCATTTAGTGCGCCTAGGCGATTGGTTTACATCAGTAGACCTGAAGGATGCATATTTTCACATCCCTATTTACCCGCCTCACAAAAATTCCTGCGATTTGCGTTTCAGGGCAGAATGTACGAGTACCAGGTCCTGCCGTTTGGTCTCTCACTGAGCCCTCTGGTATTTGTGAAATGCACAGAGGCAGCCATAGCCCCACTGAAGAGGTGGGGCATCCGCATAGCAACATACATAGACGAATGGCTGCTGCTTTCAGAGTCAGAAATAATGGGAAGAGAGCATACCAGGTTCACAGTGGATCACCTGATGGCTCTGGGTTTCAGCATAAACTACGAAAAGAGTGTCCTGCAGCCAGCTCAGGCCATATCTTTCATAGGAATAGCTCTAAACTCCAATTCGTACAGAGCGTGTCTCTCGGTGGACAGAGTAAAAAAAAAAATGCTATCACATGCCAGCATTTTTCAGGTGGGAAGATATCTCCCATTCAGAAGATGCCTAGAGATGCTGGGATTAATGGTGTCTTCACTGGCGGTCATTCCACTAGGCAGATTGCATAGGAGGGAGTTTCAGCGAGGGGTTGCATCACATATTAAGAGTTACACACTATATAGAACAACTTTATACAATTATATTTGTTTGCAGATGTTGGCAGATATCAGTGAATAGTTATCAGCTATTTTGAAACAAAAAAAGACACTTTAATCCATAACAAGAACTCCATAACGGCAAATGAACTGTACAACAGAAAATGCAAATGCTATCTATGGTCTCCTCACAACAATGATAAGAAAAATAAACTGGGCCAATATGGCATGTTTGTTAATACAGGGATACACATGTTGATGTGATCTCTGGTCTCCCACTCAGAGACACAGGTCTCCAAGTGTCCAGTATTCAGACGGCTACCTGAGGACACTCATGTGAGAGAAAATCTGCTCACCCAGATATGTAGAGCCAAATACTGTCAATAAGGCCTCTGCAATGTTCTGAAGACAGTTAAACTTGTCAGGTAGTGATGTCCAGAAGGTGAAAATGCAAGCTCCATGAACACGCACAGCTGTGGATACCAGCTGCGTCTGTAGTTCTGCAAACTTTGACCCCAAAGACTCGAGCTTTTCAGTTCAATCAGCTGCATTTCGATGTCCTCTGTGTCCAGGCAGTTAGTGCAAGACAAACCCAGCTGCTCATTAAAGCTTTTTGGTTTGATCAGAAAAGAAAACATTGGTCCATTCACCTGAAAGTCCCAAAAACGCATTGTGAATTCTGTCTCGAGTCTACGGATGTATCTGTGTATTTCTGTGGTGCTGAGGCTGAGCTGAGTGGGCAGCTCCTGAAGCATTTGAAGTGTCGGAATGTGGAAATTTCAACATCGATTGAAATAACTGCCAACTAGCAACGTCCCTCTCACCAGTAGGCTAAGTTATTTTTAGCCAATTACAAGTTGAATCTTGTAGTTGGGGTTGTTAGCTAAGATACCGTCATTAAGAAGCAGCACAACTAATGTGTGTATGCGAGCTCATTTGCGTTGTGCACCGCTGGCCCGGCCATTTATTTTTTTTAATGCACCTTCTCAGATTAATTCACTGCGTGTCGTGCCCAGGGTTGGACTAGGACAAAAAATCGGCCCGGGCATTTTGACAAGAGACCGGCCCACCAGGTATTGTAGGAAAAGCCATAAAGCCTTTGAATGAAAACAGACGCTGTTGTGACAGTGATGTACACTGTCTTGTTGGTATATGTGTGATTTCTATACGTTGTACGTCAGATAAAAACTTTGGTTGTAAGATTCAGATAATTATTTATTTTAAATGATAATAAGAAAGAAAAGTTTTTCTTTGTGCCCCACCTTTTCCTGTTAATGCCCTACCTGGCCCCCTGGCAAAACTTTGCTAGACCCGCCCCTGCACAGTTACCAGCTGTCAGCTATTTAGAAACAGATCCTGGTGTTATTTGTCTCTCAGAAACAGTTCATAACTTCCCTTCAACTCATTCATGTCACCTAAAAGGTAAACCTGTTTCTCCATCACCTGTTCAGCTCTGATGATTCAGTAAGGACATCTCCTGGTTTCATCTTCATGTTTCCATCTCACCAGATATCCAAACCGACATAATGACCAGCAGCTTTTACAGCTGTGGCTCCAGCAAACATCAGCTGATACTAGAAATTAATATTAAATAAATTCTAACAACAGCTGATCAAGCTTAAACGCACTGCTGTTGTTTAGCGAGACATCCGCTGGTTTCCTGTTTCTGGCGCAAAGTAGGCGATAAACAAACAAGAGAGAAAAGCCGATCAACTGATCATTGATCAGTTCCATGATTGAATGAGAGAAGAAGCAGCAGCTGACAGCATAAAGACACAGAATAACTCCAGCTTTGTGTCTTTTTCCATTCTAGCTAAAGTACGGGACAAACTGCGTTCCTTCTCAGCTCAACATTAAAAGCGTAATATTTTCTCTGAATGCGGGACGATTCCATTTTTTTAAGGGGCGGTTGGCAACTCTACTAACTAACCTTATGAATAAAATAAAGTTCACTATTAGTAACATCATAGCACCCACCCAGCTGTATAGAAACTCCGTCATGCTAGCTAGTAGTTAGAGTTATTGTAAACTGACTGTAAAAAATCAACACAACGAAAATAAACTCCACCTAAACTTGGTTTATATCTGACCCAGATAGACTGCAGGTCATAACTTCTTACCTGAAGCCCCTTCCTCTGCCTTGTGGGTGCTACCGCAGGTGCCTTTGATGTTGCAAAACGTTTCATTGACCTTTTTGTGTTTGTTGGAGGAAACTTACAAGCACACAGTACAGCACTGTAGAGTCATACTGCTAGCGATCAAAGATTTATGTAAATTTGACAAGCTGAACGCATTCTGTACTGTACAGGCGACACAGCGCGAGATTGATTGACAATGGTCTACAGCCAATCAGAACGCAGCGCACAATGCGCTGTAATAAAAAAAAGCATGCAAAATTGCACAAAAAAATCTGCGAAGCAGCGAGGCCACCAAAGGTGAACCGCGTTATTGCGAGGGACCCCTGTAGTCTATTTTATAATCAATAAAACTTTTTTTTATATCTTACCGCATTTTCATACTAAAATTTTAAAAAACAAAACACTAAAGCTATTCTATTATACTTGTATGCAAAAAATACACTGCACCCAAAATATTTTGCAGTTCAGCAATACCGATCTTTTTATTTAAACTTTTAGCAGAACTTTAAATCTAAGTATTTAAAGTAATATTCAAAAAGTAATTTAAATTGTAATTTTATGCAGATTTCAAAAACTCTTTGGTTCTGAAAAAAGAAGTGCAATATCAGCACAAAATAATGTTAATATTCAACAACTTAAAAAAAAAAAGGTTATAGAATGGACCCTTTTATACATAAAGCTGAACATAAATAGATATCCAGAGTGGAAAGCTGTGCAAATAAATGCAAACACAACTTCATGACACTCATCTTTTATTAAGATGGAGTTCAGTGTAAGCTGTTTCTATGACATTTAACCCAAGACTGAATTTTGTGTAATTTCTATACAAAACTATGAAAAAAGAGCTTTTAATAGGTTTTTTTCTTTTTTTCGAACCACGAAACTATTTAACCATGTGTTGTGCCAAGTTAGGTATCCCAGACAGAATTTGTTTCCCGTGCATCGGGAGCACACACTGGGCTCTCCAATCATGGACAAGGGGTACGTTTATACTTGATTTTTAGTTCACAAACACTTCTTATAACGACTAACTACTGAAATTTTGGAGATGTTCGCTCTTTTTACAGTGAAGTTATACTGGGATACAAATAGGTCAGGGTGATCCTGCCACAATTTCTTCCACCTGTCTAAACCACGGACAAACAGTATCCCACATACTTGATTTTTAGTTCACAAACACTTCTTATAACGACTAACTACTCCAGAAACTTTGGAGGTTTTAGCTCTTTATACAGTAAAGTTACAGGAGGATAAAAATAATTATCAGGCAAAATGTCCTTCATTTGTTAAAATAATCCTGTCCGATACCACGTGAGAACAATAAATATATAATTTTCTGTTGTAACCCTCAAACTGAATGGTAGTGTAACGACACTCACTTTTCACTTTTTCACAAAACTAAAACATCACTACTTCCAAGTCTAATTGTCTGTAATGCAGGCGGAGTAAACTGGATCCGTACTCCGTGCCCAATGAATGCTTGCAACGCAGGGGGAACAAATTTTGTTGGGGATACGTACCTTGGCACAACACCTGGTTTGGCAGCACGTATCAAGGCTCAAAATGCTTTCAGTGTGAACTGAAAGCATTCTGTTGCCTTCCTGACCGCTCCGCAAGGACTATGTACCTTTTTATTTTTTTACTTATTTATTGCTTTGTTATAAATTCCAAAATCTTCTAGTTTTATAGTTTACAACAGTAGATCACTTCTCAATATCGGTAATAAGTTTGCACAACCTTGGTAACCTTGGAAACTTTTAAACCCAACCCGTCCTGGCCGACTGAGATACTGCGCAGCGCGGACAACAGCAATGAACAGGATGCTCAGCCAAGGCGAAAAACAAAGAAGCGCTGGGGTAAACGTGCTGGCGTTCGGAACAGACTGAGGCAGCAGTCGTTCCATGCACCACTGCCCAGTATCCTACTAGCTAATGTACAGTCGTTGGAGAACAAACTAGACGATCTGAGGGCAAGAGTCACCTTCCAACGTGTCATGAGGGACTGCAAGATTCTGTGGTTCACTGAGACATAGCTGACTCCCATTCATGGTAAACAGAAAGTGGTGCGAAGATTAAATGCAAAGAGGTGTATAAACGCATAGTGAGTGAAAAAGGAGACTGAAGAAGAAACACTCAATGCATCACAGAAATCCCCCAGCAGCCTAGAACTATTGCAGCTTAACTAAGGGAGGATTCAGGGTCACCTGATCCAGCCCTAACTATATGCTTTAGCAAAAAGGAAAGTCTTAAGTCTAATCTTAAAAGTAGAGATAGTGTCTGTCTCCTGAATCCAAACTGAAAACTGGTTCCTGAAGTACTACACCGCGTTCCAAATTATTATGCAAATTGTATTTAAGTGTCGTTTTTCAATTAAAGTCATTGATGGCATTGTGTCTTAGGGCTCTTTAGATCATCAATCTTGGACACCTGTGATAATTAGTTTGCCAGGTGTGCCCAATTAAAGGAAAAACATGTTCCACATTATTAAGCAGACCACCATTTTCAAGCAAAATGGGAAAGAAAAAGGATCTGTCTGCCGCTGAAAAGCGTGAAATAGTTGAATGCCTTGGATAAGGAATGAAAACCTTAAACATTTCACGAAAACTTAAGCATGATCATTGTACTATTAAGAGATCTATGGCTGACTCACAGCACACATGGGCTCATTCAGATAAAGGCACAAAAGGAAGGTTTCTGCCAGACAAATACATAGTATTAAGAGAACAGCTGCTAAAAGGCCATTACAAAGCAGCAAACAGATATTTGAAGCTGCTGGTGCCTCCGGAGTCCCGCGAACATCAAGGTATAGGATCCTCCAGAGACTTGCAGTTATGCATAAACCTTCTATTCGGCCACCCCTGCTCATAAGCAGAAACGGCTGGAGTGGGCAGAGAACTACATGAAGACTAATTTTCAAACAGTCTTGTTCACTAATGAGTGCCATGCAACCCTGGATGGTCCAGATGAATGGAGTGGTAGATGATTGGTGGATGGCCACCATGTCCCAACAAGGCTGCGACATCAGCAAGGAGGTGGTGGAGTCTTGTTTTGGGCTGGAACCATGGGGAGAGAGCTGGTCAGCCCCTTTAGGGTCCCTGATGGTTATACTTTGTAAAGTATGTGGAGTTTCTGACTGACCACTTTTTCCATGGTACAAAAAGAAAAACTGTGCTTTTCGCAACAACATCATCTTCATGCATGACAATGCACCATCTCATGCTACATGGAATACCTATGCATCTTTGGCTGCTATCAGCACAAAAGGAGAGAAACTCATGGTGTGGCCCCCATCCTCCCCTGACCACAATCCTATTGAGAACCTTTGGAGCATCCTCAAGTGAAAGATCTATGAGGGTGGGAGGCAGTTCACATCCAAACAGCAGCTTTGGGAGGCTATTCTGACATCCTGCAAAGACATTAAAGCAGACACTGTCCAAAAACTCACAAGTTCCATGGATACAAGAACTGTGAAACTGCTATCAAATAAGGGATCCTATGTTAATATGTAACTTGACCTGTTAAGATGTTTTTGATTAAAATAGCTTTTGATTTCAGTAAATATGATCTCCTAATGCTGCAAATTCAACAAATGACCATTTTCAGTTCTTTGCAACTAATAAAATGTTTGGAAACTGTTGTGCGTAATAATTTGGAACATTGCATTTTAAGTTTTGTATTTAAAAAAAAATACTGTTTTCATTGGGAGGTTTGTTCAGTAACATTTGAATTATACTCTAATGGTTGATGACTCGAAATTATGCTGACTGTCACTTGCATCGACTATTTAGGAAAATCAGTGAAAAATATCATTTGCATAATAATTTGGAATGTGGTGTACATAACCTGGTCAAAAATGGATTTGTTCTGAATTTGAATGACAATTCTTAAAAAAAAAAAGAAAAAGCGCTACACTGAAATTCTTTTTAAAACTCTGCTGGAAAACCTGGAGCTTTATTGTCTGGAAAATGCTGTAAGGCTTCATGGAATTCAGACATTGAAGAGGTGAATCCAGAGCCACAATCTGTTCTTTATTTAATTTTGGTAGATTTATATAGTTTAAAAAATTATTCAACATCAAGTGGATTAATCTGTGTTAAGTATAAAGCTTCATAAAAGTCTTTAAAATATTTATTTGGAGCATGAGTAATGTTTCCAGCCAAATCCTTGATAGAATTAATAGTTGTTCTTTCTTTATTTACTGTTAACTGGTTAGCAAAGAATTTTTCAGATTTATTACCATGTTCAAAGATCTTCAAATGCAGCCTTTGCATCAGAAATTGTTTTGACTTGTTAATTATTTCATTTAATTCTACTTTGTCAGGTTGTTAATTAAATGTTTTTGTGATGAGGCAGTATAGGCGGCTTCTAATGATTTTATTTGTTTCAGTTATAATACAAACATTTTTTTAAATTACATTTTTTATGAGAACAGTAAATTACTACCTGTCCTGCTTCCCAAAGAACACATGGTGATATTCCTGGCATTATTTTCTCAACACATTGCCCACTCCTTTTTGAAATAATTAATGAAATGTTTTTCTTGAAGTAATGATGTATTAAATCTCCAGCTCCAAATTGGAGGCCTGACTCTGACTATCCCAGAGAGATAGATACTTGCATGATCACTGACAGTGAAAGAATGAATCTGAGTTTCTGTAATATCCATCATAATGGAGTTGCCAGCTAAAAAGTAGCCTGAGATTGTGAGTGGTGTACTGATGTATAGAAGGCATAATTGTAGCTGCCAAGGCTGGTAGATCTAAATGTCCACCAGAAAGTTCGTTCACATACAAAGAGGAGGGGAGCAATTGAATCAGCGCAGGGCATATAGACTAAAGAGGTCTTAAACACACCCATTTATTCCAGCGGAGGAAGAAAACCAGGATTACAAACACCACTTTAAAATACCCTTATACAATAAAAAGAACCTTCTCAATATGCTACAAACCCTGCCCACAGGAATAAATATTCACTATTCAAAAATAGTATAATGTCTCCCCTCCACTTAAATTTCCCCCACAGTCCCGTGATACCGCTGTCCGGCCACGCTTAAGTAAGTAAGTAAAGTTTATTTATGAAGCACTTTTCATAGACAGGCCGTCACAAAGCACTGTACACAGAGATTAAAATAAACAGAAAGTTAAGTAACAAAATGGACAGTATACACAATATAAAATGTTAAAAGTAAATAAAAAATGTAAAATTTAAAAAGCGTTGATCAACAGAAGGCTTGTTTAAAAAGAAAAGGTTTTAACTGCTTTTTAAATGATTCCACAGAGTCAACCAAACGTAGTTATGGTGGTAGACTGTTCCACAGCCTTGGTGCCACAGACTGAAAGGCTCTGTCACCTTTGGTCTTCAGTTGTGTACAGGTAACAACTAACAAACTCTGAGTCTGTGAGCGGAGACGACGTGCAGCAATGCATTTTGTAAGAAGCTTGGATAAATATTCTGGGGCCTGGCCATTTAGTGCTCTGTATGTTAAAACAAGAATTTTAAAACGAATTCTAAAATCAATTGGGAGCCTATGTAAGAAATATAAAATAGGAGTAATGTGAACACGTTTGCTAGAACGTGTTAGTAGCCTGGCCGCTGCATTTTGTATAGCTTGGAGGCGAGAAAGAGATGATTTGTCCAAGTTGGTAAACAGGGCATTACAATAATCTAAACGCAATGACACAAATACATGAACAATTTTTTCCAGTTCAGCTAAGGAGACCATTTTTTGCAGTTTAGAAGTGTTTTTTAAATGAAAGAAACAGGAACGAGACAGGGATTTTACATGTGAGTCCAGGCCCAGAGAAGAATCAAATATTACTCCCAGATTTCGAATATTTGAAATAAACATAAAATCAAGCTTCTCTGCGCAAAACAAGTCATTTAAGATATAAGACTTGTTGGCAATTGAGCGGGCAATAATTAACATCATTTTAAGTTTGCGACCCACAGGGAGACGTGTAGAGTAGCCTGGAACAGAGACTGAGAATGCCGTAAGGCGAACAGCAAATCAGGGTTCCTGCCGCGATCGGCCGTGGGTTTCCATGCTTTCAGATGACAGCTCAGGTGGTAAACATCGGGGGTTGTGGGGATTACTCCAGCTCCGACAAGTTTCAGGCGTATCTTACCGGCAGCAGCCCAGGAATAAAGCCCCCAAAGATAAACTTCTCTCCTAAGCTGTTTCAGTGTGGCTAACAGTGAATTTTTTCTGCTACTTATTATGGCTGCGCCTTTTTGAGTTGTAAGCGGCTGAGAACGTGTGAGGGAACTGTGGAGAAGTGATCTCCAAAAGCTGATTCTGTTTATCTGGACGTAGCGTTTTGTGGGCGAAACGTTTCATCACTCATCCGAGTGACTTCTTCAGTCTCAGCTGACTGCAGGTTTCCCCAAATCTTATAAACAGTAAATTTGCATAGGTGGAGAAGTAAGTATGTGTTCAGATGTTTTGGAAATATGAGTGTCTTGGAGAAAGACAGTGTCTGCCTGTAAGTCATTTAACTGATTAATAATTTTAAGCCTCTTTTCCCTGAACCAACTCGACATACATCCCCATGTTGAATGTTCACTAAACATTTGTGTGTGTGTATCTGTCTGTGCTGTACATTGGCATGTCTGTGTCTGTGCTGTATGTTTATGTAGTACATTGCAGTATTGAAGACAAGAGACAAGAGTGTGTAGAAAGAGTAGAGAAAAGACATGAAAAGTCACAAGAGAAATAAAACAGTTCAGCCACCCCAGCAATATCCTTGAGTATTTGAAATCCTCAAGTTATGTAAAATCACCACCAAAGTGCTTTTTCTGTCTTTCTACTTGTTTATAATACTCACCTGGTCTGGTTTAACTTTTACACACTGTTTAACCTATTTTGATAGTAGTAAGATTCCCTAAATGTCATTCTCTATGCTTAAATCTGATGACTTTTCCTAAAAAGACCTAAAATACAAAAAATTAAATATTTTGAATTTTTATTTTATGTTTTTATGTTATGGTACAGATACACTGAGGTTTTTCAGAGTCAACATTGACACTTCTCTGGGCTTCTGTCAGATATGTTCTGTTCCCATTCAGACCGTGCAATATCACCCAACAGTATTTTAGCAAATGTTTGTTTCATCTCGCCATCATACGCTGCTACTCTCTTTTAATCATTACACAATACTATGTCACCTTTTTAGAATCACCTGCACTGATAGTTATTTATTTTTCAGATTATAGTTATATTGTTACTTCATTAGAGTTATTTGATATTATATTTTGCACTATCCTACTGTATATTACTCTGTACTACTATTCTTATTGTATATATTGTATATCTTATTCCTTTGTCCTCTGTCTCTCTTGCTGCATTGAGCATGTGCAGGACAAAAGAATTTCCCTCGGGATAAATAAAGTTCTTCTCATCTTATATGTGTTTGAAACTATGAAACTGTTTCAGACATGTTGGTTTCACAGAAACTGAAACTGTGAATCTGGGACATATCTGAAAGTATGAAGCCATACACACCATGTCTGTGTGCACTTTTAATCACACAGTGGTGGCAGAGGTCATGGGGGACATGACACTGTCATGAAAACTGTCTGTGTTCCTACCACAAAAAGGCACCTGCTGGTCTTTGAAGAATCATGGGGGAATCTTCAAACAGTGTAATAGTAAATAAACATAGGAGTGATTATATAAGGCACATTTAAGAGAATGTGCCTTGACACAGAATTATATTTATGTGATATCTTATCACATAGATATCTTATGTTGAGTTTCCATCTTCTCCTTGCACCTGCATCAGGTTCCTCTGGATACTCAGGCTTCCTCCCACAGTCCAAAGACATTTATGTCAGTAGGTTAATTGGTTATTCTAAATTGAGCATGACTAGTGAGTTAACAAAGTTACATAAATGTAAGCACATTACATTTGCCTCTGCAATGTAACCAAGTCATGTAAAAATAAACGAATTGAGTCTGTTTACAGATTCAGAGTCACAAGACTATAAAATGGAGCTGGGCTATTTCAGTGATTGTGGCAAACACCTGTGCAAGTCACACACGCACGCACACACTCACACACACAGAGTTTCCTGCCAATGCTGTGAATGCACAGACTAGACCTTAAGGATTTGCTTGTTTTATGTTCTAAGCGTTAATTAATGTTCAATTGCCATTGATAACTATTAATGAAAGTTGTGAGTATTTTTTTTTAAATATAAAATAGCAGGGAGGACACAGTTTAACAGTTTTTAATAAAAAAATTATTATGCTGTTTGTATTGTATGATAACATTTTTTTCTCCAAAAACAAGCATTATTCAAGCATTGCTTGTTGAAACATTTATAAAGGATTAGCCATCCATTTGTGAATGTCAGATGGTCTGCTTATACACTCTAAATAGGTCTGTAGATCAGAATTTGGTGTAAAAAAGTATCATCAGGGAAAACACACTGTGATGGTTCAGGTCAGTTATGGTTGAAATATGAACAGCATTTAAGGGCTACAATGATTTCCTTCACACACTGACTTTTATGAAGTCTGAAAATAAGGAGAAGGAATACAGCAGTTTAGTAATCCTCACATCACTTGATTATAATAACAGTGAAGTGAAGTGGTTTCCTCTGTCCTATGACAACCAACTGTATTTTAGGTTTATGATCACACATATTAGATTAACTGGTTATTGTAAAATCAGCATAGGTATTGATGCAGTTGATAATAAGACTAGAAATGTTATAATATATAAATGTCTGTCAAGTCTATTCTAAAATGGTTTACTGTCTTCTCATTAAAATACAAAGCAAGACCTTTTCAACCCGTTGTTAAATATGTCAGTGGTATTAACCTGATAAGCTAAATTTACTTTTATTACTTTTTCAGAGTGGTCCAGTGGATGACCACATTGATGACCAAGACAGAAATGCATTTGAATCTGGTTCATGCTATCCTGCAGAAACCACAGATGATTACATGAGTGGAAAGGTAGGAGAATAAACATTTATTCAAAAGATCAAAATAAGTATTTACTCTGTTCTGCCAAATGACATTGTATTTTAATTACATATAGTACCTCTTTATTTGTTATTTGTAGAAGTTGAGTCAAACAGAAACTGAGACACTGCTTGACAGACTTTACCTTCAAGACAAAGTTCAACACAAATTGTCACCGGCAGATTTTCTTCAAATACGTCCACCTGGGAAACAGACGGACCATGTAACATCTGAGATAGATCTAGCTCACACTTTTCTCCACAGGCTGATAATGTTGGACTACACGGCCAGATATATTCCTGTAAGACGAGACAGCCCTGAGGTGACCACAGTGTCTGATGACACAGAGCTAGATGACAGTGATCTGGAGGATTTCTTGAACACCACTGTAGACACAAATAAGAAAGAGAAGGCATGTGTGCATCCAATGGACGTTCAGATGGCAGTATTTCACTGCTCAGACAGCTTCCTTAAACAGATGATGATTACAAAGCTTTCTCAGTGTCAGTATGCCTTACCTTTGCTTGTTCCTGACCCATTCACAATGGATATTGAGTTTCCTCTGTGGACATTCAGAGAAATAACAAAAACCTGGAAGGTAACTCAGTCTGATTCAGACATTGTCACCATGAAGAGTGATCCAGTCTACAAAGCTGAAACACCCTTGGTGTCATTTTTCCGTCTGGGTTCTTTGTCAGTGTCTAAATCTCAGCTGATGAACACTTTGATCAACAACCGTCACGACACCTTTTTCCACAGAAACTGCCCAGGAAGCACCAAGTTTCGCTGTTTGATGGATGGTGTGGCAGAGATTGCCTGGTACTGCCCTGCTGGAAAACCCAATGATGCCTTCAATGACTGCATTGCATTTTGTAATCTTCATGGTGATGCTCTGTTGACTGAAAAACAGCGTGACATACTGATTGAAAAATCCTCCACCAATATTTTTCTTGTGAAATCTCTACAAAGCAATGAAGAAAGATCACTTATATCATCTCTTTTTAAGTCTCATAAGCCTCTCATTTGTCTAACTCTTAATGACAGTCGTGATGCTGTTAAGAGAAAAAATGGAAAGTACATAATGGGCCTCAAAGATAAAAGCTACACAGATGTATCTGAAGACCTGAAGAAGATCATCAGAGAAGTTTTGTCTTCTCTTGATGGTCCCATCTTGAAACCATCCTTCCAGCTTGAAACCATGGCTGAGCTCTCTGGAATCAGAGTGGATGAAACTGACCCAGCCTGTCAAAGAGGGAAATCCTCTGCTATGAAAATAATCAATCTGCTTGAAAAGGATAACATGGATGTCTCAAAGATCAAAGATGAATTTCTCCCTTGTCAAGGCCAACTGTGGCATCAGTGGAGCAAAATACACAGAGAACTGTTTCATCTCAGAGGAGACATTGAAAAGGACAAAAGTAAAAAGGAAGAAAAACTGATGAACATACGTCAGAAACAATGTGCTGCTTCCTCCAGTAAACTGATGGAGTTGTTCACTGGAAGTTTCTCATCATTGCCGCCAACAGAAAAAAAGTATTTCCTAAAATGGACTCAGATCTTCATAGATGCCCTCTGCACAGATGATCTTTCTTCAATTCTCCAAAGTTATGATGAAAAGTGGTCTGAGGTCTTGGCTTTGAAGAACAAGCGAGACAAATCAGATCTGGTATTAAAAAAACAAACTGAACTTGAAGACATATCAAAGAAACTTCAGTCTGTAACTTTTGGTTTGGAGCACATCTTCAGAGAAATGGGTCAGATCTATGAAGCCCATAAAACAACACAAAGAGAGAGCAGACACACTGACTGCTCTAAATACCCTGAGCTGGCTGCACAGCTGATGATATCAGGACACCCGATGGAGCTGATGGATGGTGATGCAGGTCATGTGCCTTTAACATGGATCTCCAGTCTTTTAGAAGAAGTCATCAAGAAACTGGGGGACCAGAGAGTTTTTGTGTTGTCAGTTTTGGGCCTACAAAGCAGTGGAAAATCAACAATGCTGAACACCATGTTTGGGCTGCAGTTTGCAGTGAGTGCTGGCAGGTGCACCAAAGGTGCCTTCATGCAGCTGCTCAAAGTATCAGAGGAGATGAAGAAAGACTTGAAGTTTGACTATGTTCTAGTGGTGGACACTGAAGGACTGCGTGCTCTTGAGGTAGAAGGTAACAACACTCTTCATCATGACAATGAACTGGCAACACTTGTTGTTGGTCTGGGAAACCTGACACTGATCAACATCTTTGGAGAGAATCCGTCTGAGATGCAAGACATTCTGCAGATTGTTGTTCAGGCTTTCATGAGGATGAAGGAAGTTAAACTTTCTCCCAGTTGTGTGTTTGTTCACCAGAATGTCACAGATGTTGCAGCAGCAGAGAAAAACATGGATGGAAAGAGACGCCTGCAGGAAAAACTGGACCAGATGGCCAAACTAGCTGCCAAAGAGGAAGTTTGTGATGCAGAGTGCTTCAGTGATGTCATTGAATTTGATGTTCAGAAAGATGTGAAATACTGTGGCCAGCTGTGGGAGGGCAGTCCACCCATGGCTCCTCCAAATCCAGGTTACAGTGAGAGCATCCAGGAAGTGAAGAACACCATCCTCTCTAAAGCTTCAAAGTCTGCTGGGATCACTCTCTCACAGTTCAAAACCAAAATCCAGGACCTGTGGACTGCACTGCTGAATGAAAATTTTGTTTTCAGTTTTAAAAACACACTTGAAATTGCAGTTTACAGACAACTGGAAGTCCAGTATGGGAACTGGACCTGGACCCTGAGGAGCAACATGTTGACCATTGAAAACCAACTTCATAACAGAATTGAAAATGGAAAACTTGATGAGGTTGAAAAGTCTTATCTTCTTGAAGAAACAAGCAAAACATATGAAGAAGTCAGAAAAGAATTGACAAACTACTTTGAGGATGACAAAGACAGAGAGATCTTGGCTCAGTGGAGAGGACGATTTGAAATAAAAATTAAGGAATTTCATGATGAACAAGTGAACAGAGTGAATAGAAAACTGGACGGAGTTATCCAGCAGAAGAAAGCTTGTAAAAAGTTGGATGAGAAGAAATCAGACTTTGAGAACAAACTGCTACAGAAGAGCAAAGAGCTCGCTCAGAAACTGAAGGATAAGGCCAAAGATGAAGAAGAGCTTCAACGACAGTTCAGCTCTGTTTGGAGCGGCTGGGTTACTGAATTAACAGCAGATACAAAACCTGTTGAAGACATCAACTTGAAACAAGATCAGTTAACTATCCTTCAAGAACTTGGTTTTGAGTCAGCTCTCATAGATAAATGTAAAAGAAGTGGCAGATACAAGAAAATATCACACGTTGGTGATTATTCAGGCTATATGAAGACAGGTGGTAATCTGTTGGTTGACACTTACAAAAAATATACTTCAAGAGGTGCTTTCTCCTATGAAGAACAGCAACACATCAGATCATTCATTAATCAAGGGGAAAACGAGTCACTTGGTGCAATCAAAAACAAAACTGTAGCTGCAACAGGCTACACACCAACATATTTGCAAGAAATGGCCAAAAATGTGACAAAAAAACTGCATAAATTTCTGTCAGAGAAGAAATTCACTTTAAACAAGGAGTTTAAAGTTGATCTCTTGCTGTATGTGTTCTACAGGGCAGAGAGTTGGCTTCTAGAGTCACACAAGAAATTTAAAATGAACAATGATCCAATCACTTATTTGGAAAGCAAGAAAACACAGTATTACACAGTTTTTAGAAGCTTTTGTAAAGAAAACTCATCTGCTGTTGTGCTTGGAGAGCTGATCTGTGAAAAGCTGAAAGCGTCCACTGTTGAAGCTGCCTACAATAAGACTGCCATTGATCTTGCTGGAAGGATGAGGTGTAATTTCCCAGCATTCAGTGGGAACAGACTGAACTTGGAGAAACATGTGTTGAAGTCACTCGCTGAGAAAAAAGACTTTGATGATTTCATCACCTACATCAGAAATCCAAGGAAACAAACAGAAGCTTTCATTAAAACAGAAGTACAGAAATACATCTACATGAGTCACAAAGATGAAGCTGTGAATATACTCAAGAAAAATGTTGATGAAATCAAAACAAGTGTGACTCAGGCTTTATTTACTGCAACACAAAAGGTCCAAAATCAGAGAGGAGACACAGATATGTGGCTGAAGGAATTTTCTAATGTCCTAAAGGATGAGCTGACATTTTATTACATTCGTTCTGTAAACTTCAGCAACATAAATGATTTTCACTTTCTCAAGGAAGAGATAGAAAAAGGATTTACATCCATCACTGAGAACATGAGCAGCCTGTCACTGGATAAGCTGAATGAATCCAGGCGGAAGCCTGAAGAAATCCTCATTGATCAACTTTGTAACTGCTGCTGGGTAGAGTGTCCATTCTGTGCAGCTGTTTGTACCAACACCATGAAAGATCACAGTCCTGATGACCACAGCACTCCTTTTCATCGACCCTCTGGGATAGAAGGATGGCACTATAGAGGTACAGTAGAGCTCACTGTCAACTTCTGCACAACAAATGTTGCAAGTGATGGCAGTTTTTACCCTAGGTTTGATTCAAAGGAAGCCATTCCCTACAAACAGTACAAAACTGCTGGTCTACTGTATAAGACCTGGAGCATCACCCCTCATGGGTCTAAACTGGCATATTGGAAATGGTTTGTTTGTCAATTTAAAACACAACTGGAAAATCACTATGGGAAAAAGTTCCAGGGCAGAGGAGAGATTCCAGATCAATGGAAAAAAATAACTACAGAGGAAGCCATTAAAAGTCTGGATGAAATGTTTTAATGAGCCAAAAAAACTTCAAATCTGCTGAAAATAATGATACTTGTTTTCAGCTAATAACTCGTGAATCCAGCTGTGATGGTCTGATCTTGTCTGAGTGAGAAAAAGGAAAGTCTGTAAACTATTCACAGAAAAGAGTGACTTCTAAAAAATACAAAGGGATAAACAAAAGTCACATTCTTACTGTGCTTCCATCTAGACTTTCAGAGTATTTTCCAGATAAATACATTTTTAACCAAATTTTGTTAATTGGATAACAAACATTTTTGCTTATCAAATAATCAAAAATGAAAGGAAACAAAATGTAAAAACTGCTGTCAAACAAGTTAACCGTCTCGATGTTCTAAATGTACATGGACCAATCTTGCATAAAAGACATGCATAGTTAACCACCTAAAGGCCCATTTTGATCCAGGAAACAATGATGGCAATAATAATGAAAACTGTAACATGCAAATTATATGATGATATTCAGTAATTTTTTACTTTGACTTTTTCTTTATGTTTCTAATGTTTGAGGTTTGACGTAAAATTAATTCAAATAAATAAAAAGGTATTTCTTTTTGATCTAAAATATTTACATTACATTAAACTGTGTTAAAGGTCCTTCGATGATTTGAATCTGCCTCGTGTTGTGTTTTTAAAATTCATATATTTTAAATCTGATTATGCTGAAGTTCAGAAAATATCCAGTTTATCACTTGTGTGTAGTATTAGTTCTTGTGTTTTATTAAGAATAGTTTGTGTTTGTAACTAGTGTTATTAGATGAGTTTCATGAATCATGCCACATTTCTTCAATAACAAGTGTTAGCACTCTTTGAATCATGAATTTCAAACATTGCATCTGAAACCACAACAAAATTGGCGTCTTTTGTATTTTATTGGTGTAATTTTTTAGTTTAATTTTACATTCAATGTTTAGATTAAAGATTATTTTTATGGATATATGATTTGAGATCTGTTTACTGTCTCATGCTAATTTCATGTAAACCAGTTATATCCACACTGAATTTTGTTTAATTAGACTTTTATTCCATCTTAACTATTTCTGTGTCTCAGCACTGGAATAATTATTAAAATTTGTTATTCTTTGCAATGTTTTTTAACATGTTTAGTCAAGTGAAAAAAGACAACTGTCAACAGTTTGAACAATCTTTTGTTGTCCATGTCTTTAATAATAAAATAGTTTATGCTTCTTCTCCTTTTAATCGCTTATAATTTTCTCATTGTGTACAACATTGAATGCCTTACCTTATATTTCATAAATTGCACTGATGTGGAGCAGCCACAAACCAACAACAACTAAAAATGACAGCTGAAACAAATTTGACAGCTCTCTGCAAAATTATGCCAACTGGCTGTTTGTGTGATCAGATTTGTAGATAAGGTTCAGTTACCTTCTTTTCACTTTTGCTATACTTCTGCCATGGCGGATCAGCAAATGTGTGTGGAGAGTTGTCTGTAAACAAGTTAATTTAATAAATCAGCCCTGAGCTCAGGGCTAACACGCTCGAGTATTCTCTCAGGCTGTACCTGTACCTTAAATTGCTGAGTACTGTCACGTAAAGCAGTTTAACCCCAGTTCTTTTTATTCCTGAGGCCATCAGAGAAGATACCGGAACTCAGTAGTTTCCTCACAATCCTTTTATTCATCTTCAATCAGTTATTCATCTTTTAGAAGGGAGATGTACAGGGCCCGGCAATTCCTCTGTAGATCTCAACTCTTTGTCTGTTAGCAACAGTTTTATAGAAGCGACCCCCCATCGTAAAATTCACATGGTGTATTGTAGGGGTGCAACGATACTCGTATCGATATTGAACCGTTCGATACAGTGCTTTCGGTTCGGTACGCATATGTATCGAACAATACAGAATTTTTAATTTATTTTATCAACTTTCCTTCTGACGGTGCTGTCTGTGTTGAGCGCTCAGTGGATCTGCGCTTGACAGTGCAGCCTAGGCGGAGTAGTCGAACGCAGATTCACTGAGCGCAGGGCAAGCTAGCAGACAGAAGTTAAGCTCTCCTTGCAACATGGCAAATTGAACCTCCCCCACCCTCATTCAGATCTGGCGTTTGGAACTATTTTAGTTTTCATGTGACGTATGACCCTGAAGGTAAGCGCGTCATGGGCTAAAGTAAAACAGTATGTTGGATGTGCCAGCAATGCTCAATTACATGGGTGGGAATTAGTGTGTTAGCGCAGTTAGCTCGTTAACGTGTTGGCCATCCAGCCCCATGCACGGGGCGATCCACGGTAGCTCATTAATGGAGATTTGCCGTGTTGTGGCGTTAACGACATTTCAACGAGATTAACGCTGACAGCACTAGTGGGAACACAACGAATATGACTGCACATTTACGCCGACATCATCCTAGTGCAAAGACCAAGTGGAAGCAGACAAAAACAACAAGCACGCATGCTACAAACTTTACCGAGTCATTTAGACAGCCGTTAGCACATGATTCTCCTTATGGGGACCTGATATGTTTAATATGCTGCTGAGAATATAGCCCAGAAGAAGCGTATAATATAGCTTTTATTTTTGGAAAGAGCCATTTCTCTGTAATAAACTCTCTTTTCCAAAGATGAGTGATTCCTCAATCAGATACAGGACTCGCAAAATCGCTAGCCCAACGTCCCGGGGCTAGCAGTTTTTCCAGTCGGGCTACCAAAATCTTTTTCTGCCCTGCCCGTCGGCCTATCGTAGGAAGGAAAAATATATGTCAATGCTTTTGCATTCTTTTGGAAATGTAGCTGGGTAATTATGTCATTGGTATCGGTGAGCCACTGTCAATATGTGACATATTGAAATCGCGTTTGAATTTGCGCTTGTTTTTTGCTTTCACTTTGCAATTGCGCGAACTGTGTATAGAGAGCGACAGCACTGATTGGTGAGTGATGATAATTTGCGCACCAATTCCTCTGACATCGCCTTATCAATCGTTAGCTTACTACGCAAACATGACAAGTGAAATCTCCGGCAGCAAGCTTAAACATGTGAGAGGTTGATCGCGCAGAGAATTGCTGAGCGTTATGTGAGTGCCTGTGTAAAAGCAGCAGGATATATATTTTAGATCTGCTGAGCCAAATAAGACAGGTCAGGGTGAAGAAGTGACCGCCAAAGAAAAGCTTACCACAAAACGGAAAAGTTATGACAAATCAGACTATAAGGCAAAAAGAAAGTGCAGCTTTATGGTTTCATGGACAAAAGAATTTCTGTGGCTGCAATATGACGAGCTAAATAACCAGGGCTGCACATAAGTGGTCCGCAGGTGCGCATTCGCTGTCAAAATAAAAAACGCGCACCAGATAAGAAGTTGCAACACGTGTTTGCGTACATAAGATTTTCAGGAGGAGGACAGACATTTGTTTAGAACTCTTAAAGATGTCGAAGAAGCAAGCTCCTTTAAGCAATTACTTTGGTGTTCCTCCACCTCTAAAGAAATGTCAGGAGTCCGAACCACAAAAGAAGCGCGTATTCTCGGAAAAGTGGTTGCAGGAGGTGAGCTGGCTTCAAACAAATGATGAACGCACAGAGATGTGGTGCAGAATGTGCCGTGAAAATTTAATAAATGACAAATTAAAAAGGCATGAACATTTTTTTGTATCGAAAAAATATCGAACCGTGACACCAAAGTATCGAACCGAACCGAACCGTGAATTTTGTGTATCGTTGCACCCCTAGTGTATTGTAAACCTAAAACATTGTGTTTATGTGTGTTTGTGCGAGCACTGAGTGCATGTGCGTGTATGCATGCATGTGCATGTGCATGTCTCTGTACATGTGACTTCCTGCTGGTCATAAAAAGGCCATCTCCTCTCACCCCCAAGTTACAGCAAACTAAGACCCCTACTCTACTTCCATTTGGCAGTTTCCATGGGCCATTGGCCTCCTGTTATTCTACTTTTGAGTTTTGACAGTCATGAGCATTTATTACATTCAGGGACAAGGGTAACAAACTTCTTTTTTTCCTATACAGTCCTAGCATCTCCCAATTGTGGCTTCCTATTTTCTTTATTGACAGGCAGACCCCCACTGTCAATAAATTCCTCTCTCTCTACACAATTACACACACTCTCAGGCCTATAGCTAAACCAACCTAAAACATACACACATTTACAAATCCTTTCCTATTCCTCTGATCTACAGCTGGACCTACTTATGTAAGCACATTTTATTCTAATCATTGTTTTCATGTACTCATAATACATTCCACTAGATGGCGGAGTACTCAGCAATGTAAGTGTGGCATTGGTAGTGGTTGTGCTGATACAAGGCAGGCTCAGTTGGACAGACTACAATGGATTTACCATGTGCTTACTGTAAGTATGTGTTTTGGGGGGGTTATGTCTGTCATAAATTGTTCATATTGGAGCTGTGTTAACTGAAACAGTTACCGTATTTTTTGGACCATAAGGCGCACTGGATTATAAGATGCACTGTCGATGAACAGGTCTGTTTTCATACATAAGGCACATTAAGCGAAACAAAACAGTCATATAAGTCAAACTTTACTCAACTCATTCTTGCTTCCTCCACGTCTGTACCATTGATTCATTAATGTTGAATTCTCTCACAGCTGCTCTATTGCCGTGTTGTTTCAGTATATTAATGACTAACCTCGTACTGTGGATGGATTATCTCAGTTGTTCTCCTGACTGAAGTTTGGTACAGCAGCGGTCTCCAACCTTTTTTGCGCCACGGACCAGTTTATGCCCGACAATATTTTCACGGACCGGCCTTTAAGGTGTCGCGGATAAATACAACAAAATAAAACCAGTACCGGTACCGAAAAAAAGAAGATTTATTCATAACACACGTGAAAAGACCCAGGAAAACCGAGTTAACGATAAAAACGATAACAAAATAACGCTGAAAACCGATAAAAACCCTGAAAACCATACATTTCACACCTGAGCCTCAACTCTCGTGGCCCGGTACCAAACGACTCACGGCCCGGTACCGGTCCGAGGCCCGGGGGTTGGGGACCGCTGATTTACAGCATCCTGCCATGCGATTGCATTTGTCCCTAACAATCAGGAATCCTGGAAAAAAGTTAGCGTTCATCCTCCAGCTTCACTGTGTTTATGCTATGCTAACATAGCTGTGTCGCTAGCGATCACGTAGCACATCATTATATACCAGCTAGCCCAACTTCAGTAACCCTACACTGCTATTTAGTTTTCTGTCTTCATTTATTTTGGAAGTGACAGCAGAGCTGTACGTTTTAATTTTTTCTGAAATCTCTGTCAGAATATGGTACATCATGTTTAGGTGGAAAGTAGTGAGCTAACTTCCTGCTTACTTCTAACTCCATTAAATTGAATAAATTCTGTTTTCACTGATGCCTGGATGTTATACGTAATTGTTACACCCAATGACTTTAGAAAACATGGACAATGCGACAGCTCCCCCAAAATGAAGCCAAAACGTCTCTATCGCCCACTGGTGTCTGGCTGCAGTATAGGTCATAAACCCTGCCTCCTCCATGATGGGATTGGGGTCAGACTAAAATAAATTTATTCTCCTCAGATAATTTTTTTCCAAAGATTCTTTCTTTTGTTATCAATAGTTCTCATCACACTGATTGATGTCCAAGGGGTCTCCTCTCCCATAAGTTTGATTCTAATTCCTACCGCAGTGATGTTAAATTGGGATGAAACATCGTCATAACAGCTTTGACTGGCAGCTGCAGTCACCGAGAAACTTGCGTATCTCTGCTCAGGAATAGCAGATAGAGCATAGGCTCTAAGAGGAGAGCCAGCGTTTAGGTTACGAAAACACGATGGACTGTTTTAACCTGACAGCCTGAGGTGTTCTTCAGTAAACTGGACTACCCGACAGAAGGACCCGAGGCCCCGCTGCACTTTTTCGGTAAGTTAAACGTGTTTGTAGGCTAATCCATAACTACCGTCCTTAGCTAGGTCCTGTTATATGGGCTCAAAATGTGGTCATAAATATTTTGTACTTGTAAATCAGTTTTGTACTTGTAAATCAGGATTTGTATGTGTAAAAAGAATTTGTGTGTGCGTAAAAAGGATTTGTGTGTGGACTTAGCAAAAAAAAACCCTGCAAGTTACAAGTACGAATTTTGACCCTATTTTTCTTCCTTTCATCTGATTGGTCAATGTCATGTCAATCACAAATGTAACAATCCAATCAGAGAACAGATGGGTTTGGTTGTCGGAGGGGCACTTTTTTGAACTGCAGGTCCTTGAAGGGTAATACAGTTTGAAGCTGGAGGATCTCTATATAAATATCCGATAGCAGTTAGGTCCCCTAACTTTCAGCAGCTGTTGAAAGGATAAAGTTGTGGTATATCAGTGGTTAGAAATACCATTATTACTTTAGGATTAGTTTAACACAAAGACAGGGCTGACCCGGGACCATTGCTGTGAGTCACAGTGCGCAGCATAAAAGTCCTTTCACATCGGACGCAGGATGTGCTGCTAATGCTAACTAAAAGCAAAGGATCCAGAATTTGTTGCGCTGGCTGCTGGGCTTGTCGTTTCTATCTCTGACTTTATGTCCTCTACAAGAGTTTCTGTTTTTTTTGCTAGTTCTTCAAATGTTCAATAAAAACATGTATGCTAATTCATAACGAAGAAAGCTTTGTAATGAAGACTGTCATTTCCAAAACACTGCCCCCCCCCCCGGTCCGCAGCGCTGTTGAAAAGGCTGTGGAAGTCCCTGTATTAAACACGTAGACCTGTGACACAAAAATCACCAAACTCAGACGACCACAGACTGTTTTCCTTCGTGGTGATGAAGGAAAATGCTGGGTTGGCATGTAAAAGGGCATTTATTCCCTTCAAAGACCTGCAGTTCAAAAAAACCGCCCCTCCGACAGCCAAACCCATCTGTTCTCTGATTGGATTGTTACATTTGTGATTGACATGACATTGACCAATCAGATGACAGGAAGAAAAATAGGGTCAAAATTCGTACTTGTAACTTGCAGGGGTTTGTTTTGGCTAAGTACACACTAATCTTTTTTACACACACACACAAATCTTTTTAACACATACAAATCTTTTTTACACACACACAAATTCTTTTTAGACATACAAAACTGATTTACAAGTACAAAATATTTATGACCACATTTTGGGCCCATACTGTTACCTGCAAAATAAAGTGATGAAAACAGTACAAAGGTTAAAGTACAACACGTGCTGTAGTGAAAGCTGCAGCTGTTTTATTGATAAATCAAAAGGATTAATCACCCCTGTAACTGTGTTTCACAAAGCTGCTGATCTCAGACCTGCACAACTTCTGTTTTAAACACTTTATGTTTTCTCTAACACAATTAAATAAAACCTGATGAAGGTCAAAGGTCGTCACTTGTATGTTGAACTACAAACTTGTGATCTGGAATTTTTTTCACAATTTTTTGCAGATAGTGTGTTATTTACCATAAAGTAATTCAGAGTTATTCATACCAGAGTAACCAGAGAGGATAATATATTTTTAAATATATAACTTTCTACAGGACTGAATATAATATCTTTATGTAAAAGTCCGGAGCCTCTGGGGAGTATCTGAGTATTTATAACAGTACACAAACCAAAGGTCTCCATCACAGTGTTCGTGAAATGCTGGGCTTATCCATCTCCTGCGGCGGACCTACGGATGAGTGCTAAAGATTTCCCTGTGAGGGAGCTGCTGGTGAAGATCATGAGTCCTGCTTGATCAATGCAATGAGCTTCAATGTTCCTGGTGTTTCTTAAAATTAAGCCTCTTTCAGTGGGTCAACAGAACATCTGGCACAGGACAGCTGTGATGAAAGAAGTTTCTCCAAACCTCTGGACCAAGGAAACACAGCTTGGTCCTGATGGTCTCCCTCACTAGTTTCTCCTCAGGGTGAATGTAGCTGTTGATATAATATGGACTCTATTATTAAATGAAAAGAACAAATTAGACTACACTACTGAAACGTTCTGCTGATGTTTTTAAAGTTTCCATGTTACCAGGATGTAGAGGGCTCTGAAGATTTAAACAGTTTTAGATTCATGACACTCACAGTCTTATGTTAAAATCTCAAAGGACAGCATTATATTTTTGATATTAACAGTAACTCTGGGCCTCTGTGGAGTGTGCAGATGATCTCATTGCTGTCTAAAAGTGGATAAATTGTATTTACCTTAATTAAACGAGTCGTCAGTCGCGGTAAACCACCAAAAAACTCAAGCAGCCGGGCTATGCAAAAAGTGTAGGGGGGCGTGTTTGCGGTCACGTCCAGCGGGTGTGTGGGCGGGAGCGTTACACAGTCGCTCCACCTCAAGTCACTACTGCGCAGACTCTGGCTCCAAAAATGCAAGATGGCAGCCTCCACAAGTGGGTTTATAGGGCTTTAGAGTTGATGTCACGCCGCAGTGCATTGTGGGATCGTGGCACCATGTTAGAGGGCCACAAATCAAAACAAACACACTGTGTTGGAAGCAGGTCTGCCAGAACCATGCTTAAAATCAGCACAAAAGACAAAGGGCTGTATTGAGACTAGAGATGGACCGATCCGATATTAGGTATCGGTATCGGTCCGATACTGACGTAAATTACTGGATCGGATATCGGAGAGAAATAAAAAATGTAATCCGATCCATTAAATATCAAAAAAGCACCTCACAAAACTTGCGACACGCCGTAACTCGGCCCATAACCGTAGCACGTCGCAGCAGTACGGTCACGTGATAGAGCGGCTGTGTGTATTTGTAGCCTCGCTACCAAACCAGCATTTCATCTCCGATGAAGTTTTCCCAGAGAGAAGTAAAGCAAATGTGTAAGTTCATCTCTGAATGTTTGTAAAGCATTCCAGCGTTAAGCTTAACAACCGATATATGGAGCGACAGCCTCTTCTCTCCCCCTCCCTCTCCTGCTGCTACTTCAATCCTGAAACTGATTAATGATCAGCTGATCGGCTTTTGTGTCGTGAGTCCGTCTCTCTTGTTTGTTTATTGCCCACTGTGCACCAGAAAGAGGAAACCAGCGGCTGAACAACAGCAGAACGTTTAAGCTTGATAAGCTGTTGTTAGAATTTATTTATGTTCTACACCAGGATCTTTTTCTACGTAGCTGACCGCTGGTAACTGTGCAGGGGCGAATCTAGCAAAGTTTAGCCAGGGGGGCCGATAGGGCATTAACAGGGAAGAGGGGGCACAAAGAAATACTTTTCTTTCTTATTCTCATTTAAAATGTCTAGCTTTTAATAAATAATTATCTGAATCTTACACCCAAAGTTTTAATCTCATGTAAAATGTATAGAAGTCCATTACTGTATATAGTAACTGTTAAGTCTAATATAGTAAGCTATAGTACTTTTTCCTTTGGCAAGATACCATCTGTGCAGTCTGCAGTTCTGTTGAAGAAAGATGTTGAATCTATTTAATTATTCTTGAAAAATAATTTATTTCTGGGCATTTTTTTTCACACTGCATCAAATTAAAGTTGATTACGTCATTTAAGCATCATGAGGTGGAGGGTGGTTCCTTTTTTTTTTTTTTTTTTGCTGGGAGTTTTAGAACCCTATTGGTTAGGTTGCTTACTCTTTAAAATACCAGAATAGGGAGGATGGAATAGGTTTAAGTTTATTAGATTGATCAGTATTGCTGAACTATGAAATATTTTGGGTGCAGTGTATTTTTTGCATACAGGTATAACAGAATAGCTTTAGTGTTTGTTTTTTTTAACTTGAGTATGAACTTATACAAAAAGCAGCAAGATATAAAAAAAAAAACAGTTTTATTGATTAAAAAACACTATATCGGATTCATATCGGTATCGGCCGATATCCAAATTTATGATATCGGTATCGGACATAAAAAAGTGGTATCGTGCCATCTCTAATTGAGACCGATTGACGACGCCAAGAGACGGTACTTGGAAAAAATAGCGTGCATCGGTAATGTGGACCCGTATTAAATACAGCAGTGGAGTAGAAACCCTAAAGACCTACCACCGTTGTCCTACCCTGATACCTTCTCGTACCTTGTCTGTGGAGTCAGCACATACACCGTGAATCATTTTCAGAATTATAAATCCCTGGAGGCGCACATCTAATTCACAAACTGTTAGGTACAAGATTTGGCCATTTTTAAGCCTCCACGTTGTGAGTACGTTGACCATATGACCAAGATACAGCCAGAGGTTGCACATAACATTGACTTCTCCTCAGCAGCTGCCCCAAAAATTGCTCTAGATGAAAACATAAACACACCGTCTGCAGTGAAAGGCAAAAGGAGCCGTCCGCAAAAAAGGCGAATTCCACTTGCTACTCTGGAGGAGTTGTCACCGATTAGCTACTCCATAAACAGAACATAATTCTGCTGCATCGCACATTAGGATGTTTGTTCTAATTTTCTATGACCTCAGCGGATTGAAAATAAAACTAAAAGCCTACAAAGAGCAATATAAATTTCTTTAGAACTTATCGGAATGAAAATGTGGGGAGCACACCAACAAAAAATGATGACAGAGAACTCTATATCAGCTCGTCTCACCGCTGCTATCCAAGCCTGACGTCTTCGTTTGGTAACATCAGATACATGAGATCTCTCACGTTGCTTCCAGGAGGGGAAACGGTAAAAAGAGAGCCCATTTTCCAGCTTATTCCTTTCCCGATCGTGCAATCTAACATTGCAATTGACAACACCGCAAGTACGAGCCATAGCTGATGTTTCCATCTGCTTTCGCTCCTGTAGCCCTTTGTTTGGCCTACTAACATGGCAGCTCGACCAAAAATCATGACCACGCCCCCTCCCGTGACATCACGCTCTAAAGCCCTATTTTGGCTTCATTTTTGCACATTGGGAGGAGGCGCTGTCACGTCGTCCATGTTTTCTACAGTCATTGGTTACACCTGGTAAAGCAGCAACGCTGATCATTTTATTAAAGATGAAAGAATTTAGACAGTTTTTAACTCTCAGTGATGCCGCAGTTTTCGTTCAACTTTGGGACCTGAAGCGGAGGGAGTTTTGGACCCAGATTACTCTGCGAGGCTCCTGACTATGGTAGCCATAATGCTCCAACAATCCATCAAGCAGTGCAGTTTCGTACCTTACCAAAGTCGTAGTAGAACATTTTTGACAGATTTGCAGTGTACCACATAAAATCGGTTCGAGGTCTGTAAGCACAACCAGAATTTATACATAAGGCGCACTGGATTATAAGGCGCACTGTCAATTTTTGAGAAAATTAAAAGATTTTAAGTGCGCCTTATAGTGCGGAAAATACGGTAACTAAAAAACGCACTGAGTGATCTAATCTCTAACTAGAAGTCAGAGAGATGTGCTTGAAACTAATGGTATAACTTTAACACAATGTATTCAAATTCCCTTGAATCAGCTTTGAGCTTGCATAGTTCTGGCTCGTCATACACCTGCAAAAAGCCCAAATGGCAGTGTTGTGGAAGTTTTCCATTGAAATAAAGCCTGCAGACGAGCGGTGAGCGGTAGCTAACATTCTTTAATCCAAACGCACAAAGAACAGACAACCAAGCTTGATGGAGAGCCTACATGACCGCGGGGCAGGGTCAGCAGAGTCTCCCTGAGCCTAGCATGGCTCTCAGTTAAATACCTTCTCCAGGAACAAAAGGCAGTACACAGCTTTTTCACACCTTAAGGTTCACACTCCCTTCCTACCTCCCAGAGTCCTCGAAGAGACAAAAGACTCTTCCTGTAGTCTGCTTCCCCCATCTTCCTTACTACACCCCCACCATTTGTTTTTCAGTATGGGTGTCAGACATGTTAAAATCCAGTGGCACCAAGGCTTTATACCATAAAATAATGTGATTAATACATAAGTAAAAAAAATTCCTATACAGCAGTAATAATTTAAAAAGGAAATATGTGCACAGAAAGATTTAACTTCCCTCAAACTGTTACCAGACTTTAGATATTCAGAGAGTTGAGAGGCAGGCTGGAAAATATTAAAATATGGTTGTGGTAAAAATATCAAAGTACTTGCTTTGTTACATCACATTGTGAAATGTGAATAAGTAGTGTAACTGTGCATAAGTCCCAGAAGTAGCACAGGCTGGACACTTTAATATGCCAGAGGCAGCTCACTGGAAGGTCGGTGATTACCCTGTGAACTTCTCATCTTGACCCTTTGAAACTTCTGCCCTGATCCCAAACCTCCCCAAACTAAAACCTGTGCACATGTTATGATCTGGGTGAGTCTGAGTAATTTTCCACAGCATCAGCTCTCCTCGCCTGGGTGGAGCCTTCCTCGCTCCTCCCTGCTTCTCACCTGTTGGCAATTCCTCCAGCAGTATTTATGACCAGCGCTCACAATGAACCTTCGCCAGATTGTCTGCCTACCATAGTCAGTTCACTGCCTCTCATGTTTGTCTTGTGTTCCTCAGCGTGTTTTGCCTATCTTTTCCTGTTCTCTAGTCGGCGCCTGGATACATCTTGCCAACTCTCCCCATAATCACGCCTCAGGATTCTGGTCTACTGCTGCTGGGAAATCTCACTTACGCAAACCGCCATCCATACCTGCCTGCCTCCCTGCGCACCCACATCGCACTCTGTACTCACCCGATCCAGTTCACCTCCTCCTCCAGCTAATCTCCACCTGCAACCATTGTTCCTGTTCGCCATAGCTTTCATTGCCCTGATCCTGCCCCTGCTATTCCTGTGACCAGATTCAGCTTGTGCTCAGGCCCTTCTCACAAAGCCTTGTCATTGCTCACTGTTACATTTAGCTTTTGTTCAGTCCTCTCTGTTTAAGACTCCTGTAAAGTAAAACTCTGTTAAAAGTCGTTTAGCTTACGGTTTTGGTTCTGCGCTTGAGCCCAATCCCTATTCTCGGGCCATTAAGCCTTGACAGCACATTTTGCTTGTTTTACAGGATCAAAGTCCTGACACAATATATGTATTAATGTAAACACACTTATCATAAAAAGGGGGGAAATTAAGGGAAGTGAGAGAATTAAAAGGGAAAAGAACACATGAGAAGATTTAAGATTCAAGATCTTTTATTTGTCAAGTGCATAGTTATACAAGTACAACACGCAGTGAAATGTGTCCTGACACGCTCCTCGACTGTGCAAAAAGAGAGAACATTATATACATTAAGTGAATTGTACAAAAGAGGACATTATATGCAGTAAGTAAGTGAATTATGTACACTGAGTGAAGTAAAATAAAACAGTCTCGAAATTTTTTAAATTGAAAATCTGAAAGTGTACATTGTGCGTGTGGGTGTTAAAGCTCATACCATACCATATGGATGGTATCAGCTGATTATGTTTATTTGTTTAGTTAGTTGTTTCCTTACTTTCTTTACACTAAGCAACAGAAAGATCTTCTGAGATTTTCTGAGTTCTTCGTATATTTATGCATTTGCACACTCCTCTACAGAAATATGCACATAAACCATTTCAACCCTCAAATACAGTATAAGATTACATAGTGAATATGTGTTCGATTACATATTAACACCTACAACCAAAATGGTTTTTCATTCATCTTTCTGTTTCTATTTTTTCTTTCACTTTCTGTACTTTTGCTGCTTTGTTGTCGATACCTCGTTAATACCTTTATACCTATTTCACACCTCCTACATCACCACTATTGTGTAAGAAAAAGATGCTCACAAAATGGTATAGAAATAGGAATTTAAAAAGCACACACACACAAATGTTGAAATACCATTCAACGTTCTAGCTTTAGAATAACAATTTAAAATCCTTTGTAAACATTATTTCTATTCTTGTTTAATACTGTCATATATTTCAGGAAGAAGGATCCATTCATTAGCATTAGCAAACTGATCTTTTTGCCAATACATAACTATTTCATAAAAGCATGTAACAACTGAAGCATTTTTAAATGCTTCGTTAGAAGGAAGCACAAGAGTTTCAGATTATTCAATTAACTGGCCAAAATCTACAGTTCTTCCCATTAACTGCTCCTTCCATAATTCATCTTCTGCCCCACTACAATCTGGAAATATTAAATATTTAGGTATTAATGTTTCTCCTAAGCTTTCAGACTTAATTAAATTAAACCACATCCCACTTCTAAAGAAAGTAGAAGGCGATCTGACTAGATGGAAATCTCTACCCATATCACTCATGGGAAGGGTCGCCACTATAAAAATGATGATCTTGCCAAAAATAAATTACTTATTTTTAATGATCCCTAACAAACCATCACAAGATTGGTTCAGATCTCTGGATTCACATATTTCTAAATTCCTTTGGAAAGATAAACCCCCGCGCATCAGCTTAAAAACGCTACAAAGAACCAAGGATAGAGGAGGATTAGATCTGCCTAATTTTCACCAATACTTCTTAGCCAACAGGCTTCAGTTCATCTCAGAATGGTTAAAATGTACCCTCTTAGATGAGCCCTGGCTAGATGTTGAACAGGCACTATGCAATGATCTAGAGATTTCAGACCTACCATTTATTAGCTCAAACATCAAAAGACATGAATGCTTTAAAAGCATCAACATCAGCTTTTCTCTGACAGCATGGTGGGAATTTCTAAAAATAACGGAGTCTTCATTAATCCCATGCAAACGTACACCTATCTGGAATAACCCTGACATATTACAAAACAATAATATGATTAATTTCCCAGAATGGAGTTGTAAAGGAATTAAATACTTAGAACATATATTAGAGGGAACAGAATTTATTCCATTTGACAGACTAGTTACACAATATGGGATCAACAAGAAAAGATTTTTAGAATATCAACAAATTAAATCCATAGTAAAAAAGAAATTTAACCTCAGTCAAGTTGAATTACAAACACCACCAAGTGTGGTTCAATTTCTTACTCTTAAATCCCCCAAACTATTATCTAAAATATACAGAACACTTTCTAAAATAGATGAATCAATATCCCTTCCTATTGCAAAGTGGGAAGCAGATTTATCAGTCAGCTTAGACCAAAACGTCTGGTCTCAGATTTGCTTAAAAACCTTTAAATTGATTAAAAATCCCAATCTGCAATTAATACAATACAAAATACTGCATAGAGTGCACTATACAGGTCATCGAATGTTTAAGATGGGCTTTACATCCGCCAACAACTGCTCACACTGTCAAGGCAATACACCAGACAGTTACATCCACGCTCTTTGGTTCTGTCCACCAGTGCAGAAGTTTTGGCACGAGATATGTGAGGACTTATCAAAGTGTCTGAAATGTAAAATTCCAACCTCCCCTTTAGTATGCTTGTTGGGAAATTTGGATGATGTCACTACAGAAATTAATACAGTCCACATGGTTTTTATTGCCCTATGCATCGCCAAGAAAACGGTCCTCATGAACTGGAAAAATAAAAATAATCTTAATTCTAGCCAATATAGAAACTATCTAATAGATCACATTAGTCTCGATATAGCCTCTGCCACCACATTAGATCAATCCCTCTGGGCTCCTTTGATCGGCTCCATCACCTAGCGGGGGTGGGGGGTCGTGGTTTGGTCCCGCCTTGGCTATTATGGTTGATGTGGAGGTTGGGATGGGCTTAGGGCACCTGGAGGACCCCTAGAGACGTTATCCCTGGAGGGCTTAACCCGGGGGTTGTGTTCATAACCTGATTAGTGGCTCTGGTCGCTCTCAGAGGTTGTTCTCCTCGTGGCCGCGTGCAGCGGGGCTGGAGGATGGTCTGTGCTGGCGGACGTAGGTTACTGGCCTGGTGGCCTGGCTGCCCCTGAGTGGATCCGGGGCGGGCGTGGGGGTTTGGGGTTCGGGGGTGCTTCGCCTCCGTGCTGGGGCTCTGGCTGGGCCTTGGGGGCTTCGGTCCTCGTCGGTGTGTCGCCGAGGTTGTGGGCGGGTGGGTGCACGGGGGCTCAGCCCTGGCGCAGGGGGCCTCTTGTGCATCGGCCTAACCGGGGGGCTCTTGAACTGGCAGGGAGGTTGTTCCATCTTTGCAGGAGTCCACTCTGCAGGTGGGGGAGAGACATAGGAGAGGTGGAGAATAAACTTAACCTGGGTGTCTGTGTCTTGTGTAGTCTGGAAGATGATTGAATGTTGGGGTGGGTACAGTTTCCTCTGCGGTGGGGTGGGGTGGGCTGCCCCGGGTCCTGTGGGGCTTGGCGGTGCTGCTGCCGTAGGCCCCGGTCTGGATGGGCCTGGGCTCCCTTGCCTTGGTGGGTACCAGGGGACGGGGGTGCATATTGGGGTCAGCGGGGGAGCTGGCCCTAGGGAGGGACACCCTCCCCTCCCTTCTTTTCCTCCCCATCCCCGGCTGCCTCCCTCTTCCCGCTCCACCACACCCACCCACACAGGTAGGGCTTTGGGGTGCGGGTGTGTCACCAGGGTGCAGGGGAGACATTCCCCCCCCTCTGTCCTCTTCTGGCCACCTGTGCCTCAATTTTATCTCACAACTTAGACATCCACATTACTTACACTCTCATAACACACACACATGTGTATATGTGTATGTATATGTATGTGTGTATATGTATGTATGTATGTATATATATATATATGTGTGTGTATGTGTGTGTGTATATATATGTGTATATATATATATATATATATATATATATATATATATTAGGGGTGCAACGATACACAAAATTCACGGTTCGGTTCGGTTCGATACTTTGGTGTCACGGTTCGATATTTTTTCGATACAAAAAAAATGTTCATGCCTTTTTATTAATTTGTCATTTATTAAATTTTCACGGCACATTCTGCACCACATCTCTGTGCGTTCATCATTTGTTTGAAGCCAGCTCACCTCCTGCAACCACTTTTCAGAGAATACGCGCTTCTTTTGTGGTTCGGACTCCTTCTGACATTTCTTTGGAGGTGGAGGAACATCACAGTAACTGCTTAAAGGAGCTTCTTCGACATCTTTAAGAGTTCTAAACAAATGTCTGTCCTCCTGAAAATCTTATGTACGCAAACACGCGTTGCAACTTCTTATCTTGTGCGGGTTTTTATTTTGACAGCGAATGCGCACCTGCGGACCACTTATGTGCAGCCCTGGTTATTTAGCTCGTCATATTGCAGCCACAGAAATTCTTTTGTCCATGAAACCATAAAGCTGCACTTTCTTTTTTCCTTATAGTCTGATTTGTCATAACCTTTCCGTTTTGTGGTAAGCTTTTCTTTGGCTGTCACTTCTTCACGCTGACCTGTCTTATTTGGCTCAGCAGAACTAAAATATATATCCTGCTGCTTTTACACACGCACTAACATAACGCTCAGCGATTCTCTGCGCGATCAACCTCTCACATGTTTAAGCTGCGGGAGATTTCACTTGTCATGTTTGCATAGTAAGCTAACGATTGATAAGACGATGTCAGAGGAATTGGTGCGCAAATTATCATCACTCACCAATCAGTACTGTCGCTCTCTATACACAGTTCACGCGATTGCAAAGTGAAAGCAAAAAACAAGCGCAAATTCAAACGCGATTTCAGTATGTCACATATTGACAGTGGCCGATGCCAATGACATAATTACCCAGCTACATTTCCAAAAGAATGCAAAAGCATTGACATATATTTTTCCTTCCTAGGATAGGCCGACGGGCAGGGCAGAGATAGATTTTGGTAGCCCGACTGGAAAAAAGCCCCGTCGGGCTAGCGATTTTGCGAGCCCTGTATCTGATTGAGGAATCACTCATCTTTGGAAAAGAGAGTTTATTATGGAGAAATGTCTCTTTCCAAAATAAAAGCTATACTATACGCTTCTTCTGGGCTATATTCTCAGCAGCATATTAAACATATCAGGTCCCCATAAGGAGAATCGTGTGCTAACGGCTGTCTAAATGACTCGGGTAAAGTTTGTAGCATGCTGCTTGTTGTTTTTCTCTGCTTCCACTTGTCTTTGCACTAGGATGATGTCGGAGTAAATGTGCAGTCATATTGGTTGTGTTCCCACTAGTGCTGTCAGCGTAAATCTGAAATGACATTAACGTCACAACACGGCAAATCTCCGTTAACGAGCTACCGCGGATCACCTCATGAGTGGGGCTGGAAGACGTCAACACATTAACGAGCTAACTGCGCTAACACACTAGTTCCCACCAATTGAGCATTGCTGGCACATCCAACATACTGTTTTACTTTTGTCCATGACAGGCTTACCTTCAGGGTCATACATCACATGAAAACCAAAATAGTTCCAAACGCCAGATCTGAATGAGGGTGGGGGAGGTTCAATTTGCCATGTTGCAACTAGCCTAGCTTCTGTCTCGCTAGCTTGCCCTGCGCTCAGTGAATCTGTGTTCGACTACTCCGCCTAGGCTGCACTGTCGAGCGCAGATCCACTGAGCGCTCAACACAGACAGCATCATCAGAAGGAAAGTTGATAAAATAAATTAAAAATGTTGTATCGTTCGATACATATGCGTACCGAACCGAAAGCACTGTATCGAACGGTTCGATATCGATACGAGTATCGTTGCACCCCTAATATATATATATATATATATAGGGCCTTGAGGGTGGGCACGTTAACGGTGTCCAGTAGACGGTCTGTGTATTCAAACCTACCTCTGGCGCCGGTGCCCACCTCTCAATTTTAAATCCATGTAGACATTGAGGGTTCTCGGGAGGGGCCGTGCTAACACCTGCTGCTCTCTGGCAGCAGCACCATGCTCTCCCTTGTTTTAAATACACTTTAGAGCAACACGCAGCAACACTACACTTGAGCGGGAGGAGGGAGGTATGGGGTCTTAACACACCCCCGTTCTCTGCTAGCCATCGGGGCGGGGGGGCTGGGAAGAGATGCTGGCTGTCCGATTGGCCTCCCTGCTGCCGCGGAGCCTGGGGCGGTCTGCTTGCCTCCACCCCGGAGGGAAGGGTAACATCTCTTGGGTCTGGGTGCCGTTTCCATCTCTGGGGGTGAGGATACCTGGACCCGGGGTATAGAGTATGTTTGGGGAGTGTGATTGTGTGTACATGTCCATTTACATGTCCGGGTTTATTCCTACGTTGGGTGAGTGCTGAGTGTTTGTATATGTGTGCATGAGGGTGGGAATGCATGTCTGTGTCTGTGTGTGCCTGTTTGTCTGTGTCTATATGTCAGGTCGGGTCTTAGACTCCACCTCTCTGGGAACTCCCAGGTCCTCCAAAGTGTGGAGGCCTATCTCCCCTCACCACACTCCCTGCCGGTGACTGATGCCCTCAGGGGTCGGTGCATTGTTGGTTCTTGGTGTCCGGGGCTGGGCGCTCAGGTCATGTGCCAGCTCACTCCCGGTGGCTACTTGGCGGGGCCTGGCGCCTGCTGCTCGGTCAGGCCTCTTCCGGGGCGCGGGGGGCCCTCGGGCCTCCGGCCTCTGTGCCTGCGGCTCGGTTCACTCTGGCACAGCTGGCTGCCGGCGGAGCCGGCGGGCACGCCGGTGCAGCCCCCTCTAGCTTCTGCCCGGTGGCTACTGGGTGACCCCTCGTCTGGGGATCCTCAGCCCTTCCCATGAAGGTGGCACGGATGCCCCTCCGGTGGTCCTCCTTGGGCTCTTGCACTCTGGGGCCTCTGGATGTCTGGGGCCTGGATCTCCTCCATGCCTGCTTCATGCCCTGGGGGACAGGGCTATGGCTCTCTACATCCTCTAGCAGACCATTACATGGGGAAACCATTTGAATACAAGCGCGCCGATCCACACAGGTGTGCACATGGGTGTTCACTGTTCGTAGACTTAAATCACACCTTTCTTGGCTGCTACTTCAAAGCACATTGTGCGCTGTCTGTGCTGCACAACAACATTCAATATTTAGTATTTACTGCTGTTTACACTTAGCTAGATTAATGCGATGGTGTTGTGTATAGTATGTTGCTTTGTTTTGTTTTGTTTTTTTTTTTGCTTGTTTTCTATTCTTTTTCTCTCAACAGGTGATCCAGGAGATATTTTTTCTTCCCCCCTTTTCTCACTGTCCCTCTCCCCTTCTGTTTTTCTTTTCCTTCCTCTTTCTTTCTCCCTTTCCTATCCCTCACTCATGTCTGTCCCGTCTGTAACAACTGAAAATAAAATAAATAATAAAAACAAAGGTCGATCAAATGGACCAATACGGCAATGCCATGATGATCCATTTGGCAAAATAAATCCATTGGGTATCCTTGTTGGTCTTCAGACAACAATTCTGACGGCTAAAGAACCAAATGGGACAGGCGGAAAAAAAAAGAAAAAAAAAGAAAAAAAAAGAAGGAAGCACCAGTTAATACAGAGCACAAAGTTTTTCTGTGTTCATCCCGAGATAAACATGAGTAATATCATATCATATTGTATCTGTGGTTAATCAGGCAGCAGTTCGGAGTCCTCAGTCCCACAGAGCATTGTGACCTACATGACCCAGTCTCTTTGTAACCTCCACGTCCTTTGGAGCCTTAGGGGGATATGTAGGAACTGAATGAGATCGCTCTTCATCTTCAGGTTGCTCCTCTGTGATGGTGGCCCCTTTCAGCTTATCTTTATCAAGGTTTGGATGGAAGAACGTATAATAAATAATTTTAAATAACAGACCAAGGACGTAAACTGCAACAACACAGGCAGCCGTGGTTAAAGGGTGTGTCACAAAATCAGGAGGATCTGTGCTCATATTCCAGCACAACACGTTCTCACTCCCAACTCGTCAAATGTGTGACGCATGGTCAGGCTCCCTCTGCTTCACTTATCGACGCGCAGGGTACCCCCCTCGCAAACATCATTGGCCTGAGCCGTCATCCACAGTGAGTCTGAACCTTTGCCGTGAGAGTCTAACAAGCATGTTTTTGGTCAGTTTGGAAGAAATAATATCACAATGTTGATCTTTTTTTCAATATTCCTTCTCTTTTACAACATAAACTGTGATCAAAGCTATTTATGTTCACAGCATGTAATAAAAGTGACAGTCAAGGGCATTGTGGTCTGTTGAGCTAGGGTTAGGGTTAGGAATTCAGACATATGTAATCAATATTACTCTTGCTGGATATAACAAACACCTAGGAATTCGTATTATAATTCAATTTTCATGAAATATTCATATTCAGTATCGGTCCTTATATATTATAACCACGTATCCACCCAGGCTCATGGTGGGGCAGGTCTCTGTCCTGGGATGCTTGAGTACAAGGTAATGTACACCTGACCAGGTGTCCAGTCTGTCAGAATTGTTTTCAATATTTGGTTCAAAAATATGAGTGAAAACAAAAATACAACTAGGATTCTTGCATATGATGAATGAAGTCTGTCTTTGACTGTATTGTCCAGCTGATCCATAAAACCCCCAGCAGGTGAACCTTATTCATGACATAACACGGCAACAATGTAAACAACAGTCTAAATGTAAAGTGCATTCTAAACTCCTCTTCAATAAATTATATGCAAAGAGTCATTCAGGACTGTAAAACGTGAACTACAGAACCCAGAGTCTTCATCATTAAATCTGGTTTGCTTCATTTTCCTATCCTATATCAGATACTTTAAAGGTTAGGTTAGGTAAAGTTGCACTGTCATTGTGAGGAAAAGTGTTTTATGTGTGTGTATGTGTGTGTGTGCGTGTCATGAACGGCTATAAAAGGCCTTTAATTAAAGAACAAAGCAGGGTTTGAGTTCGAGTTACGGTAGACTGGCGCTACTTCTAAATGGAACGCAGTCTTCCTACGGCGGAAAGCTAATAACAGGAAACGGACACGCGGTCCACCCAAGTCCACGGCAACCACCATAGCAACCGCCTAGCATGACCTTAAAAACATATTCTGTATTCATAACTATCAAAAACGTGAAATGATTTGCAAAGTGTGAAAGTGTTACAGCTGCAGAGAGCTATGTAAACAGCTTATCTTTGGAAGCTGTTTACATATCTAATAATATACGATGTAACCATGGAGACAGTCAGTCACGTGAGCTAGCGGTGCACGTTTACTACAGTGAATAAGGTGATTGCGTGCACAGCGTCCACACGCTGCAGAGGGTAAAGACATTACTTCAATGTTGTTTTATATTGATATATATTTGCCTTCTGTTGACCATCACCTCAGGTTCACCATTACAGTTTCAGCATACAGATGCACACTGTCTAAATATGAACACATTCAAAAACTCATGTCTCAGAAATAAGCACAGCTGTTCATGTTTGTCATTATAGTTTTATTTGTAGGAAAATTATGAACTTCATATTGTGTATCAAATAAAAGAACATTTCACAACTCTGAGTCAACAGAAATGTCTCTAATGTAGACATGTACGGTGTAGTGTAAGCATTAAAAGATCATAAAGGAAACACTAACATTTATGTGAAACTAATTTTAATTAAAAATGAGCAGGTGCTTTACAGATTTAAAAGAAAGAATCTGAAAACAACACTTTTTTGGTCTAAGTGGTCAAAGTAGAAAACAGAACTGATGTTCAAGAACAAACCGTAGCTGCACTAATATTACACATCTCGATTGTTGTGGTGAACAATGTTGCTTTTAAAACCACGTGCAGTATGTGACCATGACTGTTCACTGAGACCATGAACGCCACTTCGCTGAAGCATTCTTCTTCTTCTTCTTGTTCTTCTTGCAGTTAAAATGGAAGCAGAAGGAGCACGAGCTGCTTTGATCTACTGAAAGGAAAAAGCAGAACATCTGAGCTGAAACCAGCCAGCTGAAATCATTAAGACAGGAACAATCATTCAATGCAGTGTCTCAGGTGGCTTAGCCTGTTACAACTGTTGATACAAGCTAAATACGGTTAACATACAGTGTCAGGGAGCTCCAGTGTGGGAACTAGTGGCTTTAGGTTTGTAGTCATTTAACTTTCATCCATTCATTCATTCATTTAATTCAGGAGGAAGAAATGCCAGGTTGGTGCAGGCTGGTTACATGCATTTGGTCCCATGCTGTCTTTAACTAAATGACTTGGTTCATTTTATGGCTGGGCTGTATGTGGGGTTATATCATGTTATTTTTGGCAGGAGTACCTGTCCCCTGTTAGACTTAGAAAGTTTCTCCGTAAGTAGAGTTTCTAACTCTTATAGCACATCTGTGGCTGACAGCTTTTTGGTGGCTCTTTTTACCCCAAACTGGTTGTGAGTGTGTAAATAGCCCCACTAGTTCTTTTGGGTTGCAGTTAACTTGGGAGGAAGGGGTGGGTCTGCCAGGACTAGATGAATAACAATTATCTGGGATACATAAATTTCATAATGCATGCATATATCTCTATCAATTAAACCTGGCCTGAGGGCTGCCATTTTTTACATTCAGTTATTTCTCTTAGAAATGTTGGAACTAAATAATGAATGTGTTACAGTTAAAGTGAAACACTGGTCAGTGTAAATGGCTCATTGGGACAAAGTAACCTTTAAATTAAACCCCATCACCTGATATCGAGTGTCAAACAATATCAAAACTGTAAAAGCTGTTTACAGTCAGAATTTATAACAACTATGATTGTAAATAAATTCAAACAAGTGAGCTTTTCTCTTTGTGCTGAATATCAACACTGTGATTTCTTAGACTGTAAGCTTTACTTTAGCACAACCAGTTGTAGAAGCCGTCACTCCAAATGTCTTTTGATAACAAGAAAAAAAATACCTTTTCAGTACACGGCCTGAAGTTCTTCTCCGACATCTTCTGCAATCGGCTTTGTCTGCTGGTTTGAAGACAATAAACCACAAAAAAGATGATTTAGTCACTTTGTCCGCATCATGCAGCTCGAATGTGTCGTGTAACGATGTTGAATAGCCGTCGTTATCCCTCTGCTGTGTCAGTAGGATTGTACTGTACAGCATCTCGTTGACATGTGAGGAATGCCAATGTAACACGATAACAGACTTACATCATTAAAACATAAAGGGCAGGAGATATTTAGATATTTTTATATTTATATTACATTTTATAGCTGACAGATATTACTAAATAGATAGAATTTACTAAATAGCTGGATGAACATGAAAAATATGTCCATAATCACAAATGACCATGAGAGCCAGTAGAATTAATTCAACTGAACACTCAAAAGATGTCCTTAAATGCTCTTTAAGTGGCAGAACAAACGAACAAACAGTTAATCGCTTACTTAAGATGGAATCTGCTCTGCTACTTTGAAAACAGCTTCTAACTGGTTCCTCCTTTAACAGGATGACTGCTCAAGGGTAAGGCCATGATGCAGTCCAGCAACCTTTATGGTTCTGCTTTGATTCACCAGGAACTATTAGGGAAACCTTCCAGCGCCTCCTGTGAAAGACACAGGGATAAACACAAACATTTATTAACATGTTCCACAGTCTTTCAGTTTGATTTTCTCATCCTGTAGACAACAACGTACATGGATGCAGGTTTATTGTTAACTTTTGTAAGGTTTATTTAGTGAACATATCCAGCTGCAGCTCCACTGTGATCCTGAACTGGATAAGCACTTAAGAAAATGTGTCAATAAATGGACAAACATCAACTTACTATATTTATCCAAACAGACTGGACCAATAATGCTTCACTGAGTTAGAGACTTTAACAGTCTCTTCTATGTAAGAATGTCTCGTGCTGATATACCTGCAAACTTGACAACAAAGGGTTTTCAGACTGCATGTAGCTGTCCTCTATGTCAGCTAACACATTTACATTTATGTCACACTTATTTCTGCTTTCCCATTTTATAATTATTACTTACATTTTGATTAGATACCCTGACTTTGTAAATGGTCAGATTACTTAATTGGAATACAATGTATCCAATTCAGGGTTGCGGGAGGATGAAGCCTATCCCAGCTGAGACAGGACAAAGACAGGACAGGCTGCCAGTTTATCGCAGGGCTAACACAATATGTGTAACAGAAAATCCACTTAAATGTTTGATATTTCTTATAATAATCATAATTATGACTATTATTTAAAGGTTTCTTTATAAATACATTTAGATTTTTTTTATAACTCCTAAAATATAAACCTGAGCTGTTTCAGATTCTGACCTCTGACTTCAGTGACCAGGATGTGTCCTCACTGCAGCTCCCTCTTGGAAGTACGTCTGCTTCTTGTCTTCCCCCAGTGAGGACCGCCTGCCCTTAATATCCCGTACTGTACCTGAGGAACAAAACAGGACAAACACTTGCCTTCATTTAAGAAATTTATTCATACAGAGATAATCTATGGAAACACACTAGTTCACCCTTTGAGAGCAATCAGTCCCTGTGAAACATTTCTGTAAATGAACATCATGTGCAGAATGAATGAAATGAGTTCTTCAGGTGACTCAGCAGTCCCACACTGACAGATGAAACTTCTGTGGAAGAAGAATCTGGATTGTTTTGATTTCCAATCTAGTTAAACTATTAAGCATCTTTGCTCTTCTGAAATCTGTGTTAAACAACAACAAACATAAATTAGTAACAAAAATACAGCTGAGTAGAGGCTTTAAAAACCACCAGCAGCCATAATGCTAAATTTTAATCTTCAAATGTTTCTGAGCCGTCTTCAACCTGCTTTTAACACATTAAAGTCCCAATGAATAAAGTCAATGCAACCTGACTCAATCCTAAATGTTCAGCACACACAGAGACACAGAGGTGCTGTTTTTTTTAATTTATTTATTTATTTTTGTCCCGTTTGTATCTTTAGCCATCAGAATTGTTGTCTTAAGGCCAAGAAAGATGCCAAGCGGATTTATTTTACCAAGTGGATCATCATGGCCTTGCCATATTGGTCCATTTGATTGACCTTTATTATAATTATGTATTTATTTTACAAACGGGACAGACATGACTGGGGGATAGGACAGGGAGAAAGAATGAAAGAAAGAGAGGGAGAGAAAGAAAACCAGAGGGGAGAAGAGACAGTGAGAAAGGGGGGAAGAAAGAAAGAAAAACAAACAAAACACCTGGATCACCTGTATGGAGAAAAAAAAAACAGAAGAGAAAGTAAACAAAAAAAGAGCAACATAATAAATACAGCACCATCACAATAAACTAGCTAGCAGTAGATAACAGTAGATAGAACAGTTAGGTGCTGTTTAAAGTTTAGTGTTAACCTGAGTCACTGATCATTTGCAGTATTACAGAGTCTGGCAGTCTTTGCATGATGTCCACGTCACTGTAAGTTTCTAGCTGACTCTCAGGTGTGACAGGTGTGCCAGCAGGAAAGAGTAATAATAACCTGCATCCTGAGGTTTGTCATGCAGGATTAAAGGAGCCAGGCTTTGTTCACCCAGCTAGGATTGTATTTTACACTGACCCTGGGTCAGCATAAGTATCATACAGTTTAAACGAAGCACTGAAACTTGCACATATTTATTACAGATGCACTGAAGCTAATCGAGATATTTGCTGTCAATCTGTGGCTGCGATTAAACACTTTACTGGAAACTTTATTAACTAGTAACTTCATCAGTCATGACAGAAGCTAATATTTCTGTGCTAACATCGTTTAAACAGTAACAGCTTTACTACAATATAAGCTAACGTTTACACCGTAACTTTAAGCTAGCACCATAAAGACGGTAAAACACGTAATAATATCTACAAATGCATCTTAAAGCTGTTATATTAGCACTCGGTGTATTACTAACATAACCACATTAACATTACTGACACTCGCTGACTTTTAATAGTCATTCTATAAATGCTGTCCGTTTAAACGATCTTACCTGTAAACACTGCTGTATCCACCGGATTCCAGCCACAGTGGATTCTGGAGTCTTCCCACGCTCCTGTTAGTGATCCTCCATCTGGATGGATGATAACAACCTTCTGAACAATCTAGCAGGAGATGGCCCATATCTATGGGACTGATTTGTGCTAATAACGCCCATTGTATGGACTGATAACAGCCGAAGCGGGTGAATAAAGTCACCCAGTCGCTAGCTGTGCCATTACCCAGCATACATCACTCCCTCCATAAATGCAATAAACGATAAAAAAGTAATAGCCTATAATTAATTTATCTGCTGTTTCTCAGGTAGTTGTTTAATTATATATTTATTGTGTTCTGTATACGTCACTACAATGTGATTTTGGAAATATATAAATATACGGACAACAGGCTCTTCCGCGGCAATCTCTTGTCGTCAGTAAGCAACGTTTAGGGAGCTCTATAGTATTCAATGAGAGGACCCTGCACGTCAATTCTCGATGCGAGGGGGGTACCCTGCGCGTCGATAAGTGAAGCAGAGGGAGCCTGACCATGCGTCACACATTTGACGAGTTGGGAGTGAGAATGTGTTGCTAAATCATGCAATTTAGGTAAAATTGCTTTCATTCTAAACTCAACACAGAAATTATGTTGTTTTTTTTGTTCTTGTTTTGTTTTTTGTTTTTACCAAATTACATCATTTACCATTTTTGGCCAAACAACCAATTTCATGTAATATTCTTAGTTTCAAATAGGGGCGTTTGATGGCTTATCTTAAGGATCTAATATTTGTGTATATTTGTGCATGACATTGCAACACAAATATGTATTTGCAAGATAGACTGGAATAAATTATGACACATCAAATATTACACAGGCTGCAGTGAATCTCTATTGATACAGGCTACTGAGCTTTGAGTTTCCCAGTCAAACTTAGCTTTGAAGCACATGCTAAAAGCACTTTTACTCTTTTAGATTTCATAACGAGATACCATAGCCAAAATATTAACTCTCCCAAAAAAAAAAGAAAAAAAAAAAGACAAAAATTCAAAGCTGTAGCTGCAGCACCTACAGCAACTAACACTGTTAGTAAATGTGTCCTGGAGTTTATGCAGGTGCTGAAAGTGCTACTGCTATAAGCCTAACAGCTTCCAGGTCACTTATTTTTCTGGAAAGATGGCAAGAAGGGCATTACTGCTCTTTTCTACAATCTACCGGATATCTTGAAATACAATTGTCCTTTGTCCAATGAAAACCACTTCACAGTAGTAGGAGTCCCCTAAAACCTACAAATGAAGAGTGATCTGGGAAGAAATGGTGTGCACACTAGTGACCTCAACAATTCCAAGATAGCCTTGTCCCCGATGCTCAGATGAGAAAAATAAATAAATAGGAAGTTTCATGAAGACATTAGGACAAGTTTTTATCTGAAAAGTTACTGGTAATATATAACCTAACTGGCATTTAAAGTGTAAAAAAAATAATTTAGATAAAATTTTGGTTTTGAGGAAAAGGACTGGTGATAATTTAAAGAGTCAAGTCGATAAAAGTAGATAAATGTTTTAATAAGTACACATTTTATAGCATTTTGTGAACATACACAAAAGGTGGCCATTTTTGGCAACAAACAGGCTGAGAGAGTGTTTTATATTTTTTGCTCTCCTTGAACAAAAATAACAGTGGAAAATAATCACCGCAGCAAGGGCGTAGATTTCGTTTTGGCATTGGTGGGGACGAATGATTCAGGGTTTTTTTTCTTTTTTGTCTTTGCTTCTTGATAACAAAAGGAGAAATGTACTTGCCTACATATGCTATTCTACATGCTTTTAAACCATTTAAAATTACAATTGATAGTTTTATATGTGAGTTATATAATGCTAAATTACAATTAAACAAATGACTAGCTTTTTGTTATGCACAAAAACAACATTGTTTTCTTTTATTTATGGAGCATTATTATTTAATAAATGGTGATAATTTATTTTTGAGTTATTCTACGCTGAGTTATTCTATCTACGCTGTATGTTAATAAAAGTGCCTGTGTGACATCTGGGACACAGCTTTGACTAAGAACTCTCTTTTTGTTCTTACCTTATGGCTTTAAAAAAAAAATATCGAGATATATATCGTATATCGCCATCCAGCTAAAAAATATCGAGATATGAATTTTGGGTAATATCGCCCAGCCCTATCGCACATCACTACCAAGTGGAGGAGCAGAGGAGTTTGCGGCAATTAAGCAGCCCTTTGCTGCCCAATCCGACCGGGCTAAAGCTATAGGGCAGGGGTCCCCAGTCCCAGTTCACGAGGGCCGGTGTCCCTGCAGGTTTTAGATGTGTTCTTGATCCGTCACAGCTGATTTAAATGGATAAATTACCTTCTTAACATGTCTTGAAGTTCTCCAGAGGCCTTGTAATGAACTAATCATGTGATTCAGGTGTGTTAACCCAGGGTGAGATCTAAAACCTGCAGGGACACCGGCCCTCGTGGACTGGGATTGGGGACCTCTGCTATAGGGCTTTGGAGCGTGATGTCACAGGAGGGGGCGTGGTCACGATTTTTGGTCGAGCCGCCATGTTAGTAGGCCAAACAAAGGGCTACAAGAGCGAAAGCACACGGAAACATCAGCTATGGCTCGTACTTGCTGTGTTGTCGGTTGCAATGTTAGATCGCACGGTCGGGAAGGGAATAAGCTGGAAAATGGGTCTCTTTTTATCGTTTCCCCTCCTGGAAGCAACGCGAGGGATCTCATGTATGTTACCAAACGAAGACGTCAGGCTTGGATAGCAGCGGTGAGACAAGCTGATATCGAGTTATCTGCAATCATTTTTTGTTGGTGTGCTCCCAACATTTTCATTCCGGTAAGTTCTAAAGAAATTCATATAGCTTTTATAGGCTTTTAGTTTTATTTTATTTTATTTTTTTTATTTTTATGTGCTGAGGTCATAGAAAATTAGAACAAACATCGTAATGTGTGATGCAGCAGTACTGTGTTCTGTTTATGGAGTAGCTTATCGGTGAGAACTCCTCCAGAGTAGCAAGTGGAATTTGCCTTTTTTGAGGAAGTTTTCCATTTAAATAAAGCCTGCAGACGAGCGGTGAGCGGTAGCTAACATTCTTTAATCAAAACACACAAAGAACAGACAACCAAGCTTGTGGAGAGCCTACATGACCGCAGGGTAGACGGTCAGCAGAGTCTCCCTGAGCCTAACATGGCTCTCAGTTAAATACCTTCTCCAGGAACAAAAGGCAGTACACAGCTGTTTCACACCTTAAGGTTCCTACTCCCTTGCTACCTCCCAGGGTCCTCGAAGATGTCACGATCCTGGGTCTTTTGACCCAGCGTTTTAAGTTTTAGTTTATTTTGATGTTTATGGTTTATTTTTTAGTTCATTAGGTTATCTAAGCTCATTTGTTTATTTAGATTCCCCTTGTGTCTTCTACCCCTGTGTTTTAGTCTCCTTTTGCCCTTTATGTGTTTCATGCTGCGTGTCTTATGTTGTCAAGGTTATATTGTCTTGTCTGTGTCTCATGTTTTGTGTTTTATTTTGAAGGTCTGTGTCCTATGTCAGTGTAGTCATCTTTGCTTCCTTTGTCTCGTTATGTCAGACCAGTATCAGCTGTTTCCCCATGTGTTTCCACTTCCCCTAATCACCCTTGTGTGTATTTAGTCTGTGTGTTTCTGTTCATTCCTTGTCAGGACGTCTGTTGTTCACGCCATGTTCTTTACACCATGTTTCTATGTTACATGTCCAGGTTTTCTCATATTGTTTGTTTAGATTTCCCAGTTTAGGTTTGTGTTAATTTTGCTTCAGTTTGCCTTGCCTTTTGTTTGTACCTTTTACCAGCCTCATTAAACGGCTCGCTTTTTGTTAACATTCAAGTTTTGTTCCCTGTTCTTGGAGTCTGCATTTTGGGTCCTTCGCGTCAATTCATACAGTCTGCCCTCGCCAGACTGTGACAGAAGAGACAAAAGACTCTTCCTGTGGAGTTGTCTGCTTCCCCCAACTTCCTTACTAGACCCCCACCATTTGTCTTACTGTATGAGTGTGAGACATGTTAAAATCCAGTGGCACCAAGGCATTATACAATAAAATAATGTGATTAATACACAAGTAAAAGAAATTCCTATACACCTTTCATTGCAGACGGTGTGTTTATGTTTTCATCTAGAGCAATTTTTGGGGCAGCTGCTGAGGAGAAGTCAATGTTAAAGTGTCAAAGTGCAACTTTTGGCTGTATCTTGGTCATATGGTCAACATACTCACAACATGAAGGCTTAAAAATGGCCAAATCTTGTACCCAACAGTTTGTGAATTAGATGTGCGCCTCCAGGGATTTATAATTTCGAAAATGATTTGCCGTGTATGCATTGACTCCACAGACATGGTACAAGAAGGTATCAGGGTAGGACAATGGCAGTAGGTCTTCAGGATTTCTACTCCACTGCCGTATTTCATGCAGGTCCACATTACCAATGCATGCTATATTTTCCAAGTACCATCTCTTGGTGTCCAGGCGCAATCGGTCTCGATACAGTTCTTTGACTTTTGAGTCTATTTTTAAGCATGATTCTGGCAGTCGTCCTTCCAACACAGTGTGTTTGTTTTGATTTGTGGCCTTCTAACATGGCACCGCGATCCCACAATGCACTGCGGCGTGACGTCAACTCAAAAGCTACTGGGGTGTTTAGCTGCAGACGGGAGGCCGTATTCCCTTGTGCAAAACAAGGGGTTTAAACTAGGGCTGGGCGATATGGCCTAAAATCCATATCGCGATATAATTTGAAGCACGTGCGGTAACGATATATATCGCGATATATTCTTTTCTTCTGTATAACGTATTTTACACACTATAAGGCACACTTAAAATCCTTTAATTTTCTCAAAAATCGAGAGTGTGCCTTATGTATGAATTCTGGTTGTGCTTACTGACCTCGAACCGATTTGGGCGTGCAGAAATCTGTTAAAAATGTTTTAGTACAACTTTGGTAAGCCGCACTGCTTGATGGATTGTCAGAGCATTACGGCTGCCGTAGTGAGGAGCTTCGTGGAGTAACCCATATGGTAAAAAAAAATATTTCAAAATATACAAAAAATGGCCAAAAAAATATATGTGCTAAAATACATTTTAAAATATTTATATATTTTGAAATGTATTAAACTTATTTAAAATCATCCAAAAATATATACATTTAACCCTCCATATATTTCTAAGAAAAAACATTCACATGTAACAGCTATGTATATATATATATGTATGTATATGTATGTATATGTGTGTATATATATATATATATATATATATATATATATATTAGAGATGGACCGATCCGATATTACGTATCGGTATCGGTCCGATACTGACCCAAATTACTGGATCGGATATCGGCGAGAAATAAAAAATGTAATCCGATCCATTCAATATCAAAAAAGCCCCTCACAAAACTTGCTAAACAGCGTAACTCGGCTCATAACCGTAGCACGTCGCAGCAGTGTGCATCACGTGATAGAGCTGCCGTGTGTATTTGTAGCCTTGCTAGCAAACCAGCATTTCATCTCCGAGGAAGTTTTCCCAGAGAGAAGTAAAGCAAGAGTGTAAGTTCATCTCTGAATGTCTGTAAAGCATTCCCACGTTAAGCTTAACAACAGATATATGGAGCGACTGCCTCTCTCTCTCTCTCTCTCTCCTGCTGCTACTTCAATCGTGAAACTGCTTAATGATCAGCTGATCAGCTTTTCTGTCGCGAGTCCGTCTCTCTTCTTTGTTTTTGGCCCACTTCTCACCAGAAAGAGGAAACCAGCGGCTGAACAACAGCAGCACGTTTAAGCTTGATAAGCTGTTGTTAGAATTTATTTAATATTATTTTCTACACCAGGATCTTTTTCTACGTAGCTGACGGCTGGTAACTGTGCAGGGGCGGATCTAGCAAAGTTTAGCCAGGGGGGCCGATAGGGCATGAACAGGGAAAAGGGGGCACAAAGACATACTTTTCTTTCTTATTCTCATTTAAAATATCTAGCTTTTAAAAATAATTGTCTGACTCTTACACCCAAAGTTTTAATCTGATGTAAAATATATAGAAGTCCATTACTGTATATAGTAACTGTTAAGTCTAATATACCCTAGTAAGCTATAGTACTTTTTCCTTTGGGAAGGTACCATCTGTGCAGTCTGCAATTCTGTTGAAGAAAGATGTTGAATCTATTTAATTATTCTTGAAAAATAATTTATTTTTGTGCATTTCCCCCCTGCATCAAATTAAATTTGATTACATCGATTAAGCATCATGAGGTGGAGGGTGGTTCCCTATTTTTTTTTTTTGCTGGGAGTTTGCAACCCTATTAGTTAGGTTGCTTAATATTTCTGCTAAGTACTCTTTAAAATACCAGAATAGGGAGGATGGAGCAGGTTTAAGTTTATTAGATTGATCAGTGTTGCTGAACTATGAAATATTTTCAGCGCAGTGTATTTTTTACATACAGGTATAACAGAATAGCTTTAGTGTTGTTATTTATTTAAACTTGAGTATGAACTTATACAAAATGCAACAAGATATTAAAAAAAACGTTTTATTGATTTAAAAACACACTATATCGGATTCATATCGGTATCGGCAGATATCCAAATTTATGATATCGGTATCGGACATAAAAAAGTGGTATCGTGCCATCTCTAATATATATATATATATATATATATATATATATATGTATACATACACACACACACACACACACACACATATATATATATATATATATATATATATGTACATATATATATACAGTGGGGCAAAAAAGTATTTAGTCAGCCACCGATTGTGCAAGTTCCCCCACTTAAAATGATGACAGAGGTCAGTAATTTGCACCAGAGGTACACTTCAACTGTGAGAGACAGAATGTGAAAAAAAAATCCATGAATTCACATGGTAGGATTTGTAAAGAATTTATTCGTAAATCAGGGTGGAAAATAAGTATTTGGTCACCTCAAACAAGGAAAATCCCTGGCTCTCACAGACCTGTAACGTCTTCTGTAAGTGTCACGGTTCTGGGTCAGTTTCTACCCAGTATTTTGAGTTTATAATGTTTTGGTTTGATTTTCCATCAGGGATTGTTTTCTTGTTCTCTCGTTGTGTTGATGATGTCGATTATGTTTATTAGGGTTTCATGTTTCTGTTTATTTGTGTTTAGGATTTGTTCTTCGGTTGTGTCTGCTTAGTATGTCTAGTTCCATGTGTCATTTTCTGTCTGTCTCTCAATGTCGAGTCTGCGTCTTAGTGTGATGGTTTCTTGTTCCTGTTTTATTGTGAAGGTCTGCGTCTCATGTGAGTGTGTTCAGTTTTACCTCTCGTCCCGTTAATGATTCCCAGCTGTGTCTCCCACCTGTGTGTAATCTCCCTGTGATTTTCTGAGTGTATTTAAGTCGTGTCTTCTGTGTTTGTAGTTGCTGGTCCGTCTGTGTTTCCACCGTGCTTCATCTGTGTGTTTCCCTGTTTCCGCCCGCTCTCATTCATGTCTAGGTTCGTGTTCTATAGTCAGTTTGTTCCCAGTTTAGGCTTTGCTCCGTTTGTCCATTTCCTTTTTTTGTGTTTAATAAACCACCCTCACACCTGTACAAGTGCCTGCGATTGGATCCTCCTTTATTTTCCACACGGCTCATCTCACTCGCCGTGACAGTACGGACCAGCCAATATGGATCCAGCGGCATTCAGCCCACCCAGGGAGCTTCAGGAGGCCGCCATCGACTCTGTTTCTAAATTAATTAACCAGTGGTTAGAGCATGAGGGAGAAACCTCTCTTTACACCGTGGAAGCCGACCTACAACACCTTGTTTCGGGTTATCCCTGGCTATTGGACTCTCTGCATCCGCTTGCGCAGAATTTCATTCTCCACGAGCTTCACCTACACCCCCCCGCCGCTACCGCTCGCCTGCTCGCTTCAGCGGAGGACGTGCCGTCCGAACCGCCGGACGAGGGATTACCCGGCCTGTCGGAGCCGTCTCCAAGAAAGAAGCGACGTCTGCGCCGTCGGCGTGGCACCCCACAGCCGGATGTCGGGACATGTAAGCAACCGGCAGTGGTGAGTGAGAGGGACACTGTTTCTGCTTTGTCAGATACAAGGACTATTTATTCTGGGGCTATTTTTTGCGGGTCCACCGAAGATAATAGTGTTTTTTCTGTTTCATCTATGGCTATTGCTTCTGAGACTGTCTTTCCTGAGCCCACGTCCTGTGTTAATGACTGTTTCCACTTTGCTGCTGCCAAACCTGGAATTACTGAGCCTGGCATTATGAATTTAGACAATGAAAACGTTTGGGACTCTTTTTCATCTGCACTGGTCTATTCAGGGGAAGCTGTAAACCTCACTGAAACAGTTCTCACTGACCATGTTCTCTCATCTACACCTTCACCACAGGCTAAAGTTGGGTCTGTAACCGCCGCGCTGCCCTCAGTTCAGTCAGCCGCCGCGCTGCCCTCAGTTCAGTCAGCCGCCGCGCTGCCCTCAGTTCAGTCAGCCGCCGCGCTGCCCTCAGTTCAGTCAGCCACTTCACCATCAATTACGTCTCTGCTACTTGTAGCTCAGTCGCCACTAGCTCAGCAGCCTACCCACTCATTCACTCAGTCATCATCCTCACAGCCTCATTTTAAGCAGGGAACACACTTCACCACAATATCTGCTGGTTCTCTTAAGCTGGCCATGTCAGAGACTGAGACGCACTCCAGGGCCTCCCCAGAGGCTGGGTTTCAGCCCCCAGCAGACTCTGGACCCCTGGAGGTAAAGAAGCCAGCTGAGGACTGCACCCGGCTGTCGCTGCCTGAGCTGAGTCAATGCTCGGTGCAGCTGCAGTCAGCCTTGTGTTTGCCAGAGGCCCGTGCGCCTGCTGGTTCTGATCCGTTCCTGCCAGAGGCCCGTGCGCCTGCTGGTTCTGATCCGTTCCTGCCAGAGGCCCCCGCGCCTGCTGGTTCTGTTCTGCGCCCGCCAGAGGTCCCCGCGCCTGCTGGTTCTGTTCTGTGCCCGCCAGGGGCCCCTGTGCCCGCTGGTCCTGAGACTGTTCTCACTGGAGGGCCCGAGGAGCCCGTCCAGCCTCCTGTCTCGTCCGCTGGAGGGCCCGAGGAGCCCGTCCAGCCGCCTGTCCCGTCCGCTGGAGGGCCCGAGGAGCCCGTCCAGCCTCCTGTCTCGTCCGCTGGAGGGCCCGAGGAGCCCGTCCAGCCTCCTGTCCCGTCCGCTGGAGGGCCCGAGGAGCCCGTCCAGCCTCCTGTCTCGTCCGCTGGAGGGCCCGAGGAGCCCGTCCAGCCGCCTGTCCCGTCCGCTGGAAGGCCCGAGGAGCCCGTCCAGCCGCCTGTCTCGTCCGCTGGAGGGCCCGAGGAGCCCGTCCAGCCCCCTGTCTCGTCCGCTGGAGGGCCCGAGGAGCCCGTCCAGCCCCCTGTCTCGTCCGCTGGAGGGCCCGAGGAGCCCGTCCAGCCGCCTGTCTCGTCCGCTGGAGGGCCCGAGGAGCCCGTCCAGCCCCAAGACTCGTCCGCTGGAGGGCCCGAGGAGCCCGTCCAGCCCCAAGACTCGTCCGCTGGAGGGCCCGAGGAGCCCGTCCAGCCCCAAGACTCGTCAGCTGGAGGTTCAGGAGAACCCAGCCAGCTTCCTGCCTCGTCAGCTGGAGGGCCCGAGGAGCCCGTCCAGTCTTCTGCCTCGTCAGCTGGAGGGCCCGAGGAGCCCGTCCAGTCTTCTGCCTCGTCAGCTGGAGGGCCCGAGGAGCCCGTCCAGCCGCCAGCTGCAGCCTCATCATCATCCTCGCCGGCTGCCGCTCCATCCACGCCGCCGGCAGCAACAGCGGCTTCATCTACACCGCCGGCAGCAGCAGCGGCTTCATCCTCGCCAGCTGCGGCCTCCGTGTCTTCATCCTCGCCAGCTGCAGCCTCCGTGTCTTCATCCTCGCCAGCTGCAGCCTCCGTGTCTTCATCCTCGCCAGCTGCAGCCTCCGTGTCTTCATCCTCGCCAGCTGCAGCCTCCGTGTCTTCATCCTCGCCAGCTGCAGCCTCCGTGTCTTCATCCTCGCCAGCTGCAGCCTCCGTGTCTTCATCCTCGCCAGCTGCAGCCTCCGTGTCTTCATCCTCGCCAGCTGCAGCCTCCGTGTCTTCACCCTCGCCTGGTCCAGCTCCGGCTTCATCCACGCCGTCGCCTGGTCCAGCTCCGGCTTCATCGTCGCCTGGTCCAGCTCCGGCTTCATCGTCGTCTGGTCCAGCCCCTGCATCAGCTTCCGCCTCGCCTGGTCCAGCCCCTGCATCAGCTTCCGCCTCGTCTGGTCCAGCCCCTGCATCAGCTTCCGCCTCGTCTGGTCCAGCCCCTGCATCAGCTTCCGCCTCGTCTGGTCCAGCCTCTGTGCCTTCATCCATGCCTGGTCCAGCCTCTGTGCCTTCATCCACGCCTGGTCCAGCCTCTGTGCCTTCATCCACGCCTGGTCCAGCCTCTGTGCCTTCATCCACGCCTGGTCCAGCCTCTGTGCCTTCATCCACGCCTGGTCCAGCCTCTGTGCCTTCATCCACGCCTGGTCCAGCCTCTGTGCCTTCATCCACGCCTGGTCCAGCCTCTGTGCCTTCATCCACGCCTGGTCCAGCCGCAGCTTCGCCTTCGTCAGGTCCAGCCGCAGCTTCGCCTTCGTCTGGTCCTGCGGTTGCAATGCCGCCGTCAGAGCCCGCTCGGCCTGTTCTACCTCGCCTCTGGCGGCCATTTTCCAGGCCTCTGAGTTGGCATCATGGCCATTATGGACGGCCTCCGGAAAGGGTTCGTTGCCGCTGCTGGCCTCGCGGTCGGCCCCCGGACCTGCTCTGTGGCCGCCGTTGCCGTGTGCACGGTCGGCCCCCGGACCTGCTCTGTGGCCGCCGTTGCCGTGTGCACGGTCGGCCCCCGGACCTGCTCTGTGGCCGCCGTTGCCGTGTGCACGGTCGGCCCCCGGAACTGTTTGCTCGTCGCCGCCGTTGCCGTGTGCACGGTCGGCCCCCTGAACTGTTTTGGCTCTTGTGTTGTCGACCCCCAGACTTACCTGTGGACTCATGACTGGTCTTGTTTTGTGTTGATCTGTTTTTTTTGGTTTGGTCTGGACTGTGTGCTCCTTGTTTTTTGTTTTGGACCCTCCTTCCTGGACCCCCTCCGCCCGCCCTGGTCTGATGCTCGGTTTTGTTGTTCTGTTTTCTGTTTAGGGCTGTCGGGAGCCAGCCCTTGGAGGGGGGGTACTGTCACGGTTCTGGGTCAGTTTCTACCCAGTATTTTGAGTTTATAATGTTTTGGTTTAATTTTCCATCAGGGATTGTTTTCTTGTTCTCTCGTTGTGTTGATGATGTCGATTATGTTTATTAGGGTTTCATGTTTCTGTTTATTTGTGTTTAGGATTTGTTCTTCGGTTGTGTCTGCTTAGTATGTCTAGTTCCATGTGTCATTTTCTGTCTGTCTCTCAATGTCGAGTCTGCGTCTTAGTGTGATGGTTTCTTGTTCCTGTTTTATTGTGAAGGTCTGCGTCTCATGTGAGTGTGTTCAGTTTTACCTCTCGTCCCGTTAATGATTCCCAGCTGTGTCTCCCACCTGTGTGTAATCTCCCTGTGATTTTCTGAGTGTATTTAAGTCGTGTCTTCTGTGTTTGTAGTTGCTGGTCCGTCTGTGTTTCCACCGTGCTTCATCTGTGTGTTTCCCTGCAGTCTACCGTCATCTGTTTCCGCCCGCTCTTATTCATGTCTAGGTTCGTGTTCTATAGTCAGTTTGTTCCCAGTTTAGTTTAGGCTTTGCTCCGTTTCTCCATTTCCTTTTTTTGTGTTTAATAAACCACCCTCACACCTGTACAAGTGCCTGCGATTGGATCCTCCTTTATTTTCCACACGGCTCATCTCACTCGCCGTGACAGTAAGAAGCTTTTCTGTCCCCCACTCGTTACCTGTATGAATGGCACCTGTTTGACCTCATCATCTGTATAAAAGACACCTGTCCACAGCCTCAACCAGTCAGACTCCAAACTCCGCCATGGCCAAGACCAAAGAGCTTTCGAAGGACACCAGGAAAAGAATTGTAGACCTGCACCAGACTGGGAAGAGTGAATCTACAATAGGCAAGCAGCTTGGTGTGAAAAAATCAACTGTGGGAGCAATCATCAGAAAATGGAAGACATACAAGACCACTGATAATCTCCCTCGATCTGGGGCTCCACGCAAGATCTCATCCCGTGCGGTCAAAATGATCATGAGAACGGTGAGCAAAGATCCCAGAACCACACGGGGGGACCTGGTGAATGACCTGCAGAGAGCTGGGACCAAAGTAACAAAGGTCACCATCAGTAACACACTACAACGGCAGGGAATCAAATCCCGCAGTGCCAGACGTGTTCCGCTGCTGAAGCCAGTGCATGTCCAGGCCCGTCTGAAGTTTGCCAGAGAGCACATGGATGATACAGCAGAGGATTGGGAGAATGTCATGTGGTCAGATGAAACCAAAGTAGAACTTTTTTGGTATAAACTCAACTCGTCGTGTTTGGAGGAAGAAGAATACTGAGTTGCATCCCAAGAACACCATACCTACTGTGAAGCATGGGGGTGGAAACATCATGCTATGGGGCTGTTTTTCTGCCAAGGGGACAGGACGACTGATCCGTGTTAAGGACAGAATGAATGGGGCCAAGTATCGTGAGATTTTGAGCCAAAACCTCCTTCCACCAGTGAGAACTTTGAAGATGAAACGAGGCTGGGTCTTCCAACATGACAATGATCCAAAACACACCGCCCGGACAACAAAGGAGTGGCTCCGTAAGAAGCATTTGAAAGTCCTGGAGTGGCCTAGCCAGTCTCCAGACCTCAACCCCATAGAAAATCTGTGGCGGGAGTTGAAAGTCCGTGTTGCTCGGCAACAGCCCCAAAACATCACTGCTCTTGAGAAGATCTGCATGGAGGAATGGGCCAAAATACCAGCTACTGTGTGTGCAAACCTGGTAAAGACCTATAGTAAACGTTTGACCTCTGTTATTGCCAACAAAGGTTATGTTACAAAGTATTGAGTTGTATTTTTGTTATTGACCAAATACTTATTTTCCACCCTGATTTACGAATAAATTCTTTACAAATCCTACCATGTGAATTCATGGATTTTTTTTTCACATTCTGTCTCTCACAGTTGAAGTGTACCTCTGGTGCAAATTACTGACCTCTGTCATCATTTTAAGTGGGGGAACTTGCACAATCGGTGGCTGACTAAATACTTTTTTGCCCCACTGTATATATATATATATATATGTATGTATAGTAAGTGAAGACTTTCTGTGTATCTAATATATATATATATATATATACATATATGTATGTATATATGTATGTATATATACACATATATATACATATATATTAGTGGAACCCCGACTTACGAAATTAATTCGTTTCCGAGGGTCTTTCCTAAGTCGAAAATTTTCGTAAGCCGAAGCACCCATCGCGCCTGTTGAGTGAGGCGATGCTGAACGAAAGGCTATTGGCTAATTGCTAACTAGAACAACAATACATCGTTCAAAAGGAACAGCGAAGCGCAATTACGAAAGCCAAGGGGTTGTCACATGATTCGGAAGGCATTGTGGGCTTAGGCAATCAGAGCCAGCGGATTTCGTTACACGGGCATTTTGCCATAACATGGGCAGAAATATTGCTGTTCAGTCCCTTTGTAACTTGAATTTTTTGTTAAACGGGGTATTTGTAAGCCGGGGTTCCACTGTATATATATATATATATATGTATGTGTATATGTGTGTGTGATTGTATGAACATAAGTCAACGTACTTAAAATGTAATTTCTTTTCCTTTTCCAGTTCCCCCAGCTTTCACTGCAATCCTCAAAGCCCTTCTGGACACATTGGGAAACCTCTTCCTTACTGCCACTGTAACAAACAAAAGTCACAGTTCTATTACTTTTATCAGATTTAAAATAAAAATATGATTTATGTTAGCTGGCTTCATTTAGCAAACAGATAATTCTGTTTATATAGATACAGATATTAATACAGATATATTTTACGCATAATTTTTTTCCTAGATGGAAAGTCTATCCAGTTCACATTACAGTAATACTAACACCCCTTTTGGTCATCTCTCCTTACCCTCCAGCATTCATAAATCTGACCTTCTTTGTCTGAGACCACCCACTACCATGCATCATCACCTACTTGTGCAATTTTTTTAGTGGTTGCAAAGTAAGTTACTTGTGCTGTATGCAATTTTAGATACACAGAAAGTCTTCACTTACTATATATGTCTGTCATAGTGTCCTTATCAAGGGCAGTTCTTCACTCTGCGCCGATGTGCGTTTTGCTCTGTCCTCCTATAAAAAGCATGAACATTTGAGTGTCTGACTAGTTTTAGATTTCCAAAAATCTGGTATTTGTACAACTAAACATTTGAACTACAATGATATGCTATTGAGAGATACTTTTATGGGTACACATTGGTAAAGAAACTGGTGACAGAGAAGTAGGCTTTTTAGAATACTATTAGCTAACCATTTGAACTGACTTTCAAAGCTGTTTACCTTTGAAATTGCTGTGGATCAAAACCTCCAGTGGGAAGGCAGCCATTAGAAGAACATACACCACTGAACCTGAAAACAACAAAAACAAACAAACAAACAAAAAACAGAACAATATATATATATTACAATATATAACAATATATATAATAAATCTCCCTACCGGGGAGATTTATTATATATATCGATATATCGATCGATATATCGATTATTGTGACAGGCCTACTGTTTTGGTATCATAACAAGCTTGCCAAACATGTATGACCACTAAGCAATGTCTAAGCAGTAGTACTGGTCTGAATGACAACAAACATAGCTAGTGTTTGGGAAAATCTGTTAGAAAACAGTTATTATTTCAATAATTATGCTTAGCATGTGACACAGACACTGCATAAAAAAACTACAACAACAAATACTTACTTGAGGAGGATGGGAGAGGGCAGCATGAGGTTGACACTGTTCCCTGCTCAGATGCAGTGTACAAGGACAATCAGGGCTGTCACAACAATGGGGTGGGGCCAAGTGGCTGCAACCCTAGGTACAATGTACAAGTATATATAATTACATATAATATATGTGAATAAAGAAAGAATCTGTTTAGGTTAGTTACTGTGCTGACTGACGCTTGCTAGGTTTATATGATTGTAAACTGCACAAAAACAACAGCAACAACATTAATGATAACGACAAACAAAATTACTTAGATTTATGTAAATCTCACACCAGGAAGATCTGCATTCAATTTCATGAGCTGAAATAAATAGGCAGAAACATTACTGCTAAACAACCAAAAAAACTCTAAAAAGCCTAAAAATGACTAAAAAAGCAAGGAAATGTGGAACATTGTAATTAGTGAAAATAACTGTGCTTTGTTTCTCACCTTGGTAAGTAAGTGCTCTGTAGCCAGAAGGAGAGGTAGGATTTCTGTATAAGTCAAATTAAATGTGTATATTGTATATAACAAGTGTAAAAAGTTTTATTTGTAATTTTTTTCCCTTTCTTAGAAGGCAGAATAATAAAGGCAAAAGTACGTCACAATATAATTAATTAAGTTACATATTTTGATTACCAAATTATGGAAGCGTGGAGCTGCCACCCAGGCAAAAGCAAAATAGAGGTATATCACGTTATAACATGAAAAGTCTATTGTACAAACATGATAGTATATTGTTAGCACGATATACTTTTCACGTTATAACGTGATATACTTATATTTCTCTTTTGCCTGGGTGGCAGCTCTACGCTTCTGTTACGGATTCAAATATTGAGGATGGATACAGGAGGAAAACCCAAATAACCACACTGGTCCGGCCGGGTCAAGTCAAACGATGATTTAATGAACACACGCGTGGGAGATGGACACCATACAGCAGACAGCATCAGATCTCAAAATGGTGGAGCCTTGATCAAACTCTTATAGCCTCTAGTGGCCCCCACCTAATCATAAAAGCCTAAACATTCACATTCTTTCTCTCACACAGCGCCTAAGCTACGACCTTGGCTCCCTGTTTATCTGCTCCTGATGAGATGGGGCAGTATGCTCTGTTCTCTTCTAATCAGACAAATAAGGCGATGACTTTCTGTGAACAATATTTTCTTATAACTCAGCAGTATAATGCATCACAAAACAATATCATTCATTCACAATAAATCAGCAGTCTAATGTAATGCAAATCAGTTTATCAAATGTAATAGTTATCACCTTCTTCTAATTCAGGAGAATAATGCAAACTAAAACTACATAATAATTCACAATCTTTAGTTAGGGTCTAACATGGCATAAAATAATATCATAATCCAACACTTCCGTGCCAAATAAGCGAGAATAAAGTAATATTATATTTGAGAAAAGGCACCTGCTATCTTGATGATGGAGGCTTCGTAGACCGGTGTTGTGCACCCGCCTTTTGGCTCCTTGTCGCCACTCCACGAAATAATGGTCCGTTTCCTCCATGCCGGCTAATTATTCATCCTCATTAAAATCTCGTATATGTTCAGTTGGCAGAATTGAGAAGTTTACATCTTCCAACCACTTAATTAACGCGAACATAATCGGCTCGTTTCTTCCCGTCTCCTGTATCCGGCCGTTCCTCTCACTGTCGAAATTCGCGCCTCGGAGACGTCGTTATTTTTCAAAAGAAAGAAAGAAAGAAAGAAAGAACAACAACTACTAAACAGAATTTTTGCACGTTCATTGCACATTTGTGGGAATGTTTAAATATTTACTTTTTATTAATTACTTTTCATTTTATCTTTATTTTTAAAATCACTATGGCAGTGCGCATGCGCATACTCTCCTGCACGCAACGGGCTTTGGAGTTGATGTAACGCTGCAATGCATTGTGGGAGCGCAGCACCATATTGGCAGGCCACGAATCAAAACAAACACACTCGTGTTGGAAGGAGCAATTCTGAACAGTAGCTCAAAAGAAAAAGGACGGTATAGAGACAGATTGTGTCCAGATGCAAAGAGACGGTACTTGCAAAAAAATAGCGTGCATTGGAAATGTGGACCCGTATGAAATCCGGCAGTGGAGTAGAAACCCTGAAGACCAAACCGCTATTGACTTAGCCTGATATATTCTCGTAGCTTGTCTGTGACGTCAGCGCATACACGGCGCACCAATTTCGCCATTATAAATCTCTGGAGGCTCACATCCAATTCACCAAGGACTGGGTACAATTGTGAGTACGCCGTCATTCAAACAAAGGTGAGTCAGCTTGAGTACTGCGAGTAAAATGCGTTTGATTTCCCTCCGAACATTCAGATTAGTGCAGCATAAATTCATTCATGAGGGAAAAAATTACAGTGAGAACATGTGGAGGTTGTTAGATGGATAACATAGTGAGTTCAGTGCACTGATGTGACATTGTCCTGAAGGATTTAGTTATTCTCTATGGTTAAAGAAATTGCACTAATTAATTCATATTTACTATAAATAATCCTAATTACACTTAAAGTCGAACTTTATGCTTTCTCACTCTTGAAAGTGATTACATCCTTGCATTACATACTTAAGTTTTTTGCTGATAGGTTTCTAAAAAGAAACATGCAGATTTAAAATATAACATGCAGCTTTCTATAGATGGATACATAAAAACACTTTATTTGTTACATTTATGATAAATGTATTTGAACATAGATACAACACATTTGTGTCGGCCTTGGCTTATTAAAGTTCGTGTCTTGAACTTTGTCTGTGTGTGTTTCAGGTACTGCACTCTCAAAGACTGAATCAACCAGAATTGCAGCCATGGGTCATTGTGAGCATCACAGGGAAGGTTGAAGCCGCCCACTGCAGCTGTATGGCCGGAGTCGTGGAGACCTGCACCCATGTCCCTGCTCTTCTGTTTAAAGTAGAAGCAACAGTGAGGATCTATGGCACAAGGACTATTACAGATGAACCTGCATACTGGGTTTTGCTGGGTAATATGACCAAGATACAGCCAGAGGTTGACCATCTTCTCTTCAGCTGCCCAAAAAAAGGCTCTCGACCAAAACATAAACAGACCATTCGTTGTGACAGGTAAAAGGAGCCGTCCTCAAAAAAGAAAGATTCCACCTGCTACTGTGGAGGAGTTGTCTCAACTGATGGGAAAATATTTTTCCAAGCATACTTCTGTTCTGAATAACCCATAATGTTTTAATTTAGGGAGGCATGTAAATAATTTGCATTTACTGAATATGTACTTACTAATTACCACTGTTCAAAAGTTGAATAAAGAAACAAATAGGGATGGGTATCGTTTAGGTTTTATCCGATACCGGTGCCAAACCGGTACTTTTGAAACGGTGCCGGTGCTTAAACGGTGCTCAAACCGGTGCTTAAAGAATGGAGAACACAAAATTGGTCCAAAAACCTCTCATGTTCAGCTGTTTTTTTGTAAAAAGATAACAATGTTAGCTTTTTCTGCAGCTATGGGGCAAATATGGTATCACTCTTGGCTGGAAGCAGTGCTTAATCAATGGAAAAAACACTAACTTTGTCCAAAAACCTCTGATGTTTAGCTGTTTCCCACTTTTTCTTTGGTCATTTTAGCCTTTTTGGCCAGGATGAAGGGAGCATCTGCCATCAAACAAGAAGACAGCTGCATGTAGCTATGATGGTGTTTGCTAGTTCACCTTACATGCATTAATGTAATAACGTGGTTAGCCTACTCAACGTAAATTACACACGAACAACATTAAGCTACTCACGCAGAGAAGAACGGCTGCTGCTGCCATCATCATCCGTCATCATTTCTGCTACACTGGCAGGGCTACGGCTACACCCGCAGTAGATGTGCACGGTGTGAGGTCTCGCAGCAAGCTATCAAATACGGTGCATTTCTCGGCTTTAAAAAAAGAAAGCTATGCGTTGCCAGGTGTTTCATTGGATTTGAGGTGTTACCTCCTTTGCACAGTATTACACTTGTTGCAGGCTGCTTAGTTTGCACATTTTGCTGTGAAGTACAGCCAGACTTTTGACCGCTTTGTCTTGGGCATTTTTAATCTGTAGTTCAGCTCTGCTCTAAAAGAACGTACGTACCTGGACCCGCCTACTATCCTCGGAAACGTAAAATGATTGGCTAGAATTCAAAGTGTATCACATCTCAGGAAAAAAAAGCACCGAAATAAAGCACTGAAATGTGCGCTGCTTTTCGGTCTGGTTACTACTGTTTATGTCAGAACCGGTGCCATCATGGCACCGGATACCGGTACCCATCCCTAGAAACAAACAAATGTTTGCCTATTATTAATTAAAACCACTTTATAGAACATCACATCAGTTATAATGTAGAATCAATGTCATGTATAGTTTTTAAATGACAAAATGTTTACATAAAATCATGACAGCATTTTTATAATATCACCCACTACTAGCATTCTGTAATTTACTGTCTCTTTTGAAAATGTATCACTACATATACAGCACAAGACTAAGACAAGAGTATTTAACAAGAGTATTTTCCCCTGGTTGTACTACCACACGCGGGTACATGTTCACCAAAACGCAGCAAACCTTTGCCATCTTATCCAGGAGGGTCACCTTTTCACCCTCACATGGAAGAAGTAATCTGATTGGCATGGTGGAATGTAGCATGTAGTTTGAAGCAGGGATTTCGTAGTGCCCCATGTGTAGTGTTGGAATCCAGTCAGGATTTGTTTCATTCATTTCATAGGCTGGTTTGCTGCAATAATGCCAAATAATTAGCAACTCTATAAATAAAAGTAGTTCTGCATGTTTGTTCTAATTTGCTATGACCTCAGAGCGCATTGAAAATAAAAAGAGTAATATGAACTTATTTAGAACTTACCAGAATGAAAATACTGAAGCACACCAACAGATATCTGTGTCTGGTAGAGAACTGAATATCAGCTCGTCTCACAGCTGCTATCCAGGCTAGACGCCTTCTTTTGGTAACATCCAACACCTCATGATGCTTCCAGGCGAGGAAACAATGAAAAGAGCCAGTTTTCCAGCTTATTCCTTTGCCAGTAGTGCAATCTAACATTACAATCGACCACACAGCAAGCATTTGTTTGGCCTGCTAATATGGCGCCTCAACCAAAAATCCTGGCTACGCCCCATCCAGTAAGATCACGCTCCAGAGCCCTACTAACATACGGATCTAGAAAGAAGACACTGCATTTTTAACTCTGAGGGAGATGGAGAATGAGCCTATTTCCAAAAAAAAAGTGGAGTGTGTTCCTTTAAGTACTATATTGTATATATTGTCAAAAACTAAAGTGTACATAGCAGTTGTTGTATCTTGTTTACTGTATCACTGACAGATAATTTCAGAGTCAAGTGAACGCTACATTATAGTGAGATATTGTGTAATGTGAAATACTGTAAGCAACCTAATTCTTGCTAAACCTTTGACTCTGTTTTGTTTGAATCCAACTGTTTTTTGCAGATGTAAATAAAACATGTTGTTACTTTTAGTATTATTATTATCATCATTATTGCACTAAATACATTTTAAATAAAGGATATTTTGATATACATTCTACTGTAAGGTTGGAAATGTATTTTCTTCACCCTGAAATATCTTTTGAAATGTATTTTGGTTTGAAAAAAATATATTTTCAATTTTAAAAATATATATTTTTGAGCATCACAAATACAACATATATTTACCATATATTTAAAATATATTTTGGCCAGGAAAAATTATTTTTTTACCGTATGGGAATCTGGGTCCAAAACTCCGTCCGTTCAGGTCCCAAAGTCAAACGAATACTGAGAGTTAAAAACGGTCTCAATTCTTTCATCTTTAATAAAATCATCAGCGTTGCTGCTTTACCAGGTGTAACAATTAAGTTTAACATCCAGGCTAACAGGAAGTTAGCTCGCTAGTTTCCACCTAAACATGACATACCATGTTCTGACTGAAAGATTTTTGAAACTAATTAAAACGTACAGCTCTGCTATCACTTCCAACATAAATGAAGACAGAAAACTAAACAGCAGTGACGTTTGCAGGGTTACTGAAGTTGGACTACCTGGTATATAATGATGTGCTACGTGATTGCTAGCGACACAGCCATGTTAGCATAACATTAGCACAGTGAAGCTGGAGGATGAACACCAACTTTTTTTCCACTCGATAAAAGTTAACGTGAGGGATTCTGGTGGTCAGGGACAAATGCAATCGCATAGTAGGATGCTATACACGGGCCAAACTAAAGTCAGGAGTACAACTGAGATTATTGTTCCACAATACAAGGTTAGTTATTAATATACTGCAACAACATGGGAATAGAACAGCTGCAAGAGAATTCAGCATTAATGAATCAATGTTACAGAAGTGGAGGAAGCACAGTTTTTGGCTTTCCCCATATTTCAAAAGTGCTTCATCTCTTTGCTATGACTGCCGCCCGGCATAATTTGCAGATGACAATGGTTGTAGCCGCTGCGACACTTTCGACCAAAACAGGCGCAGCTTGATGACATCATCAACATGCGCTATCGCGATAGAGCGGTATAGTCAAAATCTCTATCGTTGGCCAAATTTATATCGTTTCTATCGTATATCGTTTCTATCGCCCACCCCTAGTTTAAACTATGATGAACGTGCTTGAGCCACGCTATGATATCCCGCTGCGCGTCCACTTCAGTGACAAGATCGTACCCAGGCATGTATGAGCAGGAAAAGTTTAAAGTTATGGCTGAACTGTCCCAGGCATCTTCTGTTGCCCTAACTACAAATGGGTGGACCGCCAGGTCAACGGAAAGCTATGTGACCGTGACCGCTCATTATATCACAGCGGAGTGGTAGATACAAAGCCCTGTACTGCCCTATATTGCACCTTAATTTGTTTTTATATAATTGCGTGTAATGAGTCTTGAGTTAAATGCTTTTAATAGGCAAAAAATACTTAAATAAGTCAATAAGTAAATGTTAAATTTTTTTCTTTTTTTGCTCATCTGAAAATTGATCCGATCCATGACTTAAAACTGTGATCCGATCTGAACCGTGAAATTTTTGATCCGTTGCACCACTACTGATAAATGATCAGAATTATAATATTTCTGACTGCCTGAGGCAAAATTGAATCGAATCAGGACTTTGAGAACTGGAATCGAATGGATTATAGAAATCAGTGATGATACCCAGCCCTAGTGAGTAGCCTAGGCCCGACAGAAGTGGATGTAGCTGTCGGTAATAAGAAAAGCTGAAAAGAACTATTGATAACTTTTTTGTTAAGTTAAGGCCTGATCCGTCTGAAATTCATAGCCAGTGCTCTGACACGGTACCATCAATCTTTGAACGCTGAAAAAGCACAGTGTATCCAGAAAACACATTATGTGCTGCAATAAATGCACTGCCCAAGTGTCCCCTCTCCCCACTGCCTTTCAGCAGCATGCAACAGCAAACAGGTCGTCAGAGGAGGCCGAGATGATGATTAAGTTTAACATTTTCAACAATATTGCCAAAGCACTTTAAGTACAAGATTGTTAGAAATGAATATTGTCTGTATGGACTGCAATTTCCCCCCTAAAAAAGTGCACATGTAAAACTGTGGTGTTAAAGGATGCGGTTGAAAAATTTGAGTGCGCCTAACTTTAAAAAGCTAGGCGCTAGGTGCAACGGTGGCAAAAAGAGCCCTGAAATATAATAATAATCACTGCAGCCAAAAAGAGTGCCTGACGAGCCCAGTTGTAAGTACGCTATTAAGACTCGACTGTACACCGTGTTCGTGTTTTCCTCCGAAACAATAAGTTCCGTTGGAGCAGCCTTTCAACGCCTCTCTCTGTCTCTCGCAAGCACAGTTGACCCAGACAACAAAGTAAAGCTATTTTTCGGCTACGAGCCCGACACGAACCTGACGTATTGGCCAGAGGTCCCTTTACTACGGTTCGGAGCCGCGGACCTTCAGTAATAGTAATAAATCACACAGCAATAGTACATTCACGTAGTTGTAAAAAGCATGATAATATATTAAGTAATCCAGAGTATTCAGAATACGTTACTCTCATTGAGTAACGTAACGGAATACGTTACAGAATACATTTTGGGGCATGTATTCTGTAGTGGAATACATTTTAAAAGTAACCTTCCCAACACTGGAGAGGGGGGCACAAAGAAATACTTTTCTTTCTTATTCTCATTTAAAATGTCTAGCTTTTAATAAAAAATTATCAGTCTTACAAACAAAGTTGTTATCTGACAGTGTACATCACTGTCACAACAGCGTTTGTTTGCATTCAAAGGCTTTATGGCTTTTCCTATAATACCTGGTGGGCCGGTCTCTAGTCAAAATGCCCAGAACAATTTTTTGTCCCAGTCCAGATTGGTTGATGCGTGCAGGCATCCACCGGCTGGCTGGTACCTCAGCTTTCATGCTGGGACCTGCAGCATAACCTCGCACTGGCCACTGGGGCATGGCAAAACTTGTAAGTCCTAGTTTAGGTCTTCACTGCTCGCGGGGAATGAACTATTAAAGAAAGGGATTCAACACGAATCTCAAATCAAACAGTGTAGTCGGAATTGTCCATGACCACTCTCAGTTTCACAAATAAACAAAAAACTTGCACCAGCCATACTGTTCATAGACACAGGAGGAAAAACTGAAAACTTCCCAGAAACTGAAATTAAAATAAATTAATCAAGCTCAAGCCACCTCTACGTCATTTTGGAAAGGTCCAGAGCCTTTACACATAGCATGTGCCAAGCAGACTCAGTGGGAGATAAATAATAAGTGGCCTTAGAATTTAACATCTACAGTTTAAAGAGACTCACAGGTCAGTACCTCGCTATTGTCTCTAAACATTAAGATCCATAAAAAAGAAATCTGTTTCATCAACAGAGGACACATGAAACGAGCAAAGCTGGCAGTTCCGAAGAGCGATGCACGCTCTCATTTCACAAGTTGGCCTATATTTTCCAGAAAGACAGAAAGATCACAGTTAAAACCTGTGAAAATACTGAATTAAGAAAAAAAAAAGTTTCAAACTACTTTTCACCAAGTTACAAACAAATTCAGCAAAGCTGCTTCTAACACAAAAATTTATCTTTCAGATTAGTGTCTAAAAAGCAGCATTAAAAAAATTTGATCCTGCATTTACAAAAGCAACTCCTGTTTGTATAAATTCACACTGAAAACCACAATGCACACAGCAGTTAATAAACAAAATGAAATAATGTATTGCACATCTATGTCAATGCGTATTTTGTCTAAATATGTGAAATTTAGACGGTCAAATACACAAACTAACGAAAATGTGCGCAGGTGTCAGGCTTAACCCCAAGGAAAGAGTTCGCTGGCTCTTATCAACCTTTATGCCTCTTCCCCATTCTCAAGACAGACAAAAAAACACTTCATCTCCCCCATCTCACGAGATACACGGCGTCATGAAGTCTGAAACAGTCAACAAAGCGCAGTTGTTAAAAACAATGTGACAATGCAGCACAGTTGGGAAGTCGCTTAACTAACCCTAGAAAATCTGCTTGTAAAACGCATACACAATTTGCCGTTTCAGGTCGACTTTCTAACAACAAAAGTCTTTCTATAGTGTTAGGATAAAAAGACAATGTAATTCCTGTCTGTATAAATTTACCCTGAAAAACCAAAATGCACACAGTGGATGATAAACCTAATTAAAACGAGCACCCCGCTACGAGAAGACAGAGTGTTCACAGTGGGGGGCTGATGTCTGCAGATACCACGTGCGCGCATGAGTGTGCATGCGTGCGTGGTCGTACGTGCAAAAGGTGCCATTTCTGGGGGTCACTGATGGGGGTGTGGGGGGCATACTGGGGCATATTGGTGTCATTTTGGCTTACACCAATAGACAAATGTTCCCACACACTCTAAAGGACATATTTTAGAACTGTTGTACTGGTGTTATTCCAAAAAACTTTACTGTATCAGACATGGCTGTCTCGAATCGTAAATTAGTTTCAGTGAGTGTTAATCCTCCACTGTGCAAAGGTAATCTACTACATTCCATTACTTTTAGAAATATTAAGAGCATTGATTTATCTGCCCTTTTCCTTGGCATTAATAATCTACTAATCGACATAAATCTGTCGTATACAACATTATAAACAAGCTATTTGTCATGCTAAATCTGCTTTCTACACTACTAATATTAAGTCTGCTGAAGGAAACACTTTGTTCCCTACATTATACAATATTGTTCAACATCTGGAAGATGACTGGACAAAACAACACACAGGGAGCACACAGGGAGCACGAATCCAAAACAGAGTCCAGAAACACATGAAAACAGGGGAAACAAAAGATGCTGGAGTCATGGAAAGCAGTCCTAAGAAGTCAAAGTTCCAGCAGCAGGTGCCCAAAACTCACACTGAGGAGCTGGGTCAAACATGAGTCCACAGTTCCACGTTTCGGGGGGGCGACCACGTGAAAAGTGGCAGCAGCACGGGGAAATTGAGCAGGTCCAGAGGCTGGTCGTGTGGAAGACAGCGGCGGCAAATGAGCAGGTCCGGAGGCCGGCCGCGTGGAAGACGACAACAGCGACTGAGCAGGTCCGGAGGCCGGCCGCATGGAAGGCTGCACCGGATCAACTCAGGAGGCAGCCCATGAAGGCGAAGACGTCCAGCTGACAGCCCAGAAGCTGGGCGGCGAAGGTGAGTTGGCGCAGGTGAGCAGGCCACGCTGGATGTGGACGTGCTGGGCGTGCAGGACGTGGGCTGGAAGGCGGCGTGACTGAGGCAGGTCCAGACGGTGGTGTGGCAACCACAGGCGACGAAGCAGGTGGTGGCGCTGTAGGCAACAGTGTGGAAGCTGCTGGTGGTGGAGCAGGTGGTGGCGGTGCAGGCGACGGCATGGAAGCCGCAAGTGGTGGCTGAACGGACCCACCGGAGCCGTCAGCAGACACGAGATGCTGGACGGGCTCACCAGAACCCCCATCTGGTGAGGCATGAGGCTGGCCGGGCTCACCAGAACCCCGATCTGACGAGATGTGAGGCTGGCTGGGTTCTCTTCTCCTGTAGCCTGGCAGCTCCATATTTTATATCCTTTGTCCAATACATTAACTATCCCTTCTTTGCGCACATCAGAATCAGTCGGCCTCCTGTCTTTCAACTCTGCAACCTGCATCTCTGTCTTTTTGTCAGTGCCATGTCTCCAAACAATACATAATAGCAGGTCTCACTACCATCTTGTAAATCTTCTGCTTTGCTCTTGCTACTTTCCAGCCTGTTCTCACTCCCGAGGCGTAACATGGCGACGTTTTGTCACGTCCCGCGGCGTTCCTGAGGCACGCGAAAGGAGACTTTCGGCGTTCTTATGGTACGCGGCGGGTTATGGCTGTAATCCAGTGCAATGACGCTCCCGCGGTAATCAACGTTCCAGCCCTGTATTCCAGCCCTAAACCTAACCTTATCCCTAGCCCTAACCATAACCTTTTTCCTCACCTTAAACAGGACTTAAATGATGTTAAATAGCGTGTTTCTAAGCGATTTGAAGAAAAAGAGCGAACATGTGTAGATTGAGTCCATACGGTTCTCATATTTCCTCATTTTTCCGAGGTCGTCATTTAGGAACGTGGTGGGTAGCCGAAAACGTAATATGTTGACGATTTGTCACCTAGCGTAAAATGTTACGCTTTGGGAGTGAGGACGTGTTGCACTTTCTTATCACAAGCCATTTCTGATATCTGTCTCCACTTTGCTGTTAGTTTAGTAATGGGGTAGGCTTAGTTCTGTGCAAGCATATGTTCCACAGTAAACACTTTAGGTCAGAACAAAAACAGACAAAACGATCATTTAGTTAATCTAAAGTGTTTATTTTTTTATTGTAACTGATTGTACATGTTAGTAACATCAATATTAATTTCAGACCACTTATTAATCTTGTCACTGAATTAAGAAATTCAAGAAAAGAAGCCTTCTCTGATTAAAACAAAATTACTGATTGATTGATTGATTGATTGATTGATTTTTATTATAATCCATTACATTCCTTAGTGTGTAAATGTTGCAAAACTTCGTTGCAGAGAACATTGTTTTTTTTCTAACCTTTTCAGGTTAACAAAACAATTAATTCGTAATTTCTGAATGGATTTTCATCTGATATCTATTTATCCAAATATCCAATAAATTTTTACTTTTACATTTTTTTATAATTTGTAATATTTTTTTTTACAAGTGTTTTATTATATGTTTTTACAAAAATGCAATCACACATCTTGATTAATATTTAACAACTGGATATTTTCATAACATGGGCAGCACGGTGGCACGGTGGTTAGCACTGTTGCTGCACAGCAAGAAGGTCCTGAGTTCAATTCCAACATCAGGCCGGGGTCTTTCTGTGTGGAGTTTGCATGTTCTCCCTGTGTTTGCGTGGGTTCTCTCCGGGTACTCCGGCTTCCTCCCACCGTCCAAAGACATGCAGCTTGTGGGGATAGGTTAATTGGAAAATCCAAATTGCCATTAGGTGTGAATGTGCGAGTGAACGTGAGCGCGAATGGTTGTCTGTCCCTGTGTGTTGGCCCTGCGACAGACTGGCGACCTGTCCAGGGTGTACCCCGCCTCTCGCCCTATGACAGCTGGGATAGGCTCCAGCGCCCCCCGCGACCCTGAAAAGGATAAGCGGAAGCGAATGGATGGATGGATGGATGGATATTTTCATAACTTTAACACAAAAAAATTAAGTTTCTCTCTTAGGAAAATAAAATAAAAATCAAAAAATTAAAATATTCTCATTGATAGACCCACGTTTGTTAACAAAAACTACATAATCTTTTAATTTGGAACTTTTCTGTAACAATCTCAAGCATTAGCATCTTAAAGAAAAAGAGGAAAATGAATATATGTTCAGGAATAATTTTTTTCATGGTTATAATATTTTACTGTAAAATAACATTTCAGTAAGAGTTACTTTCACACTTAAACTAAATAAAACATTTTTTAAAAACTCAGATCCCGCATTTACTTAGTGGAGTTTTTTTTTCTAATCTAATTTCTACAAATCCTACTATGTATGGAATTAACATAGTGGATTTGAATTATGACTCTGGTTCTTTTGCTCTCTTTGTCCGTATGTATCCTTATGTAGTTAACTACATTTCCTCATTTTTCAGGCAAAGGCAAAATATCAGGCTTTAGTGACTGCTTGACTCATTTCCTCCAGACTTTTGATTGCATCAGATTTAGAGATTTCCCCCCAGTCCCTGGGAATCTCTCCTTTGTGATGGAATTTTGCTTTATAGTGCTCTTCCAGTTGTGTTTTAAATTTACACACAAACCATTTCCAGTAAGCCAATTTAGACTTATCAGGCGTGATTCTCCAGGTTTTATACCTTGGACCAGCATCTCCATAGTTTTTATAAAGAAAGCTTTTAGCTGACTCGTAATTATAAAAACTGAGTTCACTTGCAACATTTGTTGTGCAGAAATTAGTGAACATTTCATCTGTGTTTCTCCAGTGCACTCCACGAACTGCACCAGGTTGATGAAAAGGGGCGCTGTGCTCATCAGGACTGTGATCTTCAATGGTGTTGGTACAAACAGCTGAACAGAATGGACACTTTACCCAGCAGCACTTACACAGCTGATCAATGAGGATTTTATCAGGTTTCAGCCTGGATTCCTTCAGCTTATCCAGTGAGAGGCTGCTCATCTCCTCAGTGATGGATGCAAATCCTTTTTTTATCTCTTCCTTAAGAAATTCAAAATTGTTTATGTCATTGAAGTTTTCAGAACACATAGCATCAAATGTTAGTTCATCCTTTAGCACAATAGAAAATTCCTTCAGCCACATATCTGTGTCGCCCTCTTGAGTTCGAACTTTTTGTGTTGCAGTAAATAGTGCCTGAGTAACACTTGTTTTGATGTCATCAACATTTTTCTGGAGCATATTCACAGCGTCATCTGTATGACTTGTGAAGATGTACTTCTCAACCTCTGCTTTAATGAAAGCTTCTGTTTGTCTCCTTGGATTTGTGATGTAGGTGATGAAATCCTTAAAGTTTTCTTTCTCAGCAAGTGACTTTAACATATGTTTGTCCAATTCCAGTCTGTTCCCATTGAATGCTGGGAAATTACACCTCATCCTTCCAGCGAGAGCAATGGCAGTCTTATTACAGACAGCCTCAACAGTAGATGCTTTCAGCTTTTCACAGATCAGTTCTCCAAGCACAACAGCAGATGAGTTTTCTTTACAAAAACTTCTAAAGACTCTGTAATACTGTGTTTTCTTCCCATCTAAATAAATGATTGCATCATTGATCACTTTGAATTTCTTATGGGACTCTAGAAGCCAACTTTCTGCCATGTAGAACACATACAGTAAGAGATCAACTGTAAACTCCTTCTTCAAAGTGTATTTCCTCTCTGACAGAAATTTCTGCACTTCTTCTGTTACATGATTGGCCCCTTGAATCAAGTAAGTTGATGTGTAGCCTCTTGTGGCTACAGGTTTGCTTTGGATTGCATTAAGTGACTCTTTTTCGGCTTGGTCAATGAGCAATCTGATCGCTTGTTGTTCTTCATAAGCGAAAGCACCACTTGATTTGTATTTTTGGTAAGCGTCAACCACTGGTCTCAGATATTTATGTCCAGTTGTCATTATATAATCTGAATAATCACCAAGCTCTGATATTTTCTTGTATCTGCCACTTGTTTTGCATTCATCTATGAGAGCTGGCTCAAAACCAAGTTCTTGAAGGATAATTAACTGATCTTCTTTCAAGTTAATTTCTTCAACAGGTTTTGTATATGCTGTTAATTCAGAAACCCAGCCACTCCAAACAGAGCTGAACTGTCTTTGAAGCTCTTCTTCATCTTTGGCCTTATCCTTCAGCTGCTGAGCGAGCTCTTTGCTCTTCTGTAGCAGTTTGTTCTCAAACTCTGATTTTTTCTCATCCAGTTTTTTACAAGCTTTCTTCTGCTGGATAACTTCGTCTAGTTTTCTTTTCACTCTGTTCACCTGTTCATCATGAAACTCTTTAATTTTGATTTCAAATCGTCCTCTCCACTGAGTCAACATTTCTTTCTCCTTGTCATCGTCAAAGTACTTTGTCATTGCTTCTGTGATCTTTCCATATGTTTGGCTTGTTTCTTCAATAAGATAACTCAACTGAACCATCTCAAGTTGCCCATTTTCAATTCTGTTATGAAGTTGGTTTTCAATAGTCAGCATGTTGCTCCTCAGGGTCCAGGTCCAGTTCCCATACTGGACTTCCAGTTTTCTGTACACTGCAATTTCAAGTGTGTTTTTAAAACTGAAAACAAAACTTTCATTCAGCAGTGCAGTCCACAGGTCATGAATTTTGCTTTTCAACTGTGAGAGAGTGATCCCAGCAGACTTTGAAGCTTTAGAGAGGATGGTGTTCTTCACTTCCTGGATGCTCTCACTGTAACCTGGATTTGGAGGAGCCATGGGTGGACTGCCCTCCCACAGCTGGGCACAGTATTTCACATCTTTCTGAACATCAAATTTAATGACATCACTGAAGCGCTCTGCATTACAAACTTCCTCTTTGGCTGCTAGTTTGGCCATCTGGTCCAGTTTTTCCTGCAGGCGTCTTTTTCCATCCATGTTTTTCTCTGCTGCTGCAACATCTGTGACATTCTGGTGAACAAACACACAACTGGGAGAAAGTTGAACTTCCTTCATCCTCATGAAAGCCTGAACAACAATCTGCAGAATGTCTTGCATATCAGAAGGATTCTCTCCAAAGATGTTGATCAGTGTCAGGTTTCCCAGACCAACAACATATGTTGCCAGTTCATTGTCATGATGAAGAGTGTTGTTACCTTCTAACTCAAGAGCACGTAGTCCTTCAGTGTCCACCACTAGAACATAGTCAAACTTCAAGTCTTTCTTCATCTCCTCTGATACTTTGAGCAGCTGCATGAAGGCACCTTTGGTGCACCTGCCAGCACTCACTGCAAACTGCAGCCCAAACATGGTGTTCAGCATTGTTGATTTTCCACTGCTTTGTAGGCCCAAAACTGACAACACAAAAACTCTCTGGTCCCCCAGTTTCTTGATGACTTCTTCTAAAAGACTGGAGATCCATGTTAGAGGCACATGACCTGCATCACCATCCATCAGCTCCATCGGGTGTCCTGATATCATCAGCTGTGCAGCCAGCTCAGGGTATTTAGACCAGTCAGTGTGTCTGCTCTCTCTTTGTGTTGTTTTATGGGCTTCATAGATCTGTCCCATTTCTCTGAAGATGTGCTCCAAACCAAAACTTGCGGACTGAAGTTTTTTTGATATGTCTTCAAGTTCAGTTTGTTTTTTTAATAACAGATCTGATTTGTCATGTTTGTTCTTCAAAGCCAAGACCTCAGACCACTTTTCATCATAACTTTTGAGAATCAAAGAAAGATCATCTGTGGAGAGGGCATCTGTTAAGATCTGAATCCATTTTAGGAAATACTCTCTGTCTGTTGGTGGCAATGATGAGAGACTTCCAGTGAACATCTCCATCAGTTTACTGCAGGAAGCAGCACATTGTTTCTGACGTATGTTCATCAGTTTTTCTTCCTTTTTACTTTTGTCCATTTCAATGTCTCCTCTGAGATGAAACAGTTCTTTGTGTATTTTGCTCCACTGATGCCACAGTTGGCCTTGACAAGGGAGAAATTCATCTTTGATCTTTGAGACATCCATGTTTTTCTTTTTAAGCAGATTGATTATTTCCATAGCAGCAGATTTCCCTCTTTGACAGGCTGGGTCAGTTTCATCCACTCTAATTCCAGAGAGCTCAGCCATGGATTCAAGCTGGAAGGATGGTTTCAAGATGGGACCATTGAGAGAAGACAAAACCTCTCTAATGATCCTTTTCAGCTGTTCAGATACATCTGGCTGGTTTCTGTCTTTGAGGCCTAATATGTATTTTCCATTTTTTGTTTTAATATCACAGCTGTCCTCAACAGTGAGACAAATGAGAGGCTTCTGAGATGCAAAGAGAGATGACATAAGTGGCTGACTTTGTGTATTTTTTTGCAGAGATGTCACAAGAAAAACATTGATAAATGATTTTTCAATCAGTATGTCACGCTGTTTTTCAGTCAACAGAGCATCACCATGGAGATTACAAAAGGCAATGCAATCACTGAAGTCATCATTGGGTTTTCCAGCAGGGCAGTACCAGGCAATCTCTGCCACACCATCCATCAAATAGCGAGAGTTGGTGCTTCCTGGGCAGTTTCTGTGGAAGAAGGTGTCGTGACGGTTGTTGATCAAAGTGTTCATCAGCTGAGATTTAGACACTGACAAAGAACCCAGACGGAAAAATGAAACCAAAGGTGTTTCAGCTTTGTAGATTGGAATATTTTTCATAGTGACAATGTTTGAATCATCTTTGGTTTGAATCACCTTCCAGCTTTTTGTTATTTGTCTGAATGTCCACAGAGGAAACTCAATTTCCTTTGTGACTGGGTCAGGAAGAAGCAAAGGTAAGGCATACTGACATTGAGAAAGCTTTGTAATCACCATCTGTTTAAGGAAACTATCTGAGCAGTGAAATACTGCCATCTGAATGTCCAGTGGATGCATGTGAGTCTGTTCTGTCTGTTCCCTCTTATCACTGGTGCTCAGTAAAGCCATCAAATTCTTAAAATCGTTGTCAGTATTGTCAGTTATTTGAAGAGGTTTTGCAGCTGTCACATCAGCACTGTCTGGTCTTAAAGGAATATATCTGGCCCTGTAGTCCAACATCATCAGCCTATGAAGAAAAGTGTGAGCTACATCTTTTTCAGATGTCACATGGTGCTGTTTTACAGTTGGTTGTATTTGAAGAAGTTCTGTTGGTGACAACTTGTCTTGAAGTTTTTCTTTAAGATGAAGTCTCTCAAGCAGTGCCTGAGTTTCTTTTTGACATAGCTTCTTTCTGCAGATTTCTTCAGAAATCTTCCCTGACTGTGATAAATGAAAAATCATTCATTGTATGTAAGGACATTATAATATTATATTACACTGATTATAATGTGTGATAAAGCAATCCTTTAGATCTTTTGAAACAAAATGTTGACTGTCTTACATTCTCCTTGTTTCTGCTCATGGTAAGTTCTGAGGTTCCTGCAAGATGAGCAAGAATGACAAATCAATTTATGATGGAGCCAACACAGTTCACTAATATTTATTATAAATGCGTTACTTTTTATATATTTAACCATTCCAATTCTAGCTTAGTTTTGTTATATTTTTTATTTTATTTTTTTAAATGTTACCCCTCTCATTAGAGTTGAGTTTGATGTTTCCTCCAGCTATTGGGGCGTCATCATTCTTTGAAAGTACAACATCAGTGTGTTTATTCACTAGATCACTCTGGGGAAAAAACAAAACAGACCAAATACTTTAACTTGTCATTTGGTTTGTCAAGTTGTATTTTATGAAAAGAAGATGACGAGAAAGCGTTTTGAAATTTAGTGAGAGAACAGCCATTGGAACAAAATCACAAGAATAGCATATTTCTAGTCTTACCTGCCAATCCAATTGCTTCGCATTATAAGACACATTTCCCTTTTTCACCAACAAACCTATTATTCTATTACTTTTATCTTGCAGCAGCACATTTTACAAATTTAGAATGATTTATTGTTCAAACATGCTTGTGTGAAAACATAAGATCATCTTTGCTGTGCTAACCAATGATCCACTATATTGTCCTTTTCAAGAACAGTTTCCAGTGTCATTTATCTACATGACAAAAAGTTTTTGATGTCATTGCAAAAAATAATAATTTTTAATGTATTGCAGTTCAAGTTTTATGAGAAGGAACGAGACACCTTCACGTCCATTGGTCTCATTTTTTACAGACCCCATAGAAGCTTGTCCATAAAGTGTTGGTTAAAAACAGATTGAGCATTGTGAATATGTGGTTGAGTTCGTCATTCATGCCACATTGGTGCCGAAATCCAGGAGGCGGCATGGCAGAACAACAACTGGGCCAGGCAGAGGGAGGCGATGGCAGTGGTATCTCGCCAACAGTTAGCAGGTGTCCGGTCTGCTCCGGTCTCCTGGGTGAGGCCAGCCAAGACCCAGCCTACCTCCGTACCAATACCCACTCCTCAGGTGGAAGTGGCTAGTGCCCGGCAGGTGCCTGCACCTGTTTCTGTTCCCCAGAGGAGGGCAGATGAGCAACCTCTACTTCCACCATTTGCTCAATCACCTGCTCAACCTGAGCTGGAGGTCAGCATGCGGAAAGGACCTGCTTAGCCCAACCTGGAAGTCAAGGAATGGGAGGGACCTAGCCCTAGCTAGAGATTGGGGTGCTGGAGGGAACAACGCCTGGCAAGCTGCATGTGAGCCATGGCTGACGTCCATGTCTTCTGCGCCGCCACTGCTTGCCACACAGGTGGCCTCCGGTCCAGTGCTACCACCACTGCTGGATATGCAGTCTGCCCCTGGACCCGCTTTGTCACTGCCGCCGGTGGATACGCGGTCGGCCCCCTGATCCTACTCATCCCTACCGCTGGTCCATGGGCTGGGATGTCAATGGTCATAGCCAATTACCTCTCCTGCTCACAGGGGTAGGGGGTATGGATGGGAAATGTGGTGGGGCATGGTTCATGGCGTGTCTGCGAGGGAGGCTGACACACCTGAGCTTGATCATCTCATTACGCCTCCCCTGTATTAAACGTTTCAAGACTTGAGGTCGTTGTTGTTGTTGTTGTTGTGTGTGGTTGTGACTGAAAAGCTGCAAACGAGTTTGTAAGAAATGATAACCAAAATAAAGTGTGTAAAGTGTGAATATGTGGCCGGGTCTGTCATTCATGCCACAAGCATTTTAAAGCAGCAAAAATTATTTTTTAAAAATGCCATATAATGCAAGCTTTTCACGGTGTTGGCATTTAAGTAGAAAATGGAGTTTGAATACTTCCTCAATCCAAAAGTCAGCAGTGACTTAATTTTTTGAACACATAAAGCAATTAAATTTAAAATAACCCAGCGAATTTATTTTAAATATTTTATGTCATGTAGGTGTTAAACTGTTACGTCCCCTGGCTAGTCTAGGGGGTTTGAAGGGACTAACATAAAGGTAAATAGGGATGTAACATAAACCAAGAGGCCATATATTCAACCTGTGAATAAGTTTAAGCTAGCAACAAGGACAGTTCCATTTAAATAATAATTGTATTGAAGTTAAAAGTTTTACAAAATAGTTAAGAAAAAATGTTATGGCAAAGATCTTACCTTTTGCTCTTTTTTAGCAGTGCTCTGTTTTGGGTCATCTCCTACAGGATATTTAACAGCAAACAGATTACAAGATTAAACAAAAGACATATTGTTAGCAAAACTTTACTAGTCTACACACGTCTGTTGCTGCCACGGACATCGCATGACCTTATGTCATTGTCATGAGACACTCACAAACAAGTGTCTCATGACACATGACTACTAAAACAACTAAACAAAGTACTTATCACATTGTTTTGGAGCTGTTGAAACAGTGTGACAACAGTATATCTGTTAATGTAAAAGTGAAGTTTCATTAACATATTACCTTGCTTTTTGTAAGTGGATGGTTCTAGAGATTTGGCTGATTCTTCTTCTTCTACTGTTGTGCTGTCATTACTCTGTAAGCGTTGAACATCACTGCCTTCATCAAGTGGATCCCTCTGCTAGAACATACTTTTGTTTATCAAGTGAGAATACAAATGTGAAATCAAATAAAAGGAAGAAAATTCAGGAAACAATTATTCATGTAGTTTAAAACATACACTTGACTGACTCAAGCTGTGACTGCAACAAACTTAATGTAAACTGCATTGTAATCTGCATTTCTGATGGTACAGAAGATAGTCTAGATATAATCTGAATCAGTCTGCATTAATGAAAAATATTGTTAATGAACAATAATTGCCAATAACTTGGAGAAAGGGTGTTATCTTTATTTTGTTTCATTGGTAACTTGATTTTTAACTCCGGTCTCCCGGGTGAGGCCGGCCAAGACCCAGCCTACCTCCGTACCAATACCCACTCCTCAGGTGGAAGCGGCTAGTGCCCGGCAGGTGCCTGCACCTGTTCCTGTTCCCCAGAGGAGGGCAGATGAGCAACCTCTACTTCCACCATCTGCTCAATCACCTGCTCAACCTGAGCTGGAGGTCAGCATGCGGAAAGGACCTGCTTAGCCCAACCTGGAAGTCAAGGAACGGGAGGGACCTAGCCCTAGCTAGAGATTGGGGCGCTGGAGGGAACAACGCCTGGCAAGCTGTATGTGAGCCATGGCTGATGTCCATGTCTTCTGCGCCGCCACTGCTTGCCACACAGGTGGCCTCCGGTCCAGTGCTACCACCACTGCTGGATATGCAGTCTGCCCCTGGACCCGCTTTGTCACTGCCGCCGGTGGATACGCGGTCGGCCCCCTGATCCTACTCATCCCTACCGCTGGTCCATGGGCTGGGATGTCAATGGTTATAGCCAATTACCTCTCCTGCTCACAGGGGTAGGGGGTATGGATGGGAAATGTGGTGGGGCATGGTTCATGGCGTGTCTGCGAGGGAGGCTGACACACCTGAGCTTGATCATCTCATTACGCCTCCCCTGTATTAAACGTTTCAAGACTTGAGGTCGTTGTTGTTGTTGTTGTTGTTGTTGTTGTGACTGAAAAGCTGCAAACGAGTTTGTAAGAAATGATAACCTAAATAAAGTGTGTAAAGTGTGAATATGTGGTCGGGTCTGTCATTCATGCCACAAGCATTTTAAAGCAGCAAAAATTATTTTTTAAAAATGCCATATAATGCAAGCTTTTCACGGTGTTGGCATTTAAGTAGAAAATGGAGTTTGAATACTTCCTCAATCCAAAAGTCAGCAGTGACTTAATTTTTTGAACACATGAAGCAATTAAATTTAAAATAACCCAGCGAATTTATTTTAAATATTTTATGTCATGTAGGTGTTAAACTGTTACGTCCCCTGGCTAGTCTAGGGGGTTTGAAGGGACTAACATAAAGGTAAATAGGGATGTAACATAAACCAAGAGGCCATATATTCAACCTGTGAATAAGTTTAAGCTAGCAACAAGGACAGTTCCATTTAAATAATAATTGTATTGAAGTTGAAAGTTTTACAAAATAGTTAAGAAAAAATGTTATGGCAAAAATCTTACCTTTTGCTCTTTTTTAGCAGTGCTCTGTTTTGGGTCATCTCCTACAGGATATTTAACAGCAAACAGATTACAAGATTAAACAAAAGACATATTGTTAGCAAAACTTTACTAGTCTACACACGTCTGTTGCTGCCACGGACATCGCATGTCCTTATGTCATTGTCATGAGACACTCACAAACAAGTGTCTCATGACACATGACTACTAAAACAACTAAACAAAGTACTTATCACATTGTTTTGGAGCTGTTGAAACAGTGTGACAACAGTATATCTGTTAATGTAAAAGTGAAGTTTCATTAACATATTACCTTGCTTTTTGTAAGTGGATGGTTCTAGAGATTTGACTGATTCTTCTTCTTCTACTGTTGTGCTGTCATTACTCTGTAAGCGTTGAACATCACTGCCTTCATCAAGTGGATCCCTCTGCTAGAACATACTTTTGTTTATCAAGTGAGAATACAAATGTGAAATCAAATAAAAGGAAGAAAATTCAGGAAACAATTATTCATGTAGTTTAAAACATACACTTGACTGACTCAAGCTGTGACTGCAACAAACTTAATGTAAACTGCATTGTAATCTGCATTTCTGATGGTACAGAAGATAGTCTAGATATAATCTGAATCAGACTGCATTAATGAAAAATATTGTTAATGAACAATAATTGCCAATAACTTGGAGAAAGGGTGTTATCTTTATTTTGTTTCATTGGTAACTTGATTTTTAACTCCGTTCTCCCGGGTGAGGCCAGCCAAGACCCAGCCTACCTCCGTACCAATACCCACTCCTCAGGTGGTAGCGGCTAGTGCCCGGCAGGTGCCTGCACCTGTTCCTGTTCCCCAGAAGAGGGCAGATGAGCAACCTCTACTTCCACCATCTGCTCAATCACCTGCTCAACCTGAGCTGGAGGTCAGCATGCGGAAAGGACCTGCTTAGCCCAACCTGGAAGTCAAGGAATGGGAGGGACCTAGCCCTACCTAGAGATTGGGGCGCTGGAGGGAACAACGCCTGGCAAGCTGCATGTGAGCCATGGCTGACGTCCATGTCTTCTGCGCCGCCACTGCTTGCCACACAGGTGGCCTCCGGTCCAGTGCTACCACCACTGCTGGATATGCAGTCTGCCCCTGGACCCGCTTTGTCACTGCCGCCGGTGGATACGCGGTCGGCCCCCTGATCCTACTCATCCCTACCGCTGGTCCATGGGCTGGGATGTCAATGGTCATAGCCAATTACCTCTCCTGCTCACAGGGGTAGGGGGTATGGATGGGAAATGTGGTGGGGCATGGTTCATGGCGTGTCTGCGAGGGAGGCTGACACACCTGAGCTTGATCATCTCATTACGCCTCCCCTGTATTAAACGTTTCAAGACTTGAGGTCGTTGTTGTTGTTGTTGTTGTTGTGTGTGGTTGTGACTGAAAAGCTGCAAACGAGTTTGTAAGAAATGATAACCAAAATAAAGTGTGTAAAGTGTGAATATGTGGTCGGGTCTGTCATTCATGCCACAAGCATTTTAAAGCAGCAAAAATTATTTTTTTAAAATGCCATATAATGCAAGCTTTTCACAGTGTTGCCATTTAAGTAGAAAATGGAGTTTGAATACTTCCTCAATCCAAAAGTCAGCAGTGACTTAATTTTTTGAACACATAAAGCAATTAAATTTAAAATAACCCAGCAAATTTATTTTAAATATTTTATGTCATGTAGGTGTTAAACTGTTACGTCCCCTGGCTAGTCTAGGGGGTTTGAAGGGACTAACATAAAGGTAAATAGGGATGTAACATAAACCAAGAGGCCATATATTCAACCTGTGAATAAGTTTAAGCTAGCAACAAGGACAGTTCCATTTAAATAATAATTGTATTGAAGTTGAAAGTTTTGCAAAATAGTTAAGAAAAAATGTTATGGCAAAGATCTTACCTTTTGCTCTTTTTTAGCAGTGCTCTGTTTTGGGTCATCTCCTACAGGATATTTAACAGCAAACAGATTACAAGATTAAACAAAAGACATATTGTTAGCAAAACTTTACTAGTCTACACACGTCTGTTGCTGCCACGGACATCGCATGTCCTTATGTCATTGTCATGAGACACTCACAAACAAGTGTCTCATGACACATGACTACTAAAACAACTAAACAAAGTACTTATCACATTGTTTTGGAGCTGTTGAAACAGTGTGACAACAGTATATCTGTTAATGTAAAAGTGAAGTTTCATTAACATATTACCTTGCTTTTTGTAAGTGGATGGTTCTAGAGATTTAGCTGATTCTTCTTCTTCTACTGTTGTGCTGTCATTACTCTGTAAGCGTTGAACATCACTGCCTTCATCAAGTGGATCCCTCTGCTAGAACATACTTTTGTTTATCAAGTGAGAATACAAATGTGAAATCAAATAAAAGGAAGAAAATTCAGGAAACAATTATTCATGTAGTTTAAAACATACACTTGACTGACTCAAGCTGTGACTGCAACAAACTTAATGTAAACTGCATTGTAATCTGCGTTTCTGATGGTACAGAAGATAGTCTAGATATAATCTGAATCAGTCTGCATTAATGAAAAATATTGTTAATGAACAATAATTGCCAATAACTTGGCAAAAGTGTGTTATCTTTATTTTGTTTCATTGGTAACTTGATTTTTAACTCCGGTCTCCTGGGTGAGGCCAGCCAAGACCCAGCCTACCTCCGTACCAATACCCACTCCTCAGGTGGTAGCGGCTAGTGCCCGGCAGGTGCCTGCACCTGTTTCTGTTCCCCAGAGGAGGGCAGATGAGCAACCTCTACTTCCACCATCTGCTCAATCACCTGCTCAACCTGAGCTGGAGGTCAGCATGCGGAAAGGACCTGCTTAGCCCAACCTGGAAGTCAAGGAATGGGAGGGACCTAGCCCTAGCTAGAGATTGGGGCGCTGGAGGGAACAACGCCTGGCAAGCTGCATGTGAGCCTTGGCTGACGTCCATGTCTTCTGCGCCGCCACTGCTTGCCACACAGGTGGCCTGCGGTCCAGTGCTACCACCACTGCTGGATATGCAGTCTGCCCCTGGACCCGCTTTGTCACTGCCGCCGGTGGATACGCGGTCGGCCCCCTGATCCTACTCATCCCTACCGCTGGTCCATGGGCTGGGATGTCAATGGTCATAGCCAATTACCTCTCCTGCTCACAGGGGTAGGGGGTATGGATGGGAAATGTGGTGGGGCATGGTTCATGGCGTGTCTGCGAGGGAGGCTGACACACCTGAGCTTGATCATCTCATTACGCCTCCCCTGTATTAAACGTTTCAAGACTTGAGGTCGTTGTTGTTGTTGTTGTTGTGTGTGGTTGTGACTGAAAAGCTGCAAACGAGTTTGTAAGAAATGATAACCAAAATAAAGTGTGTAAAGTGTGAATATGTGGCCGGGTCTGTCATTCATGCCACAAGCATTTTAAAGCAGCAAAAATTATTTTTTTAAAATGCCATATAATGCAAGCTTTTCACGGTGTTGGCATTTAAGTAGAAAATGGAGTTTGAATACTTCCTCAATCCAAAAGTCAGCAGTGACTTAATTTTTTGAACACATAAAGCAATTAAATTTAAAATAACCCAGCAAATTTATTTTAAATATTTTATGTCATGTAGGTGTTAAACTGTTACGTCCCCTGGCTAGTCTAGGGGGTTTGAAGGGACTAACATAAAGGTAAATAGGGATGTAACATAAACCAAGAGGCCATATATTCAACCTGTGAATAAGTTTAAGCTAGCAACAAGGACAGTTCCATTTAAATAATAATTGTATTGAAGTTAAAAGTTTTACAAAATAGTTAAGAAAAAATGTTATGGCAAAGATCTTACCTTTTGCTCTTTTTTAGCAGTGCTCTGTTTTGGGTCATCTCCTACAGGATATTTAACAGCAAACAGATTACAAGATTAAACAAAAGACATATTGTTAGCAAAACTTTACTAGTCTACACACGTCTGTTGCTGCCACGGACATCGCATGTCCTTATGTCATTGTCATGAGACACTCACAAACAAGTGTCTCATGACACATGACTACTAAAACAACTAAACAAAGTACTTATCACATTGTTTTGGAGCTGTTGAAACAGTGTGACAACAGTATATCTGTTAATGTAAAAGTGAAGTTTCATTAACATATTACCTTGCTTTTTGTAAGTGGATGGTTCTAGAGATTTGGCTGATTCTTCTTCTTCTACTGTTGTGCTGTCATTACTCTGTAAGCGTTGAACATCACTGCCTTCATCAAGTGGATCCCTCTGCTAGAACATACTTTTGTTTATCAAGTGAGAATACAAATGTGAAATCAAATAAAAGGAAGAAAATTCAGGAAACAATTATTCATGTAGTTTAAAACATACACTTGACTGACTCAAGCTGTGACTGCAACAAACTTAATGTAAACTGCATTGTAATCTGCATTTCTGATGGTACAGAAGATAGTCTAGATATAATCTGAATCAGTCTGCATTAATGAAAAATATTGTTAATGAACAATAATTGCCAATAACTTGGCAAAAGTGTGCTATCTTTATTTTGTTTCATTGGTAACTTGATTTTTAAACCCACACTCTCCCTTTTTTACTACCTAAGGATTTATGGTGTTCTCTAAGCTCAAGTATTCATCTGCTCATCATTTCTGACCTGGGAAAATCTTCTAACATCTTTATTTAATACAATCCTGGTGCTTTTATATACACATGATTTTGTGTTGTTTTTTTTATTATGTAGATGTTTGGAGATCAGTAAATTGGACAAAAAAATCATGCATAAAATATACAACCGTTACTTTCACAGTACAATAATTTCACCCGTTTTTTCTTTTTTGCTTCATAAAGACAGTAAGTTGTTAAAAGGCCTTCCTAAAGAGTACAGTTTCATGAATTTATAGATTTGTGATAAAACAGATACATTTCTTTTGTTACCGTAGCACCATGCCAATTAGCAGCTAGGGTGGGGAGAAGGTCACTGAATATTGTCATCCATCATATTCCTTACCACCTTCTCACCATTTACTGGACCTGACTTTCTTTAACAGACTGATTTGACTCAGCTGTCACAAGGACAGATATGGGGAAATGGATTGTCATTGGTGGACTTAAAGGAGTAGTTTGTCTTTTTTTTTTTTTTCTTAGTTATGTAGAGATTTACTCAATATATTAATTGAAAAAGATTTCATGTTTAGCTGAGTGGGATGAGCAGTTGACTATATGGCATAAGGCTGGACAGCAATAGGCCCAGATTTGTGTCTGAACCTCAGCTCTTTACTGCATGTCTTCCTCTTTGTCTCTTTCCCCACTTTCCTGTCTTGCTACACTGTTTCTTTACATTAAAGGCTGAAAAGGCAAAAAACAAAAACAAAAAACTATTTCATGTTTACCTCTGTTTCAGCTGTACTCTCCTGTGGCTCATCTCCTGCAGGGACATGTAACAAAAACACATATAACAGCTATATTCAGATATAGGAACATACAGAAAATAAATGCTTTGTTAAGTGGTATTTAAAGCTTTATATATATAGAGTCATGGCCAAAAGCTTTAAGAATGACACAAATATTCATTTTCACAAAGTTTGCTGATTCAGTGTTTTTAGATCTTTTTTTTTAGTTGTTCCTGTGATGCAAAGACTCAGTATTTGCAATGTTGGTCCTTCGTTTTTTAAGACCTCTGCAATTCGCCCTGGCATACTGTCAGTCAGCTTCTGGGTCAAATCCTGACTGATGACAACCCATTCTTTCATAATCAATGCTTGGAGTTTGTCGCAATGAGTGGGTTTTTGTTTGTCCACCCGCCTCTTGAGGACTAACCACAAGTTATCATATGGATTAAGGACTGGGGAGTTTCCTGGCCATGGACCTAAAATTTCAATGTTTTGCTCCCCGAGATATTTAGTTATCCACAAAAGTTGAGTCTGTTCAACTTGTCGTAGTGTTTTCAGTGGGAGAAACATTTCGTCATTCATCCAAGTGACTTCTTCAGTCTCAGTTGACTGCAGGTTTCCCCAATCTTATAAACAGTTAGTTATTACTTTGGCCTTATGGCACGGTGCTCCATCATGCTGGAAAAAGCCTTGTTCTTCACCAAACTGTTCTTGGATGGTTGGAAGAAGTTGCTGTCAGAGGATGTTTTGGTACCATTCTTTATTCATGGCAGTGCTTTTTGGCAAAATTGTGAGTGAGCCCACTCCCTTGGATGAGAAGTAGTCCACTCGCTGTACTATAATATCATATTCTTTGCTGCCCTTCTTGACACCAGGCCATCCTCCAAAATTCTTCTTCTCACTGTGTGTGCAAATGCATTCACACTTGCCAGCTGCCATTCCTGAGCAAGTTCTGCACTGTGGCACCTTGATCCCACAGCTGAATCATCTTTCGAAGACTTCTTGCCCTTGTTGAATCTGGAAGCCTTCTTCACAACAATTAAACCTCTTTCCTTTAAGTCTTGATGATGGTTGATTTAGCTTCCAATCTTATTAGCAACAACATGCTTGCCTGTGAAGCCCTTTTCATGTAACACAATGATGGCTGTATGTGTTTTCTTGCAGGTAACGATGGTTAACAGGAAGAACAATGATTTCAAGCATCACCCCCATTTTAATTATTCAATCTGCTATTCTAACTCAATCAGCATAAAGAAATGATCTCCGGACTTCTGCTTGTCAACATTCGCACCTGTGTTAATGAGAAGATTATTGAAATGATCTCAGCAGGTCCTTTTAAGGCAGTCCTGATTGCAATTGAAATGTTTTGTTTTGAGAAGTTAATTTTCATGGCAAAGAAGGACTTTGTGGAGTATATGCAAATTGAGATTATAAAAAACTGAAACAACAAACTTTCAAACCAATATTTGTGTCATTATCAAAACTTTTCTCAAAATGACTGTATGCTAATTATACAAAAAGGCCTTTTTCAGGGAACATAAGATGGGTCAACAATTTAAAGTTGTTCTGCAGCATTGGAGGCTGATCTAGTCTTGAAAGCTGGTGCTACTAATTCCTATAGGTGTTCCAACTTTTTTGGATTACTTACAACTCCCTCTGTCTGCATAAAATCAGTGTTGGAACACGCTGTGGTATCATACTGTCATGAGGATTAGTTGAACAGTATTGTACTGCAGAAAGTTGTGTGTTGCTACAAAAATGGTGAGAAAAAAGGCAATTAACAATGGAAGAGAGACAGACCATCATAACGCTTAAAGAAATTGAGGTCTTTCCTACAGAGAAATGGCAAAGAAAGTCAAGGTGTCAGTGAGTACAGTTTCATTCACCATCAAAAGGCACTCAGAAATTGAGGGAAACTCTAACAGCAAGAGCTCTGGCACACCCAAAGCCACGACTGAATCAAAGGACAAGTTTCTGAGAGTAAACAGCTTGCATGATAGGCAGCTCACAGGACAACAGCTTCAAGCACAGTTTAATATTGGGCATAGTAAGCAAGTCTCAGTTTCAACTGTGCAAAGAAGACTTTGAGCTGCAGGTTTGACAGGACAAGTTGCAACAACAAAGCCACTGCTAAGACGTCAGGATAAAACAAAGAAGTTTGCCTGGGGGGCCATGAAACACCATCATTGAACTACTGAAGACTGCAATAAGGTATTATGGATATTATTTCAAAACTTGAAATTTTCGGTTCATCACGCAGGATCTTTGTACACTCTTGACTACGCGACAGGATGGTTCCACAGTGTGTGGCATCAACTATCAAACATACAAGAGAAGGTGTGATCGTCTGGGGCTGCTTTGTTGGATCCAGGGTTGGTGACTTGTACAGAGTGAAAGGCACTCTGAACCAAAACGCCTACCACAGCATTCTGCAGAGCCTCCAGTATGCGCCTAGTTGGTCAGGTTTTCATCCTTGTTTGTGAGTGTCTCATGACAATGACATAAGGACATGCGATGTCCGTGGCAGCAACAGACGTGTGTAGATAAACAATGGATGGAGTGTGCGAGAGAGTACGGCCATGTAGCATTTAAAGCGTGGAAATACTTACATTACTTTAAGTTTTATTACGTAAAAAGTGACAAAAACATTAGCGCCCACTGTATACTTAGCATGAGAAGAAAACTTCTTTCTCCAGCAAAAAATTAAACTTAAAATCTGAGCAAGCATCTAGCATGCCTGCCACAGGAATGTGAAATTCACAGAGAAACCCCCGGATCCCCCCACTGACAGGACCGCTGAGGCACCGGGCAGACCTAAACCGGCCCTTCTTTTGCTAAAGAGGTGAAAATAGATTTCAGAGTGACAGGAGTTATTTCTGCTGAATCTTTGATTTTATTTATTTTCTGCTGTGTTTTACTTGCATCTATTTGAAAGAGTGAGTGTACACACACAAAAATATTTTATTTTATATGTTGAAATATGCAGAAAATAGGTTTAAATGTTAAACAAATTTCTTCAAGTCAAAGCCTGTTGCATACAATTTAATTTTTGCTGAATGCAATGTGCATAAAGTTAAAAGATTAAAACTAATAAAACAAGTTTTAAAAAGACACTTTTCCATTTGATTCAATTTTATACGATGGATTATGCAAAAAAATAGAATTGGGCTGAAAGGTCTATTGCTTTATTACCTATTCAGGTGATGTATTGTGTTTTTAAACAGCTATTAAGTAATAAAGGCACTAATTACTTTTGAAAATAAGTAACCAGTAACGTAATGGGACTAATGGGAAGTAATGGGAAGTAATCATTAATTAGTAACTAATTACTTTTTTCAAGTAACTTGACCAACACTGGCAGTGAGCTGTCTGAAGTGAGAATCTGTGGAATTGTTTGGTTCTCTAGAAAACCCTGATTTGAGGAGACTGGGACCGTCACAATTGTTGTTGTTTTATGTTGCAATATTATTAAGTTAATATTAAGTGATAGTTCGATGAAGCCTTGTAAATGTGTCGAGTCTTTCCCACCAATTGCATCGCCAAAACGGAAATCACACAAAACACTGTTCAATAGCTCATTTGGAAGTACTACTGACTTCCTGACATTTGCTGGTCATCTGCTTGCCTTTAGTCACATGATATCACTATTACAAGTTAGACTTTAGAGGGTAATTGTCATATAAGTGCTCAGCCCCTGGTGAGCAGTTTATTTTCAAGTCTGTCTAGTTGAGGGAGCCTACCTTCATCACATATTAGATTGAAAAGTTAGTATTTTAGTGTTGAGATTTTAGAGAAGATTTTAATTTTAAAAACTGATACCTTACAACAACATTTTTGATTAAAAATTTACCTTTCTCACTGGTTCCAAATTCTGGTAGAGGCTTGATGTCAGATTCCCCATCACTTTTCTCTGGATGTTCAGGTACTTTATTCCTCGAGCGAATCTAGAAAGAACAAGTGATTTATCTGACCTTAATACTTTATTTGCGATTAAGGTTTCAAATAATAAAAGTATAAGATAAATCTTAAACACTTAAGACCAACAATGGTGCACTAATTTACTAAGAAAAAATGCATAAAAAAGAATGAGGGTGTCATGGCTGTGCGCAAGCAGGCAGAGAGGAAGGACCCAAAATGTAGAACTCACTGAGGCAAAGGTGAACTCAAAATAAACAGGTTGCAGACCGAACTGAAGACTAATTATACTGGGGGGAAATAAATTAACAGGCAGGCAAAACAGGTAATGGAACACACAGCGTAAACTAAGGGTATGACGCAACAACGAGCAGGGGAAGACGCAGACACTAAATACAAGAGGTGGACAGAGCTAAGAGGAAACAGCTGGGAGACGCTGATTACACTGACGAGACAGGGAGAGCACAAAGCTGAACTGAAGCTTTTGAAGATTATTTTCAGTTTTTTTCAAACTTATTTTTCATTTACAAGAACACAAGCATAAGAACACATTTATAATTAAAAAAAATAATCAAAGTCAAACCCACTTGTTGGAGAAAAAAAAAAGCTAATGACATAGTTTTAGAAAACAGATTCTTAGACCAAATGGCATCCATTGTTTTTATTTGCTTCACTTGACACTTTTACTGTCCAGGGTGTACCCCACCTTTCACCATATGACAGCTGGGATAGGCTCCAGCCCTCCCGTGACCCTGATAAGGACACGTGGAACAGGATGGATGGATGAATTTGTTTTGGGGAATATACAAAGATGTAATTATAGAGAGGGCAGATAGTTATGTTGACTCTTTTCTGCTGACTGTCTGCTGCTCTGTTTCATTTGTGAAAAATGTGCCTGTACCTGTTGACATTAACTATGCAAAACTGTGTTTATCGGGAACTGTCTTACATGTTACATTAAAAAGGCTAAGTCTGTTTTGGCATTGTGGTAGCCACTGCGAAGAAAATGATGTGAGGTTATAGTGTAAAATTAAATGTATCTGTTCCCCTGACCTTTGACTGTTGTCGTCCATATTGCTGATCAAATGTGCTGTATGACAAAAGTAAAATTGCAAAGATTTAATCTTTACCTCTGTTTCAGCCGTACTCTCCTGTGGCTTATTTCCTGCAGGGAAATGTAATAAAAAGCAGATTATTAGGATCAGACAGAAAAGAAATGACCTTTAGTGTTCACAAATATTTATCCTGTCCAGTAAAAATAAAAAGGAATCAGAATTATGTTTGTATTCAGACAAACATCTCACCTTCTTTGGTTTTTGTTGGAATAGTGTCATGTGTTGGACTTGTATTAGTCTCAGTATCAGCTTCATCTTTGACCATGTTCCTGCTGCTGTCACTGGGGACCTCTTTGCTTTCAATAGTCTGTCCAGCTGAAGAGTCGGAGCCTACATTTATCACACATTACATTGAATAGCTAGTGTTTAATCTGTTCAAAATCTTTCAAAAAGGTTAAATTATGACTGAAAACGTTTTACAGTAAAAATCTGTTTCTGTGAAACTTTTCATTACAAATGTACCCTTCACACTGCTTGGAGATGGTTCTAAAAAACTGACTGCAGGCTGTCCTTCTGCTGTTGTGATGTCATGAGGCTCTTTTGATTTTTCAGCATCAACAGGTTTTTTCACTGGTGAAATCTGAGACAGTAAATACCTTTATATAACATTTGGCATGTCAGATTAGGGCTCTATAAATATTAATAATTAAAGGAGTGTTTATGTTGAATATTAGATGATGTTTATACTGGTAATTGTTTTGTTTTAGCCACCAGGCATTCCACGGTATTCTATACTGTTGAACTGAGTATGATAATCATGAGAATGCTCACCATTTTCATCCAAGTAGCATACAACAGATTCCAGAGGTACAGAAGAAAATTTCCCTTGGACAAATGGCAGAGAACTTTGATCATTCATAACATAATGATTACTAAAGGTAGCAGGAATTAAATTAAATTATATGAGTATTTATATCAAACGTAAAGTATTTTAAGTTTTTTTATAGGACCCTAAAACTGCGAGTGTATTATTTCCCAAGTAACCAAATGTAAGAATACAGAAATTTCTATGTGGAATTATTTGTTCTACAAAACTTCTGCCACCAGGTTGTGATGCTGAGCATTATTATTATTATTATTTCAACAACAACAAGTGCTTTATTCTCGCATGGACAAGAAAAAAAACATTTTGCAAACTTTATGTTATCCCACTTTAGAATTTAAGCAGAGGATTGGAAATCAGCTTGTTTTGTAACTCATATCTAGAAGGTCATCTCCTCAGAAAGCAAACAGACACACATGTTTATATAGTGGTTAATGTTAGGAAAATATATTTTCTAGCGCTTATTTGCTGTATATTTTGTTTTATGCATTTAATAACAGGCCAGTATATTAAAGGCCACCTTTGAGTTATAAACTGCGTCATAGGTCATTAGATTGTTTGATGATTGTGATGTGGGAGAGTGCAGAAAAGGAAGCTTTGTGCAGAGTTGAAGAGAACATCACCTATTTTTATGCTGCTAAAAGAGAACAACAGGAAACAGCTGGGGGTAAAAGAGCGTTGAGACTGTTAGTGATGTGCAAACATCACTGCCTTAGATGGGGTTGAAGTTAACTGTCACTGATGGATGATAAATATACTCTGCTTACGCATGAGGGGGTGTGAACCCTGACATATAAGGTTGTATATCGAAGTGCTTCCTCTTTGAAATCTACCTGACTGCGCTTTGGGTGGTATTGTGTGGATCTCCCACATATATGTTCTTAATAAATAATTGTTGTTGACTGGACTTGCTCTGAGTATTGGTTGTTTATTCTCAGCACATCATTAAAGAATTGGGACATTAAAAGTGAAAAAAAAATTGTGTTAAGGTATTGTTGTTATAATTGTTATAATGGACTTGTTATATTTGTGATAATAATAAAATCTTCTGTAAGAACCTGATATCCAATGGTTTTATTAGAAATCATTGAATTATTAGAATTGTAGTAGTGGTTTGTTTTTCATTTACTTACATTTGTTAAATTTTGGTGTTTGTTTGCTTTTTTATGCACATACTGAATCAATTTATGACAACAACTAATAAGGAGGTGAAGATTTAATTTTTACCACTGTTTCAGCTACAATCCTCTTCAATTCACGTCCTGTGGGGTAAAGCTAAAGTCAGCAACAGTGTTTTATCACAGTGTGCTAAAATTAAGGATTAATTAAAACTGAAATCACTTGTAGATGTAAAAATGTTACCCCTCTACCTGTCACTGGCTCGATTTCAGATTCTCCTCCCCCTGATGTGCTTGCTTCACTTTTCACTGGTTGGTCAGCTTGTCCATGTCCTAGTTCACTCTGGAAAAAATAAATAAATACAAATGTATTTACATGACGTCTTTAACCTGTTGAAGTCTATAGCTGCAATAATGTTATGTTTGTATTCAAGTAAAAATACATTACATCAGAACCTCAGAAAAAAACACAGATCATACTTTAATATGCATGAAAATGCAGAGAAAGTAAGTCTTTTTAGTTAATTTCTCTAATTAACTGATTAATCTACTGCAATAATTACATTTTTTTATTATTCAATTTTTTAAAACATATCTTTATAAAAAATCTTCAGATATTGATAAAATTATAGTTAAAAAATTAGCATAAATAAGTCACATGGCTGGGGCAGGGCGGGTTATTTTTAGCCTTTTTTTGTACTCTGTGTTTGAGTTTCAGGTGGAGTTGTCTCCACCTTAGAGTATTGTTCTCTGATGTGTCCTTCTCACACCTTCTCCAAATGTGGAAGGGCAATCAACCAATGGCAATCAATTCAATGTTTCTATCACCTCAACAAACATCAGCAAACATACAAACTGTTATCTTGCTGTTAGGCTACGTTCACACTGCAGGTCTTAATGCTCAATTCCGATTTTTTGATCAAATGTGATTTTTTGTGTCTGCTCGTTCACACTACAAATAAAATGTGACAGCAAACGCGCTCTGGTGTGAACCCTCAAAGCGGCTCACATGCGCAAAAGAAGATGTCACACACAACGCGCTCTGCTTAGACCCAGACCAACAGTATTGTTTGACTGTTTCAGACTTTACGTTTCCCAATTTTGCTTTAAGTTATAAAGTTATTAATTTTTTTTATTTACATATGGTGTAATAATGATCCTTACTGCTGTTTTAGAGAGGAGCGGTGCTTTAAAGGATGCAGATTTCTGTCAGAATCTGCAGATTATACAGTACAAATAAAATGTTCACGTTTCTCCAACGTTGTCTTCCCAACAGTTTCACTGACATCTACACTGGTTGGCCAGGAAGCGTTCGCGATGTCTTCTCCGGCGCTGATAATTGGAGTCTGTCTTGTGTCAGTGATGTAAAAAACGGATTTAATGCAACATGACCATTCAAACAGCAGTCGCTTTCTAAAACATCGGATATGTATCGGATTCAGTACCACATACGAAAGTGACCCAGATCGGATTTGAAAATATCGGATTTGTGCTGTTCACACTGTCATACCATGATCGGATATGGGTCGCATAGGGTCAAAAAAGTCGGATTTGATGCGCTTTTGCCTGCAGTGTGAACGTAGCCTTTGTGGCACAGAGTTTTTCTAGCTAAAGGTCCAGCTGCTGTATTTCACAGGAAAAGAAAAGAAAGAGCTAATATCACTCAGAAATGGAGAAAGATGTAGGAAGAAAGCAAGGAGACGAACAAGAGAGGTTAGATTTAAAGGTAAGGACCTCTCGGTGATGATAACGTGCAAATTTAAAGCTTACATGCAATTTAATTTTATGAAATGGCCTGCATTTGTATAGCGCTTTACTCAGTCCCTATGGACCCCAAAGCGCTTTACACTACATTCAGTCATTCACACACTGGCAATGGCAAGTGTAGCCACAGCTGTAGCCACCTGGGGCAGCTGTGGCGCTCTGTGTCCGGCATTGTAGCCACAGGCTACAATGCCGGACACTGGCGCCACCTCTGACCACCACCAGTAGGCAAACATGGGCTTAGTATCTTGCCCAAGGATATTTGGCATGCAGCCAGGAGGCAGCCTGGGATCGAACCACCAACCTTCTGATTAGTGGCTGACCTGCTCTGCCACCTGAGCTACAGCCACAATTTTAATCACGTATTGGAGATTCTTATAAAAACAAACTAAGCTATACTAGCTGTCTCATTCAAATCTTGCTTGAAAATACTCAGTAATTTGTATGGGTAAAAGAGGTTAGTTTGTGGAATTGTGGTGATTTTTTTTTTTTATATAAAGCTCTGCGTTGGACTGATGTGCAGTGGCTGTGGTGCTTATGGTCAGTGTTGGTTTACATAAACTGTAGTAAACTAATTTACATTTAAGATGATGATGATTAGATGATTTCACTGAATTCCACTTTTATACCAATTCTATATTGTCTAGTGTAAAGACAGCATTAATAGTGTCAGTGTAGGGAATGGACATCAGCCAAAATATAGCATGAAACTACATACATCTTGTTGAATTCAGTTGTGTAAATTTACAAAGAGCAGCAGGTCAGTTGAAAACCTACTGAAGCTTATATTAGGAACTATTGTGATTTGTGGTTCTTTTACCTGTGCTCAGCCACTACACAGATCTTAGGGTTCCCCCACCTGCTGAATCCCACTGTAAGCCCTTATGTACTAGCTTTAATGTTTAGGTGTGGAGACAAATTCACCATCTACAATGCAGGCAACAGAACATTTTCAATTTCATTAGAATTTATTATAATTTCATTATAATTAGAATTTAGAGTCAAATATTTGTATTCTCATGTACTAATACTTAGTATTATTCTATTAATGTAGCACAAAGTTCAGTTACCTTTGCACAAAAAATGGTTAGTAAAATTATCCTTCAAGGTGCTACTTTTTACTTTCCTACTTAACTGAAAAAAGAGGGTTTTTTGTTGGTTTTTATGTTGTTTTTATGTTTTATATTGCTTTTACTGGTGACTTAAAACAAAGGCCCAGCTACATTTTATGACCAGTTCTAATGTCACATGCTTAAAATGTTTTTGTTTGTTTGTTTTAGAAAACAAAAGCACGATGAAGATAAAATCAAATCAACAACATGCACTGGTGAATTGTAAGGTTTTCTATATAATTTTGGCATTTTTAATTTTTTGGTATTTTTCAAACATGCTGTCAGAGAGAAGAGAGCCTGCCTAGAAAAAAAAAACAGTGGACACAGTAAACAACAAGTGTTATTTATATGTATTTTTGTACATGTAAAAATGAAAAATTTCACAGTTGTATGACTGATTGTAATTTGAAAGTTTTACCGTGGTTCGAGTTTGACTTTCATCCAACGCATCTACAGGGAAAAATAGTTTGCACAGCATCAACTTTTGATTTACTAGTTATAATGGACTTTTGACTTGGTCACTTCAGCTGACCTTTGTCATCTTTCAAAGATTTGATTTCAGGCTCTCCTCCTCTTCCTCCTCCTTCTGCTGCTGTTGTGTTGTGGTGGTCTTCCATACCATCAGCTTCTCACTTTATAAGCAGTCTGTGTAAAAAAAAAAAATGCATTCAGTTTATCAAAGATTAAAATAAGAGCAATTTTTTATGAGTATCAGAAAGTAAAATATTTTAACATTTTTGAAATATATTTTTATTTAATGAATTTTTAAAAAATCCCGTCTAAAATAGCTGATACTTTAAGGTGTAACAAACTACATCTATTTAAGAAGACAATATAATATTTCTATGTAATAAATGTATTTTTTTCACACAAAACAATACCAAATCAGAGTGAAAGGTAATGGGAGTGGTAACTTTACTAACTAGCAAACTGGTTCAAGGGAATGGGAGGAGACTGTAATGCTTTCTTGCTGAGCACTGAACTGTCACCATTCAGGTAAAATGACAGTGGTGACTTCTACAGAAAGACGCACTGAATGCCAAACTATCAGATTTTTCTGTGGTCACTACAAGGCCTGCAGTGTTTGCCCTGTGAAATCTAAAAAACAGATATTAAATTAAAACATACAAAAATTAAGGCAATCTTTCTCCTTAAATCTCAAATAGAATTCTGTCCCATAAAGGATCTTCTGCTGGTTTCACTCATCCTTTGATGTACTGCCATCTTGTGGTTGCAGTTGGCTTTGTCTCTGGAAGCTAATGCTATGTCATTTTCATGGGTTTGCCCATGTCTGATTAACAAAGAAATTAATGCTGATGAAGCTGAGAGGTAAGTTGTTTCTGTTTTGTTTTGATTTTTTTGTTTGGTTGTTTGAAAAGCTGCATTTTAACTCTAGTTAAAACTCTAATCTTTGATGAGAGACTGACGGGAGATCATTTGGCATTAGCAAGTAAATGAACAAATTATACCATGTGTATAAAAGGCTCTGGGATTTTATATCTATGTAATGCAATATTGTGTGGGGTGGAGTCGTAAGAAATGATGTAGGCAGAAGTTGGGGGTAACGCGATGCTACTCGAGAAGGGGAGATTGTTTTTCCGTGTTAGTTCTGTTTACCTCGTAAGCTGTGTTCCTGGTTAGCCATCCTTCACGGTGATGCTCCGAGTGTTAAGTTCAAGACTGGAAGTAAGTCTGTGAAGGTTCTCAGTCATCCAGGTCATCGTAGTCAAAGGAGCTTGCAAAGAAAAGCGTCTGGACTTCTTTAAGTTACTTGAAGACGTTTCACCTCTCATCCGAGAAGCTTCTTCAGTTCTAAGGTCAAATGGTGGAGAGTCCCAGATATAAACCTAGTGGGAGTATTCCCCCACAGAGGGACAAAAGGACCGACAAAAGGCGATTAGAGGATCATCAGGGGGTCCTTTTGTCCCTCTGTGGGGGAATACTCCCACTAGGTTTATATCTGGGACTCTCCACCATTTGACCTTAGAACTGAAGAAGCTTCTCGGATGAGAGGTGAAACGTCTTCAAGTAACTTAAAGAAGTCCAGACGCTTTTCTTTGCAAGCTCCTTTGACTGGAAGTAAGTTTCCTTAAATATGTTTATTTTCCGATTCTGATGTTGGCCGTGGCTTTAGTTACATTCTACCGCGTTGTAGCGCCGCATTTTTTCATCTCGTGACTAGAGGCATTATGTCCGCCGCCGCCATTATGTAGTAATTTTATTCGGCCACACGGTGGCGCCAAAGTCCCTTTGTTTACAGTTTGAGTGGATGTTTCGGCTATGTATGACATTCTCACTGTGATTAATTGTGTCCTTTCTGTGTTTGGAGCAAGAGATGTAAGATTGGTATAGTTCAAATCATATATGTTGTGTTATGTGTATATTCAGATGGATGTGTTGGTTTATTTCAATTAATTCTTTATTTTTATCTTAGTGAAGCTGTTGCTGTATATATTTATATACTCATGGCAACTTGTTTGTTACTACAGACTGCTGGCAACACTGAGCATCTAGGTGGCAATAAAACTGACAATCCAGCAAAGTGGAAGCCTGTTGTCCTCCTTCCTGTATCCTGACCGATACACCATCTTGTTAGCTGCTGAACCTAAAAGAACTAGCCCTCACCAAGTACTCCTCACCCCCATGATTTATTGTCTCAGCAGGTAAGCTGTCATTTGTTAACTATTTTGGCCAACATGTGCAATGTAGAGGAGTTATAGTGTATTGTAAAGAAACTTTTAACAACTTCTTTAACTTCTTTAACCCGAAAGACAAAACTCCTAAACACAAACTTAACAATGTGGTGTATGCTGTACAGTGCAGCGAGGAACGCCCAGACCTCTACATCGAAGAGACCAAACAGCCACTTCACAAGCGCATGGCACAACATAGAATAGCCACCTCCACGGGACAAGACTCAGCAGTTCATCTGCATCTAAAGGACAAAGGTCGCTCTTTCGAGGATGCCAACGTTCACATTTTGGACAGATGGTTTGAAAGAGGAGTGAAAGAAGCCATTTACGTAACCTGTGAGCGACCATCTTTGAACAGAGGCGGTGGTTTATGACACCAACTGTCTGCCATCTATAATCCAGTTTTGAGATCCCTTCCCAGACGCCTTAACGCCCACTCACATCCTGGGCCATCTGACCTCAGGAAATCACATGATAGGGTGGGGCCAGGTTTCACAATGAGCTCACCCGAAACCCTGGCTGATTGGAACCCACACCCACTTTCACACCTTGGCTCATGTGATTAAGTAGAGGATCATCAGGGGGTCCTTTGTCGCTCTTTGGGGGGAAACTCCCACTGAGTTTAAATCTGGGACTCTCCACCATTGACCCCTTAGAACTGAAGAAGCTTCTCGGATGAGAGGTGAAACATCTTCAAGCAACTCAAAGAAGTCCAGACGCTTTTCTTTCCAAGCTCCTTAGTCTCTGTGTTATGTTTCCTGTTTTACTTTGAAAGTTTGTGTCTCAAGTTAAGGTATCTGGTTTTGCTTCCCTTGTCTCGTTAGCCCTCATTTGTCCCAGCTGTGTTTCCCCTCCTGTCTCTTATTCCCTGATTGCTCCCTCTGTACCAAGTACCAAGAAGGGAAAAAATAAATGTAAAGACTATTGAGAGCCAGAATAGACAACAGAGTCTACATTCTAAAATCAGTCAGGTTCTTACCTCTTTCTGTCCATCTGTCAAGTCAAATATTCGAAATCTTGGAGTAATATTTGACTCTTCTCTGGGCCTTGACTCTCATGTAAAATCTTTGTCTCGTTCCTGTTTCTATCATTTAAGAAAGATCTCTAAACTGCGACATATGGTTTCCTCAGCTGAACTGGAAAAACTCATTCATGCATTTGTGTCATCACGCTTAGATTACTGTAATTCCCTGTTTACTAGCTTGGATAAATCATATCTCTCTCGCCTCCAGGCAATACAAAATGCAGCAGCCAGACTACTAACTCGTTCTACCAAGCGTGTTCACATCACTCCCATCTTATATTCTTTACATTGGCTCCCAATAGAGTTTAGAATTCGCTTAAAAATTCTTGTTTTAACATACAGAGCACTAAATGGCCAGGCCCCAGGTTATTTATCCAAGCTTTTTATAAAATACACTGCTGCTCGTCATCTCCGCTCACAGACTCAGAGTCTGTTAGTTGTTCCCCGTACACGACTGAAGACAAAAGGGGACAGAGCCTTTCAGTCTGTTGCACCAAGGCTGTGGAATAGTTTACCACTACAATTACGTTTGCTTGACTCTGTGGATTCTTTTAAAAAACAGTTAAAAACTTTTCTGTTCAAACAAGCCTTTTGTTGATCTACATATTTTATATTTTTTTTACATTATTTACATTTGACTGTCTGTCTGTGAAAAGCACTTAATAAATAAAGTTTACTTACTTACTTACTAAGAAGGAAATAAGGAATTAATTTGAGGCAAAGGCTATCTAAAGGGTATTGGACGATAATAAAGAACCCCTTTACAACAGATACCTGTAATGGAAAAATATAAATATCTAAATGAGTGTGATACTAATTTGTCTGAATTTACAGGCAACATATGTTCAAAAAATGAATTTATTATTATTTTTATTCAGATAAAACATTTAAAGTAATAGCCTTAAAATAATAAGGCTCTGATTTTATTTTCAATAATAAATAAAGACTAGTCCTTAAGAGTTGATTTCATTGGTTACCAAACCATTTAACTTGGTGCTGAGGACTTGAATTATACCAACAAATTGGATAATAGGAATAGTTAAACCCTTAACAACTATACAGTCAATTATAGAGCGGTTGCATACACTAGTGTGTACAAAAACTGTTTATTGATCGTTTAACTTCTTATTTAACTGCAGCAGGCTTAGTGGGAGATGAGCAAGCTGATTTTAGGGTGGGTTACTCAGCAATTGATCATATATTGTTTTTCATGTAACTGATTAATATTTGTGCTATAACAAACAACTATACTGTGCTTTTATTGATTACAAAAAAGCTTTTGATTTAGTAAAAATATGTTTTTTGTAGCAAGTTGATTGCTGTAAATATAAATGGGAGACTTTTTATAGTTGTGTATCGGTTCAGAAGGCTTTAGATTCAGTAAAACTATATTTTATTAACTGGAAACTAAGTCTAAATCCTAATAAAGATTAGGTCGTTATTTTTGTAAAAGGAAAGAATGTGACTTTAAATTTGGAATTTCTGTATTACAAGTCGTGGAGGATCATGCAATCTTGGTGTCATATTCACTTATAATAATCACTTAAAAAAGGCTACAAAACAACAGTGGTAGGCTTGAAAGGTTCTCTATAGTTTAAGTAAAATTAGGGATCTGGGATTATCTGTTTAAACACTTGCAGTTGTTTGACCAGATGATCTTGGAATGTTAATGCCCCCAAGTGGCATTAATGAAAATCAGTGGTAATGTCTTGTGCATTCACCAGGGGGCACAGTACTAATGGAAGTTCAGTCACTTACAGCTTTCTACACATATATCCATGCATGTTTTTGCATTGATCGGTGGTTCAAAAAATGTTTTTGAACAGAAAGGTGTGGCACTGCAATGTTTTTTTAATTCAAAAATGAAAATCGAATTGTTGTTCCTCTCAGATAGAGAGCATGATGATAGCAGCAACAGTGTATATGCTTGTGAATTCTCTCATAATGAAATACGCAAGAAATACATTGGGCTCTGTTAAAAACTTTTAGGTCTCAGTGAAATGCTACTGTTCTGCAGGAGAGGGAACCAAAGTCTTGGTACTGCCCTTGCACCTACTGTACATGCACGTGCAATCTGTGCATACCAATTGCTGTATGCATTGGCTTTTCAGATAAATGAACAGTCAGGGCTTGCAAAATTTCAAAATCTCTAGTAGCCTTTCGGCCAGGGACTCTTCAGATTTTGGTAGCCCAAAATAAATTTAAGTAGCCCGAATAAAAAAGAGAGCAATTTTTTGATTGATGTTTTATTTCCTGTTTTGTTTCCGTTACAATATTATACTTTAATGTATAATATTGTAACGGAAACAAAACATTAATCAAAAAATTGTTGAAACACAAATTACAACATTGTATAAAAATTACAATCATCAACTCAAATACTTGGTTCTAATTGAACAGAAATTTCTATGAACTTGTAAGAACTGTAGAACATAAATCAGTCTGTGTCAGATCCTGAATTTGAAATTTCCACTTAAGTCACAGGTAAGAGGCAAGTGGAACCAAGATCTAGGCCATTTGCTTTTTGAAGTTTGCAAAGACTGCTAAATTTTGCCAGTGGTAGTTCACTCTTTGCAACATAGTACGCTGTTCTAAACAGATTTTTCAGGTTTATTTTTAGTATGTTATTTGCAATTGGTGTTTGTTCTGGGAAAAATATTGCAGACTGAGCAATAATGCATCTCTTGCATTTCTCATGGGTTCTAATGGGGGCCTTTCTTAAAATTACTGGTCCCAGTAACAAAGGTGCTTGTTGACTCAGAAATCGAGGGAAAACCAGCAACACACCCGGTAGAACATTATGTCATTTACACGGGTGCACATAAGTGGTCCGCATGTGCGCATTCGCTGTCAAAATAAAAGATGCGCACCAGATAAGAAGTTACAACGCGCGTTTGCGTCCATATAAAAGGCTGTTTTTGTCCGCTAGAGTGGGATTTTCACGGCACATTCTGCACCACCTCTCTGTGCGTTCATCATTTGTTTGAAGCCAGCTCACCTCCTGCAACCACTTTTCCGAGAATACGCGCTTCTTTTGTGGTTCGGACTCCTTCTGACATTTCTTTGGAGGTGGAGGAACACCAAAGTAATTGCTTAAAGGAGCTTCTTCGACATCTTTAAGAGTTCTAAACAAATGTCTGTCCTCCTCCAGAAAATCTTATGTACGCAAACGCGCGTTGCAACTTCTTATCTTGTGCGCATTTTTTTTATTTTGACAGCGAATGCGCACCTGCGGACCACTAATGTGCACCCCTGGTTATTTAGCTCGTCATGTTGCAGCCACAGAAATTCTTTTGTCCATGAAACCATAAAGCTGCACTTTCTTTTTTCCTTATAGTCTGATTTGTCATAACTTTTCCGTTTTGTGGTAAGCTTTTCTTTGGCTGTCACTTCTTCACCCTGACCTGTCTTATTTGGCTCAGCAGATCTAAAATATATATCCTGCTGCTTTTACACACGCACTCACATAACGCTCAGCGATTCTCTGCACGATCAACCTCTCACATGTTTAAGCTTGCTGCGGGAGATTTCACTTGTCATGTTTGCATAGTAAGCTAACGATTGATAAGACGATGTCAGAGGACGCCCCCGGGACGTCGGGCTAGCGATTTTGCAAGCCCTGAACAGTCATAGCGGAAACAATCACTTTCAGCAGTATTCAAAGCACAAAGTTGCCTGCCACTAATATTTGTACATAACATTTGTCCGACTCCTTTTATAATATTGCGCTGTGTAATGGAGACTACAAATGCAACAACAGATAAAGTGCCTGTTCTGCAAAAATGAGTCCAACATTTCAATTATTAAAACAATGCAGTAGTAGTTTTAAATTTAAACAGCTCAGATTACGCAACGATATGTATGTGTGTATATTTTTGGCAGAAATATGTGGTATTTGTAGTATTTGTAAAAATTACAGAATATTTAAGTGAGTATTCCTATGAAAAAATTATATCTGTAGTTTAGATCATTCTATTTGGTGTGATTTGGCAAGGTTTAGATATAAAGTTATTGGTGTTCCAGTAGTTACAAGCAGATTTTACAGAGTTGAATATATTAAATGTTTATGTTAACTTTGTACTGTGGGAAAACTTGAAGATGAGTGTCATAAATTGTTTGAATGTAGTTATTTTAAGTTGCAAAAATAAAAATATTTGCTTTTATATTTTGGGTTGATATCAAATGCTTAAAAGATGGAGAAATTGTTAACACTAAGAATATTATTACAAAATTATTGAATTTCTTTTACAAAGAAATCTTTCTGTATTTGGTGATTTTTGGCAGATGCATTTAATTATTTCTCCTTTTTGATAATGATGATATGCATTGGATAACCATCAGCTTTGTTTGTTTATTTGTGTATTTTCTCTTTCTCACTAGGTGTGGGTTTTGATTATCGATTAAAATCGATTATAGCTTGGATAACGTAAAATCGATTAATTAAAATCCTGTATCAATTTTTAAATATAATTTTATTTTGCCCAAAATGCCAGAATCTCAGGTTAAACCTCATTAAATTTCAACAACCACCAAACAGCTAAAGCAGTAAATGAGAGCAGGTACACGGATTCTGCACAAAGACGTAAACACAAAGCGCTGACCTGCCGACAGATCAGAAACAGTCAGATGTCACCTTTCTCACCCGATGGCACGGATACAGTCGGGTCTGAAAGCCGACAGGTCACTGATTCTGATGTTTCGGTGGGTCCGCGCTTTGTGTTTATGTCCTTTTTGCGCTACATTCTGAAGCTCTAAGTTTTATCTCTCTCCAAACAATATTGACTGAACCAGCAGCAAAAGAAGATCCAAACTATGCTTCACATAAACATGGTCATGATTTCCCTCTTACTTTTGCTGTTTTCCTTCTACCACAATAAAATCACACTTCATGCACAGATATCTCTCTCTTTCTCTCGTTCAGTATACTTCAAGAACAGTTTCCCGTCTAAAGATGTCGGCCGCTGTTTTTTTCCCTTTACTTACTTCTGAAAAGAAGTAATTTCCATGGTGTAACAATAACTGCATTATAAAGGACTATTTATTCTGAGCTAAGGATCAAGTTATGAAAGATTACTATCTTTGTCCTTAAACCAATGATAGCTTGATCAAAAATGTTTTGTTAATTTTTTGGGTAAATTATGGTCCCGTTTATAATACCTAGTATCACAAGACAGTGGAGAAATGTGATTTAAAATTGAACTTCTCAGTTCATTTTTGATCACTTTCAGGATCACTACCCTTGCTAAAAAAAAAAGAGGAGGAAGAAATATACTGTGTATATATATATAACATTATACCGTATCACAATAGTAATGTTAAGTTTGTCTGTTTTTTCTTACATTTTTCTTTTCATATTCATGCGTGCACATATTTTACAAGGTTTTATAAAAACACACACATTACACCCTCCCCTTTAAGAAAACTCACCTTTTCTTAGTGTTTTCTGAGCACTGCCTGGTTTGTGTAGATGTTGCTGCCTTCTTATGAATCCTACCAGACCCTGTTCTTTATATAGAGAGAGATCAGTGACATCAGATGCTATGGGTTTTCCCCTCACAAACCTCTCCCAATTCCTCTCAGCAAATGGGATATGACATGAGAGGTATAACAACCTTTGGATCGCAGTATGCACACGACTTTCAAATGTGTAATATCGAAAGCAAAAGTGAAAAAATGTCATTTAACTGTGCCATGACCTGCACTTATTGTATTATGTGACTTAGAATAAAGTTGTTGGCCTGACTGATAACATCATTCAACATCCCCAATCCTTGCTTATTCAAGTACACATGATAGCTGATATCTGGAATGAGAGTTTTTATCTTGGCTTTGTTAAAGTCCCCAGTAATAACAAAAACACTGATTAAACAGTTAAACAATGAATGACTTACTAGTTTAATCTTAAAAGCGTCATCTTCCTGGGTCTTTAACCCAGGTTTTTCTTAATTTCTTGAAGATTATTGAGATGCTAATGTTCAGCTTTTGCAAGGACAGGTATAAAGAATCTCTATAGGCTCCTCTTGTCAAGGTGTGCTGTGTGGTTGACAGGAGTAGTATCCAAACACTGGACTCAAAACACAAGTGGTGAATTAAAAGAGGCAGTTTTATTGTTGTACAAAAAAGAAGAACACTACAAACAAGAAAACAATACCTACACTGGGAACCAGAGACATGACACTGAGAAATGGGAAACTGAGGCTAGGAGCAAACTAGGAAACAGGGAAACGAGGAGCACAGGGAAACGCACAGCAATATGGGACGACACAACAACAGGCAGAGGAATACAGAGAACTAAATACACAGAGGAAAGCAAGGGAATGGGAAACAGGACGGAAACACAGCTGGAACGAATTATACATAATGGGACAGGGAGGAAGCAAAACTGAACACAGGACAAAGAACTATCAAAATAAAACAGGAAGCATGAGACACGCACTAAGATGCAGACTTGATACTGAGACTGGGGTAGAAACAGACATGGGAGCATAGCTGACTGGAGAGACAGAAAGTAAACCCATAAAACCCAAACAACCCTTGGCCCACAGGTCCAGAGGTCGACAATAATGGCATATGAGGGACCCTTCAGGATACTTTTCAGTACTTTTTAAAAAATTATTATTTTGATTGCAGATTTTTATGAACAGGGACATTCAAGCTTCAGGGCCAGGTCAGTTTCTTACAGGGATTTATTTGTACAACGTTTCCCTTGATAATTCAGCTAAATATTCTCTGACATTTCTCTGACATATACCGTGCCCCCCGTGCAATGGGTTTGCGCCCCCCCCCCCCCCTCCCAGGGGGTGGGCCCCACACTTTGGGGACCTCTGAAATAGAACAAGATACAAAGCATTAAACATGTTAAAAACACAACAGCCTTAATAAATGCAGAGTAGTTTGGAGCCAGAAGCAGAATTCATCACGTCATCACTTAAAGATTGGATATCCCACCTGCTGTTAATGTTTTAATGCAGTACAGTTTTTATCACTTGTCACATCCTGTTTATGACAGTTAAAATAAATAACGTTCATATAACTGATTACCTATTCCCACCATCATAGTTACTGTATATTGCTGTTTTGGTCTTACTCCCTTTAATCTTTTTGCTGCTGAAATTCCCATAACTGACCACTTCCTCCTTTCATTTATCCTCACTCTCTGCTGCTCTTCCACCAAGCCAACCCATCTTATCTCGTTCCGCAACATCAAGAACATTGATATGGACATTCTCACTACCAGACTGGATAATATTCAGACTATGGACTTCAATTCTATTCCTGATGATTTGGTGTTATATTATAATTGTTCACTCATTGTCCTTGATTCTCTGTCTCCTGTAAGCCCCGGCTTTCGTGGTGTACAAGGACCGGGTCCTTCGATGACTGAGAAGGCCAGAAGTGCGAGGTTGTAAAATGGGACAGTCTAGCCTTCAGATTTGTGTTACCAGCTGCCTCGGTGGAGTTTAATGACCTCAGCTGTCTGCTCCTTGCTATCTAAAATATAGAGTAAATTCTCTACCATCTCACATTTATGTTTAATCAGTTTTCTGTGTGATGTTTATTCAGCTGTGTGAAAACTATAACTTTAATCTCAGCCAAAACATTTTTCAGGAACAAAGAAAACAATGAAAAAAGCCAAACAATAACATTTTAAGTTATTGAAGTGACTTATATATCATGTTTAACCTGAGTAGCGAAAGACCATGGGGGGTTTGAAAACAATGTGCTGGGAGTCTGATGTTCTCGCCGGCTCAAGTGAGCCTCAACCTGGTGGGTAACAGACCTCTCCAAAAACGTTGGCGCACTTTTGCAAATATATGATGTCTTGATAAATTGAGCAGAAATTTGAAGTTTACACAGCTACTGAAAATATGTTAAAATTTTGTGACCCAGAAAGAGTAATATTAAAACTAAGTAACTGCCACCATTGTTGGAAGCTGAAATTGGCTGGGCCATGCTATAAATTCTAGGATTGGTTGGGCAACTATGGATACACCCGACCCATCCTTCAAATTTTGGGAAATGAAGGATGCATTTGTCAACCGTATTTGGAGCAGCCTTTGAATTGGGACAGCCTTCATCACCTGGCTGTGACGTAATCGGCCTTCAAATAACTTAAATAACTTAACCTACAGATGACAGCCACCTGCCCCCTCCCAGCATCCACCATCCAACAAGGAGCCTGTATTTTTAAATTGTTTTTTACCTGTGTGTGTCTGGCATTAGAGTGTTGATGTTGTAAATAGTTGCAAATTTGTAAAGTAGCATTTGTGTACTCACTGCTGATGCAAATAAATGGCTGCTTAGCACTTTAAAAGGTACTCTGTTTTGCTCTTTCTTGGGTGGTACGTGAGTGGGGCCCAATTTCTTGTTGTGTTCAGTGCTTTTCATGCAAGGCTGTGATTATTTAGTTCTTGTGTTATTCTTGTTTTGGTATTTAGGTTTCCATGAGTAGGTTGTTATTCTTGCCACAGTTTTCATAGTCAGTCATAGTTTGCTTCAGTTTTCATAGTTTGTCTAGTTTTCATGGTTGTTGCTGCTTTTACCCACATCTGCCCAAATAAAGGCTGGCCTTTTGTTCACCTGCAATGCCTCTCTTCAGTGTCAGCTTCTAGGTCCGTTCAACAAAACACATCGGCGTATCCCGCCGTGATGCTCCTAGATTCAGAACGTACCAATTTGCCTGCTCTCTCTGTCTCCAAGGCAGGGTCGTATCTAGGGATGGGTACCGGTATCCGGTGCCATTATGGTTCTGATAAATTGTAGTAACCAGACCCAAAAGCAGCGCACATTTCTGTGCTTTATTTCAGTGCTTTTTTTTTTTTTTCTTGAGACGTCATACACTTTGGATTCTAGCCAATCGTTTTACCTTTGCAAGCGTAGTAGGCGGGCCCAGGTACGTATGTTCTTTTAGAGCAGAGCTACAGATTAAAAATGCTCAAGGCGAAGCGGTCAAAGTCTGGCTGTACTTCACAGCAAAAGATGCAAACTCAGCAGCCTGCAACAAGTGCTTTAAGCTGATACTGTGATACTGTGCAAAGGAGGTAACTCCTCGAATCTGATGAAACACCTGGCGACGCATAGCGTTTTTTTTTAAGCCGAGAAATGCACCGTATTTGATAGCTTGCAGGACACGCTGCACAATGAACGTTCGTCCACACAACGAGGTCACTTCGAGTAATGTAAAATACAAACATGTGGAGATGAGTCTGGTAGTAATATGAGTGTTTTTCAACACTAATAAGCTGTCCAGACAGAACTGCTTGTTTTCTGTATATTTTATCTCTAGTATACCTTTACCACTGCAGGTACATGTTAATATCCCGTCTGGGAATTGGTCCAAGGTGTGTGTCAGATAGCCACACCACTAATCCACAGGAGCTGAGGTCTTGATGGCTCACTATAGTGCCGTTTTGCTGTTTCCTCCATGTTTTCACCCCAGAGAACAGTTGGGACATTTAACTTGGTTTTGTTGTACTGCATTATGCCCATAAGGTAATTTTTGTTGATTTTGTGTCATGGTCCTGAGTCTGTGGACTCAGTGATTTTGTGTTTGGTGTATTTATTGTTATTATTAATATTATTTGTAGACTGTTTTGGATGGTTTGTGTTTTGGGGTTTTGGATGCTGGGTTGGTGCTCCCTCTGTTGGTCCCTGGTGTTAGTGTTCCCCTGTCTCGTCAGGTTAATCAGGTCCAGCTGTGTCTCCCACCTGTGTGTGATTTCCCAGTGTCCCTCTGTGTATTTATAGTGTGTATCTGCCTGTGTTCCTCGTCGTGTCGTCTGTGTTCATTTACTGTGTTCCTCCGCGTCTCTCTGCCCCGCCTTCCTCATCTGCCATCTCTGTGTATCTCCCGCTGTCCTTATGTTTCAGGTTTGTTTGTTAGTTTTTTCCCAGTTTAGGTTTATGTTCAGTTCTGCCCTCACCTTTGTTATTTTCACTGTAAATAAGTCTCCTCTCGCATCTCCACTGCCGTCTGCATCTTGGGTCCCCATTCTCTCCACCACACGACTGCTGCCCCAGCCGTGACAGTTTGTTGTTACGTTACCTTCACATTACTCTGCAAAATGATCTGAAACACCCTGTCTCATAATTACCATTTAACTTTAGAAACCCACAGGCTACAGCTCCAAACACCAACACAAATCCCTATCCTAATGAGGACATATGTGATCTTTCTCTTAGTATTTAGGTATGAACACAAAGTCAACAGCACAAATCAAAGATGAAAACCAAAGACACACAACAGAAAGAGACTTTAATGCGATCGTCACAATGATTCTACTGTAGAAACATGAACAGGTAGAAAAAAAATCCTGCAGCCTGACTTCACTGTAGTATCTGTACTTCTATTTTCTTTTTTTCTTCCCTGTTCCTTTTTCCTTGTTAAGCTGAAGTAAAAAGGTTTATGCAAAATATGAACCTGATTATCAAGCGTCTCAGTTTCCTTCTTGCTGTAGTTTCTCTTGCACAGGAGATGATGTCTGACAGGTTAGACTTCTTGTTAGGAATGTCTAGAATTCCTGACAAGACAGACTGGAACAAAGGATTCATCAACTCCACACCCTACTGCATTTTAATGTATGTTTACCCATTTTTTTTTTTGTGCTTTGTTTTTGCAATTTTCCTAGCAAAATATAAAGAAACCTACTGTTGTTGATGTTGGTAATGATTGACAATGATATCTTGTGTAACGATGTCAACGTGTAAGCATGAAAGATTGCAAGTCAGCAACAACATTGTTTTTGGGAGCCCCGACAGCACAAATCTAAGATGAAAACCAGCACAAAGAGACTTTAATGCGATTGTCACAATGATTCTACTGTAGAAACATGAACAGGTAGAAAAGAAGCCTGCAGCCTGACTTCACTGCAAATGACAGCTCACCTTATTGTAGAACTGGTCTGGGGTCAGCATTCACTCAGCTTTAACATCACTCTGGGTTCTTGGCTAGCTTGGTTTTAGCATGCTGTCTGTGCAGGTGCTTGCGAAGAGCCGTACTTGTGTTAACAGTATGACGCAGTTGTTTGTATCCTGGAGCAGTCTCCACTGTCCCATCACACTCTCATCCAATGTTCCCTCTAATTTTTCATGTGTCTAAGCGAACACACAAACTCCCTGAGCGGTCCCTTGGACCATTGTGAGCAACAGCAGACGTGTGCACTGTGGTCACGCCAGCACTGAATCCATCCAAGTTACATGGTTTATTAAAATAATCAAATTACAGCATTTACATTTACGTTAGACTACTTTTAATTAACTGCTTTAGCCCACTTACAATGAACATTTTAAAAAAAAAATCTTGTTTATGACCTGTGTAGTATGTTAACACTATTGAAAGTAAAAATAACTTGAACTCCAATTTTGAAAACACAACTTTATTTTTTTTTATGTTTTTTTATAAAGCTCTGACTTGTATTATGAGTCTGCAGTCTGGGAGAGAGTCTGTAATTCTCTGTCTGCAAAATATAGTATATAAAGTTGGGCATTTAATTATGTAGTTACTTCTTTAAAAAAGTTACTGAGTTTTGCAAACAACAACGTTTTTTGCAGCTGTTTACCTAAAATGCTGCCAAGGGTTTTTTTTAAAAAAAAACAACAACAACAAACATTTCACACTATTTACAGAACAATCAGGTTATTCATGCTTTTATTTCATCTCTCTTAGATTATTGTAACAGCCTTTTTCTTTGTTTGTTTGTATCCTGGAGCAGTCTCCACTGTGCCATCACACTCTCATCCTTTTGTGCAATAAAAATACAAGTAATGTCCATATCCCACTGGAGACTGCACCACTGTTTCCTCCTTCGACACACGAACCCAAATCAGCGAGAGTGGAAGAACCGATGAGCGGGATTGACAGGCAGGCGGACTAACGATTCCAAGGAATTGGACTGCTGCGAAGCGGTTCTTGATTCCCATAGGTGCTGTACTTTGATTTAAAGTAAAGAACAGTGTGTATGACTGCTGCACAGTGGCCGTGGTTTTGTGATCATAAGTGAGTTACACAAAGGGTAGCAGAGATCACATGAATTTTAGCTGATGATACATTTTGCACAAAATTAGCTGGCACCTTGAGGTGACTGTTGTTGTGATTTGGCACTATATCAATAATGGAATTGAATAAAAACAGCCATCAGAGATGTACTTTTTACTTTCGTACTTTGAGTACATTTCAGAGCCTTTTGTGTGCATGCAACTTTTGTATGTCTATCTGAGTTATCTAGGGTTTTAGGAAATTGACTATTGTTTTTCTTCCCTGCAATTTTAAGATCAAGACATTACATGGACCCACTCCATTGTCAGACCCCGGCCTTGGTCTGGCTGTTGGCTGGCAGTGGCTTGCCCATGTGAATCCCCACTGCGAGGCCAGAATCTTTGCTGGCATATTTCTCTTTGACCTCAGGCTTCAGCAGGAAACCCTTCTGCTTGTCAAAGTAGTCCAAGGGAGCAAAGTACACAGGTGCTTCCTGTGTTTGCGTGGGTTCCCTCCGGGTACTCCGGCTTCCTCCCACCGTCCAAAGACATGCAGCTTGTGGGGATAGGTTAATTGGATAATCCAAATTGCCACTAGGTGTGAATGTGCGAGTGAATGAGAGTGCGAATGGTTGTCTGTCCCTGTGTGTTGGCCCTGCGACAGACTGGCGACCTGTCCAGGATGTACCCCGCCTCTCGCCCTATGACAGCTGGGATCGGCTCCAGTGCCCCCTGCGACCCTGAAAAGGATAAGCGGAAGCGAATGGATGGATGGATGGTTTTTCTTCCCTGTTCCTTGTTCCTTGTTATGCTGAAATAAAAAAGTTTATGCAAAATATGAACCTGATTATCAAGCGTCTCAGTTTCCTTCTTGCTGTAGAGTTTCTCTTACACAGGAGATGATGTCTGACAGGTTAGACTTCTTGTTAGGAATGTCTAGAATTCATGACAAGACAGACTGGAACAAAGGATTCATCAACTCTACACCATACTGCATTTTAATGTATGTTTACCCATTTTTTTCTGCTTTGTTTTTGCAATTTTCCTAGCAGAATATAAAGAAGCCAAGGCAGACTTGAGTATACAGCATGTCTGCATGTCTAGTTATTTAAAAGGTTTAAGGACTTAAGGAAATTGACTGTTGTTTTTGTTCCTTGTTCCTGCAGAAATGAAAATATAAGATGCCAATGAACCTGATCATGAGGTGTCACGGTTTCCTTCTCTCTGAAGAGTTTCTGTTACATAGGTGTAAAGTCACTGCATGATCTCAACCTACACATAGACCAGTAAACAGAATGTTAACAGAATGTGCATGCAGCTTTGGTTAATTTTGTCATAGTAGCTATCATGGTCTCTTGGTCATCCAACTTGTCTTTTGATCTCTCTCTCCTCTGTTAGTGAGTGTATATATGTTTATGTGTTATGTTGTACATCTGAAGCGCAGGAGTAATTATGCAGCTGCATGCAATTGTGCTGATTTTTCCCTGGGTACACAAGGCTGCAGTTTTCCTACAGTCAACGCCACATCCTGACATTACCTGTGGTAGTGAAGCTTGGCGCTCTTGTTCATTGGTATTTTGCTGCTTAAACTCACCTTGATATCCTTTGTCCAAAAATCAGATGCCTGACATGCCCTTTGCCTTTTTCTGGCTTGATCTTATACAGTGGGCTATCCTTTTAAATATATTTTATATTTCCTTTGTGTCACCCAATACACCTCGCCCTCCCAGAAGTATCTCAATCTCCCTGGTCCTCCCTTTTCACCAAAATTTCAGACCAGTACTCTGCACCTTGGGTACAGCTCTGCACCATGTGTTTTCCTGTAATAGAGCATTTTCCCTCGTCGACTCACCTTATAGCACATGTGTCAAAGTCAAGGCCCGCGGGCCACATCCGGCCCAGCGTACATTTATATCCGGCCCGCGAGATCATTTTATATAGATGTACTATTATTGTTATGCATGGCCCGGCGATATGAGGCACTAATAATATACAAACTACAGATCCCATAATGCAGCGCTGCAGCCTCCTTGCTGAATGCTAGGCTACCTGGGAACATTCCCGTGTCAATCAAGTCAAACTTCTGTTATTGCGAAGCTAGCCGCACACAATGTTGGGGAGAAAAGTTGATTCTGAAAGCAGAGCCTTTCAGCGCCAGTGGGTGACTGAATATATGTTTACAGACATTGCTGGTAAACCCGTGTGTCTTATTAGTGGAGCTAATGTGGCTGTAATTAAGGAATTTAATTTAAGCCGGTGTTCCAGATCAACTGGTGTTTAGATCAACTGGTGTTGGTCGAACAGATGTGTGGCAGACTTGCGTTTCAGGAGCTGCTACCGACAAACCAGCAAAAAAGACGCCAAATGTGTCATCTGTGACACTTGTGAGGTTATCTCAAACACACTCCGTCAGTCTTGATGCCGTTTAAAAATGTCGCGAGTTTACCTGGTGATATCCTCATGAAGGACGCGATCGCGAAAACAGGAAACAATTAACACCACGCCGATGTTGTTCACAGGACAGCAAGAGTGAACGATCGGGAGACTCTTGTCGTCGTTATCGTTCCCCTCGCACGTTTTATTTCTCCGGTTTCAGCGTTTTTGCGTTATTTATTTGTAAAAGATGTTTGGAATCATGTATGATTTTTGTTCCACTTCTCACGTGTACACCACTTTGTGTTGGTCTTCCACGTGGAATTCCAATAAAATTGATTCATGTTTGTGGCTGTAATGTGACAAAATGTGGAAAAGTTTAACTTTTGCAACCCCCCCTTGTTTTATAGGTTGACAGGAACTTTCTTTTATCTCCGCTGACAACTTCCCTTAGAAATCGAAACTAAACCGAGCTGCACAAACCAGGAACAAGAGACAGGTATGTATGTTGAATATTATTTTTTCTTGTTTGCCTCTAAAACAGTGCTTGTCACTGTACGATCATAAAAGGCCCGTACAAGAGCTGTTACGGGCTTAAAGAGGAGTGACGATCAGCGAGTAGCACTATGGCTTCATGCTGTCAAAAATCGCGTTCGAGTGATCCATTTGCTGCGGTGAAGCCAGCCGACGCGTACATATTTTTTTGCGCATTTTTCTGGTAGTTCTTCTCCTTCAGATTCCTCCTTCGACTCACCTACTCTAAATCTGTGCCGAGTTTCATCTCAAACTATTCCAAGATTTCCGATATCTATTGATTTTTTTCATGTTGTATTTACTTTCGTTTTGTTAAAAAGCAGTGGCCTGGTTTCGAGTCTGATCTGTGTCCCTTTGCTGCATGCTCCTCCCCCCTCCTCCCCCCTCTCCCCCTCTCCAAACCTGTCGGCCGACAGGTTTGTTGAGAATTCCATATCAACTATCAAGGATGATTTTTTAATGAATTTAACATTCAATTGATTTTTTTTCTGATACTACTTTAACAATTTTTAATATGGCGTCGTCATGTTCCATTAATTTTGCTGAATTTGAGGATAACTGTTATCTAATTCTTTAAATATAATGAATATTATAATTGTTTAATTTTATTTATCTGAGCGGCTTCAGATGAAATTATACAGGCATGCAGAGTAGGTGAACAAAACAATCAATCCATTGAGATTTTGATGTCAACTATCAAGGATGATTTTTAATGAATTTTTGATATGCTGTTATCATGTTGCATTGAGCTTGTTGAATTTAAGCAGAAATGTCCTTTAATCATGCAGAAGATTGAGAGAAAACTCTCCTCTCATTATGATGAATGAGTTGAAAATGACTCCAAGATTCCTCACTGTGTTTTCAGTACATACACATACACATGTCTGCAGTGGCGGTCCTAGCCTGTTTGGCCCCCTGGGCGAACACTCCCTCTGGTGCCCCCCCCCCCCCCCCCCCACACACACACACACACAGACAAAACCTATTAAGGATTGTACATTAACATAAAATTGTTGTACACACACATATGAAGAGAGAGAGAGTATGCATTGTATGCAAACGGCTACCAAACAGCCATCATAATTCCTCATACAATACAGGACAAATCAACAATTGACACTGACTAATTAATATTAAAATCTGTAACGTATTGTTTGGAGTTTAGTCTGTTACTGTTGCTATTTTTACCATCTTCTTGGAGCAACTGTAACGCACATAATTTCCTTAGGGATTAATAAAGTATTCTGATTGTTTCAGGATGACCTGCCATTATCCAATCACACATCTGCTTACCTGTATCTTTTGTTTCTCTTCCTCTTCTTTTCTCTTTTTTCTAAACTGAGCACCAGATGGCTTTGAACTTTTCTTGTCCATCTTCCATTGGTTTTAATTTTTCACTCCAGTATGAACACAAATCCCTCAACCCGAGGATCACCACAACATGATCTAACACACCTACACCTTAGTTCACAGATCCACTTTGTCTAAGGTGCATTTCTGGGATTTCACACAACCCAGGATTCAAATCATGAATATATAATGGGCTTGGATTTACAACATAAATGAAATGCGCTCGATCTGGAAGCAGCCGGCCACTCCCCTTTCGACGGCTTGTGTGAGACTTTAAATCATCAAACTGTAAATTTTAAATTGTTATTGATCCCTTTACCTCTGGTCCTAAAGTGTGTATTTATTTTCTTACTCTTCTTATATTTATTGTTTATTTACACTGCTGTAACTGGAGCTTCGTCGTCTCGTCTCTCTATAAACTGGACTGTATGTAGCAGAGATGACAATAAAGTTTACTTTTACTTCAGCAGCGAGCAGGTGCACCGAGGGCTCTCGCTCACTTTTCGTGTATAGAATTTCGAAAAAACATCGGTGCAAATTATAAATCTGTATCATGATGTCTGGTGTTTTCGTGTTTGTTGGTTTGTTTTTATTTTGTTTTATTTTGCGAGTTGGTTATTAGATGCTGCTCCAGCCAGCCAGAGAATCCCCCGCCGCCCCGCCCTCTCCTCTCTTCGCTGCAAGCAGCAGGCGCACCTCACAAACGGAGGGCGCCCTTACTCCCAGCAAATGTACGATAGAAAACCGATCGGTGCTAATGCCATTCCCAATATGCGCTGGCTGACGTCGGGGCAGCATGAGTACGAGCATTTTTTTTTTTTTTTTTTTTGCCGATACCGGTGATGCCGCCCCCACCACGATGCCGCCCAGGGCAACCGCCCGCGTCGCCCGTATCTAAAACCGCTACTGCATGTCTGTCAAGGCCCAATTGTGGAGGGGACCATAGAAAACTCCAGAGTCCTACATTTATTATTATTATTATTATTATTTATTTATTTATTTTTATTTTGTTATTGTTTTTTGTTTTTAGCAAAGTCACATACTAATTCAATATGAATTTTGTTTACCTTTAGCCAACAGTTTCAAATTTCTTTCAGTGTCGCCTGCTCCGGCCCCTGGAATACAAACATTTTTGGTCCCTGATGTCTCTGAATCCACATTTCTAAGAATAGAGTCTTGAGTAAGTATTTTTTCCCCCTTGCTTTTTGTGTTGCAGAATAGAAAAAATTATTTTTGTTGGTGGTGCACCTAGACTTCTATTTCGGGCTACAATTCCTTTTTACAGTCACCCTTTGAGCCAAATTTCCCAGCTGCTTGGTCTCAGTGATAACATGATCATACTCTTTTTGCTCCACTCTTACAGTTTTGTTTCACTACCCTCTTCTTATGGTGCCACCTGATCTAAGCCAGATTTCCATTCATCTCTGTTAATGTAGCTTAATTTAACAAAAAGTAATCTCTAAGGAACTTCTCATGATTTCTTGGTCTTTTATTTCCTTCTTAGTTTGAGACAGTGGGAGAAGTTAATGCATGCATGCCTTTAAAAAAATAAAATAAATCTTACCATTTTCCCACAAGGTGCATACAAGGTGGAGAAACACAATAAAACAATTCAAAGGAGAGACATGGGATCTGCTTTTGATTTCTAAACCCTAACTCTAACTTACAGATGAAAACATTAAGAATAAATATGATTCTAAAGATGAAAGAAAATACAGTTAGGTCCATAAATATTTGGACAAAGACAACCATTTTAAAAGAAACAACTCAGTTGATGTGCAGACTTCTTGCTTTAATTTAGTGGGTTCAACATAAAGATTACATAAAAATGGGAGAAACTAAAGTGTTTTAACACAATCCCTTCATTTGGAGGTCTCAAAAGTAATTGGACAAATTAAATAACTGAAAATTAAATTTTCATGTCTAATACTTGGTTGAAAACTGTTTGCTGACAATGACAGCCTGAAGTCTTGAATTCATGGACATGACTAAATGCTGGCTTTCTTCCTTTTTAATGCTCTGCCAGGCCTTTACTGCTGCAGCTTTCAGTTGTTGTTTGTTTGTAGCAAACAGCATGCATTTCACTTGTTGACGCTTATTCTTCAACAAGTGAAATGCATGCTCAGTTTGGTTAAAATCAGGTGACTGACTTGGTCATTCAAGAATATTCCACTTATTTGCTTTAATAAACTCCTGGGTTGTTTTGGGTCATTATGAAACACTGCCCAATCAATTTGACTGCATTTAGTTGGATTTGAGCAGACAGTTTGTCTCTGAACACCTCATCCACAATTTATTTGGCTGCTTCTGTGTCACATTATCAATAAACACTAGTGTCCCAGTGCTACTGGCAGTCATGCATGCCAACGCCATCCCACTGTCCACACACACTTTTTTAAACTTTATTTTTGTTAGTTTAATTTAAGTAGCTTTTTTAAAAACTTATATTAATATTCAGTTTTCCACTACTCTACACTGTTTTACTAATAAATATTAATCCATTCTTTAAACATGGGAACAAACCTGGAGTACTAGTATTTATAAAGCTCTTATTGTTTTATTGAGCACTCAAAGCGCTTTACACTTCATGGAGTGGTAACCCATTTAAACAGCACTTCATTTCATTCCATGCATTATCGTCACTTACTGATTTCTACATCAGGACCAATTTGGGGTTCAGCATGCTTTCCAAGTATGTTTTGGCATACAGACAGCCCAAGCCACATTTTATGTGTTCTAGGAGATCTCAAAGTGTTGGCCTTTTTTCTTTTTTTTTTGTGGCTTCAGAAATATTGCATGGCAGAAAACAGAATGGTTGGTTGGTTGGTTGGTTGGTTGGTTGGTTATTGGAATTGGGATGCCTACTACCTGGCATGTAGTAGCATTGAAGCTACAACATGCAACACATCGTTTGCCGCCAACTAGTGAGTGTAAACAATTGTAGACAGCCAGTGTTGACAAGCATAATAAATTACCTGGTTTAATTTAATCAGTATCTGCTCTGTGGAAGAAACTGGGCATCACTAGGCAGGCTGACTGGCACAGGAAGGAATCCCAGAACAGCTTGAAAAGTATGTTCAAAATCTGTTTTGACACAGAAAGCTCCCAGCCAACCAAGACGTTCAAGCCAGGAGCCTACTTGCTTTGAGTGGACAAGCTGTGTAGTGAAAAGTATTTTTTCATATACACTCACTAACCACTTAATTAGGTACACCTTGCTAGTGTTGGGTTGGACTGCCTTTGCCTTTAGAACTGCCTTAATTATTTATGACATGAATTCAACATAGTGCTGGAAATTGTTCGATGGTCGAACGACATCGACCATTGAGAATCATGACAACAGAGTTCTGGCTGAGTGGAGCTGGCTCGGACCTAGCTTATCGAAGACAGCGGTTACAGCTGTTCAAAGCCCCCACTATGCTGGCTGACATGATTGACGATGGGCAAGCTGTGAGTACTCAGACTGTGTTTATTGAACACCGTATGAGAAGATCTTGGAGAAGCTCACGGCTTTGCAACGGGAAATAGATAGACCTGGTGACCAGTGATGGACATTAAGAATGACTGCGAAATTCGTGCAGTTGTTTCATTAACCCAAACAATCATCTTCCTCACTCATGCGGCTCTGGAACAACAAATTCTTGTCCCTGATAACAGGACTGTGTTTGGTCTCTCTGATCCTATCCTTCAAGGACACCTGCATTAGCTGAAGGATTGTTGACTTTTGCTTAATCAGGTGAAAGGACAGTCTCTCTTAAAGCTGAACACAGGATACACACACACGCACACACATACACTCATGTACACTGACACAGACGCAGACTCGCTCCCCTCCCCCATTTCAAATGCATCTGAAGTTTGCCCCCCATCCGATACAGACGGTGGGTCAGCTGGACCCGCGCAGAAATGCTGCGACCTGATGCTGCTGTCTACATTGGTTTACTCTAACCCTACTCCCCCCTGTTGCTTGTCATGTGTTTTCATGGTGTTACGGTGTGAAGATTCATGTGCTTTTGAGTTTTTGTTTTCTGGTCTCATACTGATCTCCTATCAGAAGCTCAGTCTGAGTAGAGCTCTCTTTTTTTCTCCTCCTCTACCCTATTGTGTTGTACATTTAATTGTTTTTCTTTATGGTACCTGTTCTGACCTGTCTCCCCAATGTGATGTTTGTGTGATGTGTGTATGGCTGGATCATCCTCCTCCTCCTCCAAAAATGTCACAGCACAAATTGAGATACATCAGACCAATCAATAATTTTCTTCTATTGGCCATTTGTAGTAAGTCTATATTGTGCACGCACAGATGCTCTTTTTGCATACTTTTATTGGAACAAGTGGTTATTTTATTTACTGTTGCCTTCTGCTCGATGCAGTCTAGTCATTCTCATTCATCTTCTAGCATTAACAAAGCATTTTCTCAGATAGAACTGCTATTCACTCAACATTTTCTATCCGGTAACCATTCTGTGTAAACCCTAGAGATGGCTGTGTTGGATGGAAAATCCCAGTAAATCCTGAAGCTTAGTTTGAAGGTTGGCTTGACCATTATCTGTAGTTAGCTGTGTGCACATACAGCTCTCCAGCATCAAAAAATGAACGTTCACATCTGTTTTCACCTCTTAAGCCCCTCCTGTATTATATCACAAAAAATATTGGCATATTTGTAAAAAATAGTGATATTAACAACAAACAAAAGTGGTCATAGATTAACATCTGAATTTCACAGTGTAAGTTCAGGCATTGTAGAAAGCGACCAGATGTTTTGCAGAAACCTAAATAGCCAATTGATGCCCAGTTTCTTCCACAGAGCAGGCTGTTACATTCAATCTTTGACTTTTATACATGCCTGTAGTGTCACACGGCAGCAAAAGTAATAAGCACTAAATATAATTTCAGAAAGATGTGGGCATTTACACCTATGGAACAGCAGCAGTTACTACTTAAACAATAGTTCGGTTTCGATGTTGCATTGATGATTTTAATTTTATCATACTGTTGATTTAATCCAGTCATGTATATGTCACTTTCTGATTCCTTTTTAATTTGCAGGCATCTCAGATGAGAACATGAGTGGAAACACAGAGAAGGTAGGAAAGCCCAAATATTTGTCACAAGAGCTTAGAGAATATTTAAGAATAGTCTTATTATTTGACACTGTAATTTCTGAACATTTGATGTGTTTTTATTTGCTTATTTATTACAGCCAGTGATGGAAGAAGACAGCCAGAACAAGTCATGTCAAATAGAAACCGAGACATTGCTTAACAGACTTCATCTTCAAGGCAAAATTCAACAAAAGTTGTCACCGGCAGATTTTCTTCAAATACGTCCACCTGTGAAACAGATTGACCATGTAGAATCTGAGAAAGATCTAGCTCACACTTTTCTCCATAGGCTGATAATGTTGGACTACAGGGCCAGATATATTTCTGTAAGATCAAGCTGTAAGACCAAGGTGTCGTTCAAAGCCTCCTCCAGTGACTGGGATGTTTTTGTGAGCAGCAGTGTGGACACACATAAGAAAGAGCAGACTTCTGTGCATCCAATGGACATTCAGATGGCAGTATTCCACTGCGCAGACAGCTTCCTGAAACAGATGATGATTACAAAGCTCTCTCAGTGTCAGTATGCCTTACCTTTGCTTGTTCCTGACCCAGTCACAAACAAGATTCAGTTTCCTCTGTGGACTTTCAGAGAAATAACAAAAACCTGGAAGCTAACTCGGTGTGATTCAAAGATCGTCACCATGAAGAGTGTTCCAGTCTACAAAGCTGAAACGCCCTTGGTGTCATTTTTCCGTCTGGGTTCTTTGTCAGTGTCTAAATCTCAGCTGATGAACACTTTGATCAACAACCGTCACGACACCTTCTTCCACAGAAACTGCCCAGGAAGCACCAAGTCTCGCTGTTTGATGGATGGTGTGGCAGAGATTGCCTGGTACTGCCCTGCTGGAAAACCCAATGATGCCTTCAATGACTGCATTGCCTTTTGTAATCTCCATGGTGACGCTCTATTGACTGAAAAACAGCGTGACATACTTATTGAAAAATCCTCCATTAATGTTTTTCTTTTGGCATCTCTGCAAAACAATGAAGAAAGTCGATCACTCATATCTTGTGTTTTTAAGTCTCATAAGCCTCTCATTTGTCTCACTGTTGATGACAGTTGTGATGCTGTTAAGACAAAAAATGGAAAGTACATAATGGGCCTCAAAGACAGAAACCAGCCAGATGTATCTGAACACCTGAAAAGCATCATTAGAGAAATTTTAACTTCTCTTGATGGTCCCATTTTGAAACCATCCTTCCAGCTTGAAACCATGGCTGAGCTCTCTGGAATCAGAGTGGATGAAACTGACTCAGCCTGTCAAAGAGGGAAATCTGCTGCTATGAAAATAATCAATCTGCTTACAAAGGATAACATGGATGTCTCAAAGATCAAAGATGAATTTCTCCCTTGCCAAGGCCAACTGTGGCATCAGTGGAGCAAAATACACAAAGAACTGTTTCAGCTAAGAGGAGACATTGAAATGGAGAAAAGTCAAAAGCAACAAGAACTGATGAACATACGTCAGAAACAATGTGCTGCTTCCTGCAGTAAACTGATGGAGTTGTTCATTGGAAGTCTCTCATCATTGCCGCCAACAGAGAAAAAGTATTTCCTAAAATGGACTCAGATCTTCATAGATGCCATCTGCACAGATGATCTTTCTTCAATTCTCAAAAGTTATGATGAAAAGTGGTCTGAGGTCTTGGCTTTGAAGAACAAACAGGACAAATCAGATCTGTTATTAAGAAAACAAACTGAACTTGAATACATATCAAAGAAACTTCAGTCTGTAACTTTTGGTTTGGAGCACATCTTCAGAGAAATGGGACAGATCTATGAAGCCCATAAAACAACACAAAGAGAAAACAGAGACACTGACTGGTCTCAATACCCTGAGCTGGCTGCACAGCTGATGATATCAGGACACCCGATGGAGCTGATGGATGGTGATGCAGGTCATGTGCCTTTAACATGGATCTCCAGTCTTTTAGAAGAAGTCATCAAGAAACTGGGGGACCAGAGAGTTTTTGTGTTGTCAGTTTTGGGCCTACAAAGCAGTGGAAAATCTACAATGCTGAACACTATGTTTGGGCTGCAGTTTGCAGTGAGTGCTGGCAGGTGCACCAAAGGTGCCTTCATGCAGCTGCTCAAAGTATCAGAGGAGATGAAGAAAGACTTGAAGTTTGACTATGTTCTAGTGGTGGACACTGAAGGACTGCGTGCTCTTGAGTTAGAAGGTAACAACACTCTTCATCATGACAATGAACTGGCAACACTTGTTGTTGGTCTGGGAAACCTGACACTGATCAACATCTTTGGAGAGAATCCATCTGAGATGCAAGACATTCTGCAGATTGTTGTTCAGGATTTTATGAGGATGAAGAAAGTTAAACTTTCTCCCAGTTGTGTGTTTGTTCACCAGAATGTCACAGATGTTGCAGCAGCAGAGAAAAACATGGATGGAAAGAGACGCCTGCAGGAAAAACTGGACCAGATGGCCAAACTAGCAGCTGAAGAGGAAGTTTGTGATGAAGAGTGCTTCAGTGATGTCACTGAATTTGATGTTCAAAAAGATGTGAAATACTGTGCCCAGCTATGGGAGGGCAGTCCACCCATGGCTCCTCCAAATCCAGGTTACAGTGAGAGCATCCAGGAAGTGAAGAACACCATCCTCTCTAAAGCTTCAAAGTCTGCTGGGATCACTCTCTCACAGTTCAAAACAAAGATTCAGGACCTGTGGACTGCACTGCTGAATGAAAGTTTTGTTTTCAGTTTTAAAAGCACACTTGAAATTGCAGTGTACGAAAATTTGATGGCCCAGTATGGGAGCTGTACCTGGACCCTGAGGAGCAACATGTTAACCATTGAAAACCAACTTCACAACAGAATTGAAAATGGAAAACTTGATGAGGTTGATGAGTTTTATCTTTTTAAAGAAACAAGCAAAATATATGAAAAAATCAAAAAAGAAAAGAAAATGTACTTGAAGCACAAAGAGAAAGTGATCATGGCTCAGTGGCAAGAACATGAAAATAAAATCAATGAGCTCTGTAAAGAACAGGTGAACAGAGTGAAAGTAAAACTGGATGGAGTTATCCACCACAGAAAAGCTCATAAAATTACTCATGATAGGAAATCAGAGTTTGAGAACAAGTTGCTACAGAAGAGCAAAGAGCTCGCTCAGCAGCTGAAGGATAAGGCCAAAGATGAAGAAGAGCTTCAGAGACAGTTCAGCTCTGTTTGGAGCGGCTGGGTTACTGAACTAACAGCAGATATAAAACCTGTCGAAGACATCAACTTGAGAGAAGATCAGTTAATGATCCTTCAAGAACTTGGTTTTGAGTTATCTCTCATAGATGAATGTAAAACAAGTGGCAGATACAAGAAAATATCGGAGCTTGGTGATTATTCAGATTATATAATGAAACGTGGACAAACACATCTGAGACCAGTGATTGATGCTTACCAAAAATACAAATCAAGTGGTGTTTTTGCGTATGAAGAACAACAACAGATCAGATCACTCGTTGACAAGGCTGAAAAAGAGTCACTTGATGCAATCCAAAGCAAACCTGTAGCCACAAGAGGCTACACATCAACTTACTTGATTCAAGGGGCCTATCATGTAACAGAAGAAGTGCAGAAATTTCTGTCAGAGAAGAAATACACTTTGAAGAAGGAGTTTACAGTTGATCTCTTACTGTATGTGTTCTACAGGGCAAAAAGTTGGCTCCTAGAGTCCCATAAGAAATTCAAAGTGATCAATGATGCAATCACTTATTTAGATGCCAAGAAAACACAGTATTACAGAGTCTTTAGAAGTTTTTGTAAAGGAAACTCATCTGCTGTTGTGTTTGGAGAACTGATCTGTGAGAAGCTGAAAGCTTCCACTGTTGAGGCTGTCTGTAACAAGACTGCCATTGATCTCGCTGGAAGGATGATGTGTAATTTCCCAGCATTCAATGGGAACAGACTGAACTTGGAGAAACATGTGTTGAAGTCACTCGCTGAGAAAGAAGACTTTGATGATTTCATCACCTACATCACAAATCCAAGGAAACAAACAGAAGCTTTCATCAAAGCAGAAGTTGAGAAGCACATCTTCAGAGATCACAAAGATGAAGCTGTGAATATACTCAAGAAAAATGTTGATGACATCAAAAAAAGTGTGACTCAAGCGTTATTTACTACAACACAAAAAGTCCAAAATCAGAGAGGAGACACAGAAATGTGGTTGAAAGAATTTTCTAATGTCTTAAAGGATGAGCTGACATTGGACAACATTTGTTCTGAAAACTTCAGCGACATAAACAATTTTCACTTTCTCAAGGAAGAGATACAGAAAGGACTTACATGCATCACTGAGAAGATGAGCAGCCTCTCCCTGTATAAGCTGAATGAATCCAGGCTGAAGCCTGAAGAAATCCTCATAGATCAGCTTTGTAACTGTTGCTGGGAAAAGTGTCCATTCTGTTTAGCTGTTTGTACCAACACCATGAAAGATCACAGTCCTGATGACCACAGCACTCCTTTTCATCGACCTGATGGGATAAAAGGATATCCCTGTAGAGAAACTGGAGAGCTCAGGGTCATTTTCTGCACAACACTTGTTACAAGTGAAGAAGGTTTTTACCTTAGCTCTGACCCAGAGAAAGCCATTCCCTACAAACAGTACAAAACTGCTGGTCCACCGTATGATACCTGGAGCATCACCCCTGATGGGGCTAAACTGGCATATTGGAAATGGTTTGTTTGTCGATTTCAAATGAAACTGGAAAATCACTATGGGAAAAGGTTCCAGGGCAGTGGAGTAGATCAGTGGAAATATATATCTAAAGAAGAAGCCATTAGAAGTCTGGAAATGTTTAAATGAGCCAAAGAAACTGCAAATCTGCTGAAAATGATGATACTTGTTTTCACCCAATAACTCGGGAATCCTGCTGTGACGGTCTGATTTTGTCTGAGTGAGAAAAAGGAAATTCTATAAATTATTAACATGAAGAAGATGTTATGAGTGACTATAAGTTAATTCACAAAAAATACAAAGTGAAAGATAACAGTCACATTCTCAATGTTGTGTCCATCTAGGCTTTTAGAGTGTTTTCCAGATAAATACATTTTTAACCTAATTTTGTTAATTGGGATATCATTTACCTGTTTATAACAAAGATTTTTTGTTTATCAAATAGTCAAAAAATGTAAGGAAACTAAATCTAAAAACTGCTGTCAAACAAGTTAACCAAGTCAATGTGCTAAATATATATAGACAAAACTTGCATCGAAGAAATGCAGAGATTACTACCAAACTCCCATTTTGATCCAGGAAAATTTCATTATTAATTTCATTATTTCGTTTTTTTTATGTTTCTAATGCTTGATTTTTCAGGTAAAATTCTCAGAATTATATTTGTTAAATCTTTCTTCTCATCTTCTAAAATATGTACATTACATTGCACTGTGTTAATCTGTAGATCTTTCAGAAAAATTCTTTCAGTGATTTAAATCTTTTTCATGTCCTGTTTTTAAATGTATTTAATGACAAGTGTTAACACTCTTTGATCATTAATTTCAAACATTGCATCTGAAACCACAACAAAAACATTGTCTTTTGTAATTTAGTTTTAGATTCAATGTTAAGTTAAAGTTTATTCTCACAGATATATGATTTGAGATCTGTTTGACTGTCTTATGCTAATTTCATCTAAACCTGTTATATCCATACTGAATTTTGTTTAACTTGACTTTTATTTCATCTCAGCTCTTTTCTGGAATGATTTTTTTATTCTTTGTTAGCATTTGCAAATGTTTAGCATATTTAGTCAAGTGAAAAAAGACAACTGTCAACAGTTTGAACACCTTTTTGTTTTCTATGTCTTAAATAATAAAACAGTTTATAATAATAATCATCTCATTTGAATTGCTTGATTTTTTTTCATTGTGTACAACATTGAATGCAGAATAGTCCATCTAATTGTCAAAATCTGCTAACCTTATATTTCATAAATTGCACTGATATGGAGCAGCAACAAATTCATCAACAACTGATAAAAAACAGATGAAACAAACTTGACAGCTCTCTGCTAAACTAAGTCAACTAACTGTTTGTGTGATCAGATTTGTAAATTTGGAAAATAAGTTTCAGTTACTTTGTTTTCATGTGTAACTTTGCTACACTTCTGTCATGGTGGATCAGCAAATGTGTGAGGAGAGTTGTTTGTAAATAAGTTCAGTCAGTGCATTAGGCCTGAGCTCAGGCTCACAGACTCAGGCATTCTCTCAGGCTGTACCTGTACCATAAATTACAGAGTACTTACCACTAGATGGTGTAGTACTCAACAATTTAAGTGTGAAATTGGTAGCGGTGGTTGTGCTGATACAAGGCCGGCTCAGTTTTTACAGACTACAATGGATTATCATGTGCTTGCTGTAAGTTTGTGTTAATGGGGGTTTTTTAGTGGCTGTCACAAGTAATTCATATTGGAGCTGCATTAACTGAAACAGTTAACTAAAAAAACTCCCTCTGTGAGTGTCTCACAGGATCTGATCTCTAACTAGAAGCCAGAGAGATGCGCTTGAAACTCACTGTTTAACCTTAACACAATGTGTTCAAAATCACTTTGAGCTTGCACAGCTCTGGCTCACCATACAGCTGCAACAGCACAAATGGCCGGCTGGAAAATATTGAAATATGGTTCCAGTAAAAATGTCAGAGTATTTACTTTGTTACATCATATTGTGAAATGTGAATAAGCAGTTTAACTGTGTACAAATCCCAGGAGCAGCCTGCACAGCACAGGCTGGACCCTTCAATATGCTTGAGGCAGCTCACTGGAAGGTCGGTGATTCCTCTGTGACCTTCTCATCCTGACCCTTTGAAACTTCTGCCCTGATCCCAAACATCCACAAACTAAAACCTGTGCACATTTTGCTTCTTTTACAGGAACACAGTACTGAGACATTAATATATAATGTAAACAATGTGACCACAAAAAGGAGGAAAATGAGAAAAGGGAAATGAGAGAATTAAAAGGGGAAAAAAACACATGAGACCAGCATATGGATGATATAGTATGAGCTGATTAAAAAAAAAACCAAAAAAAAAAAAAAACAACTCATGATGTGATATTATAGTATATCAGAAATCTGTTCACTGTTTTTATTACAAATTATATCAGTAAGGAAGCTGACTAAATATTAACTGATAATTTATGGCAAAGGGGTGGGATTAAATAAGTGTTTACTTCTTCCCACTCCCTTTCAACATGTAAATTAATAATTTTTTTTGTATGTAATTTGTACAGTATTTTTTTTTCTTTCTTATTTTCTTTTCTAAATGTACTTGTATATTGTTCACATGTTGAAATAAAAATTACTAATCAATTATGTTTACTTAATTAGTTGTTTCCTTACTTTTTCCACACTAAGCAGCAGAAAGATCTGAGATTTTCTGAGTTCTCTGTATATTTATGCATTTGCACACTCCTCCAAAGACACATGCACGTGTGCACGTTCACACACGGACAACTTCAACCCTCAAATACAGTATAAGGTTATGTAGCCAATTACATATTAACACCTACAACCAGAAATGTTTTATCAATGTTTATATGTTTGATTTCTTTCATTTTTTGGTATTTTTGCTGCTTCGTTGTCAATACCTTGTTAATACCTTTATACCTATTTCACACCTCCTACATCACCACTAAGAAAAAGATGCTCACAAAAAGGTAGAAATGGGAATTTAAAAAGCACACACACAAATGTTGAAAGGCCATTCAACGTTCTAGCTTTAAAATGACCATTTAAAATTTTTTTGTAAACATGATTTTTATACTGGTTTAATACTGTCATATATTTTAGGGAGGCAAACCCATTCATTAGCATTAGCAAACTCATCTCTTTGTCAACCCATCACTATTTCATACAAGCATGTAACAAGTGAGGCATTTTAAATGCTTCATTAGAGGAAAGCACAAGTTAATACAGAGAAAAGTGTTTTCTGTAAATTTATCCCCAGATAAACCTGAGTAACATCATAAGATATTGTATCTGTGGTTAATCTGTGGTCAGAGTCCTCAGTCCCACACAGCCTTGTGACCTACGTGACTCAGTCTCTTTCTAATCTCCACGTCCTGTGGATGTCAAATGATGCAGGTCAGCAGAAGAAGTTCTCGGCCAGCTTCCTCATTCTTTTATTGTCAGTGGCCTTAAGGGGACGTGTAGGGACTGAATGAGATCGCTCTTCATCTTCAGGTTGCTCCTCTGTGATGGTGGCCCCTTTCAGCTTATCTTTATCAAGGTTTGGATGGAAGAAGGTATAATAAATAACTTTAAATAACAGACCAAGGACGTAAACTGCAACAACACAGGCAGCCGTGGTTAAAGGGTGTGTCACAAAATCAGGAGGATCTGTGCTCATCTTCCAGCACCACAAACCACAGAGGATGCAAATATCAATGAGGATATACGCGTGATAGAGCACGGACCTGATCCTCATCCCCTTGGCCACACTAAACCAGTTAAAATACCAAATGAGGCCAACAGTGGTTCTGTAAAGCCATTCTCCACGAGGATCATCCATGAAGTTAGTCTTGGATCGCCAAGCGAAGAAGAATAAAACCAGCCAAGAGCAGATGAAGTGGGTGAAGATGAAGCAGGGCAGCACGGAGGCGAAAAGAGCGAGAGCAGCGATGCGAGAAGAGATGAGAACCAGGTTCCAGATGAAGTAGAAAGCTAATGAGATCATGTGGTGTTTTTCCTTCTGTGGCAGGAAGGTGCGCATTGAGTGATCGTAGGTGGTCAAAAAGGAGGCGATGGACAAAGTCGAGCCGATGGCCTTCAACACTGAGGAGAGAGCGAGGGGCAGAGTTAGAACAAACGTTGATTCTTTGTTAGAAGATCCAAGTAATTTATGAGTTCAAAAAGCAACCCCAAATATTTTCAAACATTTTTTGTCATTCAGTATTTTATTATTTAGACTGTATGATGTTTGTTTTCACAGAAACAGCGATCATTTGGCATTTAACATTTTCACATCAACCAATTATAATAGGTTAGTATATTTATTTCTCTTCTATTCACATCTCAGTGTGAGCTCCAGCAAAGATGCTTTTAATTGTCTGCTGCAATTTCACTTTCCAAACTTTGATGACCAGATTTCACACAAAAATTGAAGCAATTTTGAATTTGATGGCAGCAACACGTCTCATGGAGGCAAAGAAGGCTGGACGAGTAAGTGAACAATTTCAGAAACATGTTCCTCAGTGTTCCTCATCATCTACACTGAAAAAAAGGAATTGGCCAGCTTTGGATTTACATAAGCAGCTTGCATGTATTTAACACAAGTGTCTCATGCTTTAAAGTTAAGTGTAACTATATAGTGTAGAAACTACATGATTAAATTGTTCATATCATGTTCGAGGGAAGTAAGTCAATGATATAGCTATATGTTAAATCCTGCGACACTGCACAGGATTTCAGTTCACGCTTTGGATCGTGGTTTCAGGAAGGCATCATCTCAGTCAAGTCGAGCAGCCGCCTCTACTTTTTTTGGTATACCAAAAAAAGTAAATTGGGTGGTTGTTACATTAAAAAAGTCTAACTTGTAATTTGAAGAAAATAATTTCATGTTTCTCTGGTGAAAGTAATTAAATCATGTAGGATCTGTATGAAATTCAGCAACTTAATTTGTTCCTGGTGAGATGACCTGTTACAATCTAGTAAGAGTGGTTAGTTTCTGGACTCATGAAATTAACAAGATCACATGAGTTGTCAAAAACTGCAGGAAAACCACTGGAGTTATAAGAGGCAGACAGCTACACACACACCACGTGTATGTGGTTCAAATCCACCCACAGTTAACAGTAACACAATTAGAGTTAGGTTAATTGGTGATTCCAAATTGCTCCTGAATGTGAGTGTAAATGGTTGTTGGTCTCTATGTGATAGACTGGTCAGCTGTCCAGGGTGTACCCTGCCTCTTAACCTATCACTTTGGGGTTATGCCCCAGCCCCCCCAGAACCCGGAACAGGATTGGATAGTTGTTGTAAGTCCATTTAATTTTTATGTAAACCGGACTCTAGACTTTGTTGTTATGTGATATGAAGTGATCAAGTAGTATTGGGGTAAAAGTCATTGAGCAGTTCCAGATTACAAGGCTCAACTTACTTCATCTAAACATGTTTCATCATGTTTTATCAACACAAGATGAGCAGGCTTATTGAATATGAATAAGTTGTGTTGATTTAACTAAGTTGTTTAAGTTTCTGCCAAAGCAAAACAATTGTGTGCAACCAATGTGCACTATTGAATTAAGTATAGGGATGGGTATCGAAAACCGGTTCTTGTTGAGAACCGGTTCCCACTGTTTCAATTCCTTGGAATTGTTTGCCATTTTTGCAAACGATTCCCTTATCGATTCCAGTCGCCCCGAATGACGTCACCACGTTGCGGAGCGTCATTTACCTGGCAGGAAACATGGCGGCTCAAACGCTAAAATGTTTGGTTATACTTTACGAGAACGGATGACAACAGGGCAACTTGCAATACTTGCACAGTAGATATTTCATTTAAGGGAGGAAACACTACGAATATGCAAAAGAATTTGCTCACAAAACACGCGATAACCTTAAATGAATGTCGTGTTTTTAATTCCGCTCCGGACTCGTGAATCTCAACCCAGCAGCAGCGGTAACGTTTGCACGTCCTCTCCCGTTAATACGGCAGGTAAATAATCAACTAACAGTGCATATTAATGTTGGCGCGATCTGCCTTATTACAAAACCTGCCATTACTGTGCATTTAGGTGACCATGATGAGAGAGACAGACAGAGTCTGGCTGGCGCTCGCTGGCAGTTGTCGCTGCAGTCTACCGGTAGCGTCTCCTTTCAGGCCTGGATAGACAAATGTCACCGAGCAGTGACTAAGTTTGTGGTAAAAGGCCCCCGATTTTTGGTAAGTGAATGTGTTTAATTGTAGGCAGGGACATTACTGGATATTCTTGTGTAATTGCTACAGAATAATTTATTTTATACTTTGTTATTGCTACAGAAGAATATTTATTTGATTATTTTACATTTACAATTTTTTTCCCCGGGGACCCTGTGACACCCCATTGAAGAGCCATAGGCTGGATCTCTTAAGATCTCACTGTTGGGTTTGTAAGGCCATGCTACTCCTAAATTTCTATCTTGTTCAAAGAGAAGATATAAAACAAAGTTCTAAGCTAATCGACCTTAGTGTTCTCCTTTTTTTTAAAAAAAAAGAATCGATAAGAGAATCATTAAACAGAATCGAAAATGGAATCGGAATCGTGAAAATCTTATCAATACCCATCCCTAATTAAGTACATGCAACATACTCATTTTTTTCAAGGCATTCTTTTTCTCCTGGATTACCCTTTTGTGTTACACAGTTCACTGAGCCTGACCTGTCTCCTCAAGGTGATATTTGTGTATTGTATGTACGGTCGGCAAGGTCTGTTATCTCGGTTGTGAGCAACTGCAACTGACAAATAAAGGCTATCTCATCATCTCATCTCTCACCAAATGGTGGCTGCCTATTGAACCACCTGTTGAATTGGCAGTTTGCACATCTGGAAAGGCACCATCAATGCTGAAAGTTTTTAGAACAACACATACAGACCTTTATGTAGAGAGAGCCTTAGAAACAAACTGAACAACACAGCAAGACAAGGCTGAACTGCATACTCCGTGTATCATAAAGACTTCACGATAGAGTCTGGGTGACCTGGTCTGCCTTCAAATCAAATCAAATTTTTTTATTTGTCACATACACAGTCATACACAGTACGATATGCAGTGAAATGCTTGGACAACTGCTCGTGACCTTAAAAAAAAAAAAAAAAAAAAAAAAAAAGGCTATGAATAAGATAGGAAATAAATAAATAAATATGAAAATAAAAAAGGGGTAAATTTAACCAGGAAGGAATAAAATAAAATAAAATATAAAAAATTAAGTTAAGAATGAGATAACTGTACAACACAAATTAGAATGAAGGGTAATTTAACTGGGAAAGAATAAGATAAAATATATAAATTAAAGTTGAAAATAAGATAACTGATAACTGTACAGTCTGATAACTGTTCAGTCACAATCTCTCACCAACTGAAAACATTTGGATCATGAAAGCATCATGAAACAAAAAATATGACTCAGAACTGTTGATCAGCTAAAATCCTACATCAGGCAAGAATGAGACAGTGTTCCTCTCCCAAATGTCCAGCAGCTGGTCTCCTCAGTTCCCAGACATTTACAGTCTGTTGTTAGAAGAAAAGGGGAAAATACACAGTGGGAAATTTGACCCTGTTCCAACTTTATTGACACATGGTGCTGCTATCAGGCTCAAAATTAGCTTGATGATAGACTGATATATTTTCTATGTTCTGTTGTAAATAAAATAAGTGTTTATTAATTTGCAGATCACTGGAATTTGTTTTTATTTACAATTTATACAGCGTCCCAACCCTTCTGGAATTCAGGTTATAAACAGATGAGAAAACTTTGAATGTGGTTTTATTCGTAATTCTACTTTCAATGAAAAGCTACACCTAAGTGATCCAAGTATACGTGATCAAAAGCTGAGTAACAAACTGTACCTGTAACAGGATCCAGCCGACATCTGTCCAGAATGATGGTGAGCATGAGAGCGAGCTGCGGGGCGCTCTCTGAAAACGTCTCTATGAAGCGCAAAATTCGGAGATCCTGTCTCAGAAACTTGGCCACACTCTCAGCGTCAGCGCGCTTTCTGTATAAGCTTTGCACAGACTTCTCCATGACTCCTGCATACCTGAGAACCAGAAGAACTAGTTACAACAAATCCCCCCGCCAGACACGCTGAACTGAAAAGATCTCGAAGCAGAAAAGGAGCAACAAACGTCCAAACAAAACAAGCTTTACCCAATTATATTAAAGAAAAATCTACAGAACTTAAGTAGTAAAAAAGTAAGTCAGCAATTGATGTGACTTATATACTGAAAAGAAATTGAATGTATGATTCATGGGTCTATAAACAGAAACCTAAAATCAAGAGGAAATTAAACAGAATAATTTGTAGATGATTTAATGTTACTACAGGTGTGTACTTCTGCACGCAAACTTCAACCGAACATATTCCCACAAATGAGAACACATCTGAAGCAGATTACTTCCTGGTGTGCAGGGAGGACATAGTCCAGGGTTCATGTGTAAACTTGATGGCTGAGTTTCTCACACATGGATTAATCAAAGTCCTCAATCATGAGACTTTGTTCTTCAGAGATCATCACAGTGAGTTATTCTTATAATCTGGGAAACTTGCTGACTTTCAGATGAAAGCATAAAATATTCTGGAGTGTAGTTTTTCTTTCATTGTCGTTGTTGTTGTTTGTTGATTTTCTTTCTTCTTTTTTTTTTCTTTTTTTCATAAAAGTATTTTTTCATTGTTTTTCAAAGTACCAGAAAACTTGCAGCTGAATATTTTTGGCTTTTTGAGGCTCTGTTGGTCTTATTGGAGTTGTAGATATGATGTGCATCAAATTACTAATTAGGAAGATGATTAATAATTAGATGCAGTCTTAATTTTCTCTGTGAATGTCAGAAAGTGGTACAGAAGGCAGTCTAAGACCCAGATATTATTATAATAAAGGGGAAAAAAAGAAGTAAACGAGAAATGGCTTTACACACCTCCTCAGTTACTTTGAGTTATCGTCACTCAGCCTCACAACAACCCAAAGTCTTTCTAAATCATATAGGAGGGAATCAAAAATAAAGAATGACAGTGCAATAAACTTCTACTTTGCTCATTAACTGTATTTCGAGGGGTTTGTTTTGTTATGTAGACGGCGAGGAGCAAAGAGGGATGGACCTTCCCCAGTCTGAATGAGATTAAGACTGAACAATAACTGAGCCTGAAGAAGATTTTCACACACATGCAGCTTGACCGTTAAGAATGTGTATTTGTGTGTCGTTTTGTTTGTGTCCCGTGTGCATATTTATATTGTGCCTTTAACCATCATCTGTCTGCTTAATCTCAAAGGGAAATATCTTTTTATGTTTGATACATGCATCTCTGCATTGTTATTATCCAAAGTGTTATTTTACTTTATTTTTATCTCAATACTTTTTAAGTACTGTCGAGATTTTCTTTTGTTACTGAGTTTGACTTTTTTGACTTGATTGTTCTGTCTGCACTGCAACTGAAAGGTCTGGTAGAAAACTCCACATGCACTGCGGCTCAGTGTTTAAAGAAATTTAAAGTTTGGCGTTCAGATGTTTTCCTCCTTCAGACGAGGAGAATTTTTTTTTCTTTTGCTGTGAAACATTTAGCATCGCTTAGACAATCACAATCCCCGATGTTTGGTATTTTTATTTTTTATGGCAGGTCAGAAGGTGAAAGCAGCTGGAACAAAGCGTGCTCGTTCTGTCATTCAGTTACTACCTTAGTGAATCCAAGGGAGAGCGAGCAGTCCTCAAACAGAAAACTGAGACCTTTGCATCTGTTCAGCTTATTGAATGTTTATTTCTTTACTTTGTCTGCATGTCACGTCTGTTTTGAAGTATATTATCATGGCCGTACATAATGACCATGAAATGTTTAAGGGACTATAATCTTAGATTTTCTTTTTTTTATGCCAAATATTGCTGTTATTCAAAAGCTGTTTATTTTATATATATTTCATCTCATTTTCTGACATGTGAGGCTGTTTGCGGTCACATAGAGAGCCTGAAACTCAACACTATCATAATAATCAATGCTAATTATTTAATGACAGTAATCACTATTTGCTCCCAACAGCCCTGTGAGGTTTTCCTGTGTAAGACAATATAATGTAAATACATTTTAAAGGTTTCAGACTCAAGTTTGTGTGTTTTATTTCATTCAAAATGGGGGAAAATTAAAAAGAAATGTATCTGCAAATATAGACCAGAAGACAGTAGATTATAGTAGTAGAAATATTTAGATTAAATATAACCTTAAAGTTAGATTCCGGTGTAGTCGGCTTTCTAATGAGAATGGGAAGTAGTCTTTTTGGTTTCTCTATTATAAGATTAATATAACTGTACCAGCCATTGCTCACTTGTGTCCACACAGGCCCAAGAAATGCTTACCTGAAGTTTAAAATAAATACTACAGTTTGGCCCATAATTCTTCGGACAAAGATGCAGTTTTTCTAGTTTTGCTTCTTTACACCAACACAGTGGATTTTCATTCCAGCAACATCTACTGATTGAAGTGCAGATTTTCAGAACTTCAGATTCAGTTTTACAAGTTGAATCATTGACTGAAGATCAGTTTCGCGGCCAGGTTCCCTTTTAATTCCATGATAAATAAATATCACCTCCACCCCTCTTCTCTCTACACATTACTTATTTCATTCATCTTCCCTTCACCGCTCTACTCTCCCCACCTCCCTTTTATCTTTCCTCCATCCTTCTCTTCACTTACTTTGGTTACCCATCATTCTTTTGCTTCATTTCTCCCACCCTCCTTGCCCTTCTCTTCATTCTATATCCAAAGCCCCTCCTCTTTGAGGTTTTCAGGGGACACCCAGTTGGGAAAAGACCCCAAGGTACAACTGGATATATGTAACCTGGTCCTGAAATAACTTAGGATCCTCTGGGTGAAACTGCAAAATGCTCCTGAGGAAAATTAAAATATCTGGAATATGTTGCTTACACTGCTGCCACCATCAACAGACTTCAATTTCACAAAATAAAACTAAATAAAATAAAACTTAACAACTGTGGCATGAATGTAAAACACTCTTTCAAATAGTTACTTGAATCTTTTTGTTACTCGGGTTCAATGGAGGTCTAAACTTACTACTTATTACTTAAGAAAGAAGAGGACGCGTCTATCCTGGGACAGGATGTTAATGTGGTGGATTACAAATACCCAGGCTGAGTGACAACATTTATTTAAAAGGTTTCAGGACTTAAGTAAATTGACTGTTGTTTTTGTTTCTTGTTCCTGCAGAAATGGAAAAAAAATGCCAATGAACCTGATTATCAGGTGTCACAGTTTCCATCTTTTTAGAGTTTCTGTTGCATATGAATAAATAATACAGAAACCACACAATCTAAAATCTGCAATTGCAATGATCAAGGCTAAAGCAAGAGATGAAATAATAGTTTTCCCTCTTCCAAACATGGATTCCAAACAATCCTATATTCAATTCAATTCAATTCAATTTTATTTATATAGCGCCAAATCACAACAAATGTCACCTCAAGGCGCTTCATAGATACAGAGAAAAGCCCAACAATCATATGACCCCCTATGAGCAAGCACTTTGGCGACAGTGGGAAGGAAAAACTCCCTTTAACAGGAAGAAACCTCCGACAGAACCAGGCTCAGGGAGGGGCGGGGCCATCTGCTGCGACCGGTTGGGGTGAGAGAAGGAAGACAGGATAAAGACATGCTGCTATATGCCAGTATCTATTTGTTAGAAAGTTTCCCTTATGAAGTGAGACACACAGGAAGCAATAGTATACACAGTGAACGTCTGTGCAAGTGCCCATGAGTTTCATTTATACACTTCTTCCATCATTATCTTGGAAACAGATATGTGTGTGACGCTCTTACAGAGAAATAATTCATCTACATGGTGTGCTAGTACATAATTCAAGATTCAAAAAGGTTTATTGTCATGACTGAACTGAAATATTGTTTCTCACCAGCCTCTACAGTACAACAATCAGTAAAAAATGAAAATACATTATAACAATTAGGCAGCAGCTTACCGAGACACTCAGTAAACTCAGGTGTAAACAACCACACTGATTCAGCAAGCAGCAGTCCTCTCACAGAGAGGGATTAATAATGCTAATAGTGCTTGGATAACAGATGGCAGAGCAGCCACAACAAGGCTTTGGAGAAAGACTGATTAGCTGTACAAGGAGACAGACAGAGAGACAGATTCCCTCAGCTTACTGCAAAGTGTCTATTACTATTTCAGACTTTATTGCCAAGTCTTTCCAAAACCTACACAACCCTTGTAAACCTCTGGTCACAGATCCATCAGAAGCAGTGTAGTTCGTTAATTTGAAGCCAGACATTATTTTTATCCCAGCCTGAGCTGGGTCAAGGAGACCAGTCAGACGAACAACTAGGGCTGCAGCTCTTGGTTATTTTTGTAATTGAGTAATCTGTTGATTATGCCATATTAAAATACACTTTTTAAACAAAACATTGGCTTAAATGCAATACTATATAAATACTCTCAAGTATTGTTTGACAGTTATTTCCAGTTATTTCTAGGATGGCATAGATTTGGTGTGGGTTCATATTTATTAGTTCCCATCCAACTACTGGCCAATAACCTGCCTCAGTACTACAAGGACAATCCTGTTAGGCATCATAGTGTGTAAGATGAACAGGCTCATGGCTCAATACATGAGCAGAGCACAGAAAGGAATTGGCAGGAATACCAGAGGAGTGAAACACCAGCTACTGGTAGACAGAGCAGTCGCCCGAGACTGCAAAGCAAGAATGACCAACCTGTGCACTGCCTGGATTGATTACAAGAAGGCCTGTGAGGCCAGGACCTCAATGGAGATGTGGCGTACAACAAAAGAGGCCAACTTCAAGCCAATAACACAGGTCGCCATCAATTGAGGGATCTACCAAGCAGATGCTCTGTCCCCACTGCTGTCCTGCATAGGCCTGAACCCCCTCGGTGAGATCATTAACAAGACTGGCTATGGATACCGACTACGGAATGGAGCAGTTGTCAGCCACCTCCTGTACATGGATGACATCAAGCTGTATACCAAGAGTGAACAAAACATCGATTCACTGATCCACACCACCAGGATATACAGCAAGGACATTCGGACTGGAGAAATGGATGGTAACAAAGAGAGGGAAGGTAGTCAGAACTGAGGGGATCAAACTACCAGAAGGCAACATTGCAGACATCAAGGACAGCTACAGGTACCTGGGAATCCCACAGACAAATGGGAATCACGAAGTGGCCGCTAGGAAAGCTGCAACCACGAAGTACCTGCAGAGGGTCAGGCAAGTCCCGAGGAGTCGGCTGAATGGTAAGAACAATATCTGGGCTATCAACACCTACGCCCTGCCTATGATCAGGTAGCCTGCTGGGATTGAATCATGTTCTTTTTACTCTTTTACTGGATAGAGAAAACGCAACTCAGTGTGGTCAAAGCTTTTCAATCATTCTTTTATTTATTCATTTCCGGAAAAGGACATATGCAGGGCTAAGCATCTGCAGATCTAAAGCATTACAAGCATATCACCTATCTTATAATCTGCTTGCTTCTCCTCTACTAAACCGTCACTTGATCTATTTCAATACTGCCCTATAGCTGCAAAAAAGTCTGCACCTTAGCTCCTCGTTATTTTGAACTTACTGCTGTTGATGTAGTGCTGACGCTGGAAGCCATTGAAAAGAGGGAAAAAGAAAAGCCAGCTGGGCTTTAAAGAGTGTCTCTTGAAGCATGAAACTGTGTTAATATGGCAAGCCATTAGTGCTAAAAATTGCCACTTTTTACGTCATTCGGATGGCGCCCTGAACACACCATCCGAGTGACGTAAAAAGCGGCGTTTGTCGGAAAAGAACGCCGTTTTTTTTTTGGCGTTTTGAATAATTGACTGCGTTTTTTACGACATTTCTTAACCAAACGGGTTAGAAAAGTGGCGATTTTTGGCACTAATGGCTTGCCATACTTTTCTATTGACTTTACATGTAAACCTGACGCTCTGTTCGCGTCTATTGCGTTCGGTGTGAACACACCGTTAGAGTGTTTGAGCAAACAACTCCTCTGTCGAAGTACCTGTCCAGCCAAAGGGGATGGACATTCTCTCTGCCCATCATATGGTGACTGCCATACGATAGCCTCAAAAGTATCACCAGGGACTTTCCAACTGTGAAGGCAGCTGCAGACACATTTTTGAAACAGACAAATCAAAAACTAGAGGAGAGGGAGAACAACACAGACATGGAAGTGGAGGCTGAACTACCTGAAAAGAGAGCCAAGAAGAGAAAAGGCGTGGCCGGAGAGATGCCTGAGGATGAGTTACAAATCAATGCTGAGAAATCATATGAGGTGAAAGTGCACAACATCATCCTGGACACAGTTATTGAAGCAATCCACAGACGATTTGTCATACATGGCCCTCTTCTTGATTTGGCATGGTTGGACCCCAGGAAGTTTAGCCAGGTCGGAACAGTTTCTCTTCCAAGTAATGCATTTCAAAACCTCAGCACTACTTACTTTCGACAGCAGGGCTACAGTTAATAACCTTCAGTCAGAACTGAAATGTTTTCTGAACAGTGGAAAAGGCTTAAGACATCACATGTAGATGACTACAGGACAAAAACAGCAAAGGACAGATCTGAAGAGTGGGATGAAGAAAGTGAAATTGTGACCAAAAGCTGTGGTCCTTGCAAAAATTGCCCACTGTGCTGCTATCAAATACTCAGGTGGTTCAACATGCTGTCTGATGCCTATTGTCTCCTTGGGCTGGCATACAAGTCCTGCTGACCCTCTCCCTCACTCAGGTTGCCTGTGAAAGAACATTCTCTACACTCAAGTTCATTAAAAGCAGACTCCGAAGCAGCCTGTGTGCAAACAAGCTGGAGATATTTATGCTGATGGCCACTGAAAAGGACATTCTCATGTCATTGGACTCTGACATGGTCATTGTGATCACAGGTTAAAGCTATTCTGTTATACCTGTATGCAAAAAATACACTGCATCAAAAATATTTCATAGGTCAGCAATACTGATCAATCTAATAAACTTAAACCTACTCCATCCTCCCAATTCTGGTATTTTAACCCTTTAAGACCTACCATAGAACCAAGTCCGCCAGAGCTTATATTATATTTTTACATGTTGTAGTGCCATTTTTGGGAGCATTTCAAGTTGATATACATCAATACAACCATTATAGCCCAAATTTAAATAATATGTCTGCATTAAGTGCATAGTAATTACATAAATTGCAAAAAAGTGCAATAAAATTAAATAATAAAAATGTAAAATCGTTTTTGTTTTTTTGTAACATATATTTCTAGTTAGAGAAATTTAAGAGGCTTATCCCTCAAAACTGTAAATACAAAAAAGTTGCACAACATAGTTTCCCACCACAGGAAATTTATTTTAAGTGTTTTCATAGTTTTATTTTTGAAATACACCAATTTTTATATACTGCAGGAAAAAAGGAAAATAAATATTATAATGCAAATTTGCAAAAAAGCAGCATATGCATCAAAATAAACTATTTCCAGCAGTGCAATATGAGTCCTAAGCATCCCAGAAACGACACAGAAAGTCATAAAGTCAAACATAACTTTTAAAAAATAGGCTCATAAGGCCCTGATGGTAAAAAACTAAAAAAAACTACATTTCCGCAAAATGACGCCACTTCCGGTTTCGGGCAGGACATGGCGGACATGCGATAGTTCGCGCTGATGGACGTGGGAAGTGTTACAAACAGCTGATCGGATCGGCGAACCGTGTTTCTGGAATATTATGTTTTTGTTGCTGCAAGTGCTTTTTATGCAGTTTTTGCAAAGCTATATGTGAAAGGAAACTGTGACTTAGAACAAGCTGATGGTATACGATGTAAGTACAACTCCTCCGGTTTCATATGCAAAAAAAATTATTGCGCTAGCTTACGTGGTTGCAGAGCTACCGGGATTTAAAAATAGTTGCACAAAACGGAGCGTGCCCACTCCGACCTGCTTTAAAGGGTTAAAGAGTAAGCAATCTAACTAATAGGGTTGCAAACTCCCAGCAAAAAATAGGGAACCACCCCCCACCTCATGATGCGTAATCAACGTAATCAACTTTAATTTGATGCAGGGTGAAAAAAATGCACAGAAATCAGTTATTTTTCAAGAATAATTAAATAGATTCAACATCTTTCTTCAACAGAACTACAGACTGCACAGATGGTATCTTCCCAAAGGAAAAAGTACTATAGCTTACTAGGGTATATTAGACTTAACAGTTACTATATACAGTAATGGACTTCTATATATTTTACATCAGATTAAAACTTTGGGTGTAAGATTCAGATAATTATTTATTAAAAGCTAGACATTTTAAATGAGAATAAGAAAGAAAAGTATGTCTTTGTGCCCCCCTTTTCCCTGTTCAGGCCCCCCTGGCTAAACCTTGCTAGATCCGCCCCTGCACAGTTACCAGCTGTCAGCTAAGTAGAAAAAGATCCTGGTGTTGAAAGTAATATTAAATAAATTCTAACAACAGCTTATCAAGCTTAAACGTGCTGCTGTTGTTCAGCCGCTGGTTTCCTCTTTCTGGCACGAAGTGGGCCAAAAACAAACGAGAGACGGACTCGGACAGAAAAGCTGATCAGCTGATCATTAAGCAGTTTCATGATTGAAGTAGCAGCAGGAGAGGGAGGGAGAGAGAGAAGAGCCAGAAGCTCCATATATCGGTTGTTAAGCTTAATGCTGGAATGCTTTACAAACATTCAGAGATGAACTTACACACTTGCTTTACTTCTCTGTGGAATAACTTTCTCTGAGATGAAATGCCAGTTTGGTAGCTCCATATACTCAACCAGACCTCCACAGGTCTGGCATGCCACTGCCACTCTATCACGTGAGGCACACTGCTCCAACCTGCTACGGTTATGAGCCGAGTTATGCCATGTCACAAGTTTTGTGAGGTGCTTTTTTGATATTTAATGGATCGGATTACATTTTTTATTTCTCTCCGATATCATCCAGTAATTTAGGTCAGTATCGGACTGATACCGATACTAATATCGGATCGGTCCATCTCTAGTCCTTTCACTTGTTTCCTGTTTTTCAGGGTCCCATATAATTTCTTCAGAAGTAAGTACTCTATATGATGCCAGTATTTTCCCATATTTTCTAGATACTGTACCAGTACTGTGTGTAAAATGCCATCAAAAACTCAATTAAGTGTTATTCTTATTCTTCTTTCTCACCTTTCTTTCTCTGTCTCCTTTCATTTTTAAAGGTTGCTGTGTTAAAAAAAAATTATTGTGCTACCATGCTTTTTTGTATTGTTTTGGTAAATAAAGAGTTTATGAAAAATATCCCTAAATCTGTCATTTATTAATTTTAATATTAATTAATGATCATGTCTCATCTCTAGTGTTCTTGGTCTTAATTTAAGGTTTCTACCATGTGTTGTAGATAGTTCAGGAGGTTAACTCAACCAAGCAGTTTTTGTTTCCGCTATGTACTGTTTAGAATCCAGAATAGGGAGAATGGTGTAGGTTTAAGTTTATTAGTTTTAGGTTATTAGGTCTCTAGTCAAAATACCCGGGCTGATTTCTTGTCCCAGTCCAGCCCTGTTTTAGGTTGATATCAAATGCTTAAAAGACGGAGAAGTTGTTTAACACTAACAATATTATTGCAAAAGTATTGCAAAACTTTATAACCATCAGATATCTACAGCAGATGCCACGTCTGCTCCTCACAAACGTCTCCCAACTGCCCTAAACAAATAGGACATGTGATAAGAGGTAAAACGACCTTTGGATCGCTGCATGCATACGACTTTCAAATGTGTGATATTGAAAGCAAAAGTGAAAGAATGATTCAGTTTAATTTACATAGTGCTATTTCACAATAAGAATGACCTTGGATCACTCTATATTGGAAGGTAACCCTAGTTAACTCTACAATGTTAGAGTGAGTACCACAAAATTCAGATGATCCTCTGTGAGCAACACTTGGTGACAGCGGGAAGGAGAAAATCCCTTTAAACAAGAAAGGACCAGGTGGCCCAGGCTCAGGGAGGGGAGACAAGTTGTTAGGGGTGGTGGTGGGGAAAGACAATATTGTCAAATTTAATGGAATGCATTACTGTTATATAAACACTTAGGTTGTGAAATAACTGGAGTGAAGAAGCATTATATTATTATTCAGCATAATTGTATAAAAGGAGAAACCATGTCACTTAGAAGAAAGTTTTGCATACTTTTGCTTCCTCTGAGGATCTTTGATTGTAAATCTGCAGGACTGCCACTGGTTACCTGAATTGTTGCTTTAATCTTGAAAATGGCTGCACCTGATTAACATCACTCTGACACTACCCAACACAAACCAGACAGTTACTGGCCAGTTGTTTCCTACTAAGCTGCAACCACTGTAAAACTCTGCATTAACAAAACAATGTTGTATTTTTAACTGGCAGTCTTATTAAAATTGTGGTCTTGCAGAAAAGCTAAATGTGTTAATGTGTATTTTCATCCAGACTGACAATTGGGACATTGAATGTCACCTCTCCGATGGGGAGGGGGCCTGAGATTGTCTAAATTGGAGTCTGTTTTATACCAAATGCAGAAAAAAATGTTTTAAGAAAGCAATTAAGTTCATGTTCCAAAAAATATGATTGCTTGCAGGACACCAGGAGAGATGAGTCCTCCGTCACAGATGGTGTGGTCAGTGAAGATGGTCGCCTGCAGGTTCAAGCTCATTGCATCTCCAACCCACATCCACTGCCACTGTACCTAAGGGAAGTTAGAGGCTTTCTTCTGAACTTACATTTGGATCACCTAAATCAATGACAGTCATTCAGGCAGTAATGCCTGGACTGGAAACAAGCCATCCTTAAAATATTACAACATTCCAACTCTTGCGTTGGAATGAAAAACAAATGTGGTGTTTAAATCAGAGACTGCATTTGTGACAGAACAATAACTATATTTTATTTTGATCATATAAGTAATGTAAGTACAAAACAAACTTGAGGTAGGCCTAAACTTATTTTCAGAATAATTACATCTGAGACTTTGTTTCATTGTAAGATTATAACAGTGATGGCAATATAATTGTTTCTTGTTCAGCAGAACAGTGTCCAGTATGTTGGCTGTTATACTTTTTTGCATTTGAAAATAAAAGTTAAGCTGATTTTAAAATCATTACAAAAAGTTTTGTTAATTGTTTTAATCATATTCAGGTTACCACAAATTGTTTTTTCATTTAGTTGAACTTGAAATGTCAGTAGGTAAACAATTAGTATTGTACAGTCAGAAATATTAAGTTATTCTTAATACTGCAGACTTGCAATGAATAAGTTGTCCTAACAGTCATCTTAAGTAAGCTTGACTTAGTTTTTTTGAGGCAACGAGTTTCCTTAGTTTTTTTGACTTCTAGGAACTAATGAGGTTGTACGGTGTACTCAAAATGAGTAAGTTGCCCTAACTTGGTCATCTTAAGTAAACTTGATCCAATTTTTTTGAGTTCTGGGAACAAATGAGCTTGTACAGAGTACTCAAAATAAATAAGTTGTCCTAATTTAGTCATTTTTAGCTAAGCTTTACTCATTTTTTTTGAGGCAACAAGTTTCCTTAGTTTTTTTGAGTTCTGGGAACTAATGAGATTTTACAGTGCTTTTTGTTTCCGCTATGTACTGTTTAGAATCCACAATAGGGAGAATGGTGTAGGTTTAAGTTTATTAGATTGATGTATATATACCAACAAGGCAGTGTACATCAAAGCGGTTGTTTTCATTCAAAGGCTTTATGGCTTTTCCTATAATGCCTGGTGGGCTGGTCTCTAGTCAAAATACCCGGGCTGATTTCTTGTCCCAGTCCAGCCCTGTTTTAGGTTGATATCAAATGCTTAAAAGACGGAGAAGTTGTTTAACACTAACAATATTATTGCAAAAGTATTGCAAAACTTTATAACCATCAGATATCTACAGCAGATACCACGTCTGCTCCTCACAAACGTCTCCCAACTGCTCTAAACAAATAGGACATGACATGAGAGGTAAAACGACCTTTGGATCGCTGCATGCATACGACTTTCAAATGTGTGATATTGAAAGCAAAAGTAAAAGAATGATTCAGTTTAATTTACATAGTGCTATTTCACAATAAGAATGACCTTGGATCACTCTATATTGGAAGGTAACCAAGTGTTGTTCTTCCTTCAGCCCAAAGATCAAAGATTTGGGAGATTCAACACCTACTAAACTGCAATCACTGTAAAACTCTGCATTAACAATATAATGTTGTACTTTTAACTGGTAGTCTTATTAAAATTGTGGTCTGGCAGAAAGTCTAAATGTGTTAATGTATATTTTCAGGTCCAATTCAGATCAATACTGTGCAGGTATTCTCAGTCCAGAGCAAAGTGGCGGTTGTTCTGGAGGCCCTGTCTATGAAAAGTCTATGAAAACAACAGCACTGAGACTTGGACAGCATCTGATATAAACTAAGTATAGTAAAGAAATTAATATGCAGTTCACTATAGTTAAAGTACCAATGTTAAAGGGTATTGGAGGATCATACATAAGAACTCATTTACAACAGGTATCTACAGCAGATGCCACGTCTGCTCCTCACAAACGTCTCCCAACTGCTCTAAACAAATAGGACATGACATGAGAGGTAAAACGACCTTTGGATCGCTGCATGCATATGACTTTCAAATGTGTGATATTGAAAGCAAAAGTGAAAGAATGATTCAGTTTAATTTACATAGTGCTATTTCACAATAAGAATGACCTTGGATCACTCTATATTGGAAGGTAACCCTAGTTAACTCACAATGTTAGAGTGAGTACCACAAAATTCAGATGATCCTCTGTGAGCAACACTTGGTGACAGCGGGAAGGAGAAAATCCCTTTAAACAAGAAAGGACCAGGTGGCCCAGGCTCAGGGAGGGAAGACAAGTTGTTAGGGGTGGTGGTGGGGAAAGACAATATTGTCAAATTTAATGGAATGCATTACTGTTATATAAACACTTAGGTTGTGAAATAACTGGAGTGAAGAAGAAGCATTATATTATTATTCAGCATAATTGTATAAAAGGAGAAACCATGTCACTTAGAAGAAAGTTTTGCATACTTTTGCTTCCTCTGAGGATCTTTGATTGTAAATCTGCAGGACTGCCACTGGTTACCTGAATTGTTGCTTTAATCTTGAAAATGGCTGCACCTGATTAACATCACTCTGAGACTACCCAACACAAACCAGACAGTTACTGGCCAATTGTTTCCTACTAAGCTGCAATCAGTGGCGGTTCTAGCCTGTTTGGTGCCCTGGGCGAACAATCCCTCTGGCGCCCCCCCTAACAAACATAAACAGACGTTTTCACTATCCCTACTAATTGATGTTATCTTGTTGTAGCTCTGTTGTGGTCAGTGCTACCCTCTATGCTGTTGCATGCTGGGGCAGCATGTTGAGGGTCACAGATGCCAACAGACTAAATTAACTGATCCACAAGGCCAGTAATGTTGTGGGGATGGAGCTGGACTCCGTTAGGGTGGTGTCTGAGAGGTAGATGTTGTCCAAGATAAAGACAATGTTGGATAATACCTCCCACCCACTCCATAACATGCTGGCTAGTCACAGAAGCACGTTCAGTGAGAGACTGAGATTACCAAAAAGCACCACTGATCGACACTGGAAATCATTCCTGCCTGTGGCCATCTCCCTGTACAACTCCTCCATCTAACACACTGTGAACACTGCAATAGTTACATCCTTTTTACACACACTCTTTTCTACTCTGGAATATTCTTGTCAATTTTCTTGATATTTATTTATAATCCCCTCTGTTAATCCTTGATATTTAATTGAGTGATCTGTATGTATTTGTCACGGCTGGCGGGGTGAGCCGTGTGGTGTGGAGGAAAAGGAGGACCCAAAATGCAGACAGCCGATATGATGAGATGAGTGAGGGTTTAATTTACAGTGCACAAATAACAGAACTGAGGGCAGGACAGAACATAAACCTAAACTGGGTGAGCTAAATAACAAACCAGAGATCATACGAACGGGGTGAGTGGCAGAGAGACGCAGACGAGGAACAGGACACCATGAAACACAGACGAGCCGACAACGAACACAGACCGACACCCACTATAAATACACACACCAGGTAATCAGGAAATGGCACACAGGAGGGGACACAGCTGGAACTAATGGACATAACGAGACACAACCCTACAAAGTAAAACAGGAAACACACAGACTGTTTTACATAACAACACGAGGACATGAACAGAGCACTGAGGGAGACGCAGGTAGGGAAGATAAACACAACCAAACACCAACAACCAATACAAGATCAGAAATAAACTAGAAAGTGATAATCATCAACTGAAAGCGCTGGGTCACCGACCCAGGACCATGACAGTACCCCCCCTCCAAGGGCTGGCTCCAGACAGCCCAAAACAAAAACAGACGACCAACCCAGGGCGGGCGGCGGGGGTCCAGGACGGAGGGACCACAACCAAACAAAAAACAAGCTCCAGAGGGCCAAACGAATTGTCCAAAACACATCACACACTGGAGTTCCCGAACAGGGTCCCAAAACAAAGTTCAGGAGGCCGCCCCGGAGGCTGACAACTCAGGTCCAAAAGCCGACCGCGCGGGAGGCAGCGGCGGCGAAGTGGAAACAGTTCAGGCGGCCGACCGTGCGGACAGCAACGGCGGCGACGGGGAAACAGTTCAGGCGGCCGACCGTGCGGACAGCAACGGCGGCGAAACAGGTCCGGAGGCCGGCCACGCGGAAGATAGCGGCGGCGTTTGGGAGGACGTCCATAGCGACGATGACGCCCAACAAGCGGCCTGGCAGATGACCGCCGATGTCGAGGCGGCAGTTTGGGACCTGAAGGTCGCGTGGCCCCTGCAGCACCAGACGAGGCGGAAGCTGAGGCTGGACCAGACGAGGCGGAAGCTGAGGCTGGACCAGGCGAGGCGGAAGCAGAGGCTGGACCAGGCGAGGCGGAAGCAGAGGCTGGACCAGGCGAGGCGGAAGCAGAGGCTGGACCAGGCGAAGCGGATGCAGAGGCTGGACCAGGCGAAGCGGATGCAGAGGCTGGACCAGGCGAAGCGGATGCAGAGGCTGGACCAGGCGAAGCGGATGCAGAGGCTGGACCAGGCGAAGCTGTTGCAGAGGCTGGACCAGGCGAAGCTGTTGCAGAGGCTGGACCAGGCGAAGCTGATGCTGCAGCTGGCGAGGATGAAGACACGGAGGCTGCAGCTGGCGAGGATGAAGACACGGAGGCTGCAGCTGGCGAGGATGAAGACACGGAGGCTGCCGGCGGTGTGGATGAAGCGGCAGCCGGCGAGGATGATGAGGCTGCAGCTGGCGGCTGGACGGGCTCCTCGGGCCCTCCAGCTGACGAGGCAGAAGACTGGACGGGCTCCTCGGGCCCTCCAGCGGACGAGACAGGAGGCTGGACGGGCTCCTCGGGCCCCCCAGCGAAAACAGTCTCGGGACCAGCGGGCACAGGGGCCCCTGGCAGGCGCAGAACAGAACCAGCAGGCGCGGGGACCTCTGGCAGGCGCAGAACAGAACCAGCAGGCGCACGGGCCTCTGGCAGGAACAGAACAGAACCAGCAGGCGCACGGGCCTCTGGCAGGAACAGATCAGAACCAGCAGGCGCACAGGCCTCTGGCCGGAACGGATCAGAACCAGCAGGCGCACGGGCCTCTGGCCGGAACGGATCAGAACCAGCAGGCGCACGGGCCTCTGGCAGGAACAGATCAGAACCAGCAGGCACGGTGGCCTCTGGCAAACACAAAGCCGACTGCGGCTGCACCGAGCATTGACTCAGCTCAGGCAGCGACAGCCGGGTGCAGTCCTCAGCTGGCTTCTTTACCTCCAGGGGTCCAGAGTCTGCTGGGGGCTGAAACCCAGCCTCTGGGGAGGCCCTGGAGTGCGTCTCAGTCTCAGAACTGGCCAGCTCTTGAGGAACGTTTGCAGGATTGTTTGGTGTGTCTCTCTGCAAAAAATACGTAATAGAAAAAGAGTCCAAAACGGGGGGCACAGACGCAGCCTCCCGTACAGAGGGAGTCGGTGAAGATGGCATAGATGACTGGGCTAGTGGGGATACCGGGGACCGAGCTGAATGCTGCTGTGCAGCTAAACGAGCTTGCGGCTGTGCAGCTAAACGAGCTTGCGGCTGTGCAGCTAAACGAGCTTGGGACAGCTGAGCAGGAGAATGAACAGGCAACCAGCAGTTCTCCTTGTCATCTGCTGCACAAAACACAGCCCCTGAATAAACCGTCCCACAGTCCAAAACAGAAAAAGGGTCCGTCTCACTCACCACAGCCTGCAGTGCTATAGTCCTAATATCCAGCTGTGGGGTGACGCGCCGACGGCGCGATCGTCGCCTCCTCCCTGCGGACGGCTCCGGCGGGCCGGGCAAAACCTCCGGCGGGCCGGGCAAAACCTCCGGCGGGAGAAGCTGACGTGGCTGTTCCGGGGCGGCCGTAGTCCGCTGCTGCTGGACAAAGTCTGTGGATTCCCGAGCTTGCACCACCTCCCGGGCTTTACGCGGGTTGCGAATTAAGTCCGAAAGTCCCTCGAACTGGCAGAGGTAGGAATTCCCTTCCAGGATTGCCTCGATGGCTTTTAACCCCACCACTCTCGCACTTGCGTTGGTGGTGTGGGTTACCCAGTCCATCAGGCGTTGGATGCGTGCGAGGTCGCTCTCCCCAGACAAAGCTGCTGGATCCATCTTGTGGTCGGCTCGTACTGTCACGGCTGGCGGGGTGAGCCGTGTGGTGTGGAGGAAAAGGAGGACCCAAAATGCAGACAGCCGATATGATGAGATGAGTGAGGGTTTAATTTACAGTGCACAAATAACAGAACTGAGGGCAGGACAGAACATAAACCTAAACTGGGTGAGCTAAATAACAAACCAGAGATCATACGAACGGGGTGGGAGGCAGAGAGACGCAGACGAGGAACAGGACACCATGAAACACAGACGAGCCGACAACGAACACAGACCGACACCCACTATAAATACACACACCAGGTAATCAGGAAATGGCACACAGGAGGGGACACAGCTGGAACTAATGGACATAACGAGACACAACCCTACAAAGTAAAACAGGAAACACACAGACTGTTTTACATAACAACACGAGGACATGAACAGAGCACTGAGGGAGACGCAGGTAGGGAAGATAAACACAACCAAACACCAACAACCAATACAAGATCAGAAATAAACTAGAAAGTGATAATCATCAACTGAAAGCGCTGGGTCACCGACCCAGGACCATGACAGTATTAGTGCTATTTCTTAAATGTGTAAAATCTGTAACATAATGTATTACACAGTATTTGGAGTTTAGTCTGTTACTGTTACTATTTTTACCATTTCTTCTTGGAGCAACTGCAACCCACATAATTTCCTTAGGGATTAATAAAGTATTCTGAATATGATTCTGATTGTTTCAGGATATATGACCTGCCATTATCCAATGACACATCTGCTTACCTGTATCTTTTGCTCGTTTCTCCTCCTCTTCTTTTCTCTTTTTTCTAAACTGAGGACCTGATGGCTTTGAACTTTTCTTGTCCATCTTCCATTGGTTTTAATTTTGCACTCCAGTATGAACACAAATCCCCCAACTCGAGGATCACCACAACATAACCTAATAGACCTACACCGTAGTTCACAGATTCGCTTTGTCTAGGGTGTATTTCTGGGATTTCGCACAACCCAGGAATCAAATCATGAATACATAATGGGCTTGGATTTACATCATTATGAATGAAATGTGCTCTATTTGGAAGCAGCAGGCGCACCTCGCAAACGGATGAGTATGAGTAATTTTTTTTTTTTTTTTTGATGATGCCAGTGATGCCCCCCCCCCCCCCCCCCCCCACACACACACACACACACACACCATGCCGTCCCAGGCAACTGCCCATGTTGCCCGTATCAACAACCGCTACTGGCTGCAGGTCAGCTCAGTCCAGAGCAAAGTGGCTGTTGCTCTGGAGGCCCTGTATGAATCACTGGATGTGCACAAAGTATATGAAAACAACAGCACTGAGACATGAACAGCATCTGATATAACCCAAGTATGGTAAATAAATTAATATGCAGTTCACTATAGTTAAAAGTACCAATGTTAAAGGGTATTGGAGGATAATACATAAGAACCCATTTACAACAGATATCTACAGCAGATGCCACATCTGCTCCTCACAAACGTCTCCCAACTGCTCTAAAGAAATAGGACATGTAATAAGAGGTATAACGACCTTTGGATCACTGCATGCATACGTCTCTCAAATGTGTGATATTGAAAGCAAAAGTGAAAGAATGATTCAGTTTATTTTACATAGTGCTATTTCACAATAATAATGATCTTGGATCACTCTATATTGGAAGGTAACCCTAGTTAACTCACAATGTTAGAGTGAGTACCACAAAATTCAGATGATCCTCTGTGAGCAACACTTGGTGACAGCGGGAAGGAGAAAATCCCTTTAAACAAGAAAGGACCAGGTGGCCCAGGCTCAGGGAGGGGAGACAAGTTGTTAGGGGTGGTGGTGGGGAAAGACAGTGTGGGAAAGGGGATAAAATTTAATGGAATGCAGTACTGATATATAACTAAAATGTAGAAAAATATGTGTGTTGTTTCATTGGAGGAAACATGTAACTTCGGAGAAAGTTGTTGGCTTACTGATAACATCACTCACACACTGCCCACTACAAAGTAGGGGCAATCGTGGCTCAAGAGTTGGCAGTTCGTCTTGTAATCAGACCGACAGTTTCGGTCGTTGTGTCCTTGGGCAAGACACTTCACCCGTTGCCTACTGGTGGTGGTCAGAGGGCCTGGTGGCACCAGTGTCTGGCAGCCTCTACCTAAAATTCTTGCCATTCTTCTTTGCAAAACAGCTCCAGCTCAGTCAGATTAGATGGACAGCGTTTGTGAACAGCAGTTTTCAGATCTTGCCACAGATTGTCGATTGGATTTAGATCTGGACTTTGACTGGGCCATTCTAACACATGGATATGTTTTGTTTTAAACCATTCCATTGTTGCCCTGGCTTTATGTTTAGGGTTGTTGTCCTGCTTGAAGGTGAACCTCCGCCCCAGTCTCAAGTCTTTTGCAGACTCCAAGAGGTTTTCTTCCAAGATTGCCCTGCATTTGGCTCCATCCATCTTCCCATCAACTCTGACCAGCTTCCCTGTTCCCTGCCCTTTCCCAGAGCATGATGCTGCCACCACCATATTTGACAGTGGGGATGGTGTGTTCAGACTGATGTGCAGTGTTAGTTTTCCGCCACACATAGCGTTTTGCATTTTGGCCAAAAAGTTCCATTTTGGTCTCATCTGACCACAGCACCTTCTTCCACATGTTTGCTGTGTCCCCCACATGGCTTGTGTCAAACTGCAAACAGGACTTCTTATGGTTTTCTGTTAACAATGGCTTTCTTCTTGCCACTCTTCCATAAAGGCCAACTTTGTGCAGTGCACGACTAATAGTTGTCCTATGGACAGATTCCCCCACCTGAGCTGTAGATCTCTGCAGCTCGTCCAGAGTCACCATGGGCCTCTTGGCTGCATTTCTGATCAGCGCTCTCCTTGTTCGGCCTGTGAGTTTAGGTGGACGGCCTTGTCTTGGTAGGTTTACAGTTGTGCCATACTCCATTTCTGAATGATTGCTTGAACAGGGATGTTCAAGGCTTGGGAAATCTTTTTGTAGCCTAAGCCTGCTTTAAATTTCTCAATAACTTTATCCCTGACCTGTCTGGTGTGTTCTTTGGACTTTATTTGTAAAAAATGTTTGGAATCATGTATGATTTTCGTTCCACTTCTCACGTGTTCACCACTTTGTATTGGTCTTTCACGTGGAATTCCAACAAAATTGATTCATGTTTGTGGCTGTAATGTGACAAAATGTGGGAAAGTTCAAGGGGGCCGAATACTTCTCCACTGGGGCCACTGTAATACTTGTACCGAGGAAGGACTCAGGCAATTTTTATAAATCTTTGCTCATCAGCCAATTTCACTGACAGTCATGTACTTTGGTGGTATGAATTATGGGATAGACATTAAGCTCACTGTAAACCTGTTTTCCATTGCGTCAGTTTTGGAAATATTGACTTGGTGAAGATTTCATGCCATGTACTTTTCCTGATGCAGCCCATCCCAATCCTCACCCAATCTATGGGATTGGCACTAGAAGTACACTGGCTTCTTTTTATGTTGCAGGACTTATCACAGATAGTCATAAACTTTAAAAAGAATTATACATTTGGAATTTTCAAGAAACTGATTAGTTGCAAAGAAGACTACAGATTAAGCATAAAGTTTTTCAATGAGCTGTACACATTTTACCTACATCTATGTTCCTCTGGGGTCTATTTGAGCCCACTTTGTTTTAGCTATCTAAAGCATGTCTGTTTGTGTGTGTAACCTAAAATCCTTAGTCCTGCTGGTGCAGAAAATCCAGTCCACATGGGCAGTTTTTAAAAAATATCCCCATCCACATGTAAACACCAAAAACGATGTGAAACTCTGCCAAAATCCTAACAATGTAGAAATGTTGGCCAATAAGAAGTCTAGAATCCTGGGAGGGAAGAGTAAACAGGGTTTTGTGCCCTCACAAAATCTTAAGTGCTTCTGAAAAGTTTTTGTGTTTTTCTTGAAAGGCAGCTAATTTTGTGTTACTTTTCAAGTGCCTTCATCATTTCAAATGTTAGTTACTAAAAACATTTTTGCTTGTGTAGACTCACAACTTAGGAATTGACAAAATGCATACAAGCAAACGTACATTTAATAAAAATAAAAAAACCAATTATTTATTCAAAACCGAAGATGGCGCTGGCGTTGGGATTTTGGTTGTGAGAGTGTCTGTGTTGAATGTAGAAGCCACGTCTGAAGGTCACTCTGATGCCTCTGTCTTTCTAAATGGAGGGACAGTAACTGCGTGTGTATATGTAAGTCTGTAAAAACTGCTTACATATACACACGCAGCAACAGTATTTTGGTAAGATTAACATCAACAGTATTTTGTCTATATACGACACTCCAGAAATTAATCCCATATAAACAAGTACATCACAGCTTGACGTCAAAAAAGGTGCACACCTTTGACATTGCGTGACTAAATCTCTGTTTTCCTCGTCCATACGTAAATGCAAAAAAGAAGTTTTGGAAAATCTTGACCCTGGCAGGAGTTTCTTAAAAATCTCAGTTTTTAGTGACGCAAAACTCCATTTACCTGTGGACGAAAAGTCAAAACACATAGAAAAAGGTGTATTTTCAAAAATAGCCGTGTACATGTGGACATAGCCTGAGTACTTTGAAGTTGGTACATGAAAAAGGGGCGGGAAAACATTAGAGAATTTTGATACTTCCTGCAGAGTAGCTTGTATTGAAGGTATGTATGAGTGTGTTTGTGTGTGTGTTCTGTGTGTGTGACCTCCTATACTCAGACCTGCTGAATTAGAACCGATATTTCTCCGCAAGGACATTGACAGCTCATGCAAAATAAGGAAGGAGCCAACTTATAAAAGCTTCTATGACATCCTTCTATCTAAAACATTACTCTTGGTGCACTGAGTACTCTGCAATCTGTATGCTATCTAAAAAAATGTCCTCTGGGAAAAGCTTTACTGTTAATTAGGTTTTGGTACAACTCTTTGACAGTGAAAGTGACACAGAGGAGAATGTGTGAGAGACAGAGGATTGTGTTGAGGAGGACCCTCATTTAAGAATTCTCATCTGATGAGAATGAGAGTGTTAACCCTTCTGTTGTCTCTCAACAAACAGCAGACAATCCCTTCCAAAAATGGAAAGATGATATGGTCCCTTTCCCAACTCCTATAACAGGGTAAACTTAGTGCTGCTAATATTATCAAAACGGTTCCAGGCCCCACTAGATATGCAGTCAGCCATGTTAAGGACATCAAATAATTATTTGAGTTCCTCATGACACCATCTATTGAAAATAGTTTATTTCGGATGCCAAATTTAGACAGGATGTGTGGGTATGGGGACATTTGGAAAGACTTGGATGTAAGTGATTTGAAAGCCTACATTGTCTTGCTCATTTTGGCAGGAGTTTACAAGTCAAAAGGTGAAGCAACAGAAAACCTTTGGAATGCTGAGACTAGAAGGGCAATATTTCCAGCCACCATGACAAACTTGTGGCAATAAGGGGTGTGTGGGACAAGTGGGTGCAGCGTTTACCCCTGCTGTACAATCCAGGACCCCAAGTGAGTGCTTGGTTGCGTCTTATGCCTTGGTTGAGGAAGTGTTCAAAAGGAAGGTTACCATGTTGGGGACAATGAGAAAGAACAAGCCCGAGCTTTCTTCTGAACTTCTTGCTGTCAAGAACAGGAAGGTAACATCTTCAGTGTTTGTTTTCACTGAACAAGCAACTCTAGTCTCTTATTGCCCCAAGAAAGGGAAAAATGTCCTCCTGAGCAGGAGCACGATGCACAAAGCCCAAAGGGAGACAAAGCACAATGAGACAAAGGGAGGGGTGGACAACCTGGAGAAGGTCACAGCCACATACAGCAGCTCAGTAAAACCTCATATTGAGAGAGGGTGCCTTCTGAGAGCAGCAACAGCTGCAATAGACAAAGACAAACAGCCCAACTTCACAAATGGTACAAACTACGGGCAGGAAAAGTGACAGGTGCTAGGTCTTTCCCACCAGGAATGATTCTACGACTGGCATGACCTGTGCACAATGCAAGATATGTCTGCAAAGAGCATGCACACACTCTTTGCACATCCTGTGTACATTAGTGCAGACAAAAACTTGACTGTTGGAACATGGAACAGTTCTTGAGACTGAGCTAGTGGTAGCTGGGACACTGGAGACTGAGCTAGTAGCAGCTGGCGCTGCCACTAGCTCAGCGGGGCGAGCCGTGTGGAATTTATTAAAGGGACCCAAGATGCAGGCATTAGTGATGTGAGTGGGCTTTTATTGAGGACGAATCCAAACAGAAAAGGCAAAGGTGTGGAAAGGAACCAAGCAAAACCTAAACTGGAGAAAGCTAACAAAACACAGACCTGAAATGGCGAAGCAGGGAGACGTGGGTAGATGACACAGACTGAAGCAGGGAATGAACACAGATGACGGAGGGAGATAACGCAGACGAACCAGCAACAGAACCCTAACAAATGGCAAACCTTAACAAAAGACATAACAGAATAAACAAGAACATAGAATAATATAAAGAAACACAAAACAGAGTCATCAGACTCAGGACCATGACACTATTAGACACTTACATGGAGAAACTTTTTGAATACAAAACACACCACGGCTATCTATTCATGTCCATACTTACAGTCCTAAGTGAATACAAAACTAATATAGACCATTATAACGCTTAAAAGTGTTGGTGTCTCCCGCAGGGAAATTGTAAACACAGTTAAGGTGTCCATGAGTACAGTTTCCTTGACCATCAAAAGGCCCTCAGAAACTGGGGCTGCATTCTGCAGCTTTCTGCTATGCACTTAGTTGGTCAGGAGTTCATCCTACAAGAAGATAATGCCCCAAAGAATAAGTTCAAGCTATGCGTGGTATAGTAAAAGAAAGAACAAGATGGTAAGCTTGAAAACATGGAGTGGCCAGCAAAGTCTCAAGACTTAAACCCCATCAAGCTGCTTTGGGATGAACTTGGCAGAAGAGTGAAAGCAAAGCAACCTACAAGTGCTACACATTTCCAATATGGGAACTGCAACAGAGCTGGAAAGACATGTTTATGCGGAGACACCAAACTCCTTATGCTGCTTGTTATTAGGTTTTTGTTATTTTTTAAAATAAATATTTGTAAATAGTTCTTTTGTGTTATAATCCATGAGCCAGGTTTTAACAGAGAGAGAGAGATCAGTAACATTAGATGATATAGGTCTGCCCCTCATAAATCTCTCCTAACTACTCTCAACAAACAGAATATGACATGAGAAGTATAATGACCTTGGATTGCTGCATGACTTTCATATGTGTGACATCAAAAGAAAAAGTGAAAGAATAATTCACCTTTATTTACATCGGCCGTGACCTGCTTAGTCATTTCTTCACCACAAAGTCACATGGTTTCTGAGAAATCATAAGGTGAAGCTCACGATTATTCCTTTTAATCATTAAGGCACGTTTATGGACCCTAAACTCCTTATATCTCTCATAACATCTCCCATTGGTTGAAAGCAAGTGGGAGGAGTTTGTGAGGGGCAAAATTAGCGTCAAATGTTTCTGATTTCACTGTATATAAAGAACAGTGTCTGGTAGGATGTATAAGTAGGCAGCTGCATCTACAGAAACCAGAGCTCAGAAGGTGAGTTTATGCAAAAGAGAGAGAATACCTTGTAAAATCTGTCCATTGTACATATCAGTATGTAAAGATGAACTGGGTGGGAGAAGGGTCACTGTAAATCAGTGTAACATTTTTCATAGTCAGAATCTTTGAGATGATTCTTTAGCCTGAAGAAGATGAAAATTATGTGAATTGTAAGGTTTTTACTGTCTTCAGATCTCAGCAAATTTCAGCACCAGTGACAAGATGTGCAGTTATTTCTCTCCATCTGGTGCAGACAGAAACATAAATCTATTTCATTTATTTTATTTTCATCTTTGATTGACTACTTGGATGTATGATTCACAGATTTCCTGAAAAGATAAGAAGTCACTGAGATGGAGAACCGTGATGAAACTTCATTGGAAGGTGAGGAGAAGGAAACAAGAGCTCTGTCATTTCCTGTTGGGGTTGGTGTTGCTGTTGCTGTGATGTAAACATTTTCTGTTCCCATTTTCTCTCTGCTGCAATGCACAACAGGAGTTTTTTTTAAAAGTCAGCTGTAAACAGCTTGATTAGTTTTCATCTCAATCTCATTTCATTTCAATCTCTTTCAGTTAATAATAATAATAAAAGCGAATTAGTTAGGCGGGTGTCCTCTAAAACGCTCTGTCCAGATGAAAAGAATCAAAGAATTTAAAACAGTTTTCTTTTGTCTACATTTCAATTTTCAATTCAATTTATTTATAAAGCGCCAAATCACAGTCGCCTCAAGGCGCTTTTTATTGTAAGCTAAACTGTACAATAATACATGCAGAGAAAAACTGAACAATCATATGATCCCATATGAGCAAGTGCTTTGGCGACAGTGAGAAGGAAGAACTCAATATTTACAGGAAGAAAACTTTTAAAAGCCTAATTTTAAAAATATAGATAGTGTCAGCCTCCCAAATTTAAACTGGAGGCTGGTTCCACAGAAGAGGGGCCTGAAAGCTGAAGGCTCTCCCTCTGATTTTACTTTTAAATACTCTAGGAAACCCAAATAAAATAATGTACCATCCCACATAGCAGACAGGTCTGGACCGGATTTGGTGTCAAGCTGGCACTGCTAGCTGACTTCTGGCATAGTATGTCATCCAGATATAGCCCAGGCCTGGCGTAGGTGGCACTGTTTATGTTATGGCATGCCACATCTGGCACTACGTTTAGAGACAGTGTGTGACTGGGTGAATGTGACATGTTGCATAGAGCACTTTGAGTAATCTGGGAGTAGAAAAGGGCTATATAAGAATCAGTCCATTTACTGTCTGAACAGAGATTCGTCATGTTACTTTTGCACTATTATGTTCCGGCACATGTTGTTATTACAAGGCTTGATTAAGGTACACATTAGGCTGACATCTGGGACCAGAACTGAAACTGTTCTGGGCCAGCACAGGGCCAGCAGTGTGTCTGCAACTGGCCTTGTGCTGGCCCACACATGGGCCAGATCCAGGCCATACAAATTTTGCTATGTGGGTATGAGGTCTTTATGATAAGAAATGCCTGATAGAAGTGGCCTGACAGAAAAATAGAAAACTAAAATTAAAGACTAATAAAACTTGTGCAAAAAAATGTCCACAACCAAAAACAATAATGAATTAAAAGAAACTTTAAACCAAGGGTCCAAAATGCACTGACCATGTGTGACCATGGTGTAGGAACATGCTTGGTCAAAGAAAAGTAGCTGAGACAAAGCTTTACCCCCCAAATTATCTATAATTTATTTAACTTTCAAAATACTTTTAATATAATTTTTTATATACCATCCATAAATTCATATGAATACTAAAAGCTTTAAAATCAGTGGTAAGGCCCAGACATGTACACCTGTGGCTGGAGGAAACAATTAGTCCACCACTTTTTACACAATGCAATGCATGCAAAAGGAATCATCACTACAATCAATCGCACGAAAAGAAAATTAATTAACAAAAAATTGATTCCATACATGCTTATCTGGTGTGTCTCACGGAAAGTGCTCATCAACAAGCAGATTGCCCGAACACAGCATCTTCACCACCAGCCTAGCAGCACATTTTCACACACAATTAAACAACTTCCTCTGCACACTGGTTACCACATCTGACAGCCCAAACACCAGGAAAACATGGTGCACAGCTGTATACGATTGAGCATTTACAATACCACCCAGTCACAGCTGGCATCATTCTAGTGCAATAACCAGGCAGGCAACGGCCAATTACAATGCCTGTATAAGCTTGTTTACCAGGAGAAAATTGGAGATGAAATAAACAAAGGCTTTGATTGTATTGTAAAATAATTATTTTCTGTTTTTAGCACCTGACAGAGCCCCCCCGGATCAAAGAAAATACCAGAACATCCAACCACAGGCGTCAGAACCAACAAGTATGGGCACCCCAGAGAGTGGCAGGAGTGTCCAGCAGGTAGGGATTAATTTTAAATAATAACTTATACATATTTTATAACAATTTTGGGGCTGCTTCCCCTGAAGCAGGCAGGATAGGATCTAAATGCAGACTCACGGAGGCAAGAATAAACTCAGAAGGTAGCTTTATTGCTGAACACAGGAAAATACAAAAATTAGCTAAACTGGACATACACATGAAACTAAACAGGTAGACAGGCAGAACACATGGCAGGGGAATAAGGGAGAACGCAACAGTGGACAAAAGGAAACATAGGGTTTAAATATACAAGGAATGACGAGGCAACAGGAAACATATGGGAAACATAGCTGAGACGAATTAGGCATGACGAGACAGAGGAAGCAAACTTAAACACACTGAACATGGAACACCAGATTATCAAAATAAAACAGAAACAGTGAGATGTATACTGTAACAATAGGACGTGGAACACGCAGACATGAAACACATGATAGACTGGGGAGACAGGATGGATCACAAATAGAGGAACATGGGAACACGCAAGGAGGACAAAACACAGACACGACTAAGGGGGCAAGGGAGAGTGAGAGGGAAACACAAAGGCGAGGGAGTGTGCGAGGAACCCAGAGAGCAAGAGAAGACAAGAGAGAGAGAGACAAGATACGAGGGGCTGGGGAAAAGGGGGCATGACAGACAAGGTAAACATGGAATGAAACACAAGGAGAGGAACATGGGAGCAGAAAAGGGAAACAAGACTCGCGTTCTGTTACAAAGTAGGTATTTATAGATTCAGTTGATTGGGATTAAATGTTTCCTGTTGGATGGATTTCAGTTGTTGATATTCAAGAAATTTAGTGTTGCTGATTCTAGTTCATAAAAATTAAATAAAGTTTCCATCTTGTATAACACGTTATTTATCCTTTTCTCATGCCATGATTGAAAATTTACTATTTTCTTTTTGTGACAAATATCTGGATTATTCCAAATGGGTGTTAGATTACATTGAATAACTAAAGATTTCGGAAAATTTAAGTCAACCAAATCATCTCTTTTAAGTATGCAGGTTCTATACAATTTTATTCACTGTTAATTTAAAAGTTTAAAACGTATTTTTATGTTTTAATAATTCAACTTTACTTAAAAATGACATAATTTTATTTTAATGTTCAGATGTTCTTTACAATTTTATATTTTGATGCAACAGAATGTAAATATATTTATATTTACATATATTTAACTCAAATAATGTGACTATTGATCAATTAAAAGATAAGTATTTACGTTTAGACTACTCAGAACTAGAACTTATACGGTACTTCAACCTTTTTTATTAAAATATTTATGGACATGTAAGAAGCATCACATAAATATCTTTATAAAATCACTAACATGGACAAGAGCACCAGAAAGTGAGCATAGTTATTTTAAAACAGGTACAAATAAAAGTTATTTATTCGCTTTTAAATAAGCAAACAATGCAAGTATAAGAAATTGAGGTAAACTGATTCAGCTGTATTGACCCAAATACAGAAGTTAACTCAAAGTGCTTTAAACAAAGTGCTTACTAATAGTCCAGGGTTTCAGTGGTTTGCCATCATCAAGCCTCATGAAGATTTTTTGGACAAAGTTACATTTCTGAATTAGTTTTCTGAGCTATCTGTATAAAAAACAGGACACAAGTCTTAAAGCAAGCAAACTTGAGTGATTATCATTGAAACTTTTTAACTTTGTGGTAACAAATTTTTTTTATATCATTATTCACCTGAAGATCATAAGCATTCAGGTGTCAGATTATAATATTATTTTATGCCATGTTAGACCCCTAATTAAAGATTGTGAATTATTATGTAGTTTTAGTTTGCATTATGCTCCTGAATTAGAAGAGGGTGATAACTATTACATTTGGTAAACTGATTTGCATTACATTAGACTGTTGATTTATTGTGAATGAATGATATTGTTTTATGATGCATTATACTGCTGAGTTATAAGAAATATTGTTCACAGAAAGTCATCGTCTTATTTGTCTGATTAGAAGAGAACAGAGTATACTGCCCCATCTTAGCAGGAGCAGATAAACAGGGAGCCAAGGTTGTAGCTTAGGCGCTGTGTGAGAGAAAGAATGTGAATGTTTAGGCTTTTATGATTAGGTGGGGGCCACTAGAGGCTATAAGAGTTTGATCAAGGCTCCACCATTTTGAGATCTGATGCTGTCTGTTGTATGGTGTCCATCTCCCACGCGTGTGTTCATTAAATCATTGTTTGACTTGACCCGGCCGGACCAGTGTGGTTATTTTTGGTTTTCCTCTTGTATCCATTCCCAATATTTGAATCCGTAACAGTTTTGGGGGCTCGTCCTGTGGTATTGGGATGGAAGTTTTGGAGGCTTGGACGGTCCGAGGTGGTCAGACGGGCAGACATTATCCGGCAATCGAACTGAGTGGACAGGCGCCTTTATAAAAGAGGTAGGCACAGGCCTGTTGATTTTATCCGAAGTGTGCTGAATTGGACGATAAAATTAAATGTCTATTCAGTAAAAGTTGCCGGTGAGTGTCTGTTTTGATTTTGAGGAAAAAATCTCATGAGTGTTGAAATTTGAAGTAAGGTTACAAGTAATAATACTGGGTTAGAGTCCCAAGATAAAGTAATAATACTGAGTTAGAGTCTCAGGTAAAGGTAATAATACTGGGTTAGAGTCCCAAGGTAAAGGAAAATAATACTGAGTTAGAGTCTCAGGTAGTTGGATAGGGAATTGGTCATTTTGTGAGTTAGAGTCTCCATTGGTTTAAAGGATTGCATCTGTGTTGGCCATGTTGAGAGTTAGAGGCTCCATTGTCCATAACGTTGCATCTGCGTCGGTCATACTCTTGTTTTAGAGGGTTGACGGCGGTTTAAAAGTATTATAAATTTTGTTAGAACGGTGGTTAGAGTCCACTAAGAGGCGCATAGCCCGGAGGTTACGCTCCCTCCTGGCCGCGGACGCGCGACCTTGACCTGTCGGCGAACAGGGTTAGTTCAGTTGGTCACTGTGGAGCTTGGGGCACTCCAGAATAACTAGGAGTTCGAGTCTCCTTATCTGCGCTTTTTTGGGCACTTTAAATTGAGGTAGGGACTTTAGAGATGAGGCCAGATACAGTTCGAGTCTGATACTGGTTAATTGATTACAAAAAAGTTGGACTTTCTTCGGTTGGACCCGTTATCTTAAATTTGTCAAAATTGTGTAGGCGCTAAAACTTTCAGGCCTGAGAGTGATTGTAAATATAAGACGTCTTTGTAATATAATATAGAGTTGAGTGTGAAACGAGGCTGTGTGTGACGACAGTGTGCTGCGAGCTATTTTTAGATAGTGTGTGAACATGCAAATGAGGTGGTTGCTGTGAAGCCCACAGAGGACTTCCTGTTTAGCGTGTTATTGAGTTTTATAAATATGATTTGCAAACAATGATACATGCCTGTAATTAAAACGCTGATTTTGCTGGTTACAATATTACAAATAAAGTTTTAAATCACTACGGTGAATGGTTAATGTTTGGCTGAGTTTTGATATGGGAGAGACGGCTTCGCAGCTGCTGGGGGTAAGTGACCGGAAACTTGCATGCCCATAAAAGGCAACTGCCTGACTGTGTGAACTATGCACCAAGAGAGAGAGTAAAATCTAGGCAGATGAACCAAATGGATGTTGTAAGAAAAATAGTAAATGAATGTTTTAGTCTCTTAATACAGGTGGATTTCTCTCAACCTGGAAACCTGAGTACAGCAGCAAAAGGATAGATTAATAAAATTGGGACGACACACATGCCAAGCTCTGGCTCAAAATTTTACAGGTTGACCTCTCACTTTGTCCCCACCCGAAAAAGAAGCTTAAAGGACATCTTCTCCTCCAGTTATCGGTTACCATCACTGGAAATTTTCAGGCAAGTTTTTCACTGAATTGTTTTTGGCACCATGTGTCCCTGAATCTCACAAGCAAGCTCTAATTCCTGGCTGAAGACATGGAATGCTGTTATTTAAGGTGGGAAATCAAAATTTGGGAAACAAAATTAAAAACATACACAATTAGAGAAATGCCTTGTTTGAGAAAAAAGTTAAAATAACCCACCCACAAACGCACATACACGCAATGAAGAAACAGCTTACACTCATGAACACGTGAAAATTTTCAAGCAAGGTTAAAGCAGCGAAACTTAACATACACCTGATGTTAAATGATAAAGTCTATCCACTACTAACAATTAAACTCTCTGGGTTGCAGGACAACAACTTGACTTCAAAAAGACAGACACTGGTAAATCACAAACCAGTGATGAAACAACAAATTTAGTGGTTAAAAGAGTCAAATTGTGACATGTTTTCCTGTGATTGATTAATATAAGTGATTATTGAATGAAATAAAATTCCTTTTTTGAATTATTAAACATGATCTTAAGAATTTTAACGTGTACCTGTGTTGTCCTGTCAACTTGGTGGGTTATGAGTTGATTATATAGTGAGAAAAAAACAAAAAAAAGGGGGGGAGAAGGCTGACACAGGGCCTGGCCCCTCTCTGAATAACACAGCCAAAACAACATCATTTTCAAACAACATCATTTTCCTGTTCGTCTGTTTTTGTTTTGTTTTTGTTTTTTCTCTTTATGCTTAATTACAGGCTGCTTTGTCGGCCCGGAAAGCCGAGGCTGACCTGGACTCCTGCTCTCCCCTCTACCATCTTTGCTCTCCCTTCTACCATCTTTGATGTGACCCTGACCAAATGCTACAGCAGCTGGACTCACAACAACAGCCTGAGAATGTCAACAGTGCTGCAGGAAAGAGATCTCATGCAGCGGAGACGGAGAACGTTAAATCCAAGGCCCGTTTCACTACACGGGGGAGATTTCCAGATAGCTTCAGCTGACAGAGCTGTGACGAGACGCCTATTAAGCCCTGATGATAAGTGAGGCCGAGCAAAAGAATGCTGACCTTAACAACTCTGCATTAAAACTGTGCAGGACAGTGATGGACCAACACGGAGGATCGGGCAGCAAAAAGGGCGTGCCAGAGACACGAGGAGTGACTGAGGTCAGAAGGCACCTCAGATTGGACAAAAGCAGCAGAAGAACATAAGCTGAAGGCACAGGTGTCGGGGTTCAGCCAGGAGCTGACCTCTGAGAAGAGCCGAACAGCAGAGCTGCAGAAGGCCGTGGAGCAAAGCAAGGAAAACATCAAAAAACTTCAATCTGACGTGTACGGAAAAGACTCTGAGGTTTCTGCCCTCAGTGAGAGCTCAAGACATCAGAGCAGAAACTGAGCATGCCTCAGGAGGAGCTGGCTGCTAATCGAACCCATCAGTCAGGCTTAGAGTCCCAGATACAGGACTTAAAATCAGGCCGGAGCTTGCTGGAGCAGGAGGTTGTCAAACCTGACGAGAAGCTCCAACACCAGGAGCAAACCCTGAAGGACCTACAGAAGCAAAAAGGGTCAAGTTAAGGAGGAGCTGGACAAGGAGAAGATGCAGGACACTGGAGAAAAGGACTGCCTCAATTGGGGCCAGAACCAGTATGGAGAGAACTTTGGGCAGCAGCACCAATGGACCCAAACGGACTGAAAAGGGGGAGGGCAGGACCCCAGAGCACGCTTCAGGCCGTGGTTTACCCAGAATACCAGAACAGGAAGGTGATGAACACAAACACACACACACACAAACACACACATCTACATACACTGACTCAGAAGCAAGAGAAACACACATATGAACACATATGCACTTGTTGATTGACTGAGAAATGACACACACACATGCACACAAATCGAAATGCTGATTCAATTCACTGAGAAGTGATCCACACACACACACACACACATGTTTGTGCAATGAAGAGTGATACACACAAGCTGCTGCAATGAAGAATGCTTTACTAACAAATGCTATGCTGATACGCAAAATGCTGCACACAAACGTCCAAATACAGAATTTGTTACAACAACAAGAAGCCATTGATTGTTAATTGGTTAAATGCATTTCATGTCACCCAGAGGGCATTTGTGTAGATTTAGGGGACAGGGTCTGGAGCAGTTTGGTTATGAAAACAATGTCTGTGAGTGATGTCTGTTTATGGCTTAAGGCCTCGACTGAATTGTTTACTGTGCTTCACACAGCCTGATAAGGAGCAGTGGTACAGAGTGAAAATGATGAATTAACGGTGTGAGCCTTATTTCGGAGCGCCACATTTTTGTGATTGAGATTTAATTGAAGGAGGAACACACTAAAAATAAATAAATAAAAATAAAAATAATAACAATAATAAAATATAAAATAAAAAGAAGAAAAGGGGGCCAGCCCTCGGATTTATGTAAGCATCCTACATGTATTTAACACAATTGCCTCAGGCTTTAAAGATTTGTACAAAATTCAACAGGAAATCATAGCTTCCCTGTATTTCCTACATTGTTGGCATGCTGGTGAGTGCTTTTGCTCCACAGTAAGAAGGTCCTGGGTGCAAGTCCACAGTCTGGCTAGTTTGCAGTGGTTTCTCTCTGGGTATTCTGGTTTCCTGCCACAGTGAAAAGTCATGAAGCTATTAGAGTTAGGTTAATTGATGATTCTAAATTATCCGTGAATGTAAGTGTAAATGGTTGTTTGTTTCTAGGTGATAGACTGGTGACCGGTTCGGGGTGCACCCTGCCTCGTAGCCTATCACTTTAGAGTTATTTCCCAGCCCTCGTGCAATCAGGATAAAGATAGGAGGATGGTAGTTGTTGTAGACCCATTCAATTTTTATGGTAACCAGAATTTAGACTTTGTTGAACCGTAGGCAATATGAAGACAACATGTAGTATTTAAGGGACCAAGTAGAATTTGGATAAAAGTTATTGAATAGTGTTGAAATAAAATGACAGAATTGTGAAGGATTAAAATATTCCAGGAGCTCAACTTACTCCATCTGAACATGTCTTAATCGTGTAATATGAACTCAAAATGCACAGGTTTACTGAATATGAAAAGGTTGTGTTGATTTAACTCAGTTGTTTAAGTTTCTACCAAAGCAAAACCTTTGTGTGCAACTAGTGTCCACTATTGAATCAATAAGTCCAACACGTTTTTGTCAGTGCAAAAAGAAGTTACGGTACCTGTATGCCTACACAATATTGTCCCGGGACGGAGAAAAAACTTTCTGGTGAAGTTTTGGTTGATTTTGGGTTTTGCTTAACACTAGGTTGATTTTATCAGTGAGGTTTGGATTGTTTTCTTCCTCTAAGAGAGAGAAAGATGGTTTTATGCTTGGACATGTTTCCAACGGGCCCCAGTATTTGTTATTATATGAGTATTTTATTGGTTACGTTTGTCTTTGCTTTTGTTACAGTGCACTGAAATAAGAACATCTGAGAGGAGTGATCCACCGGTGGTGATATTTTGGTATTTTGTGAGTTCCTGATTTAACAAATCAGCTCTTTAATCCAGGCCTGAGAGATTGAACTTTAAAGCGCTATAAAACATTCTTACTGAAAACAGTTGCAAAGTATTTTTCTCCATGATTATAATGGGCTTGGGAGAAATTCACTTATATGGGACATTGATCACATGAGAAGTCCTGAGCCTAAAAGGATTGCAGCGAGTCAATCCAGTCCAAAAAACAAGGAACTGTTTTTCCTTTAAAATGATGACGTCATCTTGCTGGTGATGGAGCCTCGAATAGGTTCCGCGTGAGACTCCATTATCAGCAATATCTGGTATGAATGTGTGTGAATGTATGCATGTGACTGGACTGTGATGGACTGACGACTAAAAGTTTAAACTGACCTGACACTGAGACAAAAACGATACCGACTTTAGGATTAGTACATGTCTACAAACAATTCACCTCGCCTGTAAAAGAAGGGTGGATGTTTTGTCTCGCTTTGTTTTGTTTTTGCAGGAGTAGGAGGACAGAGACTAGGGGGGAAGGCTGTAGCTTCACATGAGTGTGAACTGCAGACTTAACCCTTTGGTTGCTAATTTTGAGCTACTGATGTTTCCATTAAGAAAATTGGGTTTTATTAGCTGTGTTTCGATTAATGCAGCACATTATATTGTTGGGAATGTTAAATGCTAAAGTGAAGAGAAGCTTTGATTTCACTCAAGACTGAACATGTTATTATTAACCATAGCAGGCCACTGTAAAAAAGCCAATTAATTTAGATAGAAAAAGTCAAAAGCTCTACTGATGTCTATGAATAACAGGGGAATGATAGACTTGTCACATTCAAAATAGAGATATGTAATGACAAACCTTGGTCCACATCATTTAGGTTCTCCATTGAAATAGTCAATAATTTAGAAAAGTAAGATAGAACCGACAGGGGCATGTGGTGCTGCACAAGAATAAGAGCAAAATAAAGAAAAATTAAAATGTACCATTACACTCAGAGGATCAATATGAAATTCAATATATGCTAATTTTGTATGAAGTACATGACTGATAACTGTTCTGTCCTGAGCTTTTGTTTTACAGCGCCCACTTGACCACACCAACAGTTTCTCGCCACCAAAACGGGGTACTTGCAAAGAATAGGGAGGAATATCATCAGAAGTGGGAAAGGTAAGCCCCGATGGGGGTGATAATGTAACACACCCAAAGAAAGATTTTAGGTCTGACCAACCGTCTCAGTCGTGGGCAAAACGATGACAGTCAATAAAATTCTAAAAGATAATTTAGTGACAAAAAATATTAAGAGATAAAAGATAAAACAGTCCAGTGTCCCATTCATGAATCAAATAAAAACACACAGTCCCAAGGTCAGAGCCAGCTATGCCACACGGCCAGTTGCACTCCACATGTTGCCTTTAACAGGGGTAGAAGTTGTCCTTGGAGACCCACTACCCTGCAAGCATATAGCCAGTGATCACTCCAACCTGTGCAACTATGCTGCCTTTAGGCTGTGGCATATAATAGGCCCTGGCCTGCACAGAGAGACAAAATGACACAGCAGTGTTTGTAGTGTGGGCTATAAGTAGACCAGTGTATCAGTGCAATCAAGTACACCTGCCTCTAATTAGTCCAACCCGATTCCAGCCATTGGCTCACCAAAAATGTGACACACACACAAAAAACCACTCACAACCCAGTGCAACTTCACACAATAATATGGAGCTGAATTAACACAGGCACACTAGTCTACCATGTTACAATAACACCATTAATTTCACGTATGGTCAAATTCTTAAAACTTGACCCCAAACATGAAAAATTCTTGAAACATTTAGAGACAGAGTGGAGTTCTAGATAAACATAATGCAACAAACCACATAAGGATGGACCATTGGAATTCATAAAATGGTGAAATAACACGCAGGAAAAATGTTGATCATGTTGATTATGTTTATTCCAGTGTGCAGGGATTGGCTAATCTGACCAGGAAATGTTATAAATGGATTGTCGGAACAATCAGCGTTAAAATCACCTTTGACAGTCCAGACTAAGATGGCGTTGGACATCTTCAGGGCGGAAAAGGGTTGGTGTGACCAAAGTGTGGTTTGACTTGTTGTATGTATATTTCATAATGATACAGCTCTGGATGGACCAGTTACCAGGGCATGGAAGGAGGACAGACTCATTAAATGAGGAGAAGGAATTTTCTGGGATTGGAGATCCTGTGGGTGAGTGGTTGACTAAAAGCATGCATAAAATAAAAGCTATTTTTTGCTATTGATTGGTAATAGATTGATAATTGGCCACATTCACAGTTGTATTAACTTGTGGTGGACGTAGTCTACTTCATGTTTAAGCACTCTAATTAACAGATTGAAAATAGTGACATTAAAGGAAGAATATGCAGCGCCACCCTGTCAAATGCCAGTGCCGGTGGGGCTCAGTGATGAATCAGGTGAGCCTCATGGCTGAATTAAAACATAGAGGCCCCTGCTGTGGTCAGTAAGGGATAAAAAGGGTGTGTTTTACTGTTATTTTAGCATCAGTATTATTGTTACATCAGAATCATATAACAAGCATTGCATTGAACATTTATTGAAGCTATTGACATATTAACATTTGTATTACAGTGATTGTTATAACCCCACGTTAATCTTCTATCTACAGGTGTCAAAAGTAGTCAACAAGTTCATGTTGAAGTGAAGTTCATATTAATACAGGTTTTGTTTGTAGACGATTGTGAAGACGCAGGCTCTGGGCGGAGCCAGGTGTTGAACAGATCTAACATGACAATTAAATTGATTTCATTCCCTAACACAGAATAACAAGACTGGAGCAACGACACTGGATAGGAGAAAGTCTGATACTTTCTAAGATATGAGGTCACTAACCTGTTCTTTTAATTTTCTAGCTTCATTGAATGGACACATGTTAGAATTAGAAATGGCTAATTAGTTTTTTATGTCTTTTATTAGAATGAGTGGTTTTAATCATTTATATATATATCTTGCAAAAGTGCTTATAATGAGTTGGCACTCGGTCTTTTGAAGGTCATAAGCTTCGTTCGGCGATAGTCCGGACTGATAAAGTGTAGGAAATGCCTTGAGTGCAGCGGGCTAAATGCAAACACGCTTACACACACATACACTAAATTAGGATAAGTCCTTGGGACATTCTGAATGTTCTAAACCAATTCTGAATCACCAAAAGATCAGTAGACAGCAACATTAGATTGTTAGAGCTGGGAAGGGAGGTGTTTTGGTTTTCTGTCTCTTACAGAGAAAGGAACAGACACCAGACGAGGTCACAGATATACGAGGATCCTTGGCAGCAGAGACAGACACGGTGACTGCGGAAACATCAACTGGGTTCAAGTGTCATGGCATTTTGGGCTCCAGTTAGTCACCTCAAAAGGATGGATCCCATAAACACAGCAATAACCATGAAGGGGTTGACGGAAATCCAGGAACACCACACCAACGACGTTCGAGAGGCTGTTGGTCATAAGGAGAACACCTTTCTGTTCCTTTTCCTGGGGAACACAGCTGTGATCCCAGAATACACAGATCATTGTTTGAAATCGGGGCAGAATAATCCCCTGATCTGTGCAACGACTGAAGGGTTGTCTAACCCCTGATGTTGAAGGAAACAAGAGCCGAGGATCACCCGACTGGAAGACATTGGTGCCTACAGCAATAAAATAAAGGTTAAAAGCTCCTCGGACAGAGGTTCTAGTCTGAGTACGTTTGGAGGGTATAAGGTAGCACCGAAATAAAGCTGTGGGAGAACTGGGGAGTGATGGGAGTATCATCTATACCTACTGTTGTTGTTGTAATAAAAGTTTTTCTTGCATCTGAACTGCGTAAACACAGAGGTCATCTCACATATGGTTCACCCAACAGGGGGACAAAGGGCCTAAGGAGTAAGGAGAAATGAACCCGGTAACACTGGATTGGAGGGTGTAAGTGAGCTCTTTAAGTCTAAAGAGCTCATCAGGGGGAATTGTCAGATTATAATATTATTTTATGCCATGTTAGACCCCTAATTAAAGATTGTGAATTATTATGTAGTTTTAGTTTGCATTATGCTCCTGAATTAGAAGAGGGTGATAACTATTACATTTGGTAAACTGATTTGCATTACATTAGACTGTTGATTTATTGTGAATGAATGATATTGTTTTATGATGCATTATACTGCTGAGTTATAAGAAATATTGTCACTAGAAAGTCATCGTCTTATTTGTCTGATTAGAAGAGAACAGAGTAATAACTGCCCCATCTTAGCAGGAGCAGATAAACAGGGAGCCAAGGTTGTAGCTTAGGCGCTGTGTGAGAGAAAGAATGTGAATGTTTAGGCTTTTATGATTAGGTGGGGGCCACTAGAGGCTATAAGAGTTTGATCAAGGCTCCACCATTTTGAGATCTGATGCTGTCTGTTGTATGGTGTCCATCTCCCACGCGTGTGTTCATTAAATCATTGTTTGACTTGACCCGGCCGGACCAGTGTGGTTATTTTTGGTTTTCCTCTTGTATCCATTCCCAATATTTGAATCCGTAACACAGGATATTCCACAGTAACTCCAATATCTTCACAGTGCGTGCAGCCTTCTGTCGGTATAGGGTCATAAGTCATGGTGTGTTTCTGTCAAGTTCAGGATACAACTGGCTCTGTAGGTTGATGTCTGTGACTTGGTGGAACTCCACACAAACCTACAAAGAACACAGAACATCAAACATGAAGACAAATAAGTGATTTAACGGACAAATCTTATCTTTAAAGAGGAATTTCCCAATTTGTGTGCAATCTATGTTTAAATGTTGCCCTATCAAATTTTTTAAGACTGAGCACTGAACCTTTGCAGCACTATCTGTATCACAAAGCTGAAATATATTTTTCAGCCTTGTGAGCAAATGAATAGAGGACATTAGACTGCCTCTTTTGTAAATCGAGAAAACACAGAAGTAGTGTGATCAAAAAAACACCTTTCATCTAACCTACAAATATTTAATTGGGCTCACAGAAAAGAGGACTCCAAAATACATCTTTCAGTTCACCCATCTGGAAATTATTTGCAGTCTGTGAATTTGAACTTCAGCCTCGGAAGGAAAATGTTTTAGTAAAAATTCAGCATTTCATCAGTACACTCAATATGCAATATCAAGCTAACTTTGAATCTGCGTATTATTTTTAATCGTTGTTAATAGAAGTCATTTAGAAACAGAAAGTTGCTAATGAGAACTAAAATATTAAGATAAAAAAAAAACACACTTGACTATGAGGCTGCTGTTGAAAAAACACGAGTTTTTCATCCAAAGCTGGCACACTTTTTCAAGTGTGTCGTTAACACATTTTTGTACATAATCATTTAAAAGGGAGCTCAGAAAAAACATTTACTCAAAAATAATAATTAAGGAAGCAGTGTTTACTCTCAATCCCTGAGTCGTGTACAATTATAACTACATATATCAATCAGAGAACAGAAAAGTTTTAAGTTGTTTAAACACTATAGACAGATTTTAATTGATGTATCCACAATCTTTGTAAGTCAGGTTAACTGTTGGTTTTTAAATGTATATAGCCCCAAATCACAACAGCTGTTGCCTCATGGCTTTTATATGGTAAGGTAGACTCCTACAATTTGATTACAATTGTAGAGTGAATCAATTACAATTTGATTCTTGATTTAACAGGGACCCAACAAAGAAAAAACAATATAGGAGAAGTATTCTCTCTTTTTCTAGTCCCTGTCAGTACTCTTGCTGGAGCATTTTCTATCAATTGCAGGCTTTCGGGGAGTTTTTAGGACAACCTGATAATAATCTAATAATAAATCACGGTAGTCCAGCTTAGAAGTAATAAATGCATGCACTACTTTTGTTTTTAAGGATAACGCTGAGACAGGATGTTTCTAATTTTAGAGATATTGTGAAAATCACAGAAAGCAGTCCTACATATTTGTTTAATATGCACATTGAAGGACACATGTTACATGAGTAGAGATAAAGTTTCATCCTTCTGAATTTGAGTTACTATTCTAAAAAAAAAGTGGGCCAAAATTGTTTATAAAACTCTGCAGGAAAAGCATCTGGACCTAGAGCTTTATTATTTGGGAGTTGCTGTAGGGATTAATGGATTTCAGACACTGAAATAGGTGAATCCAGAGCCACAATGTGTTCATCATGTAGTTTTGGTAGATTTATATAAGAAATTCTTCAGTGGCAGCATTAGGTCAATTAATCTATGTTGAGTATAAAGCTTCATAAAAGTCTTTAAAAGATTTATTTATTTGTTGTGGATCATGTGTATGTTTCCAGTCAAATCCTTGATATAGAAGAGTTGGTTTTTTCTTTATTTAGCTTTAACTGGTCAGCAAGGAATTTTCCAGATTTAACATGTTCAAAGTTCCTCAAACGCAAGCCCTTGCATCAGAATATTTTTCTCTTGTTAATTCTTTCATTTAATTCTACTTTAAGATTTCTCAGGTTGTTTAATTTTCTGTTCTTGTGGTGAGGGAGCATAGACAGCTTCTAATGATTTATTTAATTTTGTTCTGTTTCTAATACAAGCATTTTTTTTCTCATGAGAATAGTAAAATATTATTTTGCATTGCATTACTAAAGCTGTGTGTTCCTCCCATGACAGTAGGTTAATTGATTATTCTAAATTGTGCATGAATAATGCACTTGCAGCACTACATAAATGTAATTACATTTGCACCTGCAATGTTACAAATTAATCTAAAATAAACTAATAATAAACAAATCTGTTTACTCTGAGGTTAATGAGCTAAAACTAGCTGACAGCTAAAGATTTTTTTGTTTTTGCCTTAAGGACATATTTTTTGTGTTTTATGTTCTAAGCGTTAGTTAATGTTCACTTAATATTGATAACTATAAATGTCAATTATAAGGATTTTTTTTTTAATAAAATAGCAATGAGGAAGGAGTTTGCATTCAGTTCCAGGACATTCCTCATGAAAATATATAAAAATTATCATGGCTGTTTGTCTGTGGTAAAACATGTTATTGTTTAAAAACATGTTTGTTTCTCTAAAAACAAGCATTACTCAAGCATTGCTTCTTGAAATGTTATCAAAGTTAATCATCCATTTGTGAGTGCTAGATTGTCTATTTATACACTGTAAATAAGTCTGTAGTTCAAAATTCTGTATAGACATGTATGATGGGGGAATTCTTGGCCTGGGTCAAAATTGACAAAAACCACCATGTGATGGTTCAGGTCAGTTATGGTTCAAATATGAACAGCATGTAAGGGTTTATAAGATTTCCTTCACACACTCTTGCATTTATGAAGTCTGAAAATAAGGAGCAGGGAAGCAGAAGTTTAGCAATCCCTCAGATCACTTGATTATAATAACAGCTTAAACTTAAGATGCAGATGGACTGCTGGTGACTTTATCTAAAGGATAAAGGACACTCTTTCGAGGATGCCAATGTTCACATTTTGGACAGAGAGGACAGATGGTTTGAAAGAGGAGTGAAAGAAGCCATCTATGTCCACTGTGAGCGACCATCTTTGAAACAGAGGCAGTGGTTACGACACCAGCTGTCTGACATCTATAATCCAGTTTTGAGTTCCCTCCCCAGACGCCTTAATGCCCACATCCTGGGCCATCTGACCTCAGGAATTCGCATGATAAGGTGGGGCCAGATTTCACAATGAGCTCACCTGAAACCCTGGCTGCTTTGGACCAACACCCAGTTTCACACCTTGGCTCAGGCGATTAGAGGATCATCAGGGGGTCCTTTTGTCCCTCGGTGGGGGGAAACTCCCACTAGGTTTAAATCTGGGACTCCCCACCATTTGACCTTAGAACTGAAGAAGCTTCTCGGGTGAGAGGTGAAACATCTTCAAGCAACTTAAAGAAGTCCAGACACTTTTCTTTGCAAGCTCCTTTGACTACAAAGCAAGACCTTTAATTCTGTTGTTATATATGTCAATGGTATTAAACCTGATAAGCTAAATTTCAGGGTAATGTTTTTACTTCTCAGAGTGGTCCAGTGGGTGAACATATTGATGACCAGAAGAGAAAACCAGGAGATAAATCTTATGAATCATCCAAAACCAATGACAACGGTACAATTTTTCATTATACAATAACATAAACAGCAAAAAATATATAAACTGTTGACTTCATAACTTTGAAAGGATTTGCAGCAACATGCACTGTGTATAATGCATTTGAATCTGGTTCATGCAATCCTGCAGAAACCACAGATGATTACATAAGTGGAAACAAGAAGGTAGGAGAATAAACTTTTATTCAAAAGATCAAAATAAGTATTTACTCTGTTCTGCCATATGACAATGTAATTTGATTACATGTAGTACCTCTTTGTTATTTGTTAATACAGACACTGCTTGACAGACTTCATCTTCAAGACAAAGTTAAAAAGAAGTTGTCACCTGCAGATTTTCTTCAAATACTTCCACCTGGGAAACAGATGGACCATGTAACATCTGAGAAAGATCTAGCTCACACTTTTCTCCATAGGCTGATAATGTTGGACTACAGGGCCAGATATATTCCTGTAAGACCAAACAGTCCTAAGTCATCTGACGACACTAAGTCATCTATGTCAGTAGCTGACGACACTGAGATAGATGACAACTTCCATATATCATCTATCTCAGATAACACATATGTAGAGGATTTCTATAACACCACTGTAAATGAATATGCATCATCTATTATCTTTAATCATGAGTTATCAATCTCTGACGACACTGAGATAGATGAGAGTGATCTAGAGGTTTTCTTGAACACCACTGTAGATACAAATAAGAAAGAGTAGGATCGTGTGCATCCAATGGATGTTCAGATGGCAGTATTTCACTGTGCAGACAGCTTCCTGAAACAGATGATGGTTACAAAGCTCTCTCAGTGTCAGTATGCCTTACCTTTGCTTGTTCCTGGCCTAGTCACAAACGAGATTCTGTTTCCTCTGTGGACTTTCAGAGAAATAACAAAAACCTGGAAGGTAACTCAAATCAAAGATAACCCCAACATTGTCACCATGAAGAGTGTTCCAGTCTACAAAGCTGAAACACCCTTAGTGTCATTTTTCCGTCTGGGTTCTCTGTCAGTGTCTAAATCTCAGCTGATCAACACTTTGATCCACAACCGTCACGACACCTTCTTCCACAGAAACTGCCCAGGAAGCACCAAGTCTCGTCATTTGATGGATGGTGTGGCAGAGATTGCCTGGTACTGCCCTGCTGGAAAACCAACTGATGACTTCAATGACTGCATTGCCTTCAGTAATCTCCATGGTGATGCTCTGTTGATTAAAAAACAGCGTGACATACTGATTGAAAAATCTTCAGTCAATGTTTTTCTTGTGGCATCTCTGACAAGAAATAAAGAAATTCGATCTTTAATGTTATCTCATTTGAATGCTAAGAAGCCTCTCATTTGTTTGATTGTTGATGACAGTCGTGATGCTGTGGAGACAAAAAAGGGAAAGTACATAATGGGACTCAGCGAAAAAAACCACTCAGATATATCTGAACAGCTTAAAAAGATCATTAGAGAAGTTTTGTCCAGCTTGAAACCATCCTTCCAGCTTGAAACCATGGCTGAGATCTCTGGAATCAAAGTGGACGAAACTGACCCAGGAATCAAAGTGGATGAAACTGACCCAGGAATCAAAGTGGACGAAACTGACCCAGGAATCAAAGTGGACGAAACTGACCCAGGAATCAAAGTGGACGAAACTGACCCAGGAATCAAAGTGGACGAAACTGACCCAGGAATCAAAGTGGACGAAACCGACCCAGGAATCAAAGTGGATGAAACTGACCCAGGAATCAAAGTGGACGAAACTGACCCAGGAATCAAAGTGGACGAAACTGACCCAGGAATCAAAGTGGACGAAACCGACCCAGGAATCAAAGTGGACGAAACCGACCCAGGAATCAAAGTGGACGAAACCGACCCAGGAATCAAAGTGGACGAAACCGACCCAGGAATCAAAGTGGACGAAACTGACCCAGGAATCAAAGTGGACGAAACTGACCCAGGAATCAAAGTGGATGAAACTGATCCAGGAATCAAAGTGGATGAAACTGACCCAGGAATCAAAGTGGATGAAACTGACTCAGGAATCAAAGTGGATGAAACTGATCCAGGAATCAAAGTGGATGAAACTGACCCAGGAATCAAAGTGGATGAAACTGACCCAGGAATCAAAGTGGACGAAACCGACCCAGGAATCAAAGTGGACGAAACTGACCCAGGAATCAAAGTGGACGAAACTGACCCAGGAATCAAAGTGGACGAAACTGACCCAGGAATCAAAGTGGACGAAACCGACCCAGGAATCAAAGTGGACGAAACCGACCCAGGAATCAAAGTGGACGAAACCGACCCAGGAATCAAAGTGGACGAAACCGACCCAGGAATCAAAGTGGATGAAACTGACCCAGGAATCAAAGTGGACGAAACTGACCCAGGAATCAAAGTGGATGAAACTGATCCAGGAATCAAAGTGGATGAAACTGACCCAGGAATCAAAGTGGATGAAACTGACTCAGGAATCAAAGTGGATGAAACTGATCCAGGAATCAAAGTGGATGAAACTGACTCAGGAATCAAAGTGGATGAAACTGACTCAGGAATCAAAGTGGATGAAACTGACACAGGAATCAAAGTGGATGAAACTGATCCAGGAATCAAAGTGGATGAAACTGACTCAGGAATCAAAGTGGATGAAACTGACTCAGGAATCAAAGTGGATGAAACTGACACAGGAATCAAAGTGGATGAAACTGGCCCAGGAATCAAAGTGGATGAAACTGACTCAGGAATCAAAGTGGATGAAACTGACACAGGAATCAAAGTGGATGAAACTGACCCAGCCTGTCAAAGAGGGAAATCTGCTGCTATTAAAATAATCAATCTACTTAAAAAGGATAACATGGATGTCTCAAAGATCAAAGATGAATTTCTCCCTTGTCAAGGCAAACTGTGGCATCAGTGGAGCAAAATACACAGAGAACTGTTTCATCTCAGAGGAAACATTGAAATGGAGAAAAGTGACAAGGAAGAAAAACTGATGAACATACGTCAGAAACAATGTGCTGCTTCCTGCAGTAAACTGGTGGAGCTGTTCACTGGAAGTCTCTCATCATTGCCGCCAACAGACAGAGAGTATTTCCTAAAATGGATTCAGATCTTCATAGATGCCCTCTCCACAGATGATCTTACTTCAATTCTACAAAGTTATGATGAAAAGTGGTCTGAGGTCTTGGATTTGAAGAACCAACCGGACAAATCAGATCTGTTATTAAAAACACAAACTGAACTTGATGACATATCAAAAAAACTTCAGTCTGTAACTTTTGGTTTGGAGCACATCTTCAGAGAAATGGGTCAGATCTATGAAGCCCATAAAAAAACACAAAGAGAGAACAGACACACTGACTGGTCTAAATACCCTGAGCTGGCTGCACAGCTGATGATATCAGGACACCCGATGGAGCTGATGGATGGTGATGCAGGTCATGTGCCTTTAACATGGATCTCCAGTCTTTTAGAAGAAGTCATCAAGAAACTGGGGGACCCGAGAGTTTTTGTGTTGTCAGTTTTGGGCCTACAAAGCAGTGGAAAATCAACAATGCTGAACACCATGTTTGGGCTGCAGTTTGCAGTGAGTGCTGGCAGGTGCACCAAAGGTGCCTTCATGCAGCTGCTCAAAGTATCAGAGGAGATGAAGAAAGACTTGAAGTTTGACTATGTTCTAGTGGTGGACACTGAAGGACTGCGTGCTCTTGAGTTAGAAGGTAACAATCTTCATCATGACAATGAACTGGCAACACTTGTTGTTGGTCTGGGAAACCTGACACTGATCAACATCTTTGGAGAGAATCCTTCTGATATGCAGGACATCCTGCAGATTGTTGTTCAGGCTTTCATGAGGATGAAGAAAGTTCAACTTTCTCCCAGTTGTGTGTTTGTTCACCAGAATGTCACAGATGTTGCAGCAGCAGAGAAAAACATGGATGGAAAGAGACGCCTGCAGGAAAAACTGGACCAGATGGCCAAACTAGCAGCCAAAGAGGAAGTTTGTGTTGCAGAGTGCTTCAGTGATGTCATTAAATTTGATGTTCAGAAAGATGTGAAATACTGTGCCCAGCTATGGGAGGGCAGTCCACCCATGGCTCCTCCAAATCCAGGTTACAGTGAGAGCATCCAGGAAGTGAAGAACACCATCCTCTCTAAAGCTTCAAAGTCTGATGGGATCACTCTCTCACAGTTCAAAAGCAAAATTGACGACATGTGGACTGCACTGCTGAATGAAAGTTTTCTTTTCAGTTTTAAAAACACACTTGAAATTTCAGTGTACAGAAAACTGGAAGTCCAGTATGGGAACTGGACCTGGACCCTGAGGAGCAACATGTTGGCCATTGAAAACCAACTTCATAACAGAATTGAAAATGGAAAACTTGATGAGGTTGATAAGTCTTATCTTTTTCAAGAAACAAGCAAAACATATGAAGAAGTCAGAAAAGAAATGACAAAGTACTTTGAGGATGACAAAGAGAAAGAGATCTTGGCTCAGTGGAAAGGACGATTTGAAATAGACATTGAGGAATTTCTTAATAATCAAGTGAAAATGGTGAAAAGAAAACTGGATGGAGTTATCCAGCAGAAGAAAGCTTGTAAAAAGCTGGATGAGAAGAAATCAGAGTTTGAGAACAAACTGCTACAGAAGAGCAAAGAGCTTGCTCAGGAGCTGAAGGATAAGGCCAAAGATAAAAAAGAGCTTGAAAGACAGTTCAACTCTGTTTGGAGCGGCTGGGTTACTGAGTTAACAGCAGATACAAAACCTGTTGAAGAAATTAACTTGAAAAAAGATCAGTTAACTATCCTTCAACAACTTGGTTTTGAGCTAACTCTTATAAATGAATGCAAAAAAAAAGGCAGATACAAGAAATTATCAGACGTTGGTGATTATTCAGGTTATAAGAAGACAGGTGGTAATCTGTTGGTTGACACTTGCAAAAAACTTTTTTCATGTGGTGCTTTCTCCCATGAAGAACAACAACAGATCAGATTGCTCATTGTCCAAGCTGAAGAAGAGTCACTTGGTGCAATCAAAAACAAACCTGTAGTTGCAAGAGGCTACACGCAAACATATTTGCATGAAATGGCCAATCATGTGACAGAAAAAGTTCAGAAGTTTCTGTCACTGAGGAAATGCACTTTAAAGAAGGAGTTTATAGTTGATCTCTTGCTGTATGTGTTCTACAAGGCAGAGAGTTGGCTTCTACAGTCACACAAGAAATTTAAAATGAATAATGATCCAATCACTTATTTGGAAAGCAAGAAAACACAGTATTACACAGCTTTTGGAAGCTTTTTTATAGGAAACTCATCTGCTGTTGTACTTGGAGAACTGATCTGTGAGAAACTGAAAGTCTCCACTGTTGAGGCTGTCTGTAACATGACTTCCATTGATCTCGCTGGAAGGATGAGGTGTAATTTCCCAGCATTCAATGGGAACAGACTGAACTTGGAACAGCATATGTTGAGGTCACTCGCTGAGGAAGAAAACTTTGAAGACTTCATCACATACATCAGAAATCCAAGGAGACAAACAGAAGCTTTCATTAAAGCAGAAGTACAAAAATACATCTACATGTGTCACAAAGATGAAGCTGTGGAAATACTCAAGAAAAATGTTGATGACATCAAAACAACTGTGAGTCAGGCTTTATTTACTGCAACACAAAATGTCCAAAATCAGAGAGGGAACACAGACATGTGGCTGAAGGAATTTTGTAATGTCCTAAAGGATAAACTGACATTTGACAACATTCCTTCTGAAAACTTCACTGACATAAAAAAATTTGATTTCCTCAAGGAAGAGATAGAAAAAGGATTTAAACCCATCATTAAGGACATGTATAGCCTCTCCCTGGTTACGCTGAATGAATCCAGGAAGAAGCCTGAAGAAATCCTCATAGATCAGCTTTGTAACTGCTGCTGGGTAGATTGTCCATTCTGTGCAGCTGTTTGTACCAACACCAAGAAAGATCACAATCCTAATGACCACAGCACACCTTTTCATCGACCCTCTGGGATAAAGGGCTGGCACTATAAAGATACAGTAGAACTCAGCGTCACCTTCTGCACAACACAAGTTGAAAGTGATGGCAGTTTTTACCCTGAATTTGATTCTGAGAAAGTCATTCCCCACAAACAATACAAAACTGCTGGTCCGCCGTATGATACCTGGAAAATCACCCCTGATGGGTCTGATCTGGCATTCTGGAAGTGGTTTGTATGTCAATTTAAAACACAACTGGAAAAGCACCATGGGAAAAACTTCCAGGGCAGTGGAGCAATTCCAGATCAATGGAATAAAATATCTAAAGAAGAAGCCATTAAAAGTCTGGATGAAATGAATTAATGAGTCAAAGAAACTGCAAATCTGCTGAAAATCTTGATACCTGCTTTCACCCAATAACTCGTTAATACCGCTGTGACAGTCTGATTTTGTATGAGTGAGAAAACTATTAACACAAAGAAGATGATATGAGTGACTTTAAGTTAACTCACAAGATAATACAAAGAGGAAAAACACAAGTCACATTCTCAATGTTGCTTCCATCTAGGCTTTCAAAGTTTGTCCAGATAAACACATTTTTAACCTGATTTTGTTATTTGGGATATCGTTTACCTGTTCATAACAAACATTTTTTTGTTTATCAAATAGTCGATAATGGAAGGAAACTAAATGAAAAAAACTGCTGTAGAACAAGTTAACCATCTCAATGTTCTAAATGCACATGAGCAATCTTGCCTATGCATGCATAGTTAACCACCAAAGGCCCATTTTGATCCAGGAAAAATCTGAGTGAAAACTGTAATGTGCAAATTATATGATGATAACACATCATTTTTTACTTTGACAATTTCTTTTTGTTTCTAATGTTTGAGCTAAAATGCTCAGAATTTTTATCTTCCTTTCTTCTAAAATATGTTCATTATATTCCAATGTGTAAAAGGTCTTTCAATAAAGAGTTGATAAAGAAAATATCCACTTTATCATCTCTGTTTAGTTTTTTTCAAGTTTATAATTGCAATCTTTTTTCCAGAGGATCTAGACTTTGAGAACACATCATTTTCCTATTCATAACAAACAGTTTTTGTTTATCAAAAAGTCAAAAATGGAATATAAAAACTGCTGTTGAACAAGTTAACCAACTGAATGTTCTCAATATATATAGACAAATCTTGCATAGAAAACATGCATAGTTAACCATCAAAGGCCAATTTCGAGCCAGGAAAAGTTAATTTCATAATTTGGCATTTTCTTCATGTTTCTAATGTTTGAGGTTTGAGGTAAAAATCTCAGAATTGTGTTAAATCTTTCTCCTCATCTTCTAAAATAAAATATGTACATTACATTGCATTTCTTAAAGCTCTTTACCAAAAATTATCTTACAATAATTTGAATCTGTCTTATGTCCTGTTTTTAAATGCATATATTTTTAATTATGCAACATTTATTCAATAAACAACACTCTTGATCATTAATTTCAAACATTGCATTTGAAACCACAACAAACATGTCATCTTTTCTATTTTATTGGTGTAATGTTCAATTTAATTTTAGATTCATTGTTTCAGTTAAATATTATTCTCACAGATCATATGATTTGAGATCAGATTTGTAACCAGTTATATCCACACTGAATTTTGTTTAATTCAACTTTTATTTCAGCTCCGCTGTTGCTTTTTCTCAGCACTGTTGCAATTTTTTATTCTATTCTATAGCATTTGCAAATGTTTAAGCATGTTTAGTCAAGTGAAAAAAGACAATTGTCAGCAGTTTGAACAACTTTTTGTTGTCTGTGTCTTTAATATTAAAATAGTTTGTGCTTCGCATTGTGAATGTTTTCATTTTGTACAACACTGAATGCATAATCTTATATTTCATAAATTGCACTGATATGGAGCGGCCACAAATTCAGCAACAACTGATGAATGACGGGTGAAACAGATTTGACAGCTCTCTGCCAAACTAAGCCAACTGGCTGTTTGTGTGGTCAGATTTGTAAATAAGTTTCAGTTACCTTCTTTTCACTTTTGCTACACTTCTGCCATGGCAGATCAGCAAATGTTTGTGGAGAGTTGTCTGTAAACAAGTTAATGCATTAGCCCTGAACTCAGGGCTAACACGTTCAGGCATTCTCTCAGGCTGTACCTGTACCATAAATACTTACCACTAAGTGGGGGAGTACTCAACAATGCAAGTGTGACACTTGTAGTAGTGGTTGTGCTCCTACAAGGCGGGTGACATTACTGGGGAGAGTGAGAGAATAACAAAACACATGAACAACAAGAAATATAAAACTAAAACATAAGTCAATCTAAATTTTCAAAGAAGAGAACCAATCACTGGTCAACAACAAACACAAAAACTGTGTCAAAATCTTGGCCCTGTCATCTTAATACATGCTTGTGCCATTAGGGAAGAAAAAATTCAATTGATGGAAAAACCATTTGATGTATTCACATAGTCAGTTGACTATATTTTGTTGAGCACAAAAAGTTGTTGAAACTAAACCTCCAATCCATTATCAAGTGTGGGAGTTGCCGAGAACCAGAGGCAACGGGCACTCATCTCCACCAGAGGCCAGTTAGCCTATCACGAGCTGAGAACTGGGCACCCAGGCCCCAGGTCCCTAAAAACTACCCAGCACCAGGCAGAGGCCCTCCTGAACAGGTCCAAGCCATCCTGGACTAACACCCACATAAGAGCAGGCCTACGACCACACCAGAACATCCAGCCATGCACCTCAGAGGCAAAAAGTACCCACATCCCAGGGAGGGGCAGCAGTGTCCAGCGGGCAGCGGTAGGAATCAATTTTAAATAATAACTTATACATTTTTGATAACAATTTGGGGGCACAGATATTTTAAAATAATTTTACCAAGTAGGTATTTGTAGATTCAGATGATTGGATCCTGCATGATGGATTTCAGTTGCTGATATTCAAGAAATTTACTGTGGCTGATTCTAGTCCTTGAAACAAAATAAAGTTTCTGTCTTGTATAAGATGTTCTTTAACCCTTTCTCATGCCATGATTACAAATTTTGTATTTTCTTTTTCTGACAAATATTCAAGTAGATGTTAGTTTACGCTGGATCAGTGAAGACTTAGTTATTTTTAAAAAATTTCCATCAGGCTGTCAGAGAGATGTTTATGCTAAGGCTTTTAAAGCGGTTATGATGCTTAACTGGAACTTATCTTATGGTCTGTATTTTTAGTTTGAATTTCTTTAATATCTACATTTTCTCAGATTACTGCTGTTAGCGATTCAATGAAAATGACAAAAAGTGTGGGGAAAAGTAGTCTGCCCTGTCTGGTGCCCTTTTGTAGGTTGAAGCTTTGAAAAGTAACATCAAGCTGTATTGTCATTAAATTTATGAAGAAAGAACTGCTAATAAAAATATCCAGTTTACCCAGTCGAGTACTTTATCTGCATCTAAAGAGACAACTGTAATTCCACAGGAAGCAAAGAGGAGAGGGATTCGTTCACATATGGGGTACTATTGACTCTGTGCCTGTTTGTCTTTGCTTCTGTGGTGGTGTGAAGCAGGGTCCCGCCAGGCTCTCCAGGTACAGAGAGTAGGCTGAGTGTGCAGACATGTCGGGCCGCTCCGCTGCAGAGATGGATGACTCGCAGGAGCTGCCGGTGAGTATGCATGGAGTCATTTGCATAGTAACTTTACCGATTTCCTCTAACTGTTGTTTTTGTGTATGATAACATAGATGTGGCTTAAAGTTCATGCAAATATTTAAGATAGCAAATATTTCATTTTCTGTTCACATTTTCTATCTTAGCCAACGCAAAGCTGTAGTGATGGTGAGATGAAGCCTCATGATGAACTGAAGCTTTCCACCCAATTGGTCGACTCATGGTTCGAAGCATTGTGATGATTCATTTGCTCTACTGCGCCATCAAGTGGACAATTCAAGTGAAGGCTCTGTGATTATAATGATGTGTAAACCTCTAAACTGAATAAATAAATGTTTTTTCTTCCTGGTTCCATCGATTAAGGAAATGCTCAAGTAACTATGTAACACGTACGTAATCCAATTCCACAACACAGTGTGATGGGAAATCAGCTGTGTTTTTCTGTCCATTTTATTTCGAATCTGGCGCAAACCGGTGAACCAGTCCCTGAATCAGTCACGTGGTACGGACTGCCCGCGAGGCCTCAAACGTCACTGCATACGTATTCAAAGCAAGCCTCGATACGCGCTTCACAGACACGCCCCCGAGATTACCCGACACACGATTCGACGCTTCGACACACAGGACACATCACTACAAAGCTGGATTTTAGGAGACCGTTTCAGTCAGTCTTTATCTTTATTTTCTGTTTTTTCCTCCTCTGGCCCAGTCCACTGTGTACTCATCCTTCCCCCAAACAGGCCAGACCTACGGTCTCCCACCTTTTGGTTAGTGCCTGCTCTTTTTGGACGACCCTTTCTAAGGACAGTCTGCTCTCTAAAATCCAAGCATCACCCTTCATGACTTTGCTTTTAAAGCCTCACTGTGCTTTGGCGCTGAACCAGTCTGCTTTTAAACCCTGCTTTTACACAAAAACACAAATCTTGACGGGAGTACCCCAGTTTACTAACTTTGCTTGCATCTTCAGTGACCCACTTTCTCCCCTGCTGCGTCTTTCATCTTCAGCTTCCATTGCTCTCTTTCATCTTCAGGTGCTATGTGGCCCATGGCATAAAAAACAGAGACATGGCTGCCTGATGCGCCCCTCTGGTGGCCAGCCTGGGTTTCTCAGTTTCAGCTCCACATAGAACCTCAACCCAGCCAGGCCAGCTGCACTACTCATACCCCAGCCAAGGCAAGCTGCCATCTCACTCTGTCTCACTGTCTGCAAATACCTGAAGAACACAGTAAAGGAGAACCTGCAGTGGCACAGCTCTGATTTCCTCTCTTGCCATTATAACATCATGTAGAAGTATTTTTATTTTTATATTTTAGTCTTTGCATCTCTTTTAATGTGAATGTTTCTTTCTCTAGGCTCAAGCTTCACAACATCCAGTGTGTATTCAAACATCCCTTCAGCTACAACCGCGACTACAACCGCCTCGGCGGTGGCCCTCAGGGTGAGAATCAGTGATTCTCCAGTAAGATTGAAGAATAAAATTATCTTGTGTGTGTTTTTAAGAGCAGTTGGTGCACCGTGGGAGTGGAAAATTGCCTTTTAAACTGACCAAAAAATTAAAAGGAAAAAATTCCTTTCAAGCTATGAATGTATGCGAGCAAAGTGTTAATATGGTGCAAATCTCAAGCAAGGAATGCAGAAGTCTTGTATGTGTGTGCTCAACATGTTTACTCTGTGCTGTGGTTGGAGATTAGAATGCTAGACGTAGTGATCTATAAAAGGATTTGCAATGTGAGCAAAAATTCAGCTCAAACTTACTTCCGTATTTTTGTCTTTGAGTGAGGGCAGAAATCCACAGGAAGTGGATGCTTTTGGGATCAAGTTTTGATCACAGAGGGTTCATCTTACTGTCTGACACAGAACCTGAGTTTGTGTTATGTTCAGTGATATTAGAACTTCTTGAAAAGATGAGATTGTTCCCGCGTATTGTTACTCCGCCCTGCGTGGAGTCCTTTCCCATCATTCTGCTGATCACGTTTGTTTGTTGTTTCACTTCTCTCCAGGATTTTAGCAGCTATAACTCTCTGGGACAGAGTCAGTTCTCTCAGTACTACACTCTTCCTCCCAGCTACGTGCCTGCTGGGCTACCTAACAGTGATGACCACAGTGGCGGTGCAGGTGTTGCTGGATATTCAGCAGTGAAATCAGAGGAGGCTGCCTCAGCTGGACTGCCTCCTAGAGGTTTTTGGCTTTTCATTATCTTTTGCCTTTTACCTTTTTTCTGCCTTTGGTTTCTTTACCTTAAATAACTGTCAGCACTTTGTTGTACAGCACATGGTAAATAGCTGTGTAACATTAACACACATTGCTGTACCTACATTTAAAGCAGGAAAAGCACAGTAAGAATACTTAAACCAAAACGTTTCATGATACTGTCTTTCTCTAAGTTAACTTTACATAAATAAAAACCTGTAAAATAACTAAATGAATACTGCACACACTGTTAAGGTGCTTGTGTTATTGTGTAGAAATATTTAACAAACTAGTTGAACAGTTAGGATGAAGTATAGTGTACTTTTTATTTTATTTATTTTTTTTATCAGTTCTCCTGTGCACTTGGCTAAATTTTCATTTTCAAGATGCAATTTGTTCTACATCCTGGAGGAACTTATAACAGAACCCTTCTGTTTTTTGTTTTCTGTCTGGAGCTCATTTTTAGATATCCACTGCAGCCCTGAACAGCTCCAGACATTTCAGAGATGCAGATGAGAAATTTAAGATCTAAAGTAGTTGGATTAAACTGTCAGCTTTAGACCAGGTTACACTGAAGTGTTAAGAGAGCAGCTAATATTCTGGATCTGCACCTCAGTAAACAAGTGAAAAAGTCTGCAGCCAATTCTCCTTTTTAATCCCATAATGTGCTGTGGAATTCAAAAAGAATTTAAGTGGAAAATCTAAATAACTAAAATGAGAATCTTCTTTCGGCTGCTCTCTTGTTTAAAGGTTGTTTTTTATGCTGGCTGCCACGCTCATGTTCTTGGTCTCGTTTTAGATGCGTCCCCACCAGAAAACCTGCCTGTTTGTGCGGCTCTTCCTACAGCTGTGGCAGTGCCCGCTGGAGCTCGAGATCAGGACGAGGTCGGCCGCAGGAACTCGGTGGGCAAAGCCAAAGGGAAGGGCAAGAAGTCTGATAACTCTCCCCCTGCTGAGAGTGACTTGGAGGTAACCATTTAATTTACTTATTAAACAGTAGTGGATATAATTAATAGCAGTAAGTTTGTTTTGACATTTGTGAAATTCTTACAATGATAGATATATTAATTAACTATTATAGGAACTGAACCATTTCTGTGTCAAGTGCAAACCCAAGTTATGTTTATGGGGTTTTTTCATGCTTTTTGAAATATAATGGGAAAGTTAGAGGAGCAGGAAAAATTTCACTGTAATATGGAGTGCAGTCCAACAAGTAATCTTGTTCTTTTGTGTTTCAGCGCATTTTTTTATGGGATCTGGATGAAACCATCATTATATTCCACTCTTTGCTCACCGGCTCTTATGCTCAGAAGTTTGGCAAGGTTGGTTTTTCCAAAGATGAATCCTTTGAGCTTACAGTGCAAAAATTAGACCTATTGAATTGTGTAACATGCTTATTGTGGGTCTGTTTTATTTTGTTCAGGACCCGGCGACTGTGTTGAACTTGGGCTTGCAGATGGAGGAGCTGATCTTTGAGCTGGCAGACACCCATCTTTTCTTCAATGACCTCGAGGTGCAGTGAAGTTTGTTTAGACTGGAGTGAATATGAGAGATAAATAGCTTTTGCTTGTTCACAGCAGCTGGTACAAACCAGAATTCCAGATTTTATTTAATTTTATTTTTTACAAACTCACTGAGTTGTATGTCAGACAGAAGAAGGCAGATAGACAATAGGCTGACTGTCAAAAACCGGTTGAACTGCATTAAACAAACAAATGCGGCGCTGTTTCCTGACATGAGCACTTCTAAACTTACAACCAATCAAAAGGCATCTTATTATACATGTGAATAATAATCAGGTAACTGGTGAGTGTTTTTTCTGGTTCCACCTCCTTCCGTTTTAAAAGGTTGAAGGTGTTCAAAAAGCCCCACAATTACTTGTCATACATGTTTTAGTTTCATATTTAATTGGTTCCTAACAAAACGAGGAAAAGAATCCCTCTTCTTGTGTTTTCTTCCAGGAGTGTGATCAAGTCCATGTTGAGGATGTGGCCTCTGATGACAATGGACAGGACCTGAGGTGTGTTACACGCTGCCCCGCTAACTAACCCAGACACTACAAAATGCTTTGTGTCGTTCTGAGTAATCACAGGTAGTTTTTCTTTGCTTCAGCAACTACAACTTCATGGCGGATGGATTTAACGGCCCCAGCGGTGGAGCTGCATCAGGAACCACCACAGGAGTTCAGGGAGGGGTGGAGTGGATGCGTAAACTGGCCTTTCGCTACCGCCGGCTAAAAGAGATCTACAATAATTACAAAGGAAATGTCGGGGGTGAGTTTGCAAAGCAGCGTCCTGTGAAGGCTTAAGTGACAGCAGCTCAGACGAAGGAAAAATACATTCTCACATTAAAACACCAGACTTTTCTTCCCAGCTCCCAGAAACCAGCAGTGACTGGAACTTAAGCTCTTTGTTTTCCTGCTCTTGTTAAACAAATAAATGTTTTAGTACAGCAGCCAAAAACAAACAGCAAACTGTTAAGGAGGTGAGCTGCACTCAGACTTTGCAGTTTGAGCCACAGTATGTGGCTCATTGGAAACATTTTGTAAAAGGCGTGCATTTCTGTGGTGCTCCTAACGGAGTTTAGAGCTTGCAGTGAAGAGGCTCAAAGGCTAAGCATAGACGTCTGCTTTGGGTTTTTTTGGTGTTCCAGGCCTGTTGAATCCCATGAAGAGGGAGCTGCTGTTGAGGCTTCAGTCCGAGATCGAGAATGTTACAGACTCCTGGCTCAGCACTGCGCTCAAGTCTCTGCTGCTCATCCAGTCCAGGTTTGAGCACCTCAGGTTATCGTTTTAGCTCGTAGGTAGTATGTCGTAGATTAGTCACTCCTTGTTAAAATATTTTGTTTGCATCTTTGAGATTCACCCTTAACCCTGAGTTATTGTAGGGTCTTTATCTTACATTTTAAACTGCCTTGAGGCAGTTGTTGTTGTGATTTGGTGCTGTATAAATCAAATCAAGTACAGTTGAATTGGATGATGATGTTATAAATCTGTGTGTGTGTGACACCCACCAACAGGGGGAAGTGTATGAACGTGTTGGTCACCACGACTCAGCTGGTTCCAGCTCTGGCCAAAGTGCTGCTCTACGGCCTGGGAGACGTCTTCCCCATCGAAAACATCTACAGTGCCACAAAAATAGGTACGTATGCAACCCGATTACTCGGTGTCAAATTGAAAAAAAAAAAAAGATCTGTTTGTGTGATTCTTTATTTTCCTTTTCCCTGTGGTTTCCTGTCATGTAGGAAAAGAGAGCTGCTTTGAGAGGATCGTCTCTCGCTTTGGGAAAAAAGTGACTTATGTGGTGATCGGTGACGGCCGAGATGAGGAATTTGCAGCAAAACAGGTAAAACTCAATTTTTGCCTTTTTTTTTCTTAAACTATTTCATTTCAAATTGGATGATCTGCAGCATTTTATGATTTTTTTTGACCCATTTTAATGGATCAATTCGATTGTGTTTTTGTGTGGACAGGCAGAATTTCAGATTTTTAGGAAAAAAGATGCAGGTACATGTTCCACATGGTATTTGTTGTCTTTTTTCGTCCTGATCACGAGATCATGTACCAGGAAAGAGAAACAAGGCATGGTTTACTAGGAGAATATGATCCTGGATGACATTGACTTGAACAGATATTTACAGTGTGGCATGAAAGAAGATGGTTTATAACCAATAAACAAAAAAGATACATGAGCTATTTTTCCACCTGCTGAAGTTACTGTTTAGACTGACTTGAATCTCCAGAGCAGGTTCATCCTAGATCCTCTCTGAGAAAGTACCTGAATGGTACAAAGTTAACCTGTCAGGAAAAAACATATAAGATGAAAAGGACAGGGGAAGCTGGTTGACAACGAGTGAACTTTCAAAATAAGAGCCAGGAAGTTGTGTTTTTTTTCTATGTATTTTTAAGAAGTGATTATAAATGCAGGGATTTTCTTGCATGAAAACACTAAAACACGAACCATATGTATGTTGCCATATGTAGACGGGAGACCCACAAACATAATGTCTCACGTGGACAAAACACTTTGTCAGGCTGTGCTCTTTACAATTACACACTCTGCTTTCTTGTGCCTAATTTTTTGTCTCCTTCCCTCTGCAGCACAACATGCCTTTCTGGCGGATCTCCAGTCACGGCGACCTCGTGTCCCTTCACCAAGCGCTGGAACTGGACTTCTTGTAACGAGGATGCTGTTGAATGTTGTGCACTCAAAGGGAAAAATGTTGTCGTCGTACTGGTGACTTGTGGAGTGAAACTGTGTGTGTGGAAAAATTCTCCACAAGCCCAACAATCCACACTCACCTGTTAGAAATCTGCTCTCGCTGTCCGACGACTTGCAACTCGCTGTGTGTTGGTGAACGCTTTGAGGCGGACTTTGGGTCGGAGCCGCCTGCGAGAAACAAACTGGACGCGTCAGTCATCAGAAGTAAGGTTCCTCTCGCCCAGCACCCCCTCCTCTACGGCAGCTAAGCTCACTGCAGCTGAAACTGGCACTGATTTGGACACGGAAGGGATGACTTCTATTATCCAGCTTCTTCATGGTTTTTGGCTTTTGTTTTCACATAAACATCCAAATTTCCTGCAGCGAACATCATCCCTCAACTCTCACTGAGTTTAAACGGCTAAAGAGACGTTGTTTGTTGGTGGCTTTGTCTGTGGAGGTTGTCATAGCTTTTTATTTTGAAAAATCTCTTTCCGGGGTGACTTGAAAGCATCATTTTGCCTTTATGTTTTTCATTATGTTCCTGACAGTCATCAAGTATCAATTAATCCCACTTTTATGTGTTGCCTCTCATGTAGCCAGACCGTTATTAAACAAAAGGTACTCAGTGATGGAGGGCAGCAGGGGCCATTAATCTCTGACTGTCACAACAAGACCAAACCACACCATCAGTCAGCACCATCAGTTCTGACCTCTCCACTGTGTGTGATCCGTGGTCACCGAGCATGTGCTAAGGATAAGAGATGCAAACTGCAGGAAGTGGTAATAAGTGTGGGAAAAAATGCACAGAGCATCATCAGTTTAATGGATGACTGGGCAGAGGGATCGCAATTTTATTATTATTATTTTTCCCCCATTGTGTGGTTTTCAGACTCGTGGCTTCATTTGATGTTTTATAAGGCAAGAAAACAAATATGTGACTTAACAGAATACTGCAAAAATAAGTAATAAAAGTTTAATAAATGATAAAGAATAAATATTATAATAGCGTCCAATTACACTCCAGGGCTGGACTACATACGTAGAACTACATCCACTAAATATCTGACGTTAGTGTAGTTATCCTTTTTCCTCTTGTGGCTGTAAAGAGCTTCTTTAACTGAAGCTGAAAGCTGACGTTTTGTCATGACTGGTGATGTTTTGAATATATTTGGACTTGAAAACATTTTTTCCACCCTATGCCAATGATAATCAACACTCTTTGTGTCCTTTGGGCTCCTCAGAGCGCAGTCCCAAGTGTCCTTGAATTCCCAGAAGAGAGGTGGATTGACAAATCTGTAACCAGAACGAAACCGAGATTCAAAGGTCCGCACTATCATATTCATTTCACTGTGATATGGATCTGTTGATGCCTGGTTAAAGTGTGCTGGTTTGGTCTTTCCAAAATTGTTCTAGTACAAGTGAACACCCGATTAATGGGAGTTTATTTTTTGCTCATAAGCTAATCACAAAGTAGAAGTCTTCTTTTCACTTTCCTCCTATTTAAAGAAAAACTGAGCCCATCTGTGGTTTTAGAGAAATGTTACACAGCTGAAGATCATGTAGCGTTCTTATTTCTTCGATGACCCAAGTAACCAAGTCGCAGCCTGATCCATGTTTTCAGAGTGTTTGAGTAGGAAAATATGAGCATCCATGGCTGGATTACTGAGACGACCCAGCAGGGACACATGAGACTAAACCAGACGCTTTCATACATGTGCCGTAGCCCTGAAATGTTTTTGACTACCTTGTCTGATTCGGTCCATTGGGGTCAATAATCTGCGCCTCTCTAAAACAAATACACGAGAACAGAGAAGCTTTGTTTGCTCTGCTTTCTGCACGCAAACTTAAACCTAACATATTCCCACAAATGAGAACACGTCTGAAGCAGATTACTTCCTGGTGTGCAGGGAGGACATAGTCCAGGGTTCATGTGTAAACTTGATGGCTGAGTTTCTCACACATGGATTAATCAAAGTCCTCGATCATGAGACTTTGTTCTTCAGAGATCATCACAGTGAGTTATTCTTATAATCTGGGAAACTTGCTGACTTTCAGATGAAAGCATAAAATATTCTGGAGTGTTGTTTTTCTTTCATCGTTGTTGTTGTTTGTTGATTTTCTTTCTTTTTTTTTTCATAAAAGTATTTTTTCATTGTTTTTTTTTAAAGTACCAGAAAACTTGCAGCTGAATATTTTTGGCTTTTTGAGGCTCTGTTGGTCTTATTGGAGTCGTAGATATGATGTGCATCAAATTACTAATTAGGAAGATGATTAATAATTAGATGCAGTCTTAATTTTGTCTGTGAATGTCAGAAAGTGGTACAGAAGGCAGTCTAAGACCCAGATATTATTATAATAAAGGGGGAAAAAAAGAAGTAAACGAGAAATGGCTTTACACACCTCCTCAGTTACTTTGAGTTATCGTCACTCAGCCTCACAACAACCCAAAGTCTTTCTAAATCATATAGGAGGGAATCAAAAATAAAGGATGACAGTGCAATAAACTTCTACTTTGCTCATTAACTGTATTTTGAGGGGTTTGTTTTGTTATGTAGACGGCGAGGAGCGCAGAGGGATGGACCTTGCCCGGTCTGAATGAGATTAAGACTGAACAATAACTGAGCCTGAAGAAGATTTTCACACACATGCAGCTTGACCGTTAAGAATGTGTATTTGTGTGTCGTTTTGTTTGTGTCCCGTGTGCATATTTATATTGTGCCTTTAACCATCATCTGTCTGCTTAATCTCAAAGGGAAATATCTTTTTATGTTTGATACACGTATCTCTGCATTGTTATTATCCAAAGTGTTATTTTACTTTATTTTTATCTCAATACTTTTTAAGTACTGTCGAGATTTTCTTTTGTTACTGAGTTTGACTTTTTTGACTTGATTGTTCTGTCTGCACTGCAACTGAAAGGTCTCGTAGAAAACTCCACATGCACTGCGGCTCAGTGTTTAAAGAAATTTAAAGTTTGGCGTTCAGATGTTTTCCTCCTTTAGACGAGGAGAATTTTTTTTCTTTTGCTGTGAAACATTTAGCATCGCTTAGACAATCACAATCCCCAATGTTTGGTTTTTTTTTTTTTTATGGCAGGTCAGAAGGTGAAAGCAGCTGGAACAAAGCGTGCTCGTTCTGTCGTTCAGTTACTACCTTAGTGAATCCAAGGGAGAACGAGCAGTCCTCAAACAGAAAACTGAGACCTTTGCATCTGTTCAGCTTATTGAATGTTTATTTCTTTACTTTGTCTGCATGTCACGTCTGTTTTGAAGTATATTATCATGGCCGTACATAATGACCATGAAATGTTTAAGGGACTATAATCTTAGATTTTCTTTTTTTTATGCCAAATATTGCTGTTATTCAAAAGCTGTTTATTTTATATATATTTCATCTCATTTTCTGACATGTGAGGCTGTTTGCGGTCACATAGAGAGCCTGAAACTCAACACTATCATAATAATCAATGCTAATTATTTAATGACAGTAATCACTATTTCCTCCCAACAGCCCTGTAAGGTTTTCCTGTGTAAGACAATATAATGTAAATACATTTTAAAGGTTTCAGACTCAAGTTTGTGTGTTTTATTTTATTCAAAATGGGGGAAAATTAAAAAGAAATGTATTTGCAAATATAGACCAGAAGACCATAGATTACACAAGTAGTAATAACATATTTAGATTAAAGTTAGATTCCAGTGTAGTCATCTTTCTAATGAGAATGGGAAGTAGTCTTTTTGGTTTCTCTATTACAAGATTAATATACCTTCTATACCAGCCATTGCTCACTTGTGTCCACACAGGCCCAATGCTTACCAGAAGTTTAAAATAAATTCTACAGTTTGGCCCATAACTCTTCAGACAAAGATGCAGTTTTTCTAGTTTTGCTTCTTTACACCAACACAGTGGATTTTCATTCCAGCAACATCTACTGATTGAAGTGCAGATTTTCAGAACTTCAGATTCAGTTTTACAAGTTGAATCATTGACTGAAGATCAGTTTCATGGCCAGGTTCCCTTGTAATTCCATGATGCACGGTATGTACCACCAGCAGATAGAGAATGTATCAACTTGTAAAAATCCATTACTTAAATTTGCCCATTTGTGTAATTAGTGTCTTCTTTTTTCTCCGCTTGGCTAAACAAATTTACAGATGGATTTTAAGTGGATCTCTGTGCTGTAAAACACTGTCAAATGTCAGAATTATACACAGACTAATCCAGTGCATTTTGGTGAAAGGAAATTAGTGACACTGTCAGGAAAAAATTAGATAACAGTGTTTTTCAACCCTTGCACAGCACTCAGCAGAAAACCCCCCAACACTTTGTTGCAGTGTTGCAAGCCTGTTGCTTCTCATTTAGCCGCTGCATTGATGTGGTGAAGTTTCAGCTCAGATTCATCACCGTGTAAGAGTATCTTCATATCCCTGCACCAGACAAACCAGAATGGCCCGGGTGTCTTTGAAAGTGACTTCATCACCAACAGCATACTTCCTCGCTACAATCTCCTTCACCTCTTTCTCTGTTTTCCTGTGTGTTTCCTTTCACATCAATATAATAGCAATTACTGCTGGCATACTGACAGGAGATGACCATGGCTAGGAGAAGCATGGTGTGTGGTTCATGTCAGAGCTGTGGATGAGCAGGGTGGAAGAAGACTGTGTCACCCTATTGGGTGACAAAGGAACAGATTAAACACAGTCGTTATCAGGGTGTTGTTGTTCGGCTCCAGCCTTGCGAACGCAGCTGGTGCCGAAAGGGTATCCGCATGAAGTGATGGTGCTTTTTACTTTAGTGCGAACAGTTCATATGAATTTCAAAGCAGTTCTAACAGTCCAACACTGGTCTCTCAATCTCCCGTTGGAGAGCCGTGAGCTTCTCCATGATGTTTTCTAACTTGCGCTCTGTGATCTAGTCATTCTTGTGCTCAAAGAGCCGATTCTGAGAACTCACTACCACAGTGAGTCTCCCCAAGATGTAATCCAATTTGCGCTCAGAGATGTTATTCTGAGTATTCACGGCAGCCGTAGCCTTTCCAAGATCTTATCCGTGCTGCACTCAATGAGCCCATTTTGAGAAACTCACGCCTCTTCCCATCGTTTCAGTCCCAGCGGGCAGCCTTGTGGGGGTTTGAACAGCCGGTTCTGCTTCCTTAATTCTTCGATAAGCCAGGGCCAAGCCAGCTCCGATCAGCAAGAACCCTGTTATCATGGGTCCGAATAGGTAGATATCTTCAGCACTCAGGCTCACCCGAGCCCAAACTTCTCGTTGAGAAAGGGGTGTCAATTGCATTCAGGGACCAGTTGATCAAATCCATAATTCCTCTTTTAGGTTTTAGAGAACAGACTGTGAGAGAGTGTTCCAGGGAAAAGTAATACAAAAAATACAAGTAGTGGAAGTGGGTTGGTGTACTTCACAGACCTCATCTGACTGGGGGAAAGGCACTGATGGGTTTTGACTGGTTGCTACACAAACTTCTGTAGATGTTATATACTCGTGTCTGTGCTCTATTGTCTTCCTTAGTACAATTCATGTTAAACATTGTCTCTTATCCAACTCATCTAATGCAAAATTAAACAAGCACAATCACATGAAAAAGATTTAAGACTTTAAATGTTTCTACAATGAAACAGTGTCTGACCACTCTGCAAAAGATTTATTTCTCACAAAATGAAATTTAAATTGTCAAACTATATGTTCCTGTATTAGATCATTTCAGTGTTTGATCAATACAGAATCTTACAGTGAATGTCCCCTTGTCAGAAACAAGTATCCACTTTGTGCTGGTCAATGTCCAAACCACACCTCTTTCTTCGAAGTCACATGGTTTCTGGGAAATCACAAAGTGCGGCCAATACTCCCTGATTATTGCTTTTGATGTCACTCATGAGGAAGTCATGGATATACAGAGACTCTAAATCCTAAAATGCCTCTCGCAGGTGGAAAAGGTTTGTGAGAGGTAAAGGTAGCATCTGATGTTACTGATCTTACTAAATATAAAGAGTAGGGTCTGGTAGGATTTATAAGACACTTGCATCTAAACCAAACAGAGATTAGAAGGTGAGTTTTTGGGGTGATATTTCTACACACACACACACACACACACACACGCATATATATATATATATATATATATATATATATATATATATATTGTCTTCCTGAAGTAATTTACTCCCCCCCCCCCCGAATTGCGTTCGAGTGATCTATTTACTGCGGTGAAGCCAGCCGACGCTTAAATTATTTTGCGCTCCAACACAAGTTTTCTGATAGTTCTTCTCCTTCAGATTCCTCCTTCGACTCGCCTACTCTAAATCTGTGCCGAATTTCATCTCAAACTATTCTATTCTATTTTACGATATCTATTGATTTTTTTAATGTTGTATTTACTTCAGTTTTGTTAAAAAGCACTGGCCTGGTTTCGAGTCTGATCTGTGTCCATTTGTTGCATGCTCCCCCCCCCCCCCCCCCCCCCCCCCCCTCTCTGCACTTTCTCTCCACTTAACTTTCTGCCGAGAAGTTTGTTGAGAATTCCACATCAACTATCAAGGATGATTTTTAATACATTTTAATATGACTTAATAACATTCAATTGACTTTTGGCGTCATCATGTTCCATTAACTTTGCTGAATTTGAGGATAGCTGTTATCTAACTCTTTAAATATAATTAATATTATAATTGTTTAATTTTATTTATCTGAGCGGCTTTAGATGAAATTATACAGGCATGCAGAGTAGGTGAACAAAACAATCAATCCATTGAGATTTTGATGTCAACTATCAAGGATGATTTTTAATGGATTTTTGATATGCTGTTATCATGTTGCATTGAGCTTGTTGAATTTAAGCAGAAATGTCCTTTAATCATGCAGAAGATTGAGAGAAAACTCTCCTCTCATTATGATGAATGAGTTGAAAAATGACTCCAAGATTCCTCACTGTGTTTTCAGTACATACACATACACATGTCTGTCAAGGCCCAATTGTGGAGGGGACCAGAGAAAACTCCAGAGTCCTACATTTATTATTATTATTATTTATTTATTTATTTATTTTTATTTTGTTTTTGTTTTTTGTTTTAGCAAAGTCACATACTAATTCAATATGAATTTTGTTAACCTTTAGCCAACAGTTTCAAATTTCTTTCAGTGTCGCCTGCTCTGGCCCCTGGAATACAAACATTTTTGAGCCCTGATGTCTCTGAATCCACATTTCTAAGAATAGAGTCTTGAGTAAGTATTTTTTCCCCCTTGCTTTTTGTGTTGCAGAATAGAGAAAATTATTTTTGTTGGTGGTGCACAGAGACTTCTATTTCAGGCTACAATTCCTTTTTACAGTCACCCTTTGAGCCAAATTTCCCAGCTGCTTGGTCTCAGTGATAACATGATCATACTCTTTTTGCTCCACTCTTACAGTTTTGTTTCACTACCCTCTTCTTATGGTGCCACCTGATTTAAGCCAGATTTCCATTCATCTCTGTTAATGTAGCTTAATTTAACAAAAAGTAATCTCTAAGGAACTTCTCATGATTTCTTGGTCTTTTATTTCCTCCTTAGTTTGAGACAGTGGGAGAAGTTAATGCATGCATGCCTTTAAAAAAATAAAATAAATCTTACCATTTTCCCACAAGGTGCATACAAGGTGGAGAAACACAATAAAACAATTCAAAGGAGAGACATGGGATCTGCTTTTGGTTTCTAAACCCTAACTCTAACTTACAGATGAAAACATTAAGAATAAATATGATTCTAAAGATGAAAGAAAATACAGTTAGGTCCATAAATATTTGGACAGAGACAACCGTTTCCTAGTTTCCACATTAACACAATGAATTTTAAAAGAAACAACTCAGTTGATGTGCAGACTTCTTGCTTTAATTTAGTGGGTTCAACATAAAGATTACATAAAAATGGGAGAAACTAAAGTGTTTTAACACAATCCCTTCATTTGGAGGTCTCAAAAGTAATTGGACAAATTAAATAACTGAAAATTAAATTTTCATGTCTAATACTTGGTTGAAAACTGTTTGCTGACTATGACAGCCTGAAGTCTTGAATTCATGGACATGACTAAATGCTAACTTTCTTCCTTTTTAATGCTCTGCCAGGCCTTTACTGCTGCAGCTTTCAGTTGTTGTTTGTTTGTAGCAAACAGCATGCATTTCACTTGTTGACATTTATTCTTCAGCAAGTGAAATGAATGCTCAGTTTGGTTAAGATCAGGTGACTGACTTGGTCATTCAAGAATATTCCACTTATTTGCTTTAATAAACTCCTGGGTTGTTTTGGGTCATTGTCCATCTGTATTATGAAACACTGCCCAATCAATTTGACTGCATTTAGTTGGATTTGAGCAGACAGTTTGTCTCTGAACACCTCATCCACAATTTATTTGGCTGCTTCTGTCATGTGTCACATTATCAATAAACACTAGTGTCCCAGTGCTACTGGCAGCCATGCATGACAACGCCATCCCACTGTCCACACACACTTTTTTAAACTTTATTTTTGTTAGTTTAATTTAAGTAGCTTTTTTAAAAACTTATATTAATATTCAGTTTTCCACTACTCTACACTGTTTTACTAATAAATATTAATCCATTCTTTAAACATGGGAACAAACCTGGAGTACTAGTATTTATAAAGCTCTTATTGTTTTTTTGAGCACTCAAAGCGCTTTACACTTCATGGAGTCGTAACCCATTTAAACAGCACTTCATTTCATTCCATGCATTATCATCACTTACTGATTTCTACATCAGGACCAATTTGGGGTTCAGCATGCTTTCCAAGTATGTTTTGGCATACAGACAGCCCAAGCCACATTTTATGTGTTCTATGAGATCGCCAAGGAAGTCTTGGCCTTTTTTTTTTTTTTTTTTTGTGGCTTCAGAAATATTGCATGGCAGAAAACAGAATGGTTGGTTGGTTGGTTGGTTGGTTATTGGAATTGGAATGCCTACTACCTGGCATGTAGTAGCATTGAAGATACAACATGCAACACATCGTTTGCCGCCAACTAGTGAGTGTAAACAATTGTAGACAGCCAGTGTTGACAAGCATAATAAATTACCTGGTTTAATTTAATCAGTATCTGCTCTGTGGAAGAAACTGGGCATCACTAGGCAGGCTGACTGACACAGGAAGGAATCCCAGAACAGCTTGAAAAGTATGTTCAAAATCTGTTTTGACACAGAAAGCTCCCAGCCAACCAAGACGTTCAAGCCAGGAGCCTACTTGCTTTGAGTGGACAAGCTGTGTAGTGAGAAGTCTTTTTTCATATACACTCACTAACCACTTAATTAGGTACACCTTGCTAGTGTTGGGTTGGACTGCCTTTGCCTTTAGAACTGCCTTAATCATTTATGACATGAATTCAACATAGTGCTGGAAACATTTCTTGGAGATGGAGATGGGGCGAATGTGGCTCAAGAGTTGGGAGTTCACCTTGTAATCAGAAAGTTGCTGGTTCAAGCCCCGGCTTGGACAGTCTTGGTCGTTGTGTCCTTTGGCAAGACACTTCACCCGTTGTGAGTGTCCAGCAGCCTCGCCTCTGTCAGTGCACCCCAGGGTGGCTGTGGCTACAAAAAAAACCCAGTCTAGATGACTGGATGTTTAAAGCGCTTTGGGGTCCTTAGGGACTAGTAAAGCACTATACAAATACAGGCCATTTACCATTTAGAGATTTGAGTCCATATTGACATGAAAGCATCACATAGTTGATGTCATTGCTAATGAGACAATCACCATCATGTCCCAAAGAGGCTCTACTGGGTTGAGATCTGGCAATTGTGGAGGTCATTTGAGCACAGTGAACTCTTTTTCATATTCAAGAAATCAGTTTGAGATGATATTTGTGACATAGCATAGTTATGCTGCTGGAAGCAGCCATCAGAAAACTGTGTGGTTATAATGGGATGGCTATGGTCAGTAACAAACACTCAGGTAGTCTGTGTCATTTAAACTATGTTCAGTTGTAGTGATGGGTCGTTCGCGAACGAAATGGCTCTTAGAGCCGGGTCTTTGAAGTGAACGACGCGAGCCATGAGGTTTTTTTTTTCTTTCTCTCACCCTCTCTCTCGCCCTTTTTTCCGCTAAACTCCGCATGCGCGACCTGTACTTTGCGCTGGGCATGGGGGGAGGGGCGTTAGTTACACTCGCAGTAGCACAGGAACAGAGCCAGAGAGAAAGAGAGCGAGGGACATCAACGTCACATTAGAAAGGTATAGTAATCATTCACTATTTTCAGTTGCAGATGATAAAGGATTCAGAAATCATGCAGGCCCATATGACAGAGAATGTGCATCTTCTTTTTGTTTTAATATTTTAATTTATATTTAATTGTGTTGTGGTTTGCAGTGTTTTGTGTTGTTTCACGTTAAATTTGTTTAAAAGGAAAAAGCTGAAAATTTAAATAGTTAAAAGTTTAAAATGTAAATAGTTGTTTTTTGTATTATATGATTTATTTATTACATTTTATGTGGAGTGAATAAATAAAGTATATTTATGGTGGACCTTAGAGACAAAGCACGTACAAACTCCAAAACGCGTAAAAACTCAGAAGCACGTACAAAAGACAACAGAAGTGCTCGAGGATGCTAGGGTGCAGTGTTGAGCTTTTGTTACCTAGTGGCTACACAAGCCAGGAAGTATCAACAACCGGATTTGGTGTGTGGTAGTAACAGGTAAATGAACTTTTTTTTAAAAATTATTAGAATAAATATGAGTGCTTGTCTATAAATACACAAACAATACACACATGTTTTCCATTGTGTAATTTAAGTGATCTGGGTAGCTCTGTTTTGGAAGTTCAGTAAACGCTAGAAATGTGTTTTGGAGTTTGTATATGCTTTTTGGAGTTTGTATATGCTTTAGAGTTTGTACGTGCTTTGTCTCTAGGGGCCATATATAAACATATATAAATAAAACCACTTTTTTTTACATTAGTAATTCCTTTTCTGCATAATTTTATATTATTGTTAATGATTAAATAATTAAAGCAACAAAACAACCTGAAGAGCTGGTTCGGAGCCGAAAGAGCCGGCTCTTTTTAGTGAGCCGAGCCGAAAGAGCCGGATCTCTAAAAAGAGCCGGAAATCCCATCACTATTCAGTTGGCCCAAAGTTTGTAAGGAAACCGTCCCCCACACAATTACTACTATTACTAGCCTGAACTGGTAGTTCTGGGTATAATGAATCCATGCTTTTAGGTTGTTAACACTCTTGTCTCGATGAGAAGCTTGGGCTCGGGAGAGCCCGATTGTCCTGCAAAGATGTTTGCTGCCGATGGTCGATGGTCGAACGACATCGACCATTGAGAACCATGACAACAGAGTTCTGGCTGAGTGGAGCTGGCTCGGACCTAGCTTATCGAAGACAGCGGTTACAGCTGTTCAAAGCCCCCACTATGCTGGCCGACATGATTGACGATGGGCAAGCTGTGAGTACTCAGACTATGTTTATTGAACACACTATGAGAAGATCTTGGAGAAGCTCACGGCTTTGCAACGGGAAATAGATAGACCTGGTGACCAGTGATGGACATTAAGAATGACTGCGAAATTGGTGCAGTTGTTCGCATTAACCCAAACAATCATCTCCCTCACTCATGCGGCTCTGGAACAACAAATTCTTGTCCCTGATAACAGGACTGTGTTTGGTCTCTTTGACCCTATCCTTCAAGGACACCTGTATTAGCTGAAGGACTGTTGACTTTTGCTTAATCAGGTGAAAGGACAGTCTCTCTTAAAGCTGAACACAAGATACACACAGGCACACACACACGCACACACATACACTCATGTATACTGACACAGACGCAGACTCGCTCCCCTCCCCCATTTCAAATGCATCTGAAGTTTGCCCCCCATCCGATACAGACGGTGGGTCAGCTGGACCCGCGCAGAAATGCTGCGACCTGATGCTGCTGTCTACATTGGTTTACTCTAACCCTACTCGCCCACCCCTGTTGCTTGTCATGTGTTTTCATGGTGTTACGGTGTGAAGATTCATGTGCTTTTGAGTTTTTGTTTTCTGGTCTCATACTGATCTCCTATCAGAAGCTCAGTCTGAGTAGAGTTCTCTTTTTTTCTCCTCTACCCTATTGTGTTGTACATTTAATTGTTTTTCTTTACGCTACCTGTTCTGAAGGTAGGAAAGCCCAAATATTTGTCACAAGAGCTTAGAGAATATTTAAGAATAGTCTTATTCTTTGACACTGTCATTTCTGAATGCATGATGTGTGTTATTTGCTTATTTATTACAGCCAGTGATGGAAGAAGACAGCCAGAACAAGTCATGTCAAATAGAAACCGAGACATTGTTCTGACCTGTCTCCCCAATGTGATGTTTGTGTGATGTGTGTATAGCTGGATCATCATCATCATCCTCCTCCTCCAAAAATGTCACAGCACAAATTGAGACTCATCAGACCAATCAATAATTTTCTTCTATTGGCCATTTGTAGTAAGCCTATGTTGTGCACGCACAGATGCTCTTTTTGCATACTTTTATTGGAACAAGTAGTTTATTTACTGTTGCCTTCTGCTCGATGCAGTCTAGTCATTCTCATTTATCTTCTAGCATTAACAAAGCATTTTCTCAGATAGAACTGCTATTCACTCAACATTTTCTGCCCGGTAACCATTCTGTGTAAACCCTAGAGATGGCTGTGTTGGATGGAAAATCCCAGTAAATCCTGAAGCTTAGTTTGAACTTGGACAGGTTGGCTTGACCATTATCTGTAGTTAGCTGTGTGCACATACAGCTCTCCAGCATCAAAAAATTTCATATCAAAAATCCTTGAAAGAGTAGTTGTCAAACAGCTAACAGATCATCTGCAGAGGAATGGTTTATTTGAAGAGTTTCAGTCAGGTTTCAGAGCTCATCACAGCACAGAAACAGCTTTAGTGAAGGTTACAAATGATCTTCTTATGGCCTCTGACAGTGGACTCGTCTCTGTGCTTGTCCTGCTAGACCTCAGTGCAGTCTTTGATACTGTTGACCATAATATCCTATTAGAGCGATTAGAACATGCTGTAGGTATTACAGGTACTGTGCTAGAGTGGTTTGTATCATATCTATCTAATAGACTCCAATTTGTGCATGTAAATGGAGAGTCCTCTTCACACACTGAGGTTAATTATGGAGTTCCACAGGGTTCAGTGCTAGGACCAATTCTGTTTACATTATACATGCTTCCCTTAGGCAGCATCATTAGAAGACATAGCATACATTTTCACTGCTATGCAGATGACACCCAGCTCTATCTGTCCATGACAGATAACACACACCAATTAGTTAAACTGCAGGAATGTCTTAAAGACATAAAGACCTGGATGGCCGCTAACCTTCTGCTTCTTAATTCAGATAAAACTGAGGTCATTGTACTCGGCGCTGAAAAGCTTAGAAATATGGTATCTAACCAGATTCTTACTCTGGATGGCATTACCTTGGCTTCCAGTAACACTGTGAGGAACCTTGGAGTCATTTTTGACCAAGACATGTCCTTCAACGCACATATTAAACAAATATGTAAGACTGCGTTCTTCCATTTGCGCAACATCTCTAAAATTAGAAATATCCTGTCTCAGAGTGACGCTGAAAAACTAGTTCATGCATTTATTACTTCCAGGCTGGACTACTGCAATTCATTATTATCAGGATGTCCAAAAAACTCACTGAAAAGCCTTCAGTTAATCCAAAATGCTGCAGCAAGAGTCCTGACAGGGACTAAAAAGAGAGAGCATATTTCTCCTGTTTTGGCTTCCCTTCATTGGCTTCCTGTTAAATCCAGAATTGAATTCAAAATCCTGATCCTCACATACAAGGTCTTAAATAATCAGGCCCCATCTTATCTTAATGACCTTGTACCATATCACCCTATTAGAGCACTTCACTCTCGCTCTGCAGGCCTACTTGTTGTTCCCAGAATATTTAAAAGTAGAATGGGAGGCAGAGCCTTCAGTTTTCAGGCCCCTCTTCTGTGGAACCAGCTTCCAGTTTGGATTCAGGAGACAGACACTATCTCTACTTTTAAGATTAGGCTTAAAACTTTCCTTTTTGCTAAAGCATATAGTTAGGGACTGGACCAGGTGACCCTGAATCCTCCCTTAGTTATGCTGCAATAGACGTAGGCTGCTGGGGTGATTCCCATGATGCATTGAGTTTTTCCTTTCCAGTCACCTTTCTCACTCACTATGTATTAACAGACCTCTCTGCATTGAATCATATCTGTTATTAACCTGTCTCTCTTCCACAGCATGTCTTTTATCCTGTCTTCCTTCTCTCACCCCAACCGGTCGCAGCAGATGGCCGCCCCTCCCTGAGCCTGGTTCTGCCGGAGGTTTCTTCCTGTTAAAAGGGAGTTTTTCCTTCCCACTGCCGCCAAAGTGCTTCCTCATAGGGGGTCATATGATTGTTGGGTTTTTCTCTGTATCTATGAAGCGCCTTGAGGCGACTTTTGTTGTGATTTGGCGCTATATAAATAAAATTGAATTGAATTGAACTGTATTATATCACAAAAAATATTGCCATATTTGTAAAATAAAATAGTGATATTAACAACAAACAAAAATGGTCATAGATTAACATCTGAATTTCACAGTGAAAGTTCAGGCATTGTAGAAAGCGACCAGATGTTTTGCAGAAACCTAAATAGCCTGCTGATGCCCAGTTTCTTCCACAGAGCACGCTGTTACATTCAATCTTTGACTTTTATACATGCCTGTAGTATCACACGGCAGCAAAAGTAATAAGCACTAAATATAATTTCAGAAGGATGTGGGCATTTACACCTATGGAACAGCAGCAGTTACTACTCAAACAATGGTTCAGTTTCGATGTTGCATTGATGATTTTAATTTTATCATTCTGTTGATTTAATCAGGCCATGTATATGTCACTTTCTGATTCATTTTTATTTTGCAGGCATCTCAGATGAGAACATGAGTGGAAACACAGAGAAGGTAGGAAAGCCCAAATATTTGTCACAAGAGCTTAGAGAATATTTAAGAATAGTCTCATTCTTTGACACTGTCATTTCTGAATGCATGATGTGTGTTATTTGCTTATTTATTACAGCCAGTGAAGGAAGAAGACAGCCAGAACAAGTCATGTCAAATAGAAACCGAGACATTGCTTAACAGACTTCATCTTCAAGGCAAAATTCAACAAAAGTTGTCACCAGCAGATTTTCTTCAAATACGTCCACCTGTGAAACAGATCGACCATGTAGAATCTGAGAAAGATCTAGCTCACACTTTTCTCCATAGGCTGATAATGTTGGACTACAGGGCCAGATATATTTCTGTAAGATCAAGCTGTAAGACCAAGGTGTCGTTCAAAGCCTCGTCCAGTGACTGGGATGTTTTTGTGAGCAGCAGTGTGGACACATATGAGAAAGAGCAGACTTCTGTGCATCCAATGGACATTCAGATGGCAGTATTTCACTGCGCAGACAGCTTCCTGAAACAGATGATGATTACAAAGCTCTCTCAGTGTCAGTATGCCTTACCTTTGCTTGTTCCTGACCCAGTCACAAACAAGATTCAGTTTCCTCTGTGGACTTTAAGAGATATAACAAAAACCTGGAAGGTAACTCGGTGTGATTCAAAGATCGTCACCATGAAGAGTGTTCCAGTCTACAAAGCTGAAACACCCTTGGTGTCATTTTTCCGTCTGGGGTCTCTGTCAGTGTCTAAATCTCAGCTGATGAACACTTTGATCAACAACCGTCACGACACCTTCTTCCACAGAAACTGCCCAGGAAGCACCAAGTCTCGCTATCTGATGGATGGTGTGGCAGAGATTGCCTGGTACTGCCCTGCTGGAAAACCCAATGATGCCTTCAATGACTGCATTGCCTTTTGTAATCTCCATGGTGATGCTCTATTGACTGAAAAACAGTGTGACATACTTATTGAAAAATCCTCCATTAATATTTTTCTTGTGGCATCTCTGCAAAGCAATGAAGAAATTCAATCACTCATATCTTGTGTTTTTAAGTCTCATAAGCCTCTCATTTGTCTCACTTTTGATGGCAGCTGTGATGCTGTTAAGACAAAAAAGGGAAAATACATAATGGGGCTCAAAGATAGAAACCTCGCAGATGTATCTGAACACCTGAAGAAGATCATTCGCGAGGTTTTATCTTCTCTTGATGGTCCCAGCTTGAAACCATCCTTCCAGCTTGAAACCATGGCTGAGCTCTCTGGAATCAGAGTGGATGAAACTGACCCAGCCTGTCAAAGAGGGAAATCTGCTGCTGTGAAAATAATCAATCTACTTACAAAGGATAACATGGATGTCTCAAAGATCAAAGATGAATTTCTCCCTTGTCAAGGCCAACTGTGGCATCAGTGGAGCAAAATACACAGAGAACTGTTTCATCTCAGAGGAGATGCTGAAAAGGAGAAAAGTAAAAAGCAACAAGAACTGATGAACGTACGTCAGAAACAATGTGCTGCTTCCTGCAGTAAACTGATGCAGTTGTTCACTGGAAGTCTCTCATCATTGCCGCCAACAGACAGAGAGTATTTCGTAAAATGGACTCAGATCTTCATAGATGCCCTCTCCATTGACGATCTTTCCCCAATTCTACAAAGTTATGATGAAAAGTGGTCTGAGGTCTTGGCTTTGCAGAACAAATGGTACAGATCAGATCTGTTATTTAAAAAACAAGCTGAACTTGATGACATATCAAAAAACCTTCAGTCTGTAACTTTTGGTTTGGAGCACATCTTCAGAGAAATGGGACAGATCTATGAAGCCCATAAAACAACACAAAGAAAGAGCAGACACACTGACTGTTCTAAATACCCTGAGCTGGCTGCACAGCTGATGATATCAGGACACCCGATGGAGCTGATGGATGGTGATGCAGGTCATGTGCCTTTAACATGGATCTCCAGTCTCTTAGAAGAAGTCATCAAGAAACTGGGGAACCAGAGAGTTTTTGTGTTGTCAGTTTTGGGCCTACAAAGCAGTGGAAAATCAACAATGCTAAACACCATGTTTGGGCTGCAGTTTGCAGTGAGTGCTGGCAGGTGCACCAAAGGTGCCTTCATGCAGCTGCTCAAAGTATCAGAGGAGATGAAGAAAGACTTGAAGTTTGACTATGTTGTAGTGGTGGACACTGAAGGACTGCGTGCTCTTGCGTTAGAAGGTAACAACACTCGTCACCATGACAATGAACTGGCAACGCTTGTTGTTGGTCTGGGAAACCTGACACTGATCAACATCTTTGGAGAGAATCCTTCTGAGATGCAGGACATTCCGCAGATTGTTGTTCAGGCTTTCATGAGGATGAAGGAAGTTCAACTTTCTCCCAGTTGTGTGTTTGTTCACCAGAATGTCACAGATGTTGCAGCAGCAGAGAGAAACATGGATGGAAAGAGAACAGATGTGAAATACTGTGCCCAGCTATGGGAGGGCAGTCCACCCATGGCTCCTCCAAATCCAGGTTACAGTGAGAGCATCCAGGAAGTGAAGAACACCATCCTCTCTAAAGCTTCAAAGTCTGCTGGGATCACTCTCTCACAGTTGAAAACAAACATCCAGGACCTGTGGACTGCACTGCTGATGGTAAGTTTTGTTTTCATTTTTAAAAGCACACTTGAAATGGCAGTGTACAGAAAACTGGAAGTCCAGCATGGTGAGTGGACCTGGACCTTGAGGGAAAACATATTGACCATTGAAAACCAACTTCATAACATAATTGAGAATAGGGAAATTTGATAAGGTTAGGCTTTCATATATTTCTAAAGCAACATGCAAAACATCTTTAATAAAAAGCTTAATAATAAGTGAATAAATGAATTGAATTCAGTTCAATTTTCTTTATACAGTGACAAATCACAACAGCAGTTTCCTCAAGGCTCTTTATATTGTAAGGGAAAGACCCCACAATAATACAAAGAAAACAGAGAAAACCCAAACAATCATATGGTCCTTTATGAGTAAGCACTTAGGCGACAGTGGGAAGAAAAAACTCGCTTTCAACAGGAACAAACCTCCAGCAGAACCAGACTCGGGTAGGGGTGGGCTGTGACCGGTTGGGGTGAGGGTAGGAAGACAGGACAAAGAGAGCCAGAGATTAATAATAACTAATGATTAAATACAGAGAGATGTAAATGGTAAATGGCCTGTATTTGTATAGCACTTTTACTAGTCTCCCCTAGGGACCCCAAAGCGCTTTACACACCCAGTCATCCACCCATTCACACACTGGTGGAGGCAAGCTACAGTTGTAGCCACAGCTGCCCTGGGGCAGACTGACAGAAGCGAGGCTGCCATATCGCGCCATAGGCCCTTCTGGCCAACACCAGTAGGCGGTAGGTGAAGTGTCTTGCCCAAGGACACAACGACCGAGACTGTCAGAGCAGGGGCTCAAACCGGCAACCTTCCGATTACAAGGCGAACTCCCAACTCTTGAGCCACGATCGCCCTATACAAACCTCTCTAAAACTTGTATAAAAAAGAAGACTGAAGAAGAAACACTCAGTGTATCATGGGAATTCCCCAGGAGCCTAAACCTATGGCAGAGTAACTAAGGGAGGATTCTCGTATAGGAGGGAGACCAACTGGACAAACGCTGTTCCTTTGCTTGACCCCAGTTGCTCTCGTCCACTCCCCCGTAACACTGTTCTTTTATTGAGGTTACGTGAATATACATAGGTTCATTAACATATGACGTCTACATACAAACAAAGAGTACCTTGCCTGTGTGTGTGTGTGTGTGTGTGTGTGGGGGGGGGGGGGGGGGGGGACCCCATAAACGACTTCCCTATACCTGCTGGTCTGGAAGTCCAGTAGTCCATCTAAACAAAGGGCACTTGGACTGAAGATATAGATATGTTAATCCTACCGCAAAACAATTAAAGAAGGTACAACCTCTCCCATGCTCCCAGGACGTGGGTGTGAATGCCAGAACACTTTGGAATGCACACAAAGTCTTTGCAGACTACTAAGGATCAACCCTCTACCAACATGACATTGATTATAGAACTCTAAGCATATACGAGTAGATATTTCTAAGCATAAATGACAATCCAACAATACAAATCTAACACATTATCTGTAGACTACCAGTTCCTTTGACTAACAGCTGTACTGAGCTTGTTAATTTTTGGAATATATACCAGGTTGAAGTCTCCTCCTATTATAAGCGTGGTGTCAGAGTGACCCGAAAGTGAAGAAGAGAAGGTATTAAAAATTTGGATAATCCAAATTGCCACTAGGTGTGAATGTACGAGTGAATGTGAGTGCGAATGGTTGTCTGTCCCTGTGTGTTGGCCCTGCGACAGACTGGCGACAGACTGGCGACTGTCTGTATTTCTTAATTGTAAATGGCACCAAATTGTATTCAAAACTGAGCCACACTTATGGAGGTCCACAATTCTTTTCCTGGTGTTTTGGTTGATATCTCTTGATCTTCCCATTTCAAAGAAACAGGCTCTGTGTTTTGCCTTATATGCATCCACAGGTGTGCCACCAATTTACTCACATGGACTCTACTAACCTATCAGAAGCTTCTTAAGCTCAGATGGAGTCGTCTGGAGTTTTCTTATTAATTAACAATAAACTTAGTGTATATGTACTCCTAAATTTGATGAAAGTGATAAAAAATAGACAGCTCTATCTCTCTTTATTCTGACATTTAACTAATTCAAAAGATATTTCAATATTTATTTATCTAAAACAAAACAAGTTTACTCTAAATTGATGTTGTACAGTAAAAAAATGTTCTTGTGTTTTCCATAAAGTGTATGTAAATATCTGGTTTAAACTGTGAATATACTGCTGTGTATTGAAATTCCTCTTGTTTTGCATAGAAATATACTGAACAACATACAAACCATAATATATAAAATACTACCCTTCAAGTCCATTCTTGTATATCAGTACATTACTGAAACCGATTTATTTAGCCGTGGAGGGAAACAACTGAAAATATGAAATAAACACACATGTAAACTAAGACTCTCTAAAGAAATAGCATTGTTGTTGTTCGGCTTTTCATTTCGCCATTTGTTGATTCACTTGAAGACCAAGTAACGTAATATGGGTCAAGTGATCAGATCAGATAAATCTTTTGTGATACACCGTCATATTTACATTATTTATACAGTACGAATGATTTGCTTTGGTACCTGGTCGAACTTCAGCTCTCCTCTGTCTGCCTCGCTGCGTTTCTCCAACAGCGCACTCGCAGGCAGCAGCTCCCCCCGCCCCTTCACTCAGTCGCTTAGTGTCTAAGCTCGGATCATACCAATATTAGGGGGGATTTACGCACAGTCATAAATTCCCACAGTGTGCACTATGTGCTTCAAATATTGTGTGTAGTTTTTGTTTTACACAGTTGTCAGTCAGGCATCTAACTATGAAAAAATACACTCCAAAAGACCCAGTAAGCCACCCCCCCCACTCCGCCACTGGTGGACAATGAAATGAATTTGAGTTAAGAGCTACTTTACCTCCAGAGCCTTAAGAACCAAACAAGTGGAACAGATTAATTTGCTTCTGCTTGTTCCGCCATAGATGACGTGAAACTACCGTGGAATAAAGTCACTGGTATTATTACGGATGACGCACCTGCCATTGCTGGGGAGCAAAATGGATTAACAACCCTAGTCTGTAATAAAGTCATCAAAGAAGGAAGTAAAGCTATAAAACTCCACTGTTTCATTCACCAACAAGTACTCTGTGCTAAACATTTGAAATATTGAAAAGGAGATCACGCCTTTTTCTTCTCCTTTGTCCGTGGACCCTGATGACGCTCCTGACCATCTGCAGCTGGAGCTCACTGAGGTGCAGTGTGACACTGAGTATCACAGTCACCACCAACAGCTCCCTCTTGTTGACTTTTACTGCCAGCTGGATAAAGGCCGGTTCCAAGAGAGTCAAACATTTGCTAAGAAAATGCTGAGCTTGTTTGGCTCGACATACTTGTGCGAGAAAACATTCTTAATCAGTGTTGGGTAAGTTACTTTAAAAAAGTAATTAATTACTAATTACTTAGTCAATATTGTATTTAAAATACTTATCTAATTACTGTGACAGAAAAGTAACTTAATTACTAAATAAGTAATTTAACTAAATACTTCTTAAAATCCCTATAAACCTTGAGTGGGCAAACAATAGAAATTAAACTCTTTAAATAATAAATAACTTTTTTTAAAGACAGAGACTCTACAGTATGCAGGGGTAGCATCTCTTCCACAATGTAGCCTGCAATCATTTTTTAAGCTCACCTTCAGACGCTTTCTGTGCTGCTGAAGTAAAATCAAGTTTTGCCTGCTTAGCAGGAGTTGCCACGGTGATGGATGATGAACAAGGATCACTCAGAAGTGTTCGTCTATGCTCTCGTGACAGGCGCTTCAGTAGATTACTCGTGCTATTAACAGCAGCCGATAGTTTTTTCTCCCCAGGACATAGCTTACATATTACTGTAATATTCTTGTCTGCTTGTTTCAGAAAAGTGAAGAGATGGGAATATGTCCATTTCATAAAATAGCCACTCGCTTCAGCCGAGTCCGACATCTTCTGCTTTAGAATACGACTGTGCAGCAAACTGGCGCGAAATGACGTGCACCTGCACTACAGCGATGTTAAAGCGGCAGAGTTTACTTTTACCTTTAGAAGATAAATTATTGAAATTAAATAATGATATTCAGCAAGTTTAATTATTTTACAATGTAACGCAAGTAAATTGTAAGTAACTGTAATTAAAATACCTAAAAATGAACAGTAATCAGTTACACTACTTTTTCAGTGGAAAAGTAATTTAATTACAGTAACGCGTTACACCCAACACTGTTCTTAATCATGAACATGAACAAGAACCGCGTTGAGGATGAGATTAAGTGACTCCCACTTGCGTGACATTTTGCGCATCAAAACCTCTGTTTTTGAGCCAGACCTGGGCCATTTACTTCAGTCAAGGTCTCAGTATCACCCTTCACATTAGTGCAGTCAAGTTATTTGTTTAGATTTTAAGTCGTTTTACTTTGTTGTTGTTTATTTGTGTGTGTTTTTTTCCCAATTGACAATCAAACCGAGTCTCCTAACCTCTAGAAATTAAATAATAAAATCAAATTCGGTCCGGTAGCTGGTTTTTCAATTTCAGATTATTGGTCTGAGTTTAAATTGAAAACACATCCATTTTTGTTTTTGATATCTGATTTAAAATCAAATAACATATTATAGTTTTTTATTTCATTTTTGATGGTCAATTAAAAAACTAATGAACAAGTGATGTATGTATTTATATGGCCCGCAATGTTTTTTACTTATTAATAAGTTAACTCTTAATGTTATTTTCCTTTTCATGTGTTGAATTTAGATGTTTAATTTTTCTTCATTTTCTGTTCTTTAAATACAGTGGGGCAAAAAAGTATTTAGTCAGCCACCGATTGTGCAAGTTCCCCCACTTAAAATGATGACAGAGGTCAGTAATTTGCACCAGAGGTACACTTCAACTGTGAGAGACAGAATGTGAAAAAAAAATCCATGAATTCACATGGTAGGATTTGTAAAGAATTTTACGGATCAGTCGTCCTGCCAAGGGGACAGGACGACTGATCCGTGTTAAGGACAGAATGAATGGGGCCAAGTATCGTGAGATTTTGAGCCAAAACCTCCTTCCATCAGTGAGAACTTTGAAGATGAAACGAGGCTGGGTCTTCCAACATGACAATGATCCAAAACACACCGCCCGGGCAACAAAGGAGTGGCTCCGTAAGAAGCATTTGAAAGTCCTGGAGTGGCCTAGCCAGTCTCCAGACCTCAACCCCATAGAAAATCTGTGGCGGGAGTTGAAAGTCCGTGTTGCTCGGCGACAGCCCCAAAACATCACTGCTCTTGAGAAGATCTGCATGGAGGAATGGGCCAAAATACCAGCTACTGTGTTTGCAAACCTGGTAAAGACCTATAGTAAACGTTTGACCTCTGTTATTGCCAACAAAGGTTATGTTACAAAGTATTGAGTTGTATTTTTGTTATTGACCAAATACTTATTTTCCACCCTGATTTACGAATAAATTCTTTACAAATCCTACCATGTGAATTCATGGATTTTTTTTTTCACATTCTGTCTCTCACAGTTGAAGTGTACCTCTGGTGCAAATTACTGACCTCTGTCATCATTTTAAGTGGGGGAACTGCACAATCGGTGGCTGACTAAATACTTTTTTGCTCCACTGTACATGAATTTGGTTAAAACGTTTAATAATAAATAATTCATAATAAAATTTGTGTGTGGAAGGAAGGAAAACAACATTGTAAAATCGTTCATTTGCATTTAATTTTAATGGTTCAAAATATTTCAGGCTGGGTGGGCCCCCACACATTCTCACCTTCCCAAATCTGACCCTTTTTGCGAAAAGTTTAGACACCCCTGGCTTAGATATATACTTTCACTCTAATACATGGATGTTTTTCTTTTCTTTTTTTCTTCTTTTTTAAAAAAAAAAGAATTCAAGGAAATGCACAAACTAAAGGTTCTACTTTTGGACTCGAATGCTATTCTCCCATGACTAGTTCATAATGCTCATCTGGTCTGGTTTAACATTTAGACACTGCTAAACCCATTTTGACAGTAGTAAAATTCCCTAAACATCTTTCTCTAGGCTAAAATTTGATTACTTTTCTAAAAATACACAAAATACTTTTCCTAAAATACACAAAATACTTTTCCTAAAATGCACAAAAATCTAATATTTTACATCTTTATGGTGTTGTAGAGGTAGTACAAATACACTGAGGTTTTACTCAGTCTTGACACTTATCTGGGCTTCTGTCAGATATGCCCATATATGTGTTTGAAACCGACAATAAAAAAGAGAATTACACGAGTATAAAATGGAGCTGAACTATCATTTCAGTTACACATGCTTCCTACCAATGCTGTGAATGCAGACTATTTCTTTTTAAAAAATTGTTTTGTGTACTAGGCGGTAATATTAAATATATTTAATATTAATATTAAACTAATATTGATAACTATAAATGGAAGTTATGAGGATTTTTAAAAATAAAATAGTAGTGTACATAATTCAGTTCCAGGCTGTTCTACCTAAGTTCACTTTGAAAAAATATGTAATTATTATAATTATATAATTATATTATCATAATTATGATGGCTGTTTGTCTGAAGTAAAACATGATATTGTAAGATAGCATGTGTTTTTCTCTAAAAACAAGTATTACTCACCTATTGCTTCTTAAAACATTTATAAAGGATTAATCATCTATTTGTGAATGTCACATGGTCTATTTATACACTCTAAATATGTCTGTAGTTCAAAATTAAGTATAAACAAGTATTGAGGGAATTTTTGGCCTGGGTCAAAATTGACAATACCCTCAATGTGATGGTTCAGGTCAGTTATGGTTCAAATATAAACAGTATTTAAGGGTTACAAAGATTTCCTTCATACACTCTTACTTTCAAAAGTCTGAAAATATGGAGTAGGAATGCAGAAGTTTAGGAACCCCTCAGATCAGTTGATTATAACAAAACATCATCGATTTGTGCTTTATGTCAGCGGTCCCCAACCCCCGGGCCTCGGACCGGTACCGGTCCATGAATTGTTTGGTACCGGGCCACGAGAGTTGAGGCTCAGGTGTGAAATGTATAGTTTTCAGGGTTTTTATCGGTTTTCAGCGTTATTTTGTTATCGTTTTTATCGTTTACTCGGTTTTCCTGGGTCTTTTCACGTGTGTTATGAATAAATTTTCTTTTTTTCGGTACTGGTACTAGTTTTATTTTGTTGTATTTATCCGTGACACCTTAAAGGCCGGTCCATGAAAATATTGTCGGGCATAAACCGGTCCGTGGCGCAAAAAAGGTTGGAGACCGCTGCTTTATGTGACTTTATGTTACCTGTCACTGCTTAAATAAGTGAAGGGTTTCTGATCATACATGTTAGATTAACTGGGTATTGGAAATCAGCAAAGGTCTGGATGCAGATGATGAGGTGCTTTGAGTGATCAGTAAGACTAGAAATATGTCCTACAGTAGTAGATAAATGTTAGTCAAATTCACTGTCTCCTATGGAGCGACCGTGGGGGTTGGAAAGCGCATCTGTAACCGGAAGGTCACCGGTTCGATCCCTGGCCTCTCTGTCCTGGTTGTTGTGTCCTTGGGCAATACACTTTACCCTACCGCCTACTGGTGTTGGCCAGAGGGGCCGATGGCGCGATATGGCAGCCTCGCTTCTGTCAGTCTGCCCCAGGGCAGCTGTGGCTACAACTGTAGCTGCCTCCACCAGTGTGTGAATGTGAGAGTGAATGAATAGTGGAATTGTAAAGCGCTTTGGGTGCCTTGAAAAGCGCTATATAAATCCAATCCATTATTATTATTATTATTATTACTGTGAAAAGGTTTACTGTCTTCTTACTAAAATACAAAGCAAGAGCATTTCAACCTATTGTTTTATTTCATTAGCATTAAACCAATAAGCTAAATTCCAGGGTAATGTTTTTATACTCTCTCTTTATTTGTAATTTGTAGATGCCGAGGAAAACAGAAACTGAGAGGACTGAGATACTGCTTGACAGACTTCACCTTCAAGACAACGTTCAACAGAAGTTGTCACCAGCAGATTTTCTTCAAATACGTCCAGCTTGGAAACAGATGCACCATGTAACATCTGAGATAGATCTAGCTCACACTTTTCTCCACAGGCTGATAATGTTGGACTACAGGGCCAGATATATTCCTGTAAGACCAGACAGTCCTAAGTCATCTGACGACACGAAGTCATCTATGTCAGTAGCTAACGACACTGAGATAGATGAGAGTGATGATGACAGTAATCTAGAGGTTTTCTTGAACACCATTGTAGACACAAATAAGAAAGAGAAGGATCATGTGCATCCAATGGATGTTCAGATGGCAGTATTTCACTGCTCAGACAGCTTCCTGAAACAGATGATGGTTACAAAGCTCTCTCAGTGTCAGTATGCCTTACCTTTGCTTGTTCCTGACCCATTCACAAAGGAGATTCAGTTTCCTCTGTGGACCTTCAGAGAAATAACAAAAATTTGGAAGGTAACTCAAATCAAAGATGATTCAAAGATCATCACCATTAAGAGTGTTCCAGTCTACAAAGCTGAAACACCCTTGGTGTCATTTTTCCGTCTGGGTTCTTTGTCAGTGTCTAAATCTCAGCTGATGAACACTTTGATCAACAACCGTCACGACACCTTCTTCCACAGAAACTCCCCAGGAAACACCAAGTCTCGCTATCTGATGGATGGTGTGGCAGAGATTGCCTGGTACTGCCCTGCTGGAAAACCCAATGATAACTTCAGTGACTGCATTGCTTTTTGTAATCTCCATGGTGATGCTCTGTTGAATAAAAAACAGCGTGACATACTGATTGAAAAATCTTCAATCAATGTTTTTCTTGTGGCATCTCTGAAAAGAAATAAAGAAATTCGATCTTTAATGTCATCTCATTTGAGGGCTGAGAAGCCTCTCATTTTTTTGATTATTGATGACAGTTGTGATGCTGGTAAGGACAAATGGGTAAAGTACATAATGGGCCTCAAAGACAAAAACCACTCAGATATATCTGAACAGCTAAAAGAGATCATTAGAAAAGTTTTATCTTCTCTTGATGGTTCCAGCTTGAAACCATCCTTCCAGCTTGAATCCATGGCTGAGCTCTCTGGAATCAGAGTGGATGAAACTGACCCAGCCTGTCAAAGAGGGAAATCTGCTGCTATGGAAATAATCAATGTGCTTAAAAAGGATAACATGGATGTCTCAAAGATCAAAGATGAATTTCTCCCTTGTCAAGGCCAACTGTGGCATCAGTGGAGCAAAATACACAGAGAACTGTTTCATCTCAGAGGAGATGCTGAAAAGGAGAAAAGTAAAAAGCAACAAGAACTGATGAACATACGTCAGAAACAATGTGCTGCTTCCTGCAGTGAACTGATGCAGTTGTTCACTGGAAGTCTCTCATCATTGCCACCAACAGACAGAGAGTATTTCGTAAAATGGACTCAGATCTTGATAGATGCCCTCTCCACTGACGATCTTTCCCCAATTCTCAAATGTTATTATGAAAAGTGGTCTGAGGTCTTGGCTTTGAAGAACAAATCGGACAAATCAGATCTGTTATTAAAAAAACAAACTGAACTTGAAGACATATCAAAAAAAATTCAATCTGCAACTTTTGGTTTGGAGCACATCTTCAGAGAAATGGGACAGATCTATGAAGCCCATAAAACAACACAAAGAAAGAGCAGACACACTGACTGGTCTAAATACCCTGAGCTGGCTGCACAGCTGATGATATCAGGACACTTGATGGAGCTGATGGATGGTGATGCAGGCCATGTGCCTTTAACATGGATCTCCAGTCTTTTAGAAGAAGTCATCAAGAAACTGGGGGACCAGAGAGTTTTTGTGTTGTCAGTTTTGGGCGTACAAAGCAGTGGAAAATCAACAATGCTGAACACCATGTTTGGGCTGCAGTTTGCAGTGAGTGCTGGCAGGTGCACCAAAGGTGCCTTCATGCAGCTGCTCGAAGTATCAGAGGAGATGAAGAAAGACTTGAAGTTTGACTATGTTGTAGTGGTGGACACTGGAGCACTGCGTGCTCTTGAGTTAGAAGGTAACAACACTCTTCATCATGACAATGAACTGGCAACATTTGTTGTTGGTCTGGGAAACCTGACACTGATCAACATCTTTGGAGAGAATCCGTCTGAGATGCAGGACATTCTGCAGATTGTTGTTCAGGCTTTCATGAGGATGAAGGAAGTTAAACTTTCTCCCAGTTGTGTGTTTGTTCACCAGAATGTCACAGATGTTGCAGCAGCAGAGAAAAACATGGATGGAAAGAGACGCCTGCAGGAAAAACTGGACCAGATGGCCAAACTAGCAGCTGAAGAGGAAGTTTATGATGCAGAGCGCTTCAGTGATGTCATTGAATTTGATGTTCAGAAAGATGTGAAATACTGTGCCCGGCTGTGGGAGGGCAGTCCACCCATGGCTCCTCCAAATCCAGGTTACAGTGAGAGCATCCAGGAAGTGAAGAACACCATCCTCTCTAAAGCTTCAAAGTCTGCTGGGATCACTCTCTCACAGTTCAAAACCAAAATTCAGGACCTGTGGACTGCACTGCTGAATGAAAGTTTTGTTTTCAGTTTTAAACACACTTGAAATTTGAGTGTACAGAAAACTGGAAGTCCAGTATGGGAGCTGGACCTGGACCCTGAGGAGCAACATGTTGACCATTGAAAACCAACTTCATTACAGAATTGAATATGAAAAACTTGATGAGGTTGAACAATCTTATCTTTTTAAAGAAACAAGTAAAACATATGAAGAAGTCAGAAAAGAAATGACGAAGTACTTTGAGGATGACAAAGACAGAGAGATCTTGGCTCAGTGGAGAGGACGATTTGAAATCAAAATGAAAGACTTTCATTATGAACAGGTGAGCAGAGTGAAAAGAAAACTGGATGGAGTTATGCAGCAGACGAAAGCTTGTAAAAAAAACTGGATGAGAAGAAATCAGAGTTTGAGAACAAACTGCTACAGAAGAGCAAAGAGCTCGCTCAGCAGCTGAAGGATAAGGCCAAAGATGAAGAAGAGCTTCAACAACAGTTCAGCTCTGTTTGGAGCAGCTGGGTTACTGACTTAACAGCAGATATAAAACTTGTTGAAGAAATTAACTTGAAAAAAGATCAGTTAACTATCCTTCAAGAACTTGGTTTTGAGCCAACTCTCATAGATGAATGTAAAAGAAGTGGCAAATACAAGAAAATGTCAGAGGTTGGTAATTATTCAGTTTATGGGATGACAAGTAGTAATCAGGTGATTAGTTTTTTTCAAAAACATATTTCAAGTGGTTTCTCCCATGAAGAACAACAACAGATCAGATCGCTCATTGACCAAGCTGAAGAAGACTCACTTGATGCAATCAAAAGCAAACCTGTAGCTGCAAGAGGCTACACACCGAATTATTTGCATGAAATGGCCAATCATGTAACAGAAGAAGTTCAGAAATTTCTGTCAGAGAGGAAATACACTTTCAACAAGGAGTTTAAAGTTGATCTCTTGCTGTATGTGTTCTACAGGGCAGAGAGTTGGCTTCTAGAGTCACACAAGAAATTTAAAATGAGCAATGATCCAATCACTTATTTAGAAAGCAAGAAAACACAGTATTACACAGTTTTTAGAAGCTTTTGTAAAGGAAACTCATCTGCTGTTGTGCTTGGAGAGCTAATCTGTGAGAAGCTGAAAGCTTCCACTGTTGAGGCTGTTTGTAACAAGACTGCCATTGATCTCGCCAACAGGATGAGGTGTAATTACCCAGCATTCAGTGGGAACAGACTGAACTTGGAGAAACATGTGTTGAAGTCACTCGCTGAGGAAGAAAACTTTGATGATTTCATCCTGTACATCACAAATCCAAGGAAACAAACAGAAGCTTTTATTAAAGCAGAAGTGCAGGAATACATCTACATGTATCACAAAGATGAAGCTGTGAATATACTCAAGAAAAATGTTGATGACATCAAAACAAGTGTGAGTCAGGCTTTATTTACTGCAACACAAAAAGTCCAAAATCAGAGAGGAGACACAGAAATGTGGCTAAATGAATTTTTTAATGTTCTAAAGGATGAGCTGACATTTGACAACATTCGTTCTGAAAACTTCAGCGACAAAAACAATTTTCATTTTCTCAAAGAAGAGATAGAAAAGGGATTTACATCCATCACTGAGAAGATGTACAGCCTCTCCCTGGATAAGCTGAATGAATCCAGGCAGAAGCCTGAAGAAATCCTCATAGATCAGCTTTGTAACTGCTGCTGGGTAAAGTGTCCATTCTGTGCAGCTGTTTGTACCAACACCATGAAAGATCACAGTCCTCATGACCACAGCACTCCTTTTCATCGACCTGGTGGGATAAAAGGATATTACTATAGACAAACTGAAGTCCTCAGCGTCACTGTCTGCACAACAATTGTTACAAGTGAAGAAGGTTTTTACCTTAGCTCTGATTCAGAGGAAGCCATTCCCTACAAACAGTACAAAACTGCTGGTCCACCGTATGATACCTGGAGCATCACTCCTGATGGGTCTGATCTGGCATATTGGAAATGGTTTGTTTGTCAATTTCAAACGCAACTGGAAAATCACTATGGGAAAAAGTTCCAGGGCAGCGGAGCAATTCCAGATCTATGGAAATATATATCTAAAAAAGAAGCCATTAAAAATCTGGATGAAATATTTAAATGAGGCAAAGAAACTGCAAATCTGATGAAAATGATTATACTTGTTTTCACCCAATAACTCGTGAATCCAGCTGTGACAGTCTGATTTTTGTCTGAGTGAGAAAAAGGAAATTCTATAAATTATTAACATGAAGAAGATGATATGAGTGACTGTAAGTTAATTCACAAAAAATAGCAAGTGAAAAACAAAAGTTACATTCTCAATGTTTCGTCCATCTAGGCTTTCAGAGTGTTTTCCAGATAAATACACTTTTAACCTAATTTTGTTAATTAGCATATCATTTACCTGTTTATAACAAAGATTTTTTATTTATCAAATAGTCAAAAAATGTAAGGAAACTAAATCTAAAAACTGCTGTCAAACAAGTGTTAACACTCTTTGATTATTAATTTCAAACATTGCATCTGAAACCACAACAAAAACATCGTCTTTTGTAATTTAGTGGTGAAATTTTCAATTTGATTTTAGATTCATTGTTTAAGTTAAAGTTTATTCACACAAATATATGATTTGAGATCTGTTTGACTGTCTTATGCTAATTTCATCTAAACCTGTTATATCCACACTGAATTTTGTTTAACTTGACTTTTATTTCATCTCAGCTCTTTTCTGGAATGATTTTTTTATTCTTTGTTTGCATTTGCAAATGTTTAGCATATTTAGTCAAGTGAAAAAAGACATGTGTCAACAGTTTGAAGACCTTTTTGTTTTCTATGTCTTAAATAATAAAATAGTTTATGCTACATCTCTTCGAATTGCTTAATTTTTTTCATTGTGTACAACATTGAATGCAGAATAGTCCATCTAATTGTCAAACTCTGCTAACCTTATATTTCATAAATTGCACTGATATGGAGCAGCAACAAATTCATCAACAACTGATAAAAAACAGAAGAAACAAACCTAACAGCTCTCTGTCAACTGGCTGTTTGTGTGATCAGATTTGTAAATTTGCAAATAAGTTTCAGTTACTTTGTTTTCATGTGTAACTTTTGCTACACTTCTGCCGCGGCGGATCAGCAAATGTGTGAGGAGAGTTGTTTGTAAATAAGTTAAGTCAGTGCATTAGGCCTGAGCTCAGGCTCACAAACTCAGGCATTCTCTCAGGCTGTACCTGTACCATAAATTGCTGAGTACTTACCACTAGATGGCGTAGTACTCAGCAATTTAAGTGTGAAATTGGTAGCAGTGGTTGTGCTGATACAAGGCCGGCTCAGTTTTTACAGACTACAATGGATTATCATGTGCTTGCTGTAAGTTTGTGTTAATGGGGGTTTTTAGTGGCTGTCACAAGTAATTCATATTGGAGCTGCATTAACTGAAACAGTTAACTAAAAAACTCACTCTGTGAGTGTCTCACAGGATCTGATCTCTAACTAGAAGCCAGAGAGATGCACTTGAAACTCACTGTTTAACCTTAACACAATGTGTTCAAAATCACTTTGAGCTTGCACAACTCGGGCTCATCATACAGCTGCAACAGCACAAATGGCCGGCTGGAAAATACTCAAATATGGTTCCAGTAAAAATGTCAAAGTATTTACTTTGTTACATCACATTGTGAAATGTGAATAAGCAGTTTACCTGTGTACAAATCCCAGGAGCAGCCTGCACAGCACAGGCTGGACCCTTTAATATGCTTCAGGCAGCTCACTGGAAGGTCGGTGATTCCTCTGTGACCTTCTCATCTTCACCCTTTGAAACTTCTGCCCTGATCCCAAACATCCACAGACTAAAACCTGTGCACATTTTGCTTCTTTTACAGGAACACAGTACTGACACATTAATAAATAATGTAAACACACTGATCACCTAAAAGGGGAAATTAAGTGAAGTAAGAGAATTAAAAGGAAAAAAGAACACATGAGACCAGCATATGGATGATATAGTATGAGCTGATCATGTTTACTTAATTAGTTGTTTCCTTACTTTTTCCACACTAAGCAGCAGAAAGATCTGAGATTTTCTGAGTTCTTTGTATATTTATGCATTTGCACACTCCTCCAAAGACACATGCACGTGTGCACATTCACACACGGACAACTTCAACCCTCAAATACAGTATAAGGTTATGTAGTTAATATGTGTTAAATTACATGTTAACACCTACAACCAAAATGGTTATATCAATGTTTATATGTTTGATTTCTTTCACTTTCTGTATTTTTGCTGCTTCGTTGTCGATACCTTTATACCTATTTCACACCTCCTACATCACCACTATTGCGTAAGAAAAAGATGCTCACAAATTGGTAGAAATGGGAATTTAAAAAGCACACACACAAATGTTGAAAGGCCATTCAACGTTCTAGCTTTAAAATGACCATTTAAATTTTTTTGTAAACATGATTTTTATACTGGTTTAATACTGTCATATATTTTAGGGAGGCAGACCCATTCATTAGCATTAGCAAACTCATCTCTTTGTCTCTTTGAGGCATTTTAAATGTTTCATTAGAGGAAAGCACAAGTTAATACAGAGAAAAGTGTTTTCTGTAAATTTATCCCCAGATAAACCTGAGTGACATCATAAGATATTGTATCTGTGGTTAATCAAGCAGCAGGTCAGAGTCCTCAGTCCCACACAGCCCTGTGACCTACATGACTCAGTCTCTTTCTAATCTCCACGTCCTGTGGATGTCAAATGATGCAGGTCAGCAGAAGAAGTTCTCGGCCAGCTTCCTCATTCTTTTATTGTCAGTGGCCTTGAGGGGACGTGTAGGGACTGAATGAGATCGCTCTTCATCTTCAGGTTGCTCCTCTGTGATGGTGGCCCCTTTCAGCTTATCTTTATCAAGGTTTGGATGGAAGAACGTATAATAAATAACTTTAAATAACAGACCAAGGACGTAAACTGCAACAACACAGACAGCCGTGGTTAAAGGGTGTGTCACAAAATCAGGAGGATCTGTGCTCATCTTCCAGCACCACAAACCACAAAGAGAGCAAATATCAATGAGGATATACGCGTGATAGAGCACGGACCTGATCCTCATCCCCTTGGCCACACTAAACCAGTTAAAATACCAAATGAGGCCAACAGTGGTTCTGTAAAGCCATTCTCCACGAGGGTCATCCATGAAGTTGGTCTTGGATCGCCAAGCGAAGAAGAATAAAACCAGCCAAGAGCAGATGAAGTGGGCGAAGATGAAGCAGGGCAGCACGGAGGCGAAAAGAGCGAGAGCAGCGATGCGAGAAGAGATGAGAACCAGGTTCCAGATGAAGTAGAAAACTAATGAGATCACGTGGTGTTTTTCCTTCTGTGGCAGGAAGGTGCGCATTGAGTGATCGTAGGTGGTCAAAAAGGAGGCGATGGACAAAGTCGAGCCGATGGCCTTCAACACTGAGGAGAGAGCGAGGGGCAGAGTTAGAACAAACGTTGATTCTTTGTTAGAAGATCCAAGTAATTTACGAGTTCAAAAAGCAACCCCAAATATTTTCAAACATTGTTTGTCATTCAGTGTTTTATTATTTAGACTGTATGATGTTTGTTTTCACAGAAACAGCGATCATTTGGCATTTAACATTTTCACATCAACCAATTATAATATGTTAGTATATTTATTCTTCTTCTATTCACATCTCAGTGTGAGCTCCAGCAAAGATGCTTTTAATTGTCTGCTGCAATTTCACTTTCCAAAATTTAATGACCAGATTTCACACAAAAATTGAAGTAATTTTGAATTTGATGGCAGCAACACGTCTCATGGAGGCAAAAGAAGGCTGGACGAGTAAGTGAACAATTTCAGAAAAATGTTCCTCAGTGTTCCTCATCATCTACACTGAAAAAAAGGGATTGGCCAGCTCTTGGATTTACATAAGCAGCTTGCATGTATTTAACACAAGTGACTCATGCTTTAAAGTTAAGTGTAACTATATAGTGTAGAAACTACATGATATGCAGAGAGGCTAGAATAAATTGTTCATATCATGTTCGAGTGAAGTAAGTCAATGATATAGCAATGTTAACCCTTAGATGCACACGATGCAAAAATGACCCCACGGGTTGTTTTTCTTCAAAATCTTTAAAATGCAAAGTTGTAATATATTCATATTCCAGGTATTCCTCATAAAATATGTTTGTAACATGAGGCCATTTGCATTTTTATTTATTGTTTCATTAATTTAAAAAAAATATGCAGTTTTCGTATCACTACCCCACTCTTCCACAAGTGGGGTCAAAAACGACCCCAAGCAGTTCCTATAGAATCTTCTATGAAACTTTCATTCTTAGCAACTCTGACCGTCCCACTTACACATCTGATGGCTCAAGAATTAATTTTTACACAGTAACATACATGATTTATAGTCAGGACTGCACATAAGTGGTCCGCAGGTGTGCATTCTATGTCAAAACAAAAGTATTCCTGGAAATTCAGAGAATATGTGCTTCTTTTGCGGTGGAGGAACACCAAAGTAATTGCTTACGGAGCTTGCTTCTTCGGCATCGTTAAGAGTTCTGAACAAATGTCTGTCCTCCTCCAGAACATCTAATGTACGCCAACGAGCGTTCCAACTTCTTATCTGGTATGCATCTTTTATTTTGACAGCAAATGCGCACCTGCGGACCATTTATGTGCAGCCCTGTTTATAGTTTCCTGTGCATTTCAAACATTGTCCTTTCTGATATTTTTTTTTAAATATCTAAAGTAACATGGCTGCTATGAGGCCAGCTAGGAACCCTGTGGATCTTGCCCTACAAATGATCCAGGACGGATGGGATGAAAAGGCCATTGGAGGCATTGACTGAGAATCTGACATCTAAGATATAGAGGACCCAGACTACTGTCCCCACCACTGAACAAGGCCAGTCAGATACAGAGGAGTCCTCTGAAGAGGAAATGGATATTGAGTCTAAAAGAATGAGCCCCTCTTACTGCTCTAGCCACAATATTTTGAATTAGTCTGCCAGGGCTTGCACCTGGGTTTAGTACTGTCTCCCCAGTAAATGCATGAAAGATGTTCATGTCTGATAATTTAATAGAAGACGTGCTGTCATACACAAACATGGAGGCATGAAGAGTAGCAACAGACAGGGGAAAAGAGCGGAAAAATGTAATCAAACATAAGCTCCTGGCCTTCATTTGATTGACCGTTCTTGCAGGAAGTGAGAAGAACTGGGACGTACCAGTAGGTGTGCTTTTTGGGAGTCCTCTGCATAACCCATTGTACAAGGCCACTATTTAAAGATATTTGCCGTTTCTTGCACTTTGATGACAAGAGGACCAGAGCCTACCGACTGAAAACAAACCACATGGCAGCTTTCTGCTACATATGGAGCCTGTTCCTGGTCAACTGAAGGTAGAAATTCATGCTCAGTGATTGTGTTACAGTGGTTGAACAACTTGTGCCTTTCAAAGGGAAGACCCAGCTTCTGCTGTATATGCAGAGCAAGCATACAAAAGTGATACTGTCACGAACGGGCGGACTACGCACGGTAATTCGGCGTGCCCGTGTGGCGTGCTAGTTAGACCCAAACGCGGGGAAGGCTAGCGATGGGTAGGAACAGACACGCAGTTAATCTAGTAACGGTCAGTGCACGAAGCGTGGCTTCGGACTGGCGTTACAGAAAAAGAATCGAGAGGGAAAACACTCACGGTTGCTAGATCAGAAGGACACTGACGTCGGCAAAGAGTTGGAGCTTCTGACATGAGGAGAACGATGTCTGAGCGGCGAACAGGTGGGTGGCGTCTCCCTTTTAAACCCGGCCCCGTGATCAGCTGGCGATCAGCTGATCACCGGCTGACAGGACCCCCCCCCCGACGACCGGCACCCGACGGTCCAGGATGGCGGCGACGGAAATCAGAGATGGGGGAGGGATCCAAGATGAAGCGGGACGGCACCCAGGAGCGCTCCTCAGGACCGTAGCCAGCCCAGTCCACCAGATACTGGACCCCCCGACCCCGGGGACGGGAATCCAAGATCCGCCGGACAGCGTAGACAGGACCCCCATCGACGAACCTGGGCGGGGGCGGGGCCGGGGAGGGGGGCGCCAGCGAGGAAGTAACGCGCCGCTTAACCTGCGAGACGTGGAACACCGGATGGATCTTCATGGCGGGCGGAAGCCGGAGACGGTAAGTCACGGGGTTGAGCCGGGCAGTGATCTCGTATGGACCAACGAACCTGGGAGTGAGCTTCTTGGACTCGGTGTGGAGCCTCAGGTGCCTCGTGGAGAGCCAGACGCGATCCCCAGGCTGAAAAGGATGACCCGGGCGATGGCGGCGACGATGCTGCCTGGCGTACAGAGCGTTGGCTCGGGTAATGGCCGCCCGCGCCTTGATCCAGGCCTGACGACAGCGGCGGACCATCTGTTCGGCAGCAGGAACGTCAACCTCCACCTCCTGATGGCCAAAGATAGGAGGATGGAAACCATAACAGGTTTCAAAGGGCGAGAGACCGGTGGCAGAAGAGACGTGAAGGTTATGTGACAGCTCAGCCCACAGCAGGTAACGAGGCCAAAGCGACGGTTGGGCAGAGACGAAGCACCTCAAGAAGCGCCCCAGCTGTTGGTTGGTCCGTTCAACCTGCCCATTGGTCTGCGGGTGATAGCCGGACGAGAGGCTGGGAGAGGCTCCAATCAGGCGGCAAAAGGCTTTCCAGAACCTGGCGGTGAACTGGGGCCCCCGGTCGGAGACGATGTCCTTGGGGAACCCGTGAAGCCGGACGACATGGTCCAAGAAGAGCTCGGCCGTCCGTTTGGCAGACGGGAGGCCAGCCAGGGCGACCAGGTGCACTGCCTTCGAAAACCGGTCTACAAAGGTGAGGATGGTGTCAAGACCGCCCACGGATGGGAGGCCGGTGACAAAGTCAAGGCCGACATGGGACCAGGGACGTCTCGGCACAGGGAGAGGGTGAAGGTCGCCAGTGGGAGGCTGAGTGGAGGACTTGGCCCGAGCACAGGTGTCACAGGCGGAAACGAATTCACGGACGTCCCGGGCCATGGAGGACCACCAGAAGACACGACGGAGGAGTTGCAGGGTCCTGTCCGGCCCCGGGTGGCCAGAGAGCGGGGAGGAGTGAGCCCAGAGCCAGGCCTCCTGACGGCACCGGGAAGGTACGTAGAGCCTCCCAGCAGGGGTGTCAGGCGGAGGCGGTTCGGCGGTCAGGGCATCCCGGATAGAGTCCTCCAGGGGCCACCGAAGGGGGGCAGCGAAGCACTGAGAAGGTAGGATAGGTCCAGGGTCTGACGTGAGGCCGTCCTGGGCGAACTGTCTGGAGAGAGCGTCTGCCTTAGCGTTCTTGGAACCAGGGCGGTAGGCGAGGTGGAAATTGTAAGGCTCAAAGAACAGGGCCCAACGGGCCTGCCTTGGGTTGAGCTGCTTGGCAGACCGAATATGGATTAGGTTCTGGTGATCAGTCCAGATCAGAAAAGGGTCTTTCGTCCCCAGGAGCCAATGCCGCCACTCTTCTAAGGCCCACTTGATGGCCAGGAGTTCTCGGTCCCCGACTCCGTACCGTTGCTGCGTGGGCGAAAACTTCCTCGAGAAATAGCAGCATGGGTGAAGTTTTCCATCCGGACCATGTTGAGAGAGGACGGCGCCAGCGCCGACATCGGAGGCGTCCACCTCCACCACAAAGTCTCTGGCAGGATCAGGGTGGAGCAGGACGGGGGCCGTGGTGAACCGGTGGATGAGGTCGCGGAATGCCCGTTCTGCGCCTGGGGGGAGGCAGAAGGGCTTAGGCAGGTTAGCTGGTTTGGTGAGGGATGTCAGTGGGGCGACAACGGTGCTGAAATTCCGAATAAAACGCCGATAGAAATTGGCAAAGCCCAGGAAGCTCTGTAGCTGCTTAAGGCTGGAGGGCTGAGGCCACTGGGTCACGGCTTGGAGTTTTTGCGGGTCCATGGTCAGGCCATCAGAGGAGATGGTGAAGCCTAGGAAGGAGGTGGACCACTGATGAAAAGCACACTTCTCCAGTTTGCAGAACAGCTGGTACTCGAGCAGCCTGCTCAGCACGGCCCTCACATGGCGAACATGGTCCACTTCGGTGCGGGAGTAGATCAAGATGTCATCCAGATAAGCAAACACCCACCGGCCTAGCATATCCCGCAAGACGTCGTTGATTAGATGTTGGAAGACAGCAGGGCTATTGCAGAGGCCGAAGGGCATCACCAGGTACTCCCAGTGCCCGTGAGGGGTGATGAAGGCCGTCTTCCATTCATCCCCTTCCCTGATGCGCACCAAATTGTAGGCGCTGCGTAGGTCCAGTTTGGTGAAGACGCAGGCCTGGGAGAGGGAATCGAGGGCGGTGGATAGCAGAGGAAGGGGATGGCGGTTCTTGACGGTGACTTTATTCAAGCCCCGATAGTCTATACAGGGGCGGAGCCCGCCATCTTTCTTTTTGACGAAGAAGAATCCAGCAGCAGCAGGAGAAGTAGAAGGGCGAATAAACCCCTGTTGGAGAGCCTCAGCAACGTACTCCTCCATGGCCTTATTCTCTGCGGGAGACAGAGAGAACAGGCGACCACGAGGAGGGACCGCTCCCGGGAGGAGCTCAATGGTCATGTCGTAGGAGCGATGAGGCGGTAGAGTAGAGGCTCGCCTCTTACTGAAGACCTCAGACAGGTCATGGTAAGCCGGAGGGACCTTATCCAGATCAGTGGGCTCCGGGGGTGAGGCCTCTTCTGACTCCGGGTCCTTATTGGTCCGAGAGAGAAGGCAGCGGCGCGGACACTGGGGACCCCAATCCAGGACCTGGCAGGAAGACCAGGAGATGTGGGGGTCGTGTTGACGGAACCAGGGGTATCCAAGGATGAGAGGAGAGGTAGTGGCTGAGACTACAAGGAACCGGATCTCCTCCTGATGATCCCCAATAGACATGTGAACCGGCTGGGTCTGGAACTGGATCGGGTAGGGTTGGAGGGGTCGCCCATCGACTGAGGTCACTGGGAGAAATCGATCGACAGGAGTTAACGAAATGCGTAGTCGGGAGGCCAGTGTTTGGTCGATGAAGTTCTCAGCGGCTCCGGTGTCCAGGAGGGCTTCAGAGGAGAACTGGCGGTGTTTCAGGTGGAATGTTACTGGTAACAGAAAACGAGAGGGGCCCGAGGAGTGTGAAGGGCCAGGTGGGGCTCCCCTGCAGCCTACCTGGCGTCGTCGTTTCCCGGACGTAGCGGGCACTGGGGACGGCGGTGTCGAGCTGATCCACAGTAGGCGCAGAGGCCCTCTCGCCAGCGTCTCTCTCTCTCTCCCTTAGGGAGTCCACCCAGCTGCATGGGCTCCTCGCTGGATGCGCTGCGTGAGCTAGCAGCAGCCCCTTCAGAGGGGGGAGGAGACTGCGAAGACGTGGCCCTCTGAGGCTGGATGGGGTTGAAGGCCCGGGGGGTGTGGCGAGGCCGCGACATCACTCGTTGGTCGATCTTCAGAGCGAGGTCCACGGCCTCATCCAGAGTTTTGGGGGCCTCACGGCCGGTCATCTCGTCTCGGATGTAACCAGCCAGTCCCTCCAGAAAAATGGAGCGTAGAGAGGCGTCACCCCACTTCAGCTTAGCGGCCAGGGTACGGAATTGGGAAGCGAAGCGACAGACAGGTCGACTGCCTTGGCGTAAATGAAGCAGCTGTGACTCCACTTCCACTTCACTGCTAGGGGGGACAAATGTCTTTTTTAATTCCTCCACGAACAGGGCATAATCATTGCAAGCTGCAGATTTGTTGTTGTAGAGGGCCGCGGCCCATTCCTGAGCCTGACCAGACAAGAGAGAAGTCAGCATTGCCACTTTTGCACGGGCGGTGGCATATTTAGTGGGCTGACATTCAAACAGCATGTCTAAAGTGGCAAGCAACCCATCAGGCCGGCCATCGACTCCATTCCACTTATCTGGTAGTCCGATCCGGGGCTCCGCGCTCACCGGCGCTGGCTGGCGTTGCAGCTTGGTGACGGAAGTGGACAGCTGGAGGAGATTCTCGGTGAGGGACTCCATTTTCGTGCTCATCCGATCTACCACACCGCGAAGATATATCACTTCGGCTTTCAGCCGTTCGAATTCTGCTGGGTCTATTCGCGGCTCAGACATCCTGTCACGAACGGGCGGACTACGCACGGTAATTCGGCGTGCCCGTGTGGCGTGCTAGTTAGACCCAAACGCGGGGAAGGCTAGCGATGGGTAGGAACAGACACGCAGTTAATCTAGTAACGGTCAGTGCACGAAGCGTGGCTTCGGACTGGCGTTACAGAAAAAGAATCGAGAGGGAAAACACTCACGGTTGCTGGATCAGAAGGACACTGACGTCGGCAAAGAGTTGGAGCTTCTGACATGAGGAGAACGATGTCTGAGCGGCGAACAGGTGGGTGGCGTCTCCCTTTTAAACCCGGCCCCGTGATCAGCTGGCGATCAGCTGATCACCGGCTGACAGATACAAGTGATACAAAAACTGCAATTTCTTAAAATTAATGAAAAAATAAATAAAAATGCAAAGGGCCTCATGTCACAAACATGTTTTATGAGGAATACCTCAAATATGAAAATATTACAACTCTTCGTTTTAAAGATTTTGAAGAATAACAAACGAGTTTATAGCAAAATGCATTGTTTCTATTTGGGGTCATTTTTGACCCCACTCGTGGAAGAGTGTAGGTATTGGTAGGTTGTGCATCCAAGGGTTAAATCCTGCGACACTGCAAAGGATTTCAGTCTCACGTGCTTTGGATCGTGGTTTCAGGAAGGCATCCATCTCAATCAAGTCGAGCAGCCGCCTCTACTTTTTTTTTTTTGGTATACTGAAAAAGTAAATTGGGTGGTTGTTACATTAAAAAAGTCTAACTTGTAATTTGAAGAAAATAATTTCATGTTTCTATGGTGAAAGTAATTAAATCATGTAGGATCTGTATGAAATTCAGCAACTTAATTTGTTCCTGGTGAGATGACCTGTTACAATCTAGTAAGAGTGGTTAGTTTCTGGACTCGTGAAATTAACAAGATCACATGAGTTTTCAAAAACTGCAGGAAAACCACTGGAGTTATAAGAGGCAGACAGCTACACACACACCACGTGTATGCCATCGCTTTGTGGTTCAAATCCACAATCCACTGGGTGTTCTGGTTTCCTCCCACAGTTAACAGTAACACAATTAGAGTTAGGTTAATTGGTGATTCCAAATTGCTCCTGAATGTGAGTGTAAATGGTTGTTTGTCTCTATGTGATAGACTGGTGAGCTGTCCAGGGTGTACCCTGCCTCTTAACCTATCACTTTGGGGTTATGCCCCAGTAAGTGCATATGAGAGCATGAGGGTGGGAATGGATGTCTGTGTCTATATGTCAGGTTGGGTATCAGACGCCACCTCTCTGAGGACATCTCAGGCCCTCCAAGGTTTGGAGGCCTATCTCCCCCCACCACTTCCCCCGCCGGGGGCGGGGGAAGTGGTGGGGGGACATCGGTGCGTTGGTGGTTCTTTGTGTCCGGGGATGGGTGTCCAGGTACACACCGGCTCACTCCTTGGCGGCTGCTTATCGGGGCCTGGAGCCTGGGGCTCGCTTGGGCCACTTCGGAGGTGGGGTGCCCCCGGCCTCTCGGCCTGGGGCTCGGTCACTCAGGCACAGCTGGCTGCCGGCGGAGCTCACGGGCACGTCACTGCAACCCCCCCACCTCTGCTCCGTGGCTGCTGAGTGACCCCTCATCTGGGACTCTCCTCAGCTCTTTCTGGGACAGTGGCACGGCTGCCCCTCTGTTGGTCTTCCTTGGTCTCTTGTGTTCTGGGGGCCTCTGGATGTCTGGAGTTTTGATCTCCTCCATACCTGCTTCACGCCCTGGAGGACGGGGCAGTGGTCCCCCACACCCTCTAGCAGATCATTACATGAGGGAACCTTTTAAGAAAACAAGCGCGTCCATGCTCACAGGTGTACACACGGGTGATCACACACACAAACTACACCCTTTTTGGCTCCTACCTCAATGCACACTGTGCTGTCGATCTTACGTGCTGCACAATAATGTTTAATATTTAGTATTTACTGTCATATTCCCATATATCATTGTGATGTTGTTTATTGTATTACTCTCGTTTTCTTCTGCTTGTTTTCTTTTTTCTTTCTCAACAGGTGATCCAGGTGATCGATATGTATTTTTTTTTTCTGCTTATTCTGTTGGTTTTTGTTTTTTGCCCTTCTCCCCCGTCCCTCTTCTCAACTGTTTTTCTTTCCCTCTTTCTTTCCTCCAGTCAAGTCTGTCCCGTATTCAGCAAGTGAAAATAAAATAAAGAATAAAAGGAGAATCAAATGGACCATTACGGCAAAGCTGGGATGGTCAATTTGGTAAAGAAAATCCGTTGGGCATCTTTCTTCGCCTTTAGACAATAATTCTGATGGCAAAAGAGCCAAACGGGACAGGTTAAAAAAAAAAAAAAAGAATCCAGGGGCTGTCTAGGGGGCTGTCACTCTAGATCCTTATAATACATAGATGCAATTTTGCTACAGAAGACATAACATGTATTCCACATTGGTCATACTCAGAGATAATACAAGAAATTATGTTTAACAAGTTTTGATAATGACACTGGTAGTTGGTGTAAAACTGAGTTGTTTTTTATTTTAATGTTGATGATTCTGAAGCAATCTAATGATATATTTGTTTATTTATTGACATTGCTTGATACACTGAAGGCAAAATAAAATGGAAAATGCTAAAAAAAAAAAAAAAAAAAAAAAAAAAAAAAAAAAAGAAAAAAAAGAATGGCCCAGTCAAAGTCCAGATCTAAATCCAATCGAGAATCTGTGGCAAGATCTGAAAACTGCTGTTCACAAACGCTGTCCATCTAATCTGACTGAGCTGGAGCTGTTTTGCAAAGAAGAATGGGCAAGGATTTCAGTCTGTAGATGTGCAAAGCTGCTAGAGACATACCCTAAAAGACTGGCAGCTGTAATTGCAGCAAAAGGTGGTTCTACAAAGTATTGACTCAGGGGGCTGAATAATTACGAACACCCCACTTTGCAGTTATTTATTTGTAAAAAATGTTTGGAATCATGTATGATTTTCATTTCACTTCTCACGTGTACACCACTGTGTATCGGTCTTTCATGTGGAATTCCAATAAAATTGATTCATGTTTGTGGCTGTAATGTGACAAAATGTGGAAAAGTTCAAGGGGACGGAATACTTTTGCAAGCCACTGTACCTCTCTGGCTGTTCACAGTTTGTTAAATTACGTACTTTTCAGGAAATATAACATTCAATTTCACAGTTACACAGATAACACCCACATCTACTTCTTTTTCAAAAGAATCCATTACTGATTGTTTAAGTGAAACCAAAGTTTTGTTGGCTTATAATTTCTTAAACCTTATGGTAATTAAATAGAATTTATTCTCTAGGTATTGAATCTAAACCGTGTAAATACAAGAGTTTTTCCTTCATCTATTGATAACTCTTTTCACACATTCCTCCTAGGTTAAGACTCTGGGTATCATCCTTGACAGTACTCTCTCTTACACACCACATGTATATAATATTACTTGGCCTTCTTATTTTCAGTTCTCTCCAAAAGTTGATTCTGTTTATCTGGACGTAGTGTTTTCAGTGGGAGAAACGTTTCGTCACTCATTCAAGTGACTTCTTCAGTCTCAGCTGACTGCAGGTTTCCCCAATCTTATAAACAGTACATTTGCATAATGCTACGTCCAGATGAACAGAATCTACTTTAGGAGATTTACTTACCTGGATGATTGAGCATGCATCAAGAAATTTTCAGCTTTCCAATATTAATCACCTTTGTCCTTCACTTACGCCAAACAGTACCGCCATATTTGTCAATGCTCTTGTCACATCTCATCTTGATTATTGTAATTCTCTTCTCTATGGTAATGTTGGTATGTTGGTATGGTATGTAATTCTCTCTCTTCATAAACCTCAGTTAGTTCAGAATTCATGGTAAATGGTAAATGGACTGGTTCTTATATAGCGCTTTTCTACTCTTCTGAGCACTCAAAGCGCTTTACACAACTAATTCAGCTGCTCATATTATATTCAGATCAACAAAACATATAACACCTGTTCTTAAACAACTCAATTGGCTTCTGGTTCATCTATGTATCAATTTCAAGATCCTTCGTCTTACTTTCAAAGCCCTTCATGAACTTGCTCCTCCATATTTATCTGATCTTCTCCATATGTATTCACCCTCTCGTACACTCTGCTCCACCTGACTACCCTGGAACTCTGAGCCTTTAGTTAATAATGATAATAATAATAATGTATACTTTATTGATCCCAGTGGGGAAATTCCTCTCTGCATTTGACCTATTCACTCAGTGAAGCAGTGGGCAGCCATTGGGCGCCGGGGGAGCAGTGTGTAGGGACAGTACCTTGCTCAGGGGTACCTCAGGGTAGCCGTTCAGTGGATTTAAACCCATGACCTTCGGGTCATGGGTCCACCAATCTATCTACTGAGCTATCCCTAGTTGTTCTGCCCTAAGACTTTGGAATGTCAGATCTACAGACTATAAATTCTCTTTCTACTTTTAAATCACATCTCAAAGCCCAACTGTTCAGAACTGCTTATCCATCATTATAACTTGGTCTCAGTCTATTGTTTCCTTGATTAGTTTTATAGTTGTGGTTGCATTTGTTTACTTTATTAAATTGTGTATATGTTTTATTTCTGCTGTACTAATTGTAAGGTAACCTTTGGCATCTTCAAAGTTCCCTATAAATAAAATGTGTTATTAATTATTATTATAAAGATGATTCTTCTCTTACCACAGCATATCATCTGCCTCCATCTCACCCTGTCACTACTGTCCTCCTCCATCAGAGCAACCCTCTACATATCCTATTTCACTACATCCATCAATCATCTCTGTGGTCTGCCTCTTCTCCTATAGCCTGGCAGCTCCATATTTCATATCCTTTGTCCATTATATTAACTATCCCTTCTTTGCACACATCAGAATCAGTCGGCCTCCTGTCTTTCAACTCTGCCATCTGCATCTCAGTCTTTTTGTCAGTGCCATGTCTCCAAACCGTACATCATAGCAGGTCTCACTACCATCTTGTAAACCTTCTGTTTCACTCTTGCTACTTTCTTATCACAAATCATCCCTGGTATCCGTCTCCACTTTGCATTTGCTGTTAGTTTACTAATAGGGTAGGCTTAATTCTATGCATGTATATGTTCCACAGTAAACACAGACAAAACACAGACAAAATGGTCATTTAGTTAATCTAAAGTGTTTATTCTTTTGTAACTCATTTTACATGTTAATAACACCAATATTACTTTCAGACCACTTATTAATCTTGTCACAGAATTAAGAAATTCAAGAAAAAAAGCTTTGTTACATGATTGGCCCCTTGAATCAAGTAAGTTGATGTGTAGCCTCTTGTGGCTACAGGTTTGCTTTGGATTGCATCAAGTGACTCTTTTTCAGCCTTGTCAACGAGTGATCTGATCTGTTGTTGTTCTTCATACGCAAAAACACCACTTGATTTGTATTTTTGGTAAGCATCAACCACTGGTCTCAGATATTTTTGTCCACTTGTCATTATATAATCTGAATAATCACCAAGCTCCGATATTTTCTTGTATCTGCCACTTGTTTTACATTCATCTATGAGAGATAACTCAAAACCAAGTTCTTGAAGGATCATTAACTGATCTTCTCTCAAGTTGATGTCTTCGACAGGTTTTATATCTTCTGTTAATTCAGAAACCCAGCCGCTCCAAACAGAGCTGAACTGTCTTTGAAGCTCGTCTTCTTCTTTGGCCTTATCCTTCAGCTCCTGAGCGAGCTCTTTGCTCTTCTGTAGCAGCTTGTTCTCAAACTCTGATTTCTTATCATCCAGTTTTTTACAAGCTTTCTTCTGCTGGATAACTTCATCTAGTTTTCTTTTCACTCTGTTCACCTGTTCATCATGAAACTCTTTAATTTTGATTTCAAATCGTCCTCTCCACTGAGTCAACATTTCTTTCTCCTTGTCATCGTCAAAGTACTTTGTGATTGCTTCTGTGATCTCTCCATATGTTTGGCTTGTTTCTTCAATAAGATAACTCAACTGAACCATCTCAAGTTGCCCATTTTCAATTCTGTTATGAAGTTGGTTTTCAATGGTCAACATGTTGCTCCTCAGGGTCCAGGTCCAGTTCCCATACTGGACTTCCAGTTTTCTGTACACTGCAATTTCAAGTGTATTTTTAAAACTGAAAACAAAACTTTCATTCAGCAGTGCAGTCCACAGGTCGTGAATTTTGATTTTGAACTGTGAGAGAGTGATCCCAGCAGACTTTGAAGCTTTAGAGAGGATGGTGTTCTTCACTTCCTGGATGCTCTCACTGTAACCTGGATTTGGAGGAGCCATGGGTGGACTGCCCTCCCACAGCTGGGCACAGTATTTCACATCTTTCTTAACATCAAATTCAATGACATCACTGAAGCGCTCTGCATTACAAACTTCCTCTTTGGCTGCTAGTTTGGCCATCTGGTCCAGTTTTTCCTGCAGGCGTCTCTTTCCATCCATGTTTTTCTCTGCTGCTGCAACATCTGTGACATTCTGGTGAACAAATGCACAACTGGGAGAAAGTTGAACTTCCTTCATCCTCATGAAAGCCTGAACAACAATCTGCAGGATGTCCTGCATCTCAGATGGATTCTCTCCAAAGATGTTGATCAGTGTCAGGTTTCCCAGACCAACAACATATGTTGCCAGTTCATTGTCATGATGAAGAGTGTTGTTACCTTCTAACTCAAGAGCACGCAGTCCTTCAGTGTCCACCACTAGAACATAGTCAAACTTCAAGTCTTTCTTCATCTCCTCTGATACTTTGAGCAGCTGCATGAAGGCACCTTTGGTGCACCTGCCAGCACTAACTGCAAACTGCAGCCCAAACATGGTGTTCAGCATTGTTGATTTTCCACTGCTTTGTAGGCCCAAAACTGACAACACAAAAACTCTCTGGTCCCCCAGTTTCTTGATGACTTCTTCTAAAAGACTGGAGACCCATGTTAAAGGCACATGACCTGCATCACCATCCATCAGCTCCATCGGGTGTCCTGATATCATCAGCTGTGCAGCCAGCTCAGGGTATTTAGACCAGTCAGAGTGTTTGCTCTCTCTTTGTGTTGCTTTATGGGCTTCATAGATCTGTCCCATTTCTCTGAAGATGTGCTCCAAACCAAAACTTGCAGACTGAAGATTTTTTGATATGTCATCAAGTTCAATTTGTGTTTTTAATAACAGATCTGATTTGTTATGTTTGTTCTTCAAAGCCAAGACCTCAGACCACTTTTCATCATAACTTTTGAGAATCAAAGAAAGATCGTCAGTGGAGAGGGCATCTGTTAAGATCTGAGTCCATTTTAGGAAATACTCTCTGTCTGTTGGTGGCAATGATGAGAGACTTCCAGTGAACAACTGCATCAGGTTACTGCAGGAAGCAGCACATTATTCCTGACGTATCTTCATCAGTTCCTCTTCCTTTTTACTTTTCTCCATTTCAATGTTTCCTCTGAGATGAAACAGTTCTTTGTGTATTTTGCTCCACTGATGCCACAGTTTGCCTTGGCAAGGGAGAAATTCATCCTTGATCTTTGAGGCATCCATGTTATCCTTTTTAAGCAAATCGCTTATTTTTTTAGCTGCAGATTTCCCTTGTTGACAGGCTGGGTCAGTTTCATCCACTCTGATTCCAGAGAGCTCAGCCATGGTTTCAAGCTGGAAGGATGGTTTCAAGCTGGAACCATCGAGAGAAGACAAAACTTCTCTTATGATCTTTTTCAGCTGTTAAGATACATCTGGCTGGTTTCTGTCTTTGAGACCTAATATGTATTTTCCATTTTTTGTCTTAATATCACAGCTGTCATCAACAGTGAGACAAATGAGAGGCTTCTGAGATGCAAAGAGAGATGATATAAGTGACCGACTTTCTGTATTTTTTTGCAAAGATGTCACAAGAAAAATATTGATGAAGGATTTTTCAATCAGTATGTCACGCTGTTTTTCAGTCAACAGAGCATCACCATGGAGATTACAAAAGGCAATACAGTTATTCAAGGCATCGTTGGGTTTTCCAGCAGGGCAGTACCAGGCAACCTCTGCCACGCCATCCATCAAATGGTGAGACTTGGTGCTTCCTGGGCAGTTTCTGTGGAAGAAGGTGTTGTGACGATCGTTGATCAAAGTGTTCATCAGCTGAGATTTAGACACTGACAAAGAACCCAGACGGAAAAATGAAACCAAAGGTGTTTCAGCTTTGTAGACTGGAATATTTTTCATAGTGACAATATTTGAATCATCTTTGGTTTGAATCACCTTCCAGCTTTTTGTTATTTGTCTGAATGTCCACAGAGGAAACTCAATTTCCTTTGTGAATGGGTCAGGAACAAGCAAAGGTAAGGCATACTGACACTGAGAGAGCTTTGTAATCACCATCTGTTTAAGGAAACTGTCTGAGCAGTGAAATACTGCCATCTGAATGTCCAGTGGATGAATGTGAGTCTGTTCTGTCTGTTCTCTCTCAACACCAGTGTTCAGTAAAGCCATCAAATTCTTAAAATCGTTGTCAGTATTGTCAGTTATTTGAAGAGGTTTTGCAGCTGTCACATCAGCACTGTCTGGTCTTAAAGGAATATATCTGGCCCTGTAGTCCAACATCATCAACCTATGAAGAAAAGTGTGAGCTACATCTTTTTCAGATGTCACATGGTGCTGTTTTACAGTTGGTTGTATTTGAAGAAGTTCTGTTGGTGACAACTTGTCTTGAAGTTTTTCTTTAAGATGAAGTCTGTCAAGCAGTGCCTCAGTTTCTCTTTGACATAGCTTTCCACAGATTTGTTCAGAAATCTTCCCTGACTGTGATAAATAAAACAAATATTCACTTTATGTAAGGACATTATAATATTATATTACACTAATTATAATGTGTGATAAAGCAATCTGTCCTTTAGATCTTTTGAAACAAAATTTGGACTTTCTTACATTCTCGTTGTTTCCGCTCATGTTGCCTTCTGAGGTTACTGCAAGATGAGAAACAATGACAAATTAATGTATGATCGAGCCAACACAGTTTACTAATATTTATTGTAAATGGGTTACTTTTTATAAATTTAAACATTCCCATTCTAGCTTATTTTTGTTATATTTTTTTAATTAAATTTTAAATCTTTTTTAAAAAATGTTACCATTCTCTTTAGAGTTGAGGTTAATGTTTCCTCCAGCTGTTGGGGTGTCATCATTCTTTGAAAGTACAACATCAGTGTGTTTATTCACTAGATCATTCTGGGAAAAAACAAAACAGAGCAAATACTTTAACTTGACATTTGGTTTGTCAAGTTGCATTTAATTAAAGTAGTGCTGTCAGCATTAATCTCGTTAAAACGACGTTAACGCCATAACCGCATTAACGCGGCAAATCTCCGTTAGCGAGTTAACACGGATCGCCCAGTTTGTGGGGCTGTATGGCGTCAATGCGTTAGCGCGGTTAGCTATTTAACGCATTAGTGCCGTGCAGCCCCACGCACGGGGCGATCTGCATTAACATGCTAACTTTTTGCGGTGTTGGCAGTTAAGTAGAAAATAGAGTTTGAATGATTCCTGTATCCAAAAGTCACAGTGACCTAATTTTTTGGACACATAAAGCAATTGGATTTAAAATAACCCAGCAAATTTATTTTAAATCATGTAGGTCTTAAACCAAGAGGCCGTGGATTCAACCTGTGAATAGGTTTAGGCTAGCAAAATGAACAGCTCCATTTAAATAATAATGGTATTGAAGTTGAAAGTTTTACAAAATAGTTAAAATGTCATGCCAAAGACCTTACTTTTTGCTCTTTTTTATCAGTGCTCTCTTTCAGCTCATCTCCTGCAGGATATTTAAAGAATAATTCAGTTTTATTTACATCTGCCATGATCTGCTAGGTGTGGTGTTAGTGAGAACTGTAGAAGAAGAATTCATTGTATTATGGGAGAAAGAATGTGACTTAGAAGAAAGCTGTTTGTTTAACAATAACATCACTCAACATCCCCAATCCTCGCCCAGTCAAGCTGACATGTTAACTGTTATCTGGGAAGAGAGTTTTTATCTTTTTATCTGATCAAGTTAAATAGTGAAACAGTACTGATTGCTTGACTTGTTACTTTAATCTTAAAAGTGTCATCATCTTGGGTGTCCCCCTTCGTCTCCTGTGTGTAGTCATATCTGGTTGTAAATGTCAAGTTTCTGTCTCTGTCTTGTCTTCATGTTTCTGTCTCTGTCCCTCACCCTCACTCTCTCTCAGCTCTGAGTGTTCTGTGGCTTTCTTTCCTTTTTTATGCTTTCGCTTCCTTCTTTGAGTGTAAATTTGCAGGTCTGCCACTGCTTGCTTAACTTGTTGCTTTAATTTTGAAAATGGCTGCACCTGTTTAACATCAGTCAGATCACTGCCTGGCAAGGCTTCTTTTCTGCTGGCACTATAGGAGATGCATGAAATGAGCTCAGCAAATTGAGGCCCACATAAGTTTTTGTACACATGTTGTTGGACATTTATGTACATCTTCTTATTTCACTCAGTCCCATATTTGTCATTTACTAATGTCTGTGTTGTATTGTTTTCCTCACTACAATCTGTCTTAAACATCGAATTTTATCTAACTCAGCTCATGAAAAAGAATACAAGCAACATTAAATAAACATGATTTAAGACTTAAAATGTTTCTCAATGAAACAACGTCTGACCCTCTACAAAACATTTGTATCACAAAATGAAATTTAAATACTCAAAAAAAATATATTAATTTCCCTATTATATCTTTTCAATGCTTGAGCAATGCAGAATCTTCAGTGAGTGCATATTTGAAGGAAAGAAGTGTCAGATGTTGTTTTGGTATATGCCCCAACCTCATCTCATTCTTCTAAGTCACATGGTTTCAGGGAAATCATGAGGTGAAGCTCATGATTATTCCTTTTATTCATTAAGAAGTCATGTTTATGCAAAGACCCCAAACTTCTTATACCTCTAATCTCCCGTTGGTTGAAAACAGGTGGGAGGAGTTTGTGAGAGGCAAACGTAGCATCAAATGTTACTAATCTCACTGTATAAAGAACAGGATCTGGCAGAATCTATAAGAAGGCAGCTGCGTCTACACAAACTAGAGCTCAGAAACTGAGTTTATGCAAAAGAGAGAGAATAACTTGTAAAATCTGTGCATGTAAAAGTATGTAGATGCATTGAATGGGAGAAGGGTCAGTGTAAATCAGTGTAACATTTTTCAGAGTCAGAATCTTTGAGATGAAACACTTTAGGCTGAAGAGGATGAAAATTATCAAATCTCAGCAAATTTCAACATCAGTGACAAGATGTGCACTTATTTCTCTGTCTGGTGCAGACAGAAATACTCAGAAATACTCAAAATCTCACTCACTATGTATTAACAGACCTCTCTGTATTGAATCGTATCTGTTATTAACCTCTGTCTCTCTTCCACAGCATGTCTTTTATCCTGTCTTCCTTCTCTCACCCCAACCGGTCGCAGCAGATGGCCGCCCCTCCCTGAGCCTGGTTCTGCCGGAGGTTTCTTCCTGTTAAAAGGGAGTTTTTCCTTCCCACTGTCGCCAAAGTGCTTGCTCATAGGGGGTCATATGATTGTTGGGCTTTTCTCTGTATCTAGGAAGCGCCTTGAGGCGACATTTGTTGTGATTTGGCGCTATATAAATAAAATTGAATTGAATTGAATTGAATTGAATTAAATTTATTTTATATAACAGACTACCTGCATGTATGATTCACAGATTTCCTGTAAAGATAAGAAGTCGCTGAGATGGAGGACTGTGATAAGACTGCAGTGGCAGGTGAGGAGAAGGAAAAAATATTTCTATAATTTCCTGTTTGGGGTAGTGTTGCTGTTGCTGTGATGTACACAGTGTTGGGTTTAAGTCAACCCTGCTGCTTAATGCAGAAACTGTTACTGAAAGCAACCACACAGACACCAGAATAGTTTCACTTGCAAGCGGAGCGCAGAGTGTTTCCCCTGAGTGTTGCTCTCACACGTCTACTCAAAAAACTCCAACTCGTCTGCGCCCGCCTCACTCTTTTATTGTAAGCAAAGTGGGTCACATAAGTTTCCAGAAGCTTCAAAATAATCAGGCAAACGCTTGATTGGTTATACAGTACAAGCAGTATGTGACTTCATCTAACTATGAACATGTCTTTCTGGTGAGATAACAGGAACTGGCAGGTGTGGTCGCAGTTTCAACAACATGAGACAGTCTGGCAGGTTCAATAGGTCATGTGTTAACAGTTTATAGGCACTTGTTTTAAATTTTTTATTCTTTACACATAAATCTTTTAATTAATGACAATCAATTTATCCAACACACAGTTTTAGATAATTTTCTGTTCCAACTTTCTCTCTGCTGCAGTGCACCATAGTGGTGTTTTGGAGCCAGCTGCAAACAGCTTGATCTTTTCCATACTAACCTCTTTCAGTTTGTAAGAATAAAAGTGCATTTTTCAACAACAAGACCAATTGACAGCAGCAGCAGAAATGCACTGGTTTCCTGCAGATTTGTAGGAAACTATTGTGGTGCTGGTCAGTGGCCCAACCACCCCATATGGAAAAGAAATAGAAAAAACTTATAAAAGACTTGCATAAGATGTGGCCTACTTCATATAGTAAATCATATAAGGATTATATGATTTACTCATGAAAGTGGCCACTTTCTCATTACTTTTATATATTGTTTTAGTAAGTATCCAAAACATACAAGTTTCATTTATAGAATTTTTCAAGGGATCTTATATCTGTTTTCACTCTTGTATGCTTTTCATACAAGTTTCACACAAGACAGATACAAACTTAATAAGATTTACATATATCTTTTCCATATGGGACATCTCTTTCGTCCAAGTCAGATGGTTTCTGGAAAATCCTGAGGTGTTGCCAGTACTCCCCAATCTTCTTTTGATGTCATTAAGAAATCATGTCTGTGAAGGTTCTCAGTCATCCAGGTCATTGTAGTCTAAGGAGCTTGGAAAGAAAAGCGTCTGGACCTCTATATGTTGCTTGAAGACGTTTCACCTCTCATCCGAGAGATGAGACGTCTCGGATGAGAGGTGAAGCAACTTCAAGCAACTTAATTAAGAAATCATGTATAAGTCATGCAGAGACCCAAAACTCCTTATAACTGTCATAACATCTCCCATTGGCTGAAAACAGGTGGGAAGAGTTACAGGCAAATATAGAATCAGATGTTACTGATGTCCCTAAATATAAAGAACAGGGCCTGGTAGGATTTGTGAGAAGGCAGATGCATCTGCACAATAGTGGTGGGCGGATCGATCCAAATATCGATTGTATTGATACCAAGTCGGCATCGGGATTGGATCGATACTAACCCGGTGAGATCGATTCTTTACTTTAAGTTCCGCTCTCGTGTGCAATGCTGTTGTTTCGGAAAAGATGAAACAGCCAGGTCGCCGGACTCACACTCCTGTGTCAGCACAGAGCAGGCACACTTGCTCCACCTCCCACCTCTTGTGTTTAGATGTTGCGCCTTCACATGACGTGACTTAGACACTTTGGGGGTTGTTAAGTTGTTTACATATTATTTATATTTTCACCAGTTGTTGAGAATTTTAATTGTAATTTTTGTATTATAGTTTCTCAACAGTACTTGTTTGTTTTGTTTACTGGTTTTCATGTACTTTTTATTTAGGATTTTTCTAGAAAGAAATAAAAAAGCATTTTCTAATTAATTATAAACTTTGTCCTAATTATGTCCTGGGTTTCAACTATTTAATAATAAAAAAGGAAACATCACAAAAAACCCTTAAGGTCATTAAAATCAATTGAGATTTAGCAAATCAATGACGCAGCCACCTTATTTATTAAAAAGTATCGGTAACGGTGATACTGGCGCGTATTTATTTGGTATTGGATCGAAACCAAAATACCAGACAGAGTTTAGAAGGTGAGTTTATTTTATTGGGTGATGTTTCTATAATGTGTGTGTGTGTGTGTGTGTTTGTCTGTATTTATAGCACACGACAGCATTAGTGACAATGAAGCTGTCAAAGTTTAAAATGAAGCTGGGAGTCTTTTTACACACCCCACTATGTTACCGAAACAGTCAGCTCAGTTGGAGTGAAAGAAAATGTTTTTCATGCATTCAAAGCTCCATACATCTCTCATATCATCCCTGATTTGTTGAAAGCAGGCAGTGAGGAGGAGTCATAGCATTGGATGTCACTGATTTCTCTCTCTATATAAAGAACAGGGTCTGGTAGGATTTATAAGACAGCAGCATCTACAAAAACCAGACAGTGTCACCGTCCGCTGTGTGGCAGGCAGGAGGAAGGACATAAATGGAGGACTCAAACACAGAAACATAACTTAAAACGACAGCTTTATTGGGGGGGAATCCATTAAATAAACTCATGAAAAAGAGAAGAGGAGTTTATTGAGAATTCCACATTAAGGATGATTATTAATACATTTTTAATAATGACTGTCACATTCCTTTGACTTTTTTCCCCCATTTCTAGTTTAATAATTTCAATGGTTTTTTAACATGATGTCATTATGTTATCTAATTCTTTGACTATAATTAAATATAACTGTTTAATTTAATTTATCTGTAACCTAGGAGTGGATTCAGATGAAATTATGCAGGTCTATTCATCAAGGATGATTTCTTTCTTTCTTTTTTTATGTTGAGCCCCTCTTGTTTGGAGTGCTGGACAGGGTGACAGATGAGGTCAGGCAGGAATCTCTGTGGACTATGATATTTGCAGACAACAATGATCTGTGGTTAGGGTAGGCAGCAGGTGGAAGAGAGCCTGGAGAGGTGGAGAAATTAAAATCAGTAGAAGGTGTGAATGAAAGGGAGACAGGTGAAGCAGTGATGTGCTGAAGTAATGAAGGTGGTGATAGCAGGACATTCTGGCACGACTGCTTTAGCCCCCCTATGTGTTACACATGGAGAAACCTTTTGAATACAAAACACACCATCTATGTCCATACTTACAGTCCTAAGTGAATACAAAACTAATATAGACCATTATAACGCGTATAAAAGTGTTGGTATCTCCCGCAGGGAAATTGCAAACATAGTTTAGGTGTCCATGAGTACAGTTTCCTTGACCATCAAAAGGCCCTCAGAAACTGGGGCTGCATTCTGCAGCTTTCTGCTATGCACTTAGTTGGTCAGGAGTTCATCCTACAAGAAGATAATGCCCCAAAGAATAAGTTCAAGCTATGTGTAGTATCGTAAAAGAAAGAACAAGATGGTAAGCTTGAAAACATGGAGTGGCCAGCAAAGTCTCAAGACTTGAACTTGGCAGAAGAGTGAAAGCAAAGCAACCTACAAGTGCTACACATTTCCAATATGGGAACTGCAACAGAGTTGGAAAGACATGTTTATGCGGAGACACCGAACTCCTTATACTGCTTGTTATTAGTTTTTTGTTATTTTTTAAAATAAATATTTGTAAATAGTTCTTTTGTGTTATAATCCATGAGCCAGGTTTTAACAGAGAGAGATCAGTAACATTAGATGATATAGGTCTGCCCCTCATAAATCTCTCCTAACTACTCTCAACAAACAGAATATGACATGAGAAGTATAATGACCTCGGATTGCTGCATACACATGACTTTCATATGTGTGACATGGAAAGAAAAAGTGAAAGAATAATTCATGAGGTGAAGCTCACGATTATTCCTTTTAATCATTAAGGCACGTTTATGGACCCTAAACTCCTTATATCTCTCATAACATCTCCCATTGGTTGAAAGCAAGTGGGAGGAGTTTGTGGGGGGCAAAATTAGCATCAAATGTTTCTGATCTCACTGTATATAAAGAACAGTGTCTGGTAGGATTTATAAGTAGGCAGCTGCATCTACAGAAATCAGAGCTCAGAAGGTGAGTTTATGCAAAAGAGAGAGAATACCTTGTAAAATCTGTCCATTGTACATATCAGTATGTAAAGATGAACTGGGTGGGAGAAGGGTCACTTTAAATCAGTGTAACATTTTTCACAGTCAGAATCTTTGAGATGAAACACTTTAGCCTGAAGAAGATGAAAATTATGTGAATTGTAAGGTTTTTACTGTCTTCAGATCTCAGCAAATTTCAGCGCCAGTGACAAGATGTGCAGTTATTTTTCTCCATCTGGTGCAGACAGAAACATAAATCTATTTTATTTATTTTATTTTCACCTTTGATTGACTACTTGGATGTATGACTCACAGATTTCCTGAAAAGAAAAGAAGTCACTGAGATGGAGGACTGTGATGAACCTTTGGGAGGTGAGGAGAAGGAAACAAGAGCTCTGTCATTTTCTGTTGGGGTTGGTGTTGCTGTTGCTGTGATGTAAACATTTTCTGTTCCCATTTTCTCTCTGCTGCAATGCACAACAGGAGTTTTTCAAAAGTCAGCTGTAAACAGCTTGATTAGTTTTCATCTCAATCTCATTTCATTTCATCTCTTTCAGTTAATAATAATAATAAAAGCGAATTAGTTAGGCGGGTGTCCTCTAAAACGCTCTGTCCAGATGAAAAGAATCAAAGAATTTAAAACAGTTTTCTTTTGTCTACATTTCAATTTTCAATTCAATTTATTTATAAAGCGCCAAATCACAGTCGCCTCAAGGCGCTTTTTATTGTAAGCTAAACTGTACAATAATACATGCAGAGAAAACCGAACAATCATATGATCCCATATGAGCAAGTGCTTTGGTGACAGTGAGAAGGAAGAACTCAATTTTACAGGAAGAAAACTTTTAAAAGCCTAATTTTAAAAATATGGATAGTGTCAGTCTCCCAAATTCAAACTGGAGGCTGGTTCCACAGAAGAGGGGCCTGAAAGCTGAAGGCTCTCCCTCTGATTTTACTTTTAAATACTCTAGGAACAAAGAAAAAAAGGAACAAACCCAAATAAAATAATGTACCATCCCACATAGCCAGGTCTGGCCCGGATCTGGTGTCAAGCTGGCACTGCTAGCTGACTTCTGGCATATGTTGTTAAGAGTTTATTCATCTTATTCTGCAATCAGATGTGAGGAAATAACACTCAGACACTTTTAGCAGTTTGACGTGCACGGGTGAGAGCTCAACGGAGGCTCACACCCTGCGGCAGTTCTCTGCCTTTATTTATACATAGCATGAAGCATACAAATGAGGAAGTAACATGCTTATCTAGTCAAGCAGGCTGTTGTGACTTCTCGGAACACTAAGTCCTCAAATAGTCGCTTCTTATTCTTGGGCGACGGTTTCCTGTTATCTTGGGCGACGGTTTCCTGTTATTGTCAGATAATGTGACAGCAAACAATTTCCTTTATTATTGCAAAGAGCAAGCGGTTAGTTGTGCAACTGGTTTAACATGAACAGAAATATAAACACTTCTAGTATTAATATATGAATAATAAAATCTTAGATAATAAAAATCCTCTAACATATGTCATCCAGATATAGCCCAGGCCTGGCGTAGGTGTCACTGTTTATGTTATGGCATGCCACATCTGGCACTACGTTTAGAGACAGTGTGTGACTGGGTGAATGTGACATGTTGCATAGAGCACTTTGAGTAATCTGGGAGTAGAAAAAGGCTATATAAGAATCAGTCCATTTACTGTCTGAACAGAGATTCGTCATGTTACTTTTGCACTATTATGTTCCGGCACATGTTGTTATTACATGGCTTGATTAAGGTACACGTTAGGCTGACATCTGGGGCCAGAACTGAAACTGTTCTGGGCCAGCACAGGGCCAGCAGTGTGTCTGCAACTGGCCTTGTGCTGGCCCACACATGGGCCAGATCCAGGCCATACCAATTTTGCTATGTAGGTATGAGGTCTTTATGATAAGATGGGGCCTGATAGAAAAATAGGAAACTAAAATTAAAGAGTAATAAAACTTGTGCAAAAAATGTCCACAACCAAAAACAATAATGAATTAAAAGAAACTTTAAACCAAGGGTCCAAAATGCACTGACCATGTGTGACCATGGTGTAGCCCCGCCCTCACATTCAATTATCAGTTCTCTTCTCCAAATTCTAAGGAACATGCTTGGTCAAAGAAAAGTAGCTGAGACAAAGCTTTACCCCCCAAATTATCTATAATTTATTTAACTTTCAAAATACTTTTAATATAATTTTTTTATATACCATCCATAAATTCATATGAATACTAAAAGCTTTAAAATCAGCGGTAAGGCCCACACACTGTGGCTGGAGGAAACAATTAGTCCACCACTTTTTACACAATGCAATGCATGCAAAAGGAATCATCACTACAATCAATCGCACGAAAAGAAAATTAATTAACAAAAAATTGATTCCATACATGCTTATCTGGTCTGTCTCACGGAAAGTGCTCATCAACAAGCAGATTGCCCGAACACAGCATCTTCACCACCAGCCTAGCAGCACATTTTCACACACAATTAAACAACTTCCTCTGCACACTGGTTACCACATCTGACAGCCCAAACACCAGGAAAACATGGTGCACAGCTGTGTACGATTGAGCATTTACAATACCACCCAGTCACAGCTGGCATCATTCTAGTGCAATAACCAGGCAGGCAACGGCCAATTACAATGCCTGTATAAGCTTGTTTACCAGGAGAAAATTGGAGATGAAATAAACAAAGGCTTTGATTGTATTGTAAAATAATTATTTTCTGTTTTTAGCACCTGACAGTGCCCCCCCGGATCAAAGAAAACACCAGAACATCCAACCACGGGCGTCAGAACCAACAAGTATGGGCATCCCAGAGAGTGGCAGGAGTGTCCAGCGGGTAGGGATTAATTTTAAATAATAACTTATACATTTTTTATAACAATTTTGGGGCTGCTTCCCCTGATGCAGGCAGGATAGGACCTAAATGCAGACTCACGGAGGCAAGAATAAAAGAATAAAGGTAGCTTTATTGCTGAACACAGGAAAATACAAAAATTAGCTAAACTGGACATATACATGAAACTAAACAGGTAGACAGGCAGAACACATGGCGGGGGAATAAGGGAGAACGCAACAGTGGACAAAAGGAAACAGAGGGTTTAAATATACAAGGAATGACGAGGCAACAGGAAACATATGGGAAACACAGCTGAGACGAATTAGGCATGACGAGACAGAGGAAGCAAACTTAAACACACTGAACATAGAATGCCAGATTATCAAAATAAAACAGAAACATAGTGAGATGTATACTGTAACAATAGGACATGGAACACGCAGACATGAAACACATGATAGACTGGGGAGACAGGATGGATCACAAATAGAGGAACATGGGAACACGCAAGGAAGACAAAACACAGACACGACTAAGGGGGCAAGGGAGAGCGAGGGAGGAACCCAGAGAGCGAGAGAAGATGAGAGAGAGAGAGACACGAGGGGCTGGGGGAAAAGGGGGCATGACAGACAAGGTAAACATGTAATGAAACACAAGGAGAGGAACATGGGAGCAGAAAAGGGAAACAAGACTCACGTTCTGTTACAAAATAGGTATTTATAGATTCAGTTGATTGGGATTAAATGTTTCCTGTTGGATGGATTTCAGTTGTTGATATTAAAGAAATTTAGTGTTGCTGATTCTAGTTCATAAAAATTAAATAAAGTTTCCATCTTGTATAACACGTTATTTATCCTTTTCTCATGCCATGATTGAAAATTTACTATTTTCTTTTTGTGACAAATATCTGGATTATTCCAAATGGGTGTTAGATTACATTGAATAACTAAAGATTTCATTATTTTTTTAAATTCCCATCACGCTGTCAGAGAGGTGTTTATGTTAAGGTTTTTCACGCAGTTATGATGCTTAATTCTTAATTAAGTTTTAGTCTTTGAATATGATTCAACTGTACCAGGTCTGAGAGCCTGGCGGAAAAACATACCTATATATCTGATGTTACCTGACTTTAGCAGAGTGGTGGAGGTTTTCTGAAAATTACAAATCAGAGGCAGAACTGGTGTTTTACTCGAATTGATGGAGTAGTTTGACATGCATGAGAAATTATCTATAAGTGTGATCATCTTTGTTAGTGAGGTTTGTGAGTTCCCAAGGAAGAGTAATACATCACAGGCTTATCTTATAATCTGTATTTTCAGTTTGAATTTCTTTAATATTTATATTTTGTCAGATTGCTGTTGCTAGTGGTTCAATGAAAATGACAAAAAACAAGTTGAAAAGTGGGCAGCCCTGTCTTTTGCCCTTCTGTAGGTTGAGGCTTTGGGAAGTCAAATAATTTATCCTAACGCACAAATTTGGAGAGCTGTACAGTGTTTTCATCCAATTTATGAAGAATGAACGAAATCCAAGTTTGTGTAGAACTGCTAATACCAATTTCCAGTTTACCCAGTCAAATACGTTCTCTGCATCTAAAGACAACACTGTAGTTTGTCATTTGTTGATGGAGCAATAATCTATTATATTTATTGGTCTGCGTGTATTAATACCCTTAATAAAATCTTTTTGGTCAACATGTATTGTGAATGGAGTGATTTTTCACTCCATTCATAAATGCTCAGAATACATTTTTTTTCTAGTAGTAGGTTTCAACAATTGTTTTTCTCTACAACAAATTAGCTTACCATTGCTCCGATTTTTCTCCCAAAAACATGCTTTCTTATATTTGGAAAACTGAGGATCATATAAGTATATAGTATTTCTTTCATTTGTATTGCATTTATTACATTTGTTCTTTTTTTTTCCCCAAATCCTCTGCTGTGTAGCAGCTTTTGTAATCACAATTATGATCTGAATGCACTGTTGTGCCAAACATATTTTTCTTTATACAGTATTATATTATTTGTGTAGTATGACAATATTTAAGCTGATATTTAATGCATACACTGACCTGTTTGGTCAGGATGTATTATGAATGAAGTGATTTTTCAAGGGCATTGCAAAGTATTTTAGGTCTAAATTTATAAGTCACACTGGCTGGTATCTGAATGAGATTGTAGGATGTTTGTCTGGTTTAAGACTAAAAATGGTAGAGTTCATGATTTCAATTCAGTCTTATTTCCCTGTAAACCTGACTAAGCTGACTAAACTTAAAACTTATTTGGAAACTGATTACCTCGGAAAATTTAAGTCAACCAAATCATCTCTTTTAAGTATGCAGGTTCTATACAATTTTATTCACTGTTAATTTAAAAGTTTAAAACGTATTTTTATGTTTTAATAATTCAACTTTACTTAAAAATGACATAATTTTATTTTAATGTTCAGATGTTTTTTACAATTTTATATTTTGATGCAACAGAATGTTAATATATTACAATTTAACTCAAATAATGTGACTATTGATCAATTAAAAGATAAGTATTTACGTTTAGACTACTCAGAACTAGAACTTATACGGTACTTCAACCTTTTTTATTAAAATATTTATGGACATGTAAGAAGCATCACGTAAATATCTTTATAAAATCACTAACATGGACAAGAGCACCAGAAAGTGAGCATAGTTATTTTAAAACAGGTACAAATAAAAGTTATTTATTCGCTTTTAAATAAGCAAACAATGCAAGTATAAGAAATTGAGGTAAACTGATTCAGCTGTATCGACCCAAATACAGAAGTTAACTCAAAGTGCTTTAAACAAAGTGCTTACTAACAGTCCAGGGTTTCAGTGGTTTGCCATCATCAAGCCTCATGAAGATTTTTTGGACAAAGTTACATTTCTGAATTAGTTTTCTGAGCTATCTGTATAAAAAACAGGACACAAGTCTTAAAGCAAGCAAACTTGAGTGATTATCATTGAAACTTTTTAACTTTGTGGTAACAATTTTTTTTTATATCATTATTCACCTGAAGATCATAAGTATTCAGGATATTCCACAGTAACTCCAATATCTTTACAGTGCGTGCAGCCTTCTGTCGTTATAGGGTCATAAGTCATGGTGTGTTTCTGTCAAGTTCAGCATACAACTGGCTCTGTAGGTTGATGTCTGTGACTTGGTGGAACTCCACACAAACCTACAAAGAACACAGAACATCAAACATGAAGACAAATAAGTGATTTAACAGACAAATCTTATCTTTAAAGAGGAGTTTCCCAATTTGTGTGCAATCTATGTTTAAATGTTGTCCTATCAAAATTTTTAAGAATGAGCACTGAACCTTTGCAGCACTATCTGTATCACAAAGCTGAAATATATTTTTCAGCCTTGTGAGCAAATGAATAGAGGACATTAGACTGCCTCTTTTGTAAATTGAGAAAACACAGAAGTAGTGTGATCAAAAAAACAACTTTCTTCTAAACTACAAATATTTAATTGGGCTCAGAGAAAAGAGGACTCTAAAATACATCTTTCAATTCACCCATCTTTACGGACTCCACTGGAAATTATTTGCAGTCTGTAAATTTAAACTTCAGCCTCGTAAGGAAAATGTTTTAGCAGTGATTCTTGAGATAAGGGAAAAAACATGTCCGGTAGATAAAACCCAATTTTGTGGTTAAAAATATGCATACAACTGCCTAAAAGAAAAAACCAAGGCAATGTTTATACAACAATACTATGATTTTGCATTTTTTATAAATATATATTCATTTTAAATGGTACAATACATTACCAGTACCATAAAAATCCATTGTCAAGAAGCAAGTGTGATAATATTAAAATACAGAAAAAAAATTAAAAGTAATGTAAAATTAAACATCATGGCTCTCGTCACTAAGTATTTAAGTCAATACCTTATATAATATCAAAATATGCAATTGAAAATTTATTTTTAAATATTTTTTAAGTGATTAAAATCGTGTCCAGAGTTTTTGTCAACACCGTCAGATTTTTTTAAAAGTACAAAAAAATCAGGAATTATTGTGGGTAGCTTACACTCTGAGGATCCCTTTACCACTTCCTGTTTGATACACATGCCATGAGGTCACTGCTTTGATAATTTGTTTGTTTTTATTTCATTTATTGCACACCTTTCTGATAAAACTCTGTGTCACAACCATAGTGCGTCAACACCAAAGTCGATGTAATCCAAGATTAAATTTTTATTTTTTTTTTGTAAAAACAGCCTCATTTAGGTAGATTGTAGAGGCCATAAGCAAATGATGAAAAACAGGATGGCTTCTGTCAGAAAAACATGTGTTATGAGAGAAAGTAGGGTATTTTGTCAACACCATCAGATGTCAACACCATCAGGATTTTTGTCTGACGGTGTTGACCCTTTTTCTAATGCTGTTGACAAATGTCACAAAAGTGTGCTATTCACCATTTATATTAAGTTATTTTTTACTAATATTTCAGTCATATTACTTCTTGTGTATTTTACTGATATTTCTGCTTCACAGATGTGTCAAATATTATCAAATTTGCCTTATCTTGAATCTCATTGTTTATGTATACATCATTAATCCTGTAGGAAAATGCTTAGTCCTCTGCATTTAACCCATTCACTCAGTGATGCAGTGGGCAGCTACCAATCCAGGATAGCCTCTGTTTGTTGGATTTGAACGCCCAACCTTTCCATCATGTGGCATCTACTAGGCTAGCTGTGCCCCGAGAGTTGGTCTTTAAGTGATGATGTATGAATCCTGCTTCCGGGCCCAAACTACTCTGTGTTTATTAATCCTGTTGTGCTGTTAAAATGTTTTAATGCTTTTTATCTTGTTCTATTACATCTGAACAAGCCCCTAAAAACAGCCAGTGATCACTGTCAGCCTAACCATCGGGAACCCTCACGTTAACTTTTATCAAGTGGAAAAAAGTTAGCATTCATCCTCCAGCTTCACTGTGTTTATGTTATGCTAACACAGCTGTGTCGCTAGCAATCACGTAGCACATCACTATATACCAGCTAGCCCAACTTCAGTAACCTGACAATAGTCACTGTTGTTTACTTTTCTGTCTCCATTTATATTGGAAGTGGTAGCAGAGCTGGTGTATCATGTTCAGGTGGAAACAAGCAATCTAACTTCTAACTCTGTTAAATTTCATATATTCTGTTTTCATGGGTGCCTGGATGTTACACCTGGTAGAGCAGCCACACACGGATCATTTTATTAAAGATGAAAGAATTTAGACAGTTTGTAACTCTCAGTGATGCCGCAGAGTTCCTTTGACTTTGGGATCTGCAGCGGAGTTTGGACCTGGAAACGGCTAATGACATCAGACTTAAAGACCAGATAGCATTTCTATTGCTTAATGCATAATTGTGTTGTGAATATTCATCCTTAATCTGTGAAAAAGCATAAGGTTCAGAAAAATTATAGTAATTACAAAATGGTACATTTCAGGCTAGAATAGCAAAGGGGAAGCTGTCAGTAGAGGAACAAAAGAGAAGGAACAGGGATGATCAAAAAAGAAAAAGAGAAAAAAATTAACAGCCAGCCTGAGTTGAAGAAAGAGTTTCTCATAAAGGAATGGGAAAGATGGAGAAATAGAGTGAAAGAGGGAAAAATAAAGAACACCAGTGATCTGAAAGGAAGAGAAAAAAGGCAGAAGAGAAGGTTTGGAAACAAGCACAGAGAGACAAAAGGAGAGAAAGTCCAGCAGGGTCTAAACACACAACCACAGAGAACTTTAGCTGCCTACTACTTAAGGAGTAGTAGGCAGCTACTTGCTGGTGAACTATTAAGATGTAGAACTTGACATGTGCAAAAACAGAATTGTTATGATGTGTCTTTTGATATTACAAAGGTTGTTAAGGTTTAATTGTCATTTTGAAAGAAATAATATCTTGTTTCCTACTAGTGTGTCACCCCCGTCAGATTTGTGTCACCACTGTCAGCACCTTGTCAACTCCATAATATGGAGTTTTTGTTTATTTTTCTCTTTTGGAGAACCATATAGTTTCCTCCCTCATGATCTTCCAATAAAAATATGTAATTTTCTCAGTAAATGTGTAATTTGCATTATGCTTAATATGATTGTTTCTTATAGAGATTAAATACAGGCTTCTGAAAATATGTATGACTGTAACTCTAATAATAAAAAGCCAAAACAATCTTACTTTTAAATGTAGCATAATTACTTTGAAAACATATGTGCATAAACAATAGAATAGAGAAGCTGCTAATAGTCAAAAGAGCTGAAACAACTTAATTTAAAATATATATTTTTGCATTTCTTTGTGTCTGACAGTGTTGACAAAAACCTTGCACTTCTCCAGAAAAAACATAAATTATTAAAAATTGTTACACCTGGGAGATTGTACTAAAACATGGTGAGACAGCCAAAACTTTGTGTAACAATTATATGTAAATATGTTTTTGAAAAATCAAAAAATATATTTTAGAAAATTAAAACCTGTTTTGTCCCTAATCTCAGGAATCACTGTTAGTAAAGATTCAACATTTCATCAGTACACTCAATATACAATGTCTAGCTAACTTTGAATCTGCGTATTATTTTTAATCATTGTTGATAGAAGCTACTGCTAGCTAAGTAATATGGGAACAGAAAGGTTGCTAATGAGAACCAAAATATTTAGATAAAAAAACACACTTGACTATGAGGCTGCTGTTGAAAAAACACCATTTTTTTATCCAAAGCTGGAACACTTTTTAATTGATGTATCCACAATCTTTGTAAGTCAGGTTAATTGTTGGGGTTTACAGTGTATATAGCCCCAAATCACAATAGCTGTTGCCTCATGGCTTGTAAGGTAGACTCTACAATAATAGAAAGAAAGCAGAGATAACCCCAACAATCATATGACGTGCTGTGTGGGAAGGAAAAACTCCCTTTTAACAGGAAGAAACCTCCAGCAGAACAAGGCTGAAGGAGGGGCGGCCATCTGCTATGACTGGTTGGGATGACAGAAGGAAGACAGGATAAAAGATGTGCCAGAGATTACAAGCCCGATTCAGTGCAGAGAGGTCTATAGAGATTGACAGACCACGTGACTTTCGCGCATTGCATGCCGGTAACTCGTGGCAAAACAATCCAAGTACCGCATCAAATGCAAGCATTTGCAGCACCGCAAAACGTTCATTCTCCGGTTCCAATACCTTATTGCTTTTTCTTTGCCCCCCAAAAAAGTCATGTACAAAACGAAGGAGAACAATGCCGGTCCGTACAAAGACAGACTTGATGAAAAGGCAAAGAAAAGATACGAGGAAAAAATCAAAGGAGTGAAAGGGTTAGACCCTTACGAGCACACAGAGTGGACAAAAGACGTTAGCGTGCTGCCCAACTTTCACCACGCTCATATTTATAATTATACGGTTCTTGGAGTGAGTGCATACACTCATGAAGTTCAGTAACTTCAGGTCACTGCAACAAGCCCCGGTACAGTTTACCGACGGATGGGTACAGGACCATGAAATGCACCGTGTAGAACGAAAGACCATCGTACGTATCATAAGTTTACCAGTCTCACAAATCGTCTTCATAAATACACATTCGTTAACCGTTTATTAATAGGACCTTTGAGCTCAACGGTAATTAATTAGTAGTGGAAATAATTTCTGGTTCGCATTACAGAAATGTAGCAGTGACAATAATATTGTATGCTGTAATCGTACTGGGCAATTAGTGATAGCATAGCGCCACAATTTCTGTTCAGAGCCAGACTTGCTTGTAACCTATATCACCAATTATGTTATGAAAAATGACGTATTAACTACTACAAAACACTGACCTTTGTGGAAATGCTTGGAGCAGACTAACCTGTGAGCTGGAGTGTTCTGGGACGTTATATTTGGTCTTTGAATGGCTGCAATCCAGGCCATCCTTCACCTCTTTTTACTTCAGAAACACGGCTCGAATAATTTCTCTTCAACGACGTAATCCGATAAAAAAACGATCTCTTTACCCGTCGGCTTCCCGTGGCTGTCATGCGACCGGCTATTGCAGTTAATAATACAACAGCTTCTTGACAGTTTTTTGTGTTTCTTTTTCTTTTTCGCTGTGTAACTGATTTCAATTGAAAGCCTGCGTGCGCTAGTACCTCTTGCCACGAGTTCCCAGAATTCTTTGCGGTTTTACCCTTGAATGACGTCACATTTTCAATCTCTATTAGCACATAGCAGCCCGTTCTCACTCCCGAGGCGTAACATGCCGACGTTTTGTCACGTCCCGCGGCGTTCCTGAGGAACGCGAAAGGTGACCTTCGGCGTTCTTATGGTACGCGGCAGGTTATGGCTGAAATCCAGTGCAATGACGCTCCTGCGGTAATAGAGATTGAAAATGTGACGTCATTCAAGGGTAAAACCGCAAAGAATTCTGGGAACTCGTGGCAAGAGGTACTAGCGCACGCAGGCTTTCAATTGAAATCAGTTACACAGCGATAAAAAGAAACACAAAAGACTGTCAAGAAGCTGTTGTATTATTAACTGCAATAGCCGGTCGCATGACAGCCACGGGAAGCCGACGGTAAAGAGATCGTTTTTTTATCGGATTACGTCGTTGAAGAGAAATTATTCGAGCCATGTTTCTGAAGTAAAAAGAGGTGAAGGATGGCCTGGATTGCAGCCATTCAAAGACCAAATATAACGTCCCAGAACACTCCAGCTCACAGGTTAGTCTGCTCCAAGCATTTCCACAAAGGTCAGTGTTTTGTAGTAGTTAATACGTCATTTTTCATAACATAATTGGTGATATAGGTTACAAGCAAGTCTGGCTCTGAACAGAAATTGTGGTGCTATGCTATCGCTAATTGCCCAGTACGATTACAGCATACAATATTATTGTCACTGCTACATTTCTGTAATGCGAACCAGAAATTATTTCCACTACTAATTAATTACCGTTGAGCTCAAAGGTCCTATTAATAAACGGTTAACGAATGTGTATTTATGAAGACGATTTGTGAGACTGGTAAACTTATGATACGTACGATGGTCTTTCGTTCTACACGGTGCATTTCATGGTCCTGTACCCATCCGTCGGTAAACTGTACCGGGGCTTGTTGCAGTGACCTGAAGTTACTGAACTTCATGAGTGTATGCACTCACTCCAAGAACCGTATAATTATAAATATGAGCGTGGTGAAAGTTGGGCAGCACGCTAACGTCTTTTGTCCACTCTGTGTGCTCGTAAGGGTCTAACCCTTTCACTCCTTTGATTTTTTCCTCGTATCTTTTCTTTGCCTTTTCATCAAGTCTGTCTTTGTACGGACCGGCATTGTTCTCCTTCGTTTTGTACATAACTTTTTTGGGGGGCAAAGAAAAAGCAATAAGGTATTGGAACCGGAGAATGAACGTTTTGCGGTGCTGCAAATGCTTGCATTTGATGCGTACTTGGATTGTTTTGCCACGAGTTACCGGCATGCAATGCGCGAAAGTCACGTGGTCTGTCAATCTCTATAGACGTTCCAGCCCTGTATTCCAGCCCTAAACCTAACCTTATCCCTAGCCCTAACCATAACCTTTTTCCTGACCTTAACCAAGACTTTAATGATGTTAAATAGCGTGTTTCTAAGCGATTTGAAGAAAAAGAGCGAACATGTGTAGATTGAGTCCATGCAGTTCTCATATTTCCTCATTTTTCCGAGGTCGTCATTCAGGAACGTGGTGGGTAGCCGAAAACGTAATATGTTGACGATTTGTCACCTAGCGTAAAATGTTACGCTTTGGGAGTGAGAACGTGTTGCACATAGTGAGTGAGGAAGGTGACTGAAGAAGAAATACTCTGTGCATCATGGGAATCCCCTAGCAGCCTACACCTATTGCAGCATTACTACGGAAGGATTCAGGCACACCTGATCCAACCCTAACTATATGCTTTATGAAAAAGTAAAGTTTTAAGCCTAATCTTAAGGTGTCTGTCTCCTGAATCCAAATTGGAAGATGGTTCAACAGAAGAGGGACCTAGATCAGGATTTTAATTTGATTCTTGATTTAACAGGGACCCAACAAAGAAAAACCAATATAGGAGAAGTATTCTCTCTTTTTCTAGTCCCTGTCAGTACTCTTGCTGGAGCATTTTGTATCAATTGCAGGCTTTCAGGGAGTTTTTAGGACAACCTGATAATAATCTAATAATAAATCACAGTAGTCCAGCTTAGAAGTAATAAATGCATGAACTACTTTTTTTAGGATAACTCTGAGACAGGGTGTTTCTAATTTTAGAAATATTGTGCAAATCACAGAAAGCAGTCCTATGTATTTTTCTTTATTTAGCTTTAACTGGTCAGCAAGGAATTTTCCAGATTTATCAACATGTTCAAAGTTCCTCAAATGCATCTCTTGCATCAGAAATAATTTTCTCTTGTTAATTCTTTTGTTTAATTCTACTTTTAGATTTCTCAGGTTGTTTATTTTCTGTTCCTGTGGTAAGGCAGCATAGACAGCTCCTAATGATTTATTTCCTTTTGTTCTGCTTCTAATACAAGCATTTTTTTTTCTTATGAGAGCAGTAAAATTTTATTTTGCATTGCATTACTGAAGCTGTGTGTTCCTCCCATGACAGTAGGTTAATTGATTATTCTAAATTGTGCATGAATAATGAACCTGCAGCACTACATAAATGTAATTACATTTGCACCTGCAATGTTACAAATGAATCTAAAAATAAACAAATAATAAACAAATCTGTTTACTCTGAGGTTAATGAGCTAAAACTAACTGACAGCTAAAGGGTTTTTTTTATTGCCTTAAGGATATATTTTTTGTGTTTTATGTTCTAAGCATTAATTAATGTTGACTTAATATTGATAACTATAAATGTCAAGTAAGGATTTTTTTTATAAAAAAATAAGTGAGGATGGAGTTTAACAGTTTGCATTCAGTTCTACAATATTCCTCATGAAAATATATAAAAATTATTATGGCTGTTTGTCTGAGGTAAAACATGTCACGTTTAATAACTTGTTTGTTTCTCTAAAAACAAACATTACTCAAGCATTGCTTCTTGAAATGTTATCAAGGATTAATCATCCATTTGTGAGTGCTAGATTGTCTATTTATACACTCTAAATAAGTAGTTCAAAATTCTGTATAGAAATGTATGACGGGGGAATTCTTGGCCTGAGTCAAAATTGACAAAAACCACCATGTGATGGTTCAAGTCAGTTATGGTTCAAATATGAACAGCATGTAAGGGTTTGAAAGATTTCCTTCACACACTCTTGCATTTATGAAGTCTGAAAATAAGGAGCAGGAATGCAGAAGTTTAGCAATCCCTCAGATCACGTGATTATAATAACAGCTTAAACTGTCCCTTGACAGCAAAAAGTATTTTAGGTTTGCAATCACATATGTTATATCAAGTCATTATTGAAAATCAGGACAGGTCTTGATGTAGTTGATGAGCTACTCTGAGTAATCAATAAGACTAGAAATGTGTAATATATATAAATATCAGTCAAATACATTCTAAAATGGCTTACTGTCTTCTCAATAAAGTACAAAGCAAGACCTTTTAATTCTGTTGTTATATATGTCAATGGTATTAACCTGATAAGCTAAATTTCATGGTAATGTTTTTACTTCTCAGAGTGGTCCAGTGGGTGAACACATTGATGACCAGAAGAGAAAACCAGGAGATAAATCTTATGAATCATCCAAAACCAATGACAACGGTACAATTTTTCATTATACAATAACATAAAAAGCAAAAGATACAGTGGGGCAAAAAAGTATTTAGTCAGCCACCGATTGTGCAAGTTCCCCCACTTAAAATGATGACAGAGGTCAGTAATTTGTGTTATGTATGAACCAAGAGTTATTGTGTGCTATGCAAGCCATCGCCAGTAGGGGGCACCACGCCCAGTTATGGTGTGTGTTACTTCTGTGTTTTCCAATAAAGAAGAAGTCAACTTGCAAGCAACTATGGTGTGTACAGTGTGACTCGTATAAGCTCTTATAGTGTACTGACACTACAGTGGGAATATAACATAAATTGGCGACGAGTTGTGACGTCTGGAAGACTTGGCCGTCTACTGAGTGTGAACTGACTGCGTGGCTGAGTCTGGACGAAAAACGGACGATCGCGTGGTGAATTAGCATCGGAGCTAGCTGCTAGCTGCTTTTTCTCCGACGAGTCAGAAACGACAGCGTTGACTGTGGACAGCGGATACATCATGGCTGGAATGATTGGGCAGATGGACCCCTTTGATGATGCTGGTGAGCAATGGGCGACGTATATTGAACGTTTTGAGCATTACATCCTTGCTAATGACATTCAGCCTGAGAAACGGGTCCCGGTGCTGCTGAGTGTGATGGGTCCCAAGACGTACGGTCTGCTGCGTAATCTAGTGGCTCCAAGCAAGCCTGGGACAATGCAGTATGACAATATTGTGGGTGTTTTGCAAGCTCATTTTGCTCCCAAACCGCTGGTAATAGCTGAAAGGTTCCGGTTCCACAAGAGGAATCAGGGGGAAGAAGAAACGGTCGCACAGTATGTGGCGGTGCTGAAAAGACTATCAGAACATTGCGAGTTTGGTGCGTATCTGGAAGATGCTCTACGCGACAGATTTGTGTGTGGATTAAAGTGTGAAACTGTGCAGAAGCGTCTTTTGACTGAAAAGGATCTCACGTTTCGCAAAGCAGTTGATTATGCTGTGTCGGCAGAGACAGCAACACGTGAAGTGCAGCAGTTGAGTGGTTCCCTTAAAGTGAATGCGGTGCTGTCACAAAAAGGTGATAAATGCCGCCGCTGTGGAAAAATTAATCATACTGATGATGACTGCTGGTACAAAGACCGTGACTGTCACCAGTGTGGAAGGAAGGGCCACACGAAACACATGTGTAAAGGTAGAGCCAGAAGCAGCCAACATTGGAACAGGAAAGAGAAAGAGGGGAAACCTGAGCCGAAAGGCAATGCAGTTAAAAACAGAGCAAAGGACAAAAAGAGGAGAGTTCATCATGTTGCTGCAGAGGAGAACGAAAGTGAAGGAACCAGACCCGACACTGATAGTGAGTTGGAGCTGTATGCTTTGTCTCGAAAAGAGAAATATTCACGTATCTCCCTAATGCCTGTAGTTAACGGGAAGAAAATGGAGATGGAGCTGGATACAGGGGCTGCTGTGTCTTTGATTCCATGGGAACAGTACAAAAGTATGCTGAGTCAGTTGCCGCTGCAACCCACTGACATCATGTTGAAAACATACACTGGGGAGCCGCTGGCACCAGAAGGGGTCATCAAGGTGCAAGTTGAACTGAATAAGCAGCGTGCAATTCTACCCTTGTATGTGGTAAAGGTGGATGCTCCACCACTGTTTGGTAGGGAGTGGCTGAGAGTGATCAAACTGAACTGGAAAGACTTAAAGATGGTCCATGCCAGAGAGCAAAGCGGAAATGACAATCTGGAGGCTGTGTTAAAGAAACACTCAGCCGTTTTCTCTAAGGAGCTGGGCACAATGAAAGGAATTAAAGCCAGATTGACTCTTAGGCCTGATAGTGTCCCCAAATTCTGTCCACCACGTAACGTGCCTTATGCTCTCCGCCCTCGGGTGGAGGCAGAACTGAAACGCCTGACTGAGCTTGGGGTGATCACACCAGTGGAGCATAGTGATTGGGCTACGCCCGTGGTCCCTGTCAACAAGAAGGATGGCTCAGTGAGACTCTGTGGTGATTTCAAGGTCACTCTTAATTCGCAGCTCTGTGTGGATAAGTACCCACTTCCACGCATTGAGGACCTGTTTGCTTCTCTAGCAGGAGGTCAGCATTTCAGTAAGCTAGACTTAGCAAATGCCTACCTACAGATGGAGGTAGATGAGGAGTCTAAGAAGCTGCTGACTATTTCAACACAAAAAGGGCTGTTTCGTTTCAATCGCTTGCCTTTTGGAGTGGCGTCTTCACCTGCATTGTTTCAGAAGGCCATGGATCAAGTGCTTCTCGGCCTACCATACACCCATTGTTATCTGGATGACATCCTCGTCAGTGGTCCAGATAAACAGACACACTTGAGAACCCTCAAGGCAGTTTTGGGCAGGCTGGAGGACTATGGCCTGCGTCTCAAACAGGAGAAGTGCCAGTTTTTCCAAGAATCAGTGGAATACCTGGGCCACATAATTGATGCGGCAGGGTTACACAAATCACCAGAAAAGGTGCGTGCCGTTATGGAAGCTCCAGCACCAGCTGATGTCAGCCAGTTACGTTCTTTTCTGGGAATGCTCAACTATTATGGACGTTTCATACCTGATTTAGCTACGGTCCTGAAGCCGCTGAATGAGCTTCTCAGTAAAGAGAAGAAATGGCAGTGGACGTCAGCCTGTGAGTCAGCTTTCCAAAAAGCTAAAGAACGTCTGGCTTCACCAAAAATACTCACCCACTACAATCCTGAACTGCCTCTCCGTTTGGCATGTGACGCTTCACCATATGGAGTTGGAGCCGTGCTTTCACATGTCATGCCTGAGGGCCAAGAACGGCCAATTGCTTATGCTTCACGAACCCTCAGCAAAGCAGAACGAAACTATGCTCAGATCGAGAGGGAGGCGTTGGCAATTGTTTTTGGAGTGCGCAAGTTTCACCAGTATCTCCATGGCAACAAGTTCACCTTGCTCACTGATCATCGCCCACTGACCTCTATTCTGAGTCCAGTAAAAGGTACACCATCTATGGCAGCTGCGCGAATGCAGCGTTGGGCGCTCCTTCTGTCAGCACATAATTACACCTTACTGTATCGGAAGGGGGCACATCACGCCAATGCTGACGGTCTGTCACGTTTACCTCTGCCCCTCGCACAGAAAGAGAAACAGGGAGCGGTTGAAGTATTCTACGCATCTCAACTGGACACATTACCAGTCAGTGTCGCCGAGATCAGACGTGACACTTTGTCTGATGTCACTTTGTCTCGAGTCCTGGAAATGGTAACAACTGGACATTTTCCAGCAACAAAGGACACAGATCAAGAGCTGTCACCCTATCTGAGGCGCAGACATGAACTCACGATACAGCAGGGATGCCTCATGTGGGGCGTGAGGGTGGTTGTGCCACCTAAGCTGCGCTCTCATGTCCTGAAAGAGCTCCACACTGCACATCCAGGGATGGTGAGGATGAAGAGCTTAGCTCGCAGCTATGTTTGGTGGCCTGGCATTGATTCTCAAATTGAGCTTCAAGCTAAAGCCTGCCACTCTTGTCAGCGTGTGCAAAAAGAGCCTGAGTTAGCACCTTTGCACCCCTGGCTGTGGCCTTCCTGTCCGTGGGAACGGATCCATGTGGATTTTGCGGGTCCATTTGAAAGTCACATGTACCTGGTGGTGGTAGATGCACATTCCAAGTGGCCTGAAGTGCATATTATGGATAGCACCACAGCTGGTAAAACCATACAAGTGCTGCGGGGTCTCTTTAGTCGCCATGGCATTCCCCATGTCCTGGTGAGTGATAACGGACCACAGTTCTGTTCGGAGGAATTCAGGGTGTTCCTGAAAGCTAATGGAGTTAAGCACATCCGCTCCGCGCCGTACCATCCTGCCACTAATGGTTTGGCTGAGCGTTTTGTGCAGACATTCAAGCATGCACTGAAAGCGTCCAGGGGTACAGCACCTGTGCAACAACGCCTTGACACGTTCCTCTTGACATATCGCAACACTCCCCATGCAACAACTAGAGAAACGCCAGCTATATTGTTCATTGGACGCAAGCTACGCTCTCGACTGGATTTTTTGAAGCCCAGTGTGGCTGGAGCAGTGCGTCGGTCGCAAGATGCTCAACAACGATGCCGACAGCAACACTCCAGGGACAGACGGTTCACTGTTGGCGAGCCTGTCCTGGTGCGTGATTATAGGAAGGGAGAGGACAAGTGGATGCACGGTGTCGTACTGGAGAAGACTGGGCCAGTGTCATACAAGGTGAATGTGGGAGCCCAAGGAGTGTGGAAACGTCATGTGGATCAAATGCTGACACGGCCGGAGTCAGTATCTCAGCAGGTCACAGTGGATCCTCCGACAAGTTCTCAGATGTCACCAGCCCAGAGTGGTAGTGATGCCATGCGTCACCCTTGTACATCTCTGCAGGAAGAGACTGTTGAACAAGTTCTGGGGACCACTTTACCTCCAGAAACACCCCAGTCTCTTAAACCACCACCGTCTGACTGTACACAGGTTACAGAGTCTGTAAGACGTTACCCAGTGAGAGTCACTAAGCCACCCGCTCGGTATCGTGATGGGTGAGCGTACTAATTAGTTCTGTGAGAATGTTGGGTTCAGCGACATTATTCTCAACTAAAAAGAAATTCATACAGAAAGCAACATTAGTTCCAGTTTTCATGAATGTTGTAATTAAAGAAAAAAAGGGGGTACTACTTTGGTTATGGGAAATGTTCTGCGGGTGGTGCCACGGTCGCATAGCTTAGTGGGGAGGAGATGTTATGTATGAACCAAGAGTTATTGTGTGCTATGCAAGCCATCGCCAGTAGGGGGCACCACGCCCAGTTATGGTGTGTGTTACTTCTGTGTTTTCCAATAAAGAAGAAGTCAACTTGCAAGCAACTATGGTGTGTACAGTGTGACTCGTATAAGCTCTTATAGTGTACTGACACTACAGTGGGAATATAACAATTTGCACCAGAGGTACACTTCAACTGTGAGAGACAGAATGTGAAAAAAAAATCCATGAATTCACATGGTAGGATTTGTAAAGAATTTATTCGTAAATCAGGGTGGAAAATAAGTATTTGGTCACCTCAAACAAGGAAAATCCCTGGCTCTCACAGACCTGTAACGTCTTCTGTAAGAAGCTTTTCTGTCCCCCACTCGTTACCTGTATGAATGGCACCTGTTTGACCTCATCATCTGTATAAAAGACACCTGTCCACAGCCTCAACCAGTCAGACTCCAAACTCCGCCATGGCCAAGACCAAAGAGCTTTCGAAGGACACCAGGAAAAGAATTGTAGACCTGCACCAGACTGGGAAGAGTGAATCTACAATAGGCAAGCAGCTTGGTGTGAAAAAATCAACTGTGGGAGCAATCATCAGAAAATGGAAGACATACAAGACCACTGATAATCTCCCTCGATCTGGGGCTCCACGCAAGATCTCATCCCGTGGGGTCAAAATGATGATGAGAACGGTGAGCAAAGATCCCAGAACCACACGGGGGGACCTGGTGAATGACCTGCAGAGAGCTGGGACCAAAATAACAAAGGTCACCATCAGTAACACACTACAACGGCAGGGAATCAAATCCCGCAGTGCCAGACGTGTTCCGCTGCTGAAGCCAGTGCATGTCCAGGCCCGTCTGAAGTTTGCCAGAGAGCACATGGATGATACAGCAGAGGATTGGGAGAATGTCATGTGGTCAGATGAAACCAAAGTAGAACTTTTTGGTATAAACTCAACTCGTCGTGTTTGGAGGAAGAAGAATACTGAGTCGCATCCCAAGAACACCATACCTACTGTGAAGCATGGGGGTGGAAACATCATGCTATGGGGCTGTTTTTCTGCCAAGGGGACAGGACGACTGATCCGTGTTAAGGACAGAATGAATGGGGCCAAGTATCGTGAGATTTTGAGCCAAAACCTCCTTCCATCAGTGAGAACTTTGAAGATGAAACGAGGCTGGGTCTTCCAACATGACAATGATCCAAAACACACCGCCCGGGCAACAAAGGAGTGGCTCCGTAAGAAGCATTTGAAAGTCCTGGAGTGGCCTAGCCAGTCTCCAGACCTCAACCCCATAGAAAATCTGTGGCGGGAGTTGAAAGTCCGTGTTGCTCGGCGACAGCCCCAAAACATCACTGCTCTTGAGAAGATCTGCATGGAGGAATGGGCCAAAATACCAGCTACTGTGTGTGCAAACCTGGTAAAGACCTATAGTAAACGTTTGACCTCTGTTATTGCCAACAAAGGTTATGTTACAAAGTATTGAGTTGTATTTTTGTTATTGACCAAATACTTATTTTCCACCCTGATTTACGAATAAATTCTTTACAAATCCTACCATGTGAATTCATGGATTTTTTTTTCACATTCTGTCTCTCACAGTTGAAGTGTACCTCTGGTGCAAATTACTGACCTCTGTCATCATTTTAAGTGGGGGAACTTGCACAATCGGTGGCTGACTAAATACTTTTTTGCCCCACTGTATATAAACTGCTGACTTCATAACTTTGAAAGGATTTGCAGCAACATGCACTGTGTATAATGCTTATCTGGTTCATGCAATCCTGCAGAAACCACAGATGATTACATAAGTGGAAACAAGAAGGTAGGAGAATAAACCTTTATTCAAAAGATCGAAATGAGTATTTACTCTGTTCTGCCATATGACAATGTAATTTATTACATGTAGTACCTCTTTATTATTTGTTAATGCAGACACTGCTTGACAGACTTCATCTTCAAGACAAAGTTGAACAGAAGTTGTCACCAGCAAATTTTCTTCAAATACGTCCACCTGGGAAACAGATGGACCATGTAACATCTGAGAAAGATCTAGCTCACACTTTTCTCCATAGGCTGATAATGTTGGACTACAGGGCCAGATATATTTCTGTAAGACCAGACAGTCCTGAGTCATCTGACGACACGAAGTCATCTATGTCAGTAGCTGACGACACTGAGATAGATGACAACTTCTATATACCATCTATCTCAGGTGAAAGATATCTAGAGGATTTCGATAACCCCACTGTAAATGAAGATACATCATCTATTATCTTTAATCGTGAGTTATCAATCTCTGACGACACTGAGATAGATGATGACAGTTATCTAGAGGATTTCTTGAACACCACTGCAGACATAAATAAGAAAGAGAAGGATCGTGTGCATCCAATGGATGTTCAGATGGCAGTATTTCACTGTTCAGACAGCTTCCTGAAACAGATGGTGATTACAAAGCTCTCTCAGTGTCAGTATGCCTTACCTTTGCTTGTTCCTGACCCAGTCACGGAGGAGATTCAGTTTCCTCTGTGGACTTTCAGAGAAATAACAAAAACCTGGAAGGTAACTCAGTCTGATTCAGACATTGTCACCATGAAGAGTGTTCCAGTCTACAAAGCTGAAACACCCTTGGTGTCATTTTTCCGCCTTGGTTCTTTGTCAGTGTCTAAATCTCAGCTGATGAACACTTTGATCAACAACCGTCACGACACCTTCTTCCACAGAAGCTCCCCAGGAAGCACCAAGTCTCGCTATTTGATGGATGGTGTGGCAGAGATTGCCTGGTACTGCCCTGCTGGAAAACACAGTGATGCCTTCAATGACTGCATTGCCTTTTGTAATCTCCATGGTGACGCTCTGTTGATTAAAAAACAGCGTGACATACTGATTGAAAAATCCTCCATTAATATTTTTCTTCTGGCATCTCTGCAAAGCAATAAAGAAAATCGATCACTTATAGCATCTCTTTTAAAATCTCAGAAGCCTCTCATTTGTTTACCTATTGATGACAGTCGTGATGCTGTGGAGACAAAAAAGGGAAAGTACATAATGGGCCTCAAAGACAAAAACCACTCAGATGTATCTGAACAGCTTAAAAAGATCATTAGAGAAGTTTTGTCCAGCTTGAAACCATCCTTCCAGCTTGAAACCATGGCTGAGCTCTCTGAAATCAAAGTGGATGAAACTGACCCAGCCTGTCAAAGAGGGAAATCTGCTTCTATGAAAATAAACAGTCCACTAAAAAAGTATTACAAGGATGTCTCAAAGATCAAAGCTGAAACACCCATGGTGTCATTTTTCCGTCTGGGTTCTTTGTCAGTGTCTAAATCTCAGCTGATGAACACTTTGATCAACAACCGTCACGATACCTTACAAAGAAACTCCTCAGGAAGCACCAAGTCTCGCTATTTGATGGATGGTGTGGCAGAGATTGCCTGGTACTGCCCTGCTGGAAAACATAATGATGACTTCAATGACTATATTGCCTTTTGTAATCTCCATGGTGATGCTCTACTGAGTGAAAAACAGCGTGACATACTGATTGAAAAATCCTCCATTAATATTTTTCTTCTGGCGTCTCTGCAAAGCAATAAAGAAAGTCGATCACTCATATCATCTCTTTTTAAGTCTCATAAGCCTCTCATTTGTCTCACAGTTAATGAGAATCGTGATGCTGTTAAGACAAAAAAGGGAAAGTATATAATGGGCCTCAAAGACAAAAGCCACTCAGATGTATCTGAACAGCTGAAAATGATCATTAGAGAGGTTTTTTCTTCTCTCGATGGTCCCATCTTGAAACCATCCTTCCAGCTTGAAACCATGGCTGAGCTCTCTAGAATCAGAGTGGATGAAACTGACCCAGCCTGTCAAAAAGGGAAATCTGCTGCTGTGAAAATAATCAATCTGCTTAAAAAGGATAACATGGATGTCTCAAAGATCAAAGATGATTTTCTCCCTTGTCAAGGCCAACTGTGGCATCAGTGGAGCAAAATACACAGAGAACTGTTTCATCTCAGCGGAAACATTGAAAAGGAGAAAAGTGACAAGGAAGAAAAACTGATGAACATACGTCAGGAACAATGTGCTGCTTCCTGCAGTAAACTGGTGGAGTTCTTCACTGGAAGTCTCTCATCATTGTCGCCAACAGAGAAAAAGTATTTCCTAAAATGGATTCAGATCTTAACAGATGCCCTATCCACAGATGATGTTTCTTCAATTCTCAAAAGTTATGATGAAAAGTGGTCTGAGGTCTTGGCTTTGAAGAACAAACAGGACAAATCAGATCTGTTATTAAGAAAACAAACTGAACTTGAAGACATATCAAAAAAACTTCAGTCTGCAACTTTTGGTTTGGAGCACATCTTCAGAGAAATGGGACAGATCTATGAAGCCCATAAAACAACACGAAGACTGAGCAGAAACACTGACTGGTCTAAATACCCTGAGCTGGCTGCACAGCTGATGATATCAGGACACCCGATGGAGCTGATGGATGGTGATGCAGGTCATGTGCCTTTAACATGGATCTCCAGTCTTTTAGAAGAAGTCATCAAGAAACTGGGGGACCAGAGAGTTTTTGTGTTGTCAGTTTTGGGCCTACAAAGCAGTGGAAAATCAACAATGCTGAACACCATGTTTGGGCTGCAGTTTGCAGTGAGTGCTGGCAGGTGCACCAAAGGTGCCTTCATGCAGCTGCTCAAAGTATCAGAGGAGATGAAGAAAGACTTGAAGTTTGACTATGTTCTAGTGGTGGACACTGAAGGACTGCGTGCTCTTGAGTTAGAAGGTAACAACACTCTTCACCATGACAACGAACTGGCAACACTTGTTGTTGGTCTGGGAAACCTGACACTGATCAACATCTTTGGAGAGAATCCATCTGAGATGCAGGACATCCTGCAGATTGTTGTTCAGGCTTTCATGAGGATGAAGAAAGTTAAACTTTCTCCCAGTTGTGTGTTTGTTCACCAGAATGTCACAGATGTTGCAGCAGCAGAGAAAAACACGGATGGAAAGAGACGCCTGCAGGAAAAACTGGACCAGATGGCCAAACTAGCAGCCAACGAGGAAGTCTGTGATGCAGAGTGCTTCAGTGATGTCATTGAATTTGATGTTCAGAAAGATGTGAAATACTGTGCCCAGCTGTGGGAGGGCAGTCCACCCATGGCTCCTCCAAATCCAGGTTACAGTGAGAGCATCCAGGAAGTGAAGAACACCATCCTCTCTAAAGCTTCAAAGTCTGCTGGGATCACTCTCTCACAGTTCAAAACCAAAATTGACGACATGTGGACTGCACTGCTGAATGAAAGTTTTCTTTTCAGTTTTAAAAACACACTTGAAATTTCAGTGTACAGAAAACTGGAAGTCCAGTATGGGAACTGGACCTGGACCCTGAGGAGCAACATGTTGACCATTGAAAACCAACTTCATAACAGAATTGAAAATGGAAAACTTGATGAGGTTGAAGAGTTTTATCTTCTTGAAGAAACAAGCAAAACATATAAAGAAGTCAGAAAAGAAATGACAAAGTACTTTGAGGATGACAAAGACAGAGAGATCTTGGCTCAGTGGAGACGACGATTTGAAATAGACATTGAGGAATTTCTTAATAATCAAGTGAAAATGGTGAAAAGAAAACTGGATGGCGTTATCCAGCAGAAGAAAGCTTGTAAAAAGCTGGATGAGAAGAAATCAGAGTTTGAGAACAAACTGCTACAGAAGAGCAAAGAGCTTGCTCAGCAGCTGAAGGATAAGGCCAAAGATAAAGAAGAGCTTCAACGACAGTTCAGCTCTGTTTGGAGCGGCTGGGTTACTGAATTAACAGCAGATACAAAACCTGTTGAAGAAATTAACTTGAAAGAAGATCAGTTAACTATCCTTCAAGATCTTGGTTTTGAGCTAACTCTTATAAATGAATGCAAAAAAAATGGCAGATACAAGAAATTATCAGACGTTGGTGATTATTCAGGTTATAAGAAGACAGGTGGTTATCTGGACACTTGCAAAAAACTTTTTTCACATGGTTTCTCCCATGAAGAACAACAACAGATCAGATCGCTCATTGTCCAAGCTGAAGAAGAGTCACTTGGTGCAATCAAAAACAAACCTGTAGTTGCAAGAGGCTACACACCAGCATATTTGCATGAAATGGCCAATCATGTCACAGAAAAAGTTCAGAAGTTTCTGTCACTGAGGAAATGCACTTTAAACAAGGAGTTTAAAGTTGATCTCTTGCTGTATGTGTTCTACAAGGCAGAGAGTTGGCTTCTACAGTCACACAAGAAATTTAAAATGAATAATGATCCAATCACTTATTTGGAAAGCAAGAAAACACAGTATTACACAGCTTTTAGAAGCTTTTTTAAAGGAAACTCATTTGCTGTTGTACTTGGAGAACTAATCTGTGAGAAACTGAAAGTTTCCACTGTTGAGGCTGTTTGTAACAAGACTTCCATTGATCTTGCTGGAAGGATGAGGTGTAATTTCCCAGCATTCAATGGGAACAGACTGAACTTGGAGAAACATGTGTTGAAGTCACTCACTGAGGAAGAAGACTTTGATGATTTCATCACTTACATCACAAATCCAAGGAAACAAACAGAAGCTTTCATTAAAGCAGAAGTGCAGAAATACATCTACATGTATCACAAAGATGAAGCTGTGAATATACTCAAGAAAAATGTTAATGACATCCAAGAAACCGTGAGTCAAGCTTTATTTACTGCAACACAAAAGGTCCAAAATCAGAGAGGAAACACAGACATGTGGCTGAATGAATTTTGTAATGTCCTAAAGGATAAACTGACATTTGACAACATTCCTTCTGAAAACTTCACTGACATAAAAAAATTTGATTTCCTCAAGGAAGAGATAGAAAAAGGACTTAAACCCATCATTAAGGACATGTATAGCCTCTCCCTGGTTACGCTGAATGAATCCAGGAAGAAGCCTGAAGAAATCCTCATTGATCAGCTTTGTAACTGTTGCTGGGTAAAGTGTCCATTCTGTGCAGCTGTTTGTACCAACACCATGAAAGATCACAGTCCTGATGACCACAGCACTCCTTTTCATCGACCCTCTGGGATAGAAGGATGGCACTATAGAGGTACAGTAGAGCTCATTGTCAACTTCTGCACAACAGATGTTGCAAGTGATGGCACCTTTTACCCTAAATATGATTCAGAGGAAACAATTCCCTACAAACAGTACAAAACTGCTGGTCCACCGTATGATACCTGGAAAATCACCCCTGATGGGTCTAAACTGGCATTCTGGAAATGGTTTGTATGTCAATTTAAAATGCAGCTGGAAAAGCACCATGGGAAAAACTTCCAGGACAGAGGAGCAATTCCAGATCAATGGAAAAAAATATCTAAAGAAGAAGCCATTAAAAGTCTGGATGAAATGTATTAATGAGTCAAAGAAACTGCAAATCTGCTGAAAATCTTGATACCTGCTTTCACCCAATAACTTGTTAATACCGCTGTGACAGTCTGATTTTGTATGAGTGAGAAAACTATTAACACAAAGAAGATGATATGAGTGACTTTAAGTTAACTCACAAGATAATACAAAGAGGAAAAACACAAGTCACATTCTCAATGTTGCTTCCATCTAGGCTTTCAAAGTTTGTCCAGATAAACACATTTTTAACCTGGTTTTGTTATTTGGGATATCATTTACCTGTTCATAACAAACATTTTTTGTTTATCAAATAGTCGATAATGGAAGGAAACTAAATGAAAAAAACTGCTGTAGAACAAGTTAACCATCTCAATGTTCTAAATGCACATGAGCAATCTTGCCTATGCATGCATTGTTAACCACCAAAGGCCCATTTTGATCCAGGAAAAATCTGAGTGAAAACTGTAATGTGCAAATTATATGATGATAACACATCATTTTTTACTTTGACAATTTCTTTTTGTTTCTAATGTTTGAGCTAAAATGCTCAGAATTTTTATCTTCCTTTCTTCTAAAATATGTTCATTATATTCCAATGTGTTAAAGGTCTTTCAATAAAGAGTTGATAAAGAAAATATCCACTTTATCATCCCTGTTTAGTTTTTTTCAAGTTTATAATTGCAATCTTTTTTCCAGAGGATCTAGACTTTGAGAACACATCATTTTCCTATTCATAACAAACAGTTTTTGTTTATCAAAAAGTCAAAAATGGAATATAAAAACTGCTGTTGAACAAGTTAACCAACTGAATGTTCTCAATATATATAGACAAATCTTGCATAGAAAACATGCATAGTTAACCATCAAAGGCCAATTTCGAGCCAGGAAAAGTTAATTTCATAATTTGGCATTTTCTTCATGTTTCTAATGTTTGAGGTTTGAGGTAAAAATCTCAGAATTGTGTTAAATCTTTCTCCTCATCTTCTAAAATAAAATATGTACATTACATTGCATTTCTTAAAGCTCTTTACCAAAAATTATCTTACAATAATTTGAATCTGTCTTATGTCCTGTTTTTAAATGCATATATTTTTAATTATGCAACATTTATTCAATAAACAACACTCTTGATCATTAATTTCAAACATTGCATTTGAAACCACAACAAACATGTCATCTTTTCTATTTTATTGGTGTAATGTTCAATTTAATTTTAGATTCATTGTTTCAGTTAAATATTATTCTCACAGATCATATGATTTGAGATCAGATTTGTAACCAGTTATATCCACACTGAATTTTGTTTAATTCAACTTTTATTTCAGCTCCGCTTTTGCTTTTTCTCAGCACTGTTGCAATTTTTTATTCTATTCTATAGTATTTGCAAATGTTTCAGCATGTTTAGTCAAGTGAAGAAAGACAATTGTCAGCAGTTTGAAAAACTTTTTGTTGTCTGTGTCTTTAATATTAAAACAGTTTGTGCTTCGCATTGTGAATGTTTTCATTGTGTACAACACTGAATGCATAATCTTATATTTCATAAATTGCACTGATATGGAGCAGCCACAAATTCAGCAACAACTGATGAATGACGGGTGAAACAGATTTGACAGCTCTCTGCCAAACTAAGCCAACTGGCTGTTTGTGTGGTCAGATTTGTAAATAAGTTTCAGTTACCTTCTTTTCACTTTTGCTACACTTCTGCCATGGCAGATCAGCAAATGTTTGCGGAGAGTTGTCTGTAAACAAGTTAATTCAATGCACTGGCCCTGAACTCAGGACTAACACGTTCAGGCATTCTCTCAGGCTGTACCTGTACCATAAATACTTACCACATTGTTGAGTACTTGTTGAGGACTCAACAATGCAAGTGTGACACTTGTAGTAGTGGTTGTGCTCCTACAAGGCGGGTGACATTACTGGGGAGAGTGAGAGAATGACAAAACACATGAACAACAAGAAATATAAAACTAAAACTAAAACATAACTCATTCTAAACTTCCAAAGAAGAGAACCAATCACTGGTCAACAACAAACACAAAAACTGTGTCAAAACCTTGGCCCTGTCATCTTAATACATGCTTGTGCCATTAGGGAAGAAAAAATTCAATTGATGGAAAAACCATTTGATGTATTCACATAGTCAGTTGACTATATTTTGTTGAGCACAAAAAGTTGTTGAAACTAAACCTCCAATCCATTAGCAAGTGTGAGAGTTGCCGAGAACCAGAGGCAACGGGCACTCATCTCCACCAGAGGCCAGTTAGCCTATCACGAGCTGAGAACTGGGCACCCAGGCCCCAGGTCCCTAAAAACCACCCAGCACCAGGCAGAGGCCCTCCTGAACAGGTTCAAGCCATCCTGGACTAACACCCACATAAGAGCAGGTCAACGACTACACCAGAACATCCAGCCATGCACCTCAGAGGCAAAAAGTACCCACATCCCAGGGAGGGGCAGCAGTGTCCAGCAGGCAGCGGTAGGAATCAATTTTAAATAATAACTTAGCTATTTTAAAATAATTTTACCAAGTAGGTATTTGTAGATTCAGATGATTGGATCCTGCATGATGGATTTCAGTTGCTGATATTCAAGAAATTTACTGTGGCTGATTCTAGTTCTTGAAACAAAATAAAGTTTCTGTCTTGTATAACATGTTCTTTAACCCTTTCTCATGCTATGATTACAAATTTTGTCTTTTCTTTTTCTGACAAATATTCAAGTAGATGTTAGTTTACGCTGGATCAGTGAAGACTTAGTTATTTTTAAAAAATTTCCATCAGGCTGTCAGAGAGATGTTTATGCTAAGGCTTTTAAAGCGGTTATGATGCTTAACTGGAACTTATCTTATGGTCTGTATTTTTAGTTTGAATTTCTTTAATATCTACATTTTCTCAGATTACTGCTGTTAGTGAGTCAATGAAAATGACAAAAAGTGTGGGGAAAAGTAGTCAGCCCTGTCTGGTGCCCTTCTGTAGGTTGAAGCTTTAAAAAGTAACATCAAGCTGTATTGTCATTAAATTTATGAAGTAAGAACTGCTAATAAAATATCCAGTTTACCCAGTCGAGTACTTTATCTGCATCTAAAGAGACAACTGTAATTCCACAGGAAGCAAGTAGGAGAAGGATTCATTTTTTCAAGGGGAGGGGGGAGTCACATATGGGGTACTATATAAGACTGTGCTCCCACCATTGACTCTGTGCCCAAATAAATGTTTTAGTACAGCAGCCAAAAACAAACAGCAAACTGTTAAGGAGGTGAGCTGCACTCAGACTTTGCAGTTTGAGCCACAGTAGGTGGATCATTGTAAACATTTTGTAAAAGGCGTGCATTTCTGTGTTGCTCCTGACGGAGTTTAGAGCTTGCAGTGAAGAGGCTCAAAGGCTAAGCATAGACGTCTGCTTTGGGTTTTTTTTTTTTTTGGTCTTCCAGGCCTGTTGAATCCCATGAAGAGGGAGCTGCTGTTGAGGCTTCAGTCCGAGATCGAGAATGTTACAGACTCCTGGCTCAGCACTGCGCTCAAGTCTCTGCTGCTCATCCAGTCCAGGTTTGAGCACCTCAGGTTATCGTTTTAGCTCGTAGGTAGTATGTCGTAGATTAGTTACTCCTTGTTAAAATATTTTGTTTGCATCTTTGAGATTTACCCTTAACCCTGAGTTATTGTAGGGTCTTTATCTTACAATTTAAACTGCCTTGAGGCAATTGTTGTTGTGATTTGGTGCTGTATAAATCAAATCAAGTACAGTTGAATTGGATGATGATGTTATAAATCTGTGTGTGTGTGACACCCACCAACAGGGGGAAGTGTATGAACGTGTTGGTCACCACGACTCAGCTGGTTCCAGCTCTGGCCAAAGTGCTGCTCTACGGCCTGGGAGACGTCTTCCCCATCGAAAACATCTACAGTGCCACAAAAATAGGTACGTATGCAACCTGATTACTTTTTTAAAAAAAAGAAGATCTGTTTATATATTTATGTGATTCTTTATTTTCCTTTTCCCTGTGGTTTCCTGTCATGTAGGGAAAGAGAGCTGCTTTGAGAGAATCGTCTCTCGCTTTGACGGCCGAGATGAGGAATTTGCAGCAAAACAGGTAAAACTAAATTTTTAATTTTTAAAACTATTTAATTTCAAATTGGATGATCTGCAGCATTTTATGATTTTTTGACCCATTTTAATGGATCAATTCGATTGTGTTTTTGTGTGGACAGGCAGAATTTCAGATTTTTAGGGAAAAAGATGCAGGTACATGTTCCACATGGTATTTGTTATCATTTTTCTTCCTGATCACGAGATCATGTACCAGGAAAGAGAAACAAGGCATGGTTTACTAGGAGAATATGATCCTGGATGACATTGACTTGAACAGATATTTACAGTGTGGCATGAAAGAAGATTGTTTATAACCAATAAACAAAAAAGATACATGAGCTATTTTTCCACCTGCTGAAGTTACTGTTTAGACTGACTTGAATCTTCAGAGCAGGTTCATCCTAGATCCTCTCTGAGAAAGTACCTGAATGGTACAAAGTTAACCTGTCAGGAAAAAACATATAAGATGAAAAGGACAGGGGAAGCTGGTTGACAACGAGTGAACTTTCAAAATAAGAGCCAGGAAGTTGTGTTTTTTTTTCTATGTATTTTTAAGAAGTGATTATAAATGCAGGGATTTTCTTGCATGAAAACACTAAAACACGAACCATATGTATGTTGCCATATGTAGACGGGAGACCCACAAACATAATGTCTCACGTGGACAAAACACTTTGTCAGGCTGTGCTCTTTACAATTACACACTCTGCTTTCTTGTGCCTAATTTTTTGTCTCCCTCCCTCTGCAGCACAACATGCCTTTCTGGCGGATCTCCAGTCACGGCGACCTCGTGTCCCTTCACCGAGCGCTGGAACTGGACTTCTTGTAACGAGGATGCTGTTGAATGTTGTGCACTCAAAGGGAAAAATGTTGTCGTCGTACTGGTGACTTGTGGAGTGAAACTGTGTGTGGAAAAATTCTCCACAAGCCCAACAATCCACACTCACCTGTTAGAAATCTGCTCTCGCTGTCCGACGACTTGCAACTCGCTGTGTGTTGGTGAACGCTTTGAGGCGGACTTTGGGTCGGAGCCGCCTGCGAGAAACAAACTGGACGCGTCAGTCATCAGAAGTAAGGTTCCTCTCGCCCAGCACCCCCTCCTCTACGGCAGCTAAGCTCACTGCGGCTGAAACTGGCACTGATTTGGACACGGAAGGGATGACTTCTATTATCCAGCTTCTTCATGGTTTTTGGCTTTTGTTTTCACATAAACATCCAAATGTCCTGCAGCGAACATCATCCCTCAACTCTCACTGAGTTTAAACGGCTAAGGAGACGTTGTTTGTTGGTGGCTTTGTCTGTGGAGGTTGTCATAGCTTTTTATTTTGAAAAATCTCTTTCCGGGGTGACTTGAAAGCATCATTTTGCCTTTATGTTTTTCATTATGTTCCTGACAGTCATCAAGTATCAATTAATCCCACTTTTATGTATTACCTCTCATGTAGCCAGACCGTTATTAAACAAAAGGTACTCAGTGATGGAGGGCAGCAGGGGCCATTAATCTCTGACTGTCACGACAAGACCAAACCACACCATCAGTCAGCACCATCAGTTCTGACCTCTCCACTGTGTGTGATCCGTGGTCACCGAGCATGTGCTAAGGATAAGAGATGCAAACTGCAGGAAGTGGTAATAAGTGTGGGAAAAAATGCACAGAGCATCATCAGTTTCATGGATGACTGAGCAGAAGGATCGTAATTTTATTATTATTATTTTTCCCCCATTTTGTGGTTTTCAGACTCGTGGCTTCATTTGATGTTTTATAAGGCAAGAAAACAAATATGTGACTTAACAGAATACTGCAAAAATAAGTAATAAAAGTTTAATAAATGATAAAGAATAAATATTATAATAGCCTCCAATTACACTCCAGGGCTGGACTACATACGTAGAACTACATCCACTAAATATCTGACGTTGGTGTAGTTATCCTTTTTCCTCTTGTGGCTGTAAAGAGCTTCTTTAACTGAAGCTGAAAGCTGAGGTTTTGTCATGACTGGTGATGTTTTGAATATATTTGGACTTGAAAACATTTTTTCCACCCTATGCCAATGATAATCAACACTCTTTGTGTCCTTTGGGCTCCTCAGAGCGCAGTCCCAAGTGTCCTTGAATTCCCAGAAGAGAGGTGGATTGACAAATCTGTAACCAGAATGAAACCGTGATTCAAACGTCCGCACTATCATATTCATTTCACTGTGATATGGATCTGTTGATGCCTGGTTAAAGTGTGCTGGTTTGGTCTTTCCAAAATTGTTCCAGTACAAGTGAACACCCGATTAATGGGAGTTTATTTTTTGCTCATAAGCTAATCACAAAGTAGAAGTCTTCTTTTCACTTTCCTCCTATTTAAAGAAAAACTGAGCCCATCTGTGGTTTTAGAGAAATGTTACACAGCTGAAGATCATGTAGCGTTTTTATTTCTTTGATGACCCAAGTAACCAAGTCACAGCCTGATCCATGTTTTCAGAGTGTTTGAGTAGGAAAAGATGAGCATCCATGGCTGGATTACTGAGACGACCCAGCAGGGACACATGAGACTAAACCAGACGCTTTCATACATGTGCCGTAGCCCTGAAATGTTTTTGACGTTACCTTGTCTGATTCGATCCATTGGGCTCAATAACCTGCGCCTCCCTAAAACAAATGCAAGAGAACAGAAAAGCTTTGTTTGATCTGCTTTCTGCACGCAAACTTCAACCGAACATATTCCCACAAATGAGAACACGTCTGAAGCAGATTACTTCCTGGTGTGCAGGGAGGACATAGTCCAGGGTTCATGTGTAAACTTGATGGCTGAGTTTCTCACACATGGATTAATCAAAGTCCTCAATCATGAGACTTTGTTCTTCAGAGATCATCACAGTGAGTTATTCTTATAATCTGGGAAACTTGCTGACTTTCAGATGAAAGCATAAAATATTCTGGAGTGTTGTTTTTCTTTCATCGTTGTTGTTGTTTGTTGATTTTCTTTCTTTTTTTTTCATAAAAGTATTTTTTCATTGTTTTTCAAAGTACCAGAAAACTTGCAGCTGAATATTTTTGGCTTTTTGAGGCTCTGTTGGTCTTATTGGAGTCGTAGATATGATGTGCATCAAATTACTAATTAGGAAGATGATTAATAATTAGACGCAGTCTTAATTTTGTCTGTGAATGTCAGAAAGTGGTACAGAAGGTAGTCTAAGACCCAGATATTATTATAATAAAGGGGGGGAAAAGAAGTAAACGAGAAATGGCTTTACACACCTCCTCAGTTACTTTGAGTTATCGTCACTCAGCCTCACAACAACCCAAAGTCTTTCTAAATCATATAGGAGGGAATCAAAAATAAAGGATGACAGTGCAATAAACTTCTACTTTGCTCATTAACTGTATTTTGAGGGGTTTGTTTTGTTATGTAGACGGCGAGGAGCGCAGAGGGATGGACCTTGCCCGGTCTGAATGAGATTAAGACTGAACAATAACTGAGCCTGAAGAAGATTTTCACACACATGCAGCTTGACCGTTAAGAATGTGTATTTGTGTGTCGTTTTGTTTGTGTCCCGTGTGCATATTTATATTGTGCCTTTAACCATCATCTGTCTGCTTAATCTCAAAGGGAAATATCTTTTTATGTTTGATACACGTATCTCTGCATTGTTATTATCCAAAGTGTTATTTTACTTTATTTTTATCTCAATACTTTTTAAGTACTGTCGAGATTTTCTTTTGTTACTGAGTTTGACTTTTTTGACTTGATTGTTCTGTCTGCACTACAACTGAAAGGTCTGGTAGAAAACTCCACATGCACTGTGGCTCAGTGTTTAAAGAAATTTAAAGTTTGGCGTTCAGATGTTTTCCTCCTTTAGACGAGGAGAATTTTTTTTCTTTTGCTGTGAAACATTTAGCATCGCTTAGACAATCACAATCCCCGATATTTGGTATTTTTATTTTTTATGGCAGGTCAGAAGGTGAAAGCAGCTGGAACAAAGCGTGCTCGTTCTGTCGTTCAGTTACTACCTTAGTGAATCCACGGGAGAACAAGCAGTCCTCAAACAGAAAACTGAGACCTTTGCATCTGTTCAGCTTATTGAATGTTTATTTCTTTACTTTGTCTGCATGTCACGTCTGTTTTGAAGTATATTATCATGGCCGTACATAATGACCATGAAATGTTTAAGGGACTATAATCTTAGATTTTTTTTTTTTTTATGCCAAATATTGCTGTTATTCAAAAGCTGTTTATTTTATATATATTTCATCTCATTTTCTGACATGTGAGGCTGTTTGCGGTCACATAGAGAGCCTGAAAACTCAACACTATCATAATAATCAATGCTAATTATTTAATGACAGTAATCACTATTTCCTCCCAACAGCCCTGTAAGGTTTTCCTGTGTAAGACAATATAATGTAAATACATTTTAAAGGTTTCAGACTCAAGTTTGTGTGTTTGATTTCATTCAAATGGGGAAAAAATTAAAAAGAAATGTATCTGCAAATATAGACCAGAAGACCATAGATTACACAAGTAGTAATAACATATTTAGATTAAATATAATCTTAAAGTTAGTTTCCAGTGGAGTCCTCTTTCTAATGAGAACAGGAAGTAGATTTTTTGGTTTCTCTATTACAAGATTAATCCAGTACAGCCATTGCTCACTTGTGTGTCCACACAGACCAAAGAGATGCTTTGCGATACTGCTAATACAGTTTGTCCCCAAATTCTTCAGACAAAGACAGTTTTTGTAGTTTTGCTTCTTTACACCAACACAGTGACTTTTGATTCCACCAAAAAACGGAATCATTGCATCAACTGTTTACGAAGACATTTTTATACACAGTCCTCCAGATTTAGAGACTTAAAAGTTGAATAATTGACTGAACAGCAGTTTCATGGCCAGGTTTCCCTTGTAATTCCATACTAAATAAATACCACCTCCACCCCTCTCCTCTCCACCTACCTTTTGTCCTTCCTTCACCCACCTTCTCTACAGATTCAAGATGTAGAAACTGCAAAATGCTCCTGAAGAAAATTATATCTGGAATATGCTGATTACCCTGCTGCCACCATCAACAGACTTTAAATAAGCAAAATAAAAGCAAATAAAATTGAAATAATTTTCAAGCAGACCAGTTTGGTCATTTTCAGCAGGTTTGTAGTTTCTTTAACTCTCTAATACATTTCACCCAGACTTTTAATGGCTTCATATTTAGAGACTGTTTTCCACTGATGTGGAATCTCTTGTCTGCCCTGGAATTTAAAGTCATAGTGCCTTTCCAGTTCATGCTGAATTCGACACACAAACCATTTCCAGTACGCTTGAGATCCATCAGAGGGCATTCTCTAGGTATAATACTGTGAACCAGCTCTTCTGTACTGTTTATCGGGAGTTGACCTCCCTGAATAATGATAAGGGTAAAAACTGTAATTACTTGAAACCTGTTCTGTACAGACCTGCATGCCAGACTCACTTGTATGTCCCCAGTGCTCCCCACTGATCACGGAGGGTTGGTGAAAAGGAGTGGTGTGGTCATAAGGACTGTGAGCTTTCATGGTATTGGTACAAGCAGCTGCACAGAATGGACACGTTACCCAGGAGCAGTTACACAGCTGATCTATGAGGAAATCTTCAGCCTTCAGGCTGGATTCATTCAGTTTTTCCAGGGAGAGGTGATGCTCAGTGATAGATTTAAATCCTTTTTTAATCTCTTCCTTGAGGAAATCAAAATGTTTTATGTCACTGAAGTTTTCAAAACATATGTTGTCAAATGTCAGCTCATCCTTCAGAGCATTGGAAAATTCCTTCATCCACATGTGTGTGTTTCCTCTGTGAATTTTGACTATTTGTGTTGACGTTGATAAAGCCTGACTCACAAGTTTATTCATGTCGTCAACATTTTTCTTGAGTATATTCAGAGCTTCATCATTGTGATCAGTGATATACTTCTGCACTTCTGCTTTGATGAAAGTTACTTCTTGTGTCCTTGGATATGTGAAGCAGGTGATGAAATCATCAAACTTTTCTTTCTCAGCGAGTGACTTCAACACATGTTTCTCCAAGTTCAGTCTGTTCCCACTGAATGCTGGGAAAATTACACCAGCGAGATCAGTGGCAGTCTTCTTGCAGACAGCCGTAACAGTGTTAGCTTTCAGCTTGTTACAGATCAGCTCTCCAAGTACAACAGCAGATAAGTTGCCTTTACAAAAGCTTTTAAAAACTGTGTAATACTGTGTTTTCTTGCTTTCTAAATAAATGAGTGCATCATTGATCACTTTAAATTTTCTGTGAGATGCAACAACCCAACACTCCACCCTATAGAACGCAAACAGTAAGAGATCAACTGTAAACATCTTCTTCAAAGTATATTTCCTCTCTGACAGAAATTTCTGCACTTCCTTTGTTACATGATTGACCCCTTCATATAAATAAGTTGTTTCATAACCTCTTTTAGCTACACATTTGCTTTTGATTGCATCAAGTGAGTCTTTTTCAGCTTTGTCAATGAGCAATCTGATCTGTTGTTGTTCTTCATGGGAGAAAGGGCCAAATGAAACATGTTTGTGGTAGGCCTCAATCATTCTAATCATTGACGTCTGTCCACGTATCTTTATATAATCTGAATAATCACCAACCTCTGATATATTCTTGTATCTGCCACTCGTTTTACATTCATTTATGAGAGTCCATTCAAAACCAAGTTGTTGAAGGATCGTTAACTGATCTTTTTCCAAGTTGATGTCTTCGACAGGTTTTATATCTGCTGTTAATTCAGTAACCCAGCTGCTCCAAACAGAGCTGAACTGTCTTTGAAGCTCTTCTTCATCTTTGGCCTTATCCTTCAGTTTCTGAGCGAGCTCTTTGCTCTTCTGTAGCAGTTTGTTCTCAAACTCTGATTTCCTATCATCAATCAGTTTACAGGCTCTCGTCTGCTGGATGACTCCATCCAGTTTTACTTTCACTCTGTTCACTTGTTCATCATGAAACTCTTTAATTTTGATTTCAAATCGTCCTCTCCACTGGCCCAGCATTTCTTTCACATTGTCATCCTCAAAATATTTTGTCATTGCTTCTGTGATCTCTCCATAAGTTTGTCTTGATCCTCTAACAAGATAACTCAACCGAACCTAATCAAGTTTTCCATTTTGAATTCTGTTATGAAGTTGGTTTTCAATGGTCAACATGTTGCTTCTCAGGGTCCAGGTCCAGCTCCAATACTGGGCCATCAAATTTCTGTACACTGAAATTTCAAGTGTGTTTTCCAAATTAAAAAAAAAAGTCATTCAGCAGTGCAGTCCACAGGTCCTGGATGTTTGTTTTGAACTGTGAGAGAGTGATCCCAGCAGACTCTGAAGCTTTAGAGAGGATGGTGTTCTTCACTTCCTGGATGCTCTCACTGTAACCTGGATTTGGAGGAGCCATGGGTGGACTGCCCTCCAAAAACTGGGCACAGTATTTCACATCTGTTTGAACATCAAATTCAATGACATCACTGAAGCAGTCTGCATTACAAACTTCCTCTTCAGCTGCTAGTTTGGCCATCTGGTCAAGTTTTTCTTGCAGGCGTCTCTTTCCATCCATGTTTTTCTCTGATGCTGCAACATCTGTGACATTCTGGTGAACAAACACACAACTGGGAGAAAGTTTAACTTCCTTCATCCTCATGAAAGCCTGAACAACAGTCTGCAGGATGTCCTGCATCTCAGACAGATTCTCTCCAAAGATGTTGATCAGTGTCAGGTTTCCCAGACCAACAACAAGCGTTGCCAGTTCATTGTCATGATGAAGAGTGTTACCTCCAAACTCAAGAGCACGCAGTCCTTCAGTGTCCACCACTAGAACATAGTCAAACTTCAAGTCTTTCTTCATCACATCTGATACTTTGAGCAGCTGCATGAAGGCACCTTTGGTGCACCTGCCAGCACTCACTGCAAACTGCAGCCCAAACATGGTGTTCAGCATTGTTGATTTTCCACTGCTTTGTAGGCCCAAAACTGACAACACAAAAACTCTCTGGTCTCCCAGTTTCTTGATGACTTCTTCTAAAAGACTGGAGATCCATGTTAAAGGCACATGACCTGCATCACCATCCAACAGCTCCATCGGGTGTCCTGATATCATCAGCTGTGCAGCCAGCTCAGGGTATTGAGACCAGTCAGAGTGTCTGCTCTCTCTTTGTGTTGTTTTATGGGCTTCATAGATCTGTCCCATTTCTCTGAAGATGTGCTCCAAACCAAAAGTTGCAGACTGAAGTTTTTTTGATATGTCTTCAAGTTCAGCTTGTTTTCTTAATAACAGATCTGATTTGTCCCATTTGTTCTTCAAAGCCAAGACCTCAGACCACTTTTCATCATAACTTTGGAGAATTGAAGAAACATCATCTGTGCCGAGGGCATCTATGAAGATCTGAGTCCATTTTAGGAAATACTCTCTGTCTGTTGGTGGCAATGATGAGAGACTTCCAGTGAACAACTGCATCAGTTTACTGCAAGAAGCAGCACATTGTTTCTGACGTATGTTCATCAGTTCTTGTTGCTTTTGAATTTTCTCCATTTCAATGTCTCCTCTGAGATGAAACAGTTCTCTGTGTATTTTGCTATATTTTTGTTATCCTTTTTAAGCAGATTGACTATTTTCATAGCAGCAGATTTCCCTCTTTGACAGGCTGGGTCAGTTTCATCCACTCTGATTCCAGAGAGCTCAGCCATGGTTTCAAGCTGGAAGGATGGTTTCAAGCTGGGACCATTAAGAGAAGTTAAAATTTCTCTAATGATCCTTTTCAGGTGTTCAGATACATCTGCAAGGTTTCTGTCTTTGAGGACCATTATGTATTTTTCATTTATTGTCTTAACAGAATCACAGCTGCCATCAACAGTTAGACAAATGAGAGGCTTATGAGACTTAAAAAGAGATGATATGAGTGATTGAATTTCTTCATTGCTTTGCAGAGATGCCACAAGAAAAATATTGATGGAGGATTTTTCAATCAGTATGTCACGCTGTTTTTCAGTCGATAGAGCGTCACCATGGAGATTACAGAAGGCAATGCAGTCACTGAAGTCATCATTGGGTTTTCCAGCAGGGCAGTACCAGGCAATCTCTGCCACACCATCCATCAGATAGCGAGACTTGGTGCTTCCTGGGCAGTTTCTGTGGAAGAAGGTGTCGTGACGGTCGTTGATCAAAGTGTTCATCAGCTGAGATTTAGACACTGACAAAGAACCCAGACGGAAAAATGACACCAAGGTTGTTTCAGCTTTGTAGACTGGATCACTCTTCATGGTGACGATCGTTGAGTTATCTTTGATTTGATTTTCCCTCCAGGTTTTTGTTATTTCTCTGAAAGTCCACAGAGGAAACTGAATCTCCTTTGTGACTGGGTCAGGAACAAGCAAAGGTAAGGCATACTGACACTGAGAGAGCTTTGTAATCATCATCTGTTTTAGGAAGCTGTCTGAACAGTGGAATACTGCCATCTGAACGTCCATTGGATGTACAGACGTCTGCTCTTTCTTATGTGTGTCCACACTGCTGCTCACAAAAACATCCCAGTCACTGGAGGAGGCTTTGAATGACACCTTGGTCTTACAGCTTGATCTTACAGGAATATATCTGGCCCTGTAGTCCAACATTATCAGCCTATGGAGAAAAGTGTGAGCTAGATCTTTCTCAGATTCTACATGGTCGACCTGTTTCACAGGTGGACGTATTTGAAGAAAATCTGCTGGTGACAACTTTTGTTGAATTTTGCCTTGAAGATGAAGTCTGTTAAGCAATGTCTCGGTTTCTATTTGACATGACTTGTTCTGGCTGTCTTCTTCCATCACTGGCTGTAATAAATAAGCAAATAACACACATCGTGCATTCAGAAATTGCAATGTCAAAGAATGAGACTATTCTTAAATATTCTCTAAGCTCTTGTGACAAATATTTGGGATTTCCTACCTTCTCTGTGTTTCCACTCATGTTCTCATCTGAGATACCTGCAAAATAAAAATTAATCAGACAGTGACATATACATGGCCTGATTAAATCAACAGTATGATAAAATTAAAATCATCAATGCAACATCGAAATTGAACTATTGTTTAAGTAGTAACTGCTGCTGTTCCATAGGTGTAAATGCCCACATCCTTCTGAAATTATATTTAGTGCTTATTACTTCTGTTGCTGTGTGATACTGCAGGCATGTATAAAAGTCAAAGATTGAATGTAACAGCCTGCTCTGTGGAAGAAACTGGGCATCACTAGGCTATTTAGGTTTCTGCAAAACATCTGGTGGCTTTCTACAATGCCTGAACTTTCACTGTGAAATTCAGATGTTAATCCATGACCTTTTTTGTTTGTTGTTAATATCACTATTTTTTACAAATATGCCAATATTTTTTGTGACATAATACAGGAGGGGCTTAAGAGGTGAAAACAGATGTGAACGTTCATTTTTTGATGCTGGAGAGCTGTATGTGCACACAGCTAACTACAGATAATGGTCAAGCCAACCTTCAAACTAAGCTTCAGGATTTACTGGGATTTTCCATCCAACACAGCCATCTCTAGGGTTTACACAGAATGGTTACCGGATAGAAAATGTTGAGTGAATAGCAGTTCTCTCTGAGAAAATGCTTTGTTAATGCTAGAAGATGAATGAGAATGACTAGACTGCATCGAGCAGAAGGCAACAGTAAATAAAATAACCACTTGCTCCAATAAAAGTATGCAAAAAGAGCATCTGTGTGTGCACAATATAGACTTACTACAACTGGCCAATAGAAGACAATTATTGATTGGTCTGATGAATCTCAATTTGTGCTGTGACATTTTTGGAGGAGGAGGAGGATGATCCAGCCATAGACACATCACACAAACATCACATTGGGGAGACAGGTCAGAACAGGTAGCGTAAAGAAAAACAATTAAATGTACAACACAATAGGGTAGAGGAGGAGAAGAAAAAAAGAGAACTCTACTCAGACTGAGCTTCTGATAGGAGATCAGTATGAGACCAGAAAACAAAAACTCGAAAGCACATGAATCTTCACACCGTAACACCATGAAAACACATGACAAGCAACAGGGGTGGGCGAGTAGGGTTAGAGTAAACCAATGTAGACAGCAGCATCAGGTTGCAGCATTTCTGCGCGGGTCCAGCTGACCCACCGTCTGCATCGGATGGGGGGCAAAATTCAGATGCATTTGAAATGGGGGAGGGGAGCGAGTCTGCGTCTGTGTCAGTGTACATGAGTGTATGTGTGTGCGTGTGTGTGTATCCTGTGTTCAGCTTTAAGAGAGACTGTCCTTTCACCTGATTAAGCAAAAGTCAACAATCCTTCAGCTAATGCAGGTGTCCTTGAAGGATAGGATCAGAGAGACCAAACACAGTCCTGTTATCAGGGACAAGAATTTGTTGTTCCAGAGCCGCATGAGTGAGGGAGATGATTGTTTGGGTTAATGCGAACAACTGCACCAATTTCACCAGTTAGCACCAATTTAATGTCCATCACTGGTCACTAGGTCTATCTATTTCCCGTTGCAAAGCCGTGAGCTTCTCCAAGATCTTCTCATATGGTGTTCAATAAACATAGTCTGAGTACTCACAGCTTGCCCATCGTCAATCATGTCAGCCAGCATAGTGGGGGCTTTGAACAGCTGTAACCGCTGTCTTCGATAAGCTAGGTCTGAGCCAGCTCCACTCAGCTAGAACTCTGTTGTCATGGTTCTCAATGGTCGATGTCGTTCGACCATCGACCATCGGCAGCAAACATCTTTGCAGGACAATCGGGTTCTCCCGAGCCCAAGCTTCTCATCGAGACAAGAGTGTTAACAACCTAAAAGCATAGATTCATTATACCCAGAACTACTAGTTCAGGCTAGTAATAGTAGTAATGGTGTGGGGGACGGTTTCCTTACAAACTTTGGGCCAACTGAACATAGTTTAAATGACACAGACTACCTGAGTGTTTGTTACTGACCATAGCCATCCCATTATAACCACACAGTTTTCTGATGGCTGCTTCCCGCAGCATAACTATGCTATGTCACAAATATCATCTCAAACTGATTTCTTGAATATGAAAAGGAGTTCACTGTGCTCAAATGACCTCCACAATTGCCAGATCTCAACCCAGTAGAGCCTCTTTGGGACATGATGGTGATTGTCTCATTAGCAATGATAGCAACTATGTGATGCTTTTCATGTCAATATGGACTCAAATCTCTAAATGGTAAATGGCCTGTATTTGTATAGTGCTTTACTAGTCCCTAAGGACCCCAAAGCGCTTTAAACATCCAGTCATCTAGACTGGTTTTTTTTGTAGCCACAGCCACCCTGGGGTGCACTGACAGAGGCAAGGCTGCTGGACACTCACAACGGGTGAAGTATCTTGCCGAAGGACACAACGACCAAGACTGTCCAAGCCGGGGCTTGAACCAGCAACTTTCTGATTACAAGACAAACTCCCAACTCTTGAGCCACATTCGCCCCATCTCCATCTCCAAGAAATGTTTCCAGCACTATGTTGAATTTATGTCATAAATGATTAAGGCAGTTCTAAAGGCAAAGGCAGTCCAACCCAACACTAGCAAGGTGTACCTAATTAAGTGGTTAGTGAGTGTATATGAAAAAATGACTTCTCACTACACAGCTTGTCCACTCAAAGCAAGTAGGCTCCTGGCTTGAATGTCTTGGTTGGCTGGGAGCTTTCTGTGTCAAAACAAATTTTGAACATACTTTTCAAGCTGTTCTGGGATTCCTTCCTGTGCCAGTCAGCCTGCCTAGTGATGCTCAGTTTCTTCCACAGAGCAGATACTGATTAAATTAAACCAGGTAATTTATTGTGCTTGTCAACACTGGCTGTCTACAATTGTTTACACTAATTAGTTGGCGGCAAACGATGTGTTGCATGTTGTAGCTTCAATGCTACTACATGCCAGGTAGTAGGCATCCCAATTCCAACAACCAACCAACCAACCAACCAACCATTCTGTTTTCTGCCATGCAATATTTCTGAAGCCACAAAAAAAAGGCCAACACTTTGAGATCTCCTAGAACACATAAAATGTGGCTTGGGCTGTCTGTATGCCAAAACATACTTGGAAAGCATGCTGAACTCCAAATCGGTCCTGATGTAGAAATCAGTAAGTGACGATAATGCATGGAATGAAATGAAGTGCTGTTTAAATGGGTTACCACACCATGAAGTGTAAAGCGCTTTGAGTGCTCAATAAAACAACAAGAGCTTTATAAATACTAGTACTCCAGGTTTGTTCCCATGTTTAAAGAATGGATTAATATTTATTAGTAAAACAGTGTAGAGTAGTGGAAAACTGAATATTAATATAAGTTTTTAAAAAAGCTACTTAAATTAAACTAACAAAAATAAAGTTTAAAAAAGTGCGTGTGGACAGTGGGATGGCGTTGGTATGCATGGCTGCCAGTAGCACTGGGACACTAGTGTTTATTGATAATGTGACACATGACAGAAGCAGCCAAATAAATTGTGGATGAGGTGTTCAGAAACAAACTGTCTGCTCAAATCCAACTAAATGCAGTCAAATTGATTGGGCAGTGTTTCATAATACAGATGGACAATGACCCAAAACAACCCAGGAGTTTATTAAAGCAAATAAGTGGAATATTCTTGAATGACCAAGTCAGTCACCTGATCTTAACCAAACTGAGCATTCATTTCACTTGTTGAAGAATAAACGTCAACAAGTGAAATGCATGCTGTTTGCTACAAACAAACAACAACTGAAAGCTGCAGCAGTAAAGGCCTGGCAGAGCATTAAAAAGGAAGAAAGTTAGCACTTAGTCATGTCCATGAATTCAAGACTTCAGGCTGTCATTGTCAGCAAACAGTTTTCAACCAAGTATTAGACATGAAAATTTAATTTTCAGTTATTTGATTTGTCCAATTACTTTTGAGACCTCCAAATGAAGGGATTGTGTTAAAACACTTTAGTTTCTCCCATTTTTATGTAATCTTTATGTTCAACCCACTAAATTAAAGCAAGAAGTCTGCACATCAACTGAGTTGTTTCTTTTAAAATTCATTGTGTTAATGTGGAAACTAGGAAACGGTTGTCTCTGTCCAAATATTTATGGACCTAACTGTATTTTCTTTCATCTTTAGAATCATATTTATTCTTAATGTTTTCATCTGTAAGTTAGAGTTAGGGTTTAGAAACCAAAAGCAGATCCCATGTCTCTCCTTTGAATTGTTTTATTGTGTTTCTCCACCTTGTGGGAAAATTTATTTTATTTTTTTAAAGGCATGCATGCATTAACTTCTCCCACTGTCTCAAACTAAGGAGGAAATAAAAGACCAAGAAATCATGAGAAGTTCCTTAGAGATGACTTTTTGTTAAATTAAGCTACATTAACAGAGATGAATGGAAATCTGGCTTAAATCAGGTGGCACCATAAGAAGAGGGTAGTGAAACAAAACTGTAAGAGTGGAGCAAAAAGAGTATGATCATGTTATCACTGAGACCAAGCAGCTGGGAAATTTGGCTCAAAGGGTGACTGTAAAAAGGAATTGTAGCCCGAAATAGAAGTCTTGGTGCACCACCAACAAAAATTATTTTCTCTATTCTGCAACACAAAAAGCAAGGGGGAAAAATACTTACTCGAGACTCTATTCTTAGAAATGTGGATTCAGAGCCATCAGGGACCAAAAATGTTTGTATTCCAGGGGCCAGAGCAGGCGACACTGAAAGAAATTTGAAACTGTTGGCTAAAGGTAAACAAAATTCATATTGAATTAGTATGTGACTTTGCTAAAAACAAAAAACAATAACAAAATAAAAATAAATGAATAAATAATAAAAAATTTAGGACTCTGGAGTTTTCTCTGGTCCCCTCCACAATTGGGCCTTGACAGACATGTGTATGTGTATGTACTGAAAACACAGTGAGGAATCTTGGAGTCATTTTCAACTCATTCATCATAATGAGAGGAGAGTTTTCTCTCAATCTACTGCATGATAAAAGGACATTTCTGCTTAAATTCAACAAGCTCAATGCAACATGATAACAGCATATCAAAAATTCATTAAAAATCATCCTTGATAGTTGACATCAAAATCTCAGTGGATTGATTTTATTGTTCACCTACTCTGCATGCCTGTATAATTTCATCTGAAGCCGCTCAGATAAATAAAATTAAACAATTATAATATTAATTATATTTAAAGAGTTGCAAAAGTTAAACTTTTCCACATTTTGTCACATTACAGCCACAAACATGAATCAATTTTATTGGAATTCCACGTGGAAGACCAATACAAAGTGGTGTACACGTGAGAAGTGGAACAAAAATCATACATGATTTCAAACATCTTTTACAAATAAATAACGCAAAAACGCTGAAACCGGAGAAATAAAACGTGCGAGGGAACGATAACGACGACAAGAGTCTCCCGATCGTTTACTCTTGCTGTCCTGTGAACAACATCGGCGTGGTGTTTTCGCGATCGCGTCCTGCATGAGGATATCACCAGGTAAACTCGCGACATTTTTAAACGGCATCAAGACTGACGGAGTGTGTTTGAGATAACCTCACAAGTGTCACAGATGACACATTTGGCGTCTTTTTTGCTGGTTTGTCGGTAGCAGCTCATGAAACGCAAGTCTGCCAGTGCCACACATCTGTTCGACCAACACCAGTTGATCTAAACACCAGTTGATCTGGAACACCGGCTTAAATTAAATTCCTTAATTACAGCCACATTAGCTCCACTAATAAGACACACGGGTTTACCAGCAATGTCTGTAAACATATATTCAGTCACCCACTGGCGCTGAAAGGCTCTGCTTTCAGAATCAACTTTTCTCCCCAACATTGTGTGCGGCTAGCTTCGCAGTAACAGAAGTTTGACTTGATTGACACGGGAATGTTCCCAGGTAGCCTAGCATTCAGCAAGGAGGCTGCAGCGCTGCATTATGGGATCTGTAGTTTGTATATTATTAGTGCCCTATATCGCCGGGCCATGCATAACAATAATAGTAATATAAAATGATCTCGCGGGCCGGATATAAATGTACGCTGGGCCGGATGTGGCCCGCGGGCCTTGACTTTGACACATGTGCTATAAGGAGAGTCGATGAGGGAAAATGCTCTATTACAGGAAAACACATGGTGCAGAGCTGTACCCAAGGTGCAGAGTACTGGTCTGAAATTTTGGTGAAAAGGGAGGACCAGGGAGATTGAGATACTTCTGGGAGGGCGAGGTGTATTGGGTGACACAAAGGAAATATAAAATATATTTAAAAGGATAGCCCACTGTATAAGATCAAGCCAGAAAAAGGCAAGGGGCATGTCAGGCATCTGATTTTTGGACAAAGGATATCAAGGTGAGTTTAAGCGGCAAAATACCAATGAACAAGAGCGCCAAGCTTCACTACCACAGGTGATGTCAGGATGTGGCGTTGACTGTAGGAAAACTGCAGCCTTGTGTACCCAGGGCAAAATCAGCACAATTGCATGCAGCTGCATAATTACTCCTGTGCTTCAGATGTACAACATAACACATAAACTTATATACACTCACTAACAGAGGAGAGAGAGATCAAAAGACAAGTTGGATGACCAAGAGACCATGATAGCTACTATGACAAAATTAACCAAAGCTGCATGCACATTCTGCTAACATTCTGTTTACTGGTCCATGTGTAGGTTGAGATCATGCAGCAACTTTACACCTATGTAACAGAAACTCTTCAGAGAGAAGGAAACCGTGACACCTCATGATCAGGTTCATTGGCATCTTATATTTTCATTTCTGCAGGAACAAGGAACAAAAACAACAGTCAATTTCCTTAAATCCTTAAACCTTTTAAATAACTAGACATGCAGACATGCTGTATACTCAAGTCTGCCTTGGCTTCTTTATATTCTGCTAGGAAAATTGCAAAAACAAAGCAGAAAAAAATGGGTAAACATACATTAAAATGCAGTATGGTGTAGAGTTGATGAATCCTTTGTTCCAGTCTGTCTTGTCAGGAATTCTAGACATTCCTAACAAGAAGTCTAACCTGTCAGACATCATCTCCTGTGTAAGAGAAACTCTACAGCAAGAAGGAAACTGAGACGCTTGATAATCAGGTTCATATTTTGCATAAACTTTTTTATTTCAGCATAACAAGGAACAAGGAACAGGGAAGAAAAACCATCCATCCATCCATCCATTCGCTTCCGCTTATCCTTTTCAGGGTCGCAGGGGGCGCTGGAGCCGATCCCAGCTGTCATAGGGCGAGAGGCGGGGTACATCCTGGACAGGTCGCCAGTCTGTCGCAGGGCCAACACACAGGGACAGACAACCATTCGCACTCTCATTCACTCGCACATTCACACCTAGTGGCAATTTGGATTATCCAATTAACCTATCCCCACAAGCTGCATGTCTTTGGACGGTGGGAGGAAGCCGGAGTACCCGGAGGGAACCCATGCAAACAGGGGAAGCACCTGTGTACTTTGCTCCCTTGGACTACTTTGACAAGCAGAAGGGTTTCCTGCTGAAGCCTGAGATCAAAGAGAAATATGCCAGCAAAGATTCTGGCCTCGCAGTGGGGATTCACATGGGCAAGCCACTGCCAGCCAACAGCCAGACCAAGGCCGGGGTCTGACAATGGAGTGGGTCCATGTAATGTCTTGATCTTAAAATTGCAGGGAAGAAAAACAATAGTCAATTTCCTAAAACCCTAGATAACTCAGATAGACATACAAAAGTTGCATGCACACAAAAGGCTCTGAAATGTACTCAAAGTACGAAAGTAAAAAGTACATCTCTGATGGCTGTTTTTATTCAATTCCATTATTGATATAGTGCCAAATCATAACAACAGTCACCTCAAGGCGCCAGCTAATTTTGTGCAAAATGTATCATCAGCTAAAATTCATGTGATCTCTGCTACCCTTTGTGTAACTCACTTATGATCACGAAACCACGGCCACTGTGCAGCAGTCATACACACTGTTCTTTACTTTAAATCAAAGTACAGCACCTATGGGGATCAAGAACCGCTTCGCAGTAGTCCAATTCCTTGGAATCGTTAGTCCGCCTGCCTATCAATCCCGCTCATCGGTTCTTCCACTCTCGCTGATTTGGGTTCGTGTGTCGAAGGAGGAAACAGTGGTGCAGTCTCCAGTGGGATATGGACATTACTTGTATTTTTATTGCACAAAAGGATGAGAGTGTGATGGCACAGTGGAGACTGCTCCAGGATACAAACAAACAAAGAAAAAGGCTGTTACAATAATCTAAGCGAGATGAAATAAAAGCATGAATAACCTGATTGTTCTGTAAATAGTGTGAAATGTTTGTTTTTAAAAAAAAAAAAAAAAACCCTTGGCAGCATTTTAGGTAAACAGCTGCAAAAAATGTTGTTGTTTGCAAAACTCAGTAACTTTTTTAAAGAAGTAACTACATAATTAAATGCCCAACTTTATATACTATATTTTGCAGACAGAGAGTTACAGACTCTCTCCCAGACTGCAGACTCATAATACAAGTCAGAGCTTTATAAAAAAACATAAAAAAAATAAAGTTGTGTTTTCAAAATTGGAGTTCAAGTTATTTTTACTTTCAATAGTGTTAACATACTACACAGGTCATAAACAAGATTTTTTTTTTAAATGTTCATTGTAAGTGGGCTAAAGCAGTTAATTAAAAGTAGTCTAACGTAAATGTAAATGCTGTAATTTGATTATTTTAATAAACCATGTAACTTGGATGGATTCAGTGCTGGCGTGACCACAGTGCACACGTCTGCTGTTGCTCACAATGGTCCAAGGGACCGCTCAGGGAGTTTGTGTGTTCGCTTAGACACATGAAAAATTAGAGGGAACATTGGATGAGAGTGTGATGGAACAGTGGAGACTGCTCCAGGATACAAACAACTGCGTCATACTGTTAACACAAGTACGGCTCTTCGCAAGCACCTGCACAGACAGCATGCTAAAACCAAGCTAGCCAAGAACCCAGAGTGATGTTAAAGCTGAGTGAATGCTGACCCCAGACCAGTTCTACAATAAGGTGAGCTGTCATTTGCAGTGAAGTCAGGCTGCAGGCTTCTTTTCTACCTGTTCATGTTTCTACAGTAGAATCATTGTGACAATCGCATTAAAGTCTCTTTGTGCTGGTTTTCATCTTAGATTTGTGCTGTCGGGGCTCCCAAAAACAATGTTGTTGCTGACTTGCAATCTTTCATGCTTACACGTTGACATCGTTACACAAGATATCATTGTCAATCATTACCAACATCAACAACAGTAGGTTTCTTTATATTTTGCTAGGAAAATTGCAAAAACAAAGCACAAAAAAATGGGTAAACATACATTAAAATGCAGTATGGTGTGGAGTTGATGAATCCTTTGTTCCAGTCTGTCTTGTCAGGAATTCTAGACATTCCTAACAAGAAGTCTAACCTGTCAGACATCATCTCCTGTGCAAGAGAAACTACAGCAAGAAGGAAACTGAGACGCTTGATAATCAGGTTCATATTTTGCATAAACTTTTTTATTTCAGCATAACAAGGAACAGGGAAGAAAAAAAAGAAAATAGAAGTACAGATACTACAGTGAAGTCAGGCTGCAGGATTTTTTTTCTACCTGTTCATGTTTCTACAGTAGAATCATTGTGACGATCGCATTAAAGTCTCTTTCTGTTGTGTGTCTTTGGTTTTCATCTTTGATTTGTGCTGTTGACTTTGTGTTCATACCTAAATACTAAGAGAAAGATCACATGTGTCCTCATTAGGATAGGGATTTGTGTTGGTGTTTGGAGCTGTAGCCTGTGGGTTTCTAAAGTTAAATGGTAATTATGAGACAGGGTGTTTCAGATCATTTTGCAGAGTAATGTGAAGGTAACGTAACAACAAACTGTCACGGCTGGGGCAGCAGTCGTGTGGTGGAGAGAATGGGGACCCAAGATGCAGACGGCAGTGGAGATGCGAGAGGAGACTTATTTACAGTGAAAATAACAAAGGTGAGGGCAGAACTGAACATAAACCTAAACTGGGAAAAAACTAACAAACAAACCTGAAACATAAGGACAGCGGGAGATACACAGAGATGGCAGATGAGGAAGGCTGGGCAGAGAGACGCGGAGGAACACAGTAAATGAACACAGACGACACGACGAGGAACACAGGAAGATACACACTATAAATACACAGAGGGACACTGGGAAATCACACACAGGTGGGAGACACAGCTGGACCTGATTAACCTGACGAGACAGGGGAACACTAACACAAGGGAGAGGTCCTAAAACCTCTCATGTTTAGCTTTTTTTTTTTTTTGGAAAAAGATAACAGTGTTAGCCTTTTCTGCAGCTATAGGGCATATATGGTATCACTCTATCAAACAAGAAGACAGCTGCATGTAACTGCAACGGTGTTTTCTAGTTCACCTTACATGCATTAATTTAATAACGTGTTAGCCTACTCAACGTAAATTACACACGAACAACATTAAGCTACTCACCCAGAGAAGAACGGCTCCTGCTGCCATCATCATCCGTCATCATTTTTGCTACACTGGCAGGCCTAGGGGCCAGGACTCTGCTCTTCGGGTTCTTGGGGGATGTTGCAAACTCCGGGTCCGATAACAGGCACCACACCAGCAGTAGATGTGCTTGGTGTGATGTGTTTTGTTGAACGGACCTAGAAGCTGACACTGAAGAGAGGCATTGCAGGTGAACAAAAGGCCAGCCTTTATTTGGGCAGATGTGGGTAAAAGCAGCAACAACCATGAAAACTAGACAAACTATGAAAACTGAAGCAAACTATGACTGACTATGAAAACTGTGGCAAGAATAACAACCTACTCATGGAAACCTAAATACCAAAACAAGAATAACACAAGAACTAAATAATCACAGCCTTGCATGAAAAGCACTGAACACAACAAGAAATTAGCCCCCACTCACGTACCACCCAAGAAAGAACAAAACAGAGTACCTTTTAAAGTGCTAAGCAGCCATTTATTTGCATCAGCAGTGAGTACACAAATGCTACTTTACAAATTTGCAACTATTTACAACATCAACACTCTAATGCCAGACACACACAGGTAAAAAACAATTTAAAAATACAGGCTCCTTGTTGGATGGTGGATGCTGGGAGGGGGCAGGTGGCTGTCATCTGTAGGTTAAGTTATTTGAAGGCCGATTACGTCACAGCCAGGTGATGAAGGCTGTCCCAATTCAAAGGCTGCTCCAAATACGGTTGACAAATGCATCCTTCATTTCCCAAAATTTGAAGGATGGGTCGGGTGTATCCATAGTTGCCCAACCAATCCTAGAATTTATAGCATGGCCCAGCCAATTTCAGCTTCCAACAATGGTGGCAGTTACTTAGTTTTAATATTACTCTTTCTGGGTCACAAAATTTTAACATATTTTCAGTAGCTGTGTAAACTTCAAATTTCTGCTCAATTTATCAAGACATCATATATTTGCAAAAGTGCTCCAACGTTTTCGGAGAGGTCTGTTACCCACCAGGTTGAGGCTCACTTGAGCCGGCGAGAACATCAGACTCCCAGCACATTGTTTTCAAACCCCCCATGGTCTTTCGCTACTCAGGTTAAACATGATATATAAGTCACTTCAATAACTTAAAATGTTATTGTTTGGCTTTTTTCATTGTTTTCTTTGTTCCTGAAAAATGTTTTGGCTGAGATTAAAGTTATAGTTTTCACACAGCTGAATAAACATCACACAGAAAACTGATTAAACATAAATGTGAGATGGTAGAGAATTTACTCTATATTTTAGATAGCAAGGAGCAGACAGCTGAGGTCATTAAACTCCACCGAGGCAGCTGGTAACACAAATCTGAAGGCTAGACTGTCCCATTTTACAACCTCGCACTTCTGGCCTTCTCAGTCATCGAAGGACCCGGTCCTTGTACACCACGAAAGCCGGGGCTTACAGGAGACAGAGAATCAAGGACAATGAGTGAACAATTATAATATAACACCAAATCATCAGGAATAGAATTGAAGTCCATAGTCTGAATATTATCCAGTCTGGTAGTGAGAATGTCCATATCAATGTTCTTGATGTTGCGGAACGAGATGAGATGGGTTGGCTTGGTGGAAGAGTAGCAGAGAGTGAGGATAAATGAAAGGAGGAAGTGGTCAGTTATGGGAATTTCAGCAGCAGAAAGATTAAAGGGAGTAAGACCAAAACAGCAATATACAGTAACTATGATGCTGTATATTGCTGCCCGTGCAAACCCATTGCACGGGGGGCACGGTATATGTCAGAGAAATGTCAGAGAATATTTAGCTGAATTAGCAAGGGAAACGTTGTACAAATAAATCCCTGTAAGAAACTGACCTGGCCCTGAAGCTTGAATGTCCCTGTTCATAAAAATCTGCAATCAAAATAATTTTTAAAAAAGTACTGAAAAGTATCCTGAAGGGTCCCTCATATGCCATTATTGTCGACCTCTGGACCTGTGGGCCAAGGGTTGTTTGGGTTTTATGGGTTTACTTTCTATCTCTCCAGTCAGCTATGCTCCCATGTCTGTTTCTACCCCAGTCTCAGTATCAAGTCTGCATCTTAGTACGTGTCTCATGCTTCCTGTTTTATTTTGATAGTTCTTTGTCCTGTGTTCAGTTTTGCTTCCTCCCTGTCCCATTATGTATAATTCGTTCCAGCTGTGTTTCCGTCCTGTTTCCCATTCCCTTGCTTTCCTCTGTGTATTTAGTTCTCTGTATTCCTCTGCCTGTTGTTGTGTCGTCCCATATTGCTGTGCGTTTCCCTGTGCTCCTCGTTTCCCTGTTTCCTAGTTTGCTCCTAGCCTCAGTTTCCCATTTCTCAGTGTCATGTCTCTGGTTCCCAGTGTAGGTATTGTTTTCTTGTTTGTAGTGTTCTTCTTTTTTGTACAACAATAAAACTGCCTCTTTTAATTCACCACTTGTGTTTTGAGTCCAGTGTTTGGATACTACTCCTGTCAACCACACAGCACACCTTGACAAGAGGAGCCTATAGAGATTCTTTATACCTGTCCTTGCAAAAGCTGAACATTAGCATCTCAATAATCTTCAAGAAATTAAGAAAAACCTGGGTTAAAGACCCAGGAAGATGACGCTTTTAAGATTAAACTAGTAAGTCATTCATTGTTTAACTGTTTAATCAGTGTTTTTGTTATTACTGGGGACTTTAACAAAGCCAAGATAAAAACTCTCATTCCAGATATCAGCTATCATGTGTACTTGAATAAGCAAGGATTGGGGATGTTGAATGATGTTATCAGTCAGGCCAACAACTTTATTCTAAGTCACATAATACAATAAGTGCAGGTCATGGCACAGTTAAATGACATTTTTTCACTTTTGCTTTCGATATTACACATTTGCAAGTCGTGTGCATACTGCGATCCAAAGGTTGTTATACCTCTCATGTCATATCCCATTTGCTGAGAGGAATTGGGAGAGGTTTGTGAGGGGAAAACCCATAGCATCTGATGTCACTGATCTCTCTCTATATAAAGAACAGGGTCTGGTAGGATTCATGAGAAGGCAGCAGCATCTACACAAACCAGGCAGTGCTCAGAAAACACTAAGAAAAGGTGAGTTTTCTTAAAGGGGAGGGTGTAATGTGTGTGTTTTTATAAAACCTTGTAAAATATGTGCACACATGAATATGAAAAGAAAAATGTAAGAAAAAACAGACAAACTTAACATTACTATTGTGATACGGTTATATGTTATATATATATACACAGTATATTTCTTCCTCCTCTTTCTTTTAGCAAGGGTAGTGATCCTGAAAGTGATCAAAAATGAACTGAGAACTTTTAAATCACATTTCTCCACTGTCTTGTGATACTAGGTATTATAAACGGGACCATAATTTACCAAAAAAATTAACAAAACATTTTTTGATCAAGCTATCATTGGTTTAACCCTTTAAAACCGGTCGGAGCGGGCACGCTCTGTTTTGCATAACTATTTTTAAATCCTGGTAGCTCTGCAACCAGGTAAGCTAGCGCAATAATTTTTTTGCATATGAAACTGGAGGAGCTGTACTTACATCTTATGCCATCAGCTTGTCCTCGGTCACAGTTTCCTTCCACATATAACTTTGCAAAAACTGCATAAAAAGCGCTTGCAGCAACACAAACATAATATTCCAGAAACACGCTTTGCCGATCCGATCAGCTGTTTGCAACACTTCCTACATTGGAATAGAGGTCAGCGCGAACTTTCGCATGTCCGCCATTACCTGCCCGAAACCGGAAGTGACGTCATTTTCGCGGAAATGTAGTTTTTTTTTACCATAAAGCCTCATGAGCGTATACTGGTGTTTTTAAAAGTTATCTTTGACTTTATGACTTTCTGTGTCGTTTCTGGGAGGCTTAGGACTCATATTGCACTGCTGGAAAAGTTTATTTTGATGCACATGCTGCTTTTTTGCAAATTTGCATTATAATATTTATTTTCGTTTTTCCTGCAGTATATAAAAATTGGTGTATTTCAAAAATAAAACTATGAAGACACTCAAAATAAATTTCCTGTGGTGGGAAACTATTTTGTGCAACTTTTTTGTATTTACAGTTTTGAGGGATAAGCCTCTTAAATTTCTCTAACTAGAAATATATGTTAAAAAAACAAAAACGATTTTCAATTTTTTTGTAGTTTATTGCACTTTTTTGCAATTTATGTAATTACTATGCACTTAATGCATACATATTATTAAAATTTGGGCTATAATGGTTGTATTGATGTATAGCAACTTGAAATGCTCCCAAAAATGGCACTACAACATGTAAAAATATAATATAAGCTCTGGTGGACTTGGTTCTATGGTAGGTCTTAAAGGGTTAAGGACAAAGATAGTAATCTTTCATAACTTGATCCTTAGCTCAGAATAAATAGTCCTTTATAATGCAGTTATTGTTACACCATGGAAATTACTTCTTTTCAGAAGTAAGTAAAGGGAAAAAACAGCAGACGACATCTTTAGACGGGAAACTGTTCTTGAAGTATACTGAACGAGAGAAAGAGAGAGATATCTGTGCATGAAGTGTGATTTTATTGTGGTAGAAGGAAAACAGCAAAAGTAAGAGGGAAATCATGACCATGTTTATGTGAAGCATAGTTTGGATCTTCTTTTGCTGCTGGTTCAGTCAATATTGTTTGGAGAGAGATAAAACTTAGAGCTTCAGAATTTAGCGCAAAAAGGACATAAACACAAAGCGCGGACCCACCGAAACATCAGAATCAGTGACCTGTCGGCTTTCAGACCCGACTGTATCCGTGCCATCGGGTGAGAAAGGTGACATCTGACTGTTTCTGATCTGTCGGCAGGTCAGCGCTTTGTGTTTACGTCTTTGTGCAGAATCCGTGTACCTGCTCTCATTTACTGCTTTAGCTGTTTGGTGGTTGTTGAAATTTAATGAGGTTTAACCTGAGATTCTGGCATTTTGGGCAAAATAAAATTATATTTAAAAATTGATACAGGATTTTAATTAATCGATTTTACGTTATCCAAGCTATAATCGATTTTAATCGATAATCAAAACCCACACCTAGTGAGAAAGAGAAAATACACAAATAAACAAACAAAGCTGATGGTTATCCAATGCATATCATCATTATCAAAAAGGAGAAATAATTAAATGCATCTGCCAAAAATCACCAAATACAGAAAGATTTCTTTGTAAAAGAAATTCAATAATTTTGTAATAATATTCTTAGTGTTAACAATTTCTCCATCTTTTAAGCATTTGATATCAACCCAAAATATAAAGGCAGATATTTTTATTTTTGCAACTTAAAATAACTACATTCAAACAATTTATGACACTCATCTTCAAGTTTTCCCACAGTACAAAGTTAACATAAACATTTAATATATTCAACTCTGTAAAATCTGCTTGTAACTACTGGAACACCAATAACTTTATATCTAAACCTTGCCAAATCACACCAAATAGAATGATCTAAACTACACATATAATTTTTTCATAGGAATACTCACTTAAATATTCTGTAATTTTTACAAATACTACAAATACCACATATTTCTGCCAAAAATACACACACATGCATATCGTTGCGTAATCTGAGCTCGTTTAAATTTAAAACTACTACTGCATTGTTTTAATAATTGAAATGTTGGACTCATTTTTGCAGAACAGGCACTTTATCTGTTGTTGCATTTGTAGTCTCCATTACACAGCGCAATATTATAAAAAGAGTCGGACAAATGTTATGTACAAATATTAGTGGCAGGCAACTTTGTGCTTTGAATACTGCTGAAAGTGATTGTTTCCGCTATGACTGTTCAGGGCTTGCAAAATCGCTAGCCCGACGTCCCGGGGGCGTCCTCTGACATCGTCTTATCAATCGTTAGCTTACTATGCAAACATGACAAGTGAAATCTCCCGCAGCTTAAACATGTGAGAGGTTGATCGCGCAGAGAATCGCTGAGTGTTATGTGAGTGCGCGTGTAAAAGCAGCAGGATATATATTTTAGTTCTGCTGAGCCAAATAAGACAGGTCAGGGTGAAGAAGTGACAGCCAAAGAAAAGCTTACCACAAAACGGAAAGGTTATGACAAATCAGACTATAAGGCAAAAAGAAAGTGCAGCTTTATGGTTTCATGGACAAAAGAATTTCTGTGGCTACAATATGACGAGCTAAATAACCAGGGCTGCACGTAAGTGGTCCGCAGGTGCGCATTCGCTGTCAAAATAAAAAAATGCGCACAAGATAAGAAGTTGCAACGCGTGTTTGCATACATAAGATTTTCTGGAGGAGGACAGACATTTGTTTAGAACTCTTAAAGATGTCGAAGAAGCTCCTTTAAGCAATTACTTTGGTGTTCCTCCACCTCCAAAGAAATGTCAGGTGTCCGAACCACAAAAGAAGCGCGTATTCTCGGAAAAGTGGTTGCAGGAGGTGAGCTGGCTTCAAACAAATGATGAACGCACAGATGTGGTGCAGAATGTGCCGTGAAAATCCCAGTCTAGCGGACAAAAACAGCCTTTTATATGGACGCAAACGCGCGTTGTAACTTCTTATCTGGTGCGCATCAGGCACGTGCAGAGGGGGGGGCTAGAGGGGCTTGAGCACCCGCCCCTTTCCTGATGGGTGCCCAAAGTGCCCTTTTGTTGAGGCAACTTTTTAAAAAAAATTATTATTATTTTTTATGTGTGTGTGCGTGCGGAGTCCTGTCTGTGCCCTTCAACAATAATATTTAACTATTAATCACAGTTTTGCTAAATAAAAGGATCTGGCTTGCATCAGTCACATGATCACATTTAACCAATGATCAGCGTACACTGTAGTGTATAGCACACAGGAGTATTAGCTTATTACGTACACGTTGGTAAGCTGTCTTGTGGCAACTGACGAACTGAAACAAACGAGTGTGCTGTGTGTGCAACAGCGCGACAAACATTACCTGTGCTTTTATTAACTGCACATGTAGTGCTGGTCATAGCTGCTGGCTACCTGTGTAAGGCTGTCATGGGTCTGTAGCTCTGTCACCGTTTTAGGGAACATATTTAGTTTTAAAGTAAGTTTCCGGGCTTTTCCTGCCTTTCTGGGGGGCTTATATTTCACTAAAAACGATCTAATATGCATGTCCACATAATTATGCAGTATTATAATTATAATATATTAAAAAAACACACGCTGTATTTTAAAGAACATACATTAAGAAGCAGATTATATTAGATTTATATTTTAAATAAGACAAAATTTGGATTTTACAGCAGTAAAATTATTGTATCTCTACAGTTTAAAAATGTAATAAGCTTTGCCCTGCACAGAGTGGATAGTGAAACAAATGGAATCATCATAAATACATTATTTCATATTTATTACTTCTCCCTCCTCATTGCTTTATTATTGTAGCTCTAGTAATAAATAATAATGTAAGGATTCTGAATCAGCACCGTGATGCCCATAGTATATACAGTATTCTGAAGAAGGTCTAAAATGTCCCTGTGTGTGCGTGCATGTGTGTGTTTTATTTAGATGGATTTTTAAAAAAAATATTACTCATGATATAACATTGTCCAGACATGGCTGGTAAGGACATGAGGAGGAAACAGTAGGAGCTGTGTGAGGCTACTAAAGGCAGGGCTATAACATTTTTCTGTCATCATTTTATTATAGATTAAGTGCTGGAGTTGTTAGGTGTGGATAATTAAATAATAGTTTATTGCAATAGCAAGTTGTGCCTTGTTCTCAGATAGACAGCAAGTGGAGAGTGATATATGAAATGATGGAAGGAAGAAGAGAAGCAAAGAGTGATTCACAGGCAGAGCCGAGTTTATTTCTCACAGTTTTTTGTTGCCTTATGGTTCCAAGTGCTGTCACCAATCTTTGCATTTTGTTATTATCTCATGACACTTGTTTAATCAGCTACCATCTCTCCTATGGACTTTTTACTGTCTACAGTCTCAAATCAACACAGCCCTGCCCTTCCCATATTAGATTCTTGATGAATGTGTGTTGTTGTTATTCAGCCTGGTTCAATGTGCCCCTTTTTAACTTTGAGCACCCGCCCCTTTAAACCTCTCTGCACGGCCCTGGTGCGCATCTTTTATTTTGACAGCGAATGCGCACATGCGGACAACTTATGTGCACCCGTGTAAATGACATAATGTTCTGCCGGGTGTGTTGCTGGTTTTCCCTCGATTTCTGAGTCAACAAGCACCTTTGTTACTGGGACCAGTAATTTTAAGAAAGGCCCCCATTAGAACCCATGAGAAATGCAAGAAATGCATTATTGCTCAGTCTGCAATATTTTTCGCAGAACAAACACCAATTGCAAATAACAAACTAAAAATAAACCTGAAAAATCTGTTTAGAACAGCGTACTATGTTACAAAGAGTGAACTACCACTGGCAAAATTTAGCAGTCTTTGCAAACTTCAAAAAGCAAATGGCCTAGATCTTGGTTCCACTTTCCTCTTACCCGTGACTTAAGTGGAAATTTCAAATTCAGGATCTGACACAGACTGATTCATGTTCTACACAGTTCTTACAAGTTCATAGAAATTTCTGTTCAATTAGAACCAAGTATTTGAGTTGATGATTGTAATTTTTATACAATGTTGTAATTTGTGTTTCAACAATTTTTTGATTAATGTTTTGTTTCCGTTACAATATTATACATTAAAGTATAATATTGTAACGGAAACAAAACAGGATATAAAACATCAATCAAAAAATTGCTCTCTTTTTTATTCGGGCTACTTAAATTTATTTTGGGCTACCAAAATCTGAAGAGTCCCTGGCCGAAAGGCTACTAGAGATTTTGAAATTTTGCAAGCCCTGACTGTTCATTTATCTGAAAAGCCAATGCATACAGCAATTGGTATGCACAGATTGCACGTGCATGTACAGTAGGTGCAAGGGCAGTACCAAGACTTTGGTTCCCTCTCCTGCAGAACAGTAGCATTTCACTGAGACCTAAAAGTTTTTAACAGAGCCCAATGTATTTCTTGCGTATTTCATTATGAGAGAATTCACAAGCATATACACTGTTGCTCCTATCATCATGCTCTCTATCTGAGAGGAACAACAATTCGATTTTCATTTTTGAATTAAAAAAACATTGCAGTGCCACACCTTTCTGTTCAAAAACATTTTTTGAACCACCGATCAATGCAAAAACACGCATGGATATATGTGTAGAAAGCTGTAAGTGACTGAACTTCCATTAGTACTGTGCCCCCTGGTGAATGCACAAGACATTACCACTGATTTTCATTAATGCCACTTGGGGGCATTAACATTCCAAGATCATCTGGTCAAACAACTGCAAGTGTTTAAACAGATAATCCCAGATCCCTAATTTTACTTAAACTATAGAGAACCTTTCAAGCCTACCACTGTTGTTTTGTAGCCTTTTTTAAGTGATTATTATAAGTGAATATGACACCAAGATTGCATGATCCTCCACGACTTGTAATACAGAAATTCCAAATTTAAAGTCACATTCTTTCCTTTTACAAAAATAACGACCTAATCTTTATTAGGATTTAGACTTAGTTTCCAGTTAATAAAATATAGTTTTACTGAATCTAAAGCCTTCTGAACCGATACACAACTATAAAAAGTCTCCCATTTATATTTACAGCAATCAACTTGCTACAAAAAACATATTTTTACTAAATCAAAAGCTTTTTTGTAATCAATAAAAGCACAGTATAGTTGTTTGTTATAGCACAAATATTAATCAGTTACATGAAAAACGTAATAAATGGTTTGGTAACCAATGAAATCAACTCTTAAGGACTAGTCTTTATTTATTATTGAAAATAAAATCAGAGCCTTATTATTTTAAGGCTATTACTTTAAATGTTTTATCTGAATAAAAATAATAATAAATTCATTTTTTGAACATATGTTGCCTGTAAATTCAGACAAATTAGTATCACACTCATTTAGATATTTAAATTTTTCCATTACAGGTATCTGTTGTAAAGGGGTTCTTTATTATCGTCCAATACCCTTTAGATAGCCTTTGCCTCAAATTAATTCCTTATTTCCTTCTTAGTAAGCAAGTAAGTAAACTTTATTTATTAAGTGCTTTTCACAGACAGACAGTCAAATGTAAATAATGTAAAAAAAATATAAAATATGTAGATCAACAAAAGGCTTGTTTGAACAGAAAAGTTTTTAACTGTTTTTTAAAAGAATCCACAGAGTCAAGCAAACATAATTGTAGTGGTAAACTGTTCCACAGCCTTGGTGCAACAGACTGAAAGGCTCTGTCCCCTTTTGTCTTCAGTCGTGTACGGGGAACAACTAACAGACTCTGAGTCTGTGAGCGGAGATGACGAGCAGCAGTGTATTTTATAAAAAGCTTGGATAAATAACCTGGGGCCTGGCCATTTAGTGCTCTGTATGTTAAAACAAGAATTTTTAAGCGAATTCTAAACTCTATTGAGAGCCAATGTAAAGAATATAAGATGGGAGTGATGTGAACACGCTTGGTAGAATGAGTTAGTAGTCTGGCTGCTGCGTTTTGTATTGCCTGGAGGCGAGAGAGATATGATTTATCCAAGCTAGTAAACAGGGAATTACAGTAATCTAAGCGTGATGACACAAATGCATAAATGAGTTTTTCCAGTTCAGCTGAGGAAACCATATGTCGCAGTTTAGAGATCTTTCTTAAATGATAGAAACAGGAACGAGACAAAGATTTTACATGAGAGTCAAGGCCCAGAGAAGAGTCAAATATTACTCCAAGATTTCGAATATTTGACTTGACAGATGGACAGAAAGAGGTAAGAACCTGACTGATTTTAGAATGTAGACTCTGTTGTCTATTCTGGCTCTCAATAGTCTTTACATTTATTTTTTCCCTTCTTGGTACAGAGGGAGCAATCAGGGAATAAGAGACAGGAGGGGAAACACAGCTGGGACAAATGAGGGCTAACGAGATAAGGGAAGCAAAACCAGATACCTTAACTTGAGACACAAACTTTCAAAGTAAAACAGGAAACATAACACAGAGACTAAGGAGCTTGGAAAGAAAAGCGTCTGGACTTGTTTAAGTTGCTTGAAGACGTTTCACCTCTCATCCGAGAAGCTTCTTCAGTTCTAAGGGGTCAATGGTGGAGAGTCCCAGATTTAAACTCAGTGGGAGTTTCCCCCCAAAGAGCGACAAAGGACCCCCTGATGATCCTCTACTTAATCACATGAGCCAAGGTGTGAAAGTGGGTGTGGGTTCCAATCAGCCAGGGTTTCGGGTGAGCTCATTGTGAAACCTGGCCCCACCCTATCATGTGATTTCCTGAGGTCAGATGGCCCAGGATGTGAGTGGGCGTTAAGGCGTCTGGGAAGGGATCTCAAAACTGGATTATAGATGGCAGACAGTTGGTGTCATAAACCACCGCCTCTGTTCAAAGATGGTCGCTCACAGGTTACGTAAATGGCTTCTTTCACTCCTCTTTCAAACCATCTGTCCAAAATGTGAATGTTGGCATCCTCGAAAGAGCGACCTTTGTCCTTTAGATGCAGATGAACTGCTGAGTCTTGTCCCGTGGAGGTGGCTATTCTATGTTGTGCCATGCGCTTGTGAAGTGGCTGTTTGGTCTCTTCGATGTAGAGGTCTGGGCGTTCCTCGCTGCACTGTACAGCATACACCACATTGTTAAGTTTGTGTTTAGGAGTTTTGTCTTTCGGGTTAAAGAAGTTAAAGAAGTTGTTAAAAGTTTCTTTACAATACACTATAACTCCTCTACATTGCACATGTTGGCCAAAATAGTTAACAAGTGACAGCTTACCTGCTGAGACAATAAATCATGGGGGTGAGGAGTACTTGGTGAGGGCTAGTTCTTTTAGGTTCAGCAGCTAACAAGATGGTGTATCGGTCAGGATACAGGAAGGAGGACAACAGGCTTCCACTTTGCTGGATTGTCAGTTTTATTGCCACCTAGATGCTCAGTGTTGCCAGCAGTCTGTAGTAACAAACAAGTTGCCATGAGTATATAAATATATACAGCAACAGTTTCACTAAGATAAACATAAAGAATTAATTGAAATAAACCAACACATCCATCTGAATATACACATAGCACAACATATATGATTTGAACTATACCAATCTTACATCTCTTGCTCCAAACACAGAAAGGACACAATTAATCACAGTGAGAATGTCATACATAGCCGAAACATCCACTCAAACTGTAAACAAAGGGACTTTGGCGCCATCGTGTGGCCGAATAAAATTACTACACAATGGCGGCGGCGGACATAATGCCTCTAGTCACGAGATGAAAAAATGCGGCGCTACAACGCGGTAGAATGTAACTAAAGCCACGGCCAACATCAGAATCGGAAAATAAACATATTTAAGGAAACTTACTTCCAGTCAAAGGAGCTTGCAAAGAAAAGCGTCTGGACTTCTTTAAGTTACTTGAAGACGTTTCACCTCTCATCCGAGAAGCTTCTTCAGTTCTAAGATCAAATGGTGGAGAGTCCCAGATATAAACCTAGTGGGAGTGTCCCCCCACAGAGGGACAAAAGGACCCCCTGATGATCCTCTAATCGCCTTTTGTCGGTCCTTTTGTCCCTCTGTGGGGGGACACTCCCACTAGGTTTATATCTGGGACTCTCTGCCATTTGACCTTAGAACTGAAGAAGCTTCTCGGATGAGAGGTGAAACGTCTTCAAGTAACTTAAAGAAGTCCAGACGCTTTTCTTTGCAAGCTCCTTTGACTATGATGACCTGGATGACTGAGAACCTTCACAGACTTACTTCCAGTCATGAACTTAACACTCGGAGCATCACCGTGAAGGATGGCTAACCAGGAACACAGCTTACGAGGTAAACAGAACTAACACGGAAAAACAATCTCCCCTTCTCGAGTAGCATCGCGTTACCCCCAACTTCTGCCTGCATCATTTCTTACGACTCCACCCCACACAATATTGCATTACATAGATATAAAATCCCAGAGCCTTTTATACACATGGTATAATTTGTTCATTTACTTGCTAATGCCAAATGATCTCCCGTCAGTCTCTCATCAAAGATTAGAGTTTTAACTAGAGTTAAAATGCAGCTTTGCAAACAACCAAACAAAAAAATCAAAACAAAACAGAAACAATTTACCTCTCAGCTTCATCAGCATTAATTTCTTTGTTAATCAGACATGGGCAAACCCATGAAAATGACATGGCATTAGCTTCCAGAGACAATGCCAACTGCAACCACAAGATGGCAGTACATCAAAGGATGAGTGAAACCAGCAGAAGATCCTTTATGGGACAGAATTCTATTTGAGATTTAAGGAGAATGATTGCCTTAATTTTTGTATGTTTTAATTTAATATCTGTTTTTTAGATTTCACAGGGCAAACACTGCAGGCCTTGTAGTGACCACAGAAAAATCTGATAGTTTGGCATTCAGTGCGTCTTTCTGTAGAAGTCACCACTGTCATTTTACCTGAATTCACCATTCAGTTCAGTGCTCAGCAAGAAAGCATTACAGTCTCCTCCCATTCCCTTGAACCAGTTTGCTAGTTAGTAAAGTTACCACTCCCATTACCTTTCACTCTGATTTGGTATTGTTTTGTGTGAAAAAAATACATTTATTACATAGAAATATCATATTGTCTTCTTAAATAGATGTAGTTTGTTACACCTTAAAGTATCAGCTATTTTAGACGGGATTTTTTAAAAATTCATTAAATAAAAATATATTTCAAAAATGTTAAAATATTTTACTTTCTGATACTCACAAAAAATTGCTCTTATTTTAATCTTTGATAAACTGAATGCATTTTTTTTTTTTACACAGACTGCTTATAAAGTGAGAAGCTGATGGTATGGAAGACCACCACAACACAACAACAGCAGAAGGAGGAGGAAGAGGAGGAGAGCCTGAAATCAAATCTTTGAAAGATGACAAAGGTCAGCTGAAGTGACCAAGTCAAAAGTCCATTATAACTAGTAAATCAAAAGTTGATGCTGTGCAAACTATTTTTCCCTGTAGATGCGTTGGATGAAAGTCAAACTCGAACCACGGTAAAACTTTCAAATTACAATCAGTCATACAACTGTGAAATTTTTCATTTTTACATGTACAAAAATACATATAAATAACTCTTGTTGTTTACTGTGTCCACTGTTTTTTTTTCTAGGCAGGCTCTCTTCTCTCTGACAGCATGTTTGAAAAATACCAAAAAATTAAAAATGCCAAAATTATATAGAAAACCTTACAATTCACCAGTGCATGTTGTTGATTTGATTTTATCTTCATCGTGCTTTTGTTTTCTAAAACAAACAAACAAAAACATTTTAAGCATGTGACATTAGAACTGGTCATAAAATGTAGCTGGGCCTTTGTTTTAAGTCACCAGTAAAAGCAATATAAAACATAAAAAGAACATAAAAACCAACAAAAAACCCTCTTTTTTCAGTTAAGTAGGAAAGTAAAAAGTAGCACCTTGAAGGATAATTTTACTAACCATTTTTTGTGCAAAGGTAACTGAACTTTGTGCTATATTAATAGAATAATACTAAGTATTAGTACATGAGAATACAAATATTTGACTCTAAATTCTAATTATAATGAAATTATAAAATTATAATAAATTCTAATGAAATTGAAAATGTTCTGTTGCCTACATTGTAAAGGGTGAATTTGTCTCCACACCTAAACATTAAAGCTAGTACCATAAGGGCTTACAGTGGGATTCAGCAGGTGGGGGAACCCTAAGATCTGTGTAGTGGCTGAGCACAGGTAAAAGAACCACAAATCACAATAGTTCCTAATATAAGCTTCAGTAAGTTTTCAGCTGACCTGCTGCTCTTTGTAAATTTACACAACTGAATTCAACAAGATGTATGTAGTTTCATGCTATATTTTGGCTGATGTCCATTCCCTACACTGACACTATTAATGCTGTCTTTACACTAGACAATATAGAATTGGTATAAAAGTGGAATTCAGTGAAATCATCTAACCATCATCATCTTAAATGTAAATTAGTTTACTACAGTTTATGTAAACCAACACTGACCATAAGCACCACAGCCACTGCACATCAGTCCAACGCAGAGCTTTATATAAAAAAAAAATCACCACAATTCCACAAACTAACCTCTTTTACCCATACAAATTACTGAGTATTTTCAAGCAAGATTTGAATAAGACAGCTAGTATAGCTTAGTTTGTTTTTATAAGAATCTCCAATACGTGATTAAAATTGTGGGTGGCTGTAGCTCAGGTGGCAGAGCAGGTCAGCCACTAATCAGAAGGTTGGTGGTTCGATCCCAGGCTGCCTCCTGGCTGCATGCCAAATATCCTTGGGCAAGATACTAACCCCATGTTTGCCTACTGGTGGTGGTCAGAGGTGGCGCCAGTGTCCGGCAGCCTTGCCTCTGTCGCGCCCCAGGGCAGCTGTGGCTACAATGTAGCTTGCCATTGCCAGTGTGTGAATGACTGAATGTAGTGTAAAGCGCTTTGGGGTCCATAGGGACTGAGTAAAGTGCTATACAAATGCAGGCCATTTCATAAAATTAAATTGCATGTAAGCTTTAAATTTGCACTTTATCATCACCGAGAGGTCCTTACCTTTAAATCTAACCTCTCTTGTTCGTCTCCTCGCTTTCTTCCTACATCTTTCTCCATTTCTGAGTGATATTAGCTCTTTCTTTTCTTTTCCTGTGAAATACAGCAGCTGGACCTTTAGCTAGAAAAACTCTGTGCCACAAAGGCTACGTTCACACTGCAGGCAAAAGCGCATCAAATCCGACTTTTTTGACCCTATGCGACCCATATCCGATCATGGTATGACAGTGTGAACAGCACAAATCCGATATTTTCAAATCTGATCTGGGTCACTTTCGTATGTGGTACTGAATCCAATACATATCCGATGTTTTAGAAAGCGACTGCTGTTTGAACGGTCATGTCGATTTAAATCCGTTTTTTACATCACTGACACAAGACAGACTCCAATTATCAGCGCCGGAGAAGACATCGCGAACGCTTCCTGGCCAACCAGTGTAGATGTCAGTGAAACTGTTGGGAAGACAACGTTGGAGAAACGTGAACATTTTATTTGTACTGAATAATCTGCAGATTCTGACAGAAATCTGCATCCTTTGAAGCACCGCTCCTCTCTAAAACAGCAGTAAGGATCATTATTACGCCATATGTAAATAAAAAAAAATAACTTTATAACTTAAAGCAAAATTGGGAAACGTAAAGTCTGAAACAGTCAAACAATACTGTTTGCTCTGGGTCTAAGCAGAGCGCGTTGTGTGTGACATCTTCTTTTGCGCATGTGAGCCGCTTTGAGGGTTCACACCAGAGCGCGTTTGCTGTCACATTTTATTTGAAGTGTGAACGAGCGGACACAAAAAATCATATTTGATCGCATTAAGACCTGCAGTGTGAACGTAGCCTAACAGCAAGATAACAGTTTGTATGTTTGCTGATGTTTGTTGAGGTGATAGAAACATTGAATTGATTGCCATTGGTTGATTGCCCTTCCACATTTGGAGAAGGTGTGAGAAGGACACATCAGAGAACAATACTCTAAGGTGGAGACAACTCCACCTGAAACTCAAACACAGAGTACAAAAAAAGGCTAAAAATAACCGGCCCTGCCCCGGCCATGTGACTTATTTATGCTAATTTTTTAACTATAATTTTATCAATATCTGAAGATTTTTTATAAAGATATGTTTAAAAAAATTGAATAATAAAAAAATGTAATTATAGCAGTAGATTAATCAGTTAATTAGAAAAATTAACTAAAAAGACTTACTTTCTCTGCATTTTCATGCATATTAAAGTATGATCTGTGTTTTTTCTGAGGTTCTGATGTAATGTATTTTTACTTGAATACAAACATAACATTATTGCAGCTATAGACTTCAACAGGTTAAAGACGTCATATAAATACATTTGTATTTATTTATTTTTTCCAGAGTGAACTAGGACATGGACAAGCTGACCAACAAGTGAAAAGTGAAGCAAGCACATCAGGGGGAGGAGAATCTGAAATCGAGCCAGTGACAGGTAGAGGGGTAACATTTTTACATCTACAAGTGATTTCAGTTTTAATTAATCCTTAATTTTAGCACACTGTGATAAAACACTGTTGCTGACTTTAGCTTTACCCCACAGGACGTGAATTGAAGAGGATTGTAGCTGAAACAGTGGTAAAAATTAAATCTTCACCTCCTTATTAGTTGTTGTCATAAATTGATTCAGTATGTGCATAAAAAAGCAAACAAACACCAAAATTTAACAAATGTAAGTAAATGAAAAACAAACCACTACTACAATTCTAATAATTCAATGATTTCTAATAAAACCATTGGATATCCGGTTCTTACAGAAGATTTTATTATTATCACAAATATAACAAGTCCATTATAACAATTATAACAACAATACCTTAACACAAATTATTTTTTTCACTTTTAATGTCCCAATTCTTTAATGATGTGCTGAGAATAAACAACCAATACTCAGAGTAAGTCCAGTCAACAACAATTATTTATTAAGAACATATATGTGGGAGATTCACACAATACCACCCAAAGCGCAGTCAGGTAGATTTCAAAGAGGAAGCACTTCGATATACAACCTTATATGTCAGGGTTCACACCCCCTCATGCGTAAGCAGAGTATATTTATCATCCATCAGTGACAGTTAACTTCAACCCCATCTAAGGCAGTGATGTTTGCACATCACTAACAGTCTCAACGCTCTTTTACCCCCAGCTGTTTCCTGTTGTTCTCTTTTAGCAGCATAAAAATAGGTGATGTTCTCTTCAACTCTGCACAAAGCTTCCTTTTCTGCACTCTCCCACATCACAATCATCAAACAATCTAATGACCTATGACGCAGTTTATAACTCAAAGGTGGCCTTTAATATACTGGCCTGTTATTAAATGCATAAAACAAAATATACAGCAAATAAGCGCTAGAAAATATATTTTCCTAACATTAACCACTATATAAACATGTGTGTCTGTTTGCTTTCTGAGGAGATGACCTTCTAGATATGAGTTACAAAACAAGCTGATTTCCAATCCTCTGCTTAAATTCTAAAGTGGGATAACATAAAGTTTGCAAAATGTTTTTTTTCTTGTCCATGCGAGAATAAAGCACTTGTTGTTGTTGAAATAATAATAATAATAATAATAATAATAATAATAATAATAATAATAATAATAATAATAATAATAATAATAATAATGCTCAGCATCACAACCTGGTGGCAGAAGTTTTGTAGAACAAATAATTCCACATAGAAATTTCTGTATTCTTACGTTTTGGTTACTTGGGAAATAATACACTCGCAGTTTTAGGGTCCTGTAAAAAAACTTAAAATACTTTACGTTTGATATAAATACTCATATAATTTAATTTAATTCCTGCTACCTTTAGTAATCATTATGTTATGAATGATCAAAGTTCTCTGCCATTTGTCCAAGGGAAAGTTTCTTCTGTACCTCTGGAATCTGTTGTATGCTACTTGGATGAAAATGGTGAGCATTCTCATGATTATCATGCTCAGTTCAACAGTGTAGAATATCGTGGAATGCCTGGTTGCTAAAACAAAACAATTACCAGTAAACATCATCTAATATTCAACATAAACACTCCTTTAATTATTAATATTTATAGAGCCCTAATCTGACATGCCAAATGTTATATAAAGGTATTTACTGTCTCAGATTTCACCAGTGAAAAAACCTGTTGATGCTGAAAAATCAAAAGAGCCTCATGGCATCACAACAGCAGAAGGACAGCCTGGAGTCAGTTTTTTAGAACCATCTCCAAGCAGTGTGAAGGGTACATTTTTAATGAAAAGTTTCACAGAAACAGATTTTTACTGTAAAACGTTTTCAGTCATAATTTAACCTTTTTGAAAGATTTTGAACAGATTAAACACTAGCTATTCAATGTAATGTGTGATAAATGTAGGCTCCGACTCTTCAGCTGGACAGACTGTTGAAAGCAAAGAGGTCCCCAGTGACAGCAGCAGTAACATGGTCACAGAAGAAGCTGATACCGAGACTAATACAAGTCCAACACTTCAGATTGCTCCAACAGAAACCAAAGAAGGTGAGACGTCTGTGTGAATACGAACACAATTCTCATTCTTTTTTATTTTTACTGGACATGATAAATATCTGTTTAGACTAGACTTTTTTTTTAATGAAACAAGAAACTGAACATTTCTTTTCTGTATGATCCTAATAATCTGCTTTTTATTGCATTTCCCTGCAGGACATAAGCCACAGGAGAATACAGCTGAAACTGAGGTAAAGATGAAATCTTTGCAGTTTCACTTCTGTCATACAGCAGATTTGATCAGCATTATGAACAACAAGAGTCAAAGGTCTGGGGAACAGACACGTTTAAGTTTAGCCTATAAACTCACATCATTTTCTTTAAGGTGGCCCACAATGCCAAAACAGACTTAGTCTTGTTGATGTAACATGTAAGACAGTTCCCGATAAAGTTTTGCATAGTTGATGACAACTTAAAAAGATTAAAAAGAAAAAGGCAAAAAAATAACCCACCCTGCCCATATCACTTAATGATGTTAATTGTTTAACTACAATTTTATTAATATTTGAAGATTTTTTAAAAAGATTGAATAATAAAAAAATGTAATTATTGCAGTGAATTAATCAGTTAATTAGAGTTAATTAAGAGAAACTAACCAAAAATAGTTAGTTTCTCTTAATTTTCTTGCATATTAAAGTATGAACTGTAGGGAAATATTGTTCTGAGGTTCTGATGTAATGTATTTTTACTTGAATACAAATATGACATTATTGCAGCTGAAGACTTAAACAGGTTAAAGTGGTCATATAAATAAATTTTTATTTATTTTTTTCAGAGTGAACTAGGACATGGACAAGCTGACCAACCAGTGAAAAGTGAACCAAGCACATCAGGGGGAGGAGAATCTGAAATCGAGCCAGTGACCAGTAAGAGGAGAAACACTGTGTAACGCACTGTGATAAAATACTGTTGCTGACTTTAACTTTACCCCACAGGACGGGAATTGAAGAGGATTGTAGCTGAATCAGTGGTAAAAAATTTAATTTTCACATCCTTATTAGTTGTTGTCATAAATTGATTCAATATGTGCATAAAAAAGCAAACAAACACCAAAATTTAACAAATGAAAGTAAATGAAAAACAAACCACTACTACAATTCTACAATAAATACTTGTTTTTTTTTAGTTTGTTTGTTTGTTTTTTGCTTCATATGATGTTTGTTTAATTTAAGACTAAAAGAAAATTAAATGAATGAGAGTAAAACTTGAGGGGGTCAAATAAGTGTATACTTCTGCATACTCCTTTTCAAACAAAAGAATGGAATGATATTTTTTAATAATTGTGAATGTACATGTTGGAAATAAAAATGAGCTGAACTGAACAATAAAATAATTACTACAATAAAATCATTGAATATCAGGTGCTTCCAGAACCATTATTATAACAATTATAATGATAATACCTTAACACTAATTACATTTGTTTACTTTTAACCACTATATAAACATATGCGTCTGTTTGCTTTCTGAGGAGATGACCTTCTAGAATCAAGTTACAAAACAAGCTGATTTCCAATCCTCTGCTTAGATTCTAAAGTGGGATAATATAAAGTTTGCAAAAACAAATGTTCATGTCCATACAAGAATAAAGCACTTGGTGGCTTAAATTCATCCCACGTGTTATTTTTTTCTTCTAATAAATACAAATGCAATGGACAAACATTTCTGTTCTTTCTGCTGAAATAAGTTCCCCACTTGCTCAGCATCACAGCCTAGTGGCAGAAGTTTTGTAGAACAAATAATTCCACATAGAAATTGCTGTATTCTTAAGTTTTGGTTATTGGGGAAATAATACACTGAATCCTTATTTTACAAATATATCCTTCGTGCATATGAACATGTATGAAGCTATCAGTTTTAGGGTCCTATAAAGTAAACCCTAAAATTGTCAATAGTACAACAATACTTTATGTTTAATATAAATAAATAAAAATATACTAACACAATGCTAGGTATTGTATACTATCACCACAGTCTACACTTAACGGTGCATCCACACAGTAAACAATTTGCAGCAATGTGGGACCATAGAAAGTCAATGACAGTAAGCAATTTCAAGCATCAATGGGCAAAATAATTGCTGCTATTGCAAAGTGGGTGTGTCCTGAGTTAAATTTTTCTTAACCTAATTTACAAGGCAAGACTACCAGTGACATATGACAAGCTTTTATAGACATTAAAGGATTATTACATAGTGACTGTAATGTTGACTAGTGACCAGCCGTGTGCAGTGTACAACCCTTTATTTTCTGCTGATCATTCGTACTACCTTTAGTAATCATTACGTCACACATGTTATGAATGATCAAATTTCTCTTCTATTTGTCCAAGGGAATTTTTCTTCTATACCTCTGGAATCTGTTGTACGCTACTTGGATAAAAATGATGAGCATCCTCATGATTATCATTCTCAGTTTAACTGTGTAGAATATTATGGAGAGCCTGGAGGCTAAAACAAAGCAATTACCAGTATAAACATCCTCTACTAATCAACATAAACACTCCTTTAAGTATTAATATCTATAGAGCCCTAATCTGACATACCAAATGTTATATAAAGGTATTTACGTTCTCAGATTTCTCCAGTGAAAAAAACTGTTGATGCTGAAAAATCAAAAGACATCACAACAGCAGAAGGACATCCTGGAACCAGTTTTTTGGAACCATCTCCAAGCAGTGGGAAGGGTACATTTTTAATGAAAAGTTTCACAGAAGCAGATTTTTACTGTAAAAATTTTTCAGTCATAATTTAACCTTTTGTAAAAGATTTTGAACAGATTAAACACTAGCTATTCAATGTAATGTGTGATAAATGTAGGCTCTGACTCTTCAGCTGGACAGACTATTGAAAGCAAAGAGGTCCCCAGTGACAGCAGCAGGAACATGGTCAAAGATGAAGCTGATACTGAGACTAATACAAGTCCAACACATGAGACTATTCCAACAAAAACCAAAGAAGGTGAGATGTTTGTCTGAATACAAACATAATTCTGATTCTTTTTTATTTTTACTGGACAGGATAAATATTTGTGAACACTAAAGGATCAGTCATTTCTTTTCTGTCTGATCCTAATAATCTGCTTTTTATTACATTTCCCTGCAGGAAATAAGCCACAGGAGAGTACGGCTGAAACAGAGGTAAAGATTAAATCTTTGCAATTTTACTTTTGTCATACAGCACATTTGATCAGCAATATGGACGACAACAGTCAAAGGTCAGGGGAACAGATACATTTAATTTTACACTATAACCTCACATCATTTTCTTCGCAGTGGCTACCACAATGCCAAAACAGACTTAGCCTTTTTAATGTAACATGTAAGACAGTTCCTGATAAACACAGTTTTGCATAGTTAATGTCAACAGGTACAGGCACATTTTTCACAAATGAAACAGAGCAGCGGACAGTCAGCAGAAAAGAGTCAACATACAGTGGGGCAAAAAAGTATTTAGTCAGCCACCGATTGTGCAAGTTCCCCCACTTAAAATGATGACAGAGGTCAGTAATTTGCACCAGAGGTACACTTCAACTGTGAGAGACAGAATGTGAAAAAAAAATCCATGAATTCACATGGTAGGATTTGTAAAGAATTTATTCGTAAATCAGGGTGGAAAATAAGTATTTGGTCAATAACAAAAATACAACTCAATACTTTGTAACATAACCTTTGTTGGCAATAACAGAGGTCAAACGTTTACTATAGGTCTTTACCAGGGTTGCACACACAGTAGCTGGTATTTTGGCCCATTCCTCCATGCAGATCTTCTCAAGAGCAGTGATGTTTTGGGGCTGTCGCCGAGCAACACGGACTTTCAACTCCCGCCACAGATTTTCTATGGGGTTGAGGTCTGGAGACTGGCTAGGCCACTCCAGGACTTTCAAATGCTTCTTACGGAGCCACTCCTTTGTTGCCCGGGCGGTGTGTTTTGGATCATTGTCATGTTGGAAGACCCAGCCTCGTTTCATCCTCAAAGTTCTCACTGATGGAAGGAAGGAGGTTTTGGCTCAAAATCTCACGATACTTGGCCCCATTCATTCTGTCCTTAACACGGATCAGTCGTCCTGTCCCCTTGGCAGAAAAACAGCCCCATAGCATGATGTTTCCACCCCCATGCTTCACAGTAGGTATGGTGTTCTTGGGATGCAACTCAGTATTCTTCTTCCTCCAAACACGACGAGTTGAGTTTATACCAAAAAGTTCTACTTTGGTTTCATCTGACCACATGACATTCTCCCAATCCTCTGCTGTATCATCCATGTGCTCTCTGGCAAACTTCAGACGGGCCTGGACATGCACTGGCTTCAGCAGCGGAACACGTCTGGCACTGTGGGATTTGATTCCCTGCCGTTGTAGTGTGTTACTGATGGTGACCTTTGTTACTTTGGTCCCAGCTCTCTGCAGGTCATTCACCAGGTCCCCCCGTGTGGTTCTGGGATCTTTGCTCACCGTTCTCATGATCATTTTGACCCCACGGGATGAGATCTTGCGTGGAGCCCCAGATCGAGGGAGATTATCAGTGGTCTTGTATGTCTTCCATTTTCTGATGATTGCTCCCACAGTTGATTTTTTCACACCAAGCTGCTTGCCTATTGTAGATTCACTCTTCCCAGTCTGGTGCAGGTCTACAATTCTTTTCCTGGTGTCCTTCGAAAGCTCTTTGGTCTTGGCCATGGCGGAGTTTGGAGTCTGACTGGTTGAGGCTGTGGACAGGTGTCTTTTATAGAGATGATGAGGTCAAAAAGGTGCCATTCATACAGGTAACGAGTGGGGGACAGAAAAGCTTCTTACAGAAGACGTTACAGGTCTGTGAGAGCCAGGGATTTTCCTTGTTTGAGGTGACCAAATACTTATTTTCCACCCTGATTTACGAATAAATTATTTACAAATCCTACCATGTGAATTCATGGATTTTTTTTTCACATTCTGTCTCTCACAGTTGAAGTGTACCTCTGGTGCAAATTACTGACCTCTGTCATCATTTTAAGTGGGGGAACTTGCACAATCGGTGGCTGACTAAATACTTTTTTGCCCCACTGTAACTATCTGCCCTCTCTATAATTACATCTTTGTATATTCCCCAAAACAAATTCATCCATCCATCCTGTTCCACGTGTCCTTATCAGGGTCACGGGAGGGCTGGAGCCTATCCCAGCTGTCATATGGTGAAAGGTGGGGTACATCCTGGACAGTAAAAGTGTCAAGTGAAGCAAATAAAAACAATGGATGCCATTTGGTCTAAGAATCTGTTTTCTAAAACTATGTCATTAGCTTTTTTTTTTCTCCAACAAGTGGGTTTGACTTTGATTAATTTTTTTAATTATAATTGTGTTCTTATACTTGTGTTCTTCTAAATGAAAAATAAGTTTGAAAAAACTGAAAATAATCTTCAAAAGCTTCAGTTCAGCTTTGTGCTCTCCCTGTCTCGTCAGTGTAATCAGCGTCTCCCAGCTGTTTCCTCTTAGCTCTGTCCACCTCTTGTATTTAGTGTCTGCGTCTTCCCCTGCTCGTTGTTGCATCATACCCTTAGTTTACGCTGTGTGTTCCATTACCTGTTTTGCCTGCCTGTTAATTTATTTTCCCCCAGTATAATTAGTCTTCAGTTCGGTCTGCAACCTGTTTATTTTGAGTTCACCTTTGCCTCAGTGAGTTCGACATTTTGGGTCCTTCCTCTCTGCCTGCTTGCGCACAGCCATGACACCCTCATTCTTTTTTATGCATTTTTTCTTAGTAAATTAGTGCACCATTGTTGGTCTTAAGTGTTTAAGATTTATCTTATACTTTTATTATTTGAAACCTTAATCGCAAATAAAGTATTAAGGTCAGATAAATCACTTGTTCTTTCTAGATTCGCTCGAGGAATAAAGTACCTGAACATCCAGAGAAAAGTGATGGGGAATCTGACATCAAGCCTCTACCAGAATTTGGAACCAGTGAGAAAGGTAAATTTTTAATCAAAAATGTTGTTGTAAGGTATCAGTTTTTAAAATTAAAATCTTCTCTAAAATCTCAACACTAAAATACTAACTTTTCAATCTAATATGTGATGAAGGTAGGCTCCCTCAACTAGACAGACTTGAAAATAAACTGCTCACCAGGGGCTGAGCACTTATATGACAATTACCCTCTAAAGTCTAACTTGTAATAGTGATATCATGTGACTAAAGACAAGCAGATGACCAGCAAATGTCAGGAAGTCAGTAGTACTTCCAAATGAGCTATTGAACAGTGTTTTGTGTGATTTCCGTTTTGGCGATGCAATTGGTGGGAAAGACTCGACACATTTACAAGGCTTCATCGAACTATCACTTAATATTAACTTAATAATATTGCAACATAAAACAACAACAATTGTGACGGTCCCAGTCTCCTCAAATCAGGGTTTTCTAGAGAACCAAACAATTCCACAGATTCTCACTTCAGATACAAACAGCTCACTGCCAGTGTTGGTCAAGTTACTTGAAAAAAGTAATTAGTTACTAATTAATGATTACTTCCCATTACTTCCCATTAGTCCCATTACGTTACTGGTTACTTATTTTCAAAAGTAATTAGTGCCTTTATTACTTAATAATTGTTTAAAAACACAATACATCACCTGAATAGGTAATAAAGCAATAGACCTTTCAGCCCAATTCTATTTTTTTGCATAATCCATCGTATAAAATTGAATCAAATGGAAAAGTGTCTTTTTAAAACTTGTTTTATTAGTTTTAATCTTTTAACTTTATGCACATTGCATTCAGCAAAAATTAAATTGTATGCAACAGGCTTTGACTTGAAGAAATTTGTTTAACATTTAAACCTATTTTCTGCATATTTCAACATATAAAATAAAATATTTTTGTGTGTGTACACTCACTCTTTCAAATAGATGCAAGTAAAACACAGCAGAAAATAAATAAAATCAAAGATTCAGCAGAAATAACTCCTGTCACTCTGAAATCTATTTTCACCTCTTTAGCAAAAGAAGGGCCGGTTTAGGTCTGCCCGGTGCCTCAGCGGTCCTGTCAGTGGGGGGATCCGGGGGTTTCTCTGTGAATTTCACATTCCTGTGGCAGGCATGCTAGATACTTGCTCAGATTTCAAGTTTAATTTTTTGCTGGAGAAAGAAGTTTTCTTCTCATGCTAAGTGTACAGTGGGCGCTAATGTTTTTGTCACTTTTTACGTAATAAAACTTAAAGTAATGTAAGTATTTCCACGCTTTAAATGCTACATGGTCGTACTCTCTCGCACACTCCATCCATTGTTTATCTACACACGTCTGTTGCTGCCACGGACATCGCATGTCCTTATGTCATTGTCATGAGACACTCACAAACAAGGATGAAAACCTGACCAACTAGGCACATACTGGAGGCTCTGCAGAATGCTGTGGTAGGCGTTTTGGTTCAGAGTGCCTTTCACTCTGTACAAGTCACCAACCCTGGATCCAACAAAGCAGTCCCAGACGATCACACCTTCTCTTGTATGTTTGATAGTTGATGCCACACACTGTGGAACCATCCTGTTGCGTAGTCAAGAGTGTACAAAGATCCTGCGTGATGAACCGAAAATTTCAAGTTTTGAAATAATATCCATAATACCTTATTGCAGTCTTCAGTAGTTCAATGATGGTGTTTCATGGCCCCCCAGGCAAACTTCTTTGTTTTATCCTGACGTCTTAGCAGTGGCTTTGTTGTTGCAACTTGTCCTGTCAAACCTGCAGCTCAAAGTCTTCTTTGCACAGTTGAAACTGAGACTTGCTTACTATGCCCAATATTAAACTGTGCTTGAAGCTATTGTCCTGTGAGCTGCCTATCATGCAAGCTGTTTACTCTCAGAAACTTGTCCTCTGATTCAGTCGTGGCTTTGGGTGTGCCAGAGCTCTTGCTGTTAGAGTTTCCCTCAATTTCTGAGTGCCTTTTGATGGTGAATGAAACTGTACTCACTGACACCTTGACTTTCTTTGCCATTTCTCTGTAGGAAAGACCTCAATTTCTTTAAGCGTTATGATGGTCTGTCTCTCTTCCATTGTTAATTGCCTTTTTTCTCGCCATTTTTGTAGCAACACACAACTTTCTGCAGTACAATACTGTTCAACTAATCCTCATGACAGTATGATACCACAGCGTGTTCCAACACTGATTTTATGCAAACAGAGGGAGTTGTAAGTAATCCAAAAAAGTTGGAACACCTATAGGAATTAGTAGCACCAGCTTTCAAGACTAGATCAGCCTCCAATGCTGCAGAACAACTTTAAATTGTTGACCCATCTTATGTTCCCTGAAAAAGGCCTTTTTGTATAATTAGCATACAGTCATTTTGAGAAAAGTTTTGATAATGACACAAATATTGGTTTGAAAGTTTGTTGCTTCAGTTTTTTATAATCTCAATTTGCATATACTCCACAAAGTCCTTCTTTGCCATGAAAATGAACTTCTCAAAACAAAACATTTCAATTGCAATCAGGACTGCCATAAAAGGACCTGCTGAGATCATTTCAATAATCTTCTCATTAACACAGGTGCGAATGTTGACAAGCAGAAGTCTGGAGATCATTTCTTTATGCTGATTGAGTTAGAATAGCAGATTGAATAATTAAAATGGGGGTGATGCTTGAAATCATTGTTCTTCCTGTTAACCATCGTTACCTGCAAGAAAACACATACAGCCATCATTGTGTTACATGAAAAGGGCTTCACAGGCAAGCATGTTGTTGCTAATAAGATTGGAAGCTAAATCAACCATCATCAAGACTTAAAGGAAAGAGGTTTAATTGTTAGTAAGTAAGTAAGTAAAATTTATTTATATAGCACATTTCACAGATAAAAATCACAAAGTGCTTTACAATAAGATGAGACATACAAGTTAAAATTAATTAAAAGCCCGTTTGTATAAAAATGTCTTCAGCTGCTTTTTAAAGGAGTCAGTAGAGTCTAGACAGCGTAAAGACAACGGCAGAGAGTTCCACAGCCTAGGTGCCAGTGCCTGAAAAGCCCGATCCCCACGTGTTTTAAACCTAGTACGTGGGACCACCAGTAGCCTCTGACCTGAAGACCTAAGTGCTCGGGATGAAGCATGAGGTTTCAACAGGTCAGAGATATACTGGGGAGCTTCACCGTGTAGAGCTCTAAAAGTTACAACTAAAATTTTAAAATGAACCCTAAAATTTACAGGCAACCAATGAAGAGAAGCCAAAACTGGAGTAATGTGTGACCTCTTATTTGTACCAGTTAAAAGTCTTGCCGCTGCATTCTGTACAGACTGGAGGCGATCCAGAGCTGATTTGTTAAGACACGTAAAAAGACCGTTACAATAATCCAAACGAGAAGAAATAAAAGCATGAATAATCATCTCAAGTTCTGCCTTTGACACCAGTAGTCTGAGTTTAGAAATGTTTCTTAGATGATAAAAACAGTTCCGGACAAGTTGTTTAGAATGTTTCTCAAGAGACATTGAACTGTCAAATATAACACCTAAGTTTCTGAGACTCGACTGAAATGAAGGGTCTAAAAAACTGATATGCTGCCTAATTTCTGAGAGCATGTGATCAGGTGCAATAATCAAAGTTTCTGTTTTATCTGCATTTAACTGAAGGAAATTGTCATTTAACCATTGTTTGATTTCTGACAGACAATTATTTAAACAAGACAATTTATACAACTCAGAAGCTTTGAAAGAACAGTACAACTGAATGTCATCAGCATAGAGATGATAAGAAATATTATTGTAACGTCTGATAATGTGGCCTAGAGGAAGTATATACAGCAAAAAGAGAATAGGACCTAAAACAGATCCTTGAGGTACCCCAGAAGGCAGAACTGATGTTTCCGACAGCACATGATTTATACAGACAGTAAAGGATCGTTCAGATAGATACGACATAAACCATTTTAAAACAACACCAGTAATCCCAAACAAGTCCTTCAGCCTATTTATCATGATGTTGTGATCAACAGTGTCAAAAGCAGAGCTGAGATCCAACATAACCAGAACGGTGTACTCTCCAGAGTCTGCTGCCATCAGAATGTCACTAGACACTTTAAGCAAAGCGGTTTCAGTAGAGTGCAATTTGCGGAAACCAGACTGGAAAATTTCCAGAACATTGTTCTTTTCCAAAAAGTTGTTAAGTTGTTCTGCAACTGTTTTTTCCAAGATCTTTGACACCAATGGTAATTTTGATATTGGCCTGTAACTGCCTGGAAGAGATGGGTCCAAATTTGGTTTCTTTAATATTGGTTCAACAATAGCTTGTTTAAAATAGCTGGGAACTGAGCCAGTATAAAGAGAAGTATTAATTATTTCCAGAATACAGGGGCCAATAGAGTCAAACACACCAATGAAAAATGATGGAGGAAGTACATCAAGGTGGCTTGAGGTCAGTTTCATTCGACCAAGCAGAGCACTGATGTCCTGTAAGGTAACAGGAGTAAAAGAGGACCAGGTATCAGAGGTAAGCAACGTGTCAGTGTGATACTGAGAGGATGATGGCAAGATATTAGATCTGACAGCAGCGACCTTATTAACAAAATAGTTTAAAAAGTCATTACAATCAGATTTAGTATAGACTGGTACATGAGGAATATCAGGAGAGACAATGTTTTTAATTGTATCAAACAATACTCTGGGATTTTTCTTTTTTGAAGCTATTAGATTAGCAAAATATTCAGTTCTGGCATTTTTTATCATGTCGTTAAGTGAGAAAATTGATTCCTTCAGATGTACCCTATGGACCTCAAGCTTGGAAGCCTTCCATAAACGTTCCAATTTGCGACAATATCTCCTAAAATTTCGAATATTTTCATTTATCCAAGGACAGAAATTTGAAGAATGGACAACATTTAGTTTCAGAGGTGCCACCGTATCTAAAATAGATTTACATTGATTGTTAAAAGACAAAATAAGTGAATCCATATCATTTTGAGCCATGCGAGGGACAAACATGGCAGAGAACCTTCTAGCAGCATCCTGGTTTATAATCTGCCCTTGGATCATCAATTTAGGAGGTGAAGGATCCACGTAAAATGACAAATTAAAGAATATACAACTATGGTCACTCACATGGACATCTTCCACACATACATCATGTATATTTAAACCCAGGGAGAAAACAAGATCAAGAGTGTGGCCCTTTGTATGTGTGGGGCCAGAAACATGCTGCTTAAAGTTAAAAGACTCAGTGATAGTGATGAGCTCAGCAGCAGTGTTACAGGAAGCGTCATCAATATGAAGGTTTAAGTCTCCCAATATTACAACCTTCTCCAGTTTAATGATCGATGTCAGAAGGTCGTTAAATTCAGTTAGAAAGACCCCAGCAGGTCCAGGAGGTCGATAGATTAAAATACAGTAAAAGGTTTTCAGAGAACCGACCTTCATCATCTGTGACTCAAATGAAGAAAAGAAGTCCGAGGTCATCAGTTTGCATATGAGTCTGTCCTGGTAAACAGCAGCAAGTCCTCCACCACGTCCTAAAAGACGCGGAGTTCCAATGACAGAACAGCCAGACGGGCAGATTTCATTCAAGTGGACATAATCCTTATTTTGCTGCCACGTCTCAGTCAGACACATAAAATCTAGAGACTCTTTAATAAAAAGATCATTTAGAATAAATGATTTGTTCGTTATAGAGCGAACGTTTAGCAGGGCGAACCGAATTGATGACGGTTTATCTGCGGAATCTACAGCTGACTGCAGCGGTACTTGAATTAAACACCTGTGCACACCTGTGGACCTGCTGGGCAGGGCGGCGACTCCAGAGTTGGGAAAAACCTTGATCGATGAGCAGACGTAGCTGTCACCAGCAAAACGGAAAATGGATGACGGACACAGAGTGAGCAAACTGCTTTCCATGCCATGGGGCTCGGGTCCCAGGCGCCGTAACATCCCCAGCAAACGACAGGAGAGGAACTGGTCGCAAGCACCGAGAGTCACCCCACAGCCAAGCAGCTAGCCTCCGGTACCTTCTCCGTTTCACCTGGACGCCGGCCCTCGTTCCCCTTTTTCGTCTCTTGAGGGTGGAAATGCCGCGGGTTGTGCATAGTAGCACGCACTCAGGTGAGGAACACACCAGAGGAGGAGGAAAAGTTTTTCTGTAGCTGTCCCAGCTGTCACAGTAGATCTCCATTGAGTCTTTGATGTTTAACAGTGTATCCCGATCATAATTTAAAGCAGCAGAAGCAAAGTCAGAATACAAAAGAGCAAAAAATATATTGCAAACGACAAGTGACGACAGTGAAAAACTACACTGTCGCCTCCAACGTGCTGTAGCAGCAGCGGCAAAGCCAAACACAGGCGCCATTGCAGTTCAGGTGTCAGTTGTGAAGAAGGCTTCCAGATTCAACAAGGGCAAGAAGTCTTTGAAAGATGATTCAGCTGTAGGATCAAGGTGCCACAGTGCAGAACTTGCTCAGGAATGGCAGCTGGCAAGTGTGAATGCATTTGCACACACAGTGAGAAGAAGAATTTTGGAGGATGGCCTGGTGTCAGGAAGGGCAGCAAAGAATATGATATTATAGTACAGCGAGTGGACTACTTCTCATCCAAGGGAGTGGGCTCACTCACAATTTTGCCAAAAAGCACTGCCATGAATAAAGAATGGTACCAAAACATCCTCTGGCAGCAACTTCTTCCAACCATCCAAGAACAGTTTGGTGAAGAACAAGGCTTTTTCCAGCATGATGGAGCACCGTGCCATAAGGCCAAAGTAATAACTAACTGTTTATAAGATTGGGGAAACCTGCAGTCAACTGAGACTGAAGAAGTCACTTGGATGAATGACGAAATGTTTCTCCCACTGAAAACACTACGACAAGTTGAACAGACTCAACTTTTGGGGATAACTAAATATCTCGGGGAGCAAAACATTGAAATTTTAGGTCCATGGCCAGGAAACTCCCCAGTCCTTAATCCATATGATAACTTGTGGTTAGTCCTCAAGAGGCGGGTGGACAAACAAAAACCCACTCATTGCGACAAACTCCAAGCATTGATTATGAAAGAATGGGTTGTCATCAGTCAGGATTTGACCCAGAAGCTGACTGACAGTATGCCAGGGCGAATTGCAGAGGTCTTAAAAAAGAAGGACCAACATTGCAAATACTGAGTCTTTGCATCACAGGAACAACTAAAAAAAAAGATCTAAAAACACTGAATCAGCAAACTTTGTGAAAATGAATATTTGTGTCATTCTTAAAGCTTTTGGCCATGACTCTATATATATAAAGCTTTAAATACCACTTAACAAAGCATTTATTTTCTGTATGTTCCTATATCTGAATATAGCTGTTATATGTGTTTTTGTTACATGTCCCTGCAGGAGATGAGCCACAGGAGAGTACAGCTGAAACAGAGGTAAACATGAAATAGTTTTTTGTTTTTGTTTTTTGCCTTTTCAGCCTTTAATGTAAAGAAACAGTGTAGCAAGACAGGAAAGTGGGGAAAGAGACAAAGAGGAAGACATGCAGTAAAGAGCTGAGGTTCAGACACAAATCCGGGCCTATTGCTGTCCAGCCTTATGCCATATAGTCAACTGCTCATCCCACTCAGCTAAACATGAAATCTTTTTCAATTAATATATTGAGTAAATCTCTACATAACTAAGCAAAAAAAAAAAAAAGACAAACTGCTCCTTTAAGTCCACCAATGACAATCCATTTCCCCATATCTGTCCTTGTGACAGCTGAGTCAAATCAGTCTGTTAAAGAAAGTCAGGTCCAGTAAATGGTGAGAAGGTGGTAAGGAATATGATGGATGACAATATTCAGTGACCTTCTCCCCACCCTAGCTGCTAATTGGCATGGTGCTATGGTAACAAAAGAAATGTATCTGTTTTATCACAAATCTATAAATTCATGAAACTGTACTCTTTAGGAAGGCCTTTTAACAACTTACTGTCTTTATGAAGCAAAAAAGAAAAAACGGGTGAAATTATTGTACTGTGAAAGTAACGGTTGTATATTTTATGCATGATTTTTTTGTCCAATTTACTGATCTCCAAACATCTACATAATAAAAAAAACAACACAAAATCATGTGTATATAAAAGCACCAGGATTGTATTAAATAAAGATGTTAGAAGATTTTCCCAGGTCAGAAATGATGAGCAGATGAATGCTTGAGCTTAGAGAACACCATAAATTCTTAGGTAGTGAAAAAGGGAGAGTGTGGGTTTAAAAATCAAGTTACCAATGAAACAAAATAAAGATAACACACTTTTGCCAAGTTATTGGCAATTATTGTTCATTAACAATATTTTTCATTAATGCAGACTGATTCAGATTATATCTAGACTATCTTCTGTACCATCAGAAATGCAGATTACAATGCAGTTTACATTAAGTTTGTTGCAGTCACAGCTTGAGTCAGTCAAGTGTATGTTTTAAACTACATGAATAATTGTTTCCTGAATTTTCTTCCTTTTATTTGATTTCACATTTGTATTCTCACTTGATAAACAAAAGTATGTTCTAGCAGAGGGATCCACTTGATGAAGGCAGTGATGTTCAACGCTTACAGAGTAATGACAGCACAACAGTAGAAGAAGAAGAATCAGCCAAATCTCTAGAACCATCCACTTACAAAAAGCAAGGTAATATGTTAATGAAACTTCACTTTTACATTAACAGATATACTGTTGTCACACTGTTTCAACAGCTCCAAAACAATGTGATAAGTACTTTGTTTAGTTGTTTTAGTAGTCATGTGTCATGAGCAGTGTTGGGACTAACGCGTTATTAAGTAACGCGTTACAGTAACTACGTTATTATTGTGGTAACGAGCACGGTAACTAGTTATTATGCCAAAATCAGGAACGCGTTAGTCGTTACTGGGATTTAGATGCGGTCGTTACTCGTTACTTCGTGTGGTGGCTATCGCGGAGCTTCCACAGATTCTGTAACATTAGCAAGTGGTGGAGGCAGCAGGTGGATGAGGGAAAGGGGACGCAGAAGGAAAAGAGACCCGAGGCGGCCGCCGGTCCAAGTGTGAACTGAACTTCAGGTAAGAAGTTATGACCTGCAGTCTATCTGGGTCAGATATAAACCAAGTTTAGGTGGAGTTTATTTTCGTTATTCTGACTTTTTCCGTACTGCGTACTAGCTAGCATGACGGAGTTTCTATACAGCTGGGTGGGTGCTATGATGTTAATGATGTTGAACTTTATTTTGTTCATAAGTTATTAGAGTTGCCAACCGTCCCGTCTGGTATTCAGAGAAAATATTACGCGTTTCTTATTGAGGTGAAAAGGAACAGTTTGTCCCGTAATTCAGCTACAATGAAAAAGACACAAAGCTGGAGTTATTCTGTGTCTTTGCTGCACAGCTGCCTCTTCTTCTTTCATTCTCTCCCCTCTCTCTCCCGTTTCTACTTCAATCATGAAAACTGATCAATGATCAGCTGATCAGCTCTCTTGTTTGTTTATCGCCCACTTTGCGCCAGAAAGAGGAAACCAGCCGATGTCGCGCTAAACAACAGCAGCACGTTTAAGCTTGATCAGCCGTTGTTAGAATTTATTTAATATTAATTTCTAATATCAGCTGATGTTTGCTGGAGCCACAGCTGCAAAAAAGCTGCTGGTCACGATGTCGGTTTGTTTATCTGGTGAGAGGGAAACATGAAGATGAAACCAGGAGATGTCCTTACTGAATCATCAGAGCTGAACAGGTGATGGAGAAACAGGTTTACCTTTTAGGTGACATGGATGAGTTGAAGGGAAGTTATGAACTGTTTCTGAGAGACAGATAACCCCAGGATCCTTTTCTAAGTAGCTGACAGCTGGTAACTGTGCAGGAGCGGGTCTAGCAAAGGTTTGCCAGGGGTGCCAGGTAGGGCATTAACAGGGAGAGGTGGGCACAAGGAAATACTTTTCTTTCTTATTCTCATTTAAAATGTCTGGCTTTTAAAAAATAATTATCTGAATCTTACAACAAACGATTGATTGATTGGTGCATATATACCATCAAAACAGTGAACATCACTGTCACAACAGCGTTTGTTTTCATTCAAAGGCTTTATGATTTTTCCTATAATGGCGGGCCAGTCTCAAGTCAAAATGCCCAGGCCAATTTTCTGTCCCAGTCCAGCTCTGTATGCAGCTCATCTGCAGTCTGGTGTTGCCTACATCTTCCTATTCAGAAGGCAGAATTTCCGAGTTCTGAGTACAATCAAAGCACCACGACTGCAGTTTTTGTGTTGGATGTAAATAGCGCACATGACGCTGTGACGTAGGCTAGAAGCATGGCATTCTCTCGTGGAAATATGCACATTATCTTTTCCTTTCTATTGGTAGGTGGCACAGTACACTTGTGGCAAGTAAGCAAGCTAGAAGACTGGCAAAGTTATGGAAGCAACACATTAACAAGAGAATTCTGAGTAAAACCAAAGTTACTTTCCCTAGTAACTAGTTACTTTGAAAGTAATGAGTAACTTGAAGTAACTGAGTTACTTTTGATAGAAGTAACTAGTAATGTAACTAAGTTACTATTTTAAAGTAACTTACCCAACACTGGTCATGAGACACTTGTTTGTGAGTGTCTCATGACAATGACATAAGGACATGCGATGTCCGTGCCAGCAACAGACGTGTGTAGACTAGTAAAGTTTTGCTAACAATACAGTGGGGCAAAAAAGTATTTAGTCAGCCACCGATTGTGCAAGTTCCCCCACTTAAAATGATGACAGAGGTCAGTAATTTGCACCAGAGGTACACTTCAACTGTGAGAGACAGAATGTGAAAAAAAATCCATGAATTCACATGGTAGGATTTGTAAAGAATTTATTCGTAAATCAGGGTGGAAAATAAGTATTTGGTCACCTCAAACAAGGAAAATCCCTGGCTCTCACAGACCTGTAACGTCTTCTGTAAGAAGCTTTTCTGTCCCCCACTCGTTACCTGTATGAATGGCACCTTTTTGACCTCATCATCTCTATAAAAGACACCTGTCCACAGCCTCAACCAGTCAGACTCCAAACTCCGCCATGGCCAAGACCAAAGAGCTTTCGAAGGACACCAGGAAAAGAATTGTAGACCTGCACCAGACTGGGAAGAGTGAATCTACAATAGGCAAGCAGCTTGGTGTGAAAAAATCAACTGTGGGAGCAATCATCAGAAAATGGAAGACATACAAGACCACTGATAATCTCCCTCGATCTGGGGCTCCACGCAAGATCTCATCCCGTGGGGTCAAAATGATCATGAGAACGGTGAGCAAAGATCCCAGAACCACACGGGGGGACCTGGTGAATGACCTGCAGAGAGCTGGGACCAAAGTAACAAAGGTCACCATCAGTAACACACTACAACGGCAGGGAATCAAATCCCACAGTGCCAGACGTGTTCCGCTGCTGAAGCCAGTGCATGTCCAGGCCCGTCTGAAGTTTGCCAGAGAGCACATGGATGATACAGCAGAGGATTGGGAGAATGTCATGTGGTCAGATGAAACCAAAGTAGAACTTTTTGGTATAAACTCAACTCATTGTGTTTGGAGGAAGAAGAATACTGAGTTGCATCCCAAGAACACCATACCTACTGTGAAGCATGGGGGTGGAAACATCATGCTATGGGGCTGTTTTTCTGCCAAGGGGACAGGACGACTGATCCGTGTTAAGGACAGAATGAATGGGGCCAAGTATCGTGAGATTTTGAGCCAAAACCTCCTTCCATCAGTGAGAACTTTGAAGATGAAACGAGGCTGGGTCTTCCAACATGACAATGATCCAAAACACACCGCCCGGGCAACAAAGGAGTGGCTCCGTAAGAAGCATTTGAAAGTCCTGGAGTGGCCTAGCCAGTCTCCAGACCTCAACCCCATAGAAAATCTGTGGCGGGAGTTGAAAGTCCGTGTTGCTCGGCGACAGCCCCAAAACATCATTGCTCTTGAGAAGATCTGCATGGAGGAATGGGCCAAAATACCAGCTACTGTGTGTGCAAACCTGGTAAAGACCTATAGTAAACGTTTGACCTCTGTTATTGCCAACAAAGGTTATGTTACAAAGTATTGAGTTGTATTTTTGTTATTGACCAAATACTTATTTTCCACCCTGATTTACGAATAAATTCTTTACAAATCCTACCATGTGAATTCATGGATTTTTTTTTCACATTCTGTCTCTCACAGTTGAAGTGTACCTCTGGTGCAAATTACTGACCTCTGTCATCATTTTAAGTGGGGGAACTTGCACAATCGGTGGCTGACTAAATACTTTTTTGCCCCACTGTATGTCTTTTGTTTAATCTTGTAATCTGTTTGCTGTTAAATATCCTGTAGGAGATGACCCAAAACAGAGCACTGCTAAAAAAGAGCAAAAGGTAAGATCTTTGCCATAACACTTTTTTCTTAACTATTTTGTAAAACTTTCAACTTCAATACAATTATTATTTAAATGGAACTGTCCTTGTTGCTAGCTTAAACTTATTCACAGGTTGAATATATGGCCTCTTGGTTTATGTTACATCCCTATTTACCTTTATGTTAGTCCCTTCAAACCCCCTAGACTAGCCAGGGGACGTAACAGTTTAACACCTACATGACATAAAATATTTAAAATAAATTCGCTGGGTTATTTTAAATTTAATTGCTTTATGTGTTCAAAAAATTAAGTCACTGCTGACTTTTGGATTGAGGAAGTATTCAAACTCCATTTTCTACTTAAATGCCAACACCGTGAAAAGCTTGCATTATATGGCATTTTTAAAAAATAATTTTTGCTGCTTTAAAATGCTTGTGGCATGAATGACAGACCCGGCCACATATTCACACTTTACACACTTTATTTTGGTTATCATTTCTTACAAACTCGTTTGCAGCTTTTCAGTCACAACCACACACAACAACAACGACCTCAAGTCTTGAAATGTTTAATACAGGGGAGGCGTAATGAGATGATCAAGCTCAGGTGTGTCAGCCTCCCTCGCAGACACGCCATGAACCATGCCCCACCACATTTCCCATCCATACCCCCTACCCCTGTGAGCAGGAGAGCTAATTGGCTATGACCATTGACATCCCAGCCCATGGACCAGCGGTAGGGTTGAGTAGGATCAGGGGGCCGACCGCGTATCCACGATCCGTCCAGCGCGCGACCTTCCTCTGAACCGGAACTTCTTGTTTCAGCCTTTGTTTGTATTTTGGCATGAGGAAGATGGCGGCGTGATCAGATTTGCCAAACGGAGGGCGGGATTGTGCCTTGTAGCCGTCCTTGACCGTAGTGTAGCAGTGGTCCAGTGTCCTTTCACCTCTGGTGGGGCAGGTGATGTGTTGATAAAAGTTCGGCGTTATATATGTCAATGGGATTAACCTGATAAGCTAAATTTCAGAGTAATGTTTTTACTTCTCAGAGTGGTCCAGTGGGTGAACACATTGATGACCAGAAGAGAAAACCAGGAGATAAATCTTATGAATCATCCAAAACCAATGACAACGGTAACATTTTTCATTATACAATAACACAAACAGCAAAAATTATATAAACTGCTGAGTTTATAACTTTGAAAGGATTTGCAGCAACATGCACTGTGTATAATGCATTTTAATCTGGTTCATGCAATCCTGCAGAAACCACAGATGATTACATAAGTGGAAACAAGAAGGTAGGAGAATAAACTTTTATTCAAAAGATCAAAATGAGTATTTACTCTGTTCTGCCATATGACAATGTAATTTGATTACTTGTAGTACCTCTTTGTTATTTGTTAATACAGACACTGCTTGACAGACTTCATCTTCAAGACAAAGTTAAACAGAAGTTGTCACCTGCAGATTTTCTTCAAATACTTCCACCTGGGAAACAGATGGACCATGTAACATCTGAGAAAGATCTAGCTCACACTTTTCTCCATAGGCTGATAATGTTGGACTACAGGGCCAGATATATTCCTGTAAGACCAGACAGTCCTAAGTCATCTGACGACACGAAGTCATCTATGTCAGTAGCTGACGACACTGAGATAGATGAGAGTGATCTAGAGGTTTTCTTGAACACCACTGTAGACACAAATAAGAAAGAGAAGGATCGTGTGCATCCAATGGACGTTCAGATGGCAGTATTTCACTGCGCAGACAGCTTCCTGAAACAGATGATGGTTACAAAGCTCTCTCAGTGTCAGTATGCCTTACCATTGCTTGTTCCTGACCTAGTCACAAACGAGATTCAGTTTCCTCTGTGGACTTTAAGAGAAATAACAAAAACCTGGAAGGTAACTCAAATCAAAGATAACCCCAACATTGTCACCATGAAGAGTGATCCAGTCTACAAAGCTGAAACACCCTTGGTGTCATTTTTCCGTCTGGGTTCTTTGTCAGTGTCTAAATCTCAGCTGATCAACACTTTGATCCACAACCGTCACGACACCTTCTTCCACAGAAACTGTGCAGGAAGCACCAAGTCTCGTCATTTGATGGATGGTGTGGCAGAGATTGCCTGGTACTGCCCTGCTGGAAAACCAACTGATGACTTCAATGACTGCATTGCCTTGAGTAATCTCCATGGTGATGCTCTGTTGAATAAAAAACAACATGACATACTGATTGAAGAATCTTCAGTCAATGTTTTTCTTGTGGCATCTCTGACAAGAAATAAAGAAATTCGATCTTTAATGTTATCTCATTTGAATGCCAAGAAGCCTCTCATTTGTTTGATTGTTGATGACAGTCGTGATGCTGTGGAGACAAAAAAGGGAAAGTACATAATGGGACTCAGCGAAAAAAACCACTCAGATGTATCTGAACAACTTAAAAAGATAATTAGAGAAGTTTTGTCCAGCTTGAAACCATCCTTCCAGCTTGAAACCATGGCTGAAGTCTCTGGAATCAAAGTGGATGAAACTGACCCAGGAATCAAAGTGGATAAAACTGACCCAGGAATCAAAGTGGATGAAACTGACCCAGAAATCAAAGTGGATGAAACTGACTCAGGAATAAAAGTGGATAAAACTGACCCAGAAATCAAAGTGGATGAAACTGACTCAGGAATAAAAGTGGATAAAACTGACCCAGGAATCAAAGTGAATGAAACTGACCCAGGAATCAAATTGGATGAAACTGACCCAGGAATCAAAGTGGATGAAACTGACCCAGGAATCAAATTGGATAAAACTGACCCAGGAATCAAAGTGGATGAAAATGACCCAGGAATCAAAGTGGATAAAACTGACCCAGGAATCAAAGTGGATGAAACTGACCCAGGAATCAAAGTGGATGAAACTGATCCAGGAATCAAAGTGGATGAAACTGACCCAGGAATCAAAGTGGATAAAACTGACCCAGGAATCAAAGTGGATGAAACTGACCCAGCCTGTCAAAGAGGGAAATTTGCTGCTATAGAAATAACCAATCTGCTTAAAAAGTACAACATCGATGTCTCAAAGATCAAAGATGAATTTCTCCCTTGTCAAGGCCAACTGTGGCATCAGTGGAGCAAAATACACAGAGAACTGTTTCATCTCAGAGGAGACATTGAAATGGAGAAAAGTGAAAGGGAAAAAGAACTGATGAACATACGTCAGAAACAATGTGCTGCTTCCTGCAGTAAACTGGTGGAGCTGTTCACTGGAAGTCTCTCATCATTGCCACCAACAGACAGAGAGTATTTCCTAAAATGGATTCAGATCTTCATAGATGCCCTCTCCACAGATGATCTTTCTTCAATTCTACAAAGTTATGATGAAAAGTGGTCTGAGGTCTTGGCTTTGAAGAACAAACGGGACAAATCGAATCTGTTAAGAAAACAAACTGAACTTGAAGACATATCAAAAAAACTTCAGTCTGTAACTTTTGGTTTGGAGCACATCTTCAGAGAAATGGGACAGATCTATGAAGCCCATAAAACAACAGAAAGAGAGAGCAGACACACTGACTGGTCTAAATACCCTGAGCTGGCTGCACAGCTGATGATATCAGGACACCCGATGGAGCTGATGGATGGTGATGCAGGTCATGTGCCTTTAACATGGATCTCCAGTCTCTTAGAAGAAGTCATCAAGAAACTGGGGGACCAGAGAGTTTTTGTGTTGTCAGTTTTGGGCCTACAAAGCAGTGGAAAATCAACAATGCTGAACACCATGTTTGGGCTGCAGTTTGCAGTGAGTGCTGGCAGGTGCACCAAAGGTGCCTTCATGCAGCTGCTCAAAGTATCAGAGGAGATGAAGAAAGACTTGAAGTTTGACTATGTTTTAGTGGTGAACACTGAAGGACTGCGTGCTCTTGAGTTAGAAGGTAACAACACTCTTCATCATGACAATGAACTGGCAACATTTGTTGTTGGTCTGGGAAACCTGACACTGATCAACATCTTTGGAGAAAATCCGTCTGATATGCAGGACATTCTGCAGACTGTTGTTCAGGCTTTCATGAGGATGAAGAAAGTTAAACTTTCTCCCAGTTGTGTGTTTGTTCACCAGAATGTCACAGATGTTGCAGCATCAGAGAAAAACAAGGATGGAAAGAGACGCCTGCAGGAAAAACTGGACCAGATGGCCAAACTAGCAGCTGAAGAGGAAGTTTATGATGCAGAGTGCTTCAGTGATGTCATTGATTTTGATGTTCAAACAGATGTGAAATACTGTGGCCAGCTGTGGGAGGGCAGTCCACCCATGGCTCCTCCAAATCCAGGTTACAGTGAGAGCATCCAGGAAGTGAAGAACACCATCCTCTCTAAAGCTTCAAAGTCTGCTGGGATCACTCTCTCACAGTTCAAAGCAAACATCCAGGACCTGTGGACTGCACTGCTGAATGAAAGTTTTGGTTTCAGTTTTAAAAACACACTTGAAATTTCAGTGTGCAGAAAACTGGAAGTCCAGTATGGGAGCTGGATCTGGACCCTGAAGAGCGACATGTTGACCATTGAAAACCAACTTCATAACAGAATTGAAAATGGAAAACTTGATGAGGTTGATAAGTCTCATCTTTTTGAAGAAACAAGTAAAACATATGAAGAAGTCAAAAAAGAAATGACAAAATACTTTGAGGATGACAAAGACAGAGAGATCTTGGCTCAGTGGAGAGGACGATTTGAAATCAAAATTAAAGAATTTCATGATGAACAAGTGAACAGAGTGAAAAGAAAACTGGATGGAGTCATCCAGCAGAAGAAAGCTTGTAAAAAACTGGATGAGAAGAAATCAGAGTTTGAGAACAAACTGCTACAGAAGAGCAAAGAGCTCTCTCAGAAACTGAAGGATAAGGCCAAAGATGAAGAAGAGCTTCAACGACAGTTCAGCTCTGTTTGGAGCAGCTGGGTTACTGAATTAACAGCAGATACAAAACCTGTTGAAGAAATTAACTTGGAAAAAGATCAGTTAGCGATCCTTCAAGAACTTGGTTTTGAGCCAACTCTCATAGATGAATGTAAAAGAAGTGGCAAATACAAGAAAATGTCAGAGGTTGGTGATTATTCAGTTTATATGATGACAAGTAGTAATCAGTTGATTGGTTTTATACAAAAACATATTTCAAGTGGTTTCTTCCATGAAGAACAACAACAGATCAGATTGCTCATTGTCCAAGCTGAAAAACACTCACTTGATGCAATCAAAAGCAAACCTGTAGCTGCAAGAGGCTACACACCAACATATTTGCATGAAATGGCCAATCATGTAACATTAGAATTGCAGAAATTTATGTCAGAGAGGAAATACACTTTCAATAAGGAGTTTAGAGTTGATCTCTTGCTGTATGTGTTCTACAGGGCAGAGAGTTGGCTTCTAGAGTCACACAAGAAATTTAAAATGAGCAATGATCCAATCACTTATTTAGAAAGCAAGAAAACACAGTATTACACAGTTTTTAGAAGCTTTTGTAAAGAAAACTCATCTGCTGTTGTGCTTGGAGAGCTGATCTGTGAAAAGTTGAAAGTTTCCAGTATTGAGGCTGTTTATAAAAAGACTGCCATTGATCTCGCTGGAAGGGTGATGTGTAATTTCCCAGCATTCAGTGGGAACAGACTGAACTTGGAGAAACATGTGTTGAAGTCACTCGCTGAGAAAGAAAACTTTGATGATTTCATCACGTACATCACAAATCCAAGGAGACAAACAGAAGCTTTCATTAAAGCAGAAGTTGAGAAGTACATCTTCAGAGATCACAAAGATGAAGCTGTGAATATACTCAAGAAAAATGTTGATGACATCAAAACAACTGTGAGTCGGACTTTATTTACTGCAACACAAAAGGTCCAAAAACAGAGAGGAAACACAGAAATGTGGCTGAAAGAATTTTCTAATGTCCTAAAGGATGAGGTGACAATTTACAACATTTGTTCTGAAAACTTCAGTGACATAAAAGATTTTCACTTTCTCATAGAAGAGATACAGAAAGGATTTACATCCATCACTGAGAAGATGAGCAGCCTCTCCCTGGATAAGCTGAAGGAATCCAGGCTGAAGCCTGAAGAAATCCTCATCGATCAGCTGTGTAACTGCTGCTGGGTAAAGTGTCCATTCTGTGCAGCTGTTTGTACCAACACCATGAAAGATCACAGTCCTGATGACCACAGCACTCCTTTTCATCGACCTGGTGGGATAAAAGGATATTACTATAGACAAACTAAAGTCCTCAGTATCACTGTCTGCACAACAATTGTTACAAGTGAAGGAGGTTTTTACCTTAGCTCTGACTCAAAGGAAGCCATTCCCTACAAACAGTACAGAACTGCTGGTCCACCGTATGATACCTGGAGCATCACTCCTGATGAGTCTAAACTGGCATATTGGAAATGGTTTGTTTGTCAATTTAAAACACAACTGGAAAATCACTATGGGAAAAAGTTCCAGGGCAGCGGAGAGATTCCAAATCAATGGAAATATATATCTAAAAAAGAAGCCATTAAAAGTCTGGAAATGTTTTAATGAGGCAAAGAAACTGCAAATCTACTGAAAATGATGATACTTGTTTTCACCTAATAACTCACAAATCCAGCTGTGACAGTCTGATTTTTGTCTGAGTGAGAAAAAGGAAATTCTATAAATTATTAACACAAAGAAGAAGTTATGAGTGACTATAAGTTAATTCACCAAAAATACAAAGTGAAATACAAATGTCACATTCTCAATGTTGTGTCCATCTAGGCTTTCAGAGCGTTTTCCAGATAAATACATTTTTAACCTAATTTTGTTAATTAGCATATCATTTACCTGTTTATAACAAAGATTTTTTTTGTTTATCAAATAGTCAAAAAATGTAAGGAAACTAAATCTAAAAACTGCTGTCAAACAAGTGTTAACACTCTTTGATCATTAATTTCAAACATTGCATCTGAAACCACAACAAAAACATCATCTTTTGTAATTTAGTTTTAGATTCAATGTTAAGTTAAAGTTTATTCTCACAGATATATGATTTGAGATCTGTTTGACTGTCTTATGCTAATTTCATCTAAACCTGTTATATCCACACTGAATTTTGTTTAACTCGACTTTTATTTCATCTCAGCTCTTTTTTTGTCTCAGCACTGGAATGATTTTTTTATTCTTTGTTAGCATTTGCAAATGTTTAGCATATTTAGTCAAGTGAAAAAAGACATCTGTCAACAGTTTGAAGACCTTTTTGTTTTCTATGTCTTAAATAATAAAATAGTTTATGCTTCATCTCATTTGAATTGCTTGCTTTTTTCTCATTGTGTACAACATTGAATGCAGAATAGTCCATCTAATTGTCAAAATCTGCTAACCTCATATTTCATAAATTGCACTGATATGGAGCAGCAACAAATTCATCAATTGATAAAAAACAGATGAAACAAACCTGACAGCTCTCTGCCAAACTAAGTCGACTGGCTGTTTGTGTGATCAGATTTGTAAATTTGCAAATAAGTTTCAGTTACTTTATTTTGGGGCGACCGTGGTTCAGGGGGTTGGGGAGGGTATCTGTAACCGGAAGGTCGCCGGTTCGATCCCTGGGCTCTCTGTCCTGGTCACTGTGTCCTTGGGCAAGACACTTTACCCTACCGCCTACTGGTGTTGGCCAGAGGGGCCGATGGTGCGATATGGCAGCCTCGCTTCTGTCAGTCTGCCCCAGGGCAGCTGTGGCTACAACTGTAGCTGCCTCCACCAGTGTGTGAATGAATAGTGGAATTGTAAAGCGCTTTGGGTGCCTTGAAAAGCGCTATATAAATCCAATCCACGTAACTTTTGCTACACTTCTGCTGCAGCGGATCAGCAAATGTGTTTGTAAATAAGTTCAGTCAGTGCATTAGGCCTGAGCTCAGGCTCACAAACTCAGGCATTCTCTCAGGCTGTACCTGTACCATAAATTGCTGAGTACTTACCACTAGATGGCGCAGTACTCAGCAATTTAAGTGTGAACTTGGTAGCAGTGGTTGTGCTGATACAAGGCCGGCTCAGCTTTTACAGACTACAATGGATTATCATGTGCTTGCTGTAAGTTTGTGTTAATGGGGGTTTTAGTGGCAGTCCCAAGTAATTCATATTGGAGCTGCATTAACTGAAACAGTTAACTAAAAAAACTCACTCTGTGAGTGTCTCACAGGATCTGATCTCCAACTAGAAGCCAGAGAGATGCACTTGAAACTCACTGTTTAACCTTAACACAATGTGTTCAAAATCCCTTTGAGCTTGCACAGCTCTGGCTCATCATACAGCTGCAACAACACAAATGGCCGGCTGGAAAATATTGAAATATGGTTCCAGTAAAAATGTCAGAGTATTTACTTTGTTACATCACATTGTGAAATGTGAATAAGCAGTTTAACTGTGTACAAATCCCAGGAGCAGCCTGCACAGCACCGGCTGGACCCTTTAATATGCTTCAGGCAGCTCACTGGAAGGTCAGTGATTCCTCTGTGACCTTCTCATCTTGACCCTCTGAAACATCTGCCCTGATCCCAAACATCCACAAACTAAAACCTGTGCACATTTTGCTTCTTTTACAGGAACACAGTACTGACACATTAATATATAATGTAAACACAAAAAGGAGGAAAATTAAGTGAAGTAGGGGAATAAAAAGGGGGAAAAGAACACATGAGACCAGTTGTTTCCTTACTTTTTCCACACTAAGCAACAGAAATATCTGAGGTTTTCTGAGTTCTTTGTATATTTATGCATTTGCACACACATGCACGTGTGCACATTCACACATGGACAACATCACCCCTCAAATACAGTATAAGGTTACGTAGTGAATGTGTTCAAAACATGTTAACACCTACAACCCGAATGGTTTTATCAGTGTTTATATGTTTTATTTCTTTCACTTTCTGTACTTTTGCTGCTTCTTTGTCAGTACCTCGTTAATACTTTTATACCTATTTCACACCTCCTACATCAACACTACTGTGTAAGAAAATGGACACATCCACACAAGGTGGTATAGAAATGGGAATTTAAAAAGCACACACACACGTAATTGTAGAAATGCCATTCCAAGTTCTTTTAAAATTACCAATTAAAATCCTTTAAACACGATTTTTATACTGGTTTAATACTGTCATATATTTTAGGCAGGCAGACCCATTCATTAGCATTAGCAAACTCATCTTATTGTCAACCCATCACTATTTCATACAAGCATGTAACAAGTGAGGCATTTTTAAATGCTTCATTAGAGAGAAGCACCAGTTAATACAGAGCATAAACTTGAGCAAAATCATTCAATATTGTATCTGTGTCTGTATCTGTAATCAGGCAGCAGTCCTCAGTCCCACACAGCCTTGTGACCTACGTGACTCAGTCTCTTTCTAATCTCCACGTCCTGTGGATGTCAAATGATGCAGGTCAGCAGAAGAAGTTCTCGGCCAGCTTCCTCATTCTTTTATTGTCAGTGGCCTTAAGGGGACGTGTAGGGACTGAATGAGATCGCTCTTCATCTTCAGGTTGCTCCTCTGTGATGGTGGCCCCTTTCAGCTTATCTTTATCAAGGTTTGGATGGAAGAACGTATAATAAATAACTTTAAATAACAGACCAAGGATGTAAACTGAAACAACACAGGCAGCCGTGGTTAAAGGGTGTGTCACAAAATCGGGAGGATCTGTGCTCATCTTCCAGCACCACAAACCACAGAGGATGCAAATATCAATAAGGATATACGCGTGATAGAGCACGGACCTGATCCTCATCCCCTTGGCCACACTAAACCAGTTGAAATACCAAATGAGGCCAACAGTGGTTCTGTAAAGCCATTCTCCACGAGGACTATCCATGAAGTTGGTCTTGGATCGCCAAGCGAAGAAGAATAAAACCAGCCAAGAGCAGATGAAGTGGGCGAAGATGAAGCAGGGCAGCACGGAGGCGAAAAGAGCGAGAGCAGCGATGCGAGAAGAGATGAGAAGCAGGTTCCAGATGAAGTAGAAAACTAATGAGATCATGTGGTGTTTTTCCTTCTGTGGCAGGAAGGTGCGCATTGAGTGATCGTAGGTGGTCAAAAAGGAGGCGATGGACAAAGTCGAGCCAATGGCCTTCAACACTGAGGAGAGAGCGAGGGGCAGAGTTAGAACAAACGTTGATTCTTTGTTAGAAGATCCAAGTAATTTATGAGTTCAAAAAGCAACCCCAAATATTTTCAAACATTTTTTGTCATTCAGTATTTTATTATTTAGACTGTATGATGTTTGTTTTCACAGAAACAGCGATCATTTAGCATTTAACATTTTCACATCAACCAATTATAGCAGGTTAGTATATTTATTTCTGTTCTATTCACATCTCAGTGTGAGCTCCAGCAAAGATGCTTTTAATTGTCTGCTGCAATTTCACTTTCCAAACTTTGATGACCAGATTTCACACAAAAATTGAAGCAATTTTGAATTTGATGGCAGCAACACGTCTCATGGAGGCAAAAGAAGGCTGGACGAGTAAGTGAACAATTTCAGAAACATGTTCCTCAGTGTTCCTCATCATCTACACTGAAAAAAAGGGATTGGCCAGCTCTTGGATTTACATAAGCAGCTTGCATGTATTTAACACAAGTGCCTCATGCTTTAAAGTTAAGTGTAACTATATAGTGTAGAAACTACATGATTAAATTGTTCATATCATGTTCGAGTGAAGTAAGTCAATGATATAGCTAATATGTTAAATCCTGCAACACTGCACAGGATTTCAGTTCACGCTTTGGATCGTGGTTTCAGGAAGGCATCATCTCAGTCAAGTCGAGCAGCTGCCTCTACTTTTTTTTGGTATACCGAAAAAAGTAAATTGGGTGGTTGTTACATTAAAAAAGTAACTAAAAACTTGTAATTTGAAGAAAATAATTTCATGTTTCTCTGGTGAAAGTAATTAAATCATGTAGGATCTGTATGAAATTCAGCAACTTAATTTGTTCCTGGTGAGATGACCTGTTACAATCTAGTAAGAGTGGTTAGTTTCTGGACTCGTGAAATTAACAAGATCACATGAGTTTTCAAAAACTGCAGGAAAACCACTGGAGTTATAAGAGGCAGACAGCTACACACACACCACGTGTATGCCATCGCTTTGTGGTTCAAATCCACAATCCACTGGGTGTTCTGGTTTCCTCCCACAGTTAACAGTAACACAATTAGAGTTAGGTTAATTGGTGATTCCAAGTTGCTCCTGAATGTGAGCGTAAATGGTTGTTGGTCTCTATGTGATAGACTGGTGAGCTGTCCAGGGTGTACCCTGCCTCTTAACCTATCACTTTGGGGTTATGCCCCAGCCCCCCCCAGCCCCCCCCCCCCCCCCCCCCCCCCCCCCCCCAGAACCCAGAACCCGGAACAGGATTGGATAGTTGTTGAAAGTCCATTTAATTTTTATGTAAACCGGACTCTAGACTTTGTTGAACATTATGTGATATGAAGTGATCAAGTAGTATTGGGGTAAAAGTCATTGAGCAGTTCCATATTACAAGGCTCAACTTACTTCATCTAAACATGTTTCATCATGTTTTATCAACACAAAATGAGCATGCTTATTGAATATGAATAAGTTGTGTTGATTTAATTAAGTTGTTTAAGTTTCTGCCAAAGCAAGACAATTGTGTGCAACCAATGTGCACTATTGAATTAAGTACATGCAACATACTAATTTTTTAAGGCATTCTTTTTCTCCTGGATTACCCTTTTGTGTTACACAGTTCACTGTTTTTCCTTTTGCTACCTAGCCTGACCTCTCTCTTACATCAGGCAAGAATGAGACAGTGTTCCTCTCCCAAAAGTCCAGCAGCATCTCCTCAGTTCCCAGACATTTACAGTCAGTTGTTAAAAGAAGAGGGCAAACTACACAGTGGGAAATTTGACCCTGTTCCAACTTTATTGACACATGGTGCTGCCATCAAGCTCAAAATAAGCTTGATGATAGACTGATATATTTTCTATGTTCTGTTGTAAATAAAATAAGTGTTTATTAATTTGCAGAATTGGAATTTGTTTTTATTTACAATTTATACAGCGTCCCAACCCTTTTGGAATTCAGGTTATAAACAGATGAGAAAACTTTGAATGTGGTTTTATTCGTAATTCTACTTTCAATGAAAAGCTACACCTGAGTGATCCAAGTATACGTGATCAAAAGCTGAGTAACAAACTGTACCTGTAACAGGATCCAGCCGACATCTGTCCAGAATGATGGTGAGCATGAGAGCGAGCTGCGGGGCGCTCTCTGAAAACGTCTCAATGAAGCGCAAAATTCTGAGATCCTGTCTCAGAAACTTGGCCACACTCTCAGCGTCAGCGCGCTTTCTGTATAAGCTTTGCACAGACTTCTCCATGACTCCTGCATACCTGAGAACCAGAAGAACCAGTTACAACAAATCCCCCCGCCAGACACGCTGAACTGAAAAGATCTCGAAGCAGAAAAGGAGCAACAAACGTCCAAACAAAGCAGGGTTTACCCAATTATTATAAAGAAAAATCTACAGAACTTAAGTAGTAAAAAAGTAAGTCAGCAATTGATGTGACTTATATACTGAAAAGAAATTGAATGTATGATTCATGGGTCTATAAACAGAAACTTAAAATCAAGAGGAAATTAAACAGAATAATTTGTAGATGATTTAATGTTACTACAGGTGTGTACTTCTGCACGCAAACTTCAACCGAACATATTCCCACAAATGAGAACACGTCTGAAGCAGATTACTTCCTGGTGTGCAGGGAGGACATAGTCCAGGGTTCATGTGTAAACCTGATGGCTGAGTTTCTCACACATGGATTAATCAAAGTCCTCGATCATGAGACTTTGTTCTTCAGAGATCATCACAGTGAGTTATTCTTATAATCTGGGAAACTTGCTGACTTTCAGATGAAAGCATAAAATATTCTGGAGTGTTGTTTTTCTTTCATCGTCGTTGTTGTTGTTTGTTGATGATTTTCTTTCTTTTTTTTTTCATAAAAGTATTTTTTCATTGTTTTTCAAAGTACCAGAAAACTTGCAGCTGAATATTTTTGGCTTTTTGAGGCTCTGTTAGTCTTATTGGAGTCGTAGATATGATGTGCATCAAATTACTAATTAGGAAGATGATTAATAATTAGATGCAGTCTTAATTTTGTCTGTGAATGTCAGAAAGTGGTACAGAAGGCAGTCTAAGACCCAGATATTATTATAATAAAGGGGGAAAAAAAGAAGTAAACGAGAAATGGCTTTACACACCTCCTCAGTTACTTTGAGTTATCGTCACTCAGCCTCACAACAACCCAAAGTCTTTCTAAATCATATAGGAGGGAATCAAAAATAAAGGATTACAGTGCAATAAACTTCTACTTTGCTCATTAACTGTATTTTGAGGGGTTTGTTTTGTTATGTAGACGGCGAGGAGCGCAGGGGGATGGACCTTCCCCGGTCTGAATGAGATTAAGACTGAACAATAACTGAGCCTGAAGAAGATTTTCACACACATGCAGCTTGACCGTTAAGAATGTGTATTTGTGTGTCGTTTTGTTTGTGTCCCGTGTGCATATTTATATTGTGCCTTTAACCATCATCTGTCTGCTTAATCTCAAAGGGAAATATCTTTTTATGTTTGATACACGTATCTCTGCATTGTTATTATCCAAAGTGTTATTTTACTTTATTTTTATCTCAATACTTTTTAAGTACTGTCGAGATTTTCTTTTGTTACTGAGTTTGACTTTTTTGACTTGATTGTTCTGTCTGCACTGCAACTGAAAGGTCTGGTAGAAAACTCCACATGCACTGCGGCTCAGTGTTTAAAGAAATTTAAAGTTTGGCGTTCAGATGTTTTCCTCCTTTAGACGAGGAGAATTTTTTTTCTTTTGCTGTGAAACATTTAGCATCGCTTAGACAATCACAATCCCCGATATTTGGTATTTTTATGTTTTATGGCAGGTCAGAAGGTGAAAGCAGCTGGAACAAAGCGTGCTCGTTCTGTCGTTCAGTTACTACCTTAGTGAATCCAAGGGAGAACGAGCAGTCCTCAAACAGAAGACTGAGACCTTTGCATCTGTTCAGCTTATTGAATGTTTATTTCTTTACTTTGTCTGCATGTCACGTCTGTTTTGAAGTATATTATCATGGCCGTACATAATGACCATGAAATGTTTAAGGGACTATAATCTTAGATTTTCTTTTTTTTTATGCCAAATATTGCTGTTATTCAAAAGCTGTTTATTTTATATATATTTCATCTCATTTTCTGACATGTGAGGCTGTTTGCGGTCACATAGAGAGCCTGAAACTCAACACTATCATAATAATCAATGCTAATTATTTAATGACAGTAATCACTATTTCCTCCCAACAGCCCTGTAAGGTTTTCCTGTGTAAGACAATATAATGTAAATACATTTTAAAGGTTTCAGACTCAAGTTTGTGTGTTTGATTTCATTCAAATGGGGAAAAAATTAAAAAGAAATGTATCTGCAAATATAGACCAGAAGACCATAGATTACACAAGTAGTAATAACATATTTAGATTAAATATAATCTTAAAGTTAGTTTCCAGTGGAGTCCTCTTTCTAATGAGAACTGGAAGTAGATTTTTTGGTTTCTCTATTACAAGATTAATCCAGATGTACCAGCCATTGCTCACTTGTGTCCACACAGACCAAAGAGATGCTTTACGATACTGCTAATACAGTTTGTCCCCAAATTCTTCAGACAAAGACACAGTTTTTGTAGTTTTGCTTCTTTACACCAACACAGTGACTTTTGATTCCACCAAAAAACTGAATCATTGCATCAACTGTTTGGGAAGACATTTTTATACATTTTTATACATTTTTATACACAGTCCTCCAGATTTAGAGACTTAAAAGTTGAATAATTGACTGAACAGTAGTTTCATGGCCAGGTTTCCCTTGTAATTCCATACTAAATAAATACCACCTCCACCCCTCTCCTCTCCACCTACCTTTTGTCCTTCCTCCACCCACCTTCTCTACAGATTCAAGATGTAGAAAATGCAAAATGCTCCTGAAGAAAATTATATCTTGAATATGCTGATTACCCTGCTGCCACCATCAACAGACTTTAAATAAGCAAAATAAAAGCAAATAAAATTGAAATCATTTTCAAGCAGACCAGTTTGGTCATTTTCAGCAAGTTTGTAGTTTCTTTAACTCTTTAATACATTTCACCCAGACTTTTAATGGCTTCATATTTAGAGACTGTTTTCCACTGATGTGGAATCTCTTGTCTGCCCTGGAATTTAAAGTCATAGTGCCTTTCCAGTTCATGCTGAAATCGACACACAAACCATTTCCAGTACGCTTGAGATCCATCAGAGGGCATTCTCCAGGTACAATACTGTGAACCAGCACTTCTGTACTGTTTATCGGGAGTTGACCTCCCTGAATAATGATAAGGGTAAAAACTGTAATTACTTGAAACCTGTTCTGTACAGACGTGCATGCCAGACTCACGTGTATGTCCCCAGTGCTCCCCACTGATCACGGAGGGTTGGTGAAAAGGAGTGGTGTGGTCATAAGGACTGTGAGCTTTCATGGTATTGGTACAAGCAGCTGCACAGAATGGACACGTTACCCAGGAGCAGTTACACAGCTGATCTATGAGGAAATCTTCAGCCTTCAGGCTGGATTCATTCAGTTTTTCCAGGGAGAGGTGATGCTCAGTGATAGATTTAAATCGTTTTTTAATCTCTACCTTGAGGAAATCAAAATGTTTTATGTCACTGAAGTTTTCAAAACATATGTTGTCAAATGTCAGCTCATCCTTCAGAGCATTGGAAAATTCCTTCATCCACATGTCTGTGTTTCCTCTGTGAATTTTGACTATTTGTGTTGACGTTGATAAAGCCTGACTCACAAGTTTATTCATGTCGTCAACATTTTTCTTGAGTATATTCAGAGCTTCATCATTGTGATCAGTGATATACTTCTGCACTTCTGCTTTGATGAAAGTTACTTCTTGTGTCCTTGGATATGTGAAGTAGGTGATGAAATCATCAAACTTTTCTTTCTCAGCGAGTGACTTCAACACATGTTTCTCCAAGTTCAGTCTGTTCCCACTGAATACAGGGAAAATTATACCAGCGAGATCAGTGGCAGTCTTCTTGCAGACAGCCGTAACAGTGTTAGCTTTCAGCTTGTTACAGATCAGCTCTCCAAGTACAACAGCAGATAAGTTGCCTTTACAAAAGCTTTTAAAAACTGTGTAATACTGTGTTTTCTTGCTTTCAAAATAAATGAGTGCATCATTGATCACTTTAAATTTTCTGTGAGATACTACAGCCCAACACTCCACCCTATAGAACGCAAACAGTAAGAGATCAACTGTAAACATCTTCTTCAAAGTATATTTCCTCTCTGACAGAAATTTCTGCACTTCCTTTGTTACATGATTGACCACTTCATATAAATAAGTTGTTTCATAACCTCTTTTAGCTACACATTTGCTTTTGATTGCATCAAGTGAGTCTTTTTCAGCTTTGTCAATGAGCAATCTGATCTGTTGTTGTTCTTCATGGGAGAAAGGGCCAAATGAAACATGTTTGTGGTAGGCCTCAATCATTCTAATCATTGACGTCTGTCTACGTATCTTTATATAATCTGAATAATTACCAACCTCTGATATATTCTTGTATCTGCCACTCGTTTTACATTCATTTATGAGAGTCCATTCAAAACCAAGTTCTTGAAGGATCGTTAACTGATCTTTTTCCAAGTTGATGTCTTCGACAGGTTTTATATCTGCTGTTAATTCAGTAACCCAGCCGCTCCAAACAGAGCTGAACTGTCGTTGAAGCTCTTCTTCATCTTTGGCCTTATCCTTCAGCTGCTGAGAGAGCTCTTTGCTCTTCTGTAGCAGTTTGTTCTCAAACTCTGATTTCCTATCATCAATCAGTTTAAAGGCTCTCGTCTGCTGGATGACTCCATCAAGTTTTACTTTCACTCTGTTCACTTGTTCATCATGAAACTCTTTAATTTTTCAAATCGTCCTCTCCACTGGCCCAGCATTTCTTTCACATTGTCATCCTCAAAATATTTTGTCATTGCTTCTGTGATCTCTCCATAAGTTTGTCTTGATCCTCTAACAAGATAACTCAACCGAACCTCATCAAGTTTTCCATTTTGAATTCTGTTATGAAGTTGGTTTTCAATGGTCAACATGTTGCTTCTCAGGGTCCAGGTCCAGCTCCCATACTGGGCCATCAAATTTCTGTACACTGAAATTTCAAGTGTGTTTTCCAAATTTAAAAAAAAAGTCATTCAGCAGTGCAGTCCACAGGTCCTGGATGTTTGTTTTCAACTGTGAGAGAGTGATCCCAGCAGACTTTGAAGCTTTAGAGAGGATGGTGTTCTTCACTTCCTGGATGCTCTCACTGTAACCTGGATTTGGAGGAGCCATGGGTGGACTGCCCTCCCAAAGCGGGGCACAGTATTTCACATCTTTCTGAACATCAAATTCAATGACATCACTGAAGCAGTCTGCATTACAAACTTCCTCTTCAGCTGCTAGTTTGGCCATCTGGTCCAGTTTTTCCTGCAGGCGTCTCTTTCCATCCATGTTTTTCTCTGATGCTGCAACATCTGTGACATTCTGGTGAACAAACACACAACTGGGAGAAAGTTGAACTTTCTTCATCCTCATGAAAGCCTGAACAACAATCTGCAGGATGTCCTGCATATCAGACAGATTCTCTCCAAAGATGTTGATCAGTGTCAGGTTTCCCAGACCAACAACAAATGTTGCCAGTTCATTGTCATGATGAAGATTGTTACCTCCAAACTCAAGAGCACGCAGCCCTTCAGTGTCCACCACTAGAACATAGTCAAACTTCAAGTATTTCTTCATCTCCTCTGATACTTTGAGCAGCTGCATGAAGGCACCTTTGGTGCACCTGCCAGCACTCACTGCAAACTGTAGCCCAAACATAGTGTTCAGCATTGTTGATTTTCCACTGCTTTGTAGGCCCAAAACTGACAACACAAAAACTCTCTGGTCCCCCAGTTTCTTGATGACTTCTTCTAAAAGACTGGAGATCCATGTTAGAGGCACATGACCTGCATCACCATCCATCAGCTCCATCGGGTGTCCTGATATCATCAGCTGTGCAGCCAGCTCAGGGTATTTAGACCAGTCAGAGTGTCTGCTCACTCTTTGTGTTGTTTTATGGGCTTCATAGATCTGACCCATTTCTCTGAAGATGTGCTCCAAACCAAAAGTTGCAGACTGAAGTTTTTTTGATATGTCTTCAAGTTCAGTTTGTTTTCTTAATAACAGATCTGATTTGTCCCATTTGTTCTTCAAAGCCAAGACCTCAGACCACTTTTCATCATAACTTTGGAGAATTGAAGAAACATCATCTGTGCCGAGGGCATCTGTTAAGATCTGAGTCCATTTTAGGAAATACTTTTTCTCTGTTGGTGGCAATGATGAGAGACTTCCAGTGAACAACTGCATCAGTTTACTGCAGGAAGCAGCACATTGTTTCTGACGTATGTTCATCAGTTCTTGTTGCTTTTGACTTTTCTCCATTTCAATGTCTCCTCTGAGATCAAACAGTTCTCTGTGTATTTTGCTATATTTTTGTTATCCTTTTTAAGTATATTGATTATTTTCATAGCAGCAGATTTCCCTCTTTGACAGGCTGGGTCAGTTTCATCAACTCTGATTCCAGAGAGCTCAGCCATGGTTTCAAGCTGGAAGGATGGTTTCAAGATGGGACCATCAACAGAAGTTAAAATTTCTCTAATGATCCTTTTCAGGTGTTCAGATACATCTGCGAGGTTTCTGTCTTTGAGGCTCATTATGTATTTTTCATTTATTGTCTTAACAGCATCACAGCTGCCATCAACAGTGAGACAAATGAGAGACTTATGAGACTTAAAAAGAGATGATATGAGTGATCGACTTTCTTCATTGCTTTGCAGAGATGCCACAAGAAAAATATTGATGGAGGATTTTTCAATAAGTATGTCACGCTGTTTTTCAATCAAAAGAGCATCACCATGGAGATTACAAAAGGCAATGCAGTCATTGAAGGTGTCATTGGGTTTTCCAGCAGGGCAGTACCAGGCAATCTCTGCCACACCATCCATCAAACAGCGAGACTTGGTGCTTCCTGGGCAGTTTCTGTGGAAGAAAGTGTCGTGACGGTCGTTGATCAAAGTGTTAATCAGCTGAGATTTAGACACTGACAAAGAACCCAGACGAAAAAATGACACCAAGGTTGTTTCAGCTTTGTAGACTGGAACATTCTTCATGGTGACGATCGTTGAGTCATCTTTGTTTTGATTTACCCTCCAGGTTTTTGTTATTTCTCTGTAGGTCCACAGAGGAAACTGAATCTCCTTTGTAACTGGGTCATTAACAAGTAAAGGTAAAGCATACTGACACTGAGAGAGCTTTGTAATCATCATCTGTTTCAGGAAGCTGTCTGAGCAGTGAAATACTGCCATCTGAATGTCCATTGGATGTACAGACGTCTGTTCTGTCGCAACACTGGCGCACAGTAAAGCCAATAAATCTTTCAAATTATTCCCAGTGATGTCAGTCACTTGAACCTTCTTTGGATGGGTCGGGCTGTTGTGTCCTACAGGAATTATTCTGGCCCTGTAGTCTAACATCGTAAGCCTGTGAAGAAAAGTTTGAGCTATATCTTTCTCAGATGTAACATGGTGCTGTTTCACGGTTGGACGAATTTGGAGAATTTCTGCTGGTGAAAACTTCTGTTGAAGTTTCTCTAGAAGGTGAAGTCTCTGAAGCAGCTTTTCAGTTTGTTTTTGATGCAACTTCTTTCTGCTGATTTCCTCAGAAATCTCCCAGGACTGCAGAATATAAGCATATAAACATGTGCTGTATGTAAAACATTATAATACTATAATGTTGATAAAGTAAATACAATGTTGACTTTTTACCCTCCTATTATTTCTGCTACTGTCACCTTCTGAGGTTTCTGTAAGTTAACAATATACCAGAATGACATCAGTGTGTGATGGAAACAATATTGTTTTTCTAATGTTTATTGAAAATGCATTTGACTTTATGGCCTTGAACACATTTCACTAATTTGTGTTACTTTATTAATAGAGTGTTCATTAAAAATGTTACCATTCTCTTGAACGTTGAGTTTAATTTTTCCTTCTGCTGTTTTTTTGTCACCATTCTTTGACTGTAAAACATCACTGAGTTCATTCAGTGGATCATTGAATGATGTTAGAGTTTCTGTGTGCATTCTTACAAATAGTCAATGGATTCATCTGTTAAACTGTGAATCTGAAAAGCAGAAACTGTAGAATCGCAAAGGTTTTCATGTACTATTATGCTGTGAGTGAGTACTTATTAGTACAAGGGTCAAGGGTCCAGTGGTGCCTACTGCTGCAGCCTTAATATGACCAAAGGTTTTATTTTCTTCAACTATTTTCCGTTTTTATTTAATAAAACTGACAACATTGTAATTGTAAGAGAGAGGTTGTTATATGCCAGCCTGTGACTGCAGCGATAGTCAGTCAAATGTAACACAAACTGCATGGTTGATGGTGCTTTTAAGATCTGGAAATAATCAGTAGTCTGTATTAATTAACAATAATTGAATCTTCAAAATTTCTGTTATCTTTATTTTCATTGGTAAGCTGATTTTCAAACCCACATACTCCCTTTATCACCTCTGAAACATTTTATTTGGAAATTAAGTATCCGAATTTCAGGAGTGGGACCATGCATCCTAACACGCTCCTTCCGGTTCTCATCTATATGAGAGTTCTGCAGGATGTTCATTCTCATTTACGTGCCCCACCCTCCCTCCCTCCCCTTTTCAATTCTTTAACTTCTTCACTTCTATTAGGTACATGGAGATCTGCCAGGCCCGGGAGCCATTGCCAGTCCCCTTCGAGGCCTTCCCCAAACCACAGCTCAGTTCATGTCCAAGCATTCACCTTTACCAACTAAAAACACTGTCAAACCTAAAATAAGGACATGGGTGCAGCTAGTGAAGGGTTCTCTAAGCTCAGTCATTCATCTGCTCATCAGTTCTGATCTTGGTAAAATCCTCTAACACCTTTATTTAATGCAGTCTTTTCCCTTTTGAATACAGACCCTTTGTTAAGAATTCTGGGACTTGTGTGCTTTTCTATCGTGCGAAGAATTGGAGATCAGTAAATTGGCCAATGACTCATATCTTGAGTTTTAAAGGCTGGGCTCTACATGCATTTTGCTACAGGAATAAAGGTTAAGATATAGAACTGTTACTGTCACTGTAGTGTAGTTTCAAAATGCTTTTTCAAAATCATGTGCCAAGTTGTTTATTTCCTGGAGGATAAAGGATGACAAGTTATCAAAAGACACTCCTAGACAGTACTTCCTTCCAAAAAAAGTTCCAATCTCCTTTATTGGAAAACAGATAACTGCTTATAAATTAATACAGGAATTTTTATGTTGCCATCGTCCCGTGCCAACTAGCAGCAATGATGGAGAGGAGGTCATAGACCAAAGGGTAAGCACTGGATAAAAGAAATGATCCAACCCAAAACTGGAGATAATACTAAAAAGGACAAAATAAATAGTGAAATACAAAAACATTTTGAGATTTTATGTAGTTTTACTGACCTTTTTTTCTGGGTGGAGGGTTTGTTTTGAGGGATGTGAGATGTCATGGGTGGAATCAATCATTAATTTGTCTTGTCTTTTGTTTGTTTGCTTGGTTATGAACATGTGTACTAAATATATTATTTTAAAAAAATTAACAGAATTCATCTTTGTGAAAATAACCACCAAAGATTTAATTTTTACCTCTGTTTCAGCTGTAATCTCATCTGACTCAACTCCTGAAGGGAAATGTAACAAAAATCAGGTTTTAGGATCAGAGAGAAAATAAATGTTTGAAGAATTACTTTATGAAAAGCTTGATAAAAGAATTCTTCACTTTCTTTTTTTATTTCAAAGTCTTACCTGAGTGTTCAGCATCAACAGGTTTTTTCACAAGAAAAATCTGGGAAAAAAAGTAGTTTTATTTAACATAACAAGACATGGCTATTAATTAAAATATTGTGTATTAAAATATCTTATATTAATAAAGATCTAACTAAGCAATTAAAATCAACCATCAAACTTGGGATCAAAGAGAATTTTGTTCTACAAAAGAATAAATAGTGTGAACACTGTAAACAACAGGTGCAATAATTTTTGGTTTAAGGAAGACTTCTCATATGGAAATGCTTACCGTGGTTGTAGTTTGACTTTCATCCAACACATCTATTAATATAAAACAAACAAACAAACAAAACATCTGTACAGCATCAATATAAAAAATGTTTCATGGCTAACCAAAAAAATAAAAAAGATTTCAATGTGACTTCAGCTGACCTTTGTCACTTTTCAAAGATCTGGTTTTAGGCTCTCTTCCTTCTCCTGCTGTTGTGTTATGATGGTCTTCCGTGTCATCAGCCTCTCCTATTTTAGGTCTTTCAAAGATTAAAATAAAATGAGATAAACTGTATTTTTACTTTTTTTTTTTTTTTTAATAAAACAGTGAGAGCTATAGTTATAATATCTATAGATATTTGTTTGTTTGTGAATGATTTTACTTAAATATAAGCAGAAAGCTGACAATAATTCTTTTGAGTTATGGGCTACTGAAATGGCTGGTGAGTGTTGGTTTCAGTGTTCAAAAAATACAAACACGGTGACATAATTGAAGAAAACATCCAGGTTTTTCTGTCTGTTCATGATGAAGTTATACAGATTATGAACTGTTACAAATCCTCCAAATTTACTGTGGTCAGTGCAAGCAAGAGTGCAGTGCTTGCCCATGTAGGTAAATCTAACTGACATCAATTAAAACATACAAAAATTACTCCAATTTCTTTCCTTCAATCTCAAATAGAGTTCTGTCCCATAGTCTCCTTGTGCTGGTTTCAACTATGATTTGGTGCTATCTTGTGGATGTAGTTTGTATTGTCTCCAGAAACTATCTTGACTCCCAGTCAGTGGAATACATATTTTCTGTCAGTTTTAGGGGTTTGTCTATGTGCCAGGAGACCCGAGGAATATACTACAAATAAAGTTCAGCAAAGCCACACATTCTTTGCATTAGCTGTCTTGACAAAACCTAAAACCTCAGTTGGTATCACAACGATGGCCATCAGCTTTCTCTGTTAAGCAGCGCTTTCTGCTTCAGGCTCTGTGCACGCTCAGATAAAAATCGGTGTAAAAATTCCTTATTAGTGCTGCCTGCTTCAATCTGAGATTTTATCAGATGATGATGATAGAATAGTGATTAAAAATCTCTAAAAACAAAAATATGGAAGTAAAATGCAAAAGATCAACGCTGCAGAAAGTCATTAACCTTGGAATTTAGTGCACAAAGCAGTAAAACATTTAAATAATATTTATTTACTCAACTTAATTATTTATTCACTGAGTGTGTGCCCGATTCTTCTCTTTATTTTTAAGGTGCCTGTGCACGTCGGCTTTGTTGTACATCACTGATTTTTCATTAGCAAGTAACCCAGGAAATCACTGTGATTCATCATGTCAACAGATGAATTGTCTCATGTGTAATGTGGATGAATTAGAATGTAGGATAAAAAAAAACTTTTAACGACTCCTTTAGCATGTTAGCAAGGAAAGCTTTCACAGAGAAGATTCAAATGATCAACTTCTATCATAGAATGAGTTTAATGAAACAGGCTTAAAACACTGAGATACTGACAACAGAAATGCGGCTTCAAGGCATTAAATTAACCTATAATGTGATTATTCTGAAAGTTTCATTTTAATTTACAATGACGCTTCTATCTAAAAAAGAAAAGAAAAGAACAACTGGACCCCAACTGTTCCCCCTGACTACCACTCTACACCCCCATAGCATAAAAGACCCACAAAATCTTCTGTATCAATATGGAAAGTTGTTTATTTTTCTTTTAAGTACTCAAGTGTGCACATATTTTACATGGTTTCAGCACATACTTGCACACACTTTACAGAAAAGTCACCCAATAAAAATAAACTCACCTTTGCAGAGTGTTTTCTGAGCTATGTCTGGTGTGTGTAGATCCTGTTGTCTTCTTATAAATCCTACCACACTTGTCTTTATGTATGGTGACATCAGTAATATCAGATGTAAGGCCTGCCCCTAACAAACCCCTCCCACCTGCTTTCAACAAATGGAATATGACATGAGAAATATAACAAGCTTTTGATTGTTGCATACACATGACTTTGAAATGTGTGACATCAAAAGTAAAAGTGAAAGAATTAGCCAGTATTTCATTTATTCAAATTAATTTCAATATTCAATTTAATGTGAGTCTGATCATCTTGATAGAGAACAGAACAAAAGGCCGGCCAACATCTAAAGAAGAACTCTGAAGTTCTTTAATTAAAAAGCTTTCAGGAGAAGAAAGCTGACACTGGAAGCCTTAATAAACAGCTCACTGTTGGCTTTCTTCTATTCTGCTTCAGTATCTTTCTGTTTGAGTCATATAAATATTCTTCATGTGACAAATATATTAGTAAATTATGAAGAAATAAAGTTTGGTTCAAGACTTTTGCACACACTGTTCAAGACCTGAGTTACCTAAGTACTTTTAGGATTTTAGTAAACAGGCTGTTGTTGTTCCCTGTTCCTTGTTCCTGCAGAAATGAAAAGGTTTATGCAAATGAACCTGATTATCTTGTGTCTCAGTTTCCTTCTCTGGTACAGAGTTAGACATGGAGTAATATCTGACAGATTAGACCTTTTGTCAGGAATGTGCAGAATATGCATTTTTTTTGTCAATTTGGTTAGTTTTATCATTCTAGCCATGGATCTAGTTAATGTCCACCTTTATAATGAAATCATTTCCACAGACCCTTTTATTTTACAGTATACACTTCCTAACAAAGCAGAAAACAGAACATTAAACTGAAACAAAGGATTCATTAACTATACACTATGCTGTATTTCCGAGTATGTTTGCACGTTTTAATAAATTGCTGCACTTTTTCCCAATTTTCCAAAATATAACAAAATGAAGGCTGACTTGAGACTTTTGCACAGTATACAGCTGTCATGGCGGGGTCCGGCGGTGTGATGATGAGGTAGACACAGAAGCAGACACAGTGGGAGACGAAACTAAGTTTCAAACAAAGCAAGCCTTTATTTGGCTGATACATGAGTAAATCAAACAAAAACTATACCCAAGACTATTAACTACACTATGGTTTTAACTCTGACCTTGACTATGATTAACATGGGGGTTACATAGGCAGACGACCTGACAACAAGCAGTAAGAGACAAAAGACTTAAATACACACATGAGGTGACCTGTGGAAGTGGCCACACATGGGGAAACAGCTGACACAAACAAATCATAATAACACCACAGGGGAAGGGTAAACTAAGCACCTAGAACTTGGAAACAAGACTTTCAAAATAAACAGGAAACATGACGGGACGCAGATACAGGTGAAGATGACACAAAGGAGTCTAAATGAACAAATAACTATACGACAGAACTAGGCGACCTATGAGCTAAAGAAGACTAAATGAACCAAAACATAAACAATGAATATCAAAATACAATGAAACACAAAAACACTAGGTCACACGATCCAGGACCGTGACAGCGGCATGTCTGCGTGTGTAGTTATTTAAAAAATTTTAGGACTTAAGGAAGTCGACTGTTGTTTTTGTTCCTTGTTCCTACAGAGATGGAAAAAAAGATGCCAATGAACCTGATCATCAAGTTTCACACTTTCCTTGTCTCTAGAGTTTCTGTTACGCAGGAATGAAATTGCTGCATAATCAAAATCTACATATGGACCGGCTATACAGATGTTTTTATTACCTCTGACAGATTGACCTTTTGTCCGGAATGTGTGGATGTAAACAAAATGTGCATGCATGGTACCTTTGTGACTTTTGTCATTGTAGCTGCATGTTTTCCTGGTTCTCTGGGTTTCTAGCTCTCTCCTTTGTCAGTATGAGTGTTGTGCTTCTGTATATTTATTAAGTGTTTTCTGGGTCTCTGTTGCTGATCTCACACCTTTGTGGACCTTTTTTAATTCATTAGATAAAAGAAGTGACTCTGCTGGACTTGTCTTTTGAGAGTTTATTCTTACAAGAAGGAATTCAGTCAGCACAAAGCACTGATGGTGTTGTAGTGAGGAATTCATTGAGCAAAGGAAACACACCTTACTTAAAGAGGCCTCTTCCCCCATCTTTACTGCCCTGCTACCAGGCAGAAAACCAGTCAAGCTACCCAGGTCTAATACACTTCAACAAGATATATGAAACTGATATGTTAAACAAGAACTTAATTACCCAGAGGCAGGAAGCAGGACACTGTCTCAGTTAAGGAGATCCCATATGGACTTCTATGATCTGCAGGGGTCAAGCGTAAAAAGCATAAATCCTTTACATTCCCCAGTTTTGAATCTATAGACATTCATGAACATTACTGTAACATCCAAAAGGTTTAAAACATGGCATCATAAACATGAATTAGAAAACTAGATTCTTGAATTGGAGACACAGGCATCTCCAGTATAAGATACAAAGCAAAGTTAGGAGAATAATAAATACCATAATTATGCATAGTAGCTGGCTTTACAAGCACTATAGGTCTCTGTCAGCACTGTCAAATGGAACACACGTAATTGAGTCAGAGGAGGGCTGAAGCATATATAGACGGAAGCTTTAGCTTCAATGTCCCCACCATGTTTGAAGGACTAATGAACCAGCTGCTTGCTGCAATTTCCTACAGAGAGGTATACCTGTACAACATTCTTGTCCACAGTACCACCTTCCATTATGTCCTTAGACCAGGGGTGTCCAACTCCAGGCCTCGAGAGCCGGTGTCCTGCAGATTTTAGATATCACCCTGGGTCAACACACCTGAATCAAATGAGTAGTTCATTACCAGGCCTCTGGAGAACTTCAAGACATTTTGAGGAGGTAATTTAGCCATTTGAATCAGCTGTGTTGGATCAAGGACACGTCTAAAATCTGCAGGACACTGGCTCTCATGGCCTGGAGTTGGCCACCCCTGCCTTAGACGGGTTATGGAGAGAGTTTCAGAAGGGCTCCCCCTTCCCCCACAGTGCTGCTTCGTGTGTCGTGAGGTAATGTTCATGGGCCTCACAGAGAGAGAGAGCGAGAGAGATCATTTCAGATTAGTGGGAACAAAATGAATATGACTGCACATTTACTCCGTGTTACGTCCCCACATGAAAGCTAGGCGAAGAGGGTGGGGGACAGTAACAGTTGGATCCAGGTTGAAATGAAAAGGACGCCAGGCAGAGGTGTTTAACACAAAAGAAATCTTTATTATAATCAATTAACCCAATAATCATATAAACAGTAACAACAGAAAGAGACAGCAATGCTGCTTTAATGATAAACCAGACAGGTCAACCCAAAGAGATGGTGACTACTTCAAGAAAGAAAACTATAAGGCTTCAACAGAAAAAAGACAGCAACGCTGCTACTACAAGTAACCAGGCAGGCCAAACCAAATGATGGAGGCCGCCGTCACTTAAGGAAAACCACTGCTCAGTTAAGAGCTACTCACAAAGAGCCACACACAGTGGGGCTGGTCACACACAGCAGGCCTTTTCCACACCTAGACCAGTATCACACACTGACCAGCACAGAGGAAAACCACCAGAAGCCTCTCCCACTGCTCCTACCACTCCACACCGTAGGCAGGACAATCACACACCTAGCACTCAACGCGGCGACACCAGCCAACGCCACCCTCTCACATCCAGCCCATCCCCAGCTTATATAACCTCAGAGAGGTGATTGCTGACTGGGCCCAGGTGGTAAACGAGGCCAATGAGCAGCAGCTGTGTCCTGGGGAGAGAGAAGAGCAAGAGAGAGACAGAGGGGTGGAGCAAGAGAGGAGGAGGCAGAGAAAAACACCACACCCACACAAGGGCAGTATCAGGAGGCCCAGCTAGGGCCGTAACACTCCCGACATCATCCTAGTCCAAAGATAAGTGGAAGCAGACAAAAACAACAAGCACGCATGCTACAAACTTTACCCGAGTCATTTAGACGGCCGTTAGCACATGATTCTCCTTATGGGGACCTGATATGTTTAATATGCTGCTGAGAATATAGCCCAGAAGAAGCGTATAGTATAGCTTTTATTTTGGAAAGAGACATTTCTCTGTAATTAACTCTTTTTTTCCAAAGATGAGTGATTTCTCGATCAGATAGATTAATTTTTTTTATCCCTTTGTTTCAGCAACATTAAATTTAAAAACTGTACGTTTGAGTTAAAATATATATTTATAATTTTAATAAATGACAATTTAAAAAGGCATGAAATTTTTTTTGTATCGAAAAAAATAAATTTAAAAAAATCACTCTTTTTATCGTAATAAAGAGTGATAAAAGTGCAAAAACAAGTGTCTTAAAACTCATGTATGAACATTTCTCAGCTTCTGTAGTGCTGCATGTCAAAAAAATAAAAAAATAAAAATAAAGAGCACATTTAAATGAGCTGTCCTTTTACAGCACGCAAACTACCTGCAACACTGTAGGAAAATGCAAAATCCTCATATTAAAACGTATAATAATGCTGCAGTCACATGACCACACCAGGACCAAGAATAACAATGTATTAAAAAAAAAATTAGCAATTTGCACACTGTCCAAAGCCATACAGCACCACCCCGGCTGCAGACTGCTGACATTATTTAAAAGCAAAGCTCATGTTAGCTCCTAATTTGTTTACATATTTATGCAAAGCAGCAACAGCTCAAACCCTACAATAAAAAAAGCACATTTCATCTTTAAACACAATCTTTTTAACATTCACAGGCTGAAGTGTTTCAATTTATGCACAGCACACCCAGTAAACCGGGTCCTATAAAAACATTATCAACAAATACATTTCTTTCAAATTCCAAGAAATACAAGAGCCTTACATCAGTTCGATCATACATTCAAAGCATGTTTGGAGGCTTGTACAGTGGCCCAAAAAAACAAGAAGACTATTTCTAAAAAAGTGCTTCTTTAGAGCTCTTATCTTAAAAATAGCAGTGTCACTCTTGATCGAAAAGAGTCTTCTTCTCTGAGATGAGACCTGCTGCATCTGCATTGTCATCCTCATCATCATGGCAAGATTCTGAATCTGAAAGTAAGAAAACAACATTAAATCATTTGTCATATTAAACCGACAGTAGACAAACAAACATTCAAGTGAGTGGAACTTACTGCTGGGGCTGGATTTGGGTTTTCTACATCTTCCATAAATGATTCCAATAAGAATGCAAACTACAATCCCAAAGCAGGAAATGTATACCAAAGGATTTACTGTGGACAGCAGAAAACAGACGTGTCAGCAGGCAGTGACTGCAAAGGAGACACAATCCTCACCAAGTGGCACGGAAATGAATTGTCAAGTACACTGAAGTTAACAAGGTTCTCTGAATTTGAAAAGCCTCTCTCTGTGTGTCAGTAGCTGCAGCTCAGCCCAGTCTGTAGAGCTCAGGTCACTTTTGGAGAGCTGCTGATAAATTTCCATCCACTATAAAGCTAGCGTTTTTGTGAGACTGAGTAAAAAAACACTATGATTCCAAAGCCTCTGATTGGTCAGATGCTGCAAACCTTTAACGTTAACACACTTATTAACTAGACAGCTAAATGCTGGGTTGAATTAATGAGTTTATAACCATTAATTAATGTGACCTCTGAGCCAATTGTAGTGTAAATGAATCCAGGGGTTAAAATAAATCTGGGATATGATGAACTTATAGTACAGGATCCTGATAAGCTTCCTCTCCAACAGTATCCAGCTACTGACTGAAAGCATTCCTCTCCTTTTCAGTTTCAAGGTAGTTTTAATCCAGTGTCGGGCACCCTGTGTAAAATGTGTTTTACAAATACACCAAGTAAACGTCACTCTCAATCTTTAAATGCTGGGTAATAAAGATGGGAAATACGCAGGACTGGGAGTAGATAATTTTGCTGTGTACTGAGGTCAGTTTCCCCAAAGCAGAGGTAGACAATCTCGAATATCTAAAGCAGGAGCATGGTGCAATGATTTCTGGTCAAATAAAGACTTTAAATATTAAAAGGAAAAAAAATTTTATTTTTATTTTTAAAGGGACCAAGTCAGGGCAGCCACCTCTGTTTTGGGTGTTCAGTGTGGAACAGGAGGCCGTCAGTCAGGTTTTTTTTATTTTTTAACTGATCCGATGGCAGCTCTACTACTGCAGTTCTACTAGGCAACAGTTTTCTAAGCAAATTACAGGGAAATGTTTTCCTGTCCTTTGCTGTTTGGTGCTGCGGATCATTGCAGGGGTCATTGATCATTAAAACCGTCTTGGTTTTACCCCACTTTTACCTTTGGTTTTAAAGTGGCTGTCGAGAGAAACCACAACACTGTTTTGATAGTTTGAAAAAAAAAATGAAAAAAAAATTGTGATTTAGTCAGGTTAGAGAGCCACCTTCATAATGGTGAAAACTCTGACTTTAGGTTTATCATAGGTCCTTAATTCTTTAATCTAGCTTTGTGGTATGACCATGTTGTGCAGTATAAAATCAGATACCTAGGGTAGGAAATGTGAATGTCTCGACTCGGTCAGTAACATTCAGGAAGATGGTTTTATTAAAGCGTCTTCCATCATGTTCCACCCCATGAAACTCGAATGCCCCGCTGTCATTTCTGGTCAGGTTCTTCACAGTTACAGAGATGGTGCTGTTGATTGTGCCACATTCTATGCCCTCCACCCGGCCCTTAAACGACTCCTCCTGGTCACTGGGACGTGTGGATCTTCCATCTCGACAATAGAAGATATATTTCTCATTGTCAAGTCTTTTTAGCCATACAGATGTGCTGCCAGTGGGAACCTGAAATGTCAGAGTGACATTCGTCCCACGACGTCTGATGATCTGCTGGTCTGAAGAAAAGAGAGGAAAAGAAAACAGAGCAGAAACAGAGTGAGGACTCATCACAGCAGACAAGCAGTTTTCTGTTCAGAGCTACCCAACAAGCCACTGAGCCAAACTTAAAAGCTGCATACACAATGGAAGAAATTTGCTCGCTGACCATCGCTTTAAATCAGATGACCAGTGACCCTCTAATGTACTTCCTATTAGGCCATATCCTCCTGAGAGCCAAGGGGGGGAAAAAGCATTTTTCAGTTTTACTTTTGGATGATTTGCATGTACACTACAGGGGACATGATTAAACAGGCCAGGTCTCAGGAGGATATGTTAATCAGCTGTAACTCTCATTGGTAGGTGCTGCAGTCGCTCGTCTGGAAGTCAAGAAAAATGTCAACTAAACACAAAGAATCAGTGAGATGTCGGCTTTCTCACCCGACAGCACGTACAGAGACACGCCATCAGAGCTGAAAGACGTCAGTTAACAGATTCTGATGCGTCGGTGGGTCCGTGCTTTGTGTTTACACCTTTTTTTGCGCTAGATTCTGCCTGAAGCTGTAGGCTTTGTCTCTCTCCAACCAAATTTGACTGAACCAGCAGCAAAAGGAAATCCAAACCATCGGCGGAGTGGGGGGTGGCTTACTGGGCTTAAGCCGTGTCAGCTTAAGTTTGACCAGGTACCAAAGCGAATCATTCGTACTGTACAAATAATGTAAATATGACGGTGTATCACAAAAGATTGATATCAAAGTGATCACTTGACCCATATTACGTTACTTGCTCTTTGAGTGAATCAACAAATGGCGAAATGAAAAGCCAAACAACAACAATGCTGTTTCTTTAGAGAGTCTTAGCTTACATGTGTGTTTATTTCATATTTTCAGTTGTTACCCTCCACGGCTAAACAAAGCACTCTAAATCAGTTTCAGTTATGTACTGATGAACACAACAATGGACATAAGGGGCTTCTTTCAAGAAAAAACTCAGGTAAATGTTATTTTATATATTATGCTTTGTATGTTGTTCAATATATTTCTATGCAAAACAAGAGGAATTTGAATACACAGCAGTATATTCACAGTTGAAACCAGATATGTACATACACTTTAGGGGAAAAAAACATAAAAAAAATTTTTTTTTACTGTTAAACGTCAATTTAGAGTAAACTTTTTTGTTTTAGATAATAAATACTGAAATATCTTTTGAATTAGTTAAATGTCAGAATAAAGAGAGAGAGAGAGCTATTTTTTTATGACTTTCATCATATTTAGGAGTACATATACACTAAGTTTATTGTGTCTTTAATTAATAAGAAAACTGCAGACTATTCCATTCTGAGCTGAAGAAGCTTCTGATAGGTTAGTAGAGTCCATGAGAGTAAATTGGTGGCACACCTGTGGATGCATATATAGGGGTGGGTTTTTATAATCGATTTATCGATTAAAATCGATTCTGGCTTGGATAACGTGAAATCGATTCATTAAAATCCTGAATCTATTTTTTTATATAAATTTATTTTGCCTAAAATGCCAGAATCTCAGGTGAAATCTCACAAAATTTCAACAACCACCAAATAGTGAAGACAGTAAATTCGAGCAGGAACACGGCTTCTGCACAAAGACGTAAACACACAGCGCAACCCGCGGATCAGAATCAGTGAGATGTCGCCTTTCTCACCTGACGGCACGGACACGGGCGGGGCTGAAAGCCGACAGCTCGCTGATTCTGATGTGTCGGCAGTCCGCGCTTTGTGTTTACGCCCTTTTTGCGCCGATTCTAAAGCTGTTAGTTTTATCTCCCTCCAAACAATATTGACTGAACCAGCAGCAAAAGAAGATCCAAACTACGCTTCACATAAACATCGTCATGAATTCCCTCTGACTTTTACTGTTTTGCTTCCACCACGATAAAAATTACACTTCATGCACAGCTCTCTCTCTCTTTCTCTCTGTACTGTTTTCTGCATTAATCGCTTGTTTGTTACGCACAAGTCTACCGTTGTTTACAGCGCTGTTTTTTTTCCGTTTACATATTCTGAAAAGAAAATTTCTGCCGTTCAATACTGAACAAATTTAAACTTTTTAAAATTATGCAAAATGCTTAGCCATGTCTCTAATAAAACCGCTGTAACATCAGAGGTAACGTTCATATGTTGATTAATGGTTTTCTTTCGTTTTTGATGTACTGCAGAATATTTTTATAAAATCCCAGGCCAGGAAAACCTTCATGTTTTTCTGTGTTTTATCTTCAGCTACTTTGACACAAAGGCATCTGCTGTGATGCTCACACCTTTGATAAAGTCTTGCGTGTGTCAGCTTCCTTTTTATAGATACAAAAATATGCAAATTTACTGATCTGAATTATAATATTTCTGACTGTCAAAATTTCCCATATTCAAATCGAATTTAATCAAATCGAATCGAATTTAATCGAATCGTGGATCGAATCAATTCGGGACCTTGTGAATCAGAATCGAATCGATTCTAGAAATCAGTGACGATACCCAGCCTTATGCATATAAGTCAAAACATAGAGCCTGTTTCTTTGAAATGTGAAAATCCAGAGATATCAACCAAAACACCAGGAAAAGAATTGTGGAGCTCCATAAGTGTGGCTCAATTTTGAATACAATTTGGTGCCATTTGCAATTTAACAAATATGTTTTTTATATTTGTCAATCTAAAAAAATAAACATTTAGTCTGATTTGATGTTTTACAATTAAAAAAGTGTTTTTGTTTTTATCTGAAGAGTGTGTTTCAACTGTATATTTGATGATGTTGGTGTTTGGCTTGATTGTTTGGCTTGATTGTCAGCACAAAGAGGGAGAGAGAGGAACAGAGAGGGAGAGAGAGGAACAGAGAGGGAGAGAGAGGAACAGAGAGGGAGATGGAGAATGAGGACAGAACAGAGATGGAACAAGAGCAGGTGAGACACACATGTTAGTCAAATGGTTGTTTGCCAGAACTCATTAGAACATGTATCTCGTACCCAGTGTATCTTTTTACATTTGTTATTTTTCAAATTCTATATTCATTAAGTTATGCAGGCTTGTTTGCACAACAAGGCTAAATAGTTATATAAACTTTTCTGAATCTAAATAGTGTACTTCAGTAGAATTAAAAAATGATATGGCACAAACTAGTAACTCATCATATTATCTATGGAAAAGGAATACTTGAATAATATTGACCCAGAAAATGTCATTGATAGGTTCGCAAAACTCAAGCCTCGAAGATACAGTCTCATATTACCACAATAAAGAGGTGTTGTCAGTGTAGTGCAGGTCTATGATGATTTTCAGTGCTACTATCATCTAGTTTTGATTCTGGTTCTGTCTTGTTTAAGTCCTAAGTAGTTCTGATTTTGAACTGTTGTAGTCCTGTTTTAATTCCGGATCAGTTCTGGGTCTGGTTGAATTGGGGTTTAGTCCCTGCGTTTTGATACAGCCCCAACTTTGTTCTGCTTTGCTGCTTAATTAAAAAAACTCGTTTAAGGTGTCCTGCATATGTGATATAAGTGATTCTTTTTTGAACAAAACTCAAAACACAGCCTAATAAAACTTCACAGCATGTTTTTCAGTCATTTCTAACCCCCTCCAATCCAACATGCATACTACCCTTTAGGGCTAAGCCCTGGGTGTATGAAATGTCTGGCTCCGCCTCTGATCCAAACTAGGCTTCACATAAACATCGTTATGAATTCCCTCTTACTTTTGCCGTTTTGCTTCCACCACGGTAAAAATTACACTTCATGCACATCTCTCTCTCTCTCTCTCTGTGTGTGTGTGTGTGTGTGTGTGTGTGTGTGTGTATACTTATTACACACAAATCTACTGTTATGTACAGGGCTATCGGCCCTGTGTTTTGTTTTGTTTTTAATTTAACTGACTTCCGACAAGAAAGTTTCATGTCTGCTGTTCAATACTGAAGAAATTCATACTTTTTAAAATTATGTGAAATTGCAAAATGCTTAGCTTTGTCTCTAATTAAACCTCTGTAACTTTGCTCTGCTTCACTTCAGCAGCATCAAGTAATGTTCACTTGCTGATTCATGGCTTTTTTTCTGTTTTTGTTCTACTGCAGAAGATTTTTAAGGTGGTTATCTGCTATAAAGAGACAGGCCAGAAAAATCTTCTTCATGTTTTTCTGTGTTTTATGCTCTGTTACTTTGACACAAAGCCATCTGATGTGATGCTTACACCTCTGATAGTCTCACAAGTTTCAGCTTTCTTTTTATGGATATACAAATATGGATATGCACTGATAAATTATCAGAATTATCATATTTCTGACTGTCTAAGGCAAAATTTCCCGGATTCAAATCGGATCGAATTGAATCGATTCTAGAAATCAGTGACGATACCCAGCTCTACTCACAGGTCTCAGTGGATCATCTTTTAGACCGAGATCCTACTATAAATTTCAAAAACTGATGAGTCATAAAATTACAATCAACGCGATCTAATTTGAATTTTCTCACAGTCAACCTTGACGGGTTTTTGTAGCTTTATTTTACGTCTAGAAGCATCAAAGTTACGACAATCCGTCTGACCAGTGAACGCAGCATGAACGAAACAGTCCGGTACATGCACGCCGGTGTTGTGTCAAAAAAGTGATTTCTTTTTCTTTTTTTTTTTACATTTGTTTCACAGATTATGGGCCACTATTCACAGCCCTTTTTTGTAGACGATCACTTTTGGCACAACACTGGTCTGCTCCAAAGTTTCTGTCGCATTAGCAGCTGCTGCGAATCATTAGCCTGGGCTAATTCGAGTTAAATAACGTTATGCGACTGAATAAAGTAACAGATGTCGCCGTTTTAACCACTGAGTCCACTAACTCTTAGACAGATTTTTTATTCTTCACAGGGCGGGTAAAAACATAACGAGCCATGCAACTTTTTAAGTTAGCAGCTAAATGTAGCAATGTACCTTTAAAGAGGTAACGGCAGTGTTGTATCAAAGCATGTACATCCTTAAAGTTAGTTTTAAAGTTGCCGGTTAGTGGTGTGTATAACCAACCCGCTCTTGTTTTACACAGAAACAGCCACAAACTTTAAACCGTTCCTGTAACTCACCGTCAGGACATGTCCGCCGAACCAGTAACATTAAAAACAGGACTGCAAACACCGTTGACATAGTTGCTGTGTCCGAATTCAGGGGAAGTAACTCGCTCACCTATCGCCACACACATCCGGGGCTTAAGTCACCTGACTTCCTAGCAGTTACTGGTAGGAGTCGAGTCCTTGTCGTCGCTGCCTCAGCCTGAATTGGCTACACTTTTTTGATTGGTGTTACTCATGTTTTGTAGAGATCACCTGCGGATTATTTCTCTGAAGCCTTCCATCGGATGCTGGTATGTGTTTATTCTGTGCCGTACGTTTATTATTTTTACTTGGTTGTAGCTGCAGGAGGGTCATGTTGGCCGTTTAATCGGATGCGTGGGCCTCTTTGGCGGCGGATAACCTTAAAGCAGGGCCGCTACTGCTTCTCTGGGCTACAATTACAAAGTACTACTGCTTTGCCTTTCCGTTTGGATACCTTTTTGTTGCTTGTCTGTTCTTTGTGCCTTTTTTTGCCATCTCACTGGAAGTTTGACATTTTAGAAAAGCGATTGAGATAAGATATTGGAGTCTGTTGATGTGCACGTTAATTCAATTCAATTCAATTTTATTTATATAGCGCCAAATCACAACAAAAGTCTCATCAAGGCGCTTCATAGGTACAGAGAAAAACCCAACAATCATATGTTGAGCAAGCACTTTGGCGACAGTGGGAAGGAAAAACTCCCTTTTAACAGGAAGAAATCTCCGGCAGAACCAGGCTCAGGGAGGGGCGGGGCCATCTGCTGCGACCGGTTGGGGTGAGAGAAGGAAGACAGGATGAAAGACATGCTGTTGAAGAGAGACAGAGGTTAATAACAGATATGATTCAATGCAGAGAGGTCTATTAAGACATAGTGAGTGAGAAAGGTGACTGGAAAGGAAAAACTCAATGCATCATGGGAATCCCTGGCAGCCTACATCTATTGCAGCATAACTAAGGGAGGATTCAGGGTCACCTGATCCAGCCCTAACTATATGCTTTAGCAAAAAGGAAAGTTTTAAGCCTAATCTTGAAAGTAGAGTTAGTGTCTGTCTCCCGAATCCAAACTGGAAGCTGGTTCCACAGAAGAGGGGCCTGAAAACTGAAGGCTCTCCCTCCCATTCTACTTTTAAATATTCTGGGAACAATACTTGTTGTTCCCAGAATATTTAAGTGCAGTGCGAGAGCAAAGTGCTCTAATAGGGTGATATGGTGCTACAAGGTCATTAAGATAAGATGGGGCCTGATTATTTAAGACCTTGTATGTGAGGAGCAGGATTTTGAATTCAATTCTGGATTTAACAGGAAGCCAATGAAGGGAAGCCAAAACAGGAGAAATATGCACTCTCTTTCTAGTCCCTGTCAGTACTCTTGCTGCAGCATTTTGGATTAGCTGAACGCTTTTCAGCGAGTTTTTTGGACATCCTGATAATAATGAATTGCAGTAGTCCAGCCTGGAAGTAATAAATGCATGAACTAGTTTTTCAGCGTCACTCTGAGACAGGATATTTCTAACTTTAGAGATGTTGCGCAAATGGAAGAAAGCAGTCTTACATATTTGTTTAATATGTGCGTTGAAGGCCATGTCCTGGTCAAAAATGACTTCAAGGTTCCTCACAGCATTACTGGAGGCCAAGGTAATGCCATCCAGAGTAAGAATCTGGTTAGATACCATATTTCTAAGATTTTCAGGGCCGAGTATAACAACCTCAGTTTTATCTGAATTAAGAAGCAGAAAGTAGCGGCCATCCAGGTCTTTATGTCTTTAAGACATTCCTGCAGTTTAACTAATGGGTGTGTGTTATCTGGCTTCATGGACAGATAGAGCTGCGTGTCATCTGCATATCAGTGAAAATGTATGCTATGTCTTCTAATGATGCTGCCTAGGGGAAGCATGTATAATGTAAACAGAATTGGTCCTAGCACTGAACCCTGTGAAACTCCATAATTGACCTTAGTGGGTGAAGAGGACTCTCCATTTACATGAAAAAATTGGAGTCTATTAGATAGATATGATACAAACCACTGCAGCGCAGTACCTGTAATACCTACAGCATGTTCTAATCGTTCTAATAGGATATTATGGTCAACAGTATCGAATGCTGCACTGAGGTCAAGAAGGACAAGCACAGAGATGAGTCCACTGTCAGAGGCCATAAGAAGATCATTTGTAACCTTCACTAAAGCTGTTTCTGTGCTGTGATGAGCTCTGAAACCTGACTGAAACTCTTCAAATAAACCATTCCTCTGCAGATGATCTGTTAGCTGTTTGACAACTACTCTTTCAAGGATTTTTGATATGAAAGGAAGTTTGGAGATTGGCTTATAATTAGCTAAGACTGCTGGGTCTAGAGATGGCTTTTTGAGTAAAGGTTTAACTACAGCCACCTTGAAGGCCTGTGGTACATAGCTGATTATTACAAACAGGTTGATCATATTTAAGATCGAAGAATTAATTAATGGCAGGACTTCTTTGAGCAGTTTTGTAGGAATGGGGTCTAAAAGACACGTTGATGGTTTGGAGGAAGTAATTATTGAAGTTAACTCAGAAAGATCAATTGGAGAAAAAGAGTCTAACTTAACATCAATGGTACTAAGAGTAGCTGTAGATAATATTACATCTGTGGGATGATTATTGGTAATTTTTTCTCTAATGATAAAAATTTTATTTGTGAAGAAGTTCATGAAGTCATTACTAGTTAATGTTAAAGGGATGGTTGGCTCAACAGTACTCTGACTTTTTGTCAGCCTGGCTACAGTGCTGAAGAGAAACCTGGGGTTGTTCTTATTTTCCTCAATCAGTGACGAATAGTAAGCTGTTCTGGCTTTGCGGAGGGCTTTCTTATAAAGCAGCAAAGTATTTCTCCAGGCTAAATGATGATCCTCTAAATTTGTGACACACCATTTCCTCTCCAGCTCACGAGTTATCTGCTTGAGGCTACGTGTTTGAGAATTATACCACGGGGTCAGGTACTTCTGATTTGAGGTCTTAGTTTTCACAGGAGCTACAGTATTAAGAGTCGTACGTAGTGAGGAGGTAAAATTATTAACAAGATAATCAACCTCTGATGGGGTAGCATTCAGATAGCTGCTCTGCTCTATGTTGGTACAGGGCATTGACGATGATAACAGTGGGTGGATTATATTCTTAAACTTAGTTACAGCACTTTCAGAAAGACATCTACTGTGATAAAGTCTACTCTCCACTGCTGTGTAATGAATTATTAACCATTAATGTATTGGGTTATTTCATTAGAGCAGTAGTATGCAGTGAGCAGTAGACTATATATTTTTAGTGCTGTCAGCGTTAACGCTCCGCCATCACGACTAACGCGATTAACAATTAACCCATCTGGAGTGCAGACTGAGTCAAAATCCGTGAAATGTCTCTGTCAACGCATTTCGACAGTTTGTTCAAATATTGTTTATTTTGCACCCCAGATGGGTTGAGAGCATTAAAAATTGTAATCGTGATGACCAGTTTAAGCCGCGTTAACGCTGACGGCGTTTTTTGTTTTTGTTTTTTTGGAAACTAGTTCGTCCATGTTTGGACTTCTGTGTTGTAAATGCGCAAATCAGTCCGTGCATTATTACATTGCGCCGCCCATCAAAAGGTCTGCGCATGCACAAATATATCGCCCGTCAGCAATTGTTGGATTAACAATCGCCCAACCCTAGTGCCTAATAATAATTGAAAAATCAGTCAACTCTGCAGGAGTTCACCAAAAAGCTACTCACACAAAGTCCTTATTTCTACTTTAATAGTTTTAATAATTTTTAACATTACTTCATCATATTCCATTGACCATTGATCATATTTGTTGAATTTGAGGATAATTGTCGTTTAATTATTTAAGTATAATTAAATGTAATTGTCAATTTATCAGTAACCTTGGAGCAGTTTCAGATGAAATTATGGAGGCCGGTAAATTAGGCGAGGGAAAAAAAAACAATCCATTAAGATTTTGATGTCATCTATCAAGGATAATTTTTAATGATTTTTTTTAATATGCTGTTATCATGTTGCATTTAGCTTGTTGAGCTGCTTATTTGAGCAGAAATGTCCTTTCACCATGCAGTGGGCTTAGATAAAACTCTCCTGTTATTCTGAGGAATGAGTTGAGAACTTTGTGTCAAGGATGCGGTTGTTTGTTTTTTCTTTCAATTAATTTTCTGAACATCATCATATTAAAATGAATTTGTTCACAACTGATAATTAAGAAAATACTTTTAATATAATTGACAATTAACGTTATAGTCCAATAGTACTTAAAGATTAAGTGCACTACTAGCTTGGTTAAAAAGAAAAATATGTATTATAATTTTTTTTTTTTTTTTTTTTTTTTTTTGTCCGTTGGACAATAATCTGCTGGTAAGGAGAAGTACTACCACAACACAGTGTAGAAGTGCACAGAAATTTAAGTGATGGCTGGCTCATTTGACCGAGCAAAAAGGTGTAGTGATGTTTGCTTTGAGTATTGATGGAGAAGTGTAGAGAAGGTTTGAAGGAGCTGCTGTGTGTCTCTGTGGAGAGGGGAGCTGGGGTACTGCACGAAGAAGTATGTGAGGGTGGTGTGGGACATATATGACAACAGTGGTGAAGTTATGCGTAACAGATGGGTTAAAGGTTGCGGTGGGATTACACCAACATGAGCTGATCAGTGTGAAAAGGTTGCCACGTTGCCAGGTCTTTATGTTATACCGGTTTAACTTGCCATGAAAGTAAAGCATAGATAACAGCGTGGACAAACTTCAAAATATAGACTGTACATTCTGGAATGTGTGGGCTGAAGCCCGTACAAGTGGCACTCCTAGAGTCGTCCTCAATCCTCACTATCATGTATTGGCGCCTCCAATACACCATAAAGAGGCTTCACTTTGCGCCATCATTCAACACTGCACATCCATACAACTGTGCTATTACACAAATCCCCTTCTTGTTTGGAGTGTTTAGGCTGGCAGCTGAGGTACTACCCCCTTTTTTTTTTTTTTGATAGAAAAGTCAGGCAAGCAGTCTCTGTGAACTGATGTTTGAAGACAACAATGTGTAGGGAGCAAGTGGAAAAGATCCTGGAGAGGTGGAGAAATGAAAATTAGTAGAAGGAATACAGAATACCTTCTGAAGGTGGATAAGTTTAAATACCTGGAATCAACCATCCAAAGCCACAGACAGTGCACAAGAGAGTTGAAGAGAATAGGCAGGGTGGAGCAGGTGGATATGTGTCAGGGGGGATTTGTGACAGAAAGGGCAGTAAGGGATCTGCTATGATGCGTGATTTGGACATGGTGACACTAGGGCTGTGCGATATGACCAAAATCTCATATCACGATATAAATCACAAAAATTTTACATTTTCTGAAAATTCTGTGAATCTTGGGCAGCTCGACTGGCCGTCCTTTACCCGGAGTCGAGTGTTTTAAACGATGCATGAAACGATACATTTTTAGACATAAGTTTTAACAGCCGCCGTTTTCTTTGTAAGAATTTATTACACAGCGTGCTGCGGGGAAAAGCCTGTTCTAACATTTGAGTCTAAGGTTTATTTTTAGCACCTGACGGCTCTTTTTTGCTTGTCATCCGTAAATACTCTGCGTACTCTTTCACGTGATTCAGTTTATTTTGAAAAGTCTCAACAGGATTTTGAGCTTTATTGTGAAAGGCTTATGTGGAAAATAAACAAGCAGACAAGCGATGGTTTTACCGTCGTTGTTGCTAACGACAACACATATAAACAGGCGCTTGTCCGTCCCTAGTGTGGTTATTTTAAATAAAAGAGCAAGAGAGAACTTTAAGAAATGAATATAGCCACTACAGTGACCATCAAAACGATGAAAAATATTGCCGTAAACCGTTTATTTTGCGACACCACGAAACAAACGATAGTGTGAAATTAAACAATAGATGTTTTTATATCGTCATCTGATATATATCGTTTTATCGAACAGCCCTAGGTGACACTAATAAAAAGACAAGGTGATGTTGGAGTGAGGAAGGAAAATCTCTCTAACGGGAAGAAACCTCAGCAGAACCAGGCTCAGGGAGGGCCGGGCTGTGACTGGTTTGGGGTGAGGGGAGAAAGATGATACAAAAGACACGCTGTGGAAGAGAAGCAGAGATTTTTAATAACAAGGATTAAATGCAGAGAGAGATAAAATGGGACATGATTAGTCAAGACTTTGTACCCTCCTGCAGTATTTTTGGATTTTTAGGACGGCCTGATAATGAATTAAAATTGTCCATCCTAGAACTAACAAAGGCATAAAAAAATTCTGATTCTGATTGTGGTCATTTGAGTACAGTGAATTTAATGTCATGTTCAAGAAACTATTTTGAGATGATATTGGTGAGATAGCATAGTTATCCAAGCAGCCATTAGAAAACTGTGTGGTCATAAAGAGACTGATTTGGTCAGTGCCAAACACTGGCTGTGGCATTTAAACAATATTCAATCTGCCTAAAGTTTGTCAAGAAAATGTCCCCACAGCATTACACCACCACTGCTAGCCTGAACTGGTAGTTCAAGATGTAATGGATCCATGCTTTCAGGTTGTTCACGGGAGATTCTGACCCTACCAACCAAATGTCACAGCATAAATTGATACTCGTCAAACCGAGCAATAATTTTCTTCTAGTGACCAGTTGTAGTAAGCCTGTATTATGCACTCAAAGTTGCTCTTCTGTACACATTGATTGGAACAAGTGTTTATGTGTTTATATGACTTACTGTTGCCTTCCTATCAGCTCAGTGCAGTTTAAATGGTAAATGGACCGATTCTTATATAGCGCTTTTCTACTCTCCCGGAGTACTCAAAGCGCTCTATACAACATGCCACATTCACCCAGTCACACCCATTCTCACAAGCACTTTATCTATACTTAGTGCTTTTTCTAGCTACATTCACACACATTCATACTCCGATGGACGCATCGGAGAGCAATTTGGGGTTAGTATCTTGCCCAAGGATACTTGGCATGCAGACTGGAGGAGCCTGGGATCGAACCTCCAACCTTCCGATTAGTAGGTGACCTGCTCTACCTCCTGAGCTACAGCCATTTAGTCATTCTCTCCCAGAGAACTGCTGCTCACTCATTTTCTATCCAGTAACCACTCTCTGTGTTTACACCTACGGTAAAGCAGCAGTTACTTCTTAAACAATGGTTCAGTTTCAGTGTTGCATTAGAAAAGATTATGTAGTTCGTTTACCTTTGACAAAAAAAATGTTCATAGTATTAATTCAATCACGTAGATTTCACTTTTGGTTCATTTTTATCGTGCAGGTATCTTGCATGAAAACATGAGTGGAAACGCAGAGAAGGTAGGAAAGTTTGAATTTGTTACAAGAGATTAAAGAATATTTAAGAATAGTCTGTCTCAGTCTTTTACACTATAATTTCTGAACATATGATGTGTGTTTATTTGCTTAATTACTACAGGTGCTGAAAGAAGATAGTTGGAACAAGTCGTGTCAAATAGAAACTGAGACACTGCTTGACAGACTTCACCTTCAAGACAAAGTTCAACACAAGTTGTTACCAGCAGATTTTCTTCAAATAGGTCCACCTGGCAAACAGGACACTGTAGAATCTGAGAAAGATCTGGCTTGCACCTTTCTCCATAGACTGGTGATGTTAGACTACAGGGCCAGATATATTTCTATAAGATCGAGCTGTCAGGTCAAGGAGTCCATCAAAGCGTCCTCTAGTGACTGGGATGTTTTTGTGAGCAGCAGTTTGGACGCATATAAGAAAGCACAGTCTTCGTTGAATCCAATGGACATTCAGATGGCAGTATTTCACTGTTCAGACAGCTTCCTACAACAGATGATGATTACAAAGCTCTCTCAGTGTCAGTATGCCTTACCTTTGCTTGTTCCTGACCCAGTTACAAAGGAGATTCAGTTTCCTCTGTGGACTTTCAGAGAAATAACAAAAACCTGGAAGGTAACTCGGTGTGATTCAACGATCGTCACCATGAAGAATGTTCCAGTCTACAAAGCTGAAACACCCTTGGTGTCATTTTTCCGTCTGGGTTCTTTGTCAGTGTCTAAATCTCAGCTGATGAACACTTTGATCAACGACCGTCACAACACCTTCTTCCACAGAAACTGCCCAGGAAGCACCAAGTCTCGCTGTTTGATGGATGGTGTGGCAGAGATTGCCTGGTACTGCCCTGCTGGAAAACCCAATGATACCTTCAATGACTGCATTGCCTTTTGTAATCTCCATGGTGATGCACTTTTGATTGACAAACAGCGTGACATACTGATTGAAAAATCCTCCATCAATATTTTTCTTGTGGCATCTCTGCAAAGCAATGAAGAAAGATCACTTATATCATCTCTTTTTAAGTCTCATAAGCCTCTCATTTGTCTCACTGTTAATGACAGTTGTGATGCTCTTAAGACGAAAAAGGGAAAGTACATAATGGGCCTCAAAGACAAAAACCAGTCAGATGCATGTGAACACCTGAAAAGGATCATTAGAGAAATTTTAACTTCTGTTGATGGTCCCAGCTTGAAACCATCCTTCCAGCTTGAAACCATGGCTAAGCTCTCTGGAATCAGAGTGGATGAAACTGACCCAGCCTGTCAAAGAGGGAAATCTGCTGCTATGAAAATAGTCAATCTGCTTAAAAAGGATAACATGGATGTCTCAAAGATCAAAGATGATTTTCTCCCTTGTCAAGGCCAACTGTGGCATCAGTGGAGCAAAATACACAGAGAACTGTTTCATCCCAGAGGAGACATTGAAATGAAGAAAAGTAAAAAGCAACAAGAACTGATGAACATACGTCAGAAACAATGTGCTGCTTCCTGCAGTAAACTGATGGAGTTGTTCACTGGAAGTCTCTCATCATTGCCACCAACAGAGAAAAAGTATTTCCTAAAATGGACTCAGATCTTCATAGATGCCCTCTGCACAGATGATGTTTCTTCAATTCTCCAAAGTTATGATGAAAAGTGGTCTGAGGTCTTGGCTTTGAAGAACAAATGGGACAAATCAGATCTGTTATTAAGAAAACAAACTGAACTTGAAGACCTATCAAAAAAATTTCAATCTGCAACTTTTGGTTTGGAGCACATCTTCAGAGAAATGGGACAGATCTATGAAGCCCATAAAACAACACAAAGAGAGAGCAGACACACTGACTGGTCTAAATACCCTGAGCTGGCTGCACAGCTGCTGATATCAGGACACCCGATGGAGCTGATGGATGGTGATGCAGGTCATGTGCCTTTAACATGGATCTCCAGTCTTTTAGAAGAAGTCATCAAGAAACTGGGGGACCAGAGAGTTTTTGTGTTGTCAGTTTTGGGCCTACAAAGCAGTGGAAAATCAACAATGCTGAACACCATGTTTGGGCTGCAGTTTGCAGTGAGTGCTGGCAGGTGCACCAAAGGTGCCTTCATGCAGCTGCTCAAAGTATCAGAGGAGATGAAGAAATACTTGAAGTTTGACTATGTTCTGGTGGTGGACACTGAAGGACTGCGTGCTCTTGAGTTAGAAAGTAGCAACACTCTTCATCATGACAATGAACTGGCAACATTTGTTGTTGGTCTGGGAAACCTGACACTGATCAACATCTTTGGAGAGAATCTGTCTGAGATGCAGGACATCCTGCAGATTGTTGTTCAGGCTTTCATTAGGATGAAGAAAGTTCAACTTTCTCCCAGTTGTGTGTTTGTTCACCAGAATGTCACAGATGTTGCAGCAGCAGAGAGAAACATGGATGGAAAGAGACGCCTGCAGGAAAAACTGGACCAGATGGCCAAACTAGCAGCTGAAGAGGAAGTTTATGATGCAGAGTGCTTCAGTGATGTCATTGAATTTGATGTTCAGAAAGATGTGAAATACTGTGCCCAGCTGTGGGAGGGCAGTCCACCCATGGCTCCTCCAAATCCAGGTTACAGTGAGAGCATCCAGGAAGTGAAGAACACCATCCTCTCTAAAGCTTCAAAGTCTGCTGGGATCACTCTCTCACAGTTCAAAACAAACATCCAGGACCTGTGGACTGCACTGCTGAATGTAAGTTTTGTTTTCAGTTTTAAAAATACACTTGAAATGGCAGTGTACAGAAAACTGAAAATCCACTATGGGAGCTGGACCTGGACCCTGAGGAGCAACATGTTGACCATTGAAAACCAACTTCATAACAGAATTGAAAATAGAAAACTTGATTATGGTTAGGCTTTCTTATAGTTCTAAAGCAACATGCAAAACATCTTTAAGAAAAAGATTAATAATAGTAGAGTTCATGAAAACAATTCAGTTCAGTTTTATTTATACAGTTCCAAATTACAACATCAGTTGCGTCAAGGCTCTTTATATTGTAAGGGAAAGACCCTACAATAATACAAAGAAAACAGAGAAAACCCAAACAATCATATGGCCCTTTATGAGCAATCAATTAGGCGACAGTGGGAAGGAAAAACATTTTCAACAGGAAGATACCTTCAGCAGAACCAGATTCAGGTAGGGGCGGGCTGTGACCGGTTGGTGTGAGGGTAGGAAGACAGGACAAAGAGAGCCAAAGATTAATCCTAACTAATTATTAAATGCAGATAGGTTTCTAAGCCTCTCTAAAACCTGTATGAAAAAGGAAACGGAAGAAGAAACACTCAGTGCATCATGGGAATTCCCCAGCAGCCTAGATCTATGGCAGAGCAACTAAGGGAGGATTGAGGCCACCTGATCGGTTTATCTGTTTGAGCTTAATGTGACCATAATATATATTACCTGCCAAAGCTTAAATAAGTGAAGTGGTTCCCGCTGTCCCTTCACAGCAAGAATTATTTTAGGTTTATAATCACATGCAGGGGGTTCGCAAAATCGCTAGCCCGACATCCTGGGGCTAGCGACTTTTTCCAGTCGGGCTACCAAAATCTAACTCAGCCCTGCCCATTGGGCTGTCATAGGAAGGAAAATATATGTCCATGCTTTTGCATTCTTTCACCAATGTAGCTGAGTAATTATGTCATTGGCAACGATGAGCCACTGTTAATATGTGACATATTGAAATCGCGTTTGAATTTGCGCTTGTTTTTTGCTTTCACTTTCACTTTCACTTTGCGATCGCGCCAACGGTGTGTAGAGAGCGTCAGTACTGATTGGTGAGTGATGATTAATTGCGCACAATTCCTCTGACATCGTCTTTTCACTCATTAGCTTACTATTCAAACGCGACAAGTGAAATCTCCCACAGCAAGCTTAAACATGTGAGAGGTTGATTGCGCAGAGAATCGCTGAGCGTTATGTAAGTACGTGTGTAAAAGCAGCAGGATTTACGCTGGTATTTTAGTTCTGCTCAGCCAAATAGCACAGGTCAGGGTGAAGAAGGGGCAGGAAAAGAAAAGCCTACCACAAAACGGAAAAGTTGTGACAAATCACACCATGAGGCAAAAAGAAAGCGCACCTTTTTTGGTTTCATGGACAAAAGAATTTATGTGGCTGGAATATGACAAGCCAAATAACATGATGTTCTGCCAGGTGTGTTGTGAGTTTCATTTGATTTCTGAGTCGGCAAGCGCCTTTGTTACTGGGACCAGTAATTTTAAGAAAGACCCCATCATAACCCATGAGAAATGCAAGAAATGCATTATTGCCCAGTCTGCAGTATCTTTCCCAGAACAAACAGCAGTTGCAAAAAACATACTAAAAATAAACCAAGCACAACAAGAACTCCTGAAAAAGCTGTTTAGAACAGCGTGTTATGTTGCAAAGAGTGAACTGCCATTGGCAAAATTTAGCAGTCTTTGCAAACTTCAAAAAGCAAATGGCCTAGATCTTGGTTCCACTTACCTCTTACCCGTGACTTCAGTGGAAATTTGAGATTCAGGATCTGACACAGACTGATTCATGTTCTACACAGTTCTTACAAGTTCATAGAAATTTCTATTCAATTTGAACCAAGTATTTGAGTTGATGGTTGTATTTTTTATACAGTTGTTGTGATTTGTATTTTAACCATTTTTTGATTATTTTTTTTGTTTCCTTTACAATATTATACTTTAATGTATAATATTGTAAAGGAAACAAAACATAAAAAAATTACTTTCTTTTTTTTTCAGGCTACTTAAATTTTTTTTGGGCTACCAAAAACTGAAGAATGCCGGCCCGAAGACCTACCAGAGATTTTGAAATTTTGCGAGCCTTGACATGCATTAGATTAACTGCTTATTGGAAAATCAGCTCAGGTCTTGATGCAGTTGATGAGCTGCTTTGAGTGGTCGATGAGACCGGAAATATGTTATAGTGTATAAATGTCAGTCTAATCCTTTGTAAGAAACATTACTGTCTTCTTACTAAAATACAAAGCAAGACCTTTTCAACCTGTTGTTATATGTCATTGGCATTAAATGAAAAGCTAAATTTCAGGTTAATATATTTACAGTAACTCTTTATGTGTAATTTGTAGATGCCAAGGAAAACAGAAGCTGAGACACTGCTTCAAAGACTTGACCTTCAAGACAACATTCAACAGAAGTTGTCACCAGCAGATTTTCTTCAAATACATCCACCTAGGAAACAGATGGACCATGTAACACCTGAGAAAGATCTAGCTCACACTTTTCTCCACAGGCTGATAATGTTGGACTACAGGGCCAGATATATTCCTGTAGGACACAACAGTCCTGAGGTGACCACAGAGTCTGACAACACTGAGATAGATGATGACAGTGATCTGGAGAATATCTTCAAAACCACTGCAGATACAAATGAGAAAGAGAAGGCTCATGTGCATCCAATGGACGTTCAGATGGCAGTATTTCACTGCTCAGACAGCTTCCTACAACAGATGATGATTACAAAGCTCTCTCAGTGTCAGTATGCCTTACCATTGCTTGTTCCTGACCCATTCACAAAGGAGATTCAGTTTCCTCTGTGGACTTTCAGAGAAATAACAAAAACCTGGAAGGTAACTCAGTGTGATTCAAAGATCATCACCATGAAGAGTGTTCCAGTCTACAAAGCTGAAACACCCTTGGTGTCATTTTTCTGTCTGGGTTCTTTGTCAGTGTCTAAATCTCAGCTGATGAACACTTTGATCAACGACCGTCACGACACCTTCTTCCACAGAAACTGCCCAGGAAGCACCAAGTTTCGCTGTTTGATGGATGGTGTGGCAGAGATTGCCTGGTACTGCCCTGCTGAAAAACCCAATGATACTTTCAATGACTGCATTGCCTTTTGTAATCTCCATGGTGATGCTCTGTTGACTAAAAAACAGCGTGACATACTGATTGAAAAATCCTCCATCAATATTTTTCTTGTGGCATCTCTGCAAAGCAATGAAGAAAGTCGATCATTTATATCATCTCTTTTTAAGTCTCATAAGCCTCTCATTTGTCTCACTGTTGATGACAGTTGTGATGCTGTTAAGACAAAAAATGGAAATTACATAATGGGCCTCAAAGACAGAAACCAGTCAGATGTATCTGAACACCTGAAAAGGATCATCAGAGAAATTTTAACTTCTCTTGATGGTCCCAGCTTGAAACCATCCTTCCAGCTTGAAACCATGGCTGAGCTCTCTGGAATCAAAGTGGATGAAACTGACCCAGCCTGTCAAAGAGGGAAATCTGCTGCTATTAAAATAATCAATATACTTAAAAAGGATAACATGGATGTCTCAAAGATCAAAGATGATTTTCTCCCTTGTCGAGGCAAACTGTGGCATCAGTGGAGCAAAATACACAGAGAACTGTTTCATCTCAGAGGAGACATTGAAATGGAGAAAAGTAAAAAGCAACAAGAACTGATGAACATACGTCAGAAACAATGTGCTGCTTCCTGCAGTAACCTGATGGAGTTGTTCACTGGAAGTCTCTCATCATTGCCACCAACAGAGAAAAAGTATTTCCTAAAATGGACTCAGATCTTCATAGATGCCCTCTGCACAGATGATGTTTCTTCAATTCTCCAAAGTTATGATGAAAAGTGGTCTGAGGTCTTGACTTTGAAGAACAAACATGACAAATCATATCTGTTATTAAGAAAACAAACTGAACTTGAAGACATATCAAAAAAACTTCAGTCTGTAACTTTTGGTTTGGAGCACATCTTCAGAGAAATGGGACAGATCTATGAAGCCCATAAAACAACACAAAGAGAGAACAGACACACTGACTGCTCTAAATACCCTGAGCTGGCTGCACAGCTGATGATATCAGGACACCCGATAGAGCTGATGGATGGTGATGCAGGTCATGTGCCTTTAACATGGATCTCCAGTCTTTTAAAAGAAGTCATCAAGAAACTGGGGGACCAGAGAGTTTTTGTGTTGTCAGTTTTGGGCCTACAAAGCAGTGGAAAATCAACAATGCTGAACACCATGTTTGGGCTGCAGTTTGCAGTGAGTGCTGGCAGGTGCACCAAAGGTGCCTTCATGCAGCTGCTCAAAGTATCAGAGGAGATGAAGAAATACTTGAAGTTTGACTATGTTCTAGTGGTGGACACTGAAGGACTGCGTGCTCTTGAGTTAGAAGGTAGCAACACTCTTCATCATGACAATGAACTGGCGACATTTGTTGTTGGTCTGGGAAACCTGACACTGATCAACATCTTTGGAGAGAATCTGTCTGAGATGCAAGACATCCTGCAGATTGTTGTTCAGGCTTTCATGAGGATGAAGAAAGTTCAACTTTCTCCCAGTTGTGTGTTTGTTCACCAGAATGTCACAGATGTTGCAGCAGCAGAGAAAAACATGGATGGAAAGAGACGCCTGCAGGAAAAACTGGACCAGATGGCCAAACTAGCAGCTGAAGAGGAAGTTTGTGATGCAGAGTGCTTCAGCGATGTCATTGAATTTGATGTTCAGAAAGATGTGAAATACTGTGCCCAGCTATGGGAGGGCAGTCCACCCATGGCTCCTCCAAATCCAGGTTACAGTGAGAGCATCCAGGAAGTGAAGAACACCATCCTCTCTAAAGCTTCAAAGTCTGCTGGGATCACTCTCTCACAGTTCAAAATCAAAATCCAGGACCTGTGGACTGCACTGCTGAATGAAAGTTTTGTTTTCAGTTTTAAAAACACACTTGAAATTTCAGTGTACAGAAAACTGGAAGTCCAGTATGGGAGCTGGACCTGGACCCTGAGGAGCAACATGTTGACCATTGAAAACCAACTTCATAACAGAATTAAATATGGAAAATTTGAAGAGGTTGAACAATCTTATCTTTTTAAAGAAACAAGCAAAACATATGAAGAAGTCAGAAAAGAAATGACAAAGTACTTTGAGGATGACAAAGACAGAGAGATCTTGGCTCAGTGGAGAGGATGATTTGAAATCAAAATGAAAGACTTTCATTATGAACAAGTGAACAGAGTGAAAAGAAAACTGGATGGCATTATCCAGCAGAAGAAAGCTTGTAAAAAACTGGATGAGAAGAAATCAGAGTTTGAGAACAAACTGCTACAGAAGAGCAAAGAGCTCGCTCAGCAGCTGAAGGATAAGGCCAAAGAGGAAGAAGAGCTTCAACGACAGTTCAGCTCTGTTTGGAGCGGCTGGGTTACTGAATTAACAGCAGATACAAAACCTGTTGAAGACATCAACTTTAAAGAAGATCAGTTAATTATCCTTCAAGAACTTGGTTTTGAGCCAGCTCTCATAGATGAATGTAAAAGAAGTGGCAAATACAAGAAAATGTCAGAGGTTGGTAATTATTCAGATTATGGGATGACAAGTAGTAATCAGTTGATTAGTTTTATACAAAAACATATTTCAAGACGCCCTTTCTCCCATGAAGAACAACAACAGATCAGATTGCTCATTGACCAAGCTGAAAAAGACTCACTTGATGCAATCAAAAGCAAACCTGTAGCTGCAAGAGGCTACACACCAACATATTTGCATGAAATGGCCAATCATGTCACAGAAAAAGTTCAGAAATGTCTGTCAGAGAGGAAATACACTTTCAATAAGGAGTTTAGAGTTGATCTCTTGCTGTATGTGTTCTACAGGGCAGAGAGTTGGCTTCTAGAGTCACACAAGAAATTTAAAATGAGCAATGATCCAATCACTTATTTAGAAAGCAAGAAAACACAGTATTACACAGTTTTTAGAAGCTTTTGTAAAGAAAACTCATCTGCTGTTGTGCTTGGAGAGCTGATCTGTGAAAAGTATTGAGGCTGTTTATAAAAAGACTGCCATTGATCTCGCTGGAAGGATGAGGTGTAATTTCCCAGCATTCAATGGGAACAGACTGAACTTGGAGAAACATGTATTGAAGTCACTTGCTGAGAAAGAAAACTTTGATGATTTCATCACTTACATCACAAATCCAAGGAGACAAACAGAAGCTTTCATTAAAGCAGAAGTAAAGAAATACATCTACATGTATCAAAAAGATGAAGCTGTGAATATACTCAAAAATATTGATGACATCAAAAAGACTGTGAGTCAGGCTTTATTTACTGCAACACAAAAAGTCAAAAGAGGAGACACAGAAATGTGGCTGAAAGAATTTTCTAATGTTCTAAAGGATGAGCTGACATTGGACAACATTTGTTCTGAAAACTTCAGTAACATAAACAATTTTCACTTTCTCAAGGAAGAGATACAGAAAGGATTTACATCCATCACTGAGAAGATGAGCAGCCTCTCCCTGGATAAGCTGAAGGAATCCAGGCTGAAGCCTGAAGAAATCCTCATAGATCAGCTTTGTAACTGCTGCTGGGTAAAGTGTCCATTCTGTGCAGCTGTTTGTACCAACACCATGAAAGATCACAGTCCTGATGACCACAGCACTCCTTTTCATCGACCTGATGGGATAATAGGATATTACTATAGAAAAACTAAAGTCCTCAGCATCACTGTCTGCACAACAATTGTTACAAGTGAAGGAGGTTTTTACCTTAGGTCAGAGAAATACATTCCCTACAAACAGTACAAAACTGCTGGTCCACCGTATGATACCTGGAGCATCACTCCTGATGGGTCTGATCTGGCATATTGGAAATGGTTTGTTTGTCAATTTAAAACACAACTGGAAAATCACTATGGGAAAAAGTTCCAGGGCAGTGGAGCAATTCCAGATCTATGGAAATATATATCTAAAGAAGAAGCCATTAGAAGTCTGGAGGAAATGTTTTAATGAGCCAAAGAAACTGCAAATCTGCTGAAAATGACGATACTTGTTTTCTCCTAATAACCCGTGAATCCAGCTGTGACAGTCTGATTTTGTCTGAGTGAGAAAAAGGAAATTCTATAAATTATTAACATGAAGATGTTATGAGTGACTATAAGTGAATTCGCAAAAAATACAAAGTGAAAAACAAAAGTCACATTCTCAGTGTTGCATCTATCTAGGCCAGCGGTCTCCAACCTTTTTTGCGCCACGGACCGGTTTATGCCTAACAATATTTTCACGGACCGGCCTTTAAGGTGTCGCGGATAAATACAACAAAATAAAACTAGTACCGGTACCAAAAAAAAGAAGATTTATTCATTATTCATTCAATGGGAAAAGACCCAGGAAAACAGAGTTAACAATAAAAACGATAACAAACTAACGCTAAAAACACTGAAAACCATACATTTCACACCCGAGCCTCAACTCTCGCGGCCTGGTACCGGTCCGAGGCCCAGGGATTGGGGACCGCTGATCTAGGCTTTCAGAGTGTTTTCCAGATAAATAGACTTTTAACCTAATTTTGTTAATTGGGGTATCATTTACCTGTTTATAACAAAGATTTGTTTGTTTATGTAAGGAAGTTAAATCTAAAAACTGCCGTCAAACACAGTTTAACACTCTTACATCATTAATTTCAAACTTTGCATCTGAAACCACAACAAAAACATTGTCTTTTCTAATTTAGTTGTATAATTTTCAATTTGATTTTAGATTCAATGTTTAAGTTAAAGTTTATTCTCACGGATATATGATTTGAAATCTGTTTGACTAATTTAATCTCAACCTGTTATATCCACACGGAATTTTGTTTAACTCGACTTTTATCTCATCTCAGCTCTTTTTTTTGTCTCAGCACTGGAATGATTTGTTTAATTCTTTGTTTGCATTTGGAAATGTTTAGCGTGTTTAGTCAAGTGAAAAAAGACATCTGTCAACAGTTTGAACAACTTTTTGTTTTCTGTGTCTTAAATAATAAAATAGTTTATGCTTCATCTCATTTGAATTGCTTATTTTTTTCATTGTGTACGACATTGAATGCAGAATAGTCCATCTAATTGTCAAAATCTGCTAACCTCATATTTCATAAATTGCACTGATATGGAGCAGCAACAAATTCATCAACAATTGACAAAAAACAAATGAAACAAACCTGACAGCTCTCTGCTAAACTAAGTCAACTAACTGTTTGTGTGATCAGATTTGTAAATTTGCAAATAAGTTTCACTTACCTTCTTTTCATGTGTGACTTTGCTACACTTCTGTCATGGCGGATCAGCAAATGTGTGAGGAGAGTTGTTTGTAAATAGGTTAAGTCAGTGCATTAGGCCTGAGCTCAGGCTCACAGACTCAGGCATTCTCTCAAGCTGTACCTGTACCATAAATTACAGAGTACTTACCACTAGATGGCGTAGTACTCAGCAATTTAAGTGTGAAATTGGTAGCAGTGGTTGTGCTGATACAAGGCCGGCTCAGCTTTTACAGACTACAATGGATTTATCATGTGCTTGCTGTAAGTTTGTGTTAATGGGGTTTTTTAGTGGCTGTCACCGGTAATTCATATTGGAGCTGCATTAACTGAAACAGTTAACTAAAAAAACTCACTCTGTGAGTGTCTCACAGGATCTGATCTCTAACTAGAAGTCAGAGAGATGCGCTTGAAACTCACTGTTTAACCTTAACACAATGTATTCAAAATCACTCTGAGCTTGCACAGCTCTGGCTCACCATACAGCTGCAACAGCACAAATGGCCGGCTGGAAAATATTGAAATATGGTTGCAGTAAAAATGTCAAAGTACTTGCTTTGTTACATCACATTGTGAAATGTGAATAAGCAACTGTGTACAAATCCCAGGAGCAGCCTGCACAGCACAGGCTGGACCCTTTAATATGCTTCAGGCAGCTCACTGGAAGGTCGGTGATTCCTCTGTGACCTTCTCATCTTGACCCTCTGAAACTTCTGCCCTGATCCCAAACATCCACAAACTAAAACCTGTGCACATTTTGCTTCTTTTACAGGAACACAGTACTGACACTTTAATATATAATGTAAACACAGTGACCACAAAAAGGAGGAAAATTAAGTGAAGTAAGAGAATTAAAAGGGAAAACAAACACATGAGACCAGCATATGGATGTTATAGTAGCTGCTTATGTTTACTTAATTAGTTGTTTCCTTACTTTTCCACACTAAGCTGTCATGATTTGGCTGTGTGGCAGGCAGGAAGTGGACCCAAACGCAAGCTCATAGGCAGGAATGAACTCAAAATACAGCTTTATTAATGGAGGGAAACGGCGAAACAAACTGATAAGACACTACACTGGGAAGCAATACACTAGCACACAGAGAAACGCACGGCCATGAATGAGGGAGAATGCGACACTGAACAGAGGGAGACGCGGACATAAATACACAGAGGTTTAACGAGGGAGGTGGGAGCACACGGGGAACACAGCTGACACAGATAATCAACACAACATGACGCATACTGACGGGAGACTGTCAAAGTAAAACAGGAAGTACACAGAGGCGCAGACAGGAGGAGAGAGGGAGCATGGGGAGAGCACAGACACAACGGGCTGGGGAAAACGTGGAATAAAACACGAGGGGAAACGAGGGTTCACAGATACACAGAGGTGCACACAGGGGGTAAAAGTCACAAGGGGAAGTCAAATAAGGAACAAAATACAAAAATACATGAAACTAAGAATGCTGGGCCAACATGGCCCAGGATCATGACACCAAGCAGCAGAAAGATCTGAGATTTTATGAGTTCTTTATATTTATGCATTTGCACACTCCTCCAAAGACACATGCACGTGTGCACATTCACACACGGACAACTTCAACCCTCAAATACAGTATAAGGTTACGTAGTCAATATGTGTTAAATTACATGTTAACACCTACAACCAGAAACGTTTTATCAATGTTTATATGTTTTATTTCTTTCACTTTCTGTATTTTTGCTGCTTCGTTGTCGATACCTCGTTAATACCTTTATACCTATTTCACACCTCCTACATCACCACAAAAGATGCTCACAAAATGGTATAGAAATGGGAATTTAAAAAGGACACACACAAATGTTGAAAGGCCATTCAACGTTCTAGCTTTAAAATGACCATTTAAAAAATTTTTGTAAACATGATTTTTATACTGGTTTAATACTGTCATATATTTTAGGGAGGCAGACCCATTCATTAGCATTAGCAAACTCATCTCGTTGTCAACCCATCACTATTTCATACAAGCATGTAACAAGTGAGGCATTTTAAATGCTTCATTAGAGGAAAGCACAAGTTAATACAGAGAAAAGTGTTTTCTGTAAATTTATCCTCTTATGAGTAACATCATAAGATATTGTATCTGTGGTTAATCAAGCAGCAGGTCAGAGTCCTCAGTCCCACACAGCCTTGTGACCTACATGACTCAGTCTCTTTCTAATCTCCACGTCCTGTGGATGTCAAATGATGCAGGTCAGCAGAAGAAGTTCTCGGCCAGCTTCCTCATTCTTTTATTGTCAGTGGCCTTAAGGGGACGTGTAGGGACTGAATGAGATCGCTCTTCATCTTCAGGTTGCTCCTCTGTGATGGTGGCCCCTTTCAGCTTATCTTTATCAAGGTTTGGATGGAAGAACGTATAATAAATAACTTTAAATAACAGACCAAGGATGTAAACTGCAACAACACAGGCAGCCGTGGTTAAAGGGTGTGTCACAAAATCAGGAGGATCTGTGCTCATCTTCCAGCACCACAAACCACAGAGGATGCAAATATCAATGAGGATATACGCGTGATAGAGCACGGACCTGATCCTCATCCTCTTGGCCACACTAAACCAGTTGAAATACCAAATGAGGCCAACAGTAGCTCGATAAAGCCATTCTCCACGAGGGTCATCCATGAAGTTGGTCTTGGATCGCCAAGCGAAGAAGAATAAAACCAGCCAAGAGCAGATGAAGTGGGTGAAGATGAAGCAGGGCAGCACGGAGGCGAAAAGAGCGAGAGCAGCGATGCGAGAAGAGATGAGAACCAGGTTCCAGATGAAGTAGAAAACTAATGAGATCATGTGGTGTTTTTCCTTCTGTGGCAGGAAGGTGCGCATTGAGTGATCGTAGGTGGTCAAAAAGGAGGCGATGGACAAAGTCGAGCCGATGGCCTTCAACACTGAGGAGAGAGCGAGGGGCAGAGTTAGAACAAACATTGATTCTTTGTTAGAAGATCCAAGTAATTTATGAGTTCAAAAAGCAACCCCAAATATTTTCAAACATTTTTTGTCATTCAGTTTTTTATTATTTAGACTGCATGATGTTTGTTTTCACAGAAACAGCAATCATTTGGCATTTAACATTTTCACATCAACCAATTATAGCAGGTTAGTATATTTATTTCTCTTCTATTCACATCTCAGTGTGAGCTCCAGCAAAGATGCTTTTAATTGTCTGCTGCAATTTCACTTTCCAAACTTTGATGACCAGATTTCACACAAAAATTGAAGCAATTTTGAATTTGATGGCAGCAACACGTCTCATGGAGGCAAAAGAAGGCTGGACAAGTAAGTGAACAATTTCAAAAACATGTTCCTCAGTGTTCCTCATCATCTACACTGAAAAAAATGGGATTGGCCAGCTCTTGGATTTACATAAGCAGCTTGCATGTATTTAACACAAGTGTCTCATGCTTTAAAGTCAAGTGTAACTATATAGTGTAGAAACTACATGATTAAATTGTTCATATCATGTTCGAGTGAAGTAAGTCAATGATATAGCTAATATGTTAAATCCTGCAACACTGCACAGGATTTCAGTCTCGCGTGCTTTGGATCATGGTTTCAGGAAGGCATCATCTCAGTCAAGTCGAGCAGCCGCCTCTAATTTTTTTTTTGGTATACCAAAAAAAGTAAATTGGGTGGTTGTTACATTAAAAAAGTCTAACTTGTAATTTGAAGAAAATAATTTCATGTTTCTATGGTGAAAGTAATTAAATCATGTAGGATCTGTATGAATTTCAGCAACTGAATTTGTTCCTGGTGAGATGACCTGTTACAATCTAGTAAGAGTGGTTAGTTTCTGGACTCATGAAATTAACAAGATCACATGAGTTTTCAAAAACTGCAGGAAAACCACTGGAGTTATAAGAGGCAGACAGCTACACACACACCACCTGTATGCCATCGCTTTGTGGTTCAAATCCACAATCCACTGGGTGTTCTGGTTTCCTCCCACAGTTAACAGTAACACAATTAGCGTTAGGTTAATTGGTGATTCCAAATTGCTCCTGAATGTGGTTGTTTGTCTCTATGTGATAGACTGGTGAGCTGTCCAGGGTGTACCCTGCCTCTTAACCTATCACTTTGGGGTTATGCCCCAGCCCCCCCCCCCCCCCCCCCCCCCCCCAGAACCCGGAACAGGATTGGATTGTTGTTGAAAGTCCATTTAATTTTTATGTAAACCGGACTCTAAACTTTGTTGAACATTATGTGATATGAAGTGATCAAGTAGTATTGGGGTAAAAGTCATTGAGCAGTTCCAGATTACAAGGCTCAACTTACTTCATCTAAACATGTTTCATCATGTTTTATCAACACAAAATGAGCATGCTTATTGAATATGAATAAGTTATGTTGATTTAACTAAGTTGTTTAAGTTTCTGCCAAAGCAAAACAATTGTGTGCAACCAATGTGCACTATTGAATTTAGTATAGGGATGGGTATCGAAAACCGGTTCTTGTTGAGAACCGGTTCCCACTGTTTCAATTCCTTGGAATTGTTTGCCATTTTTGCAAACGATTCCCTTATCGATTCCAGTCGCCCCGAATGACGTCACCACGTTGCGGAGCGTCATTTACCTGGCAGGAAACATGGCGGCTCAAACGCTAAAATGTTTGGTTATACTTTATGAGAACGGATGACAACAGGGCAACTTGCAATACTTGCAAAGTAGATATTTCATTTAAGGGAGGAAACACTACGAATATGCAAAAGCATTTGCTCACAAAACACACGATGACCTTAAATGAATGTCGTGTTTTTAATTCCGCTCCGGACTCGTGAATCTCAACCCAGCAGCAGCGGTAACGTTTGCACGTCCTCTCCCGTTAATGCGGCAGGTAAATAATCAACTAACAGTGCATATTATGTTAGCGCGATCTGCCTTATTACAAACCTCCCATTACTGTGCATTTAGGTGACCATGATGAGAGAGACAGACAGAGTCTGGCTGGCGCTCGCTGGCAGTTCTCGCTGCAGTCTACCGGTAGCGTCTCCTTTCAGGCCTGCATAGACAAATGTCACCGAGCAGTGACTAAGTTTGTGGTAAAAGGCCCCTGATTTTTGGTAAGTGAATGTGTTTAATTGTAGGCAGGGACATTACTGGATATTCTTGTGTAATTGCTACAGAATAATTTATTTTATACTTTGTTATTGCTACAGACGAATATTTATTTTATTATTTTACATTTACAATTTTTTTCCCCGGGGACCCTGTGACACCCCATTGAAGAGCCGTAGGCTGGATCTCCTAAGGATCTCTTAAGATCTCACTGTTGGGTTTGTAAGGCCATGCTACTCCTAAATTTCTATCTTGTTCAAAGAGAAGATATAAAACAAAGTTCTAAGCTAATCGACCTTAGTGTTCTCCTTTTTTTTAAAAAAAGAATCGATAAGAGAATTGTTAAACAGAATCGAAAATGGAATCGGAATCGTGAAAATCTTATCAATACCCATCCCTAATTAAGTACATGCAACATACTCATTTTTTTCAAGGCATTCTTTTTCTCCTGGATTACCCTTTTGTGTTACACAGTTCGCTGGGCCTGACCTGTCTCCTCAAGGTGATATTTGTGTATTGTATGTACGGTCGGCAAGGCCTGTCATCTCGGTTGTGAGCAACTGCAACTGACAAATAAAGGCTATCTCATCATCTCATCTCTCACCAAATGATGGCTGCCTATTGAACCACCTGTTGAATTGGCAGTTTGCACATCTGGAAAGGCACCATCAATGCTGAAAGTTTTTAGAACAACACGTGCTCCCATACAGACCTTTATGTAGAGAGAGCCTTAGAAACAAACTGAACAACACAGCAAGACAAGGCTGAACTGCATACTGCGTGTATTATAAAGGCTTCACGATAGAGTCTGGGTGACCTGGTCTGCCTTCAGTCACAATCTCTCACCAACTGAAAACATTTGGAGCATCATGAAACAAAAAATACGACTCAGAACTGTTGATCAGCTAGAATCCTACATCAGGCAAGAATGAGACAGTGTTCCTCTCCCAAAAGTCCAGCAGCATCTCCTCAGTTCCCAGACATTTACAGTCTGTTGTTAAAAGAAGAGGGGAAAATACACAGTGGGAAATTTGACCCTGTTCCTATTTTTTGACACATGCTGCTGCCATCAAACTCAAAATGAGCTTGATGATAGACTGATATATTTTCTATGTTCTGTTGTAAATAAAATAAGTGTTTATTAATTTGCAGATCATTGGAATTTGTTTTTATTTACAATTTATACAGCGTCCCAACCCTTTTGGAATTCAAGTTATAAACAGATGAGAAAACTTTGAATGTGGTTTTATTCGTAATTCTACTTTCAATGAAAATCTACACCTGAGTGATCCAAGTATACGTGATCAAAAGCTGAGTAACAAACTGTACCTGTAACAGGATCCAGCCGACATCTGTCCAGAATGATGGTGAGCATGAGAGCAAGCTGCGGGGCGCTCTCTGAAAACGTCTCAATGAAGCGCAAAATTCGGAGATCCTGTCTCAGAAACTTGGCCACACTCTCAGCGTCAGCGCGCTTTCTGTATAAGCTTTGCACAGACTTCTCCATGACTCCTGCATACCTGAGAACCAGAAGAACTAGTTACAACAAATCCCCCCGCCAGACACGCTGAACTGAAAAGATCTCGAAGCAGAAAAGGAGCAACAAACGTCCAAACAAAGCAGGCTTTACCCAATTATATTAAAGAAAAATCTACAGAACTTAAGTAGTAAAAAAGTAAGTCAGCAATTGATGTGACTTATATACTGAAAAGAAATTGAATGTATGATTCATGGGTCTATAAACAGAAACTTAAAATCAAGAGGAAATTAAACAGAATAATTTGTAGATGATTTAATGTTACTACATGTGTGTACTTCTGTGGTGCAGCTGCCAAACAAACAAGTTCATGTAAATTTATTTCCTATAAATCAAATATTTCAAGGAACATGTGAGGAAATGTAAAGATGCCTGGGGCTCTATGCACGCACAAATATCATCATGAAACAACCTGAAGAAGATCCCGAGCTGGAGAACATGCAGCAGCTTGAGCTGGCACTGGTTCGGCTTCTTCTCAATCTTTGTCTTCATCTTAAAATCATCGTAGCGGTACCACAGCCAGCTGTACACCTGAACCAACATGGACGAGCCCAAGAGAAACAGCAGCAGGAGGCTGAAGTACACGTAGGCCTCTTGCTTGTAGAGGGACACAGCAGCCCATATATCCAGCCCTATATCAAGCAGGAAAGACAACAAGTTCACGCAAGTGAAGAGAAAGTCCCGAGTGCAGCATTTAAACTCATCCTCAGAGCCCGGCATGCTGACTAGATGGCCTGCTTCTAAAGCAGCTATATCCTAAGGTTTAAGACAAGCTCATAAACTGAAACTGAATGGGCCAATGTTGAAAAACACCTCCTAGAAACTGATCCACCCATCTTAAAGACATAGTGTACCATTTTACACACATGCATACATATAATCAACTGTAGTATGTCCACCGAGACATGAATACAACTTAAAACAACCTAAAACTGTAAAAACAAAAATAAAAGAAGAAGAAAAATCAACATCAACACATTAAGATTGACGAGAGAAAAATGAAAAATAAGCAACGATCTGGACTTTTGATATCAGCAGAGATTGTTACGAATGCATTAAACCATTTATATTTCAGATCTTCTCATACCGGTGTTAATTTAATAAAGTTATTTCTCACTCCCAACGCGTATCCTTCAGGCTTATGCCCCATAAACAGAATAAACAGAATACAACAAACTCTTTGTGCTGTTTGAAAAAAACCTTTTCAAATAATCAAGTAGTAGATGTGTATACTTCCAAATTTTCAACACAATTAATGCATCAAATCACTGTCACTGATTCCCAATCCAAATATCTGATAAACATCAATATAGTTTATCTGAACACTTTCTATCAACTATTACTGATGTGAAATGGTTTTAACTTTAAATTGTCTGATATCAGATCAGGTCAAGTCTGAATTGAAACTAAAGTAAACAAAGATTTTACTTTAGTGTGAGCTCTGATAACAAAGTAAACAAACACGGAGTGAGTGAGTGAGATAAACACTAGCTTTTGTTATCTAAACACACAGAAATGCGTTTAGAGCAGGGCGCCTACTGATCAGGTTGGTGATTTGACGATGATTTCATTACAGTAGATTTAGCATTTTTTTGTTTTTAACTCCTACACATGGGCTTATTTTTTCAATATGACCATCCACAATAATACTAGACCTTTGTACAGCCTTTGTGATTGGTATTCCTATTACTGCAGCCATGGCATAAGCTGAAAAATAAGAAATCATGATACAGTATTTTTTAAAAGTACTATGTCTTATGCTTGCACCTTCCACTGATGCAGGCCAGGGGGCGCCCTTTCCCCTGTTTTCTCTAGGCTCCTTCACTTAAACCAAACACATCCCCACAAGTGATGAATAAAACCGACTGTTGTCTAAATCCCAGTGGTGTGCTGTGAAGACAGATAAGTTCTTTCAACTGACATGGTTAATTTATTAAAACAGCTTTTTTTTTTCTGTGAACTTTAGGGCTCAGTTTCCTAAACCATGAAACTTTTTTACTGTTTTAATTTGAAACTAAACATAATTCTTGCCTGAGAAAAGTCACAGAAACCTGATAAAAGCATAAATTATTTGGTTTATTAAATAACCAATAATTGTTTATCAAACCATTTATCAAATGATAAATGGTTGGTTGGATCAGGATCAGGATATTATTTTTTGATTTTAAAAAAAATGTATGAAAGTTGTCACATTTACAGAAATCTACAGTCAAAACTGAAATATATGAGAAATTAGAGATCACTAAACAAAACAAAGAAATATGACAGTGAAATACTTTTCTGCTTGTTGTTTAAATATCTTTCTGTGTAGCTTTGTTTGTGTCACGTGTCACTGTGTGCATATTTATGTTGTGTTTTTAACCATCATCCATATGCTTAACTGGAAATATCATCTGCATTGTCATTAAGTGTTATCTTAGTGTAGTCAACTTTTTTTCTGCACTGCATCTGTAAGGTCTCCATGAACACGCTACATGCAGCGGCTCAGAGTTTAAAGAAATTTGTTTCAGTTGAGGGAACGTGATGAACGTTTGGAACATACGCTCATATTCTTCTCAACAGTCTGATGTGTTTCAGCTTTTGAAGAAGAGTTTCTTTTTTTCTTTTGTGTAAAACATCCAGTATCACTTAAACAATCAGAATCCCTGATTTGTGGTGTTTTTTTATTGTAGATCAAAATATGAAAAGCAGCTTTAACAAAGTGTGAATCCAAGAAAAAATAAGCAAAAATGTAGAAAACTAAGAGACCTTTACAGTCACTGTTTACTCCCAACACCTCTGTAAGATTTAAATATAATGTAAATACATGTTTTAAAGTTTCAGACTCAGTTTGTATTTTTTATTTCATATGAAAAACTGTTTGAGAAGAAACTGAATTACAAATGTAAACCACAGAAAATATTCACAACATATTTAGTATAAATACAACTTACAACTTTCAAAAGATTTTCATTGGGGTTTTTCATAAGAATTGTTGCAGTATAGAAAGAACAAGTTTTGGTTTCTAATGGAAGATTAATCCATATGAAAAACATCTCAGTTGTATTCAGACAGAACACACAGATCATTTCCTAAAGTTTTAAGGTAATAAGGCTATTTTCTGTCATAAAATTTCACGTGTGATATATTTTCTTTCTTTATTTGTAACAAATAAGAAACTTGTTTGATTTAACTAATTGTTGAAGCCTGGGAGCTTTAGAGGTGAAAATGTGTCAGGGTAATAAGACGGGGAAGTACTTTTATGTCACAAAGGAGATTGTTGCCTCACTGATTGCTTCAGTTTGTCCATTTCCCATCAAAACCCTGTGATAAGATTTGCTGACCAATTTATCAGAGGTGGGGCTTGGTCCAAACATGGAAACGATAAACGTTTGGAGTCGATCCTCAGGAGTTTTTCAAAGGACTTTTACCCACCATGAGATGATGTAAAATTATGTAGAATTTTGTGTTGTAGTTATAACAGGAATGATTTTGCTTTGACACCAGGAGCAGACACGAGTTCATGTGAGGTTTGTGTCAGGAAAGAAAAACCAGAATAAAATCCTAATAAAGAAAGAAGCCTGCATCTAACACAACAGCCTCTCTGCACACGCTCAGGCTGATACTAAGAACACAAAACTGATTATATGTCAGCAGCACCTGAATTTTAAACAAGCATGAAATTAGGCAAGAGGCAAGTGTAACCAACTATTACAAATAAAATATCAAATATAAACATTTACAGTGTTGGGAAGGTTACTTTTAAAATGTATTCCATTACAGAATACAGAATACATGCCCCAAAATGTATTCTGTAACGTATTCCGTTACGTTACTCAATGAGAGTAACGTATTCTGAATACTTTGGATTACTTAATATATTATCATGCTTTTTACAACTACATGAATGTACTATTGCTGTGATTTATTACTGTTACTGAAGGTCCGCGGCTCCGAACTGTAGTAAAGGGACCTCTGGCTAATGTCGGGCTAGTAGCCGAAAACTAGCTTTACTTTGTTGTCTGGGTCAACTTTGCTAGCGAGAGACAGAGAGAGGCGTTGAAAGGCTGCTGCAACGGAACTTATTGTTTTCGGAGGAAAACACGAACACGGTGTACAGTCGAGTCTTAATAGCTTACTTACAACTGGGCTCGTCAGGCACTCTTCTTGGCTGCAGTGATTATTATTATATTTACATGCTTCCAGCTCCCGTTTCTGCTCGATGACAGCTCGTACTTTTCCTTTTTCTCCCTCCCTCGCTCACAGACACATAACGGGTATGGCGGTCCATTCTCCCTGCAGCACGGACTACACTGCCTATGATGCTACATTCTTTAGAGCTATACCTGTAGCATTCTGCCTATTAGCTTAGCACAACAACAAAAAGGCGCTCTCTCACCCAGGAAACACGCAGAGAGAGCGTCACCCTGTAACCATGGCAACCGTAACGCTGCCGCCTGGAACAACAGAACGTAGCTGTCAAACAAAACCCAAACAGTCCTGACCCGCCACAATATGAAACAGGGAAGTACCGCCGTGTAATCCATTTATTTCAACAAAGTAACTGTATTCTAAATACCACCTTTTTAAACGGTAACTGTAACGGAATACAGTTACTAATATTTTGTATTTTAAATACGTAACGGCGGTACATGTATTCCGTTACTCCCCAACACTGAACATTTATAACAAAGAATCTTCATGTGATGTGTTTCTGACTATGCCTTAAGCAAATTATTCATTAAAATTTGGCTTTAAACCCTGATAGCATGTTGATGGAAGACTGAGATGAGGCTCATCACTGCTGAAAACGTGCACAGAAAGAGCTGAAAACATCCAAAGCAGGTGAAATTGGAAGGCTCACATCAGAGTTTGACAAAAACATATCGACGTAAACAAAACATCTTGAGGGTTATATATCAAACAAATCTTGGTGCTAAGAAGTCTCAATAGGAGCACCTAAATTAATTAGTTATCTTGGAACTTTAGAGTAAAATCTGCATAAAAACTTTAAAAAATCTGCTGTTTTTCATAATTAAAGACATCTTAAAAACTGAGTAGATTTCAAATTCAATTAGTAATTTACACAATGACATGCAGACAGAAAAAATAAATTATATACATAGATTTTTTTTTAAAACAGGAAATATCGTTGCTTCCTTTTCTGGAAGCTGAAATATTATTTATGAAATGTTTTTTGTATTTTAAATGATCATAAAAGATTTTAATTAAAAGTCATGACTATGTTCTTTAAGACTGAACAGCCACTGGAAACTCATGGAAGAACATGTCTTCACAGCAAAAGATAACTGTTTCATACAAGAACATTACAGACCTGAAGATTAAAGCTAGGGAAAACAAACATTGAACGGCATTTTTAAATGCTTTGTTAGACAGTAGAACCAGTTAATAGCGAGCAGAAATCATAAACTGTATATGTGGTTAATCATGCAGAAGGTTAGAGTCTTTAATCACACACAGCCCTGTGATGACTCGGTCTCTTTATAGCCTCCTGTGAAAGTGAAACGGGTTAGCAGTAGAAGCTCTCAGCCAGCTTCCTCATTCTTTTATTACAACATGGTTGTGGTGGTGGGGAGGGGGCTGCTTCGGCTCTAAACATACATGCGTCCGGTTCATCACCCACGTTTGGCTCATTTACAGGTTGCTGCTGTCTGCTGGTCCCTTTAATCTTATTTTTGTCAAGGTTTGGATGGAAAAGTTTATAATAAATAGCTTTAAGTATTAGACCGAGGATGTAAACTGCAACAACACAGGCAGCTGTGATTAAAGCGTGCATGGGCTCTATCACAAAATAAGGAGGATCTGTGCTCATCTTCCAGCACCACACAGCACAGAGGATGCAAATATCAGTCAGTATGTACCCGTGATAGAGCGCAGTCCTGTACCGCGTTTTCCCCTCCACCACACTAAACCAGTTAAAATACCAAATGAGGCCAACAGTGGCTCGATAAAGCCATTCTCCACAAGGACTTTCCATGAACTCCGTCTTGGATCGCCAAGCGAAGAAGAATAAAACCAGCCAAGAGCAGATGAAGTGGGTGAAGATGAAGCAGGGCAGCACGGAGGCGAAAAGAGCGAGAGCAGTGAGACGAGAAGAGATGAGAACCAGGTTCCAGATGAAGTAGATGACTGATGAGGTTATCTTCTGCTTCTCCTTGTCAGGCAGGAACGAGCGCATTGAGCGATGGTAGGCCGTCACACCGAAGGCGATAGCTGAAGCTGAACCAACAGCCTTCAACACTGAAGGGAACAAGAGACAGTGTCAGAACCAGCAAGATGCAAATGACAAACACTGAAAAATGCTGTAAAGTGGTTCCTTCCAAATAAAAATCTATCAAATTTGGATATGTCCACTCAGAATCAGCAGACTTTAGTATATTTAATGAATAATTTAAATTTTAAATTTTCTGAGATACTGGATGTGCAGTGCACATCAAAACAAAGAGCAGCTGCCTGGATTGGGCAATAATGAAGATTTGCCTGCTGCAGGAAGCTGAAGCAGGATGAGGAGTGACACTTTGAACTTAACCTTGACTCTGATTGTGACAGACAGACTCTGACAGATTATCTATGATTTATTTGACCTTTATGGACATGAAAGACGGAAGAAAGAGGACAACATATGTGCAGGAAGTGAAAGTTGATATATGTACTTTAAATATTTTAATTGTCATGTCATGAATTTGGATAATGTAAAAAATGATTATGTATAATAGACTAATAATTAGAGGCTAATGTAGGAGCCGTGAATATGTTTTAGAATGAAGGCAAAATTATTTGATTGATCTAAACTTTTTGATAGTTATTCCTGATCAGTAACTGTGACATTCGTTACCATTTTTTTCAGGTTTGGATATGGGTGGTGTCAGGTGGATATAATGGGTTCTGGATAGGGGATAAACTATGTTCCTATCTGGAGTTGCTCACAGTGACAGCCGGCGCTCAGGGGTGGATATATTCTTATCTTCTCTGGCTTGGTGACTTTCCATTGCGGTTTTCCAAAGTGGATGAGAGAGTTGCTTCCCTGTGCCTTCAGTTCAGGGAACAGGTGCTGACTGTTGCCACATGTGTCAAATAACAGTTCAGTGTACCTGAGTGTCTGGGCTGGTTGCTGAAAGGACCCTGGACGGGAACTCTCTTGTCCTACTGGGGAACTTGAATGTTCACACAAGCAGCGACATGAAATTAAAATCTGTAGACGTGTTACTGGAAGGATCGACCTGTTCAACTTAGCACAATGTGCTGAAATCTCAGGTCGGCTATTGATTTTATAATCATGTCATCACATGGGACACACTAACATCATTACTCTAGTCCAAATGTCTTCTCGCCCACCATCTTTGAGCCAATCAGCTTCCGCTTTGCTCTGTGTCACTCTCCCTTTCCGATTTTCTTTCGTGCAATCCAGCTCCTCCACTTATCCACCTCAGACACCTCAGCCAGACCTCTATGCAAGCCTCTGTCTTCACCATCATCACCATCCCTGTCCTAAATCCTATCACTGCTGGGACCAAGTTCTGCCATGATGGGTCACTGGAGTCTAATTACCAAATCCGTTAATTTCTCTATCTCAAAAAATCATGTTAAATTCTTCCAAGAGATCTCGCCTTATTGAATTTACCCTTAAAAACCTTAACTGACATTCCTATAGGTGTTTCTACTTCAGGACCTCAGCCTTCACTTAAATCATTAAGAACACAGTGACTCTCACTGTTTTCTCTTTTTTTTTTTTTTTCCAGAATAAAAATATTTATTATGTTATGATTGTTGTTACACTGACAGACAACATAAAAACCTTTTCAGGTGTTTACATTTAAGACAGACTGGATTTCATCATATGGTGCGCATGTGGTCAGAGACAGTTGTAAAGCTGTTTGTAGATTATGAACAAATTCAGGTAAGAAAATATTGCTGAATTACAGATTCTTTTTTTTTTTCCCTGTCCCATTTGGTTCTTTAGCCGTCAGAATTGTTGTCTGAAGACCAACAAGGATACCCAATGGATTTATTTTGCCAAATGGATCATCATGGCATTGCCGTATTGGTCCATTTGATCGACCTTTGTTTTTATTATTTATTTTATTTTATTTTCAGTTGTTACAGACGGGACAGACATGAGTGAGGGATAGGAAAGGGAGAAAGAAAGAGGAAGGAAAAGAAAAACAGAAGGGGAGAGGGACAGTGAGAAAGGGGAAAAAAAATCTCCTGGATCACCTGTTGAGAGAAAAAGAATAGAAAACCAACAAAAAAAAAACAAAACAAAGCAACATACTAAACACAACACCATCGCATTAATCTAGCTAAGTGTAAACAGCAGTAAATACTAAATATTGAATGTTGTTGTGCAGCACGCAGGACAGACAGCGCACAATGTGCTTTGAAGTAGCAGCCAAGAAAGGTGTGATTTAAGTCTACGAACAGTGAACACCCATGTGCACACCTGTGTGGATCAGCGCGCTTGTATTCAAATGGTTTCCCCATGTAATGGTCTGCAAGAGGATGTAGAGAGCCATAGCCCTGTCCCCCAGGGCATGAAGCAGGCATGGAGGAGATCCAGGCCCCAGACATCCAGAGGCCCCAGAGTGCGAGAGCCCAAGGAGGACCACCGGAGGGGCATCCGTGCCACCTTCATGGGAAGGGCTGAGGATCCCCAGACGAGGGGTCACCCAGTAGCCACCGGGCAGAAGCTAGAGGGGGCTGCACCGGCGTGCCCGCCGGTTCTGCCGGCAGCCAGCTGTGCCAGAGTGAACCGAGCTGCAGGCCCAGAGGCCGGAGGCCCGAGGGCCCCCGCGCCCCGAAAGAGGCCTGACCGAGCAACAGACGCCAGGCCCCGCCAAGTAGCCACCGGGAGTGAGCTGGTACATACCTGAGCGCCCAGCCCCGGACACCAAGAACCACCAATGCACCGACCCCTGAGGGCATCAGTCACCAGCAGGGAGTGTGGTGAGGGGAGATAGGCCTCCACACTTTGGAGGGCCTGGGAATTCCCAGAGAGGTGGAGTCTAAGACCCGACCTGACATATAGACACAGACATGCATTCCCACCCTCATGCACACATATACAAACACTCAGCACTCACCCAACGTAGGGATGAACATAAATGGACATGTACACACAATCACACTCCCCAAACATACTCTATACCCCGGGTCCAGGTATCCTCGCCCCCAGAGGGGGAAACGGCACCCAGACCCAAGAGATGTTACCCTTCCCTCCGGGGTGGAGGCAAGCAGACCGTCCCAGGCTCCGCAGCAGCAGGGAGGCCAATCGGACAGCCAGCATCTCCTCCCAGCCCCCCCGCCCCGATGGCTAGTAGAGAACGGGGGTGTGTTAAGACCCCATACCCCCCTCCTCCCGCTCATGTGTAGTGTTGCTGCGTGTTGCTCTAAAGTGCATTTAAAACAAGGGAGAGCATGGTGCTGCTGCCAGAGAGCAGCAGGTGTTAGCACGGCCCCTCCCAAGAACCCTCAATGTCTACATGGATTTAAAATTGAGAGGTGGGCACCGGCGCCAGAGGTAGGTTTGAATACACAGACCGTCTACTGGACGCCGTTAACGTGCCCACCCTCAAGGCCATATATATATGTGTGTGTTATGAGAGTGTCAGTAATGTGGATGTCTAAGTTGTCTCACTGTTTTCTCAAACATACCAGACTATACATGAATGAAAAAAATGTCCTGCACCTGCCATGTTTAAAAACATGGGTTCAGTTCAGTGAATTCAGTCCATTCTAGATGTAATTTTTTTTTTGACAGATTTCAAAAATACATTTTTGTGTAAAAATGTAAAACTGCACCTGTCACAGGATCCAGGTGGCCCGTCTGCAGAATGATGGTGAGCATGAGCGTGAGCTGAGGGGCGCTCTCTGCAAATGTCTCTATGATCCGTAACATGCTTAGATCGTGGGTCAAGGACACGGTAATGTCCTCAGTCTTAGGTTTCTGTTCTCCTGGCGTACTGGCGCCTCTCTCAGGGTCAGGGAGCCTATTGTACATGCTTCGTACTGCCATTTCCAGGACTCCTGCATGCCTGAGAAACAGAAAAATATGAAGCATAACCAGTCAGACCGAATCCTCCTTCTAGCTACACTGAGATTAATTTCTCTGGAACCATTCTTGTGAGCCAGCAGGTATTCATTGCGTGAAAAGGAGCAAATGAAACCAGTTTACCCACTTATGATGAAGGAAATAAAATGTGTCCTCAGTTTATCTTCTGAAACCAAGGAAACAGCTTATGTTTCAAATATTCTCATGTTCACAACAGCTGATTTGAACACAGAAATATTGCAAAAAAAATTGATTCAGCTGAATGAAATAGATGATAAAATGTGTAGATTACTTAATGCAGCAGACTGATGCTTTCTGGAGTTACTTTATATACTATGTGCACCACTGTAGTGGAGTACAGTTCAGCTGCACAACACTTAATGGTTCAGCTTGTGTTTCCAATGAACTACTCTACAAAAAACTGCACCTGCCTAGAAACAGGCAAATAAATGTAAGCTTCCCACACAAGCCTCAGCCTTTATACACATTGTTATTGTTTTAATACTACCTGACGTAAACTCCGAGCTGACAAACGTGCAGAACCGTGAGCTGCCTCTGGGTAGGCAGGTCTTCAACCTTTGTCTTCATCTTAAACTGGTCATAGCTGTACCAAAGCCAGCTGTAAGCCTGAGCCAGCAGTGTTGACCCCACAAGTAGCAGCAGCAGAACACCGAGGCAGGCGTATGCCTTTTCTTGGTAGAAGATAATAGCGGCCCATATATCCAGTCCTATGTCAGTCAGAAACAAGGGCAGGCCCACGCAAGTGATGAGAAAATCCCAGCAGGAGTATTTAGACTCACCCTGAGTGTCTGACATGTTCCCTGTCCCGCTGCCTGCTTCTAACACAGCTGCATCTTATAACTGACAGCTGATTACAACTCACATATAACCTGTGAATGACTGACAGTGAGAACCAAACTTTAGTTTTAAAAGAAACCTCCTAGAAACTGATCCACCCATTTTTTTTTCAGTAGCGTCTTAAAGATGTATCGGCATATTCCATGCATGTAGACTCCTCCTACTGAAAGGTTTCCCTTTAACAATGCTGTTGTATTTCCTTTGAAAACTCAGTAGAACTTGGTGTAAAAAAAAAAAAAAAGATCTGCAACTGATCACAGTCAGAGAGTTTTAACACACCTTATCTGTTATAAATATTATTATGTTCACATTTAATAGAAATGCATTTAAATGCAAAATAAATGTTTAGATTTGAAAGTGCTGTACCTGTACTTTAATTGCAAAAGCCTGCAAGTATTGGCCCTTTTTTTTTTTTAAAGGAAGTTGACCAAAATTGCAAATAAAATCACGTCTGTGAAGGTTCTCAGTCATCCAGGTCATCGTAGTCAAAGGAGCTTGTAAAGAAAAGCGTCTGGACTTGTTTAAGTTGCTTGAAGACGTTTCACCTCTCATCCGAGAAGCTTCTTCAGTTCTAAGGTCAAATGGTGGGGAGTCCCAGGTTTAAACCTAGTGGGAGTGTCCCCCCAAAGAGGGACAAAAGGACCCCCTGATGATCCTCAAATCGCCTGAGCCAAGGTGTGAAAATGGGTGTGGGTCCCAATCAGCCAGGGTTTCGGGTGAGCTCATTGTGAAACCTGGCCCCACCCTATCATGTGATTTCCTGAGGTCAGATGGCCCAGGATGTGAGTGGGCGTTAAGGCGTCTGGGGAGAGAACTCAAAACTGGATTATAGATGGCAGAGAGTTGGTGTCGTAAACCACCGCCTCTGTTCAAAGATGGTCGCTCACAGTGGACATAGATGGCTTCTTTCACTCCTCTTTCAAACCATCTGTCCTCTCTGTCCAGAATGTGAACATACAGTAATTAGGACCCTACACCACCGGACAGAAAATGTTCCCTCTAAGCCTGAAGGAATAAAGAAGGAACACACACATGTAACGGAAACACTCAAAACATGCGGTTATCCTAATTGGGCGTTCATAAAGTCAGCAAAGAGGCACAGAAAAGAAGATCAGACACCAGCGAGGGATGATAAGAAAGACAGACGCAACAACATTGTCATCCCCTGTGTAGCCGGTGTATCAGAGAAACTCAGGAGAGTTTTCTCCAAGCATGATATCCCGGTGCATTTCAGACCCAGCAACACACTCGGACAGAAACTGGTTCATCCCAAAGACAAAACTCCAAAACACAAACTTAACAACGTGGTGTACGCTGTACAGTGCAGCGAGGAATGCCCAGACCTCTACATTGGAGAGACCAAACAGCCACTTCACAAACATATGGTACAACACAGAAGAGCCACCTCCACAGGACAAGACTCAGCAGTCCATCTGCATCTAAAGGACAAAGGTCACTCTTTGAGGATGCCAATCAGTGTTGGGTAAGTTACTTTAAAAAAGTAATTAATTACTAATTACTTAGTCAATATTGTATTTAAAATACTTATCTAATTACTGTGTCAGAAAAGTAACTTAATTACTCAATAAGTAATTTAACTAAATACTTTTTAAAATCCCTATAAACCTTGATTGGACAAACAATAGAAATTAAACTCTTTAAATAATAAATAACTTTTTTTAAAGACAGAGACTCTACAGTATGCAGGGGTAGCATCTCTTCCACAACGTAGCCTGCAATCATTTTTTAAGCTCACCTTCAGACGCTTTCTGTGCTGCTGAAGTAAAATCAAGTTTTGCCTGCTTAGCAGGAGTTGCCACGGTGTTATCCATGGATGATGAACAAGGATCACTCAGAAGTGTTCATCTATGCTCTCGTGTCAGGCGCTTCAGTAGATTACTCGTGCTATTAACATCAGCCGATAGTTTTTTCTCCCCAGGACATAGCTTACATATTACTGTAATATTCTTGTCTGCTTGTTTCAGAAAAGTGAAGAGATGGGAATATGTCCATTTCATAAAATAGCCACTCGCTTCAGCCGAGTCCGACATCTTCTGCTTTAGAATACGACTGTGCAGCAAACTGGCGCGAAATGACGTGCACCTGCACTACAGCGATGTTAAAGCGGCAGAGTTTACTTTTACCTTTAGAAGATAAATTATTGAAATTAAATAATGATATTCAGCGAGTTTAATTATTTTACAATGTAAAGCAAGTACATTGTAAGTAACTGTAATTAAAATACCTAAAAGTAAGTATTCCGTTACAGTTACCGTTTAAAAAGGTGGTATTTAGAATACATTTACTTTGTTGAAATAAATGGATTACACGGCGGTACTTCCCTGTTTCATATTGTGGCGGGTCAGGCCTGTTTGGGTTTTGTTTGACGGCTACGTTCTGTTGTTCCAGGTGGCAGCGTTACGGTTGCCATGGTTACAGGGTGACGCTCTCTCTGCGCGTTTCCTGGGTGAGAGAGGCCTTTTTGTTGTTGTTGTGCTAAGCTAATAGGCAGAATGCTACCGGTATAGCTCTAAAGAATGTAGCATCATAGGCAGTGTAGTCCGTGCTGCAGGGAGAATGGACTGCCATACACGTTATGTGTCTGTGAGCGAGGGAGGGAGAAAAAGGAAAAGTAAGAGCTGTCATCAAGCAAAAACGGGAGATGGAAGCATGTAAATATAATAATAACCACTGCAGCCAAGAAGAGAGCCTGACGAGCCCAGCTGTAAGTAAGCTATTAAGACTCGACTGTACACCGTGTTCGTGTTTTCCTCCAAAAACAATAAGTTCTGTTGGAGCAGCCTTTCAACGCCTCTCTCTGTCTCTCGCTAGCAAAGTTGACCCAGACAACAAAGTAAAGCTAGTTTTCGGCTACCAGCCCCACACGGAACCGACGCATTAGCCAGAGGTCCCTTTACTACGGTTCGGAGCCGCGGACCTTCAGTAACAGTAATAAATCACAGCAATAGTACATTCATGTAGTTGTAAACAGCATGATAATATATTAAGTAATCCAAAGTATTCAGAATACGTTACTCTCATTGAGTAACGTAACGGAATACGTTACAGAATACATTTTGGGGCATGTATTCTGTATTCTGTAATGGAATACATTTTAAAAGTAACCTTCCCAACACTGTCTGTAAGGGAGTACAGTGCAGCTGCCAAACGAATCAGTTCTTTCATTTCATTTTCTTGTAAACACAATGTTTCTACAGGTGAAGGAATGTCAGCAGACAAGTGAGCATCCTTTGGACTACACCCTCTGTCCATGCAGCTCCCTAACTCCAGTATTGAGAGCACACCTAAAGCAGACTCATTCATGTGTGTGCAACATGTGAGAAAGAACAGCAGCTGATAAAATCCTGCTCAAACACGTATTACTTGTTGCATACATTTTTTGAATGAATTATTCTTTTAGTCCGTTACCAAGCTTACTCTTTTTTTTTTTTTGCATAACTTAAATTTTTACTGTTTATGTTTTGTTTGCTTTTTGTTTTTGCAAAAGGACTCTAGCTGCATATTTGGAGTTTTAAGTAGATCATAACACAGACCCTGCAGGCCTGCCCCGTGGAGACAGTGAGGTCCTCCCACTTCCTCGAAAACATAATCTCCCAGGACCTAAAAGTGGGAGCTAAACATCAGCTACTTCATCAGGAAGGCACAGACGATGCACTTCCTGTACCAGCTGAAAAGAATCAACCTGCCAAAGTCAGTAATGGTGCATTTGTACTCCTCCATCAGTGTAGTGCGCTACCACCCCTATCAAGGTCAGAGTGCAGCACGTCATCCCCTTTGGCTGTGATGACTTAACAGCGCCCCCTCGCTGCTCAGTTAATGTGTTACAATAACACACTTACTTTCTCAGGCCCCGATTGTTTTAAATGCACAAATAAGAAATAGAAAAGAAGGACAATAACTTGTGTTATTATATTTTGAAATTCACTGGCTGGGTCCACGTCCTCATTTTAGGTTTGACAGCGGGAGGGAGGGTGGGGCACGTAAACGAGAATGAACAGCTTGCAGAACTGGGGGAACATATATAGATGACAACCGGAAGGAGCGTGTTTGGAGGCGTGGTCGCACTCCTGAAATTCCGATACATGATCTCTAATATAAGAGCACAACTCAATAGTATTTTGTACAACTAAAATAATGAAATTACAGTTTAAGATAAAGAAGTGTTGTTTGTTCCAACATACACCAAAATGTATTCATTATATAAAATAAGTTACAATAGAATTTGTTTCTTCTTGTGTGTTTAAAGTGTGTTTAATTTATAATAAAATGTCTCCTTTTGATTGGATTCATTTGCACACAGAACTGAAAGTGACCGACAAAGCTTTAAACTATTGTTTCATATAGCTTTAAACCTAATATTATGTTTTTCAGCCATTTAAAAAATAAATAATTGACCACATAATCATAAATAACCCACTGCAGAATAGTCATGTCATACAAGGATTTATTTCCATTAAAACTAACAATAATAATAATATTCTTAGACAAAATACACTTTATCCCAAAGTTGGGAATTCTGTTACAATAGATTAATAAATTAACTTAAACACATAAACAAACTTAAGTAGGCACTATGTGACATAAATATGTTTTGTAGCTTCATACACCTTTTGAAATCCAAGTTTGCTTAACATAAAAAATAAAACAATTACATTATTGAGGGTAAAGGTCATTAACACTGGGAGTCAAACGGGAGGCATTGGCATCTTTTCACCATGTAGCAGCCTTAACGTATTTTAGATGCGTTGTTATATCCACATCAGTCCAAGTGATCTTGGCAAACACTGTAGTAAAACAGTCTGACACTGAACCATCTATATTATTCAAAAATGTCAGTCGTATCGCATGTTTCAAACCTAAACCAGAATAAATCTGTATTAGGAGAGAGAGGTGCTCTATTGCTCAAGAAATCAAGATTTCAGGTCCATAGAGGCTGTCTGGGGATTTTAAGGCAACTCATTTTATTACTAAGTTATTATACTGTGTTGTGTTGTTTGTGTTGCGTTGTGATGTGTCATATCGTGTCGTGTTGTGTTATATGTAGTGCCGACGTAGGACAGTTTTCCAATTTCATTGTACTACTGTACTATGTAGGACTGTGCAATGACAATAAAGAGTTATCTTATTAATTCTGTAAAACAGAACATTTGTACTTTAGACTTGAGTAAAGTACAGTTTACAATAGTGCAACATTGTTAGAATATTGCTTTGTTATAATAAAGAAAATATATTTTTTAAATTAATTTTTTACACTGTTATATTCTTCAGAAAAAAAAGCAGTGCAATAATATTTCAAAAAAGTCTCTATAACTGTTTCAAACATGCGTGTTACTGACCTGAAAGCCTGTCCTTTTAAAGGAAAACAAGACTGATGTCTAGAAATGTTTTGTTAGACGGTAGAACCACTTAATGAAGAGCAGAAAGTGCTTTTAAGAATTTGTCTCCAAACTAAGTTGAGAAATGCCTTGTGAGAATGTATCGGTGATTGGTTAGGAAGCAGGTGATCCACAATATCACGCAGCCTTTATGATGTAGCTTTAAAAAGTAGCTGGTTTCATGACATCTGTGTGACTGAGTCTCTTTGTAGCCTCCACATCCTGTGGATGTCAAATGATGCAGGTCATGAGTAGAAATTCTTGGCCAGCTTCCTCATTCTTTTATTGTAGTGTGCTGAGACTTCTGTTGTAGATCTCATCATGCGGAAGTCCACCTCATCTACAGGTTGCTGCTCATCTCTGTCAAGGTTTGGGTGGAAGACTTTATAATAAATAACTTTAAGTATTAGACCGAGGATGTAAACTGCAACAACACAGACAGCTGTGATTAAAGCGTACGTGGGCTCTATCACAAAATCAGGAGGATCTGTACTCATCTTCCAGCACCACACAGCACAGAGGATGCAAATATCAGTCAGTATATACCCGTGATAGAGCGCAGTCCTGTACCGCGTCTTCCCCTCGGCCACATTAAACCAGTCAAAATACCAAATGAGGCCAACAGTAGCTCGATAAAGCCATTCTCCACAAGGGCTATCCATGAAGTCTGTCTTGGATCGCCAAGCGAAGAAGAATAAAACCAGCCAAGAGCAGATGAAGTGGGTGAAGATGAAGCAGGGCAGCACGGAGGCGAAAAGAGCGAGAGCAGTGAGACGAGAAGAGATGAGAACCAGGTTCCAGATGAAGTAGATGACTGATGAGGTTATTTGCTGCTTCTCCTTGTCAGGCAGGAAAGAGCGCAGCGAGCGATGGTAGGTCGTCACAGTGAAGGCGATAGCCGAGGCCGAGCCGACGGCCTTCAACACTGAGGGAAACGAGAGGCAGCGTTAGAAAGTCCAGAAATGACTGAGAAATCTTGTTAAGCCAGGTGATTCTGTATGAAGACGAAAAAATCTGGAAAGTATTCCAACCTGATCACCTCAGAATCACCAAACTTTTAATGTAAGATAACATTAGTGCATTTACTGAAGCCAGGGGGAAATTCCAACAATGACAATATCACACGTGGTTAGAAGCCGTTAAAGGTTTTCCCTCAATGAATTATGCAAAGGAGATCAAAAATCCATTTTATTGGAATTCCACGTGAAAGACCAACACAAAGTGGTGTACACGTGAGAAGTGGAACGGAAATCATACATGATTCCAAACATTTTTTACAAATAAATAACTGCAAAGTGGGGTGTGCGTAATTATTCAGCCCCCTTTGGTCAGAGTGCAGTCAGTTGCCCATAGACATGCCTCATGAGTGCTAATGACTAAATAGAGTGCACCTGTGTGTAATCTAATGTCAGTACAAATACAGCTGCTCTGTGACGGCCTCAGAGGTTGTCTAAGAGAATATTGGGAGCAACAACACCATGAAGTCCAAAGAACACACCAGACAGGTCAGGGATAAAGTTATTGAGAAATCTAAAGCAGGCTTAGGCTACAAAAACATTTCCCAAGCCTTGAACATCCCACGGAGCACTGTTCAAGCCATCATTCAGAAATGGAAGGAGTATGGCACAACTGTAAACCTACCAAGACAAGGCCGTCCACCTAAACTCACAGGCCGAACAAGGAGAGCGCTGCACTGCACAAAGTTGGCCTTTATGGAAGAGTGGCAAGAAGAAAGCCATTGTTAACAGAAAACCATAAGAAGTCCTGTTTGCAGTTTGCCACAAGCCATGTGGGGGACACAGCAAACATGTGGAAGATGGTGCTCTGGTCAGATGAGACCAAAATGGAACTTTTTGGTCAAAATGCAAAACGCTATGTGTGGCAGAAAACTAACACTGCACATCACTCTGAACACACCATCCCCACTGTCAAATATGGGGGTGGCAGCATCATGCTCTGGGGGTGCTTCTCTTCAGCAGGAACAGGGAAGCTGGTCAGAGTTGATGGGAAGATGGATGGAGCCAAATACAGGGAAATCTTGGAAGGAAACCTCCTGGAGTCTGCAAAAGACTTGAGACTGGGGTGGAGGTTCACCTTCAAACAAGACAACGACCCTAAACATAAAGCCAGGGCAACAATGGGATGGTTTAAAACAAAACATATCCATGTGTTAGAATGGCCCAGTCAAAGTCCAGATCTAAATCCAATCGAGAATCTGTGGCAAGATCTGAAAACTGCTGTTCACAAACGCTGTCCATCTAATCTGACTGCGCTGGAGCTGTTTTGCAAAGAAGAATGGGCAAGGATTTCAGTCTCTAGATGTGCAAAGCTGGTAGAGACAGACCCTAAAAGACTGGCAGCTGTAATTGCAGCAAAAGGTGGTTCTACAAAGTATTGACTCAGGGGGCTGAATAATTACGCACACCCCACTTTACAGTTATTCATTTGTAAAAAATGTTTGGAATCATGTATGATTTTCATTCCAGTTCTCACGTGTACACCACTTTGTGTTGGTCTTTCACGTGGAATTCCAATAAAATTGATTCATGCTTGTGGCTGTAATGTGACAAAATGTGGAAAAGTTTAAGGGGGTCGAATACTTTTGCAAGCCACTGTATAAAGTTATAAATGAACTTATAAACAAAAAAAGCACACAGATATACAGAACACGTGTCCATTAAGAATTGCACCTGTAATAAGATCCGGGTGGCCCTGCTGCAGAATGATGGTGAGCATGAGCGTGAGCTGCGGGGCGCTCTCTGCAAACGTCTCTATGATTCGTAACATGCTCAGATCGTGGTTCAACGACACGGCTATGCTCTCGGAATCAGGCTCCTGTTCATCTGCAGAGGAACCCGTATGTCGGCTGGCATCCTTCTCAGGGTCGGGGATCTTCTTGTAGAAGCTTTGCACGGCCATTTCCAGGACTCCTGCATGCCTGCGAAACAGGAAAATATGAAACATAACCAGTTAGACTGAATCCCCCCGTCAAATATGCTGCATTAAATTTCTAAGGAAGCATGCACGAGAGAAGAAAACTACAATCCAAATAATATCAGGTTCACCCACTCAGCATGGAGACAGGAAGGAGCTGCATTACCTCATCAGCTCAGCTATTGTAAACCAGAAAACTGAGGCATGACTCATGTTTCAGATATTTCCCAGGTCTCAACTACGGGTTTACACACAGACATATTTAAAGCAGGGCGAAACGAAACCAAAAATTTAATCTGTGGATAGTTTATTACAGCAGACAGTCAGGTGCACAACATTGTAGTACACTAACCGCAGACTGTCAGTCAGCATTTCCTGTATGGGACGATCCGGGTGGCACCCTTAGATAAGCTGAACTTTTTAAGTATTCCCTGCTTACACCTACTTCAAAAACAAAAACAGGCACTTTACACTTGAGTTATTATTATTGGAAAAAAAAACTACCTGAAGTAGATTCCCAGCTGAAATACGTGGAGCAGCTTGAGCTGCCTCGGGGACGGCAGCTTCTCGACCTTTGTCTTCCTCTCAAACTCGTCATAGCTGTACCAAAGCCAGCTGTAAGCCTGAGTGAGCAGTGACGAGCCCAGGAGAAACAGCAGCAGCACACCGAGGTACACGTAGGCCCTTTCCTTATAAAAGGACACAGCAGCCAGCACATCCAAAACAATGTCAAGCATGAACAGCGGCAGGCCCACACAAGTGAAGAAGAAGTCCCAGCAGTTGTATTTAAACTTGGTCCGAGTACCTGACATGTTCACCCGTGTCTCTGCGTGCCTCTGATACCGCTACACGTTAACATTGACAGCTGATTACGATTCAAGCAGCAGTTCTGACACAAACGAAAGCAACGGCCAAAGTTCAGCGTTTAAAAACACCTCCTACAGTCTGACCCGCCCATGTTTGCAGGGCCGTCTTAAAGGCACATTGAGGTATTTCACACGCGTACACGCCTGACAGCCGCCCCTTTAACATTAACTGACGGTATTTCAACACAGAAGTTAATGGCTTACATTAAAATCTAAAGTAAATCTAGTAAAAACAAACAAATAACAAATAGAAAATTTTAACAAATGTGTATTTTTATTGCAGGGAATAGGTTAAAGTTTAACAACAAACACTGAGCCTACAACATGAAAAAACGTGGATTCAAACACTGCCTCGCAGGTTTTTGTATTAAAATGCCTCATTAATGCTGAATGTTTACTGTACGAGGCCAGTACACGTACTGAACTTTGAACTAAGATTAAAGTAAAAAAAGTTGTATTTTGTTTTTGTTTTTTATATTTGAACGAGCTAAACAAACACTGGATGACTGAATAAAATTAACACTAAATGTGGTACCTGAACACAGGGAAATATCTTCATTTTTAAGATATTTATGGCTGTGATGAATCAGCATCTCTCTCATGTGTTTAATACGTGTGCCATGACGGTCATGAGCCTGCACACAGACGTCGTGTTGAACAGATGGCGCTGTGGTGAGGTCAGAATAACTAAAAGCTGATTACGCTCAAAACTGAGACTTTTTGTCTGATTGTAAACAGCCTTGAAAGTTTAATGTTGCTAACAAGAGCGTCATAGTGGAGGCTAAAGGGACGCTCAGATAAAGACACCCACGGAGGCAGCAGTAGGTCTGGATGCAACACAAAACAGCAAATAGCTGCTTTTAAGATTGATTAAGAAAAACTGCATTATTTTCTAAACACAAGAGAAGTCATCTTATTTCAATATATAACACAAAAAACGAAGACATAATTTTTTTCCATAGTAAAAAAAATCAGCGCAGTTCGCCTGCTTGTACTAAATATGATCGTTCCTACCTTATACGTAAGCAACAGGTCTCCGAGTCCCGCCGCGTACACCTGCATGACACGGTCATAATGACCCACAGTCGTGTGACGCTGTAAAATGTGAGTGTTTAATGAGGGTCTTCACAGCTTTGGAGCCTGTTAGTGTTGGTTTGAACTGACCTGAACCTCCTCTCTGTGGGCAGAAGGTCAAAAGGGTGATTTTTGCGTGCATCAATCCTGCAGAGGATCTGTGTAGCAAATAGTGGGTAAAAAGATGTGAGAGGGGCTGATGGAAGTGAAGAGAGCGTGAAAATTAAGGTTTTCTACCACAGAGAAGAGCTTCTGTGTCAGGGGTGAAAATAGTTTTAGGGTAAATGTAGAAGAGAGATGAATCAAAATTTAAAAACAAAAAACAAAAACAAACAAACAAACAAATTTCTAATTGATGTATGAATTTCATTGTAAAATTCTGAGAGCCTGTTCTTTGTGGGCGGGACTTATTTTCAACGAGCCAGTGGGCGGGGCCTGTCTAAGACGTCAAAGGAAAGAGAATCAGGCCTGACGTCACAGTCAACACAAGTCCATAAATTGCCAGGTGAACCTGCACACTAGACAAGCACGTTCCTTACCTCCAGTCACGAGCAAGTCTCTAGACGAACTTTTGTTCTGCTACAGACAACTTTAAACCCTGATTCATATCTGAATATCTGACTCATTGTACCACGGTAGATTTGTTTCACAGTTAAATATCAAAAATGAGCTACCAGAAAGGAAAACCAAAATTTGTATGCACTCTCCCACAGAGTAAATTCGACAACTTTATTCAGGCTAGGAAAGCCTTCGAAAACACTATGTCTGAGACACTCAAACAGCTGAATGCCCAAATTTCAATGATACGCACCAAGCCGGACCAAAATGAGATCCAAGCTGGAGAACTCACTGATCAATCAGCTTCATGCCCAGTTCAAATGAGCAGTGCCACCAAAGAAAAAGGGGATCAGGCCTGTTCATATCAGGAAAAGACCAGAAACTTTGACCTTGAGATGAACCGTCTTAAAGAGCTGTTTCAGCAGAGGGACAGTGAAATCCTGATCCTGAAACAGGAGAAAGAAAGTCTGACTGCCGAGCTCACGCAGTTTCAGAAACATGAAGGAAATCTGAAAGAAACTATGTGGAAAGAACAAACACAGAGAGAGAATCTGGAGCAGGAGAAAAAGGTCCTGGAGGAAGGAAAGAAGAAACTCCTGGAAGAGCAGAAAGTGGTGAACGACACAAAAGAAAAACTTAAAGAGGCCATAACAAAATTTAAGGAAGCAAACGAAGCATTTAAAAAAGAACAGAAGAAACTGGAGGAGGCGATGAAAGCTCTGCACCCACAGAGTGAAAAGAGAGAAAGTTTTACACTGGATCATCAGGAAGCATCTGGGACGACACAGAAGAAAATCTTCACAGCTGAAAAACAAGACTTTGATAAAATAAAGTCTTGTTTGTCTGGCTCAGATTTAGGTCCTTCTGACATCAGTCTGGCATCTGATTGTCTGAGTGGGGAAAAGTTGCGCGTCAACAGACTGATCCAGTTGGTGGTTTCACAGGCCATAGAAAAAGTCTCCTCTAAATACAAGCTCTTCACAGAGCGCCTCACTCCTGACTGCATCAGCGATGGCCTGATTGAGAAAATCTGGCCTGAAATCAAGCAGAAACATTTGGATCTGTCCCCAAAACGGCTGAAAAATCTAGACAAGGCCATTCTCAAGGATCTTTGCAAAGCACATAACTGCAAGGAAAAACATTTGATTTTTAATCTGAGGGAACAGCTTGATAATATTACTGTCCCAGCCTTCACCAAACGCCTGTTGTCATTACCAAGAAGAGTCCTCAGTGTCTCTAAAAATAGGAAAGAGTACAAGGAAGTGGTGAAAAATGTCACTAAAGATCTGGTAATGCACGCTATGAGCCAAGAAAATGATACAATGGATCCAGAAACATCTGATTTTATTATACAGAAGCTTTCCCATAAGATCTGGATCAAAATCTTGTCCAAAAACTACAAAATGTCCTTGGAGAACATTGAACAACTCTCCCTGACAGTGTACAACGAACTTAAGGAAAAGTGGCCTTCTCCAGTATTCTCAATGAAGTCGAGCAGCCTGGAGGTTGACAAGGAAATTGTCAGCAGCTTCAAAAAACACGCCAAACTGAGGAGCCAAAACATCATCTTTAGGGCTTTCTCGTGTGCACGCTAAAATTGAACTGACACGTGCATGCGACTATGTGACAAAACTCTTAAAGTGGCTTAAAATATTCCTTTAAATTTGGCATCTAAGTTTAATTTTAAAACCAGAGTGGTTAAAAAGAACCACTCTTCTTATCCCAACTTCCTTCCCTCATCACCAACTGGCCGAGGCAGATGGCCACCCCATCCCAGAGCCTGGGTCTGCCGGAGGTTTCTCTCTTTTCAAAGTGAGTTTTTCCTTCCCACTGTCGCCAAAGTGCTTGCTCTAGGGGGTTGGAGTTTGTATGCATTATTGTAGGGTCTTGACGTTACAATATAAAGCACCATGAGGGAAGTGTTGTTGGAATTTGGTGCTTCTTAACTCAAATGTCCAATTAAAACAGGACATTTTGAGTTAGCAGCAAACCACAAATTAAAAAAATAAAACAAATTAAAAAAAACAAAAAACCTTTGAATTTGTGCTTCATTTCATTTGCTGTAAATTTACAAAGAATGTAATAGTAGATTAGAATAGTGTGTCTCAATATTATGTATCATATCATCATTTCCCAATTTGAAGTGGAGTCATAGTACTGTCTTTCTGTATGCGTGTACAAACCAGTAGTGAAAAAACACAGAAGATAAATAAAGTATAACCTGTGTTTGATGTTAGCTGGTTACATTTGTTTAGATATTCTACTTTCCGTGTTCCAGATCGCTTTGCCCAGATAGCTTCCTGTATTTGAAGATATTTCTAGTAGGGGTGGGCGATACATTGAATATACTCGATGATTTTAGCCACTATATGGGTGAAAATAACACTTGGGTTTTGTTTTTTTTTAGGTTATTTACATATATCGTGATACAGCAAAAAAGAAATGTTCTGATTTGAGATTTTCCACACATTGCCCAGCCCTAATTTTTTGCACCCAATACAACAGGCAATACGGTATAGTATAAAGAAACATTTGTGCTGATATGTGGCCTGGAAGCCACAATGGGTGACGCCAGCTCAGGTGATCAGGAATGACCGAATTAAGATCACGTGGATGGCTTCAGTTGTCACAGCTGTACCACATCCAGCTGTTAACCTGAGTGAATCATGATGAGCCCATAAGAAACAGCAGTCAGCTGCTCTGAAGTCTGTGTTGCAACATCCTTCGTGTGGCTGTTTTACACACCATGTGTGTGACCTCCATCACACAAACATGAATGACAAAGCAATACTGAAAGTAGTAAGAAGTTTGGGAAAATTAAACTGAATGTGTTTCAGCGAGGGAGTTTTCTATATGATGTTATCAGTCTCTCTCATCATTGTGAAGGATTTTTGACCCACTCTTCTACATCACACAATGTTGCTTTGGATCATCAAGTTATCCTAAGTTTCTCTTGTGCACAGCTCTCTCACGGTTCTGCCACAACATTTAAATTAAATCGAATCTGGACTTCATGGCTGGCCCATTCAAACGTTCAATTGTTTTTCAGCCATTCTGTTGTAGATCTGCTGCTGTGCAAATACACAGAGAAAGAGAACAATGGTTTTCTCCTGGTAACCATTGAAAAAAGAAATTGTTCAGCCCTTTTCTAATTCAACTGTCATTAAGTTTGAGGTGTAGCTATTGGGGGATTTGCAGTTTTTCAGAGCATTGCACCATCTGGCTTTGGGATGAATTTCCTCCTGGGAGGTGTAATATTCTGTTAACACACACCTGAGTGCTCTATGCTGATGCTCAGCTCTTCATCAGTATATCAGTCCTGGGGTAAAAAGAATATTTGTTTCCTCTTTAATTATTAGTCTCTTCTAAGGAAAAATTACAAAAGTGAAACAGAGAAAATAAACAGAGCTCACATACATTTGAAAAAACAAGGGAAGCTTGGTATCCTTTCAGCTCGTTTAACCTTTATTTAGTGAATGTATTACGCTTCAATAAAGTACAGCCTAGTAACAGTGCAATATTCTTTGAACAGGTTTACTAATAATACGGGTTTTTCCTCTTTTTCTCTTTTACCTTAAACAATAACACATTCGTCAACATGCTTTTTACACCAATTTCACACTTATTTTATTTAGAGATCCATTAAAATATCTTTCAAAGAAGTCTTTCCTCTCAGCCCTCAAATATCAATTTCATACAGTCATGTTTCTCCAGAGCAGACAGTGCAGATGAGACTTTATGTCCACATTAGGCTGAGTAATATGAGACTGGAACTGTGGTTAATCAGAACGCAAGTCCAAGTCCTTAATCCTACACAACCCTGTGATGTAAATTTAAAATTTGTGGTATAGCATGACTCCTGTGGATGTCAAATGATGCAGATCAGGAGTAACAGCTCTAAACCAGCTTCCTCATTGCAGTGCACAACGTATGTTGTACGTTCTGACGTGCAGACGTCAAAGTTAACTTCTGGTTGCTCTGTTCTGATACTGACGGAGTCTAAATTCACATGGTCATCTCCTGTATTTATATGTATGAGGGCTCTAAACCCAAATTATTATAATGATTATTATTATTAGAGTCGTAGTAGAACTGCATCCAAGATTTGGCACATGTGGTCACTCATAATTTTTGCCTAAATATGCATGACCTAGCTTGAGTAATAAACTCTTGTCACAGGATCCAGCTGAAGGAAAAATGGTGAGCATGCACATGACATAAGCCATGGACAGTGTTGGGAAGGTTACTTTTAAAATGTATTACATGCCCCAAAATGTATTCTGTAACGTATTCCGTTACGTTACTCAATGAGAGTAACGTATTCTGAATACTTTGGATTACTTAATATATTATCATGCTCTTTACAACTACATGAATGTTGTTGCGACTTTCATCCGTATATAAAGCCGCGGCCGGCTGAGTAGGTTGTGTCCCTGTGACGCGCCTCCAATAATCCATAATGAGTCGTACTTGTACTTTGCGCATTTATTTTAAGAACGAAACAAAAACAAATGTTTGCGCTTTCAATCAATTAACAAATAGCGCATGGATTAACTGATGTGCCAAAAAACGGTCAACAGAAAAGTTTGCCCACAAACCACTCACCCAACAACACCTGCTGCGAACACCGAGATCAGGTAAATAGATTGTGACCACACCCACATGCCATCACCGGAGACACAGGTAAGGCTATACACCTGTGCCACCATAACAAAAAGGCAAAACATAAACATCGACTTTGGCTCTTACAATGTACTATTGCTGTGTGATTTATTACTTTTACTGAAGGTCCGCGGCTCTGAACGTAGTAAAGGGACCTCTGGCTAATACGTCGGGTTCTGTGTCGGGCTGGTAGCTGAAAAATAGCTTTACTTTGTTGTCTGGGTCAACTTTGCTAGCGAGAGACAGAGAGAGGCATTGAAAGGCTGCTCCAACGGAACTTATTGTTTTTGGAGGAAAACACGAACACGGTGTACAGTCGAGTCTTAATAGCTTACTTACAGCTGGGCTCGTCAGGCTCTCTTCTTGGCTGCAGTGGTTATTATTATATTTACATGCTTCCAGCTCCCGTTTTTGCTCGATGACAGCTCGTACTTTTTCTTTTTCTCCCTCCCTCGCTCACAGACACATAACGGGTATGGCAGTCCATTCTCCCTGCAGCACGGACTACACTGCCTATGATGCTACATTCTTTAGAGCTATACCTGTAGCATTCTGCCTATTAGCTTAGCACAACAACAACAAAAAGGCCTCTCTCACCCAGGAAACACACAGAGACAGAGAGCGGCACCCTGTAACCATGGCAACCGTAACACTGCCACCTGGAACAACAGAACGTAGCTGTCAAACAAAACCCAAACAGGCCTGACCCGCCACAATATGAAACAGGAAAGTACTGCAGTGTAATCCATTTATTTCAACAAAGTAACTGTATTCTAAATACCACCTTTTTAAACGGTAACTGTAACGGAATACAGTTACTCATATTTTGTATTTTAAATACGTAACGGTATTCCGTTTATGTATGTTTATGTATTCCGTTACTCCCCAACACTGGCCATGGAGCACTGCCACGAACATTCATAACATGCAGACGTCATGGTTTAGGAATCTGGACACACTCTTACTGACTTTGTGTAGAAGCTCTGTGTGTTTCTCTTGTTTTCTATGAATCCTCTGTGACTGAGAGCCAAACGATTATAAAACATAACCAGCTTCTCTGGAAAACAGCATTTTTGTCACACACAAGAAGAAGCAAATAAATTCAGTTTTGTTATTGTAAGTCAGGACACTGAGACATGACTCATACATCAACGTTTTCCCAGTTCTTAAATGAGTCTACACACATATATCTCCTTGTTGGCATATTTTACAACAAGGAGACATGAAACCAATGATGTAATCTGTAGATGGTTTATTGCAGCAGACTCAGCTGCTGGAGTTACTGTGGTTTGGTCCTGAACCTCTGACTTCATGTCAAAGTTTTCATAGTTGGAGAGAAGCTGTATCTTCTCTCCAAAGCACACCTCCACCTCACCTGCTCACTACTCTCACTACATATCACAGTGTCATCAACAAACATCACAGTTCACAGAGACTCCTGCTGACCTCATCTGTCAGGCAGTCCATCACTACTGCTTCATCAGTTTATGTGGAAATAAAGACACAAAACATCATAGAAGAAAAGGAAGTGATTTAATACTTTAATAATTACACAGAAGAGATGAAAAAGTTTTCAACAAACAGAGATTTGATGTCTAAAATATTCATTTCTTCGATTAATCAACATGTGAGCTGAACTCACAACTACACTGAAAAAAATATGTTGTTGGATTTACTTAATTCAATGGTGGACATTTGTTGCACACAGATGTTTTGCTTTGGCAGCAACTTAAACAATTGAGTTAAATTAACACAATTTATTCATGTTCAATAAACCTGTGCAATTTGTGTTGATAAAATGTGACTTAAACATGTTTTGATGAAGTAATTTGAGCTCTTGGAATATTTTAATCCTTCACAATTTTTTCACTTTATCCCAACACTATTCAATAACTTTTACCCAATACTACTTGGTCACTTAAATACTACATGTTATCTTCAAATTACATTTTGCTATTATATTCTAGTATCAAATACACAATTTTCAAATGGAGGCCTTATAACAGATTGTATTATTCTCTTCCAAGATGGCATCCACCAGTAACCTTTCAAAACAAAATGTCCAATTTCACTGCATTGACAGTAGGTAAAGAATTAAACTGACATTACTCCTCCACTGAATCTATATAAATCAACAGTTAAATAATGTCAGTTCTTCCGTGTTCTCTGGAATCAATCACAGCAAAGAAATTTGACTGTTTCTTTTGAAAAATGTTACAGGACAATACAAAACATTCTATTTAAGGCCTCTGACGTCAAGATTCAGTTAAACAACAATTATAACTAAACAATTTGAGGTAATGTTAGTTTCCATTAACATTAAATTAGGTTACTGAATTGGCAAACACCTTCCTATTAACATTACCCATTTTACCCCAATAACTAAAGAAATTAGCACTTGCAGGTCAAAAACTTTATTCAAGAGACTCAAAAATAACATTGATACAGTGACTGTCAAAAATTACAGCACTGATCATACTGTGACATCTTGGTTCAAAACAGCACACTTAGAAATATTCAACATTCTTTACTTCAACTGAATGAAACTGAAAATACCATTTCACACGACCCATATGGGATATTTAGACTGTATAACTGTTCACACTACATCTCTTCACTAGTAAAAGAAAGAAAAAATACAAAGAGTTAAATAATGTCAGTTCTTCCGTGTTCTCTGGAATCAATCACAGCAAAGAAATTTGACTGTTTCTTTTGAAAAATGTTACAGGACAATACAAAACATTCTATTTAAGGCCTCTGACGTCAAGATTCAGTTAAACAACAATTATAACTAAACAATTTGAGGTAATGTTAGTTTCCATTAACATTAAATTAGGTTACTGAATTGGCAAACACCTTCCTATTAACATTACCCATTTTACCCCAATAACTAAAGAAATTAGCACTTGCAGGTCAAAAACTTTATTCAAGAGACTCAAAAATAACATTGATACAGTGACTGTCAAAAATTACAGCACTGATCATACTGTGACATCTTGGTTCAAAACAGCACACTTAGAAATATTCAACATTCTTTACTTCAACTGAATGAAACTGAAAATACCATTTCACACGACCCATATGGGATATTTAGACTGTATAACTGTTCACACTACATCTCTTCACTAGTAAAAGAAAGAAAAAATACAAAGAGAAATTTAAAAATGCTGCCAAACAGACAAACAGAGAACTTGTACAGAGCAAAAGGAAAAACAAACAACAACAAAAAAAGGGCTCATCCTCATGGCAGTTGCAGAGTATATAACAATGAACCCTGCGATCTGTTCCTGGAATTGAGCTTCAAAAATGCAGCAGAACAAGTGTGAGATTTAAATGTCCTCTCACCTAGAGCTGATCACCTTGCATGCATAACAGTGAGCTTTCCTTGCAGGAGCAGATTTGTCTTAGTTGTGAGCTATTCTTGAGAGCTGAGTTGCATCCAACTCCATTACCACCCTTTGAATCACCTCAAAAGTGTAGCAGAGCTGTGATGGGTAACTCATATTGAAGGAATAAAAAAGGTCCAAACAGCATGGCTACTGCAAAGGTCACGTTATCCAGATCTTGAAGAACTACTATACCCTCGATGATGATGCCAACATCAGAAAAGTCATTGCCTGGCGCATCTCTGGAGACAGATGTTCATTGTGGTTTTCTCAATCTGTGCAGTGGCCTCAGTCAAGTCCTGGTTAAACACAAAACATTTTTTTAAGATTCCTTTTTAAACTCATCTTTTGAATCTACCAGTTCTAATGTTAGAGTAATTTAAACCAATGAAAGCAACATAGTAAATAGCTATAGCCAAAGAGTGGCCTGCCATGCTGCCATTCATGGTCTAACAGAGTTTCTAAGACAGAGTGAAAAACATAATAATTTCAAATGCTTTACATTAGTTTTTGTTAGAAAGACACCGGCCCATCAGAAATCCAGGTTATGTCACTCAGAAGATGTTAGAATTTAGACTTTCAGCCCCACAATTTGGTTAGCTGTTGGTCAGTTGGTCATTTTTTTTTTTCAAACAAAAGCTAATGTAAATATTGGTGGGATTTTCCTTTGTTCACTAGAATGACAAATTTAAAGTTTTTTTACACTGATGTGACCCCTAATACAGGGGTGGGGGTGGGGCCTCAAGGGCCGGCGGCCGAGTTCGCTACCAGGCCTCATGTGAACTTCAAATTATTAAAGAGGACTACTGGTCCTAACCAGTCCAATAAGGATCAAATGGATAACTAAATGCATTTTTAAATGTTGCAAAGCCACAATCTATTCATAAAACACTCACCATGAACTCCTGTACCAAGATGTTGCAATTGTCTTTCACACAGATGCGGAGCACTTTGATGAGGGACTCCCTTTGAGCATTAATGTCATCCTAAAGTATTATAACAAAGAAAACAGAGATTTGTGAACTTTTCAGTAGCACAGAAGAAAATGATCCCAGACAAAAACTCTTGACTTTTTAAACCAGTCAACATGCAACACTAGCATCTCAATATCAAAAATTCCTGTTCGACATCAACTTTATGGATATATAGTTTCTAGAACATATATTTTTAAAAAAGATAAATTTTTCTCAGTAAATGCATGATGAAAATTATGGCATCCTTTCAGTGGAATCTGTACTCACAGGTAATAGCTGACTGTTTCAATGGATGCAGCATAAAATTCTTTTACTGACCTAATGCAATACATATACACTTTGTAGTTAAAGAATTTTAAAGTTCTTACTGTCATCATGGCAGCTACATCCTTTAGCTTTGTGCCCTGTTCCCCCGATCACTTTGCAAACACTTTCAGCAGACTGTCAGAGAGAAACTCAGCTCCGTCAGAAACCTTGACTGTAAAGGCATGTTTGGGATGCACTGGAATGCTGCATTTTATCTGAAATGACATAAAATTATTTTGAAATAACAGCAGGCACTGTGCTTGGTTAATCAGTAATGTTTTGTTGAATAAAAACTGTGTTTCCAGATCTTATGGGATTAAAAAAAATCCAAAGATGTTTGTTTCTGATTTGCAACCCAACAACCCACAAGTTACAACCTCATTTTAGTTCAAGTGTGCATTAATGTGAGTCCAGTAATCACCTTTCTGACAATACATACAGGTATAAGTTAAACCTATGGCAGATTTTGGATTTCTCAGTTGTATTAATAGGGTGGTCTATTTGAGTATGCATGCACCTAATAATTATAAAAAAACCTATTATAATTAAGTTACAGAAACCTTAAGCGAAAATAGAATATACTTTCTTACCATAACACCTTGAACCCACAATCCATCAGCTGACTCCTGGTGAAATGCAGAATAGAGGTCGTCTCTCAATGTGCAGCAAAAAAACCCCAAAAACCAAAGCACAGCAGGTGAGGGCAGGAGGGGTAGGGATGTAAGCTAGCATAATGCCGCTAATGATATTAGCTAAAGCTGTTCAATGTCCAAAATCTCACTAACACCACAGTGCAGTAAATACACAATGTAACTGAAGAGTCAGTTGGCAAATCTATTCACACAGAAAACCAAATTATGTTATGAGTGCCTCATAATTAGGTTTAATGTGATATTACGGCTCTTGTGCCAAAGACAAATTCAAATGAAAAAGCGCCAATTCTTTGACAACAGATAAAACAGCAAATAAGCTAACAGCTCTTTTTTAGCATGTTACATGGCGACACTCTAGACGTTTAACTACATTTGGCTGAAATATGGTAAATATTAATTCAAAAAATCAAGACATATCAAAAACGTAGAGTTGGCTGCTCGACTTGACTGAGATGGATGCCTTTTTTGAACCACGATCCAAAGCCCGCGAGATGAAATCACGCGTGGTTTCACGAGATTTAATGTTGCTATCTTATTGACTTACTTCACCTGAACATGATATGAACAATTTAATACACCCTTTCTGCATATCATGTAGTTTTTACACTATACAGTTACATTTATCTTTAAAACATGAGGCAATTGTGTTAAATACATACAAGATGCTTACATAAATCCAAGAGATGGCCAGTGCCTTTTTTTCAGTGTAACATCTTTTGTAAAAAAGGGGAAAACATTCATGTCAGAGTTTAGATTTGCATTCGAATGGTTCAAAACAATAACAACAACAAAAAACATAATGCACATTATTTAAAGCTTAAGTGTTGTGTAGAAACCTCATAAATACAACCAATGTCATTTTCACAAATGTAAAGTTTAGTGGAAATGTTCAGACGCCCTGTCTTAAAAGCATTTGTCCACTTTTCTTTTTTTCTATTTGTATTATTCTCATTTCAAAGACATTCAAAGCCATTTGGAGACATGCAGAGGTCCTTAAAGCTGAACCTAATATAGTCAACACTGGTTATTTAGCTGAGGTAATCACTCTTTCCCCCACAGTCCTATGATTTTTACCTTTTTCTGTAAAGCAATGTAAATACATTTTTAATACTTTGAGTCAAGTTTTTAATATTCATATAGGAATAAACTACAAAAGAAACACAGTCACAAATATAGGCCATAAATATACAGACACCATATTTACATACATATTTAGCATCAACATAATGTTCAAAAGGAGTCTGATTCTTCAAGTGATAAACATTTGGCTTGGATGTCCAGGAACTCTCTGCCAGCCACACACACACACACACACACACAACAACACAACCTCAGGTCCTGACACGTCATATGCAGTGGAGGTGTGATGAACTCATTGAGCTCCGCTGTGTTAGCCTCCCCTGCAGCCGTGCACAAATCAAAGTGAAGTAAGAAAAACCAGAACAAACACACACTAATCATGAAGCTACAGAGCCCCTTTACTCATATGGGTAAGGACTGTTTTTATTGCATGTCCACATGTTGATGTGACAACAAGACCTATGCAGCAGGTTACCCCACAGTCAGATGCCTGCCATCTACCAGCTAACTGTGTGAAGAGGAAAAAATGCTATAAATGTCTGTTTTTTTGTTGACACGCCTGCTCAGTTTATGGTAGCAGCAACTTAATCCAGTGCTAAGCACAGTGAGACTGATTACGTGGACATTCGTAGAAACCTTCTTGTCTGGGAGGAGGGATGGCAGACTCAATCACTGCTGACAATAATTTTAACCTGTTACATTCTTTAGAAAAGATGATCCAGTGAAACAGCCTTTGAAAAAGGATCTCTTCACATGTAAACAACAATTATTTAATACAGATTTGATAATTAAAGCCTCTCATTTCCCCTTTAATTTAATGACTGATATGTTGAAATGGTTTGACACACAGTGAAAGGATTTAATGCACAGCAGAAAGTGCATATTCAAATTCATCTCCACATTAAGATGAGTAATGCCTTGAGACATTATATCTGTGGCTAAATCAGACAAAAGGTCAGAGTCCTAGAAAACACAGCCAAGTGATCTCGAATAAAACATTCTACATGACTCGGTCTCTTTCTAGTCGTCCTGTTGATGTCCAGTGCACATCAGGAGTAAAAGTTCTCGGCCAGCTTCCTCATTCTTTTATTGCAGTGTGCTGATGGGGCAGACGGATGGTGGTCTGCCATGTTTGCTGCAACTGCAAACATACGAAATCCTACCTCATCTTCAGGTAGCTGCTCTGTGCTGGCCCCTTTCAGCTCATCTTTGTCAAGGTTTGGATGGAAGACTTTATAATAAATAACTTTAAGTATTAGACCGAGGATGTAAACTGCAACAACACAGGCAGCTGTGATTAAAGCGTGCATGGGCTCTATCACAAAATCAGGAGGATCTGTGCTCATCTTCCAGCACCACACAGCACAGAGGATGCAAATATCAGTCAGTATATACCCGTGATAGAGCGCAGTCCTGTACCGCGTCTTGCCTTCGGCCACATTAAACCAGTTAAAATACCAAATGATGCCAACAGTGGCTCGGTAAAGCCATTCTCCACAAGGACTTTCCATGAAGTCCATCTTGGATCGCCAAGCGAAGAAGAATAAAACCAACCAAGAGCAGATGAAGTGGGCGAAGATGAAGCAGGGCAGCACGGAGGCGAAAAGAGCGAGAGCAGTGAGACGGGAAGAGATGAGAACCAGGTTCCAGATGAAGCAGATGACTGATGAGGTTATCTTCTGGTTTTCTTTGGCAGGCAGGAAGAAGCGCAGCGAACGATGGTAGGTCGTCACAGTGAAGGCGATAGCCGAGGCCGAGCCGACGGCTTTTAGAACTGAGGGAGAACGAGAGGCAGCGTCAGAACAAGCAAAGAGAAATGTTGTGAAGTGTGCCACTCCACATAAAGACAAGCAAACTGGTCCCAGATCAGCAGACTTTTAATGTATCATAACTTTGGTATATTTATAGAAATTTTAGGTTCAGGTTGTGCAAAAGTGAAAAAGTCTAGCATAAGCCCCAGTTTTCAACAGAGTCACATATGAAAATTTAAAGTCTGAAAAAACACATTTGAACATGTTGGCTTCAAAATGCAGACAAAAATCAGACCTTTGATATGGTAGAAATGTTTGGGTCAGGCCCCATCACTCACATAGAAATAACCTAAAAAGCACTTTGTTAAGTTTTCCCAACTGAATGATCAGGAAAAAGAGCAAGGATCCCATGCATCCCAAGCATCACAGATATTAAACTGGTCCAAGTTTGTGATTGAAACACTGGTTTATGCCATTAGATTAGTGGTTATTAAAAAAAATCTGCTTTCAATTTGTAACATTTGAAGTGGGTGTAAAATTGATTTGAGCTCAAACATGTTTTTCAGCGCTGAATAATTCATGTGGATATCGCCTGTATTTAAGGAGTTATCGAAGATCAACAACATCGCATTTAAAACCACTCCCATGTACTTCACCAGCCTGTAACTCCCAAAGCATTCGTAGTATGAAGGTAAAGTTTTGCATGACTTCAACAAATATACCAGAGTTCTTATACAAGGAAATCAGCTGATTCTGTGAGGGTCATGTGGAAGGCAATGACCTGTCTTGGGTTCCTCTTCGGTTAGGGTTAGGGGATTTTGGTTAGGGATTTTCCTGCACAAGAAATTTTTTGATATGCATGTGATCGGTAGCTGGAGTTACAAAGGACACAAATTACATTACTTTTTTTAAAAAGCTTTTTTTTAAACTGTGGCACAGAAGAACATGTGTCTGTATTTGTTTGGATTTGGCTAATCGTTCTAGGCCAAATAGATGTTTTTGGTCTCTCACTCTTATCAGTTTTTTGTGCATGTGGCAGAAATTAATCAGAAATAATAATTTAAACAATAAACATGGCTTTGTTTTTAAATCTTTTAGCCGAGCGCCGGCAAATGTTTCAGCGCGTGGTGACCCTGCTGTGTAACTTTATGTGGTCTGCCACTTCCTGTCCAGGTTCCTGAGGTTTCTAAACACTGAGGTTGGAGTAATTTCACTTACAGCTGATAAAGCTGAATGGCTACTGAACTATGGCTTCATATTACAGCATCACACTTGAATTGAGTGAGCTCTTTAGAACAAAGCATTCTTTTAAAAATGTTTTTGATTGCGTGGCTAGCTACCTTAATTATTTTGTACACCTGTGGCACTGAGATCAAAGATCTGTGGCTGAATACTTTTGTATTGTGCATATTGTATTTGTACTGTGTACAAAAAGTGCATACTCTATGTCTAAGAAAGTACACTGCTAGCATGAAAATACTTCGGCTTAGTTGAAGTGAATATGGGTGAGCTGATCTTTGATAATCTGAAGACTTTAAACTTTATTTAAAGTAGCAATGAGCCTCCCCATTTAGTTTTCATTAAGAATTTATTTTACAGCGTCACTATTTCTGCCCAAAACATACATGACTAATAAACTGTACCTGTAACAGGATCCAGATGGCCCTGCTGCAGAATGATGGTGAGCATGAGTGTGAGCTGCGGGGCACTCTCTGAAAACGTCTCTACGATTCTCAACATGCTCAGATCGTGGCTCAGGAACACAGCTACACCCTCAGGGTCAGGGAGCTTTGTGAAGAAGCTTTCTACAGCCTTTTCCAGGACTCCTGCGTGCCTGAGAGCCAAAATATAATAAATGAGTCACAACCAGGTAAAGCAAAACCAAATGTCAAACACGCCCAGCTGAATGTTCCTGAAAGCATTCTTGTTACAGAAGCAGGTGAGCAAATAAAATCAGTTTGCCCGACACACAGTGAAGGAAAGAAAACAAAATGTAACTTATCTTGTGAAACAGCGAAAATTAAAACATGATTCGGGAATTCTGGAAGTTATAAATGCTGATTTTCACATAATAGTTCAAAAATAAGATAAAGTGAAACTGACAGAACCACAGCACTACAGATGATGAAATCTGTACTCTTGTGGTTTAATGCATGAACCTGATGGAGTTCTTGCATTATTACTACAGGCACTTTAAACACGCTTTGTTAATTTAATACTACCTGAAGTAGATTCCCAGCTGGAAAACATGCAGCAGTTTGAGCTGCCTCTTGGTAGGCCAGCCCTCGACCTTTGTCTTCATCTCAAAGTTGTCATATCTATACCAAAGCCAGCTGTAAGCCTGAGTGAGCAGTGACGAGACCAGGAGCAGAAACAGCAGAACAGCAAGGCACACGTAGGCCTTTTCCTTATAGAAGGACACAGCGGTCCATATATCCAGCCCTATGTCAAGCATGAACAGCGGCAGGCCCACACAAGTGAAGAGGAAGTCCCAGCAGGAGTATTTAAAGTTAGCCTGAGTGCCTGACATGTTCACCCGTCTCTCTGCGCGCCTCTAACACAGCTGCATGTGATGCATGAGCTGAAAGACAACTTATATAGACAGATAACGAAAGTAAACGAAAGTAAACTCAAGATTTGAGAGTTTCAAAACCCCTCCTACCAACCAGCCCGTGTCCTGAAGCTTATCTTAAAGGCACATTGTGTTAATTCACACACATACACACCTCCTGCTAGCGAATATCCTGCTAACAGTAAACATCGTCTTTGCAGGGCTCGCAAAATTTCTAAATCCCTGGTAGCCCTTCGGGACCGCGGTAAAGTGAGCCGTCATTTGTGAGCCGCGGTCAAGCCAGCCGCCTCTTATCCGCCGCATAAATTTCCTTGCGCTTTTACACCAGTCTTTACGGTAGCGCCTTTTCGCTTTATATCCCGATTGAGAGCCTAGACCCGCGCACACGCGCACGCGCGCGCACACATTACGATGGAACAGCCCAATACAGTCAATACAATTATGTCTATTACAAAAATTCATTAAAAATCATCCTTAGTAGTTGAGGTCCAACTTTCAACAGATTCCTTCTCTGGGAAGCCTACTGTACCTGTGTGCCAAGTTTCATCCAGATTTACTGTAGAATTCCTCAGAAATTAAAGGACATTTATATTCAATGCAATACAGTCAATACACTACAATTATGTCTATTACAAAAATTCATTAAAAATCATCCTTAGTAGTTGAGGTCCAACTGTCAACACATCCCTCCTCTGGGACACCTACTGTACCTGTGTGCCAAGTTTCATCCAGATTTACTGTAGAATTCCTCAGAAATTAAAGGAAACTTATATTCAATGCAATACAGTCAATACACTACAATTATGTCAAATTTCAAAAATTCATTAAAAATCATCCTTAGTAGTTGAGGTCCAACTTTCAACAGATTCCTTCTCTGGGAAGCCTACTGTACCTGTGTCCCAAGTTTCATCCAGATTTACTGTAGAATTCCTCAGAAATTAAAGGAAACTTATATTCAATGCAATACATTCAATACACTACAATTATGTCAAATTTCAAAGATTCATTAAAAATCATCCTTAGTAGTTGAGGTCCAACTTTCAACAGATTCCTTCTCTGGGAAGCCTACTGTACCTGTGTGCCAAGTTTCATCCAGATTTACTGTAGAATTCCTCAGAAATTAAAGGGCATTTATATTCAATGCAATACAGTCAATACACTACAATTATGTCTATTACAAAAATTCATTAAAAATCATCCTTAGTAGTTGAGGTCCAACTGTCAACACATCCCTCCTCTGGGACACCTACTGTACCTGTGTGCCAAGTTTCATCCAGATTTACTGTAGAATTCCTCAGAAATTAAAGGAAACTAATATTCAATGCAATACAGTCAATACACTACAATTATGTCAAATTTCAAAAATTCATTAAAAATCATCCTTAGTAGTTGAGGTCCAACTTTCAACAGATTCCTTCTCTGGGAAGCCTACTGTACCTGTGTGCCAAGTTTCATCCAGATTTACTGTAAAATTCCTCAGAAATTAAAGGACATTTATATTCAATGCAATACAGTCAATACACTACAATTATGTCAATTACAAAAATTCATTAAAAATCATCCTTAGTAGTTGAGGTCCAACTTTCAACAGATTCCTTCTCTGGGAAGCCTACTGTACCTGTGTGCCAAGTTTCATCCAGATTTACTGTAAAATTCCTCAGAAATTAAAGGACATTTATATTCAATGCAATACAGTCAATACACTACAATTATGTCAATTACAAAAATTCATTAAAAATCATCCTTAGTAGTTGAGGTCCAACTTTCAACAGATTCCTTCTCTGGGAAGCCTACTGTACCTGTGTGCCAAGTTTCATCCAGATTTACTGTAAAATTCCTCAGAAATTAAAGGACATTTATATTCAATGCAATACAGTCAATACACTACAATTATGTCTATTACAAAAATTCATTAAAAATCATCCTTAGTAGTTGAGGTCCAACTGTCAACACATCCCTCCTCTGGGACACCTACTGTACCTGTGTGCCAAGTTTCATCCAGATTTACTGTAGAATTCCTCAGAAATTAAAGGAAACTTATATTCAATGCAATACAGTCAATACACTACAATTATGTCTATTTCAAAAATTCATTAAAAATCATCCTTAGTAGTTGAGGTCCAACTTTCAACAGATTCCTTCTCTGGGAAGCCTACTGTACCTGTGTCCCAAGTTTCATCCAGATTTACTGTAGAATTCCTCAGAAATTAAAGGAAACTTATATTCAATGCAATACATTCAATACACTACAATTATGTCAAATTTCAAAGATTCATTAAAAATCATCCTTAGTAGTTGAGGTCCAACTTTCAACAGATTCCTTCTCTGGGAAGCCTACTGTACCTGTGTGCCAAGTTTCATCCAGATTTACTGTAGAATTCCTCAGAAATTAAAGGGCATTTATATTCAATGCAATACAGTCAATACACTACAATTATGTCTATTACAAAAATTCATTAAAAATCATCCTTAGTAGTTGAGGTCCAACTGTCAACACATCCCTCCTCTGGGACACCTACTGTACCTGTGTGCCAAGTTTCATCCAGATTTACTGTAGAATTCCTCAGAAATTAAAGGAAACTTATATTCAATGCAATACAGTCAATACACTACAATTATGTCAAATTTCAAAAATTCATTAAAAATCATCCTTAGTAGTTGAGGTCCAACTTTCAACAGATTCCTTCTCTGGGAAGCCTACTGTACCTGTGTCCCAAGTTTCATCCAGATTTACTGTCGAATTCCTCAGAAATTAAAGGAAACTTATATTCAATTCAATACAGTCAATACACTACAATTATGTCTATTTCAAAAATTCATTAAAAATCATCCTTAGTAGTTGAGGTCCAACTTTCAACAGATTCCTTCTCTGGGACACCTACTGTACCTGTGTGCCAAGTTTCATCCAGATTTACTGTAAGATTCCTCAGAAATTAAAGGACATGTATATTGAATTCAATACACTTACTTAAATATTGCATCATATTCAAAAATTCATTAAAAATCATCCATAATAGTTGATGTCCAACTTTCAACACCGTCTTACTCTGGGCGACCTACGGTATCTCTGGGCCAAGTTACATCTCAATTCACTGTAATCTTTATCAAAAATTGAAAGAACAATTATATGTCAATGCTGGCTGTGTGCCTTTCAAAGTGACACTAAATAACAGAACTCAGGCACATCAGGGAATAATCCAAAAGGCGGATTTATTAAACAAAAACAACATACAAAATATCCCTAACCCATACTACATAACCTAAAAAGAAACAAAGGGACACTTAGAAGCACAAGAAAACAATACTATACTGAAAGGGCAAGAGACACAGCCCAAACATAATCCACAACTAAAACGCCAAAAGAACAAGTCATCCCACATAGCAGACGGGTGTTGCCTGGATCTGGTGTGAAGCCGGCACTGCTGGCTGACTTCTGGCATGGTAAGATGGCACTGTTTATGTGATGGCATGCTACATCTGGCCTGATTGGGTGAATGTGACATGTTGTATAGAGCACTTTGAGTAATATGGGTGAGTAAAAAGGCGCTATATAAGAATCAGTCCATTCACTGTCTGAACAGAGTTTTGTCATGACAGCATATTTGATTGTCTTCACTGACTCGCTATTCGCCTTAGTGCAGCTGCCGTACCATCCTCGGATGCAGTAAGTTAGTAGGCTCTCAATGGGCGAGTGGTGGAAGGTCAGCAGAGGATGTCTGGGATGATTGCATTAAAGGCTGAGCTGTAGTCCACAAAGAGCATTCTGGCGTAGCTCTGCCGCTTTTCTGACACAACGACCGAGACTGTGGGAGCTGGGGCTCGAACCAGCAACCTTCCGGTGACAAGACGAACTGCCAACTCTCATTATGCAATGTACTGTTTAAAAGAAAAATCTTTTTTTTGCCTTGACAACATACAGTACATTCATCTTCATTTCAAATAAGTAGTTATTTTTCACACAGAGAGCAATACCATTCTCCAGCCTCTGCTGTCCAAAACTACTCTGTATTCATCTGGAGGCACTTTGTGTGAAACCATTTTAAATAGCTCTCATGCAGGAACAAAGCAATTGTATAAAATGAAGTGAGGGAATGGAGCTATAAATAGATTAATATAGAGATATGAAAATAAACTTATATATAGACATAGGAACACAAGTTTTAAGATTAATGTTTCTGGGATATAATAAACAATATAAGCATACAGGTGTCTAAGCAAACATTGTGGCATACAAAGTGAGAGAGTGCAGTGAGTCATGTTTATTCCTGTTCAATATGTGTCTGACACAAGTGGATGAATTAAAAAGTCTGACAGCAGCAGCAACAACAGGCAATGCCTTCCTGATGACTTTCTATCTGGTTACATCTTTGTCTTTGATGCCTGTATCCCAGCTTGAAGAGTCCTGGGCCTTTTTTCTAGTCAGTGGGTGTGTAGGCAAACAACTCTGGCTTGTCACCCAGTTGGATTTCCTGGTAATTGTCAGGTGGCACTATCTACAAATCAGGACACATTAACTATGATATTAAAAAATTGACATGATGACATAGTCCTTGGTCAGTTTACCAAGCATTTCTCAGTTTTGTTCTTTATAGTTCTGTTCATCATATCATTGTTTGTGAGTCCTGGATTATTTGATGATATGTTTACATTATGTATTCTTTTGTTTTCAGTTCCATATTGCTTTTAAGTGTAGTTCTTTTTAAGCATTCCACAAGTGGATGGAACACTTGTGAAAACACTCTAGTGTTAAAGCCAGTCTTGTCTTCATGTCTGTTTCTGGTTTTGTCTGTGTCAAGCTCGTGTGTCTTAGTCTGTGTTTTAGTTTGATGGCCTCTTGTCTCTTTCTTGTGTTGAGTCTTACTTCCATTGTCTTCTTATTCCCAATGTATCCCTGCTGTGTTACACAGCTGTCTCCAATTCCCCTAATCACCATCCTATTTATACATTTTGCCAATCTCCCGGTCTGAAGTACATTATTCTATTCGATTCTATTCTATTATATTTATACAGCACCAAACCACAACAACAGTCACCTAAAGACACTTTATGTTGCTGGTTAAAAACACAACAATAATACAAAGAAAGCCCCAACAATTTAAGTACCCCATATGAGCTAACATTTAGTGTGAGTGGGAAGGAAAAACTCCATTTGAAGAGGTAGAGACATCTGGCAGAAACAGGCTCAAGGAGAGACAGCCATCTACTGTGACTGGCTGAGGTTGATGAAAAGGAGACAGAACAACATACTGTGCAAGAGATACATACTAACTAATGATTAAATGCAGAGAGGTGTATAAACACAGAAAGAGCAAAGAAGGAAAAAATTCATACATGATGGGAAGCCCACAAGAGCCTAGGCTTATTGCAGCACAAATAAGGGAAGATTCAGGGTCACCTGATCCACTCTAACTGTATTATTTGTCAAAACTGAGGGTTTTAATGCTAATCTCAAAAGCAGAGACGGGTGTTTGTCTTCTGAATTAATATAGAATAGAATAGAATTCAACCTTATTGTCATTGCACATGTCACAGGTACAAGGCAACGAAATGCAGTTTGCATCCATCAAGAAGTGCTTTAGCCATGATATAGATATATTACAATATATATTAGCAATAATATAGGTATGTAAGTATATTACAGAAATGGGTCTATTATGGTATGTTATAATGTACACGGTATGAAGGTATGTTATGAATATGCTATAACTATAAGTATGTACAGGCTATGAACAGGATATAAACATGAAAAACTATACAGAATATGAAATTAAAAAAACTATACAGAAATATGAGATATACAGCTATACACAAATGTGAAATATGCAGGTTATAAACAGTTGTAGAATTAAAAATTATTGTATTGTACAGAATGATGTGAGCTGCATCCACAGAAGAGAGGCCTGAGAGATGATTCCTGTTCAACCTTAAAATTCTATAGGAACCACAAGTACACTTAATATTCCAAAATTAAAATCTGGATTTCAAAGCGAGTCAGTGAAGACAATCAAATAAACTGTCATGACAAAACTCTGTTCAGACAGTGAATGGACTGATTCTTATATAGCGCCTTTTTACTCACCCATATTACTCAAAGTGCTCTATACAACATGTCACATTCACCCAATCAGGCCAGATGTAGCATGCCATCACATAAACAGTGCCATCTTACCATGCCAGAAGTCAGCCAGCAGTGCCGGCTTCACACCAGATCCAGGCAACACCCGTCTGCTATGTGGGATGACTTGTTCTTTTGGCGTTTTAGTTGTGGATTATGTTTGGGCTGTGTCTCTTGCCCTTTCAGTATAGTATTGTTTTCTTGTGCTTCTAAGTGTCCCTTTGTTTCTTTTTAGGTTATGTAGTATGGGTTAGGGATATTTTGTATGTTGTTTTTGTTTAATAAATCCGCCTTTTGGATTATTCCCTGATGTGCCTGAGTTCTGTTATTTAGTGTCACTTTGAAAGGCACACAGCCAGCATTGACATATAATTGTTCTTTCAATTTTTGATAAAGATTACAGTGAATTGAGATGTAACTTGGCCCAGAGATACCGTAGGTCGCCCAGAGTAAGACGGTGTTGAAAGTTGGACATCAACTATTATGGATGATTTTTAATGAATTTTTGAATATGATGCAATATTTAAGTAAGTGTATTGAATTCAATATACATGTCCTTTAATTTCTGAGGAATCTTACAGTAAATCTGGATGAAACTTGGCACACAGGTACAGTAGGTGTCCCAGAGAAGGAATCTGTTGAAAGTTGGACCTCAACTACTAAGGATGATTTTTAATGAATTTTTGAAATAGACATAATTGTAGTGTATTGACTGTATTGCATTGAATATAAGTTTCCTTTAATTTCTGAGGAATTCGACAGTAAATCTGGATGAAACTTGGGACACAGGTACAGTAGGCTTCCCAGAGAAGGAATCTGTTGAAAGTTGGACCTCAACTACTAAGGATGATTTTTAATGAATTTTTGAAATTTGACATAATTGTAGTGTATTGACTGTATTGCATTGAATATAAGTTTCCTTTAATTTCTGAGGAATTTTACAGTAAATCTGGATGAAACTTGGCACACAGGTACAGTAGGTGTCCCAGAGAAGGAATCTGTTGAAAGTTGGACCTCAACTACTAAGGATGATTTTTAATGAATTTTGAAATTTGACATAATTGTAGTGTATTGACTGTATTGCATTGAATATAAGTTTCCTTTAATTTCTGAGGAATTCTACAGTAAATCTGGATGAAACTTGGCACACAGGTACAGTAGGTGTCCCAGAGGAGGGATGTGTTGAAAGTTGGACCTCAACTACTAAGGATGATTTTTAATGATTTTTTGTAATAGACATAATTGTAGTGTATTGACTGTATTGCATTGAATATAAGTTTCCTTTCATTTCTGAGGAATTCGACAGTAAATCTGGATGAAACTTGGGACACAGGTACAGTAGGCTTCCCAGAGAAGGAATCTGTTGAAAGTTGGACCTCAACTACTAAGGATGATTTTTAATGAATTTTTGAAATTTGACATAATTGTAGTGTATTGACTGTATTGCATTGAATATAAGTTTCCTTTAATTTCTGAGGAATTCTACAGTAAATCTGGATGAAACTTGGCACACAGGTACAGTAGGTGTCCCAGAGACGGGATCTGTTGAAAGGTGGACCTCAACTACTAAGGATGATTTTTAATGAATTTTTGAAATGTACATAATTGTAGTGTATTGACTGTATTGCATTGAATATAAATGTCCTTTAATTTCTGAGGAATTTTACAGTAAATCTGGATGAAACTTGGCACACAGGTACAGTACGTGTCCCAGAGGAGGGATGTGTTGAAAGTTGGACCTCAACTACTAAGGATGATTTTTAATGAATTTTTGAAATTTGACATAATTGTAGTGTATTGACTGTATTGCATTGAATATAAATGTCCTTTATTTTCTGAGGAATTTTACAGTAAATCTGGATGAACCTTGGCACACAGGTACAGTAGGTGTCCCAGAGAAGGAATGTGTTGAAAGTTGAACCTCAACTACTAAGGATGATTTTTAATGAATTTTTGAAATGTACATAATTGTAGTGTATTGACTGTATTGCATTGAATATAAATGTCCTTTAATTTCTGAGGAATTTTACAGTAAATCTGGATGACACTTGGCACACAGGTACAGTAGATGTCCCAGAGGAGGGATGTGTTGAAAGTTGGACCTCAACTACTAAGGATGATTTTTAATGAATTTTTGAAATTTGACATAATTGTAGTGTATTGACTGTATTGCATTGAATATAAGTTTCCTTTAATTTCTGAGGAATTCTACAGTAAATCTGGATGAAACTTGGCACACAGGTACAGTAGGTGTCCCAGAGGAGGGATGTGTTGAAAGTTGGACCTCAACTACTAAGGATGATTTTTAATTAATTTTTGAAATTTGACATAATTGTAGTGTATTGACTGTATTGCATTGAATATAAATGTCCTTTAATTTCTGAGGAATTTTACAGTAAATCTGGATGAACCTTGGCACACAGGTACAGTAGGCTTCCCAGAGAAGGAATGTGTTGAAAGTTGGACCTCAACTACTAAGGATGATTTTTAATGAATTTTTGAAATGTACATAATTGTAGTGTATTGACTGTATTGCATTGAATATAAATGTCCTTTAATTTCTGAGGAATTTTACAGTAAATCTGGATGAAACTTGGCACACAGGTACAGTAGGTGTCCCAGAGGAGGGATGTGTTGAAAGTTGGACCTCAACTACTAAGGATGATTTTTAATGAATTTTTGAAATTTGACATAATTGTAGTGTATTGACTGTATTGCATTGAATATAAGTTTCCTTTAATTTCTGAGGAATTCTACAGTAAATCTGGATGAAACTTGGCACACAGGTACAGTAGGTGTCCCAGAGGAGGGATGTGTTGAAAGTTGGACCTCAACTACTAAGGATGATTTTTAATGAATTTTTGTAATAGACATAATTGTATTGACTGTATTGGGCTGTTCCATCGTAATGTGTGCGCGCGTGTGCGCGGGTCTAGGCTCTCAATCGGGATATAAAGCGAAAAGGCGCTACCGTAAAGACTGGTGTAAAAGCGCAAGGAAATTTATGCGGCGGATAAGAGGCGGCTGGCTTGACCGCGGCTCACAAATGACGGCTCACTTTACCGCGGTCCCTTCGGGCAGGGACTCTTCGCTTTTTGGTAGCCCAAAATAAATGTAAGTAGCCCGAATAAAAAAGAGAGCAGTTTTTTGATTGATGTTTTGTTTTCATTAATCAAAAAATCGTTGAAACACAAATTACAACATTGTATAAAAATTACAATCATCAACTCAAATACTTGGTTCTAATTGAACAGAAATTTCTATGAACTTGTAAGAACTGTGTAGGACATGAATCAGTCTGTGTCAGATCCTGAATTTGAAATGTCCACTGAAGTCACGGGTAAGAGGCAAGTGGAACCAAGATCTAGGCCATTTGCTTTTTTTTAAGTTTGCAAAGACTGCTAAATTGTGCCAGTGGTAGTTCACTCTTTGCAACATAGTACGCTGTTCTAAACAGATTTTTCAGGTTTATTTTTAGTATGTTATTTGCAATTGGTGTTTGTTCTGGGAAAGATACTGCAGACTGAGCAATAATGCATTTCTTGCATTTCTCATGGGTTCTAATGGGGGCCTTTCTTAAAATTACTGGTCCCAGTAACAAAGGCGCTTGTCGACTCAGAAATCGAGGGAAAACCAACAACACACCCGGCAGAACATTATGTTATTTACACGGGTGCACGTAAGTGGTCAGCGTGTGCGCATTCGCTGTCAAAATAAAAGACGCGCACCAGATAAGAAGTTGCAACGCGCACACCAAAGTAATTGCTTAAAGGAGCTTCTTCGACATCTTTAAGAGTTCTAAACAAATGTCTGTCCTCCTCCAGAAAATCTTATGTACGCAAACACGCGTTGCAACTTCTTATCTTGTGCGCTCTTTTTATTTTGACAGCGAATGCGCACCTGCGGACCACTTATGTGCAGCCCTGGTTATTTAGCTCGTCATATTGCAGCCACAGAAATTCTTTTGTCCATGAAACCATAAAGCTGCACTTTCTTTTTGCCTCATAGTCTGATTTGTCATAACTTTTCCGTTTTGTGGTAAGCTTTTCTTTGGCTGTCACTTCTTCACCCTGACCTGTCTTATTTGGCTCAGCAGAACTAAAATATATATCCTGCTGCTTTTACACACCCGCTCACATAACGCTCAGCGTTTCTCTGCGCGATCTACTTCTCACATGTTTAAGCTGCGGGAGATTTTACTTGTCATGTTTGCATAGTAAGCTAACGATTGATAAGACGATGTCAGAGGAATTGGTGCGCAAATTATCGTCACTCACCATTCAGTGCTGTCGCTCTCCATACACAGTTCGCGATTGCAAAGTGAAAGCAAAAAACGAGCCCACAAATTCTGGCTCACCGATGCCAATGACATAATTACCCAGCTTTCCGAAAGAATGCAAAAGAATTGACATATATATATATTTCCTTTCTATGACAGCCCGACGGGCAGGGCAGAAATAGATTTTGGTAGATAATTTGTACAATTACACTCCAACATTTGCTTTCAAGACGCACACATTTGCATGGGATGATAGTGTTGTTTTCTCTTTCAAGGTAACATAAAATGGTCCAAGAAGGAATGCACAAGTTTTGGATTTGATACCACAGGAGATCCTTTCTTAACTAGGTGATAAACAATTGTGCTCTTCTTTGTGTAGGAAAGGCATTGGTTTCCCTTCGTTTTTGTGTTGTCCAAGTCGGTTTAAACAGTGTTGAAGAAGATGCTGTGAACATTCTCAAGTTGTAATGGTCTTCCAGTCAACTTTGGAGTTAAATGAACATCTGAGAAACAAAGAAAGGTTAAATTTAAGATTTGAATAATCTAATCTGACCTACTGTTTAGCCTTTTTTTTTAATGTTCTGCCAGGTTAAGACCTTAAAACTTGATGGACAAAGATCAAGCACTGATTGTGTCCCATTACAAACAACAACCAAGTGTGGAACAAGCATAAAGGTAACTGGAAAAATCGCTAGCCCCCGGGGACATCGGGCTAGCGATTTTGCGAGCCCTGCTTTGGATGACTTTCAGAAAGACTGAAACTGAAATTCCTTTCTGGATATTTTAAGCATCATCCAGAAATCCTGCCCTTTAGCCTTCTCCTTACCTGGCACAGGTTGACAGCTGTGAGGTGGGAGCCCTGCATTAAAGCACCTGCTGGTTTACCTAAAGAGGAAGCCCAGATCTTTTTACTGTAAGCCAATGACTTACAGTAAAAAAAGATCTGTGGATGCTCGCAATCTGGGTTTGCAGAAAGACACAAAAACAAAAAGAAGTGACTTAACTTAGGTACTACTTTAATAACTGCACGGGACAGATGAGGTAAATGTTTGACAGGAAGTAATCCCCTTAACTTTTCATACCAGCTGACAGCATGCCAAAAAGTGGCTCCAAACACTATCAACTCTTCTTTTTTTTTTTTACAGAACAGAGTTTCAACATATTGTAAATGATGTAAATGATGATGTGGAGGCAGGTTTACGGAAAAAGCTGAGAGAAGGGTGTGCTTTCAGCTCTGCATGTATACTAAAGTAAAAGTATCTTGGCACATAACATATTTGAACAAGCTAAACAGATAGTGGATGGATGAGCGACAATAACACTAGATTTGGCAGCTAAATGCAGAGAAATATCGAAAACATTCATGTCTGTGACAAATCAGCAGGTTAGCTGAACTCGCTTTACAACACAAAAGAAAAAAGGAGAAACCAAGCTAATGGATTTAAAACACTTGACCAGCTTTTGAAAAGAAACTATGAACGAACGAACTTACAGTGAAATTTACATTCAAAAAGGTTCCAGCAGCGACTCTAACAAGATAAAATAAAACACACACACGACAACAAAGGTAATTTAAAACCTCAGAAACAATTTTTGCAGTGTTTCAAAAACAAATTTCAATTTAGAGGGAAAATCCAGATCTCCCACACTTTTAGTAAAAAAGAAAACCCACTAGAAACATTGTACAAATGTAAGATTGCTGTTTTATTTTACTCTTTAACCAAGTCTCTGTATTAAACCATTTATAGCTTAGTTTTTACAATTACATATTGAATAAATACAATTCTATTCTAAATCTATTTCTAGAAATCCTGAAGTGAACTGAACTATAACACCTATATAGAAAAACTGTCTTTCTGCTCACACTTAACAGTAACATTTAGGCTACTAACAGGCTGGAGTAATAAAACACAATTAAAAAGCACACAAATAGATTTGGTTTAGCTTATCAAACTATTCCTGCTTCAAACAGAATAAAAAATTAAAGCTGTATGCAATTTTTTTTTCTAATGTAATTTATACATTAGCCACAACACTAAAACCTTTAGCAGATTTTGTATTTGCTGAGAACACCCATAAACCTACCAACCACCAAACGCTCTCACAGCTCCTGTGTTGGTAACCCAGCAGGTCTGAGAGGCTTTGACAGCATGAGAGGACGTACACATAATTAGGCAAGTGGTGTTAATGTTGTGGCTGACTAGTGTTTGCATAGTTACAGTACAGTAGTTGTGGTTGTAAGAAGCCACTGTGAGAGCATCTTTGTGTAAACACCGGACTGAGCTGAGTGCTCATCGGGTATTTCATTTGACACTTCAGTTAAAATGTATCCAGAAATCCCCTTTATTACAATATAAACACTGTCTGTATATTTATGCTTGAATGTAAAAGTACACTTAGTGTAAATACAAGTTTATTATTGTAAGTTTCTTGTTTCATGTACGATTTTAGAATCTGAAGCCACAGAAGGGAATGGTTCACTTCAGACATGTTTGCACTAGTGGGAATATTCGCATTGCTTAGGCAGAGGTGATATTGTCCTATGTGCACATTGGACTATGAAGCTAAAAGTTGGAGACCAGCTAATGTCTGATCTTAATTTGTCAATCATTTATGTTCTTAAGTGCACTTTGGCTGGGAAAACTTCAGAGTTTTAGTGCACATTGGAAAACTATTTTAGTGCACTAAGCCTGCAGAAAAAAACTGCAGCGCAAATCTGAGAAACAGAAACAGATGCTTCATTCAGTAAAAAGCCAGACATCACAGATGAGGGGGCTCAGCACCGTTTGTGCCGTGAGGGTTTCGGAGGACTCTTTGATCTGTGTAAAAATTAGTGGCGTGGCAGGCCATGCGTCTGTTGACAAGTGTAGAGGACGGGGTGCTGTCCTGGATGGAAAAGTCTCTATAGGACACTTCTGCATCAGGCAGATCACTGGGCAGTCCGGGCTCCCTCCCCAGGGGTCTCCACAGTTTAGGGTGGAAACAGCAGTAGTACAGGGTTTTAAAAAGCAGCCCCAGGAGGTAAGTAAGAGGTAGAGAGATGAGAAGTGGGTGGACGAACGCATCAGTCTGGACCAGGTCTCTGTAGCACCACCAGGTCACCAGCAGGATCACCCCATCTATGGTCATGAAGGAATGGTAGATTAGGCTCCTGCCACGGGTCTGACCCTCAGCCACGTTAAACCAGCTGAAGTACCAGATGAGCCCCACGGTGGACCGGTACAGCCACTCCCCACCCACGCTGTCCATGAAGTTTGTCCTCTGTTGCCACGCCCACAGCACGAAGACGAACCACAGCATCAGAAAATGGGCGGCGATGTATCCAGGAAGGACAGAGGAGAACAGGGCGAGCGCCACCACCCGTGGAGCGATTAGCAGCAGATTCCACAGGAAATAGATTAAGGAGGACCCCCATCCCTGCTTGGCTTTGTCTATGAGGAAGGCGCGCAGGGAGCGGTGGTAATCCACCACCATCCAGGCTATGGAGGTGGTTGAAGCAGCAATACTTACAACTGAAAAACAGAAGTCAAACCAAGAGGAAGTGAACAAGTGCACAACTGTGATGTTTGCTTGCTGTTCACAAAGAGAGAACTTACACTGAACGGTCCTGGCCTTGTTGGTGCGAAGTATGACGTGGATCATCAGGGTGAGCTGAGGGGCGCTCTCACAGAAGGTCTCGATAAGACGGAGCATGCTCAGGTCATGTGTCAGGTAAACAGCATACTCTGACCCTTCCTCTTTCCTCCACCAGACTCTAAAGCCCTGACGTATGGCGGAGATGTGTCTGAGTGCGGATGGGAGAGCAGCGTGAGAAAATGACACAGCAATGAACAAACCAAACTCATGGAAATAATCGGGTATGATTCACTAGGAGAGGTCAAAAACAGTGTGACTGAGCTTTTCATACCTCATTAATTCATTTTTATGCAGTCAGTTGTTCTCAGACTTACTGGATTTACAACTTACCACACCTGACACTGACATTTGTACATGGCTTGAGGTGTTTTAAAGAAAAATATATGGTTTCATTTTTGATTAGAAAATAAAGAAAGTGAAAAGGCTATGCTAAGGAAACTTTCACAACAAACAGGCAGAGACCTTAGCTGCTATTGAAACACTTATTGAGAAACAGATTCAGTGATGAATTCGGAGTGATTACATGAAATGACCTTACTAACATTTAACAAATGTGTTTTACATTTACTTAGTTCCTAAACGAAAACCCGGGATGCTTTACTGTTTTAAATTATTAGCACCCTGAGTTTATTTATCAGTGCCAAACTTTAAAATGTTCAAAACAGGTACTACTATACCATAACAACTTTATTCATAAAGCACTTTAAAATAAACCGGGGTTCACAAAGTGCTGTACATATAAAATAGCAAAAACAGAAAATAAAATCAAACATTTAAAAAATATAGAGAATTAGAGAAAACAGAAAAATAGAGCCAACCTTTCAAAAAGTGCCAGAGGCTTCAGCAAATAAATGTTTTAAGACGAGTCTTAAACTCAAAAGGAGAAGACGCGCATCCGAACAATCAAGCTGCTGCATTATCCCGATGTTTATCAAATTCAAATTTTATTTCAGTTTAAATTTATGGACTGTGCACTGTTGCTGTTCAAACGTGAAAAACCTAGTGTTAAATCTAAAATAAAACTGCTTTAACCTTGCCACACTTCCATAAAATCCTGCCATTTGACAGCTGAGAGTTGGGAACTCTGCCTTAAAGCACCTGCGGGTTTACCTAAAGAGGAAGCCCAGTTGTAGAACATGCAGCAGGCAAGACAACTTCACTCGGTCCCCGAAGAGCACGCTTTTCGCCCCAGTCTGTGCGCTGAAGCCCGGCAGCTCTCGGTCGTACTTGAACCAGAACCAGCTGAACATCTGGACCACGACGGACGACAGGACCATGAGGCCAACCAGGACTCCGAACCAGAAGAAGTCTCCTCGGCAGTAAAACTCAGTGGCCACCCAAACATCGGAGCCCCAGTCTACGAGAAAAGTGCACACTCCGATCACGGAGAAGACGAAGTCGGTCCAGGAGTACTTTGAAAAAGTTCCGCGCTCCATGGCTGAGCCTCCCTCTCTCAGCAGCTAGCTGTCCACTCGAGCTACCTGTTTCTGAGAAGCTAACCTTCAGCTAACGTCGTGTACCGTTATTTTCCTCCCAAAGTGGCTCCACAGTCTTCTTCACCACGATGAAGAGAAGTTGCAGAGGGTTTGACATTTTGAGCTCCAGTAAATTAATGTTACGCCCCCAAGACAAATAAATTACGTTTAAAAACTAAAAAGTACTTCAAAAGAGAAGAGCGGGTGTGTTTGTGTGATTGTTGGCCCCGCCCACCGCGGCTCATGCAGGATAACAACATTTAGCTTTCCGACATTCGCCATTTTGATTTCAGGCATGAGGCTAGCAGTTTCGGAGACTTTCCAGCAACGGCCTCCTAATTGCAGTACTCTTAGGCCACAAAAATACTTGTTTCTTATACACTCTCACAAAGTTTCTGTAGTTGTTTAACTACGCTCATAACATCTATTTGTTGTTTGTAGTGCGGTGCCATCAAGAGGTGCGTCTTGTCGCAAATCCTTAACTGGCCAATCTCCCACTGTTGTACCTTTTCGTGAATTGCACCGGATAGTTTCTCTGTCTTTTCAGTGCTTTAAACAAAGCTTGTCATAGCTGTGCATGCTTGTGGATTTATTTGCGTACTTAGAAATCCGATTACATACACAGTGATCTGAATAGTTACACACAGATTTTAATATGCACACAAAAATAGAGATAGACATTCGCACAAATAGTTTTGGTTCAATAATAACCCCACAATTTCTGTGATAACTAGGAATGGAAACTCCTATCCAACGGTGGCTCTGGTCTAACTGTAAAAAGTTATTTTCATTAATTCTTAAAATAGCCTAATCGCACGATATCTTTTCTAAAAACTAAAGTTAAAAAACTAAGACAACCCCCCTTTTAGTCGTGGCCTATCATATCAAAGGAGGGCCTTATGTATGGCGGCAGTCTCACGCCTGCGCTGTAGCCGCTTGGTTGTTGTCTGGTTTGTCGTTTCGGCAGCACGCTCGGAGGAGCCAGCAGCATGTCGCGGGTGTATATCGGAAGGTTGAGCTACAGAGCCAGAGAGAAGGACGTAGAGAGGTTCTTTAAAGGCTACGGGAAGATACTCGAAGTCGACTTGAAAAACGGGTAACGATGCTGTGAATTAATCGTGTTTAATATGGAAATTGGTGCTTGAAGGGCCGCGTACGGCCTTGTTGAATCCAAAGCGGGTCAGACTTGCTAATGCTAATATAGCTACTCTACACCAAATTTCGCTTTTCCCGTTATTACGTGTGTTTTTTCCCCCCCGTAAAGTTCGCCTCAGTTTTACACGAGTGCTTGTTTTATCGATGTAAAGGTCAAGCTAATTTTTCCCATCTTTATTGTTGGTTATTGTTTGCGTTAGCGCCAAATCGCTAGCGAGCTAATGTTGGACGTGGCAAAGTCAAAGGCGGTTGTGTGCATTACAAGCAAACGGTCTGCTGCAGCTGTAACTTCACCCACCGTTATATTTTTAACGCAATATGAAACTGTAGGGGGAATAGTTTCAACCGTATGCATAGCCTTCCTTTACGTTAAATATCTCTTTGCAGTCGTACTGGCGCTAATCTGAACAAATGAACGTGTAGGGCCGCTAAAATCTAAGGCTCCAACCGGATGGTGTTTATTGTCTCTATAATATGATTGAATAGTCTGTAAAGTTCGATTACTTGGTCTGTATGTGTCACAAAGCTGTGGAAAAATACCCACTGATGGCTGAGATATAAAATTTACAAAAATGCACAACAAATAAATTTGTATTTGTTCACATTTGAGGAAGTAAAATGGTGTATTGAGAAATTTCTGCGTTACAACAGCCAACGATATTAAATGAGAGGTATAATAAAAATTGGTCCAAGGAAGTCGAATAGCTTAATAAAATGTAGTAATTCAATAATAATATATAAAAACAAGGAGCTTGATACCATGAACATGTTTAGAAAAACACAATAGAAAAAAGGTTAAAATGCATATTAATAAAATAAATCATCCAAGTTAAAAAAAACAACACACAACTTGTCAGTAAAAAAAACTAAACAGGAGCAAAACTTACGTAAAATTTGCAGAAAGCATTATATCATAAAACACAGATAACAGGAAAACATGTAAAAGGTTGAATTTAAAGGACAATAATAATTTATCCTGCTCAGTTACCTGCTGCCATCAGTAAAATTGTTACATTGCTGCAACTCTGCTGTAAAGTCCTTTCTTCTTTTTATTTAAACATGTTTTATTTCCATCTGCAGGTATGGGTTTGTTGAATTCGATGACCCCCGTGATGCTGATGATGCAGTATATGACCTAAACGGCAAAGAGCTGTGTGGAGAGAGGGTCATTGTGGAGCACACCAGGGGACCACGTCGTGATGGAGGCTATGGTGGTGGTGGTGGTGGAGGAGGAGGTGGAGGAGGAGGAGGAGGAGGGCGGAGTAAGTGTCCAGCGGTGTATTGCCCGTATTTCACGTGAATAATAATTTATAAGAAATCTCATTTATTTCAGGGAATTCTTAAATTTCATGGGGGGCAGAACTGGTCCTTGGTGGCTAATGTGCATTCAGTTTATATCATAATTTCATGGTGGAAACTGACATAGGTGGTGTTCTGTAGCTGGTTCTTAGAATTGGTTGGAGTGAGGTGAAACTGATTTGTTCTCTATTAATTCAATTTTCGTTTCTGGGTCACAGCTCCACAGTAGTTTCATCACAGTTCACCTTTGTTGCGATCTCAATGAACATTCCTGGTTTCTAGTGGTGCTTTTGAATTGGGGAAATCTTACTCACGTACAACTTAACTGTTGCTTCTGCGATGCAGTCCCTGACAGATGGCGGCATCTTTCTTTCTGTGATGGAAAGCTGGAAACAGGCAAGGTGGAACCTAAGAAAGAAAATGGCGCAGCTCTGCTGTCTAAAGTGAACATTTAACAGTTTAACCACAATTTGGTGTGTTATCATGGACTGATTAAGCTTTTCAAATCAGGATTTGACCAATATCTGATCCTTGTGTCTGGCAGGTATATCCCCAATACCTCTAGATCGTTCTTTGAGAACCAAAGGGGAATTATTCCTGCTAAACCGCTGACCTCATTTTCTTTGTTTTGGTCGTTGAGACACTCCCACCCATCCACATTTCACTATTGTTCTGGCATGAGTGAGCCTTCTAGGTTTCTAGTGGTCTCTTAGCCTGCGAGTACATCTGAGTTTCTGGATAGAGCAGTAATTTGGTTTTGAATTGCTTTGCTATACATCACTTCACAGCTCCTACTCAGAAAAGAACAGCAGGCGTGGGAGGAGGTGTCGTAGCGTGATTAAATCTGTGTGCACCAGAGCCACCAATGACTTCTTCAAATATCTTGGGTTTCCATGTGATGGATTTGAAACTAACAATACATGTGAATGTGTGATGATGCGGGAATTGGCGTACTAATTAAAACAGTATAAATGTATTGATTGAGCATTGTAGAGTAACTATTTGACTGTCAAATATCTTGTAATCTATTGATGTCTTATTCCGTTTTTATTTCATTTAAAGTGATTGTCAATTTAAAGGTAAAGATTTAACAAAGAACCTCAATGTTTTAATTGAAAGAGTCCTTTGCTGACTGCCTGCCCCTATTGCTGGCCATGGTGTCCCCCCTTTCCAAGAGTGTGGTTTGACCATTCTGGGCCCCTGGGCAGACCAAAAAAGGGAGCCATTGTGAATGAAGACCGCTTTTCCCATTAGGCCCAGGCCGGGTGGTGAGGATGCCATGGGGTTAGGAACAGATGTGGGTTCAGCTCTTATAGGTGCCTGAAAAAAAACAACATGTTTTGTATCAGTGAAATGTTTTTAGATAGGATAGATTAGACACTTGATTTAGTTCAACGTAAGTACTTCCTCCTTCAGTTATTAATTTGATTTTTATTGCTTTTTTCTTTTCTTTTTTCTTATTAAAATAGGCCTGTTGAGCATCAACCAAAATTTAATATCCATAGGGTTTTTTTTCTTATTGGCTTAAAAATTTAAAGAAAGACTAATAGAAAGAAATAATTAGGGTCTTTTTAGGAATTAATAGCTTTTTCTCTCTTTTTTTTTTTCAGCCTTTTTGCTTTTTCCCTATTTTGTTTCCTTTCCCAAGAGATTATTGATATATTTTAATAGTGTGTAGCTGGAAGTTTAGTATGACTGCACCATCCCGGTTTCTTTCCAGTCCTCATTGTTCCTTCTGTTTCCTTGTTACCCTGAAAGGTGGATATGGACGCTGGGGAGGAAGAGACAGATATGGTCCACCTATACGGACAGATTATCGGCTTATTGTTGAGAATCTTTCCAGCCGCTGTAGCTGGCAAGACTTAAAGGTATGTTTTTGCTTAATTCACCCTCCTCTCTCATATTAAATACTTATTGTGAAGGAAGTAAGGCTTACAGTCCTGATTTAAAAAAAAATTAAGTTAACCATTATTTCAACGTTTTAACATTTCCCCATAGCTAGACTGAGATTTTCCCCGTCTTTTTCTTTTTTAAAAAATTTCCCTTATTTTACCCAAATTTAAGAACGTTGCATTAGATTTGATTTTTGTTTTTATTGTGGCCACATAATTATATAAACACTCATAAAGCACAACACACCCATTCTGATCAGGTTGTCCATAAGGGAAGATGTAATATGAATCCATGATTCAGAAGCTCTCATGGATTTTATGTAAAATATTTACATGCAGTTTGGTCAGAGCCTCCAGTGGACACATTCTCATGATCTCATCTGTTTCCTCTCCTTGATAGGACTACATGAGGCAGGCGGGTGAGGTGACTTACGCTGACACCCACAAGGGCCGGAAGAATGAGGGGGTGATCGAGTTCAGGCTCTACTCTGATATGAAGAGGGCCCTGGAGAAGCTCGACGGCACAGAGGTGAACGGCAGAAAGATCCGGCTCATTGAGGACCGTCCCGGTGCCAGGCGCCGCCGCTCGTATTCTCGTAGCCGCAGCCGTTCCAGGTAAAAACAGCACTGTTGTCTGGTATTATATTAGGAATCGCATGCTGCTGCAGTCGGATCCAAGATCGATAAATGGTATAATATTTTGTCAGGTCTCGCTCCAGGAGCCGCAGGTCTCGTAAGAGCCGCAGCCGCAGTGAGAGCAGCAGTCGCAGCCGCTCCCGCTCCAGGTGAGAAAAACTTTATTTTGCTGTTTTGTCCAGAAACTGATAGATGTTCGATCGTTTTGTCCTCTCACTAGCTGCCTTGAGACACCTTGAGACTTTGTATCCAGTTCAGTTCATTTGTTTTTATAAGTATGTTACAGGAAACGTGTTACGCTCATTTATAGCTTTCATATTCGTAGACTCTAGTTACTTTGCATGATGACTTTGCATGATTCAAATCAAGGCTTTCTTATCCTCTTTATTGTGACTTATTACTTCATCCTGTCTGTAAGAAGCCGTTATAGCTTCTGTGCTCACAGCCAGAGCCGTGAGACTCAGATTGCCGTATTAGGATAGATCTCTCGTTCTCACTGTAGAGGAAAGCTAGCTGAAAATAAGGGGTTATGTTTACTTCTATCCTGACTTCATTAATACAGACTTTGTTTAAATATGACCATCCGTTACTGAAATTGTGGGTGTATATATAAAAATAAAGGAAATGCATAATGGGTTTAATAATACATGCACAAAAATGTAAATAAATCTTCAGGTCAAACCTTCAGTCTTTGTCATAAGACGGTGACATCGCGCATTGGTTTGTAAAGTCGTGCTTAGCTGCAAACTGAGCGTTTTCAGGACTGCATGCTGACTGGCTCATCCTTTGTCATTAACAATAACAAAGGATGAGCAGATCCTGAATAATCCTCCTTTGTGATTTCTGATTCTTAGTTACTAAATATGACTGAGCGCATAAATTGATCATAAGTGTTTACTGAGGTTAGCGCTGAGGGCTGTCTTACTGTAGACTTCTATAGGGCAAGATGTCCTTTATTTATTTGTATGGTGGGCTTTAAAAAGCATGGAGACTACGTACTTTCTCTTTACTGTCTTCAGACAGGATGTAGAAATTTCTGTTTAAATTATGTCTCTCAGATGCTTTTAAAGCTGCTCACAATCATTCCATTTTTGTGTTGATGAACATCAAAACAGAGAAAACAGACGGTAGAAAAAACCCTAAAATTCTAGTAATTTCACCCAGCTGTTCAGTGCTTTATGTTAATGAGAATTTTGGTGGATGGGTTGGTGCAATAAGACTTGGTTTGTCTTTTGTCCACAGAGCTGCTTCTCGCTCTCGCAGCCGATCTCGTAGCAAGAAGAATAAGGGAAAGGGCAAGAAGGAGGAGGAGGAGCGCAGCAACGGCGCTCAGAAGAACAAGGATCGCAGCCGGAGCCGCAGCCCCAAGAGTAAAAAGAGCAAGAAAGAGGGGAAAAAGGGCAAGAAGGGGGAGTCCAGGTCCAGGTCTCGCTCTCGTTCTCGCTCCAGGTCTCGCTCTAGATCTCGTTCTGCATCTGGAGCTAAGGATCAGTCAAGGAAATCTGTCTCAAAGGGCCGGGAGGAGCCCAAGAGCGATGACGAGGGCGGCGAGCCTGAGCGAGGCTCACGCTCTCGTTCTCGTTCCCGATCTCAGTCTCCTGAGGAGTCCAAATCCAGAGCCAGGTCTAAATCAAAGTCCAAATCCCGCTCCCCCTCACCTGCCAAAGCCCGCTCCCGTTCCCGCTCCGCCTCCAGATCGGAGTCCCGCTCTAAATCCCGCTCCCAGTCTCGTTCTCGTTCCCGTTCCCGCTCTTAGTTCAGATTTTGGACTGTTTGTCACAAGCCCTCCTCCCAGTGTCTCCCTCCTGCCCTCTATTTACATTCCCCGTGCCCGACAACACTATCCTCACCTCCTGTTTTTTGATAAGTAGCTGTAGAATACCAGGCGCTCATGCTCGATGTCTCTTATGTACATGCTACTCCATTTCATTTGCCCTTTACCAACATACGTTTTCATTAGTGGTGTTTGTAAACATAACAACAGGGTGCAACGTCAGTTTTATAAGTTCAAGCGAAGGTATGGTATTTGTCTTAGCCTTTTTTAATCAAATGTAGAAGCATACTGTTTTTGTCGATATGCTGGTTGGGAACACCTTCCCCACTTTTGTGAAATCCTTGTAATCTTTGTTTCACATTAAAAAAAATAAAAATAAAAAAAAAAGCTTGTTCTGGATTTGTTAGTCATGTTCATGTTGGTAATAAATTCGGTGTGTGAGGGAAGCAGGTTGGCTCTTATTTTTATTTATTGCATGATGGTGTAAATGTCACCGGGCTGAGTTTGTGTTTCTTTGTTTGCTCAGAAAACACTTGGAACAGTTTTTAGAAAAAAATTTTTTGTTTTGTTTTGTTTTGTTATCCTATGTTAACATAGGATTAATTGTCTTTTTTAAAAAAAACAAACAAAACAAACTAAAAACAGTTTCATCTGTTTAAAAAAAGCCAAAGATGTGTTTTGTAAAGTAAAAGGCTGGTTTGATTGCGGTGGTGCTGGCAGGCTTCAGTTTCATAACTTTGTAAATTCCCCTCAAACTCAGCTAATTACACGTTTTCGTCTAATAAACAATTAGTGGGTACATTTATATTTACACCAAGCTTAATATTACATTTAAATTTATAAAACTGATTCAAGCCACCCGTTTTCCATGTGACAGACATTTAAGTGGGATAAATCAAAGAACCCTGTTACCATGATGACGTGGTTCACGATACACTTAATATTTAATCGTTTGTCTAAGACTTACTTTGAAGGCAAAACTTGTGTAATTTGTCAGTAAGATCGCTGGAACACCAACAATTTAGTCCTCGGGCTCTGATTTTATCCATAATGTGAGAAGAAGAAAACCTGCAGAAGAAAGTCCCAATTTTTACTTTTATACTTTGTGTGTTTCACATCTTACAAAGCCATCCACTCTGTCTACCCTTTGGCTCACATCCCTGAGTTAAACTATAGCTGCTGGCAGAATTGGTCAAGTCAGTTCTCCTTAGGTTTCCAATGTGTATCTACACGTGAGCCATAACAAGAGCTGGCTAAATACTCTTTGCACACAGGAAAGAGTGTTTGAGAATACACTAAGAATTATCAGAGTTCATAGAAGGAAATACTGAGGTGACTCAGATCATGAGAACATTTTCCATTTTATGGCATAAAGTTTGGATATGTTCAGTGACAGATTCTCAACGTTGCAGTGTGAGGACTAGAAGGGTTTGGTTTACAAGACCTGTGCTGCCAAATGGTATGGGGACTGCAATTAATTTTAGATCAGTTTAATAGTTATTTGCACTACTGAGCACTCAAAACAAAAGTTCTAGATTCCCATGATCAAGTTGTTTGTGCATGTGTGGCAGAACATGTGTGCGTGAACCAGAGCAAGGTCAAGAAACAAAAGCCCTCACAGATAGATGCAGAAAACTAGATAACAGGTTTGAGGGAGGCAGGTGTATCTGTCCATCCCAATGTGAAGCTGCAGCTGAGGGAGGAGAGGAAGAGCAGAACTTGGCTACGTAAACAACGGCCGCTTCTCAATAGTTTTGACCAATCAGATAGACGCAACTTCTCTTTATAAATCTCTCTCCCAGGAGTTGGCTACAGCAGACAGCTGCTGACTGGTTTTCTAACCAGAGGGAGATCCATGTATTATTCTTTGAACTGCTTGAATCATTAAATCTAACTTGAATTGGACCAGAGCTGTTTATCCTGGAAAAAAAGACCACACAAAAGCAGCAATAAACCTTTCTTATCAAGTTCTGATGTGGAGAAAATATTTTTCTTTAAAGATTAAAACTTTATTAAATAATTTAAGTTTCACCACAATTCAGTCCATATTAGTCATTTACATTTTTTAATACTTTAGTTTGACCTAAATCACAGAAAGCTTTAAAAGCAGGATTTGCACTGGATTGTTGATCCAGCATGAACCAGATGATAAGCATTACAAATATTTGTGTTTAACTTTATAGGCTCTTTATTCCATTTTTAAATGTTATTACAACCATGGCAATTTATATTTTTGTCATGAAATGCATTAAACAAGTATCTAAGATGTGCTTTTTGTAGTCCCATCTTTAGCAAATTGTGGTTTTAACACAGAAGACTCACATCAACATCTGCTGTCATGTGATTAAGGCGCCCCGTGTGAATGCATTCATTATTTCCTTGGTCTTATGTTTTCCTTTGAGGGGGAATTTTTAATTTTTTATGATGTTCTATGAAAGGTTTGCAGCACAAACAGGCAGACTTGGCCGAGGATACTAAATGTCCCATTAAACCCCAAATTAGTCGATTCTGCTTTGAACAAATTACAAAAACCCCAAAGCATGTTCAACAGTTTACTGTTCATTTGAGGCCGCAGAAAACAAACAAACAAACAAACAAAGAATCCCTTTCTTTGCTCTGAGAGCTGTGAATGCTACAATCTATGCAACTTGTGGTGAAAGCTATGTCTTTATGTAAATACAGTTCTATGATGTGCATTTTGTATAAAATACTTTTAATTACATATGAACAGTCATTGAATTACAAACTACATGGGCAGAACTTCAGTCCTCATCCTTTCACACAGCAGAGCACAGCTCCTCTGTCTCCCTGCATCAGGCTGACAGCATGCAGGCTGGTACAAGTCGTGCCAACTTCAGTCATCGTCCTCTTCCTCAGAGGAAGAGCGCATCACGCCTCTGCTGTCGTCTCTGTAACACCGGGCCAGCAGGCGCAGCTGCTCCAGGGCCTCCTGGTAGTCTGACACTTCAGGCCCTTGAGAGAGGAAGCTGGGGGCAACACGGCGGATGTCGAAAGCACTCGCACCGCGATGCAGCTCGGATAGCCAGGGATCGAGCGCAGGACCCGACTGGAGGGAAGTCATGACGGGTACGGAGGAGACGACACGGGGCGGACCTGCAGAGAAAGATCATTCATGAAAACCTATAATAGAACGGCTCTGCGTTACACACAGACAAAAACAGAAAAACACTCACTGCCAGGCGGGGGCGGCTGGCCCTCCAGGAAGCCCTGAGCACCGAGGGATTGACTGAATATCTGCGGGAAAGGTGGCGCCAGCTCACTGGGAGTAGAAACCAGCTGCAGAGCCCTGAGACAGGGATGACAAGATGATGGTGAGAGCAAGGGTGAGAGATGAGAATTTGTTAGAAAAAATAAATAAATAGCAAGTGTCACGTGTCAGTGCAGAGACTCACAGAGGAGCTGAAGGATAGAAGGATCTGATGTAGGAAGCCAGGACGTCCTCACCGCTGTGGAGACTGTGCAGAGGAGTGGGCGGTTTAGTTCCTGCAGCCAGCGAGCTGGTGAAAAGAGAATTAAAGGGGGAAAAAAAAGCATGTTGCTACAAGTTGTTTATTCAAAAATGTTGACAAAACTGACTTTTTCTATATCATTCACAACCTTAGCTGAAGTTTAACCCAAAGTCATTAGCATAAAGACACCAGAGCAACCTCCCCGAACAGAGTCCAGTAACCATCACAGTGGCAGACATCCAAGAACGGGTTTCCAGTATGAAGAGCTGGACAACACCTGTTATCAGGTACCCTGCTGAGGCGTCTGTATCCAGTAAGGGTCCTAGGCTAGACCCCTTATGCTAAATAAGCCTCCAGTATGAAGAGTCGGACATGAGGGAGAGAGATAAATATGAATGCTACGGTAAGGGGGACCCAGGACAACGGTCAGGGGGGAGATATCCACCCGAGTGGAGAAAGGCACTAATCAATGCAGCACAGGAACAAGCTCTGAGGCTGGGGTCTATCACACACCAGCTATCATAGATGAAGAAGGTCAGTGGTAATTTCGTAGGGGCAGAAGCAAACTTAAACTAAAGAGTCAGAGTAGAATATAACTGACTCAATAACTTCATTCTGACCTGATGAGTTTCTGGCCTTCGAAGCCTTTGAGCGTCGCCCACTGGCCGTAGCATCGGCCGTCTCCTGCTTCAGCGCACCCAGACAGAGGCCTCCACGGCAGTACGTCGGCGTATGTGCTCAGGGCGTCAGGGAGAGAGGAGCCGTGCATCATGGGAAAGGGGACGGCACCATAAGCAGCCACAACCTGTGATTTAAACATCGGTTACCATAATCTCAGGCATCTCCACAGATAAATAACCTAGCTGCAACATCCAGCTAGCTTGTGAGACTTCATGTCCTTTATATACCTATAGAGCTTCGAGCTAGTTTCTTTCATGACTTGATTAAATAAATAAAAATAATATTTGCTGAAGGGGGAGAAAAATAAATAAATAAATAAACGAACAATTGTTAAATACCTTCCTCCCTGATACAGTCAGGTCATCTGCCAACTGCCACATGGGGACGCTGTTGTTTCTCAGCCTGTAAGGTGCAGTGAGGGTGTCCAATGCCAAAGCCAGGACAGAACTGGAGTGGTACCACAGTGAGGGCTGGCACAGAAGACAGACAGATAAATGTTTATATATAATCCTGCATACCTGCACATGTAAACTGTGTGTCTATGAGTTGAATTATCTCTTTAATCAGAGCTGTGCCAAAGTTTAAAGTTTGAGCGCTTACATTTGGATAGAACATAAAATAAGTCAGAACAAGGTCTTAAAATAATTGCTTGTTGACCAAAGGACACAATAATAGTACTGCAGCCAGTCTCACATCATAAGTGAGGTGGGTGAACGTCGTGGGAGAGGACGGTCGTCTTCCCAGACCACCTCGCAAGGTCAACGGGCAGAACAAAGAACTGTGACTGGCCATGTGTACCATCCCTAAAGTGCAGTTCAGTAGGCGGTAGAGATCCTTCACTGGCGTCTGTTCAAACAGAGACAATAAATATAAATAAAGAAGCCGCGTTACAAAACATTTGCTTTGAAAGAAAGAGACACTCACTGAATCTGGGTGACTGACGGGTAACAACCCCCAGGTTAGGATGCCCCTCCCTCCGTAAGAGTCGTGAAGCAGCTCAGTGACCTTCGACCCCAGACCTGCAAAGCCATCAGCCAAGTCGCACAGCACCTGGAAGCCCTGAAAGGAAAAAAGGATTGAAGAAGCACAAAGAGATATGCAAGAAGATGACAGATACGAAATGGTGTACAAGTAAACTTTGATTAGCATCTTTTTGAAGGTCTTAGAGTAAAAATAAATATTTCTAACTATAGAGGAGAGTGAAATGGAAGAGTTACCTGAAGGTAATCGCACTCCTCCACAAAGAAGTGCAGCCTGTCCTCCAGCTCCTCGAGCACCGACCCCTGGAGGAGAGACTCGCCCTGGCCGAAAGCCTCCAGACGGTGAGCCTCTCTGAACGCCCATAAAAGCAAATATAAAGCACTCAGTTTAAATACCTCATAACTGTAAGTCAGCAAGTCTTAAGAAGCCTTTTTAAGTGTGGTGGAGAAGCAGGTGTGGGTATGTTTTAGATTTAATTTAATGCTTTATTTCATTCTGTCAACCAATTTAAGAATAGAATTAATTTAGAAAACTGGATGTTCTTTAATTTTATTCTAAAGTATTCAGGTTTTGTCTAATTACTTTAATAAAACAAAAAATGACAGCTTGGATACGTGAAGTTGTATAATAAACTTGTTTATACATTTTCTGCCTTTTCTTCCATACTGACCCACAGAGAACAGTCAGTTTTAATCCTGATTGTGAGGGAAGGCTGACATCTAGTGGTGAAACGCAGGTGAGGGCCTTCCACTCTTATTTTGTGGTCTAATATGGGAAGTTATATATGGTTAAGCTGTCATAACTGAATTGCTTGTTTCTGTCTGTCGATTTGTGTTTCATACATTTAGTCAGGTTTGTTCATCTTAAAATAAGACGATTTTATGTGAGTACAAACTAACATATTCCGTAAAATCCTGCACTGTGTTTTGGGCTACAGACTCATTTTTAAAATGTTTTCAGTGTCATAATAATCTCGATCTGGAGAAACTTCTTTGATGACAACATACAACAGTTTGCATAATGAGGTTTGGAAAATATTGGGAACATTTCCCAAACATTTTAAGCTGTTTCGATCAGATGTGACAGGAAATTCTGCACCTGCAGTTTTTATGTTGAAGTTATGGCTCTGACTCCTTTAGAGGTTCAAAGTAAGAAGCATCAACAAACTACAGGTAATGTTGCACCCGCCTTACCCATCATGGTTGTACTGGTGGATGACCGAGATGGTCCGAGGGTGCAGGTGGATCCTGAGGAAGTCAGACCACACCTTCACGCTGCACTCCAGCCTGTAGCTCTTCTGTACTCTAGACAGGTGGCTGTTCACTGTATCCACACTCAGTGACCCTGCTGCTGGGAGAGATTGGTTTTTTTAAGCTCATGTGATGATTTTGGTACAGAAACTTGTTATTTCATGCACGTTTGGTTGAGAGGTTTTCATACCTGAGCACTGAGGCTGGGAGCTGGAGGGAAAATCAGCCTCTGCGAGTATCTCCCCTTTCTAGACACAAAGAACAGACGGGCTCAACTCTTTGGAGACGTTTCTATTGAGTTATTTTTTTTCTGGAAATTTGCTTTTGCACAGCCAGTTTCATCACTTATTGCATTCTGTGGATTAATTTGGGAAGCTATGACACTCAGCAGTGTGTCCTTATTTATTACTTACTTATAGGGAGTTTTACAAAGAGAGAAAGCATTGGTGATCTGTAACCTGGTCGCAGTCAGTGATGACACTACATGCATGTATGCGAGTCCCTTCAAGCTTCCAGGGCATGACACGCTTCGACCCGACTATAACTGTAATGTGTGTGTTTGTTGTGAAAATCTTTGTGTTAGTTTTCATTTCTACTTGAAATACTCACATCCAACTTATCAAGGTCTTCAAGGAAGGAGTTCTTTGCAGGAGGACTTTCTTCGTGCATAGTGATACTTCCGTCCCTGCCGAATTAAAATTCTTTTTTAGTTTTCAGTATATACACTAAATATGAACAGTCTTAGGACCAGTGCATGTAATAAATGGATTAGTTAAGAATAATGGCGACTGTCAGTGCAACCCCTTAGCCTCCTAGCAGATTCAACTATGGTATCAATTACAAAGTCCTACATTGGCTCATTTTCATGTCATCGTATTCACAAAGTGTCCATACCACCTGCCCAGTGGGGTGACTAGAAATACTCATTCCTTTTATCACCGCAGGGTAAAAAAGGGATATGCTATAGGATTTGATTTGTCCTATAGATAAATAGATTTAAATGTAGATAAATATCCATATGTAAACAAACAAATAAACAGACCAAAAAATAATAATAATAAAAACGTGACAGTGTTGAAACCAGAAAACAACACAAATAAAATTTGTTATACCAGGCAGAAAACAAATAGAGAGGGTCTTGTTTACCACGTGACAGCAGACGTGTCCTTGCCTGCATCGTACAAACTTCCCTCCTGTCGCAGAGTACGAAGACTTCCTGTTACAGAATGAGAGAAAGACGGTCAGAATTCACCAAAAAACACTTTATGACAAGTGCTCTAAATGAATGCTAACATATTATATTTCAGTCAGTCAGTAAACTGGACAAAGTAAAGACACAAAGTTTTCAGTATTTCTAAAAGCAAGTTACCTTTGAGATCCATGGCAATGAGTCGTGGTGTGTAGGTGACGTGGCCGCCCAGAGTCTGTCCTTCACGAAACACGACATCGCTCTGGATCTCACCTGGCGGTGTCTCCGGATCGTACGATAAAGATGCATCCTGCAAACAAAGAGAGGAGCACCTCTGTTTATCTGCAAGCACGGTCAAAGCAATCGAACAATGCTTACAGAAATTCACAAAGTAAACGTATCATTGTTAACAATCAACAGTCCCGTTCATGAATGTATATACAACAGGTTGACAGTAAGGTGCAACCCACTGATTACATGGTCGAACAAGAACACCAGTTTAGACTTTTTAATCTGGGGGGAAAAAAAATGAAGAAATCTTTGCACAGATAAAACCTAGATCAACTTGAACCAGAACACTGGAAGAGAAAAGTAAGGAGAAGGAGAGACACTGATTGTCATCCCAAGCATACCACAGTATCTGTCAAACATGGGAGAGGCAGTGTTGTTGCATGGGCACACATGGCTGACAGTGGAACCAGGTCATGAGTGTTCGCTAATGATGTGACTTGACAAAAGTAACAGGATGGATGCTGATGTGTACAGGCCTCTACTTTCTGCTCAGTTGAGCCAAAAGCTGGAAGACAGCACTCCACAGTGTAAAAGAATAATGACCCCAAATCATCCTGCAAAAGCAACCTTAAGTATTCCTCCATGACCAAGTCAGTCACCTGATTTCAACCCAATTCAGCATTTTACTTTTTTAGCTACTGAAGACAAAACAAAAAGCAGAGAGACCTTCAAACAAGCAGCAACTGAGGGTGGCTAAAGGAATAGCTTGATGTAGAGCACCTAAAAGGAGATGGGGGGAACAACACATTTGATGAGGTCCAATTTTGGATCTTTATCCATTTATTAAAAATAAACCTTATGTTTTAAAATACGAAAACTTTTTTTATTGAGCTAGAGCCTTTGAAAATGGGGAGACTATATATAATAATATTTGCTTTAAATCTTGGACCAACAAATTATGGACCGAACTGCTCAGGTAACAGTTCTGAGTGTTTTTATGAAAAGCTCGTAACAGTTTGCTAACCTGCTAATTCAGCAGCTTTAGCCACACAACTGTTGGCGGTTATGCCTCTGTTTATGGTCAATGCCATGCTGGTCAGTTTGACCATACTTCGTGTCCCAGTCTGTCAAACTGAGACTAACCAGAGCTAACGGTTCACAGCAAGCTCACAAGTTTGACAACACATGCACAGCTAACGTTAGCGAGTTAGCCTAGCGTTAGCCTTGCACGCGCACTCCTCACCTGTAAATTCCACCAGTGAGTTCCCGCAAAGTTGGAGTAATGTCCGAGCTGGAGGGTGATCACCTCTCTGCAGAGGCTGCTCATCGTGACGAAAATCAACACGCAAGACAGAAGATAAAGCCCAAAACTACGAACATGATGGGCATATTTAGAAGTGACGGCACTGAGAGGAGACGAGCTAGCAGTGGCGACGGCTGCAGGCCATTGGCTGACAGGAGAGTAAGACGAAATGTGATTGGATGGATTAGCGACGTCAGTATGATAGTTTGGTTTCACTGTGCCTTATATTCACGTGGAGTCCAACCATCCAGTACTACAGTATTGCGTGTTTGATTGTTTATTAGACTGTTTCAAACACTCAAAGAGTATGTGACAAATATTTATATTAAAACTCATCTGAGGCTTTTTAAAATAATGCAATAGGGAACACAATAATATGAGTTATGAGTAATAAATATGTTTATATACATTTTTAGGTAATGTGATGTTTGCTTTGAGAATGATTTGATGGACAAGTATAAAAGTAGAGGATCTAGAGAAATTATATGATAGGTGCACCAGCCTCAGAAATTCCTCTGCCACTTCTGACTTTGGTCAAACAACTAACTTTCTGGTTAAAGTTTAATTGTTTTGTTTTGTTTTTAAATGTATGACCAGTGTTGGTCAAGTTACTTGAAAAAAGTAATCAGTAACTAATTACTGATTACTTCCCCAAAAAAGCAATCCTGTTACTTTACTGATTACTTATTTTCAAAAGTAATTAATTACTTAGTTACTTAGTTACTTTTAAAAACACGATTTACAACCTGAATAGGTGATAAAGCGATAGATCTTTCAGCCCAATTCTACTTTTTCTGCATAATCCATCATACAAAATGTAATCAAATGGAAAAGTCCCTTTTTAAAACTTGTTTTATTAGTTTTAATCTTTTAACTTTATGCATCAAGCAAAAATTAAATTATATGCAACATTCTCTGACTTGAAGAAATTAGTTTAACATTTAACCTATTTTCTACACATTCCAGCACATAAAATAAAATATTTTTTTGTGTTTACACTCAGTCTTTCAAATAGATGCAAGTAAAACACAGCAGAAAATAAATAAAATCAAAGACTAGCGGTCCTGTTGCTCTATTTTCACCTGGAAAGCAGGAGTGGGGTAGGCGGAGGTTTACCCTGGTGCAGGTGTGCCGCAGCGGTCAGTTGAAGAATCCGCGAGTTTCTCTGTGAATTTCCCATTACGGCGCTGCGCACTCGGTACTTGTTTAGGGGTTTTTTTTTCGCTGTAAAAAGAAGTTTTCTTCCCACGCACAACGGACACTAATGTTTTTGTCACTTTTATGGAATCAAACTCAAAGTAAGGTCAGTACTTCCACGCTTTAAACGCCGCACTTTCTCTCCACTTGATATATTATCCATTGTTGATCTGCACACAGCTGTTGTCACGAACGTCGCACTCGCTTAAGTCATTGTCATGAGACATTCTCGCAAAAAATCACGGTTTTAGTAACGCAGTAACGCAGCGTTCCTACGGGAAAGTACACGCTCCACGCTCCCTGAACTTAAAGTGACGATCAGTTATTTATATTTCCTAATCAGGTTTTTATTTTTACGTTTTATTTTTTTTATTTATTTATTTTAATGAAGTTTAGTTTCAATGAGTTTCCTGAATGGATTTGCTTGATTTAGTTTCTTTTTTATAAAAACATGGCCAGGTACAAAAACTTAGAGGAGAACCCACATTTAAAACAAACCCTTTTTGAAGACAGCCGAATCACTGTCCAGTAGACATCAGAATTCTAAGCAAGCAAATACACTAAAGGTTAATTAAAACTAATAATTAAAACGAATTATTTGCATATGTTTTGTCTTTTGGTTTATTTTATGAGCACACAAAACAATTCAAGATCCTGTTTTTCTTTCAGAAGTGCAATTTTTTTTTTTTTACTTCGGTTAACTAAGATATTATTAAAGTTTAAATGTCAGGTTTTAGTTATCATAATAATGGGATTTTAAAAAAGGTATATTTTCTACTGTAGAATCTTTAATGTGCTTGTGATGGCATACCGTTTGATGTGTAGGAAAATGTTCTGTGTAATTTATATGTCGCTTTTAACAAAGCGTAGCGGTCAAAGGCAAAAATAACTTTCAAACACAAAGTTGTTTATTTTCCAGTGTCCATATGCTCTGCAGGAAGTAGTCTTCGTCTTGTTTTCAGGATGTTCATCTCATCAAAGTGTAACTCTTTTAAATCAGGTGTTTGAATGTGAGAGATGACTGCAAATGAGCTGTCTGAAGACACTACAGAGAACTCAAATGTGAGCAGCTGGTTTTTATTAAAGTCACAGGGAGTGGTCGAACAAACACATTTGATGACTTTAAACTGTTGAATTAGGGTTTTAACTTATGAAGCGATGGATAAATGAGCAGTCCAGGCTAGTTGTAGGATTTATTGGCTTCCACTGAAATAGGACACGTAGGACTGAAAAATGTCGCGCACATCCTGCATCTTCCCCTTCAGGGTGGATCGCAGGTTGTCAGTGGTGTCCTCAAGGCGATCTTTGATGTCCTCAGCTGTATTCTGAATCTTGAGCTTCATGTTCTCCATCTGAGACGTCAGCAGGTCCTTCAGGGTGGTGATCTTTGTCTGGGCGTTGTCTCGCACCTGAGCAAAGTAAGGGTCCAGTCTAGTCTTCAGGTCCTCCACGTTCTCAGAGGTGCGGGACTGAATCTCCTCAAAATACTCTGTGACGTGTCTGAAAAATATATGTTTATATACTTTTTCATTAAGATACGACTCTCATTTATCATTTATTAATAGCTTAATCATTAAGACATTAAGTCAAACTGAAAAATAGACAAAAAAGTGGTAAAAGTTCCCACCAAGGTTAAATTATTTCCTTCTTTCACACCAAAATGTTTCTTATATTTCACCAGCTAAAAAGCATCAAATCCTAATATCTGAGCTGAGTTTGGGTTATTTCACCTGAATAATCCACTCACTGTCTGTTCCTTTGTTTTTCTACACTGTTAAAAAACCCCAAATGTTGTTATTCTTCTGGTGAGGTTGTCCCACTCACCTCTTGATCTCCTGTGTGTCCTTGCTGAGGCGCTTCTTCATTTTACGGGTGTAGGTGGCGATTCTGCTCCTGACGTCGTCGGTGTTCTGCTCCATCATGGTCTGAAGCTCCTGGACGTACTTGTCCATCTGCTCTCGGGCCTCAGTCATGTGTTCACGGAGTTTGTCGGCCATGAGCTGCATGTCTTTGCCCAGACGATCTGCGGCTTCTTGAGTGTAGGGAGCCAGCTTGGTCTGCAGGTCATCCTTGTACATGGCGAGCTCGGCCATGCTGTCCTGGATCAGGGTGCTGTTCATGGACGGGAGAGGAGATGGATCGGTTTAGAGGTTTTGTCTGTGGTTTTGATGCATTCAGGATCCAAAGGGGGTAAAGCATCACATTAGCTCTGGATGCACTGAATTATTTAAGAGAAGTAGAAATATCAGCAGATTTTAATTGAAACACTGAGAAAGATTCGGTAAACTGTAGGACTAAAGCAAAACTCAGGAGATGCACAAAGTGCAGGTCAAAGTTCAGCTCTCAAAATGTCTCACCTCACTGCAACCTGCTGATCAGACTATGACACTCTGCCGTTATATAACAAAGCCAAGGCCCAGCACCATTTTGTTAAGAGCGTTCCTGTTGTAAATTCAGTGTTTCTAAGTCGTGGAGTTAAACTTTAGTAACTAGATAGAAGCAATTTGTATTTAATTTATGAAGTGAAAATTTCTGTGAACTTAAACTTGAACAAAAATATTGAAATTAATGGTTGGCTGCTGAACTGAGACACTGACTGAGACAATTTATGCATGTTACTGTTTTATATTAATAAAGGATAAAATTCTATGAGCTGGATTTAATTTTTAATCACAATTTTAGTGATTTAAATGCAGCCGACAGCCGAGCAGCCCTGATGAAAGTCAGTATGCTCGACTACGATTACAGGAATAATCGAACTCACTCCAGTTCTCTGCTGATCTGGGAGCTCTTGATGTCCTTCACCACTACATCAGCCTTTGAGTTCAGGTCCGTGATGTAATCCCTAAACTTGTCGACTGTGGTTTCCCAGCTGTCCTGCCAGTCCTGCTGAAGCAAGCTTCGTGCGTGGCAGCCTGGTTTGAACAAAGGAAAACATGTCAAATGGTCACTTTTGAATGGTTATCCATCTTTGATCAAAAGATGCAAATTGTAGTATAAGGCTTTAAAATTATGTTTTAATTTGTCAAATCTGGGACCTATAGCAGCATTTAACTATTAAAGGATAACTCTGATGACTAAAAAAGCTGCAGAACGCATCGTTTGTTTTATTCAGTATGTAACTAAAAGTTGAGTTGGTGTAGGCCGCATTTTTTCAAAATAAAAGCCCCCAAATGTAACAGCCGCTTACATCTTTCCTCATTCTCACTCCTGTATTCTACTTTGCATCCACTTTTCTTTCTATTATTTGACCCTAAATAGACAATAAACTCACCTGAGAAGACCGCCAGTGCAAGGATTACTGCAAACACCTTCATGATGACCAGAGATTAGGACACCTGGAATATGATGTACAAATAAATTTTAGTTACAAAAGACTAAAAAACGTATTCAAGAGACCCTTTATTTACAAATACATAACATTGTGTTGTCTAAATCATCTAACTCTCATTTGATTTGATTAATGAATCTAATAAGTATTCAAATATTTTGGACTACAAAAAGAAATTCAACTTTTAAAGATTTCAGATCGGTAATCTTACCTCAGCGATCTGATCTGTGACGTCTGTGAGAACGACTGAGCTCGTCTCCAAGTATTTATACAGTTTGGGGGCTGTTGATGTAATCACATAGATGTCAAGAGGAATTCTGACCTGTGGCCGAAGTTCCCGACTCAAACTGCGTTGTTGTAACTTTATTGCTGAGCGTGTCGTTTTGGCTCCACGTCGCACACAGAAAGGAGACGTGCAGACACAGGTCAGAAATAGTAAACACTTTAATTACCTGGACTCACGGCTTCCTCTCTGATCTTCTGCTGAACTTGTGTTTGAGTTTGTTAACTAAAGTGTGATTCTTTCAGCCACTCTGCCTCGAGCACCATCACATGATCAGAGAAACATGATTTATTTTTTTTTCTTTTACCGTGACCTTTTCAGCCAGTGCCAGCTGACAGCACAACAGTGACGAGGTTAAAGGTCGTTTTTTTGATATCACTGTTCATTGGATCTGGTTCAAAGTCTTCTTTAATTGCCACTGTGTTCATTTCTAGGACTGATATAAGATGGGAAACTTTCCAGTTCGCAAGTTTGACACAGAACAGAGCAAATTAATAGCTTTATTGTCTGTAGATGTGGGAACTTACATGTAGCCTTCTTCTTATTAAAGATATACGTAGAAAATGTGATACATTAAACATATAACATGCAAAAAAAAAAATCTGAAAAGTCATGAAGACATCTGCACTAATATACAAATATATTGCTTTACAAATATTTAGACCAAAAAAAACTTATATTTTTATTTTATCTTTTTTATTTGTAAGAAGTCAGAAATTAATCAAATATGTCATTCAACCACTAAAACTATTTTTTCTGTTCATGAATTGCACTAAATTACTGTCATTTGGCATCTTAATTGAAAAATAATAACATGCTTTACTGTTTTTTTCAGCTGTTTTCTAAAATAGTAAATGTGAAAAATAATGGCTAACAAAATTATATATTTTAGCATTAAAAATATATAATTTTGATTAAATTTGTTGCACATAGTGGTGGATAAACAAATATAGAAGTATAATATATTTTGGTAATTATGAGCGTGTTTAATACTGCGACATAAACCTTACAATAATAAATTTGTAAAGCACTGTACAGTAGCATTCATGTATTTTACATAAAGGAATATTTCAATCCAAGCACATAGTGTGTAGTTGTTTGATTTATTTTTAACAGCCAAATAAACTATTAAATTTATTACTTCATGTTGACATTACCTTAACATGAAGTAAACAGATAATATTCAGTAGTGCATTTATTACACACTAAATTGTTTTTATGCATTTATTTAGTTTATCGATTTAACAGTTTTGCTTGTCTTATTTTTTTTTCTTCTATTTTGACCTCTAAAAATCAGTAAATAAAAAACAGCAACACTAAAAGTTATGTGATCTTTTATTTTAATGACTTACAAGGCACTTAACATGAATAAAAACGAATGCTTTTATTTATTTATCAATTTAAATAATAATTTTATCATTATTTATTAAGTTTAATATTTATTTGATATATATTTTTAGTGAAACAGCAAAGAAACCAAACCGCAAACTTCTGTATTCTGACAAAGTGTAATTAATTATCTTTGTAACCAATAAAACAAACTCTGTGCTTTGTAATTAAATTAATGCCACAGTATTTTGGCAGCATGTGGAAACACTTTTAAAGAAGTTTACTTACCAATCAGAGGTTGGGCTCTGTGAGTATTTGGTTTGCATGACAGTGAGGACAAAAATTTCAGATATGGGAAAAAGGTGGAGAACTAGAGGATTTTGTTACGGAGAAGAATGAGGGCAAAGATAGAAACACAATGTGTAAATGATGAAATCACTGGTGACCATGTGACGAGCAAACGTTCAACCAAATCTGAGCCCCTGTATTGTTAAAGATATCGTCCTGATGCATTGATTGAAAAATCCCACAGTCGCTCTCTTCTTAAATCCTGCTGAAAAAAATGGCATGATCACCAGCCACACCGACAGGGCGAGGGTTCAGGGATCAATGTTTTTTTTTTTAGTATTTACTGAGCTTTTGTTCCTTTGTTGCTTTTTTAGAAACTGTGCTGTCTTCCTTTGTCTTGTCTTTGTGTTCCTTTATTTCCCCTCTTAGAGATTCCAAGCCCTAAGCCTCATTCTTCATTGTGGTTGACTTCGCCCACCTGTGTCCTTTGGTTCCCTGCATACTCGTTCTACTTAAAAGTACCTAATAGTTTATGGAGAATCTGCAATTTTTAAAAAAGTAAAAAAACATGTGTAATGTTTGCTGCAATATTGTTCTTTTTGATGTTTCACCCACAAATACAGGGCAGCTTTCTTGTTTCTGTTGAACTGCTATGAGCAGAATTAACAGTTGTATCTGTTTTAACCTTTCCTGAACAGTGAACACGCCGAAGATCAAAGTTATCACAGAGATAACAGTCTGACCTAGTAGCAAAACCTATGTAAAGTCAGATAACACTGGCTACCAGATCAAGTGAGGCAGTAAATTTTAAAAATTGCATTTTGTTATCTGATGGTGATGATTTTTCTGCTCATTGTTTAAACGTTTGATTGTTTTTTTCTCTGCAGTATTGCTCGGTCTGTGTTTGTGAGATTTTGTTAGACACATAAAGGTGACCGTGCTTGACTTCATTTGCACATTTTTTTTAAACATCACATGTATTTTCTCTTTCTAACACAAAGAAAAGACCAAAAGTTCCTTGAATGTGTTTATTGTTGTTTGTCAGATAACACTTTTAGAGGTAAAACGTAACATGTAAGCCAAGAGCCCTGAGAGGCTCTTTCACAGATATAAAATCTGTAACATGAGGTATTATGTTTTCTATGTAGACATTAAAATCCACTCTGACTTAGCAGCAATCACTGATGACAAGGCAGAAGAAAATATCTGACACCTAGTTTTTATTCTAGTCCGTTTACAGGGTCAGTTTTAAGCACGCCCGTGGATCAGACCGTTGATTTTCTGGCTTATCTGGGTCATCTGGGCCTCAAAGCTCCTCTGAAACTCCTCCAGGCTCTCCTGCATCTTCTCCTTTATCTCCTCTGTGTAGGGCACCATCTGAGCCTGCAGCCGGGTCACTTTCTGCTCCAACTGCATCTTCAGCTCCTGGCTCTTCTGCTGCAGGGCAGCCTTCAAGGCCTCTGGGTCCTCAGCGTAGGAGGCCGTGTCTTTCTTCAGCTCCTCCACCTTGGCCAGCAGCTCCTCGGTGTAGGGCTGCAGTCGGGCCCTCACGGCTTCCAAATCCGTCTCCATTTGGGTCTTCAGCTTCTCTGCCTCCTGGGAGAACTTAGACATGAAGTCCTGGGCCAGAGGAGCCACCTGAGTGCGCAGGGTGTTGGTGACCGTGTTGATGGCATCAGTGCTTGTTGCAATGAAAGTGCTGCAGAGATAAGCAGAACTTTGAATTAATACTTCTTCATCTTCAAGTTTTTTCTGTCAATATAAACTAAAACCAATTGAACCACAAAATTCAAGCTTTTTAAGCACTGTAGGACTCTTACTTCATTTCCTGTCCCAACTCGGACTCTCTGACCTTCTTCAAGGACTCCTCAGCGGTCGCGGTTACCTTTGCAACATAGTCCCAGAAAGTATCTCTCACCATTTCAGCCTTCTGTTTGGGCTGGTGTGTGACGTCGGCATTGCAGCCAGCTACGAGAAATGAGGCAAAAGCATTTCTCATTCACTGTTGTTTGTGAATATCATGAATACTTCTTGATCAAAGATAATGGATGAGAAGTCTCTCACCAGTGAAAACGGCGAGGACGAGAACCACGAGGACCTTCATGTCTGACACCTGTAAAGAAACTCAGTAAAATTAACAGTTTGTGGTGATTTTTTTGTCAGAGAAGGCAACAAATCTCACTGCTATCCTACCTGGTGCAGCTTCTGTTCAGTCTATCAGCTGCTGAATGCTGTGTGTGCTGTCAGGACTCAGTATATATAGGCAGCCGGTCGTGTGGAGGAATCAGGAGTAAAGTCCAGCGCTGAGTGCTGTGCTGTCATGGCTGCTTCCACATCACAGGAGTGCTAACAGTGTCACTGCACGCATCTTTCAGAGCAGCATCTGACCTCTCTCACTGCCTGACATGACTGACATGTTGGTGTTTATTTTGGAAATCTAAATGACAAATTCACACATGATCAGAACTTTAATTCAATTTTACATTGTGTTTTTTGATCTGATCAACTCTGTGAGGCTTTCTGTTTTCTGCATACATCAAAACTGAAACTGAAACTGAAATCAAAACTTTGATGCTCTAAAGACACCAAAGGAAGCACACTGGTGCTGAAAAGAGAGAGGACAACACTTCCACAAAAGGCAATGGTGCGGATCGCCTGCTGGGGCCATAACTAGACAATAAAAGCAAGTATCACACAATTCTTTAATTAAAAAAAACAGACCTAACATGCAGAATTGACAACGAAAGGCAGGCAGGGGCTGAACAACAAAGACTAATACTTATATAATCACTAATAAAACATACGAAACAAAGAGAAAAGAACTACATTTTGATACAACATAACACAAGTCCAACAGTGTTATTGTGTAATAGGGTAGAATTAGAGAAAAGGAAAACAACAAAGGAGGAAGGGAAAAACATAGATGAGACCATGAGGAGCAAACCCTCAAGATTAATATATAATAAATAAATAATGAAACAGTTAACTCACTGAGACAACACTGAGATGTAGAGAGGGGGAAGAAGAAAAGGGGAAACACTTCAGAGGAAGGAAGGAAGGACAGTAAAGAAAGTAAAACTAAGCATTAAAACACATAAATCACAAGTACAAAGACTCTGACAGGCAGGTAATTTAAAATGAATGTTTCTTTCAATTCATCCTCTGAGGGGACGTTGGAGCCACATGTTGTGTTGGTTTTTAACATATTTCCATAAGCCAAACTAGCATCGTCACCATCATCTTCATCTTCTTCTTCCAGTGATTTCCAGTCCTGCAACAGTTATTCTACTGCACCGAAAAATCAGGAAGTTTCCCCCACTTTTAAAAAGTTATGCAAACTTGTTTCCTTAAAAAACAACAACAACAACAACAACTAAGTACAGTTTCCATACTCAGGACAGTCATGTTAAGGGAACTCTTTCACTGTACTTAGAGTAATTTAATTTCTAACAACTGGCAAATATTTGTGTGGAACTAATTCCTTTGTACTCCTAAATGAGAAAAATCAAGTTAATCTAAATGTCCAGCTAAGTACTGGCAACTTTAAGAAAAAAAAGTTTTTCATTTGTTAAATTTATTTATTTACAGTAGTGGATTAAAAGAGCAGCTAAATACTTCCCTAAATATTTTCATTTAAAACATATTATTATTTTTGTTAAAGCCTTAATGCTATCTTTATTTTAACTTAATTTTAATTATTTGCTTCTTCTTTTTCTTCTTCTTTTTGCTGCTATCCACCCACAAACCTTCTCTGAGGTTTCCCTCCAGCCTGGCGGCCCCATCTAGTGAGAGAAAACTAGAATTTTTATGAGTTACATATTAATAATCAAGTTATCCATGTAAACAGTCGAGTTTCTACCATTTCTCTATTGTACATATGTAACTGACCCATCTGGTTTTACAGATTCACTTCATCACAGAGTCTCAATAAAGGTTGAAGAAAAAGAAAAAAACTTTAAGCATTGTTTTGATTTTTAAAGTGAGAAACAGTAGATGTCTTTTGTTTTACTGCAGTGCAAACAGCGTGTGTCACAAAGAAATCTCATCACTCAGAGTAAGAAATGTCAGCTGATTAGATCATCAGCTGATTAGATCATGTGATAATCACTATTTGAAGCTGTTGTGACATGCAGTTTGGCTTTTTTGTTTTTGTTTTTATTATTTACGCCACTGAAACTTCAGATTCAAAGAACAAAAATTAATTATTCTTTTTTGCTTAAACGTTTTTAACTTTAATCATATGAACTTTTATGGCTATCAGAGGTGTTTTTTTTTTAGATCAGTAAAGTGTGAGTCAGACTTGGTGCCCTCTGATCTGAAAATTATCTTCACTAAAGAACGTCCTTCGGCTGTTCCCTCTCAACAAACTGATAAGAGAAGCTAAAGTCTAAACACCACGCTGTTTTCAAATGATGTGTATATATATATATATATATATATATATATATGAAAAAATACCTTGAAGCAACTGAAACAAGCATGTGGAAGTTGGTAGACTGAAAAGATTTTCATTCAGTTTCTAATAGTTTATAGAATTAAAATTGTGTAACTGTACAGATGTTAGGTGTAAGGCTACGTATTTGGGAAGAGTGAGGTGGAACTATGAGGGCAGCGTGTATGGGATTAGGGCTGGGTTATGTTCTCTGAGACGTGTCGTCCAATCACGTTACAAATCCTGGAAACCTTCGTAGTTGTATAGCTGTGTGGTCAGTGAGTCTTGCTTTTATTAGTCTTTCACTAACTACACCTAGTGTATATGTAAATATTTCTTTAATTTCTCTCACAGTATAAAGTTCTCACTGTGTGCATATTTTTATTCTTTATGCTGCTGCTGCAGCACAGTAATTGTGGGATCAATAAAGTATCTGTCGAGCCATCAAAAAGCCATAGACTGTATATAAAAACAGAAACCATTCATGTGCAAGATCAGGTACAAAGGTCCAGAAAATGGTACAAAAATAACTTGAAGAAACATTAATAGTTCATAATTCCTGGATTTGTGGTATATGAAGCATGTTATATTCATTTAGTTAGGTTTAAATTCATTAACAAAGTGTCCGAGAGTTTGCTTGTTGGTTTCTGAGATCAGACGGGCAGATATTTGGAGGAAAGGATGAAGAGTTTGGAGAGCTTGGTTAAAAACTTGATAAACTGTAACACATCGATCAGCACAAATAGTAGTAGGCATCTACTAATTAGGGCAACAGAAGACTTCTTCACCTCTGAAAATCCACCAGGGGTTAAAGTTTGGGTTCAGTTAACGTCCAACCACTGTTATAGACTTTTCACCTTTCAATTCAATTCGATTCAATTCAATTTTATTTATATAGCGCCAAATCACAACAAAAGTCACCTCAAGGCGCTTCATAGATACAGAGAAAAACCCAACAATCATATGACCCCCTATGAGCAAGCACTTTAGCGACAGTGGGAAGGAAAAACTCCCTTTTAACAGGAAGAAACCTCCGGCAGAACCAGGCTCAGGGAGGGGCGGCCATCTGCTGCGACCGGTTGGGGTGAGAGAAGGAAGACAGGATAAAGACATGCTGTTGAAGAGAGACAGAGGTTAATAACAGATATGATTCAACACAGAGAGGTCTGTTAATACATAGAGAGCGAGAAAGGTGACTGGAAAGGAAAAACTCAATGCATCATGGGAATCCCCCGGCAGCCTACGTCTATTGCAACATAACTAAGGGAGGATTCAGGGTCACCTGGTCCAGCCCTATGCTTTAGCAAAAAGGAAAGTTTTAAGTCTAATCTTAAAAGTAGAGATAGTGTCTGTCTCCCGAATCCAAACTGGAAGCTGGTTCCACAGAAGAGGGGCCTGAAAACTGAAGGCTCTCCCTCCCATTCTACTTTTAAATACTCTAGGAACAACAAGTAGGCCTGCAGAGCGAGAGCGAAGTGCTCTAATAGGGTGATATGGTACTACAAGGTCATTAATATAAGATGGGGCCTGATTATTTAAGACCTTGTATGTGAGGAGCAGGATTTTGAATTCAATTCTGGATTTAACAGGAAGCCAATGAAGGGAAGCCAAAACAGGAGAAATATGCTCTTTCTTTCTAGTCCCTGTCAGTACTCTTGCTGCAGCATTTTGGATTAGCTGAAGGCTTTTCAGTGAGTTTTTTGGACATCCTGATAATAATGAATTGCAGTAGTCCAGCCTGGAAGTAATAAATGCATGAACTAGTTTTTCAGCGTCACTCTGAGACAGGATATTTCTAATTTTAGAGATGTTGCGCAAATGGAAGAACGCAGTCTTCCATTTACTTGGTTTATGTCAGTTTGTTTCTATTTCACGTGTCACTTTAAAAGTCTAATGTGTCCCAAATTTCCATTAACATAGTCTCAGAAGCCACGAGCAGAACAAAAACGGTAAATAGGTGCAGTTCAGTGACTCATATCAGTGGAGGTGAGGTCAACGGCTGCTTGTGTTGGCGCACCTGTCAGTCAAAGCGGCCACTCCCCTTAACTCTAAGCCTTTAATAAAATCCAAATAGATGACTAAATAAAAATAAAAGAAAGACCACACAGTTGTTATAAAGGTATAAACCAACCAAAGAGATCCAAAACAATTTTTGTACCAGTCTCGTCTTTATTTCATCAATACAAATAAAGACTTAAACATGGTGGTCTATGGAGGATTTCTAGCCAGCCTCAAATGGAAATTACAGGAGAGGCAACCTGGTTTTCCTGTGTTTCTCCTGAAAAAAGAACTTTCACGAGGTGTTTTCTGCTGCACCTGATTCTGTTTAGGATGTTCAAACCTAAAGAAAAACTACTCTAACCAAGCCAGATTCCAGTAAGCATGAATCATAAGATATGGAAACACTAAGATTGTGACGTGGAGCCACAACAGTGACAAGAAACTGTCCAGCGGGGCAACCAGAGGAGGACTTTAACCTTCAGCGTCGCTATAAAGCCCGCGAGCGGTCGTCTGCACAGCACAAACCATCAGACAGTGAAGAAGAGACAAGCTGCATCTGTAAGGTAAAAGATCTTATTTCAAACTATATATTCTTAAATCAACCACTAAATCCAGCTTTAAACTAAGCATCTGTTGTCTTCATCCAACAGCATCAACTTCAATCATGAAGACGCTCATCGTTCTCGCTCTTTTCTCCGGTGAGTAAATCTTCCCTTCAAATTAAAAGCTGAACTCATTTTAAATCACAGCTGATCAAATTAACCGTCTGCTTTCATGCACAGTTTGCAACGCCAACATCCTGTGGCCGGAGCCTCCCAAGTCCAACCTGGAAGTGGTGAAAGATGCCTTTTGGGATTATGTTGCAAAGGCCACACAAACCGCTGAGGAGTCCCTGAAGCAGATCAGAGAGTCCCAGCTGGGAGAGGAAGTGAAGTAAGAGTCAGCATGAGGAGTCTGAAGAAGCACAAAATATGTACATATATTATATGTTTTCAGTTTAATAACTTCCTGTTTCTGTCTATCAGCACCAAGATCTCTCAGAGCGCCGACACCGTGAATCAATACGTTGCTACGCTGCACACTCAGGTGGCTCCTTTGACCCAGAACTTCATGACTCAGTTCTCCCAGGAGGCCGAGCAGCTGAAGGCTCGCCTGGAGAAAGACCTGGCCGCTATGGGCACCAACGCAGAGGAGATGGTGGCGAAGATCCAGACCAAGGTGGATGAGCTGAAGAGTGGAGCTGAAGCCTACGCTCAGGCCATGGACCCAGAGCCCATGAAGGCCGTCCTGCAGCAGAAGAGCCAGGAGCTGAAGGAGCAGCTGGAGCAGGGCATGAGCCAGCTGCAGGCCCAGATGGTTCCCTACACCGAGAACATGAAACAGAAGATGGAGCAGAGCCTGGAGGAGTTTCAGAGGAACATGGTGCCCCTGACCCAGAGCTTTGAGGCCCAGGTGGCTCAGAAAACCCAGGAGATCCAGCAGAGGTTGGCTCCCTATGGAGACGAGCTGAGGGAACGGCTGGACTCCAGCGCTCAGGACCTGCAGACTCAGCTGAACGCCCTGTGGAAAACCTTCACCAAGATCGCCCAGTAAATGGACTCTGTCTCAGTCTTAAGCCTTAAGCGCTTTCTCTGTATCACAAACCAAATATTTATTTCAACTTCACTCCTGTCTATTTTATGAAATAAAAATAATCGAGAATTTCTGCATTTTCTGCGTCTTGATTATCATTAAAGGTGTGTCAGTAAGTCAACGTCAAACTCACGTTAGTTTTATGATCTTGTTTTTTTCCACATTCAGTTTGTAATTACACAGCACAACAAACCTTTAAATTTAGAGTATTGTGAATAGTTAAAATACTTCTCTGGAATTTTCATACTTTACAAAGGACCTTTTGGTGGGCCATAAGTTTGACACCCTCCATCTAAAATAGCATAATGTATCGCTCACCTACAGATTAGTAGTAGCAGTAAATAGGTGCCCCAAGGTCAATAACTATTCATCAAGTAAATACCAAGCTTCAGTGGCACTCATATATGTACTGGTATACATGCTAAGCTTTAAATGTCACTGGAGGAGTGCAATTCCTCATGATGTTTATGTTCTGTAGGCTGATAATCCTGAATGATCACTATTTTCATACCAATTAAACATTCTGCATCTCTCATGTCTCAAATTGATCTATATCTATTATTTATACTTCCACTTGTTCTATTTACTTTTTCCATTAGTTTTTACTACCTGTCTCCAACTTCTTTTATTAAATACATCTAAAAAATATTGCTGTTGTGACAAACAGCCTCTGGGATGTACTTCTGGTTTATGGATCTAACATGCGGGAGAAAATATCTTAACAGAGAAAAGTCCTTTGGCTGTTCCCACAACAACCTGATAAGACAAAGGAGCAAAGTCTCCAACCCAAGATAAACTGATGAACAATTCAAATGACGCACAGAGAGATTGAAGCAAATGAAACAGAGTTATTCAAGCAGCTCACTCTGTTGTACTCCGAGCACAAAATGATATATGTGAACGATTTCATTCAAAAGTTCTGTTTTACTTTCAATTTGTTAGAAAGTGATTAATGCCACCTCTTATTGATTTGTGGGTTTTGTCTTCTTTTTAGGACATTGTAAGGCAGACTAAGAGGGGCTAATTCTGATCTATTTTCCACCATAGGATATATTTACTTTCAGTTTCTAATAGTTTATGATATTAAAGTTAAACTGTCGTTGGATCCTAATGGTGCAGACCAGGAGATGTGATGCTAACAAACTACAATAAATATAAGGCAAAGAGTTTGTGTTGGTCAATGAGGAGCATTTACCAGAGCTGAGCCTGAACTTTTGACATTAAACATTAAAACTGCATGTTATAGATTTGCCATTTGAATATGACAAATAAGCTGTAATTTATTACAGTTCCTCAACTTACTATAAACATGAATGGAAGCTGACGTTTCTTTGGTTTCTGTGGTATGTTCATTGCACTTGTGTATTCCTCTTTTTCTATTAGAACTATTAATGCAAAGCCACAAACAGTTTCAGTTGTACAGTAGAAATCGATTGATCATTTCTTTGAGTCACATGTTTCTTGTGATGCATTTGTGGACATCGGGAAACTAGAATCAATCAAAATGTGGGATACTGATTCAGTACATACCCGTACTACAGTGCTGATTGTCAAGCTTAGTTACACTGACAACAGAAAAAAAAACTTGGCGTGGTAGATTCTGTTTATACGTGGTATGCAGATCAGCATTGCTGCCTCACAACAAGAAAGTCCTGGGTTTGAATTAAGCGTGGGATGTCTGTGGGATGAGTTTCCATGTTCTCCTTGAATCTGTGGCTTCCTCCCACAGTCCAGAATCACACATTTTTGGTTAATTGGTGATTCTGCTGCCTTATCTACTCATTTAGCTTCACTCAAACAGAACTAATCCAATAAGATAGCGGTGAAGTAACCAGTTACGTGCTCTGAGGGGTGAAATTAAAGTTTTTTTTGTCATCACAGATGATGAGAATGCCTTTAGTTCCTCCTCACAAACCTCTGATCAGGTGTAGCCTTCTTCTCACCCCATGACACCCAGGCTCCAGCTCTGCTACAACCCTGAAGCAGATTGATGACAGATGCTGATTATCTGCCAAAACTGGGTCATTCTTGAAGGTTTCCAGGCTGATGTAATTCAAATTCTGTGAAACAAACAATATATTGTTGAGAGCAACTGATGCTTTCACAATATGCTGCAGGAGTATAAAGGCTAGAAAATGGTCATGGTCGTGCCATTGCTTGGTGGATGTCAGGCAGCGTATCATAGATAATTTAACAAGTGGGTATGAATGTTACTGTTGTGAAATAAAAAAGTGATACAATAGTTTCTTATAAAGTGTTGTAGGTGGCTAAAGCCTAAAAACATTTATCCCATTGGTAGTGTTGCTAGGCAACATGGCAACAACATGGCAACAACATAATATCTGATATTAGATAAGATGTACCTGTGTGCAAAGTATGATTGCTCAACTCCTTCAGGAGTACGCACACAACATCTACAAATGGCTCTTTTTAAAAAAAAAAAAAAGTTGACGTTGACAGAAGGAAACGAGTACGACGTCCAGTTTTTGTAAGAAATTGTATTGATCAGCTTTGAAGAGGTATATACAGCTCATATATACTGTTCAGTATGTATGTAACATAAAAAAGGCAACAAAACAAGTGATGCATTGTGAACACGACATACAGTACAGTACACTCCCTCCTAACAGCTGGTAAACTTGTCTGTAACCAACAACTGATACTTCTTTCACTCACTGCACACCAAGACAGACTTAATGGTAAAAAAAAATAATAATAAAAGAAGAAAAATTTTTAAATCAGGAGCAAAATAAAAACAAACATGACAGGCACTGAACTCAAACAAAGAGCTCTGTAAATCTGTCTTCTAATGTTACGTCCGCCTGCTGTCTATGTGTCTGTTTATGACGAGGGTCTGCTTGTTCCTGACAGGTAACTTTAATCATTACACTACTGATCATCGAGGGGATTCATCTTTAAGGTTTAGAGTCAAATGTAGATTTATATTAACCGCTTATATTCACCACATGTGGTGAAAAATGATTTGAGGAAACCAGCACTATAATTATTGGTCAAATCTACCAAAGAGGTCACCGGCAGTTTTCGTGGTAAAGTCTCTAGGTCAGTGGTGCGTCTGTGCCGTTTGTGAGCCGGCACTACGTCGGCCTAACCGATGTTGACGCCAAAACCGCACTGGAACTTGTTTTTGCGGTGGTTGAGGAAGCCGGAGAGGGCCAGAGAGAGGGGCAGCGGGAGCAACTTCTTTTCCAACGTTGCCCCAACTATCCAGTTACTGTCAATTGAACCTGAAAGAGGCAGAACGGCAGATTTAAAGTAAGAAAAACTCTCAAATTAAGAAAGCCTTTGTGTATATGTACACCTCTGGTGCGTTTCACAGCTGGGTATGATCGTGTCCGTTTTTACCTCCATTTGAGTGATTTTGGAACATTACACTGGGATGAGACTTTGTGGGGGGGAAAAAAAACACAGAGCAATGTCTTTGCTTCCAGTTCTGGCTTCTTCTCTTCCTACATCAGCATTATGTGGCAGTAATGTGGCAACATCTATCATTCAGCAGAATACTGTAGCAGCCTCCTCTGCCTTAATGGCGGTTCTTGTCCAGAAAGTGAGTCTCTTTCTTGTTATTGGGCAGCAGTATGACCTTAAGCACAATTTAAGTGGACACACAACAAGGGATCGTTGTGTGTAAGCTCGCCACACCACCAACTCATCTGTCCATTGGTTGGATGAGATAAAAACTAATGAGGACTTATTTTCTTACTGCAGCAGTTACATTTCTGTTTGGTAAACCTACCAGATCCCATTGACAAAAACACAAATGTTATCTCACAGAACATAAACCAGGAGGGTTTGTCAGGCTGCTTTGATGCTAGTTTGACTCCAAATTCATCTTCTTTCAGGAGGCGCCTCCAGATCACCCTATGGCAGCATCCTTGTGCCACACTACATCCGTGAATCTTCTCTTTCCCAGCAGCTCCATATTCAGCATCCTTTGTCCAATATATTCACTATCCCAAAACTCATCCACCTTCACTCAAACAAAGCTAACCCAATGAAGCAGTGGTGCCCTAACCAGCTGTGTGTGGGGATGTCAGCACAGTCTGGAGGCTGTGATGAGAGTTCCTCGTCAGTTCCTCATCACCAAGAGCAGCGAGACAGCAGCTCGAGAGCCAAAACACATCAAATACATCCTATACTCACCCTGGAAGAAGTGACGGGGGCAGATTTAAGCTCGACTGCTTTAAATGACCCTTTTCTTTTTTTTTTAATGTATAATCATTTGGAAATTCTGAGGGGCTTATAAAACTGGGACACAGTTTTGTTGCTAGGGGGGCAATTTCTGATGCAAGCAACTTCAGATCTTCACAGCTCATATTTAACACCACAAGGTTTATAAAAACTCTAAAAACGCTATAAATGACAAAGCACATTTATAACATTGACTTTGTTCTATAATCTGTCACAAAAATTTGGCTGCAAATAAAATGCAGCGATGGATAAAGATGAAACTGCTCTCCTGAAATTATTTTACCGAACATGCACATCTTTACCTTTAAATTGTAAATTTGCTTTAGGGACATCTAGCTGGTAGCCAAACGACACACTGGTGTCTTGCATGCGGGCACTCGCCTCAAACTCCACACCGACCTGTAACTGTAGAAGAGACAGATCATCATGAAGGCCAACTGTACAAAATAATGAGTCTTTTCTTACAAAAGAGATACATGCGGATGCGGTTACCTGATCGTTGGCTTTATGGTAGTAAGATGCATGAGCTCCCGCTGAGCCGAGTGTTAAAGTGGCGATGTAGTTGTTGCCTACAGAGACGTAAATCTATCAGTTAGGACATGTGTCTGACGTTATAGTTCAGGCTTTGTATTAATCTTTAAACTGTGTCTCACCTGTGTATCTGCCAACTAAAGACATTACTGAGCCCTCCTCTCCAGGCCTGCGGTGATAAACCAGCTCCCCTCCCAGAGCCAGAGCCGGCGTTATGGACTGGAGGTAGTGTGCGACTACGATACCTGACAGGTGCACGACAGCAAGATGACAACAGATGTTCAGATGCAGATCACAGTTTTGGTTTTGTCTGACTACATAGCTGCTTTTCACCAATTTAAAAGAACAGACAACAGTAACAGTGACCTGCACGGCATCTGTGACTGATGACCTACCAGAGCCAACAAGGACATCTGGGTTTCCGAGCGTGACAGTTGCAGTAAAATCTTCTCCCCTGAACTCAGCGTCGCCCTGCCAGTTCACAAATTTGTGTTGCTGTGTCTGAGGATACAACATATTTAACAGTTAGAATCATGCAAGAACAATAACACACAAAATAGAAACATCTCAGAAGACATTTTTGAGCGTAGAAACTTTTCGCCACATGAAAAAACAAAGTAAATAAAATAAAAATAAGAATCTGACCGTGAAAAAACCCAGCAACTTCTACTGTATACTGATGGAGCAGATATAGACACTCTGCACATCTGGTGCTTAATAATCAAAGATAACTGGAAATTTGGCTGCTAACAAGTGCAGCATCCCTAGTTTTATCCCACAGGGTTGTGTCAGAGAGTCCGGTGGAAAAATCTGTCAAACATGCAGAGGAACCTGCTGTGGTGACCCCTGGTGAATAAGGGACCAGCTGAAAGCAGGTTTAACTGGAAATGTGACTGGCACAAAGTGCTCTGAGGGGATTTATGTCAAAACTGCACGTCTTATCATAACGGAAAATATATGAATAAACTGTAAATGTAAAGGGTAAAAAAAATGCCAACATGACACATTATTTTACTCTTTACCCCTTGAAAGCCAACTAGGAGTAATCCATGAGGCTGTTTGTTGAACATAGAGGTTTCTGTAATATTTCAGGTCTGCTTATGGAACAAATTAAATGGGTCTGCAACAGAGGGTACAGAGGGTGGTCTCTGCATAGGCAGCTACCCTCAGAAAAAATCATCAAGCACATCTTAAACACATGCCCTTGGGGGCAGGGATACCTCAGTAGGTAGAGTGGTGGCCCCACATTCGGAAGGTCGGGGGTTCGATTCTCCTGAACAGCTACCCTGAGGTACCCCTGAGCAAGGTACCGTCCCCACACACTGCTCCCCGGGCGCCCAATGGCTGCCCACTGCTTCACTGAGTGAATGGGTTAAATGCAGAGAGGAATTTCCCCACGGGGATCAATAAAGTACACTTTCTTCTTCTTTTCTTTCTTTCTTTCTTCTTAATTAATATATACTTATGTGTCAAAATTGGCCATTTAGGGTACTGGGGAGGTCTTCAAACGTTGCCTTTATATAATATATAAAAAGTCAAACGAGCACTTTACAGACATCAGCTGACTCTAGTCTGAAATTAGTGGGAATCCCCCCCAAAATAATTCATTCCTAAAGTGTAAACTGTGATTTTGTGAAGACTGGCTCAGTCTGATAAAGTCCAAAGCCTTTAACTTGTTTGAACTGTTGAATGATCTTTCTATTAAAAAGTATGTTGGTACACTAGACGGCCAAAGTTGGTTGGATTGTTTTTATTATTTTCTTTCTATGGAGTAAAACATTTTTATTTTTAAAGAAATTGCTAAAAACTGCAGTGAATTGTTAACAAGAGTCACTGTAGAGCCCCACTCGACCCACACATTTTGATGGTTGCATTAAAGGGAAAAAGTCCAGACAGCAGTAAGAGGTTTCACCTGGAAGGCCACTTTGGATCGTATCCTGTTGGTGATCTGGTGGATGATCTGGGCGTTAAGGCTGCCGCTGTTGTCCATGTCTCCCACCATGACTGGAAACGACTGAACAACAGGAGAGTGTTTGTATAACAGTTTAAACCACCGCGTAAAGATGAGATTCACATTGAATTTAAGGCTTCATACCTCTGCTGGACCCGTCTGCTTCGATCCAACATACGTAGCACCGAACCTGTAGAGGGAATCTCCGGTGGTGCTCAGCAGCACAGTGTGAATCACCTGCAAGCACGCAGATTAAAAATGCACTTTATTCACATTTATTACAGTTCGCTGAAAACAGTCCAGTGACGGCAAAACTTTAGACTAAAACGACACCGTAAAATCTGAGTTTTAAATATGTTGCTGGACTTCATGAAGCGACATAAAGGAGAATCGCTTCAGTCGTGCAATGACGGTAAAAACCTGCGTCAATGCCAAAGTTTGACATAATCTTATTTTGCTTCCAGTATGTATTCCCCCTCTCATTCTACAGACAGAGGGAATCTTAAATGAATATAATCTAACTATCTTCATCACACCATCCTTGAACATTTGGGTACACAGATATCAGTCGAGAAAGCTAATTTTAGCCAAGCTAATAACAAGGTTAAATGAGCTTAACTGACCTGGAAGTGATTGCTAAGACCCTTATTAACAACTAGCTTCACGCCTTCCATCTGCAAAGGAAAAACCTCTGAGGAGAAAACACACACAGGTAAGACAAATTGAGATCAAACAGACATTCCTCTCCAATAAACATTTTTTTTAAACCTGCTCCTCTTACCTTTGCACTTCCGATGACACTCGTCAAACGCCCCTGGATTGGGCAAAGCATTTTCTGACTCCTGCTGCTGAGCAGAGGTTTCCCCAGTCTGGGGTATAACTGCGGAAACCGGAGGCATCCCAAAGCCCGGTGGCACCGTCAAGCCAGGGGCAGGAGTGCCACCCGAGGCTGGTGGTGGTGGGTTGGGGGAGCTGGCAGCCAAAACACTGCCCATTCTGAATAGCCAGGACAGAAACACAGAGACAGAGAAGGAAGGACTGAGTGAGTAGCTGATTTATAACGCAATAACAGACTGCCAGTACAAGCTGAGGAAACGTTAAACATTAAAGGAAACTTGTTATGGTTTTCTTCATTTTCTCTCATATCCTGTATATATACTGTTACAACACTCACTCAAGTCATGGTTCCAGCAGCTTTTCTACTCTTTGTGCTGTATGATGTCAATAATAGCTGATATCGCCAATATCTCCAGGCAAATAACTCTGTCTGTGACCCACTTACTGTTTAACCTTCTGTTTGTGAGGGTCAGCCAATCAGAACAATGTTGGCTTACAGGAAAAGAAGCTTAAGCAGCTAGTTACAGATGGGGGAGGAACTGAGACTATATCAAGGCCCTGAATTAAAGGCCTAAGTCATGGATTACTTTTTACGCTGTAAAGCCTCTGTAGTAAACATGTGGAGTTCGATATGAGCAGAATAGGTTTCTTTTCACCAATCAGCACTGTTAGTATAAGTATAATACAAATATGTCAATAACACAGGCAAACCTAGAGACTACTCATGTTTTATCCATATCAATTACAACATTATCAACTAACTTTGAGCATCAAAACTGAAACCAGCATAGTAACAGAGCCCCACCACAAAGAGTCCGATGCTATTGTTTAGCAACCGTCAGAAAAGCACTTCAGTATGGATACAGGGGATTCATAAGCTTGGAGTCTTATAATTTAGACTAACCAGTCAATCATCCTGAGCTGGTTCTAGTTCGCCAGGACGGCAAAAAGTTAATGAGCCGAGTTATCGGTCCACTCCACACTTAAAATAGTCCTGAGTTACTTGAGCAGGGTATGTTGTTGAACAAAATTGCAGTTTTAAAGTCAGAGTTTTCATGTCATGATGGTGACTCTCTTAACCTGGTAAGATCACTGTGGTGACTTTAGCTGAGGACATGAGCTGGTCCAGAGGAGATTATGTTCAGATTTGGGTTTAAAACTGAGAGGAACCATCGCAGATTCTCCTTCTTCTAAATGTGATATAAATCAGATAATGTCTGATCAGACATTTCCATTCACCCCAAAACAAATCTGTGATACAAACCATTACAAAATAGGCCACAAAAGCACTGAAATCATGTAGAAAATGGAAGCTTTTGAATGAATTAAGAAAATGAATTATTTTCTGCAGCACCAGGAATACCTTTAGGTTTATCTTATATGCATCCCCTATTCTCTGATAACATCACTGAAGCAGCTCGCATTCAAGTGATCAATTTGTGCAGAGGCGTCAAATGACACAGCCTTTTATGTGAGTACACAGAGCTTGGAGCAGAAAGCATGTGCTGGGAAAGATGATAACCACTACTGTGACACTTGTTATCTTTGACAGGGGTTTCTGGTTTTGTTGAATCAGCAAACACAAAGTCAGTCTGACCATATCAGACCTGTGTTGTAGCCCACCCCTCTGTTTTCACACTAAAAACTCAAGTCAGCATAGTTTCCAAAATGACAGTAATAAATCGCATACACTTTAAAATATTAGTGTGAACATACAGAGCTGTGAATTTTTTTTCGCCCTTTCTTGTTCCTCTTTTTTTCTTAATTATGAAGGAATAACGTTATCCAAACATACCTGGCTCTAAAAAACGACCTTCCCTCTATACCTAATAACTAGCTGTGCCACCATTGGCAGCAAAAACTGCAATCAAGCAACAAAGCAGCCCTGGACCATCACACTACCACTGCTATGTTTGACATATGTCTGATATGTTTTTTGTTTAAATAAAACGCTGTGTTAGTTTTACTTCAGATGTAAAGGAACTCAAACCTTTCTAAAAACGTTCATCAGTCCACAGAATATTTTCCCAGATATCTTGGGGATCATTAAGACGTTTTTGGTAAAAATCTTGGATGCCATTTTTGTCCAGGCTCTTTCTTATTGTGTTTTTCATCATGAACTCTGACCCTGAGTGAGGGTTAGAGTGAGAGCTGTTCTTTAGATGCTGTTTTTGGCTCTTTTGTAACTTCTTTTGGAGTAATTTTGGTAAACTGGCCACTCCAGTGAAGGTTCATCACTGTTCAAAGTTTTCTCCATTAGTGGATAATGAGCTTAGCTCTCACTGTGGTTCACTGGAGTCCCAAAGGCTTAGAAATTGCTTTGTAACCCTTTCCAGACTGATAGATGTCACTAACTTGGTTTCTCATCTGTTCTTGATTTTCTGTAGATCATTGCATGATTGCAGATCTTTTAACCTACTGCACTTTGTCAGAGGTTCTATTTAAGTGATCTGATAATTGATCAGCTCTTGCACTAATCGGGCGTGGGTGTGGCTACTGAAAGTCAATTCAACTTTCCAAAAAATGTGATTAATTACAGTTTGGCTTAACAATAAGGGGTAATTGCTCTTTCACAGTACTGTACCTTTAGCAGCAGCACCCTGTACCACTATGTTCCACCACCTGCCAAGCGCCACTAGGAGGATCCCGTTTCTCTCTGATGTTGCCATTAAGTCATAAACTTATAATTATGTAAATTAATATAAGCATATCACGGTGACAGATCAAACTGATCCTTTCGGAGTTTGGAAAGCGTTTGCTTGAACTAATTAAGCATTAAAACAGCAGTGCCTCAGGTTGCTCATGAATGAACATGTGCAGAATGGGTGTAGTGTCCCTTTAACCTTCCTTCCAAACAGCTCACACTCATTCATTTGCAGTTAAGGTAAAAGAGGGCGGTTAAATTAAACTAACAATGATGCGATATGAATGAAAATGTCCACAAACCAGCAATTATTATATACTCTCATAATTTTGTGTAGCTTACACCCTGAATGGGAACTGCCTCATGTATAAGAAAGCATGAATAGGTTAGCCGTGCTAGCTCCTTTAGCACCTGATTAGCTTGCTGGCTAGCTTTACAAACAGCAACTGACAGTCTGGAGATAAAACGCTGCTGCTTATGGAGGAAAACTGCGGCCGATCTGTGAGACAAAAGTTGCCGAACAAAACCGCCAACATGCTTCCATTGAAGCATCACGTTATATAAAATACAGAGCTTTCAAATGCTACTCACGTTGTGATTTCCAGAGGACGATACAGCCGGAAGTTGAAGCCAATGGCACCAACGAAGAAGACTCGGGAGCCCCGCCTTTTTCCTCAATGCAAAATGATGATTGGATGAAGGAGCATGTATCCGCGGACATGATTGACGAAGTCATCTATCAGTTATATGAGGCGTCCTTGACGAATCGCAGGCCGGGCTTCGAGTTGATGTAATGCTCATTCTCAAGCATTATTGGCTAAACAAGGAACGGTCAGCCGTAAGGGGGCGGGGCGTTGACGCCGATTAAGAGAGACCAGCCGGGCGGTTGGTTGGAGTTTTAAGGGTGGTTGTAGTAAAAGGTGAAGAAGAAATACTTTCAAGGTCAAAAGGTAGCCTGAGGATCTCCAAGCAAACAAAAAGCATTGTTTTCAAACAACAGGCCTCTGTCCCATTATGGCTACACAACGAGCAGCACCCTTATATTTTGTAGCTGGAGGCCCAAAACAGTAGATGAACAGTTAGAAAGGTGGAGAAAAACGTACACATACAAACCCAGAGTACACAGAGAAAAATGTACTATCATCTTGCACTAGTGAAGTGCAATACTGCAAACTTTGGTATCCAGCCCACACCAAGTAAATACAGGGCTGATACCAAGAAGGACACTGATACAAGTTTAACCTATAAAGGTAGCTTGAGTGACCACTAAATCATGATTCATACCTTCTGTAATAATTACTTAAATAAAAATAGATGTTCAGATATTTTTCATAATGCATGTTTGAGGTGTGGCTTTTTCATTTCCCCAAAAATAATTTATTTACCACAATTTACATGTAGATGAAAAATGGGTTATATACTGAACTTAGAGGATAGACACAAGGTCTTAATGCTAGGTCTGTGCTAATATCAATCAGATATGAGTACCAGCATTAGTGTCAACACTATCGATATTTGTATTGATCCGCCCACCTCTCTCCCCAAAATACAGCATATCACTAGGGGTTGGATAGCTCAATAGTCATAAAAACTAAATGTTTAAATTCAGTGTCTGACTTATCAGATTGTTAGAGGCCCTAAAAATATCGTGGAAAAACATTTGTGGAATCAGAACTGCCAACAATCCAACAAACTGACATTTTAGATCTTTCTGCTTCTTTTGGCGTCTTCAGAGCACAAAATGTTTAGCTTGGTCCCATCAGGTCACTACAGATGTTCATCTAAAGTATGTGTGAAGTTGTATGGAATCAAAAAAGGTGGAGAAATAAACAGCCAACAACAGCAGCCAGTAAAGTTCAGGTCAATTTATTGAATTTCTTATCAGGCCCTGAATATGCGTTTCCATGTTACAACAATTGAGGACAGAGTTGCTGAAATATACTTTGTGCCTCTTTAATGCATTTTGTAGGCAAAGAAACCCAAAAGCATTTTTTAAAAGTAACAATGGAAGAACAACGTGTTTTTAAATGTCATCCAATCAAAACCGTTTCAATGAAAACAAAAATGGGTGAAATTATGGGACAGAGGGAGAAAACATGGAATCTTGTTTTATACCAATTCAAGTCCAATCTAGTCATGGTTTTAGGAAAACAGGGCCAAAAAAGTACCAGTAAGTACAAGGAAGGAGAACAATTCAACAAAAGGATAATTTAAACCAACATTTATCTGCCAATTTAGATCATAAGCACCCACTTCTACTCATGCGACTTTGTCTTCATCTACTTTTAATTTTACCGCCACTGTTCTGCATCAAAGCTGCAGGGGGACTGCTGCTCAGCTTACAGCAAATCTGCTGAGTGCGTCATTAAAATCTGGCAAAAACCTCCAGCAGCAGTGGTCGAGTCTATTTTAGTGCAGCAAATCCACGGTAGAAATGTTAGCGGCATTTAAGCCTTTAACACTAATAGTCCACATTAAGATGTTAACTTTTGTTTTACACCAGCAGGGAAAAAAAAGAAAATTCATTATAGTATCCAAGTCCTCACCCTTTCTTTGATTTTAACTTTGAATATGTTTCTGATAATATCCCTGCCTCCCGCCCCCCATCAGCACTCCATTTAAAGAGTGCAAACACTCCCATACAAAGACTTTATGACGACAACAAAAACCAACATTCATGACCACATTCAGCATAACTTCCTCTGTGACAGGTTAAGCCCGACAAAACAACAACATCGACTTAATGCTGTAGTTTCTATCGGTTACGGCGACTCTCCCCCCCTCCCAATTCAAAACATTCGACTGAGTCGAAATGAGGCCGCGCTCGTTACTTTAGAGTGTAAGAATGTTACAACTGACTGCGCAAACAGCAAATATATAGCTAAGAAACAGCTGGCAGATTCATTTCATCTCATCTCTAAAGTGAAAATCCAACCACTTCACAAAGATCTCGGGTGTTCAGCTAAATATCTAATTTTCTGTGTCACAGAGGAGTTTATGGACTGACTGTCAGGGAAGTGAGTAGGAACACAAACCACTGAGGGGAAAAAAAAGAACAGAAAAAGAAAATCTCATTAGAAATTATTTTTTGTGTCCACAAACATCAACTTCTGGAGCAAGCGGGAGATGGAAAAAAAACAAAAGGAGACGAAGGAGAAAAAAAAAAAAAAAAATCACATCCCTGACAACTGTAAACACCCACATCGATACTTAAGACATCGTACTTGACCAACAAAACACAGTCTGCACGATAAGCTCGCGTACACGCAGCCTCGAACTACAACAACAGGTCAGTTTGATTCTTTTAAAATCATGCATGAGTAACAAATTTGGCTCCAAATCAACTGAACCTGTTGGATTTATCCACAGAGATAAAGCTGTTCGGATGAGGCTGCATGTAAACACGATGACTCCTTATCAACTGCACACACACTCTTTAAAACACACATACCCACCCCAGATCAATCAACTCACACGCACGCACACACACGCACACAGATCCCAGATCAATCAACTCACATGCACACACACACACACACACACACACCCGATCAGTCAACACACACTCGCTCATACGACATTCAACTTTTTTGGTTTTGCTTCAATGTAAATCCTGAAAATCTATTTCAAGGAAAACAAAAGGAAACAATACAAGTCTACTTCCTCTTCCACCAATGAAGCAAAGCATTTTCATTTTTTCTTTTTCCTTTTATAACTGTAAACAACGAGTGTAAACAATGAATCATTTACCATTTTCTTTCCTCAAAATGATTCAGAATACCTCGTATAAAGATTGCCCTACTGGGGGGAAAAAAATAAAATAAAATAAAAATCACGGCACTTTGATCTTCCATCACACAAACGTTGAACAGGTTCAAGGAGATCACAGTGCTTCATCACGTTCCACAAACTCTTGTTTGTTTGTTGTAACTCTCTGGCAGTCAAAACATAAACAAGTTTTGTTTTTTTCCCCCAACTTCTGGGGGAGAAAAAAAAAAATACAAATAAAACAAAATCAATGCTTTTTGACTATGTTTTAAGTCCCAGAGAGATAATTCAAGATGCTCGGTGAGCATCTGATAAAACACTTGGCTTCTGCAAAACTCACCCCAAAAACTCCAAAGGTTACCCAGTGCTAAAGCCTCACCCTGTCCCCACCCCCCAAACTGCTTAGAGCAACAAAAATAAATCTTAAAAAGCAAAAATTTCTCTTTTTAATAATTAGTGATGATCTGTGAGGGGGCGGGGGGGAAAAAAAATCAGCTGCCTGTTCAAAGATGCTACAAGTTTGCTTAAAAGAAATCTACCCCTCACAAAAATTGTCACTTAAAAAAAAAAAAATAAAAATAAAAAATGTGTAGGCTGTGGAGAGAAAAAAAATTGTTGCTGCACGAGAGAAAAAAAAAAAAGTTGTTTCCAATTGACTTTATATGTGGTCTTTTAAATACTGAGCGGGTTTCATTCCTCTGTGGTTCATGAAACCAGCTCACATCCAGTTTATATTTCATTAAAGTAAAGCCTGAAGCGGAGCCTCTACTGCAGCAGCAACGTGAAGAGCTTGGCATTAAACCACTGGGCTGCACAGCTATTATTGGCAACTAATACATTCACCGATGTTAATTTTGTCATGAGGGCTTAAAAACACATTTCCACCGTGTGTTTCCTCGATTAAAAAAAACAAACAAGCAAATAAAAAAAAACAACAAAAACCAAAAAAACAGAAGCTGTGTGGGGAAAGAAAAAGTTAAAAGTGTTGTTTTGCACCAATCGTGGACATGCTGAAGCTCATTTATCAGCCGTTTTGAATGAGTCTTGAATGCATCATCCTTTTCAGGAAAAGAGAACATATTTTCATCCAGCAGCTACTGCGACCAATAGATTTACACTATTTACCAGTCAATATATATATTTTTCTTAGCTGTAAAAGAACAACAGCTTTAATTTAATGAAGCTGCTGTTCATCTCCCATGCTGCTTGTGTGTATCTGCAGGCCGACATACTCTACGAATCAGTACAGGGGCCGTCTTCTCACATTAGCTCTGCTCATGTTTTATTCATAGTGGAAGGGAAAAACAGTCACGTAGTATTTAAATAAAGCTGCCCTTTTTTTTTTATTGCAACGTTCACATTAAAAACAAACGTTCACATTCAGGATGGTTTTGATGTTTCTGCACACCTCTCAGCGGGAGAGCAGTGTGTGTGTGTGTTGTCCTTTTTCCTTTGCATAATGACTAAAGTTTCAATAAACTCGGGTTACTATTGATTCGTCTTTGTGCTCGTACTCTGCTGCGTGACAGTCGGCAGCAGGCTATGAATGGATGAGTGCACACGGGAGTCAAGTAAGGCACTTAAGTGACCACAGCAGTGTGAGTGGACAGAGTGATGGCTGGTGTAAGTGCACCACTTTTAAAAAACAAAACAAAAGAAAAAACAAAAGAAAACAAAAAAAACCCCAAAATAGACCAACTTTGCTGCTGGAAGTGAAAACTGTCTCCAAAGGCGACGGGTTCAAAACGGCTCATTTCTCTAATTCTAGGAATTGTTAAGCTTTCTCACAGTCCCAGCTTGGTGCAAAGCACACTTTAAACTTCTAAATGTATAAAATAATGAGGCAGCTCTTGTTGAGGAAAAGCTAAAGAAATGCTCCAAAATAAAAACAGCCTTTGTTTCTTTTTTTGTTTGATTTTTTTTTTAAAGACATCCATTCCACAGGCTCGGAAAACAAGTGACGAATGTGAAAATGAAGAGTTGCCTGAAGCCTGCGTGCAAGCGCTGATGTCTGTGCAAAAGCCCGGCGTGTCTCAGCGTCCTGAGGAAGAGAACAAAACATGGATTAGGAGCACATCGTCAGTCAAGTTACCAACACAAGGAGCCACACTGCATCTGAAATCATTCACTACTCACTTGAGAGGGCTGCATAGTGAGTCTTACTCTTTTAGACTGAGTAAGATTATACCCTACATCAGCGGTCCCCAACCCCCGGGCCTCGGACCGGTACCGGTCCCTGAGTCGTTTGGTACCGGGCCGCGAGAGTTGAGGCTCAGGTGTGAAATGTATGGTTTTCAGGGTTTTTTAATCGGTTTTCAGAGTTATTTTGTTATTGTTTTTATCGTTAACTCAGTTTTCCTGGGTCTTTTCTCGTGTGTTATGAATAAATCTTCTTTTTTCGGTACCGGTACTAGTTTTATTTTGTTGTATTTATCCGCAACACCTTAAAGGCCGGTCCGTGAAAATATTGTCGGGCATAAACCGGTCTGTGGCGCAAAAAAGGTTGGAGACCGCTGCCCTACATGGCATTTTTTCTCATAGGGGTAAGAATGACTTTGATAAAGCAAGTGAAAGGCCACACATTGATAAAAACTCCCCCCAAAAACCAAACACGACACAGAGCTGGTAAGGCAAGTTGCTGCAAACTCTTCCATGGATCAGCTGATCCTCGCTCCATGATTTCAGTCATTAAGTGTTTCATTTTTTTTACACATCCTTTTGTGCAAACAGATTAGTCCATCCTGACAAAGCTACAGCTGTTATGATTTTTGGGAGAGATTTTAGGCCAGATTTTTAATATGCTGCATCAGCATAACCACCTCTGCAAATGACACAAAGTTAAGAGAAGAAAAATTTAAGAAACTGTTTTGTGAGCCAATCCCAGGCATGTGTCCCCTACCCTACAGCATTTAATGCATCTCACAATGCCTCAGGAAAAGTAGCGTACAGCTGATGTGCACTGCCCTCCACAGTACACCATCAAACGCTGAGCAACTATTTTTTAAGCCAGCTGTGATTAATAAATGTAATTGTGTGCCAGCAAAGACATAACAGAGACAAAGGTGCGAGTAGTCTGACAGCATTTCATTTTGCTGATCTAAATCTTCCACAAATCTATCAATCTTTGGCAATTTTTTAAATATAAACCTCTGTTTTTCTCCCCATGTTGGAAATCTAGTTTACCGCTTACAGCAGTTTGCTTTGCCTACCTCTACATGCCCAAAGTTGCTTGCCATTTAATTTAGCTCATGCTAAACTATATATTTAAAAGGTAAGGAAAGCATTTTAAAATGAACTTATTCACATTTAAAATCATGGTAAATATTGACCAAATATCACCCTGACTTTACTTTTAATCACAGCTGTGAAGCTCAATACACAGAACTCCCGGGATAGGCAGCAGTGAATGATTTCAGACAACCTCGCTTTTTCTTGGCATCGCACCTGTTTTAGGTGCTGTCCTGTTGGCGCTTCTCCTCGACCTCCTCCACGTCACAATCCCCGCTAGTTGAGTGGTACTCGGCCACATAGAGGCTCTTGTCGATGCTGCTGGGAATGGGCTTAATGTCGGTCACCAGCTGGTCTTCAATGGCCTTCAGGTTGAAGCGATCCTCCGATGTGATCAGGTTGATGGCCAAGCCCAGGTGTCCAAACCGCCCTGAGGAACATGAGAATGTGGTTAATATACAATGTCCAGTTTAAACTAAAAACAAAGTATGTCATTAATGGGGGAGAAAAAATAATCAAATAAAATAGAACAGAACAGTAGAGAAACTGTTCCCAAGGGACATCAGAACATCAAAACCATAACATCAGTCACAGTCTGAAGCGCTGTGTGTCAAACATGGAAAAACAAAAAAAACAACCCCATGAATTTGGCAACTTGTGCCACGTGGCGAGACGTCACAGATGCAGATTGCAAAGTCCAAGCCTGTAGTAAAGCTTTAGTTTTGTGCTTTCTAACTAGTTTGCTTTTTCCTGTTTCACTTCATGTGGACATTTTGGTTTGTGTTTACTTTCATTTCAGTTACTTTGCAGATTGAATTCACTCGTTTCAGTTTAGTTTTTAAAATAGTATCATAACACAGACCATATTTTTCAGAGGCGGCTTTCACAAGTGCAGAATTACAAAAAGTACTTTTTGAAGGCAGTTGAGTCAGAGATTAAAGCGCTAAAGCCTGATTACAAAGGCTATGACAACGAAATTTATCAAACTGCCATGAACTGAAGGACGTTTACTCTGTTAAAAACAGGGCAATTGTTAGAGCGAATAGCAGTTTATGCTCAGCACTGTCACACACCCCCCCACCCCCCCCCCCCCCCACAACCCAACATGCTGTATCAGATTCTGCGTACTCTGATTTTGTTGGAGGACTCTTCCTCTTAAAAAGGGAGTTCTTCTTCCCCACAGTTGCCAGGTTGCTCCCAGGGGGATCGTCTCATTGACAGAGTTTTTGTTCTACTGCCTGCATCTTATGATAAAGTACCTTGGGCTGGCCGATATTATAAACTGATGCTGAATTGTAACCTGGGATGCACAGGTAGGCTTGTGTGTTCAGTTTATAAACTTATGAGAGCAGGCCAGTTTCTACATCAATGAGCTGTTCTGCACAAAATCAGGGCCCGTATCCCTAAAGAATCTTTGTGCAAAAAGTGGCTCCTAGCGGCCAAATTCTAAGAAAATTCTCAGAGTCATGACGTTTTCTTAGAATTTCCCCTAAAAGTGACACGACAATCCCAGTTAATATAAAAGCTATTCCTCAAGATTCCTAGCGCTTAAAAGGGCTCCTAAGGCGAGATCTGCTAAGAGCAGGGAAGAGGACTTTTAGTGGCTCAGGAGTTCCCCTAAGTAGCTGCACAAAATGGCCAACAGAAGAGGCAGGAGAGAAGTCCTGCAAACACTGGATGACAGGGAATTATTGAGACGCCACAGATTGGATCGTGCAGGAATCATGTTTGTGGTGGATCTCCTTAGAGATGCAATTACTTCACCAACTCGACGCCACAACGCTATTACACCGGAGACGAAAGTAATCACAACCCTGAGGTATTTGACAACCGGGAAAATGCAATAATGCAGCAGTGACTACTTGGGTCTGTCCCAAGTCATCACTGAATTTCTTGAATGTGAAATATTATTTACAATTACAGTCAGCATAAGATTAGAGTGTATAATTATGTTTATTGATTTGAGGGTACATCCTTTGCTCATTATCACCAAAAGCTCATTTCCATCAAACTTGTAGGATCAACCAATCACGGCTTTTGAAATGATGACTCATACCTAGCAACGGGGTCAACCACACCTCCTCACTAAGATAGGATTTTCCATCCATTCCTTGCTCAGAGTTCACTGAAAATGTTCTGGAATCACTTCTAAGCTAAAACTCCTGGCAAGGAATTTTTAGGTTAAATTAGGAGCTCTCTGAGAGGATTCTCAGAATCTTTAGGGATACAGGCCCAGATCTTTTGCTTCATCTCTTTTAGTGGTGAAGTAGTGACTTATTTTTCTGTTTAGCAGAAGACTACAAATATACCAGTGACCCACTTTTCAACCGTAACTGTGGCTTTAGGGTTAGCGACAGGATATTTAGACCTCTGATGGTTAAAATGAGAGTTTTAACTGTGATATAAGAAAAGAAACACTTTTCTCTCATTGTGCATCAGGGGTTGCTGTGCGCCATGGTTTCTAGCTAAATACAAGCCAGTTATAAACTTTCAAGCATCCTGGAAAACAATTCCATTAAAAAAATTAAAATAAATAAATAAAAAGCAGGTAAGCTTTAATGATTTACATTTACAAACAAAAAAAAAACGTACCTGATCTTCCAATACGATGGAGGTAAGTCTCTGCGTTCTTCGGGAAGTCGAAGTTGATAACCACGTTTACCGCCTGGATGTCAATTCCTCTGGTGAACAGATCTATTGGAAGGCAACAGAAAATTACAGCAGTGCTACAACATATCCTGGATTAACTCTGAGGCTTTTGTGATGCACAAGTAGATATTCCCGTTAAAACTCACCAGTGCACACCAGATTTCTGCACAGTCCATTTCTGAAGTCGTGGAACACACGGTTTCTATATTCCTGGAGAAAAACAAATGATCGCAAATCATCAAGTATCCAACATCAGGATTTGCTTTTCTTCAGCCTGAAGAAAATGTATTCCTCATTGAAATATTCAGGTATTTTAATACCGTGATCAAAGTAATTTTAAGGTTTAAAAAGAATCTAACATTAATATTTATATAGATGGAGGATTATGAGCAGGCATATTCTATTATTTTGCGCCCGTCATTAATTTGAGAGCCCACTAATGTTCTGTTAGCATAAAAACATTGTTCTCACCTGCATCATTTTAGCGTGGATGTAGAAGCAGGAGTAGCCCAGCTGAGTGATCTTCTTGGCCAAGAGCTCCACTCTCTGAGTGGAGTTACAGAAGATGATTGACTGGTTGATTTGAAGCTATGATGGAGAGGAGGAAAAAAAGAAGTTATTCATAGGTCAGAATGAGCCTTTGAGGGCATTTTCATCTGTAGAAAGTAAAAGCAATAAGCCTGCGTTTCCTTATCTGATAAAACCTTTTAAAGAAAGGAATTAAAATAAAATAAAATAAAATAATAAAAGGTAAAGGGAGTAAAGTTTAAGCAGGAAACACTGGATTAACACAGGCTAACTTATCACTTTGAAAGAAGTGTACTTGTGGTCACAAAGTAACCGCAGTTAACAGAGAGTCAGTTACCCTGGAGAAGAGTGTGTTGAGGCAGTGAACTTTCTGCCTCTCTGTGACGTAGGCATAGTACTGAGTAATGCCCTTCAGAGTCAGCTCCTCCATCAGGTTTATCTCATAGGGCTTCTGAAGGTGCTTGGCCTACAGCAAAGACACAGAGAGATAACAGTTTACACAGTGCTTTTAAAAATGTGTTTTCAGAACTGTAAAAGCTTCGAGGACATTTCTGTCATGATCATTTTCTGCTCTTCTTTATGGGGAAATTTCTTTTTGGATGCACTGTCACTGAAACCACCACACAAGTAGTGCCTGCTTAGATACTCAGAATTTCAAAAAAGACTACAAACAGTAAAAGCCATCGTATCCTGTGACTGTAAACTAAATTTGCTTTAGCCGAATCAACCCTGGAAATGTCCACAACAAAGAAAGAAACAGATTTGGGCGCGACAGGAGCGGAGCTCGGACTGCAGTGTGAGCTAAGTGGAGCCAAGTGGCTCTGAGCCAGCGGGCTGGACAAGCAGCGCAGTAATTAGCCGTCTACTCACCATGAACTTCTGCACACTGATGGGGAAGGTTGCAGAGTAGAGCAGGATCTGTCTGTTCTTGGCCAGGAAACTAATAATATCTTCAATAAGCACCACAAAATCCTGAGACAGCAGCTTATCCGCCTGAAGAGAAACGGAATAATAACTACCACGAAGCAAGCCTCTTTTCTTACCCGATACAACACAACACAATACATAAAATAACAGCTAGTTTCTGAAATGACTTTACTCATATTTACCTCATCCATCACCATCATCTGGACTCTATCCACCTTTGCCACTCCCTTCTTTATCAAGTCCAGGATCCTGCCAGGCGTGGCAATGACCACATGCACTGTTGTGAAAACAGAACTGTGATTATCATCAAAACTTCCTTTCTACGGGGCATTTTGTGACAATATGTAACAACAGATAACACACTGAATTCAGTGTGACAACCTGCATAACCTCTCGTGGATAAAAGTACCACAAAGCTGGTTGATAGGAATCTTTACCGGTCTCATCCAGACGCATGATGTCATCTCTCAGATTGGTGCCCCCGGTGGTGGCCATGACTTTGACTCCTCCCAGGTGTTTGCTGAGCTGGATGCAGATCTGGCTCATCTGCAGTGCCAGCTCACGAGTGGGCACCATGACAATGGCTGGAAAATTTAAAAAAAAAAAAAAAAAAAGAGTAGTAGAGATTACAAACATGATAGATGGTACGTGATTTCACAAGCTGTTTTCACACATGAAATTAATCTGGCGTTTTAGTTTTACAGTTGTCCTTTCTGCTAGGCAGCACACAGCAGGAGACAGTGCACTCTTTGCTGGGTTCGGTTTAGCTGTCTGGATAAAAGTGCAGTAGGCAGCACAAAGATGGCCACTTGCTATATTAGCTGTGCCTTCAAACATCACAGAGACTTTGCACTTGAGAACTTAAAGGTTAATGGCAGGCTGAGGTGCATCCCTGTTGGCTCAGTCCTAGAAAAGATCTGGGCTGCAGTACATGTGTCTGCTTTGAAGGCAAAGCATAGAACCAACAGAACAAACAAGGCTGGTGAGACAATGACGATGCATTAGCTTCTCTTTCTATAGCACGTGCACGACTGAACTGAAGGAAATGCCATGTCAGGTAAAATGGAAGCATAGGAAAACAACACAAGTTAAAAAACACCTTAAAGAAAAAGGTTGTTAGAACTGTAGTCAGTAAAGCTTACATTTGGAGTCCAACTATAAAACCAAAGGCAGTGCCTCACCCTGTATGTGGTCCTTTTTCAGGTCTATCCTTTCCAGCAGTGGGATGAGATAGGCTCCACTTTTCCCTGTTCCATTCTTGGCTCGGGCCAGAATGTCCCGTCCAGACAGGGCGATGGGAATGCTCTCCTCCTGCAAGGAACCAACAGGCAAACCGTCTGTCTCATTACACAAACATACTTGCCTTTTTTTATTTTATGGACTTCACACACAAATGAAATGTGTGTCTTTGTCTTACATGTTTGTGCTTTTAAGGTAGGCCATAAAAACAAAAAACACAACCCAAATTGTGTCAGCATGTGTAAGCATATCTCAAATCAAACAAATAAAATAAAATGTATAAAACTGTATGACCGTACAAGTAACCCAGGTTCCCCCCCCCCCCCCCCCCCCCCCCATCCTTCATCCACGGTGATCGTTAAAATTAGGTAATGGAGATAAAAGCCACTATTGTGTTAGATTCTTGTAATAATTCACTTGTCTTGTCACCAGGCTGTTACATTTTTATGTCAGTTCACATCTATATTTTATTTTCAGTTAAATTATATTTAAAGTTTAAGGAAAGTATTTGTTTAAAAAACAAGATTTGTAAAGTTTAGTAAATCTGATTTACTTTATAATGATAAATAATCCTGATCTAAAAAGTGAACCACATCAACCGTGCTGCAGATGATGTTTACTTTTAATGTTAATTATTGATGAGTTTTAAAGAGAGTACATAAGAAACAGGATGAAAACACCTATTCTTTTTTTTTTAAAAAGTCAAATGCTGACGCACAAATCAACTGACATTGGCGTATATACTGTCGAAAATGATTTTTCCCCCCAAAAAACACAACAGAATACAGACAAATGTGTTTGTCTAATACAGAAATGCCCAGCAGAATAGTTACATGTGTTGAGTTTTCTGTCAACATAAAATTGGAAAGTTAAGCTATTTGGAAAGAAGATAAATGATAATAAATATTGAGCATACCTGAATAGGGGAAGGTTTCTCCCAACCCATCTCAAAGATGCCCATCAGGAGTTCTCTTTTGAGACAATAATCTTCAAACTCATTCCCCTTTGTGGACGTCACATCCTGCAGTGGTCACAGAAATGGTTAGGACATCAGGAGAAAACAAGTCTGAAGCGAAATCATGATAAGAAACTGAAATCAAATTTTAACTCACTGAGGTTTTGACCCTGTTGTCTTTGGGAGGGAGCTGTAGGCTCTTTTTCCAGTCATCTCCAAACTTAATACCACCTCCGTCCTGAGAGGCTCCTCCTGCTTTCTGGGGAGCACCCAAAGTCTTTCCTTGAGTTGTTGGTGCTGGCTGGACTGCAGCTGGTTTGGTCTGCCCTCTGAGCTGCCCGTTCTGCTTATTCAGTCCCATGACGACCGGGCCCACATTTTCTGTTCTGGCGGTTGCCATTTTCCCTGTTTTTGTCTTCTTTTTTTTCTGTCCTTTGAAGTATTAGATTTTTGCGTCTTAGGTTTAATTTTTAAAAATTCTCTTCAGATGTAAAAAAGTTTAATAAAGCATTAACAAACGATATTCTCTCTCTTTTTTTGTTTGAAGTCCAAAGCTGACGACAGAAGTGGATTCGTAGTATTTACATATACACACGTACGTGCAGTTCGGTCCCCTTCAACAACAGAGTGACTGACGTACACAAAACAACAACCAAAAAAAAAAAAAACTTTTTACACAAGAGCTCTTCAAAATGAAGAGAAATTTGCATTCATATGCATGAATATACTTGTCCACAATATAGAAAAATTATATGTGAACAAGTATCGAAGCAGTTCAAGTCCTGAAACAGAACAACTAAGGCAATCTGAACTTGGGGATCTTCAATATAATCTTACTTCAATACTTAAACTTCTCTTTGTAAATTGAACAGTATTTCTTATTTCCACTTTTGAGTCCATTAGAGTTGCTCAATATCCCTGTTCTTGACAAAAAAAAGGAAAAAAAAATGCCCGACTTTGTACAAGTATCTCCCCAAAATTATAGTCCGTAATGCTTTCTGTTTATTTCCACTGTGTGGGTATAAGTCACTCCAAAAAAAATGGATCCTGAAATCAAAAATCACACAAGGGGTAACTGAGTCCAAAGCCCAAAAAGCTTTCCACCCTTGCTGAGTCTTCAGTGTGTGTGTGGGGTGTGAGTTTCCTTTCTCCTCCAGGTGTTTGACCTTCTCTCCTTCGACACCACAGATCTTCAGCTCAGTCTGAAGTGTGAGAGTTGTGGCCTGATCGCCTGCTGCCTCCTCAGAGTCAAAGCCAACAACTCAGACTCCTCACCTAAAAGAAATAAAAGCGTGAGATTTTACATTTTTAAATGACCATGAACAGCTGACTCTAAGTCCCAGTTATAAGTAGTTTACCTATTTACTCTCTTGATCATCAGTTGCACTGAAGATGACTTCATAACCCAAAATAGGTAAATAATGATTACAAAATGAGAAAAAGAAGCAAGATCTCGTAAATAAACAATTCTGCATTTTTGGGATGTTTGCATTTAAAGCCATCAGGCTGATATGTTTAACTTCTTATCAGATTACTTGTAATTTGATTTCTTTGCATAAAAACAGGTAGGACTCACAGTGGCCTCCATAGCTTTAAAGTTGCCCTGTTCCAAAGTAGACCCAAACACTAACAAATATTTTTTGTTCCGTTTTGTTGGTAAATAAATTTACTTTCAGCGCTCCTTATCTGTGACAGCAGAGATGACAGCGTAGGTGGGGATGTTCCAGATCCTGTTTTAACTTTTCATAATGTCACCAATAAACCACTACTGTTTCAACTGAAAACTACCTCTAACTAAACAAAAGAGAAATTAAAAGGATTCGCACCATCAAATTTTACAGGAGATTAAAACTCCTGAGTGTCAAAGACATGCCTGATCATCTACATCAGAATTCCCTACAAAATTTGAGATCTGCAGCTTCTCATTTCAACTTATTGAATTGCAGATATGTACCGGGGCAGTTATCGCCAACATCCTGCAGTCAAAAACAACACACAAATCAATCACAAAATACACTAATGTGACATGTAGTCACGTAGCTGGGTTTCAGAGGGGTCTGTGGTTATGATGTACCTATGGCATATCTAACCCTTAAGTCTAATCTGTTCTGTTAAGGGTGTCTCTGAAGAAATGTTACACACACAGTCAGTTGGCTTTGGAGTAATGGAGCAGCAGCTACAACGGGCCACACAGAAACCTAGTCTGCCAGTCATTCTCACATATTTGACCACGGTTAAACTCCAAAAGCCCACTGCTGGCCTCAGTAAATAAACAGTCACCTCGATCCCTGTGTAGATATTTGCAAATGTGGGTAAAAGAAGGGTAGTGACATGCTGCAGATGCAAAAATGCACAGGGAAAAAAATCATCATCAAAGCGGACTTTTCTTTCGAATCTACTGTTACTAATATTTATTAATTCTTTATTTAAACTGGCAGCATTCTTACATGATTTCATATTAAATATTAATGCTTAATGCAACATAGTGAAATAATAGTGCTATATTTTTAAGAAGTGAACAGTTAGTAGTAGTTCGTTTATAAGCATATAGATTAATTACAGAATACCTACAGAGTAACTAACTAATGAATATTCAGTATATAGAAACACTGAATATTTCCGTATTAAAACACCATACTCAACAGGCTGTGCCACTTTTATTAAAAAGCTCAAACTGCGTTTTCGGCTTCTTGCAGACCCCTCCCCCTTTAGTTAAAGTTGTTGAGAATCTGCTCTTTTGTTAGTAAAGTTGGCCGACTTCTGCCCTGAACAGTGATAAATAAAAGCGGCAGTTATTTGCAGAAAGCGACACGCTACTTCAGCACTCCGAGGTTAGAGAGGTGAACCTGCCAGGTGGCAGCCCTCAGATTAACGAAGCCCAAACTGTCAGGATTTTTTTTTTTTTTTTGATTGAGTCTATCCTTTACTGAAGGCTCAAATCAGCTTGAAACAAATCAAACAATCACAGTTTGAATCGATTGCCAAAAGCTGCTCACAGCGTCATAACTTTACCAAGTTTTTTTTCCTCCACCGTTCAGACTGCACATTAGCTTAAACTTAATTTTCACGCGGTTTTCCAAACGCAGTCTGAAATTAATTAACTTTAAAACACCAAAACAATTACTATGGATTTGATAAACTTTACTTACCTTCATTTATTGATTAATATCTTACATTAACGCTGCCTCTAAGGAGAAACACTAAATACGTTATGCTAACGGAGCTAAAGTTAACGAGCGACTGAGCCGTTAAAACGTTCGTTCCGTCTTTTACTTTTTATGATCTTTTAATTTATCATAACGATAACAATGCGATAAAAATGTACTTTGACTGGGTTAATTCTTTTGCAATGTTTCCACTAAAGCTTCATGGAATACGGCTATCCTCCGGACTAATTTAGCACAAATAACTCCACTCGCTAACGTTAGCTACATGCTAATCTGCTCATAGCAACTCAGATGTTTTTTTACAGAAAGTAAACGCCTCAAAGCTCCGCAAACCTACCTTTATAGTTTTATTTTTCTGCAAGGAACACTCACTGCGCGGTCGATCAACTATTTCCTTTACAATAAGCTTCAATCACTGATTTTTTTTCTGGATATAAATCTCCTCTATTGTGTTTCTTCTTCCTTTAAATCAACATGGTCGCCTCTTCTTCGTCTTCTCTTCCTCGTCGTCTCCCTGCTGTTTATCACACGTGAGACTCCATGACGTTTCTGCCACCTGCTGGTGCACCTAGTTACTGCTACATAGGATTTATATTATTCATATTTTTATTTTTATATTTTATGGAATGATTAAATAAAAGTTGAATATAAAAAAAGCTCTGTAAAGCGATCAATATAGCATTCTCATTGTGTACTTTATCTAATCAGCCACAGAGTTTTCTTCTCAGTCATAAACGCACCTTTTTGTGACTTTTATACAAAGTCACAAAAAGTGCCTAATTACCTGAAACACAGCTCACAGTTGTTTTAGATCTTTGCTCACACATTCTTTGCTCAAGGTTACAATCACCTACCGATCGTAATGGGTTCAAATTAGTTCAAATATGCACTCTTAATTGCTCTGACTCCTTAACATTGTAAACCTGTTTCCCATAATGTTTGGTACAGAGATGAATGGTAAATAAAAGCTTCCTAGCTCAGGCAACATTGCTGGCAGCTAACACTGAGGGAGCAACAGCTACATTCTTGCTAAAAAAAATCTAACCTACATCCCGAGAGGATCTATAATAGAGGGTTAATTTGAGGATGGGTACCTAGAGGCATGAAGTATCTCGGGATTAGGCTAAGCCAAGATATGGAGGACCTACCCCAAATCAATTTTGACCCAGTCCTACTAAAAATAAAAACAAATATAGAAAAATGGAGCAAGTCTAAGGAGCTTGGAAAGAAAAGCGTCTGGACTTCTTCGAGTTGCTTGAAGACGTTTCACCTCTCATCCGAGAAGCTTCTTCAGTTCTAAGGGTCAATGGTAGAGAGGTCCCAGATTTAAACCCAGTGGGAGTTTCCCCCCAAAGAGGGACAAAGGACCCCCTGATGATCCTCTACCTAATCACATGAGCCAAGGTGTGAAAGTGGGTGTGGGTCCCAATCAGCCAGGGTTTCGGGTGAGCTCATTGTGAAACCTGGCCCCACCCTATCATGTGATTTCCTGAGGTCAGATGGCCCAGGATGTGAGTGGGCGTTAAGGCGTTTGGGAGCAAAAAAATAGAGCAAATTAAAAATCTCATTGTGGGGCAAAATAAATATTGTAAAAATGATTATAGCACCCCAATTCAACTACGTAGTAATCATGTTACCAATTGTGATACTGCATGTTTTCTTCAAACAGAATGAAAACTTAATTAAGCAGTTTCTGTGGGATGGGAAAAGGGCAAGAATCAAGCTAAATTATATGGCCCTAGAGAGAAGGGCGGCTTAAGTTGACCTGATCCAAGACTATATTCAATCTCATTCGAGGTGGCAAAATTGGTTAATTACTGGGGAAAAAATCAAGCTGGACAGGAATGGCTGAGTATAGAGTCTGAGATTTATACTCATTATGACCCAAAATGTATGCTGTCTCAAAGCCGCACTTCAACGAACACAATTTTGCTTCTCTCTAGCCAGGTATGGCTTAATATAGAATTCTTAAAATATCACCTCATGTGCAGTTTTACTCATCGCTTTGGAACAATCCAGCTATTCGTATAGGGAAAAAAAATGATGTTTTGGAAATTGTGGCAGTCTCATGGCATAAATGTTATTAGTGACTTATTTAAAGATGGGGAATTTATGTCCTATATAGATCTTGTCCAAACATACAAATTGGAAGGGAAGGAACATCTTTGGAGATATTTGCAAATTAGACATTGTGTGATGTCGAAGTTCAGAAGGGGACATGGGAATCTTGTTCTAAATTTTATAAATATTCCTCCGGAGCGCCACACAGCATAATGCTTTTATAAGTTGGTAAATGATAATAGAAGTGGGTGTTCGAATACTAAAACTCTGTGGCAGAAAGATTTAAACGCACCAATTCCAAACAAAAAATGGATGGGAATTTTGTCAGAAAATGGGATTTATGTTAAGGAGGTGAGGAGCAAATGCATACAATATAAAATTGTGCATAGATATTATCATACTCCAACAAGATTACACAGCATGAAGCTTATGCCTGACTATCTCTGTTGGAAATGTAAAATTGAGGTGTGGACTTTCCTACATTGTTTTTGGGAATGTTCCCTTAAAGCTCCTTCTTGGAAGGAAGTCGTCCCACTTTTAAAAGGTTGTTCAGGATCAGAAGTGCCCTTAACTCCTGAATTGTGTTTGTTAGGAGACTGTTCTCATATTCCAAGAATTCATAATAATATTTTTACGGTTGTTATGGTTGGACTGGTAACTGCATCGAGGATTATCCTCAGGCACTGGAAGACTACAGGACTTCCTGAGCTGAAAGACTGGATCAGAGCAATGGCAGACACTGCTTCCTATGAGTCCATGCTGAATTAACTTAAAAATGATGCAGAAGACAAAGATAAACTTTGGGACTACTTTTGGAGCTATCTGAAGCACACAGGAAATCACGATCATAATACCATAATCTGAAGGATTATTAACTGTGACTACCAGCCAATATGTTACTTCACTGTCATTTTTAGTTGCCCGTTTCTGTGTTTCTTCTTTCAGAACCTACTGTAAGTTAGCTTCTCTTTCCTTTCTTAGACTTTTAAGGAGAGGGATGCACACCAGCAGTTTTCTTGGTTCCCCCCTCTCTTATACAGGTTTAAGTATATGTTTTCAAAAAACTTGCAAAATCAATAAAAACTTAAATGTAAAAAAAATATGAGGATGTGAGAGCCATGTTGCATTTCCTCAGATTCACAGGTTATTCTGATAAGCTAAGGTGATGCACACTGTGACCTCTGGGTTCAGAATGTGTTTCACTTGTGTTGTCAGTAAAACCTGCCATGCAAGTTTATGTAAAACAATAACACTAGAGAACACAGAAAACAGTACAAAGACCACATATTAAATGTTAATACTGAAAGGTCTTATTGTTTTCTTGATGGACGATAACTCGGGTATAATATTGTTTTTCTTTTTAAAGACTGGAAACGTTGACCCAGATAGATAAAGACACAGGCATATCCAAGATGCCAGCATCTACAGTCAGTGTTTGAATCACACAGTGACTGCTGACTCCTGTTCCTCAGACTTACTGGTGCTCTTGGTGACAATGGTATCCTAGATGCTTATTAAACTCTAAGAGCTGGCTCAACAGGTTTGATCCCAGTGACGTCGCTGCGTCATGTGAGGCAGACAATGGAAACAGGAATTATAAACTTCTCGTGGACATTTTTGTAGTTGATGTGACACATCAAACACGCCTCTACGCCCTCACTCCTCAAGGACAATGAGGCAAACGTAGAAAGAGTGGACACACAAATTCCTTTTTTAATAGAGCTAGTTGGTTGTGTTTAAATCAGTTTTGACTTATTTATAGCACTGATGACTCTGCCATCATTGATCGAGGTTTCCTTCAGAGTATTGCCAGCTGCTGTTGAGTGACATCAGCTAGGAAATGGACTGAGGTCTGCACTTGTAGCAGACAAACATTTGTATCTTAACATTAAAGCTGAGAGCAGCTATTTAGCTGAGTCCAATTAGAGGACGCAGACAGATAAAGGGGAGAAAAAACTGCAAGAACGAAGCAAATGACTGGCAACAGAGCAATCCGTATGAAGGCTGTGATCCTAAAGTTGCAGTTGCACACACTCAAAAATTTGAAAACAAGAAAAGCCATCAGTGTGTTAAAAACTAAAGCGTTTATTTCACCATTTACTGCATAGGTGTCAAACTCTGGCCCGCGGGCCAAATTTGGCTCGCAGCCTAATTATTACCAAATTACTATTAGAGCTGGCCTACTGGTATTATACAGCTAATATATATATTGTTTAGTATTAAGCTTTGCTTGTTCCATATTCAGTTTTTCAGCAAAACTTGTTTGAGTCCATAAGAAAAGATTCATTCTTATATCTGGAGGAAGATTTTTTTTCCAATAAATATTAATGTTAGCCCGCGACTTTGTTCCAGTTTTAAATTTTGGCCCACTGTGTATTTGAGTTTGACACCCCTGATTTACTGCCACCAACATAAACATTTAATTTAAATAAATCAAAAGCAAGTTTACTTCCTGTCGACATCTGTGACACCTAACGTTGAAGAAGGCAAGGTAATGCTCAGATTCACTAATCTGAGTTATCACCATGCACCTCATTAAAAAAATGCAAGTACAAAAACTTCAGAGTGCAGTTTTATTCAACACAGTTGTGAAAGAATAACAACATGATAAAACAGTTAATTTACACCTTATAAAGTTACTTTCACACTAGTACCAGATACTGCTGGTAAATACAAGGTGAAGGCCTTTTTAATGGTAAGTAAACATGTAACAAACTGTAAAAAACAAACAAACAAAAAACCCAACAACCCAAAACAGATGACACACCTTATCCAAATAACAATAATAATGATAATAATAATAATAATACTACAGTGCATCTGGAAGGTGATTCCTATAGAATCAAACCATTAACGCCGGTCAGTTTGACGCAGGCACTGTGAAATAAAGTGTTTCTAACTTAGATCATATGTTTAGACAGCTTTGAATTTTAGGCACAGCAGCTTACCGACTTCAGAAATCTTCCATCAGGAGATAAATTACTACAAGAGCTGGTTATTGTGATTTTCTGAGTTAAATTTCTGTCAGTCTGTGATACTTTGAATGTGCAACAGATTGTAAACATGTAAATCCTGGTAGAAAAATACTTCATAACTATGTTTTTTTGTCGTTATTATTATTAGGATCCTATTAAAGCTGGTTGTAAGAAGTTTTCAGTGGTTCTCTTGAACGCCACTACCTACAGAAAACGCTGTGCGGGGTTAAAGTGCAGAACGACAAAGCTTCCTCCACTTTGTGCTCGTAATTCCTCCTCATTTGTTTCTTTTTCACTTTTCTGTCAGATCTTTCTCTATTTTTTTCTTTATTTAGAAGTCCCAAGAATATTGAATCAGTCATCCCGATAAGTTGGCACTCTTAACACATGTTTAATTAAGTCTCTTCCACAAGATCGTGCGGTGGGTTTTCTTGCTCAAAAACCTCCCTTATTCGTGCTATGCAGACTTCTGCAGCCACATCCGTCTCCTTGGAGAGCTGGTACAGGCTGAGGAAGCCATGTGGGAGGTCCTTCGCCACTGTCAGACTCACAGGTTGGCCCATGTCTCGAAGCTTCTTGGCAAACATCACAGAGTCGTCCAGCAGGGCATCGAGAGCAGAGGCCTGCGTGGGAAAAAAGTCAATTCAAATTCTGCTGTGAGTAATAGACTGCAGCTCAACTCACACTGGACTTTATATGAGGAGAAATCAAGTAAGCTAAATGTTAAAAGTGCCTTTTGTATCTAGTACATTTTCTAGAGCATCTCTCCCGTTGAGCCACTGTGTTACTCAGCAACCAATGATCAGTGAGTGCTACATATTGTCTCAAATGACAATCTCGAAGCACCTGTGATTGGACCTCTGGCTGTGGTCAAATCTTCTCCTCATTCCTCTCACAAAACTTTTCTTTTACCCTTTCTAAATGCATCTAAAAGTGTTCCTTGTGCCTCCCTGTTCTGCAGCCTTTTGAGCCAGCCACAGCAATAAAGTTGCTTTAGAAACACTCTCTTGTTATGTCTTTCTGCTGGAGTCATAATCAATGTTTTTCTATTCCATCTATTTTTTTCTGTTCAGGCGAGAGATCTGGGGCTCATCCCAACTGTCATAGGGCAAAGACAGGGTACACAATAGACAGTCTGTCAAAAGACTTACACGATAGCCCTTTTCCAGTAGTACCTACTCAGTTCGGCTCAACTCAGTTTTTAGGGTTTTCCATTAAGCGATAGTACTTGGTAACAGGTACTTTTTAAGTACCTGCTCAACCGGGATTCCAAATGAGCGAAGTTGATCTGAAAAGGTGACGTCAATGGACTGCATGCCACTGATTGTCCAATCAATGGCATCACTCAATGAGTCATGAGAGCAACTCCTTCACAAAAAAACAAAACCAGCAGTTCGAAGTCCAGAAAAAAAACGAACACTGTGGCTCATACGTCAGACAAAAAGCCATACACAGAGCAGTAAGTACAATGGCTTGCAAAAGTATTCGGCCCCCTTGAACTTTCCCACATTTTGTCACATTACAGCCACAAACATGAATCAATTTTATTGGAATTCCACGTGAAAGACCAACACAAAGTGGTGTACACGTGAGAAGTGGAACAAAAATCGTACATGATTCCAAACATTTTCTTTTTACAAATAAATAACTGAAAAGTGGGGTGTGCGTAATTATTCAGCGCCCTTTGGTCTGAGTGCAGTCAGTTGCCCATAGACATGCCTGATGAGTGCTAATGACTAAATGTGCACCTGTGTGTAATCTAATGTCAGTACAAATACAGCTGCTCTGTGACGGCCTCAGAGGTTGTCTAAGAGAATATTGGGAGCAACAACACCATGAAGTCCAAAGAACACACCACACAGGTCAGAGATAAAGTTATTGAGAAATCTAAAGCAGGCTTAGGCTACAAAAAGATTTCCCAAGCCTTGAACATCCCACAGAGCACTGTTCAAGCAATCATTCAGAAATGGAAGGAGTACGGCACAACTGTAAACCTACCAAGACAAGGCCGTCCACCTAAACTCACAGGCCGAACAAGGAGAGCGCTGATCAGAAATGCAGCCAAGAGGCCCATGGTGACTCTGGACGAGCTGCAGAGATCTACAGCTCAGGTGGGGGAATCTGTCCATAGGACAACTATTAGTCGTGCACTGCACAAAGTTTGCCTTTATGGAAGAGTGGCAAGAAGAAAACCATTGTTAACAGAAAACCATAAGAAGTCCCGTTTGCAGTTTGCCACAAGCCATGTGGTCCATCTAATCTGACTGAGCTGGAACTGTTTTGCAAAGGAGAATGAGCAAGGATTTCAGTCTCTAGATGTGCAAAGCTGGTAGAGACAAACGCTAAAAGACTGGCAGCTGTAATTGCAGCAAAAGGTGGTTCTACAAAGTATTGACTCAGGGGGCTGAATAATTACGCACACCCCACTTTACAGTTATTTATTTGTAAAAAATGTTTGGAATCATGTACGATTTTCGTTCCACTTCTCACGTGTACACCACTTTGTATTGTTCTTTCACGTGGAATTCCAATAAAATTGCTGTAATGTGACAACGTAAAGGGGGCCGAATACTTCTGCAAGCCACTGTATACCATCGCCTCGATGTCCTCCATTGTCACTTGTCGTTTGTGTCAGACACAGATGACATCACAGAACTTTTGACCGCTTTCCCATAATGCCCCGATGCACATTTATGTGGTGCTTCGTTGTAATGGAAAACAACTAAAACAGAGTAGAGTCAAGTTGAGTCAAGGCGAGCAGAGAAGGCACTAGTGGAAAAGAGGCAACAGACACGCTCATCGATCTAACCCCATGCATGGAGAACCAGTCAAGAAGGCCACCGCTAGTAAGCAGTGACCGAACTTCAAAATAAAAGTGTGGGGATTGTTGTTATCCACTGGTTAGAGTGATAATTAAATAAAGAAAAAAATTAGTTTCAAATATACTTTGGGCAGCCTTTAGTATACATGGGCGAATATATATGTATACACCCATGTATACTGGATGTCTATGAGTGTGAAGCCCATGGGCAAAACTGATCAACTAAAGAAAAAGACAGAGGTGTCTATTGTGTGACAACAAATCGAGTTTTATGGCTAGAAATTCCAAAAGTTGCCCAAATCCTAATCTAAACATGAACTCTTTCCATCTCCTTTCTTACCACTATGTGTACAGGTGGCAGGCCTTTCAGCATGCTGTTGGGAGCCAGCAGGGGTGACACAAATGGATTCTTTATAACTGGACAGGATGTTGGGTTAACCATAGCAAGAGACTCAGAGCGCAGAGGCTCAAAGCCTTGTGGGTAACAAAGCTGAGCTCCAGAGTTGGGTACGGAAGCTTGGTTGGACATGTGGGTTTCAGTCTGTCTCTGTGAAGACGAGCGGGAGAGCGAGCGACCTGAAGTCCGCCTTGGGTCCAGAAAGGACTGGATCCAGTTAGAGGCTCCCTGAGTGAGATCACTGAGCAGCATGGCCGTGTCTCTACTCAGAGTGCTCAGAGTGCTGCTCCCCATTGCAGGCTGCACCGTCTGGTAGTCCATACCTGAGAGGATACCAATGTTTGGTCAGCAGAGGAAACAACAACCGTGAAGAAAAACAAACAAACAACAACAAAAAACCCACACACGAGTCTGGCACACACTTGTGAATTATTAGAGAATATCCACTGAACTACAAATCAGTAGATATGCCAAATACCTAAGAGTTTTACAAGTACTTTTTAAGGTACTTTAAAAAGAGGGTGTTCTATTGCTTATACATGAGAAGAATTTGTCACATATGAACAGAGGCAGCTCAGTCCCACAGTCCAAAAACATGCTATTAGTGATTTTAAAGTGGCCATGGATGAGAGGTAGGTAGAGGGTTTGACCGTGTAACCATACAGAGCACTGTATGGTCATAAGAGGGTTGTATTTCAAAGTCTTTTCAGCGGTTGGTAAGTTGTACTTGAGAAAAACAGCTTCAGAAGCACTTGGGATTAAATCCATCGAACATCTATTGAATAACTCTTGGATTATCTTTGACAGAGACCTTCTGCTTCAGTCTCAAATATAACTGATGATCGTGAACAGTTGTATCACAACTACTACCCAACTACAACTTTGAGACTTTATGCTAGTTAGTCTTCTCATTTTCACCTTGATTTAAATCTAGATGTACTATTGTCTGTATACCAACAGAGTCTTGGGTGTTTACAACACTCAGTCTCTTTTTGAACCTGAAACACTTCTTGGGTGCGGCTGGGTGCAAGAAGACAAACGCAACAAGTGCCATCGTTAAACAACAACAACTCAGCAACCTAAAAGAAACCAGATGAAGAACAGCAAAACAAATGGAAGATATGTGAAATATGAGCATTAATGGATTGGCGAGGCTGTGCTGGCTTTATTGTTTGGCTTATTACGCCAGTAATGAAGTCAGAGAATGAGAGGCAGTGGAGTGAGCCAAAAAATAAATAAAGAGAGGGAGCAGTGTCAATAAAAACAAAGCAGTGAATCATAAAAATAATGCGTTATTTTCAGACTGTTTTATAGCAGTTACATTCCAGAGCGCTAAGAAACACACCCAGATCTCTGCTGCTCGTAACTGACGAGCAGGCTTCATCACGTCTGCTGCGGCTCCTTTGTGTGTATCAACCGTCACATTGACATTCAGCTCTGAAATGCATTGAGACAGCCAGGGTGTAATCTGCTCTGTACATTTTTAATAATAGATTCTGTGATTCGTCTCTACGCCAGCTGACTCATTTGCCTATACAAGCCTTCAAATTTTAGCCAAAAATGATCTTTTTAAAAGTTAATTATCTGGAAATTATCAGAAAGCAGATCAAACTTCCAGAGTACCAGTGCTGGTTTTTGTTACTCTGCATCACAGACATTAAATTGGTGCAGGGTTGCTAGTATATCCCATGATATTGATGCTTTTGGCTTTAGATTGTGACACTTGGATTAACTGTAAAATTGTTTGGTTCCAGTTTTTAACAGAGCTTAAGATTGTTTATTAAGCAGGTATATCCTGAATCTATGATGGCAGCAGACTGGGTTCAGTTCAACTCAGTTCTCTTTATATAGTGCCATATTACAGCAACAGTTACCTCAAGGCGCTTTACATCGTTTTTGTAGGCTAAATCCCAACAATAATACAGAGAAAACAGCGAAAACCCAACAATCAGATGTCCCCTATGAGTAAGCGCTTTGGCGACACTGGAAAGGAAAAACTCCCTTTTAACAGGAAGAAACGTCCGGCAGAATGAGGCTCAGGGAGGGGCGGCCATTGTTGAAATTATGTCATTATTTCCCGTTTTCTTTGTTTGAGCAAAAGGAATCTTGACCGTCTCCAGTCAGTCCAGAATGCTGCTGCAAGGCTTTTAACTAAGACACGAAAAAGAGAGCACATTACACCAGTGTTACGTTCATTACACTGGCTTCCAGTACATTTTAGAATTCATTTTAAAATCTTGGTACTGACTTTCAAAGCTTTGTCTTGTGATGCCCCTGCTTACATTTCTGATCTTTTAGAACCCCACGCTCCCTCTCGCAGCCTGAGATCTTCTAATCAAAGGCTGTTGGTAGTCCCACGAACTCGTTTTAAGACCAGAGGAGATAGATATTTTAGAGCGGTGGCCCCCAGGTTGTGGAATGCTCTTCCTACATCATTACGTTGCCTTGATTGTATTTATTCTTTTAAAAAGCAGCTTAAGACTCATTTATTTAGATTGGCTTTTAATTAGATTTGTGCTGTGTTTTATTATTAATGTATTTTATGTATTTCTGTTTTATATTACTGTGAAGCACTTTGTGGTTTTTATCCTGTGAAAAGTGCTATATAAATAAATTGATTTGATTTGATTTGATTTTAAAAATGGCTGTGGTATGACAGCAAAAGCGGAACCACAGACAAACTGATCTAGTTTTTGTTTCTGTATATAGTACAGGTCCACTCAGAGCATGAAACACATATATTATTAGAATGACGGTGATAAATACATGTCTTTGTTTTTGGTAATTAACTAAATTTGAGTGAAAACTATATGGTATATGGTTGTGAACAACAGGTCACATGACTGAAACCTTCCAGTTTTTGCTTTGGCAGTTATGCGTGGCTGACAACAGGAAGACATCTAGGTGGTGCGATGAAGATTAAATCGAAGGTAGGCACAGATTTTGTTTTTAGTACATGCTTAATTAGAAGTTTGACGGGGCAAGTTTTTCCTCCCGCATTTGACGGTTTATACATAAATCCTCTTAATATTCCATGTTCTTGTCAGGTGGCACCTGGATGTACTTGTGTTAAATGATCTGTAAAACAACACACCTGATCTCCGTGCAGGCACACACGCCCTGCACACAAACATACCTGCATAAGCATTAATGCACTTGGTGAGTACACCTAGAGGCAACAGCGGGTCAATGAGAGTGAGCAGGCGGGAGGGTGAGGCATCGGTGGTGAGCAAAGTGGCGGGGTAGGCGGCCATAATGCCGTCAGGGATTCGGATGCCGGTGGATATGGCCTTCATGGACACGGTGATGCAGAGATTCCCTCCAGCACTGTCGCCTGCCAGACAAACTCGCTCTGCAGTGGAGCCTGACAATAAAAACAAAAATAATTCCCACAATAATTCTTTGGGACCATGGCTGCAGATTCAGATGTGCTGTTGTGATATTTTTAAACTGTAAAAATACTTCATGCCACGATTTTGTCAATCTAGTGCTCAAACTTGCAGTAAATGCAGTCATTTATGTGTGTTACCTAAGATATCTCAGACTATTTATCATCTGTTTTTAAATTAATCTCTCATGAGAAAAAATTAAACAAGAGAAAATTCCTAAGGTATAAAAAGTAGAGAGTGGGGTAAAGGGCTGATTTTGTGGCTTTCTTGGCTTTGGGGTTCATGAACAGTTTCAAAAATTCTCAGAAAAACTTATAAGAAAGACGAAATCTGAAAGAATTGGTTATTATGGACTGGTTTTACTGGTTTGCCCCACTTTAAATCAAATTAGGCAACATGTGGTCCATGAATTACAATGAGTTTAGCTTTACAGTAAGATAACACACACTGACCCAGCAGATGACAGTTATTCAGTGCCCAGCAGTAGGCGTAAAAACATTCCTCTAGAGCTCTGGGAAAGGGTGCTTCAGGTGACAGAGAGTAGTCGACGGAGAGGACCGGGACATTCAGCTCCTTCGACCAGCTGCGAAGATAGTTCTGCAACACGAGTGGGTTAAAAGGCATGCAATTAATTTATTTTCACAGGAATGCAAGATCTAGTGCTACCTGTTACTATTATTATCATTGGAATTTGAGTAGAATTAATCAGAACAGCTATGACAGATAAAAAAAAAAAAGTAAAAAAAAGTCTGTCTTCTGTAGTGTACCTCGTGAGATTTCGAAGTCTGGGCCACAAAGCCCCCTCCATGGAAGTGAATGAGTAGCCAGGGGGAGCGAGGCTGTTTCTGTACCCAGGGTAGATGGGTGGAGATGGGGGGAGGCTTAGCACGGGACAAAACTAGAAGCTCTTCACTGTCCTGTAAAGTGAAAGGATGAGGAATGAGATCATAAAATAAAGGAAACAAAGCAATCAAGTCTTTTAACAGAAGTCATCTTTCAGCATGTGTACAACCACATTTTTGCAGCTCTCTAATGAAAACCTTGAATATTTCCCCTGTGCTCATTTTTCATTGCCCATCCATAAGCAAATTTTACTGGTTACTAAAATAGCTCTACTAGTTTTATCCAATCTCAAAAACACATAATACAAAAAATACAGAATGTATTTACTGTGCTTATTCTGCAAAAAGTCTGATCCTCACCATATTGGTCAGTCGTGTCAACAACTGTATTTACATATTATAGTCTTTTAAATGCCTTCTCTACATAAAATGTATTTTTTTTTCTTCTTCTACTCTACGAGTTGTTGACCTTCACCTGTCCTTCTCGGAGTTCATAGGAGATCAGACGCATGTGGACTGGCCCGGGGCCCCAGTGAGCTATTGGAGGTGACACGGTGACAGACAGCCTGGGGTCAGAGGCCAGAGGAAGGCATAGAGTGACTGGAGGCACGGTCATGGTGAAGTTTACTTGCACTTGTTTGGAGGCTATTCTGTTGAAGCCCTGCAAAGAGTAAGAAATGGAAATAAGTTCAAATGCTGAAGATAACTTTAGGTAAAAGACAAGCAAAAGAAGGAGTCTGTGATACTACCTACTGCTAATAGGCCGGACTCTGTGAGGTTCCAGAAGGACTTCCAGAACTGCATGTCCAGATTCTGGGTAATGCGCTCAAACTCAGCGCCCCGGAGCTCTGGATCAATAACATACTTCCCTGATGTGAGGAGAGACAAGGCTGCTGTTCCTAAAGGAGGACAGATTCTTATTTTAAAGATGGTTAAAGGTAAAAATGCCCATTCAGAAGAAGGAAATGTAACTTTTGACAACATCCTAAATAAAAAAAAAAACCTCACCTAAGCCAGACTGTTGTTTACCATAGGTTTCTCCATATGAAACCATACTTATGACAACAGTCTGCAGGAACGGGCGAATGGAAGGGGAGTACTGTGAAACAAAATAAGAGGGGCATTTAATAAATACATTCAAAAGACAGGCATCTTACTTATTTTTAAGTATTAATTACCACCACAAAACATAAGAGACTTGTGTGAAAGACCTAGGGATCGGTTCACCCTGCCTGGGACAGGGTTACCAGGGGCTCGCCCTGGAACTAGGCCCAGGAGCATCTGGTGGCTGGGCCTTAGTCCATGGGGCCCAGTGTAAACTTACCTAATCTGCATATAGTAAGTGTAATGAGCCTATATTACAGTACTTAATGATAGTCTGTGAAGTCTTTGCTTTTATTTCTAAATAATAAAAATAGATGGAATTTAAGCTGCCAGAAATTAAATTGCAGTTAAAATCCTTGTCATGTTTTTATTAGGGGAAAGGTCTAAACCTACTGCAGGGCTGCAGGTGGCAGAATTGACAAATCAAACCAACAAAAAAATATATATAAATATATATATATAATAAAACAATAAAACTGATTACAAATATGTCTCCACTGTTGGCTGACCTGAAAGCCCAGACAGCGGCCGTAGAAACACGCTTTGTGCATGGAGGAGTACTCCTGCACAAAGCTGCGGCTCAGGTCCTTGTCCTGCAGGGAGTACAGCTGGCCGCAGTCGTTGTCGTTGATCAGCTGCTGGGCGAGATGGAGAAGAGCTCGGAGCTGGCAAAGGGCGCTGCAGTACGCCTCCATCTCAGACGTGTTGTGGTCAACCCTGAAGAAGGGGTTGCTGTAACTGGAGGCAATGTAACGGGCTTTGTGGATGATGTGCAAAAGGCAAGCCTCCAAGACCTGAAAGAAACAACAGGATGAGAGGTTGGAAGGCAATGATACATGAAATGCACATGTTTATTATGGCTTTTCATGAAATATAGTTAATTTTAAAAAAGGCTCTCATGCAGCCCAATCACACACTGAGATGATGGGCTTTTTATATCTGTAGTGATTATTATAACATTTATGATGTGCTCCAAAACCTATGAAAATTTAAGATTGTTTTAATCTTGGTACCTACTATAGAAATATTAGGAAGAACTACATTTCACAGTAGTGTAACCACCAAACCTTAAACCACACAGGAAGTCAACCATTTTTAAACCATTAAAGAATTTTGTGGTTGTTTTCCAATTTGCAGAGTTTTTACTTTAACCCTTTAAAGCCGGTCAGAGCGGGCACGCTCTGTTTTGCGTAACTATTTTTAAATCCCTGTAGAACCGGAACCACGTAAGCTAGCGCAATAATTTTTTTTGCATATGAAACCGGAGGAGTTGTACTTACATCTTATACCATCAGCTTGTCCTAGGTCACGGTTTCCTTCCACATAAAGCTTTGCAAAAATTACATTAAAAGCGCTTGCAGCAACAAAAACATAATATTCCAGAAACAGGCTTTGCCGATCCGATCAGCTGTTTATAACACTTCCTATATTGAAATAGACGTCAGCGCGAACTATCGCATGTCCGCCATTACCTGCCCGAAACCGGAAGTGACGTCATTTTCGCAGAAAATGTAGTTTTTTATTTATAGGCCTTATAAGCCTATACTTGTGTTTTTAAAAGTCATGTTAGACTTCATGCTTTTCTGAATAGTTTCTGGGATGCTTAGAACTCACATTGAACTGCTTTAAATAGTTTATTTTGATGCACATGCTGTTTTCTTTGCAAATTTGCATTATAGGATTTATTTTTGTTTTTCCTGCAGTATATAAAAATTGGTGTATCTCAAAAATAAAACTATGAAGACACTCAAAATAAATTTCCTGTTGTTGTAAACTATTTTTTTGCAACTTTTTTGTATTTAAAGTTTTGAGGGATAAACCTCTTAAATTTCTCCAAGTAGACATATATGTAAAAAAAACCCAAAAACGATTTTCAATTTTTTTGTAGTTTATTGCACTTTTTTGCAATTTATGTAGTTACTATGGACTTAATGCATACATATTATTAAAATTTGGGCTATAACAGTTGTATTGATGTATAGCAACTTGAAATGCTCCCAAAAATGGCTCCACAGCATGTAAAAATATAAAGTAAGCTCTGGCGGACTTGGTTCTATGGTAGGTCTTAAAGGGTTAACTCACTGCAGACAATTAATCAGACTGATATCATATTTTGTCAGTCTTCTACAGACTTTTGCATTACTTAGTTTGTTTGTTAATTGTTAATTTGTTTTATTCCTATGCACAATGTCCAATATTTCTCATGCTTCAACAGATTTTTTTTAAATTTAAGGTTTACACATAAAAAAGATCTCTTGAACTGAATTCATATTTAATTTAATTGATATTTTTATATTGTTGCTGAATTTCTATAAACTTGAAAAAAAAAAAAAAAAACTCAAATGAAAAACCTAAATGGAAAAATATGTTAACTGAGTAAAAACAATAGGGTCCAACCCTCCCATGATCCTGAACTGGATAAGCAGAAGAAAATGGATAAAAAGATGAATAAAAATGAGTGAATCGGTACTTGAATCATCTGAACCCCACACTTCTAATATTTGCAGAAATACAAATATTAAAATGTCATTGTTGTTAAAATGCAATAACCTACAATCTAATAAATCGATTTGATTTTTTTCTAATCATTTAAACCAAAGATCTGAAAAACCAAACACACTGTTAGTCACATAACACACACGGTCCAGCCACCGTCATACCTTGACCAGCGTGCGGTAGCCATTCCCAGGTGTTTGTTCATCAAAGTCATAATGGTGATAGACGGCGGTGAAGCTGGTTACTACAGGCTCCAAGGCTCGACCATGTTCCTGAATCTGTTTCAGACAAGTGACCAGACGCTCAACAGCAGTGCCGTGTGGCAAACGAGAAGGTCTGCAAAAAACAGAGATGTTGTCTTGGCACACTTTCTCCAAGGTTGCAAACACAACCTCGTGGTCCATTTCTGGGGCTGTGAAGGAAAGAGAGAGAAAGAAGAAGAGACCGCCGAGTGAAACTTGTCATTCATTTGAAGCTCTCTGTGTCGATACAGCAAACCTCTGATGTGCGCTTTATACATCTAAATAAAAGACTTAGGGGAAACCCAAAGATTGCAGTGATCTCATTGCCATCTCATGCTCATTGATTACACTGTATTATCTGTTCAAGGGTTGAAGTTCAACTGACCTCATGAGAGCAGCTGACTGTTATGCAATAAAGAGCAATAAAGATAAGGAGAAAACGTGGCAGTCACAAAATAATAAACAAATCTGTGGAAGACTTCTGTAATGGCAAAGATGGTGCATTTCCAAATGAAAATGAATCACAGTCATATATATATATATATATATATATATATATATATATATATATATATATATATATATATATATATATATATATATATCATATTGTCAGCAATTAATCTTGCAAAAAATGTTTAAGTAGTATAACAATGTCACGTTGCAACATCTTTGCTATAACAACACTATTTACCTTCCCTAACAACGACACATTGCGTGATGTCTTACATCTGATGATTTAGCTGTGGGTCGGGGAACTCCAGGGCTCAAGGTCCGGTGTCCTGCAGGTTTTAAATGTGTCCTTGATCCAATACAGCCGATTTAAATGGCTAAATTACGTTCACAACATGTCATAAATAGGGATGGGTACCGGTATCGCACCGGTTCTGACATAAACGGTAGTAACCAGACCGAAAAGCAGCGCACATTTCGGTGCTTTATTTCTGTGCTTTTTTTCCCCTGAAATGTCATACACTTTGGATTCTAGCCAATCGGTTTACCTTTGCAAGCGTAGTAGGCGGGCCCAGGTACGTAGGTTCTTTTAGAACAGAGCTACAGATTAAAAATGCCCAAGGTGAAGCGGTCGAAGTCTGGCTGTACTTCACAGCAAAAGATGCAAACTCAGCAGCCTGCAACAAGTGCTTTAAGGTGATACTGTGCAAAGGAAGTAACACCTCGAATCTGATGAAACACCTGGCGATGCATAGCGTTTTCTTAAAAGTTGAGAAATGCACCGTATTTGATAGCTTGCTGCGAGACCTTACACCGGGCACATCTACTGCGGGTGGGTTGCCTGTTATCGGACCGGAGTTAGCAGCATCCCCCAAAAACCCGAAAAGGGGAGAGTCCTGGCCCCTAGCCCTGCCAGTGTAGCAGAAATGATGACGGATGATGATGGCAGCAGCAGCCGTTCTTCTCTGCGTGAGTAGCTTAATGTTGTCCGTGTGTAATTTACGTTGAGTAGGCTAACCACGTTATTACATTAATGCATGTAAGGTGAACTAGCAAACACAGTCGTAGTTACATGCGGCTGTCTTCTTGTTTGATGGCAGATGCTCCCTTCACCCTGGCCAAAAAGGCTAAAATGACCAAAGAAAAAGTGGAAAACAGCTAAACATGAGAGGCTTTTGGACAAAATTATTTTTTTCCATTGATTAAGCACTGCTTCCAGGCAAGAATGATGCCATAAATCCCCTATAGCTGCAGAAAAGGCTAACATTGTTATCGTTTTACAAAAAAACCCCCAGCTGAACATGAGAGGTTTTTGGACCAATTTTGTGTTCTCCATTCTTTAAGCACCGGTTCAAGCACCGTTTCAAAAGTACCGGTTTGGTACTGGTATCGGATAAAACCTAAACGATACCCATCCCTAGTCATGAAGTCCTCCAGAGATCTGGTAATAAACTAATCATTTGATTCAGGTGTGTTGACCCAGGGTGAGATCTAAAACCTGCAGGACACCAGACCTTGAGGCCTGGAGTTCAACAACCTCCAACACAGAACTTTGCAAAACATGAAACAAAAAACAAACTTCCTACTAAAACAGGAAACAAACTACATACACAGGGTTACCCAAAGTGTCGTGGGATTGTCCACCATGGATGCACCACTTTGATATTTGGATCAGATACCCATTCAATCCCGACTAACAAAAGCTGGATCGGCTGTCAGTGGTAAAGAGCTGATCTATGGGCCCATCTGTTCACCCGTTATGTTTGCTGTAGCACTTGTTGGAATGCTTTTAATTTTTTATTAGGATTATTTCAATTTAACAGTCATGTGTCATAAAGCAGGAATAGAAACTACTATCCTGCACTCCAGAATAAGCAGACTCTGATCAATTAAAGGGAAGTCAAACTAGATGTTTCTTTACATAAAGAATTCTTCCCAGTCTCTTCCCACAGTGAGGAATAGTTTTTTAATTCAACACTGGTGTCTAATTGGCACCCTATATTGAATTAAAACTGGAAAAAGTTGAGTTAATGCGTTCCTAAATATCACACACAAACACAGGAGAGGACATTCACCCACTAAAGATCATATTGCATATGATGATTAATAAAAAGAGCAGTCACAGTTTAACATGCATCGTCGTGCTACATTAAAAGCCATTTTGGAAATGGTCATGGAGACAATGGACCAGTGTGTGTGGTGTGGCTTTACTAAAGAAAGAAAAGTAAAATCTTTCATGTCAGCAGGAGCTGTCAGAGCACAGAGCCTGCAGCGAAGAGTGAAATCGGGACACCGTGCCAAATGTGGAGATGCTCATAAACACTGAAAGCTTTGTCGCAGTTTTGACACATGGTCGATTGTGTTTTTCCATTTCTGGGCAGCACTGTGTGCCTTAGAGAGATGACCTTTAGGCTTCTCACAATATTTTAATGCTATAAGGGCTGCAGTGTGATACACATCTGCCTGCAAAGCCCACTAAACAGCGGTTAGAAACAAGCTAGATTATAGTAATCTGCTATTCCATCGCTAATTGAGCAATAATAAATATTCAACAGAGTAAAATGAACTGCTTATTTTTGACATTGCAATGTTTTTATTAGTTTCACTGCAATCCACATTTGTCAAAAAAACCTTACTGCTGTATTTGTGTGCCATTTCAAAAACATATTTCTTAAGAAAATATTTTCTTAAATGCAAAATTAAATAATCTGAAGTATGGTGATATTAGCTAAAAATAGGTATACATACTTACGTTAACAGATGGAAAAATAAGAGTTCTGACATTATTATATCTTCAGGATGAAGTAGATTTGGTGTGTGTTGTCTGTGTGTTTACATGTGGTAGTGAATAAGTGAGTTTGTAAGCCTATAAATGAGCATGTGCAATGAAGAAAAGCGAGTACATCAGCATTCTCAGAACTGAGGCTTGACCTGTGGTTTGATGTAAAATTTCATGGTGCAAAAAAAGTTCTGAAGATGTAGATGCTGATAATGTTAATAATTGATGTTAATAATAATTCAGTGCCCAGCCTAACAGTGCCAGGTCAGTGGCCCATGCAAAACTTTACTGGTTTGCTGTTATTTTTAAATGTTTAAGTAGTTAGTTAACTACTGTGTGTGACTAGCCAAATAGTTGGCTAACCGTTGCTACTGTCACTAGTTGGTACCAGATGTAATAGTCATTTAATCGAATTGTTTTATACAGTAATTGATACACGATGCCAGTAAATAGTTGTGTCCTAATGTCATGCAACCATCTACCACCAGATGCCGATTTATGCAGCGGCTGGCCTGGGAACACCTCGACGTTTCCCTTGATAAGCTGGAGGAGGTGGGTGGAGAGAGAGAATTCTCGGCTTCCCTGCTTAGGTTGCTGTCCCCATGACCCAACTTCAGATAAGCAGAAGAAAATGAGATGGATGACTCATCGTTTTGTTATTTTAGATTTGAACTTTCATTGAAGCGGTTGCCATGAATTTTCAAACAGCGTGAAAAAAAACACGGCACAAAATCACCCTTTTTAGTCACCATTTATTCATTTTTCAGGTGGTAATTTGTCATGTTTTTAACAACCCATTAACATGTTTGCAGTAACGTGTTTTTATATCATATTTAACATCAATTTAGTGTTTTTCTTCTTCACTGTCTGGACTACAATGTGCAATGTTTATAAAGCACCATGCAAGGTGCTGCACAGTTATGCAACATGACTCGTTATTGAAGAATGGGTTTAAATTGTCATTGTTTAAAAGGCTTTGGACATAAAACAGTTCCCAAATTTGGCTTTATATATCTGAGTGTAATTTTTAGTTTTAGCCTAGTTGGTTAGTCTAATTTACTTTCCTTGTTTAGTCGACAAGGGACTTAGTAGCCAGGAACATCCCTAGTTGTAAAACGATTTAATTTATATTTTATTTAGATTTTATAATAAATATGCAAAATAATGTTATCAAAGAGTTGAAATAATGTCACCCTCTTAGATTCCCCCCTGCTTGTTGTACCTACTGTTGTGACAGAAAACAGGACTGCTTTCATCAGCTTTCAGCAAATTGCCCAATTCAAACATGGTATCAGATTGGGTTAGGAGTTCATCTGAACTTCTCCAGCTTTAGCTTTGGCTTCACACTCAACTATGACACCATCACTGTCACTACTGCTGTTGTGTTATCAGTCTTTTTGTTGAAAAACTGGGGCCTGGATGGATTTAATGTTGTAATACTCTGCATTCACAGTGGGGGCTCTTACATACACTTCTACTACAGGCTTATTGTTAGCCACAAGTGTGGAAGAAATACTTGCCTTTGAATGGTGACAACTAAGTGTTACAGAGTTGTGGATTAAAGAAAGCACCAAAGCAAATAGATTGTGTTGAGGGGTTTTTTGTGTAATCAAGTTACTTGCTGATTCGCTACAAGCCTACAGATAACAAAAACTCTGTTCACTTCCCTTTTCTGAGACTGTTCCCAATGTAAAGGTCAAAGTGCAATTTCAAAGAATCATTCAGCTCCACTGTTTCTTAGAAACACCAGTGGTAACTAGGACCCCAACCACAAATAAACCTCAGTTCTTGAGAACATCATGAGAAAAGTTTATTCCTTATGGCTATACTTTGAAGATCTGTGTAAGTTTGTGGAAAAGCCTACATAAAGAGATCACTTGCACTTCTTTGCATTTTCTTTTTTTCTCCTGTTGAGCTTTTCAGAAGTCTGATCAGACGATTAATCTTATTTTGTGCTTTTAGACACTATTTAGCTGCAGCTCTTGATATTATTTGGCAACCAATGCCTTTCATATGCTGCAGATCCTTTTCCCCTTCCTTCACAAACTTGAATAAAATTGCTTTCATGTTAGCCTACTTATCTTCAGCACAGGGCCATCTATCTATGTTTGTCTGTGGAAAAACAACAAAAACTACCTCACAAGCGGGTAGTGCCTGTGGCTCACCATCCATGGCTCCTCACATATGAAACTGCACAACTACTTTATCTTTTACATATACATATATTTTAATACTTGCTTCTGGTTTATGTTGTCTAAAGGTAGGATTATTACTGCTCATTACTAAATGAGTCCGTTTTGTTTACATTTTAACAACTGGAGTTTAAAATGTAAACGAATATCACCGGACAACGCAATCAACACTTAGACCGAAACAACACCCTAAATTATCATTTCACTCTGCCGCTGGCCAGATGTGAAACGTGACTCACTGTTCCACCTGCGATGGTCCGGTTTTGTGATAATATTACAGTGATTCCGTGTTTCAGTTTCGAAGTTACATAACCAAAACTAAACTAAATGAGCCATTCGTAGCAGCTTGGTGACATCCGTTTAACGATGAGTCCACGCCTCTTTCGACGTGAGCAAACTTGCTTCCCTGCTAAATCTCTTTATTTATCAAAGTAAAAAGCCTGGCTTGTCACATAGCAACCCCTTTCAAACTAAACAGCTAACAGCAGCAAACACTTGTCAGCAACAGCGGTAGCAGGCTGCTCTGTCCGCTATCAGTTGTCTTCCCGGACATTGGTTTCACATTTACAGTCTGTATCATTCCGCGTTTTAAACAGCAAATCTGATATCTTAAACGCTGAAAACGCGCCCACTGTCGAAGCTAACAACGAGCAACAGTTTGCTACCGGTGACAACTTCGCCCATAACGCGAAGTTTCGGGACCGTAAGCTCTTCCTCCTCCAATACTGCCAAATGCCACCGTTTACAAACAGATACAACCACCTAAAACATCGCTAACGTTTTTTTTTTAGCTGGATAACACTGTGCAGATGAGCCTAACACGACAGATGTTATGTTATGTGTGCGGTTATGTGACTTCGTTGTGCAGTAAATGCCTTCACTCACCTTCCCGCATCTTCTTCCTTGATCTTCTGACGATCTCTGCGAGCGCGCCCGCAGAATGCTGGGTAACGTCATGTGAGAAAAGCGCGTTCACGCGTCTACCATGACACCAGTTAGCATTATTATTAATCCACAGGTGGGCTAGAAACAAGGATTATCAATACTGAGCTGCATATTTTGATGCCATGGCAGCCATTATATTATATAATCTGTTTTAAATCAAAGTTCTATATATTAGTGGCAGGACAGTCAGGCAAGGCAATTGGTGTCTTCCTTGACAAATTACAAAGTAGAGCAATCTCTGTTCTTTCATCTTAGAGGCCTCTACTACTACTATCAAGATAACTTGAGGATTGACCCTGGGTTGTCTTTACTACAAAGGTGGCTCACTTCTTATCGGGGTCCCAAAAAGTTGATTCTGTTCATTTGGACATATCGTTTTTGTAATAGAGTGAATTGTTGCCCCCCCCAACTAGCGACCAGGATTTTAAAAATTTTCAGTGTTAAAGAGGCTGTTGAGGGACTGTTCAAACATAAGAAAAAACACTGCATGTGGGTCGTGTTGTCGAATATAATGAATCGAAGGAAGATTTTGAGTCATATTTGGAGCAGTTGGAGAAATTGATGTGGGCAAATGATGTTTCCGATGAGAAGAAAGTGTGCCCATGAAGGACAGAGCAGACAAGAGGGTAATAACAAAATAAAGACCTGGAAGGGACCTAAAAAGACACAGGAGCAAAGCAACCATGCTATCAATGTGTTAGAAACATTCAGGACATGAGTGCCTTCCCTGTGTTCCACGTTTAGTTTAGTGGAACAAGGGAAGGCACTAGACTAGAAACTACAAATATAACATAAGCAGAAAACAACTAAGAACCATGAATAGTACGGAATCACACAGTATGATTAAAACAAGAAATATACAAGGAGGAATTTAATGGGGAATCCAGAAGTTGTTTTTTATGATTGTTTATCTACTAATAGTAATTTTGTTTGCAAACATTCAGAATCTCTGAAAACTGTTAATAGTCAAATTGAACATTGTTGTCATAATAACAATTACAAAACAAAAGAATCAAACAGTAAAACAATCAAAAAAAGATTCAGAGACAGGTTGCTTATGTACTACAGTTAAAACATTCACTCCATGGGAGTCTCTAGTGGCCATCAGATTAGTTGCAGCTATCAGGACATCTATAGTGTACAGAATATTTACTAGAATTAAAAAAACGGACAATATGCAAGATTTTAAGAGTTTAAAACACAGTGGTCTGTAATTGTAATTTTCTGATATTTATTACAGAAAACAATAATATATATTTCGCAGGAAGCAATGTCATATTTGAGACACTGTAGGGAATAAAAGGCTGTAATGCAATTGCAAGAAAAAGCCTGTAATGTCCAATAATGCAGTTTTACAACTAGTTGATTAAAGTTAAGTAACTACCCAATTTTGTCAAGGTTAGCTCAATTTACAATAGAAAAACATAACTAATTATATTTTAAGAAGATTTTAAATGATTTGTCTTGGGTAAAGAAATATATATGTATATATTAAATACGTATAAACCTTAATGTTGAATAAATACTGAATGAAGAATTTGAAAACACCCTGCAGATTAGTAGATGTATAAAAAAGACAAAGAATGCCATTTAAATAAAGAATTCTGTGCTTAAATAATGAATTGTACAATATTAATATTAAAATATACATTTGTAAATTCATTTACAAATTCATTTTTAATTAGTTTATTAATTCAAACATGACTAAAGTATTTTTTAATGTAATATTTAAATTTAAAATAAAAACATTATTTTTTAACCAATATTTCAAAATGAATTATTAATCTATTAATAGATACTTCAAATCGAAAATGAATTTCACAAAAAAGAATGAAACTCTCAAATAAAACCTAATTTTCAACATTTTTTAATTCCAAAATTAAAAAAAAACAACAACAGATGTTCAAAATTGTTTTTTAAAACACAATTTAAAAAGAGAAATAAGTATATGGATTCAAAATTCAGAGATTCATTTTTGACATTTAAACTGGTTCCACAACTCATATGAAAATCTATTTCCCTTTGATGTTAGTTCACAGATGAGCATTTATATTATCATATTGATTAGCTCTGGGATTAAACAGGATTAGCTGCCTGGATTTTTCTACACTGCTGTTTGTGCTCATAACTTTGCGTTGCTAATAAGTGTAAGCACGCACAAAAGCTAAAATTGATTCAGTTCAGTACCTTTCTCTGTACGCTCTGTGCTTATAATGGCCCTGAATACTGCGATATATTGAGCAAATGATGTAGAAATAATTTTAACAGAGGTCATAAAGTAATTAAATCACTGCTGTAATTTTATTTGTTTATATTTTGTTTTTGTGTGAAGGTTTGTTTGATGACAACTTGGACTCCTCTGTGAGATGAGGACACACCCACATCTGTTCCATACCACAGTCATGGAGGATGTTACAGCTCATAGTCAGCTTTGCGGCATCAGACACACACACACACACACACACACACACACACACAACCACCAACTGGATTTCATGCAGAAGAGACTGCCTCAGTGATGATTGTCTCTGCGTCCTCTACTTTACCTCCTAACCATTATCCCCTTTAACACACAATATAAAGTCACACCGAAAGCGTTGTGTAACTTTATTAAGAATGACGTCTGTAACTTGTACACATTTGTACTTTTACTTGTTTTATCAGCTCAGTCCGCAGGCACACTTGGAGGTTCAGCTCTCTGTTTCTCTGGAGGGTCCCTTCATTCTTCACATATCCGTGTTGGGCAGAGTGTCAGTCCGGAGGCTGAATGGTCCTTGTGCAAGCACACACACTTCTTAGCAGTGCATGCGTATGTCCAACCAATCAGGGAGCTCCTTACACTGTTGCAAAGCTAACATGTATTGCTTCGGGATTTCAGAAATCAGATAGCTAATCCAATAATTAATCTGCCAGCTAATCCAGGATGTAATCCAGTAGTTAATCTGTTAGCTAAACCACTTTCGAATGAGTTGTGGAATTGCCATTTAAAATGTCAGAAATATATTTGTTGAAAATCTTTGATTTTTTAATCCATTTACTTATTTCTCTTTTTAAAATTGTGTTTTTAAAACAATTTTCAAAATCTGTTTTTTAATTTTGGAATTCAAAAATTTTTTTTGAAATGAGGGTTTGATTGAGAGTTTAATTCTTTTTTTGTGAGCCTTATTTTTAATTTAAAGTATTTATTAATAGATGAGTAATTCATTTTAAAATATTGATTTAAAAACAGTGTTTTTATTTTTAATAAAATTATTAAATAATATTAAATTACTTTAGTAGTGTTTGAATAAATAAAATTAAAAATGAATTTGTAAATGAATTTACAAATGTATATTTTATTGTACAATTCATTATTAAGCACAGAATTCTTTATTTTGATGCGTGTGGCTTTGTGATCCTCCATATAGCACTTGTAAGTATCCGATTCGGGTACATAAGGTCATCACAGTCACAGTGTGTTTATTCAACATTCGGTGCTACTTCCCTGAACTGTCAAACAGGTCACACGTCTACTGATATTCATGCAGGTGCTCTTATTTAACATCCTCTCCTCTGCAGTTTCATACCATAAACAGATTTTATAAGACATAAACATGTAATGACTTTGCTTAAACAGATACTTTCATTAGCGGGAAAAATACAGGTATATTTCATATCTTGAGCTTGTAAATCATCACCTTGACAGGAATGAGGAAAAGCTTTTATTTGCTTTGACTTAATTCTTCCGCTCTACCACTCAGCATTTTCTCCTGCAGACTTTTGCATCACACTTAAAATATGTTTACATTTTTAACATGTTAACAAAATTGTTAACATGATTTAACACAACTTGTATCTTTGTTGCTCCTAATTTAGCAAAGCACTATACTGTTGAAAAGACTTCTGGGGTGCAGGATAAAATGCGGTGAACCATATTGAACCAAAACACAAGCCACTGTCCAATCTCAGTGTGCTACTGTTCAAAGTAGAACCGCCTAAGAAGTGAACATAGCTTTCTATTTAACCTTTGGAGTGCAAAAATCCAACATTTTATCATGTAAAATTATGACTCAGGGTTGCATGTGTTCTGGAGCCTCTCCAAACTGTGATAGGGTAAGAGGCAGCGTACACCCAGGCAAGGTCACCAGCCCGTTAAAGGGCTCAAAGTATAACAAGTATCTTATATATGTGGTAAGACAACTCGGAAAAGTTGTATTCGACAATTTAGAGCTTCAGCTTAGACCACTATTATTACTATTTCCAGCATACTTGCTTGATAAATAGTCAATTGGCTACTGAAACTCTAAAATAGATAAAGAGGATTAAAAATCTGTCATAATTACACTAAACTTAACAACAACAACAACAATAATAATAATGATACATTTATTTGTATTAGATAGTATCAGATACCATCAGTGTTGGGAAGGTTACTTTTAAAATGTATTCCATTACAGAATACAGAATACATGCCCCAAAATGTATTCTGTAACGTATTCCGTTACATTACTCAATGAGAGTAACGTATTCTGAATACTTTGGATTACTTAATATATTATCATGCTGTTGACAACTACATGAATGTACTATTGCTGTGATTTATTACTGTTACTGAAGGTCCCCGGCTCCGAACCGTAGTAAAGGGACCTCTGGCTAAGCCAGAGGTCCCTTTACTACGGTTCGGGTTAGGGTTCCGTGTCGGGCTCGTAGCCGAAAACTAGCTTTACTTTGTTGTCTGGGTCAACTTTGCTAGCGAGAGACAGAGAGAGGCCTCGAAAGGCTGCTCCAATGGAACTTATTGTTTCGGAGGACAACAGAACACAGTGTACAGAGTCTTAATAGCTTACTTACAACTGGGCTGTCAGGCTCTCTTCTTGGCTGCAGTGGTTATTATTATATTTACATGCTTCCAGCTCCCGTTTTTGCTCAATGACAGCTTGTACTTTTCCTTTTTCTCCCTCCTCTTGCTCACATTCTACAGGCTACATTCTTTAGAGCTATACCTGTAGCATTCTGCCTATTAGCTTAGCACAACAACAACAAAAAGCCGCTCTCTCACCCAGGAAACACAGAGAGAGAGAGAGCGTCACCCTGTAACCATGGCAACCGTAACGCTGCCGCCTGGAACAGCAGAACGTAGCTGTTAAACAAAACCCAAACAGGCCTGACCCGCCACAATATGAAACAGGGAAGTACCGTGTAATCCATTTATTTCAACAAAGTAACTGTATTCTAAATACCACATTTTTAAACGGTAACTGTAACGGAATACAGTTACTCATATACAAAATATGAGTAACTGTATATTTTAAATACGTAACGGCGGTACATGTATTCCATTACTCCCCAACACTGGATACCATTCATGTAGGTCTATCTCTTGGGTTATAATATCTATTGTCTGCAAACTGCAGTGAAACAGATAAAAAAAAATAAATCTTTATGCCAGAATTTAAAATCGCTCATGCTGGACTGCTTAAACAGTATTTATAGTTTCTATTATTATTTTTGATTCATGAAATACTCTGTGCTACCTTGTTCCTCCTGAAAAGACTGTTTTTTAATGGCTTATGGTCGGTTGCAAGATAAAGGACTGTGAAAATGATTCAAACCAGGTTTGCTGCAGCTACAGCAGAGTACTATCCACAAAACAAAAACACTATAGTGAACACAACTATACTTTTTGTCACGATCCGCAAGGCAGAGCATGAGGAGATCACTGGTGAAAGATGTGGACTTAAGAGCAGACACTGACAACCTGAGTGTGAACTTTATTCACAGTGGGAGGCAAAATACGAACAAAAGCAGAGAATGGCAGAAACTCAAACTAAGAAAAGCCTAAACTGACAAAACTAACAAGAAGCATGCAATCTGAGGCAAGGAACTAGAAAAACTTGAAACGCAGGTGAAAACTCAGGTATGACAAGTAGACGAACCAGCAACAAATAGAGGAAGACACAGGGCTAAAATACACAGGCAGGACAATGAAAGGCTGGGCAATGAGTGGGAAAACAGCTGGGACAAATGAGACATAACAAGACAAAGGAAGCTAAGCTCATCTCATCTTTTTAAACTTGCTTTTGGTTGATTTCTATTTTTAGGTTTTAGCTTCTGTGAAGCACTTTGTGATTTTATCTTGAAAGGTGCTATATAAATAAAGTTTTACTTACTTACTTACTTACTAAGCAGAATACACTGACATAGGACAAGGACAACCAAAGTAAAACAGGAAGCACGAGACATTAGCAAAGACGCAGACTTGATACAGAGATGTGGAAACCATGACAGACTCTGTAACATGAAGCACAGACAAAAGTAACTAGATGAGGAACACAGGGAAGACGTAAAGACAGAAAATCAAGAGTAAGCATACAACACATGGAGAACAGAATTAAACCTTCACCAAGAACACAGCGATGGCACAGAAACAGAACAGAAACCTAGATACCAGGAACTAAACAAATAAACAAAACAAACAAATAAACAAACAATATAAACAGAAAACCATAATTCAAAGAGTATAACTTAAACCCAAAAGACAAACAATGGGTCACCAGACCCAGTGCCGTGACACTTTTAGAGTGCATCTGAAACAACCATAACATTTTATTATGTAACATTACAACTCAGCATATTTGAAAGTTTTTAGTTTTCATGTTATGCTTAGACTGTTATGAAATACCATACATTTAGGATTTATCTTTTGGGTTGTGATATATAATATGTGATTTTCCATATGCTTCCAGACTAAAAGGAAAATAAAAATGTGGGACACACCTGTGGAGGTGATAAAAGAGCTTGCGGTGTGTAAATCTGACATTTGAAGAGTAATACACATTTGAGAGCTTAAAAAAATAAATTGGCAGAGATTTAGGAAATATTTTGAGCACCAGTCATCATCCCTCGTAGTATGGGCCAGCGCATGACATATACAAATACAGGTCAACACAGAGGTATCCAACTCCAGGCCTCGAGGACAGGTGTCCTGCAGGTTTTAGATGTGTCCTTGATCCTACACAGCTGATTTAAATGGCTCCTCAACGTGTCTTGAAGTTCTTCAGAGGCCTAATAATAATTTGATTCAGGTGTGCTGAACCAGGGTGCTATCTGAAACCTGCAGGACACCGGCCCTTGAGGCCTGGAGTTGGACGCCCCTGGGCCGAACACAGGGACAGATAAAAGAGATTTCCAGTAAACAGAAAACCATCCCATCCATCTATTGTCTTCTACGTATGCAACGGTTACAGTGGATGCTGGAAGCCAGCTCTCATGAGTGCACAGAAAGGTTACACCCTTTGACAGGTTGCCAAGCTATCATGAGGCTCAAAGTATAACTACCATCTTATAGTTGCTGAGAATTATGTAAGAATCAACTGAGAGTGTCAGCTTCTTAGAGTTGGCAATGATATTTACTTCCGAGCACCACTAATCTAAAATTTGTGGTTTTAGGTAATACATTTAAAGCTTTTAGTAGCTTTTAGAGGAATTGTTAGATAATAAAAACTGCTCTCCATGTTCAAATTCATGTTGGTTTCTGTTACCCACATGAATTCATATTGGATAATATAACTTTTAGGTCTTTAATTTCTGTGTCAGTCTGTTGCTACCGTTTTGTTTTTTCAAGCAAAAGTTAAAGGCTAAAGCATCACAGAAACCATGTGATAACCAGTAACCTTGGATAAATGTCTCAGACCTATCTTAAGTTAGTCTAACAACTAACGCAGCTAGTTTACCCATAAACTGTAAGTTGTTGAGCAAACACCTCGGACTTCCGTGGAGTTCATGCTGGCCTCAGTAAAGAGAATATAAAACTGACCCAGTATGTTTTTTGTATGTTTTTTGAGGGGTGGGTTAAAGAGATATATAGAAATATAGAAATAATTATGCTTTCCTTCAGCTCTTATGTAAAATAATATTAATGGATTATTTTTAATAGGCTGTGTTTTTGGTCCCTGACCTTTCTGGATTTGCTTATGTTCAAACCTTAAGCAATTTTAAAGGAGAACATAATTTTTTGTTGGCATTTTGCCTTTATTTGATTGAAGAGTGAACTTTTTAGAATTGGAGTGTGGGGAGAGAGACGGGGTAATCCACATGCAGCAAGAGGCCCTGGGTAGAAATCAAGCCCAGATCAATGCATTGAGCCTTGTGGCATATGGCCATCTGCTCAACTATCCGCTCAACTAAAGAGACCTGAACATCACCATGAACATCACCATGAACATCACCATGAGCATCACCATGGGCATCACCATGAACATCACCATGGGCATCACCATGAACATCAACATGAACATCACCATGAACATCAACATGGGCATCACCATGAACATCAACATGGGCATCACCATGAACATCAACATGGGCATCACCATGAACATCAACATGAACATCACCATGGGCATCACCATGAACATCAACATGGACATCACCATGAACATCACCATGAACATCACCATGGGCATCACCATGAACATCAACATGGACATCAACATGAACATCACCATGAACATCACCATGGGCATCACCATGAACATCAACATGGACATCACCATGGACATCACCATGAACATCACCATGGGCATGAATTTTGTAGTAATTTCAGGCTTTAAATTGGTTTTGTGGACTTTTATTTTTACAGGATTAAATTACTTTGCAGCACAACTTTAATGACTTTGTTTGAATATATTTTGAATTTTCTCTAATCCACCAAGGCCCAAAATTATGCAAACACTGCCAGTAATTTATTTGTTAAATGCCCCTTAGCAAGTTGCATCTCGATCAGATACGTTGGTAGCCATCAACATGTTTCTGGCAATATTTTGGCTGAAAAACTCTACTTTCAGTTGACTTTAGTGGACTTTAGTGCAGAGTAGAGCTTTCTTAACACCATGTTTGCTTATCAGCCAGGGATTCTGTTGGAGAGCCTGCCAGAGCCTCTTCAGGTTTCAGCTTGAAAAAGTACTTATCTTGCCAGTATCACTCAAAAAACCTCACTGAGTTTCTCAGTCTGTTTATCTTTGACATACCTAGCACACCCCTGGTACAGAGGCTAAAAATCCATAATGCAGGCATTGACCAGTCTTGGAATACAATAACTGACTAAAGTTCATTCTGTCACCTGTCCTCGGTATCCAGGAAATATGATTTGGAGGAGGTGTTTCTAATGAATGTGGCTTTCTCTCTTCCAGCACAGCGATTGCATGAATGGGCTGTAGACATTTACACTTTAATTATTGCAGGAAGCAATAATTAAAGTGTAAATGTACATCTTTTGGAAATGTACATCATGGGTTCCCTGGCAGTGGGCATCATCATGCCTTTGTCATCTCCACTCTGTTTGGGCTTTTTCTTTCTGGAGAAAAAGGGTGATAATCTCAAACCATGCATCCACATTTGAATCAAATCTCAAGTATCTGTTGCCTCTGTTGTCTTCCGCATTTGAACTCTTGCAGGGTGCCACCATTTTTTCAAAGTTGTATCTCAGTAACGCTTACCACAGGGTGTGGATAAAAGATACTTCAAGTATTTTGGGATCCCTTTTATGCATACCACTGCTCCAGCTGTGCTCCAAGCCATGGGTAACAATGTGCTGACTTCACCTTTGTCTGCTTGGATAATATTTTCATCCTCTCCAAGACCATTTCCAAGCATCAAAATCACATCTTGCAGGTACTGGAATGCTTATTGGAAAACGAACTGCAAGGATTTATATTGCAGTTTTCCAAAGGTGCTCACTTTGTGGCTCTGCAAAAACTGCCCACAACTATAGAAAGTGCTCAGCTTCTAACTCGCCATGAATTTTTGCTTCATCCTACTGGAAACCATTTAGAATCAAGGGCCCCTTTTAGAGTTAGAGGTATCCCTGGTACAACAGCCACTTCTATTCCCATCCAAGAAGGTTTGGTGTGCAGCTCCTTCTGAGCTATATCACCTCTCCCACTGTTGTCAGCTTTTGATGGCGGCCCGTGCAGCTCTATTGACGACACAAGAACAAAGCAAGCGTCTGGCTTACCTACGGCATGGCACCCATCTACTCTGCAGGTTTGATTATCTTCCAAAAATATCCAGTTATGAAATGTATTTCAGAAACTATTTGACTGTGGGGTAACCTGCTGCATAGGTATTGTTGCCACAGCAACATGTGGCCATGCAATGAAAATTTTCCTTGCCCATGTGAGTAAAGGGGCTCTGTAGCTTCATGATTAGTGTGCGTTTGTTCCGTTTTTTCTTACTTCACTTTGATTTGTGCACAGCTGTAGGGGAGGCTAACACAGCGGAGCTCCATCAGTTCATCACGCCTCCACTGCATAAGACGTGCCGGGACCTGAGGTTGTGTTGTTGTGTGTGTGTGTGTGTGTGTGTGTGTGTTGGGGGGGCGGGGGCGCGGGGCAGAGGGAGTGTTCGCCCAGGGCACCAAACAGGCTAGGACCGCCCCTGCTTGCTTGTAACCAAACCTGTTGAAACTTTTATCTCAACTCCCAAGGTGGAGTCCGTCCTAGTGTTGACCCTTCACAAGAATTCTCCTCAGGTCTTCCTGTTCCTTTGACTTTGCCATTGTTCTGAGGATTAGTCACTCCAATGTCTGTTGTTAAACAAATCCTTTTTACGGTGCCAAAGAGAAACTACTGGTTATAGTCAATCATTATCACTAACATGAAGTCATGGGCTTCAGCCTTGTCAAGTCAAAAGACACTGTAAAACCTTTAACATCACTTGTTTGTTTTATATCACCGGAAGGGCTTGTATATGTCCCTCTTGGGAAAATACCGTTACAAAGAAACAAAGAAAGGCATTAACCACTTTTAGTTTTTTCTTTTCTTTTTTCTTTTTTTTTTCCTTTGTGCTGAAAACGTTTCTAGAAAATTCCTAATTGATTCCTGATCCTGGATATTTGACCAAAGTGACAGAATTAAAGAGGTATTCAAATGTAAACTCCAATGAAAATAGGAGCTGATATGGGTGATTTATTGGTTGAAAGGCAAGCCTTTATTAAGAAGTCGGAAAAAGAATCGCCACATCTAAACCACGGTTCATTTAAAAACGTCTGTCACCTAAACACGCCTGTATAGTGGCGATGACGGCTCAACACAACTTTTGTTAAGTATAGGAGAGGAGGGGGTGATGGGAGCACAGGTGATGAGTCGATGAGTCAAATCACCTCTCGGCCCTTTTATCACTTGTGTCACACACACACACGCACACACACACGCACGCATAGTTAAAAACAAACAATTCTACAGGAAAGATCTGTTCTGCTTGTGTTCTTTCTGTTAGCCAGGAAAGTCCCCTTTAAATACTGCATTCAAAGATGATGTGATAGAAACTGTATGTAAAGTTAATTCTAGCACAACATATGCTACAAAAGCTTTCATAAAACTTAATGCCAGCTGCTTAGGACACCAGTGCATTGGTTTTGATTAACTTGATCTCTATTGATCGGTTGGGGAAATGGCATTAAAGTACCTATCATGCTATTATGCTTCCCGTTTATTGCACTATAGAGTGCATCACGGTCGCTTTTGTCATTCTCAATATTTTGATGTAAAAGGTTACAAGGCAATGCTTGTTTGTTTTGGAAAATTAATGGCTTCATGAATAACTTCATAAGGGGCGGCTCTGTGAAGAAAAACCTAGGAAGATTTACAAGCAATAATGTAAAGAGAATGCTTTTTCTCTAGTAAAAGTAGTTGTTGTGAGCAAAAAGTTCAGGCTTCTCTAAATTTTCAGCTTCAGACAGATTTTTCTACTTTTGACTCCGTATGATTTCATTGAGACAGCCTGAATATGGTCATGCTAGACACGCAGCTTTAGCTGTGAGTCACCCCAACTGCTTTTCATACCAGACGTGTAAATCAATTTGTGTGTAATTTGAAGAGTGCTCAAAGCAACACACAAACTAAGTAATTTAAACACGTGAAACTATTTTACAAATGTGTATATCCAAACCTGAAAACAGGTTATTAACATTTATAAATGAAAAATTGTTTATTTTGACAATCTAAAAACTCCCCCTGTGTACAAATGTCTAAAAACATTTATTCACCCACTTACAGAAACTTAAAAACATGTGTGCACAAATCTCCTGAAATGACAAATTTCACGTTGTCTGCTTCATGTAAATTGACATTCTGTGTTTCTGGGCTTCCTCTGTACTCCTGCATTGTTGTTGTAAACTAATGTCTTTAGATTTGACTACAGATGTAATCCAGCTAATGCAGAATAGCACTTAGATGTAAATCTTACTTTTCTCTGATAACAGTAGGCTGTGTCTAATCTTTGATTCATGGCTAATTCAGAAAATTTTGAACATTCTGAGTTCATCACAAAGTTAACAGCTTTAAGCTAACATCAGCTTGAAGAAAACCGGGAGACAAAGTCTCTTAATGGTCCTGATCCTGGTACAAAAACACATGAAATCAAAAAGATGGCATTATGGTAATGACATGCAATATATTTACAGGTGTTTTCTTTTTAGATACGTGTAATAAAAACAGTCAAAGCAAGCTAATTCTGAATGGCTGGTAGGTTTAGATTTAGTCAGCTTTAGGATGTGTATTTAGTTTATTCAACAAGTATACAGTAATAAAATCATCTATCTGCTGTTTTAAATGCTGCTTCTATTTTAACCAGCATTTTTTAAATTTATTTTTGTGTTTTTTTTTAATGAACTTGGACTAAACCATGCCAAATCTGACTGTTCCTCATGTTCTTTTGACAGCGTGACCTCCCCCTCCCAACCAAGTGCAAGCGGTTTAAAATAGTTCAGTAACTTTATTACCTATTTACACTTTATGAAACTATTGCTTTATAATTGCAAATTGTGCTGGCTCAAACTGGAAACAACATTGTTATGGAGGCTCAGTGGTTTGTGCCACTGTAAACCATTAACTGTCCTCCCAGTCTCCCTTCATGGTTCAGACTATCAGTCTCTGCAAACCTGCACAGATATCTATCTTATCAAAAGAATATCTGTGTTTGCTTCCTCTGCGTGCCAACTACTGTTGAATTTTATTTTGCATGAAGTTTCAGCACTTTTCTCCTTTTTCCACAGGCTTTATTGAAACACATCACAGGAAGAGTGAATGTGTTTCGTACATGAGCTCTTCAACACACAGCTGGATATTTTCAATTGTGAGTTTGTATGTAGTAGAGAAATGGTTTTCAGCTCTGTCACAGGACATTGCTCAAAAAGAAAGGTTTAATTGTTCAGTAGTGAAGCTTAATCCATATTCCCCACTATTCTCTGTTATATTTTCTTAGAATAAGTAACAGGGAACAACCAAAGTCATATGTAAGATTTAAGATAGATATATCAATTAAATCTTCAGCTATTGTCGGCAGTACAGAATTTTTATGCTGCATTTTCTAGGAGGCAGTTTAAAGTGCTTACAAGAAACATTAAAAGATATGAGTAAGGCAGGTCTTCCAGGTGCCGCTTTAGCCCACAAGGTGATTGGATGACCACATGCTAAATGGCACTATGGCATGTGCCTTCCTGCTTTCCTGTCCAGTATTTGTTATTGTGCGCAATAAGACAGGTCTTCTCTCTTCCTTCACAGCTTGTCTGCATAGTTGAAATAGTAAAGACACTGTTCGAACACATTCTGAATATCAAAGCTAGTGTTTCTGAACTGTGTTGTTTTAGCCTCTTTGTACTGGTTTCCACTATGTTTTACAGTAGATTTATTGATTTCTGTACTGGACATTGCATCAGAATAATAAGGGGTGTATTTTCAGTTCACTTGTTTGTATTTGGGTCCTCAGCACTCCTACACTCTACATACAGCTCATGACACTTCTTTTAAAGCTGATATTTTTATGTTGTATTTGATTTGCTGCCCTTGTGAGCAACTTTGCAGGGTGAATTTTAAAAATTGCTCATTGTTGTGATATTTTTAATATATTTTTGCCCTTTTTAATGTTAAACCAAAAAGGTTTTGGTTCAGTTAAACACAGATTGCCATCATGTAACCTGATGTTAGCTGAGAGCCAAAAGCTTCAGGCTTCAGGAAACACTGTCACAAATACTTTTTAGACACTTGTAGAGAAAGGACGCTTTTTGAAGCAAAAAGTATTTGCGAAGCTCAACGTAAAAATGGGTTGAAATTGCTTATTGTAACTCAAAAGTTACACACAAATCATTGTACATATTTTTAAATTTTCACTCATGCTTGTATATTATAATATATGTGTTTGTAACATAGTTTCTCTCCAATCAGCGCAGGACCTTGTGTCCAGTAAAACACTTGAATCCAAGTTTAAGTGACATTACCCCTGATCAGTATATGCAACAGCTTAGTTATATCTGTAATGTATGGATATCATATATTACATTGGATCAAAATTTTCATTTTTTTTATTTTTTAAAAACATGAATCTTCTCAACTTATGACATAATAAAATCAAAGCACACATACACCTGCTTCAAAAAAGAGCTCCATAAGTATGTATAAGGAGTTTCTCCATCTGAGAAGTAGAAATTTTATGAAAACTTGCTAATACAGACATTCATAGAACTCACTGAGTAATGTGACTAAACCTGCTGGTCTGGGTACAAAAGTGGGTGGAGAAAGACCAGCATCATAATGGGCTGAGCTTCACCTGCTGTAAAAGCCTCTCTGTATCCTTGACAGAGAGGAGAGCAGAAAGTGGATACCATGCTCTGGTCAGATGAGGATATGGATACATATGTGAAGAGAGTGACAGAGATCTGAGTGAGAAGAAGAAGGCGCAGAAAAAGGAAATGAGACTTTGAGCTGCAGTCTGAGGCTGACTCGAGCATTTTCATCAACAGTCTAAATAGCAGTTTGATTAAAGTTTTAAGATATTTTATCCAATAATGGCAACTCTTTGGCGATTTACACTTTTTCTCTGCATGCTGCTGATGGCGTGTGGAGGCTTGAGCCTGGCTAGTAAAGAAGCAAAAACCCGAAGTTCACAAACAGAAACTGGGACACACAACACAACTGGAGAAGGTGGTCATGGAGCGGGGCCCATCACTACACTGCCTATTGTGACCTGGAAGTGGGATCACATCAGCGTACAGTACCTGGTGGCCCTGTGGGTTTTGGTTTGCTGGCTCTGCAAACTCCGTAAGTCTTAAAAAGTCCAATTCATGGAAGTGCTCTCCTTTTCTGAAATCTGTTAAAAATAATCCTCTGCACCCAAGATATTTTTTAAAATAATTTTGAAGTAGTAATAATTTGTTTCTAGTTTAGGGTTACGCACAACATGTATTTTTGTCACTGGTGCAATTATTATTATTATTTTTTATTATTTCTCAGGTAAGAGCTCTTAAATGTATAAAAACGTGTGTGCTTATACACTTTAGTGATATTTAAATAGAGCCAAACATATGTCGTCTCAGGGCACTTTGCAATCTAAGATTAACCACAACTAGAATTTTAAAAAATTATGCAACTCTGTTTAATTAAAACCCCATCATCTTATATTTCATGGACGATTGGACGATATTTGAACCTCACAGAAATCAATGTGAAACATCGGCAACCGTGCTTAGCAACACTTATTGTTTAAGCCGACTTTTACTTGATGGCCGCTCTAACACGAGCCAAGTCTGTGGAGAGTCTATTTACAAATATAATTAAAGATATTGGCCGTTAAAAACACATAAAAACTTTTTTTTTTTTGGCAGACGATCCCTTTTTGGCAGGATACCCGATCAGACAGGACTCGCGGAATATCTGCCAAAAAGTGAGCGTCTGCAAAAAAAGTTTTTTGCAGAGTTTTTGGTTGTAATGTCCTTATCTATACTGTTTAAACAGAGTTTGGTGAACAGGCTTTACAAAGGGGTTATATATAACATGCCCTTTTTTCATCTTTATGACCCCATGTTATTGAACCTACATTATAACCAATCCAATTATATTTGCCACTTAAAATATCTTAATAGTACTATTGTTATATTTTTTTTTAGCATTCCTGTAAGCCTCTTGGCCAGATTAGCCTTTAAAAAGAAATGTTCAACGTCAATGAGACTTTTTAACTGGATAAATAAAGGTGAGGTTAAACTCACTTAAAAAAAAAACTGATTATAACTTTTTCCTTGTGACTGGAATGTTGTTTGGGGCTCCAGATGACTTGACATCATAAGTTTTCATGTCCCAGGATACGGGGACATTTGTTTAACATATTATAGGCCAACAAGTTATTTATGGGAGTTTATAAATGGGTAGGCACTTTTTGGCAAATACCACTGTTGCACTTTGTCTTCCAAAAAGTGATTTCCAATGTGTGTATTTTTTATTTTTTTAATATGTAATACCTTTACTTATAAATAGACTAAATAAACAGAGAAAATAGACTTTAGTGAATAGGATTTACAAAGGGGTAAACTAAAGAAATGACTTATTTTGCAAGTATTTTAACCACTGGGCTATTTTACCTACAATATAACTAATCCAGTCCTTTTTAGCCAGTTGAAATATCTTTACAGAACTATTGTTATACTTCTTGCAATTTCTGCTGCCCTCTTGGCCAGGTCTCTCTCTCTTTTTTTAGCGTCATTGTCAATTTAACTGGATAAAAGAAGGATATTTAAAAATCACTTTGCCAAAAAAATTGTGGCTTCTACCTTGTGACAAGAATGTTGTTTGTAGCTTGAGTATGAGGGATAGTTAGTGGGGGTAGGTTAATTGAGCAATCTAAATTGCCCATAGGTGTGAATGTGGAAGTGAATGAGGTGTACCCTTCCTTTCACCCTTTGACAGCTGGCATAGCCTCCAGCGCCCCCCACAATCCTGAAAAGGATAAGCAGAAGCGAATGGATGGATGGATGGATGGATGGACATGAGGGATACATTTGACATATGTTTCACATATCATAGGCCAATAAGTCATTAAAAGCAATTTAAATATGGAAAATCACTTTTTGGCAAATACGAGAAATCACTTTTCAGCACAACATTGTCTGTGCAGTGCGTCCAGAGTGTAGAGAACTATTTCAATCAAGTAAAGAGTGAAATTCAGAGCATAGCAGCCAAATCAGACTGTTTTTTTGATCCTGAGGTACAGAGCTGAGGATGTGAAACTGCAGACTAAGGCAGAGCAGTGTGGATGGTCGAGGAGAGGTTGCAGTACTGGTGATCAGAAGCAGACGTGGACGAGATGATCTTAAAAATAGTTTGTCCAGCTGTCCACATATCCATCCAGCCCTTCTGACTCTCTGAGAGCTGGCACAACTTCCAGCCTGATGAATATGTTGGCTGAGGGCGAGGAGCTTTCTCTAGCCCAACCAACTACTTCATCCAGGAGGAAATGTTGATCTCATCATCGCCGTTCCAACATCGGCCATCCAAGTCCACACTACTGAATGCTGATGGATATGTGGACAGCTGGACAAAGCCTCATCACTGCAGCAGCCTCCTCTGTCTTAGTACATTAAAACCTTATATCTGTCCACAGACCCTAATTATAGTCTGAATCTGAATTCTCCCAATACCAACAGCATTGTTATTTATGTTTCCAGTTGTCAGAATAAAACTGTCCAGGCTTTAGCAGGAAGCAGTTTTGCTATAGTTGAAAGGCAGAAAGTGACAAAGTCCAAAGGGGTTATGTCCTGCTAGTTCAGGGCATAACAATTAAAATACAAAGTTGCCTGACAGTCAAATGAAAACTCTGACATGGAGCAATAAAGGAGAAACACACAAGGCAGGGTAAATACACACAATAACAAATAACAAAGACAAGGACATGGTTATATATGCAGGAAGGTCATGAGGAATGACTGAAACTAATCAAGGAGGTAAAACTAAACACAGGAGACCAGAAACTACTGTAACAAAATGAAACCTCAAATGACTCAACAGGAAAATACGTTACACAGAGGCAGGAATTTGACAAGAAGATACAAAAAGGCACGGAGAGGCTAAACTGAACCAAAACACAATAAAGTAAATATAAATAACAATGTAAATTCCAAAGAATAAGAACTGAGGACTAAGAATCGTAACACAGAGGGCGACAGGAAACCTGATCGGAAATGGAGTTAAAAAAAAAAACCCTGGACTACTATGGAAGAGATAGAAATCAGGAGAAATTAGACAAACCTAGAATAGAGGAAAAAATAAGATAAAACCAAATGAGGTTATTAATTACAGAATTCTACACAACAAAACTCAGTGACCGTGACACCACAACACACACCTGTTGCAACTTTTCCACACATTATACGGTATACGCAGATGGATTTTGGCTCCATCTCATTTACAGTATATGTTTGAATGTATTTCTTCATTTAAAGGAAAGCTGGTGAAAATGCTCCTGAACACACAAATTTAACAGGTATCCAATGACCTCTGTTCCATCACTGACTGTGTCACAAATCCCCGTGGACGTGCCCAGAAAATACAAACAAAGCAATAAATTATCAAAGCAATAACTAAACCAGACAGTCACACACTGCAATCTTGTATATGGTCGGTCGGCCTATAGTCTACTGGTTTTTAATTTAGAGCTGGTCACTAGATAATTGCATGTCTGGCTCTTGGGGTCAGTGCTGCTGGTCTGTTTGGTCATCCTTTTCTTGAGTTAAACCTTTTTAAACGTAAAGCTAACTCCTCAAAATCTCAGCTGATCTACTTCACGAGAGACCGCACAGATGTGGTTTTATAAGGAGTCAAGTTAGCAATCGAAAGTGAGAGTTTAAAAGTGTAAAAATATATTTTTTTGAAGTTACCTCATTATTTTTTGTTTGTTTATAGATTTCCAGTATTTTTTTTTTTTTTACAAGAGGTTCCTTTGAGTTAAATTTAAAGAAGTGATTAACCTTTGCATGGTGTGGAGAGAATCTTTAACTTGCTGGTGAATATGTTTTAGTAATGGGAGAATATATGACATGATCCTGGGCCATGTTGGCCCAGCATTCTTAGTATTCATGTATTAAATTCCTTATTTAGGCCATGGTTCCTGGGTTGCTCTGTTACGTTGTTCCTTATTTGATTTCCCCTTGTGACTTTTACCCCCTGTGTGCCCCTCTGTGTGTGTCTGTGAGCCCTTGTCTCCCCTCGTGTTTTATTCCATGTTTCCCCAGCCCATTATGCCTGTGCTCTCCCAGTGCTCTCTCTCTCCTCCTGTCTGCACCTCTGTGTACTTCCTGTTTTACTTTGACAGTCTCCCGTCAGTGTTGTGTTTACTCCTGCCATGTCTCATTATGATTATCTGTGTCAGCTGTGTTCCCCGTGTGCTCCCACTTCCCTCGTTAACCCTCTGTGTATTTATGTGTATGGCTGTATCCCAATTCAGGGTCTGCAGCCTTAAAGTACGCAGCCTCAACGATCCTCAAGGGCCGTGTACTTAAAGACCGCTAAGGCCGGAAGTGCGAGGCTTGTGAAATGGGACGGTCTAGCCTCCGTCACGTTGCCCAGGTTGCCTAGCAACCATGATACTAACAGCTGGAAACGTTTCATACAGCTTTGTTTGACAGAAATGAAGGAGAACATCTTTTGTTCATTTGTTTGTTTATTTCTACATGAGCTTTGATCACGTCCTTAAAATTCAGGGAAATTAAGGACGCATTTGAGGGCCGCATTTCGAGCAGCCTTCAAATTGGGACAGCCTTCGTCGTATCGCGGTGACGTGACGTAATCGGCCTTAAAATGCGGCCTTTAAGGCTGCAGACCCTGAATTGGGATACAGCCTATGTCTCCCTCAGTTCAGTGTTGCGTCGTCAATGTCTCCTCCCCGAACCTGTGTGCCTTTCTGTGTTCCCTCAGTCTTCTGTTAGCATTCCCAGTTTAGTTCTGTTTCTTTGTAAGGCCTGCAATAAAGCAGCGATTTTGAGTTCAGTTCCTGTCTCCGTGAGTTTTGCGTTTGGGTCCTCATCTGCCTCCACACAGCCAGTTCATGACAATATATTCACTTTTACTGTGATATGAGTCTTACATATATATAAAATTGGAAGCTTTATGATTGTTTTAGCTGCTTTCTATATGTTTGGAGTGACATACACAAATTTGTACATTAACTCTAAAACCTAAAAGCAAAAAGACTTATTTTTCATCCAGCAAAAATATTCATTTCGATTCTCTCCTTGCACAAATGTAAGCTGTATTGGGGACTACCGTTTCTGGAATTTAATCTTCAACTAATTTTAAATACAAATGTGCACAACATAAGTGCAACCCTGTGGGGTAAGAACAGGTGTACACTGTGGTTCAGTAGTTTTTATTATATAAATTTTAATGACACTTTATGAGCTAACATGTGGTTATCTTTGGTTATGCAGACAGGTTTCACACACAATCCAACCACCTCACTTGTTGCTCATATCCCCAGATGCTTTTTTTTAGATAAGCAAAAGTTGATCATTTGCAGAAGTTGCAAATGGTCAACTAGAGTTTTATATTTAATGTTAAGTGAACTGAAGTAAACTGAGCTTTGAACATTTGCCAGCTCCTTCCTGACAGGAAGAAGAGCGGCTTAAAATCAAAGGTTGTTACAATAGATTGATGGTTCTTGTCTTTGTCTTGATCTTTTTTCTCCTCTCAGTCATTGAGGCCAACCATAATGTCACCAACTATATACCTGAGAGTGCCCTCCTCATCTGCTCTGGTTTCATTTTGGGTGGCATGATTTGGGGTGCAGACAAGGTGCAGACCTTCTCACTGAACCCGACAGTCTTCTTCTATTTCCTGTTGCCTCAAATCATTCTGGATTCAGGCTACCACATGCCAAACAAGCTCTTCTTCACTAACCTGGGTGCTATTTTGATCCATGCCGTCATTGGGACCTGCTGGAATGCTGCCAGTTTGGGGCTGTCACTATGGGGGTGTCACATGGGAGGAGCCATGGGTAAGAGAGGATCTTTAATTTATTCCATTTCAGCACACCTGCTGCTGCGACTCACACAGAGGAAGCGAACCATTCTGAGATGTTTAGACTGATAGCTACGATTTCTGATATTTGTAGTGTTGTTTAGCATGCTAAATGATTATTAAAAATCTAAGTAAAAGAAGGAGACATTTAAAAATATCAGTTAGTTACTTCGTTGGAACTAACAATCCACATTTTGAGGCATGACTGATAAGGATTTGGTCAGCAGCATGTTGGTTATTATAATCCAGAAGGGGCCAAAGTTGGAAAAAAGGGTGGATTTCTACATTATCAGCTACTGATAGAAAGCTTGGTTATTAAGCTGTATGCATAAACTGGGGGCTAATTAGTGCTATTTTTTTTAAATACTCACATTTAACTCACAAAAGGTAAAGCACAAACTCTGCATCGTAATAATTGAACTGTGCATAAAACGTGCACAGTAAATCTTGCTGGCTGCACAAAACAGAGAAAAAAAACTTTATTTATATAACAAAAAACTAAAATACAAATTCATGTTTCTCAAAGTGTAGCAGACAAATAGTGAGAAAAAAGGCAATTAACAATGGAAGAGAGACAGACCATCATAACCAACACGTTGTTGTGACACAAATGACACAAACATAAGCACTTCAAACCTGGCTTTATATTTTACCCCTGAAGGCTGTGATTGTTCTGTAACAAAGACATGATGAACAAATGATAGTTAGTACAGTCACATGACTTAAGCAAGCTGCCTGAAAAGAGCTTTCTTTAGTATTACAGTAATCCTTTAATCCTTTACTTTTATTCTTTGTTTGAATACATTAAACAACAGCATCAGTAGCTGCTAATTTGGTTTAACTCCCAAACTTTCTCCAAATGCAGACTTAATAAGTTTATTTTATGCTTAGGCCTTGTCCACTGCACTGGATGAGACTGGAGACATGATTTATTCTATTAAGGAATTAGAATGCTTACTTTGTCATTCTCAGCTACAGAAAATATGAGCTAGGTTTATTGTATTTGTACAGGTGACCTGGACATCGGTCTGCTGCAGTATCTTCTTTTCGGAAGTCTGATGGCTGCTGTGGACCCCGTGGCTGTCTTAGCTGTGTTTGATCAGGTCCACGTTAACGAAGTCCTCTTCATCATAGTGTTTGGAGAGTCGCTGCTCAACGACGGTGTGACAGTGGTTAGTATGATAAACTCTGTAAACGCAAGCTTTTCATCAAACCAAAACGTGGAGTCTGTTTACACACCGCAAAGAGCAATGAGGCCGAGACCTTACCGAGACGGGGAGCTCAGGTTTCTAGAATCCAAAATGGCAGCGCCTGTTCCTTTAATGACTATTAAAACCTTTACTGTGAAAAAGCAAGCCAGAGTCCTTTAACAGAGCACCTGGTTAACAAATTTTGATATGAAGAAAAACAAACTAAGTATTAATATTAATGTCTATGCTATCTTAACATCATGCCTCCTAATAATGTCAGAAAGCCTTCTAACAAGACAGAATAAAAATTGCGTATACATCGCACTTCATTTGACTTTGACCTTTGACTGTACTTGAGATCATTTTTATACTCTTGCATTTAAGAATTTTTTTCGTTAAAAGAATCACATTACATTTAATACATTTAAAGGGTTTAATTGTTTTATTATTATTATTATGTTACATATTTTGTGTGCAGGTAAACTTTAAAACATTGCAGTTTCTAAAATGGAAAACAAAGGGCAGTTCATTCTGATATTTCTCAGTTTGAATATTTATGATTGCTGGTGATTAATAATCAATAGCTTACTTCATTACTGAAATAATCGATGGCTTCAGCCCTAATTTGAATCATGAAGTTACACTCTATTCACTGCTTGAAAGCTTGCACACCCTTTTTAAAAACAAGGTTGGAGGCCTCTGATGGAATCACGGGGAGTGTTTAGTTCATTCAAAGCTGAATGTAATAACTGATTTATGATACAGCATTAAATAAACTCAGACTTAATTTCATTTGATGTATGCCACGAGTGTGAGTACAAATTGCAATAAAGCAGGTGTCAGCAACTTTGTTTGGTAACAAGATCCAATTATGTAACTAGAATAGAATATAATAGAATGGCCCTTCTTGTAATTGTACATGTACAATGAAATTTTGTGCTCCATATCAACTGTTCAGGTATAAGATAAAAACAGTACACAGCAGGAATAAATAACAAACAAGAGAAATATATACATATATAGTGTTTGTTAACAGTCCGAATGGCGAGGGAAAGAAATTGTTTGTGCATCTGGAGGTGTGGGACCTGCTGAGCCTTCTTTATGAGGGCGTTGGTGTTATGGGTCCAACATTAACATAAGACCATTGGAGATGTGGGTGCCCAAAAAATTAAAGATTGAGACAGATTCCATCTGTTCTCCTCCTATAAGAGGGGAGAGGACCCGTCTATGCCTCTTGAAGTCTCTACCTATGTCCTGAAGAAACTGGACCTTTGGTGATTAGGATGTCTGGACTTATGGTGCTGAATGAGCTGTAGTAGTGATCATACTGGGCAAAGGTGTGAGATCCTCTGCAAGTTTGATGCTGCCGTTGTGGATTGGGGGGCTCTGGCCTTTGTAGTTGGTTAGCGTTTAGATGCCCCTCCACACCTGAGGAAGTGAGGAAGCCCTCTATCATTCACCCGAAAGCCTCCTTGGCCTGTTTGATGCCCCTCCTCAAGTTGGCAGGGATGTGGAGCAGAGAAAGTTGGTGTACCAAGTAGTATGGTAATCTTTGATGATGTTGCAGGCTCTGATGAGCTCTGCAGCAATTTCTTTTCTGAGACACTGGAGCTGCAGAATAAGATGGAGATAGAGCTACTCAGCAAGTTTTCAAGGTGCCTCATTAGAAAGTGGAGCGAATGGGAAGGGGAAGGTGTGCTCTCCTCATCCGGCACAGCGATGCAGGTGCTTCCGAGCCCGTTTAACTACTGATGCTGCATTAAGTGACCAGCCCGGGCTATCAGTTATCTGTACTCCCAGAAACATGATGCTGCCAACTATCTTCACCACTGCTGTGCCATCTGCATACTTAACGATGTGATTAGAAGCAGGTGCAGCACTGCAGTCATGTGTCAGCATTGTTAACAGCAGTGGGCTTGGAAACGAGGCCTGTTTGCCTGATTGAAGTCTCCTACTACAATACAAACGCCCTCTGGCAAAGTGGCTTGAAACTCAGTGAAGGTCTTAAAGATCACTCAGGGTCTGTTTTGTGTTTGTACTGGAGGGGATGTTTACAGCCATAATATTCATAGCGGTAAATTCTCTGGGCAGGTCACACAGTCTGCCATTAACAGTGAGCAGCTCTGTTTCAGGAGAACACTGACTTAAGACCGCTGCTGTGTTTTTACTTCATCTGTTGCTTGTGTAAATACAAAACCCACCTCCACCGAATTTACCACAAAATGTTTGGCTCCTGTGTAGCCACATTGTGATTAACCCCATGCAGACTAACTACATACTCAATCAGAACCATGGCACAGGAGTCTCTCACCTCCCGTTTTGATGTTAGGTCCAGCAGTGAGAATATGATGGAAGTTTATCTCCTGTTGAGTGCTACATACTAGAAAAGAAAAGTCTGAAAACATTCCAGTCTGACTGTCCAAACGCTGACAGTTTTTTGTTTGTTTCTTTTATATATACTGATCACTCAATAAGTTTTCTTTTTTTTCTCTTAGGTGCTTTTTAATGTGTTTGATGCATTTGTATCGCTGGGAGGAGGCCGTATTAATGCAGCAGAAATTATTAAAGGAATAGGTAAGCTATAACATTTATTAATCTGGTAAAAGAAAATGTATTTGTTCATGCAGTGTAATTGCTCACAGCCAAGTCTGGCAAAGTGTAGAGTGTCCCTGCTGCAACACACAAATGTGTTGACCATTTTGATTTGTCGGGTGTGGACACAAAATAAATTAAACACTTTTTATGCTATCACTGCCCTGTAAGGCTAGTAAGCTTTAGAGGGGAGTAAACAATAGCACTAAAAAAATAGATTTTTATATGTTTCCTCTCTCTCCACAGTTTCTTTCTTTGTAGTTGCATTTGGTGGTTCCCTTGTGGGCATAGCATTCGGCATACTAATTTCACTTCTGACCAGATGCACAAAAAACATCCAGATCATCGAGCCAGGCTTCATCTTTGTCATGGGATACCTTTCCTACCTGACTGCTGAGATGCTTTCTCTGTCTGCTATCCTTTCGTGAGTATTTCACAACTGAAATATAATTTGTTTTATTATGTCCGTATCCATTTTGTATATGTAAAAATGAGGTAAACATATTTAGAGTTTACTTTGCGGTTCCTTCTGTAGGACTACATTCTGCGGTGTGTTATGTCAGAAGTACGTCAGAGCAAACATGGATGAGAGTTCCGTCCAAACAGTCAAATACGCCATGAAGGTTTTCGCCAACGGATCAGAAACCATCATCTTTGTTTTCCTCGGTATCTCGGCCATCGATAAGGTTATCTGGGTTTGGAACACGGGCTTCATCCTCCTCACAGTCTTCTTCGTCTTTGTGTATAGATTCATTGGTGAGATTTTGTTGTTTGGCTATCACTGTTGAGTCAAAGCATCACACACATTGCGGGGTTAAAAACTTGGGGTGTTATGCAAAGAAATCTTCTGCTGCTGCAGCACAAAGATCAATTGACACACATTTACAAGAATACACGTGTCAAGAACACTGAGCGACCGGACTCAGAGGCAGGATTCACAGTATTCAAGTTTAGTCAGTTTATTTACAATGAAAACACCAGAGTGATACATACAGGTAGTGATAAGGGGAAATAGGGGCTCCAGGAATCCAGGGGAAGGGGCAGCCAAACAATGTCTTCTCATTTACTCTGTTCAGGCTGTCTCTAAAAACACTGTGCGGCAGGGGAAATCCAGGAAAAGTCTGTACACAAGAGGGACAACAATGAGATTAGTATGAGGCAAAGAAAACACTAGACTTGAGTGCTGGGCTTTACTAAAAGCGTAATTCAACAATCCAGCAAAAAGCACCACCGATGTGTGAAGTCTTTAAATAACTGTGTGTGTTTGTATGTATATTCCAGGTGTGTTTTTCCTGCAGTGGATCCTTAACAGGTACAGGCTGGTCCCAGTTGAATTAATGGATATGGTGATCATGAGCTACGGTGGCCTACGAGGGGCTGTTGCGTATGGCCTGGCTGTGTTGCTGGATGAGAAAAAGATAAAGGAGAAAAACCTGATGATCTGCACTACACTCATTGTGGTGTACTTCACTGTCATCTTGCAGGTAGTGAATTTTTGGAGTTGATAATTAGCTAAAATATGTGTACATTAGTTTGCTTGTTAATTACACAGTCTGTGTTAGAGCTTAATTTTGTTGGCACATTTGTGCTTGACATTGTTACAGGGAATAACGATGAAACCTCTGGTCATGTGGCTTAAAGTAAAGAGAGCTGCAGTGACTGAGGTCTCACTCCTAGAGAAAATTACAAACAAGGTAAATCTAATAAAACACGTCATGTTTCACCGACAAAAACGTTTCCCGCCCAGTTTCTACAAAGTCCTTCTCCTTTCTTTAGATGTTTAATCACACTCTGGTTGCCATAGAAGACATATCAGGACAAATAGGAGATAACTACTTCAGGAGCAAGTATGTACAAGACTTAATACATAATTCCAAAATGCCTTTTAATTTTAAAGTAAGCAACAGTGATATTTCTTTTTGTAAAGGTGGAGGCATTTTGAGGAGAGGTGGATGACGCCATTTTTGATGAAGCCATCTGCAAGGAAGAAACAAGATGACGTGTTTGATGTCTTCCATCAGCTGAACCTCAAGGATGCCATGGAATATGTGACTGAAGTGAGAATCATTTGTGCAAATTCAAGTATATTTTGCTCAAGTATAAATTAAATGACACTGAGAAGATTACTGCTGGTGTCTTCTGTTGCAGGGCGAGCGTAGAGGCTCTCTGGAGTTTGTCCGTAATGACAGCGCCATTCTTGATTTCAAGAAAAAGCTGGAAAGTGAATACACAGAGGCCATGCCTGACATCCCACCATACATGATACATGATGATGGTGCAATGTTCACTATGGGGTGAGCAATCTGGATTTTTATGACAGTGTGAAAATATATACAGAGGGTAAAATAAGTATTAAACACGTCACCGATTTTAAGTGAATATATTTCTATAGGTGTTGTTGAAATAAAACTCTCACCAGATGTCAGTAACAACCCATCCAATCCACACATGCAAAGAAATCAAACTATTGATGTCCATAAATTCAGTTATGTATAATAATGAGAAATGACACATGGATAAAGTGCTTACTGAATTTTGTTTTAATGCTTTGTACAAAAGTTTTCGTGGTTTCAAGAAACTAGGAGCATCTAGTCATGGGTAGTTTATGCTGAAATTATGTTCCTTCCACTTCTGGATCGTGGCCCCAGCAGTGCTCACTGCAACCTTCACTAATTTCAAAATATCTTCTCTAATCAATGCCATCAGTGTGTTTTGCAACAATTATGCTCTGACGGTGTTGCGAGAGCTCACTGGTTTCACTGATCATGAGATGCCTGTCGTGTGACACCTTGATAATGAGACTCCAGTTTATAACCCATCAATTGGGACTGAACAAGCTGAAGTTAATTTGCACTAAGTGGCTGGATTGCGTTCTGATTGCTGGTGTCATGACTTTTCATGGCTTTTTGCATCTCCCTTTCTTCATGTGTTCAATGCTTTTTCTTTGTGTCATTTGTCATTTTACACATAAGTTCATTTCTGGACATGCATAGTTTGATATCTTTGTATGTGTGGATTGGATGGGTTGTTCCAGATAATGTTGTTGATGATCATGTTCCAGAGAATTTGATATTAATAGCACCTTTAGAACTATATTTAATGAGAAAATTGATGTACTGATTTGATGCATTCAATACTTTTTATGCCTACTTAATAGACACAACTTACTGCAACTATTCAGTGCCTTCAAACAGCTTCCGTTCACCACCATATTTTAAAAATGAAACCAGACTCTTTTGATATTGTTGGATTGCTTTAAGTCACTGACATGATTGGCTTCCTCTGCAGTAGAGACAATATTCCATCAGTGAGCCTGGAAATGCACGAGCAGACCATGAAGGCTATGAGGGAACCTGAGGCAGTTGATGTTCACCACCTTCTGGATCAGCATCTCTACAAGAGCAGAAAACAGGTAATGTGCAAATTCAGTCATTACATGAGGGATTTACTAAAGCATCCTAGTAATGCACGTCCATTTAACCATTAAATTACTGAGGTGTATATGAACTAAAAACAACAAACTGTTATTTATGGCTGGCTATAGACAGATATATATTTTCTGTATATATGCAAATCCTCAGCTTATTTGCTTGAACTGTGGCTGAGCTTGACTGTGTGTCCTGGCTGAACTATTGCTGGTTTCTGTTTCACAAAGGAGTAACAAACTGACTTCTCATTCTGTTGTTTATAGTATCGGCACGGGTTCAGTCGCAGTGATTTCAAAATCAACAGAGATGAGAAAGAAGTCCAGGAGATCTTCCAGAGAACCATGAGGAACCGGTTGGAGTCATTCAAGTCTGCAAAGATGGGTGTTTCACCTCCAAAGACACTTGTCAAGTACTCAAAGAAAGAACAGCAGGAGAAGGTAAAGACAAAAAGAGGGAATAAGCACACCCTACCACTGTTTGCAGAGTTGATTATGTCCTTCGGTCCTTCCCCAAAGCTTCATTTTTAGTTTTTTTTCCCCATTTGACTTCAGTGTAGTACTGAAAATCCTTAGTACAAGACAGTGGTCTGGAAACTGAAAACCAGCTGCTGGACTTTTGGGAGAGAAATGTTGTCCTTTTCTTTTTAAATGTTGGGTGGCTCAATAGACCTGTTTCATGATGCTCCAAATGTTTTTAGTTGGTAAAAGTTCTGGACTGCAGGCAGGCTGTCAGCACCCAGACTCTTCTATGAAGTCATGTTGCTGTGATAGCAATCTGCAAATTAGCAAAGCCTTCCCTGAAAAACATGTCATCTGGATGGGAGCATATGTTGACCTTTATACATACCTTTTAGCACTGATGGTGCCTTTCCAAATATGCAAGCAACCACTTCCATATGCATCTCCATACCATCCAAGATGCAGGCTTTTGAACTGAGTGCTGGTAACAATCCAGAGAGTCCCTCTCCCCGTTAGTCTTGAGAATGTGGTGTCCATGTCTTGCAAAAGGAATTTCACATTTTAATTCATCTGATCATGGAACAGTTTTTTCATGTTGCCTCAGTTTCTTTGTTTTTATGATTTTTTTTTAAAGGTACATTGTGTTATATTTCTTCTTTTGTCTTTGATGTCAAGAAACATTTAATTTTATTAATTTTTAAATCCTGCCTGGAAGCGTTATCAGTCAGAATCATGATCTGAATGTACTGTTATGCCAAACAAACTTGGATCTTTCCAAAATCAGCTCTATAAATTCTCTATAATTTAATTTAATTTATTTATTTAGGACAGTGCATGTTAATGAACATAAATGTAAAAAAAAAAATTCCATGAATGTAAACATGCCAGATTATAGCATTATATAAATTCTCCTATTGTTCATGTGCGTCATTTATCTAGGTCAAGTTTATTTATATAACGCATTTCCCAGAGCTCATGCTGCACAAAGTCTTTAAAAACTAAAATGCAACTAAAACAATGAAAATGTGCAGCAATAAAAATATAAAAGAAAAAAAGTAATACAATAAGACAATAAAGACAGCCAACACAACAATGGCCATAAGGGATATTTAGACGTGGAGTGAAAACAAAAGGAAGCATTAAACAATACTTGTAAGTGCACAGATTTGTGTGTGAATTGCCAAAGGACAATGGGACACTGAGACATTAATACAAATCAAGGAGACAGAGACAAGAGAATTAGATTCAATGCAAAGCACAGGTGACAACAAGATGCCAAAGGAAAGATAGGAGCTAAACACAATGGGGCACAAAGGAAAGACTAAGAAAACAATAATCAGCAATAATAAACGATACAAAATAAACCGAAGTCAGACACTTTTCAAAATATTCAGAAACTCAAACAAGGAAATAGGACTCGAGATATGCAGAAATGTGGCAAACACATAAATAATAATTGATTGTTGTTGATAAGTGATTGCAGAGTGCCCTCTGCTAGACAAACTAGGTAACATCGATATTGGTTGGACATGGCTGAGGGCGTTGATCTTGTCTCTTTTACTTTACCTTCAGTTTTTTTTAAACATCATATGTGATTAAATAAATCTCCTTCGTTCTACAGATCCCAAATGGAAAGTCAGTGAGCAAGACTAAACTCTGCCATTCTGGTGATGAAGGTTTGTCTGCTCGTGGGGTTTTTTGTGCTTTTGTTTTTTTCAGATTTAAAGCCTTAGCAAACTAATTTTCTCATTTTAATTTTTAGACTTTGAGTTCTCAGAGGGAGATAGCGCCTCTGGCTATGACTCGTCATACCCTTCTTTCTCCATGAGAGCCACGTACAGACCAGGAGGTGAGATCAATGCACTTTCTACATCCTGTATGAAACCAAACATATATTTTTGAGAATGATTAAGAGAGTAGCAGATGCTGTTACTATATACACAGAGATTAGGGAAACATACAACAGAGGGAACTAAATAGACAGTTTGTATGCAATAAAAAAAACAACAAAACAAAACAGGTGAAATATAAAAGTGTGGTAGAAAGGTCTCTACAGAGCTGCAGATGAGCCACAAACCACACCACACAACAAAAAGTATTTAAGGGTGAGCTGCAAGGTAAAGGCACCAGACTGTCATACAACACAAGGACTTTGTACTAGTGGACTGACAGGTTAAAAACCAGCTAATGTTCAATCCGTCTGTGTTGAATATTTCCATTCTTACCTGTTGGGAACAGTTTAGGGCTACAGTGCAAATATGAAAGCAGCTCATTATCAAAGAATTTATTTTGAATTTCCTAATACTGACTCTGCAAGCAAACACCTATAAAACACTTTCACAGTTGAGTTGAGTTTATGTACACAGACAAGAAGGACCCAGCACAATGAAAATCTGCAGATATAAAGGGATATAAACTTAGAAGCAGCATCTACAGACCAGAGGTGATCTAATAAAATATAAAATACTGCTCAGGCGTATTAATGAAAGCAATGACGTAATAACTGTGGTAATCCAGCTTTATGACTGGTTATTCCTTAAATAAGGAACAAATTTAAGTTTGGACAATAATAATGAATAAATTAGCATACACCACATTTTGAATATTTCAGTATTTCAACTCTGGAAAGTTAAGTTCGTCAGATGATGTTTGATGCCAAGTGCATTTAACACTAACTTAAGCTTAACTGAAGTTTGGAAGATAAATATGGCTTTAAGCACTTTTGTATTGGATTGGTTATTCTTTTTTGGAAGGTATATAAATGTCAAATAAAAAAAAAACAACAACAACTCCAGAACAGCGAGTGTATTTGAGTTTAAACGTTTAAGCTGAATTAAAGTGGATAGACCACAAGTGCAAGGGATGAGCAGCCAATAATGGTTTCACTTGTATGAAAATGTAATGCAGAGAACAACAGTGGCCCTAATATTGAACCCTGAGGTACTGATTCAGTTTTTTCTTTCATTAAGGTGGGATTGAGAACCCAGCCTTCATGCCAGATCTGTACCCCACGGATTTGTTGCAGGAGATCCCTCCTTGGCTGGCAGAGGGTGAGCCCGACAGCAGCATGGTGGCTCCGTCATTGCGAGCCCAGGCGAACCTTCCCAATTCACCTATGGAAATGCACCGCCTGGGGCTTCTTCCTGCCAGCACTCGCTCTACTGACACAAAGCAGATGAACAATGATCAGTTGCCCCCTCCGCCAACACCTCCTCCTCCTCCACCTCCCAGTGGCCACATGTAACTGTATCCCAATACAAACACCCTGTTCTGTCTCACTTGAACCTGGAACAAAGACACAAAACAAACCTCAGACTAATTAACCATCTACTCTCATACTGACAAGAAAATGTTTATTTTTCCATGACTATGGTTAGCTCCTGTGTTTCTACACAAAACATTTACATAACCTCTTTAAACAACCCCTGCTGTTTTTAGGTTCACCCTTCACTTGGCAAAAGAAAAACTGCACTGAAACAAATCCTTTATTTGTCCTCCAACATTAGATATATGTTGAACACTGTCATATAGTCTATGGTTTGTAGTAAACATGCTATTGAAAATTATTATTTAAGTTTTTTTTTCCCAAAACATCTTAATATTATGTATAAACCTTTCAAATAATGGGTAGATATCAATTATAAAAACAGTGATTTAAAATACTTTCTGAATCTATAATCCATACATTCGTATTGCAGCATACCACAACAACTTTCACCACTTGGGTTACTATTTTGTGTGAAAGATGAAATATTACTAACAAATAAAATGCTACATAGGTCAATGATGCAAACACATTTTAGTGGGATGCATTTAAGCATTTGCAGCATATATAATGCAGATTCTTAGTAATATTTAGTGAGGCTCCAGCCTGCTCTGAACGCTCTCTGTTTTTCGACTTTTGACTTGTTACATTCCCCTGAGGGGTCTAGGCGGTGAGGGGGAAGTAACAAAAAGTGTCCGGGTCAGGAAAAAGGAGTCAAGGAGGCAAAAGGGTTAAATTAAATAGTTTTATTAAAGTAGCTCAACTAAAAGAGACGGACAAGCCGCTATCACCATTTAAGGAAAACAAACAAAACTCAAGCATTGGTCAATAAAGTAAAAAGTAAGTCAAAAAGAGAGCAGCTCACTAGCTGCAACCACACAAACACACAGCTCACTAGCTGCAACCACACTAATGGCACTCTGGCCCAGAGCTCACCTTTCCCTGGGATTAAATACTTTTAATTACTGACGACAGTCAGCTGAGTAAAAGGGAAAGGTGGCACCTCAGGCAGAAGCGATTGAAGGACACTCCCACACAGGCACCTTCAGGAGGAGGCCCTGCTAGGGCCGTAACAGACTCTTGCAATGGAAGGGAGAAAGGACATCCCAAATATGGTCATCTCAGATGCTCCACCCACCTTCCGTTTCAGAGGGTCAAACAATTAGGAAAAAGTTGGTTTAAAGGCAGATGATGAACTAAGAGGTATTCATTAAGGGCCAGTAGAAGATAAATGAGGGTATAAATGAGGATTATTATGAACCATGAATAATGCAAAGCTACTCTTGTCTGAGAATCAAAATCTGCAGGTGTAAATGAGTTTGATGTGCCCATTTTAATTTCTTGTATTGTTTTAATTTTCTAATAAATAGAATAGGTGTGACTGTTTCTCTGTCTTTCTGTGTTAGCTCTGGCGACTTTCTTAGGGTGTACCCTCCCCAGCACTCTTCACAACCCTGAATTGGATAAATGGAAGAAAATGGAGAGATGAACTGGTTAAGTGTATTATCAAAAATCACATGAAAAAGAACTTTAAAAAGATGTAAAAAAAAATCTTTTTAATCAACTCCATCTGAGAAGTTTAATATTGGTGAGAAGCTGCTAATAAAGCCATTCACAGGCTTAAATTATACCACTGAGTAAAGTGACCAAACTTGCTGGTCTGGGTACAAAAGTGGGTTGAGCCAGGCCAGCATCATAATGGGCAGTGTTTCACAAGCTGTGAAAAGCTGTATCCTTGATATACAGGAGAGCAGAGAGTGGATACTATGCTCTGGTCAGAAGAAGAGGTGGATGTATGTGGAACATTTATGTCAACAATCTGATGGCATATAGTTTGCTGATGGTTTATAAGGGATTTTATCCAAGAATGGCAGCTTCTTGGGGATTTACACTTTTTCTCTGCGTGCTGCTGATGGTGTGTAGAGGCTTGAGCCTTGCGGGTGAAGATCCAGATCAAACTTTATCAAGCAGTGGTCAAGTAAAAACCCGTAATCCACAAATAGACAATGCAATGAGCTCAAACCACGGCACAACTGGAGAAGGTGGCCATGCAGTGGAGCCCATCACTACACTGCCTATTGTGTCCTGGAAGTGGCATCATGTCACCACCCCGTACCTGGTGGCGCTGTGGATCCTGGTTTCCTGGCTCTGCAAACTTGGTGAGTCCTGCAAAGTCCTGTTTCTGCAAGGCTCCGCTCTCCCCTCATCAACCAGAAACCCTGGAAAAGCTATTTTTGCACAAAGCTATTAAAACCTATTTTAGCTTGAATTCTACACTCAATTTGAATATCTATTGTGTAGAACACAGAAAAAATAATGAGAATTTAAAATTCCTTTAACTATTTGCTGCTATCTACATTGTTAATTGGTAATTTTGCTTCCACACCTTAGGTGTTAAAGTGGGATTCAGCAGGTGGGATGTTATAGCAGTGCAGAAAAGAAAATAATTGTAGAACATAGAAGTAGGTCCCAATAATTTCCAGATTTCTTTGCCTGCAGGCTACAGGCTGTGAGCTGTGCTGCTACTCTTTGTAGATTCCATCCATCCATTGTCTTCCACTTATATAAGCAGATGTAACATGAGCTACCGTAACTGATTTCCCACTCCTAGACAGTGTAAACCTCTTAGACTGACCATGAACACTATCGCTGCTCTACACCAACCCAACATTCAATTCAACACAATTTACTTTTATAGCGCCAAATCACAACAGTCACCTCGGAGCATTTTAGATTATAAGGTACGATAATATAGAGAAAATCACAAAAATCTGATTATCTCACTTTGAGGAAGCTAATCGCTATTAGCTGTCCTAAAAGTTGCTAGAAGTCGCTAAATGACATCATAGCCTAATTTGCATAATTGGTCATGCTAATGTTACTGTAACCTACATTGTAGGAGAGAAAAATAACATTGTGGGAGAGACATAAAGTGAGTTAAAAATGTCTTAAATGCATTTAGAATTTATTTAAAACTACAAATTAAATTTCTTTTAACAATTATTGTTTTTTAATGTCACAATTCCAACCCTGCTCCTTTATCCAGGCTTGGACCGGCAAAAGTGACCCCAAATGGGCACTCTGGTGAAGTTACTTTGTGTTAGTGTGTGTGTGTGTGTTTGTAAGTAGTTTTAAACCTTGTGATCCACAAAACAACATAACAGTAGAACTGACTGCGTTACAGTCAGTGCGGGAGTTGCGGCTTGCAGTTTGGACACATAGGTGTGAGCATCTCCTGCCCTGATAGCAGCTGGGGGAGGACTATCCTCCGCCTGTGAGCGCTTTGGCACGGGCGAGGTGCCCACGGCAGCACCCGCTGCTTGTTGAGAGTAAGAACGATACACGCTTTTACGTCAAGAAGTTGTCATAAATAAGTCTCCAATAACACCAGAGAAAGTTGCCAGATTAGTTGCTAGTCGCTTTTTACAAAAAAAAGTCGCTAAGGGGGTCTGAAAACTTGCTAAATATAGCGACAAAGTTGCTAAGTTGGCAACACTGCATGTGGCTAGCTAGCACCACGTAGAACATCATTATATACCAGCTAGCCCAACTTCAGCAACCTTACAAATGTCACTAGTGTTTAGTTTTCTAGGTTCATTAATGTCTGAAGTGATAGTAGAGCTGTACATTTTCAGAAATCCCTCATTCAGAACATGGTATATTATGTTTAGGTGGAAACTAGCGAGCTAACTCCTTGCTAACTTTGAACTCCGTTAAATTTGATAAATCCTGTTTTCATGGATGCCTGGATGTTAAACTTAATTATTACACTTGGTAGAGCAGCCATAGTGATCATTTTGTTAAAGATGAAGAATTTAGACAGTTTTTAACTCTAGGTGATCCTACAGTGTTCATTTGACTTAGGGCAGGGGTCGGCAACCTGCATGCGGCTCTTTAGTTCTTATAGTGCGGCTCCGCGTGGTTTGGGAAAATAAATTAGAAGTATTTAGCTGAAGTGTATTTTATTTATGTTAGTTCTTTTTTAAACTTGTAGTTCTAAATTGGAAGATTATTGTGATATTGAAATATAAAAATAAAATTATATTTTATTATTTTTAATCGCTCAGGTGCGTCCGCCTCCCCTGCAGGGGCGCTGCAGACCACACCCCGTCACACACATTAACCAGGTAAAATACATATTTAGGCAGAATTCTGCAAATATCTATTTTTCATTTTTCAGCAGCATAGTGCTTTTTCCAGTTATTTTTAAAAAGTCAGGTCAAGGCTCCAAAAGCCCAAAGGCGATATAAGGATGGTGGCTCACAACAGTTTTTGTTTGCTACATGGATCATTTTAGTTCAGCTGGGTGTCTTTCCTTTTGTTATATTTCTTTAAGAGTTCAAAATGTGTTAATTACATAAATAAAATGTAATTTTCTCTGTAGCACTTCATGGATTTCATAAGAAACACACCTTAGTTGTTCACACACAGCATAAAGGTAAAAAACAATATATACAGTGTTATCTTGATTTTAGATGGTGGTCAGAGGGCCCGGTGGCGCCAGTGTCCAGGAGCCTCGCCTCTGTCAGTGCGCCCCAGGGCGGCTGTGGCTACAATGTAGCTTGCCATCACCAGTGTGTAAATGTGTGGATGACTATATATGTAAAGCGCTTTGGGGTCCTTAGGGACTAAGTAAAGTGCTATACAAATACAGGCCATTTACCATTTACTATTTAGGGACCTGAAGTGGAGTTTGGACCCAGAAACGGCTAATGACGTCAGAATTAATAACTGGATGATTACACCCCACAAGTGTTAGCTTTATTTTGATACCAAAATGGTTAACACAGAGTTTGTAACTGTAGAGATTCAAAAATACTATTGTAATTTTTATTTTCTTTTTTAATTGTCTACCCTGCGCCTGCATTATTTAATCACCAAAACTTAATACACATGTCCTCTCTGTTTCAGTATTACTCTCAAAGCCAGCAGACTTTATACTCTTTGTTCTAGGGGAAATTTGAGTTACAGCTACCCTAGATGACGATTTTTGAACAAAGCATTTCAGAGAAATTTAATTCACAGGTACTTAGAATGTCACTGCAAGGGCAACTTTAGCTGCTGTTTACGCCAAACAGGAGGAGAAAAGTGGGATCAGTGGCTGAGATTTGACCCATGTGAATTAGTTCATTTTATAAGCAGATTACATCAGTATCTCTATCTGATTAATGGATATATCTGAGCTCTTTTGGTAGTTAAATCTTGTTACTCTCTAAGAAAAATGTTTCAATTTCCCAGTTTGGACATACAGTAATCAGGCAGCTCTTGTTATAGCTTCCAAGCACATACTACTGTATCACTTCACTCAATTAGAAACCTTCCTATGCAAATCTGACTGACAGGAAAAATCTAGTGTCAAATTTTCAAAATAAAAGACCACCATTACTTGTACTGTTGGACAATGATGTACACTTTAGCGTCAGGCTTTTAAACAAAACAAAACAAATAAACACAAGAACAGGAAACTACCTACATTCAAATGAATGGATTGATTATTTGCTCATACTATTTAAGAATGTACTCACACTAGGCATTGCTTTTGACTGAGGGTTCTTAGACAACTAGGTTTGGGCTTTTGTTCTAAAGTGCTTTGGTGACCTAATTTTTAATTGCAGGACCACAAAATCTTACTGAGAGCAATTTCCTATGGAAAAGAGGGACACAAATTCATGGAAAACCTTTACTAGATCAAGTTATGATCTTGATCTGTTGGTTGGCATTCATTTCAGAAAAATTTGTACAGGAGTATCATCTAACCTAACTGAGATAAGTTACGGATGAGTTTTAGACAAAAGCATTTCAGAGGACTTAGAGAATTGACCCAAAGTTTTGCACAATTACTCCGGCAACTTGAGCTGCTGCTGTCTAGAACTGAATGGGATGGGTGGTGTCACTGGATGAACTTTTATTTTAATGAGTGTTTTCTAACTGATGAATTTGATCATTTGCTCTCAGTGATTACTGGGTTTAAGTTTAAGGGAAATGGGCCATGGAACTGTGGACAATGTAAAAATATGAACAGGGGTTGTGTGCGGCAGGCAGGAATGGAGGACCCAGTATGAAGACTCCAGGATGGAAAAGGTAAACTCAAAACTCAGCTTTACTGCTGGAAATCAGAAAAACAGAAAACTAACTAAACTGGAAACACTCATGAAGCTAAAAAGGCAGACAGACAGGACATGACACTGGATTGAAGAAAACAAAGGGGTTAAATACACAAGGAATGACGAGTGAACAGGAAACGCGACGAACACAACTGGGGCTAATTACGAGACAGATGATGCAAAGCTGAATATAACACATGAGACGAGGTACCTTCAAAGTAAGAGAGGCAAAAGCAGAACATGGCGCACACAGACAGGAGACAACCAAATTAAAACGGGAAGTAAGAGGAACACACCCACACACACAGACCAGACCCAGATAGACACGACACAGACGAGTCCGGGAAAGAACAAACATGAAAACACAACAGACAACGAGACACAAGGACACAGGGAAGGCAGTATAACAAAACTAAGAACTACACAACAGAAATACAAAACTAAACCCAGGTATCCTTACAGATGTCTACGTGTATGTGTGGACATGTGAGCAGTTTTGTGTACATCTTTGCTGATATAAATGTGGGACTGACAGTCCACCACACTATCAGTAGTAATGAAATGTTATTTGTGTTTTGTGGGTTTACATTTGGAGTATTATAAAATAAGAATATTGCTCTGTAGATTTGGTAGACCTTAAAAAAAATAACATGTTAAGTTTTAAAAGAGAAAATCATAATCTTAAAAAACACAAACAATATGTGTACACCACATTATACATCCTCAGTCGCAGGCAAAGGCATCATTTTTCTCAAGAACCTATTTCCTCTTTACAGATTAACAATGCTGTCTTTCTTCCAGCATGCTTGGTACTAACTGAAGTACAATGGACAATAAATGCAGGGTCATCTATTTGTGCTTTTTCAATAAAAAGCTTCTTTATAGCCATCGGAGTATAACACAATCTATTCAGCTAGCAAGCAAAAGACCAGCGTTAATGGATTTCACCTTCTTTGGTGCAAACGAAAGTGACAAAATTACACTGCAGTGGCAACGAGAAGACAACCTCCAATCGGTGCAACTAGAATGTCACTAATCTCCCCATGAGTGACAGAGATACTTGCAAAAAGCAAAACTAGAGAAAAAACAATCAGGAAAAAGAGATTTTAAATTTGAGTCTCAGTCACACACAAATTTGTACAAGCACTTTTTATGTCTAAGTACTTTCTTTCTAATTTTTGGAGGTTGTCTTCCTGTTGTCGGTGCATGGGTTATCACTGTTATGTGCACCAAAGCAGGTGAAATGGATCCTGCTTCCTAACTGGACAGACTGATATCTAGAAGGTTTATCTGTATGTTATATTGTATGTATGATGATCAACTCTTCATCCTCATCATTATAGTAACTTATACTTGCCTCCTAACTCGGTTATGTCTCAGATACCAAGTGATCAACCCAAATCCCTCACCTGCTGAAACATTTAATTTTATGTAAAATAGGGTTCTTGAAAAAGCTCATGGACCTCAGCATGCAGTTTAGCCACAGTGTCTGGAGAAAACCATCCTGGGCATGGAGAAATGTTTACAGTTTATATAGGTGTAATTTAAAATGATATAGAGTGACCCTGGCAGGGTTACTGAAACATCTCCAATTCAAGGACAACATTTCAGACACTTACTGTCAGTCTAATTTATAATAAAAATCTTAAATCTCTAATATTCTATAATATAATGCATAATGTTGCTAACACTGAAACTTATTTATCTGAAATTTATTAATTTAGTTTATTGTGTTGTTTAACAACATTTAATCCTTAAGCGTTGGGACCACAAATGACAAATTTCGTTGAGCACAGAGGCTGAGATGAAAAATAACACACAACAGTCTTGAAGTGTAGCTACTGTTCCTCCCACACTGAAAATAACCTTCATCTGACCTTCGTCTGAGTGCTTGCTGTGGTGGAGACCTGCGGTCAGAATGATTGAAAAGTGATTGATTGCTAGCAAATGATTGCTAAATGTTCTTAAAGCACACACACACACACACACACACACACACTAGTGGTCATTTTTATTGTATAAAAATACAGTACAGATTTATGACAGAGAAACTTATTTTTTTAGTTTCTTATGCAAGGCTCACACTCATCCCCACTCACACCTGTTTGTGTGCCATCAATTCATCTAACCAATGAGGCTATTGTCCCTATCCTTCACAAACAAGCACATGTTGTTGGGGGGAAAAAAGATGCAGATATTTTTGTGTTGTCAGCTTTATATGGTTCACTGGTTATTGAAAGGGGTGCTGTAATTATTAGTAAGAGATAATGTAAAGATAAAGTACATGTTTTTACTCTGCCTCTTAATGTTGTTATGTTATATCAGTTTAAAATACTTTTTAAAGCTGACAAGAAGTGTGTGTAGAGAGCTTGAATGCTCCACTCGGCAGAGCAAATGAGTCTGGCACATCAGTACATTCAAATCATGTCTCTGTTTCCGAGTGTAGATGACAGGACAGGTTAAAAAACAAAAAATAAACATACACAATAAGTACATAAATAACAAAAACATCAATAAAATAAAAAGTATAAATAAAAAGTGTGCGGATCCTGAAATATCGATTCCTACGATACCAATCATTTATGTTCTAGAATAGATTCTCACATTAAAATATCGATATTTTAGTAATTTAGAGTAAATTTGTAGTTTATCATTAACAGGAACACAGTGGAAAGAAACTATAACATTCAGATTGGCTGTATCCCAATTCAGGGTCTGCACGCTTGAAGTACGTGCACTACGTGTACTACGTACGGTGCGTACTACAAGTACGAGAAGTGCGGAAGTGAGAGGCTTGTGAAATGGGACGGTCTAGCCTCCGTCGCGCTGTTCAGGTTGCCTAGCAACCATGATACTAACCGAGAGAAACGTTATATTCAGCTTTAGTTGACAGAAATGAAGGGGGAAAAAAATCGTTGTTGGTCATTCATTCTTGTCATGACATCACTTTGATCAGTTGAGTATCTGAGGCTGAGACCACGGGACTGTAAAACATGATTGTTGGGCTTCATTTCTGTACTGAACAGTCATTTCAAGATTAGTTAGTAAATAACAATTAGCTAATGTTGTTCATGAGACTAAAATCATCTCACTGTGGTAATGTAAATATATTATATATATATATATATATATATATATATATATATATATATATATATATATATATATATCAGGATATATTACAGTGAGCTTGAACTCTGGGTCAAAGATTCAAGTTGCAGTTATTTATATTTCCTATCACCTTAAATCTTCAGTCAAAGACAAGTATCTTTGACAGCGTATATACAGATGTATTATATTTAAGAGAAATATTGTTTGTTTAATATGTTGGCATCATTACATTTGGCTCAACGCTTACATATATGTGTAGAAAGAAAATGTACGAGCTGTGAAAACTTCCATGTTAACTAAGGGAAGTAAACTGTTCATTATTTTGTGTTAAAGCCGCACTGTCTATATCACTTTGTTCTCTCAATGTCAGGGGTTTAAGAGACACTGTTAAGCGAAAAGCTTTGTTTTTGTTTGCAAATCAACAGAATACTGACTTTGTTTTTTTCCAAGAATCACACTCTGTTATTAAGGATACTGCTTTTTGGAAAACACAGTGGGGCAAGGACCTATGGTTCTCACATGGATCAGAAAGATCGGCAGGAGTTATTACTCTGAAGAACTAATTTAATGGGAACGTTATGCACTCTGAAATGGACTCAGAAGGACATTATGTGTTAATGATTGTCAGCATTGATGGTACACTTCTTCTTCTTGCCAACGTGTATGGTTTTAATTCTAAGTCTGATAATGACTTCTTATTGGATGCCCTTGAATCTCCTGTTATTAGTTGGAGGCGATTTTAACATTGCTCCAGATCCTTCACTAGACAGATGGCCACCTAGCTCAAATAACTCTCTGTCTTGTTGTTTAAATACATTTATGCAAAAGTTTCATTTAATAGACATTTGGAGATTTAAAAACCCTAAAGCCAGACTATTTACATGGAGTAACAAATCCAACTCTTCTAAATCCCGTATTGACTTCTGGTTAATCTCTGATTGCTTAAATAGGGATAATGTTATAGCCAATATAATGCCAACTCCGCTCACGGACCACAAAGCGGTATCACTTCAGGTCTTTTTCAATACCAATGCTGCCCAAACTTGTAGGAGCTGCTACCAGAAACTTAATAACTCCCTTCTAAAACATGAAAAAGTGCTTGAAGATATTTTGTCATTAATCAAACTGGTTTCTGGGATAAAGCCCTAACCAGTCATCTCTACTGTCAAAATTGGGAACTCTTTAAATTTGAAGCCGCTAAATATTTAAGAGAGTATGGCTCATCTGCAGCAAAACAAAGGAAAAATGAAGAAATTAATGTAATTACTGCTCTCACTCAGATCCCAACAGAGAACCTATCTGAAGAAGATAAAACTGACTTAGCCTTGCAACAGAGTAAGTTAAATGATATCTATAAACTGAAAGCAGAGGGAGCCTTTGTGAGATCAAGGAGAAGATGGTTAGAAGAAGGTGAAAAACACTCATCCTATTTTTTTAAATTAGAGAAATCTCGTTCTAAACGTAGTTCTGTTCGGAGACTTAATATTGACGGTATTATAACTGATGATTCCCGAAAAGTCTCCACCTATTGCTCCAATTTTTATAAAAATTTATACAAGTCAGAGTTTGATGAGAGTGCTGCTCTGAACTTTATGGAACAAATCCCTGATGTGCGAACAGTTAAAGAAGATCAGATGAGTTTCTGTGATAGGCCAATATCTATTAGTGAAGTGCTACCTGCTATTCGACGTCTTAAACTTAATAAATCCCCAGGAACCGATGGCTTAACCTCTGAATTTTACATTACTTTTGCAGATCAACTGGCTCCATTTCTTCTTAATGTATACATTGAAAGTCTTACAAATCAGTCTCTTCCCCCCACTTTATCACAAGGTCTGTTAACTCTAATCCCAAAGCCAAAGAAAGATCCCACTTATATTGACAATTGGAGGCCAATTTGCCTCCTTAATAATGATTATAAGATCCTAGCTCAGATCTTTGCCAAAAGACTGAAAGCTGTTTTGAATGATATTATTGATGAAACTCAGTCTGGCTTTATGGCTAACAGACACATATCCAACAACATTAAACTTGTTTTTGACCTAATTGATTATGCAGATTTGTGTCGGGATGATAGCTTTATCTTATTTGTAGATTTCTGCAAAGCGTTTGACACGATTGAACATGGTTTTATTTTTCAGGCTTTGGACAAATTTGGCTTTGGTCCTTATTTTCAGAATGCAATTAAAACAATGTACAAAAATGTAAATTGCGCCATCAAACTACAAGCCGGTACATCACCTAGGTTTAACTTGAACCGTGGTATCAGGCAAGGTTGCCCCATCTCCCCATACTTATTTCTCATTTGTGCTCAACTCCTCTCTGATTATATTAAACACAGTCCTCTGAAAGGTATAACAATTGCGGATGAAGAAATATTCATTAGTCAACTTGCTGATGATACCACTCTCTTTTTAAAAAATGCTTCACAGGTGCAGATGGCTATTAACACAATTAATGCCTTTTCTTTAGCTTCAGGACTCCACCTAAACATTGGCAAATGTGAACTGCTTGCCCTTAGAAATTGTACCAGTCTATCTATTGCTGGCATCCCAGTGAAAGAGTCTGTCACTTACCTTGGTATAGTCATTAATAAAAATCAATCCACCAGGTGCTCCCTTAATTTCACTCCAATTTTGGACAAAACACAAAAAAAGCTAAATGCTTGGCTGCAGCGGGATTTATCCATTAAAGGGAGAGTTTTACTCACGAAAGCAGAGGGTTTATCTCGTGTAACTTATGCTGCTTTGTCTCTTGATGTAAATAAAGAAACCCTGGCAGATATTGACAGACTTATTTATAATTTCATATGGAAGAATAGAATTCATTATATTAAAAGATCAGTTTTATCCAACTCATACCAACATGGTGGAGTAAACTTTCTTGACTTCTCCTCATCTCATTAAACAATGTGTTTAAAATAAACTGGATTAAACAATTTTTCAGGAACCCAACCTCAATTTGGAACTTTATTCACAATTATATTTTCTCAAAAATTGGTGGTCTTAACTTTCTTTTGCTTTGTAATTACAATATCGATAAAATCCCTTTAAAACTATCCAACTTTCATAAACAAATGCTTCTTTCCTGGTCATTGATTTATAAACACAACTTTTCTCCACATAGATACTATATTTGGAACAATAGAGACATTTTATACAAACATAAGTCTGTGTTTTTTAGGGGTGGGGGAAAAAATTGATACTGTGTAGTATCGTGATAATTTGTTTGCTAATAATGTATCGATACAGGGACAGCAGAAATCAATATTTTGTTACAAAAAAGGTTTTTGTGCTCTGACTTCAGAGCATGTTGATCCTTTTTCTGAGCAAGAATCCTGACATTCCTTCACTGTCCAAATGTGTTTAACTTTTTTTTGGCAGCAATAAACATGACAGTTTACTTATTTTAATTTAAGACATGTTTTATTTTAATTAAGTTTAAAACTTTTTTATTTAATGTAAAATTATATTTTGTTTTAATTTACTTTCAAATTCTTCAGTTGCTGAATGGGCTGCATAGTTTTCATAAATTGCATAGTTCAGAATAGCTATAATTGTACCAGATGGTTGCATTCAGTTAAGTTGGACTAGACTATAATACAAACCGTTCAGTTTGTCAACAATAAAACTGACTGAAATGAGAGAAAGACTGAGTGTGAGACTTTGATATTAGATCAAATGAATATTGATAAAGTTTACCTTTATGTACAGAATCTGAATATCGCAAAATATTTTTAAAAATTGCAATAATATCGTATCGTGTGTTAAGTATTGTGATAATATCGTATCGTGGGATGTATGGTGATTCCCACCTCTAGTAAGTAATTGGTTTAACTGTACATTTTGTAATTGTGTGAAGGAAGATATTTCTCATTTATTTTGGTCATGCTTATACACGAATCTTTTCTGGCAAGAATTTTGTGTTTTTGTTGTTTCCTTTAACTTTTCTGAGTTCTCTCTTTGTTACGAGAAAATATTGTTCGGTTTCTTTAAGTACCCCATGCACAGGACAAATTTTATTTGATTAATTTATTGATATTATTGGCTAAATTTCATATACATAAGTCGAAATTTTCTAACGCAAAACCATCCTTTCAGTGCTTTTTAAATGAAACCAAACAATATGTTAAAACCATACAACATTCTCAAAATCTAAAAGCTGTCAAAACCATAAACTTATGTTCCCTGTTCAATATCATGTGATTCTTTAATAGACTGTGTCTATTTTGTTTTTTTATACGAACCCCCTGACATTGTGTTTGCTATTTTGTATTTGTATATTTTATCTATGTATTATTTTTAGATCTGCCCTGTCTGTGTTTCTTAGTCTGCGTCCTTGTGTCTTATTTCCTGTTTTATTGTGAAAGTCTATGTCTTATGTTAGTGTGTGCAGCTTTGCTCCCCCTGTCTCGTTAGTCCAATTTCTCGCAGCTGTGTCTCCCTCCTGTTGCCCATTCCCTGATTACCACCCTGTGTATATTACCCCTGTGTTTTCCTGTGCTCAGTGTCGCGTCGTACCCTCAGAATTATGCCTGTGTGTTCAGTTCATGTTTTCGTTTATCACCAGCAATAAAGCTAAGGTTCTCTGTTTCAATTCAGTTTCAGAGTCTCGCATTTGGATCCTCCTCTCCATCCGCCTGCACACAGAGCCCTGACACAGATATTTGAAGTTTACACAGATACATTCTCACCTGAAAATATGTTAGAAGTTTTTTTGCGACCCAGAAAGAGAAATAAGAGTAATATTAAAACTAAGTAGCTGCCGCCATTGTTGGAGACTGGAATTGGCTGGGCCGCGCTATGAATTCTGCAATATGGTTTTTCAATTTTGTTGTCTGGGTGAAAAATCTGGAAAAATTCGGGAGATTTTCGGGAGGGGCACTGAAATTCGGTGTTCTCCCAGAAAAATCGGGAGATTTGGCATGTGTGGTTGTGGCAACATCACTAACCTTGTCAAACATCTCAGAGTAAATCATATCACAGAATATGTTGAGGCGAACTGAAGAGGAGGAGAGGGACAGGTGCTGCTAGGGCGAGACAGACGTCTCTCACGGAGTCCTTTAGTGCTGCAGGCAGGCAAGGTGTTCAAATAGCGCACAACTTCAGTTTTTTTATTTCTATATGATGAACTCTGCATTATTAAGTGATAAGAACAAGTAATCTGATGTCCTGTAATCATTAATACGTTTTTGTACAAAGTATCGGTATGGGATCAGTATCGTCAATACCACCCTGAATATTACTTGGTACCCAATCGGACAGAAAATCAGTGGTATTGCACATCACTAATAAAAAGAACAAATGTTTAAAAAAAAAAACTTGCTCTGCAGCCATCAGAATCACATTTGGTAATGATAAACACAAATTAAATATAAAAAGAAATAACCATGTTTTCATTTATACATTTATTTTAATATAGGTTTTTTTTGCTTTTTGTTTTTTTTGCCAAAGCAACGGTGAGCCGCTGGTAATGGGTAAAAGAGTCTCAGATTTGAGACCGTGGAGTTAGTAGAACTAAAGTACATTAAAACCAGCCAACTGTTATGAATTAACACTGTTCACCTTCTGTCTGTCCCCAGGAGTCTGTAATTGTGGGTTAAATCATTCTCCCCACACGAGCACTGTGCGTGAGGCTTGCAGCAGCTGGAGTTGAGCCAACGCCACACTCCTGTTACAATATTGTCACAGTGTATGCCAATACAGGTGGATTTTGGCTTCGTCAACTCTCTGTTTCATTTAATTTGCATGATATATTTGAAATTACAGTCTCTAACATTGCATTCACCTTGTAAGTTGGACAAAGTCATACGTTTTTTTTTTGTTTTGGCACAAAAATCCCCCTGCAGCATCACTTAGTAATGTAAAGACAAAACGAATGATTAAGCTTCTTAACTGAGTCAGGAGTGTTTTGTGCCCTTCTGAAGAAACTGCTCCAATATGTAATGATAGGAGTTTATTTATGGACTGCTTTACGACACCTTTGTTATTTCTTCTTTGTTAGGGGCAGCTGTGTTTCAGGTGGTAGAGCAGATCATCTACTGATCAGAGGGTACTTGGCCAAGACAGTGAACACTGCATTCACATGTGTGTGATTGGGAGACTTAGATTAGCAGTAGGAAGCACTTTGAGTGCTTAACAGAGGAGAAAGGTGCTACGTAATTTCAAGGGAGTCTTTAACTAAGACTGCGTAGGGTCGGTGTCAATCATTACTAAGGAGTGAAACTGGTTGAAATGTTCCTAAACTAAAGGTATTCATTCAACAACACTAACTATAACAAACTGGAGTGGACGGGACCGGAAAGTACAAATGCAGCAATGACCGGAGAATGTTTCAAATGTCACTGAATAACCGAATGACATCTTTTGCTCCTTCTTTAACTCTTCAACCACACACTCATACATGACCTTACTCATAGAGGAGTAGTGAACTTATAAAGAGGCTGAGTCCAGTCCTGATACAGACTGTGTCAGGACTGATGACACAAAGTCGCAGAAAGAGTGTTGAATATTGTGAGGGTAGGAAGCCATTGGCAGAGGTGGTTTTTTTTTGTTTTTTTTTACCTCCTGAGGTAATACAGGCACGAGAAGGCTTCTTTTCTTCAGTCAGTTTATTTTTTTCAAATGCTACGCTGTGGATATGCACTCTTCTGGCTGTTGGGGTCAGTGTTGTTGATCTGCGTTGTGTCACCACTGAAGGGTGAAGCTGTGGCAACACATGAGGGGTCCCACCTGAAGCTGTCCGAATCCAGTCACTCGAATGAGTCTCAACATGGCCACAGCTCCAATACCACAGGAATACCCATCGTTAGCTTTAAGTGGCACCACGTGGAGACCCCTTATTTAGTGGCTTTTTGGGTACTGGTGTCATTTCTGGGCAAACTGGGTATGTAATACATATTGTAGAATATAAATATGATAAAAAATTCTATGCTCTGTTTATTACACGAGATGATAAAAGAAAAGAAGAAGTATAGTTCGTCTCTTGCAAACAGAGAAGGTGATGTGGAACAAGCTTTCACTTTTGGTAGCTGAAATCCTCTAAATAAATAGCTCAGGCTTATAAAATATAAATATACAGATAAAAACACAGAGGTGAAAAATTGTATACTTGATACAAGTTTCTGTAATTTACTCTTTAATTACATTTAACCTCTTAAAGCCTAAAATATGAAATGAATTAAAAATTGAGAATTTGTTGAGCCAATATAACAAATGTATAACATTTTAATTTCCATATATGACTTTTGATTTGTATCATATTTGCTACATCTGGCATTTAAAAAATGCTGAAGAATGTATCTTGAATGAAACTTCTTTAGGTTTTTCAGGGGTGAAAAAAATCACACTGATAAAGGAGAAGTCTCAAAAACTGCACATATCAAACATGATACAGCAGGATTTAAGAGGGTAAATATAAACATGCAGAACAGAAGTGTAACCCCGTGAGGTGGGAATTGGTTTTGGGACAGTAGCGTTTATTGTTAAATAAACTTTAATGGCACTTCCTCTGCCCATTAATCATGAGGCTATCTTTAGTTATGCAGTGAGGTTTCATTCATCCGCCACGCTGGTTAATCATGTGCTTTCGTGTTTTTTTAGATGAGCACTACAGTTAATCATTTGCAAATGTTACAACCTCACAGCTCCAACCTGACTACAAGCAGATTAATCTAAAATCAAAGGTTATTACTCTTGATTCATGGTTCTTATCTTCTTCTTTTTTTTTTAAATCTTGTTTTCTCTTCTCAGTCATTGAGGCCAACCATCATGTCACCAGCGTCATACCTGAGAGCGCTCTGCTCATCTGTTTTGGCTTCATTTTGGGTGGCGTGATTTGGGCTGCAGACAAGGTGCAAACCTTCAGGCTGACCCCGACAGTCTTCTTCTTCTACCTGCTGCCTCAAGTCATTCTGGATGCAGGCTACCACATGCCAAACAAGCTCTTCTTCACCAACCTGGGTGGAATCTTGGTCCATGCTGTCATTGGGACCTGCTGGAATGCTGCCAGCTTGGGGCTGTCGCTGTGGGGGTGCCAAATGGGAGGAGCCATGGGTAAGAGGGGCTTTGTAATTTCTTTGTGAATGCACCAGAGAGAGAGATCTAATATGATTACTGTACATCACAAAAGGTTGATTCTGTTCATCTGGAAATTCAGTGGGAGAAACATTTCAACACTCATCCAAGTGACTTCTTCAGTCTCAGCTGACTACAGGTTTCCCTAACCCAAACAGTACATTTGCACAATAACTGAAACAATGATATTTGATTCAGAGATGGTCTTTCCCTTTCCACATAAATGGCCTCCTTGACTTCTAGCTCAAACCAACGCTCCTCCCTGTCCAGAACGTGTAAATCCTCATCATTGAAAGAGTGTCCATTTGCCTGTAGGTGGAAATAGACTTCCTTCTGTGTTGTGCCATCCGCTTCACAAGAAGTTGTTTGGTTTCCTCAGTGTATAAATCATGGCAATCCTCCTGGCACATAGCGCACTCTACATTACTCTGTTTGTGTCTGGGGATCCGATCATTGGGGTGGACCAAATTTTGGCGCAGTGTGTTTTGGGGTTTAAAGCCACTGAGGTGTTGTGTTTAGAAAAAATGTGTCTGTGAATCAAGGAGGTGCCTTACAATGCTGTGATTGCAGCCATTCCCCAACTTTCTGTGAATGGTACTCATAGGCATTGATCCATGGTCTTTGATCAATGGTCATGACAATTTGCATATTAATGATCAAAGACTTGACCTCCCAGCCCATTGTTCATTCAGTTGGCTAGTTTCAGTCATTATTCAAATGTACTGTTTATAAGATTGGGGGTGTACAGATGTACAGAATCAACCTTTTGGGATTTACTTACCTGGATGATTGAGCATCACGGCATTTCCTGTACAGGTGACCTGGACATCGGTCTGCTGCAGTACCTTCTTTTCGGCAGTCTGATGGCTGCTGTGGACCCCGTGGCCGTCATCGCTGTGTTTGAGCAGGTGCACGTTAACGACGTCCTCTTCATCATGGTGTTTGGAGAGTCGCTGCTCAACGACGGTGTAACTGTGGTTTGTATGCATCATTGTTGTCTTTAGCATTACTTAAGTAACATAACCTGTGAGTTTGGTGAGACATCTGTCATAGGCATGTCCACTTTGAAGACATGAAGTGTAAAGAAAGTAAACATTCCAGCACTTCAGTTTAAGTGGTTTTACTCTAGCTGATGTCTTGCCATCTTATCTGAGCTTCTCTGGTCCATAAAGGTGTTTCTGCTTCATTTGATACGAATCATGAAGTTCCACCCCTTTCACTGCTGAAACTTGAAACCTGTGACTTTATCATTAGAAGTGTGACCTTCTCAGAAGCATAAGTGCTATATCATATTACCCCTTAAAGGAGAGGTGTACTATAAAACTGAATACGTGTCTTAGAGAACTGAATTAAGCTTATAATTGAAAGTAAAATAAAAATTAACTAATTAATTAAATGTGGACAGAATTTGCGCATCAGAGATAATTCATCTCATAAATCAAGACACAATGCTCTCCCCTATATAAGCAGCCTTTATAGGTTAAAAGTATCATTATCAGTATTGGTATCGGCAATACTGGCAATGTATTTACTTTATTTCTGGCCCTGTATTGTATTGATATAATCTGTAACTAGAGTGAAGCAGAACAAAAGGTTAAAGGTGTCCTTAACTGGTTTCTGGCTGGGGAGCTAGAGGAGGAGCGAGTGTTCAGCAGCAGTCATCATTTGAGGAACATTTTCCACACAAAACCAGTGTGGTTTTTTTTTGTTTGTTTGTTTTTTACTATCTGTGGCATTGTGTCTCATGGCCAAATGAAATGATTTCAGAAGTTATGGTTCTTTTGTTTGCATCCATAAGCTGTGTTGCCATGTTCTTGTTAGAGAGAAGAAACTTTAATCTGATTGCCCCGAAAGAGTTCATGAGTGAAGCATATTAAGACAGTAAAGCACCTGGTAACACTTTATTCATACCACCGATAACTAAGGATGTAAGTCCTCTTCAATTAAATGGAATTTATTTTCATTTCATTTATATGAAATAGCCATGTGATTATCAGCAGTTACCACGCCTACCTAGCACGTCAGAGCCATTTTCCATCAACAACCTCCATTATAGACCCACCTACAGACACGTGACTGGACAGACATCACATGCAGTAAATCTGGGCCCATGTGGTTTTTAGCCTTGCAACGTCTGATTGGTTGAAGTAACGTGAACGTGGCATTGTTACTGTGATTCTATTGGCTCAAACGATTAAAAAAAGGTGTCAATCATGCAAATTGAACGAAAGAGACCAAAGTTACAGCTCCTCAGAGTTTAAAGGGCCAGAGACCAATTAAATGCTCCATGCGCACAGCAGAAAAGGGCTATCACCATGTAAATGTGTAGTTAACAGAGATGGGCAGTAACGCGTAATCCGATTACTTTTTTCAAGTAACGAGTAAAGTAAGGGATTACTATTGCAAAAACGGTAATTTGATTACCGTTACTTTCCCGTAGGAACGCTTCGTTACTGCGTTACTAAAACCGTGATTTTTTTGCAAGAATGTCTCATGACAGTGACATAAGCGAGTGCGACGTTTGTGACAACAGCTGTGTGCAGATCATTGACTGTAGAAAACATGGACAACGCGACAGCTCCCCAAAAATGAAGCCAAAACGTCTCTATCGCCCCCTGGTGTCTGGCTGCAGTATAGGTCATAAACCCCGCCTCCTCCATGTTAGCGAATGGGACTGGGGTCAGACTAAAATAAATTAATTCTCCTTAGATAATTTTTTTCCAAAGATTCTTTCTTGTGTTATCAATAGCTCTCATCACGCTGATTGATGTTCAAGGGGTCTCCTTTCCCATAAGTTTGATTCTAATTCCTACCGCGGTGATGTTAAATTGGGGTGAAACGTCATCATAAGAGCTTTGACTGACAGCTGCCGTCACGGAGAAACTTGTGTATCTCTGTTCGGGAATAGCAGATAGAGCGCAGGCTCTGAGAGGACGCCCAGCGTTTACGCTACGAAAACACGACCGAGTGTTTTAACCTAACAGCCTGAGGTGTTCTTCAGTAAACTGGACTACCCGACAGAAGGACCCGAGGCCCCGCTGCACTTTTTCGGTAAGTTAAACGTGTTTGTAAGCTAATCCGTAACTACCGTCCTTAGCTAGCTCCTGAGACCTAGCTAGCTAAAATGAGCACTCGGCTGTCAGGGTTCGTTTAGCTGTGCAGGTGAATGAATTTACTAAAGAAATCATGAGAAACGCCGCGGGCTGCTCAGTCACTAATTACTGTTACTGTACTTTTATTACAAGTATTATACTGTAAAAGCAACAGGCTGCACCCTGCTTCAGCTCCTGTGCAGAGCTGAATATTAAATATGTGCAAACAACAGCGTGTTTTCAGTCTCTTGCTACATCTGTAAAGACAGTAACATTTTTTTTAAAAGCTTGTACTTCAGTAACTCCTCATTAATCAGGAACTATGGATTAAAGTACTGTAGTGTACTGTAATACTGAAAAAAAAATGTAAGAGAAGAACTTCAGATCCTGAGTGTGTGAGGATAGAAGAATCAGCTTTATTTCAATATTGAGGGATAAAATTTATATCTGAGTTAGATGGTTCTGTTGTCTTTGTGATTACAGGAGCTGCCCTCAGATTCAGACCTCAGCCCCATCGAGTGACAGCAGACAGATCATCCAACATGTTCACATGTTAACTGCAAAATGATTTGATGAAAACAGTACAAAGGTTAAAGTACCACACATGCTGTAGTGAAAGCTGCAGCTGTTTTATTGATGAAGTTAAAGACAAAAAAAACAAAAGGATTAAATACTCATGTAACTGTGTCACTATATATCAGCATTAACAGGACCTCAGTTTGGTGTTTCACAAAGCTGCTGATCTCAGACCTGCACAGCTTCCGTTTTAAACACTTGATGTACTCAGCTGCATGAAGAGCATATGAGATTTTCTCTAACACAATTAAATAAAACCTGATGAAGGTCAAAGGTCGTCACTTGTATGTTGAACTACAAACTTGTCATCTGGAATTTTTTCACAGCTTTTTTTTTTTTTTTTACATATAGTATGTTATTTACCATAAAGTGATTCAGAGTTATTCATACCAGAGTAACCAGAGAGGATCACATATTTTTTAAATATATAACTTTCTACAGGACTGAATATAATATCTTTATGTAAAACTCCGGAGCCTCTGGGGAGTATCTGAGTATTTATAACATTACACAAACCAAAGGTCTCATCACAGTGTTGATGAAATGCTGGGTTTATCCATCTCCTGGGGTGGGCCTACGGAGGAGTGCTGAAGATTTCCCTGTGAGGGAGCTGCTGGTGAAGATGATGAGTCCTGCTTGATCAATGTGATGAGCTTCAGTCTTCCTGGTGTTTCTTAAATGATGCCTCTTACAGCGGGTCAACAGAACTTCTGGCACAGGACAGCTGTGATGAAAGAAAGGGAAGAATATGTCTGTGAAGGTTCTCAGTCATCCAGGTCATCGTAGTCAAAGGAGCTTGCAAAGAAAAGCGTCTGGACTTCTTTAAGTTACTTGAAGACGTTTCACCTCTCATCCGAGAAGCTTCTTCAGTTCTAAGGTCAAATGGTGGAGAGTCCCAGATATAAACCTAGTGGGAGTGTCCCCAAAAGGACCCCCTGATGATCCTCTAATCGCCTGAGCTAAGGTGTGGAACTGGGTGTGGGTCCCAATCAGCCAGAGTTTCGGGTGAGTTCATTGTGAAACCTGGCCCCACCTTATCATGCGAATTCCTGAGGTCAGATGGCCCAGGGTGTGAGTGGGTGTGAGTGTGAGTGGGGGAGTTACTGTTTTGATATTAACAGTAACTCTGGGCCTCTGTAGAGTGTGCAGCTGATCTCATCGCTGTCTAAAAATGGATAAAAAAAAACATAAGTGTTGAAGACTATTAAGAGTAGCAGGTGTGTAGCATCGCTAACTAGCTAGCAACAAGCCTCCAACACAGTGCGTATGCTAGCGGCTAAGCTAACTAACGAATTAACAACAGAGTGATTTTAGAACTATAAGATGATAAGCTGTGTGTCTTTTTTATAACAGTGACAGGGGGTCCTTTTGTCCCTCTGTGGGGGGATACTCCTGCTAGGTTTAAATCTGGGACTCTCCACCATTTGACCTTAGAACTGAAGAAGCCTCTCGGATGAGAGGTGAAACGTCTTCAAGTAACTTAAAGAAGTCCAGACGCTTTTCTTTGCAAGCTCCTTTGACTAAGTAACTAAGTAATTAATTACTTTTGAAAATAAGTAATCAGTAAAGTAACGGGATTACTTTTTGGGGAAGTAATCAGTAATTAGTTACTGATTACTTTTTTCAAGTAACTTGACCAACAGTGGTAGTTAATTCTTCAAATATATATATATATATATATATATATATATATATATATATATAAAAAAAAGTATTTTTAGGCCTGTTAATAAAATCAATTATTTCTGCTCTTAAATACCTAAAAAATTCAACTGGCATGGTGTCCAATTGTGTGCCAAAATTAGAGATTTTTGTACAACATGTGGATATTCATGTATTGACAGGACTGTAATTTTTCACTGTTTCACTTTACAAACATAAATCTTTGCACAGATGATGTTTATATGTTGGTTACTGAATTTCTGTAATGAAATGTGAACTGAGGCATATTTTAAAAGGGTTATATGCTAGGATAGAGGATAAATTCTATTTACTTTTTCTGTGTTCCATTCTCAGTAACTTTGACACAGTAATATCTGCTTCAATATTTACACCTCTGATGAAATTTCACAAGTGTTAGCTTTATTTTGATACCAAGATTGTAAGCACGGAGTTTGTAATTGCAGAGAAATAATCAATTAATTTGGGCATTGCATTTTCGAGCAGGAAGCTCAGAAACCCCTTTGGGGCTTAAGAGGTCATATTTACCCACAAATACTTGAGCTATACTTAAGGTAAGCACACTACTTTTTAAAGGAAACAACAAAATAATTATACTATAAGTAAATTTAAGTACCATGTAAGTAATTTTAAATAGTAGTTGGAAATTTTTAGTTTTGCATAACTTCATGTGCTTTAAAGGAACTAAGAAATAATTACACAGCAAGTGTTTTAAGTAGTGTATAAATTATTTTAATAGATCCTTATTAAGTGGTAATTCGTGGAAAAACAATGAAATATTTCCCAACATAACATCAGGTCTTATTATGGAGGGACTTACCTTGCTTAACTTCCAGGTATTTCACAGGAAAGGAGACATTCTGTTATACAATACACTTGTTGTGACTGTGACAGAAAAAAAATTAAGTTAGACGTGGCTCCATCATTATAAGGTCACATAGGCCTACACATTTGGTGGTATTTATTTATTTTTTGTAACTTGGTACGCTGGAACAGTACTTATCACATCCACAGGGCTTCCATTAATGCACATTAACACAACGACGATTAAATAAAGTCGTAAAGAGGCAGTATCAATCTACTCTGTAAAACTGCCCATACCCCCAAAAGGACAGTGTAGCTACAATGTAATACTGTTTGTTTTTGCACAACAAAAACCTGTTACCCCCTTACTCTAGTGTGTAGTACTTGTAGGTAAATATAATTACTTTGCAATTTCAAATAAAATACGTCGAAATTCCATTTGATTACAGGGGAATTGCACCCTTTGTCATGGGTCCTTCTTTACTGCATTAAACATTAATTTTTCTTCTTCATCTCTTAGGTGCTCTTCAATGTGTTTGATGCATTTGTGTCACTGGGAGGACCTAAAATTGATGCTGCAGAAATTATCAAAGGAATAGGTAAGATATGACATTTATTAAACTGTTAATAGAGGATTTGCCTGTGTATGGGTTATAAACAGCATTTTTTTGTTCAGTATTATGAGCTTCTTCATCAAAATGCATTGACCATTTCAAGCTACCACGATGCTTTTATTGGCATTGGCTGGGAACTGACCTCCCAGTTCCTTCAGTGGTGCTGGTTTCAGTCATTATGCAAATGTACTGTTTATAAAATTGGGGAAATCTGCAGTCAGCTCAGACTGAAGAAGTCACTTGCATGAGTGATGAAAACAAAACAAAACAAAGCCTAAAAGTAGATTTTTACACATTTCCCCCTTTCTCTACAGTTTCCTTTTTTGTGGTCGCATTTGGCGGTTCCCTTGTGGGCCTTGTCTTTGGCCTACTAATTTCACTTCTGACCAGATGCACAAAAAACATCCAGATCATCGAGCCAGGCTTCATCTTTGTTTTGGGATATCTTTCCTACCTGACTGCCGAGATGCTTTCGCTGTCTGCTATCCTTTCGTGAGTGTTTTACAACTGAATTTGTTTTATTATTTCTGCGTCTATTTTGCATATTTTGTAAGCATATTTAGATGAAAGTCTACTTTTGTGTTTCCTTTCTGTAGGATTGTCTTCTGTGGAATGTGCTGTCAGAAATACATCAACGCAAACATGGATGAGAATTCGGTCCAAACAGTCAGATATGCCATGAAGGTTTTCGCCAACGGATCAGAAACCATCATCTTTGTTTTCCTCGGCATCTCGGCCATCGATAAGGTTATCTGGGTTTGGAACACGGGCTTCATCCTACTCACGCTCCTCTTCGTCTTTGTGTATAGATTCATTGGTGAGATTTTGTCTTTTTGGGCTCCGTTTTGTGTCCAAATAAATTTTTCTACTGCTGCCGGCCCATGATAGACTGAAACACGAGAATGTATGATTTTCCTAAAATGCATTCAAAACTCATGAAGATTCATTTGAAGATATTTTGCGAGTCTTTATATAAGACTGTGTGTTTGTAAGTGTGTTTGTGTTCGTACTGCAGGTGTGTTTTTCCTCACCTGGATCCTCAACAGGTACAGGCTGGTGCCCTTGGAGTTTGTAGATCAGGTGATCATGAGCTACGGTGGCCTACGAGGAGCTGTTGCGTATGGCCTGGCTGTGATGCTGGATGAGAATAAGATAAAAGAGAAAAACCTGATGGTCTGCACTACACTCATTGTGGTTTACTTCACTGTCATCTTGCAGGTGAATTTGTCGCTTTTTCTTAATTAGTTAACTATCTTTTTCGAAGAAAAAAAAAGGCTTCTGGCAGTAGCTTAGCTGTTCCTGGGACTGCACTCCTTTGGACATTTGATGTTGTGTCTGGAATCTGCTGGAGTCACTCTTCAAAGTGTAATGTACCTAATGTAGGTAAGTATAGTGATAATAAGACAGCTGAACCAAAGTCCAGCTTCTGGAGGCTCAATGAGCAATAAAAAGAGGAGCTTGCAGCTCACATGCAGCTCAGTTACCTGGACGCTGGCCTCCATGGCAAGATTCTCTGCACCTCTCTGAAATCTATTCCTTGGAATGGCCTGCAAGTAAGCCCACAGAATAAATATTGCTCTCAAGCCCTTGTATTACAGGTATTACTTACAGGTCTAACTATAGTGCTCTCACATGAACCCACATCTTGTCATTTCTCATCTCTGTGTTTACAGTAAAGCCTGTAAAACCTTATTACTGTTTGTTTTTGTGTCTGCCCTTGGGTCCACTTCCTTGTACTGGCCTCTGGGCCCCTTCTGACATGAAAGTAAAGAAGTACCAATAAAAATCACCAATAAAAGCATTAGGAGCTGTCACTCCCAAACACTCCAGGCACAACATCAGAGGTCTCTCTCCAAAACAAAGTAGTCCTAGGAACAGCTAAGATACAGAGAACCCTGTCCTCTACCCGGTTTCTGTTAAAGCTCATGAACTTACCACCCCCCCTAACACTATTGCATTCCTGCTTGACATTGTTGCAGGGAATAACAATGAAACCTCTGGTCATGTGGCTTAAAGTAAAGAGAGCTGCAGTGACTGAGGTTTCGCTACTAGAGAAATTGACAAACAAGGTAAATCTAAAACGAAAAATCTCTCGTTTCACCTACACAACCATTTTCTATCCAGTTATTGCTGAGTCCTTCTCCTTTCTTTAGATGTTTACTCACACTCTGGTTGCCATAGAAGACATATCAGGACAAATAGGACACAACTACATGAGGAGCAAGTACGTATAAGACTTGACACGTAATTTGAAAATATCTTCTCATTTTAAAATAAACTTTAAAATAAGTTTCCTTTTTGCAAAGGTGGAAGTATTTTGAGGAAAACTGGATGTCATGGATTTTGACGAAGCCGTCTGCAAGGAAGAAACAAGACCAAGTCTTTGATGTCTTCCATCAGCTGAACCTCAAGGATGCCATGGAATATGTGACTGAAGTGAGCATCATTTTGCTAAAGTACTCATTAAAGAAAACTGATAAAACTGCCACATGCAAAGAAAGCATGGTCTTCTTCTGTTCCAGGGTGAGCGGAGGGGCTCTCTGGAGTTTGTCCGTAATGAAAATTCCATTATTGACTTCAAGAAAAAGTCTGAAAGTGAATCCTTCGATATCAACAATGCAAATATGTCAAATAATCATGGTGCAATGTCCACTATGAGGTGAGCAATCTAGATTTTTATGACAATAAGAGAAGAGCTAAAAGCAGACTTAAAAGTCAGTATAGGATCATGTTGTGAAATCAATGCACTGCAACTATTAGTTAGATTCGATTAACAAACATCTTCTATGCCTGAAGCTTCAATTTGCCACTGTGCTGTAAAATGGAAACCAGAGTTAATGTACTACTTTAATATTGTAGTATTACTTTACATCGCTGACATGATTTGATTTGCTTCTTAGTAGAGATCCCATTCCATCAGTGAGCCTGGAAATGCATGAGCAGACCATGAAGGCTGTGAGGGAACTTGAGGCAATTAACGCTCACCACCTTCTGGATCAGCATCTCTACAAGAGCAGAAAACAGGTAATGAGCACATTGAGTCATTACATCAAGGGCTTACTAAAGCACCTTAGTGCGCGCTCCTATATAATTAGTACAAAAGAAGAATATTTCCAGGCATCAGTGAGAACTATGCTTCAGCATACCAAGACATTTTGACCAATTTTAAGCTCTTAACTTTGTGGGAACAGTTTGAGGATGGCCCCTTCCAACATGACCGTGCACCAGTGCATAAAGTAAAATTTATAAAGACATAGATGAGCAAGTTCAGTGTCGAAGGCCTGCACAGAGTCCTGATCTCAAAATACCAGGACATCTTTGGGAAGAATTAGACCGGAGACTGCAAGTCAGAACATCCTGTCCAACATCATTGTCTAAGTTCACTAATAAATTCCCATAAACACACCTAAACCCACGGAAAGCCTTCCCAGAAGAGTTGAAGCTGTTATAGCTGCAAAGGGAGAGCTGAGATCATATTAAACCCAAAGGATTAAGAATAGGATGTCACTCAAGTTCACATGTGTGAAGGCAGACAACCAAATACTTTTGGCCATATAGTGTAGTATATAAAGGAAGCACTGGGTGGTAGATGCATTGCAAAGTGGCTTGCAGATGTGCAGGAACTGTGAGCATGAGCTCAACAGATCTTCTAGTCTATTAACACAGAGCTGAACCTAAGCCTAAGCTTGACTTCATGACCTGCTGTTTTTGATTTTGTGAAGGAGTATTAAGCTGTCTTCTCGTCCTCTTGTTTACAGCATCGGCACAGATTCAGTCGCAGCCATTTCGATATCAACAGAGATGAAAAAGAAGTCCAGGAGATCTTCCAGAGAACCATGAGGAACCGACTGAAGTCATTCACGTCTGCAAAAATGGGCGTCAAACCTCCAAAGACGATTGTCAAGCACACACAAAAAGAACAGCAGCAGAAGGTCATAACTTCATTTTTATATTTATTTTCTTCCTGAAGTAAAATAACACTTTTCAAAACTTTTTTAAACTGTTTTGTACTATCTTTATCTCATGTTTAGACATAATTAACATTTTCAGTATTTAGATTTTTTTAAATCATGTCTGTGGCTACAATGTAGCTTGCCATCACCAGTGTGTGAATGTGTGTGTGAATGAGTGGATGACTGGTTGTGTAAAGTGCTTTGGGGTCCTTAGGGACTAGTAAAGCGTTATAAAGGCCATTTGCCATTTTCCCAAAAAATCACTAGAACCGATTTTTAAGTTGGATACTGATAACAAAATTTGATGGTGGTTAACAAATTTAATAGACCACCAACCAGTGCAAGATTTATAGCACAGCTGCCCTAAATTAACAGTATTAGCAATTACAGAAATAATTTCTATTTATCTGTAGTTGATAATCCACCAATATGCTTACACAATTGGTTGAAAGTCATATTTTTAATTCTGAAACATAATTATTCTTGTTATCCATGAATTCTCAAATGTTTTACAAAAAGAAGGAAAAATAATAAAGAGCATTATGGTTTTTGGCAAAGATGCCAAATTACAGTTATTGGCATTCCTGAAGATAAATTAGTTTTAGTGGTTGAATTTTATGCTTCATTAATATCTCAATTCTCAGAAAAGTCTAGTGTTTTGACTCAAATTTGGGCATCGGATCATTTTTTCTTTCAGACACATGAAACATGAACAAATCTCCCAAATGGTTTTTATGTGCATTTATTTAATTGGTTGTTTACGCTCTGCATAACTCTGCTTGGATCAGCTGGTTGTTGTGTTTGTGAGGGTCCAAGCAAGTGTATCGCTAACAGTGAAGTTACAGAGTTCCCTCTGGTGGACAAACTATCACGTTTCTTGTTACTTTATTCATTTTCATTTGTCAGCTGCTATAAATGCCGATACCAATCAGCCATCAAATAGCTAATATATTCCTATAATATTGGCTTACTCATAAAACTCTTTGGGCTTTACTAATCTTTTATCCGAAAATTAAAAATGCTACCAAGTCCTAAACATGAGAACAAATGAATATGACTTTTTGAACCACCAATGACTCTTCTTCCTGTTACAGATGCCTAATGGAAAGTCAATGGACAAGGCTAAAACCAGCTATTCGGATGATGAGGGTTTGTATGATTGTTGGGTGTTTTTCTTTTCAGATTTAAAATAGGTAACCACTTAGAGAGCCAATGAAAATCTTGTCATGTTCATTTTTAGACTCAGAGGGAGACAGCGCTTCTGGCTATGACCAATCATACATGAGAGCCACGTACAGAGCAGGAGGTAAAACAAGTCTGTAAATCCTGTATTTTTCAAGAGTGACCAAGAGAGTAGCTGGTCACTATAACTGGTCACTCTAGTAACTATAAACACAAATATTACAGAACCATACTTTATATGCAATTAAGGTCAAAACAGATACAATATGAAACAAACTCCCTTCAGTGCAAAATTTACTTAAGTACCATTTTAAAAATGTAATCTTTAAAATGAAATTCTCAGTTTTGTGTGTTTCTGTTTGAGAAAACAAGAGCAGGGGATTTACCATCTTTCTGTGCAGCACACAGCAGGAAACAGTCATCCTCAGGCTCGCACTACTGGAAATACCGTATGTGGTTTATGTAAGGGTGAGCTGCAGGGTAAAAGTACCCGACTGTCATACATCACATGGACTTTGTACTAGTGGACTGGCAGGTTAAAGCCTGGCTAATGTTCGATTCATTTCTTTTGAACGTTTTCCTTCTAACCTGTTGGGAACAGTTTATGGCTGCAGTGCATGTGTGAAGACAGCTCATGATCATAGGATTGCCTAATTCTGCTCCGACTCCACAAACATTTGTAAAAAATGTCCAGAGAACTGAAGCTGTGTTGAATTTAATTTATGTACACAGACGAAAAGCATCAAGCACGCAGTGTCAAATCTCATAAATCCATATAGCTCGTAAAAGTACACATTTTACTGTTTTGTGAAAAAGATTATCTTATGTTGAATTTGATGTTAGCAGTAATCGTAAAAAGTTAAGACGGTTGGAAATTAGGTGGTACTAAAAAGAATTAGCTGGAAGAACATTTTTCTAGTTTAACTGGTAACAGAACAGTAACATGACTATGGCTAATCTTTGAGAGGCAAAGTTTATCAGAACAACACATGGGTAGAAGTTCATCAATCTGCAAAATGTTGTCTACAGATCAAGGAACAATTTTAGAAAAATGTTCCTCAAAATAAAATGGCAAAGACTGATTATCTCATCACACGACTCAGAAAATCTGGAGAAATCTCTGTGTGCAAAAAACATGGCCAAAGATCCACAACAGATTCCTGTGATCTTTGGATTAAAAACTGGCATGACACTGTTTAGGAAATCACAGCATGGGCTCAGAAACACCTCCACATGTTGTCTGTGAACAAAGTTAACCACGACATGCAGAAACGCAGCTCACTTGAAATGAACTGGATGGGACACATGGACACTGCACTGTTATTAGCACTCACTTCAAAAGCTTGCATCTCTAATGGTATGGGGGTATATTAATGCCTATGGAAGAAAAGTGGAAGCTAGACTGTTGTAAACATTACTCTCTCCAAACGTCTTTCAGACATGTTCCTACGACCATTGAAATTGCCTTATTTTTTTCTTTTTGTCATTTTAAACGTGATACGTTCGATTATAAATTATGTTTGCAAATCGTTGAGAACAACAGAAGCCATAATATAGAAACCTGAGGTTCTAATTCAGTTTCTTTTGTTCATCCAGCTGGGATTGAGAACCCAACTTTCATGCCGGACCTGGATTTGTTGCAGATTCCGCCTTGGCTTGCGGAGAGTGAGCTCGACAGCAGCAAGGTGGCTCTGTCACATCGAGCCCAGGTGGATTTGCCAAGGACTCCAAGCAACCTGCGCCGCCTGGCCTCTCTTCGTATCAGCACTCGCTCCACTGACTCCTTCACACTGGAGAACATTCCTGACACACAGCAGATGGACAGCGATCAATTGCAGCCGCCCCCTCCTTCTCCTCCCAGAGACGATGGCTACGTGTAGCTGGATCCCAACCCAAACACTCAACTCTGCCTCACTTGAATCTGGCTGCCAAAGAAACAAAACTAAACTCAGAACGTTTAAGTGTGTACTCTAAGAATATTGACTAGGAAATATTTTCTTTTCCATGTATGTGATTAACCTTAACTCTTGTGTTTCTACGCAAAACACTGACAGTTTCATGACCTGCGTGTTCTTTAGACTGCTCCTGTTTTTGTTTTAAGTTCACGCTGCACTTAGAGCAAGGCATGTTATTCACAGGGCACATAGAACACTGTTAAATATTGTCCTGTGGCTCAATATTAACATGCAATTGCAAATCATTCCTTAAGGTTGTTTTCCCTTAAATGTGATGCAACAAACAGAAGCAAAAAAACCAAAACAAATATATATTTTTGTTTAGGTCTCAATAATAAAAAATAGGATTTAAAATAATAATGATTGAAAATTGATTCTGAATCAATAATATATAGACATGCTTGTGTTTTTCCTCAGAATTGCAACTGAGGTTAAATAATAAACTTGAATAATAAAATTGTAGAAATGTCACATATATGATGAGGCAATATATTTATTTGTGAATCTAGTGCATCTCGAATATATTGTACTAGACTGTAATCATTTAAATATGGATTTAAAAAGAGAAACTGTATTTGTTTTGTTTCTGTGGAGTCAGTCAAAGAAAAAAAAAATCCAAATTAAAGCAGAAAAAGATGCATCCAGAGATATTTAATCAAATCTTTCTAAATCACAAACTCTAGATAATTAAAATAAGTCAGTAACAGGAATAGGATATTTATTTTAGGTCTCAAAACTTTTAGCTTAGTTACTGAATTCACTGTACTCGTGGGACTGGGGCAGTCAAAACATAACAAGCTACACTGGTAACACAATTAAATATCACCATAAATTAGTAGAAAAATCGTCGTTTTGTTTATAAATAATCCATTTCTGAGGTTTCCAAATGTTTTGTGACGTAATCCAAAATTATCTTTTCGTTTCCAGAGTCCTTCAGGTAGAAATGAGATCCGTGGAACATCTTTATGGTGAAATCTCCTGATGTGATGTCTTTCCAAGCTGTTAATAAAAACACACACACACATTAATTTCACTTGATCACCTGTAAATCTTTCACGTACTCAGTCACACATTCTTGCTGCCTCTGGTTCAGATCCCGTGCTCTCTAATAAGAAACAGTTAGTTAGTTTTCTCTTCTTTTTCTCTCAACAGGTGATCCAGGAGATATTTTTTCCCCGTTTCTCACTGTCCCTCTCCCCTTCTGTTTTTCTTTTCCTTCCTCTTTCTTTCTCCCTTTCCTATCCCTCACTCATGTCTGTCCCGTCTGTAACAACTGAAAATAAAATAAAATAAATAATAAAAACAAAGGTCGATCAAATGGACCAATACGGCAATGCCATGATGATCCATTTGGCAAAATAAATCCATTGGGTATCCTTGTTGGTCCTCAGACAACAATTCTGACGGCTAAAGAACCAAATGGGACAGGCAAAAAAAAAGAAACAGTTAGTTAACACTGCCCATCAAAAGATTTACTCAGCCCGAAGGCCGCAGACATCCCTGGACCAGGTGAAGCCATAAACCAGGTAGATCATCATTTACTAACCAAATCTAACTCCACCTGACATTTTTTAAAGGTGGTTTTCACCACATAAGAAACATCCTGACAAACGCCACCCACTCACTGTGAAACGGGGCTTTTGGTGTGTACATTTTAATTTGATTATTAACTTGTGTCTAATTATGTAATTATTAATGTATGCTTTTAAATTTCTTTACTCTGCTTGAGCGCTTTGTGCTACAAGGCTCATTCACCCATTCATACATACAAGAGGTTGTTTCTATGGCTGAGTGCTTTCAATCTAAATTTCACACTCCGATGAACAAACTGCAAGATACTGAAGTCAGAGTTCAGTAGAAGGAGACGGATTGTTAGGGTTACTTATACACTGCTCTGCTGAGGGCAAAGCAAAGAAGGGAGAAGCACAAAGTAGCAAACATTAAGTCAATGTCATAACCATAAGAGTAATGTACAGCCCCTTCTTGGCCTGTTAGAGCACTGACCTTGTAAATCATGAGGAATGTCATCCTTCCCGTCAAAACACGTGACCGGGCAGGAGAAAAGCGGGCTGCTCGCCTTGTTACATCTGCAGAGAGGTCAGCAACTCCATCACTGACAACATCTACGCTTGGTTTTAGAAATGTTAAGAGCAGATTAAGTAACAGACAGCTGTCAGCCCACCTGTAGTTCTCCACCACGTGCAGGTCAGCCTTCAGGGCGGGAAGGAAGAGCTTGAGGACTTCAGGGTTCGCCAGCAGCTCAGGAGGAGTTCCTCCAATCGAAATTAACCACTTAAGAAAATCTTCATCAGACAACTCGCTTCTCTTTGGGGTTTTAATGCGAGTCTCTGACTTAAAGACAAAGAACAACACAGTACAGTGCTGTTGTCGTGTCATATCAACAACACCCAACTCTTTTCTTACGTTAAACAGGCCAAATTACAAACGTTTAGCTTTTCCAAATGTTATCGCTGATGTTTATTGAATATGAACATCAGGATTCATAGATCAGGGCTTTCATGGCAGTTATGTGTGTACAGATTAAGTCTAATTAATTTAAATTGATTTTAAAATACGTGATTAGCTTATAGAGAATATAGTTTCAATGAAAGATTATGTGGCAGACGCACAGAAATGTAGAATAAAGCATGAAGTGGTGACATGACAGCACAGAGAGGATTTTCACGTTTGTCACTGCATCACTTATTACTAGATTTGAAGTCCACAGCCCCAAAAAACAGGTCTAAGTTTGTCTTTTTTTGCTTTGTGGAACTAATAAATATCACAAGCAATAAAAGAAAAAATACTTAAAAAGCGTACTTCCAAGCAAAAAAAGACTTAATAAGTAGTTTTCCAGGTCATCCAGTAGTTTTACTTACATAAGGTGCAGAAGCACCAGACAGAAAGATGTGAACTGGCTCCATGTTGTGAATTTTCTTCAGCGCGTCTGCAACAGCGAAGCTTGTGAAGGCACCGAAACTGAAACAGATTAGAATTTTTTTTTATGTTGCAGGGATTAAAACCATGCAGGGTTCTGTTTATGACGACAGCCTTGTTTTTATTCAGGGATCATTTATTCTCGCCATACCTGTGGCCAAACAGAGCGAATGGCTTCTCCTTTAGCAGCGGCAACAACACACTAATCACTTCATCCACGATCTGCTGCATGTTTTCGAAGAATGGCTCTTTAGCTCGACTCTCTCTGCCGGGAAGTTTGACAGCCAACACTACAAAGAAAGAAAGAAAGAAAGAAAGAAAAACACTGTAAAGACATCAGGTGATGTTTCTTCTGAGTATTTGTCTTCCTTTGATTCAGAGTAAATGAGTGAGTAACCATAAATAATTCAAAGCATAAAAGTCCCCTGAGGCATGTGTAGAAACCTAATTCTGATGATTGATTGTTTTTAAATGCCAGGTCTGTTTTTAAGTGACGGACTAGAGTGCTGGCAATTCTGTTCATAACTGGCATGAGGTTGCAGATACAAGCCGTGGAAATCAGCTTTCTCTGAAGGGTGGCTGGCTTGTCCCTTACAGACAGGGTCAGGAGTTCAGTCATTCGGGACTCAGAGGAGAAGTACTACTCCTCTACTACACTACCACTGGACCCTATCCCAGCTGTCATAGGGCATGAGGCGCGGTACACGCCAGAGTTGGTCGCCACTCTTTCACAGGAACCATTCACATCTATGTGCAATTTAGAATCACCAATTAACCGAACCCCTGTGGGAAGATGCTGGAGTATCTGGATAGAAGCCGCAATGTGCTAGAGCGCATGCTAACAGAAAGGTCCCGGCCAGAGTGGCGAATTCAAACCCAGGACCTTCTTGGTGTGAGGGAACAGCGCTAATGCCACCCCCTGTAGACACGAACGCAGAGGCAGCAAAAATAAAAGCAAACTACAGAGAGAGACAGAGTTTAGTAAAAACTAATGATCAAATGCAAATGGGTGTGTAAACATGCAAAGACTGAGAAGACACACTAATCATGGGAAGCCCTCCAGCAGACTAAATGTATTGCAGCATGATTGGGGGACAGTTCAGGGTCACCTGATCCAGCTCTGGCTTATAAACTTTAATTAAAAAGAAAGTTTTAAGACTGATCTTAAACAGCAAAGTCCTCTGCTGAGATATTAAGGTACTATGATGTCTTTAAGATACGACGGGGCCTGATTATTGATTATTTTGTATGTGAGGAGAAGGATTTTAAAAACTATACATTTAAAAGTTAAAAGGTAATCTTGATATATATTCATGGCAAAACTTTTTTCTAAGGTGTTTTTTCCCCTCAACTCTTTTGCAGATAACAAAATTTAGTCAAGAGCCAAGAATTTATTCTGTGCTCCAAAAATCTTTTGTCCAGCTGTTCTTTAGTCATAAACACAGACGAGAAGACTAGTTATACCAGACCACCACATTTCTTTTCCACTTGCTTCTTGGAGCTTTCGTTACAACGTGCAAGCACGTACACGTGAAATGCTTTCTGGGCACCTCACCTTCAACAGAGCTGCTGAGGACATTTCCCCAGCGAGCGTAGTGTATGGACCCCCCACCTGCCCAGGGGAAGCAGATCAGTCTGGCCACAGCATCTGGTCTTTTCTTGAAACAGTTTACCACCGTCTCCATGCTGATTAAGGAGAATAAGAACATTACGACCAGAGATTTGTTTGCACTTGTGTTAAAACAAGAGGTTATTTTTAAAAAATCTACCCATTACTTGCTGTCTGCTCCATTAACTTCTTCTAGGAAAATCCTGGGAAGCGTTCAGTGTAACGTTTCCTTATTGGCTTCTTCTTCATGATGAATTCACTGGCGCTTAGCACACGTCGAACTGGTGCAATACCGCCACCAACCGGTGCTCAGTGGGAAAAATCAAACATGCGATCTCGTGGAGAATAACAGTTTATCCATTTCTGCAGTGAATCTTTGCAGATAAGGTAGCCGGAAATGCACAGACAGGAAACGACAGCGTCGACACAGAAAATTTAAATCGCCTGTAACAATTCGAGGGAGGTGCAGGTAAAGGCGCAGGTTACAGGAAGCAGCTGAATGTACCTGATGAATCCCACCAAACAACTTGTTCTTTTGAAGTGTATCAGTAATAGCCAGGTTGACTTTCATTTTCCCTCATTTTGGGCCAGCTGCTTTCTCTGATCCTCATATTTCAGTATGAATAAATCGTGTTACCTCTTTTCCACAATAGCTATATATGGAATGCCAGGACTGCCAAAATAAATTAATTAAATACACCATTAAATAATTAATTACATGTGTCATTAATTAAATAAAATGGGACTTAATTAAATACATATTTATGGCATATTTAATTAATTATTTATTGCAATATTAATTATTGATACATTTTTTTTTATTATTTAATGGTGTATTTAATTAATTCATTTTGGCAGTCCTGAGCCCTAGGGCCAGGACTGCCAAAATGAAATAAATAAATGAGGAAGTAAAACTGAGCTTGAATCTTAATGTCTTTCTTCTTTTGCCTCTCCTCTGTTTTCTTGGTGGTATGTTTCGGCCTCGTTCATTGGCCCCTCAGTCCGATGATGTCATCCGTTATACTTAGCAGAAAAACAGCCCCAAAGGGTAAATGCCCTGTATTTGTATAGCACTTTACTAGTTCCTAAGGACGCCAAAGCGCTTTACACATTGAGTCATCCACACACTGGTGTGTGTGTAGGCTACATTGTAGCCACAGCCACCCGGGGTTGCACTGACAGATGCGAGGCTGCCGGACACTGGCGCCACCGGGCCCTTTGACCACCACCAGTAGGCAACGGGTGAAGTGTCTTGCCCAAGGACACAACGGACCGAGACTGTCCAAGCCGGGGCTCGAACTGGCAACCTTCCAATTACAAGGCAAACTCCCAACTCTTGAGCCATGATTGCCTCAAATCATAATATTCCCCCTATACTTAACTGTGAGGATAATATTCTACAGCTCGTAGTCTGCATTTCTCTTCATCCCAACACTGCAGGTCGAGCTGATGCCAAAGAGTTTGATTTTGGTTTCATCTTACCACAGCACTTTCTTCCAAACCTTCTCTGAATCATCTCTGAAGTTCACTGGCAAACTTAAGATGGGCCTGGACTCGTGTCCTCCTGAGCAGGAGGACCTTGCCGCTGCTGTAAGATTTCAGTCAATGATGTAGTGTGTTACCAGTAGTGTTCTAGCTGACTGTGGTCCCAACTGCAACCACGAGTTGCCACCATCTCACCAAGCTTCTTGTTGATGGTCTTGTAGCCCATTCCAGCCTTGAACAGTTCTTTGGTCTTGCCCATATTGGTGGAGAGGCTGGAATCGAAGACAGGTGTGTTTCAGGAACATAACGAGTTGAGTGCAGGAATATCTGTAGCTGATTGTACTCTGCTTGCCACATGGGTACACAGCCAATCTGTGGGAGCTGGAATTCTGGCTGGATTTTATGGGATCAAATTTTATTTCACTCAATGAGGTGCAAATCGATTTAGAACTTTTATGTAATGTGTTTGTTTTCTGAATTTTTCTATCTCCATAAAAATTCGATTCTTTTCTTTAAAAGTGAGCAAACTTACAAATTCAACAGGGATCGAATAATCATTTCACTATCATAAATTCTGTTTCTATCATCCCAGAGCTCTTTATTTCTCTTTTTCTGGGAAGGTTCAAGTATGTCTTCTGTTGAAGAAATCTTTCTGTGGCCTTGTAAGTATGCCCAGTAGTTATGTTATTTTTCCAATTTCTGCTTATAATACTGCTGTCGCTGTTGTTTTAATTGAACATGTACAAGTCTTAGAGCCTAGTGTTTGTTAGAATTTAACTAATGCATAACCATTCACTGCAGACTCATAATCCAGACTAATTGCTCTGGCCTTTTCACAAAAACTTTCTTCCTCTCTTCCTTATTGCAAAATGTGAAAAGTCACTCTCACTATCCTTAAACAAATAGTTTATCATAAAGGGCTCACTTCTTTCCTTACTTGTATTTGCCTTCATAATTGAATTTCCTCTATCTACCTGTGCATTCAGTCTGTAATTCCCAGGTTTATGATTGAGGCAGATGTAAAATTATATGAATGGTTTCTGGGGACATCTACAGTACGGAGTAAGTAACTTGCATGAGGTGTGTCACTGTGTGTTTGACTTGCTCTGACTGTTACAATACCTGAGCAAACAGGTCAAGCCACGGAAAAGTACGACAGCTAAAATGCAAAAATGCAACTCAGAATGTCTTGGGAGTCTACATAAGGCGTCATCATTCTTATATTGATCTGAATTGTTGTTAAGGCGCTGTTCAGAGTTACAACAGTTAGATTTTCCCGAAAGTAACATTTGGTTATATCTGGCTGAAAGTAAATATTTGAAGCCTACCATTTTGACCTAATCTTGTGTTATTTCAGTACCAAATTATTAATCTTGTAATTCCTATCATAGAGTATAAAAACTGGAAGATGGTCTCTGATATCATTACTCAGAAGTCTACTTACTGTCTTATGTTCAATGTAATTTGAAAAAAATGTCTATGAGAGTGACACAATGTAATGCGTCTCTGTTAGGTCTGGTAATTTTAGGGAATAGGTTCATACAGTCATTGTGTTAATGTTATTTAATGTTTATTTGGGTTAAGCAAATCAATAGTAAAATCTCCGCAAATGAAATTTTGTTTGTGACCTATTTCTGTAAATGTTTCCTCCATCCAGTCTTTAAAGGCCTCAGTACCAATACCTGAAGCTCTGTATGTACAACTAACAATTTTTTTCTACTTTTGTCTTTATAGATTTCAACTGTTGTACATTCCAAGACAATATTAATCACCATTATCATATTATTCACTACCTTAAATTTCAAATATTTGTCCAAATACTCACTCCTTCTCCATCTTTGTTTTGCCAAAATATGTACCTGAATCATAACCTTGCTGTTCAAAGTCAATATTATATGTCCATTATCTAATAGTATCCATATTAATCCAAGTTTCAGATATGGCAATGACATTGAATGGATATGAAAACTGGTTTAGATTTTCCTTTGTGTGATTAAAATTTGCACATAGACTTCTACAGTTAAAGCGGATGACTGATAATTTATTAATCCACTCGTTGTGCTGTTCATTTGTATTGTAGCAGCAATATTTATTGATAGATCACCGCACCAGCTTCTTCGCTTCTATCTCATATTCCAAGTCCTGTGTATTGTGATTTATATATAGTAAAATGTTTTTTAGTTCCAGTTGATCATATTCTGCAATTTAGTAAATGATACAGCTGGTGTCGTTTGGCTAGATGTTTATTGATAAATGCGTTAGATGCTTTTTTTTTTTTGTTTTGCCTGTCCCATTTGGTTCTTTAGCCGTCAGAATTGTTGTCTGAAGACCAACAAGGATACCCAGTGGATTTATTTTGCCAAATGGATCATCATGGCATTGCCGTATTGGTCCATTTGATCGACCTTTGTTTTTATTATTTATTTTATTTTATTTTCAGTTGTTACAGACGGGACGGCGTTAGATGCTTTTGTCTCAGCAGTGCGTTGTTGTGCTTGCAATTTCCAAACCTTAAGATGATTGCTGGTTTGTTGTCAGTCACTCTGCTGCACTGGTTTGAGATAAATACCTTCCTGAGAAAAAAGCTGAATGCTGAAATGTGAGATGTGCAACACTGCAGCTGGACAGCACTGTATCAAAGTTATCCGAAAACCAAACATCAACCATGATAAAAGCCACAGCCCGCTCTGCACCAGACAGACAAGAGCAGATTAGCAGGCTGGTGAGTGTCCTGTAGGCCAAAAGTAATGCAGCATGGGAGATTTAGTTTTTTGGTATCTTTGAATAAATAGACTTTTGTCCCCTTCTTAGGTGCGGAGTGCAAACTATGATGCCGACCTGTTTGTCCAGGAGTTTCAGTTCCATGTGCGAGATGAGATGGCTCAGGTGACGGGTCGCGTCCTGCCAGCCCCCATGCTGCAGTATGGTGGCAGGGTGAGCTCTGAACCCTTTATGGTACCTTCCCCTTTAAATCACACTTCATATGCATGTGTTTGTGTCCTTCTGTGCGTCTCTGTGTGTGTTTGAGACAACAGGATTTCCTCCACTTAGCTACAGGAAAAGTGCTTAAGGTATCAGTGCTTAGCAGTATATATAAACTTTATCTTCACAGTATTATTATTTATGAATAAGAGGGTCTCTTTAAATAGGTTTTAAACACATTTTTGTATCAGAAGAATGTAGATTGGAAAATGCTGTCATTATGGGAAGATAAAGAAACAAAAGCTAACATCAAAAATATGACACCAATTTGTGGTCAGTTTGGGCAGGGGTTGATCCCTCTGGTGTCTCTGCTGGAATTTTTTACTGTAAGGCCCAATCTTCTGTACTGCTTATCTTGCAGAAGACAAAGAGAAGAACCCTGTATATCTTCTTCACCTCACCAAGATTTATACTGGATCACGTCAGAAGGCCCAAAGGCCAGTACGAAGGGTGGACCCAAAAGCAGACTCAATAGGCAAACATTTTCACAAGAACATGAGACTGCGGTGTCTTTTTAGACTTGAGCTGGCGTTTTTGTGCTAAGTCTCCATATTCCAGAATATGTCAAATTAAAGATCATTTTTTAAGTTAGATCACTTTGAGCCGTGTCTTTTTTGGCCATTAAAGAATACAAAGAACTGGATTTAATACTAGTAAAACCAATTTTAAAAAGAGACCTTTTCCATTTGATTACATTTTATATGATGGATTAGGCAGAAAGTAGAATTGGGCTGAGAGCTCTATCGCTTTATAACCTGTTTAGGTTGTAAATCATGTTTCTAAAAAGTAACTAAGTAACTAATTACTTTTGAAAATAAGTAATCAGTAAAGTAACGAGATTACTTTTGGGGGGAATAATCAGTAATTAGTTACTAATTACTTTTTTCAAGTAACTTGACCAACACTGCTCAGATGTGATCACAGGTAAGCCGGGGGGACTTCAATCTCTCTGTCTTTCCCACATCTCTCGACACTCTTCAATCATGTTAAAATGTTTAAACATAAGTTATGACCTGTATCATCATTATTCTTAATGTAACAAAGTACTAGCCTGTTCCTTATGTTTCATTGTGAAAAGACTGTTGGTGTGCAGGATAAAATGCTGTGACCCATATTAACCCTCTCAAGGCAGGCGTTGCCGATTTGCAACAGTTAAAAACTAACAACCTGATTACCCCACATACATAATTTATGATTTTTTTTACTCAGAAGTACCACTGCAGGACTTGGTTGTGCATTAGCAACAAAAAGTTTAATTTGAGCCTGAAAGGGTTAAACCAAAACATAAGCCACTGTACAATCTAAACATGCTACTGTACAGAGTAGAACTGCCAAAGAGGTGAAAATAACTTACTGCTTGACCTTTGGAGTGAATATAAAATTGCAACATTTTGTTATGTAAAATTATGGTACAGGGAGTGATTGTGCTAGAGTCTATCCCAGCTGTTATAGGGCAAGAGGCAGGGTACACCGTGGAAAGATTGTTAGCCTGTCACAGGGCTCAAAGTATCACAACTATCTTATATAAGTGGTAGTTACGACAACACAGCAGATAATCTACAACTAATCTAACCTAATCTGTCTAGGTATCTAAATTAGAGCACTACTATTACTAACAGCAAACTTGCAGCTTGAATCAAATGAATGGCTTGTTACCAGGCCTTTGCCAAACTCAATGGCATACTGAACAGGTAATTCAACCATTTGATTGAACTGTGGATGCATCTAAAAGCTACAGCACAGTAGCTCTCGAGGACTGGAGTTGGAGACCCCTGTATTAGGTAGTATTGCATACTATCTAATACAGGGTTATTTTATCTACAGTGTGCAAACTGCAGTGATGCCAAATAGGAAAAAACTTAATTGTAATTGTGACAAAGTGAGCAGTTGTAATGCTCTCCACTTGACCCAAACGTGTTGACCTTTTTTTGCACATTATGCACATTATTCTGTCTCTGTATTTATTTGCTATGATTTGGTATTTGTCAAAGTAACATTGCTGCACTAACTATCCTGGGTTTGTTCGTATAAGCATTCTGTTGCCGGCAAAAAAACATTCTGCAAATTAAGGCAAATACTCAGTTACATGTTTCTTTATATTTTATTATGTTACAGATTAAGTCATTTGTTCATACTTACTTTGTTCTTTCTTTTCAGCCTTCATGTGTTAGGGTCCCTGGGTCGTCGACCCAGTGTTTTGTATTTTTGGTTCTTTGATTTTGTTATTTCATTATATTCTAGCTTTGCTTTATGGGTTTTAGGATTATTCTTAGTTTAGGTTCTCTGGGTGGGGTTTGGTTAGAGTTTTAGTGTTCTGGTTTTCTGTCTGTGTTCCATAGTTGCTGTCTCCCCTGTCTGCAGTATCCCCACGTCCAGTCAGTGTCTGTGTCTGCCCTGGCCCCACGTCTCTGTTCCCTTTGTTATCGTGCTTGCCTGTGAGTCTGTGTTATGTTTCCTGTTTTACTTTGAAAGTCCATGTCTCATGTTAATGCGTGTGGTTTTGCTTCCCCTTGTCTCGTTAGGCCTGATTTGCCCCAGTTGTGTCTCCCTCCTGTTGCCCATTCCCTGATTGCTCCCTCTATGTATTTAAGCCCTGTGTTTTAGTTTGTCAGTGTCGTGATCTACTCTTATCTACCCTCACGTATGCTGTGTGTTTTGGGGTTCCTGCCTGCGTTAATGTTTGTACTTTGGAAGTTTGTTACTTTGAGTTCACGTCTGTAGTGATGGGCAGATGAAGCTTCATGAAGCACTGAAGCTTTTCATCCAATTGGTTCACCCCAGCGCAAAGCTTCTTGAAGCTTCATTTGCTCTAGTAGGACATCTACTGGACGTAAAAATATTAGTTGGCATGAATTTGAAGAGTGTGGCCTTTTGCACACAGCCTGTAAATGTCAACAACAAAAGGAGTGTGTAAAACATCTATATTGTAGTGATGGCAGTATACTTTGTATATTTATGCTGGCAGTATGGAAAATGATCATTTGGAAATGCTTAAAATGGAAATGATCATTTACTGTGAGGTGAGGTGTGGTTGGGGTATGGACAGTGGTTGTGCTTTTGTAACATTCAGGTATGGACAGCTACACACTGAGGCTTTGAGCCTCAGTCCTGCCCACATTTTATTCTGTAAAAACTAAATTTTCACTGCTTTTATGACGTTTTTAGTGGGGAGAACATAGCTAGGATTTAATGATTTAACAAATCTTTTAAATCCTTTGTCCTCCACAATGCTAAATGGCTGGGAGTCCTCAATCACCATGCTAACCAGGTCTTCATCTATTTGAGATTGTTCTCCTGAGGAAAGACAACAAAAACAAAGCACAAATATAAATATTACACACGTCAATTATTGCATTGTATAATATTGTTATATCATTTAGTAACATTACTGCATGCTATATTATCATGGCATTTGATGGTTCACCTGGTCTTGCTCCACAATCGGTGTTCCCCCTATTCTCATGCAAAGCTCTGTAGTGCCTAAGCATGGATGAGGTGTTGTTGTTATATCCCAGCTCCCTGGCACATAGCAAACACTTCACCTTGTACAAATGTAAAGACAGCTTAACATATGTTTTATTGCACCATCAGTATTATGAAAATACATCTTCTGTAGAAATTTACATAACTTGTTGGGAGGAATAAAATCAAAATGTTCCCACACAGGGGAGGACATCCTCCTCTTCTTAGCTGGCTCCATTCTCTCCTGACTTTCTCTCCTCACTCTCATAAACCTCCAAACTCTCTCCAAACTGTCTCTAACTCTCACTAACCGCAACTCTCCATCAAACACCTACATTTTTGAATGAAGTCTGAGGGGTTCATATCGCTGTCATATCTCGCGGCAAAGTTTGAACCGCTTCATGAACCAGTCACGTGGTACAGCCGGGCAGCGAGGCTTCGGACGTCATCATTTTCAGCTCCTCCCATAAATGAAGCAAGCCTCGATACGCGCTTCGCGGAAACGTCCCCTCAATTACTCGACACACGCTTCGAAGCCTCGATACAGAACGTCACATCACTACACGTCTGTCTCCAGAGTCTGCACTTTGGGTCCTATTCCTGTCTGCACACAGCCGTTCCTTAACATCATGTAGGTCAGGTGTGGGGAAAGGCCCGCCTAGCATTTCCTCATTTTAAAGTGCTGATGACGTCAGATGTGATTTGCTGAATCTTTTTTTTTCTTCTCATAAATAGAGCTGTTTAGTTGTGTAAATGTGCTAATCGTAAGTGTGAGGAGGTTTTTTGCCATTTTTACTCATCTGTGTAGAGTTTTAGGTCCCTCAGCTCAAGTGAGGGGTGCTGGCCGGACTAATTGAAGGGAAATTGATGGCCATATATATAGCCAGTCTAATCCAGATTCAGATGAGAGAGGAAAGGTGAGCTGTGTTACCGCATCCATGTACTTTGAATTTTGTTAATTAAGTTACTTTGGGGGGGAAGTTTTGTAAGTTTCACGTAGGATGGGGTTCACTGTAAATAAATTGCTCACCTCTGGAAACCTGAAATGTCTGCTGAGTCTGCTTCCCTACTACCTTCCTTGATGTTCGAGTCTGACTACATTACAGTAATGTGTATTTATTATATACAATAAAGAGAAACTCCTGTTTTTTGTATTTGTTTCTGGAAAGACTCATCCTTGATCAGCTCTGACCTATGGTCGGGCTACATCTGGCCCCCCTTCAGTTCACTTACCAGACCTGCCTCTGAGGATGCCGTCATCTATCTGCTCAGTCATGTCTAAACACACCAAAATCCAGTGCATTTGATGCCATCAGGCCGACCCTCCTGGGTGATAAGCTGAAAGCTGCAGGTGGATGCCTCATATTATCCTGGATTGTTGATTACCTGGCAGGAAGACCACAAAATGTGCATCTTCAGCATTGTGTCTGGCACCAGGACATCACAAGGGACTGTTCAATCCTCTGTTCAATTTTCTGATGACTCTGTGGTGCTTAGATGCATCGCTGAGGGTGATGAGATGGCGTACTCTTCATCAAGTGGTGGGAGCAGAATCATCTGCAGCTTAATGTGACAAAGAGAAAGGAATTGATTTTGGACTTTAGGACGTTCAGAAAACCAGTGACCCCTGTTTCAGTCCAGGGGGTTTATGTGGGCATAGTGGGGGACTATAAATACCTTGAAGCACACATGGACAATAAACTGGACTGGGTTAAAAATTCCACTGTACTCTACAGGAAGGGCTGGAGCCGTCTCTATTTTCTAAGGCGGCTGAGGTCTTTTTAAATCTGTGGGACAATGCACAGGATTTTCTTTTATCAAAACACACTGCAACAGTTGCACACCCATACTATTTGCACATCCTCGACAGAGAAAATAAAGCACAGTATGGTAAGAGGGGTACCTCATTGCCAACCTGTGTCAATATGTAATTTGTGCAATATACTGGGAATTAATAAAGTATTCTGATATTCTGATTTGTTTAATAATTTTTTCATTGTTTTCCTAGAAAAGTTGTGTTTTGTTTTACATTTAATTGACCCACTTTTGCATTGTGGCGATTTGCTGCCTTGTGACATGATAAAACATTATGTACAGGTTAAATGTAGGAGTTAAACATTGATTCAGAGTTATTCTTTTTTCAATGTTTGGTTTGTTTATTTATATCAGTCATTTACTCGGAAACTTTGCACGCCAGTAGGATGAATTCGCTGCTGCACCTCACTGCTGCTCTAGCAAGACTTACACTTGCCTGTTTATTTTATGCACATTTCTAAAAATGTCTCTTTAACCAATGCTGCAGCCACAACGAGGACCACAAAAAACAAAAAACGAGTCCAGCTTCATCAAACAGCCATTATTTTTGTTAGTTTTGCTGACTGTTAACAACACACCCAGTTCCACATCACACTCTCCTGATTGAACCCTCACCCCACAGTCTTGCGCTGCAATTTTGACCCTGGCACACCTAAAGAAATAACTGCCCAACTATTAGGGTTGGCAACTTTGACGTGCAGCAACATCAACCCTCTCAGAGCGACTTTCAATGTCATATTTCCTATTGACGTGTATAATTAACTGAAGCAGCATGTAAGCCAGTCATGCCAGAGCCAATATGCCACCACAGGCAAAGCCAACATAAAATCTGCTTACCTGTTTGTTATTAGATTGCACGTCCGTGGTTCATGGTTCCAGTTTTTAATCATGTGTGTTAATTATATGCAATAAAGAGAGTGTTGTTAAAAGGGAAGCAGAATGTCAATATAAAATTGTACTTATCAGTCAGTATAAGCTTTTAATGATATAAGTTTGCATATGATAGAATACTGCATGATGACCTTTTTATGACTTAGACTGTTGTCCACTACAAGACTGTTTTATAAATTCTTTCTCACAGCGATAATAGCTGAACAAGCTGTTATTATTTCACTCCTGCCAGGGAGAGGAGAGCTGGACACTTATCTGCGCTCCCTAACAAGAAGAGGGGCCGCGTCCTTCTGAATCTCATAACCAGTGTTGGGAAGGTTACTTTTAAAATGTATTCCATTACAGAATACAGAATACATGCCCCAAAATGTATTCTGTAACGTATTCCATTACGTTACTCAATGAGAGTAACGTATTCTGAATACTTTGGATTACTTAATATATTATCATGCTGTTTACAACTACATGAATGTACTATTGCTGTGATTTATTACTGTTACTGAAGGTCCGCGGCTCCGAACCGTAGTAAAGGGACCTCTGACTAATACGGTGGGTTCTGTGTTGGGCTCGTAGCCGAAAACTAGCTTTAATAGCTTAATAGCTTACTTACAACTGGGCTCGTCAGGCACTCTTCTTGGCTGCAGTGGTTATTATTATATTTACATGCTTCCAGCTCCCGTTTTTGCTCGATGACAGCTCGTACTTTTCCTTTTTCTCCCTCCCTCGCTCACAGACCCATAACGGGTATGGCAGTCCATTCTCCCTGCAGCACGGACTACACTGCCTATGATGCTACATTCTTTAGAGCTATACCTGTAGCATTCTGCCTATTAGTTTAGCACAACAACAACAGGCGCTCTCTCACCCAGGAAACACGCAGAGAGAGAGCGTCACCCTGTAACCATGGCAACCGTAACGCTGCCACCTGGAACAACAGAACGTAGCTGTCAGACAAAACCCAAACAGGCCTGACCCGCCACAATATGAAACAGGGAAGTACCGCCGTGTAATCCATTTATTTCAACAAAGTAACTGTATTCTAAATACCACCTTTTTAAACGGTAACTGTAACGGAATACAGTTACTCATATTTTGTATTTTAAATACGTAACGGCGGTACATGTATTCTGTTACTCCCCAACACTGCTCATAACACACACTGTCAAGAGATTTATTCTAAAGACACTTTTTCAGCTAAGAATCTAAAGGTAGAAACACACAGACGCTGCAGTTTTTACTTGCAAGGGCATGATCACAGAACGCTCACACCAGAGTGGGGGCCCTGTGATGTGCGCTCTGTCTCCTGCACCTGCCTTTATTTATATACAAAAGTAATACAACAGCGAATACGTCTATTCATTAACAGAGGAATGTTAGTATGTAGGGAGTGAAGATAAAAGTGGTTCAGGTGTATGTGTGTGTGTGTGTGTTATTCTGAAGGACGTTGCCCCTCTTCTTGAAGATAAGAGCATCCAGCTCCCCTCTTCCTGGCAGGAGTGAAATGATAACAGCTTGCTCAGCTATTATCACTGTGAGAAAGAATTTATAAAGCAAGTCTTGATTTCAACAACAGTCTAAGTCATAAAAGGGTCATCATGCAGTATTCTATAATATGCAAACTTATATATCACAAAAAGATTATACTGACTACTAAGTACAATTTTCTATTGACATTCCCACCTGTTGTTCACGTATAATTTTGAAGTGAGATATCAGTATGTAACATCTTGTCGTACATTTTCTGTCACATCATCATTAATCACGCAAAATCTTCAAGTTCCAACAGATCAGGGTCATCATCATCATCATTTGTCACGGCTATGTATGCAGCAACAGTGGAAACAATTATGCGGTTAATCATGAGCTTTAAACATGGCAATATACATGTTGCAAAGACACAAAGTAAAAGTAAGAATATTCCAACTCCGATGAGTAGTCTCTTTAGCACCTGTACCCAGGAGCCAGTGTAAAGCCAAGAAAACCAGTCACTTGTATCACTTACATAGTCCTGATTTTGGGCCTGCTGGATCTGTCTCAAAGCGTTTAGTGCGTCAGTCATGTTTGATGAGTGTACATTGTCTGGTATGTAAGTGCAGCAGGTGTTGTTGAAGAGGACACAAAGTCCCCCTTTTGGATCGTGGAACAGAGTCACAGATAACAGTTCTGATGTTTCTGCTCCGGCTTCGAAGGACCAAAATAAATGTCAAGAGATTTATTCTAAAGACACTTTTTCAGCTAAGAATCTAAAGGTAGAAACACACAGACGCTGCAGTTTTTACTTGCAAGGGCATGATCACAGAACGCTCACACCAGAGCGGGGGCCCTGTGATGTGCGCTCTGTCTCCTGCACCTGCCTTTATTTATATACAAAAGTAATACAACAGTGAATACGTCTATTCATAGGCAGAGGAATGTTAGTATGTAGGGAGTGAAGATAAAAGTGGTTCAGGTGTAAATTCGGGTCCAGGCCGGTGTTTTTAGTCTGGTCCACAGCGGTGGGATTCAGTCTGACGATCCAAACCACCAGTAAGACGTCTGAGGGTGAGAAACACTATTTTGATATATAAAACGGCTATATAAAAAGGTTTAAAGAAATCCTGGGTCCCCTGACCCAGCATATTTAGTTCTTTGTGCTTTTTGTATTATTGTACTTGTGTGAGTTATTCTATGGTTTCTAGTTTCGATCCCTTGCCCTTCATGTTTCTCTGTGTACCCTCTGTTCTGTCTAAGTCTGTGTCTGCATGTTTGAGTTTACCTCTGTGTCTTTCGGTTCTTAGAGTCCTCTACCTTATGGTTTGTCTCTGTGTTTCTTAGTTGCTGTCTCCACCGTGTCAAGTTCGCATCTCTATGTCATACTTCCTGTTTTACTTTGAAGGTCCGTGTCTTATGTGAATGCGTCCTGCTTTCCTTGTCTCGTCAGTCCTGATTTCTCCCAGCTGTGCCCTCCTTCTGTGTCTCATTCCCCTCGTTACTTCCCAGTGTATTTAAACCCTGTGTTTCTCTGAGTCAGTGTTGTGTCGTCCCTCATGCTGTGTGGAGCTCCCTGTGAGTTTAGTTTGTGAGGGTCCAGTTTAGTTTAGTTTGCTTTGTATGATTCCTTCTGCCAGCAAATAAAGCTGAATTCTTTGTGTTTAAACCTCGTGCCTGAGTGCCTGCATTTTGGGTCCAACTCCTGCCTGCCGCACAGCGATTCATGACAAAAATAGGTTTAAGTTCGCCAAAAAAGAACTGTGTTTAGACTGGTTTTAGAGGTAACCATAAAATACTTCGTGACAAATTAGCGCGCAAATGTCTATGTGTGTATGTGTCTAGAAGTAAGTTGATTTTACAGCACAATACGCTGCTGAACTACTTCTATTTTATTTGTTTTCTTTGCTTGAGGCTCACCTACTGGTGACAAAGGAGAACGGTTGAGTTTCATCTCGTAAAACTGATACCGCTTCATTTTTTTTAGAAGTGAAGTAGAAGGGCGTATCAGCAACCACTCTGAAGTCAAGCGTGCCAGTGACGGCCCAGCAAAATCTTTGAACATGGAGAATAAACAAGCGAAATTAACACCTGATGAGGAATGGATAGAAAAACAACAAGCCGGAGCAGGAATAATCCAAAAGAAAGGGAGAGGAATGCATAGTGGAAGAGCAAGAGGTAGAGGCAGACCTACACACACACACCAAGCAGTAATTTTAGCACTACATGCTGGAATTGTGGAAAAAAGGGACATTTTGTACGTGACTGTAAGACACAGAGAAGCTGTAACCACTGTGGCTGCCAGCACCCAGACAGATGAAAGGGAGAGACAGAAAAAATAAAATAGAATGAACAAAAGGCTAAATTAAATTGAAGCTTAACTGTAATGTATTCAAATCAGAATCACAATCAGAAAGGGTTTTATTGCCAAATGTTGAGCAGGTTTACAACATTAGGAAATTGCTGCGGTACTTAGTGCAAACATACTGTCATATAACGCTTAAATAGACATGGAAATAAAAATAAGAACTTCAAACTAATAATAGCAAGGATAACAACCTGTAAACTGGTATTAACAATGAAAGAAAATACATAACTCACACAAACACGTATTAAATGAAATAGAGAGATGCATAAAGTATATTAAGGTCGTGTCATTGTTCAGCCAAGGAAAGTGTGTAAAAAGGAAAATGTCTCCAGCTTGGGAAAGGGTGAAACTGCAGATCACCCGCAACCCTTGGTGGATGCAAAATAAAATATAAATAAAATGTTGTAATATACCATTGCTGTTATATAAAAAGATAATAGCATTAATAATGAAATAATATTAATATGAAGAGGCACCTCAGTCAGCTATGATGTGAGGTGGATAATTGTTAGAAGTAGTCTGCATCAAGCTTAAGGTTGCTCAAATTCAGTACGATGACATATGAAATGAAGAAAATAAAGAAAATATCTAAACTAATTAAGTGCATAGAGGCAGTTGACCTGCTTGAAAACCTGTCATCCTAGATGAGATATTGTTGAGATATAGAGCACACCTATACTAACAACTAATAAGCTAAACCCTGTATACAACAGCTAAAGCTACAAAATTGAGAAGCTGAATTAAATATGTGGACACTGCTAAGCTGATGAATTTTGTTTTTTGTTTTTTAACAGCAGGAGCAGCATGAGAGTTCAAACATGCAGCTGTCTGTGAGCTCAGTTTTCCCCCTCACACTTCTGATTTGTTTTTGGCAGCAGCCTTTTTTGCAACTTGTTTTGTTTTTGTTGGTTTGAAAAATGAATAAATTTGTGATCATACTTGTGGTGGATCACAGTGACACATAATGATTAGGCAAATGATTTACAAATACAGATGAAGTTTATTCTAAAGCTTAAGGAGAACAAAGAAGAAAAGCATTTTCAGTTGTGTTGTTTGTGTAGTGAGCTGAGGTTTTTTTTGTTTGTTTGTATTTTTGTTTCTTTTTTTGTTGACGTTGCTTGAGTGAGGAGTACTGTGACTTCTGAAGTAGCTCTCACCATGCGACCTTGATGATGATAAGATCAGAGCCAGCTAAGAGCTGGGTTGTCTGCTTTGTTTTAGGTGGCCAGGCAGAAAAGTTAAAACTTAGTTTCTTGTTTTGGAAAAAAAAAAAAGGGGGAGGTTTTGTGTTTCTTAGCCAAGAACAACTACAATTTCATTTTCTGTTTTTGAGAAAGAATAATAATAATAATAATAAAACAAAGGGTGATGTTTTGTTTAAGTGGCGAAGTAAGCTAAAACTGCAACTTACCGTCTGCGAGCAATAAATGAAATCATCGTATTTATCTTTAAATAAACTCCAGTTACGGAGACCTGAAGTCACATACTTAGGGCACACCATCTCAGGTGAAGGCAGAAAGCTACTAAACAAAGAGAAGAAGCCATACAAAATGCGCCACAGCCACAAACTAAGCATTCACATTCTTTCTGACTCTTAGTGAGCCTGAGTTATGACCTTGGCTCCCTGTTTTTCTGCTTCCACCAAAGGTGGGGGTGACGCTTTCGTGGTATGTGCTCTTTTCTCCTTACTATCAAAAAAAAAAAAAAAAAGGCCCTGACTCTCTGAACACAATATTCTTTTCATAACTCAGCAGTATGAAATGACATGAAACAGTGTAACTCACTCACAGTAAATCACCAGTATAGGATAATACAAACCTGTCTAATAAATCTAATGATTTTCACATTCTTTTAACTCAGAAGTATGATGCAACTACATACTGTTTACACGAGAAGTATGATGTGGCCTACAGCAGTACAAGCACATTTACCCTTCTTAACACACGTGAGAGAAAGGCAGCTGTTAAGAAAATGCCCTTTTGGGTGAGACAGGCCCACAGGCCCTGCATGCAAGCATACTAACACACATACATGCAATGAAGAACAGCTTACACTATAGCACACACTATACATGAGCCTCTATATCTCTCATTGGTGTTAACACAGGGAAGATTTAACAGAGGTTTGTTATCAAATGCTGAATTTATCTGCTGCTGACATTTAACTCTCCAGCAGGACAATTAGGTGAAACGTTTGTGAAAACAGAGAAGAAAAAATAAAGTCAGAGAGAGTCTGGTATGACCAAGCAGCAATCAGACAATAAATTTAGTTGGTAATACATTAAATTGTGAGACGCTTTCAGTTTGATTGCTGCAACACAAGTAATTTACTGTATGAAGGAAATTCTCTTTTGTGATAATATTTTGAACGTGCATTTCTGTTGACCTATTAACTTAGCACATTATAAGCTGATATGCAAATTCGTTGATTGATACTAGATTTGGAAAAATAACTGGATTATAAAATAAGTGAATAAGATGTAACAACGGTTGAAATTAGTTTCTTATTTCTAGTGTGTGAAGGAAGGTTTTATCATGACACACATATGTTTACATGGGAGGAAACTCCTTATGTGATACGACATTTAACAAATTGCTTCTGATGTTCAGCACATCAGAAGGATGACTCTGAAATTACAAAGGGAAACAATTTTGCTGACAAAACTGCAAAAACAGCAGCCATAGCAACCACAGTCTTATTAACAACTCATGAAAACAACACCATTCCACCATGTGTACTGCAGGACGAACAAAAGCAGCACCACCAACAGAACGAAAACAGGGGCTGAAACACGGAGCAGTACTAGACACTGATGACTAGGGATGGGTACCGATATCCGGTGCCATGATGGCACCGGTTCTGACATAAACGGTAGTAACCAGACCGAAAAGCAGCGCACATTTCGGTGCTTTATTTCTGTGCTTTTTTTTCCTGAGCTGTGATACACTTTAGATTCTAGCCAATAATTTTACGTTTTGAGGATAGTAGGCGGGTCCAGGTACGTACGTTCTTTTAGAGCAGAGCTACAAATTGAAAATGCCCAAGGCAAAGCGGTCAAAAGTCTGGCTGTACTTCACAGCAAAATATGCAAACTCAGCAGCCTGCAACAAGTGCTTTAAGCTGATACTGTGCAAAGGAGGTAACACCTCGAATCCGATGAAACACCTGGCGACGCATAGCATTTTTTTAAAAGCCGAGAAATGCGCCGTATTTGATAGCTTGCTGCGAGACCTCACACCTCACACATCTACTGCAGGTGTGGTGCCTGTTATCGGACCCGGAGTTACCAACATCCCCCAAGAACCCGAAGAGGAGAGTCCTGGCCCCTAGCCCTGCCAGTGTAGCAGAAATGATGAGGATGATGATGATGGCAGCAGCAGCAGCTTCTCTGCGTGAGTAGCTTAATGTTTTTCGTGTGTAATTTACGTTGAGTAGTCTAACCACGTTATTACATTAATGCATGTAAGGTGAACTAGCAAACACCATCGTAGATACGGCTGTCTTCTTGTTTGATGGCAGATACTCCCTTCACCCTGGCCAAAAAGGCTAAAATGACCAAAGAAAAAGTGGAAAACAGCTAAACATGAGAGGCTTTTGGACAAAGTTTGTGTTTTTTCCATTGTTTAAGCACTGCTTCCAGCCAAGAGTGATACCATATATACCCTATAGCTGCAGAAAAGGCTAACATTGTTATCTTTTCACAAAAAAACAGATAAGCATGAGAGGTTTTTGGACCAATTTTGTGTTCTCCATTCTTTAAGCACCGGTTTGAGCACCGTTTAAGCACCAGCACCGTTTCAAAAGTACCGGTTTGGCCCCGGTATCGGATAAAACCGAAACGATACCCATCCCTAGTCATGAAGTCCTCCAGAGATCTGGTAATGAACTAATCATTTGATTCAGGTGTGTTGACCCAGGGTGAGATCTAAAACTTGCAGGACACCAGACCTTGAGGCCTGGAGTTCAACAACCTCCAACACAGAACTTTGCAAAACATGAAACAAAAAACAACCATATGGTATTCCTACTCTGATAAGATCAGATAATGGAACCCATTTTGTAAATGACGTGATCAGCAAAGTATCTGAAGCACTAGGTTTCAGTTTAAAACACCATTGTGCCTACCATCCACAGAGTGCAGGATTAGTGGAAAGAACAAATAGCACTATAAAACAAAGGCTCAGAAAAACAATGGAAAAAACTGGCAGACCATGGCCAGAATGTGTAGGCCTGGTCAAGATGTGGATGAGAATAACACAAGGAAATAACAAACTGTCCCCATTTGAAATTATACATGGGCGACCTTTTCCACTACCAGTTATTAGTGAGCCACTAGATAAATCAATCTGTGAAACCACTCTGGCAGATTGGATGACTCAATTGTTGACAAACAGAGAAGTTGTTTTGAACAATAAACTGTCGCAAGACTCTTCTATTTCCTGCTGGTTGAAGCCAGGTGATTGAATCTGTGTTCGAGTACTCCAAAGAAAGATTGGAGCTCGCCACGGTGGGAGGGTCCATACCAAGTGCTTCTGACCACTCCAACTGCCTGCAAAATTGCGGAGCGACCCTCCTGGATACATCAGAGCCACTGCAAGAAGGTTGAGGTCCCAGGAAACCCCGACACCCCCAAGACAGCACATTAGGGATATCTCACCCACACTTGATTGCTTCAGTGGTGAGGGGGGAGTGCTGATTGGGCGCCCGTAGGGAATTGCTCACACTTCAACCTCCAGCCACTGATCAACTCTAGGGCAGCCAGGTGCGAGGTGTGACGGACCTGTGTGCAACCATGGGAAGGTGGACCCTCTTGGTTACCTTGACTACGACGCTCACCCTTACAGGACCCCAGCTGATGCCAGCAACAGCTGAACCACGAGACAGGCAGAAAAGATGGACGCATGACAACTCCCACCTAAGAGACATGACACAAGACCACATACACCCTTGGATGAACAATGCCTGGTACCGCTACATCCACGACAGGACCAGAGCAGAATCGGAAAATATAGACTGTTATGTCTGTTCTTATATGCCCAGCACGTCGACACACCCTACACTATATGGCAAATACATGAACAACACACAAGCCAAGTGTGCCGCTAGCTTCGCTGGCATTGGATTCCAACACAGCCAAATCATCCTCGAAGAGACAAACCCATCTACCTTTTACACTCTTCATGTCAACCTTCAAGGAGGGTTACAACACAAGAAAATCCCCGTTGAAGATGTTGTACTTGACAAAGGAGCATGTGATCAACTTTTCTGGATCAACTTCAATGTGACAAACCGGAATACATCCATCCATTTCCCAGTGTTCTTGGACCAAACTCCAGGGAAGAACCACTCCATGTGCTATAAACAAAGCAAAGGTAGCAGGCCGCTTGGAAACACCATCAACTGCAACCGGACCGCTGGAGGAGGAGAAGGTGCCCCTGTGAACACGACTGGACCATCTAATGGCACATACTGGGTGCAAGGAATGGCCTGGCTATGTGGACAACGGGCATATTTCATACTGCCCCCAGGCTGGACAGGCTGCTCCTATATTCCTGTCAGACCACACTTTCAGAATGACCGCAGTAAACACCACTTCTACAGTACGCCGGAAAAGAAGATCAACGCCTCCTGAAATTCAACCGCATGACCCAATATGGGGGAGCGATGTACCCAAGGAATTCAAACTGTGGACTACCGGACAGAAAGTACTCCATTCATTGTTCCCCTGGGTGGGAACCGGAAAAAACATGCTGAGGATTGAAACTCTGGACTACCGTTTTGGACTCTTCTTGAACGCTTCGTGTAAGATCAGCGAACAGTAGAATCAGGAACAAGGTTATTATCGTTAACGAAAACTAACGAAATAACGAAAACTAGAAGTGGAAAAACATTTTCGTTAATGGAAATAAAAATAAAAACAAAAAAAGGAAAACTAACTAAAACTGGAAAGAGTGTTCACAAAACTAACTAAAATTAACTGAATTTATAGCAAAAATGTATTTAGTTTTCATTGATGTGTGCGTGTCATACAAGAGTCAAGGGTGAAAATGAAGTTTAGTTTACAGATTTTTTTCTTGCTGTGTCTAATTATGCCAGCAGGTGGCAGTACGTTAGTCGAGTCGTCTGTGTTGCTGCTCCGTCCACGCGCAGAATCATGTCAGGAAAAGTCGGGAGCCAGAGTCCAATTTGGGATTACTTTGAATATGACTGTGTTTTGGATAAAGCAAGTGTCTTGTAGTGGAAAGAGATAAATTATGAGGGACATTTCTAAAGGGAAAAAAAATCCCACAAACCTTAAAGTGCACTTGAAAAGCTCACACAAGAAGGCTAACCTAGCTTACCTTGAGAAGGTAAGGGAGCACACTCAACCCTCATCCCCAGAAAACAGAAGCTAACCCCAGGCAAGGCAGCGTGATGCATCCCGAGACAACAGGACGGGGATATCTACACAACTGTGTGAGTCAATTACCTTCAAAAAGTTTATCAATTCACTTGAACCACAATTACGAACACCCGGTGCTGCGAGAGTTAATAGTCTCATTGGGGCCAAGATATACATTTTATAGTTGCCTGGTATCAATGGTTGTTCATCTTCCTTTATTTATTTATTTATTTATTTAAAGAACCCATAGGTGGGAATGTGAGTTGTCTGTCTCTGGTGTTAGCCCTGCGACAGACTGGCGACCTGTCCAGGGTGCAGTATGGTAGCTGGAATAGCAACATACCCAAGGATGAGCAGAGTGACTGATATGATGAAACTGGGATTTTGTTACACTTAATTATTGCAAACACAACTAAAACTATAACTGAAACTAATCAAAACTAAACTGAAACTAAGGATTTTCAAAAAAATAAAAACTAAACTAAACTAGCAAACAATTGGTAAAAACTAATTAAAACTGATATAAAATTGAAAATCTGAAGTCAAAACTAAATAAAAATAAAAACTAATGAAAATTGCAAAACTATTAAAACCCTGATCAGGAAATCAATGCATTACGGATTGCAGTGATGCAACATCAAGTAGCTTTGGACATGATACTAGCAGAGAAAGGGGGACTTTGTGTCCTCTTCAACAACACCTGCTGCACTTACATACCAGACAATGTACACTCATCAAACATGACTGATGCACTGAACGCTTTGAGACAGATCCAGCAGGCCCAAAATCAGGACTATGTAAATAATACAAGTGACTGGTTTTCTTGGCTTTACACTGGCTCCTGGCAACAGGTGCTAAAAAGACTACTCATTGGAGTTGGGACATTTTTATTTTTTGTCTTTGTAACATGTATGCATGTACATGCATATGATAGAATACTGCATGATGACCTTTTTATGACTTAGACTGTTGTCCACTACAAGACTGTTTTATAAATTCTTTCTCACAGCGATAATAGCTGAACAAGCTGTTATTATTTCACTCCTGCCAGGGAGAGGAGAGCTGGACACTTATCTGCGCTCCCTAACAAGAAGAGGGGCCGCGTCCTTCTGAATCTCATAACACACACACATACACCTGAACCACTTTTATCTTCACTCCCTACACACTAACATTCCTCTGCCTATGAATAGACATATTCACTGTTGTATTACTTTTGTATATAAATAAAGACAAGTGCAAGAACAGAGCGCACATCACAGGGCCCCCACTCTGGTGTGAGCATTCTGTGATCATGCCCTTGCAAGTAAATGCTGCAGCGTCTGTGTGTTTCTACCTTTAGATTCTTAGCTGAAGAAGTGTCTTTAGAATAAATCTCTTGACACAGAAATAACACAATGGTAAACATGCCCCTGTCCCAGGTTTTTCGGAACACGTTGCAGGCATCAAATTCAAAATGAGTGAAGATTTAGAAAACGACAATATCAGTTTATCAGTTCTAACATTAGATAGCTTGTCTTTGTAGTGTAATCAGTTGAATGTAGGTTGAAAGGATATGTAGATCATTGTATTCTGCTTTTATTTACTATTGAAACAATGACCCAGCTTCATTGGAATTGGGGTTGTACGTGCATTTAATGACATATCATGGTCAAAAATGTGTTATTGGAGCCCAAGGTAATGTCATCCAGAGTAAGCATCTGGTTAGATACCATGTTTCTAAGATTTTTGCGTCAAGTGTAATAAAGTCAGTTTTATCTGAATTTAGAAGAAGAAAATTAGTGGTCATCCAGGTCTTTATATCTTTAAGAAATTCCTACAGTTTAACAAATTTGTGTGTGCTATCTCACTTCCGTGAAAATGTAGGCTATACCTTCTAATAATACTGTTTAAAGGAAGCATTTATAATGTAAACAGAATTGAAATTCTGATGATGATCTTCTAAATTTGTGATATGCCCTTTCCTCTCAAGCTTATGAATTATCTGCTTCATGGTGAGTTTTTGAGAGTTGTACCAGGGAGTCGAGTACGTCTGATTTGAAGCTTTCTTTTTCAGAGGTGCTACAGTATCCAGACTCGCAACGCCAGGAAGATGTACAATTATTAACAAGATAACTGTGGGAGTTCAGGTAGCTGCTACACTCTGTGTTATTACATGGTATTAGAGAAGGTAACAGTGGATGAAACATATTCTTAAACCTAGTTACAGCACTTTCAAAGAGGCATGTACCATGATGTAAACTACTCCCCACTACTGTGTAATCCATTATTGTTAATGCATATATTATTAGGAAATGATCAGACGAGAGAGGGTTTTCAGGAAACACTGTTAAATGTTCAGTTTCTATTCCATATGTTACAACAAGATTAAAGTGTGATTAAAGTGGTGGGTGGGTTCTTTTACATTTTGAGAGAAGCCAATTGAGTCTAATAACAGATCAAATGCCATGTTGAGGCTGTTATAGCATCTACATGGATGTTAAAATCACCCACAATAATTATTTCATCAGATAAAAAGTCTGAGAGATTAGACAGAAGCTCTGAGTAATGCCAATAGATAACAACAAATAAAACTGGGTTTTCAGTTATGACTTGGCAACGTCTGTTGATTTAAACAAACCCACAACGTTGCACAATGGATGCCCGTTTATTTGCTAAATCTCTCTTTGCAGCAGCTTTTCAACTGCTTCCTGCTGCACACCACACACAGCTCCTCATATCGTGGTGGCCTACTTAAATGGGTAGACGTGATTAGGTGATGGAGGTCAGTTATGTGGGTCAGCCTTCCTTGACACCACACCCTGATCCCACTGCTCCACCCCTCCCGTTTGTAGTTGTGCTACAAACGGTTTACTGGAAGGAAGAGGGAATCAATTTGTTGGTAAATTATTAATAATGTATTAACAGGGACTTAGAAAGCTTCCTGCTTCCTGGTGCCAACTCTGGATAGTCACGTTTTGGGAGAGTTGAATAAGTGGCCAGCTTTCTAAAAAGGAGAAGTGCTCCATCTAAAGTGGGATGGATACAGTCGCTCCTAACAAGACAGGGGTTTCCCTTAAAATTTCCCAATTATCCCTCATTGTTATTGTGTAAGTTACTCACATAAAGGCAGTTCTGGTAATATCAAAGTATTAGTTATTTATTTCATTACTGTCTCAGCCTTGTGCTGCTCTGATTTTTTCAAGCAATGGTCATATGTTAAACTGTTACAGAAACACGAGTGACCACCCGGTCAGCTGGTGGGTAACAGGCATCTCCGAAAACGTTAGAGCACTATGCAAATATGTGATGTCTTGATGAATCGAGCAGATATTTGAAGTTTACACAGCACCATTCTCGCATGAAAATATCTTAAAAGTTTATTTTGTGACCCAGAAAGAGTAATATTTCAAACTCCGCCACTCTTGCTGTGTCCCAATTCGGGGTATGCACGCTTGAAGTACGCACACTACGCGTACTACGGACGGTGCGTACTATAAGTACGGGAAGTGCGGAAGTGAGAGGCTTGTGAAATGGGACGGTATATGCTTCGTCGCGCTGTTCAGGTTGCCTAGCAACCATGATACTAACCGCGTTACATACAGCTTTGTTTGACAGAAATGAAGGAGAAAAATGTTTTGTTGGTCAATCATTTTTGTCATGACATCACTTTGATTAGTTGAGTATCTGAGGCTGAAACCACAGGACTGTAAAACATGATTCAAGGGCTTCATTTCTGTACTGAACAGTCATTTAAGATTAGCTAGTAAACAATAATTAGTTAATGTTGTTCATGAGACTAAAGTCATCTCACTGTGGTAATGTAAATATAATATGGCCAATATTATAGTATTGTCAGATTATATATATATATATATATGTATATGTATATATATATATATATATATATATATATATATATATATATATATATATCACTGACTTTCAGCTTGTTGTGTTTGTGGATATATGACTGACTTTAATTATCCATAAAATCATCAGATTCTCTGTAAGATTAAGGTCGACTATATGTATATTTACAAGTAGAGGCTTTAAAACCAAGTTAATGCTGAAAGTACAAACATCACTAGTGTCACACAACTTTGCCTACATGTGGCCAACAGCAATGTTTTAATGTTCTTCGTTATTAAACATTCGCACATGAATAAGTGACGTCATATTCAGTACTTACTTTTGACAGTTCACTTTTCGGCCGCTCCCTTCTGCCGTATTTTGCGGCAAAATTATCCACACCCACCGCCGCGCTATGAATTGTGGGATATATGGGACCACGAAGCGTGCACCGGACCACGCTTGATATTTGGGGAAATCGACGGCGCATTTGGAGTATGCATTTCAAGTACACTTCGAATTGGGACAGCCGTCGTCGCGTGGCGGTGACGTAACCGCACTTAAAATGCGTACTTCAAGCGTGCATACCCCGAAATGGGACACAGCATCTGTGTTCCTTCCTCCGCCACTGCCTCGTTTGAGTTTTGGACGAAATGGATTCTGGGATATTGCATTTCGTCATTTCGAGCTGATTGGAGACCAGAACAGCCAATCAGATTTTTTTGCATCCAAGTCTGTGATTGGCTGGTTTTGTGGCACAACTATGACGGTATAGAGAAAGAGTTGAGCGCGCACGGGCAGAAATGTTGAGAGCGCGAGCAACACATTGCGAGCGAGCGCAAATGCAAAAACTGAGCGAGAGGGGCTGCTATTGTGTGTGTGTGGATAATAGCAAACACTGAAATACATTTTTTGAATGCAGGAATGAATTCTGTTCACTCAAATTCAGCTTTTCTTCGCTCAAAAAAAATTTCTCCTCAAAATACAACACTTGCACCTGCAAACTTTTTTTACGTGCGCTCAATTTTTTTTTACGTGCGCTCAGAATAGTGGCACAAAAATAACGCCATACCACACACAGCTCCTCATATCGTGGTGGCCTACTTAAATGGGTAGACGTGATTAGGCGATGGAGGTCAGCTATGTGGGTCAGCCTTCCTTGACACCACACCCTGATCCCACTGCTCCACCCCTTGACTGGAAGGAAGAGTGAATCAATTTGTTGGTAAATTATTAATAATGTATTAACAGGGACTGAGAAAGCTTCCTGCTTCCTGGTCCGAACTCTGGATAGTCACGTTTTGGGAGAGTCGAATAAGTGGCCAGCTTTCTCAAAAGGATTTCTAAAAATGAGAAGGTCTCCATCTAAAGTGGGATGGATACAGTCGCTCCTAACAAGACAGGGGTTTCCCTTAAAGTTTCCCAATTATCCCTCATTGTTATTGTGTAAATTACTCACATAAAGGCAGTTCTGGTAATATCAAATGATTAGTTATTTCATCACTGGTCGTCTGTTGTCATGCCATGTTCTTTACATCAAGTTTCATGTCGAGGTTTTTTTCATATTTCATATCTAGTTGTTCGATGCCGCTCCAGCCAGCCAGAGAATCCCTCGCCGTCCCGCCCCTCTCCTCCCTGTTCAGCAAGCAGCAGGCACACCTCGTAAGTAGAGGGTGCCCTTACTCATCACAAATGGGCAATGGAAAAACGAAAACCAGCACAATTCCCAAAATGAGTTGGCATGATGTTGGGGCAGCATGGGTGCTAGCAACTTTTTTTTTTTGCCAATGCCATGATGGCGTCCCCACCACGATGCCCTCCTGGGCAACTGCCCACGTCGCCCATATCAAAATCCGCTACTGTGTCCGCAATAGGCTGCGTATGCAAACAAAGTGTTGTAAAGTTAATTTTAGTTAAACTTGTGCTACAGAGGCTTTCATACAGAAAAATACATCTAAGACGGAGGATTTAAGATCAAAACTTAATTCCAGCCGCGTTGGACACCAGTGCACTAATTGTGATAAACTTAATCTCCTTTGTGCTGCTCTTGCATTGACATTAAAAGGCACCTATTATGCTATATATTATGCTTCCTTTTGCTTGGGATGGTAAACCTACAAGCCAAATTCCATTAAAAGTTTTACAAATGCATGTAATATGATACAAAAGTGTAAAGTAAGATTTGCAGATGTGTACAGGGATTTATGTGTAAGTCTTTGAGGACTCACAAATATGAGCTGCAATCTACACATTTCAAAGCAATTTAAACAAGTGAAACTATTTAACAAATACTTATATCCAAACCTGAATAAAATAGTCAAAATTTATGCACATCTTTTTTTTAGTTAATCTTACCATTCTTTGATAACAGCAAGCAAATTTTGGTGCTAGATTCATGGCTAATTCTGAACTGTTTATCACAAAGTTTTCAGCTTCCTGCTAACATCAGCATAAAGATGTCCTGGAGACAATGATTGAGCTGCTAGAAGACATTTTTTAACAGTAGTCTAGTGTAATCTAACAAATATTTCTTTAGTTTCAAGTACTTTAAAATCAGAAAGCTATAAAAGCTTGCTTGTCATCCATAACTCAAAATTAAATTTTTTGGGGGAAAATAACTCAAAATTTCGAGTTAATAAGTCGACATTTGAAGATAGTTTCTCTAAATTTTAAGTTAGTAAGTTGAAGCTTCGAGTTAATGCTGCCGATCAAGTCAAGTGGCTTTTATTGTCATTTCAAACATGTACAGTGGTACAGTACTGGTGCTACATATGTCATATAACAGACAAATACAGGACTACGTAAGGTGCAATGTGTAAAAATTGCAAATACACAAGACAAAACAGTGCAACACTAGACAGACCAGGACGATACAGGCACAAGATAGTGCAATGGAAATATGCACAAAACTGAGTATTGTGCAGAAAGTAACTTGGTGTCTGAAGGTGTGCGTGTGTGTGAGAAACTGCAGATAAGTGCTTGGTTGTGACATGTATGAAGGTGTCACAACCAGTGTCCGTGATGGAGGGAAGAGAGGCTCCAATGATAATCTCAGCTGCTCTCACTATCCGTTGTAGGGCATTGCAATCCGATACGGTGCAGTTACCACACCAATGACGAAGTTCTGAATGGCTTAATTTCCTTGTTACCTGGAAACAGACGGGTGGACACAGACACACTCAAAATCAGGTAGTGATAGCGTCAGTGAGCTAGCAATGTATAATAAACATGTACATAATAAATATGCTGTTTTGCAGGCAATAACACCATGCGATTCACCTAGTAACACAAGGATTTCATCATCTATGAAACCGTGCTGACCACGCAGTACTCAGTAGTTTACTCATTCGTGACCATTAGCTGTAACACTGGTAGCTTATCAGTAGCGCTGATAGCTGATGCCTTCCACGTTCTGCTTCTTGGTAACAAGACCATTAAGTACCTTCACCGAGCTTCCTGATTGGCAGAGGTAACTTGAAACTTCAAGCTTTTTCAAAGAAATCTCGACTTCTTAACTCAAATTTTGAAACACATATCTCGAAATTTTGAGTTATGGATGGTAAAACAGAATTTTTTTCAGCTTCCATAGAACGCTCATAATGGTTGTTTAAGTGCTTTAAAATAGATCACTTTCTTAATTACATAGTAGCACTTCATATCACTCTATCAGTTTGCAAATTGTGTGGGCTCATGCAGTACACTGGCAACAATATTTGTTTTCTTCTATGTTTGCATGTTGTTATTGTTAGATATGCTGAATTTATTTTTTTTATTGCTGACCTGTGTGTTTTGCTTATGTAATAATGTGAATATCTTATCTCTGGGACTAATACTTATCTTACTACACAATTTAATTATTGCATTTTCCAGGAAGGCCGTTCAAAGTCATTTCCAAGGAACATTACAACATATCATTGAGGCAGATCTTTCAAGTGCCCGTTTAGCCGACAGGGTAAATGGGCAACCACATGCTACATAGATAAATGCAGCAGCTCAGGTTCAGCTCTGAGGTGCTATGCTACGTGCCTTCCTGCTTTCCAGTCCACTCGTCATTATGGTGTCGAAAAAGACAGATCCTCCTTCTTCCCTGACAGTCTGTCTGCATCGCTGTAATGATAAAGACACTGTTCTTACACATTCTAAAAATCAAAGCTAGTGTTTCTGAACTAGGTTGCTTAAGCCTCCTTGCACTAGTTACAAGTATGTTTTATTATAGATTTATTGGGTTTGGTGGATTTATTGGACATTGGATCAGCCTAATAAGAGGTGTGTTTGCCGTTCATTTGTTCATGAGTCCTCAGCACGTCTACACTACACTCATGATACTTCTTTCAGAACTGATTTTTTCATGCTGTGTTTGATTCGTTGCCCTTGTGAAAGACTTTGCAGGGTGAATTTTAAAAAGTGCTCAATAAATAATTATCATAATTTTTCTGTTATTTTTATGACTATAAAACATTTATAAACATTATAGATTACATATATCTTATTTTTTCTCTTTAATATTGCACCTAAAATTCTTATGTTTCTGCAGAAGATAAATTTAGGATTATTAAGACAACGTGAATAATGGAACGCTAATCCAGTCCAAGAATAACTTCTGTGGCTGTAAATGAGCATAATATGTCAACTTTAATTATGTCTTTGTTTAAACTTTGCAAATAATCGATTGTAATCAGGCAGCACGGTGGTGGAGTGGTTAGCACTGTTGCTTCACAGCAAGAAAGTTCTGACTCCACCGGCTGGTTGGCCGTCACTAACAAGACACATTTGCAGCGATCAGAGAAGTTTGAGACAAGTGTGTGGAGCGCCAGCCAGCCCATATTTACTCGAATTGCAAACTTTACACTTAATGAGTATCCGGTTGCTTTGGGGGATGTTGACCTTTCAAGCAGTATATGTCAAGTAAGCAGTCTAAATATTGCATAAAGATATGGGCAACTTGTGTTGCAGGGCCAAGTTATAGCTGGAATATACAAGTTTACACGGGGAAACCTGCAGACAGTGTTCCTGAAAAGAATCAATAATAATAATGGATTGGATTTATAAAGCGCTTTTCAAAAGCTTTACAATGCCACTATTCATTCACTCTCGCATTCACACACTGGTGGAGGCAAGCTACGGTTGTAGCCACAGCTGCCCTGGGGCAGACTGACAGAAGCGAGGCTGCCATATCGCGCCCTCGGCCCCTCTGGACAACACCAGTAGGCGGTAGGGTAAAGTGTCTTGCCCAAGGACACAACGACCAGGACAAAGAGTCCGGGGATCAAACCGGCAACCTTCCGGTTACAGATACGCTTCCCAACTCCCTGAGCCACCTCAAGTGAGGTTTGTGGTTCTGGAGATCGATTGGAGGTCTGAATGGACATAAGATAATAATTTCTTCATCACCTGAAGTCTTAGTAAGAAGCTGCGTCAGACACGTGTACTTTGGGGATAATTTCCTCCGTACACAAATAAAATATTCTCAGTTAAAACAGGTGTTACTTTATATGACTACATAAAAATTTCAAAATGTATCAAAACAATTGTTCTTGGTAACTTTGACCCAAAGTGGTCTGTGATCAACAGTATCCTATATTTTATCCGATTATTGCTTATAGTCAAAATAATCCTGAAATTATCCCTTTTAGAACCCGAATTCAAGGCATACAAAGTCAGAATATTGACACATACTTGGCATAAATTACAAACACATGTTCAAAAACTGTAATGTCCATAACAACTTAAGTTGATAAAAAGATCAACACAAGAAGTAGTGATAATATAGCTATTATAGTTTTTTATGAATAGTCTTAAAGGAACAGACATTTTTGGGACTCATTGTTGTAAATGTTCCTGTCATAACACCATACTAAGTGTGAACCTAGGAAAGAAAATATGTTTGGTGGCCAAAGTTACAGTATTTTCTTTCTTTTGAATTGATAAGTTCACATACGCAAGCTTCAAACAAGCTCATATTAACATGTGTTATTTACAATAGGATTAAAAAAAGCTTCATAAGTTTGTAAATAAGATGTTTCTTCCAAAAATATTTTAATCAACTCCATCAGAGAATTTAAATATTAGTGAAAACTTGGTAATAAAGGGATTCACGGACTTTAATTATACCACTGAATGATGTGGCCACACTTACTGGTCTGGGTACACGAGTGGGAGGAGAAAGACCAACATCATAATGGGCTGAGCTTCACCTGCAGTGAAAAGCTCCTTATCCAGAAAGTAGATCTTGGAGGACAATGAGAGTGATCTGAGGGAGAAGAAGGCACAGAAAAGGGAATGAGACTTTAAGCTACAGTCTGAGGCTGACCTGAGCATTTGCATTAACAGTCTAAATAACAGTTTGATTACAATTTTTAAAGCATTGTATCCAAGAATGGCAACTTCTTGGGGATTTACACTTATTCTGTGCATGCTGCTGATGGCATGTGGAAGCTTGAGCCTGGCTAGTGAAGAACCCCGAAATTCTCAAACAGACACTGGGACGGGCTCAAACTCTAACACAACTGAAGAGGGTGGTCATGGAGCGGTGCCCATCACTACACTGCCTATTGTGACCTGGAAGTGGCATCACGTCACCACACAGTACCTGGTGGCCCTGTGGATCCTGGTTGCCTGGCTCTGCAAACTCAGTAAGTCTTGCAAAGCCAAATTGATGGAAGTGCTCTTCCATCAATCTTCCATCAAGACAAAATCATCTGCACCCAAGAAATTTTGTAATTTTTAAATATGTATTTTTAAATATGTGTGTAGTTTAGGGTTATTCTGATCATCTATTTTTGTCACTGGCTCATTTTCTTAATTGTTTTAATTATTTCTCAAGGAAGTGCTCACAAAATAAATAAAAATAGTTATAAAAAAAGAGTGTGTAAGTTCACTTATATTCGAATAGGTCCAAATCTTATATCACAAGAGAGGATTCAGGGTCACCTAATCCAGGCCTAACAGTATGCTTAGCAAAATGGAAAGTTTTAAGCTTAATCTTAAAAGCAGAGATGATTTGCTACAGGCTCTCCCTCCCATTCTATTTTTAAATACTCTAGAAACCACAAGTAAGCCAACTGTCTGAGAGCAGAATGTTCTAATGGGGTTATATGGTACTATAAAGTTATTAAGATAAGATGGGGCCTGATTATTTAAGACTTTGTAAGTGAGGAGCAGGATTTTGAATTCACGTCTGGATTTAACAGGGAGCCAATGAAGAGAAGCCAATACAGGAGAAACATGCTCTCTCTTTCTAGTCCCTGTCAGAATTCTTGCTGCAGCATTTTGGATTAACTGAAGGCTTTTCAGGGAGTTTTTAGGACATCCTGATAATAATGAATTACAGTAGTCCAGCCTGGAAGCAATAAATGCATGAACTAGTTTTTCAGCGTCACTCTGAGACAGAATGTTAAAAATTACCCCAAGGTTGGTGGCCAAGCTAATGTCATCCAGAGTAAGCATCTGGTTAGATACCATATTTCTACAATTTTATGGCGAAGTACAATAACCTAATTTTTCTTTTAATTTAGAAGAAGAAAATTGGAGGTCAACCAAGTCTTTATCTTTAAGACCTTTCTGCAGTTTGTGTTATCTGGCTTCATGTATAGATAAAGTTGTGTTTCATGTGCATAGCAGGGACAATGTAAGGCATGCCTTTTAATGATATTGCCTGAAGGAAGCATGTTGATCATATTCAGGATTGAAATATTAATTAATGGTAGGCCGTCTTTGAGCAGTCTTATAGGAATGGGGTCTAAAAGACATGTTGATAGTTTGGAGGAAGCAATAAGTTAAGTTAACTCAGAAAGATCGATTTGAGAAAAACTAAATGAATATCAGTGGTACAGAAAGTGGTTACATCTGTGAAGTGATTATGAGTAATTTTTCTTTAATGGTTAAAATTTCATTTGTGAAGAAATTCATGAAGTCAGTACCAGTGCTGTCAGCGTTAATCTCGTTAAAACCGCTCTAACGCTTTTACGCCGTGCAGCCCCGCACACTGCGTTAACTCGCTAATGGAGATTTGCCGGGTTAATGCGGTTATGGCATTAACATCATTTTAACGAGATTAACGCTGACAGCACTAGTCAGTACCAGTTAACATTAAATGAATGGCTTGTTCAACAGAGTTCTTACTTTTTGTTCGCCTGGAAACAAGGCTAAAGAGAAACGTAGGCTTTTTCTTAATTTCTTTAATCAGTGATGAACATGATTGATGAAGATGTTCCAGCTTCCCAGCAGTCGCAAACACTTTTTCGAGGCTAAATGATGATCTTCAAAATTAGTGATACGCCATTTCCTCTCCAGCTTACGACTAATCTGAATTAAGGCACATCTTTGACAGTTAGCAAAATGTTATAACTTAACATTGTTGACCTAATGAGACAATTTTTATTAAGCCATCAGATAGGACTGAATAAGGTGATATTATATTGCTTTGTAATTACTGATAAATTACAGCTGGTGACATGACTTTTCATGGCTTATTGGAGCTCACATTCTCCACCTCTTCAATTATCCCCCCCCCCCTCCAATGTCATTCCTCATTAACACATGATTTAATTTCTGAACATCTATAGTTTTATTTCATTGCATATGTGAATTGGATGGGTTGTTACCAAGATCTGGTGAGAATATCATTTCAATAGCACCTTTAGAAATATATTTGCATAGAAAACTGGTGACTTATCTTACCTGCTATATATCTGTCCACAGTCCCTAAATATAAATAAATTATTGCAACAGTTGCAAATGATCAAATGGAGTTTTATGTATATGGTTTTACTTAAAGTGCAGTGAAGGTTTGAAAGTTTGCCAGCTCCTACCTGACTACAAGCAGACTGGCTTAAAATCAAAGGTTGTTACAAAGGTTGATAGTATTGATTCATGGTTCTTGTCTTGATCTTTTTTTTCTCCTCTCAGTCATTGAGTCCAACCACCATGTCACCAACGTCATACCCGAGAGCGTCCTGCTCATCTGCTTCGGTTTCGTTTTGGGTGGCATGATTTGGGGTGCAGACAAGATGCAGACCTTCTCACTGACCCCGACAGTCTTCTTCTATTTCCTGTTGCCTCAAGTCATTCTGGACGCAGGCTACCACATGCCAAACAAACTGTTCTTCACCAACCTGGGTGCCATCTTGGTCTATGCTGTCATTGGGACCTGCTGGAATGCCGCCAGTTTGGGGCTGTCGCTGTGGGGGTGTCACATGGGAGGACTCATGGGTAAGAGAGGATTTTTATTTTGTTTCATTTCAGCAAACCTGCTACCACGGCTCACATAGAGAAAGTGATGTCAAGGCTCAGCGGCCCGAGACGAGAGATGGACTCAAACGCAGATTCAACCTGAGACTCGAGAAACTGATAAACAAAAGAACTTTATCTAACAATGGCGTGATGCACAAGGTGAACAGAGCTAAGGTTGTGAACTGAGCAGGGACTCTGAACATGAACTGTGAGACTAAGGGAAGGTTGCAAATAACATGAACTGTGAGAGGACACTATGCTGGCTGGAATTGGGATCTTGGTGGGGGAAGCAGAGGCAGGTCAAGGGTAAAAAAAAAAAGGTCAAAAAATTTCCAGTTAACTCTGTCAAACACTTTTTCTGCATCTAAAGAACATATTGTAGTTTTGATGTTTTTACTGTATGAGTAGTCTATCAAATTAAATAATCTACGTGCGTTTGTTGATGAGTGCCTACCTTTTATGAAACCAGTTTGGTCAGGATGAATTAAGAGGGGGGTTATTTTCTCTAATCTCTTTGAGAGAGCTTTGCAGATTATTTTAAGGTCTACATTTATAAGGGATATTGGACGATAGCTTGAGGGATGTACAGGGTCTTTGCCTGGTTTTAGCAGGAGATTAATGTTTTCAGAATTCATATTTGAAGGAAATCTGCCGTTTTCTTTGATTTCCAACAAAGTTCTGTAAAAAACTGGTGCTAGAATCGTCCAGAATTCTTTGTAGAATTCTGCAGGAAAGCCGCCTGGACCTGGAGCCTTATTATTGGGCATACTTATCAGGGCTTCCTGGAGTTCACCTGGCGTCAGTGGCACATCCAGTGCCATTGCTTGAGTGTCTAATAATGTTGGAAGAGTTATGTTATCCAAAAACTGATCAATTTCCTTTTATTTGTGGTGAATACAACGTCTTATAGAAATCCCTGAAAATGTTGTTTATTTGTTTCGGGTCACATATTGTGTTCCCAGATAAATCTTGAACAGCACATATAGTTGTTTTTTCTTCATTTATTTTTAGCTGGTTTGCTAGAAATTGACGAGATTTATTACCATGTTCATAATTTTGTAAGTGTAGTCTTTGTACTAAGAATTCTGTTTTTTTTTAAAAACTCAATTATCTCATTTAAATCTAGTTTTGTTTTGCGTATTTTATTCAATGTTTCCTGATCTTGGCGGGACACGTAGGCTTCTTCTAGGGATTTTTTTTTTTTTTTTATAATTTCTGAATATTTTTGTTTTCTTCTTTCTTTTTATGTGATGAGAAAGAAATTATTTCTGGTTTTTCTGGTTCTTGCCTGAGAAGAGTAAATGTTGATCCAAGGCCCAAGCTGAAAACACAAAGACCGAGAGGTCACACAAGGTTTTAGCTAATGATCTGGTGGAGAGTGCAGGTCAGAGTTGGTCTTAAATACTGTGCACTGATTGCGGTCAATGAGCCAGCATGAGTGGAGCCAGGATCTCGGGAGAGAAGTGGAAAACTACTCCAGGAAGACCAAAACTCACTGGATCATGGCACTTTTAATGCTCTAAGTAGGAGTCTATAGAGATTAATTTGCCTTTGGAACGAGCCTCAAGTGGCCACTAGAGGAACTGCAGTTTGTAGTACTTCAGCCTTGGCTTAGTTTTTTTGCCTTGAAGTTTGTTCTGGAAACAAAGACACGTCACACAAATGATATTTTTACATCTGCGGTGACTCAGGAAAGCTGCCTGAGAAGAATTTTCTTTAGTATAAAACCAATCCTTTAAAACATCCCTTTTACTCTTTGTTTGGATACATTAAACATCGACATCACTAACAGCTAATTTGACTTCCTTTTAACGCTTCATCAAAATGCAGACAAATGAAAGTCAGATTTAAGTGGATTTTTAGTCCATTACAGCTCCGGGCTTGTCTGAGACTTTATACCAGGAGCCCCCAATCCCATTTCAAGAGGGCCGGTGTCCCTGCAAGTTTTAGATGTGTCCTTGATCCATCACAGCTTATTTAAAAGGATAAATTGCCTTCTCAACATGTCTTCAAGTTCTCCAGAGGCCTGGTAATGAACTAATCACATGATTCAGGTGTGTGGACCCAGGGTGAGATCTAAAACCTGCAGGGACACCGGCCTTCATGGACTGGGATTGGGGACCCCTGCCTTAACCTTTGGGTGAAGAATACTGAGTTTGACCACTGCCAAACCAGTGCACTGGAGAGACTGGAGAGAGATTTGACATGGACTTTTCCTACCAATAAATGAGAATGTTTTACCAATAGACATAGCATTTCATTCCAGCATTTCAGTTTGCAGCAAAGTGCCAGATTGATCATAGTTACAGTACAATTGAGCAAAACTGAATATATTTCCTGCTCTTTGTATCTGTACAGGTGACCTGGACATCAGTCTGCTGCAGTACCTTCTTTTTGGCAGTCTGATGGCTGCTGTGGACCCCGTGGCCGTCATCGCTGTGTTTGAGCAGGTCCACGTTAACGACGTCCTCTTTATCATAGTGTTTGGAGAGTCGCTGCTCAACGACGGTGTAACAGTGGTTCGTATGCATCATTGTTGTGTTTAGCATTACTTAAGTAACATAACAGTTTGTGAGTTTGCTGAGAACCCATCATAGCAATGTAGTAACGTAAGTAAACACTTGGGCACTTTAGTGTAAGAGTTTTACAAATTCTCCAAAAGTTGATTCTCTTCATCTGGACGTAGCGTTTTGTGGGAGAAACGTTTCGTCACTCATCCAAGTGACTTCTTCAGTCTCAGCTGACTGCAGGTTTCCACAAATCTTATAAACAGTACATTTGCATAATGACTGAAACCAGCCCACTGAAGGAACAAAGGGCTGGGAGGTCAGTTCCTTAATCATAATTATGCAAATTCTCATGACCATTGATCAACAACCACTGACCAAAACCCACTGATCAATGGCCATGAGTACCTTTTGGAGATTTACTTTCCTGGATGATTGAAAATGCATCAAGAAGTTTTACAAATTGCACATGCAATGTGCAATTTGTAAAAGGAAACTATGAAAGGTCAGTTTGGTAACAAAATGCATTTATGTAACTATAGCATGTTGTACTGCATAAGGACAGTGAAACAAAATCTGACCAGCTGAATTCTTTCCTCCTTCCTTCGTCTCTGTAAATGTACAGTCGTGGTGAAAAGAAAAAAGCTCTTTTACCTATCAGGACATAGTAAATAATATCTGGTCCTTAATAGTCTCAAAATTAGGTGAATCAAACCAGAGGTGTCATGAGTTTGCAGCTCTTGCAGACCTGTTTGGAGTGTTAAGTTCAAGATGCAGATATGCAGAAAAAGAAGAAATAAACAGAAAACACACCTTTATTGGTTAAAATGTTCAGCAACAACATAACATTAACAAAAGCAGCTGGAGTAACACTAGGGAACACACTGGGAGTAAAGAGACAGTCTGACAAGGACTAAGAAGAAGACAGAATTATTTATGTACAGTGGTGTGAAAAAGTGTTTGCCCCCTTCCCGATTTCCAATTTTAACTAACTGGTTGGGCCTCCCAAAGCAGCAACAGCTGCAATCAAGCATTTGCGATAACTGGACATGAGTCTTTTACAGCACAGTGGAGGAATTTTGGTCCAGCCATCTTTGCAGAATTGATGTAATTCAGCCGCACTGAAGGTTTTTCGAGCATAAACCGCCTTTTTAAAGTCATGGCACAGCCTTTATTTAAACAGCGCTAAAATCAACAGTTGCCTCAAGGCGCCTGATATTGTAAGGTAAAGACATACAAATAATACAAAAACAGAAAACCCCAACAATCATATGACCCCCTTGGGATGAGGGGAGGAAGACAGTACAAAAGGCATGCTGTAGAAGAGAGTAAGGGATGGATAATAACTAACATTATTACATTACTAGAATGATCGAGAAAGGTGACAGAAGAAGAAAAACTCAATGCATCATGGGAATTCCCCAGCAGATTAGGTCTACTGCAGGGTAACTAAGGCAGGATTCAGGTACACTTGATCCAGCCCCAACGGTATGCCATTGCCTCTAGCAGATCATGGAGTTTTGCCAGTTCCCTTGCAAAACTGAGACAACTCTTTGTGTTCCCTGTTGCTCAGCACTGGTTTTTGTATTGGAACTCTGCCCTGCAGGCCATTTCTGCCCAGTAACTTATGATGGAGTCATGAACTCTGACCAGGACTGAGGCAAGTTAGGCCTGCAGTTATTTGGATGTTGTTCTGGGTTCTTTTGTGACCTCTTGGATGAGTTGTTACTGAACTCTTGGAAAAATCAGAATCAGAATCAGAGAGACTTTATTTATCCCCAAGGGGCGATGATACAACAGAGCAGCATGATGCCTAAAATACACAGTATATACACAGTTTTAAAATTAAAGTCACTGAATAAGTGAATAAAAAACTGTAGGTGACTAAAAGTGAATAAACTGTCGGCAGTATAAAAAGAGTGTAGAGTAGTTTATGTTTATGGTGTGGGAAATGGGCTTATTGGCTGGAGTTAAAAAGCAGAGTGGCTTTCGGGACAAAGGTGGCTCACTGCATTTTCTCCTCCTGCAGAAAATGCAGTGGAGGCGCCGCCCAGAGGGGAGCTGTTGAAATGTGGCGTGAAGAATGTGAGAGGGGTCATTAATAATTTTGGTTGCCTGTCTAAGGGCCTGTTGGCTGAAAAACCTGTGCAACAGTTCTGACAGGCAGGCCAATGATTTTAGAGTACACTGATGCAGTGTGCTGGAGTCTGTTCCTGTTCTGAAGGCTGAGGGAGTGGAACCAGCAGGAGATGGAGAAGGTCATGATGCCTTCCAGGAAGGCATAGTAAAAGTCATCATGATGGGTGTGCTGACTCCAAAGTAGTTGAGTTTCCTAAGGAGGTATAGCCATTGGTGGCACCTCCTGAAAATGTCCTCTGTGTTGGCAGAGAATTTCAGGAGGTTGTCAAAGATGGTTCCCAGGTATTTGTATACCTCAACTACCTCCACTGGCTTCCCATGGATGGTGGTGGTGACTGAAGCAGCCAGATCCCTCTGCCTACTGGAGATGGTCACCGCCATCTCTTTGGTTTTGCTCACGTTCAGTTCAAGTTTGGAGCTGTTACACCTCTCTACAAACTCCTGCATGCTCAGCACCCTCACCTAAATCATAAGGCGTTGCCATGTTGAGAATGTGATAGAAGTTTTTCTCCTGTTGAATGGTACAAGCTAGAATGGACAAGTCTGGGAAACATTTTTACCAGATGACCAGTCATTAATTTTTCTTCCATCCAATTTTTCTTTCATCTCTTAGGTGCTCTTCAATGTGTTTGATGCATTTGTGTCACTGGGAGCATCCCAAATTGATGCTGCAGAAATTGCTAAAGGAATAGGTAAGACATGACATTTATTAAGCTGTTAATAGAGAATTTATCAGTGCATGCAGCTGACTGCACGTTTCCACAACCTTATAAACTAGGGCAGAGTGATGAAGTCACTTGCGTGAATCACAAAACATTTCTTCCACTGAAAACGATACGTCCAGATGAACAGAATTTACTTTTTGGGACTCTCTCTCCACAGTTTCCTTCTTTGTGGTTGCATTTGGTGGTTCCCTTGTGGGCATAGCATTCGGCCTACTAACTTCGCTTCTGACCAGATGCACAAAAAATGTCAAGATCATCGAGCCAGGCTTCATCTTTGTCATGGGATACCTTTCCTACCTGACTGCTGAGATGCTTTCACTGTCTGCTATCCTTTCGTGAGTATTTCACAATTGAAATATAATTTGTTTTATTATGTCCGTATCCATTTTCTATATGTAAAAACTGTAGTAAACATATTTAGATGCACAAAGTTTATATTTGTGTTTCCTTCTGTAGGACTGTCTTCTGCGGTGTGTTATGTCAGAAGTACGTCAGAGCAAACATGCATGAGCATTCAGTCCAAACTGTCAAATACACCATGAAGGTTTTCGCCAACGGATCAGAAACCATCATCTTTGTTTTCCTCGGTATCTCGGCCATCGATAAGGTTATCTGGGTTTGGAACTCGGGCTTCATCCTCCTCACAGTCTTCTTCGTCTTTGTGTATAGATTCATTGGTGAGATTTGGTCCTTTTGCTATCACACGCACACATTGTGGTTTAAAAAGTTTATGTGTTATACAAAGAAATTTTCCACTGCTGCTGCTCCCAAGATGACACAATTTTACAAGGATGCATTATTTCCCTAAAATAAATCAAAAAGGCACAATAATGTAAAGTCTAAATAACTTTGTGTGTTTGTGTTTGTACTGCAGGTGTGTTTTTCCTCACCTGGATCCTCAACAGGTACAGGCTGGTCCCGCTGGAATTCATAGATCAGGTGATTATGAGCTACGGTGGCCTACGAGGAGCTGTTGCGTATGGCCTGGCTGTGATGCTGGATGAGAATAAGATAAAAGAGAAAAACCTGATGGTCTGCACTACACTCATTGTGGTTTACTTCACTGTCATCTGGCAGGTAGTGAAAGTTTGGCTTTTGTTATTAAATGTATACATTATTTTCTTTCTTCTTACACAGTCTGCATTAGAGCTAAAGGTTTGCACATTACTGCTTCACATTGTTGCAGGGAATGACGATGAAACCTCTGGTCACGTGGCTGAAAGTAAAGAGAGCTGAAGTGAAAGAGCTCACACTCCTAGAAAAAATGACAAACAAGGTAAATCTCAAAAAACATCTCATGTTTCACCTACACAACCATTTTCTGTCCAGTTATTAGAGTCCTTCTCCTTTCTTTAGATGTTTAATCACACTCTGGTCGCCATAGAAGACATATCAGGACAAATAGGACACAACTGTCAGAGGAGCAAGTATGAAAAGACTTGGTACATAAATTCAAAATGCCTTTTCATTTTAAAATAGGCTACAGTGATATGTTTTCTTTTTGCTTAGGTGGAAGTATTTTGAGGAGAAGTGGATGTCGAGGATTTTGATGAAGCCATCTGCAAGGAAGAAACAAGATGACGTGTTTGATGTCTTCCATCAACTGAACCTCAAGGATGCCATGGAATACGTGGCTGAAGTGAGCATCATTTGTACATTTTAAGTATATTTTGCTAAAATGCTCATTATAGAAAACTAATAAGTTTGCCACATGTAAAGAAAGCTCTGTCTTCTTCTGTTGCAGGGCGAGCGTAGAGGCTCACTGGAATTTATCCGTAAAGAAAGTGTTGCTATTGATTTCAGGAAAAAGTTTGAAAGTGAACACTCAGAGGACATGCCTGGCATGAGGACGAACATGTCAGATGGTCACTGTGCAAAGCCCACTACGAGGTAAGCAATCTGGATTTTTCTGATAATAAGAGGAGAGCTAAAAGCAGACTTACAAGCCATTATATATTTAGGTGGTGATGAATCAGAGGCCACAAAAAATTATTTTAATTTGAAGAAAAATCTAACTAGCTAACTAGGAGCACTGCAACTATTCAGTGCCTGAAAACAGCTCATTTCACAACCCTATTTTAAAATATAAACCAGAGGGAACATAGCCCTTTTAATATTCTAGTATTACTTTAAATCACTGACACGATTGTCTTCCTCTGTACTAGAGACCCTTTTCCATCAGTGAGCGTGGAAATGCACGAGCACGCCATGAAGGCTATGAACGAAGCTGAGGCAGCTAACGCTCACAACCTTCTGGATCAGCATCTTTACAAGAGCAGGAAGCAGGTAATGAGCACATTCAGTCATCACACGGAGGGCTTACTAAAGCAGCTTAGTGCTGCACTTTCATTTCATTGGAGTCAAAATGTTAAATGTTGTCATTGTGTTACTTAAATTTGTAAGTCTTAGTTCAAGCACCATGATCAAAGACATTCCTTTGTTTCTGACCTCCCCAGCCTGTTGGTGGGGGAGGCTGTAGTGTTTTATTATAGGCACATCCTATGGTTAGCGTTCTGTTTCTTATTTAGTGAGGAGGTTTTACTTCCTGCCTTTGTGACCTCACCTGTGTTTGTGTATGTTGAGACCATTGGATGGGTTAAGCCATATACAGGGTGGGGGAGATGATCCTTTTTATGTGCAGGAGGTCACACAAATGCACACCCTAACACAAACACACACGTGCACACACACACACACACACACGCACAGACATTCTCACACATGCACACACACTCACAGATGCTCGCACATGCATGCACACACACACACACACACACACACACACAGATGCTCGCACATACATGCACACACACACACACACACACGCACACACACACACACACACACACACACACACATGCTCGCACATGCATGCACACACACACACACACACAAAATCAAAGTAAAATCAAAACAAAAAATGCATATATAACACTTTTCTTCTGTCCTGCTCATGCCAGTCACTCAATTCCTGTGAAAAGATATGAAAGGTTATTCTACTGTTCTCCTTAAAGGTGACACTAATAAACTAATAAAAAAAATATATGTATCAGTCAGGACCACGGTAGAAAGATATTTCCAGGAATCAGCATCAACAGATGCAAATGATCAAGTCAGGCACAGCAGTTACAGATGCAACTGTGAGCAGTTTCATGCACCTCAAATCCAGCTGCCTGAGATTTATAATTGTATATTTGTATATTTGTATATCAGCACTGAGACCAGCTGAATTGCCTGGACTGTGGCTGAGCTTGACTTCATGGTCTTCATGGTTTGTTTTTATCAATGAGTTTTCTTTTCTTGTTCATAGCATCGCCACAGGTTCAGTCGCAGCAAATTCATAATCAACAAAGATGAGAAAGAAGTCCAGGAGATCTTCAAGAGAACCATGAAGAACCGAATGGAGTCAAAGACGGGCGTTTCACCAAAGACAGTCATCAAGCACACAAAGAAGGAACACCAGCAGAAGGTAAAGAGAAAGAGAGGGAATGAGTTTACCACAAAGAGCAAAGAGCTGATTATGTCTTTGTGAGGTTCAGTGAAGAAGAAGTGTCTTCTGCAAATACGGCCCTTTCAGATACATGAAACACTAGTAGACATGATACATTTGTGATGTCTTTTATATATTGAGAATTATATCCTCAATTCAGCTGGTTGTTGTTTGTAGTGTTGCAAACATGCTTGTTGCCATCAGGGAAGTTGCAGAGTGCCCTCTGCTAGACGGAATATGTAACAGCAACATTGGTAGCATAGTTGAAGGGCGTTGGTCTTGTCTCTTTTTTTACTTCACTTTCCATGTTTTTTGAAACAGCGTGTGATCAAATGACTCTTCCTCCTCTTACAGATGCCAAAAGGAAAGTCAATAAGCCAGGCTAAACTCTCCTATTCTGGTGATGAAGGTTTGTATGTCTGCTGTTGTTGTTGTTGTTGTTGTTGTTGTTGTTTTATAGATTTAAAATCTTAGTCAACAAATTTTCTCATTTTCATTTTTAGATTTTGGGTTCTCAGAGGGAGATAGCGCCTCTGGCTATGACTCGTCATACCCTTCTTCCCCCATGAGAGATTCCAAACCAGGAGGTGAAATAATTCACTTTCTACATCCCGTATGAAAATGAGAGAAAACATATTTTTCAGAAATAATTAAGAGAGCAGAAAATGCTTTTACTATAAACACAAAGAATACAACATATAACAGAGGGAACTAAATAGACAGTACATATGCAATACATTTAAAAAAGGTGCAGTACATGTGTGAAAACAACGCATTATCATAGGATTATTATAGTCGTGTTGAGTTTGATTTATGTACACAGACAAGAAGGACCAAGCACAATGAAAATCTGCAAACATAAAGAGTTATATAGACTTAGCATCTAGAGAACAGAGGTAATCTAATAAAATATGAAGTACTGCTCAGGTGCATTAATAAAAAGGAGCAGCCAATAACAGTGTCACTTGTATAAAAAAAAATAATGCAGAGAACAGCAATGTCTCCAATATTGAACCCTGAGGTACTAATTCAGTTTTTTTCTTTCATCAAGGTGGGATTGACAACTCAGCCTTTGTGCCAGATCTGTACCCCACGGATTCATTGCCGATCCCTCCTTGGCTGGCAGAGGGTGAGCTCGACAGCAGCATGGTGGCTCCATCACTGCGAGCCCAGGCGAGCCCGCCCACATCACCGATGGAAATGCGCCACCTGGGGCTTCTTCGTATCAGCACTCGCTCTACTGACACAAAGCAGATGAACAATGATCAATTGCCACTGCCACCAACACCTCCTCCTCCACCACCTCCCAGTAGCCACATGTAACTGGATCCTAATCCCAACACCCTGTTCTGTCTCACTTGAACCTGGGACAAAGACATAAAACAAACCTCAGACTAATTAACCATCTACTCTCATATTGACAAGGAAATGTTTTCTTTTCCGTGGCTGTGTTTAGCTTCTGTGTTTCTACACAGAACATATACAGTTTCAAACCTCTGTGCTCTTCAAACAACCCCTGCTGTTTTTAGGTTCAGCCTTCACTTGATAAAGAAAAACTGCACTGAAACAAATCCTTCATGTTCAACATAAAAGATATGTTGAACACCCTCACATAATCTGTGGTTTGTAGTGAATCTGCCATTGAAAACCATTATTTAAGGATTTTTAAAAATATCTTAATATGATGCCAAAACTTTTCAAATGATGTGGATTTTCTGTATATAGCAATAATAACAACAGGGTTTAAATAGAGTGATTTAAAATAGTTTGTGAATCTATAATCCATAGATTTGTATTGCACAATACAACGAAAGCTTTCACCACCAGGGGGCACTATTTCCCCTGTCAATGTGAGACATACTATTACTAGCATAATAAAATCCTGCATAGGTCAATGATGCACATGGATGTTCACACCTGTACCCGTTTACCGATGATGAAATCTTCCATTCATCACGCAGGATCTTTGTAAGCTTTCGAGTAGGCGTAAGGATGGTTCCACAGTATGTGGCATCAACTTTCAGACATGGGTGGATCTATAAGAGGGCATGGGGTGGCATGTGCCACCCTAAAATAATCTCTTGCCATCCCTAGTGCCGCCCTAGTTTTGCATGTGATTGTTTTGTTTATAAAAAAAAATAAGCTAGCATTAACACTTTGAGCACAGCTGAATATAAACTGGATATGAATTCTAAAACTGAATTTATTGCATAGTGTTACCACCAACCCCCACCCCACACACACACACTTCACCATTAAAAAAATGGTTCAGCCCATAGTGGGGCCCAGTTTTAATTCTTGTTGTCAGTAGCAATCAACCTATGATTGTGCCAGAGCACATTTTGAATGAACACCATGGACATTTCAGATTTCATCACAGGTGGTTGATTGTTACACTCTGGAATTGGAGTGAAGGTGAGTGTTATTAACTTTCTGGGATTATTGGTTGTTTTTTTTATTTTGTTGTTGTTAAGTAAGAGGGGAGTTTGGGGAGTGATAGCAACGAGAGAAAGTGAGTTATGAGATGTGAGAGATTTGTGACGTTTAGCGTGTTTGGAGTGTGTAGTTAGTGCGTTGTCTTGTCTTGTGTAGTCAGTGTAGTGTAGGTGTTGTTTTGTGTGCTGTGTGTGGCTTCTTATTCAGACACCTGATTGCTCTGTAATTTTAATTTTACTAGTATTTTTGAATGGTTGTACAAAAACACCTGAGGCATTGGCTGCATTTTTAGGTACAACTTTATTGTTTAAAAACATTTTACGTTTTAAAGTTTATATTTGCATTTCAAGTTATGAAAATAATTCACTAAAAATGTTTGTGGTTATTACATTAAAAATTATATAAGATTTTCCTACTAGGATTTTATGTTTGTTTTTTTTGTGTGATTTCAGATCAACTGTGTTAATACAGTGTGTCAATAAATAAAATAACTATAAATTTCAACATGTGAAATTGTGCTGAAAAGGACGATACCAAGCAAGGCTAATCTAGGTAAATATAAAGGTCAAATCAAAAGTAATAAAAAATGGACAATTAAATCGTGGGCCTTAGAGGGTTAACCAAGTAAAATATGAAAAATTAGGTTTCAATTTTTGGTCAAAAGTGTGTTCATGAAAGTGCAGATTTCTGTCATTTTGTTTAAATTTAAGCATGTAACAATTTTAACATTTCTAATAAAAAAAAGTTTGAAACTTAAGTTAGAATTGTGTTTGTAAATGAACCATCCCATTTTAAATAGCTTTCTGGATTTTGTACTTATTGGGCTACATACGTATTATATAGGCTATACAGTATATACAATCAAAATTCACGTTTTATTTCATCCACATGTTTAATTATGTGGGCTAAAGATAAGAAGAAAGTTGTAGACTATATTTATATGAAGCATGTATATACTTACTGCATTTGATGTATGTTAACCATATATGGATGTAGCACTTGCATATGTGCAAACAAGAAACATGGCTTTGATTTTGATTTCCATGTCAGCCTTAGAACATTTCCTTGGATCTAACTGTGATGCAAACACACTGCAGTGGGAACTATTTAAACATTTGCACAGATTCAATATACTCATCTCAAGATTCATAGCACAGTTCAGATTCTTAGCATAGCGGTGCCGCTTTTTAAAAAATCTTTTTAGGATTTTGGGGGGTTTCTGTGGTTTTATTTGGGGGGGTGGGGGAGACTTTAGAACCTGAAGTAAATGCTCTTGACACTCTCACATGCGCTTCTGGACAGAGACCTCAGATGTTGTTCCTGGGTAAGTATCAGAGTAAGAATCTGGTTAAATACCATATTTCTAGGAATTTTAGGGCCAAGTACAAAAATCTCTGAATTTAGAAGCAAAAAGTTGGAGGTACATCCAGGTCTTCATGTCTTTAAGACATTCCTGCAGTTTAACTAATTGGCGTGCTATATCTGACTTCATGGATAGATAAAGTTGGGTGTCATCTGCATAGCAGTGAAAAAGTATGTTATGCCTTCTAACGATACTGCTTAAGGAGTGGCTCTGCGCTCCTCGTCGCTGGACTATTGAGTAACACACGTTAGTCTAATCCCGGCTTCATGAATATCGGAGATTCTTTGTGCGTTTCTGGTTGTGATCATCTCGTCTCAGTGTGTCCAGAATCGCCCGGACCCGTCCTGTAACCTTGTAGCTTGGAAACCTGAGCATCAGTGTGGGAAGTTTGACGTGGTATGTGTGGAAGAGGAATTTCCCGAGTGGAGCGAGCGAGCTGGAAGTGGAGCGTGTGGAGTTGTGATCGGTGTGCGAGTGTGAAGATCCTGTTTTCCCTGAACTTCCCCGTGGACCCCTGGCTTCCCCCCACTTGTATATATTGCACCTGGTGCTTGTAAATAAAGAACTGTTTAATTGTAATTCTCAGTCTCCGCTTGAGTCCGATCTGCCTGCCTTGACAAACTGGCAATGTATGGTCCAGATTTATTTTTTCCTCTGAAGGGAGGAAGTGTATAAATGGGTCTGTCTGTATGTTTGTTAGCTGTGTAGCGTCCACAGTTTTCAAAAGATCATTTTCAGATTTTGCATTATGGTAGATACCAGGGCTGGACTGGGACAAAAAAAAAAATCTGCCTTTTTGGTCCAAGCACCCCAACCCCACATTATATTTACACATATATATGAATAACATAATTTCATGTGCTGTTGTCACGACACATGACTATGTGAAGCCAGACAGCCAGTGAACAAAATAAGTCCACACAAGGCTTGCTTTTCTTGATTTTACTGAAGATCTTTATAAAACTTTTCTTTTTTGGGTTTTTGTCTTGTAAGTGAAATTTATGAAAATAAAAAATAAATTAATAGCTAATACACACATCTTAATGCCAGACTTAATGATTAGCCTAGCTTAAACACATGCACATTACATTACATGGACTAAAATGTTGTGCCAAACACACATCCAAGTTCTTTCTGAACGCATTAATAGTCACAAAGATGAAAGTCTCCTAAGGCACAAGCGTGTAGGGTACATTTAGCATGTACATGAGTTGTTGTCTGCGTTATTTCTGCTTGTTCACAACATTACTGGTGGAGATCCGGCAAAGATAGATTCAGAACTCCAGGCGTGATACTGTGTGTGCGGGGCGGGGTGCAAGTTTAGACTTCCCCATTACAAACCCAGTATAGGATTGTCCTTCACTATCAACTGTATGCAGATAAGCAACAGGGGGCCCATGACACGTTGGGATAAGTGAGCATTAATATTGTCTCCTTTAATGCCCGAGGATTATCTGTTGGGCACAGTGAATTTGACCAATCACGCTGTTTAACTGTGGATAAACGTTTGACGTCCTGTGATATATTGTGTGTTCAATAAACCTTTTTACCTAAGCAAGATCTGGAAGAACTGAACTGTTTGCACAAGGACTTTCATGGAGTTGGCAGGGATCCTAACATATAAAGCAACACACTGGAGCCACTAATCTCAGAGAATGTCTGACTTACAAAATGTATGATTTAATAAAAGAAGCTGCACAAAATGAATAAAGAGGAAAAACAGTAATTAACAAACACAGATATAAAGTCAAAGAAAGTATTTCTCTGTATTTGAATTGGAAACAATTAATGTTCATGTGAAAAGAAGAAGACAAATCTAACTGAAGTAGACTTACAGAAACTGGATGAAGTGAATTATATCCATATGTTTTTGAATGTGAATTTTCTGTGTTAAGAATAACAAAGAAAAAGTAATGAAGTGATTTTAAAGTTTAAACTTTGTGTTAAATCTTGTAAATCAGAGAGAGAGAGAGAGAGAGAGAGAGAGAGAGAGAGAGAGAGATGAGGTGTGGGTGGATATCAGATGATCAAATGTCAACAACCTGATTGGCCCAAGTGTGCAGATGTGACGTCCACTGAGGGAAGGGGGGAGAAAGGGTGAGCAGGTATAAAAGTGAGGTGTCATTTAGTCATTCAAGTCATTTAGCCTCTGGCTCCATCCATGAATCTGATGTTTGCTGTATAATCTGTGCTGTTAATAGTGTAATGGAACATATAATTTGTACATATAATTTCATATGTAATTATGATGATCTTTACCCGTTAAAATTTTAAATGAAACGATAAACAAAGGCCAAGAAAACTGAGTTAAACTCCTGAGTCTACTATATATTTGCACCATGAAGAAATGAATTGTTTGCAGCAGTAATAAATAATCAAATACATCAAATTATCATCAATATTTAAATAAAAGCAAGCATTGCAACAAACAAAACAGCAATTCAACAGACAGTTCTATAAAACTGTGGATGATTCAAAGTGCTGCAATAACTGCACAACAAAACTGCAGCGAGAAAAGCTTTGGATGTTCAGTTTAGTTATAATGACAGTTAAACAACTAAAATACTCGATTAAGTAGGTGAGAAAAAGTTACATTTACTGGATCAGACCAAAATACATTTGAATGAATTACTGACATGGACACTTTGTGAAAAATTACTAAAGTTCAGGCAAAATTTTACTAAAACCTTGAATTAAACTTGAAAGTTTTCATTTCAAGCACATCATGATGTTTTCATTGAAAATCCACTGTGACTGTGTACACAGGAAAGACTGCAAAATAATGTTTGTTTGTTTGTTTTTGTAAACACTGTGGACCGATCTGCATTTGTTATTGCTAAATTTAAATATTTGTTACTATTTAATGATCATAATCTCATTTGAACATAGGTTTGATTTAGTGGAGTCAGTTGTTCCCATGCATCATTCTGTAAGTGTGAGAATGAACTAAGATTAGAAAATGTCAAAATATAAAGTGTCATTTATTTTTATTCATCACAGCATCCTAAACTTTGCTGAACTTTTTGAAATATAAAATGAACTCGCTGAGTGTTGACTGTCACATTTCAAACATCCAAGTAAAGATAAACTATTAAACTTTAACTGGGTCAAACTTGTTACTGCATGTTGTAACCAAACATACCACACCCTGCATCATGTGATTGGCTCTTGGTCGCTCTGTAAAAATATTTCTTTAGCGCCTCCCCTCACAGATGTGTCTGTATCAGGATGGGTCTAAACAACATGGCGTAAATGCAGTTGCTGGTGAGCCTCATTTCCTGTAGGAGGTGAAAAAGAGCAGAGATCTGTTTCCCTTCAGAGCACAGAGGTTGTTTCTGTTCAGAGGAAGTGAAACTGTCTGACAGTCACTGAGAGACGGTGAAACGGCACAGCACACGAATCAAATGGATCAAACAAAATTCTGCTGTTCAGTCTGTTTGGATCTACTGAAGGATCCGGTGACTATTCCCTGTGGACACAGCTACTGCATGAACTGTATTAAAAGCTTCTGGGATGAAGAGGAAAAGAAGAAAATCTACAGCTGCCCTCAGTGCAGACAGACTTTCACAGCGAGGCCTGTCCTGGAGAAAAGCACCATGTTAGCAGATTTAGTGGAGGAGCTGAAGAAGACTGGACTCCAAGCTGCTCCTGCTGATCACTGCTATGCTGGACCTGAAGATGTGGCCTGTGATGTCTGCACTGGGAGAAAAATGAAAGCATTCAAGTCCTGTTTTGTGTGTTTGGTCTCTTACTGTGAGAAACACCTTCAGCCTCATTATGTAGCAGCTCAGTTAAAGAAACACAAGCTGGTGGAGCCCTCCAAGAAGCTCCAGGAGAACATCTGCTCTCGTCATGATGAGGTGATGAAGATGTTCTGCCGTACTGATCAGCAGAGTATCTGTTATCTCTGCCCTGTGGATGAACATAAAGGCCACGACACAGTCTCAGCTGCAGCAGAAAGGACTGAGAGGCAGAGAGAGCTGGAGGTGAGTCGACAAAACATCCAGCAGAGAATCCAGGACAGAGAGAAAGATGTGAAGCTGCTTCAACAGGAGGTGGAGGCCATCAATCAGTCTGCTGATCAAACAGTGGAGCACAGTGAGAAGATCTTCACTGAGCTGATCCATCTCATCCAGAAAAGAAGCTCTGATGTGAAGCAGCAGATCAGATCCCAGCAGGAAACTGAAGTGAGTCGAGTCAAAGAGCTTCAGGAGAAGCTGGAGCAGGAGATCACTGAGCTGAAGAGGAAAGATGCTGAGCTGAAGCAGCTCTCACACACAGAGGATCACATCCAGTTTCTACATAACTACCCCTCACTGTCAGCACTCAGTGAGTCTACAGACTCATCCAGCATCAATATCCGTCCTCTGAGCTACTTTGAGGATGTGACAGCAGCTGTGTCAGAGGTCAGAGATAAACTACACGACATTCTGAGAGAGGAATGGACAAACATCTCACTGACAGTCACTGAAGTGGATGTTTTACTGTCAGATCCACCAGAGCCAAAGACCAGAGCTGGATTCTTAAAATATTCACGTGAAATCACACTGGATCCAAACACAGCACACGAAAAGCTGTTATTATCAGAGGGGAACAGAAAAGCAACATTAATGAATCAACAACAGTCTTATTCTGATCATCCAGACAGATTCACTGTACGGTTTCAGGTCCTGAGTAGAGAGAGTCTGACTGGACGTTGTTACTGGGAGGTGGAGTGGAGAGGGGAAGGAGTTTATGTAGCAGTCGCATACAAGAATATCAGCAGAGCAGGGAGTGAGATTGAATGTGGATTTGGATGTAATGACAAATCTTGGTCATTAGATTGTAACAACAACAGTTATACATTTCGGTACAACAACATCCACACTCCTGTCTCAGGTCCTCGTTCCTCCAGAGTAGGAGTGTACCTGAATCACAGAGCAGGTATTTTGTCCTTCTACAGCGTCTCTAAAACCATGACTCTCCTCCACAGAGTCCAGACCACATTCACTCAGCCGCTCTATGCTGGACTGAGGCTTTACTATGAATATGGAGACACTGCTGAGTTGATTAAAGTGAAATAGACTGAAGTCTTTCATATTGTGGGTTTAAATCTGTATTTTAGTTTCATTTTATTTTCTCTCCATCATTTCTGCACAGAGATCAGCTGTCAGTCAAACATTATGGGCGGTACCTCCACATCTTCTAGTTGTTCTCTTGATGTTTCTGAGTTTTTAAAGGAGATCTTTCCTGTGACTGTTTATGGAGGCTATCACTGCTCATCATCATTTTGATTTACTAAAATATTTCTCCACATGAAAATGTAAACTTCTCTATCCTCTAAATGTTTCTGGAATATTTGTATTGAAAAATGTCGACATTTCTCTTTATGAGTATGGCAGACCATGTCTTTGTCTTTGTCTTTGTCAAAATCATCAAACAAATGAGGAAAAACTGTGATTTTAATGAATGAATTCATATATTGTGTTGATGTTTTATTGTGTGAATAAACTGGAAGGTTTGACTATAAATCAAACTTTGAACAAAGTCTTTTCTTCTGTCTTCATTCCAGGATCTCACTCAAATCTGATGCCGAAAATATGAAACTAATCTGAGAGAATAACTGAAGCAGTTTTCCTCCTGAAGCATCACAAAGTTCAGAGTTCATGTTTAGAGCAGAAGATTCAGCAGTCGCTCTGTGACCTTTCAACTTTCTTCACTAAAACAGCTTCATTACAGAGAAACAAGTCACATTTTCTTGATGTTCTTAAGTCCTTTCAGATGTTTTTAATGGTCCTTGAATGCAGCATCAGTGTCGCAGGTTTAAAAGGTCACTTTCTGTTGTGTTCAAAGATTTCCTTCAGATATGGTCTTTAATCAGTAAAGCCAGTGATACAGCAGTGTCATTAGCTGTGTTACTGGCACCAGGCTGTGTTTATGTATGTATTTAATTCTGTCTGAGGATGTCTTCAGCATGAAATGATCATTTGCTCAGCTGCTGTGTCTCATCTCTTATCAGACATTGGTTGGAACAGAGTTTTGTTGCTGACCATCTGACAAGAGGGTGAAGAAAAGCTTCAGGCTTCATTTGGACACTACGTTGGACAGAAGTCTCCACAAAAATGACTCAGAAACACAAATATTATTAATGAAAGTCCAAATGTCAAAAAGGGGTCATACATGATCCTGAGAAATGTCCTTGAACATTTGAACATGAGTCAGAGGGTTGTCAGGTTTCTACACTGCATCGTGGCATCAAGCCTGAGATGTCTGTGTAAACAAGTATGGAGGACACAAATGCACAGACGCAGTCGAGCTGTTTACTGCTGATGAGGAAGGAAAATAGTCTGTTGGATATTAAAGCAGCATTTATTAGAGTAAGAACAGATACTTGTGTCCTTCATTTGATCCCCGTCAATTTACAGAAGACTTAAGGACCCTTTGACTTCTAACATACAGCTGCATGTTTACAATTATTTATTTATTTATTTCTAGCAAAGCGAGACTTTACTGATTAAAGGTATATAATCAGACATATTACTGTTACTTTCTGAAAAAGACTCACATAAAGCAGATTTATCACAAGCAAACATCAAGACACATCCTTCATGGCTTAAAGTTGCAGTGGGGCTCTTTCGCCATCTGGTGGTTGTAACAGTTATGACAACTGTTCCTGCATATATGTCCCTCCTCAGTGTGAAGAAGACTGGACTCCAAGCTACTCCTGCTGATCACTGCGTGTTCCTCCTGTGTCTAAAATCTATTTCCATTATGAATCTGGAAACTGTTTGCACCAATCATAAAGGCAATAAAATACGTCACACACTAAGAAATAACAAAAAGGAATTGTGGATTTCAAGGAGATTTTTCCCTCGTTTTTTGAAATCATAAGAATACAAACTAATGCAAGACTGTCATGTTTTCATAAGTTTGTAGAGACACTGTTCTGTTGTATTCTAGGACATCAGTCACTTTTTAAATGCATGCTACTCCTCAGCAGCAGCAGCAGCAGCAGCAGCAGCAGCAGCAGCAGCAGCAGCAGCAGCAGCAGCAGCAGCAGCAGCAGCAGCAGCAGCAGCAGCAGCAGCAGCACCCATGACCTCCTTTTAGTCTTTGTTTTGTTATTTTTCAGAGTTCAGGAGACGTTCTTATGGGATTTCCACAGTGTACAAGTACTGTTTAGACCCTTTACCTAAAAGAAAAGAGTAAAGTACAAAGTAGATTTACTCACTGCAGGAAAATAATGCCTCAATCTGATATATTGTCTTATATGAAAAAACTGAAACTGATGCATCAAAGTGTAAGCAGCATTTTCCTGTTACAGCTGGTCTAGATGGAAGTGATCTGATCTCCTTTATGTACAGGTAGATATCCAGTGGGTTTGCTAAGGGTCACAGATGAGGGGCTGTGTGAGATGTTTAATGGGAAAGGAAATAAAACCATTGTTCCAGACCAGCAGCTAAGATACTCGAGTATCTTCAAATATGAAGCTGAGTATTACATCCATACTTTCCTCCACTGCTGATGACCTTGTTACCTGCTGCTCCCTGTTAATGATCAGCCTCAGTTCTGATAATAAACTGTTGACTCTCTGGGGGGAAGAAAGAAGTTTGTATTTGTTTCAGATACAATGAAATCATATTTTGACATATTGGAAGATGACATCGAGCTGAAAAAATACTACAGGTATAAATGGAAACTACAGTTTATTTCTGTTATTTCCTGTGATAGTGTTTGTACACTCGCTCATGATAACTGTTCATTCAGCTGCTGTTTTTGTCTGCTGGACATCTTTAGCTTTCAGTAAGGATGCATTCATAGATCAGCACATCTTTTTGAACCACATTTCTTATGAGACGCAGAGTTTGCATTTTGGAAATGTGGTGAGACCTGGGGTAGAAAGAGACTGAAGCCAGCTTCAACCTCGGCAGTTTTGTGTGTGTGTGAAGCAGAAAGATAAGAACTGTGTGGCCAACTCATCACACACATAATCCTGAATCAGAAAAACAGCATCAAGTGTTGTAATTGTTAAACACAGAAGTGTGATTTATATGTGGTTTTACTGATGGTTAACACAGTCGCACAAACACCTGAAACTGATCAAAATATAAAACAACATCCATCCATCCATTCGCTTCCGCTTCTCCTTTTCAGGGTCGCGGGGGGCGCTGGAGCCTATCCCAGCTGTCACAGGGCGAGAGGCGGGGTACACCCTGGACAGGTCGCCAGTCTGTCGCAGGGCTAACACACAGGGACAGACAACCATTCGCGCTCACATTCACTCGCACATTCACACCTAGTGGCAATTTGGATTTGTTTCAGATACATACAACATACATACATACATAAAACAACATATTAAACATAAATATGTGCCAGTTACCAGAACTTATATGTGGTTTCACTAAGGTTTAATTATGCTCAGTTTATCAATACTGGCATGCTGAAAATAAATAAAAATAAACATGTTTAAGTTAACCAGTATAATGAATCAGAAAATAGAGTAACAGTGATTCTAATAACAGACCTCACCAAGAGTCTGACCATGATGTGTGTGTGTGTGTGTGTGTGTGTGTGTGTGTGTGTGTGTGTGTGGTGCAGGATTGGAGTGTAATGAAGGTCGTCTTCATTACTTAACCATATAAACATACATGGGTGATTGTAACAGGGACCCAACACACAATATGTTTTTTCCTTTGTTGCCAACTTGCACAGGCACAAACACACAGTCTGCTCAGAGCTGGTCTCTGCACCCACGCCCTGGTCTCTCGCCTCACTATAAAGGAAAAAGAGAGACTGCCATCAGCAAGATCGCCACCACCTGTGGCCTCACCTGCCTCCCAGGCACCACCCCTCCCCTGCAGCTGAGCCAGGGACCACACCTCCGCCACATCAATACATTTGATCAAAAACTTTGAAACCTGTATTGTTGTTGGCAGATGTGTAATATTGGTGCACGCTACAGTTTGTTATTGAAAATTGTTCAGATGTTTCCTATTTTTATGACCACCTACACCCCAAGAAGTGTTGATTTCAGATCCTTTCTTTTAAAATCTATAAAGTGCCTGTTCATTTGTCATTAAAATTAGTTTTACATGAATGTTACTGGATCATTTATGATCTTTTAATGCTTAGACTACACTGTACACGTCTACATTACAGACATTTCAGTTACCTATTCCTGAGACTGGGCTGCTTGACTGTGGTTTGGAAGCATTTGCAAAAAGCAGATAGAGCATGCTGTAGTTTCTTTTTTAATATGATTGTCTGAACATAATCTGATCCTATTTCTACCTGTCTCTACTATTTCAAGATTTTACTGAAGCTTGTTAACCTATAATTAAGAGGATATATGTTTATTCCAGCTCTCATGGGGCAAAGGAATGAGACAGACTTATCAAAGTCTCTTTGATTAGATACTAGGGCCAAGTGGGTTCAAAACAGGGAGACACAATACCCATTAAAAACATACAATAAAATGCATATGTAACAGTGGGGACTGTAATACATAAGCCTATAAAGTGCAGTTAGGCTATAGCTTATACTCCCGGGGTCTTTGAATAAAACAGTTTGGCTGAGCTTCTTTATGCTCTCCAGTTGTTTTTAGCAGAGGCTGAGCAACCCAAGCTTCTTCCTTCTTCTTTTTTCCTGAAAAACAAACATGAACATGGAAACACCACGAAGAAGAAACAAAAGAAAAGAGCTAAAACATACAGTACATGGGTCGTCCCTATTACTTTTGTTTCTTTGCACTGAACCAGCTGCCCAAACAGTATAGTGACATTTTCAGATGACAGTGCAGCTCATTTCTTCTGAACAACATGCCCAGAAAGTGAAAATAACCTCTCATATGGTATGGATGTCACTGTGTGTCTCACCGTGTGCCCCTTCATGTTTGGGCCACCATTTCTGGGGACAGTCCTCTGTGTCATTAGTTGGCTCTGTCCTGTATCGCTCCACACGTCTCAGTACAGTCTTCCTCTTTATCAGATGAAAACTCTGAAACAAGCATGAGAGCTGATCTTTTCTTAGATGGCTCGTATGTTGCTGGTTGTTCAGGCTGTGCAGGCCTCTCCCTCTCTCTCAGCAACGCACTGATCGAGTGCCACACCTCAGGCCTGTCAGGTCTGCTCAGACACTTAAGATCCTTTCAACCTAGGATCCAGTGCAGTTGCAACCCTGAGCCACATGATGTTAGTTTTTTCCTTGCGCTTCTCCGTTTCTGCTTTGAAGGTCTCCTTAAATTTAACCATGTAAGCTGGGTCATCCTCAGAGACCTCCATCACTCACCACAGGAGACACAAAGCTGGCAACACCACTGAGGAGGGAATAAACCTCTCCCCTCCCAGAAGTTCAGTTATACACCTGCAATAATAGAGAAACACACTTTCTTGTTACACTTACTCACCTAAGGTTCAGTTACACACACACACACACACACACACACACACTCACCACTTCTTACATAGGAAAGTGCTGATTATGTTTATGTTCAGTTCCCCACTGTGGTGAAAAACAATGTGCTGTTACCCCGAGGTAACTGTGATTACTTAGAGAAGTCCGATAGTCTCCGGTGAGTGCACCTGTGTTGGTCTGCCCCAAAGCCTCCTCCACTTTGGCTTTCTCGTCTTCATACACGTTTTCTATCTTGGTTACAGTGGTGGCTCTCGAAGGCAATTCATACCCCTCATCCTCCACGATGTTAATCGGCCTGCAAGCTGTAGCTGCCCATTTTGCTATGGCTGGAAATTTATTTGAAAAGAGATTTTTTTCAAGAAAAGCAAGAAAATGTTGTAATCTGATGATACGATCTGAATCAGAACAATATGACTCTTTGCTTTTGAAGACGCTAAGAAAACGTTCCTTAATTAAGAGAGATTTTCATATATGAGTGTGATTCAAATATTATTCTGTTCATAAGAAAAAAAACTGGCACCGTAAAGTTTATATATAAAAGAATCTGCACTGATTTGTACAGAGATGCTTCTAATGGAAACATGCTCAAATCATAGTTAAGAAGTCTGATAAGCTTTGTGTTACAGAGTCCCTTAACCCTTTCTCTCGCTTTCATTTTACAGCCATGTTGAGAAGAAGTGAAAGACTTCAGTCTATGGGCTGTTACAGCAGAGAAGGAGAGCCGATAATCTCCTACAGGGAGACTTTATACAGGTTAGTGCTGATCTACATGTTCTTTTTTGTCATCCATTGACATATATGCATGTTTTATAATGACAATCCATTTGTTCTTCCATGTACCTTTTTTTTCTCACATGATTTTGTTTGTTCTATGCAGAATTTTCAAAAGGCGACGGCTCCGTTCTCGTCCCGGCCCCGACACTGCTGACCACGACGACGTTGATTCTGACTACACTATAGTCAGTGACAGCAGCAGAGGTCTCGTTGGAGCCACCAAGGCATTGGGACTTTTGGTCCTCATGCTGGCATTGTGTTTTGGTAAATGATCTCCTTCCACAAACAGTTACAGTCTTTCTAGTAGTACTATGTGCTTTTCTTCTGGATTAAGCATCTCATCTTATTTTGTGTTTCTCTTCACCCACCAGGGTTGAGTTTCAGTATTGGAGGGCCCAAAATTGCCTTTTCCACCCCGTTCACGAGTAAGGTATGAAAAACATATGAAGCTCATAATATAAAACTGATTTTAATTTTCAGATAATGCCAGTTTAATGTTATCATAAAGCTTTTACATATAACATAAATGGCCTCTGTTGGTCTCAGTTGCGGTACTTAATGAGCGAACATGAACAGGTGGAAAGGCAGTTACAACAGCTGCAAAGGGAGTTCATGGACATTAACCTCTTAAGCCCCAATGCCCCCTGATACGGGGGCAAAAAGCAGGAGATCAGGTAGGCTTGGGGCTTAAGAGGTTAAAAAAAGAATGGACTTCCTTCTTCCAGTTGGGGACAGGATGTCCAACTTTGCTCTGGAGGGACTGGGTAAGACATGAAATCAGATCAGAAGTCATGTAAGAATTTCTTTGTTGTTGTTTTGCAATTCCTTTCTCACTCTGTGTTTTTGCCTACAGGAGCAAAGATTGTAAAAGAACAGTCTTCAGCATCCTACCTTCCAGAACAGTCTGTGGGGGATTAATCTTATAAGTAACATTGCATTCACACTTGTCTTTCTTTAAATATAGGAATTAATTTACAGGACAATAAATAACTGGTTTTGGTGTGGGGTCTTACATTAATACCTGCAAAACCACCATGTGTAAGACCAAGAGTGGCTATTCAGGTATAATCTACTCCCACAAAACAACAACCTAACATCTCACACATCTGCACAGTTTAATAGTCAAACACTAGCGGTCCGTACTGAGCTCTGTTTTTCTTTTTCTCTTTAGGGTCGAGCACCCATGGTCCTAGGAGTGTGTTGGAGTTTTGCAGGCTCCCAGGGACATTTAACAATTGAGCTATCCCACAGCATCACGATCAGTCATGTGACACTGGGTCATATTTCTAAGATGGTGTCACCATCTGGAAAGATCTCCAGTGCTCCCAGGATGTTTTCAGTGTTTGTAAGTCACAGATTTCTGGACTTCACTGTGCACACATCCCATCACTGCACCAATGTTGAACTGTTGCATTTAGCATACATGTACATAGAGAACAACTTTATATGTATTCATTTCTGTCTTTTCGGGGAAAGAGAGCGTTAGGCGACAGTGGTGTCCACATTTCTATATGATGAAAATGGAGATCCACTGCAGACATTCAGGATACCCGTGAGTACACTCTGCCATTAGACACATGCACATAGACTTTTCTATCCAGAGTACTTAGAGATTAGCACCCCTTGCTATCTGTATATCCTCCCTCATAATAACCAAAGTATCCCAAAATTTATCATCCTGTCAAGACTCAAAAAACTTTTATCCAACTAACTAGACCTGTTTTTTTTGTTTTTTTTGTCTCTCAGGACCACAAAGTAGATGTCATCCGCTACGTCACGCTGCATGTGTTGAACAACTTGGGCAACCACAAGTATTCCTATCTGTACAGCTTCGGAGTTCATGGAAAGCTGACATAACCAGCTTCCCATGAACTCCAAATATATAAGAAAAGAGAGGGAAAATGTGACAGTGACTCAGACTCCAAAACATATTTAAATAATTGCATTAGAAAATAATGTCCATTTAACCCAAATTTTTTCCAGCGAACATCCATCCTACCAGGTAAGACATGTCTGATTAAGATGTTTGCAGTCTGATTCACCTCACCCCCAACCAGCCATGGCAGAGGACTTGCCCCTCCCTGAGCCTGGCTCTGCTGGAGGTTTCTTCCTGTTAAAAGGGAGTTTTTCCTCCCCACTGTTGCCAAGTGCTTGCTCAAAGGGGATCATCTGATTGTTGGGGTTTTCCATCTCTTATACTGTAGGGTTTTTACTTTACATATACAGTGCTTAACAAATTTATTACGACACCCGTCATAAAAATAAGAACACCCCAAATTTTTTAAACCTGTAATTCTGGTCTACTGGTTTTGTTAAGCACTGTGTTATTGTGAATTGGCCCTACATAACATGAACTCATTTGGACTGAATTACATTTTTTGTAAAACAAAACAATTCTCTAAATTTTCTCCTCTGAAAATTTTGAGATCTTTTAAAAACAAGATCAATAACATTTTAAGAAGATATTTTTCATGTTTTTTGTTATTCTTAATTGTCAGTGTATAAAAGCGCGATAACACTATGGCCACAGGATTTAAAATTTGAAAATGAACATTAAAACCCCTAAAAGTAAAAAAGTAAAGTCCATGTTGCATGTGCTGTGAGCCTTCACTGTGATGAAGGATTTGAGGTTTAGTGATTTAACTTTAACCGTGTGTTGTCAGTGATACAAAGGAAGCTTACGTCTTACACTGGTACCATCATTGTCGGTATCAGTAACTGTGTCATGGTCCCTGTGTCTGCCCGGTCGGCCCAGTGTGGCTACATGTGTTTTTGTTTTGCTCTCTCTCTCTCTCTCTCTCTCTCATCGCTCTGCCTGGGCGGAGCTCACCTCGGCCTCCCGCCTTTGGTCCACGCACCTGCAACTAATTACTCAGCTGTGGTTCATCGTCCTGTTTGCCGGCCACTTCTTAAGGGAAGCATCTATAATGTAAACAGAATTGGTCCTAGCATTGAAGCCTGTGAAACTCCATAATTAACCTTAGTGTGTGAAGAGAACTCTTCATTTACATGAACAAATTATCTGTTAGATGGATATGATACAAACCACTGCAGCCCAGTACCTGTAATACCTACAGGATTGCTTTAATCGTGCTAATAGAATATTATGGTCGACAGTATCGAATGCTGCACTGAGGTCTAGCAGGACAAGCACAGAGATGAGTCCAATGTCAGAGGCCATAAGAAGATCATTTGTAACCTTCACTAAAGCTGTTTCTGTGCTGTGATGAGCTCTGAAACCTGACTGAAACTCTTCAAATAAGCTGCAGATGATCTGTTAGCTGTTTGACAACTACTCTTTCAAGGATTTTGGAGCTGAAAGGAAGTTTGGAGATTGGCCAATAATTAACTAAGACAGCTGGGTCAAGAGATGCTTTTTAAATTAACGTTTAACTACTGCCAGCTTGAAGCCCTGTGGTACATAGTCGATTATTAGAGATAGGTTGATCATATTTGAGATTGGAGCATTAATTAATGGTAGAATTTCTTTCAGCAGTCTTGTAGGGTCTAAAAGACACATTGATGGTTTGGAGAAATTACTGGAGTTAACTCATAAAGATCACTGGTGCTGAAAGTAGCTATAGATAATTTTACATCTGTGAGATGATTATGACTACTAGTTAAAATTTTATTTGTGAAGAAGTTCATGAAGTGATTACTAGTTAACGTTAAAGGAATGGCTGGCTCAACAGTACTCTGACTTTTTGTCAGCCTGGCTACAGTGCTGAAGAGAAACCTGGGGTTGTTCTTACTTTCTTCAATCAGTGATGAACAGTAAGATGTACTAGCATTAAGGAAGGCTTTTTAAGTACCAAACTATTTCTCCAGGATAAATGATGATCTTCTAAATATGTGAAACACATTTTCTTCTCCAACTTACACATTATCTGCCTTAAGGTGTGCGTTTGAGAGTTATACCTGGGAGTCAAGTACTTCTGATTTGAGGCTCACTTTTTCACAGGAGCTTCAGTATCCAGAGTCATAAACAGGTAAAGTTATTTACAGGATAATCAGGCTCTGCTGGAGTAGTGTTCAGGTAGCTGCTCTGCTCTATGTTGGTACAGGGCATTGAAGATGATAACAGTGGGTGAATTATATTCTTAAACTTAGTTACAGCACTTTCAGAAAGACATCTACTGTGATGAAGTCTGCTCCCCACTGCTGTGTGATCCATTATTGTAAATTTAAATGTGATTAGGGAAATCATCAGACAAGAGAGGCTTACCCTGTTAAATGTTCAGTTTCTATGTCATATTTTAAAGCAAGATCTAGAGTGTAATTTAAGTGGCGGGTGGGTTCTTTTACATTTTAAGAAAAGCCAACTGAGTCTAAAAACAGAGTAAATGTCATGAGGCTGTCATTTTTAGCATCTGCATGGATGTTAAAATTACCTACTTATTTTATCTGAGCTGAGCACTAAGTCAGATTTTTTTTAAAAAAGTCTGAGAAATCCTTTGCTTTTTTTTCTGTTGATGAGTGGGCCACTTGCACAAACTCCCAGCATAATCTCCACACTCTCCGACTCCTTAGCGTGGTGGAGGTCCACACCGTGTGAATAGCTTCATGGTATTTTCCAATAAGTGCATCTCTGCTTCAGCAGGTGACATCCCCCTGTAAGTTTCTTCTCTTGCTCTTTGGTCTGGTTGTGTGTTCCTCTGAGTCATAGTCTCCAAGTTCAGACTGGGCTGTGTACGAGCCCAGGACCGTGTGGGTGGCAAAGGAGCAGGGCAGGCAATCAAAACTACATCCTCTCTCAGATCTAAGTACAGGTGGTACCTTGTGATGTCCTAAGTCAGTTGTGAGGGGTCTGGTGGGTAAACACATTGAAAGCAAGGTTCCAGGGTCCAGTCCTGATCTGCTTCTTCAGCTCCTTGGAACACCCTGTTATCATACACCCAAGGCCAAGCAGCCTGTCCTTTGTGAAACTGTGTTGTGTAAGCGTGTAGCAATTTACCTTCAACACTCAACTCTTTCTATGCCTCTTAGTTAACCCTTCACAGGGTGGGGTTAGTGCTTGTATCCCTTTAAAGAGGAGTGTATCAACTCAAATATGAGCACACGTTGCAATTAATGTTAAAAAGAAACTATGAAAAAAGTTTACTTCTAACAAAAGACAAAACAAATGATTAAGCTTCTTTACTGAGTCAGGAGGGTTTTGTGTCCTTCTGAAGTCACTGCTCCATGATATAATAGTAGGTGTTTATTTAGAGACTGCTTTAGGACAGCTTTGTTATTTCTTTTTCTTTAGGGGCAGCTGTGTCTCAGGTGGGAGAGCAGATCATCTACCAATCAGAGGGTCAGTGGGTCGATCCCCGCTCCTCCAGTCCGCATGCTGAAGTATACTTGGGCAGGATAGTGAACATTGCATTTGTATATATGTGATCGAGAGAATTAGATTTGTAGTAGAAATCACTTTGAGTGCTTAACAGAGTAGAAAGGTGCTACATGACCAAGGGGTCAGTGTTGACATTGTGGAGGACTATAAATACCTTGGAGTACACATTGGCAATAAACTGGACTGGGCTAAAAACACCACAGCACTTTACAGGAAGGGCCAGAGTCGTCTCTATATTTTGAGGCGACTGAGGTCCTTCAACATCTGCCAGAAAATGCTCAGGATTTTCTACGAGTCTGTTGTGGCCAGTGCGATCCTCTATGCTGTTGCATGCTGGGGGAGCAGGCTGAGGGTAGCAGATGCCAACAGACTCAATAAACTAATCCGTAAGGCCAGTAATGTTGTGGGGATGGAGCTGGACTCCCTCAAGGTGGTGTCGGAGAGGCGGATGTTGTCCAAAATAAAGACAATGTTGGATAACACCTCCCACCCACTCCATGACATGCTGGTCAGTCATAGAAGCTCGTTCAGTGAGAGACTGAGTACCAAAAAGCACCATTGAACGACACAGGAAATCTTTCCTGCCTGTGGCCATCTCTCTGTACAACGCATCCACTTAATACACTGGTTACTGCTACAACTACACATGTTTCTTTTCCAGCTATTTATTAATAAGTGACTTATGTATATATGTATATATTGTACTATTCTTTGTTAGCGTATTGTCTGTCTTGTTAATGTTGGTTTATAATGAAGCACTGTAACAAAAAAATAATTTCCCCCAGGGACCAATAAAGTATTCTGATTCTGATACATAATTTCAAGGGAGTTTTTAACTAAGACTGTGTAAGGTCGGTGTCAATCATTACTAAGGTTGGTGGAAATAATAAAGGTATTCATTCAACAACCCTAATATCATGACAACTGGAATGAAGGGACCGGAAACTACAAACGCAGCAATGACCGGTGAATGTTTAAAATGTCACTGAATTACATCCTTTACTCCTTCTTTAATTCTTCAACCACACACTCATACATGACCTTACTCAAAGAGGAGTAGTATACATATAAAAGACTCAGTCCAGGATTTCTAGCCTTTCTGAAGTCACTGCTGACCACAGACTGTGTCAGGACTGAGGACACAAAGTCACAGACAACGTAGTGAAGAGCGACAGTAGAAAGCCTTCTGAGGTAATACGGGCACGAGAAGGCTTCTTTTCTTCAGTCAATTTATTTTTTAAAATGCTACACTGTGGATATGCACACCACTGTCTGTTAGGGTCAGTGTTGTTGATCTGTTTTCTCTTAGAGCCTAGTGTTTGATAGAATTTAATTAATGTATAGCCATTCACTACAGACTCATTATTCAGTACTTATCTGATTAATTGCTCTGGATTTTTCACAGAAACTCTAAATTTCTACCTCTCTTCCTTATTGCAGAAAGTGAAAAGTCACTCTCATAAAGTCAGTCTGCCCCAGGGCAGCTGTGGCTACAACTGTAGCTTGCCTTCACCAGTGTATGAATGTGAGAGTGAGTTAATAGTGGAATTGTAAAGTGCTTTGAGGGGTCCCGAAAAGCGCTATATAAATGCAATCCATTATTATTATTATTATTATTGTTTATCATAAAGGGCTCACTTCTTTCCTATTCTTACTTGTATTTGCCTTCATAATAGAATTTCCTCTATCTGCCTGTGCATTCAGTCTGTAATTCCCAGGTTTATGATTGAGGCAGATGTAAAATTCTATGAATGGTTTCTGGGGACATCTACAGTACGGAGTAAGTAACTTGCATGAGGTGTGTCACTGTGTGTTTGACTTGCTCTGACTGTTACAATACCTGAGCAAACAGGTCAAGCCACGGAAAATTACGACAGCTAAAATGCAAATAGAATACGTCTTACTTACAAACCTGACGTGCATAGTTTAGAAAAAAGTTTCACGGATGTGACGTAACTGCCTACAGATGGTATTTCCTGATGGATTTCCCTCAGTGGAGGAGGAGAGGAGGGACTAAGAGCTTTGTCAAGTTAGACTCAGTGAAACAGTGGAAATCCTACAAATTATCCTGTTTGCTTTATACGGTTCAAAATTCTAGCTTACTGTTAAAGTATAATGTTAAAAACATATATTAACAATCACGACAGGTAGAATTTTTACCGCTCTTCATTACAATGTTGCTTCAGCTCATTGAGGTTTGCAGGCATTCATTTCTGCACAACTCTCTTAAGATCTGATAACAGCAATTTGCTTATTGCAACACCTTCTTTCCTTTCTGTTTCAGTTATTCTGCTGCAGATTTGCTGTTGTGTGGAGGACAGATGGCCTCATGTGGAATACTTTTGTATACAGTTTATGGTTAATAGGTTCTATGGCTGCAGAACAAGGCCAAATCCTCAACCTTCCACCACCATGCTTAATAGTTGGTATGAGGTTGTTCCAGAGATCTTGTGCTTTGTTTAGGTGCAACTTAGCAAACTGATGGTATGTCTTTAGAGAGGAGAGGCATCTTTTCATCTTGTTTATCTTTTTAAAAATATACAATTTTAGCAGACAAAGAACAAAGGAAACTAAAAGTTTCTCTTTGAACACTAGTGATATTTGAAACTTAATTTGAAGGGGCTAATCATATTGTTAACATGCACTAGCTATGCCCTACAATCTATGTGGTGGATCAAATGTTCAGAAAAAGAAGCAGAAAATGAAAATGCTATTCAAGGTACAATACAGAAAAAATGTTACTTTGTGTTTAAGTTTTGATATAGCTTTTCAGTTAGCACCACTTTCTCAAAAGAACCAACAACTACACACTGTTGAAAAACTGTCACTTCTTCCTGTCTCTAATTCCCTGCACCTGTGCCTTTTGTGCCTTCCTTAAATAGGTCTCAGCTAGTCAATATTAGACACATCAAAACTGGCAATAATACAGGTCTTTTGGGCGACACTGTTGAAAATAATGTGTTCTTAATGACTACCTGATTAAATAGAGTTAAGACTGACTCACTGCACCATCATGTGGTATAAGCATTATGTGAACGTGCAGCCTGACCCTAGTTCAGCCTCAGTTGGTTAACGCAATACGCAGACCTTCTGGACTCAGCAGTTTTTTGAGAAGTAATTTTGAAAAGTTTTAAACTGAGTGTTTTTACGTATATTACTTGTGTACGTTTCTGTAACACGAGTTTCATGAATTTTAGCCTGTGTCTGTGTGTTGTGTGTCCCAATGTTTGTAACACATAATACCAATAAGAAGAGGAGGAAGAAGAAGACTTGAAGAAGTCTTTTGTTTTGAAAGAATATCCCGGAAGTTGCTATGTCTCGTACCCGTTAGCTTTCCCTTAAGTGTGACAGAAGGCGGCGTAAGAGCAGATTTCAGACCGGTTTATCGCCGACGCTGAGGAGGACGCCGAGGTAGAGAGCCTCTTATATTTGTTTGAAAAAAGTTAAAATCGGGATTGTCACGTTAAACAAACTTGACAGTAAACTCAGCAGTCGAGCAGGTAAATATTAATGTCAATCTCGGGTTGCCATTTAGCTGTTAGTTGTCGCTGGCTAAAGCTAACTAACGTCGTTAGCTTACACACAGCTGCTAACGCTACCGTAGACATTTCACCAACTTCGTGTCTTAAAAAAAAGCTTAACACCGATAATAATTCTGCTCTTATTTCAGTTACAACGCCAAAGTCCGGAGTTAAGACATTTCATTCAACTTTAATCTGCCAGTTTATGTAGGTCAGGTGTAGTGGGGAGACAAGAAGACTTCTAACCGACGGGACAGCGAAGCGGCCCGGTTCGACTTCACCGAACGAAGCCGGGGAGAAGATATCACGAACGGCGGAGCTTGGCTGATGCGTGCGGGGCCAGCGGAACCACACTGAACGTTTTAATCTACGAGGATTATTGATCATAACGTGCCGGTTCATCCGGACAGACACCCCCATGAATGGAAATCGGAACAACAGGTGGGATCCCGAACTAACTAACCACCGTGCCTAAATGTGCTAATGTGGTGTTCAGGTGCTGCCGAGTTATTTTGAGCCCGTATGTGGTACTTCTCATACATTTAACATTACGTGTTTTCAATTAGGAGTTTTCCTTTAATCAATTTGGTGTCATACATTTTTTTTTAAGTGTTCAGGTTATCATACAGAAAAAAAGCTCAATGGTGTCAGTTCCCAGAGATTACCGGTCAGTTGAGCGCCTTGCACAAGGGAGACATTTGACCTCGTGGTTTTCTACCAGTTTTTCTTAGACTAGGTTTGAACCCCAAGCATAACCAAGGAGTTGCTGTTGCCTAAGCCCGAAAAATGTTGTATTAACAAACCCTTAAAGGCAAACTTAGCCCCTTAGTATTTGCGTGTTTTCCCCCAAACCAGTCTCACGGGTGTCTTTTTTGACTGTGTAGGTTGTCAAAAGCAGGTGGTGATGCCACCAGGTGTGCTTGAAGACTGGGTGGGAGGGGGGGAGGGGGGGTATATCCCATCCATCCTATCCATCCATCCATCCACCCACCCACCCACACTGCTGCCATAGTTACTCAGCCTACTGAATAATGTTTAGTTAACTGCTGTCTTTGTTAATTATGAATCAGATAGGCATGGAGGGACATAAATCAATTTACTTTTTGCCAGGGGTATCAGTTTCTGTGTTAATGATTGTTGGGAAAAGTCCAGTGGTGGACTGGGGGGGAGGGGGTATAGATGTTGACTGGTTCATTGAAGCTGACCCATACTTTCTCCATCCCCTTTACCCGTTTCAGATTTGGGCCTTTTTTTTCAAGCCTGAAAAAAGTTTTAACAATAAACTTTTTCACTATAGAGTGTGTGTGTGTTTTCAGACATACCGGCACTACTTTTTTCTCTTTTGCCAGGGCACCATTGTAAATACACTGCTGTGAAAAAGTATTTGTTCCCTTAATGATTTCATGTATTTATTTATTTTTTTGGTCAGGTTTGGCTGTTTCAACTCATCAAACAAATTCTGATATTAGATTAAGAGAACCCGAGTAAAGATAAATTGCAGGTTATTTAATTTATTAAAGTAAAACCATCCAAGCCTACCTGTGTGGAAAAAGTAATTGTCCTCAACACAGAGTAATGGGCTGTGCCACCCTTGGCAGTGAGAACTGCAATCATGTATTTTCCATAACTGGCAATGACTCTTTCAAAATTTGACTCCTTCTTCTTTACGGAGTTGTTTTAACTCACGATTGCAGGGCTTCTAAGAATGAATGCCTGTTAAGTTCATGCCAGTGCATCTCGATCAGATTTAAGCACGAACTCTGACTTTAAGATCACTCCAAAACCTTCATATTTGTGATGTTTTTTGGTGGGTTTTTTTTGTTTTTTTTGTAGAGTCTTTCAGTGTTGGATTTGCTGGTGTACTTTGCACATTCTCCTTCAGCATTTTCTTAGAGCAGAATTAATGGATTCAGAATTCAATTATGGCAAGTCATCCAAGTCCTGAATCAGCAATGGTAGTAAAGGGTGGTAAATGTAGCGAGCTCAGCAGTGGTTCTTTTCTTGGAACTCTCCCATGGAGGCCATTTTTGCCCAGTCTTTTGTTGTTGGTTGTTGTGGTTGTTTTTGTTGTTCTGGGATCTGTGACCTCCTGGGTGAGTCGTTGATGTGCTATTAAAACGGAGAAAACCTGGAACCATTGTGAACCTATTTGCAGTTAATGGAGTGGTTCACTGGAGTTTCAAAGACAGATAAATGTCATTGACTTTATACAGCACCTTAAGCTGTAAGCGGCACAACCCAGCTCAGCTTCAGTTTATAATTTTTGTATTTATTTATTAATTTTTGTAATGCAGTACACAGATATTTTGGAAGTGAAGTTATTGTGGTTCTCTCATATCCTGTTTAGACTTCATTCTGGAAAGTTTGTTTTTGTTTGTTTTTTAATAAGTTAAACACAGGAAGTATCTGTTTATTTCCTTCAGTAAGCAAGGCTCTGTAATGCAATGCAAATTTTATTATACCCAGGATCTTTGTTTTGACTTTGCTTAACCAAACATAAGCAGTCAAGATAAATGATCACACAAAGGTGAATATCAACTGCATGACTGAGTGCATGCATGCACGTCTTTATAGGTTGCGTATCCCAAATCCTTCACTCTGCATAGGCTATGCTATGCAAACAGATGCATGGCAACATGAAATTCACTTTAGTCTGAAAAAGTGCTACTATATTGATCTAATTGAAGTGTATTTTAAGAAAAACTGGCAAGATCTTTTGTCAACAGATTTGAGTGTCGCAGCTCCATTTTTAAGACAATTTGCAATACTGTTAAGTCCTAGTCTTTCATCTGCTTCTCTTGGGAGCGTGTATATTAAGGGTTTTAGAATAATAAAATTGTAATTGTTTGCAGCTAGCATGAAAATCACAGACTAATGTTGCTTCAGAGAATGTATTTCTTACCAAGGCTCATCAGGAAAATGACAAACTTTGGATGCTCTATAAAGAAATGTTAGACTCGATTGCATTCCCTCAGAAGAGGTCTTAATGGTGATGCTACTTTTCATAGAATTGATTGGCCAGTAGGTGGTAATTTGTCACGCACTGATCTTTAATCTTTAACATAATCTGCTCTGGTGCAGGGTTATATTTGCAGAGCTGGTAACCATGCCAATGTGTTTGTAACAATAAAAACTGAGGCTGAAGTTATCCTGCAGTAATCCTGCTTTCAGTTTTCCCCTCATTAGAGCTGTGATGTTGAGTGTGATGGTAATTAGATGTTTGAACAATTCATACCTATTTATTAACTTGAGAATGAGACATTAAAAAGAGTTCATCTTCAGATTTTATTTTTTCTGCACGTGAGGATTGACTCGGCTTTGCCTATTAAATTCTACTTATAATTATACTTTGCCTGCTTAATTAAGCAGATTATATTCACACTACAACTATTTAAACACTTGGGTCCTATAAAGTTGAGGAGATTAAACCAACACTTGCTTTATTATTCCAGGATGCACTTTAAAACTTTTAGCTTCCAGTGTTGGTGCTGTGGTGGCTGTACAGTATCTCATCAGTGGAGTTTTTAAAATGTGTGGGTTAACTACAGCCATGTGTGGGTGGCTGCTGGTTGTGTGGTGCATTTGTACATTGAAGTAGCCTGATAAGTGGTTATTAATCTCTCCATTGTTGCTCAGGCTAAAGTGAGCCTTTGTCTTTTTGGGACATTACTGGTGCAGTAGCTGCTGCCTGTCCTCTGGAAGTGCCAGTAATGGACATTTCAGTTCAACACTTGAAATCAACTCCAGATCTCTTATTTGCCTTAATTTTTCATAAGAATGCAAGGGAACAAAACATAAAACTTGTCAGTCAATTGTCTAATTACTTTCAAGTTTCTGAAAATGAGGGACTGTATTAAGATAATTAATTCCTAAAGATGCTTTTATTAAACCCCTTGAAAAGCTGTACATTAATGATATGTTGTTAGTTTATACCATCACAGTGCGCTTCAAAATCAAAGGGGCAACAATTACAAAGATTGTGACATTGTCCAAATACTCATGGAGCTAAATGTCAGCACTTCTGTTACAAAATCCATACTCCGAAGCTTGTTGGGCTGAAAGTTTCTGGGTAATTCCTAACTCAGAATGGAGCTTTTTGGAGAGGTGACTGCGTGTAAGAATAAACTACATATAAAAACCATGGAAAGCGATAGAAGAGTCAGATATCTGAATAGAAGTCTAATTATGATTATTATTTTTAGTTTTTGCCTTTAGCTGAACTAGAATTTCAGTTGATTAAACCAGACTGGTGGGGGGTGGGTGGGTGGAGAGATCTTGAAATATTTTGTAACTGTGATTTTCTTTAGTCAAAGACAAAAAACCTCTTTGATAGATACTGGAAATTTATTTAAAAGCAGGAAAAACCCAGGTCATTTACTCACACTGAAGACTAAAAGAAATGACATTCATTTTATTTTTTTTTTTAAACAGCACATATTTAAATTCACCACCACCCCTCCTTGTTTTGTTTTTTTTGTTTAATTTTTCACATCTAGTTTTAGTTAAGTGTAATAATCCTTGTCCTTGTGTTGAATAGACATATACCCAACTAGTGTTTTTTATAAAAGCTTAAATAGAATACATGATTTTAACATTTTTGATCTTTTATTTTGCTATACTGACAGCTCTTAAATAGATCTAATTTTTTATTTTAATAATGGGCACCCTGTTACCTGCCTGAGCTATCATATCTCTCAGGAAGAATCTTTTTTTTTTTTTTTTTTTTTTTTTTTTTTTTTCTTTCTTTCATTGCAGCTCAGGGATAAATAAGGTAAATCCATGTTGGCCTGCTCGTCCCTCCTCCTGTCAGCACGGTTGTAGTTACCATGGAGAATTATGGCAGCATGGGTGCCGTCACCATGGGAATGGCACAAGGGAATAAAACAACCTGGGGGGAACCATCATGCAGAAAGTGTATTGTTTTAGTCAATAATGCCTCCTTATGACACATTCAGATCCAGATGAGAGTTCAGAACCTGAAACAGTTTAACTTTTTCAACCCCCAGTTTATCAGTTGCACTGATTTCATAGCCATAGTCATCACTTCATCACTGTTGTAGAATTTCTTTTCTCTGATTCACACTTTCATTTCAGCAGCAGCCAAGTGCTCGCCAAGTCTCGGTGCCTTTACAGCTTCAGCTGTGTATGTATGTGCAAACATTGTCATGCGGATCCTCTGAGTCACTTTCGTGGAAATTGTGTGGTTGTGTGATGTCATTTTCATTTTCTTTTTTTTCAATGTGTATTTTCCAGTTTGGTATTTATGAAAATTGATGTCAAATAAGCGTGGTGTGTCACTCGCCTACTTCTCCTGTCTGGCAAAGGCCATGTCAGTCAGAAGAAATCTGTGACCGCCAAGCCGGTCTTTATTTTAAAATGTCACCCAACTCTGTAACCTTTCCTACGGTCATTATCAGATTGATGTGGGAATCGCAGTGTTCGTCTGTGTCTTTCAGTTTTGTCGGTTTAAAATGAGGCAATGCTTAACATCCCTGACCATCAGAACCGGCTTACACTGTCTGCACTTTTCCTCCTTATTAACCACTTCCTTCCTTCAGTTTGCCTTTCTCTCTGTAAGGGTGCTCTACACTCGGTGGTACTGTGGTGCAGTGGTTGGCACTGTTGCCTCATAGCAAGAAGGAAGGTTGTTTTGAACCTCCTGGTAGGTGGGGGCCTTTCCTCCCCCTCGGTGTACTCCAGCATCCTCCCACAGTCTAAAGACATGCACATCTGGGTAATCGGTGATTCCACACTAGCCGTAGGTGTGAATGCAACATAGATTATGTGCTTTCGTACAAAGAATAAGTGCTGTATGAATTTACTGTACACTGAATACATTTGTGTATAAGAGCAAAAATTGAGAAGTGAGATTAGATTTACAGTAAATACTAGTGAGTAAAAGCTAAAACTCTGCTCTGTTGTTTAACATGTCCATAAAGCTGTTTCCATTCCTTTGAGCTTTTTCTGCTGAAAATATAATTAACAAAATAAACAAATATAGATAAATGTAGACTAAAGTAATCCTGCAGCTTGGGAGTGACTTGGGGGTTATTGCAAAGGAAGGGTCTGTCTCTTTTGGACAGACACTGCTGTCAACTTGAAATAGCATCTTGATGGTTTTAGCTCAGTTGTCTTGTAATGATTCATTGTATTAATTGCCCAAGGTCGTGGCCTCTTGGCTACTTTTGGAATAAAACAATAATTATAATTTTATTGTCACTGCTTTAGGAGCCGTTGAAGCCCAAGCGCTGTTCACATTGCCACGGCGACCGGGATATGGCACCCTTGGAAAATCCATCAAGCTTCTGGCCAACTGTTTTCAGGTGGAAATCCCCAAGATTGATGTCTACCTGTATGAGGTGGACATTAAGCCTGATAAATGCCCGCGGCGGGTCAATAGGTAAGGGGAAAATCCCCAGACTTATTTGGTAATTTGGCTCATACAGGACATTATTTACTTTTCCTTTGTATTTTACACCTACACTTTTATGCATCCATTAGTAGTGACGCTGCAGTGTGATCATTTCCAGGGAGGTAGTGGACACCATGGTGCAGCATTTTAAGGTGACCATCTTTGGTGACCGGCTGCCAGTTTATGATGGGAAGAAGAGCCTCTACACTGTGAGCCCACTTCCTGTCGCCACTGGTGGGGTAAGAAACTAGATCCTCTGTGTGGTGTTGGTTTGTTTAGGTTGCACCTGTCAGCAGCTTCTTATCTATGATATTGATTTCTAATGCCCGAGAGTTGAACTTGTCAGTACGCATTTGTATGTCTAAAGCTCACCTGCTTAGGTGGTTCTTATTTTTGGTAACCAGAGTTTTAGTTCAGTTTTCACTTTTATTGATGTGAGCTTGAGTCTTTTATTTATTAATTTATTAATTAATGTAGGCATTATCAGGAGCAAAATGTAACAAAATGGAATTACAGAAATTGGAATGCAAATAAATTGTACTCCCAGCATCAAAGTAGGCAGTGTACACAAATGTGACCACTTTGATGAAAGGGTTCAATTTGAGCTAGTTTTAAATACACAAGTTTAGGTTTAGTTAACTCCAGCAACCTTTCACCCTGGACATGGGGTTATATCAAAGTATAAAGCTGTTTAACAGTTTAGAAATGAATTCCCCTCTTCATTTCTAATCTTGTTCACCTCCACTCAAGTCTTGGTCCCTCCCACCAAAGAGATGTGCAGAGAAAGCACGGAAAAGAAGTCAAATTGAAACTTGCTTGCATAAAGCGATGTCAGTTAAATATGACGCTTGACTCAGATGTTATCTGATTGGTTTTAGCTTGCTATTGGATTTAATGTTGTCGAATAAGCACATCATGTTCACTTTTATGCTTAGGCCCACTTTTGATGAAATTCATAAAGTGACATGATTGTACAGAATGTTTTTATTCACACACACAAATTAAGGGCAAAAAGTTTGATCATCACAAATAAGTCATATTTTGTAGAGTCCTAGAAGTTGTTTTTGTCTTTTTAATCGAGAAATGAGAACTCCACACTTGGTACCACTGATTAAGTATAACCCCTGTATCTTTTTTTTTTTTTCTCTTTTCTTTTTTTTTCTTAAACAGGTTGATCTGGATGTCACCCTGCCAGGTGAAGGTGGGAAGGACCGACCTTTTAAAGTCACAATTAAATTTGTGTCATTAGTCAGCTGGCACATGCTACATGAAGTCTTGACCGGACGTGGAGCACCAGGGCCACTGGACCTGGATAAACCTCTGAGCACTAACCCTGTTCATGCTGTGGATGTTGTCCTTCGGCATCTGCCCTCCATGAAGTGAGTTTCTTGTCTTGCACATGTTTAGAAACACCTTTCTAAACTGAACAACTGGAAATTATATGAAACATTTGTTCGAATTACTTAATGTTATTTCCAAATAACTGACATTGATGTCTACTATTTAGCAAGTGTCTTCAATTGGAAACATTTTGGAGACTCTTCCTGGATATTAAGTTGAAGCCTTTGTCTGAATTGTTCTATTTAATTTCTGAAAGATGGTCTGGTTTAAAAATCCAGCAGATTATCTCTAAGCTATCCTGCAGTTTACATATATAATGTTATAGCATCATAAATTGCTCAATCCATCATGCTGTCTTCACCATCTTTGGTTAATTCCACCAAAGCACTTGAGCAAATGAAATGCTAAATTACATTCTGAATACAATAAGAAGAAGAATAAGTACACTTACCAAGCTCTTATGAAAACAAGTAGATTTACCTGCAACCTCACAGCTGAAACTGCTGTGAAGCTCAGCTGTGTACTCATGTCCTAACAATGTACTTCATGTTTTTTCCCTATTGTCTTTGCTGATTGGCTCTTAGGGCTGTTCATTTGCCATCTTATTGCATAATTTCATCATAGATTTCGTTCATGTGTCCTATTTCTGTCAGAATGTCTTTGCTTCTTGTTTGCCATTACTCTGTTGCATTTTACGTTTAAGTGATTAAAAACTGTAAAGGCTAAATAATGTAATCTGAATTAAACATGTGAGTGTCTTTGTTAGTTAATTGTCAAGTCAGGAAATATGATCCAAAGATGCTCGCATCCTGGAGATATACAGCTCCCTTAATTTATTATGCAGCATTTCAACCACAACAGAGTTGCACATTTCATGTATTGCATTTCATCTACAATACCTCAGGTAGATGTATTTTTAGATTAGTAGATGACCCCACTGGGATTTGAATTTGACATGCAGAGATGGATTAAAAGCATATTTTTATGTAATCTACCTTGGGATGTGTCATTTGGTGAATCCATTAACCAAAATAACTTTCAGTAACATGAACACAAACCCTCTGAGCCTCCTGTGGTTTGAGACATGAAACTCATGGCTTGTTTTGCTGTACCCAGTGAACTCCACAGGGAATGTCGCTTCCTACCACAGTAAGTGTAATTTCTGTTCCCTCTGCGTGCCCTCTACATCGTCACCAGGTACACCCCTGTTGGAAGATCCTTCTTCTCCTCCCCAAAGGACTATGACCATCCACTAGGTGGAGGAAGAGAAGTTTGGTTCGGCTTCCATCAGTCAGTACGGCCAGCCATGTGGAAGATGATGCTAAATATTGATGGTAAGGATGGTGAAAGCAGGAACATTTAAAAGGAATGCATGTAGTGAATACACATATGCTTTCTTGCCCAGATTAGGATGACATGATCGTTACTGTGTGTGCACTAAACCTAACTACTACTAGTTAATCTGTACAAAAGTAAAGGTCTTAAATTTTTTTACAATTTTTACCATTTTTCTCATGTCTGAGTTTTTTCAGCTGTCTGCTTTTAGTCACGCAGACTTGGAGACAGATTAGCAGGTTGGGGAATGGCTGCCAACCAGTTACTCAAAGAAAATATGATTCCTGACTGGTTGTGAGTGGGCGCTAAATGGTGCAGGCAGTCATTAGATGAAACTAGTTGCTTTATGATTACTTTGGTTACCAGCAGATTGCTGCGGTTGCCCATAGTTTGCGTGGAGGATGCAATTTATGGACCAACGCGTCTGGAAGTTTCACTGCAGTGCAGTAGTGGAACCTCATAATGTGACAGAGGCTAAGAATGTTTGCCTTCAGAGTAAAAGTTGTATCTTATTGCTGAATTATTTCAAAAGGTATGTCTATTGCTTTGATGGCAAACATTCTCAGTTTTCAATTTTCGTCTCACTTTCTGGAATTTATCACAGTGTGGGTAGTTCGTGAGTGTTGGCAAGCAAATTGGTGTCTTCATGCATTCGGTGGGCGACCACAGCAATCTGCTAGCAACCAAAGCCATCGCAAGAAAGTTTTTGCTGCTGTACTCTCTCTGCAAATGATTTCGGAGACTGCCAGCAACCACTCGCCAGTCAGGGAATTAATTCTGCCTTCCCCTTAGCCACCTAGCCATAACCAGTCAGTGATCCCTGCCACGTTGAAAGGCCACACTGACTGGTCTCTAGACCTGTGTGACTTATAAGCAGGTTTGCAAATTCCTGTAAAACTTCAGTTTGATTTTAATTCTTCATGTTATTTGGTAAGCTTTGGATGTTTTGTGTTACATTTCATTACATTTGGAAAGGTCTTCTGAGCGTATGCACATTAACTTATTATTATTCTTTTCTTGGCACGATAGTAAAAGCACAAAACTGTAACTTTTAATGTCATTGTGAAATTTTGGGGAAGCAGACATTTCAGTATTTGTTACTGTTTTGTCACAACAAAATCCAGAATTTGCTACAGATCTTGGTGTCCAGTTGTTTAATGACTTATAATCAAATTCAGATTTCCCTTTTTGTCTTAATCAAAGCCTCTAAACCAACTCTGCATGTCTTGGCTGTCTACATAAGGCTTCACCATTCTTATATTGATCTGATTTGTTGTTGTGGCACTGGTCAAATTTGCAACAATTAGATTTTCCCAAAAGTAACTTTTGGTTATATGTGACTGAAAATGAATCTTTCTGGCCTACCATTTTGACTCTCCTAACTCATCTTGTGTTATTTCAGTGTCAGCCACAGCTTTCTACAAAGCCCAGCCAGTCATTCAGTTCATGTGTGAGGTTCTGGACATTCACAACATTGACGAGCAGCCACGCCCTCTCACAGACTCCCACAGGGTCAAGTTCACCAAAGAGATCAAAGGTACGTCACAGAGGAGTTTATTTATTTATCACAGTGTCACAGTAATAACATTTTGTCTATTGCTGCAGATAATTTCAGATCGTGTATGTAATTGAGGTATCGGTTGTTCCACTGTTGGGGGGGAGCTAACTGCTTATCATTTACCATCTTCACAGGTCTTAAAGTGGAAGTGACACACTGTGGAACCATGCGTAGGAAGTACAGAGTCTGCAATGTAACACGGCGCCCTGCCAGCCTCCAGACGTACGTTTCCATATTGCTCCCCCAGTAGATGTTAACTCTCACTCAAAGCTGTTGCTGGCTTACAATAACACATTCTTGTTACTTTCAAATCCTCAGATTTCCATTGCAGCTTGAGAACGGTCAAACAGTTGAGCGCACAGTGGCTCAGTACTTCAGAGAGAAGTACAATCTGCAGCTGAAATATCCCCACCTGCCTTGTCTGCAGGTGGGACAGGAACAGAAACACACCTACTTGCCTCTAGAGGTAAGAACTGATGTCGATCGTAGGAGTTTGCCCTAAAACCCTAAAAGAACAGTCTCTGGATTTTAAATCATTAGAGGTTTCTTGCTACTGGGATTGAGAACAATGTGCATTTCTCGCTCTACAAAAGACAGTCGACACACGTTGATTCCTGAGGTCTAAATGAATTTTGTGACATGAATTCTTGGGACTACGAGTTTTAAACCTGGCAGGGCCCTTGTATGGAGTTTCCATGAAATTGGCATCTAAGAATGTTGGGTTAATGCTGCCTATGTTGGATGACGACACCCTATGAACACAGATTGTTAACCTCAAGTTTCACTTCCTGGTTAAATAAAGGTTTCACATCTAGAGTCATAGGGTCGACTGTTTGGCCAGTAAGCTCACAATGATGGTGTTGGATTCATAACAAGAAACGCACTACGTTAGTAGGGTTTTTTTTGTTTTGTTTGTTTTTTTTGTTTTTTTTTTTAATAGCACTGGCCCATTATTTTTAACATTCAGAGCAGCGCACTACCAGTGAAACACTGCCATGTCTTCACACCTATTGTCATCTGGCCTACTTGTTTTGATTAATTGAACCTGGGCTCAGTTTGCATGTTACTACTCAATAGATAGGTCATATAAAAAAACTAACCTACCTTATCTTGGGTAGCCTACCTTCATGTTTAAAGTTTCAAGCCTTTAGTATTATAATACCAGAATCCTTGAATAAGTGTGGTCTATGACACTGTGTGGCTCCAGCCACAGCGTCACCAAGCTCTGTCTCCTACGAGAAGGATGGATGGTGTTAAGTAGCATTGGGCCTTCTCTTTTGTGTAAACTACCTGGTTTGAGAACGGTTTCTTGATGATTAAGATCACTTAAAACTCTCAAAACTTCAGTCAGGACACTATCATTTTAACTGAAAGAATTTCCCAAATGCAGTTTGTTTGTTTTTTTTAATTGTTGTTCTTACCATTATATCCATCTTGTGATGCTCCTGCTGTGGGCTTTGTTTTCGCTTCAACTAATGGAAGTTTAGAAACAGGTTCTTTTGAGTAGTTATTTGGCTTGTTAAATACATGAAAATTTAAAATATAGCTTTACAAGTTGATTAAAATTTCACAGAAAAAAATATAAATGTGAGATATGTAACTTCACTGCAGTCGGTCTACTGTAGTTTCCATTTTGTCAGTGACTCGTTTGGGTTCAATACCTTCCTGAGAAATGCAGCTGATTAACCGCTTCCACACTTTTGTTTTTACTTCCAGGTGTGCAACATTGTAGCAGGACAGCGCTGTATTAAAAAGCTAACGGACAACCAAACGTCAACCATGATCAAAGCCACAGCCCGCTCTGCACCAGACAGACAAGAGGAGATTAGCAGGCTGGTGAGTGTCCTGTAGGCCAAAAGTAATGCAGCATGGGAGATTTAGTTTTTTGGTATCTTTGAATAAATAGACTTTTGTCGCCTTCTTAGGTGCGGAGTGCAAACTATGACGCCGACCCATTTGTCCAGGAGTTTCAGTTCCGTGTGCGAGATGAGATGGCTCAGGTGACGGGTCGCGTCCTGCCAGCCCCCATGCTGCAGTATGGTGGCAGGGTGAGCTCTGAACCCTTTATGGTACCTTCCCCTTTAAATCACGCTTCATACGCATGTGTGTGTCCTTCTACATGTCTCTGTGTGTGTTGCAGACAACAGGATTTCCTCCACTTAGCTACAGGAAGAGATTTTGGGGGTTTTGGGGTTTTTTTGTTTTTTCTCAGTTTTATTGATACAGTGTCAAACCATAACAGTCGCCTCAAGGTGCTTTATATTATTAAAAAACTCCAACAATTAAATGAGCCCCTATGAGCAAGAGCTTTAGTGATAGTGGTAAGGAAAAACTCCACTTTAACAGGAACAAACCTTCAGAGGAACCAGGCTCAGGGAGGGGCGGCTAGCTGATTCGACCGGTTTGGGGTGAGGGGAGAAAGACGGGACAAAAGACATCCTGTGGAAGAGAGCCAGAGATTAATAAGAACCAATGATTAAATGCAGAGAGGTGTATTGACACATTGTGAGTTGGGAAAAGGATGACTGAAAAAGAAATACTCAATGCACCATGGGAATCCCCCAGCAGCCTACACCTATTGCAGCATAACTAAGGGAGGATTCAGGGTCACCTGATCCAGCCCTAACTATATGCTTTATCAAAAAAAAAGTTTTAAGTCTAATCTTAAAAGTAGAGTGCGTGTCTGCCTCCTTAATCCAAACTGGAAGCTGCTTTCATAGAAGAGGGGCCTGAAATCTGAAGGGGAGAAACAAAACTACACAACCAAAACAGTTTGTTGCAAACACGCCATAAGACCAAACTAGAAGCACAGTTTTCCTTCAGCACAGTTGCAGAAAGTATGTGTAATGAGGCAAATTTGCACCAGGAAATATCAGCAGGGATAAGGTGCACATTTTTCAGCCAAAAAAAGTCCTTGCCGTTGCTTTGAGAAAACCAAGTCTCATCCTGGGATCGTCCTGATTCCACTGACAATCACAAATGGGGTTACAATCTTTGGCGCCTGTTAGCCTCTGCGTCACCTGGTTTCCTTTTGCTGCACTTGGGATGAGCTGTTTGAACCCTATCCATGCAGAGTCCAACACAGAAGCAGCAAAACCAGAAATTAAGCAAAATTGCCCCCTTTAGCACATCTTTGTGCTACTTTCAAGTTAAATAAGCCCAAATTGAGGATGAAGAAAGGAGCTGACTGACGGAAAGCGTTCCCCAACATGCATTTCAGCCATGAGATTTCATATATGTGAAGGTGTTAGTGATTGGTTTTTGCAAATTGTGAATATTTTTCATGTTAAAAAGATTTGTTCTTATGATTAAAAATGCACAGTTATGCAACTCCCTCTCAAAGGTCAGTGTGCCGCTTAGTCAGAATTATTACATGAAAAACATTTATAAAGCAGGTGAATTTCACTTCAGAACAGCTATGCCGTATCACATCATCCACAATAATACAACTCTAAATGTTTACATGATGTTAAAAAAAAAAGTTATCATCCATCCTTAACAAAGCACAATACTTAGCAAAATATCCACGAAATCTGTGGCTCTTGAAGGTGGAACTAATGTATTTTCACTAAAATTGTGTGAAAAGGAGGAGATGCTAGCAGGTGGAGATGTGCAACACAAAAGTAAATTAATTTAATTAAACTGATCATCAGTGGCCTATTAGCTAGTTTTCCTGTGGAGAAAACCCTGGGAGGAGAAATCATCTTTAATTTGCTTCCACTGTTCAACTACAAACTAATTCAGCTAACATTTTCTCATCTTTCTGAACATGTTTGTGATTTCTGTTTAATTACACCTTAACTCATGAATGCTGTTTTGGGAGATCATCTACACAGACAATGTTGATTTATTTTTTGTGGCTCTGTTTTGCATGTCAATCATAAAATTTATTTTTTTCCCTTTGTATGTGCATGACAAAAGCAAGAACAAAAGCAGCAAAAATATTACCAAATAATGAGCCAATCAGTCGCTCAGCCGATTAAGAAAACCAGCTGAGCTCCCACTAGCTGCTTACGTCTTATGAAAACATACATTGTCATTGTCCATGTATTATATTTGTTTGTGTGACTGTCAGCCCCAGCAGATCAACCCTACACTGTCATTGCAGAACCGCACGGTGGCCACACCCAGTCACGGGGTTTGGGACATGAGAGGGAAGCAGTTTCACACTGGAGTGGAGATCAAGATGTGGGCCATCGCCTGCTTTGCCACCCAGAGGCAGTGCAGAGAAGAGATCCTCAAGTGAGCTTGGTTTGGTTATTTATTTACAAAGTGGTTAAACTCTGAAACAGCACTTAGTGGATATACATATGTTAGACTTGCTTTATAAGTGTGTTAATTTAGTAACAATTTGTTGTAGTTTCAAAAAGTAAACTGAAACAAAGTTTCATTGGCTATTTAAGGTATTTGATTTGTTCTATGGAGGTATAAGTTAAGTACAGATTGTTAATCTTCAGAACCATACTGCTCATTAAACTTTAATTCCTCCTCCCCCCCCCCCCCCCCCCCCCCCCCCCCCCCTTTCAGGAGCTTCACTGACCAGCTGCGGAAAATCTCAAAGGATGCTGGGATGCCTATCCAAGGCCAGCCCTGTTTCTGTAAATATGCCCAGGGAGCTGACAGCGTGGAGCCCATGTTTAGACACCTGAAGAACACCTACGCTGGACTACAGCTCATCATCGTGATCCTACCTGGCAAAACACCAGTCTATGGTACAAAGATCTTTTAATTTCTAAACCAAGTGTTGTTTAACAATAATATATTTTTGTTTTTGAAAGAGAGAGAGATTTTGAAGTTAAACTCTATCGAAGCAGAAAATGGCTTTATATGTCTGACGTATGATTATCAAGCATGCCTGCATAGAGTAAAAGGATGACTAATATTTCTGATTACCCACAGCTGAGGTGAAGCGGGTGGGTGACACCCTCCTCGGCATGGCCACCCAATGCGTGCAGGTGAAGAACGTAGTAAAAACATCCCCTCAGACCCTCTCTAACCTCTGCCTCAAGATCAATGTCAAACTGGGAGGCATCAACAACATTCTGGTTCCACATCAGCGGTAAGCTCACAAGACTTCAAACTGAAATTAACAGACTTTGATGGTTTTTTGTTTGTTTTTTTTAAACACATTCTCACTGAAGTGCTTATATGACATTATGAGCTAGAAAAAGCTGTAAAATAAATAAATGATTTACATTGTTCATTTGTTTCAAAGTTTAAAACTTTGAAACAGTTGGTGCTTTTTCGCCTCTGTTCAAAAATGGTATGATCTGTCATTTCATGACACATCGGTTGGTAGATAAATTTTTTTTTTTTTTTTTCCCCCCCTGTCCTCTTTCTTCCAGACCCACTGTGTTTCAGCAACCTATCATCTTCCTTGGGGCTGATGTCACTCATCCTCCTGCAGGAGATGGAAAGAAGCCATCTATTGCAGCGGTGAGTCGTCTCGTCAGGAAACATCTTTTTCCTGTTCCGGTTTCTTTCGTTTAAGAAACACTTATAAATTGCAACATATTCCCTCCTTAGCTGAACTGGAGAAAATTATTCATGTATTGGTGTCATCGTGCTTGGATTACTGTAATGCCCTGATTACCGGCTTGGATAAATCTATTATACCTCCAGGCTGTACAAAAGGCTGCAGCCAGGATATTAACTCATTCTGTTAAGCAAGCTCACATTATTCCTATTTTTTATTCTTAACATTGACTCTCAGTAGATCTTTGGATTTATTTAAAAATTCCTGTACTTGAATACAGAGCACTAAAGAGTATTTCACAGGCTCAGAGTGTTAGTTCCTCTTACAAGATTTAAGATTTGTGAGGTCAAGCTGCGACTACAGTTAGCTGACTGTGGGGACCTTTTTAAAAAGCAGTTAATCTTTGTTGTTGATGTTGTTGATGTTGATAATAGTGGTTTGAGTACTTGTTCTCGGGCTCATGTTTGCAGTGATGAGTCACAAAACAGGCCTAAATGTATCGGATCCCCATAAATAGAAATGTTGTTGGAGATTATTTGCACTGTTGACACTATTTAATTGGCTAGGTTAAAGTATTAATTTTTAACAGAAAATGATGGCAGGGTTTTGTTTTTTGCAATTGTCTACACTCCTCCTATAGGTGGTAGGCAGTATGGATGCCCACCCCTGCAGGTACTGTGCCACAGTGCGGGTCCAGAGGCCTAGACAGGAGGTCATCCAGGATTTGGCCTCTATGGTGAGAGAGCTCTTAATCCAGTTCTACAAGTCGACCCGCTACAAGCCAACAAGGATCATTTTCTACAGGGATGGAGTGTCAGAGGGCCAGTTCAGACAGGTACTTTTAAAAAAATATATATATCGTTCAAGGCTTATTGTTAGTTTTCCTTTGGGTGGAAACTCTTTCAGGCACCATAAACACCAGTTTAACTTGTACACGAAGTTGTTTATTATTTGGTAAATAACACCAAAGAAATGCTGTTTATTTGTTATACCATGAACGTGTAACTAAAATTAGTAACAGGTAATGTGCACATCAGATACAGAGAATAAGTAATTTAATCCCCACTCGTATTTTAATAAGATTTTCTAAAATCTACTTTTTGAATGTGTACTGTATTATTTTGTGTTTAGGTGCTGTACTATGAGCTGCTGGCCATCAGGGAGGCATGCATCAGTCTCGAGAAGGAATACCAGCCCGGGATAACCTACATCGTCGTGCAGAAACGGCATCACACACGCCTGTTCTGCGCAGATCGCACTGAGCGGGTGAGAAATAAACTACCACTTCTCCCAATTGTCCCATTCCTCCGAGGAGTGAGTTAGTTAATTAGTCATATTAGAAACTTACTGTTTTTGTATAATGTGGTTAAAATCTGGAAACAATGGCCTGTAATGGTTAATGGAAAGCTGGATGGAAAAACAGCCTGTAACTCAGTTAAAGGTACGGTGTGTAACCAGCTGATGATGTTTAGCCAAATCACTGTAAGGTGTCTGGAGACAGGAGGGTTGCATGTTTAATCTGCTGGCAATAAGTAATTGTGATAATACTGGAAATAAATAGGAATGTTTATGCACGTTTTTGGTTATTAGAGCCCCGACTTCAGTTAAGGAGATCAGGCTTGAGGTGAGGAGGATGAGGTGTGAGGGAGGAGGAGTGCATAATCAGAGAGGGATGATGATGAAATTATAAATGTACAAATTGATCATATGTAGTTTTGAAATAGATTTGGGATCTTTAAAAGATGAGATTAAAAGATGTAATTGGACACCAGTCAATGCATATTTGAGAAAGACTTGCTTTTGTAATAAATAAACAAATTATTTTCAACCGGTATATTGTTACGTTGTTTCTTCTTATAAGGTGGGACGAAGTGGAAACATTCCTGCCGGCACCACAGTGGACACAGACATCACCCACCCATACGAGTTTGACTTTTACCTCTGCAGTCACGCTGGAATCCAGGTAAGATTTTAAGGACAGACACAAACTTTCAGGTGACTTTGCCTTAAAGTGAAGCTGAAACAATCTTAGAGCATGTCTCTCATTTGTGTGTGTGTGTGTGTATATATATATATATATATATATATATATATATATATATATATATATATATATATATATATATATATTATTTAACTTGTGAGATGTTGATCAATCATTACTCGTTAATTAACAGAATTAATTTCCCTTTCTGCCACCTGTCAGTTAAACCTGGAATCTGCCTCTTTCACTCATGTTCATGTTTGAAGCATTTCCCTAATAACTACACCTCTCACTCTACTGCGTAACTGACACCTCAGCAGCTGTTGGAGAAGGGAACCCTGTTACTGTCAAACACACAGGCCTACCAGCTTCACCTAATTTTAGCCGCTCATTGTTTGCTGCCTCTCGCTGGAGCTGCTTTCTCTCCTGGGTGCGATTAACTCCGCTTTCCTCCCTCCAGGGTACCAGTCGTCCTTCTCACTACCACGTACTGTGGGATGACAACTGTTTCACCGCTGATGATTTCCAGCTCCTCACTTACCAGTTGTGCCACACCTACGTCCGCTGCACACGCTCCGTGTCCATCCCAGCACCTGCCTACTATGCTCACCTTGTAGCCTTCCGCGCTCGCTACCACCTGGTCGACAAAGAGCATGACAGGTGGGGCTCGAATATTTTAATGTTTGTATTTGTGTTTTTCATGAAACCCCAGAGGACTTGAACTTCTAATGACTAATATTGCCTGTACCCTTCGAAAACAACTGTTTCATATGATTTCCTTTTTGTTTCAGTCAATCCAAATTAGCATTAATATTTTGCTGTTATCTCTGTAGTAGTTTTCGTAGCTTGATGAAGGCCAATAATATGACTTTTAATACAACTACAGGATCTGTTTTCCAATATAGTGGTTAAACCGCATCAGTGAGGGTTAAATAATCATAGTACCATAATTTTTCTGGGGGCTAACCATTTCAGGTATCTCTGTATACCTTTGTTATCCTTGTACTTATTTCTTTTATTAACTTTTTTTTTGTCATAGTGCGGAGGGCAGCCATGTCTCAGGGCAGAGTAACGGCAGGGACCCCCAGGCTCTGGCCAAGGCTGTTCAGATCCACCACGACACACTGAGGACCATGTACTTCGCCTAAACACCCCTCCACTTCACTCCACCTCCCAGTTACTCAGCCAGTCTTAGTGCCCAACTTCCTCCTGATCCGGAGTGACTCTGTGCTGGCGCAGCTTTGCTGAAGCCAAACAACGACGGCGGCTGTGTAGGAATGTCCTAGAGGAGTCCAGCCATGTTATGTAATCTGAAACCAGCCAAGGTTCTCCGGACCTCCATCTCATTCTCCCTGTGAGCCGTGTCCTCGCCTTCTGCATTTTACAGACACTCAGTTTTATTTTTATGGGATTATTTGGGGTTTTAAAGAATGGTGGAGCAGCCAATAATCAAAAAATATATATTATTTTTGGTGCATTGGTGGTAGAATCACAGAGGACCTGACCTGCTTTGTAACCTCATGTTGAGCCTAATGTTCATGTTTGTTCTTTGGCTTTCTAGAGCCTGTCTGTGTTGTTTCTCTGAGCAAATGTGTGATCGACGTGGCAGCATGTTAGCTTTGGCACCTTTTGTAAATGGGCGGGCTGCCTTAGTGGTTTCTCTTCTGTCTCCCTTTAAGCCAGTTCTGTGTGGTTCCTCAGTCTGTCAGCCAGACAGTAAGCAGCATAACTTTGCACTCTACCAACACAGACACTGAATGAAATCTTCATTTTTCTAAGCAGAGCCACGTACAGCCGTTTTGAGGCATTGTCGTTTGTCGCCTTATTGTGAGGCGAGGTGCATAAACAGAACTATAAGATTCAAAGTCATTGCCATGAAATGGACTTTGTTCTTGTTTGTCTGACTATTTATGATTTTTCTTTTTCCTTAACTTAAATTAAGAATAATTTACAGCAATAGTGTGTAGATGACCACAAACCTTTGGACTTTTCCCAGTTTTTACTTTTAAAGAGAGAAAAAAAAACTGACCGATTCAGTTGTGAAGAACTCCTTCAGTGCAATAACGTGTTAAAATGGAGAGCGCAGGTGTGTTTTCATGAGTATTTGTGTTGTTCTTAATGAGATCTGGGAAGTGACAATGAAGATGGAATCAGGAATGTGCAGTATTTGACATTCTGGTGACCGTGTAGGACTGATGCCTCAGACGTGAGGCTCGGTCGTGGTGAGGTCTGATTGTGTTTGAGGAGGTTTGTTTTGTTAAAGTGCCTGATATGTTTAGAAATTGAACAACTGGTAGGATGGAAGGTCTTTTTGAAACGGTTTGGGTGCCTCAAAACAGTCGATTTGTTAACAACACACACAGCACACTGGATTGTAGATGATCCTACCGCCAGCCACGTGTGATTGCTAATGTTTGCTGCGTTTTTTTTTTGTTTTGTTTTTTCTAAATCACAGATCTGAATATAAAAAATGTTTGAGTTCCTACGACTCATCATGTTAACCAGGAAAAATTGTTTTCATGATTTTTACAGCTAATCTTTTATTTTTTTCTTTGTTTTTTCGGCACATAGATGATTGATCAGTAATTATATTTGACCGCTCTCCTTGGTCATGATGTTTTCTAAATGGTGCTTTTGGTCTCCTGGTTCCAGACCTCTAAATGCATTTCATTTGGTTTATTTGCTAAAGAAAACCTTTACGTCAGCTAAAAACATCAAAAATACACTCGCTGTTCACCAACCTGGTTTTCCAGATAATGAAATGATCAAACTCAAGGCAGCAGCTTTGATTCTTATTTTTTTCCATTTTTTGGTAAATGTATTTAACAATCTCAAACGAGATTATAGATTTTGTGTTTGAGAAGGATTCGCTGTCCCAGCCTTTGAAATTCAGCTTTTTATTGCTGGGTTATGTCTCATTTGTTTTCACAAACAAATTTGGATTAGTGCAGCTACAAAGGCCTTATTTTCAGTCATTTGCATGTTTAAAAAAATGAATAAATCAGAAGTCTGTAAACTCTGAGGGCAATGCATCAAATTTCTTTTGTTGGACCCCAAGAGTCTAAAATCTAAATATGTGTGGTTCATTATTATGTATGATGAAGAACGGTAACGCGTTTTCCTTGAAATATAATGAAATTAAATAAAAATGCACAACGCATCAGCTGCTATTGGCCCTGCTGACTGATCTCAGCAGCTATAATCACTGATGCAGGGCCAGTATTTATCTGGTGCATCCCATCTATTTTGAGCTAGCCAAACATGAAAAATTTATGGAAAGAGCTTTGTTTATTTAAAAGAAGAAGAAATAATGACAACAAAAACCAGTATCTGACAAGTTGATCGACTAATCGACCGAAAATCGACTAATCGTTGCAGTTTGAGTGCCAAGACGACACTTTTCTCAAAAGCAGAGTTATCCTTTTTTTTCTGGGGGGTTTTCCTCTCTATTTGGATTTGCAGGTGGTGATGTTGACATCTTTATTTGTTTATTTTTCAACTTTTAGTCATTGACGTCTCTGCGCTGCTGCTATTGTTGGACACCCAGCCCCACGCAGGCTGTTGCTCATCTCAAACCTTCAGTTTACTTTAACACAAATGAAGCCTTCAGGTTTCATCCCTTGGACCAAACCCATGTGCCTGGTCGGGGTGAGTGCTGACGCTCTCCTTGCCACGTGTCACCAGAATCAGCTGCTATAAGAGGAGTTTTATTTAATATTTCAGCAGATAAACATAAATACTGTATATTTATACACAATAAGCGAAAAGGATATTTTACTGCACTTAACAGAAATTCAAGGGGGAGAGAAGTGCTATGTTTGGCCGAGGCTGTTTCTTAATGTCAGACATTACCAGCATTTGTTTTGGTTGTTTTTGTTTTGGGGGGGTTGTTTGCTTTTTACTTGAACAATAGCAAAAGTAATGGCGGGCATGTTTAACGTTGTTTGCTGGTGCTCTGCTCGTCTCTGTAAGTTGACCTTTAGACAGCCTTATTACAGGAACCCCCTTCTCCACTAGTGATGCCACAGGACTTCAGATGCCTTTTTTTTTCCCCTTTTAAAGAAAAAAAAATATTTATATTTAAACTTAATAATGAAATGCATGTATTGCTTATTTTTCTAACAAAGTCCTATTTGAAGCAGAAGCCTAATAACTAATAACGTAGAGGTCTGCGATAACTTTCCAAATTTAGGTTTATGTATGCGATCAAGGTTTGTGTTGTCATAGAGCGATCAGATGAATCCTGAGCCCTCCTCACACACAGTTTGTGTTATCATCTCAAAAGCTCATCTGAGAAGCTTTAGGACATTGTTTGATTTTTATTCATATACTAAACTTTTTTTCTTTTGCATATTAATGAGAGGAGGTTTTATTTTGGGGGGGTTGTTTTCCTGTCCGTTACAGACTGTGCCTTTTTCTGATGGTGCTGGAAAAAAAATGTTCAAAAAGTGTGCTGAGCCCAGAGTCTACATTAATACGTATATATTAATACCTGAAAATACTGTAATGTGTGTGGATACCTCTGACATGTATGCCAAGAACACAAAAATATGCAGAATTTATCCGTTTTGAGCTGACAGGACCAAAAGGCCTGCAGGGATTGGTTTATTGGACGGGCACTCTAGCACAACCTAGAACCAAACATTTTTCAGTAATACAAATCATAACTTGGGCGGGGGGGTTGGGTGGGAAGCACTCATGACTCGTAGGTAACGAATATCTCAGTGTAGACATGATGTAGCATATTTATTTATTTCTGTGAGGCGTACTGCATGTTGTCCTCGGTTGGCGTTTTGAGTTTTGTGTGTTCGTTCTTAAATGGACAGCAATAATGAAGCAGCTGTAAAAATTCTGTGCAATCGGTTTGGCCGGCCTTCCTTTTTCTCCGTGTTTGCGTGTCTCTGTCTGAAAACTTCATTTTGATTTCGAATGTGAAGTTCAGACGTTTACAGACTTGGACAAAGAGCTTTTGTTTCTCCACGAGTGCCCGTCTCCCATGTTAAGGGATTCCCCACAAAATAAATGAATCTTTAGATGCCTCAGAAGGTTGGCTGCATATCATTCTTGAAGGAAAAAAAAATATTTGAGTTTGAAAATATGTTTGTTTTTTTTTGTTTGTTTTTTTTTTTAATTTATGATATTAATAATAAGTACAACTGTATGTTAAAGAACTTTTAAAGTTTGTCTTAACACTCACCTGATCCTGGTCCTAAGTTGAGCCTTTTTTATTTGTCATATTTAATTTTTGGAATAAATACTCTATGTATAAAAGTCATGTTGCCTTCGTGATTGGAAGAAAGTGTCACATCCATTCTTTGTTTCCAAACATCACACTGAGGCTTTTTGCAAAATCTGAGAAGCATGAGTCTAAGGAGAGCTACTTCTGTCCTTCTCAGCTTTAAGCTGAGGCTGATTCTCCAATAATGGCTTTACTTCCACCACCTGACTGCTAGACTAAAAACTGAAGGGAGCCCTCGGTCATCAGTGAAACGCAATCAAAGTGCCGTTGCATCCAAATATAGATGGACTTGCCCTTTCTTTGTAAATCAAGGTGTTGCTCTTTGCAGAAACATTACAAATACTATGTTATTATTGTGATATCGAAAAATGCTGCTGTAAAATAAATCCCATTAGCTGCGGTCCTAGCTAAACTAATAAACTAGCGGAGCTCTTGGTATGCACTAGTATCTTACTACGTAAGTAATTAAGTAGTAATAAAAGCAGTCGAGAGCAAATGTTTTCAAAATATATTTCCATTTTTCTTTTAAACACATGTTAGTATTTTTACAGTGCATTATTCGTGTTTAAGGTATTTCTACATCCATGCAAAAACCATGTAAGTAGTACTCAAACACACCTGCTTCCAGCATTCAGCCTGACGGCTCCAAATAAACTGTTTGTGCACACTGAGTGCAGTGTATACTTGGATACGATAAAGGGCTATGAGCTGTGTGCATCTCTGCACCTGTGCACGAGTGCGTTGTTCATTATTACTGACAGGAAATGGCCTGAAGTCGGTTATCAGTTACTGTCTGAAGTCTCTGCAGAGCACAAATACACACACACTTTATAACTGTGTCACTACATCCATGTTTAATCTGTGTCTACACTTCCGAGCCGTCTGTCCTCATAACTTCATATTAGCTCAGCAATGTACAGTCTCTCCGCTTCCTGCCTATATGGTCTAACGTGGGTTTTTAAATTGCTTTATCTCTATAAAACACTTATCTTTAATTAAACAGTGTCCTTGTTGAACTCCAAGTGACATCAGTACAGCACAGTGTATACAGCAGGTGCTCTGAAGGGTCCGTTTCCTGATACATTTATAGCCAAAAGACGGACGGAGTGCACCTCTAGCCTCTGAGTAAAGATAAACAAAAAGATAATAAGCTTTAACTTTATAACAGTCTGGACCTCCATATATAGATTACCATTACACCTGAGCAAATAACTAAAAAAAACAAAACACCTTTTTAGCTATTACTGTATTTAAAGTGTAATGATAAAGCAGTGTTCTTTTTCATCATTAAAATAATAACTTTCATTTTCAAAAGCTGGTCCACAGATCTCAACCAATCCAAAATGGGGTTCCACAGGGCTCCGTCCTTGGCACACTTATTTTTGCATTTTTCTAATAACAGTTATTTCTCCTACTCAATTTTTCATCATTTTGTCCACCTAAAAAAGACAAAACTTCATTTAAAATACATTATCCTCCTTTGGAGAGTTTTGAAACATTTATCAGAGTTTGTTTTCATAGCTTCTTATTTCTGTGATTGGTTGTGTAGTTCTACTAGTTTGGTTTGCAGACTGTGTTTATATCTAATTGTTTTCATTTTCTCAGATCTTAATCATAATAAGACCTGATTCAGGGCGGAAAATAATAATTACTGTATTTTTAGGAGATAAAACTAATCTACTAAACCAGATTTTTCTTTAGCTCTTATTTAAAGTCCTATTTAAGTTGGTAACGAAATACTATGGTCATTTATGACATCAGTTTATAAAATCAACAGTAACACAGTTAACACACATGACAATACAGAAATTAATTCATATCACTCAAACTCAGCTTTAAATATTTTACCTTAAATAAATTAAACCACTGACACCAACAGGAACTGACTCAAAATCTCACAGCGGAACAACATTTCCTGGCTTTTCATTTTGTCCATATCTTTTGTATAAAATAAATACGTTCAGAATTTCTCTAGAACATTCAAGAAGGTTCCGCTTTCTTGTATTTTTCAGTTTCTGGTTTCTGTTGAGGACGGTGACGAGTCCCTTCACACCGCAGGATGTGCAGCTTTGCTGTGATGTTCCTGAAGCAGTGCTTTAACATGCTTCTAACGGCTGACGAGGACAAGTAGAAGATAAATGGATCCAGGCAGGCATTTAAGGTGCTGGAAAGCAACGCCACAGTCCTCCACTCCTGATTCTCCTTATTGACAAAGCCCACCACATGGGAGATGTTGTAAGGACCAAAACAGACGCAGAATACGATCAGTGTGCCAAGAGCCAGACCAATGCATCGCAGCCTCCGCCGCCTGCTGATATTTGGGAGACGGGACAGGATAAGGATTAGGTTGACGTAGCAGAAGCAGCAGATGATGAAGGGGATGCAGAAGAGGACGAGGAAGAGCTCGAGGCGGAACGGCAGCAGGATTGCAAGCTCTTTATCGGAGAAATTCAGGTAGCAGCTAGGTGGAGGTGTGGCGGGAGTGCTGCCATTGGTGTTTCTCCACTGGAGGTAAGGCATGATGTAGACGACGATGAGGTTCAGAGACGTTAGCAACCAGAACATGACGCAGGCCAACAAAGCATAACGAGGCCGCCGATGGAGGGAATGCCTGATGGGGTGGGCGACCCCTAGGTAACGCTCCACACTCACGGCGGTGAGCAGCAGGGTGCTGTTGTAGATGGTGACATAGAAGAGAAACCCAGTGAAGGGACAGAGGGAGTAGGGCAGCAACCACTCCATGTCATCAAAGGCCTCCTTCATTTTAAAAGGCAGCAAAGCCAGGAAAATCAGGTCAGAGATGGTCAGGTTGAGGAGGAGGATGTCTATCGGGGTTGGCTTGCGATACACCTTGCGGCAGAAGGTACCAAATGCCAGGATGTTGGCGGGAACTCCCATGAGGAAGGTGATAATGTAGACAGAAAGCAACAGAGTGTATGCCATGGTGTCTTCTTAGGGACACACTCTCACAGACACTGCAGGGAGGAAGAAAGCAAGTTATGATCAAGTAGCACCAAAGACTCAAAAACAGCTCATGCTAACATTTTTCACAACTTTACATCAGAAAGAAAGAAAGCTTAATAGAAAAACAGCTAATATATTTCATCTGCCATAGAGATGTGAATGTTTATATAACTCCATGCATCAATATTAATAAGTCAATTTATCTTGTTTGTAAAGGAAACAAGTCAGTTCTTGTCTTTTGCATTTGTTTGTTTTTTTAAGCTAAAATGTTTAAAAAATACATACAAAAAAAAGTTTTTCAGAAAGTCATCAGCCTTTTCTTTCTTTGCCACTACCAGGTAACGGCACTGAACTTTGGCTTTAAACATAGAACAAAGCAAGCAGCGGTCACAACAGCACATTATCTTCTCTAAAGCTTCACACGCTCTTTGACATCAGATTCAAACACTTGCAAATAATAATTTACGTAAAAGAAAAGAAAAAATCCACAGACAACACATCAGTTGATTGCTACCATCTAGAAAACATTTTAAAGACACACAAATTTGTTTTTTCTTATTTAAAAGTAGAACAGAATTAGTTTGGTGTATGAAGTCTGGGAAACAAAAAAAAAGAAAACTGGAGCAACTGGTGAGCTCTCTGCTACAGAGGAATAAAATACTTTTAATTCTTCTTTGCAATCAGAAAGAAACTCCCCAAACTTTCTAACCACACAGACTTTTAAAGCTGACTGTTAAAAAGTAGCAAACATCTGAGTCCATTTGACTCAGATTTACCTGCAACGTCTTATTGTCAAAGAAATGGAGAAAGTGGGACAAAATTTCTGCATATAAAGACATCCAGAAATAAAATACGCCCCGTCCGAAGTTAGCTGGAGATAAACTCACCTCACTCAGGCTTTGAAATCCAGCCTCTCCATCACAGTGCTCTGTAGTGCTGCAGCTCTCTTCACCTCTTGGAAACAGACTGTTTGATCACATCACACGACTGCCCCTAATATTGTCATCCTTCTGCATCTACCGTCTCTCCTTCGCCAGCGGAAATTTAATAATCTTCTGGACATTTCGTTCTCACCATTCTCCAAACATCATTTCCCAGCAACCGCTGAGAAGCTCGACGCAGCTTAAGTGGAAATGATTAATCAGAACTTGTCGTGTACAAAGAGAGGAGGAAGATTGTTTCCTCTCTCTGCTCTGCTGCGACCAGAGGAGAGAATTTACCTTTTAAAAAAAAGCCAATTTTATTTATTTTTTTATATCAACACATTTTGGCAAAATGCTGCAGTTTTGCAGAGGAAGCTACACTTTCCTTTTCTTCATTTTTTCCTTGTCGGATCCCACAAAAAGATCTGTAAATGCATTAAACTACAAGATACCTAATTTTAAAATCCAAGTCAAAATAAAAAAGAAGCCGTAAAAGTGCTTCTTTTTGAGCCACCCCTGATTTCTTTAAGTTTTCTCCAAGTTTTATCTTTCAAAGTTTGTCTTTCAGTCCTTGTGCCTAACCATTTTCAGAGGAGTGTTTAGTTTATTTGTGTTTTGTTCTCTTGTTTTCTTTTAACACTGACCTATGAGTCATTCAAGCAGAATCAAACTCAGGAGATGAACCGGTGTTGTGTTTACACTGAGAACTTAGCAAACAAATAGTTTTTAATTGTTTCACTAGGGAGCGCTGATCCATTTATTGTTTGCCAAAGCCTCATCAGAAATAGTCTCAGCTCTGAGGCTGCCATTCTTAAAGGAGGGAAAAGGGGAGAAAAGGCAGAGGTGTGCCAAATTACACAACAACTGGACTGAAAATCAGTTGAAGCAGTTCCATTTTATGGCACGACGACTGTCCAAACTCACAACTGTTATCCCAGCTGCTTTTGTGACAAGTAAAAGCAAGCAAACATTTACTGAACCATCCATTTACAAATACACGATTAAGATAAAGCAGCACTATTTCAACAAGGTCTAATTTTTCTCCATTACTCTCACAGGGGCTTTAGTGAGAGGACCCCAAAACAGAGAGGAGCAGTTCCAATAAACAAAAGCTAGCCATTTATAAGTCCAATGAACAAAATAGTAGAGTCCAAATAGAAGTCTAAAAGCAAGACAAATAAAATCCACACAAGAATACATACACAGCAGAACACAACTCTACAAAGGATGGGGGTGGGGTGGGGTGGGGGGGGACTATTTATACACAGACTGCTAATCAGAGGAGTGGAAAAAAATCAGGAAAGAAATGAGACATATTTCAGGGTAATCATGCAGGAAGAAGGGGCAGAAGAGATAAACACTATCAAAACAAAGCAGGGAATCAATAAGAGCTGCACTGAAATAAGGACAAACATATAACATGCATGAACGTAACAGAAGAGGTAGCACAGAGAGGTATATAATGAGTCCACAAACACACTGAAGACCCATAATGCTCTGGAATAAATGATAAACAAACCCTGAACCATCGATAAAACTACAAACCAAACAGGGATTAAATGTGGGGTCTGTGACAATTACATGTACATTAAAAAACATGTACAGACTCCAGTAATAACGATGGAATTTAATTCTTAATGAAGCAACTTGGGATACAACAAATTTCGATCTGATCTGATAACGTTGGAGTTAATTATTTTTCAGCAATCCAGTGGGGTGGGCCAGTTTTGGCCAGTGGGCCACGTTTAACACCAGGAGTGAAGCAGAACCAGCTCTGCTTGCAATGTAAAATATAATAAGGTGGGTTTATTAAAAATAAATAGATAATAAAAGCTAAAATTTTAAAAAAGAAGAATTCCCTCAGGAAAAAAGTTTGCAAAGCTTCCCATATTTAGACTAATTTGAGTAAGACAGCTGTGTGCTGACGATGTAGCTTTTTTTACAAGGTTAATGCATTTTATACATCTTAGTTTCGCTGACATTTTAAAGCACAAACTCTAAAAATATGAAGAGCCTTGTCTTGTTACTGTTGCCTAACATGAAGCTTGTCAGTCACATTCCTGATTGCATTTCACTTATAACTTCTGCAAAGTTAAAAACAAAAATATAAAATGCATATAATACATGAACAACGGCTGTAAGCTGGTTACACTTTTTAAAATGTTTCTAAATCCTCACTTTTCCATTCATTTCCAGATTTACCTGAAACTATGACTTTGAGTCATTTTTGATGTCATATAAGGCACCAAAAATTCAATAATAGGGATTAAATAAACATGATAACGACACAGATGGTTTGGTTTACCTGACGTGATGTGATCAGTCTGCTGCCCACTTAGTCCTTCAGCTCCGCTGTGCTCTAACACCGTGTTTGTGTCTCAACCCCTCCCACCAGCCTCTCTTTTTATATCACTTCAGAGCACATCAAATCTCTAAACAACAAGGATTTGTGTGCAGGACAGCGTCAGATGACCCCAGTCTGATGTGCATAAGTGGAAGCTGAACATTATAGGCACATTAAGACCAGTTGTGTTTATCATGCGGTGGCTCGTATACAGTAGCGCTGAACACGAGCCAAGAGTCCGAGTGTTTATTTGGAAATTTTCCACTAAAACATTTGCATGCAGGTTATCCAAGAGGAACACAGAAGCTTATCAACACGTGTGTGTTTTTATTGTGTTTTAGTCTGTATGTTATAATTTTTTATTTTTACTTTGCATTGTTTGTATTTATTTTACTTAATACATATTGGTTGGAAGTCTGTTAATTTATTATTTTTTATTTATTTCACAAAAGTACAGCATGATTTATAACTATATAACTTTCCATATCTTTTTATTTAAGTATTATCATATGTGTGTAGTGTATTTACTTAAACAGTCTTTGTTCTTTTAGCATGCTATAACAAAACAGGTGTTTACCCAAGCTATTGTTTACAAAGGATTTTTAATTTCTACTAGCTATTTGGGATTAGTGTTACCTGATTGGCGTGAACTCTAAGCATCTTTTTTGAATGTTAATAACATTAGTAATTTTTAATGTCCTCATATGAAGACAACGGGTTTATTTACAGCATCAGACAATAAAGTCACCAAAGTATCGCACACTTTAGCCACAGCTGCCCTGGGGTAGGGCAGCTGTGGCTAAAGTGTAGCTGCCTCCACCAGTGTGTGAATGTGAGAGTGAATGAATAGTGGAATTGTAAAAGCGCTTTGAGGGTCTTGAAAAGCGCTATATGAATGCAATCCATTATTATTATTATTATTATTATTACTTTATTGACCAGGAGGAGGTATAAGGTTCAGGATGAGGACACAGGGTCTCACAAAGGTGACAAACTAAAGAGAAAACTTGACCCTAACACTGTTCTGCTGTGAGGAGTATAGTTATCCCATTAGATGGATATGTGTCCTGTGATGAAACATATCTATTATAATGGGAATCTTTATTCAATCATTATATGTTTACAAAGTTGTTTTGCTCTTTTTAAGACGTCTTCATTAGTCAGTCTGTCAGTGCACGATGACTCACATCTCTGCTGTACTGATGGTGTTCATAGGTTTCTTGTTTAATATCCATGCTTACATGAGGACAGGTATTGTAGGCATCTAGGACTTTCTTTGTTTTCTTAAAGTGAAATGGACTGCAATCACTACAAGAGTCTGCCCCCGGATACACTTTACAAGCTTTCACCCAGTCCCTGAACCTTCCTCCGAAGGCAATGTCATCTATTTCCAATGATATAGTGATTTTGCTTTATCTGTCCAATAAGATGCTGACCGCTTTTATTTCTTGATCTCATCTCCAACTTTGCATTAAAGTCACCCACGATTGATCACAAGTCAGATTTATTATTTTTAATTTTCTGAAAAGACAAACCACACAACACATTTGTAAACGCACTGCTTTATTAGTCAAGAAGCTCAACTTTTCAGGAACTGATCAATTTATGCACAAACAAAAAATTTATGATGTTCATTTAAATGTAATTAATTTCAGACATCAGATTTTTGATAATTAAAGTTTATCAAAAAGCTGTTTAAAACACACACACATCACACACACACACACACACACACACACACACACACACTCGTTTTCATATCTTAGTGAGGACATGTTTTTAGCATAATGCTTTCCCCAGACACTTACCCTAACCTTAACCCTTAGACTAAACCTAACCATAATTTAATTGTAACCCTGACACTAAAAACACATTTTGAGCCTTAAAAATGCCTTCAAACTTGAGGGGAAGGGCATTTTTTTCCCCATAAGTGACTATTAGTCCCCACAAGTAGCATATTCTGTCCTCAAAAAGATATCTAAACATGCACACACACACACACACACACACACAGGTGTAACTAATAACATTAAAGACTTGTTTCATGTTGCCGTGCTGATAATTATGCCACTGAAAATAAAGGCAGCTGTGTTGTGATTCGCTTCACCTGTGAGAAATGTCTTATAATACTGAACACTTTCCAAAACATTACACAATTTAAAGTGAGCTTTTACAGCTTGAGACACCAGATGGAGCCATTTAAAATCAGCCGATAAACATTCCTCATGAAATTCGAAATAAAATGTTTAAACATACACAGTGTGCCTGGTCAAAAACAGTGATTTCACATACTATCCATACATCATTTTAATCCAAAACCAGGATGTTACAAGAATCAGCAAAACATTACATGTGACACAGCAGTACCTTACAGCTGTATTCAGTCTGCAAAATAGGCTTTTACATCATCTCTTTTCTTTAGAAACATTTGGTCTAAACAGGTCGTTAACGCCTGACGACACAAAGCTTTAAAGAAGTCAGCCAGCTCTGAATTAACAGACTTCATGTAGCTGGACAGTCAGTGTGGAGGAGGTTTACTGGGTCTGTTTGCAGAGGTTACTGGTACATGAAGCGTGGTCATATCAGACTAAATGTTTTTACACCATTTCTTCTTTTGAATTTGTTGCGCAGTCTCCTTGTGACACTCTCAGGTCATCTAAGCCCCAGGTTTGCTCCCCTCAGATGGGACAGTTGGTGGTCTAACTTTTGAAGCTTCACTGACAGCTTTACACCGGTACCGAGAACCCCCCCTGTGGCTGAACTGGCTTTGCCGTCCACAGATTCTTCCCAAGATGCCTCTTGACATGACTGGAGAAAGCATCAGCATGACCACAGGGTCCAGGAATACGTTACAGGTGCTCGTCAGCATAGCGTACGTCCTCCACTTCACGTTCTCCCCCATCACAAACCCCACGACGTGTGAGGCGTTGTAGGGTGCGTAGCAAACCACAAACACGGCGAGCGTGGACAGCGCAACAGCCAGCACTCTTCTTTTTCCCATGGGGGACAATTTCGAGCGCCACACCAGCGTGACGCAGCGCATCGTGCAAAAAGTTGACACAATCAGAGGCAAAAGAAACAGGGTGATGGCCATCTCCAGGCGGAGTGGCAGCAGCACGGCCAGCTGGGACGCACTAAAAACTTCATAGCAAACTGAGGAGTTATTACCCGTGGAAACAAAAAACCCCCCTTCTTCGACCACCGCGCCAGGGCTGAGGTGTAGCACCACCAACAGCCACAAGACAGCGCTGATGATGTAGGAGTTACGAGCACAGCGCCATCTCTTGTAGACGATCGGGAATGCTATGCTGAAGTAACGACCCGCCGTTACAGCAGTGATGAACAGACAGCTGCCGTACAGGGACGAGAAGAGGAAGAAGTTGTAGACAAGACACACGGGAGCAGGCAGCGTCCAGTCCTGAAGCAAAGTCTCCAGAGTCTTGACAGGCAGCCAGACTAACAGCCCCAAGTTGGCCAGACACAAGTTGAGGGCGTAGACCACGTTGGGTGTGGCGCCATGTTTACGAGCCTTGCGCATGTACACAAAGAAGACGAGCAGGTTGGCAGGAAGGCCGAGCAGAAAGGTCAAGATGTAGACGAGGAGAGCAATGCAGTCCTTGGCAGCCAGCTGCATCTCTTCAGATGAGTTCACTAAACTGGTAGCACCGCCTCCAGTTTACCATGACATAGTTTGAAGGTCGAAGAAAAGTCCTGCCTGGAAATATGCACACTGCTGACCTTTTGCCCTCTCCGTTTATCTACAACGTCTTTAAAACAGCAAAGTCTCCGTTTGGAATGTTTTCCGAGGCGGTAAAGTGGCTGCAGAAGAGCCGGGTTTCTCTCACCATCATGTGCACAAGCAGGTCTGAGGCACAGAGACAGGTGATGCCAAAAACAAAAAAAGAGGTGGTGGCCACAAATGGGAGGATGTGTGTGGGCACACGGGGGGGCGAGGTTCGTACGACATCATGACAGAGATGCAGATAACAAGACGTACTCACCCATGCAGAAGCTGGGGGGCATTTAGCCGGCACCAGGCCACCTTAATTGCCTTCTCAGTGAAGGGCAACAGACAGTTAGCATCTGGGCCCTTAAGTGAAATGATTCAGAATAATTCAACCTGTCAGGAAGCACATGCCCATCCTCTTAAGTTCAAGGCTGTGTAAATGAACTGGAGGGCCAGGCAGTAAAGTCATAAATGTGCTGAAAACTGATGGTTAGTGCGAGCAGAGGATGGGTTGGGCTTTGGGAAATGGTGATTTGTTTGTGACATGAAGGCACTTTGAACAGTTTTATGGTGGACAGTGTTTTCCTTATTGTGGGTGTTCTGCGTGTGCATGTGGGAAAGTGTGTTAGGCGAGGTGGGTGTGTCATGTGTCATGCGGGAGGCTGCTGGTGAAGAAAATAGAGCAGAAAATTCACCCGACAATTTTTTTTTTTTCTAAGAATGGAGCTGCCGCCATTCGAAACACAGCTATTAGGTGTTTGATCAGTCTATTGATCCAGTCTTTAAAACCAACGTCTACAGCGTCCAGTCTTCGGATATTTGATCTGAATGTTTGCAATGAACTGACGACACTTTTCCTGTGTTGTTAAATGAACGTGACAGTAGCGCAGCTTTTATTTACCAGTCTGATTTTGTTTTTCCTTTCAGGCCGTTTCTGTTTGCACTGTCTCGCGTCATTTTCTCCGGTAGCGCTTCCATTTCTGTTATTGGTATTAATGCAGCACCATTAGCTATTCTAGCGCTCACTGTGTTGTAGTTGTGTTGCCAAAATTAACTGCTTGACAAATTTAAAATACTTCAGTTACGCTCTGATGTTTTTCTGAGATATTTCCTGGAAAGAACAGTTTAAAATGGTTCCAATTATTGGGAAAATTCGGGCATCACAGATCAAGTCTACATTAAGAAATGGGAAATTTAACACAGCTGTGCAAAAATGGAGAGTTAAGCACTGAAAAGTTAATCAGTAAAGAGTTTATCTGTGTTTAAAATGAACCTTTCTTTCACAGAAAGAACTATTGCTGTGTAATTTGCACCTGGTGCAGTAATCGTGTCCTAGAAAGTAACTTCTTTTTGTCTCACATGGGAGGGTTTTTTGTTTTTTTGTGTTATTTTCAGACAATTTCTGCTCTTATCTGAGCAGATCTTACTCACCGAACATCTGTTAAAAACAGCTCACCCGAGATCATCTGGTGACTCATAAAAAGGCCGTGAATGACACAAACACATCCATCTGAAGACTTTACTACAGCGCCGGGTGAGGTTTATTATTTTAGGCAGGCTGTTTACCAGGTTATTTTATCAGAGTCAAAGTTCCCCTCATTATTGCGGCTTTTAAGCTGCCAGCAGCGTCAGTTGATCAAACAGTGTGGCAAAACTAAACAAAGCCATTAAAGCATAAAAGAACCAAACAGACATGAAAACATGCACTTTCACGTGTGAATTTTGGATAATTATATGATGCCGGATATGGTTTGAAGAGTGAATCTTTATTTTACTCAAAAGACTGTTTAATCCACAATTTAGAGATGATAATTCAATCATTTCTAGCTGGATTATGATACACAAAAATGCAAATTAACGACACAAAAAGGAGGTCAGGAGGAGGAGTAAGTTTGTTTTTTTTTCTTCGGGACTACTTTGTGAAGGGAACTGTGTCCAGACTTTTACTGGGAGTGTGTGTGTGTAGATTTTTGTGTGTCCATTGCTTGTTTATGACTGCAGGATTAAACAAATCAAACTTAAAATAACTATTAGATTTTTTCCCCTCAAAAGCATTCAGACCATCTTCTCACTGAGCCAGCAGCTGCAGGTTGCTCCTCCCACTGGAGTTTGCCAGCGGGACCACGAGCGTCGAGTTTTTATTGTCGGTGCTGGAGGTTGATGTGAGGCGAGCGCGGGTGTTCAGGCTTCGTTGTTCCAGAGACAGAGCTTCCTGTTTTCTGGAAAGATCCTGCAGCATGCGGGAGTGATGCAGCTTCATTTTCTGCAGAGAGTGCCTGAGAGAGAATTACAGCAGCAAGCAGGGATGAATATCAGCTCCGGTGGCATGCATGCTCGAGAAGTTCTTCTGAATTTGGTTTTATGGTTTATCATTACTTTAAAACATCACAAATCCATAAAATGTATTTCTCTTTACATTCAAGATTATAAGAGTGACAGATATATTTTTTAGTCCTATATTATTTCAGCAATAACTCTATAAATTGTCTGTTTCTCTTCCATTAGATTGTTTATACACTTCCCAATCTAATAAAAAGCCACATATTCTATAATTGGACCTAATATTTATTTAACTGGACAAGCTTGAGATGTGATGATGCCACACATAGTATGATTTCAATAAGATCTCATATTGGTGATGGGAGAGTCGGACCCTTCTGTCTCCAGCACATCCCTCTGATTCTCAAGGTCTGGACATTGTCATCTTGGAATTTACCCGTGCCATCAGGGAAGAAACTGGTGGAAAAAGCTGCTCATTCAGTACACTCGGATAGTAAGCTGACCTAATTTTTCGGGCATTTAACGTCATTCAGTTACAACCTGCTGAACTGAAGCAACCTCCAGTTATAACACTTCCTTTACAGGGTTATGCAGTAGGCACCAGGCTTGATGAGTGCATCACTTCATCCACCTTTCTGATGCTCCAACACTCCCAAACAGGGTTGAGAGTATATTACACAAACACATATATGTTTTGTGTAATATATACAATACTTATATATTATTATTATTGTTACTACTACTTAGTTTGGCCACACAAATAAAAATGAAGACTCACTGAGCTTCAGAGAGCTTCTGCTTCAGAGCTGCGATCGTGGCCTCCAGTTGCTGGACTTCATTAACGAGGCCGTGCTGCACCTGCAAACCATCACGATAAAAGGAGAAAAGACTTCTAATGCAATCAGTGAAACATCTGCTGCTATATACCTGATATATACCTCGTCTCTGCACAGGTCCATGTTAGGCCTGTTGGTCCTGGTCTCCAGTCTGGTGTGAGCAAGCTTCAGGTTCGCCGTCTTCGCCTGCAGATCTGCATCCAGCCCGTGGATGTCACTTTCCATTTCTGCCATTTCCTCCTCAGTCTACAGACGGATGTACAGGCAGTGTGAACATGCGATGACAAACTATACTCCCTCACCCTGCTGCTAACAGCTATTATTTATAAGATCTTACGGTTTTTATTTGCCACTCCAGCTCATGTCGGGCCTGCTCTTCGTGGTGATTACGTTTGCGGAGAGCAAACTCTGTGGCTCTGCGCTGAGTCTCCAACTCATTCTGCAGCTGCGAAATAAAAAGAAAGAAAGAAATTAACAGCAAATATTCCTCCACCTACTCTAAGCAAGATTAGTGCACAATATAAGAAAACCAAAATAAAAATAAATTAATCAAATTAAAGAAATCCTTTAACCGTCTGCAGCGCCCCCTGGTGTTCAAACACCGACATGTGAAACAATTTTCTTATTAACATGTAAGTAAAACCTTTATCCCATAGATTAAAACTGCCTAGAATATCAATGATTTTTAAATTAAATGTGACATCAGAAGATTTTTTTAACAAAATAAAAATAATAATACACGCATTTAATACTCAAAGCGCATCTTTGTGATTAATAAATGTGGTAACTACGTATCTCCTCTTTAATTTAAGCTTTTAAACATGGATCTGTGATGTGTGCGTGAAAAGCTTTTAATCATTAAATAAACATTTGTCAAATCTGGAGAAAACAGACTGAGCACAGAGAGAGGGTTGCACCAATATTTGTGCACAGTTTAATGAATATTAAAGTCATTAGGCGGTTATCATTTTTATTTTTTTAATTAAATAAAATACTTGACTAGTACTTGGTCGTATAATAAGTAATATTCAAGAACTCCTACTAGTTGCAACCCACCTACCTGTGCTCGGGTGAGGTTCATATCCTCCCTTATTTGCTGGGAAACCTGCATCGCCTCATGGGCACGAGCCACATTATGCTGGCTGAACTGGACCCACTCCTGGGGGGTGGAGGAACTACACCAAAGACAGCAGTTATAACAGTAGTAGCTACTATGAGGGATACAGTTTATATAGACAGCAGTAACCAAGCATCACAAAAACGCATAATACACAATATTACAGTGACACTCAGTAGTAGGGATGCAACGATACCATGTTTTTTAAACCGATACGATACCGATACTTGGATCTGAGTACTTGCCGATACAGAGTACAAAAAACGATACTTCTACCACACACACACACACACACACAAATACAATTAATTGGAAGACAGGTTTTATTATATTCCCTGCCGATAAAAAATAAAATCTTAATAAAAATGACCACAAAAAAATTTCAAGTGAAAAATAAGCACTTCTGTTAAATTATTGCAGAGTCTCCACATTGTAATTTTACAAAATATCACTGAACTATTGGCACTGTCTCGAGCTTTCAGAATAATAAATAAACACTTCTGTTTGGAATAAAATAAATACAAATTAGGTTCGCAAATAAAATAAACTTTTAAATTATTGCAGAGTGTCCATATTGTAAACAAACAAACAAAATAATTATTATTAAATAAATAATAAAATATAAAAAATTATAAAATAAATAATTAATAAAATAATAATTGCCCCCCTAGTGGCCAATCTAAAAAACTACAACAGAAATGACATGCCACCCTCTGATTAATGAAATAAGTTGGTATCGGTTAACTTTTACGAGTATGAGTACACGCACATTTTACAGTATCGGCCCCGATACCCGATACCAGTATCGGTATCGGTGCATCCCTACTCAGTAGTTATGTTTTTTTGTGTAAAAGAACAAATTTTGTATATAAATGTCATGTAAAAAGTATATATTACAAAAGCTTCATGAAAAGTTCTAACACCTTGTTGTGATTTGGCTCTATGTAAATAAAACTGAATTGAATTTCCACAGTGTAGCAAATGAGGAGTAATATTCAACCAATCTTTTAATTATGATAATAATTATATCATAAACTAGCATTTTATGATCTGCATACTTCATATTTCATGCACACCCTCATCTGAAGATTACCCTGATGGTATGCGAGTCGGGTTGGTCTTTAGGGAGATGTGGGGCGATTTTATCGTAAGTGACAGACAGGACATGTCAATATCCAGGGCATCCATCTTGTTCTGGAGATCAGCAGTCAGCTGGTGCCGCACCTCCTGCAGAATGCTTAGCAACCAGGAAAAAGGGAGGAGCTTAGAAGTTGGCTAAAGTCAACCTGCATTTTCAGCAGTGAAAAACAGAAACTTACCATAGCTGCTCAAAGGCCCTGCTAGTGTGCTGCTGCAGAACTTGCTGCACTCTTTCAATCAGCTCCACCTCTTTCTTCAGCTGTTCATCCACAGGGTCCGTTACCAGCTCGTGCCCTTGCCGTCCCTCCCTCAGTGTCAGGCATTCAGTGGTGACCTCCAGAGGAACAGCAGTGGCAGCCAAAGCTTGCTCGGTGTGCTCTTTGGACTGACACCAGCGTGAAGCCCAGATAAATGAAAGTTATCTCAGAGACCAGGAGTAAAGATTTTATGAGCACTTGACAAAGAAACACCTAGATGTTTCTTTAAGTATGACACATATGCACATGTATAAAATGGACAAAGGCACCTCTCAGTCATACTGAGGCCATCTTGGATTTTGAAATCAAACATTAGCGAGAGGCAAGCTAACATTTCCACTATAGGGCACAGTCTACTCAGGCTCTGCACATCCCAATTTATTGTCTCCAAATGAGAGCTTCTTTTACAAAATGCAAATCAGGCTGTATTAAACAAGACTTTAAACCAGGGACTGAGATCTTCAACATATTAGGAACATGTTTGCTGAGTTATTAAACCAAATAAAAAGTCAGGAGATTTTATCACCACCTGCTGGTCATTAGAAAGAAAACAGGTTTAAGGCACTGAAATGTTGGCTTTACTTTTTAGACAAAGAAGTATATCAGCTACCGTATATCCGTGTTTCGTATACAGTCTACAGATTCAACCTCTGCTTTTAAAAAGTCTGAATAAATCACCAGTGTCAGAGTCTCCATCTCTTCATCCACGTTCTGAGCACAAGTTTCCAACACTTCCTTCCACCGAGCAACATCCCAAACGCGATCACTCAGCCTACGACACGTATCAGTCTCATCCCAGCGTGTCTACGGAGAAAAGGTGCTTTATTAACAACGTGTGGAGAAAGAAAGGAAATTGTTGGATGGTCCAGTGGACCGTGTCCTTTGAGCTCTGCCAACAAAACAAGAACCCACCTTAAAGTTAGTCTCGTTGCGTAGTGTCCTCCCTTCCTGTCTGATGACATTCGAAATGTGCCGTTCGTGTTGAGCTGTGGCAGACAGCTGCTGATTGTTGCTGGTCCACTCTGACACACTGTGGTGCAGGCCAGGCTTTGCATTTAGTGAAGGCATCATATTTCTGCTGAAACAAGGCCCAGATTCACTGGATCTTTCACGTACAGCTAAATGTGGGGGATCTTTTTCTGTCTCTGTGAAGATCAAACACCAACACATATACCACCAGTGCAAAGGTACCAGAAAAAAGTGCAGTTATGAGTAGCAATTACAAACTGAGGTTCCTTTTTACAAAATATTGGCATTATATCCCCTGAAAAATCTGAACGATCATAAAAACTCATCAAAATTTTGCTCTTTATTTTGAATGTTTCCATTTTATTAAATCTCACAATAGTAATTTGCTTTGATCCAAGGTAAATATTGCATTGTTTGTTACTCTGTCAGTGAATATATTGCAGTTAATCAGCTACTTTAGATACACTTTTATGACTCTATCAAAACTGCACACAATAAACCCAATAGTGTATTAATTATATAAGTGCGCCATCTGGAGCGTTAGTTATAATATCATATCAGCATTATGAAATGCTGACAAAGTAAACTGATAGATGTTATTACAATATATATTTGAAAGAGTGTGCTTTGTGTTAATAAACCATGCTTACAAACAAACCATCCCTGTGTATTTAATAACACTAAATGCAGATTTGAGATTTAACGGGCTGCCAGAAACAGAAACATTAATAAAACATCAGTGATAAAAGTACGAAAATAAACAGATACCACACTGTGTAAATACTCCTTTCAAAGTTACATCACCTCTTAGCAACTGCAAAAACATGTAAGAATATCAAGGACATTTTTAATTTAATTATTATAAATAATTTGGATTGTGCAATCAAAAGAAATCAGGCCAGGCGGGAGGAAAAGAGGAAGACAACAGAGAAGATTCATGGGTGGAGTGAAGGCGGACATGCAGAGGGTTGGTGTGACAGAGGAGGATATTAGGGAGTTGATGAGATGGACACAGATGATCTACGGCTAAAGGGAGCAGCTGAAAGAACAAGATGACACACCTTTGTGAAATATTAGGAATTAAGTAATTATTGGAGTCTAAAAGGCTACACCACCACGTACAATTATTTCTTTTATGGTTGTAATTTTATTGTTATTCTCAAACAGGTCTCTCTTGTAAATGAGACATTGAGTCTCAGTGGGACTACCTGTATAAATAAATGTTAGATTAAAAATATAAGGAAATAAATAATTATTATTTAAAGCGGGAAAATATGCAAAAAATAGAAATAAATCAAAGTACAAACAGAAAAATAAAAGTACAAACTACCTTTCCAATTCTTTTTCCAAATAACATTTTAGCAAAAAGTAGAAACAAGTTCAAAGAAAGATCATATTTGACTTTTTATTATGTAAATGCACGAATAAAGGATTATAATGCACCAAATTTTTCTACCAGCTGTCTCCCCGATTTATCTGTAATTAACTGATTTATACAAAAACTAACGTATTCTTTTTTTACTCTGTGCGAGTTATTAATGAACGAGTACAGCAGTAAATGCAATAGAGTGGAAAATGCAACAAGATAAAAACAGTCAAGTAGGCTAAAATAGCCAAAATGTGGAACGAAGCGCTGCCCTTGATTAAATGTACTTCAGTGTTCGAAAATACCAACATTGACCAGCTCATTTGAATATTTATTGTTTCCCCCTCTGAATCTGGATGCCCCCTTTTATGTTTTCTAGATCTAAATCTGAAAAATATTGTAATGTTTAAATTTAGCTAAAATGTTTCGTCACTTCGAATCTTACTCACCGGAATTCTGGAACCTTCAGAACTGAGCTGGTTTTTCCCGGGGTTTGTTATCCGTGGCGACCGTCTCTAGGCAACAAGTACACACAACTTGCGCCTAAAAGGCTTTAATAATTAAAATACCTTCATTACGTTTAGTTTTGAGTCAGATTACCAGGAAATAATCATCAGGGAACACGAGCAACTTAAATCCACTTTGCCTAAATGACAGCCGGGGAAAATTCCTTTTAGACTTGTAGAAGCAGACTTAAGTTTAATAGACTTATTCTGCTTCGGGAAAGAGAAAAGGCTCAGTACTTATCTAAACACAATCACACAAATCCGCATAAATTATTTCAAATGTACTACTGTGGTAGTAGCACCAAACTGACACCTTTACATACCCTTCCTGTCGCATAACTATGAAGGATAAAAAGCTAAAATAGTAAAGCTAAATATTAAAGTTATGATGTAATATGAATAAAAATAATCAAATTATCTGAATAATGTGACCAATTTGAGATCATAGTAGCAAAACTGAAAAAAAAAATAGGGTCATATAACACTTTTAAGGTTGGAAATATATTAAAGAAAACAATTCAAAAAAATTTATTTACATATTTTTTGGGGAGGGAAAGCATCTGTGTATCTATACATATATGCACGTGTAAGTATCTACATGTGTATAAATATATATACACACATCTTTTTTATTAATTCTGTTTATTATTAAAGCTGGACTATTTTGACAAGCACCGATTTCTGTTGTGATGTATTATATTGCAGTTAAAATTTAACAAAAAAAAAAACAACCAAAATATTGTACCAGAAGTTTCATTCCAGCCCCAAGACCCTTTCCCTCGTAACCTCGATAATAAACACCACTCGGGTATAAACACTCGTTTATTGTAGTATCAGAATTAGTCATGCCAGTGGTTATATTTCCATGCTGTGGTGACTTTCAGTGTAGACAAAAAAAAAAAAAAATCTAGTTAGGTATAATCATCATCATCATAACTCGTATCCCCTCCCTGACCATGGCTGTTTTATGGTCATGAATCAGCAGCAATGGTTCCCAAGGTGTAAATAGTAATATAGGGAAAATAAAAAGTCACCAAAACGCAGCAGGACCGGTGGGCCAAAACCGAGGCCGGTCTCCAACCAGGACCTCACACCTGTATTCCAGTGACCTATTAAGCAGATACACAACCGAACCATGGTTTAATGCCCGACAGAGACGATTCGCCTTGAAAATCACCTGTGTTACTTTATCTGTACATTGCACCTAACGGGGGACACGTATGAGCTCTAAATTCTTTATATAAGGACGTCATTGAACGTGGGAACCGCTTGCCAGTGCATAATCCCAATTACCTGAGCTATGTTAACACCTATATTCTCCAGTAGGCATCTATTAAGGCCTTACACTAAAAAGAAAAACCTCCATGCCCATGATGTCAAAGCCACTCCCACTTTGACTCTACGGAAATTATAGTTTTGAATTCACTGACGATGGACGATGTGTGTGAGCTCCGTCTGGTGTGTGGAGTACCAGTGTCGAGAGGAAGAAATTAAAATAAACAAAAAACCCACTGACAGTAAAAGTATTCTTAGTAACAGTGCTGAGCACGATCAAAACAACCGATTTGCTCAGTATTTGTTCATTTCTGGAGATGATTTCAGCTTCTCTTTTTTTTTTTTTAAACTTCTGTGTACACATTGTTTAAAGACTAATAAATTAAAACAGAATGGGACCATTTAGTAGCTTCAAACAAAGCATGTCCAAAAAATAAAAAAAACAAACCCAAAGGAAAAAGTTTGTGTGATGAGAAAAACGTAAAGACGCTAAAAATAAACTTTGTGTGGCAGGTTCATAATTTAAAGTAAAAAGAAGAGTTTGGCGGCAGCGTGGCGGTGGAGTGCAGAGGTCGATTTCCTTGAAGCAGAAGTGAGAGGTTCAGTTAGCTACTCAGTTAACGGATTTCAGAGCGTTCAAGCTTTTCATGGAGCTGCAGGAGAAGGAGACGTGTTCACTTTGCAGTCCTTCGGTGTTCTTCGTGAGCCTTTTGCGTGTTTCTCTGGTCCAATTTCAGACAGAAATTGTCTCCTGTTACTTCTTCTTCTTTTTTCTTTTTTTTTGCTCCTCTCCTGGTGTCGTTCAGCTGTGTGGGAGGACGCGACTCTGTGTTTGTGATCCTGCACTGTCCGGTCCACAGTCACTGAGGTGTTGCATCTCCGTTGACTTCTATACCGTGCTGCTGCAGCTGTGCTCGAAGCAGTGCGTTGTCATTCTTTAATTCCTCAATCTGAAAACGTAAGACAGAGTATTTCATTTCATTCATCCTTGATGCTTCAAAGACTTTTTTTAATTAAAAATGCCCCTAACTCTCTTGATTCATGCCACGTTTATGGTGTTTTAGGTGCAAACAGGAGAGCGGCGGTGCTTTTCTCTCTCACATTCATGTAAGTGTTATTTTCTGTGCCCAATTTTAACCTAATGGTCACAATCGAATGCATGACCTGGAAACAAATCTGTGTTTTGTATCTTGCCCAACATGCAGGCCGGAGGAGCCAGGATTGAACCACCGATTTTCTGTTGCCCCCGCTTTGGTGTTAAGGGCAAAGAAAGTGGAACCTCAGTACTCTACCTCCACTATTAGTCAAAAATAACACATAAACTCATATTGAGCAGAACTGAATTCAGATTATTGGTGCAGTCCTCTGCAGCGTTTATTTTCTGTCATGTTACAATGCGCTCACAATGTTCAGACTGATCGAGACACTCGAGTTCAACGTTTTTCTCTACTCTTGGCACTGCACCGCTTTGTCTGTGAGAACCCAAGGCCCCCTCCACCTTCTGTTTGCAAAGGGAAGCGAATCAAAATACTGTTAGCTTTAAGGTAAAGGAGCCTTAAAGTGGGAGGAGCTAAAACAGCTCATTTCAGACTGAGGGTGAACCGAGCCTTCCACCATGGCCCAATAATAAATAAGTAAGGCTTTGCATGATTTTGGATTGAATCATGCAAAGCTACCCCATTAATATAAAAGCAACTCTGGGGCTCTTTCATTTTTTTCCTATATGAGATGTGTGCACGATGTTGGGAAGTTAACCTGTTGTCTAAGCAGCTCGTTGTCCATCTCGACTCGCTCCACCTCTTTGTAACTGTCCTGCAGCCGCTGGTTATTCTGACGCAACTCGCGGATGTAGTCGCACGCTTTGGACAGGATGCCTCCTTTACTCTGAGGAACAAACAAATATTATAATATTTTTCTTTCTAGTCTTTCATTCCCACTGTGAGCTGACTTTTCTCCAGCGGCTGACACACTTTGTCGTTGCGTCCATATAAACACTTTGTTACCTGCTGAGCTGAAAATAAAATAAATAAAGTAAACACTGTCACACGCCCCTGGCTGTAGTAAAGCCTGGTGCTTCAATCTGACTCCGCATCAGTTATGAAGGCATGAATGAAGTCAACGGACAGGATGAACAGGAAGTGAATGAAGGCCTGACAGAAGCAAATTTAAAAAGATCAGTGACATGAAACGGCTGCTTTCAGACTAAATGGATCTAATCTAACTAGCAGGTGCTTCTGTAACCATCTGTCAGCACTTACAAGGTCATGCAAAATATACACGAGTTTTCAGTGAACTTCAGAGGGTTTTTTATACAACGCTCACCGCTCCGGTTCTGCTGTCGATGCTGCAGTCAGGAATGATTTTTGACAGCGTGACGATCCAGTTATTAATCTTGTCTCTTCTTCTTCTCTCCACTGTAAAGAAAATAAAAAGGATGCTCAGTTTTAGCTCTCGCAAGCTGTGGTTTCACACACCGATCAGCCCCAACATTAAAACCACCGACTGGTGACGTCAACGACACTGAACATCTGCTGGGAAACCTCAGCTCCTGCCACGCAGATCTTACTTCGATATGTGCCACCCTTCTTGTTACATGCACGATAAGTGAAACTGTTTCTGTTCTTCTTCTGTTGCTCTTCTTTTCCCAGGTATAAAGCCTCCGCCTATTGGCCCATTCAAAGTTAATTGGTATGTGTCTATTGGCTGATCTGAGCAAATTAGGCCAATCACTCGCCAGGGATCCTTACAAAAGCGCAGCTCCTTCGCCAGCTGTGCCTGCTCTAATCCTTAAGTGACATTCTGGTCCAGACTCCATACCAGTTGGTGGCGGTAATGCACCAATTTGTTTGCCAACCGGCAATAAAAAAAAGAAAAGAAATAGAAGAAGAAGCTTCGCCTGCTTCCGACTCTCAGTGACCTTTGTGTTTGGTAGTTTCTGTGTGTGAACAGCAGCAGACTCCCACAGCATGACATTACACCATCCCATGCAACAAAAACTGCTCAGAAACCACACGAGAGACACCAGAAGAACCCAAAGGGTGAATTCCCAGAACACAGAGGCTCTACACAAGAGCCCACATAAGATTTATTTAATGTTGTGGCTAACCTGTGGAGATATACACGAGCTGGAAAAAAAAAGGCTGCTGGAAATGTGCACTTTTACATGTTACTGCCATTCATGTCTGCGATTAAAGAGCAATTAAAATAAAATCGCTTTCAAACTTTCATTTAAGCTTAGAATGAATCAGTGCTGATATGGCATCCTTCACTATTCAAATTAAATGTGGTCTTTCCTTAGGAACTTGAAGTTAAAAAGGAGTGATAGATGTGACGGCCCTGAAATATCCGTAACCTTGGCGATCACGCACCTTCATTGTGCTGTGCTCTTCGCCTCTCATCCCTGGGCGCCCGTGGACCATCTACTTTCCTGTAAAGGCACAAAGAAAAAACACAACAATTGTAAATTAACATTAAAAAAAATGCTAAGACATCACACTTAATGCTGATGTGCCAAAACTGTGACCTAAAAGTCTGTTAACAACAAAAAGTATTGATATAAAGGAAAGCATGTTAACCAAAACACATCTGGTTTTAGTAGAAAATTATCTTTAGTTTGGTTTAATGAGCTGTAAAGAACCCCACAAATATACCAACTGCTAGAGTCTGTGTTAACTTAGACTTTCACCTCCGAAGAACAGACCCAGGTCCTTTAAGTCCTCTGAAGGGCACGCTCTTTGAGCTCAACCCTTTGAAGGATTCAGGCTCTAACCCCCCCCCCCCCCCCCCCCCCAAAAAAAACAAAAAAAAACAAAACAAAACATGAGTACGGTTTGCTGTTGCCCTCTCTGAAGGAGAATCAGTGACAAACTAAACACCAAAGCTCAGTGGTTCCCACACACTTATTACCTGGGAGGGCTGCCCAAGTATAGTAATGGGCCCTTATTATATTTAGCCTTTCATTTTAGCATTTTTTGCAGTTAATCTTATCCTCCTCACTTTTATTTTGAAAGTCTCATCACTGCTACACCACTAGTCCTGCGTTAGCAGTGGCTAGTAGGTGGCTCGCAGGCGTGTGCTGCTCATTAGAGTCATTCAGATTAGGGGTGGGCGACATAAACGATATACGATAGAAACGATATAAATTTGGCCAACGATAGAGATTTTGACTATATCGCGATAGCGCATGTTGATGATGTCATCAAGCTGCACCTGTTTTGGTCGAAAGCATCGCAGCGGCTAAAATCATTATCATCTGCAAATTATGGCGGGCGACAGTCATAGCAAAGAGATGAAGCACTTTTGAAATATGGGGAAAGTCAAAAACTGCTATGCGATTGCATTTGTCTCTAACCACCAGAATACCTCACGTTAACTTTTATCAAGTGGAAAAAAAGTTGGCGTTCATCCTCCAGCTTTACTGTGCTAATGCTATGCTAACATAGCTGTGTCGCTAGCAATCACGTAGAACAACATTATATACCAAGTAGTCCAACTTCAGCAACCCTACAAACGCCACTGCTGTTTGTTTGCCGTCTTCATTTATGTTGGAAGTGGTAGCAGAGCTGTACGTTTTAATTAGTTTCAAAAATCTCTCTGTCAGAACATGGTATGAAATGTTTGGGTGTAAACTAGCGAGCTAACTTCCTGTTAACTTCTAACTCCGTTAAATTTAATAAATTCTGTTTTCATGGATGCATGGGTGTAAAACTTACTTGTTACACTCGATAAAGCAGCAACGCTGATAATTTTATTAAAGATTAAAGAATTTAGACCGTTTTTAACTCTCAGTGTTCGTTTGACTTTGGGACCAGAACTGGACAGAGTTTTGGACCCAGATTACTCCGCGAAGCTACGGCAGCCGTAATGCTCTGACAATCCATCAAGCAGTGCAGCTTACCAAAGATGTACTAAAACATTTTTTTAACAGATTTCTGCACGCCAAAATTGGTTCGAGGTCAGTAAGCACAACCAGAATTCATACATAAGGCACATTCTCGATTTTTGAGAAAATTAAAGGATTCTAAGTGTGCCTTATAGTGTGGAAAATACATTATACAGAAGAAAAGAATATATCGTGATATATATCGTTACCGCACGTGCTTCAAATTATATCGCAATATAAATTTTAGGCCATATCGCCCAGCCCTAATTCAGATGAAGATCTCCTTCCGTGGCTCAATGTAGTCCAACCTCACCATCACAAACTGAAACTGCAAAGAGGTGGAAAACTGGGTCTGAAATCTAAATCTGTGGGAAACACTGATGCCTGAACTAAACCTGCAGTTATTAACCAAAGCCACAGGCAGACCAAACTCCAGTTTAATCCTCGTATCTTAAGCAGCCACCAAACGTCTGATTCTACGACACATGATGGGGGCAGGGTGGGGGGGGCGTAAGTGAAAGTTCTTCTCACCAGTCTGAACTGCCATGCTGCAACATCTCGCTTTCACCAAGGTCTCTGGGGATGGCAGGTAAGTAGGACATAGTATGTTGGATGTTTTAAATGATTTAAATGATGGTTTTTCTTCTTTTTTTTTAGTATATATTTATTGTTTTACACACAATGACAAGACGGATCACGCCAAGAAGGAAAGCAAGAGGCAGAGTCCACCCAGTCCAGTGCGGATTGGGAGGAAAAAGGTGAGATGTCGGCCAAACAGATGTGCAGAGGGATTTATGGTGATTTGGTCATTCTGAGATTTTTTGGGAAGTAGCATCAATGTGCGGTGAAGCTTTAAGTCGTACTCACGCAGTGTAGGTGTGTGTGCGTGGCGCTATGGTACGTTGGGTCGCCGTCTGCAGCACCTCAGGTGGGCTCATCATCACGTAAAACTGACCTGGATTTGACGAAACAAAAACACACCACGAGGCGTTAGATCGACAACACGAGCCTGTTTTATTTGACAGTTAAAGAAGCGCTTCTCACCGCCCGCTTGTGTAATTGTTGGGTCGGCGGTGGCCTGCACCGACACGGCCGTGGCTGTTCCATCGCTGACTGTGGCTGCAGGGAAATAAGCGAAACGTGTCTCTCCTCCCACCGTCTCCCCGCCGGGACTTCCCCCGTTGCTGAAAGGATTTTGGATGACGGCCTGTAAAGTCGGAGAGAGAACGTTTATACAGCTGGAATCATCTCAAATACAAATTCGATTACTTTTGCCACTGGAAAACCAAAATGCTGAAATACAGTTTTCAGAATAAGAGCTCCTTAACTCCTTAACTCATGTTTGATATACAGACTGACTCTGTGTCATCCGGTCACGTCCTTGTCATGCACTTTTTCACAGATTGTTTTTAAAATGTCACAGTTGTTCATGGTAAAAGCCAAAAATAAATCTTAAAATAGGGTCACTACCCCAACGTTTCCAGACCGAACCATATACACTCCTCTAAATAATTACAGCCCGTGTGAAATTTCACGTAGAAGAGGTTGACGTCACGGGGATCCAATCCCCTATTTGCATGCCCCTCAGCCTTCCTGTCAGCCACAAGCTGATAGATTAGTCAGATAAGGAAGCGGGTGTATCTGTGGCTTCCTGTACAGACTGAGGGCTGCTGCGTCTTGACTGCAGTCTGTTTTTATTTCTAGAGCCTTTTGTGCATCCTGATCCTCTTGCAGGGTTAACTGACCTGCGCTACTGCCTGAGGGGCTCCAGCAAATGCTGCGGTGGAGACGACGCTGACGGCTCCCGTCCCGTCAGCTGCCGCTTCTAGTTGGTCATCTGTCACCTGAACCACGCGATAGGTCACCTGCAGACAGAGGAGGGCATGAAGTCAGTGACCAATATGGGGGGGTTTGAATTTTGTTTTTGGTACGAGTCAACTTCACACAAGCCTGGTGACGCACATTCATCGTGTAGCCGTCACGCAGACGTTTCATCTTATCATATCACAATATGTATTCTGAAGATGACAGCAGTGATCCAATCACAGCGCTGCTGGGACAGCCACCATCACTGTTCACAGCCTCTCATAAACTCTCTGATCAGAAACTCTTTGTTACCATATTTCGTGAGTTTCTTTGGTTCTGAAACTTCTCAAGTTTACTTTCAAATATTTGGGTGAAAAATTTTAAAAAATAGATTTTGTTCAAAGGTGTCAGTGACTGTCTGGAGTGAAAACAACAGTCGTTGCTAATTTTGCATGTGCTTATCAATCAAATCAGTTACACTTTCACCCCACAGACCAACAGTGACGCCCACGTTCAATGACCTCAGGCGGCGTGACTGCCAAAGTTGAATCTGTGGCTACAGCCTCGCTTTTAAAGAAACATAACTGGGATAGAAAGAAAATAAGATCCACAATAAATATGTCAACTGAAGAAAAAAATCACTGACAGAGCAACTTTATCACAACTGCCCACTCTCCACATATTTATTACTAAGGTCTGTCTGGCTTTGTTGTAAAGATATCCTCACATCCTTTGTGTAAAACTATGACGCCTGATCCCAGGATACTAAAATCTGTTGTCACAGCTCAGAACAGGAGTCAATTTTTCACCAACAGTAGACAGATGCTCATGCTGCTGATGGACTGCTACCTTTAGAAATATGGCTCTGTGTCTTGCTGTTGTGTCCATCTTCCTTGTATAAGACTGTTATGCTCCCACTGTGAAATTCTGGGCTGATTTACAGATTTTTCATGTTTAAAATAACAATTTGTCTGATAGCTGACGCCAAAGAGTTTTTTACAGTTTTCTCCTTTGGTTGAGGTAAACAAATAATTCTTCCTTATATAAAAATGAGCTGACATCCTTTGAAAGTTTTTCAGCTCCTGATCAACAGATCCTGATCATTTAACCAGGGCGCAACTGCTGCTATCAGTTACCGTGGTTACCAGTATCTGAAGCTCTATTGTTGCATTCCAACTAGGAAATATCTGAATGGCAAATCAGCAACAGAGGAAATGCTGCCTGCAGCTCACCTGTCCGCCGCTGTTGTCTGTACGAAATTGGTACTGCACATTGTGGTCAGCAAATGCAGTCTGAGGGACACCGGTGATGGTCACTGCAGTCTGCTCGTCCGTCCCCACAGCTTCCCCTGCAACACACACACCACCACGTATCAGACCTCGAACCCTAAACAAGCGCAGGGCCGTGTAACGCAGGCGCACGCCTTTTGGCTTAACAGCAAGCCGGTTTTGTTTTTCTGCATACGCAAAAAATCTGCCACTGTCCAAACAGGTTTTGGCCTCGTCCGAACAATTGACTTGTTATTTTCCAAGTGGAGCTTCGTGTACTCACAGTACTCGTGTCCTCACTACCATAAAATTCATTTTTAATCATTAAATGCCAAGAAATAACAAAACAATATCCACAGTTTTGTTGAATTAACTATATCCAACTCAATCTTCCTTGTGTGGAGAGTCCAAAAAAGGCATTTTGAACCTGGAAAAACTCTATAAAGTCTCACTTTTAAGTGTGTTTTGTGCCACAAAAAGAATCTGATGTGTTTCAGTCGTCTGGATTACAAGAACAGATGCTCCTACCTTCCTGTAGCTGCACCACCTCCTCTGTTTCCTGTTTGTCGTGACTAAAAACAAAAACAGAGCAGAGCTGAGTCAATTTCAAGTATTTCTCTGAAATAAGATCATTAACGCTTTCTGAATAAAAACCCCATCTCTCCTGAACCAACGGAGGAAATACGGCGCCCCCGGGTGGTTATATAAGGGAATAATCATTAAGATATAAATAAAATGAAACATTACTGGCGTCCAAGACTTAAAATCAGTTTATCTGCACTTAAAAGGGGGAAATGAGAATTATCTAAGACCTAGAAGTCTAGTCTAACTGCTCTGACCAGTTGCGCATGGAAAGGCAAACTTCACAAATATACATAATACTCCAAACAACGCCCTAATGTGGTTGGATTTAAGAGTTTTAAACCTTAGAGATGCTGCATCAGTTACAGTAGCAGTGAAGTGCGTTTACTTGTTAGCCTAAAAACAGTCGCAAACTGCAGCTGTGCACTTGTTTTTATTGTGCATTGGATAAAACAAGCGCACAGATTTGGAAAAGGGCGCACAGCTAATGTGTGCAGAAATCCTCCGAGCAAAGTGCGCAGACAGTGCGGGACAACACGAAACAAATATTAAAAGTATACTGAGAAGGCAGGTTATTAACTGCACTGCGCTGCAGGGAGCAGGGGGAAAACAGAGGGGTTTATAGGCCGTGGTGGAGCCATGTCTGAGCAGGAAGCGGGCAGCAGCTTCTCACCTCGCCGAGCTGTCCAGACTTTGCTCCAGCATATCCATGAAGCTTTTGCGGGTGTAAAACGCCGATATTCAACGACACCGAATTACGGAGATGGAAGCGCTGATCACGGGGACAAACACACGGGTCATGTGAGGAAGACAGTCCAGGACACGTGAGGCGCCGACCGGGCAAGGAGCTAAAATGGAGGCCGCTGAGGAGCAGGACGGAGCTGTCTGCGTCTGTGCGGAAAAGTAGAAAAAAAAAGAAAAAAAAGAGTCCGGGTGTTTCCGCAGCGGTGCCGAGGCGGTGGAGGGAGGCTGAGCCCTGGATTATGATCGTTATTGTGTTATAAATTCTGATCGGAATGCACGGATTGAGGCTGGTTTGCGGTTAAATTGATTTCTTTATGTCCTCCGTGTCCTCTGTTTGCGCACAGCTGCTGTTTGTCCGCGCAAAGCGGCTGCGACATGCGCTCCAGAAGACACGGAGTGGATTAGTTTGTTCGTTTTTTCACGGAAGAAAATGCGTCTTTTTTTGCTCTAAATGTCGCTTTGTCTTTGTAAGATTTGGGAAGCTTGTATTCACGTGACTCCTGGTGTGCAAACAGTTTGGTTAGAGACTGATTTTCAAGGGATTTGTTTGATTAATTCTCTATTAAAAACGATTTACTCGTGAATTATTTGACTTTGGATTTAATAGCGCGGTAAATATTGTCGCTGAGAGTCATTTTTTGTGCTCGTTTTTCTCTCCCAATCAATCAGTTCCTCAATGGGATTTTTTTTTTCGGGTCTCTTTTGCCCAGGTGACCACAGAGATCCAATACGGGTTTTCTCACAAACCACATGACAAAAACTGTCTACATAACGAGGCACAGCCGAAGCTCGCATGGTTTTAACGCATCGGGCAGCTATGGTGACCATTTCACTTGAAATTCAGACCCAGTTTGTACATCGCTGAGCTGCTAAATGAGTGAAAAAGACAAATAAAACAGGTTCTTGTTTCTTTACTGCCAACCTTCCCATCAATTTCTGACAGTAGGAGGCGATGCTGAGTGTCAGCGGCAGGAGGCACGACGTCTTCCACAGCTGATCTGCGCGACTGAGATCAGCAGATTTTCTTTTAGTCTATTTAATTCACAAATAAATGCACCTTTATCATACACAGAATCTCAGAAGCTGTCTATAAAATAAAGCACGAACATACTGAAGCTTGTAAGGCCTCACAAAGCACATCACATTTATTTAAGAACATGTTTTACACATTAGGCCGCTGTTTGTTTGTTTTTTAAATACTTGGTAATTTTACCCCAGATATCCATAAATCCTTTGATTGAAACAATATTCATTGCCGTTTAATTTACTCGCATAAAGGCTTTAACAGTGTGTCCAAAAGTCCAAGTTAAGTCATAATTCGTAGTGTTTAATAATAATAATAATAATAATAAATTTTATTTATGAGCGCTTTTCAAGTCACCCAAGGACACTTTACAATAGGATAAAACACTTAGTAAAACAATGGCAGAATAAGAACAATAAAATAAAAGCACAAAATAAAATTAACAAACAGTGGATTCACAGTGAATATGCAGATTTGAACAGATAAGTTTTGAGTTGGGATTTAAACTGTGGGAGAGAACCAATGTTTCTTATTTCTGGGGGCAGAGAGTTCCACAGCCTGGAAGCAGAGCAGCTGAAAGCTCTGCTTCCCATAGTGGTGAGGCGGAAGGAAGGTACAGCAAGCTGGATAGAAGAAGAAGAACGAATTGAACGTGCAGAACAGGTGGTGGTTAACAGATCAGAAAGGTAAGGAGGAGCGAGGTTATGAATGGCCTTGATGGTGAGCAGAAGAAGTTTGAAAATTATCCAGAATTTTACAGGGAGCCAGTGAAGTTCTTGAAGAACAGGGGTGATGTGCTGGTAGGAGGGGGTTCTGGTGATAATGCGAGCAGCAGAGTTCTGAACCAGTTGAAGCTTATGGAGGGATTTTTGGGGGAGACCATGCAAAAGAGACTTGCAGTAGTCAATACAGGAGGTAACAAGACTATGGACGTAGACTGGGTGGAAAGAGAAGGAAGCAATCTGTTAATGTTACGTAGATGGAAGTAGGCAGAACGGGTGAGATTATTGATGTGAGATTTATAGGAAAGTGAACTGTCTACGATGACACCAAGGCTCTTAACCTGAGGAGAAGGGAAAACTGGAGTTATCGATGGTGAGTGAGAAATGGTTTGCCTTCAAAAGGTTGGATTTGGTGCCAATAAACTGTCAGAGAGCCAGCCCAAAGGGAAAAATGAATTTTTGCAAGCATAGCTTTAACCCTTTAAAATCCACTATTAAAATGACCACTTCTAGCTTGTGTTACAGGTTATATATGGGATAAAAGTGCATATGAAAGAAAAAAAACCTACATACGCACTCATCGGCCACTTTATTAAGTACATCTAGTACATCTAGTGGTGACTGTGGAGGTTATGTTATGTTATGCTGCTGGAGGCAGTCATCCTAAGATTGGTACACACTGGTTATAAAAGGCTGAACATGGTAAGATTGTGCATTTAAAATGTGCATTTAAAATGTGAATTTAAAAATGCTTAATTGGTGCCAAGAGGGCCAAAGCGTGCCCAGAAAATAACCACCACGCAATTACACCATCACCAGCAATCTGAAGACATTTTCTCCCAGAGAAAAATACAGCTCACGGGATATTTTCGGTTTTCTAAAAACCCCAGAGATGGTTGTGTGGTAAAATCCAAATAGATCAGTAGTTTCTAGAATACTCAGACCAGGTTTGCACCATAAGGGCGTCCAAAGAAAAAGAGAAACATTTGTTGCCCATTCTGATGCTCAGTTTGAACTTCAGTAAGTTATTTCACGTCGCTTAAATGAGTTTTCATCATGCGATTGGCTGATAAGAAATTTGCATTAACAAGCAGTCAAACAAGTGTCCCTAATAAAATGACCAGTTAGCATATAATCTCCATCAGCTTGTTCATCAGTTTATGAGATTTAGTAAAATGCTTCAGCCTCAGTGTCTTTGTAGTCACTCCAGCTGTCCAGCCATTCATTTTCCTAGTCAAATTTTGGTCTCAGGCAAGGCAGACTGACCTGGCTGATAGGAGAGAGGTGAGATGGAAGCGCCTATAGAGGAGCATGTCTGTGGTTCCGAGTGTGGGAGGAGACTGGAGCACACAGGGAGAACCTGTAAACTCCACAGAGAAACACTCCAGCCGACCAGGAGGTGAGTGCTAACATCTGCACCACTGCGTAGTCCTCTCATCCTGCCACTGAAAGACACTGTATCATCTGTATCTGTAACACTGTATCTTGTATCTTATCATACATATTATATGTATGATGTTTAGTGGGCTAAAATCAGAATAATTAAAGGTCTACAAAAGAAAACCAGAGCAAACTTTTGGTACTGTTTTTGTTTTATGACTCAGAATCTCTTAGTTCAGGCTGTCCAAAGAAATACATTTCTGGCAATTTAGGTATTTAAACCAAAGGCTAAGTAGGAAATTTGTGTAAGAGCTTAAAAAAAGATGTTGCGTAAATGCATCCTTACAGGATGTGAAAACTCCAGCTCTGTGGGGTTCTTCTGGGGTTAAAACTTTTGCTTTTACAGAGCTTTTACAAAACGACTACAATTCCAAGTCTCAGCCAACAGATCTGCTTAAAATTATCCCTCATAGGCATCACATGGCTTTGTGCAGAGAGTGACTCATTTATTCAGACTGTACACCCATTACAGTGAGGCAGAGAGAGAGAGACAGAGGGAGGGAGGAACAGCCACCTAACAAGTGCCAAACTTGAGGCCAACCTCTCCTCCCATCTCATTCTTTCCTACATGGGCACTCTGATGGGTTTGCAGACAGCTCAGTTTGCAGACTGAAGAGAGAACCAAGACGAACACTGGGATCACGTAAGGAAATCGTCAAACTACTCTGCAAAGATCTCCAGAGATTTCTCATCCTCTAACAAACTTTAAAAAGGTAAATCGAATTTTATAAGTTAGTATCTTTTGGGCAAGGACATCACTTTAATTTTTGGGTGGAGTTGTTAACCCCACCCATGTCTTTTGATTAATTGTGCTTTGTCGTTTGTGTGCTTAATGTTAGGGGATTAAAAAGAGGCGGATGTCTTTGGAAGTAATCAATATGTTCCAGTGAATTAAGCTTTGTTTTTCTTTTTAACTTTGAACTTTGAGCCAAAATGTTGCCTCATTTTTGTGTGTTTCAATGAATATTTCTTGGGCATATTTCTTTCATCTTATTTGTGACACATGTTCCACGTCGACTGTCGGCTCAAACTGAAGGGTGTGCATTTGCACTTGAATAAAACCTGCTCAAATTGACTCTTTAGACTCAAATGAATATAATCATATCTGTTCTGACAGCAAAATAAGAAAGTTGCAATGGCGACACCCAAAAACACTCCACGAGGTGCAAACACACCACTTTCTCCCAACCGGATCACCCGTCTCCAGGAAAAGGAGGACCTCTGCAACCTCAACGATCGACTGGCCGTCTACATCGACAAGGTCCGCTCTCTGGAGGTTGAGAACGCCGGGCTGCGTCTGCGCATCACCGAGTCGGAGACAGAGGTCAGCCGGGAGCTGACGGGTCTGAAGGCCGCCTATGAGACGGAGCTGGCAGATGCCCGCCAGACGCTGGACTCGGTGGCCAAAGAGCGAGCACGGCTGCAGCTGGAGCTGGGCAAGCTGCGAGAGGACCACAAGGAGCTGAAAGCCAGGTATAATGTTTACTGTGTTTGCACGTGTCTGCAGGAGCTGCTGAGGAAAAAGATTGATTACTTTGGGTTTGTGCCCTCTCATCTCGGGTCCCTAAATTCCTTAAACTCACCGCTGTGTGTTTGATCGATGTGGGTGGTTTTTTTTGTCATTTTTTTATAGCTATAGTGGGAGTAAGTAACTTTAAAAGACAAAATAGTAACAACAAGATGAAATCATGAGCTGCAGAATTCACCCTTACTCATTCCTTACACTCAGGGGCTGTCACAGCATGATTTAATGTGGTATGACCTTTAGCTTCCAGTATCTAATTTCAGCAAGTCTTAGGAGTTTCTTGTCACTCTGCTGACTTCACAACTCATTTCTGTTTGTGTTATATTTACATAAGCAGTTACTATTATCCCATAATTATAACCTGTCCCACAGTGTCTGCTGTTCAGCTAAAGTTACACGGTACAGCTTTGAAGTCAGGATTGCCAAACTATTCGCAGAAAGAACTCTGCTGCAGAGTGTCTGGTGATCATGAGATGTCTCGCTGCTGCGAGGCATCTAAAATCCCCCTTTTCAAACAAACCCTTTCAATTGAAGGCATCTATTTGTCCCTTAATACAAGTGGGAAAGAGTTTGGACTTCAGTGTTGATACATATTAAGCGGCAGTTACTCATAATCTTTTAATAACTGATGTTTTAACTTGGTGATGCACTGAGAGTTGTGTTACCCTGCCGCTGGGACCACTCCCTATAGCTGTAGCATATTCTCCTCATTGCTCACTGGGAAAGAGCTGGAGCGGGACTCCAGCTCTTTCCCATGCTTCCACATCCAGAGGCTGATGACTAACTCTTTCCCCAGCTTCTCCTCCTTCACCAAAGTCATCATTATACACAATACGTGGCAGTGTTTAAAGAGCTCCACTCTTGCCTGGATTATTTTTCCGTAAATAATAAGACGACGGCCACAGTGTGTTTGGCAAAGCCATACCGTTGCCATGGCAATATCTCAGCTAAACACCAACGGCTGTGGCTTGTGGCTACCAGATCCACGGGACTCGATGAAAATCACTGTGGTCTATGACTCATATGCACCGAGGTCTTTCCCCTGCTTCTGCTTCTTGTAGACATCCTCATTCAAAAATAGCTCATATTTGTTTGATTAGAGTGTGTAAAGGAAACTATAGTAATTCAGTTTTAGGTCTTAGGTCACTAAAACAAATGCAGTAAGATGCTTAAACTATGGATTCTCAAAGCTTGAATGAATTGAGTGTCATTTGAGTAAAACAAGAGAAAATGTACACATTGAAAGTCTCAGTGGCATTTCTATAGTAGTTTAAGGTTTTGTTTAAGTATTGTTGCTATGGTGACTAATAGACTAGATAAACATGAATGAGAAATCCTCCCTTGATCTCACTCAAAGCTGTCATAGAAAATGTAAAGTAATGCGTTCTTTCATTCATGCTTGCACTAAAAATGAACAAAGGCTGCACTTTGAGAACTTAAAGTGGAACTTTGTCCTCCATTTTTGTTTTCATAGGAACACTAAAAAAGAGTCAGAACTGGGGGGAGCCTTGCAGAGGCTCAAAGACCTGGAGGCTCTGCTTAATTCGAAGGATGCTTCCTTGACTACGGCTCTGGGAGAAAAGCGTAACCTCGAGGTGGAAAACAGGGACCTGAAGGCGCAGGTTGCCAAGGTAAAGTCAAACCCACGCTCAATTTAAAACTCACTAGAAACACATCTGGGCTCAATCTTTCTGGAGTCAGTCTACAAGCTCAGAACCTCTCTGTTTGTCCTTCATAATCCTCCCCTCTTTCTTCCAAGTTTTGTTAGTAAATGTCAGCTAATTCAGATTTCAGCAGTGGTTGAAGGACAGCCTCTCTGCGTGTTTTCCTGCCCGCATACTCTACTGACTGCTTATTTTCCAATCCGCAGCATTACTTTGTACTCATACTCGGCCCATTTTGTGCTTCTTTTTTAGTTGGATACCAGCTTGGCCGATGCCAAGAAGCAGCTGCAGGATGAGATGCTGAGGAGGGTGGATGGAGAGAATCGCATCCAGACTCTGAAAGAGGAGCTGGAATTTCAGAAGAACCTCCAATCTGAGGTCTGAGCGCTTTTTGCATATGTTCTTATCATTAGTTAATCATTTTAAAAAGTACCCATGCTGGACTTTACTGATAATCATTGCTGGTAAATTTTCAATAGGAGCTGCGGGAGATAAAGAGGCGTCATGAGTCCCGCATGGTTGAACTGGATAATGGCCACCAGCAGGAGTTTGAATGCAAACTGGCCGAGGCGCTGGCAGATATGCGCAACCAGCATGAGCTGCAGATTAAAATGTACAAGGATGAGATCGAGAAGACCTACAACTCCAAGGTAGACCATCAAGTTACTGTTACTAAAGGTTTACTTTGCAGCATTTATGTCTTCTGTTTTGGTCCTCAGTGGGGAAAGAAAGCTGCACTGAATAATTGCGCAGCAGAAATATCCAGTTAAAACATCGTGACATGGTTGTGTAGTTCTGAGTTGTTGAGGTTTCGCAGTTTCACAAATGTCTAGTAGAATTTGGTTACAGTCCATGTTTTATCTCCCTCCATCAGCTGGAGAGTGCTCGTCTGTCAGCAGACAGGAGCAGCCACCTGGTTGGAGCAGCACACGAGGAGCTCCAGCAGATCCGAGTACGCCTGGAGTCCACGTCGACTCAGCTCAGCCAGCTACAGAAACAGGTTCTTACAAATAATCAGCACACACTTATCTGCAAGCATACATCGCTTAAAGAAAAGGGGGCTCTTTGTGATATTTTTCATATTTTAGAGCAGGGGTACAAAACATAAGACACAATCGGCCCGCCAAAGCTATAGAAAATGCAAAGAAGTGCATAGATTTTGAATTTTTAAGTGCAGTTTCATAGGTTTTACAGATGTTCCTGGTAATAAAGATTGCCCACTTTCATGCTAAATCAAAGTAATTAAGCAACTAAATGACAAGAAAGTTTGTTTTTCAAATATTGAGTCCATAGTAAAAAGAACAACAAAAACTTTATATTTTATCGTTACAGAACAGTCTGTGGAAAGAAGTAACATAAATGATTCTGTAGTTTTGCGTATTTATCATGTGGTTTCACTGGTCCGGCCAAATTAATATCACCTAAGATCAAAGTGGGGTGTATGTGACTCACTATGCAAAATCAGTTTGGCATCCATGTTTTAAAGTAAAAACAGACCCCACAAAAATCAATTTTATTTAAAACAGAAGTTGTTTTTATAGATTCACATGAATTAGGCTCTTCAAATTGATGCTGGCTGTAAACTCCATTTATTTGTTTAAAGGTTCAGTTTTTTCATGGTTTCTCTAGATTTTCTTTGTTTTTTGAGCTCAGTTATTAACTGTCTCACTCCTTGATTGCTCCAGACTTGCTTGTTTGATCCTATCAGGCAGTAACTTTGTGACTCTTTGGTTTGATCCAGCTGGCAGCTCGCGAGGCAAAGATCAGGGACCTCGAGGATGCTCTGTCGCGGGAGCGGGACAGCACGCGTCGCCTTCTGGGTGAGAAGGATCGAGAGATGGCAGAGATGAGGCACCAGATGCAGCAGCAGCTCGATGAGTATCAGGAACTCCTCGATGTTAAGCTGGCCCTGGACATGGAGATATGCGCCTACAGGAAGCTGCTGGAGGGAGAAGAGCAAAGGTATGTGTAACGACGGTCATCGTTTCCTCTGTGTGGTTCATAAACTTTTTCATTCATCTCATCATCGTCATCAACATGTTTCTCTCTGCAGACTGCGTCTTTCGCCCAGCCCTCCTCCTACCAGGGCGGCGGGAAGTCGATCCTCTACTTCTGGAGCTCTCTCTCGATCTATCCACCACAGCGCTCAGAACTCCCCTGCTAAGAGACGTCGCCCTAACGACACAGACAGCGAGGCCTCCAGCTTCGCCGGTGGAGCCGTTTCCCGCACTCGCATCACCCAGCAGGCCTCGGCCAGTGGACGTGTCACTGTGGATGAGGTGGATCTGGATGGGAAATATGTCAGACTCAGCAACAAAGCTGATGAGGTGAGATGGAGAAGTTGGAGGTGGACTGACTACATTACTATTTGTAAGGTAGTGACTTTGAACTCTGACGTTTTTACCCAACTACCCTCTTGCTCTTGTAGGATCAGAATCTGGGGAACTGGCAGGTGAAGCGGCAGGTGGGATCTGGCACTCCCAGCGCCTTCAAGTTCCCAGCTAAATTCACCTTGAAGGCTGGTCAGAGGGTGACGGTTAGTAGCGTCTTTATTCAGCAGTCAGAATCACCAATCAACACCTGGTTAGCACAGATGATTTACTCTGTACTGTCCATGTGGTCAGATCTGGGCCTCTAATTCTGGTGGAACTCATAATCCTCCATCTGACCTGGTGTGGAAGAATCAGCCCTCCTGGGGCACCGGAGACCTCTTCCAGACTACTTTGATCAGCACTAATGGAGAGGTATTTTGAATTAAATCAGCTTATTGGGCTTGATAGACATTTCATTCAGACCTAAAGTGTCAAGACATCAAAACTCACGGCCAGTATATTTAAAATATACTGAAACTGAATGAATAAATAAGAACTACAACACTTTTCTTTCAGGAAATGGCAATGAGGAAGGTCACCCGCACTCAGTTTGAAGAAGAAGATGATGACATGGTGAGAGAAATTATAGTTTTCCTAGCATGTGCATAATGAGATCATGTGCAGGACCAGAATCCAATTAGCAGCATCCACTGGTTTTGCATTGAAAATAAGAATCACATTAATTCAGATATTAACATTTCAAATGGATCCGTATCACTGTGTGGGGCGGTAACATTGAAACTGAGCATTACGTGTTACATGATAAGGTGATGGTTGGTAAGTAAAATAAAGATATTTAAAAGGATATATGTGTTTTTAGTTAGGTGAAGCAAGGACACAGTGTGTGTGAAAATGAAGAAATACAGCAAAATCTCACACAGTTGCAGCTCCCAATGGATATTTTACATTCTTACTAGAAAAATGATTATCAGTAGTGTCAAAAGAATAGTTGCAAACTGTTTACGCAACTCAATGTTAACTGTTTTTTTTTTTTTTTTTAAAAACAGTTTACTTATCTTTTTTAGGCTCTTGTTCATTGTATCAGGGCTACAAAAATACAGGAGACAAAGGCGGGTTTAATAACAAAAGCTGTTACAAAACCAGCCCTCCCATAGATACAGACTATTTACACACACAGGACTGAGTAGATGCTCGTTAAACAAATAAGGGTGGGGCAGGCAGTCACAAAGGAGGGTCAGAGGTGGGGAGGAAGAGACAAAGACAGAAAGTCAATCTCAAGAGACACAAAGAAAAGCACATACCAAAATAAGACAGGAAATGGAAACAAGAAAGACAAAACAGAGACCAAAACATTAGGAAAATATCAGTGAGAAGGAATGAAAATCAAATAAGCACAGACACCACGACACATACTTGACCTTTATCACCGCTGCAGGTTTTTTTTTAACACACACTAATTAAAAGCTGTGTCTGTGCCTCAGCAGGTGGCTCACAGCACCTGTGGGGACGGCGAGTACAACCTGCGGAGCCGGACGGTCGTGTGCGGCTCATGCGGACTTCCTTCAGATAAGTCCAGCAACTGCTCCGTGTCCTCTGCTTCCCGCTCCTTCCGCAGCGGAGGCATCTCCGAGGGTTTACTGCCCCACTCCTACGTGTTCAGCACGAGCACACCTCACAAGGTGAGTACCACAGCTCATACGGGTGATATATGACTTCCCTTTCTTGCAAAGATTACCTCTTTTTTGTCTATTAATATGCATGTGTGATAATTCTAATTTTGTCAAAATTTCTTCCTAGACTGGAGGCAGAATGGAGAGCTGTCCAATCATGTGAAGCCCTGGGGCCACTACACTACATTTTCTATAGCTTCTTAGGTATCAGTTGTTGAGTTATCTGGTATAGTTTTTAGTTCAGTTTATGTACTTTCAATTTAATTTCAAGTTATTGAATGCCAGAAATTTTTATACTGCTTTTTATAATGTACATATGCATGAATAAGAATAATTTTCCAGAGCCTAAAGGTTAATTTGGGTTAGCTTTGTTTGTTTTTTTATATTAGGGACATTTAAGGTTTGAAAATATAAACCAGTTACTCTAACATTCATTGGTTTTAAAAACTTAATTCTAATTAATTTCATTATACTCTACAGACACTCTGACACAGCGGGGTTGTGATCAGTTTACAATTTTACCAAAATTGAAAACTTTATTTTTCTCATTAAATCTTCTTACACGGTGAAGGTAAAATGAACCCAACCTTGCTACAGATCTACAGAATATTGTCGGGGTTTTTTATTAAAATGAATAAACGTGTTTTCAGAAACCTGCCTTTTTTCTGTGTCTTTCTATTTACTCAGTTTCTTACAATATTTACTGCCTCACCATAGAATCTAATAGGACACAGTCAGGTGTTGCTACATAGTTCACCTGTTTGAACAGGCGACTGATATGCCAAATGCTCCCCTCCCTGCTTTGTTCTGAGGCCAAGAGTTTTATTGATATAATAAAAATCAATAATTTGTTTTTTTTAAATTCTAGTTTCATTCAAATGAAGACAAATATGACATTTATATTCAGGTTCAAAATTACATGATAACAATAATATAAAAAAACAGATTATAACTGTTCAGTATTCATACTCGTCCACGGTATTATAAAACTATAAGGTGCATTTATTTCACCACCTCTTGAACTTTACTTGAGTATTTCATTTATGTTTTTTGTACCTTTGCTCTGCTATTTAGAAGGAATTCCTGCCTCTTGAAATTACAAAAAATAATTAAAGATTTTCAAAATCAAATCGTTCATATAGGCTATATATAATGAACATCCCAAATCATAAATGAAGTTTCTGCTCATAGACCTTCTGTTTTTATAAAGAATTATTTACTGGAATAACTTTAATGGAAATGTTTTTGAACGTTTGTGCTTTACTAGTTATATTTAAATTAAAGATATAAAAAAGAATGTATAAAATAGGCTCATATCGTGTGTCACATGGGCCTGATTCTATATAGCTGGCATATAGTGGAGGGATTCTACTTCTATTAATAACTCCATTATGCTGCCTTTTCATTTATATATAAGGGTTAAGCATATTTTCTCATTTTAATTAGAAAAGTGTGTCTTTTACTGCAGTCTCTCCGCCTAAGAACAGGCTTTTATTTTGGAATCCTGGTTTTCAGGTCGCTTTCAAACCCGGAAGTAGCCTACAAGGTCAGGGTGCAAGTGTTGCTCTTGCACAGCGTCAAAGCTCCAAAACTAAGAGCTTTGTGGTTTAAAAGGACAAAACTGCATGTGAAGCTGTCTGCAAGAAAAGGGGTGTTAAAATTTGGTGAGTGTCGCTAATGTTTTCACACGAAGTGGAGCAAATGCTAAACGTTAGCTAGCAAGTCAGAGCTAGATAACAGTGAAGTGGACATGAGAGTGCTCCTACTGTAGCCCTGCGACATTAATGTGTACACAGTAATATCCACATAACCGTGTAATGCAGATAAAATACATTTTTAAAAAATACAAATGCTAATAAACATTTACAAATATTAGTCGCGTTGATCTGAACATAAATCGAACTGGATGTTAGCAAGTGAAATCTGTTTCACTTCAGTGTTCATAGTTCAGACACTTTTTATTTCTGTGCAGTCATGTGGATTAATAAGTACACCCTGACTGCTTTCATTGTAATTAAGACGGTATGTAGCAGTAAGGTGCTGCTAATCAAATGCACGATTAATTGATCATCAGCACCTCTGTAAAAGCAGATGTTTAGGCACTTTTGCTGGTCTGCAACATTCAGGTGTGTCAACACAGTACCACAAACTTTCCAGCAAATTCACCAAAAGATCGAACTGTGCAATGTTGATACTCTACAGGCTTCACTTAAATGTTAAAGCTCATGACAATACAGTTAGAGAAAGACTAAACAAGTCTGGCTCGTTTGGAAGGAGTGTTTTGCAGACACAGGATGTGGTCACCTTACAGTCACCAGGTTGACTGTCTGCACCAGTTCATATTTGATTCAACTGTTCTTTAATTAATTGACAGCTAAAGCCTGACCCAAATTCAGTCATGCAACAGGACAGTGATGTCTAGCACAGCAGCACAATGGCCAGGTGAAAGCTCTCAGCATGATTAAAATGCAGCAGGCTCTTAAGAAAGCTGTGCATTAATAAATACCTGCAAACCTCAAGGAACCGAAGCAATGTTATAAAGAAGAGTAGGACAAAAAAAACCCTTAGTGATGTTAGAGGCTGATAAACTCATACAAGAAATGATTGCTGCTAAAGTGCTACAAGCTGCTGAATCATGGGCTGTAATTCGTTTTTCACAGGATTGCAGAGATTCCTGTGATAATGTTCCTTTCACATAATTTTAGCGATACAGATAATAGTTTTCTCTGTATTGATTATTAGTGTATTTACATAAAATAAGTGACTTGTAATCTATTTACATTTGTTTTTATTATTGTTATTTTATTTTTTAAATGCTGCAGTGGTCTAATTCAAGATGATTTTCTCCTGTGGGAGGAAATAAAGCTGTCAGATCTTTAAATATTACTGCACTTAGATGTTTTGATGGTTACACAGAAAATACTCTCAGTTTGTCTTTACTATGTATTAGTTTTGTAATCACACAGTATCATTTTAGTTCATTTTTGTTGTGGAATTTTGTTTTTTAAATGCCTAGTATGGGCTTTTTATTTATTTAGTTTTAATCAACCATGTTCTGGTGTTGCACAGACTGTGTGGGAGTGGGGTGTCTCACCTCTTTCTTTAACGCATACTAAGCAGCAGCGCAGACGAAGGGAATAACTGATTAAAAATGCATTTTCTAAGTTTGCAGTCTGCAGGTGTGAGCAAATAAAAACGCAAGGAAACAGCGAAAGGAGTGAAACCTGCGTCATCAGCAGACTGAACATTGCTCACTGTGGTCTTTTCTTAAATTTTCTCAGGAGCTTGTATCCATCTGGATGTTGAGCGTTCGAGCTCTGTTTGGGATCGGCTTCCTGGTGACCTCACGAGCCGCGACAGCCCTCGCTCAGGCAGGGACATGCCCGTTGCCCGCTGCAGCTAACAGCCACAGAAAGGACTGTTTCAGCAGCACACCAGCGTCCACCATGGCCCAGGCCATCAAATATCTCGGGTGAAGGTTTTAACCTTTTCACACATAAGAGTAAAACCAGACTTCATGAGTCTAGACTGACCTGTAAATACTTCACAGGCAGGAGGAGGCCCAGCACATCGACGAGGAGCTCTTCAGTGAGTACGGCTTCAGTGTGGATCAGCTGATGGAGCTGGCTGGACTCAGCTGTGCCACAGCCGTCACACGGGTGAGCGTCACCGTGGGCTCTTATTTTTGAAACACAAATCTAACGGGAGGAATAAAAGTCATTGAACTGGCAACAAACTCTTTTATAATGTAAAATAATTGTTTCAGGAACTAATGTGAGACCTCTACCTATTCCAGCTGCTCAAAAATGAGTTTGGTGTCTTTAGGGTTTGAAAAAAGAAACGAGGATCGAAAGTGGGGTGTAGAAATATTTTCACTTTTTTCTTCTATTCTATGGTTGAGTCAGTTAATCCAGTTACAAAAATAAAAGTTTAAACATTGATTTAAATAGACAGCTACCAACCACTTACGCAAAAATCGTGTGATGAATTTCCCCAAAATCTCTGATCTAATCTTACTCGTCAGCCTTTATTTTTCTGTAATCAGACTAAAGTAACATTACGCTTGATGACGCTATAGTAATGTTGAAACATTCGTCTTTTTGCACAATCAAAGTCTGAAATGTTTTCATTGCACTTTTAAGTTTGCTGTTGTGGAATTGAGATGCACTTGATACAGCTGCATTTTGCTCGAAGGTGCATGAAGAAGCTTTACTTGGTTTGCGTAACTAACACAGAACGGGCACTTAACCTCCTAAGACCCGAACTCTTCCACGACATGCATTTTTAATTTCTCTTTGATATTTGGGCTGATTGGGACCCGATGAATGTAAAAACAAAGAATTGCCACATTTTACCTGATTTTTGTTTCTGAGAAAAATTAGAGCCACATATGAGGATATTAGTCTAAAATTTCGATAGAGCAGTGGCAGTATAATGTCCTCGTAAGTGGATATCAGGCCCTTGTAGAGCAAAATTTAGTATTTTGGTCTTAACAACCCAAAATGTGATGTCCACATATGTGGACGCCAGGTCCTGAGAGGTTAAATATATCAAAGTTTATTTTGCTTTCTTTTTTTCCTTCAGGCATATCCACTTACTTCTCTGGTGAAGGCCAGACCTTCTCTGCTAGTGATTTGTGGACCAGGTAACAACGGGGGCGATGGCCTGGTCTGTGCCCGGCATCTGAAACTCTTTGTGAGTGTCTCCCAATTTCACAGAAGAGGAAAAAAAACATTTATTTTCACATCCTCGTTCAGCCTTAAAATCCTAAATTCCTTTTTCCTTCGTTAGTACTTTGTGTGTCTGATTTCAGGGTTACGAGCCAACCATCCTGTACCCAAAGAGGCCAAACAAGCCGCTGTTCCAAGGCCTAACCACACAGTGCCAGAAAATGGAGATCCCATTCCTGACTGAGATGCCTGAGGTTTGGTGTTAATAAAATATGTAGCTGCAGCTTTATCCACAGTAAACACACAGACACACTGCTTATTGTTTTCTGACTGTGCATTTTGTATGAAGCTGTACAAATACTCTGTTACACATGAACAGAGCTAATGTAATTAGGCTCCAGTTTAAATTAGCTGTCTAAATGATACTGAGGGGATAATAGCTCTGTTTTTATTACAGCAAACTAGATAGTGAATAATTTCATTGGTAGCTAAGAGAAGCTTTAGTTGATGGATTTACTCACTGAAATAAATGTGCTTTCAAACTATTGATTAATTCCTTTGTAACTAACTTATCTGGGTAAAACTGTCTCCTCAGGCCAAAGCGATTGATGAAGCATACAACCTGGTGATAGACGCCATCTTTGGCTTCAGCTTCAAGGGAGCTGTGCGAGAGCCCTTTGGCTCCATCTTGGACACATTGAAAAAGTCCACAGTGCCCATAGCCAGCATCGACATCCCCTCAGGTCAGTCCTCACCAGTCCTTGGGTGACATTACTTTGTAAAGTAACTGGTTAGAATACAAAATTACTGCCATTAAAAAGTAATCAATAAGGCATGCACCAGTATAGTGGGGCAGGGGTTAGCACATCACCATGAAGATGTGAATGTGAAGTGCTCTTTTTCTTTGTTAGCCATGCTGACAGACAGACTGCTAACCCTTCAACAATATAACCCGCCACCCAGCTCATGGCAGCTGGGGAAAGCTCCATGTCGCCACAACCTTGAATTGAAATGGCTCTTATAAAAATGGATGTATTAACTTTTGTTAGCATCGCCTCTTAAACTAAACCCAATTTATAGCCAGCTTTTAGCTGAAAAACGTGTGGTTTTGCAGTCCTCCTCGCTGCAGTACGGCTCGCCAGCAATGTTGTGGAGTTCTGCTTATTGTCAGTGAGGATTTATTAAACTGCAGTGCACCTGTCAACAGTCTGGAATGATTGTAATCAATAACTGCATGAAGCCTGGTGCATGTCCGCGCTCCCAAACAGAGGATATTGATTTGGATCTAACTGTCGCTAACAGACATACTGCAGATTATCTCAGGAAACAGAAATTTCAGCTGGTTAGTGACAGCCTTTTTTTGTTTGTTTTCATGTTAAAGGTTGGGATGTGGAGCAGGGTAGCACAGATGGACTCCAGCCTGACATGCTCATCTCTCTCACTGCACCAAAGAAATCCGCCTCCCTGTTTAAAGGACGATATCACTTCTTGGGAGGCAGATTTGTGCCACCTGGCATGGAGAAGAAATATCAACTCAACCTGCCCCAGTACCCCGGCACAGACTGTGTTTTGCAACTCTAAGAGATGTGGGCCATCACTGAAGGGAAATAAGCTGTCACTGGCGTTATAAAGCAACCAGCTTAGCTCAGCATAAAGGCTGTAAACTAAAGGGTGAAACAGCCAGCAGCGTGACATCCGTTCACTCATTAACACGTTTTGTTTGTTGATTTTAAGAGAGCTTGGCAGCGTCAGCTAAAGTAAATATGAAAATAAAAAAATTCTTTCTCTGACAAACTGACAAACTTTTTAAAGTTCATATATTCTGCTTTTCCCAAATTTTTTTAACATATACGTACACGTATATACGTGATGGGAGAAGGGAGCGGGAGATTGACAGACTGATTGGTGCAGCGGCTGCAGTGATGCGGACGCTGTACCAGTCTGTTGTGGTGAAGAGAGAGGTGAGTGTAAAAGCGAAGCTTTCAATTTACCCGTCGATCTACGCCCCTTCCCTCACCTATGGTCACGAGCTGTGGGTAGTGACCGAAAGAACGGGATCACGAATACAAGCGGTGGAAATGAGCTTCCTCCGAAGGATGGCTGGCCTCTCCCTTAGAGATAGGGTGAGAAGTTCAGCCATCCGGGAGGGGCTCAGAGTAGAACCGCTGCTCTTCCACATCGAAAGGAGCCAGCTGAGGTGGTTCGGACATCTGACAAGGATGCTCACTGGGCGCCTCCTGGGTGAGGTTTTCTGGGCATGTTCCACCGGGAGGAGGCCCCGGGGCAGACCCAGGACACGCTGGAGAGATTATATCTTGGCTGGCCTGGAACACCTTGGTGTTCCCCTGGATAAGCTAGAGGAGGTGGCTGGGGAGAGGGAGGTCTGGGCTTCTCTGCTTGAGCTGCTGCCCCTGCGACCCGGCCCCGGATAACAGAAGAAAATGGATAGCTGGATGCATATACGTATACTCACCAGTCATTTCATTAGGTACAGCATGCTAATAATGGGTTAGGCCCTCTTTACCTTCAGAACTGCTTCAGTTCTCTGTGGCATAGACTCAAAAAGGTGCTGGAAACATCCCTCAGAGATTTTGGTGCATTGACATGAAACAATCTGCCGTACTGCTCTTAGATCTGGTGACTGTGGAGGTAATTTGAGTGAACTGAATTCAGTATCATATCTAAGAAACAAGCTGGAGATTATTTAAACTGTGTGATGTGGAGTATCATCCCCCTGAAAGCAGACATCAGAAGATGGACACACTGTGGTCATAAAGGGATAGGCATGGTCAGCAGCAATTAAGCAATGCTCAGTTGGTGTTAAGGAGGCCAAAGTGTACCGAGAAAATATCCCCTGCACCATTACACCATCACCAGCAGCTTAACCACTCACGAGGCAGCATGGGTCCATACTTTCATGTTTATGCCAAATTCTGACCCTGTCATCCAAATGTTGCAGCAGAAACTGAGACGCATCAGATCAGACCATGTTTTTCCAATTTTCTGCTGTCCAATTTTGGTGAACCTGTATGAATTGTAGCCTCGGTTTCCTGTTCTTAGGTGAGTGTCATATAGTGTGGTCTGCTGCTACTGGAATCAAGACGTTTTCAGCCAGAGAACTGATGATTTTCTCTTATTTGGATAATTTTCAGACTGCAAATCCAAGAGATGTTTGTGTGGGGAAAAATTCCAGTATATCAGCAGTTTATGAACGTCTTAGACCGCTCCCCCTGGTACCAGCAACTTTCAAAATAAATCACTGGTTTCTAAATATGGTTACAAAAGTGGACGCTCATATTAGACAGGTCCAGTAGAAGAATAAAAAAAAAAAAAAAGTTGTTTTGAACACTAAAAATATAGCTGGAGCTGAGCTGAGCAGACCTCACTTGAAGTCTTCATCATAATCATCAATCATAATATTCAAACACGAGAATTTTCAACCACGTTTTCTCCATTTTTATTAATACATCTTTATTATTGACTGAATCTATAACTAGCAGTTAATTTAGAAATACAGTCTATTGTAGCCCATCACATTCTATTTTAGAAATCACTTACACATATGGTGTTTTTATACATTATGTGGTGATGATTTAGTAAAAAGCTTTCTTGGACAATTAGCCTCATGGACTCTCCACAACACCGCTCATATTAAATGCATGACTACATATACTTAGAGAAATACTGAACGTACAGTATATGCTTCAGACAATTAATGCATAATGGTTTCTCATATAAGTGCAGAACATGCTTTTTGTGCGCAGGGTACTATATACAGTGCTGGTACCATGCTCTCCTAGTGTGTTGTCCTTTGTTCGGTTTGTTAAGAAGAAGGTAAAATAGAGGTTTGAGATGAAGAGTTTTTCCCTCAGGTTGTCGTCATGCAGGTCGTTAAGTGGAAGGATGTTTTCAGTCCATGAAGAAAGCCTGAGGACAAAGACGGCTCACGTAAATGGAAGTGCTGGCGCAGAATCAAAGCGACTGAGCTTGTAGAAAATCCAGTTTATCTCTAACTAATCCAACCTCTACAGCCACATTTAAATAATTAAAATGATCTCACAGATGTTTTCCATTAGTTTCAGCTTTGCACACCTAATCACTGACAATATATCTGTGTTAGATGGTGCCATAAATAATGCTTTTACACTTTATTAGAGAAAACAAATCAGTTTTATATTTATTAATGAGGTTTGGAGTACATGGTGGTGTAGCCTTTTGGACTCCAATAATACTTAATTCCTAATATTTCACAAAGGTTTATTATCGTGTCCTTAGGGGTAGATCATCAACTCCCTAACATCCTCCTCTGTCACAACAACCCTCTGCATGTCCTCCTTCACTACATCCATGAATCTTCTCTGCAGTCTTCCTCTTTTCTTCCTGACTTGCATCTTCAACATCCTTTGTCAGATATATCCACCTTCCCTCCTCTGCATATTTCAGCCTTTCCTTTCTAACTTTGGCTCCAAACTGCCCTACCTGAGCTGTCCCTCTGATGCAGTCGTCTCTAATCCTGTCTATTTTCCAGTGAAAATGTTAGCATATTCTTTTTGTTAGTACCACCATCTCCAAAACATGCATCATAGCAGGTCTCACTACCATCTTCTACATTTTCTCTTTCACTCTTGCTTCTATCCTTCTGCCAGAACACTCGCCTCCACCCACTCTATCCAGCCTACACTCGCTTCTTCATTTCTCTTGTACATTGTCTTTTGCTTTGGATGGTTGAGCCCAGGTGTTTAAACTCATCTACTTTCACTACCTTTGCTCCTTGCATGTTCACCTCTCCACCTGTGTCCCCCTCATTCACACACGTATTGCGTCTTGCTTCTACTGCGTTTCATTCTTCTTCTCTCAATTGCATACCCCCACCTCTCCATGCTCTCTTCCACCTGCTCCCTATTCTCACTACCAATCACAGCGTCATCTGCAAACATCCGAGTTCCTCCTGCCTGACCTCATCTGTCAATCTGTCCAGCACTACTGCAAACAAGAACAGGCTCAGAACCGATCCCTGATGTAATCCCACCATTACCTTGAACCAACTGTCACTCCAGCTGCACACCTCACCCCACTAAAATATATTTTCTCTAGATCCACTATGAATGATTGAAGTGCAGACTTTTAGCTTTAAATGAAGGAATGTTATAAAAATAGTGGATTAACTGCTTAGGAATTACAGTGACTTTTTCACACAGTCCCTCATGTGTGGGTGTCTAAAACACACATTTTCACCTAACTCAAGGTACAGTATTTGTATCACACAATTAGCAAAGGTGGTCCCACTTTAGCTGTGAAAAAATATAGTTGAGCAGAATTTCAAGGGATCCACCTTTCTAACTTTTCATTAATTTCCCTCAAAAATATACTTTAGTGCAAGAACTCAGTAAATCTACAAAGTTTATTTTGCGCTTTCTAGTAAATGTTAAGTTAGCAGCCTAATAGCCTAGCTTAGCTTCATGGACATCCATAGAACAACTAGCTTGGCTATATCCATACAAAAGTGCAAAAATTACCCTTAATGACCTTTACATAATGTTTTCAACAAAAGTACACAGTCTAGAAATAACAAAACTTTCACCATAATAATAAAATCAGAAAATTGCTAGACTAGATAATAAATAAAGAGCAATTTTTTCTTTTATATTTTATGCTTGACGTCGTTATTGTTGCTACAGGGACACAGTTTACTTAGATCAAACATGATGTTTGAAACAAAGCCGTGATTAGGAGTGGTCAGCTGACAGGGTCTAATGACATTTATATAGCGTTTCTAATCATTCTAAAATACATTGTAACAGTAGGTATCTTTTATGGAAAGATGACATCCATTTCCATTAATTGATCACAACGTACCTGTGCTATTCTCCGACTTGTACCCCTGCACAGTTATCTTTACTTTCCGAGGCTATCGCTAAATATTCAGCATTTCTGGAAAGGGAAAAAAAGAAAATCAGTTTCAGCAATCATCTGCAATGTTTTCTTTCATCACAATGACATGGGTTAAAAAATGCAAAAATAAAAAGATACAGGTTTGATTTTCTTTTCGACTTACAGGAGGAAGGTTTTGGTTTTGACTAGGGAGGAAGATGGCAGGATGAAAACACGACAAGGCGACAAGAGGGAACGGGACAAAGACACACAAGTGAACGCACACAAACACGATGGAGACAGCGACAGTCTTATAGTAAAGGAAACAATGATATAGCAGGCAAAGGCAAAAGTTAAAATTATAGGTGTTATTATAGGAGGACAATAAAGAATGGCATGACTCATGGGGAAATACACACTTTTCACAACTTCCCACTCACACCAAATTTGTTTTTGAGGAAAGTGCCATTCATGTCAAACACTGTAAGCCAAACTAACACCTAATAATCAATGAGAAGGAAACCGCAACTGCTTTCACATATCTCTTATCAGTTTTGCATATAAATTTGTCTCTTTGGCAGTCTGCCAAACCATATCCCTCTTCTGTGATTCTTCTCCTTTTGCACACCGAGGAAAGTTAACTTCTAAACATCCAACAGGTCATGAGTTAGGATGAGCATTTAGGGTTGAGTTTGGGTTGGGTTAACATCCACCTTTTTATGATGTCATTTTCACCTGTTTGAATTCAGGAGACAAATACCCTCTCAACTCCAAAGAATGCTCTCATTTATTTTATAAAGCTTATAGTTGGGCTGGATCAGGTGACTCTGAATGATCCCTTAGGTATGCTGCTTCAGGCTGCTGGGACACTTCCCATGAGGCACCGAGCAGTTCTTCCCACTCTCCTGGATGTGCTTATATGCAACTACTGCAACCTTTGTCTACTTCCTCCCATACTTTGTGTCTGCTCGTGGTCTCTCTCTGCTTTCCTTTCCTTTCTTCCTTTTACCCTCATCTCTCAACCATTCAGGCCAGGTTGCTGCCCTCCCACAGCTTGGTTCTGCCGGAAGGTTCTTCTTGTTAAAAGGTAGTTCTTACTCATAGTGGATCCTCTGGTTTTTTGTGGGTTCTCTCTATAACGATGTGCAGTCTTTACCTTGCAAAAAAATAACATAATCTGTGGATTTTGTTGGGTTTTTCCTTCAGTAAGGATTTCTTAGTTTATAGTTGAGGTTTTTTGTAATTATAGCAAATTTGTAACGGATGTGCTGATTATTTCTAGGTTCTATTTCATCTCTAGATTCTTATTTAGTGTTTTAGTTCTTCCTACTTTTGAAATCAGTTTTTCTTCAGTTAAATTTACCCTTCATTCTAATATGTGTTGTACATTCATTTCATTTTTAACTTTAATTTTTATATTTTATTTTATTTTATTTTTATTCCTTCCTAGTTAAATTTACCATTTTTAATTTTCAGATTTATTTCCTATCTTATTCATAGCCTTTTCTTTTTTCTTTAGGTCACGAGCAGTTGTGTAAGCATTTCACTGCATATCGTACTGTGTATGACTGTATGTGACAAATAAAATTTGAATTTGATTTGAATTTGATTTCAACGTTTAGAATACCCCTATACTTGATTTGGTTTGGTTTGGTCTGGTCTCTCTGATGTCTTCTTAAATTTTGTTGTCAATTGTTTCTCTTTTCCGTGGTTTTCCCATTTGGATACTTCCTGTTTTATTTTGTTGTTTTTCAGTCTCTTGTACATTATCATTAGTATTATTTCCTTTGTTATTGTCTTAATTAGTTTCAGCTGTGCCCTGTTAATCTGGTGTTTCCACTTTTCCTGATTGCTTCCTGTGCCCATTTAATGCCTCAGTTTCTATCAGTTTTTTGTTCAGTTACACTCTAACCCTGCTGCCCTCTTTAGCTTTATGTCATGTTTCTGGTTCTTTAATTTTCCACGTTGTCTCAATAACATTTTAGTTTTTTTTTTGTTTAATTAGTGCATCTCTAAAAGCTGTATTTGGTTCAGCCTGAAATCTGTGACATTTAAAGCACCTTGAGGTGACTGTTAGTGTGAACTACAATTATTTAAATTAAATTTTTGCCTAATTGGAACACTTAAAATGTTTTTACCCAACCTGCAGACACAAAAGTCTGGAATCCCTAGCTTACACTCACACAGTGTTTACTTCCTTCAGCTGGAGACCTAAAATTTGCTTTCATTTGCACCTCTGAGTGAGTTTATGATGCTGGTGTGACCGGGCCTTAACCCAAATTTGTCTTTCATTAATATCTACAAATATGCATGCCAATAAGTGCCAGAAAATAAGGAGTCTCAGATATGTTTGTTTTCTTTTCAACTGTAAAATGACTTAATTACACATCTTGGTCCACAATAGCAACGCGTAACTCATTTCATTTTGAGCTACAAACTAATATTGGCCAACATATCTGCATCCAGTTCATAACTGCACTCGAAAACACACATACTTTATAAGCCTTTAACATATAAGCACATCTTGTATATCTTTTCAAGCTGAATCAACTGTATATACAAGATTCTGACATGCATTAAGTCAGCATGCATTTAGGTGTAAGAGAAAAATACATACGCCGCTTCTCGTAATGCTTCTTCTCCAGCTGCTGCTATCTTTCTGTAACAGTATATCATCTCTATGAGGAGCCAGAGCTGCAGGCCGATGATGGACACGTACATCATGACCTCTGACACGATGGAAGCTGTACCTCTGGTGGCTGCATACAGGAAACCAGGAAAGACGAGACAGACAAACAAAACAAAGGTGACCTGACGGGGTCGAGACAAAGCTGAAACCACCTAAAACCTAAAGAGGAAACATCTGTTCTATCTAAAATCTTTTGTTTTAAACTATGGAAGACCACAAGAGCCACACGCATCAAAATAAAGAATTCTGTGCTTGAATAGTCTTAGTTTTTTCTTGCAGAAGAATCACTTTTGTGACATTGTGCAGTCTGCCTGTGAGACACTACAGAATTTAATCAAAATATATAATATATAATAAAAAAAAAGTTTTCCATATGACTTTAACAATCTCTCATGTTGTTGCAGAGGAATTTTGGACCACTTCACAACATTGCTTCGGTTCATTACAATTTGCAGGCATTCGTTTATGCAAAGCTCTCTTCAAAGCCTAAATATTTGCAAAATATCTATTAATTAATCGTAATTCGTTACAAAGTTACAGTTAAGAGACAGTTTTCCAGATGTATTTAAAGCCTAGTCCTAGATTCAAAGGGAAATTCAATTAAGATCGCCACAAAGTCTAAGACTAGACTTGATCCGTGTCTGGGAGACACGAACCAAAGAGTGCACAGTTATATATGCTTACTGTTATGCTGCCTGATAGTAATGCATTTATCAGGAAACATTAAATAATTCAGCTAAGCTGCTGAACTGGCAGAGTGTCAGAATCCACGATTAGACATGTTTCTTCCATCTATTGAAAACTGTAGAGAGTAAATATCAGCCACTGATGAAATAGAAGTGAAACAAAATTAATGTTGCTTCCATTTTAATCCTAACAGAGACTGGGAGGCTTCTTTATTGACAGTGCCAGAATCTTCAACCTCTGAAAATGGAGGCAGGCTGCATTCTCATAATATTAAAGCTTCATTGTTGTTCAGGGTTAATAGGAATGCACACTGCACTCACAGTGAGATTTAAAAGAGTGACGGTCTGTATTGTGCGAGTGTGAATCCGTTTGTGAAATGTTTCTGCAATGACAGTCTGCTTAAGTCTAATTAAGGCCTGAAAATGCTCAGCCACCTCCACCATCGAGCGCCACATTTACGCGTAAGAAAGATAAATGCATTCAAAAAATCTAAATCTGACTGCTCAAACCACACTTTTCAACCTTATTTCAATATGCATAATATATTTTAACATTCAGCAATAAATTAGCTTTTTCTTGTTAACTGTCCTCAGATGTCTTTAAGTCTACTTGCTCAAATACTAATGACCTGTATAAAGTCGTACCTTTCCCCACCACACTGAGGTGCACCACTTTGCTGACAACGTCGTTGTACTCGTAGTTTTCGTAGGAGAGGATGCGGTTGAAAAAGCACCGGTAAGTGCCCGAGTCATTGAAGGTGACATTTAACAGGTATATGGACGCATCTTGAATGTCTCTGCTCCTTTTGCTTCCGTTCCAGTCGACACGATCCAAAAACTGGTCACTCTCAATGGTGGGGCCGTCCTCGTTGTAGGTGTACATCTGGACGACACAGAGATCATTTAAGGTTGTGTTCATTACCAGTTATATATTCTTATGCAACACCTTTGCATGAGTGACGGTTAAAATGAATTTTTCATTATTTATGTTATTCTGGGCCTTGGTGTAGCCGCTCAGTTTGTTTCCTCCCTTAAAGAGAACTTATTTCTGATTGGCTGTCCCCCATAAACAGAAGATCGGAACGGTTGTGGGTGGAGCTTCTGTTCTCACAGCTAATACCAGGTGTTTGAGATGACTCTATTAGGATATACGCACTCTATGACATCACACAGAGCCAAGTGTAGAAGAAACTGTTAGAAACAGAGCATTTGGCTCACAGGTGTTACTTTTAAAAACACTGAAACTTTGGCGGTGTCTAATATGAACATCCACCAATGAGCTATTATGTTATTTAGGCTACGATGTTGTAGGTTGTGTATTATTATTATTATTTTGGAAATGTGTTTCATATCTCTTGAAAATCAAGTATTTAGTTTAAAAACTGTCAGTAACTCGTAAACATTTATTGCTAAATGTTTGTTAAACCCTTGAATTAGAGCAGAAAGTCTACACTTCAGCTGTACCCTGATTGTTTGATTTCAAATTGGAAGCAACAATGAAAAAAATATGTCCAGGTTCATGAGTAAAAAACATACTCCATTATTTAGATGTATTTTCAGTTAATTGGTTAAGTAAACACACTTGACAGCTCCAAATGGATATCACCTCGTTACCATATTGTAGATGGATGTGTTGCCTCCGATTTAAATTTGTCTACACCCTCAGTCACTCCATATGAAACATACTTTCCCCTGAAACTGTTCAGGCATATTTTTTAAAATTTTAAAACGACCGTTTAACACTACTATACTGAAATCCATCCACAGCTACATTAACACAGCATGCACTGCTGCATCAAACAGAGAATCCAGCACAAGGTCAGCAGAGCTCTCTCTGACACTTTGATGACCTCAGTGGGGTAAAATGTTCCAATTGATTCATCTGAAGCTCATGATGGTGTCATCACTGGGTGCTATTATGTGACTGAGGACCGTGTCTATGTGTGAGTAAGTGAGAGCGACAGGAAGGAGGAGAGCTTTGGTGTGCACTATATATAAGAGCATATATAAATAGCTCAAGTCCTGAGAGAAGTAGCCCACAAGTTTGATTTTATGGATGCTTGCATGACTAAGACTTCCTGCTCCAAACCTCCCATATAGTCAGCAGTGCTGCTTGTTGTGTACAAAGCAGAATTTAAGGTCCAGCAGAGGTAGCGGCTTCGCTGTCCTCTGACAATCTGGGGATGACCTGTTTGCCTGCAGAGAGCTCTGTCTGTGGGCCACTCTTGCTTGTACTGTTGTTGGTCTGTCAGCCGCAGAGAAAGTTACAAAACTCAAAGAGCTGAAGTGAAACAATGAAACGTGTCCATTGCAGAACTTTCTGTTGTTTTTCATGCTGTTCTCCTGGTGAACCCTGCTCACGCTCCCTTCTCTGTCCCACTGTTTTGCCATAAAGTGATTTTCAAGATTTACCAAAAAATTATTGCCTGTATTTAAACAGTTGTAAATGACTTGTTTACCTAAAATCTATCAAACGTATCATCGAGTCATTTTTGGCCGGACAAAACATTTTTATCACAAGGTTGACGCTCAAACCAGTTTTTGCCAAAATTACTTTTCTGTATATTTCATTTATCCAGGTAGAAAAAGTGTCATTGACATAAATGTATTTTTCAAGAGATTTTTGCAGAAATTGCAACAAGCATAAATAGCACCATAGTTCTGTAAAGATATTATTAAATTGGCCAAAAAGGATTGGGTTGATTATAATTTAGGTATTATTTTATATATAAACTCTTCATAAATCCAGTTAATTTACCAACACGAGGAGATATTACACATACATACATCAGAAACATCAGAAATCTTTTTGGTGCAACACCGGCCCACTTGTTGACGTGTATGTCATCCAGTTCAGCGATGCACAGTGAGGATCTTGGAAGACTAAAATTTGTTTTAATCTCCATCATCAAAACTGCAATTAGGAAATGATAGCTCTTTTCCTGAAGGATATGCTTCTCCTTCAAATGTACTGAGATCGTTTTGTGTGATAGTAACTGGAAGAAGCTCTGGCTTTTGCAGTTATTTTCTTCTACCTTAACAAGGTGAAAGAAGCATCCTTTAAAGTGCTCCACTGGTTTTATCCTACCGAAAGTGTCCTTAAAAAGACTCAAACCTGACATTATGTAATCTTACATGAGTTTGTCTTTCAGTTATTTTAGCTTTATCGCTACTCCTGACTACTGAAACAGCATGTTTACGTTTATGTAAGTGATTCCCGATTGGTTTGGAAAGATATTTTATTTGGACTCCATCAAGACAATAACGCAAACTCTTGTGAATTTCTGATTAATCAGATTTTTTTTAATTCTGTGCCAAATTTCATATTCACAAATGTAAGTTTCTAAACTGAAAACGAATGCAGTTCCACAATCATATTCCTACTGTCGTCCCCCCTGAAAATATATTGATCAGTGTTTATTTTATATAACTTTTAAGTGACTAAGGCAGCAAGTTACTTCTATACTTTGTTCCTTCTTCTAATAAATGTTTATTTAAAAAAAAGATGGGGGAAGCCCAGATCTGCAGGGCCATAAATCCCACTTCATGGAAACACTCACCAGAAAAAAGTCAGCCTCCCCTTTTGGCCTGAAGTACCATTCGACGCTGGCTTCACCTCTCACCTCACTCCTTCTTTTGCAGGAGATGCAGCCCAGTTTAAAACCCTTGCCTGCTACAGCTTCAGTGTCCGAGTCCACCTCTGCACAGGCCCCGTGACACTGGTACACTGTTTACAAGAAAAGAAGAGAAGTCATCATCCTGGGTAAACAAGGTGTCATAGCAAAACACTGCCAGGAATCACGCCCACTCACCAAACAGCGTGCAGAGGAAGGAAAACAGCAGAAAACGTAGTAGTGCCATGACTCCAGATGTTTTATCGAAGGAGGGGCCTCAAAAAGTACAACCTTAAGATGGTTCTTGAAGCTTTCACAGAGCCTAGTGACACTCACGCACTGAGCACCTCCAAGTTTGCAATAGCAGGATGGATATTTGCAAATGTTTTCTTGTAGATTTCAGGAAGCTTATCTGTATTGTTTTTTTTTTAAGTGCAGGCTGATGTCATGTGTTGGTGGCAACTAGCAGCTAAACATGCATTGTAAAGTGCAAACCGTATACGCGTAAATGTAATGTCCCGTGGAACCACTCAGGTCTTTGGCTCAACAGTTTCCAGAATTCTGGTTGCAGAATTTATTGCCACAAATTATTGCTCCTTTTGAGACAGTTCACCCAATTTACACACCCAGTGGCCTCCCGCATCCACGCGGTGACCTTTTCTGCTATCAATGATCAAATAGCTTATGAAACAATCCAGATATCTGTTAACTCACAGTGCTCCCCAGATCCGCACCCTGAGGTTATGATTCTTTTTTTTTTCCTGAGGTCCTTTTAATATGAGATGCAGAGAGCAATCAATAGACCTGCCTGAGGCATGCTCCGCTCTAAATGTTGGAAAATTACAGAGAGTATAGACGCTTACGAGGTTAAAATGAATATGTGTTCAAGAGTGCAACATGCCAGCTACTGAATAAACGTCAACAATACATTTACATGCCAGTGCATTTATAATCAATTTGCATGCTCTACGGCAGGAAATAAATGGCTACCTTTTACAGGGTACACGCTACCAGTATTTAATAGAGACCAGTCTAATGGTCTAATGGTAATTATCCTTAATCGGATCAATGAAATCAGAGCCACTGTCCTGATCAGGCCTCCTCTCCTCGAGCAGAGTCGTCTCTCCTGGAAAAAATATAGAAAAATACTGTCCTCTCCAGCGATGGCAGCTATATAATTTTTTGTATAATTTCAGCTATCTAATGACCCCGTGCTCGGAGAAGTGATGTTTCGTTCGCGTTGGCATTGCAGGTCAAACTGCGTGAGCGCACACGCAGGCATATAAGCCAGACACGCAATTAAAAAAAACACACAACCCTCAAATAAATCCGTCCACTGCTCAGTTAATGGTGTTTTCTCCTGCGCCACAGCGGCACCTCTGTTGAGAGGTTGATGCTGCAGATGCACTGCGGTAAAAACAGCCAAGCGTGTGTGAGACAGGGCAGATGCTGCATGTGACAGCTGTTTGAGCCTCTTCTGTAGGTTTTTTAAAACTGATGCTCATTTAACCCTGCCTCAAACCTGCTGCAGGGATCCCGGTGTGCGTTGGAAGAAAATTAAATGGAAAATGATAAATAAGAAAACGAGAACAGGGCGAGCTGGTCCTTTAATTTAACTCCTTGTTGATTCATACAGGGCATCAGATAGCTTCCACTTTCTGGACTTCTTGTTTTATAGGCGGCGCTAATGGGATGTGACTCAAAAAATCCAGTTAAAATTACAGTAGGCTACAGTAAAGGAATTTTCCGTGTAATTATTTTAATGTATTTCCCAGCGTTTATTACACATTGATTTTTACCATTAAATATTTATGGAAACTTAAAAGAATTATATTAATTTTGATGTATGGCATAACTGTATTTAGGTGCAGGGAGTGGGTGGGGGTATTTCATTTTTTTTTTTTTTTTTTTTTTTGCATTTTTAACAGTGTAAGCTTCATTGAGGAAAATTTGAAATTTTTATGATATTTTCGTTGGAGATACACGTTGGCGGTTTTATTTATTTTCACAGCACTATGAGCCGCTTTACAGCATCCGCCATTTTCCTTTTGGGCATGAATCCACCAGTAGCTGAGAATTTCTAGCAACTAACCTCCTGACAGCGTCCCGTTCAACCACCACAACCATCACACATGTAGTTTTCTGTTGCGGTTTAACTTTTCTTCCACTGTTTATTTAACGCTTGTAAAAACGTGTGTCTTAGCAAAATATTAGCTTTTGGGCAGCATAAGCTTCTCTGTGAGGACTAACTAAAGGTCAGGAACGTCGTTTTATTTCAGTACAGGCCCATTATCTATGAGATATGCGAAAATTAATTACACATTGACCGTTTTGTCTAGAAGCGGTTGTTTTATCCGTGTTGCACTGTCAGCTAATTGAATATCTCCGGAGCGCCCCCTGCTGGGCCTCCAGCTGAATTGCAGCCAGTTTCTCGGGGATTGGGCTCTGTCAATACATGTAACAGTGGGTCTGTCAGTAACGTTTAATAATTGTCCATGCAGCTGTTGTTTATTCAGCGGCAGGTGAATCAACAGGTTAACGTGTGATGGCGTTTCGTGACAGTTCAAACCGACGTTTACACTAAACACCCACTCACGCCGTGTGAGGATGCTGCTTAGTCAACTGGCTATAAGCAGCAGCTGCGCCTGCGGGCAGGCTGCCGTTAGCCTCGTTTTATTAGCGTGATTTTTTGAGATGGCGGTTAGCATGTGGAGTTTACCAGTGACGTTTTGCTGCAAATAGTCAGCGAGGCTCCATGTAAAACAACAGAATCTCGGCTCATCGAAGGTAAAGTCATTAAACTAACGTTTACTGGGCTAACTGTTGACTGGCTAATGTAGCTAAAAGCTAGCTTAACGCAGGGAATATAAACAATGAACCAAAAACTAAGGAGCGAATGTCTTCAGCCCTTCATCATGTGAGTGCCGTCTTTAAAAGTAGATGGTGAAATAGTAGAGCATCGACGTGAGCAGTAATCACCAGGTGGTAAATTATTCGGGATGAACAAAGGTGGTTATTAATAAATCAGCCCTATTTATCCCATATTCGGGAAATGTTATCGTTACAGCACTTAAATTGAACATTAGAGATAACACCCGGATTATCTGGCAGATGGCTTTCTGGTAGGCGGATGTATTGAATTATAAAGTGTGATGGCATGTGGAAGGGAAGATTTTGTGTATCTCTCCTTGTGGCAGTGTATCTGAGAAGCGGCTCTGCTGTCTGTTTAGTAAGTGTTGCAGGTGGTCAAGATTATCTATGATGGATAGCAGACTGTTCAGTGGCCTCGTCTCGACCACAGCTCTTTCATAAGTGTCGTGTGTGCAGCCAGTCACATAGCCAGCCTGTCTGATCGGTTTATTCAGTATGTTGGAGTCACCAGCTCCCCAGCAGACTTCAGCAAAGTGCACTGTGCTGGCTAAAATTGGGTGATCTGCAGCATTTTGCTGGATGCTTTGAAGGATCTCAGTTTCTTTAGGAAATAGTCTCCTATTACCCTTCTTGTATACAATCTGTGTTGGTTTTCCTGATTTGGATGCCTGGAGTAGCCCTCTGCTTCAACACTCTGTCCCAGGATAGGTCTTGGCTATGTAGCTGCCCTCTTCCTTCTGCAGTTAGTCACCGTAACTGTGGTCTTATTCACATTCAGAGGTAGACAATTCCTCCTAGACTACTTCACCGCTGGGCCCAGGCAAGTCTCTGGTGTGAGGGAGCTAGTCAATAGTTGTTAAGCCCTGGTAGTGTTGAGTTCTTCGGTACAGCAACCAAACAGCATGTTTTCCATAACACTGATATTAGCATCATTTTAGCTGACATTTGAGGTAAAATGATGAGGTAACATTGGTCTTCATGAAATTACTCGTAAGCAATTAAAGATCAATCAGAGGATAATAGATTAAAGTACCAGCTGATCTTTTCAGCGGTGAATGTTACCAGCCTTGTTTTGTGGAAAACAGACAGTGTTATTGCATATTTTAATGGCGTAACAAAACATATATTGGTCTATAATGCATTATGTGTATAAGTATGGATTAGAAAAATAATAACTACATGTGTAGTAAAATATGAGAAAACAACTGACAACTTTTGTGCCTTTCCTCTAGGTTTCGCTGACCATGGATCCGACCTGCAGTGGGTCTGTGGCTCCGGCCGGTTTGACGGTCCAGGTGTGCTTCCCAGGCGCCAGAGCAGCTGTTTTGGACAATCTGAACCGGCAGCGGGAGGAAGGCAGGCTGTGCGATCTCTCCATCCAGGTGCAAGGTCAAGTGTTCAGGGCTCACCGCTGTGTCCTCGCTGCATCCTCACCTTACTTTCATGATCAGGTAGGGCAGAGCATATTCATGCAGGGTTGAAGTTGTTGGGGTTTACTGTCTGATGTTGCACTCCAGTAATATAGCACTATTAGAATACCTAAAATCATCTCTGCATGTAGAGTGGGTGACAAGAGACGAAGGGAGAGACACCACTTCACAGCCTTTATGAGCATATCACCCACTTGTTTTCTACTCCACATTTTGAGCTTTAATATTTACATTTTGGCCACAGCTGGCAAACATGTTTAAAAGCTGTATTATTAACTGTTGGAGTGCAATCCACTGAAAAAGATACCTGCTAATTAATACGTAGTAACATAAGCTGATGGTTATCATAAAATACTTGAATTTCACTCACCAAAACTGAAGCAGAAAATCCTTGCGTGGTCTGTACCTCACAGTAGCTCAGATAATTTCATCAAACAGCACAAACATGGTGGAAATGTCCACATCAGTGACTCCAGTTAGTGAAAACCTAGCTTTTGTATAAAAAGCAGGTGTCTTAAGCCTCCCTTATAGTTTCTTTAGCTGTTTTTCTGTGTTTCAAATGGCACTGGGTTTGTAAAACACTGGCAGAAAACCTGTTTATGTGTATATTTCAGTCCAGATGTCAAAGTGTGTCTTTGTTTCTGTCTCTTCACAGGTGTTACTGAAAAATGTTACAACTGTCTCCCTGCCCTCAGTCATGGACCCAGTTGCCTTTGAGAGCGTCCTGAGTTCTGCGTACACTGGCCAGCTGAGCATCGTGCATGACGATATTGTCAACTATGTCACCGTGGCCAGTTTCCTGCAGATGTGGCACATCGTGGACAAATGCACCGAGATCCTAAAGAGGCCTCGGTCCTCAGCAGAGGGCGCCTCTGGGGAGGCTGCCGCCGCAGCTCACCCCGGCTCTGCATCTCGCCAGCAGTCCCCGAGCAGCACGGAGTGCCTGTATGCAGAAAGGGAGGGAAGGAGGAGGGAGAAGAAGCCAGATTCACTGCCTCCTTTGGCTACATGGAGACGCCCACAGCAGTTCTCAAGATGGGGACGCCCTCGACCCTCGTCAGCCCAGCACTTGGCTGATTCACAGCTGGACAGCCTTCCTGGCTATGTGGAGACTGATTACACCAGCTGCGAGGAGACATGGGTATCGTGCAATGCTAAGACGAGTCACTTTACTCATGACGGACCTGGACACAATGCCCGGCACCATGGGGGGTTTTCGGGTGCTGAGGCTTTAAAGCAGAAAGTCCGGTTTCAACAGCGGGGGGCACCGCAGACCTCTGATCGACCACTCGATAAGAATAGAGAGAGTGGGGACGGTGATGAGACGCAGGATAAGAGGAGGAGTGAGAGAAGAGAGATTGAGGCAGATGAAGGAGTAGGAGAAGAGACGGGGAAGAAGGAAGGCTTTGCACAAATGGGACACTGTGGTAAGATGGACAAATATAAACAGCATTAAAGAATCCTTTTTAGACACTTTGTTATTAGAATTTTTACTTTTCTTGAACAGCAGTTTTTTTCCAAATATAAAGAAATTTACAGCTTTTGTGGGGATAATTTGACTGACATTCAACAGCAGTGCCCTGACATTTACTGTAAATGTTACTGAAAGTTAATATATTTATATATTATAACATAAATACAAGAATTCATTTTTTTTTTTATTGGTTTCAATTTAGTAAAATTCAGATTTACGTCAGCAGTGGATATGAATATAAATAATGTTGAATCTGACCAGATAGCTGGAAAATATCTTCTTTCTCTTTGTGCATTTTCCCAGTGAATTTACTAAAATGTGCTTTTGTTCCTTCTTGTCTTCAGCAGACTTTCACTCAGTTTCGAATGAAAATGACGAAGCTGGACATGCTGCAGGGAAGCAGAGTGCAGACGTGACGAAGCAAAGAGATTTGGTAGGAAGCGATCCAGCCACAGACCTGCCCAGTCTTCATGGTTGCCAAACAGGTGACGCAGTTCCAGATCCTCACTGCCCGTCCTCAGCCAGGCTTCAGTGGCAAACAGGTGCCTGGTCTCAGCAAGAGCAGAGGCCTCAGGAAGGAGAGGGCGGCAGCTGCAGTAAAGATGAGGATGATGAAGAGGAAGAGGAGGATGTGGATTTTGAATGTTTCACAGAAGCGACCTATAGGAGAGGCACTTACGATGAGATTGAAGATGGCACAGGACAGGTTTCCCAGCGGCCTTTGGTCCCCGTGTCTCCTGACTTTACAGTGGCGGGCGCGGAGGTGAATTGGCAGGGTGGCTCTTTGGCCCCTACCTCCAGTCGCCATCTGTCCTCATCTTCTGCTGCATTTCCACCGCCCCCTTCACCTCCAACCCCATCTTCATCATCCTCAGTGTCCCTCGCTGCTGCGCCCTACACGGGCAAAGTACACTTCTGCCACTGTGGGAAAGCCTACACCCTGAAGAGTATGCGTGACCGGCATGTGAAGATGCAGCACCTCAATTTACGGCCCTTTGGGTGTCCCGTTTGCACAAAGTCCTTCAAAATGAAGCACCATCTCACTAAGCACCTTAAAACCCACGGAGGGCTCCGGCCCTATGAATGCAGCCTCTGTGGGAAGAAAGTCATTTGGAGAGACAGCTTCCTGAGACATCAGGCCCGGTGTGAGAGACTTGCGTCCAGCTCCTCGGCGAACAGCAACAGTGCAAGTGCAGCAGCAGATATGGATGATGGCTACAGTTATGGATTTGATGAAGGGGAAGCCTTTCTCCCCACTGGAGGACAGGTGAAAGTTGAGGAAGTGGATTTTCATAAGGAGATAGAGGATGGGATGGGTGGGCTTTTGGGTAGTGTTTCTGGGATAGTTGCTGAGCTAAGAACCCAGACACAAAACTTGGACCCTGGCAGTCACGTTTTTAAAGAGGAGGCCAGCGAGAGCTTTACCTGAAATTAAAAGTTTATGTGGAAAACAGTGATTTAAAGCACTTACTGTAAAGTTTGAAGAAGGATTTTGCTTAAATTGCCATGAAATGTCAACCGATCTTCACACAATCTGAATAAACGAAGAACACAAGCAGTTATACTTTTCATGCTTTTATTTATGAAACATTGAGCGATCACTCAGTGCTGGATGGAAAGAATAAGCGAACCTTTGTGCTAATGAGTTCTCAGAAAAGCTGCTTGGAGTCAGGTGTTCCAATTAAGGCAATGAGATTTGACTTGTGGGATGTAGAGGCACTTGTCCCTATAAACAAATGTGTACACAGTCTGATTACTTACAAAGCTTTTTCTGAAATTTATATAAAGTGGAAATATAGGACTGGCACTACTCTTTTTCCAAAGGCCACAGAGACCACAATATATCTGCAAACAATATATTTACACTTACTAAAATAATTAAAAGATATACAGAAAACTTTTGAGTAACAAATAGTGTTAATGGAAGAATTCTGCTAAGTAAATAAGTTTGCAAAAGACCAGATGGATGTTCCAAAACAGTTCTGTAATAATTTTCTGAGCACAGTTGAGACAAAAGTCAGTCTTACCATCCACCAACTGGATGCTTTGCAGGCATTGAGAGAGTAATACGCTTATAATTGTTTTGGTTTTTTTACCAGATTTCGCCCTGGAGCGGCAGTTCTAAATCTGATGCTTAGAAGAGTTTGGGAAGATGCAGTAAGACAGGAAATATTATTGGCCTCAATGCTGTTAATGTTTGTACAACTAAATAAATTCAATAGCTTACTTACCGTTTTAGAATAAACACTGTGCGATTACTCAATGTGTTCAATAAAGACATGAAAAGTACAACTGATATTTTCCGAGTTTGATCAGATAATTAGTAATCAGTTAAAGTGTTGGTGATCCCAAAGGATTCGTCAGCTTTCTGCTGTATGTACATACCACTTTAAAAGATGGAAATGTATAACACAACAAATCTTTGAGCCAATGCTTCAGTTTTGTCCTTTACATGTGCATTATTTACAGGCCATGGTTATTTTGAAAAACATGAAACAAAATATTCTAATTTCAAGTGATCCTTTTTCATTTTGCAGCTTCACATAGGCTCAGTTTTTATTTAGTGATGCTTTAAACTCTACCAAGCAGTGTTGTGAATGTACTTCTCGCATTTTGCACATAAATTATTTGCCATTAACCTTTAACATAAAATGAACACAAGGATAAAAATGCTTTTTTCCCGTGCCATGCTGATGTCACTTATGTGAAGAAAAAAAAACATGGTAATAAAAGTAGTTTTGTTTCCTGGTTTTGGTGATCTGTGATCATTTTAAAACATGTCTCTGAGGCCATTTTTAAATATTTTGTTAAATGACTTCTCAAGAAAGAAACTTAAAATCAATGGTGATGAGATTACAGCTTTATCTAGCAGTAGCTGACAAAGCCAGTCAGTGTATTGGGGCCTGAGAGGCTAACACTGGGCTCCCGAATAGCTTGTTAGATTTATATGAAGTTTAGCATCTTTTCCAGGTTGAAACAGGTGACTTTGGGTTTCTAGTAGATAAGTACGATCGTCTTCCCTGTAAAGTTACGTTGAAACCAAGCACAACATTGTTTTTCTTGTGACATTACCAATAAGTTTGATGTGTCACATGGCCCTCTTCCTATTGAAAAAACAAAAGTTGTATCCAAGATGGCCGACTTCTAAATGGCCACCATGGTCACCACCCATCTTGAGGAGTTTGCCCTCTCACATATACTAATGTGCCACAAACAGGACTTTAATATCACCAACCACTCCCATTTTATTACGGTGTATCCTTATAAATGGCCCACCCTGTATAACTGGGAAAGGCAGTTGACTAAAAAAGAAGTAATTCCGGTGACTGGAGTAGATTTTGTTAATTTCCTCTGTTGTATTTGGGAACCATTTATTTTTACTATCAGGATGAGGTCCTTAGAGATGTTGATGTAAGTGAAAGAGGCTATGATTAGACTTAAAAAAACAAAATGAATATCAGAGGGGGATATTATTTTAGGAGTGACCAGTCGACAGTCTGGTACTTTTCTAAAACGAAAGAATGCAGTAAACACAAATCCACAACTAAAGTGGATTCTTGCAGTTTCTTTCATCGGTTAAGAAAAATCCCTTCCTACTGGAATTTTGACCAACATAAACAAATCGTACATTTTTGAGGAGTTAATTAATAGCCTCTTATCTAAAAGTATTTGAAAAGTACTGTATATGCAGCATTTTCCCACTAGTCAATATTAAAAGATTTTTCAGCAACATTCCACACTGCTGTGTGTTTTTGGAGGACATAAAACACAGAGGTTTAAAGAAACATTGCAGATAATTTTAGAACCCTTAGGCTGATTTGAAACAATCTGGAATTCATGTTTTAAACAATGCTGAGATTGTTGTAGAACACTAGTGTGTAGATCAGGGGTAGGCAACTCCAGGCCTCAAGTGCCGGTGTCCTGCAGGTTTTAGATCTCACCCTGGGTCAACACACCTGAATCACATGATTAGTTCATTACCAGTCCTTTGGAGAACTTCAAGAAATGCTGAGGAGTCATTTAGCCCTTTAAATCAGCTGTGATGGATCATGGACACATCTAAAACCTCCAGGACACCGGCACTCGAGGCCTGGAGTTGCGTACCCCTGGTGTCGATAGTGGTGGCCATTCTAGAACAACGGTGTGCAACATTCGAGAATGCAGAAGTTGATTTTTAAACATTGATGGCCATTCTAGAACACCAATGCTAATGTGAAACATTCTAGAACTCTGAGACTGATTCTAAACTTACTAGAGCACGGCACATTCTCGAACACAGGTGTCAAACTCCAGGCCTCGAGGGCCGGTGTCCTGCAGGTTTTAGATGTATCCTTGATCCAACACAGCTGATTTAAATGGCTAAATTACCTCCTCACCATGTCTTGAAGTTCTCCAAAGGACTGGTAACGAACTAATCATGTGATTCAGGTGTGTTGACCCAGGGTGAGATCTAAAACCTGCAGGACACCAGCCCTTGAGGCCCGGAGTTGGACACCCCTGTTCTAGAATGTATGTTTTAAACAATACTGAAGTGCTGTGCATATTGGTGGTCATTCTAGAACAACAGTGTGCAACATTCTAAACATTGATGGTCATTCTAGAACATTTTGGAAACATTCTAGAACACTGAGGCTGATCTGAAACATACTAGAATGTTTTTTTTAACAATGCTACAAGTTATTATTAGCTAATTGTAGAAGACTAATGCATGAATTATGCTTCAGTGGGAGTAGAAGCGGAAACTCCTGTTAACCCTTCACTGTAACCTTCCATGTAGCCTGATGTGCACCTACTGAAAAATATAACTACACGTCGGGTTGATGCAGGCTGCCTCGACTTCAATGGCATGGAAATGTGGTGGACGGCTAAAAGGAGTTTCTGATTACGACGTAAGTTAGGATGCAGCTTTCATGCAGAAGTCAAAATCGAGCTTTAGGCTCATCTTAAAACCTGGGTCATTTATGGTCATTCTCATAACAGTCTCAATAACTGTTTGTTGGCTCTTAGTCACCTGCTGAGTTGTGTGCATAAGAACAGATTGCTTTTTTTATAGTGGAGAAATTCTCACATTCAAAATTCAGTAAACAGGTGCTGCTTTTGGATATAGTATGTGCCCCATTAGAACACATTTAGAATGCTGCCTTGCAGCACAATGACGGGGCACAAGAGGTCTCTGTAGCTCAACACTGCATCAAGCCATTCTAGTCAAAAACTACACTATCTGTGATAAAATGATCTAGAGATGCCAGTGAATGGGACTGCTGATTAATGTATTTGGGTGTTTTCAGAAGGGATAGTCTATAGAAATAGCAAACATGAGGTCCTGACCATCAAAGAAAGAAATGACACAGAAAATACATTTTTGGCTTGCAGAGCTCAATAGCTTAGAGAGAAATGTTACTGCAGTACAGTTAAAAATCATTTTATAGAAATGTTTTGTCTCATTAGACACTTGTATGGCTGGATTAACTGTGAAGATGAACTGGCTGAGTGTACAGTTTACTCTTTATATGAGTGCTCAAATGTGCGTGACGTAACATGGATTATAGACCTCTGAGCCAATTATTGAATTATTCAGAGAATATGCAGCTCAGTGATTATTCTGCTTTTACGGGCAGTAGTCCATGAAAAGTTCTATCTCACCGTTATTTCTAATGATGAGAAACACTGTTTTTCCCACTTCTCAGTATTGACAAGGGAGTCTAACGAGGATGACTCATCCTTGTTTAGTCTTTAATTAAATGTAGGACAGAGTGTCCTGCTTGATGTAGTTGAGATCTTGTTTTTTTCACTCTGCAAAAGACTTTGATATTGGGATTATCGTCTGACGTAGACGACTGGCCTTGAGAGAATATTTCAGCAGTGTTTGGGAGCTTTTTATGGCATGGATCATCGCTGAGTTACAACAGGGGCTTATCAGTTTACATTTCTTTCCTCTCAGTTTTTGAGCTGCTAGGTCAAACTATAAGCCTTCTAAGCTCCAAGAAGGTAACAGGGTCAAATTTTGTAATTTTTTTAAAACAAGTTGACAATTCAACAAAGACTTAATGGGTAAAATATTGAAAATTTATGAAGTATGGTTACATATCTTCCAGTAGAAGGCTATTACTTGACCTTAAAATGTCAGAAATGTAATTTTCTTTTTCTTTCATAGTACTAGAAATTTCTATTTCTTTATTTATTTGAGTTTATTTAAGACGTTAGAATATATAACTTCATAATAACGGGAAGCGGTGCAAGAAGAAATCTTATAAGCCTGCCCCTTTGTACAAATGAATAGTTTACCATAAGGTATTTCACAATTGCAGAATGCCTCTATGCATACTCTCAAATGTACCTGAGCATCAACACACATACAACACATACACACACAGAGCACAGCATATTTCATACATTCATGTGCTCAAGGACAAAATAGAAAGTAAGCATGATAAATTGGAACGGAACCAATGAACAGCTCATTTTCTACATTATTATTAGGGACACTTTGTGTACATTATCTTTGTGTAGTGTGTCTGTGTGAACTATTGTGTTGATTGTTTACATTAAACTAATGTTTAATTTAATATGTGTGATGTGAGGCAAGATAACTTACAGCGAATGCAGCAGCAAGCATGCCAATGGTACTAAAACAGTCATTTCTGTTCCGAGCCTGTCAGTCTCTGTGTCAAATTGCTTATGTCTCATGCTTTGTGTTTTATTTTGATAGTCCTTGTCCCATGTCAGTGTATCTAGTTTTGCGTCCCCTTGTCTCTTTATGTCTGATTAGTTCTAGCTGTGTTGCCACCTGTTCCCCATCCTCTCGTTATCCTGCCTGTGTATTTTAGCCCTCAGTCTTCCCCTGTTTGTTCAACCCTTCTAAGTGCTGTGTGTGAGTCTTCTGTGCCCCTAGTATTCTCCAAGTTCTCTGTTGCAGTGTACTTGCCTAGGTTTCATGTTTCTGGTTTCGTTTTCTTGTATTCAGTGTGGAGTTTTTCCGGGAAATAAAGCTGCCGTTTTAATTTTACTTTTCCGTGTGCCAAGTCCTGGATTTGGGTCCTCATCCTGCCTGCCACACAACGAAACATGACACTATACAGTATTTTATACTCTGTTTTTTGCATTACTTTAACAGAAAAAGGCATAAAGCTTTAGAAGTGCAGCTATTTTTATGGTCTGTTCAACCTTAAGAATATAGACTGTATATAGGTGGTTATGTTCTTCTTCAAGAACGTAACCACCGTGACATCATCATATGGTTATTATAGTCCTAATGTGAGGCCCTGTTCTGAGAATTTGTTGCTGTTCCTAACTTCATGAGGAGTGAGAGCTCGGTCTGACTGAGACACCAATAAACAGCAGATATTTTCATACACCAGCAACTTATCATGCATAAGGTAAACATGCCTTAAAGCAGGGGTGGGGAACTCCAGGCCTCAAGGGCCGGTGTCCTGCAGGTTTTAGATCTCACCCTGGGTCATCACACCTGAATCAAATGATTAGTTCATTACCAGGCCTCTGGAGAACTTCAAGACAACTTCAGGAGGTAATTTAACCATTGAAATCAGCTGTGTTGCATTAAGGATACATGTAAAACTTGCAGGACACCGGCCCTCGAGGCCTGGAGTTGAACACCCCTGCTCTAAAGCATCTTGTGTTTTATCCTCCTAAACTCTAGCAGAGACTATATTTGAAACTACTGACTGAGAAGAAGCTCATCGGGAAAGTTTTTAACTGAGTTCGAAATAATCTAAAAACCATTTTCTCATCACTTTCTATGAAATCAAACCTTATTAAAAGGAAAAGAAAAAACAGTTTTAAGGACTTCTGGCTTGATCTTTTTGACTAAAGTCCATCTTTTACATACAGTCTATCCATTCGACTAGTTGTGTCCACTTGTTTTCAGGCATTTTAAGCCTAGCAGACTGTCCCCTTACCACAGATGTGAAAGTGTTATTATCTGGTTAACGTTCAGCAGGAACGCTAGCGTGCACATTCAATGTCCCATTTTTTTGCTCAGAGCTCATTTGAATCATATGTTTGGTAAATCATAACAATTAAAACGCAGCAAAGACAAGGGAATGATCTGATTTTAAAACATTTAATAACTCTTAAATGTGAAAAAAGTAAAGGTGTTTATTGCAAGTTAGGCTGTACATTACAAACAGGAAATTTACATTAAGAGGAAACACAACACTTATCTAAGTATCAGTTCCTATTCCCGTAGCACCACCACACATTAGCCATCTCATCTTTACAGTGCTTTTGACCATTCAGTTAAAGTGAACATACAAACATCAAGTAGAAATAAGAGTGGCAGTGTAATTTATTACAAACAAAAAAAAAAAAATCACAAAATATTTGTCAGAACACATGAATCCAACATCCTGTCCTACAGTCCTGTGCTCCTCGTGCCACCTTGCTGCTTCATCCTTAAACCTTTTGAACCACTTGCAAATTAACCATCAGCTATAAAACATGTCAGCCATCCTCTGGAAAAACACAAATCACCATAAAACTTAAATGACGACAGAACAGATAAAGAAAATCACTAAATGAGGCAAAAGCTACAGAAAAGACAACAGAATAGTTTTAGCACATTTCTCAGGTGTGAAACAGTGCATTTGAAAGGGCATTTTTATCTTGTTTTGATAGAGTTGGGAAGCACCAATATCGTACATGGTGATTAATTACACTGAGGCAAAGAAAACTTAAGCAGTGGTGTTAAAAACAATATTAGAGTCCACTACTTCTATAGGTTTCCAGTTTCATTTTACAAACGTGTGGCTTTGTGACATGCTCAAGCAGAAACGGGACCACCCTCTGTCACGATTTCACATGTGAAAGTTTGTTTGGCTTGTGTGTCGTGTGAGCTGTGTGTTTCTAGGAAGCAGCGAGATCCATAAAGCATCAATCGTGTACAAAATGCAGACGACAGCGGACATAGAAGAAACAAACACCTGCCATGAACAAACCTCAGACAGCAGACACTAGCACCATCAGACAATGATTTTTATGGTAGGAGACTTTACTAAAAGCATGACTGAACCTCTTACAAACAGCTAAATAATTCCTCAGAAGTAGGATTAAAAATAAAAAGAGGATTTTTATGTTGTGTCTCTGTCTAAAGATAAAGGAGGATCGTGTTAGTTTGTTAACATCTCTTGAGGTCGTGAGTCTGCCGCAGGCGTATCTGTCTCTTCTTCTGGTCTCATCGGTGTCGGATCTGCGGTTTGGTCCTCAGTGGGGAGCTTAGAAGATGGTGCTCCAGCGTTTAGAGGGTGCACGGGACTTGCCTTCTCCCTGGAGAGAAGAAGAAGTGGACACGAGGTTGAGAAGAACATTAGTTTTCCTGCCGCAGCCACAGATAAGAGCAATCTGGGAAGATATTTGGTTAAAACAGTGTTGAAAGTTCATGAACGAGGTGATTGTCAAAAAAACGTTGCATTTAGTGGCGCTGATCCACACTGAAAATAAAGCCTCAAAAACATCGAGGTAGATGGCATTGGATGAATTTGGGCTTACATGTAAAAGTGAAAATGTGGCTCTAAAGCTTGTTAGTTTATTATGATGACAGGCTGCGGTAAAAGCATGATGATGAAATGATCGTATTTACATCCTACTCACTGATCTCTGACGAGAACATCACTGTTGCATTTGAGCAAACACAAACAGGAAGCAGTGCTTGTGAAATCCAGGTTTACAGGCAGAAAGGGGGAATTCTGGGTAAAGCAAAGAGGCAAACGTTCTGCGAGCTCACCAGGTTGAAGAGTCTGGACAGCGTGCTTTGGTCTCTGCGCCTTCTGATTGGTGACTTTGTGCTCTCGGCACGCGGTGACGTGGCCTAGAAAAAGATGCCTTATAAGCACAGGTGGAGAACTGGAACCAGCTCCAGAATCCAGCATTGCCTCACTGCATAACCTTTAAGCAATTCATTTTACATCAACGGCCTTTTCCTCTCCATGAGATTAAAGATATTTCCCCCCAGACAATCAGAGATATCAAACTGCTTCAACAAAATGCCAAACACAAAAAAAACTACTTAACATTTTGTTACAAAGGGCGCCGTTTTTGCTGTTGCTGCACAAAAAACACATAACCACCGGTAATATGACTGCAAACCTTCTTATTAATGATCTCCATCCTCTTTAAATGCATTAGGATGGACTCCTTGGTATTTGGGTTTGTGCTTTCATTGTGTTTGGCTACGAGTTGAATTTCCTTCTTTGATATTTAAAGTGAATTGGTGTGCAAAATAACAAAGTGCAGGTATGTGGTTTCTCTGCAACAGCAAAGAAGAAGGTTGTCTTTGATCTGTTATTGTGAGTAGACATGAAAGGAGAGAAATATGAATGTGTGACTTGACCAGATTTCACCTATCAGTAACCTTTAGGGGAAAAAAGATGGATGACAAGGAGAAGATGGGGTCCATGAGAAGAGACACTGACACAAAGGGTGTAAGTGGCTGATCAAATGACACACAAAGAGGTGTCCACAGTGGCTGGACAGATAAGAAGACACAAAGGAGGTGGCAGACCAGAACAGATGGATCGGTGAGTCATCTCTGGAGAAGTTGATGAAGGTGTTACAGAGAACTAGAGGTGTGAAAGAGAAGAGGGGGGGGAGAGGTCCTAAGAAAAAAGCGTTTACCGGCTGTGGTTCATAAATAGTTGAGCGATTTCAAAGTCATCCAGAAGCAGTGAGTCGCTCTGGATTGAAGCAAAGAAGGGAGGGAAATTGAAGTGTAATGAACTTATCAATAAGTCAATAACTGTATCAATAATTTCCAAGCAGCAAGTCAATGAATGAAATTGATTTTCTGTGGCATTCATCCAGGCTGATCTGCTGTAACTGTGACTTTCAGGCCTTGTGTGTGAATGCTGGTAAATCAGGATGTGAATGTGACTTGATTCATCGCGCTCCGGTATAAAATGTATTTCTCTTCAGGGAGGAAAGCAGTGAAACACAAAGTAGGTTAGGTAACAGGTGCACTGCAGACAAAGGACATGTTGCAAAGAAGAGGTTGACAGACAGGTTTAAATGGGATGATTGCAGACGCACAGAGCGGCACAGTCAGCAGTGGGGCTTTTGTATAATATGAGATGGATCGAGTGACGTACCAAACCCAAGACGTCTCTCCACTGGACATGAAAAAGAAACAGATAACGACATGGTGAGATGAGCAACAGTAAGATTATGATGCCACCTGCACTGGTCTCAGATTAGCTTTGTGGTAGCAGACAAGTCGATGTGAAAACTCTGATTTTATCCAGTCCCTCCATGATCTCCACTGCTATGATCTGGCTTTTAAAAAGGTTTCGGTAAAGGTTCCTAAAAAAAACATGAAGAAACTGAAAATGGATGCACATATAAAAAAAAGAGAAAAGGTTTAGTTTCCTGTCCAGTTATCTCATGATCCTTGATAATGTATTTATCCAGTACCAGAGTGGGAATCTACATTTTAGAGGAATATGTAACCCTCATAAAGAAATTGCTTTGCAATAATAAGACAAATATAAGAATACAGTTAGATCCCCACACAGAGGATTAATAATAATCTAGTAAACATCAGCATAAACTGACTTATTTTTTTCCAGATATTCATTCAATAAACGTATGAACTATAATCTTAATATTACATAATGGCACCGTCATCAGGTCACAGTCTTGGTTTGCTCAGTTATAACCAATTATCTATTTGTCTCACTAAAATCAGCCTCAACTTTAGCTTATGTTACCATGATAACACCAGGATAGCAACCATGGCGATGTGTGAAATTAGGTACACATTACATTTTAGCTTTCATTAACCCTTCAAAGCCCAAACCATGTTTATGAACCCTTCTGACAAATATTAAAAAATACATTAAATATCATTTTTGTGCAGTTTATTGCTGACAGTTTGTTTATCTTAAAAAGAAAACCCAATAAGTGGGTTACAGTTGAGAAAATCTCACTGGTGATGCAGAGGTCTCTATCTATTATGATCTTATTATCTGATATTTTCTTATTTATGGCTTATAGTGCTGTCTGTGATTATATCAGCTTTTTCCTTTGTAGGACATTTAGATAATCTCTGTGAATACAGGTGAACTCTGTTTCATCCATTGGTTTACGGGTGAAAGACCCACAGCTCACATTTAGATCCACAGGACACTAGATGGGCAATTCATGGCTCTCCAATGATTTTGTAACCATTACATGAAGGCACCTTCAGCAAAAGGCTGAAAATGAGTAAAGTGAATTTCCACAATAAGATGTGAGATGCAATTAGCAGAAATTGTGGTGGGAAATTTGCAGTCATGACAGTATCAGTAAAGTAACCATTGAGACAGATTTTAGGTCAAATATCCAAATCTCATTTTTAGGCTTCTCTAAATAAAGAACTTTGATTCTGCTGCTTTTATAGCAGAGTGTATTTATATCAACAGTTGAGTACTGATTTCAGTTTTACTTCTTTGAAGTCTGGGTACATGTGCAGTTGGTGCATTCAAGACACAAAAAATGAATTAAATTTAAAAAAAAAATAAAGGCAGGACTGCACATGTCCTCATAGACCAGGGGTAGGCAACGCCAGGCCTCGAATGCCGGTGTCCTGCAGGTTTTTAGATCTCACCCTGTGTCAACACACCTGAATCAAATGATTAGTTCATTACCAGCCCCCTGGAGAACTTCAAGACATGTTGAGGAGGTAATTTAGCCATTTGAATCAGCTGTGTTTGATCAAGGACACATCTAAAACCTGCAGGACACCGGCACTCGAGGCCTGGAGTTGCCTACCCCTGTCATAGAGCTTCATTATCTAATGCTAAAATTTGTATCTCTCAGGCCTGAGCAGACCCTAGCAGACTCACAGTAAACATAATCGATGTCTGCAAAGTGCAAAATTCTTGATGTAATATTCAACAGTAAAATCTGCTAAATTGGCTAATTTAGCTTGCGGTTTTGTACCTCCATTTTTTAAGATAGTATTAACAAGATTTCTGAAATAAACTCAATTTTGGATTAAGTGTTACCCAAAATAAGTGACTGAGTCCATAGACTCAGGAGGAAAGTGTTTGCAGAGGTCAAAAAGGGAGTTTTCATATAAACTTGTATAGGACCTAAATCGTTTTTGCTACTACAACTGTCGCCATCTTGTGGTCTTCGGATAGAATGCAAGTTTTAGGTACTTCCCCTTTTGAGGTTAGGAAGCTACATTCATGTTTTATGCTATCTAAGTGACAGCCAATCAGAAGAGGATTTGATAAAAAAAAAAAGGTGTGGCCTTAGAGGGAAATGAGCTTAAACAGCTTAAGACAGAGGAATGAACTGAGGGGCTTTTCTAACATTCAGTCTATCTCACTATATAATGTCTTTGTCTCTATATTGATCCCTTCTCTTTCTTCTCCTTTACTTCACCCCCCTAAAGACTGCAGCATATGGCTGCTCCTCCCTGAGCCTGGCTCTGCTGGAGTCCTCTTCCTGTTAAATGGCAGTTCTTTCTTCCCACTGATGCCAAGTGCTTGCTCACAGGGGTTCGTCTGATTGTTAGGCTTTCCTCTTTAAAATGATTGGATCTCTATTTAACTATAAAAAGGTGAGGGGATTGTTTTTACTTTGTTTTGTCACTTCATCAACAAAATTGAATTTAAACCTGAAATGATAAAGAGTGATTATTTTAACCTTTGATTTCTGCAAAAACACTCTGTCTTTATCTTCATCCTGTGGTTAAACCTTTGGAATAATTAAAAACAGATATGGGTAAAGTGGGACTCACCCTGGATTTAGGACGAGGAGAGGAAACCTGAGGAACACCAAGCAACAACAACAACAACAACAAGAGAGTGACTGATTGTTCAGAGCAAAACAAAACAAAAAACAGAGCAACAAACTCAGATATGAAATAAACAAAAAGTGCTGAGCTGCTGATTGAAATTTCACCCAAATCTTTTTTATCGATATGTAAAGTCATAGCGGCGCGCTAATCACTGAGATAGGCGAGGAAAAACAATTTAACCAGCTGTTTTTGAAACATTGCCACACTGTTGATGCCAAGAGTTAGAGCCCAAGAAAATACTGGAGGAAATTTGTTTATTCCGCATTATGAGTTATGCAGTTTTTGGCAATTTCAGGGGATTACATCAAACACATTTAACTGAATGAAGCTCGGCAGGGTTAGCGTGACCCAGCAACAAAAAATAGCTTTTATAAAGGTAAGTAAAACATGTATGGTCCATGGAATGGCATGAATAACGTATGCGTGCAAGTGGAACTTACAATGCTCCTGAAGAAATGCACAACAGCATTTTCATTAGTCCGACGGCGGGAAGAGGACTGCTGGGGTGAGGCGGCCAGATGACCCCGGAAAGACCCCTGAGAAGATAAGCAGAGGTCAAATAACTGCATATATTTGTTTAACACATGTTCACCTGACTGTATGAAACATGCATGTTTCTGCAGTGTGTTCATGATAGAACAGATTGGGATGAGCTCACTTTCTCTGATGAAAGTCAGCACCAGCTGCAGAATTATAGCTTTGATATTTCCTAATTGTTGTCAGATCTCAGTGACAGAGAGGAAATTATCAAGATGATGTTTTTCAGACTGATGATACACATTAAACCTCATATATGCAAATCAATATTTAATGATTTTGTAAATGTTCAAGGTTCAAGGGTTCAATAAACACTCCTTTTAGAAAAAAAAATTGAGTGTTCTGGGAATTATTTAATGGTTCAGACTTTAAAGTATTAAAGGCAAAAGCAATGAAGACAATGAGAGGAGATGTATCCCTCATGGTCATCTAAGGCGAGCTGTGAGATCAGAAGCAACCCCTACATATTGCTGTAAGCCTCTGTTTATGTGGGAAGCCAATCAGAAGAAGGTTTCTGCCTCTATGACAGTTATTGGATTTATTTTTTTTTTTTTACTTGGTCTTATATTTAATGAATGCAAAGAAGTCCGAATAAAGAAGTGGAATATGTGCAGGCACACATCTCTTTGCTTTCTGTGGTTTTCTGTCTGTCTTGCAAATGAGTCACAGAAAGGCTGAAATACAAGACTGAAACACACAAACAATAAAATTCAAGAAATCTCTGAGATCTGGCGTCCTTGCGCTCTGCCTACTCAGAATAACAGCCTCAGATAGCAGTTTGAAAGCAGCAGAAGGGCCCCTCCCATCACATACTGTTGAATCTTGAAATCTGAAAGGGGCTTTGTCTGATGTTTTCTATCTGCTGCAGCTCATGGTCAGACAGATATTACAGACTAAATTTACCAGCAAACATATCACGGTACATGAGGCCTGTTTTTCCCTTCACAAGATCTCAATGGGACTGCATTAGAGCCTTTATATTAGATTCTTTGCAGCATTTTGCAAAATAAGAAGAAAAACTAAACAAAACAGCGCATCGGGGCAAAGCTACCAAAGCAACTGGATGGATTTTTGAGTTACTCATACCCTCCAATATATATATATATATATATATATTTTTTTTTTAAAAAGCTCAAGATGGGAGGCAAAAAAAATCCACAGCCCACAGTACATACAGTAATTTTGAGTGTGAGCTTTTACATAGTGCAGTACTCAGTGAAACATTCCAGAGATGGTGTCTGACATACAAAACAACCTCAGTGCTTTAGGACACTGACGCTTAAATAAGTGGATTTTCATTAACAGATAAGGTCTGCAGGTGAATGTGAAGTACAAGCAGTAAAACCAAAGAAATCTCAACTCTGCTCAAGAAAATTCAAAATTGCTTAAATATTTAAAAGCAAACTGAACAATATGAACTGCAGAAGTAAATTATCACCTCCCTTAACCTCTAATGATCCACAAAGTCTCACTTTAGTTTATGAGGACATTTCTTTTTAATATTTCACTTTTTATGATAAAAACACAAATTATTAATAATATTAATTGCATTATTATTGTAACCACATTATTATTTATATGTAAAAATTAATATATGCATGAACTGGCTTACAGACCACAGACCACAGCTTGGCACAAAGTATCTAATTAACTAAGTAAAAGTTTAAAACTGGGTTAAGCTGAGGATGAAACTGTCCTTTTAAATGGATGGATGCTCACCTTGCTCCTCTTCTTTTTGTTTCCTCCAAAGAATTTGCTAATCTGATCGATCAGACCGGGGTTCTTCTTTTTCCTCCCGAGCCCGAAAGCGCTCTGCCCTGAGGTGCTCGCTGTAGCCATGCTAGCTGCTGCTGCTGTTTGGTGGCGTTGACCTCTCTGTTTACTCAGTAGTCCTCTTCCAAGCTATTCCAAAGCTCACAGTGCCAAAACCCGTCTCTGCTGCTCCTTCAGGGTGGTTTGCAGCCCATCTGATGCTCAGGGGCTGTCTTTGAAGGTGTCATCCCCTTGGCCCAAGGGCACCATGGGACATACTGAGGGGTCAGGTTGGTGAGGGTGGGGGGGGTTTGCATTGGTGATGTCCATGGTTCTGGCTCAGCTCCAGGCATTCTTTGGAGCTTCAGTGGCTGTGTCAGTCACTGCCGCCCTCCGCATGGGCCCGGCCATTGTTCCTCTCCCCATCTGCCTCACCCCGGCCGCAGGGACAACAAGGGTTATCTCTGAGTCTGAACTCACACCCTGATGCAAAGCAGCCCGAAGCACTGTGGGGCCATTGTTGCATCGGCCCCATATATCTTGTTCATGCATTGTGTTTGAATTGGATGTACAGTCACCAGATTAAGAAAAGGAAAGACTATGGTGTGAAAGAGACAAAAACCTGTGAACACAGGCCAATTATCTGTCTGCACAGTAATAAAATAAACTTGAGGTGACTTTGCACATTGCATTTGCTCCGTTTCGGTGTCTTTAAGCCAAAGCCATTCAAGAGCTCCAGTTATTTCAGTTTATGACTAACAGGAGAACAAGATCTGTGCCATGGACTTGAAAACTGCAGCTTTATGCTTTAATGCCAATAAAAGTATAAATGCACCAAGTTTAAATATGCAAAAAAAATAATAAAAGGTAGCTGCCTTGAAAGCATCTGCAACTTATTGATGACTGAGCAAACTGCATTTGCTCCTGAACCTTGGAGTGAATATTTTTGTCAGTGTTTCACAGAGCTATCCATGGCTGTTTAGCAGTGTAGAGTGTAAATTTCTTTTCTCATTGTACCACTTAACAACATTACAAGGAGTCCTGCATGTGTTGGTTCACCCAGAGCGGCTGCGGCGGTCGGCAGACAAAGCACGATCTGTTGAGCAGCGAGCTGTGTTAGAAAACACCCATGCAGCATCAGAATATTAATATTTTGAAACAGATGTCTTTTTGTTGTTGATTGTTTCTTATTTCAAGTCAAGCAGAAATGTTTATAGAAAACAAACAGGTTAAACTGGAAAAACATGTACATGAACTTAAATTCATATGTGTTCATATCACACAACATAAAGCAAGTGAAAAGTGGGGGTTTTGGCCACTTTACTGAAGTGGAAGTTTTATAGGAACAGTCTCCATATTTTAAATAACAATGTTTTCTAAACTTTGTATCCAATTAAGATTCAGATACTAAGCCAGAGATGCAAATAGCACACACATATGGCGAATGATTGAACCACCAGTGGCATGCATGTCTAACATACCACTGTGGGAGGAAACTGGTATGCAAACATGCAAACTTCACAACGAAGCAGGTTCAAACCCAGAGCCATCTAACCGCTGCAACACCATGCCACCCATTTTTAAACTCTGAACTAAACGCTGAACTAAATGAATAGTTATGATAAAGACAGACTGAAAATTTGACTTAGCGCCAGTCAGAGGAAGAAATGGCCTCAAAAACATCAGACAACGTGACATCAGATCGAGCGATCAATTCCCCAAATAAAAATAAATTCAATGTGCTTTTGCAGTGGGATCAGGCAGAATCTCCCTGAGTGGTAGTGTAGTATGAAACTAAAGGTTAGTGAATTTATCTTGCACAGACCAAAAGACAGGCACCTGCACCTGCACCGTACCATCTGCTATTTGGAGATGAATACATACTGAATTAACCACTTTAGCCAAATGTAAAAAGAATGTAAAAATATGTGGGACAAGGGTGCAACATGAGAAGGTGGGCTCCCTATCTGTGCCACCCTCAGTATTCATGGTCAGACTGCCCCCCCCATTTCATTCCCATCTGTCTCTCTAGCTTTTTTTTTTTTTTTTTTTTAAATTTTGGGACTGTGTCTTGCACAGTTTCATGCAGGAAGAGGAAGAGAAAAAATCTGCCAAAACAGTTAATACTGCCATTGTGGTGCAACTTTTCAGCTGCCATGGCTTATAAACCCCATATAATAAGACAGAGCTGAGTTCTGGCTCCTCACGACAAAGCAGGCAAAGTAAAAAGACAAAGATTTTGAGGAGAGATGCTGAATCGAGCTGATTTCTATTTATTCACAAGTAATTTTCCGAGTAATTCATATGCCAACCTTGGGAGCCCCATTGGCTGATAAACGCATGCAGGTAAATCACACATTCGCCTCAGCAGCTGAGATCTATAGGATATTGGTTCCTGCCTTTTTAATAATCTACAATCTAATCAAAACAACCATCTGCAGATCACTTGCACACAACAAACATTTTATATTTGTATATTTAAATAAAAACCTCTATTATGGTAATCACAGATAAAAAGACATGTACATAGTGCATCTGTGGATACCAATGACAAACCAAGCCAGTTGCATATCCAGTGGGTTGCAGAGGCAGTCCTCTAAATAACTTGGATGTTGAATGAATGGCCGAGCTTGATGAGTGGGTGAGCTGTCATGTGGCCTGATAATAAAGAGATCCTGCTGGCTTCTCAGTTTCCACCAACAGTCTTATTTTTAGCTTTTCTTTATCATGTGATCACAAATTTTAGTTAACACGTTTTTAGTATTTATATTTTACTTTTTGACTAAACTCTAAATATTATGTACCACAAATATATATTTGTGGTATTCTGGTCTATTTAGTGTTGACTGTTGTGAGCTGCCTGGCTTGCGCACTTTTTGGTTTTACTTTTAAGTAATATGTGTACGCGGTGTGCTAAACGTGGAAATAAGATTTAAAAAAAAATCTTGTTCTGCTTGATGGGCATATAATTTTGAAACAAACAAGCTTTGAACTGTTTCTCCTCACTCATGCTGTCATATTGTTGTGAATCATTACAGGATAATGTGTTTTGGGACTCATTTCTCTTTCCTGCTGACATCAGAGGCTGAATGTCTGCAGACAGTCTCAGTCTGGGATGTTAGGGTTTTGTTTTCCTGCTTTCACCCAAATTCAAAAAATCTAATCATGAAAGTTGCAGCCTTACAGCAGTATTTCTATTTATTTATCTTTCATCTCAGTCCCTGTTTTGCAGCAGACTGACTGTTATCATGTATATATAAGAAAGAACTTGAGAAATCTGACAATCCCCTATGAGCAACACTTAGCAAACGTTGGGAGGAAGAACTCCCTTTTGACAGGAACAAACCTCCAGCAGAGTCAGGATCACAGAGAGGGAACCACTGGTCGAAAGTGGTTTTGGGGTGAAGGGAAAGCGTAGACAGAAAATCAAATTAAGTAACATTTTCTTTAGCAAGAAACACATTTTTAACTATTCCTGCAAGATTTATGACTTGCTGAGTTTGTTGTATTTGAACATTTTTATTCTTTTATTGATCCTATATTAGCTACATCCTAGGTAGCTGTTTCTGGGGTCTTTCAGCTCATAAAACTAAAATAAACACATTGAAATAAAGAGAATTGAAAGCAAGCATGAAAGTTAAATACCAACACTTGAAATTTGACTATATTTAGCATATCTTATATATCTGAAAATTTAAGTTTATTTAACAATAATAATTTAACTCTGACATGAATGTTCAGGTTTGAATTTTGGTGATTGCACCATTAAATGTGACATGGATTTTGTCAGTGACCATTGAAAGTTTTTTATTCAAATCAAACCAAAGATTGAAAAAATGAAAGATACATTTAAAACTTTATTATTGTTTTTTCCCCCTTTTTTTGTAGAATGTGAGTTTCATTTGTAATTGTTTACCTTTGGGTTTGAATTATGTTTATTGCTCCGAACTCACTGAGCCTCGTCTCAACTGGAGCTCGAGTTGCATTCCAACTAATGCTAAACTGGCAAATAACGATGACGAGCATGGCGGAAAAAAAAGGTTGAAAATAGCATCCAGAGTCTGGAGCCCACTTGATGATGACTTGACCTTTAGATGCAGAAGGGAACATTGCTGCCTGTCAACCTGTAGGTATAATGAAATGTTATGCTTGTCTTTGAGTACAAAGTGAACTATTCTTGGAGGGTTTGCAGATGCATATACTGTCATATTGTGTTACTTTTGTTGAAAGTGAATGGCTCAATAAATCAACCAAAAAACAAAGCCCTTAAATTCATGATGTAAATCGGCCAGATTTAGCTACACTAGCTAATGTTGATCTGCAGTCCCAGGCAGGTTGTATTTAGGTTTTTAGGTTTTCATGGCTTGCTTACAGATTCTTTCGATTCATTGTGATGTGGTTTCATTTGTCTGTGTCCAACTAATGAGACAAAAGTTCATAAGAGAGAAAAGTTTTGAGGCCTCAGTCATTAAATTGTTCCCAACAAGCCTAAAATTTGCCAAACCAAATTTGACTATTCACAACTTTTTAAAAAAAAATGTAAATTCTGGATCTATTATTATACCTAAATATTAATATTTATCACCTGATACGGACTGATGATCATAGTAACTGACCGTCTTGTCCCTCCTACTAATTACATCTGAATCACTATTTCAGGACAGTGAAAAAAAAAACACTGTTTAGCTAAAATTAAGATGCAAACATGAATTTGGCAGGCAGTTAGTTACATTGATCAGTGTAACTGACAGTTCTTCAGCAGCCTGGTTCTTGGTTTTAGCATGTAGCTATATAAGCAAACAACGACATATCTGGCAATATCAGTAGGTGGACAAAATACAAGTCAGCCATTAATTTACAAATAAATGTAAAGCAGATGTTGCTATTGTTGATTATGCAAAGCTAGCTGAATAGCCCCTTGCAGCTAACTGTCCAATATAACACCAGTTGCCAAACAAAACTTGATCATTTAAGACTAATCGCACAACTCTAAAGTGAACTTGTTATGATTTCTTCTTACATTTTCTGTTACATATAAATTGTTACAATGATGGATACCTCAGATTAAGCATCGCCGAATTTAAAATAATGGGATCAGCGTATAGACAAGTATAGACAAGTATAGCCCGTGAGCACAAACCTCAGACGGCTCTGAACTCTCAGTTTCAGAAAGTTTTTTCTACTCCTTGGTCTTGGTGATGTCGGTAAGAATGGAAATCCTAAATGCACCCACTTACTACTCAAACCGTTTGGTTTACAGATTGTCAGAATAATAACGGAAAAAGTTAAAATGGCTTTTTTCAGTATGTATTCAGTAAGTGTAGTACATCCTTTTTTCCTTTTTAAAGTACAAACGTTAAATTTAAGCCATATATGTGCAGAAGGAGCAAAGAGGAGAGATTATTTGTTGATATCAGTTTAATCCATAAATCTGATTAGACTGCCACCATATTTAGGGCTAAAGTTGGCTGTTTTGGGCACTCAAAGCTCAGTTGAGCCTCTGACAAATGTTGTGTGGACCGAATGTCATGATAAACCTGACATCTGGCCAGTGTAAGATGGATTTGTGGCTAATGTGAGTCACCCTGAGTCAACTCTGTTAGTCATGGTAAAATGTAACCTGCAAATGTAAGCTAAATTTTGGCTGAACAGTCACTACTTTCTGGGAAGTTGCTTGCTTTGTACATTTGCTAATCCAAAATGACACATTAGTTGAAACAGTGATGTCTTTCATTAATATCACTTATCGCTTACATGTAGGTTTTCCTCCTGATATAAAAGCTAATGGAACCTTTTGAACTCTTGCAGCTCTAAATGTTGCTCATTCACATAAAACGGTGACTCAGGAAATCTCTAGTCTCGTAAAAACGTAGAAATGTGAGGCCTTTATCTGAACTCATCCACTGCGGAATCTCGAATAAGTGGGTAAACGTGCCCTGATATCACATACCACTGCCCGGGCAACATGGCTGCCCAGTTTCCTGTACAGAGAGTCTAAAATGGGGACATGGGAGACGTGTTTGTCCACTCTGAGCTGTACACTGTATTGTTTGTCCTGCAAAAAACGATATCAGTGCAGCACCCACAGGCCTGTCAGAGGTAGGGTGCAGGAATGCAGAGAGTGGGCTGACCACACTGCTTGTGCTCTCGTGTCCAGAAGAGTCTTGGATTTGTTCCTGGGAATGGATGGCTGAGGACGGAGCGAGGACAAACAATAGCAGCCATGGAAGAGAGCTGTGGGACACAAACACGGGAGAAGATTGAACCCCAGCAGGAATGTTAATCTAAACCAAGTCACCCACTCAGAGCGAGCAGCCGAATATCTATCTGCTACTGGAGAGAGGAAGAAAGACGGCCTCTGTTCCATCACATGTACTGTAGAAGAGCGCATGAAAAAGTCTGCCTTGTTTTACATTATTAAATTAAAACTGTTTTTATGACTTTTGCAACCTTGCAGATGCGGGAGTCAGCCTGAGAGGTTCCCAGAATTAGTCTGACATTGTCACCATTTTAAAGGCTTGAGGTCACTTGAGTTATAATTTGGTAAAGATGAGCTTAAATTGAATTTTGGTTATTTTCTGGCACAGTTTAATGAAAAGACCAATCCTGCCACCCAGAGAGGGGCCCTGCTGTTTGTGAGTCTCTTCAAGACATAAAATGACAAATCACAGGGTCATAAACACTGTTTCTGCTTGCTTTGTACATTGGCTGTTGCAGGTAGATTCCAGTGGAGGGCACATCAGAGATCCCAGTCATTGGAAACCACACTTGAAACCACATTATTTTGGAAAAACGGGTTTTGATTTATAAAGGTACTCAGCAAAATAGTTGCCTGAAGACTGGTGGACAAAATACACCATCATCACCGTTTCCTCTCATTTTTTAAGTAGACTGACTTTTTTTCTCCCGTATTTTTGCAGGTTTTCTGTTCACTTTTTGCAATTTTGTCAAGTATATTTGTCCTTGTGCAGTAGCAATGGCTCACTGTATGTTTTAGTCTTGAAGTTTGTCTTTTTTTTTTTTTAAAGAAAAGAAACAATCTGGCATGTGTATTGCTGCTGATGCGCCTTCTGAACATGTCAAAAGCCCATATTTGTGTTAAAGTATTTGGAGTGTGACACTAACCCTCTTATTCTGAGGGCAGCAATTTCTGGGGTGATGGACGCTAGATGTGTGAAATTAAAAATGTGATGGTCTAAATCTGTGACTCAAAGTTAACCAAGATATTAAATGTGCCCCATCATTGCTACAGCTCAAGAAACTCTTAATAATGGAAATATAATTAATTACAAATATCAAATCCAAAGATGGGATTCCTGAAAAAATAAACAGAACAAAAGAGCCACCCACACATTGAGCCACTGGATCAGGCTTCTCGCCTTTTATTATTATTATTAATAGATATTGAAACAGAACCAAAATAAAACAGGATAGCTGTTAACTTCCAGCTCAACTGATAACTAATAAAGAAAATGACAAATTAACAGTAAAATCAGACCAATGCTAGTGGTGGTGAGGAGAGGGAGAGGAAGAAACAACCATCATGCTGCACCTTGTCTAGCTTTCTGTGAGTGCAGGTCAGTCTTCTGCAGCGTATCGGCAGTAGGAATAAATGACACAGGAGACCAGTTTAGTAAGGAAAGAAGAAAAACAACAGCAGGACGAAATAGCCCAGGACATTGAGGCTCGTGTAAGGAAAAGCGTTATTATTTCTTTAGACTGGTTTAATGTGAGACCAGTGTAAAATGTAACTTATCCTGGAAAGTGTTTATGTTGTGAGGAAACTATAACTACAGACAATATTTACTGGTGATTCGGAAAGCAAGCTAGTTAAAGGAACATGCTATTAGAAAGCTGCTATTATTAATGCCATGTGCTTTTTTGTTGCTTGGCCTGTTGTATGGCTGATGTGTTCATTGGTTTCAGTATAAGATCGTGATTAATTTCCATTTATGTTTGTACATTATACTGGGAAAAAAGGGGTCAGCAATGTGATTTTCTTGAAGTCTTAAAAAGCATCAAACCCGTCACTAATAAAAGAAGCAGTATTAACAAAACAAAAGATTTTTATTTGATAAATGCATTCTCATCTCAGAGCATCAAATCCTGACATTTTTAAGATGCCACTGCATTGCTTATAAATATTTATATGTTGTGATGGTTGCCTTGGAAATTGAAACTGAGCGATAACAGTCTTGTTTTAGACATCTACTTAGACATCTACTTAGACATCTACTTTATCACAGTAGATGTCTTTCTGAAAGTGCTGTAACTAAGTTTAAGAATTTAATCCAACCACTGCTATCGTCGTCAATGCCCTGTACCAACACAGAGCAGAGAGGCTACCTGAACGCTACTCCAACAGAGGTCGATCATCTTGTTAATAATTTTACCTCCTCACTACGTACGACTCTGGATACTGTAGCTGAAAACTAAGGCCTCAAATCAGAAGTACCTGACTCTGTGGTATAATTCTCAAACACGTAGCCTAAAGCAGATGACTCGTAAGCTGGAGACAAAATGCCGTTTCACAAATTTAGAAGATCATCATTTAGCCTGGAGAAATAGTTTGTTGCTTTATAAGAAAGCCCTCCGCAAAGCCAGAACATCTTACTATTCATCACTAATTGAAGAAAATAAGAACAACCCCAGGTTTCTCTCCAGCACTGTAGCCAGGCTGACAAAAAGTCAGAGTACTGTTGAGCCAACCATCCCTTTAATGTTAACTTGTAATGACTTCATGAACTTCTTCACAAATAAAATTTTAGTCATTAGAGAAAAAATTACCAATAATCATCCCACAGATGTAATATTATCTATAGCTACTTTTAGTACCATTGATCTTCATTTAGACTCTTTTTCTCCAATTGATCTTTCTGAGTTAACTTCAATAATTACTTCATCCAAACCATAAACATGTCTTTTGGACCCCATTCCTACAAGACTGCTCAAAGAAGTCCTGCCATTAATTAATGCTTCAACCTTAAATATGATCAACCTATCTCTAATAATTGGCTATGTACCACAGGCTTTCAAGCTGGCTGTAGTTAAACCTTTACTCAAAAAGCCATCTCTAGACCCAGCTGCCTTAGCTAATTATAAGCCAATCTCCAACCTTCCTTTCATATCAAAAATCCTTGAAAGAGTAGTTGTCAAACAGCTAACAGATCATCTGCAGAGGAATGGTTTATTTGAAGAGTTTCAGTCAGGTTTCATCATCACAGCAAAGAAACAGCTTTATTGAAGGTTACAAATGATCTTCTTATGACCTCTGGAAGTGGACTCATCTCTGTGCATGTCCTGCTAGACCTCAGTGCAGCGTTCGATACCATGTTGACCATAATATTCTATTAGCGCGATTAGAGCACGCTGTAGGTATTACAGTTACTGCGCTGCAGTGGTTTGTATCATATCTATCTAATAGACTCCAATTTATTCATGTAAATGTTGAGTCCTCTTCACATGCTGAGGTTAATTATGGAGTTCCACAGGGTTCAGTGCTAGGACCAATTCTGTTTACATTATACATGCTTCCCTGAGGCCGTATCATTAGAAGACATAGCATACATTTTCACTGCTATGCAGATGACACGCAGCTCTATCTATCTATGACACCAGATAACACACGTAAAATAACCAACTGAGGTTATTTTACTCGACCCTGAAAATCTTAGAAATATGGTATCTAACCAGATTCTTACTCTGGATGGCATTACCTTGGCCTCCAGTAACACTGTGAGGAACCTTGGAGTCATTTTTGACCAGGATATGTCCTTCAACGCACATATTAAACAAATATGTAAGACTGCTTTCTTCCACTTGCGCAACATCTCTAAAATTAGAAATATCCTGTCTCAGAGTGATGCTGAAAAACTAGTTCACGCATTTATTACTTCCAGGCTGGACTACTGTAATTCATTATTATCAGGAGGCCCTAAAAACTCCCTGAAAAGCCTTCAGTTAATCCAAAATGCTGCAGCAAGAGTGCTGACAGGGACTAGAAAGAGAGAGCATATTTCTCCTGTTTTGGCTTCCCTTCATTGGCTTCCTGTTAAATCCAGAATTGAATTCAAAATCCTGCTCCTCACATACAAGGTCTTAAATAATCAGGCCCCATCTTATCTTGATGACCTTGTAGTACCATATCACCCTATTAGAGCACTTCGCTCTCGCACTGCAAGCTTACTTGTTGTTCCTAGAGTATTTAAAAGTAGAATGGGAGGCAGAGCCTTCAATTTTCAGGCCCCTCTTCTGTGGAACCAGCTTCCAGTTTGGATTCAGGAGACAGACACCATCTCTACTTTTAAGATTAGGCTTAAAACTTTCCTTTTTGCTAAAGCATATAGTTAGGGCTGGACCAGGTGACCCTGAATCCTCCCTTAGTTATGCTGCAATAGACTTAGGCTGCAATAGACTGTTGTTGTGATTTGGCGCTGTATAAATAAAATTGAATTGAATTGAATTGTTTTGAAGAGCAGAAAATGTCTGCATTAAGAGGCAGTAAAGCAGGTGGAGGCACATATAAACACTCAGAGAGGGCAACGCTTCCCGAAGGGCAAGTGCTATATCAAAACTTTGATGTTTTATGATGTCTTTAACACAACACGCTGTTTTAAGATATACAAATACAGTGTAATTGTGCAAAACCCTGACATCATTGTAACATATAAAAAAAATAAGATGTGTTGTCTCTCCGTGCCCTTTCATGTGATAGAGTACCTGATATAGTTTTGTGAAATTGTTTCTCAAGGTCAGCTTTGACCCTGGACACTAAGATTGATGGTTAAGGTCAAAGCCAACCTAGGTACTCATATCCCCTAAGGTCTAGTATGTTTTTGTAAATAGTATAGAATAGAATAGAATAGAATAGATATATACAGACTAGATGAATATACACAAACATGAGAAAGGCACACATTTAGAGCAAAGTTTTTGGAAGTAATGCAAAGGACTTGGTCTAAGTATTGAGTCTGTATGTGATTGTGGGTTACTGTGGGTGTGACTGTGTGAAAACTTAATTAGCACTATTGTTAAATCATGAATTAACTGGATTAATCTCATTTTTTTGGGAAGCTAAGTTCACCTGTTTACTGGCAGACTTTTTGGATCAAGAACTCACTTAAATAGAAATTGTCTGATAAAACTGAAGCAGGCTAAAATATCTCAAAAAGCAACACATGATGATATAAATTAAAGAAACAGCTGAGAAACAAAGTCACCGACATCTATCAGTTGGGAAAGGATTACAAAGCCATTTCTAAGGCTTTGTGACTCCAGTAAATCACAGTCAGAGCCATTATCCACAAATAGAGAAAACAGTGACGAACCTTCACTGGGGTGGCCGATATACTGAAATTAATTCAAGAGCGCATCAGCGACTCATCCAGGAGGTCACAAAAGGAACCAGAGAAACATCTAAAGAACTGCAGGCCTCACTGGTCCAAAACAGTAAGGTTTTGGAGTGGCCTAGTCAAAGTCAAAATTTAAATCTTATTGAAACCCTTTGGAGTTACCTTAAATAAGCTGTTTAAGTTTAAGTCCCTTCTTGTGTACAAACTTCCTGCAGAGATCTGAAATTACTTTTTTACACAGGGTCAGGTAGGTTTGGGTAAATATTTCCCTTAATAAATGAAATCATCATTTAAGAACTGTCTTTAAATGAAACCCCAAGCGCTCCTTAAAGAGTGTTTATATTGAATTGGAAGTGACAGACCCGCCTTAGTGTTGCTATAAACCATAGGTGTCAAACTCTAGCCCGCGGCCCAAATTTGGCCCGCAAAGCCATACCAAATTACTATTAGAGCTGGCCTACTGGTATTATACAGCTAATATATATATTGTTTAGTATTAAGCTTTGCTTGTTTCATATTCAACTTTTCAGCAAAACTTGTTTAAGTCCATAAGAAAAGATTCATTCTTATATCTGGAGGAAGATTTTTTTTTTCAATAAATATTAATGTTAGCCCGCGACTTTGTTCCAGTTTTAAATTTTGGCCCACTGTGCATTTGAATTTGACACCCCTGCTATAAATTGTTTTGTCACGGTACTTATGTTTGTTGTAAAGCATGTCTTGCCTGATGCCAGCTGCTTTGACAGAACAGCAGAATTAGACATCCTAGAAATGAGATGGAGCTATGTTTTGTTCACAATTTCTGTTCTCAAATAAGTCTTTGAAGATTTAAATTAGTCTGAAATTACTTTCTTTTCATTTCTCTTTAATCTGAGGAAGACAATAGCCGTGGTAGAAAAAGGAAGAATGAGATGTTACTCTGTCTCATATAAACTGTGATCCACTAATAAGCCCCGAGAGTGAAAAGCCTTTGTGCTGCTGCGTCTCTTCGTCACCCTGGATGACCTCTTCGAATCGAGTGGCTTCCCTGTAGATGCACATAGATGACACCATAGCTTTGAGGCTCGGCAGCTGATGTCGCCATTTAGCAGACACTTGGCTGAAAAAGAAAGAAAAAACACTTCCTCCACTTTAAAGTAAATATAATTGTGTTTCATTTTACATCTAGCGTTTCATAATTCAAGATTTAGTCTTTTAAGTCAATTATCACTGAAGGGATAATGATTTGCTGATTTTTCTGAGGCAGTTTGTCTCTTTTCTGTCTTTGAACATTTCTATTGTTTGAGCTAATTGGATCAGCTGTAAGATATGCTCCCCCCCCACCCCCCCCACCCCCATCGCAGTGCGTCCTTGCAGCAATCCTTTTGGCTGGTAAACAACTCAATGCAAATGTCTTGGTGGTTGAAAGCCAATGATTCCATCAACATTTGGCAGGAGCCACAGCGCAGGGCTCCAGCATAAAGCGATCATTTGTTTAGCGACTCAACAATATCGTGCTCTCTTGTTTCAAACCGAAGGCTGGAGGATCTTTTTGAGCCACCGCCGCTAACTGCGCTCGAAGGGGATTTTTGCAACCAGAGACAAAATAGAAAAGTCTGTGATGGAAATGTTTCTTTTGCAGGTTTTCTGTCTTAAATATCACAGCCAGCCCTTGTTTTTGCAGCCATTGAAATATAATCACTTAATTTCTTTATTTATTTTTTGGTGATACCATTTTCCCAGTAAATGTTTCATGTTTATGTCACCTAAAATTTGTTTAAATATTGCTATGTGTTGCCTTACAATATTTCATCTCTCTTCCTTCTGCCTTACCCCACACACAGATAAAGTTCATGCACTCTGCTACGTATTTATTGGAGCCATTGATGTGTTAAAAACATCTCCTGTGCTGGGTAAAGACGGCCTGTTATGCACCTAGTTTCCCCCACAGAGAGCAGGTGACCATTCGGCTGGTTTTCAGTAAATCTCCATCTTTGCATTCATTATGAAAACAGTGAGTCTGTCTCTCAGTGCTGCATGCTGATCACATAAAAGAAACTCTGACAGCGATGTATTCCAGTTTACTCCACTCTGTGGGAGTGTGACAGAAACATGTTGGTAGGCAGCGAAGGTCACTGAAAACAACAAGACACTTCACAGGAGTGGACGAACTGCAGACTGTGTAATACAATTTCCCAGTTTTATCTTTCTGGTGTAATCAACAGAATTGATCAATCTATTACTGGTCTGCTTTTGTCCCATTTAACGCATTCATGAGATTGGCAGGGCGTGAAAGAAGCGCAGCCATGTTGTTATCATAATAATACTGTGGCAATATTTTCCACTTCCGTGCCAAAAAAGATTTTACGGATTTCACTCATTGTGCCTGCGATGGCTCAAGTGGGCCAGCTGCCTGCTGTTTCCATTCATTTCAAAACAACATGCAAACTGCATCTGCAGGATGTCACAGTCTTATGGTTTTACTAAAAACATATTCAGGTGTTCAGTGAATAGATTTAAAAATATTATGGTTTATAAATAAGACAGGAAAAATCTCCTTTTTCTTACCCTCAGCTGTAGCTTGAGCCACAGAAGAGAAGAAACCCAGCTGATAAAGTCATCTTGGACAATTCAGCAGTCTGTCACAGGGCTAACACAGAGACAGGCAACCATTCACACCTTTAAAATCACCATTCACATGGATCTCTTCAAACTATAGAGAACATACAGACTACAGGAATCCTTCCTTCAGCTGCAGCCATGAATTCCTGAATGATGAAATATAGCAAGTTGTTCACTTCTGGTTCTTACATGGGTAACTGTTTACTGTGTTCAGCATTAGCTAGAATCCTAATTTAGAGTAAACACAGATTCAACACCACATTTGAATGCGTCTCTTGCCTTTTATTTTTTACTTCCTTTGTTTTAGATTCACTGCCAGTAAAAACACACAACCCTGTCGTTACTTTTGAAAAGACTGCGGGAAGGTTTTGTTTCCTGAAACCAAGCAGGAATAATGTGAACCTAATACCCCTTTTGAAACCTCTCAATTCCAAAGGTTTCTCTCCCTTCAGTGAATCCCCATGCTGCTTTCCCTCATGTTTTACTTTCGACTGTTATCCTTCTCCCTCTTCATCTTCGCAGCCTCCTTTCACAGCAGAACTTCTGCTGCTTGTTCCAGCATCTCCAACTTGTAGCTACCAATAGCTGAAAGAAAAGTTCTATGTGCCTCTTATTTTGCTTTATCTTCCCTGGAGATGTATCTTGCTTGTTTTCTTTTGTCTGACACAAGTTCCTTTGGTGTTGTGACTTTCATGCATTTATTTCTGAATTTCCTTAGTTTCATTCACTCAATCCCTTTTTCTTCAAAAAGACATAACAGACTTGTTATGTCTGATCTAACTCCCAAAGTACCATACCCTCAGCCATATTAAAGAACAAGTCGTGTCTTCACAGCTGCAAGTCTTCATGTTTATCATCAATCTGAAGCCATATTTGAAATTTAGAACTAGTAACTTCAGATGGCACAATCTTAAAACAGCATGTTCCCAGCAGCAATTAATAGTTTATCTTAACACTTCTTGTTGTTTCCTGCTGTGTGCTGCATGTACAGTAAACACTATGGAAATGAGCATGCTCAACTTTGATCTGTGTTTACTCCAGCAGTGCATCTCAATGACCAGAAGCAGCACGCTGTGGTCATGCTGAGCAGTTCCCACGTGGGTCTCGGTGTGTTTCTGTGATCGTGATTAAATTTGCACAGGTTCCTGACACTGGATGCAAAATAATCTGAGCCAACAAGGGCTTAAAAAAAGACATTTCCTCTGGCTCCAGATAAATCAACAGGACTGCTTGACTTTGCACTTGACAGTGGCACTCATGATTGCTGAGGCAAACCTCAATCACTCCCTCTGCTGCTGGTGTGAGGAACTGTGACTCTGATGAATATTTATTTTGCTTTACTTAAGTGTCAGAATGTGTTAATTTAATTAAATGGTAGGATTTACTATGACCCTTCTCAGAGGCTCAAGAAAAACACGAAGAATTAAAGAATATCTTTCACATATCAGCCTACCACACTGCATTCTGCTTTATCGCTCATCACTGCTTTCTGAATAATGAGGTTGGATAAGGTAAACCACTGAAAAAACAGAGTCCAGATAAGGGTGCCAAATACTGTTTTATCAGAACTAGGATGGTATAGTACATTAAGATGTTTTCTGAAATGCACTGGACGCCGGTGTCTGCAAGGATTTTTTCATTATTAAGTTTTAAAAATATGCTGTTGAGCAATTAGATACCATCAATTAATTGGCTACTTTATGAAAGTCTTTGCAAAAAACAGTTCATTGTATGTGAGCATTGCTTAAGACAATCAGTGGCAAACCTGCTTTTTGCAGCAGAAGAATTTATACATGCATCATCAGACTTTTAGTCTAAGGACCTTGGAAAGAAAAGCATCTGTTGCTTGAAGATGTTTCACCTCTCATCTGAGAAGCTTCTTCAGTTCTAGGGTCAAATGGTGCAGAGTCCCAGATTTAAGCCCTGTGAGAGTATACCCCGAGAGGAACAATGGACCCCTCTACATAATGAGCATAAGCCAAGGTGTGAAAACGGGTGTAGGTCACAATCAGCCAGGGTTTCGGGTGAGCTCATTGTGAAACCCGGCCCCACCCTATCATGTGATTTCCTGAGGTCAGATGGCCCAGGATGTGAGTGGGCGTTAAGGTGTCTGGGAAGGGACCTGAAAACTGGATTATAGATGGCAGACAGTTGGTGTTGTAAACCACCGCCTCTGTTCAAAGATGGTCGCTCACAGTGGACATAAATGGCCTCTTTTACTCCTCTTTCAAACCATCTGTCCTCTCTGTCCAAAATGTAGACATTGGCATCCTCGAAAGAGTGACCTTTGTCCTGTAGAGACAAGAGATCCCTTCCCAGACGCCTTAACGCCCAACTCGAAGAATTTGCTGTCTTCAAGTTTGGAAGGTTGGGTCCTCACTGTCAAACAGATGACTGAGTGAAAACATCAAATAAAAAGGACAACCAACCTGACACACTATAGGACAATGCAGTACACTTTAAACAGCGTTAATTCACTGAACAAAACACCATTCAGTGCCACAGACAAACGTGGACACCACTACAAATACTTAGTCTAGTCTCAGCAGGAGAACAGGCCCTGATACAGAAGACAGCAACCCTCATTATATGCAATTAGTACAAAGCCTGCTAAATGCAAACCTACAAGTGCCAGTCTAATGTAGCATAAATCCCAGAGAGCAGTAAAACTAATAAAGCAATAACTAACTAAATATAAGAACAAATAAAGCAGGGGAAACAAAGGTATGTACATTCCTGCCACATATTAATACAGGGAGGAAATGAAGAATTCGAGTGCTACCAAAATATTTCCAGGTCTGTTGAGCCTCAGCAGCTGGTCGGTCAGTCGTAAACATCTCTTTTGCTTGAATTCCTTTCAGCACAGTCAGCAGGCTGATAATTAGCTTCCACCCTAATTAAGGAGAGTCCATCATGGGGTGCCTGCTACAAAGTCAAAAGGTTCTCAGCTGAAAACCGAGGGTTTTCACTTTTTATCTGAACTAATCCCACAAGCTATTCAACTGTCATGGTAGGCTACTACAGCTATTTATTAGCACTGTTTATGACAGGCAGGTTTAAAAGCTAACTTTAAAAATAAAATAACACTTTTTAGCTTTTAACAATTTCTGTCATCAACAAAAATATTTTAATTTATCCCAAAATCTACATCTTACAGCTAATCTCTTTATATTAGCATAGCTCTGCAGCTAGCTACAAGGTATCTCTAGACGCCACAACCTCTGGTCAGTAGGGAAAAATGTGTATTTCCCCAACTGGTAGCAGCAAATGGTCGTTCCTTCCTGAGCCTGGTTCTGCCGGAGGTTCCTTCCTGTTAAAAAATAGTTTTTCCTTCCCACTGTCACCAAAGTGCTTGCTCATAGGTGTTCATATGATTGGTGGTTTTTTTCTCTGTGTGTATTATTGTAGGTTCTTCCTTACAATCTAAAACACCTTGTTGTTGTGATTTGGCGCTTTATAAATGAAATTCAATTGATGATGAATTGATGAGTGGTTGCTGGAGGCTGCTGGCTGGCACTATATGAAATTAGTCAAAGAGGTCGCTGCACTGAAAAACTGCTCTCATCATTCGCAGATTGTTGTCATCTTTAGTTTGCATGGAAGACACTGATTTGTCAGTAAACACTTGTCATCTTCTTGATCTTCTTGAGAATGTTCACCTTCAAGGTAAAAGTTGAGCCTTACCACTGAAACCAAGACATTTCAAAAGGCACGATTTTTACTTTGAAGGTCAACGGTCTCTGTTCCAATTCAATTCAATTCAATTCAATTCAATTCAATTCAATTCAATTCAATTCAATTTTATTTATATAGCACCAAATCACAACAAAAGTCACCTTAAGGTTCCCAGTTTATGCTGCATTTTCCACAGTTTCACTGCCCCTTAGCAAGTAGTTGGCAAGAGTTTTGTCATGATTTGACGTCTTTACAAGCTACGGCAACCACACAAATTTGCAACCAATGCACTGGCAAGGAGGTTTTTGGTGTAGTCCTGTATACTTCCTTGCAACCGCGAGCCACTTTCCATCCAGTCAGAGTATTGTCTCTAGCATCTAATTACTGTGGTTCTGGTCTTACGCCTGCATGACTGAAGCTTTAGCACGTGACTGACTCACGACTTTTTGCTGTGGACGCATTGATACGTAGCTGTATTATAGCATATAGAAAAACAGCTGCACATATGATTTTTGTGACTGTTTTGAAAACTCAAAAGTGCCTTTTAATAGCCACCAGGGGGCAATACCTGTGACTGCAAAATCCTTTGGCCTTATAAAAATCCAAGAGAAAGTGGCCTTTGTAAACACTTTCCTGATGGATTTATGGGCTCATTCACTCATTCCAATAAAAATGTAGTTTATTTTGTAAATTATGATCATTATAAGGGCCAACTGTTATGTTGTATTATGTAATGCATGTGTTGGGTAAATATACTGTAACCAGCAAGGGAAATTAAAAAACCTGTGAACCAATTCAGGAGTGAAACTCGAGGTCAAACACACTCGCCCGATGTATTCTAGGGACCTTATTACCACCACCATGTAAGCCTCTTAATGTGGACAATGTGGATCTTTGAAACAGGACTGTTTTCAGCAGTTTTCATTCAGCACCTCATTTTGTTGCAAAGACCATGGTCAAAGAAACCCTTAATTGTGAGATGTAGGCGGCTTCTGACAAAACTGCACTGAGACAAGAACATGTTGCATCTTTCATGATATAAAACCATTATTTAGATTGTTTTGTTTTTGCTGTTAAAGCCTTGAAAATAGCTCACATCTCCTTTTTTCAATTTATTCAGCTACAGCTCACCATCCCATACATGTTCAACCTCTGACATCCAAAATAATATGACACATTCAGACCATCCGCTGACATAGTCATCACTTAAAAAGAATGACCTCAAGCTTTGATTGAAGACTTTAAAGCTCTACTACCTAATGTCTTTTTTATTACGCTCATAATCGTCTTTATGTAGGGTTTTTTATTTGCACACATGCACAACAGCATGAAACTAGATAATAAAAACAAAACGGATGTGACAGGAGATAACATGTACTCTCACGTATCCACAACTGAGCGCTATATTATCTGAGGGATGTTTAGTTTTCTCTATAAGAGGATGCTTTATTTAGTCATTCCACAAGAAGAAGAAAAAATCAGTACTGGAGAAAAAAAGGTGAGTTTTTATTTTATTCCCTGAGAAAAAAAAACAGTCTTATTTTACAGAAAATTGATGTTAGTTTGAGGAGGAAGGCTAGCAGATTTTGATATCATCATCCTCTGCATCTTCAGGGACTCAGAAAGACCTATCATTATCCAGAAAAGAAAATGAAGGCAAAACAACAGCCAACAAACACTGTGGCCTTTGAAAAGTAAATCACCAAAATGACAATCTGAGGCTCCCAACTAGTTAGCAGGAGAAGTAAGCTTGTTTCAAATTATTGGTATAAATGGATGTGCTGTTGCTGTGGTCTCCTCTCATGGTTCAGTGTCATGGAAACAACAGGTCTGACCCCAAGCTGAGGTAAAGGGCTAACCACCTGAGAGGGCAAGCAGCAGAGTCGAAAGCAGCTTATCTCCTTATGTCTCTAATAAGGTTGGTAAAGAAAATCACAGAGGTGGGAGGGGAGACGATGTTGTATAAGATCACGGTATCGCTGTGAGATAAAGCTGCGGCAGAGGACTTCATGCATCACACCTTAATGATTGTGCCCTTTAGGACTCCATTACTCCTGCACTGAAACAAAGGCTCACATGGTTTGTTTGTGACGTCCCTTCTTTACAGATTTCACACAATGTCACAAATTAGTGTCACAGTACTTCAAAGAAAACTAATTTATTTCAAATATAGCTGAAGATATATGAGACATTACACAAAAAAATCACCTCCAATAAACACAAAGCAATAATTTTGAGTAAAATGCAACCGAAATATATGAAATCAAATGTTTATTTATTCAAATAATTATTCATTAAGGGAAATATGCTGGGTGTCAACTGAGTCTGACACAGAGAGACAGACACTCACGCTCTCATTCACAGCTATAGCCAGTTAGGATTAATCAGTTAACCAGACAAGCTATATTATCTGAGGGAAGAAGCTGGAGCACCTGGAGAAAAGCCTTTTAAGCACTTGGAGAATATGTAAACCTGACACTGTAACGCCCCCTGATGGGTTTGAACCAGGACCTCTTGCTCTAGGCAACAGTGCCAGCTCCTTTTCACCGCACTGCCCTAAACAACCCATGTAACACTTGGAGGACTGATCATCTTGGGAAATATGATTATGTGTTGTTCTGAACTATAACATCCATCCAACTGTAATTAAAAGAAATTCTTTTGCTGTTTTGTAGTGGTCACATCTTCTTACCTCTCTGATCTTTGAATTTTGCACACTCCCATTCGATCCCTGTGATCTACTGAACAAACGTTAGCTATCTTGAAAAAACAAACAAACAGAGGAGGTCGCGTTTTTGCACTGACTGAAACAACTTCTCCTTCACATCAGGACCTCCCCAACATTAGAACAGTTTTTAAAATCAGTTTGAAAAACATTTTTGGGTTTTTTTTCTTTTAAAACAGACTGAGTTTTTCTTTTATTTACTTTTGAACAGTTCTACTTTATTCATGTTTGTATGTTTTATGTTTTTTATGTTTTTTTAAATTATTTTGTGTTGTTTATAAATGTGCTTATAAGTAAATGTGACTTGACTTGTTGTTGTGGTGTTTAAGTCTCAATCAGAGTTACTCTTTGTGCTTGTAACACATGTGTTATGACCCCTCTGAGGTCTACAATGACTTACACCTCAGGGCCACGGTCATGGCTTTGCTGATTTCTGGATCTGTTTGGCTGATGATTGAAAGTGCAGCATATCACATCACCATATTAATGGTGTTTACTTCTAAGGGTCATTATGAAATACCTCTTTAAAGGGAACCTGTTATGGTCAGTTTTCTGTATTTTTGTTCTTGGATTGGGCTGGAAGCTTTGAAACATTTGCAGTTTAAAAAATACAACTTATAGAAATTTTACTGGTACTCGGTGCAGCCCCTCAGTTAGTCTTCTCCCTGGAGAAAAGGCATTTTAACCCTGACCCTCCCCCTCTTGATGATAACCCTAAACAGAGGTAGGTAGAATGGTCGCCTCATGATCTGAAGGTTGGATGTTTGAATCCACCAAACGGCTACCCTGAGGTACCCTTGAGAAAGGTACCGTCTCTACACACTGCTCCCTGGACACTGGATTGGTAGCTGCCCACCGCTTCACTGAGTGAATGGGTTGAATGCAGAGGACCACAAAGTTTCCCACATGTGGGATTTAAAATTTAAAAGACTATCTTCTTGAAGGCCAAAAAGCAAATTTTTAGAAGAAAATGTGGATAGTTTATAATGCATATCAATTATATTGATTTTTTGTTTCAAGACTACAAAGACTGGGAAGAAGAGTTTAATAAGTACAAACATTATGTAATCTTTTTATTATATAGTTCCAATGTACAGCACTTTGTGTCAGCTGTGGTTGTTTTAAAGTGCTTTGTAAATAAAGGTGATGATGATGTAATCTGATTACCTATGGTTGGAGTTAGAGTTGAGCTTCTCACCGGTGATAATTTAGACCACAGAGGGTTAAAACAGCTACTTTAAATTTTTACTTTACTTTACCAATACTGAAAACACTAATAAAAAGTATTTGTTATTGGTATCAACTGGAAGTTTTAAAAAGAGGTTTTTGTAAACACTTAGAAAAAGGAAGTTCTTTGTAATTTTTTTTTAATATAGAGAAAATTCCTCCCAAAATCCAATGACTTTGGGAGTTAGATCAATGTTAGATTAGTTGGTGATTGTAAATTGGCAGCAGGTAGATGAATGAACGGTTCATTTAAAAATTGGACCCCAGACTTATGATGTAAATGTTTGTCTGTCTTTCTTTTATTGGACTATCTAATTTAATAAGTAAATATATTATATTAACTTTTATTTCTCCTGATTTATTTGTATGGTTAGGTTAATAAAACAAACAAAACAAAACATTAACTATAAACATTGTTAAAAGGCTTTATTTAGTTTTAAATGCACAGTATTTTTATAAAGTCAAAGTAAAAACAGTTCACATCTATCAAAATCAGTGCACTACAAAAAGGTCCTAAAGTAATGAGTGCAAGAGGAGCATTTCCTTTTCTATGATCATTATTATTATTATTATTTTTAAAGCTTTCCTACACTTGAGAATCGCCTTGCCCATTTTTTTGCTTCTGATGATAATAAACAAACGCACACGGTACAATTTAGATATATTAGACATCTAAACTGGACATGCTTTGCAGGTTGACAGGAGATGAACTGAAGAATGTAACAAAACACTTTGCATTTTACAGTTTTTCCAAGGCTTCAGTATCACTTTCTTTTTCCCAGCAGACAAAGGGATAACATCTCAGTCGCTGGAGTAAGGAGTCACCATGGAAACTTGGGGCTGCTTCAGGACACGAGCTGAGAAACCAATTACAAAACATCTGCTATGCTCCCAAAAGTATAATAAAACCCCTTAATAAAAAACAAAAACATAATGACTACTACTGATGGCGAGAAAATGCTAAGAGGGAGAATTGGTCACAAACATTTGTCTTCATCTTCATCATCGAATCTGCCGCCATCATTAACATCAGTATCACTGCCATCGACGATAACAGTCCTGAGATGTTTGAGACTAAAGGAGTAAAGTTTCTGTGTTGTAGCAACATGATTAACACCAGTAAATGAACCAAACATGTAAACAATAACAGCTTCAGTCATGGACAATCAACTGAGGATAAGATATCATCAGCCTCTGTTCTCAGGTTACATAGCATGTGCATCATCTCTGTCGTCATATCCAGATGGTATCCCTCTAAGCAGATTTGGCTGATACTCCAACACATGCTTGTATAATGATAATAAGCTGCTTGGAGACCTGCTCAGAGTAGATCAATAAGTGAAGACAGTCGACGATCAATGAAAACCCTTTTTCCAGCGCAGTCTGTGCTCTTTTGGGTGGGTTTTTTTCAAATTTTTATTCATCATTTAAAAACAACAACAACAAAAAACTAGTGATTTGTTGAATTTTCATTAATTTGAGGATCTTTTTTTCTTCTGGTGGTCAGTCTCACCGTACAGTGTGCACATTCTCGTGGTGTTCTGCTTTTGATACAGTGATGATGATTACTTTATGTATTGTTAACAATATCTTGACAACTTTATGATGGCGTCACAGATGAAATTAACCTTCTAGGACCTGGCGTCCACATATGTGGACATCACATTTTTGGTTATTTAGACCAAAATACTCAATTTTGCTCTACAAGGGCCTGAGATCCACTTACGAGGACATTATACTGCTAATGTTCTATCAAAATTTTAAACGAATATCCTCATATGTGGCTCTCATTTTTCTCATTTTTCTTAAAAACAAAAATAAGGTAAAAAAAATCTGGTGATTCTTCGTTTTTACATTCATCGGGCCCCAATTAGCCAAAATATCAAAGAGAAATTAAAAATGCATGCCGTGGAAGAGTTTGGGTCTTAGGAGGTTAATGTTAGTTCATTGTGCCCACAGGATGAATCCTGGGTATTTTCAGGCCTAACCTCCAGGATTACTAGCAAATTAGATTTGATCTTTATTGTGGAGTGCTAAAGTGCTAAAGTCATGTTCTCTACTTGGTTGTCTGAGTGCTTGTAACTGGCTATAATATCATAGACCAGTCATAGTCTGTATATTTAAAGTCCCCACTCTCACTCCTGCATTTCTTTTCTCTCTCGCTGCCTCCTAACATGCCTTTCCCCTTTTGTTTTCCATTATCTTCAGCCAACAGTACCAACATCCTGGTGGCCAGCAGCACTGGAGCCAGTCGTTAACCCTGACATCTACCAATCCATTATGGAAATCTTCTTTATGATTCCATTTATCCAGGCTTGGGACTGTCACTGGGAGTACAGCTTGTGTCCTGTTCATTGTTGGGTTGTTATTGGCTATTGGACATTTTGAGCATTTTAATATCACAGTGGTCAGCTTGCTTAAATTAATGTCCCTAATTAGCAACAGCCTCCATAGCTAATGGTAAAAGTGAGTTGATCTCCATAGGTTCCAGTGGTAAAATCCTTTTTAAACTTTAGAGCTTTAAAAAGCATGTTTAGAACAAACAGTTTGGATAGTTTTACCGTTCATAACAACAATTATTTGCTAGTAGATGGTCAAATAAATCAACCATTTGTTAACTGGTAGATCTTAATGTGCAGCTTTACTTAACAGTTGAGCTGCAGCTGATAGCTTTCTGCTAGGCTTCATTTGCCATCAAGGGACCTTTTTACCATGTTTCCAATGTTTGTGCTTTCTGGATTACTGTTTATGAGATTATCTGAAAAATAACATGGCTTGCTGTTTGGAACAGACTGTCCAAGAAGTTTATGCTTAGGTTTTAGTCAGATTTCTATTCTTAAATTTTGCACCATGACTTTGCATTACACCTGTATAGTTTATGGATGCATGAGGTAGCTATCAAAGCTGAGGTGACATCTTATTCACCAAAATCACTTCTGGCTATGAAAAAACAAAACGATACTATCAAAACAAAACAAAACAAGCCCCAGAAAAAACAAATAAAATACAAAACTAAACAAACCCCTTATATTGACGCTGTGTCATTCGTGGATCGATGATGTCACAGCACATATGTCCATCTTTTACATACAGTCTATGTTAGCTAACTACAGTATGTCCTTCATTGCACTGGTAAAGCACCAAGAAAGACAAGTCAGATCCTGCATCCCTATAAAAAGCTGTTTGGTAAATGTTCTGAAACTGTTACAAATAGTACACGCTAATATAGATAAACTATTCATCTCCTTTTTGAAGTCATACCAACTTCTTATAAGCAAGGATTACAAATCAGATACTTTATTAAGATTTTACAAATGATAATGACAAAAATATTTAATTAAACCTCTGTTTTACTTTGTTTTTTTACTTTTGACTGTTTCTATTACATTGTAACATGAGTTCTCTTCTGTCAATGGACACTTCATAAAAGTATATAAAAAAAAAGAATAAGGAATCTATGAAAAGACTTAAAAAGTCTCAGAGCAGCATAATAAATTTTCATGCTATCGGTCCCTGAAAATACCTAAATCCATTTATTTTTGCTTGAAGTGAGCTTCTGGGGGAGATAATACATGCCATATTTACAAAAAAATTAATTATGTATGCATGTATATGATCTATTTCCTCTCATATAGCATATTCCATGTGCCAGCATGTGTTATTTTTGGATTTTCCTGGTTTAATAAAGTGGTACTAAATACTTCCGGATGTGGCTTGTTAACGTGAATTCTTAAAGCAGGCACCTGGTTTCTTTTTAGTTCTGGTTCACTGGCTATATGCCGCTGAAAAGTGAAAAGGTATTGGTGCGTACAGTAGGGTGACGTTTCTTGGGAAGGCAGGCAGGTGGGGAGGGGGTCAGCCTGCAAATACATGAGCTCTTTCCTGTCTTTACTCTAGAGCAAATCTATCTTCAGCTTGAGCCTCATAGAGGTTATCCATCCTTCGTAAAAACATGTAACTTTTCTTCACTGGCGGAAAATCATGGATCTACAGGTGGAAAACCAAAGTCAGCCTTTCGCCACCAACACCATGAGGCTGCCAGCTAAAATCATCCTGGAAATGGGAGTAGATAACTTCATTTCTCTTCTAATATTTGGACTCATTTTCATTCTTGGTGTGCTTGGGAACACACTGGTCATAACCGTGCTGGCGCGCAGTAAACCCGGACAACCGAGGAGCACAACCAACATATTCATCCTCAACCTGAGCGTGGCTGACCTGTCCTACCTGCTCTTCTGCGTACCTTTCCAGTCCACCATCTACATGCTGCCTACGTGGGTGCTCGGAGCGTTCATTTGCAAGTTTATCCACTATTTCTTCACCGTGTCTATGCTGGTCAGTATTTTCACTCTGTCAGCAATGTCCGTGGACCGTTACGTGGCCATCGTCCACGCTAGAAAATCCTCCTCGATCCGGGTGGAGAGGCATGCCATGCTCGGAGTGGTGCTGATCTGGACACTGTCCGTGGTCATGGCAGCTCCCGTTGCGCACTACCAGAGCATCGTGGAGAGGGAGAACAACAACACCTTCTGCTGGGAGGTCTGGCCGGAACACCAGAGGAAAGTCTACGTGATGTGCACCTTTGTGGTTGGATACCTTCTGCCTCTCACTTTGATATCTGTCTGCTATGCAAAGGTGAGCGCGCACGAACCAGAGTCAACATGTGACCATGAATATACAGTGTAATAACGAATTTTCAAAGTGTTGAAGAAATTAATGCGTTAACTTCTTATTCAGATCGCATTTCTCTCTTTTATAGTGTAAAAAAATACTTATTTTAACAACAATGGATTGGTTTGTAAAAAAGGTTTAAGTGGTCCTTCAACATCTGCCCAGATGTCTTTCTGAAAATAAATAAACGTGAAATAATTTGGCAGCTCCTTGAAAACATTCACATGTGCGTTTTGTGTTTTCAGGTTTTAAATCATCTGCACAAAAAGCTCAAGAATGTCTCAAAAAAATCCGAGCTCTCCAAAAAGAAGGTTGGTGGAAGCAATTTTCTTTTGCTTTTGATTTCTCACTAAATTACGAGTCGTGATTGAACAGTTCGCTGGCTGAGAGGTTAATGTGCTCATTAGGTACAGATAAAAATGCCTGCACTCTTGAACTCCATTTACAGCACTTATGTGTCAGCATAAAAATCTAGACTAAATTGCCCAGTGGGGTTCTGGTGATGCTGTGAAGTGTCATTTTATTGCATTTAGCTCAAAACTCGGCACTGAGCTATCACTAACAATTCTTTTCCAATAATTTATACAACCTTGCTTCCAAAAAAGTAAATGTATAAAATCTAAATAAAACAATGTGCAAATTTTCTGCATTTATTCAGAAATCTTTATAGGCTGTCTTAGATCTTTTAGTCTAGATGACACTGTAGTAAAAAACTGACACAAATATTCAATTTACTGCATTGGCTCAGCAACACTTTTGGTGAAACAAACATGTGTGGAAGACTGGAACTACCAAAGAATTTAGCAATAAAATGTAACATTTAAAAAAATGATTGAATAAAGATATAAAAGAAAAAAGAAAGAAAGAAATATATGTCTGAAGTCTCGATATGTCTCACAGCTGATAGATTAGTCAGTGCCTGTGTTTAATTTGGTATTATATCTCATGCAATTAATGGGTGGCTCCATAGTGGTCACCACATTCACCTAACATGCAAAAGATCCTTAATTTGAGACTGTGAGAAGGGGCAAACCCGTGCAAGCATTGCATCAGGAAGAGAATCAAACATGTGGATCCATCTGCTGTAATGACCAGAATAGGGGAGCAGGTGAAAGATGCTTCGCTGTCTGATGCATTTAAAGATATATTTTTATTAAGTTATTTGTTTATTTATGTTTGATTTTGGCAGTATTGGTCCACCATAGACTCTCTGGGTCATGTGCTTTTAATGTGCAGTGAGGCAAACTAGAAAACTCTCTTGTGGTTTGACCAATAAAAATTTAAAATAGTTTTTGGACGTCACGAGGAGAGAGACCAAACAGCTTGTCAGAGTTCAAAGACAGCATTCCTGATAGTTCACATGGCACGGATAACATCTATGAAGGCACCATTATTGCTAAATGATTCAATTTTCAATTCAATTTTATTTATATAGCGCCAAATCACAACAAAAGTCGCCTCAAGGCGCTTCATAGATACAGAGAAAAACCCAACAATCATATGACCCCCTATGAGCAAGCACTTTGGCGACAGTGGGAAGGAAAAACTCCCTTTTAACAGGAAGAAACCTCCGGCAGAACCAGGCTCAGGGAGGGGCGGCCATCTGCTGCGACCGGTTGGGGTGAGAGAAGGAAGACAGGATAAAAGACATGCTGTGGAAGAGAGACAGAGGTTAATAACAGATATGATTCAATACAGAGAGATCTGTTAATACATAGTGAGTGAGAAAGGTGACTGGAAAGGAAAAACTCAATGCATCATGGGAATCCCCCGGCAGCCTACATCTATTGCAGCATAACTAAGGGAGGATTCAGGGTCACCTGGTCCAGCCCTAACTATATGCTTATAAATGATACACAACGCTAGGACAACAGCTTCCATCCTGAAACCATATTTCAGCGAAAAAATGCCAAACCTTGTTTTGGGAATATTCCAACAGAATTGCTTCTGAGTATAAGAGTTAGGGTTTTAAAGTGCCTGCAGTAAAGACCTGACAGTATATAGTAAAGCATATAAACTCTACAGAGTGTTGTTAGAAGAAGAGGGGATTCTGTTAGGATCAAGTTTAAAATGAACAGATGTTTTTCAAAAGCAATGGCACATTTGATTGGTTGCACTTGTAAACTTTTAAATAAGTATAGGGTTTAAATGTCTAATAAATATATTCACCTTTTATTTACATTTTACACATGTTCCAACTTTTTTGTGACACGTGACCTGTGATCATCTCTTTTCCACAGACTGCTCAGACCGTCCTCGTGGTGGTTGTTGTCTTCTGTCTGTCCTGGCTGCCTCATCACATCGTCCACCTGTGGGTGGAGTTTGGCTCCTTCCCTCTGAACCAGGCCTCCTTCGTGTTCAGGATGGTGGCTCACTGCTTGGCCTACAGCAACTCCTCTGTTAATCCCATCATCTATGCCTTCCTGTCTGAGAACTTCAGGAACTCGTATAAGCAGGTTTTCTGGTGCCGGGCGCCCAGTGAGTGTCCTCTGAACGAAAACAGAGACCCCCGCAGCAGAATGGAGACGGCACCTTCCACTAATGTCAGCGTGTCTTATAAAGGTCACGACTCTCAGATCAGTAAAATGCTTTGATGACACTGGCGGTGCATCCTGAGTACAGCCTGCCGGATAATGGATTTTTTTAAAGGCTGAAACTACTGATATGAAAGTTTAACCAAATCCAGAGTTTCATATATCGACTGATATTTGTATTTTGAAAGACTTTAAAGAGCATGTTTGATTTGGGCCTTCATTCCTCAATGTGGCACATTTGCATATCTCATGTATACACAAGAAGTAATCATTTTAAATGTCAGGAAATATTATCCCATTTCCTGCTCAAACAGATTACAAGAGGTGGAAAAAAATCTGTGTAATATATATAGTCTGTATATAGAATATGAACATGACTAAATGTCACCCACTGATTTGTGAAATCTCATTTTGAAGACTTGTTGTAAGTATCGTGACTGTCAGTGTTTATGATGCCAGAAGTGAGTATACGTTTGTACAGGATGGTGAAGAGTGAAGTTATCAGGTAATGCTAGCAAGATCAGCATCAATGCACTGGTGATTTGCGCAGAGAATAATTATTGCTAATTGGCAGCGTTGGGGATTAACGGAATACATGTACCGCCGTTATGTATTTAAAATACAAAATATGAGTAACTGTATTCCGTTACAATTACCGTTTAAAAAGGTGGTATTTAGAATACAGTTACTTTGTTGAAATAAATGGATTACACAGCGGTACTTCCCTGTTTCATATTGTGGCGGGTCAGGACTGTTTGGGTTTTGTTTGACAGCTACGTTCTGTAGTTCCAGGCGGCAGCGTTACGGTTGCCATGGTTACAGGGTAACGCTGTCTCTCTCTCTGTGTGTTTCCTGGGTGAGAGAGGCCTTTTTGTTGTTGTTGTGCTAAGCTAATAGGCAGAATGCTACAGGCATAGCTCTAAAGAATGTAGCATCATAGGCAGTGTAGTCCGTGCTGCAGGGAGAATGGACTGCCATACCCGTTATGTGTCTGTGAGCGAGGGAGGGAGAAAAAGGAAAAGTACAAGTTGTCATCAAGCAAAAACGGGAGCTGGAAGCATGTAAATATAATAATAACCACTGCAGCCAAGAAGAGAGCCTGACAAGCCCAGTTGTAAGTAAGCTATTAAGACTCCACTGTACACCGTGTTCGTGTTTTCCTCCAAAAACAATAAGTTCTGTTGGAGCAGCCTTTCAACGCCTCTCTCTGTCTCTCGCAAGCAAAGTTGACCCAGACAACAAAGTAAAGCTATTTTTCGGCTACGAGCCCAACACGGAACCCGACGTATTAGTCAGAGGTCCCTTTACTACGGTTCGGAGCCGCGGACCTTCAGTAACAGTAATAAATCACAGCAATAGTACATTCACATAGTTGTAAACAGCATGATAATATATTAAGTAATCCAAAGTATTCAGAATAAGTTACTCTCATTGAGTAACGTAACGGAATACGTTACAGAATACATTTTGGGGCATATATTCTGTATTCTGTAATGGAATACATTTTAAAAGTAACCTTCCCAACACTGCTAATTGGTACTAATTAACCAAAATACAAATATAATACTAAAACTTCACTCAACACAACAGCAGCATTGGTTTCTCTGACTGGTTATTTGCATAATTAAAAGTGCTTTAATTCAAGTTAAATGTGCTGTGTTATAAAATAACATTCTCATTACATTATCGACATCAGAGCTATATTTTATACCACTTTTTAACCTTTTATTTTCTTTACTACCACTGAACATTTTGAACATGGGAGTTTATGGGGACTGAATCACTTCTGGATTTAGCATCAATGATACAGGGTGTATCTAACAGAATCATTCAATTTCAAAAGGCAATATATTTTTTTAAGTAATGGATATAGAAACTTGCATGGTTGAATATAAAGTTTTACATACCAAACTTACAATGTTCACAAGTGCTCAAAGTGTCCTGATAGTCAAACTTGTTCCGTACGTTTGTGAGGATGTCACTGCAGCCACTGCTGTTGTTATTATGTCTACTGGCAACTGTGTGAAACTCACAAATCTCCTCTTTCTATCAGTGTGTGTTTCGATTGTTACTGGTGAACAAAGATTAAAGCACCATGAAATTATATGATGCTGTTTGATACACCCACGAATTTAGGAACTATGTTTTTGGCACTTTCTATTGGCTTAATTTTCAGAGATGGCTGCCTGGTGAATATTTACCAGGATCAGTCAAAAGCTGTTGGACAGAAGCTTCTAGATATTGCTGGAAGATCCAGTGATAATTGTTATTTTGCCCAGATTTAGATGATTAGTTTACAATTTAACTCTGTCTGCCTAATGGGATGTACATACTGTACAGTCTATACCAGAGAGATATGCGCGTAAGTGATAACGGTAAATGGACTGGTTCTTGTATAGCGCTTTTCTACTCTCACTGAGCACCCAAAGCGCTTTATACAACTCGTGCATTCACCCAATCACTTCGCATTCACACTCCGATGGATGCATCGGAGGGCAACATAGGGTTAATATCTTGCCCAAGGATATGTGGCATGTAGACTGGAGGAACTGGGATTGAACCACCAACCTTCTGGTGAGTAGGGGACCTGCTCTACCGCCTGAGCTACAGCCACTGAAAATGCAATAATGCATCATTTAAATCACATTGTAGATAACCATTCTGCTCTCAAAGATCAAAGGTGAAGGTTAAATATAGTCTCACCTGAGCTGCCACAGACCTTAAGTTTCTCTGTAATCTGTGGCTTCCTGTGTGTTTTGAATGGATTATCCAGTGTGTGTGTGTGTGTGTGTGTTGTCTACCTGTTGCGTAGTCTGTTTTTGTATAGAGGGGACTTAAAGGCAGTGTCTTTGTGCGAAGCGTTTTCACTGAATGTGCGGAAACTATGTGCACCAACTGCAAGCAAAGAAATGTCTAAAACCAAAATGTGTAAGTGTACAGTATGTGTGTTCAAATTGTACAAAGACATGAATAATTTATGTTACAAACCAATAAACTCTTTTTAATAGCTCATGTGTGCATGAAACATGTTTGATGTCATGAATTTGCTCTGATATAACCAGAGCAGCGCTGAGCTTGCTTACCTGGCTTCTTTATTGCACAGATTGCATGCCGTTTCCTGTTTATCCCCCGGGCTGAATTTGATTAACTTTTGCAAACAGGTGCATGCTCCTTTCTGCAGTATTGTCTGCCCTCTGCAGGCATTATTACACTGAAAAGTGGGGCAGTGCAGACTCAAGTGCTGCCTTAGAAAAGAGATAAAAAGCATTTGCACACAAATACAAACAATGCACACAGAGAATGAGGAGATTTTAGATCTAAAAAGTGGATTTGCTTTAAAGAACCAGTAAATAGATCACCTTTGGTGACAGTGTCCTTTAATGTGAACACTTTATTGGTAGTTATACAATTTGCTTCTATTGTTCTGCAGTGTACATGATGTCCTGTTGCTGTGACTGCGAGTTAAAGCAGGAACACACTTCAAGTAGCAAATACTGTTCAGAATACAGATGACAAACTTGTGACTGTCAAGTCTAAATTTATAGTAATTTAACAATAAATACATCTAAATATATTTATTCCATTTTATTTAGTTTCATTTCATTTCATAAAAACATCATGTGGTCGACTGCTCCCATAAACAACTGAATGAAACATTCACTTTATAAGGTTGATCAATAATAAATACAAAATTCCATCCATTCGCTTCTGCTTATCCTTTTCAGGGTCGCGGGGGGCGCTGGAGCCTATCCCAGCTGTCATAGGGCGAGAGGCGGGGTACACCCTGGACAGGTCGCCAGTCTGTCGCAGGGCCAACACACAGGGACAGACAACCATTCGCACTCACATTCACTCGCACATTCACACCTAGTGGCAATTTGGATTTTCCAATTCTCAGGTATACAAATACAAAATTATTTTTGTACAAAATAATACAAAATTACTTTTTATAATTACAATTTTTTACAGTATTTAGTACATCATTTACTTTTGTACAGTTTTGTGGCTCCACAGTGTCGTTAACACATTTACTTGGTAACCAAAAGGTCTCCTATTCGATTCCTATAATTTTGAGGTACTTTTACTGTAATTGATCTCCACTCTGAGTCACTTTTGGTTCAGTTTGGTTCTAATTGTGCTGTCACGAACTTTGTTTGTTTTTTTACAGTATCTCGGAGCATTGGCGGGTCTGACCTTGGTTGAATTTGTTGGACCTAGATTGCGGGGCTGTGTTAATGCTGAATACTTCAGACCAGCAAAGTGCAAACACTTGCTTTTTTAGTGGTGGTCACACTTGTTGATCTTCAATCAAACACTTGATTAGCAGCACCTGACTGCGACTTACCCATGTAATTCTCATAAATATGAACATGAAATGGTAAATTTTATTCCTTCTTTCATGATTTGATATTCTTTACTGTAGTGTTATTCCTGAAGATAACCTAGAACATAAAAGTATACAGACCCAAAGCATCATGTCTGATGACTCATTTCACTCTAATCATTTTTTTCATAATGGGCTCTGTTATGTAATATGCTCAAATGATGCTCATCTTATTTTCCATTAGCTGAAAACTGAGTTAAAGGCGCAGCGTCACAGTGTGGGAGGATGATGAAGAGCTGGTTTAACTGCAGGTCCCTCAGTTATGTGAAGAAAAAATATATATCTCAGTCTCATGCCCTGAAGAAAATGACTGCATCTGAGGTCTAAAAAAAAATATGAGGATGAAAGGACACGTTAGTAAAGGAAAATGTAAGAAAACCGATTTTCCTGATGTTAATTAAAAAGCTGTTTTAACCTCAGTTGAACAGCAGAGGTCAGGCTTACACAAGTGTTGATATTCAAGCCTCTCTTTCTCTGCTCTGTTTAATTTGCATCTTCTGCAAATGTATTCTCTGTTTAAATTTAATATTTCTGGATTTTTAAAGAGCAAATTTTAAAAATTTGGGATAAATAATAATTTAAGAATTTCAATCAATCCGATTATTTTGGTGGGTACTTGTATTTTCTCCTTTCTCTTCCATCTAAATTATCTTTAATTTCTCTGCTGGTTGGAAATTCATTTCTAGATCTTGTATGCTAATCAGTTCCTGAAGCCTCTCCCATTTGTCATTTCCCCTCTGTGGCAGCTGACTCCTCTATCCCTCCCCTGAGACTCCCACCCAGCCTATTGAATGTGTCATAAATAATAAGGGCTAATTAGATATGAATTGATCGTCTATAGGTCGCAGGCATTTTCATCCATCACTCTAAAAGCTGTTTAACAATAGATTACCTCCAAATAATCCTCCATGGAGCAGGTGAATGGGGCGGTGGGCCATTACAGCCTTGTTTAGTACGGGTCGCAGTTGGAGTCATAATTCTCCCGAATAATAAATATTGCCTTAGTCTGCTCTTTCACTGCTGTAGGTGGTGTTTTAATACAGAGGAGGATATGAATCATTTCACGATTTCACCAGAGGGTTTTAGGCTCCAGCTTAAAAATTTGTGATCATTTTCCTGCTTTTTTTTTTTTTAATGTTTTTGTGGATTTTTAAAATTATCATTATTATTTTTTACTCCTGTCAGCTTCAAATTCTAGATTTTGGTCCTGTTTTATCTCACTGATACATTGTGTTGTATAAGATTATGCTCCAGAGAGAACATTAATCAGTGTACAAAAGAGCCTTAATGTGTCTTGAGGACAGAAGAGTTAAAACGTAGTTGAAAACTTGAATTGTCTTTTTTAAATGAATAAATAGAGAGAATGATTAGCAAACCTGTGTAAGTACCCATGGAAAAATAAACTCTATAGATCAGAAAACACCAAAGCTAACAGTGGGTAGTGGTTTAGTTTATAGACTGTATATAAAAGATGGGGACAGCAACACCAATGTGCCTTAAAGCTGAGTTCTGACTCCTCTTCTTGCACGCTGAAGTCCTGGAGTAGAGACATCTCTGGGGAAAAGCTGGGTATGATTTGGTTTGCAGCTACTCTCAAGATGTTAAATCGTAGTCATACTGACATGTACTGCCAATATCCCACATTTTGTGTTTGTAGCTCTGAGTATTCCAGTGTTTATAACACATTTTAACCAATACTATTGACCAAAGAACTGCACATCGGCTGTGATTTTCTGCTTATCAGCAGATGCTACAAGGCTACGCATAGATGGTGAATTTTACTTTTAAGGAAAAGGTTAATTTGCAGATGTTAACCTGGCATGCAGTGTCGCAGAGTTGCTATGGCAGCTGCTACTTGTTGTATATTATAGGATTAAATATGAGCTTTTCACATAGTCATTGCACAATGCATGGTATCAAATAATTGTTTTTCTTTTAGTATTTGATGCTTTCCTTTTACATTGATCTCCCAGTTGCTTTCTACATTCATTTTATGATGTGTAGAAGTGTTGGATGTTTTTCAGCAGAGCTGTAAACTAGATTACTCTAAATTAACCAATATCACCTTGCAAAAACACAGGCATGCTGTATTTCAAACCCTTAAGAGTAAGAGACTGAGAGCTTGTTCTTGTTATTGAATACCCCACTGCTGAAAGGTCTTATGATCTGGTGTTGAAATGTTTATTTGAGTAAAAACTTCTCGTGAAAGCAGTTTTTAGGATATAAATATCTCATCCAGTGCTGTGGCAGACCTCAAGTTTGATCTCTATCTACCTGTCCTGGACTTTTCAGTTTTCCCACTTTGGCCGATGAAAAGATGCGGCGCTCCGGGCTGAAGACGACCGCGGCAGGCCTGGCTGTCACCGTCTCTGATTAATGGCCCTGCTGAAACATGTCCAGTCACATTAGAGCCCCATGTATCTCCCAGAGTCCACACAGGCCTGGCTCTTTGTTCTGATGGGAAATGGTGTCAGCCGCTCACTGCTGCTCGCCCAGAAACAGATAAAGATTTACTGTCATCAGAGGCCAGATTAAAGCGCACAAACGCAGACATTGATTTCTGAGAGGGAGAGAAGAGGAGAGGTGGGGAAAAAAACCTACACATTTTGGGGAGGAAACTCATTCCAGGGCCAGCGGAGATATGATCAGCTTATTTGGGAGGTGGATAATATGGAGCCCTCTCCCAGAATGAACTTTGAAAGAAGTAAATTGTAAATATTGATTTCTGAAATGAACTGTCAATCTCACTCGGCGAGATTATTCCTATCATCTTGTTGAGAGGGGGCCAATGAATTCAAAACTGTGGACAAAGAGAGGGGCCTGCTGGATTTCTGTTAGGGGGAACTCAAAAGGGCTTTATTCGCTTAGTAATGGTTGTTCAGTTTCATCAGATAACAGCTGAGATCTCATCGGTGCTGAAAAATGAAATGAAGTGTGACTTCAGGTCCTGATTGCTGCTCCTGTCCACAAGGACGTCATCAGAGAGGAGCTCTAATAAACTCTTTCCTTTGTGAATCTGTGGCACATTGTCCCAAATCTAGATCAACTCAGTGTTTCTGTACAACAAAACACTTCTACTGATTACTCTGGAGTTGATATGAGACAGATTATAGAGAAGAATGATTGTAAGGATCCAAGACAGGAAAACAAAAACACGTTGTTCTGTTTTATACTGATGAAACAAAATCATTATTGCAGTACATTCCCGTTTCCCCCCATATTGCTGCATATACACACTTCCTGGTTTCTATTTTTGAAGTCTGAGATATTCTGAGCCTTCAGAGAATCAAATGAATTGATTTTGAAATATGGTGAGGAAGTCTCATAAGCATACGTCTGTTTAAAGCCTTTGTTGCAGCAATAAGCAATAATCACTTTAAATCCATCAGACTATTGTGACGCTTCCAAACATCCCCAAATTTCACCTGAAAAGCTAAAATGAATAATCTCTGGCTCAGCGGATAGAAGACATTTTAAACAGTCCAGAGTCCATATTGAATAATCTAATTGAATACAGACAGTTTGAGTTTTACCCAATCGAAATTATGAATCAGAAAGTAAATAATAGCCTTAAAACTGTGACTCAGTGACGCCGATTTGATCAAATCTGCTATAATAGATTCAAAGTAAATATTACATCAATTTCAGTCATGGTACCAGTCGGTGGCCTCTCCATTGAATATGTCATGCTTGGAAACCTTCAAAAGTGGTGCTAGTACAGGGGGCACCAGGTATCAACTGTTTACTATACTTTCAAACTGACCAAATCTTAATGTTCACATTTATGAGAGCTGAAGTGTCAAAAATGTAACAGAGTAATAGATCTCATTGTTTCCCTTCATGAACAGAAGGAAACGTTGTATAAAACTGAGCATAGTGTTAATTCAGCTTCGAGGTTCAGGATTCTCCTAAACATCACAACCTCAGCAGATCAGCAGATGTCTTCCACACAATCTCATTGAAGGGAAGATATATTCATGCTTCTTTACCCAGCTTGCAGGGCCAACTGCAAGCTGCTTTGCAACCCTGTAATAAAATATATACGATTCTCAGAAGTTTCATTCCACATCAAGTACATCAACTTTGGGTACTTTAAAAATATTTTGAATACACGTTATGTGGGATTGTAACTTTTACTGAAGAAAAAGGTACTTTTCTCTTTGCAAAACAAGTCTCCAACACACAGTGTTATGTTTAAATCCTTGCATAGCCAGCACCACTACTTAAATAACTAATCTCAAATAGGACACAGAGTTGCACATGAGCCCAAAAATTGTGATTTATATTAAACATACGTTACAAATTTGTTACAGAGGTGGGAGTACTAGAGAATAGTATTTTCCTTCCTGTATATATGCTCTATTTTGTACATATGTATGCATATGCTCAAAATGATCAATTAACCAATAAAAGCTTGCTTCACTAATGTTATTTCAGATCAAACATTCTGATTCGTCTTTAGTCCCCTCTGTGCCATTTCCTTTAAAAACACATGGAAGTGCGCTGAAGGGGCAGAAAGGTCTCAGAACATAGTGACACCACCAAAAATAAAAGACTGTAGATGGAACTAAAATCTTCTTTTAGTGGGCCCGACTGAAAGGGTAACAACAAGTAAAGTGCTGGTAGATTGTTCCCAGGCTACCACTGAAAGAGTCAGAGGGGCAGAGTTACAGCTTTGCACTTTGCATTTAAGGTGAAAAACTTTGTTGTATTTCTAGTTGCAAGTGCAACTTTTGACTATCCCATAAAATCACTGCTGCCTCTGAGACTTCCTTTAAGTCCACAACACACTACGAGCTTATTTCTAAAAGCCAGTTGGACAAGGTTCCTTTTTTTCTACTCTTTTTTATCACCTTCACTAGTCACTTTATTGCCAAACAAATAAATGTTTTTGTTATTATCGTAGTTATTACTGAATTATGAATGCTATTCTTATTTCTCCTCATTTCAGTTGTTTTGCATATAAACTCTCACTAGGTGGCAGTGCACTTCTATGCATGCAAATCATTTGGAGTTTCCCTGTGCTGTGTTTGCACTCGGTGCTTGAAGAGATAAATCAGTGAGGATTTGCACCACCTCTCTGTGCATCTGTTGCTGTTTGATGCAGTTGATTCTTCTGCCTTTGTGCTCCTTCGCCCCTTCGCCTTCTTCATCAGAGCAGCAGCTTCGCGCAGACCCCCACCCCTTCAATTAGACTGAGAGCTCTTTGAGTTAAAGTAAAACTAATGATGCTCATTTTCAGCAGCACACCACAGCAGTTTGGTCACCATTTCCGGCATTCAGGATTTGATTTTGATGAAACGGGCTCAAATGTTTCGTTTTTGGGTAAGAAAGCAAAACGTGTTTAGCTCCAGTGATTCTCGTTTAGTTGTTCACTTCTATTTGCACTTCCCATACACATTAAAGCATTTTTATCCATATGGTTCAGAGGGAGTGGACTAATCGCTCTGATCACTTTTTTTCCATTATGCTTAATTGATTTAACGCATAGTGCCAGATCCCCCCCGACCCCCGTCTCATTTTGACAAATGAGTGTCAGAGGCCAGCGGCTCTCAGCAGCTGTGTGTGTTCCTATCAAAACCAGCCTCATAATGCAAGGACAGCGCCTGCAGCACTTAGTGTCCTTTAATTGCCATTTACATAGTAGGCTAATCATTATTTTTTATGTCCTCTATTAACCACTATCACCACTATCTCTGCTCTCTCTGGACTGAAACAATAAGCTGTTTGTCAGAAGTGATGCTCTGATGGACAAGTCGCTGATGGAGGAAATGATACTGAGGTGAAACACGAGCACATTCAGTTATATTTAGATAAAACACATTTTCATTATTTAAAAACAATGAAACAATAAATGAATGAATGAATCCAATTCATTCGTTTATTAAAATCAGATCAGCCCTTATACAACTACAACTTTAAATAACAAATATACTGGTTGTAAATACTTTTAAGTGTAAAGAGTTTAGAAAAATTGGCAACACGTGATGTTTGCAAGTTGCTTGTTTTGTCCAACCAAAAGTCTAAAAACCTAAATGTGATCAATTAATACATTTATAAAAAAAACTGCTTGACCTGAAAGTCATGTTGATCCAATTTAACCCTCTACTTCTTTAACTAATACCTTCAGCAGTGTTATTGTAGGGTCTACCTTGCAATATAAAGTGCCTTGTTGTGAACTGGCGCTGTATAAATAAAACTGAGTTGAATTGAAACTGAATTTGATGCTCTGTCTTTGGTTTCATAATGTGGCGTGTGGGGTCCAAAGAAGACTTTTCTTTGTTTAGGTTGTGTCATTGATGAAAGATCAGAAGAGGCCTGAAGGCTGAAAACCATTTAGCATTTCATAAAAAAAAAAACATGTAAAGCAGTCTCAAAAGAGACATTTGGAACAAGCAGGGATGACACTACATTTAGAAATAAATGAACAGATTTAAATGCCTCCCAAAAAGTCCCATTATCCCTTTATATTTAGTATACTGTCAACCCAAAGGGGAATATCACCCACTGCGGTCATGACATTTTAAATTTTTTTAACAAACAAAACCAAACTGCAGCACAATTTATTCTCATTCTTTCACAATCATAATCTCATTCTTTTTTGATATTATTGTCTTCACTAGTGACTGTAGACAAAACCAGGAAGAGAGCAGGAGAATGAGGAGCAGTGGCCTGCAGGAATGCTGAAGCCATTTTTTGCAGAATTATATGCTTGAGTCTGGTGCTGACAACATATTTTTGACAAAATAAACTCATAATAGTCTTTCAGCATATTATAATTGAAGTGGTCTATAAATTAACTACCCTCCTGCATTTATTCCTTTCTGACCACTGGTGTAATTTATTGAATGGACAATGGGAGAAAAGATTTGAATCCATAGACTGTATATAAAGATGGACATAGTTAACGTGACATCGCCCCGTGGTTAATGAAGTCCTGACCATAGTTCACAAAATCAACTTCATGCTTAATTGAGTATCACCTGAAAGAAGTGACTCAGCTGATATAAACTCATCAGGAAAGTGTACAGACGTCACAGAGGGAGTCGCCCCCTGCTGGCCAAGACATCTCTGTGTTGGTTTCAATTTTCAGATCCAAAGCTACGTCCGTCTTTTATAACGTCTGTGTTCGAATCGTCTGGTGGGAGGGGCTAAGAACAGCTGAACATCTTTTGCCTTTTCCTGATTTCATCCTACCGCAGCTTCGAAATAGACCCGTGTATAAAAATTCAAACCTTTTGTTGTCTGTCTGGTCAATGTTTTGAAAAAAACAACAACAACAACCTGAAAACCACTTGGTTATATTATGTTAATCAAAAGTACTTTGTTAGGTTTATGCAACAAAAACAAATTAAGGTTAAGACTATGAAAAGGTTATGGTTTGGGCTAAAACATTTTATCTTTATCAACAGTAATCCTGCTCATCGGGAGTGACCAGTCACTGTGACTCATAATCCAGTGCAGAACACACATCAAAGGACACTTTGGATACAGTGCCTCAAGTAATGTCAGTTATGTCTTAAGATCTAAAGGTTACATGTCTTAAAATTACAAAAAATAAATATATGCTGGTGTGGAATGAGAGGTGAACTAACCAGAACTCACTTCTCACTGCTTTGGGTTATATTTGCTGTTATTTGCAACAGTTGACTTTCACTTAATGTAATTTTGACAAAATAAAAAATGTGCCAATAAATAATAATTTTATTAATTATTAATAAAATCTTCATCAGCTCATGTTATTTAAACAAAACAGTCCCGTTTGTTTTTTCTCCAAATGCAGAGTTTGGGTCAAGGTTAGGGTTAGGTGGTCATTATCATTGTAGGCCATGACTTAGACGTCACAGAGTTAAAGTGCCTGTTTTGAGTCTGCAAAGTGGATCTGTAATTTCAACTAAGATGATAAAGAAATTAATATACTATAAATGTTAACCAAAACAGACGTGCTTCAAGCGGTTGAAACACCAAGTATTTGATTGCAAGATGATATTCATATATAATTTTTTCTTTAAAATCTTAATCTAAAAGGCTACAAAGTAACTGAACCTTTAGCTATCAGATACATGTAAAACTCCACAGTACCTGGACATTTAGTGGGGTAGAGGTATAAAACATAAAAGAGAAAGTTCAAATGTATGTAATTCTACCCTAAGAGCGGTACTTAAAACTCCACCACTAAACTAAATTTCCTCTCTGTCTGATCAGAGTTTGTATTTGCACTTTCAGAGCTGTTTGATTCTCACTCTAAACTTTGACGAACTCTGTGCCAGAGCTGAACCCCGGTTTATCTGCCTTTCCACGCATCACAGAGTAATAATGACAAATCGGGGCGATGTTTGCTAATGATTAGTGGAGATTGTTTCAGCTCACTTGTAAAAGCCATGTTTAAGAGCTATATTTATTGTTCCATTTGCACATTTTGTGAGTGTGTTTAAGAGAGGACTAATCGTTATTAATTAGGGTCATTGTTCTACTGTGTGTGTGTGTGTGTGAGTGAGGATGGGAGTGTGTTTGTACTTGCATGCCCGTGTTTATGCATGTGTCTGTTCCCTTTGTATGCAGATGTGTTTGTGCATCTGTCAGTGCACGTGCATATGTGTGTGCATGTCTATGTGTGTGTATGTGCGTGTTTTGCCTGAAGCCATACTCAGCAAGCTGTGACAAAGGTCCATTACCTTGTCTGATCACAACGGCCTGTGATCTATTAGCATCATCTAAAAGCTACATTAGGATGAAGTGGAGACACTCATAAAGAGAACGCTCTGATCAGCCCTTTTAATGGGTTCACTGGTTTTACATGGAACCTCTCTGGCTTATTCCCCCTGGTTTGTAGGTTAATGCATTTTCAAGTACCCACCAGACAACACTCAATTGACAATGAGGCGTATATATGAGCTATTCAATCCAAAATGAGAGAGGATCCACCAGTGAATTCAGATGGAAAGTGAATTCTCTTTCTGCTGATGTGCAAACCAAATGAAACAGCAGGAAAAAGGTATAAATGAATGTATAATTGTACATGAGCCCCCTTCAAGATTTCTTAGTTTTACATTCGTCATACGTAACTATTTCAGATTGTGAAACTTTAATATTAGACAAGGATAACCAAATGAATTAAAAAAAAAAAAATTCAAATGATGATTTTATTTATTAATTTGTTCAAACCAACTATTCCCTATGATTGTGATTAACCAGAAGTGCTGATTCAAGAAATCACTTAAATAGAACCTGCCTGACAAAACAGGATGAAAGATCTCATAATGGCACAATCTGAAGAAACAGCTAAGAAGCAACATCATTGATAACTGCTAGTTGGGAAAGGATTACAAAGCCATTTCTAAGGCTTTGGGACTCCAGTGAACCACAGTGAGAGCCATTATCCACCAATGGAGTAAATTTGGAACAGTGTTAAGCCTTCCCAGGGGTGACCAATCTGCCAAAATTATTCCAAGAGCGCGTCAACAACTCATCCACGACGTCAAAAGTTTAGGTCAGAATTCATGATTTAACAATAAGAAAGAGACGGGGCAAAAAATAGCATCCACAGGGAAGAAAATCAGGACCAAAAAGAACAAAACAATTGAAATTTTTGGAGGTTTGAGTCTCTTTACATCTGCTGTAAGCTAACAAAGCATTTCTTGCAAAGAACATCATCCCAACAGTCAAGCATGGTGGTGGTAGTGTGATGGTCTGAGGCTGCTTTGCTGCTTCAGGACAGTTTAAGTTCATGATGGAATCATGAATTCTGCTCTCAATGTCCAGGGAACAGTTCATGGCCTGAAGCTCAAGCAGCCTTAGCTTACGTTTTGGAGTGGCCTAGTCAATCTGTGGACGAGTCTTTGCTCCCAATCAACTGTTAAACAGCTGTTCATGCTTGAAATAAACAATTCTGGAAAGAAGAGAGGCAAAAATTCCTCCACAATGATGTGAACCAGATGATTTCAAACATTTAAGTTTAACAAATATGAAAATAATAAGAAATCAAGAAGTGGGTTTATCACAATACTCTATGTTCTACTTAAATTTCCTCTGCCAAAACTTTTAAATGAAATGCATGTCATTGTGTGGTTGGTGGTTTGGTCTGTTTACTTCCTGTTTTCCTGTATCAGAATCCGAAATAATGGTAATGGGTCCTAACATGGTCAATCTTACTACAGGAGTTCACAAATTAAAGGTAAAACAAAAAAAGAAGTAAACTATAAGCTACAGTTAAAAATTACACTACGGTTAAAAAAATAATACTTCTCACAACACAGATAAACCATTATTTGAAATATGTGAATTTTTCTGTAAATTGAAATTGGGCTGGAAAAAAAGTTCCATCAGTTCAAAGATTACAGATTAACAAATACAAGATACACAAGTAGTATTTCCTGTATTTGCAATAGCTGACAGTTTAAAGCATTTCAAATTATTTGCTTACTTTTCATGTCTCTTATCTCCCTGGTGCTTTCTTACATACATAAATGTGATTTCCATCAATTTTAGCACTAGCGACACAGTAGCAGCTTATTATCAGCTATATTTAAGATATAAATATCAATAGTGAGTTAATAATGAATACACAATACTGTTGCACAGGTGGCATCCCATCACTTATCACTCTGGAATTCACTGAGCCCCAGAAAGTCACAAATGTTTGTAGAAGCAGTCTGCATACCTTGATTTTATACACCTGTGACCATGGAAGTGACTGGAACACCTGAATTGAATGATTGGATGGGCGAATACTTTTGGCAATATAGTGGTTATACAGTGCACGATCTGATATCATCGTGGTGGTGTTGTTCCCAGATCATCATACTAAATGTTGTTCCAGGATCAACATTGCAAGTGACCAATCAGAATGTTGTGATGTCATACTTTTGTGACTTCGGGAAAAACCGCCGTAAAACCAAAAACTGTATTTAAGCTGCGAGAAACCGCCTCTGTCCGCCGATCATTGGAATTTCATAAATGCACGAATGGCTTGGCACGCAAAAGAACAACGTCACAACAATGTGATTGGTGACTTGCAATGTTGAACCTGGAACAACATTTTCATGATGATCTGGGAACAACACCAACACGACGATATCCGATCATCCTTATACAGTCATGTGGCCTAAAAAAAGTTTCCACAGGACTATAAGCACACCCTTACTGCTTCCATAGGGATCCAAGGCTAAATAACAGCCCGATGTGCTAATCAAATGCATCATTACGTGATCATCAGCCCCTCTAGTAATACAGAAGGTTTGGCAGTTCAGGAGTGTGTCAATGCAACAATATTCTTGGGAGTGGATGCAACCTTCTGCACCCTAAAGGCAGAGCAAGGTCAAAAACCCCACAAGTTGCATCTGAGACTTTACAGGCTTACAGTGGGTTTACAGTTAGAATTTCAATGTTAAAGTTCCCGCACAAAGGAGCGAGCCTCTTCTCCATACAAAGAACACGGCAGCATATTTTAAGTTTGTAAAATTCCATCTGGAACAATGTCTTCTTGACAAACAAAGCCAAAGTCGAGGTGTTGGTCATAATGCACAGAGGCATTATTGGAGAGAACCAAACCCAGCATATCAGCACAAACGCTCCATACCAGCTGTCAAACATGGTGGTGGAGGGTTCATGATTTGGCCTTGTTCTGCAGTCACAGGACCTGGGAATCTTGCAGTCATTGAGTTGACCATGGTCCCCTGCAACCCATTTGTTGCAAAAGACCAGTCAAAGTCCAGACTTTAACCTGAAATCGTGGGGTGTGAGTATAAGAGAGCTCATAAAAGGTTATTTTTCTTTGACCTGTTAGGTTAGTACTGTATCTATTGAAGGTTACTTTTATTAGTTATTGATTGCACTCAGTAGTCCTACTGGTCTCTTTGTCTTTTAGCCCCAAGTGTGTAGTTTACTGGATAACTGTCGCTGTATAGGTTCGCTGATGAACTGTGGCAATTTACATTTGTTTGTATTTATTGACTTGTTTATGTCATCGCATCTAAATGCCTAAGAAGTGGTACCTCTGTTTTTGATTTGTTAATAGTATAAACTCAATAGAAGAGCCATCTGTTGCCTACTGATATGCATGTATGCATGGTGTTAATTAGTCAGGCCAATCCTGATTGGCTTTTGTCATGACTATGGCATTTCCTGTTTGTGTAAAATGAGAATGTGGAAATGCTGCCCTTATGAACTTATGAAAGAATGAAATTTAATAATAATATTGATAAATCTTTCAGCAGTAACCAAGAAAGAGTGCAGGACCTCAGTGTAAGGAGTTCAACGAATTTGCAGAAAACAACAGCACACAAAACACGATACTGATTCATTTAACCGATTGCTTTAATAAGTTTCAATAAATATTGCAGTAATATCACTTTCAGGATTTCTTTTGACCACACCAATAGCGAAGTGAAAGGCGTGATGTCGTGACCATCCAGTAGCTCCTTAATCTGCTTTTCTTTGTTTGTGTCTTTGTCTTTGCCACATCCTTTCTTCCAGGTACTTGCAGTATGAGACGAGGCTCATTGGCCAAATGTCCCCTAAAAACGATGCTCTTTAATTTATTGGCACTGACAGGTTAGGAAAAAAAGGTCAGCTAAAAAGAAGCTAAAATGAATAAATCATATTCACTTACTTCAAAGGATTTAAAGTGTCATTTGTGGAGCTTTGGGCCTGAATGTAAATGAGACCCACAGACTAATGCATGAGGTCTGACAGACATAAAAGAAATGTTATTAAGAGAGAACAACGCTGAAATCAATAGAGTGAGCTTGAAACACGCTGGAATACATTTGCAACAATGTGATAATTAGTGCACCGAGCTCATATCTGCAGCCTGAAATCCCTTCATTATTGTCTGCATCATTTCTGAGATCTTTTTCAAAACTATAATGGTCGGATGAGTCTTCAGATGAGAGATGAGATGAGTTCTGTTGCGGTGCATAAACGGTTTTGTTTTTGATATGCAGAGAGGGAGCATTGAGGCCTGCTAGCGTTACAAAGCTCACAGCAGCAGCCTTATTGTGTGTGAAATTATCATAAACTCGTGGTACCTTCAGAGTCCTGAAAGATCAGGCTTTGAGCAGTCGCTAAGAGCTTCACTTTATGGGAAATGCAAATGGCTGTGTCTGCAAATTGGATTCTCATAAAAATAAAATAGAAGAAGTGTTGAAAAACTGGCAAACACTCTGACACCAATAAAAGATGACAGTCTGCATGGGGAAACTAACAGCTCGGGCTACACGGTACAGCTCGGCTACAACGGTATCAACAAACATTTGAAAACTGTAAAACCTGAGGAGCTTTATGTATTACTACGTGTTCTCCATTAAGGCCTGCCTCGCCTGAAGAGAGGCCAGCGAGCGGCTGGCATCTTCTGCTGATTGATATACTACAGCGAACCATATGGACACTGTGTTAATCGAATGAAGGAGACATCTGTGAGATGATTTATGATTTTGTTGTGATTTGTAAGCGGTGGGTTTTATCAATGACATCATCAGCATTACTCAACTCTTTTCCTGTGATGCCAACACATTTCCTAATTAATGAAGAAAGACAAGCGGCAGACTATAAAGAAAAGACCAAAAAAGAACAAGTCTTTACAGTAAGCAGGAACATGAAGTGATATTTTATTTTTGTCTCTTAGCTTAAATTATTTTGTTAAATCCAAGTAACTGGGAGCAATGAAGGGTATAATGTAATATGCATTTTCAAGCTTACAAAAGAGAGTAAATTAGCCATATATTTGGCATGCATTTAGCTCAAAATGAATGTGAAGTGCAACGGAAAGAGAAAGCAGGGAGGGCATATCAAAGGAATGGAAAAGGAAAGAAGAAAAGAAGAAAGAGGATGGATAAGAGAAAGCCAGGGACACAGCTGGACACACTTACAGTAATAATCACTAATAGTTTAGGAACAAAAGGAAAGGAAAAAGGAAAGGAAAGGAAAGGAAAGGAAAGGAAAGGAAAGGAAAGGAAAGGGAAGGGAAGGATAGGAAACAAGCATTAGAAAGACCATGGTGCACAGCTGGACATAGTTACAGCACTGTACAGTAATAGTTAGGGAACAAGAAAATGGAAGGAAACAATTAATACAATGCAGTTTAGCATCAAATAAGGCTGAAAATGAAGGAAGAATGAAAGTAAACTGAATGAACACAAAGATAATGGAATTTGTTTTAAAAAGCAGGAATGCAGGAAACAGGAATTAAAAGAAGAATCCGGAAGGGACAAAAGAAAGAAAAGGAAGGATCTCATACAAATCTGCTGACCCTTAAAAATGACAAGCTGTTAGCCATGCTGTGACCCAGCTGTCAGGAGAACAGCTCTCCTGGTTTATCCTGAACACCTCCTCACCATTCATCTCCAGCTGGGACACTGTCACCTCAACTTCACCCAGCGGTAATCTGACGATTGGACGATCGGAGGGGAAGAAACCTCCCCCCTCTGCCTCTTTGACCTTTGAGTTATTTATTTGGTCAGCTGAAATGATGGATGATGCCCAAGCTACAAACTTCTATCCAATTATCCATTTGGATTGATTTAATATTATGAACTATTCTGTTATTAATTTGGGTAAGCATGCACTACACAAGTGACAAAAAATGTGCCAAAAACTGATACCTCTAATCTTTTGGAGAGAGAAAAAAACATAACAGTGGTAGTTTCTTAATTTATTTTACAACATGACCATCTAAGGTTGTATGAAGCTTTCTTATTAAAATCTTGGGGGGGAAAATGTCAGTTTGCAGTGTATTGGGCACAGAAATGTGTCAAATTCTGTGATCGAAGAATTTCACAACAGGTCATCACAGTGGGATTTGTATCTCGTTCCGCTAAAAACCACTACTATGGACTCTTTCATGAAAAAATCTAGGCCATTCAAAGTGATATTTTCCTAATTTATCGTAAAATTTGCTAAACTCATGTAATCGTGTAAGGTTGTATAAAGTGTTGATGTTTAAATGTTATAAAGTGTTCTTGTTACGCCTCAGATCTCTTCACTTTCTAAAAACAAACTACGCCCTATATGCACATTCAACGTGATTTTCCTACATTTTATTTTAATTATAACTGGAATGAGATTGTATATAGTTGTATAAAGTGTTGTTCAGTGTGTGGTATGTGGGGCATATTGCACACTTACAAATTATCTGAAAAATGCTCTTATCTAAGGGTGTATAAATTCAATTACATTTCAAATTAAGTGCAACTCCTTTACTGTGGAGTTACGTGACTTTATCTTTCATAAATTTTGGAAACTCAAAATAAAAAAATAGCCTCTCTTAAGTTGATTTCCTGTATATTTAATCTTCTTTTGAGGCAACAAGTTGGCAAGCATTCCAGATTTTACACTGTACAACTGAATTAAATTCTAACAGAGAGAATAAAGCCATGATGGTGAAACTAACTGGGGAAACTGGATATTAAACTGAGAGGATATCCTGGTTAAAAGTTAATTGCAGCAATTCCAGTTGAATAGTTTTCTCCTTTGTTCAGCGTAACACATTTATTTTCACTGTCTCCTTTGAAGGCAGCAGCAATTTGTCAAACAAGTGTCAAAGCAAATCACCAGTATAATTGTAGTCTTGGCGATTGCAAAGCATATTTTACTACTGTTGAACATCTGTCAGTGAATATTCTAACGATGCATACTGCTGTTTTCAGGGACCTGCTCCAACATCTCATAAACAGAAAAGAATGCACTGCACATCTGAGATGATCCGGGATACTGAGATGAAGGGCAGTTGTGCAGTTGCCACAGACAAGATTAAATCTGCCGCCAGTGAGACGGATTTGTCACCAGTAGAGGCAGCAGACAGAGATTTACCCCCAGCTCAGAAGAAGAAAATCTACTGGTTATCAGAAACGAACCCATTTGTGATTAAAGACTTTAACATCCAAATGAAATGTGTTCACTCTGTAAACAGTTACTGCCAGAATACAACAAACTCAAATGTTCGTTAATAAACGAGAGGATCTGTGTCACTACAGCAGCGACAATAAGAGTCTGACAGATTTGCAAGCAAACACATCACAGAAAAACAACAACAGATCTTTTTGCTGATCCTTTACAGGCCTGGGTCTTTATAAGTAACAGATCAGACAGATGACAAGAGCATCGGCAGCAGCAGCATCTCCCACTGATGGCTCAGAGTTCCCCTGGAGGGAAATCCTCTTTGTTTGGGCGGTCCATGCCGGCCGCGTCTTTCAACAGGATATCCCAACAGAAGGTGAGGTCAACTATGAGCAAACTCTGCACAAAAGGATCTGGAGCTGGATTTAATGTTTCACAAAGCACTGGTCATATTCTTTGAAGATTTTGCCTCCTCCCTTCGTCAAGTCTGTGAGAGTTAATTAAACATTAGACAGCTTGGGGTCAAGCATAGGCTCAAAAGAAAAAGGAAAAAAACTTTCCCATAAAAGCATCCCATAATCTCACCTTAATGTCGTTTAATTTTTTTCTCCCTTTTTTTTTGAAATAATAGGGCAGTGTTTCTGAAATTCATATATTAAAAAAATAAAAAGTTACAATGTGCTTTATAAAGAAGAAGCTACATCCAATACTCAGCTGGAGCTCTAAGGATGACTTGCATTTGTTTATTTAAAGAAAAAGTGATCCCTTAAAGAGATGTGAAGAAGGCACTAAGTAATTTTAAAGCCCGATTGCAGCTATTTTAATAAAATGCAGCTTCTAGATGTTTTGTGTACTAACAACAAAACCAAATAAAAAACAAACAAACATTTACTGTAAATGTTTTAAAAAGCTTAGAACCTATCCACCTATTTTTCCTCTACAGACATTTCAGCTCTGAACGTATCCTTAAACTCGTCAGAGTGCTACTGTGATATCCAAAAGTAAATGCTCAGTATCATTATTATAGCACCATGACTTACTTAAAACTCGATGGCCTGAAGCTGAACTTTAACCTTTGAGTTGATGCAAAAAAACTCCCACTTGGTTATTTCAGGCCTTCAGTGTCAGCTGATCATTCAAGCTGAATTCGTCCCCTGCAATTTATGTGACCTTTCAACTCCGCTCAGGTTCTGAATTTCTGCTTACAGTAATCTTCCACTTTCAGCCCTTTTATTTAATCTGATACTTCAGTCTTTATACTTTAATCACAACGGTTTTCAAGTATTTCTGATATTTCAACTGGAAAACCAGCAGCATATTAGTATATTAATCACTTTTTCTGACAGCTGAAACTTCTGATGCATTTTAACTGCTTTTAATTCTCGCTCTTCAGCTGTCACCTCAAACCCTTTCAATTGTCAGGTTTTGACCTTTGAATATCTGTGAATTCAAAATATATTGAAATAAAATTCTACATAGTCTAATACATCTTTCCATTCATATCTTTGACTTGTAGACATTCATTACTTGTCCTTACATCCCAGTCAACACTTATACTAACAGCTTCTTTTAGTTTACACACTTTAAATGGCTCTTAAAATGACTTACACTTCAGTCACCTGGAATTCTTATGACACAACACCTTCAGTGAACTTCAACCAAACCTACAACGACTTTCTGCACTTAAGCACATCTATATTTAATTCCTTCAACTTGTTTTCAACTAAAACTTCTAACCGGTACTTTGACATTTTCAGTACTTTTTAATTCAAGTGTCACTGTAATGCCTGCTTTCATGGCTTTACTGTTGTAACAAATACCAAAGCTTCTCCAAACATCTCATTTCCAGCAGCATTTGAATTTTTTTGTTCATTCCGATATGAAAGCCTAAATTAATATTGGTAAATGTTTGAGTGTTTGAACTCAAGTTATTTTTCATTTCCCTCTTGACTGAGTTTGGCAGGGCATCAGTGGAAACGGAGCTGTTGGCTGCCCTTCCATGTCTTCTGTTGTTGTTTTCTGGAGGCCTCAATGGGATGGGTAGTTTGTGAAATGACAGGACATGCCAACAAATTGCATCACTTCTGGCTCAGCGGCCAAGGACAATGCCATGCCATATGCCAATTGGGGGGGTTACGGGGTGGAGGGATGAATGGGTCTCATTTCCATGTGGTCCCTTCGAAGACTGACCCCCCCAACTCCACCCCTCCTGAATCTGTGCTTCTCCATACTCTCTGTTACCAACACACGTACACCCAAAAACCCAGTTGGGAGGTTGCCTTGGCCAGTGGTGTGACACAGACATACGAGCTGACACATCAGCCATGAGCCAAAACAAAACATCCAGAGATTCAGCTCAATACATGGGCAGGCCTGAGGAGCGTCATTGTCCCCGCTTCTCACTCTCCACCTGCAGACGACGGCGTGGGCAGAGCAACACATAGAGTACTGTACACATTTACTGTTCACACGGAGGATATTGAACTTGTTGTATCATCAAAAAATAATGTCGCAAATTGGAAATGTCATTTGTTTTTTCCTGTAACAACTCAACTCAGTTCTTATATATACATATATATATATATATATATATATATATATATATATATACATATATATATATATATATATACATATATATATATATATATACATATATATATATATATATATATATATATATATATGTATATATATATATATAGCATATGCAGGGTGAAGTAGATACCCTGTATATACTTTTTTAATTCTAGTTTAAATCTACTTCCTAATGCGCATGCACCTTATAGTTGTCCTACTTTGTGTATGACATACATCATATCGTCTTTTAGCCCTTTACTACTGATTTGGTATTTATTTGATACTTTAATCTTCATTTTGTAACTACTTTGTATAAAATTTCTAATTTCTCTGTATTAACTTTGTATCTAGTTTTGAATTTCCTGCTACTTTGTGTCCATGTTGTACTTAATATATGTGTGGATGTTTTATTAATTTGTATCTACACATGTTTCCAGGCATTTTCAAAGTACTCAATATTCTATTTATTTAAAACTTTTTCTTGTACTTTTATGATTAAAAAAGTTTTCACTTGCTTTAAAACATTGTTGCATCTCATAAAGTATTCTACATAAACTGGAAAACTTTATAATACTTAATTTCTTTTCCTTAAAAAAGCTACTATTTTAAAGGACCCAAAGTAATTTTTCTTCTTACTTAATACTCCCCCATATTATCCAATACTTACTCTGTAGCAGGGTAAAAATCACTTTTCGGAAAGTTCACTCCTAAATATGTCTCTTTTCGGTGTCTTTGGGATTGCAGATTTAAATAGTGCGAGGTAATTTGTTCAGGGAGTGAGGAGCAGTGATTTAGGAGCTGTTTTTGAGTTGACATGATACAAATGAGGATGGTGCTAGAAGGTCAAGCACCCTGCGCCATCACCATAATCGTGCTAATTGGGACAATATGTGCATGATAAATCGCTACAGCCCGGTAACAGATCCTTTAATCACTTCTTAAAGCAGCTTTAGATCCACAGAGTTTGCTTCAAAAGGAACGTTTTCAGTATTTCCATTTTTAAAGGAGCAGAAATTTTGTTGTTGACCATATGCTCTGTGCTGCTGCTGCAGTGGGAGGGAGGGAGGACACTGTGAAAGGGTTTTAACCTTCCACTTTGGGGAAGTTGGAGTTAATACTCCAGCCACCTCATCACTGGGCCAGCGCCAAGTGCTGCTCGGCTCGTCTCTGGGAAGGGGGGTGAGGACGAGACCCCACAGATGCTTTCTCTCGGTCCCCTCTACCTCGCAGCCAGATGCCGAGAGGATAAACTCCGGTATCACAACATCAAGGTTGTGTCCAAATCTCGAGCTTGTGATATTAGTCAGAGAAGGCATGATGTATGATTGTGTTCTGCCTCAACAACATCTGAATCACAGCGCAAAACAACTGAAGTGACTAACACTATAATACATGTACTTTAGGTAATAAAACTACAGTGGCCTCTGCAGTGAAACAAAAAGCACAAGAGAGTACTTTAGAGTACTTAGTAAATAGATTACAAACATTTTGATTTGCTATTATGAAAAAAGCTCAAACAGCAAATTAAACAACAATACTTGCTCTGATTTTTATATTACCATTTGAAAACCTACATTAAAGTATTCGCATGAGTCTTTCATGGATGTTAAAACATGTATTTTTGCTTTAGCAGAACATTTTTGCTTTTAACAATATCTTCAGATAAAATAAGCACATGCTAAGCTACATCATATACAAAGTCAGCAATAAAAAGTCACCGCTTCCTTGAATTTATCTTTAATTTAAATCTTCAGTTTAGCTTTTTGTTGAACTTCTCAAACATCTGAGCAAGAGTAAAACTGGGAGCAGTAATAAGCTAATGCTAGCAATGAAAAGCTAGCTTGGCTAGCAAAGGGTGCCTATATTTTGGTTACTTTGGGTGACAAAACGAGGCTTGAAACAAAAAAGACAAACTGAACAAATGTACGCTGAACAATACAAATTGCACCCACCTTTCCCTTAAAGTAGACAAGCCCGTCGTTAAGCGTAGCTTTGAACGCTCATGTGACTTAAACGCTTGACCTAATTTGCCCGCTGAGTTGTTACTGATGGGAAAATTACCCATAGAGCCACTGTAACCTGGGGCAGTGACTCCAGCTTACCTCACGTGGCTCTTCGAGGGATACTGTTCATTCATTGGTTTCATTTTTCAGAAAGAACAGACTTTACAAAAAAGCATACATATGCAAATAAAACTACAGATGAATTTCACCCCCAAGTTATTTACATTTTCTCATTTCACTAAATCTTAGGTCAAAACACACAGACGAATGGAGACCTGATATCAAAAAGTCTATATAAATGCCTCTTTAAATTTGTAGCATGGCATCCGAGTGCAGGTGTTGAGCCTCTCACCAGTTGCTCTTTACAATAGTCTTGCACCTGCACGTGATATGCACGTGTGCATATAATTATGCTTCTTCTCCACATACAAATGCAACAACAGATCTCAGTTAAGGGAGTAATGGGACGTTTCCAGCTTTCCTAATTAGCCAGTTACAGGATTCTGCCCAGAAAGTAGTCGCTGTGGAGAAAAGGAGAGGAAAAATGTCAAGTTAAAGCAACCAATACAGCACAACGAGCAAGGACGAGGAGTTTTAATGTGTATATGATTAATTTTTTTCACACGGACGAAACTTTTTATTCATTAATTGTTTTCTTGGCAGTTTAATCTCGAGTGTTTTCTCTGAATTCATGTCAGTGTAAAACTGACAGAAAAGCTGTCTCATAAACAGCGAAACAGAACACAAATGTGGGAACTCGCCATAATTATACATGCAGATTTATTCTGTCATTCTTACATAATCTTTTTCTCTCTTTTTTTCCCCCTTTTTGTTTTTTACAGATAACTGGGGAGGGAGGGAGTGGGGGGAGAGGTGGAGGGGAGGGGAGACCTGTGGATGATTAGCTTCTTTTTGTCCTCTGTTTTTTCTCCGCTTTATTTTCCCTGAGAAGATTAAATATTTCTGCTTGAGAAAATCTTTTTAAACGGCCACTGACTGCTGTCCTGGCCCCCTCTGTCACTGCCTGAGCACACAGGGTCCCCACAGGGTCCAAAAAACCCACAGTTCTCCCCCATTTTGTCATTCCAAAATGTGGTGAAAAAATGTAATCTTCTAACAAAGAATAGAAAAGGGAGGCTATAGAGGAATTTTTTTCTGCAAGTGGCCTCTTTATTGGGTGGGGGATGGGCGACGGAGGGCTCCTTCACAGTATCCACACACAACAGGGCTCCAATCTGTCAAATAATTAGCCAGTGTGGGAGGACAAAGGTTTTTATTTGCCCGAATTTCATACATCACTGCTTGAATACATCATCACTGTATTGTGACGGGTCATGGGAACTTCAGCTTCGAGACAGAGCGACGGAGACAGAGACGCAGAGAGGTCGAGAAACCTGATAATGAAAAGACTAAAATAAATGAGAAATTTATAAGGACGCATATGGATGTAAGGATATGGTTCACATATGACAAGCATTTTCATGTTAATCAGAAATGGCCCCAATTTTGCTATAAAATGCAAATTAAAAAAAATGGGCACAACCTGAGCTGAGGTGGAGGAGTGATTAAAATCTTTATTTGTAACAAAAAACTTTAATGTGTAGAAAGTTTTAGAAAACAAAGCTTTCATTTAATAGTTCACTGTTTCTCGTTCATATTACTTATATATTACACTTTTTTATCACGATGGACATAACAGTTTAAGATAACACTACAGTGAGGAATGGTTAAAGTGAGATTTTCAAAATAAGAGTTTTTGGATCCATATATTCATTTGAAATTTATACCAAATTTGATGTTTTTGCTGTGAAAGTGTCAAAGCAAGATTGCACCTTAAATGCATAAGTGCTGATCATCATTACCTTTAGCTTTAAGGTCAATCAGTGTTTTTTCTCTCTTTATTTTTTAATGAAATCAGTCAGCTGCTTATTTGAAATTTACCTTCTTCTTCTTCACGCTCACGTGTTTCAATTTCTTGATTCAAAACCTAAACATTTAAAGGTATTTAAAAATATTTCAAAAATAGAGACACACACACACAGAAGCACAAATTTGGCAGCAACTGGTGATTTAAACACGATATAATTTGTGGTTAGTCATCTGTTAGCGAAAACTCTGGTTAATTAATGTCGTATCAATTTAAAGAAAAAAGAGAAAGAGACATTAAAAGTCACTTTTTGTTTTACTGAATGATCCAAACTCTAAAATAAAAAAGTGCCACACAGAGACAGACAAGAGGAATGGCTGTAAACTGATGACAAACTACAAGAGAGTCTTCAGCTGTGAAGAATTAGCTTCTTAAACTGTTCAATTCCTAGCTTTTCTAACTGTATGGGGACTGTGCTGGAAGGACTTGTCGTCTTTGTGCGCGTGGACTGATTTTGTCACACCCAGGGGGATCATTCTGAGTAGAAAACCTTCCTGTTTACCTTTTTTTTAGCATATAAGTGGACTCAGTGTTAGCCATAATGTTTCATGGCCTATTTATTTAATATATTTCTTATTCAGTTTGAGTAAACAGATGCAACAGACTTAGTAAGTGTGGGGTGGAATGGTGGGAGAGTCCTTATATGTATCCCTGTTTATGTTATTGTGTTATTTATATGCATGTTATATCATTACTACTTTTATTCACACATTTATTTTTGCATACACCCATTAAATCTCAAGATCTTTGCCATATAATTAATAAATAATAGACTGGTGACCTTTGACTGCACACACATTATATTGTATTTGGGAATGCTAGCTCAAGAGCTTAAACACTTTCACATTGCTTAAAGTGAGAGGTATTCTGGTGGTTGTCGGTCAGTCCTACCAGAGCCTATCTCTGCTCTCATAGGCTGAGAGGCAGGGTACACGCTGGCCATGTCACCACTGTTTGCAGAAAAAGAAAAATACAATCAAGAGTAAAACCAGAGGATCAGCTCGCTCGTACGAGTCTCCAGTCAAGCCTGCAAAAACTGCTCAAAGGTCGACAAATCAAAACAAGCGTAATTGAAGTTATATTTCAAGTCATTAGAAGCAGAGCTCAAGTTTTAGTAAAGGAGACGTTTGAGAGAAACCACAAGGAGGAACGCTGGTCGTCTGCCAGCGTGTCTGTATGTTTATTTAAGATGTCAAAATAAGACCGGATATTTTCACATCTGAGTTAGGGATTGAACTGGATCAGTGAAACCTTTTTTTTTTTCTGTGGCCCCTGAAATCAGAAAAGAAAGTTTATCAGGAGCTCGATATTGTTCTCTTTTCACCTTTGAGTTTGTGGGCAAAGGGAATAGACTTCTGTGGGGCCATTGTCTGGGATGATTGCACCAGTCCATCACACGTTTCTCTGAAGGATTAGATTGATCCACTGAGTGGGAGGCGAACTCCTCGTGTCAGTACTGTACTGAACAACATTTCAAAAAAAAGAAAAGAGGAAAGTGGAGTGGATCGTGGGGGCTTTTTTTGTTTGTCTACTGAATTGAAATTAATTACTCTTCTTAGGCAGTGGAAAGTGGGTTTGGGGGCAGGGGTAAGCATTTTTTCTGTGATTATTTTTCATTAAGTTTCTTTTATTACCTTTTTAACCCTCACAGCGGATGTACAAGAGCAAGGGTGCAAAGCCAAATAACGTGGTCAGTTTCTGAAGAAGATTAATGAATAGCTCAAATAAAATGACACAAAAAAAGCAACATTTTTCCATAAATTAGGAAAAAGGTGCTTTAGACAGAAGTAGGTCAACAGCAATGCATTTATCTTTGCATCTGATCCTGGAGAAAAGTGATTTACCATTTTTTCCTAACACCAAATTCTTCAATAAGTACACAATCTAATTAGATAAAGAGAGCAATTTTAATAGAAACCCACAGTATGGAATTTAGCACTAAAAGATAAAGAAATTCAACTGGAAAAGTCTTTAAGGACCCCAGGACAAAGAGTCCACGTAGCTGTCTAATGTAATAAAATAAAAGGAAACTCTAAAATGTAATACAGTGTTGGCATGCAGGACGCACAGCTGCAGATTTGAAACCAGAAAGGAAATACGCGGGTGTAACTGCACAGTGATTGTAGAATATTCTGTAAATTGAGTATATATGTGTATTTTTTTGTATAGTTTCACGGCCTGTTTGTGTTTGCACAAACTCTGACACTTTGGCCCGCGGGGATTTTTAAAGCCCATTTGACAAGTCAGTGGACAAATGATATTTTAATTGTGTGACTTTTTAATCCCGAAGCCCGGAGTAAAGATAGCTCATTTCTGAGTACATCCTGGTTTATTTAAAAAAAGATAAGATAAAAAAATAATTATATTTAATTAACAACAGCTGCATATTGAAGGAGCGCAGCTATGAGTGAAACGGGTCAAAACATGGTTTTCCTGCTCTATTACGGTGCTTTAAGAAGCTTTTAATGCAAAACCAACACGTGTGACCTCTTCGAACCGTACGGGATGCTTTTTTGTGTGTGTTGATAACAATAAAGAAATGAGATGCAGGAGGAGATGGAGGATTGATATTTTGGAGTGCGATGGTTCCATCCCAAAGGCGTCGACGAGCGCCGAAACGCTGTAATCGGAACTGTTTTACAACGCAAGAAGTCAGAGAATTGCGTGGCATTTTATACCTGTTGAATTCATGTGATACAAGTTTATATATTATTCATTTTATTGTCAATTTCCTTGCTGTTAATAGAAAGCTGAGATTACCTACTAGCTTCTGAAAACGTATAAAACAAGAGATAAATTAGGACTGAAAGGGCCACCCTAAAATCAGAAAGTTAAACACACTCCGAGCTGTCATGCGTGACTAGTTGACATTCTCAAATCTCGTCTTGGACTAAATGTTTTACTTTCCCCCTCGTCTCTTTTTTTTTCTCTTTCTCTCTCTCTCAGACGGTGATTTATACACACAACATGTTGCACAATGGGATCCTTGTTTGCTAAATGGGATAGCCTTAATGGAGACTTATATTTCCAGGATTATATCTGTATTCAGTTGCAAATGATTTGGAGGGGGGGTCGTTTCAATACTCTTCCTCTGTCTATGAATAATAGTATCATTTGAATTAAGTGGACACCTGGTGCAGTGGGTAAGGCTCTGAGGCGCGCTGTTGACCCGCTACCACTGCCAACTTCCCTTTTTCCCAGCCTGTCCTTATCCGTCCCTCCAAGCCTCCAATTTCATTCTCCCTCCACGAAATGCCACACACTTGTAACTTTAGTCTCCCTTCGGCAAAAACTTGCTCTCTCCTGAAAGGCAAAGGGATAGAAAGAAAAAAAACTTTAAGAGAGGAGGGAGAGGGGCTGAGGGAGGGAGACAAATTCTTATCAATCTCCTCTTAGATTTGAGCAAAGTCATTTGAAAGCGCGGTGTAATGTTTCAGGGAAAACTTCCAATTAAATACTGTAAAAAGATAAAATAACAGTACCCTGGACCTGCCCGTTGCTGGTATTAAAGCCCCCTTTTGTTGATTTATTGTACATTAGCCACTGAGCCATGCAAGGAAGAGGACATTTCAGAAGGGATTCTATTTGTATGCATCCTGCGTCTGCTCCACACACAATCAGGCCTGTATTGCGTTTTGCAAATTTATACCAGGATGTAGGTTTAGAGTGTTCTCCCCCCCCACCTCCCCTGAAAGAAAAAGAAAGTTTTTCAAGTAAGTGTCTGCTTTCATGAGCACAAGTGATTGAGGCTCACAAACAAAGCTTTGTTTCTAAACTCACAGATGTACAGGCCGGCTGTAGCTTTGTCCTCTGGCCCTGAGAAGCATTCATAGATTTCTATTAGAGCACAACATTGGATTGTTTGGAAATACTTTTAGAGTGGACATCCAATAATAACCCAAAGCTTTCCCAGGGCTGTATTTTCACCCAAGAGGGGGAACGAAAGAAGTCTTTTCTGAACCAGATATCAGATAAAAAGGAAGTAGCATTCTTTCTCTTCAAACGCTCTTTCTCCCTGATTTTGCTTTGTGCGGCGTCCTGAGAAACTAATGAGTAGCGAGCATTTGAAATTAAACAAGAGCAATAATATTTGGCACTTTACGCTCAGAATGAGATTTGGGGAAGCAGCACGGTGGTGCTCGGGGGTAATACTGCATGTCAGTAATTAAAGATACTTTTTTTCTTGTGCTTTGCAACAGTTTAAAGGCAAATATTGCGCTTTTTTATTACACTACATTTATTTAAAGACTACAATTAATCTTTAAATCAAGAGCGTAAATTAGAAAACACACAACAAGCCTGGCAAATTGTCAGAAACCCCCCCCACACCCACTTATTTGCCTCTCAAACTCTTACGCAGAGGCTTCCCGAATCGTTAACAGCAACGCTGAAGGGACACTTGCCCTTTAAACTTCGCTGAAACAGCCAAAAGTGCTAAAACCTATCAAGTTTTTCACAAGAAATAAAGCAGAGCCGAGTAAAACAAAACTAATGCATATGTAACTTTTTTTAATCTCTGTTATCAGACAATCTTATGACCCCTTTGAAGAATTAGACCCCTGTGATGAAAGCAAAGAAAAAAAAACAGCAGTTCTCAGTAATGCATGTACCCCTCATTTTTCAGCCAAGTGCCTCCCCCAGAACAAAACATTTTCGGTAGAGAAAAGCGGCTGCAGCGCAGGACTGAGGCGTCAATGTCTGATCTGTTAACAACAAACATATTGCTGGAAAACGCTTCGGTGCTAAAGTTCAAAGTTTCATAATCCATCACTAATTTCTGAAACTAAGATCTGACTATAAATGATAAGATGCATTTAAAATTAAATGTGAAGCATGGGCTTGTGCCTCACTGGGGATCTTTGTGACTGTGCCGTAATCAAACTTCTGTTTCCAGGCACGATCTGTATCAGTGCCCTAGTCTGAATATGTGGATCACTGTTCTGTGAATATTTAGTTTTCACTTGTATTGCTGCTAAATTTAAACTTTTTTGATGTTTTTTGGGGGGTTTTGCCTCAAAGATCAGAAACTTGCAGTCAACATGAGTCCGTTATGTGTTGGGGTGAGGCTTTACAGCAGTTGAAAGCTTACAGCCTTATTAAAATCAGGAATAAAAAGTTGATCAAAATTGCCAGTGAACATTAAATATCCTGGATATAGGTCAGATTTTGCCATGCAGTTCATTTTCACTGCACCGGGTTATTGTATTTTAATTATTTTGGAAATTATCCATGACTGAAAACGTTTTTATTGACTTAAACAAAAAAGGAAAAATGAATGCATAGCCCCTGTAGTACTACGGTGTACCCCCAGAGGTACCATTATTCCCACTTTAGACACTGGGCTAAACTATAAAACTATATACAAAGTGGTTAGAGCAGTAAAGCCTCCTTATACAATCTAAATGATACAAATCAGGTTTTCCTGTCATAATTTCTGTCTGTTTTGTTCATTTTATGTCCTTTTCTTGCAGAATCGTTTCAGTTTTGGTCCTTTAACAAAGTCTTAATGTCACTCTTGTTACAGCAGCTCACACACAGAAAGGGAAGCGCAGTCATGCTGGAGTTAGATGACAGAGGAACAATTATCCCTCTAATTCTCATGTCGATACAGTTATGTCTTACGTGGTCGATGGACATGTCGTTGTTATTCCTGATCAATACTGAGACACTTCATAACACATCTGAGGTGTGATAGAAGCTGATATGCTGCGTGACACCTTCTGATCCCCATTTAGCTATGATTGCAGGCGTTGGCGTGAATCTGTTTGGCTGGTTATGGATTAGCTACTTTGGCCCTGAAGTGGCTGCAGTCGATGATGTGATTAAATCAATGATCATCTCTGCGAAAGCTCTTTGATTCGTTCTCGTTTGGCTGCACAGCAGAACAGACCAGGGTGTCTCGGCAGCAAAGGGATAATTTACACAGGCTGCATGTCAAAGACGTGACACGTTCACTGTCCACAAACAAGCCTGGAAAATGCATTATTGCCTCTTCAAGGATTGTAAATTGGGGATTATGTCGAAAAACGAGAAGAGTTGGAAAGAATAAAATCGTGCGCACATTAAACTTTGACTGCTCATAATGTTTGTGACAAAATCAAGATCAAGGTCTACTTACTGGGATTCACACAGTACAGTATATTAGTATTTACCTTGCATATTTCCTTTTTTTGTATCGTTGGATATTTGGGTTTATAATTTTGATGGACAGGATATTTTGGAATGGAGGGGTTCTGCTTTTTGTTTGATTTAGTTTTGCAGAAAGTAATTTTTCTAGTCTTATTTAAAATTATTTTCATTTTAAATTAAAGACTTAAGGGGATTTTTTTTTATTGAGAATTTTAAAGGATTTGTTTTTTTTTATTGATTTTATCTTTACAATTTTTTTTTATGTATTTAGTACTTTTTTGAAAAAATGATTACAATTTTTTTTTATAGATTTTTACCATGTTCTCTTTAAATATAGTCTGTAATCTAAAGTGTAAAGACACTCTGTGTATTTTACCTGCTGTGACTATTTAATTAACCAACATTCTTCTCTTACATAAACTTAGTAATTAATCTTTTTTGTTTCTTTTTTTTCTTTTTTTAAATTTGTTGTAAAACTTTTATTGCACATTGGACAAAATGAGCTGTGCTGCCACTCTGCCTCGGTTATGTCTAGACTACCGGAAATGCAAAATTGCATCTGCTTACAGCCACTAGGAGCTCTGAAAGAGTTGCTGTTGGGAGGACAGCAGAGAGCTGCAGAGGCTGCAGCGAGCAGGGAAGGTTTGTCTGCAGGCAGCTGCATAAGCTCGGCCCAGGATGTGCTGTAAAACTGTTGTAAAGACTGGCCTCTCTTTACTGTTTGCATTGCATGACATTTGTTTTTCTCTTTCCCCACTCCTCCTGTTGTCCCCTCCCCTTGCCTCTCTCTTTGAAAAGGCTGTTTGACGCACATGCTGCCATTTTGGTTTTGCTGTGAGAGGAAAAAGGGTGTGTGGCATGTATAGAAACAAAAGTATTTACGGGGTTTAAATACCACTGTTGTGAGAAAATTCGACTCTCTTTCTCCCTTTCCTTTTCTCTATAAACACCATCCCCGTCAGAAAGTGTCAACGAGCCTCTGTAGCATCTTGATATTGCCCGTTACTTTGCCTCAGAAGCAGACATAACACAAACATCACCCTGATGACAGACTTTGTCAGCTGCCTGGCTGTCTGTCTGTCCAGCGATTGATTATCCTTCAGCAGGAGGTCATAAATGACCCATGATCATGTGCCTGAAAAACATATTCCCAGCATCTGACCTGTCACTATAGGTTAATCAAATAAACCACACCAGCCCCACGGAGCATGACTTTGCAATTATCCGTAACTTACTCCTCCTGTCCTGCCTTTTATTGCATCATTAAAGTTGGGGGGAGTTGGGTCGACGACTGAGGGTGACAGCAACTCTGAAAAATCCCAGCATGGAGCGGTTTACATGAAACGTGCCGAAATGCGACAAAACGAGAGCAAGTCAGAGCTTTAACAGAGGAAACCAAAAATAATGCAAACAAATCACAAGTTTCCCATCAACCTTATGTTTGAGCTCAACTGTGGTTTTCATACCGAGACAGTTTTAAAGGAACTAAGACAAAAGAATAACCTTGGAATCTAAAACGTTCATATCAGTGGAGGGCAGCTACCTTTTGCTTATATCTGCTGTACCCTCAGTGCTACCTCTTGAGTATGTTTGGGTAGAATTAAAGACGATAATAACTGCAGAAGAACGTCATAAAGTGCTACTTTGGGAAACAAAGGAAGCATTTTGTGTTTCTCATAAGAAAAGACTCGTGGAAAGTTTTTACTGGGTTCTAAATTTCCACAGTTAAAATGTGAATAGTAGGCACAAATATTATTTTGAGCAGTGTGTCTACAAAATCTGTGCAGGGGGTAGACTAATGAATATTAATATTATATAATATTATTGTAATTGCAAAGAAGGACTACCCAGTACAGATTCACATTAGCTAAAAATCACTTCAGTTCAGTTTTATTATCATTGGATGGCCATCAAAACCTGCTCCTCCATGTGTGCAACCTGCTAAATATCATGATAAGTATAGAGCAAATAATATGTCCAAAAATCATTGAGATATTTTAGTGTATATAGCTTATATTTATACTTTTCATTAGCATGTTGCTAACAGGTGTAGCACAAGCTTGACTTCAAAAGTGAGCAATGTGCTGATATTTGTGGAATTTCCCAATTTTTGGCTCCTTCTAGCCACAAAATTGATTAACTTGCCTGATTTCTATATACGACGGCATCTAACAGCCGCTAAAGCATTACTGGTCGAGCATCTTGAGCTGAGTTCAGGAACTTTTTTGCTAACCGGGTGCTACGCAATACTTAAGACCCAAAACGGTTCCCTACAACGTCTGAAGTAAGTCACAGAAGTTCAGTGTGCCTTTGATCAATAAAGACAATCTTACCTGCAACTTTAAAAACCAGCTCCTCACATGATTGAAAAGTAGCCTCTCTCAGCAGGCCAGAGCCTGACTGTGAGACCAGCAGCAGAAAGTAATGTGTGCCATCTTGCATGATAAATATCAGTGATTTGCTCCAGGCTTCAGACTGTGACTCACAGGAAGTAACTGTTTGAGTTGGTTTGCACAGATGGAGACCATTCTTAGTCAACATTCACATAAAAATCAGCCCGGGCCCTTCTAGTTTAGTTTTCTCTTTTTCCTCGTCTCCTTTTCATTGTGTGCAGAGAGCTGAGGAGTTTTACTGTTTGACTTGGTGGGAGACAACACCTTTATTTGTTTGCAGGATCTTTGTGAGGTTTTCCTTCAAATTTCACAAGGATCTGCAACTTTTCACGGACACGAGTAAGCCAGACCTTTTAATTTACAATTACACAGAAGTCAAATGATTTATTTTTGTTTATACGGGAATTACAGTTCAGAGCAGTGACGCAGTCCTCTGACGCTGATATAATAGTGCGTGTGAAAATGTTTTTCTTTTTTTGTCCAGTTTTGTGCTCTAATGATGATGTGGCATGGCAAGATTTAGGCTGTGGCTACGAGCATTTATTGGTCTAAGTTATGAGGACAGTCATGAGTTTCTCCTGGAGTGCTTTACGTTGAGTTTCCTAATAATTATTCTGTCCACTGTCTGCCTCCCACTGAGAGACACGCTGAAGGAGGAGGCTAGAAAATCTTCACATATGTTGCTTTAATGTGTGAAAGTCGCCTGCAGGGCTCCTCTTACTGCTTCAGTATGTGTTTCTGTGAGCAGTGGAACAAGTATTTAGATCTTTAACATCAGAAAAGGAGGTGATACGGCGATCTGAATGTACTCCATTATGTCTAGAAGTGTTAGATTAAAAGCTTTATTAAGAAAGTGAGCTTAAGTCAAAACTGTTATGATACTAATACTGAAATACTTCCTTTATGATGCAGTTTTGTTACTGATATGGAAGCAGATGAAGAAGTCGGAGATAAATCATGTACTTCTCAAGTGTGTCGCACTTTTACAAACTAATCATATGGTTGTATGTTATCTGTATCTATCTTTGGGTAACTTGTAGCTGTTCTGTAAAAGTACCGAGCAGACACTATGGGAAAAAAAAGGAAACAGACGAGTACTTGGGGGGATTTTTAGGTTTTTAAAGCGCTTATTAGAATGTGTCTTCAAAATTTTCAGAATTTCCCGTTTATATATTTTTAGGGATTTGGGGATTTTTCTTAATTTCTTAAACAACATTTAGCAGAAACACTACAGGTTAAAATTCCAACAAACCTCCTCAGCTGAATATTTGGTGCTAAGTTTAAATTTTGTATGTTTTCTGAAAGTTTTATTGCTGCATATTGAAAATTTGCATATTTGTTAGAATGCAAATGTTTTTAATTTAATGCTTATTTGCATATTTGTCGAAACACAGTTGTAAATACTGACTAAAACAAAGTTTTCATTTTTCATTTTTGCATTAAAGCAAACCCATATGGAAAAGATATATATAAATCTTATAAAGTTTGTATCTGTCTTGTATGAAACTTGTATGAAAAGCATACAAGAGTGAAAACACATATAAGATCCCTTGAAAAATTATATAATGAAACTTGTGTGTTTTGTATACTTACTAAAAAAATATATGAAAGTAATGAAAAAGTGGCCACTTTTGTGAGTAAATCATATATGTTTTTACTATTTCTTTTCCATATGGGAAAGGTTGGAACTGATTCCATTTTGATTTGTTTCCAGTCATCATTCGTCCTACAGTAGTAATGTTTTAAGGATTAAATCTTTCTATAAAACAGGTTTGGAGTGATAAATATCAAACGCTTGTGTAAAATCCTAAACAAGAAGAAAAATGAAGAGTTAGGTGTTACCTAAATGAGGATTTCTGGCTCCAAATATGAGACTAATGCATTTTAAGAAAGCTTCTGTTAATGTGTGTTATTAAATTCCATTGCTTTTCCAATACTGTTCGAACAGAGATGACCCTGACACTTGTTTAGGGAATTGCTTACATTATGAGAATGATCTTTTGTATTGTGTTATAGGGCCACGTTTATAAAAGTGTATGTATAGATATGCAAATGAGGCATAGTCTCATTAGACGTACACGGACTTCTGAAACTGGAATGTGTATTTTGGACGTATTCTTTCCATTAGTGCAAGAAGATACGTTATGGAAGCAAAATAGTTCAAAAAGTCTTTGAATATGTTTTTTTTAAAGTTAATTTAGATGTAGTCTTTAACTTGTCGGCCTCTTTTGTAACCAGGACGAGTTTAAAAATGTAAATCGTCAGGGGATAATGCATTTGACCTCATTTTAGTGAAAAGAAAAAGGCGTCGCTGACTTTCTACAGTTTACTCGGCATTATTTTATCCATATTTGAGTCCGCACACTCGTCATTGCTGCAAGAGCTGAAATTCGAACTCAGCTGGAGAATAATAAGCGGGGTGAGGGCAGGGCCAGCTTTACTTGTTTTTCAGATTAAGAGAGAGCTAACTGGATTATTTGTAAGAGAGCTGATGTGAAAATCTATTTCTGCTGATGCTCGGTGAAACAAAAGGCTTAGCTGTAGGTAGCCTGCTTTGTTACTCAGCTGGGAAAAGACCTGAATCTGAAACAATCTATTCTTATTCTAAACAACTGTGTTGCTTAATTGTTTCAGAGATAAGAAAAGGGCATCCTGCTGGTACGTTTAAGTCCTCCTCTTCTTTCTTTTAAGAAATCTATTACCCAGGGGGGTTTTGCCTTTCTCTTCACTTTCAATTCAAACACTTGTAGCTTTAATTCACCGAAGAAATTATTTATTCCACAAAAGATTCTCTGTCCTACGACAGGGCGGTGCGTTTAAGGAAACGCACAAGGAAAGGAAAGGCATATTGTACTCTGAGTCTTCCTTTTACCTGCCTTAGATTTTATGTGCATGAAGGTTGTAATTAGCTTCTGTTTTATTGCCTCCTTTGTTCTAATCTGCATGCAAGTTTTAAGAAGGAATGGTTTCCTTTTTTTTCCTGAAATCTGCAGCTTTTTTGCCGTTAGGTGCTTTTCATGTAGGTTTTCATGTCAACAAAGCCCCAAACACATAATTATGAAGCTTTTATGTGTAAGAAAACAGCAGCTGAGGGGATGTTTTATTCTGTGTCCCTGTTTCTCTCATCCTGAGTTATCTCAGCACCCTTTGAGTTTCCTCATACAGCAAAAGTTTACAAGTTTACAAATATTTACACCTATTTTATGTCATTCTGCACTTTAACTTTATTTTGTCATTTTTTTTCTACCTTAGCCAATTTCCTCTTTTCTGATCCCAGCCCACTGGTATCATCACTTTCCTCATTTCCAGCTTGAAGGCGATCCTGACACCCGGGACGTCATGTGAAACCATGAAGGACAGGAGGCAATAAGCCGGAGAATAGCAGCAATCTTCAGGAAAGTTCTCCATTCACTCTCACTCCCGCACTTCTGTGTCCTCTTATCCAGCCTTGAAGATAAAGAAAAAAAATCAATACAGAAACACAGTGTTAGATAAAAGCAGAAAGGGGGGAAAGAGCCGAGCCAAGTTAGGTGTAGTGAATTAAAGCGATCAGAAATTTCCTCGACACTCAGCCCTCAGTCTACATAACCTAACAGCCCTGCCTTGGTGCTGTCTGTCACTCTGCGCTCTCCGTTCAATCCCTCTTTGTTCGCTTTTGATTTCTTTTTGGTCTATTCTCCGTTTGCTTTGTGTTTTGGGATGAAGAACCAGATCCCATTCAACCACAATAACTGCTGAGTGAAGGTTTTGGCTATTGCAGGGGAGACTGTCTGGGTCTGAGTCTCCATCTCAGCTTTGACGATTGCTGGTTTCTCTTAAGGGACGTGACCGTGTGGAGTCATCGGGCCTCTTGTTTTAAAGCAGAACGAGCAGTTAGAGATGGTGGTGTTGGCTGGTCATCCCACAAGACTATTTCTCAGCATCTACTGGATGGATTGAAAAAAGCTTTTGCACAGACGTTCATGGAGGACCCCAGAGGAGCATGAATGTCTGACTTTATTCAGTTTTACTGAAAAACTGAAAAATCTTAAGAACTATTGAGGCGATTGCCATAAAGTTCTGAACCGAGCGTCATAATCTAAAGTAAATACGCATGCTAGCTTCTCACTTGTCACCATTTGGTGTGAATCAGTATTTGTGATTGGCAAATGTTTAATTGGGTGAATCTTAACGCCAGAACATGCTAACTGCTAATGACTCCACTGTGACTTTACTTTAAAATACACAAAAGTATTTAAAATACACAAATGGTTACTTTAAGTTTTTTGAGTACGTGTTATTTTTTCATGTAATTTTGTTACATGAGTACAATGTAAACCATTCATTTTAATGAATAAGTCTATGATTGTATATATTTCAGTGGAATTTCTGTTTATGGGGGCCAAGAATAGTTTTTGTGTAATTTGACATTAATACTTTTATTTTCTGTTTAATTCATTTATGCAATGACATACTTCAGGAAAAGCATGATTTGGGTTTTAAAAAATCGGTTGTATATTAGTCGAGTTAAAAACTCAGACTGTATATAAAAGATGGCTACAACCACTGTGGTACAAACTAATATTTATAGTCATTGGGTCAATTTATTAATTACTCATCCATTGGGATAATAGAGTAAGGGGCATGGCTATTTGAATCGAGGGTGTCCCAACACAAGGAGTTATAGCGAATGCTGTTGAACACTGGACGCAATTCGCTTGTTGCGCATCACTTTGAAGCTGACGGCTGCTTGCTCGCAGAAATTCAAGGCTCCAGTTGCCTTGGTAACCCTCTAATCTATTTGCTGCCAGGTCATATGTCAGTCAGTTGTATTCTTCGCTCTGATTTGCAGTCACTTTAGTTGTTGGATGGGAAGTTGGGAAAATGTTATCTCAGGCCCCGCCCACTTCCCCATCGCTTGCATTTTTTTTCATCCGTAGTTGCTTGAAGTTGCTGAATTTCATGCAGTTTATGTGGTTTCCTGTCTCTGCGTTGCTTCCAGTGTGGGTGAAGCTTAACGCTGAGTATTCAAAATGCAAAATAAAAACGATTGGGTTATGTCAAATTAGCTACTGTAAGCCCATCTTTTATATATAGTTTATGTCTAGGAAACAAATTCCTTCTGTGTACAACAATCGTTTCCATATTCTGGATTATAAAGGTGAAAGATAGTTGAGTTAGATGATACAAAAGATCTCCAACGTCAGCAGCTGTGCTTTCGTCTACTTTCGACCATTACTGCCGATTTCCTGGTGAGGTCTAAGAATTGCATATTTTCATACATTTGAAAAAAACTGGGATCAATTGTAAATATTAATTCATCATCATCATCATTGTCAAAAAATTGTTTACTTTGGTTTACGAACAAATATCTACCAGAGATGAACTCCATACTCTGCTCAACTTTTAGTCTAGCACAGGGGTCGGCAACCCTAGGCACGCGTGCCACAGTTGGCACGCGAAGGGTTAACTGATGGCACGACCATAGCTGGACTGGCAATCGGGCATACCAGGCATTTGCCCGGATGTCGCACTAAACAACAGCAGCACATTTAAGCTTGATGAGCTGTTGTTAGAATTTATTTAATATTACTTTCTAGTATCAGCTAATGTTTGCTGGAGCCACAGCTGTAAAAGCTGCTGGTCATGATGTCGGTTTGGTTATCTGGTGAGAGGGAAACATGAAGATGAAACCAGGAGATGTCCTTACTGAATCATCAGAGCTGAACAGGTGATGGAGAAACAGGTTTACCTTTTAGGTGACATGAATGAGTTGAAGGGAAGTTATGAACTGTTTCTGAGGGACAAATAACACCAGGATCTGTTTCTAAGTAGCTGACAGCTGGTAAATGTGCAGGGGCGGATCTAGCAAAGTTTTGCCAGGGGGGCCAGGGGGCATTAGCAGCGAAAGGGGGGCACAAAGAAATACTTTCTTATTCTCATTTAAAATGTCTGGCTGTTAATAAATAATTATCTGAAGCTTACAACCAAAGTTTTTATCTGATGTAAAATGTATAGAAATCATACATATACCAACAAGACTGTACATCACTGTCACAACAGCTTTTGTTTTCATTCAAAGGCTTTATGGCTTTAATACCTGGTGGGCCAGTCTTTAGTCAAAATGCCGGGCTGTTTTTTTGTCCCAGTCCAGCCCTGGGCACAACACGCAGTGAATTAATCTGAGAAGGTGCATCAAAAAATAAATAGCCGCGCCAGCGGTGCACATCGCAAATTGGGACTTTCAGGTGTATGGACCAATGTTTTCTTTTCTGATCAAACCAGAAATCTTTAATGAGCAGCAAGATTAGTCTCGCATTAACTGGCTGAGTTAATGCCAGTTAATGCAACATCGAAGCAGCTGGAATCCACAGCTGTGCGTGTTCATGGAGCTTACATTTTCACCTGCTGGACATCACTACCTGACATGTTTAACTGTCTTCAGAACATTGCAGAGGCCTTATTGACAGTATTTGGCTCTACATGTCTGTGTGAGCAGATTTTCAGCCGTCTGAATGCTGGACACTCAGAGACCTGTGTCTCTGAGTGGGAGAACAGAGATCACATTAACATGTGTGTGTCTGTATTAACAGACATGCCATATTGGCTTAGTCAATTTTTCTTATCATTGTTGTGAGGAGACCATAAATAGCATTTGTTCTTTTGTACAGTCCATTTGCTGTCATGGAGTTCTTGTTATGGATTAAAGTGTCCTTTTTTTGTTTCAAAATAGCTGATAACTATTCACTGATAGCTGCCAACATCTGCAAACAAATATGATTCTATAAAGTGGTTCTATATATTGTGTAACTGTTCATATAGAGCATTATTAAATTTATTGCTAATGCAATCATATGGCACACTGACTTCTGAGAAAATTTTAAATGGCACTCGCCATCAGAAAGGTTGCCTACCCCTGGTCTAGCTCCTAGTTAAAGATATACTAAGACGGCAAACGTGATGAACATTGTACCTGCTATTTCACAGATTTTAATGGCATGTCTAAAAGACAAAAATGTCAGACTATACAAAGACTATACAAGACTAACACTATGCAAACCTATGGGAAATGCCATTAGTAATGTAATTACCTTCATATTACCCTATTTATCTACTGTCATGCTATGGTTAGCATTTAAAAGAATCACTTGGCCTGAATCCTGTCTCTACTATCTTGACTTCTTTTGTTTTACATGCTTCTTTTTCAAATCCTGTGTGTCCACTTGTATTTTCACCCCCATCTCTTTCCCGCAGCCCTCTGTTCCTTCAGCTCCTCAGGTACCAGATCACATCGACAACTGATGAGTTGTAGCAGATATCAGGGTTGTATGTGACGCTCTGAAGGGTGTATTTCAAAAGGGTTTGGGGGTCATATTTCACTGTTTCAGGACTGAGGTGCCGTCATGTATTAATTAAAATCCAAATACCTCTATTGATTGTGTTATCAGGCTAGTGCAGCCTGGGCTTGCTGTATTGATCCAGCCTGTGATTTACGATCATTTTCTAGAAAAATCCCTTTGTGTGATTATATGAGGAAACAGAGCCTGAGTGAGTGCAATTCTTTTAGAGATATTATAGCACAGTGCCAGTGGTGGAGGGCTAAACAGACTGCCACCCTGAAGCCCCTCACAGGAGAGATATTTTCAACTAGAAAAATTGTTATGATCCTGTTGGTTTCAATGAAAAGTAAATCAAAGGAAGCAGCTGGCTCTACACAGTCATGAGTTACAAACTGCGGCTGCTGCCTGTGGCTTTCAACATTGCACCTCTTAGATAATGTGGGTAATTTAGAAATCCCGCCCTATTAATGAGCTTGACTACATTCCCAAAATATACTTTTAAAACTCATTCTCGCTCGTGGGTAAAAACATTGCATAATTACCTACAAAACACCTCCAATTTTTCCCCTTCTTTTAGTTTAAAGATGTGCAAGTGTGATCTGAAAACTTTAACATTTAACAAATCTGTCATTTACCAAACAAAAACCTTAAAAGCAAAGAACAATATTTCCACACCGAGTCAGTGCGCTGTCACTGTGAAGAAACACTACAGTCATAAATCAAAGAAACTCTTTGGCATGCCTCCTGAGCTGAACCACCTTACTTCAGTGTGCTATGGCGAGCCATATGCGATGACTTTGTCAGCAAGAAGGCTGTAAAACTGACAATGATTGAGTGAAATAAGCCGCTTGGACAAACATTTTTATGATGTCATACGTTAACTACTTGCAGCACAATGCTGCTTGTTCCAAAATACACTGAAAATACTGTCATTCACAAAATTAACAAAGAAGGACAACAGACAACAGTCGTAGACCCTGACAGGGACTTAGAGCAGGGAACAAGTGTGTGTGTGTCAAATTTCAAAATAAAAGTCTTTTTTTTTTTTTTAAATCAAAGACCAATATGAATTTTTAAACTAAACCTTCATTTTCACACAGGAACCGATTTAAAGCTACTATTTATTTTTCTGTTAGTGTCCCTGGCTGTTTGTGATTTTGAGTACATACCACACGGGGAAACAAACATACTCATATCTGTGGGTCAGGTATCGATGCTGTGACATCCTGGAGCTCTGTAAAGATGCTGACCGTTTTACTACGTACACTTGCGTGCCTGAAAAGGTGGCTGGCCACTTAATTAGGTACATCTGTGACCGCTTTATTTGGTACACTTATGTGCCTAATTAAATGGCTGTCCCCTTTATTAGTTACACTTGTGGTCACTTTATTAGGTACACCGTGTGCTTAAAAACGGAGTCAGCCACTTAATTAGGTACACCTGTGCGTGGCCACTTTATTAGGCACACTTGTGTACCTGGCCACGTTTTCGGTACACCTGTCTACTGAGCCATTTTATTAGGTACATACACCTACCAAACTTTAACCTCAACCTACAGAGACAAAGCAACGATCTCTGGGCGTAGCAACAATGCAACAGCAATTTCTCCAGAAACTGTACAGTCCAGTTTTTCCACTGTATTTGCTGGGCAGCTGTGAGATGTTTAACCTTCAAGTAACCCAGTGAGGTAGTTTATGACCCCAGCTAATATTTCTAACAATAAAATATGTTTTCTACTGTACCACAGTTTTTTCAGTCCATTTCTGCTTTAACTTTTTATAGTTTTTAAAGGAATTGTCCCATTGGTATGGTGAGGATAATGGAAAGTTATGTAGGCATCAAGTTTTGGTTTTTTCTAACATCATAAGCTTTATTTTAACACAATCGTTCCTTTGTAATTACCACATTTTAATGTTTTTCTCTGAGCCATGGCTAACAGATGTAAGAGAAGACAGGAGGCAAATACAAATGCCTGACAATGAAAACAGCTCCACTGAGTCAGAGTAACAGTAACAGAGTCAGTTTTTGGCTCCACAATCACCACCACGTAGGCCAGTCAAGTTTCAGTGAACACATTGAAGCTCTTTAGGTAAAAATCTGTGCATAAACATTTTTATTATTCCCTGCAGATTCTCTGCGAGGCTTTTCCTGTTAGTCAGTAAATACCTCAGTATGAATAGATAGTTTCAAAGTCTTGCCGTGTCTTTCAGCCTGATATATCTCTGGAAAGTTTTGCATTTTTCTCGTGGCTGATCACTGTCTTCAGGGGCCATTAGCTTGTCATATCTCCATCTGTGGCCTCATGCTCTGTACAGCAGCCTTCGCATTCCTCAGTTGGCACCGGCTGATGAGCCGCTGGTGTATCTGCTCCTCCTTTTAGCTGCTAGTAAATCGCTGCCTACTGTAATTTTCATACAGACAAAATGTGGCTGCAGAGAAGCTTCTCAATTCTGAAGCATCAAATTGTACTCTTGGCGAGTACGTCGACCTCACTGTCAATTTCTTGCTCAGAAATGACTGATACGCAAATGAGCAAAGAACTTAAACATTACAAATGACGGATTTTAACTTTCATTTTATATTCATTCAAACATAATAGTGTATTTGGCCTATTTTCAGACACGGAAACACTTTGTTATATTAATTGATATCTTTTCCAAGTTCTTGTGGAGTGGACAAAACATGAATGAATGTAATCTGTATTAAATGTGATGTTGTTTTTAGGAGATGTGCTTGTTGATTTGTTGGTATTTATCTTTTCCAGGCTCCCGAAAGAAAAGAAATACCTTCTACGTTATTCATGCCATAGCCACTGATATCACATTTCCTGTGTTTTTTCAGCTGTTAGTGGATATCAGGCTAGAATGATTATTACTGACTATAACAGCCCATGTTTGGAAATTTAATCCTCTTCCTCCTTTATATCAGATATTTTGGCATATAATTATAGGCGGGTACGGTTTGATTTGTACAACAAAATGAACATTATGCAACACAAGGAAGCATGACACAAAAAAAGAAAACCATGAGTCACTGGCCCTGACAGCGAGGCATCCGGTGGTAATGGTTTGGGTCCTTTGTGCCATGATGCCTGGTTTCTACAGATGTGATGCTGGTGCCTGGTTTTGGTACCAGCCCACATTTCTGCAGGTTTAAGAACTGAGTATAACACTGAATTAAGCGGCAAAACTTCATGTTCATGATCCATGTGATGAAAATTATAGTGGACAAAATCTGCAAATCATCTGTGAGTTTCTTGCCATAACCCCTCCCTTAGTTACTTACTTCAATGGGTCCAAATCTGGGCCCAGCAATTTTGTGGTGCAGTACTTGTGCCAGCTTTTTGGCACCAGCGCAGGTCTTTTTCTTTTTTTTTTACTGGAAATGCTAACAGCTGGTTCTAGATTTGGCACTGGCACTGGATTGGTGGAAAAAAAGGATGCAGGAGGAAATTAAGGTTGAGCGCACATCAATACATAGTTGTTCTGAAAGATCACTTTTAACTGTGTTCTCTTCCAGAACAACAATGCCTTCATCCGCATGAATCAATAGTGGCTTAAAAGTGTTGTGAATCATGTGATATGGCCTTTAAAGTCATTTTTAAAAGGTACTCACTCATGCTGTGGTCCAAACCAAAACAAAGGTACTTTATGTTGTTCTCTTCTTTACCCATCCTTATGCTATTGCTGTATTTTTGCAGTATTTACAGCTTTAAAAGTTCTTTTTTAGACTTCTCTTCATTAAATAGCCTGAAATACTACTGGTCAGTTGTTTTTCCAACAAAACCACTGAAAACAAAAATTCTACTGAAATCCTGTGTAATAGCTTCAGCCAGTGTTTGTATTGCAATCTAACACCACAACTCCACTTACTGCTGCCCCAAAATTAACTGGAGACTTCTTCTGCCCTGCTGAAAAAAGCAAAGCAGTTTTAGCAGCATAACTAACAACCTAACCCTAACCCTATGAATAACTCCCAAGTGCCTTTTTTGTTTCATTATTAATTAAGTGACTTGTGTATTTTTAGTGTAATTGCTTACTTTCAGCACTTATTTATTAATGAATAGAATTTATTTAAGTGGCTCAGCTGGATTACCTTTCCTCGTCATATTAAACAATATAAACTGATACATTTGTTTGTCTAACAGATGTTCACAATGATTAAAATCAAGTGGTGCTTCGGGCATAGAGTGGAGTCTGCACGGGTGGAGGCCAAGTTAGAATCTGGAAGAGATCATGGTCAAGTAGTTGCTAGTTTGATTTTGTGTGCTGACGCTGGTTACAAAGAATCAATATCGAATCAAGGAGGGTTGAGTTTCTAGATAAGCGTTCTTGGCCACTCTGGCTATTCATCATAAGTCTGTAGAAACCTGATAGGTCAGAAGAAATTATATTCGAGCAAGAGTGGGGCCTCCTTATCTCTCTATAGCAGGGGAATAGGAGACATGCCGATCAATACCAGGCTGTTGTGTAGTACTTGCAATTATCAACAGCTGATTCTGTCGTCCCCCAGCTGCATCTTTTAATACCACATAATTACAAGTTTGGGGACAATGTCTGGTGAAAGGGGGATTACAGCTTTGCTGAAGTATGCTTCATTCTTCTCTCGGCTTTGAAATAGCTACAGTCTGTGGAAGGGATTCAAACACATTTTATTATACACCTCATACTCTTGCATACTTTCTTTTTTAAAGGATTTTTTAATTTATCGATAACTGAGCTGGATTTAAGTTTAAACTCTGGTCTGTATTGGCTGCTATTATGTCAACCAATCGGTAAAACATATATACAAGCTACAAGAAAGGTGTATTCAGCCTAGTTTTATTTTCAAACTGAGCTCATCTGGGTTTATCTTACACACTTCCCTGATGCTCACTCGAGGGAGGATTTCTTCTCCGACACATTTTTCGGTCTATTATGGCGCCAAATTGTGGGAGGTCGTAACAAATGAAGCAAGGGCTCCAACACCTCCTGTGGTATCCTGGCAGTAGCCTATCGCAGGCGGCTGAAGGGCATCTAATGATGGACCGGAGGCGGAGGCAACAAGGAGAGCGCCGGTAGCTCGGATAAACCAGGGAGTCTCACTTCCGACAGTCACCAGTTTAAGATCGGATCTGCGTGCGACCTGAGCGAGATTTTTACGCACAAAGTTTGACTTTACGCACGTATCCAATCCTGCGAAATCTGATCTGTTAGGGAGTTACCTCTTCCGTCGCGTTGATTCTGGGCTTGAGGCAGTTTTAGGTGTTCAGCCTATTTTCTCTGAGGGTGCTCCTGCTAGTGTTACGCTTTTGCCTCGAGTGTGTGTGAGGGTTTCAGCTGGGACATCGAGCCATCCACCTCCCGAGGAGTCAACTCAAAGTGGAATGTCTAAGCCAATCCAAGAGCTGAGAAAGGAAATAAAACAATCTTAGACTCAAACGGACTATCTAAAGATGCAGCATTTGACCACAGAGTTAAAACCAAGACCGTTCCAAAACGCTTAAGACTCTCAGGAGTTCAGATCGGACTAAACCATGTTGGCTGCTCGGAGATGTGCGTAAAATCAGCCGCACACCGGACAGGAAGTGAACTAATTATTATTAAACACCATCCCTCATTTCCATATCTACCGTGAGTTGGCTGGACGGGAGCCAATCACCCATCGAAAGGCAGCTAGAGTCGTAAAAGCATTATCCTTCCTCCATCATAATTACACTGACATGCGCAATCTGCACTCGGGCATCAACACCATCCTCCGATCTCTTATTTCACCGAACCCGCTCTCCACGAAGCGTCCCATTCGCTGCTTGTAGATGATTCGGCGAAAGGCAGTAGCGAGGCGCACAAACAGATCAACATGTCCCGGCGAAAGCAAGCCAAGCCGCAGCACCTCAAGTCAGATGAGGAGGCGATACAGACCGGACTGCTCTGCAATAATGGTAAGTGTCCGAGGAGCTTTGGACGACTTTTCAGGGGGGTTTTAGGCTGCTGCGTGAAGAAGAACTGTCGTCTTAGACGGTTTATTCAAAATGATTTATTCTGTTACAAAAAAAACTTTTTAGGCAATTTGTAAAATAAAATAGAATGCAAATTAATTTAAACAATTTTACTTACCATTTTCTGCGGAAACACACCTATTATTTTAGCATCATTTCTGTATCACACTTTTTAGCTTTCAAGTCTCATTAGGGAAACTTTTTAAAGATAAAATCCGAAAAAGTTCATGATTTGATCACAAGGGAGCTTTTTTCATTTAGTTTTAACTTTACTTTGACTCGTGCAGGTCGAGATTTAACAGCTGGAGAATATGTTGACACAATATGGAGTGGCAACTGTAGACTGAAATCTTTTAACATTTTTCTTTATGAACCAAGTTCATTATAATAGTTTATTTGCTTGGTGTTTAAATGTTGAAGAAACAGGACCTGCTGTGAAGAACTGCGCCGAAACAAAACCACCATATGAAGCAAGAAACGCACGGAAACAGCGGAAATCTTATATTTAGTTTCACATTATGTTCCTATTTTATTTTATTGTATTTTTTTAATTTGGGGGGCAAAGTCCTCCTGCCAACTATTAAACTTTTAATGATAAACATTTATATTATAAATCAAATAGAAATAGTCTTAAAAGAAGCTTCTTAATAAAGTAAGACGTTTAAGTAAGTCAAGACCCTTTTTTAAATATATATGTATATTCATTTAAAGTTTTTAATTATAACATTAGGGCAGTCCATGAAAAAAATAATGACTAGGGATTATCAGCACATTTCATATCATTTGTAAACAGAACAAAATCATTAAAACATATGACCATCCCATGTTAGAGTACACTATAAGTCTTATTTTGTATATTTTCAATGTCAGGATTTAATCTGGTGTGCTTACAGGAAATCCTCATTCAACCTTTTAATCAACAAAGAAGCTGAGCGTTAAATTGTATCAGCATTAATATTTTAAGTGTAAATCAACCTTTAAACTGCTGGAAGAGGCCAAAATGTTTACTGAAATTTAACAGAATTTTAAAATTGATCTTTAGCCTCTCAATTTGGTGCAGAATCAGATGAAATACTTTTACAATCCACCAGGGTCGTAAATATAAATTCATCCAAATAATGCTGATGTAATATCATTCATTTGACTTATTTTAATTATGTTAATGTTGATGGAGGGTTTTTTTATTATTATTTGCATAACCCTGAAAAGGAAAAGGCCTGTAAATGAAAAAATCAGCTTCACTGGTGGAATCGCAATTTTTTTATTATCATCTGCGTTTTTGTTGCGTATTTTTCATTGAATTATATGTGACTTTGTTTTTATGCGTGGCTGTGAAAAGGTGTCGAGTGTGGAAGAGGCCCTCCTGACTCGGGCCCTCCCACCGCCCTCCAGCCAAGCAGGGGGCTCCGCCACTATGAGCTGGGCTTTGATTGAGCCTGCTGACTTAACCTTTGGCAGTCTCACCCTGAGAGGGGCAAGTGGTCCATGTCTGGATCACAATACAATTAGTACATCTGAACCATTGACCTCTGCGACCCAGAGGTCGCGCAGAGAGTCACAGAAGCATTAATGCTGGGCTGCGAATCTGTTTGCTTTTCAGCTGCAGCTTCATGATTTTTTTTCCCCTCTCTCCTCTCATCGCCAAACCACACAAGAAACCAACATAAATCTGTTTACTGTTCCTGACATTATGGATTGAGTGAGGGTGACATTTTTAAATAAATTCCCATCACGTGTTATTACATTTGGAAATATATTTAAAGGTTTAAATCAAATCCGATCTTTTCTTTGTTTTCATTGGAAGTAAATCTTACAGAGAGCAGACAAAATCCTGTGCTAAAACAGTGGAAGTGTTTTCACTCCTGTGTTTGCTGAATCGCCCTGGTGATCCTCAGACCACCCACTTTGTGAGGCAAGGACTCTGATTATTTACCCATGACAAGTTTGACTTTCAAATAGATTTTTCTACTCTGCTCTGGTTACACTCTTACTTCTTAAACTGAAAAAAAAAGTCTGAAAAAAATTATTTTTATAAAATCTCTGACGTGCCACATTTGGAGCTACATGTCTATAATAGGTTAGTGAACTAATTTCCTCCTTAATTCAGACATTGTTCTGCGTGTTTGCGTGAGGATTTGTTCAGTGTGTTCGTGTAATTGTAAATATAACAGACGTCTCCGGCTGCTTTTAGCTCCAGCACACTGGGAGTAATTCTTTTAGGTGGTGAAATGTGATAATTGGAGTTTATTGATTTAAGTCGGAAACACAAACACACACGCGTGTGCACATACACACGAATTATGTGCACATATGGGGCCACACAGACACACGTTCGTGTCAAATTTAGCACAAACACACATCTTTCAATCTAAAATTATTTAAAATTCACATTTAGTTTGCTTAAGGAAAAAAAGCCTCTGTGAACGTGTCTTTAACGTGTGATGCTTACAAGAATGGAAGTTTGTAAAGATACTCAGTTAACAAAATCCAATTACAGTCGTTCCTAATCCCTGAAAATATCCATCCGTCTAAATAGTCAGCTTTTAAAAATTGTTATCCTTAAATTAGTGTAGCAATACCCGGATATATGTGCAATAATTCAGTAGTGATTTCCCCAAAACTTCCCATCTGGCATTACTGTCTGTTTCCTAATGGGGCAAAACCTGAACAGATGCAACAGTGATCATAAAGTGTGAAATCCTGTCATAAGGAATGTCACGTGTCAGCTACTGAAACGGGGCAAAATGAAACGAAGATTTCAAAATAAAGAATTGTGCTAAAATATGAGAAAATACATCAGGAAAAGTCTGGAAACGAGGATGACAAGGCACGCTCTTACGTCCTGTTCACGTCGGGGTATTTTTTAGTATTTTTATTTTTATATGTATTTTGTATTTTTTGGTATTTAGATGCATGAAATACAAAAATAAAAAAAGAGATATGTGTTGCTGATGCAGATTCACAGCTGTGTTCCTGTAGAGATTTGAGAAGACAATTAAATTTATCAGACCCTGAGAGCGAACACGATGTTTTAATAACAATCAGGGTGTAACATGTGTTTCAGGTTGTGTAGATTATTAAATGTTACAACAGTTTTTTTAAGTTTAGGTTAATTCACTTCACTTTTTCCAAATAGAAATTTTGACAAATATGTGTTTTCACACGCTCTTTACTTTTACTTTTACTTTAATTTTACTTTAAGTGTGAGTTGAAGACTTCTGTCAGACACTTAAAAGCAATTTTTTACAAAGCCGGTTGAATTAAGTCTTTTAGAGTCACGTCTCATTAAAAATGAACACACACTCCACAGCTGTAAACTTTGAAGTAGCTGAGCATGGTCTTTGCTTCTACAATGCAGTTTTTTATATTAAAAATAAACCTTAAAATGCCCCAAACCTTTCCTCCCGTGGTTCATAATTTGTTCTCACATACAAATGTACGTGTGTGCATAACGTTTACAGCACATATGCAGTGTAATCTAAATTTGTTTTAGATAATTCCTTGACAAACCGTCCCGTTTCAGCTTGACATGTTTGTTATCTTTGGACGCTGCAGGGTGTCTTGTGGATTTCAACGTTCAGTGGAGTTAAACAATGGTTGTCCACACAACACGAGATTGGAAAGATGGACTCACCGCTGTGTGTGTGTGTGTGTGTGTGTGCGCACGAGTGAGAGGGGGAAGGGACCATAGGTGAAAGGTGATATAGAGAAAATTCGGTGATCAGTTTCCCATTCTACTCTTGTTTTTTTCCTTCTCAGGGATTTTGGCTGGCATGGAGCGAGAGAAGGCCAATGAAGACAGTGAGGAAACACACATCTGTGATAAATGCTGTGCTCAGTTCTTCACTTGGACCGAACTGTTAGAGCACCACAAAGTCTGCACTGAGGATCCCTTGGTGCTGATAGTGAAGGACAGCGAGGGGATGCCTGCACCGGAGGAATCTCCTGTCGGGCCGTCTCCAGTTCCCAGCGTAGCGTCCAGTGACTCATCTGCTGCAGAGTCCACGGATGGCGGCTTTGAGCTGGGAGAAACACTGGTGAATGACAACGACAGTCTGGATAATTTGGAGGAAGGGAGGGAGCGGGATGAAGTTATGGAGCTTGAACATTGCCCACAGGACAAATACACTACAACGCCTAGCCCCCGTCCTCCGGATTCAGCTGAGTCCACTCCTTCCCAGATGTCTGCAGCTGCCAGCTACAGCATGCCGAGCACCAACGTGACACTTGAGATCCTTCACAGCACCAGGGTGGCTGTTGCCCAGTTTTCCCAGGGGATCAATAGCAGCGGTCCAGGAGGGAAGGCCGCTTCAGCAGCTATCCCGGTGATCCTGGAACACCTGCTAGCTCTGCAGCAACAACAGGTCCACCAGCTGCAGCTTATAGAGCAGATCTGCAGCCAGGTAGCTGTCATGAACAGACAACCAACACAAGCAGCATTAAACCCAGTCTCCAGGTCTCTGTCTTTGGCTCCTAACCCTTTCCCCTCACAAGGCATCATCCCTCCTCCCGTCCTGCCACTGTCAGGAACGATTCCCTCCGCCATTAACGGACAGGCGGCTGTTTCTTTGTCTTCTGTGCTTGAAAAGTCGCAAACCCTGCCCTCACAAACTATATGTGGACAGCCCACATTTAAGGATGTCACATGTACCTCAGCCTCCTCAGAAAACACCACCCCGTCTCTCTCCAGCTGCAGCAGCAGCATCTCCACGTTGCTGCCTCCTTACACAGGCTCACACACCAGCAGCGTTAGCAGTACTCAGACACTGAGCTCCTCCAGCCCACTTTCGCTGGCACAGAGCAGTCTACTCAGCTCTTCTTCTAGCCTGCCATTTCTACCTCAGAGCCCCCCCAGCAGCGTCATTTTTCCCAATCCCCTGGCTAGCATCGCCGCCACAGCTAATGCACTTGACCCTCTCGCAGCCTTGATGAAGCACAGGAAAGCGAAACTGCCTAATGTGTCCTTGTTCGAAACGAAGCCCAGCCCAGAGGAGCCCTTCTTCAAGCATAAATGCAGGTTCTGTGCCAAAGTGTTTGGCAGCGACAGTGCTCTGCAGATCCACCTGCGCTCCCATACAGGAGAGCGGCCCTTCAAATGCAACATCTGCGGCAACCGATTTTCTACAAAGGGGAACTTAAAGGTGCACTTTCAACGGCACAAAGAGAAGTATCCTCATATTCAGATGAACCCCTTCCCAGTGCCAGAATATCTGGATAATGTGCCAACAAGTTCTGGGATTCCCTATGGAATGTCCGTCCCTCCAGAAAAACCTGTCTCCTCCTGGCTGGACAGCAAGCCGGTTGTAGCAACTCTGCCAGCCACTCTGGGTCTTCCGCTTTCCTCCACTATTACTAGTATCAGAGGCTCAAATGACCCTGTAAGTGTAACACCATCTGTTAAATCTTCCTATGAGCCAGCTCCTGGTGAATGTGTATCTGTGTCACCTAACCACAGAGGCAGCGAGGCTCGTTTCTCTCCCGTTTTAGAAGCCTCCAGTGTGCTGAAAACAGAGGGGGTGCACCTGCCCCAGAGCTGCACCAGTAATCTGAGACCCAACCTTGCCTCCGAAACAACCAGCACCACCATCCCATCTGTGACCACCACACCTGAACCCATCGCCTCAGCATCTCCTGCCTCCAACTCTCCTTCTCTCTCATTAAACTCAGACGAAATCAAACTCCCATCGTGTGGCCTCCTGGATTCTATGCAAACATCTGAGACCTCAAAGCTTCAGCAGCTGGTGGAGAATATTGACAAAAAGATTACAGATCCCAACCAGTGTGTCCTCTGTCACCGTGTCCTCAGCTGTCAGAGCGCGCTCAAGATGCACTATCGCATCCACACAGGCGAAAGACCCTTTAAATGCAAAGTGTGCGGCAGGGCTTTCACCACCAAAGGAAACCTGAAGACTCACATTGGCGTTCACCGAGAAAATCTCCCAGTGCAGGTGCAACACTCGTGTCCCATTTGTCAGAAGAAGTTCACAAACGCTGTTGTTCTTCAGCAGCACATCCGCATGCACATGGTTGGGCAGATTTCAGAGTCGGCCGCGGTGGACGGGCTGCAGGAGGTGGACAGCAACGTGTCTTTCAATGAGAACAACTTTGACAGCCTGAGCAGCAATGGCAATGACCTCATTGATGATATTTCAATGGAAGAGGATAATGAGGATGGTGAAGAGGAAGTGGAAAATATGGAGGAAGGCGTATATACATCTAAACCCTTAATCTCTGATTGTAATTCTCCCCCCAAGTCTTTAGCCATTGTGTCAAGTATAGCAGCTCTGGAGAGACAAATGAGAATGATTGACTCTGCTGTAAGCCTAAACCAGTCATTTGGTACAAAACCCCTAACTAATGGTTTTAAAGACAGCAGCCAGCTCAATATTGAAGGCGCTTTATCAGAGAAAAGGGTGGAGAACTGTAGTGAAAACAGCCCACATGTTTCTGAGTCCTCCTGTTCGCCTTGTGTATCAGCGTCTCCCTTTCAAAGCAACTCAGAAAGCATGACGATCAAATCACCGGCAGTTGACAACAGCAGGCCAGAATCCCAGGAGCCTTTGGCAGCCTCAGTGAAGAGAGAGCAATTTGAGTCTCCTGCCTCTGCACCAGCAGCTGCCCAAGAGCCGAGAGGAACACAGCCCGGCAAACTATGTGTGAAAGAGGAGATGCCTTACAGTATGTCATTCCAGCTGAGCAGAGAGAGAGGTAAGCTAAAAATGCCATGTAAATATTTATTATGATAACCTTAAAAAACCGTTTAGTTTTGTAAAGATAACTTTATACTCTATGCTTTTGTTTCAGCTGCAGGTCAAAGTATTCCAAGCCTGATTACCAGCACTTCGTCGGGCTTGATAAAAACTGAGGTGAATGGTCACAGTCAACCGAGCACCCCGATGGAAGGGCACCATCCTCCGTTTAGCATCCACATCACCCCAGCGTATCCGTCGGTTGGTAGCCCAGGTATGACCTCCCTGCTAGGCCCTGCGCCTCCTCGGCGAACCCCAAAGCAGCACAACTGCAATGTCTGTGGGAAGAACTTCTCCTCAGCCAGCGCCCTGCAGATCCACGAGCGGACTCACACCGGAGAGAAACCGTTTGTCTGCTCGATCTGTGGTAGAGCTTTCACCACAAAAGGCAATCTGAAGGTAGAAAAAACGGATGGTTTTTTTGTTGTGTTGTGTTGTGTTGTGTTAGGACCTTATCAAGGAAAACTGTTCTCTATTGCTATTAAGTTTTAAAAAGTGCACAGTAGGTGAACCAGGACTCATTTTACTGTGTTGAATATTGGATAAGACGAGACTTCCTGCAAGACGGGAATCCTTTAGACCAAGAACCTGGTTTCAGTTTTAGAGAAACAAAGCATTCAGAGGATCTCTTGTTCAAATGTGTCTCCAAGTAAAACAGTCCATATTGAAAACAGAGACAGATGAACTAAATGAAAACAGAACATTTACCAAGCATACATATTCTTCTCTACATGGTATCTTTGCTTATAAGAATCCATTAACCCGAATTAGGAAGCATATCGATGAAAGCTTAATCATGCACCTTTCAAAATAAAAGACTGCTTAGACTATACAAGTTTCTGTAGGATTAAAACTTTGTTCATCATTTAGTGCAACATCATACTAACACTAACAAAATCTCTGCTATTCACCACTTGGATCTTAAAAATCATAATTATTATTATTATTATTACTTTTACTTCTTAAATGTTAACAAGTATCAAAATTAATTCCCATTAGAATTCCTTAGAACCCCAGATTGCACCTTCATAATGTTTGTTTTTGTCCAAAAACAAACAAATATTTTACAGTATTGAATAATCAGAAAGGTTTCTGATTAATTATTAATCAACAAATCGATTCTGGATCAAACAATAAAAACATGCTGTTCAAACTTTTATTTTGTCAGAGCCTAAAAATAATGTTTAAATACATCTATCTGAACCATCAGGGTGTGTTTGAAAAAAATAAAAAGATCTAACATGAATAAACTGTCAGCTGTCCGATAGGTGATATATAACTATGTTTGTATTTTGAAAAAGATTACCACCTAACACTTTAAATGCCATTTTCAGGTTCATATGGGAACTCACATGTGGAACAATGCACCGGCAAGGAGAGGCCGGCGGCTTTCTGTGGACAACCCCATGGCCCTGCTGGGTGGAGAGGCTGTGAAGTTTGGAGAGATGTTTCAGAAGGACCTGGCAGCTCGAGCCATGAATGTAGACCCAGGATTCTGGAACCGTTACGCGACAGCTATCACCAACAGCTTGGCCATGAAGAACAACGAGATCTCGGTGATCCAGAACAGAGGCATCCCTCAGCTTCACCCCCTCTCGGCAGGCATGGACAGAGTGAGCACCGCAGGAGGTCCAATTACCAGTCTAACCAAGACAGGCATCGACCTGGGAAACAACAGACATTTTTCTCTGCTGATTGATGACAGTAAAGAAATTGGAATCAATTGAAAAAAAGACAAACGTTGTGAAATTATGCAAGTTATTATGGACATTAAAATATTTGTAAAACATCTTGTTTGTTCTTATGTATTATATAAAGACTTGAAAAAGAACTTTTTATGACTCGACAGAGAATAGTAGGTTATTCACATTTTGCTATTTTACTTTGCAGTCATTTGTGTTTTTCTACACAGTAAAGAACTTGTTCAACTCATACTGTAATTGACAATTCCTTAGATGTACGGTTGCTCTGAAGAAGGGAACATATGTTCGATAATCAATAATGCAAAGAGTCTGCTTTCTCCTCCGGACACCTGCCCGCTGCTGCTACAGTGAGAGCAAAGCACAAAATATGCTCGTAAACATCCACATCTATGAACTGAAAAGATACGTTGTCAGTGTTATGGTGAGAAATTGTCTTTCTTAAACAACAGTCGGACCGAATAAAAATCAGAACACACCACCTGTATGTTCAGATCTATACTGACACTCCTTAGTTATTACAGCACCTTTTTTTTTTTTGCTTAGAAATCACAGCCAAGAATAAGCTTTTTCATTTACTTTTATCTCTTTCAGCAAGGATTTTTTTTTTGGCAAACAATAAAATGGCCCTCATAAACTAACAGCTTTAACAAATTGATTCTTTAGCTTGACTATATTTTATCATTTTAGTAGAACTGCAAAGCTACGTCTGAAGTTTTCAATTAAATCTAAAAACAACCATCAATAATAATAATAATAATAATAATAATAATAATAATAATAATTGTAGTATTTAAACCAGTCAATGGGTTGTGTTATCTGTAATTATTTAAATCAAAGAAAATAACAGAAAAGTAAGTCAGCAGTCAACACTAGATTTCATAAAGGGAGACTATGTCAGCCAGTGTCGACTAAAAAACTTTAGGAACAAAATAAAGGCGTATATTCTGGTAAGTAGTTTCTATAAATTCGGATTAGAACAGCTGCTTCTCAAGTAATTTCAAAATCATATGGTGCGTAATGCAAAATATACCACCTATTAAAGGTTTCGTATCATCCTCCAAAGTCTTATTTTAGCGTAAGCTATATTTATTATTTCACTACACTGATTGAATCCGCGTGCAACCTTCGGTTACGTCTTGAAAGCGCAGTTTTCGCATTGCTACATTCAGAAAAAGCCCACTTTGTTTATTTTTGTTTATTTTATTTTTTTTGCACACACGCTGCGCAAAACAAGTGTTGCGTGAGATGAACCCCCCGCCCACCCAGTCTGTGCTCTCTAATCTTAAATTAGTAAAGCAATTTTTCTTGGCTTGACATGCATCACTACGACATTTTTAAATGCCACCTGAATGCAGCACAAATCCCTACGCGTTTTGCGTGCCATCGCGTAGGTACTGCCCAGCCAAGATGGCTGACAGCATCCCGTTAAATCCGGTGCGGAACAACTCGAAGAGAATCCCGTATTACAACTCAGCCAGGCTTTCAAGGTATGGACGGGGTAGCTGAGCTGTTTTTTCGGTCTCGCACTAAAGCGACAGTCTTGTTGTCTGACACGTTTATGTGTTTTTGCTTTGCTTTTGCTTCCCGGGGCTCGGATCTGTGTACGGGGGTCGTGCTTGTTAGCTTGTTTTGCTAGTAGTGCTGTTGACAGCTCATTAGCGGTTTCTGCTTTAACAGCTGTTTGATTTTATCACACCGCCCCAGGTAAAGCTAGAAACCTGCGCAATATGTACTTTTGCTTTTTTACAAGTCCCATAATTCAGCCTGTCAGTGTAGCATATGTTAGTAATAGTTATCTGCTGTGTTCCCTCGGGCTTCTCATTTAAAGTCACATGATAGCTGTGCTGGCGTACTACGTCACATGATATATGAAGATAGTTACTTTCTGTAGTCATGATTCACCATCTTGCTCATCTTTCAGAATGGAGGAAGATGAACTAACACAGTCCTCAGGGTGAGGAATGGACAGGAAGCGAAGTAGGCGCATAACAAGGTACTTGTAGTTCAAGAGCATCCACAGCAAATAGCTTTGGGTCATGTTAACGTATAGGCAAGTGGCTAATTAAAGGTGGAAGGTAAAACCTCGACCCCTGCAGGGTTGGAATATGGTGGCCAAGTTAAGATTTAAGTAGAAAATGTCCTAGTATGTTTCACGTCCATTTGTCGCCTTTGGTCACGGCAAAAATAATAAAAAATTCTCTTCTTCCTGTGGTGAAAAACATCTAGTGATCTACTTTAGGATGACAATTCCTCCAGCCATAGGGCACAAGGATTGGCTGGTTAGTTTGATGAGTATTAGAATGTTATAGTTTCAATAACACAAGATTACAACTTAGTTGAATTCCTATGGTAGATTTGAGTGCTGTACACCACTGTAATCAAGTAATCAAAACAGGGACTTGTATAAAAATCTAAAGCTAAACTAAAGGTTTTCTAGTAGTACATGATGGTTTAGCAGTTTAAGATGCCTTATGGGCTGAGAAACAGAGAGGTACTGCTTGCTAATACAAGACAGGTATGCTGTAGAGAAAAGACTGCTTTATCTTTATCTTTTCTTTTTTTTTACACTAATAGGGACCACATTTTACAAAAAACATCAAGTTGTGGTGGAAAGGATTAAAACTTAAGTGAAACCATAAATGGGTCAGTAAAGTGTTTACTGAGGGTACAGGTCAGGGGCGATTCTAGGATCAGAGCTTTGGGGGTGCTGAGCACCCAGAGCTGCTCAGCCGGGCAAGACAAACTTTACTCGTCACGATGAGACTTCTTCCCTGTCTCTGTTAGTCCGTGCATCCTTAAATGTCTCCAGTTGTCCTGAGTTCCCTCTGGCTGTCTCCTTGGTGCATTTAAACCCCTGTTCCTCCCTGGCCTCATCATCTGTTGTCTTCATCTCCGCTATCAGTCATCATAATTTTACCATCTCTATGCAAGTCTGCAAATTTCTTTATTAAATCGTAAGATTCTTAAATTCATCAAGTCTCTCTGTGCCTGGGTCCTCGTCACAAAACATGACATCATTGTTTTGTACATTTTAACACAATTTAATCCCCACATTTGTGAAAGAAAAGCAAAACACTTTTTTTTTTAAAGTCTGTAACAAAACCATCAAAAATGATCAAGGTTATATAAATGCTGCAAAAGAAGAATGGATTGGAATTAAAAAAAAAAAAAAAAATCCTAATCCCACACATCCTAACCTTAATTACTTTACTGGGGGAAAATGATGAATGGTGATCATAGTGAGTAAAAAGTAAACTGGGTGCATTTTTTGGACAGAGATTCACTTTTAATGTGTATGTATAATACAATACAGATATATGAAAATAGACTCCAAAAATAGAGTCCTTGAAATCTACAAATTATTGATTAAAAAAAAATTATAGAAATGGAAGCAACTTTGCCTATGGTACAATGTATGAAAATATCTTTACTGTAGATACTACTATGGCTCTGCAGATTTATATATTTTATTTTAACCTGTGTCGCCTCACCTTGAAGTTGGCAAATACTTTTGGTGGTCAACTCTCTCAAGCAGTTTAACAGTTTCTGTTTTGCCTGTCACTGTTCCTTGTCTGTTTTCTTACCTGGTTCTTCCTGACCTTGCACTTTCTCCTCATGTTCCCCTCTTTCTTTTAGATTTTAAATAGGCTGTATAAATTTCAATGGGAGCAACAGGACAGTCAAATGTCGCTGATTTTACTACACAGTAGGATGGATTGTAGGGTAGCAAACATTATCGCAAAACACGTTTTCAACACTGCAGGTTACCCGAGTGTAATGTTTTTCAGCTAAAAAGAAACATGGTCTGACTCCTACTTAACTATATAAAGAGTAACTGAAGGCAGTTAACATGACCTGTTTTAAGCCAGGCACTTCCGCTCCGCTGCGTCTCAGCCACCATCGCTCTGGCAGCAACGGCACTAGAGCCAGTGCAGGGGAGAGGCGAGCTGGAACAAACCATTTTTTTTTTTTTTGGGGGGGGGGGGGGGGGGGGTTATCTATACTTTTGTTGTTAAAATGTTACGTCTCAATCAAGTACTGTATGTTTTTTTTTATATATATTTTTAGTAGTGTGTCACACAAACAGCAAATATTGTCAAAAAAAAGTAAGAAATCTTTGGGGGTGCTTTGGTTCATTTTGGGGGTGCTTCAGCACCCCCAAAAATGGGCTAAAATTGCCCCTGGTACAGGTTAAGGCAGTCAATGTATCATTCATCAAACAAAGTAAACAGAATTTTCCAGCCTTCTTTTTCAGTGAGCTTCAATCATTGATGACAGACTGCCTAAATCAAAGTCTGAAACTTGTTGCTCCGAGGTGCCAACAGCAGCACTAACATTACAATGCAATAACAGTGACAAAACATTATATTTAGCAACACAGTTTAAATCAACTGTAAGCAAAAAAAAGTAGCCTTGGTAGTGTTTTTAATGGGAATTTTAAGTCAAACTATAACATAACTGCTTTATCCTTTAGTTCAACAATAACTAAATCAAATGAACCATGCAACTTCTCAGGAGCCTCCACAGTATTGAAATTAAAATATATTTTATACTTGGGGATGTTGTGTCTTGGGTCAGACTTTGCAGCCAGTTGCTTAAAACCCTACTTTTCCACTACGTAACTGTATCAGTAATTTCCGCCCAGCATTAGCTCTTCCTGTCATATGAAGTGCAACTAGTGAGTGCTCCAGTGAGTCATTTGTTTACTTTTGGGTCACTCCTCACCAGCTGCTATTATCGCGTCTTTCATAGTCTGGTTATACTGGATGGTGTGTTTTTTGCTTCAAGTGGTGAAACAAGTTTGTTTCCACCTTTAGCAGAGACAGTTTTCTTGCTTATTCTGGAAAGCATTGTGCTTTTTTGGAGGCTGTTGAAGTAGTTTGTTTCTAAATAGTCGTCAGAGGCTGATATGTGGCTCTCGCTGTCAGAGATGTCTGGGCTACACTTGTTGTTGTTGTTCGCACTAAGTATTGTAAACACCTTGCACAGCTCTATCCTTGATATCACATTGATGAAACATTTTTATAATGTAAAAATATGTACCCCATATTATCGTGGAGGGTGACACAATCTTAGAAGGATTGTATGGTCTCATGTGCACACATAAATCACAGAGCTCAGCAACTGTAAAAGGTGTTTTGTAGTGGGTGGTAGTAATGTGCAATTCAACTGCAGTATATTAAAAGGCAAAAGTATTCAGTTTTATGTAGTTGCAGTTCACAACAGTAATCTCCTTAAGGCATTTACATTCAAGGGTAAAAACCATATGATATTACAAATAAAACCCCACCAATCAGATCCGGTGAGGGGATGATACCTCACTGAAAGAAAGATGGTAGAGTTGTATCTAGCTTGCTTATTATGCCGATAAAATGGCTAGTATTCTGCCAGCGTAGCTCTGGCAGTTCATGTTAGACTGAGTCTATTTCTCTAAATTTGTCAGCACCAAGTCTAAAATAAAGAGCTTAATTTCACTTGAAGTGCATCGAAGCAGAAACACCAGCGCACACCAGTGTAAAAACGCAAACAGCTATGTTGCCACGAGGGCAGGGATTCAGGAGAGGACAATAAATCCCACTTTGTTTCTAAGACCTGTAAGTTGTGTCCAATTTTACTATCTCTCCTACTATGGCGAAAAGCACATTTAAACTTGGACTTCCTGGGAAAATCCTCTGACACGCTGAACTCGTTTCTCATGATAGTGATGAAATTAATGTGGCAGTTTATTGATCCCTGTAGAGGAATGATGAGAACTGATTTTCTCAAACTGTTCCAAAGCATTTGTCCTGAAGCTGATGGAGAATACTTTTCCACTGACACTCTGAGCAACTGTTGGCAACACCGTCAACGCTGCACCGGAGAGGCAGAAAACATTTTTACAAAGCAGCCCACGTTTCCCACAGGCTTGAGTTATTATGTAATCAGATGTGGGTGTTCCATCGCAAGAAACACTGTGGCTAATAATCCACTTTTTTTAGCAAGTTCGAATGGTGTGTAAACATATCACACATTTTGGTAACAGTGAAACATTTCCCAGATCATATGACTCAAAGCTTTGAGCACAATATTTACAGGTTAACACTACTACCTTTATGTTTATAGATCTGTCTAAAACAGTGTTTTTTTCTTATCCTCTTTAACAGTTCATCTCCCTGCATATTGTCATTCAATCAGTGTTTGTTTAGTTATAACTTGAGAAATCTGTGTATCTGTATCGACTCTTCTTCTCATCAGGTTCAGACTTGGCATAGCTGGGTCTTTGGCTATGAAGTGAAGGATTTGGGGTATGTGACCAATGCAAGTGTCCTTGGATGCAGTCTTCTAAAAAAAAAACAAAAAACAAACACTGCTTACTCTGAAGGTGGTGATGCTATGCACAGGATGTGTGCTGATTGATTGAAAGATTTGCTTGAACAACCAATGGATTGACAGCAGAGTTCACCATGAAGGGGGAAAAAGTGTGAAAAGAATCAAAAGTCAAAAATAAAGAAGTACAAATGGTGGTTGGAGTGAACTGTTCTGGTGGTTTTGAACATTTGGTTTCTTTGTACGTTTTCACTTCTGTAATCTAAAGAAACACCCCAAACAAACAAAAAGTAGCCAGTAGTAGTTGTTGTATTTTTGACATAACCATTGATGACAACACACTGATGCAACATGCGGATACTGGTCTGCAAAGCTCTGTGTAGGACCAATACACAACCTTTACAAGACACTGAAGTGCAGTGCTGAGTGTGTGTGAAGTCATTTGAATGAACAGGTCTTACTTTTTTTTCTCACTAGAAGTTGTTCTTGAATGTCAGTATTTCCCCTACAGTGACACCAGCCATGTGTTTGACTGTGCTTGTGAAGATATTGAATGAAAATCTTGCATTCCCAAATCTCAGAACCTTAATTTTGGACATGACAACTAAATGCCAAAATCCTGACTTGAATCTTAAATTTTAACCCTAAAAATCTCTTTTCTTAGGTTTGTTCTTTCTGATAGTAATAAACTCAAACTGGTTCTTGCAAATACAGCTGAACATAAATGTATTTAGTTTAGTGCCTCATGCTATAAAAAGGCTCCTGAGATCATGCTGCAAATCCAGGACATTTATTGGTGTTACAGTTTATCAAACTTCTTTAGGGATTTAATCCATCCCTCAGCAGGCCTGCAATACTAAATACCTTCACTCACTTGTGTTATTTTAATAAGCAGTTTATATTTTCAATAGCCGTAATCACTCAAACACATGTGGTATGTGTATGCATGTAACTGGACTTTCAAAATAATAACTTAGTGTGTGTGTGTGTGTGTGTGTGTGTGTGTGTGTGTGTGTGTGTGTGTGTGTGTGTTTTTAGTGGACATCTGTAAATTGTTGCTACAAAAATGAACTGGGTTACACTCTTATATGACAATTAAAAATTAATTGCTTGCAGCTGAACTTCATTACTATATAGAGACAGAGTTATTTAGCTTAACCTCATTTAACAGAAAGAGTAGGGTACTCGTTTTGGCGTTTAAAAAAGTAAATGCCATATTCATGAACCCCCTGTTGTAGTCCCTTAGAATAAATGGCACCTCCTTTTGATGCTCAAAGTGCCAAAAGAAATCTTTGAACAACTCAGAAGAACTGTCTTCTTAAATATTATGACTCGGTTATTTGAAAATGATCAAGAAGTTGTATGAGGAACTTTATTTTTTGTACCAAACTATATCTGATAAGCACTTTGCTGTGCAGAAATATGGGTGTATCATGACAGGATATAAGCATGAACAGATTCCTGTTTGGCTAAGTTACAGCATTTGTTACCGGCATGTTTCTCTTGGCTCAGATGTTGTTTGACTTACAAAAAAAAAGCGCTGCAATTTTTTTTTTTGTTTTGTTTTGTTCAAAATCTCATATAAATGAAACAAACTTTAAGATTAGTTCTAGCAAATTTTATTTGACAGAAAATACATTTTTAAATGTAGTGTAGTTGCTACACAAGAAATAATTATGACAAATATTTGTTTTATGATTTGTATGATAAATTGTACTCGTGTAAAATTTCTATTTCTATTTGTGCTGAGGCTGAATTGTGTTAATAAGGTTGTATTTTACGGAAAACACCATCATCATAGAGGGTGTTGATTTTGTGGAGACAATGAAGTGAATGTATAAACCAGCCAAGCCTAGTGGTGCACACCTTCTTCCCTTGTTCAGAAACAGAGCTTTGGGAGTTTGTTCATATGGTTTATAAATAGGTAACAGCTTGTTTTGTAGCAGAAAGTCCTCTTAACCAAGTGGCATTATCTCCGGTCCTTCAACTAAAGTTGCAGACGCTCTCAGCTCAAACAAAGTCAGGCTACAGCAGGCGTCTAAATGTTTTACTGCTGGGGAGGGCTGCATCTGTGAGTTTGGACCTTAAGCTCTTAATCCTGCTCATGCTACGTTTGCTTGCGCGCATGTCCATGTTTATTTATTTATTTTCAATAACGGACACTCTTGTACAGTGGAGTGACCTTTCAGTCTTCTTATATTGTAGTTTTTTTTTCTGAATGTATTTGATTAAAAATAAGTTTTGGTTTCTAAAAAGAGATTTGAAGTTTAAGTAAAAAAAAAAAAGAAATCTAAGCAAAACACAAACCCTCCCCAAATGGTGAAACTGAATGATGTTAAATTTCAATTAAATTCAGATTTGTTTGTTAGGTTATTTATTATTATTTTTAGTACAGTAAATTTTATTTGCTCAGAACATCCACCTCAGTATAATACATGGAAGATCAGTACTTGTATGTGACATTGATCAGAAAAATGTTATAAATTTTTTCAGCTTTATTTTGCCTGTTGCTGATATGAGTCTCTGAATCTTTTACTGCTATATTTAATTGGCATCCACATTTTCATCACGTAATCTGGCAACGTCACTATAAATATTATTGAGGTCATTGCAGGGTTGACGTGACCACAATGTGTTTGTTTGTTTTTTCTTATAAGAATCTAGACATTTATTAGAGGGCGTCTCATGAATAAGGTGTAGTATATCTTCTCAACGGTGTTTTTAGTGTTTATTATGTGAAAGTGCTGTTGGCTCTACCCTTCTAACTAGCTTTAATCTTGGCTTTTCTCACTGAATCTTGCAAATCTTGTACTTTGAAGTGCTTTTTTAGTATTTATTTATTTTTTTTACCTTGAGATTTGCCCAAGTATAAAGTTGGTCATAGATGCTGTTACTTGTTCACACTGCTTGGATATACTGTTTTTATGATTTAAGATTAAAAAGGTTGAGTTTAATGTAATGAATAGAGTACTTTTTTCTTCTTTTTTTAAACTAGTGAAGTGAATTTGAACTTTTTTTTTTTTCAAAATTGATTCATTTATTTATTTTTAGTACAGTCTCAGCAGAGAATGTGAATACTTATGACCTTATTAATTTGTGTTTTTGGACACAATCTGAACACAAGTTTGGTTTTTTTTTGCCACTCACGTCAGAGACCACAGATTGAGTTGTACACATCAGACTTCATGTGCAGTGGTTGACACAGTTATGCTGAATTTACAACTAAAACAAATGAAAACACTGTTACAAAAAGGAATGAAGCACAAGAGTTGCTTTATCATGTTGTCATAATTTTATATTTAAATTGTTTATCCATTTCAGCATGTTTCTAAAATTGTTCTCCAACGCAGATACTTACCCTCGTTCAAAGTAACTGAGTCTTCCTAACACAGCTTACTGTTCTTTCAGATACTCTTTAGAAGATGAGCCCTCTAACTTGGATGAAATGCCCCTGATGATGTCGGAGGAAGGCTTTGAGAATGACGAGAGCGACTACCAGACTCTACCCCGGGCCAGAGTCAATCAGAGACACAGTGGCCTCGCCTGGTTCCTCCTGGGAGGATGGAAAGTCCTGTGTGGGAGGTACTTCTGCACCATTGTTGTTAATATGTTGATTTAATGATTATTTTTTATAGTGACGGTTTAGGCAAAATATTGATAGTTTACATTTTGGTTTATGTATCTGGGTGTTTTTTGATTATTCACTCAAGCCCTGCTATTTTTTAATAGGAAAATTCAATGAAACCATTTTAAAGCAAAAATAGATTAACCATGTTTTCAGTGAAGTTTCTATTTCTGATCCCTGCTGCAACCACATATTTTTACCTTCTGCCAAACACTGCACCACCTTCTTGTATGTTTTCTAAATAAACTTAAAGGAACCTGTAATATAATTTTCTAGCAATTAGACTACTTGAATAATATTTGTAATAGAAGCTTGTCCATAACAGATCTGTAAACACACAGAAAATAGATTGCAAGTTCACTCTGGGACATAAAATGGATTGTGCTTGTAGCCCAGTAGTCTTTGCTAAATAACATATTTTCATAGCAAAATACTCGGATATGTTTTGCCAAATGCTTTACTGACGTCGCCTTATTTTTAATCTACAGACTAGAGTAGTCCAACTGGACATTTAACATTTCCGAGAGTCTTTCTGTAAATGCAAGCGTATTGTATAATGTCAGCAAGCATGCTTGTGATGATCAGTTTGGATTTCAAACGCACTGGTAGCTGTGCATGAAGTGCAAAGAGAGGATAAGGGCATGTTTTTTGGTCGGGTTCCTCGATGCGCACCATCAGTCCAAAAAGATTTTCAGGTCAAACAGAACGGGGTGGTTTATCCGACTAATGATTTATTTGACAGGTTTTGCCCTCTAACGACGCTCCTTTCAGGCTAAGAGGACTGTTTGTTTGTGTACATTTATAAACACTTGTTTGTGTAGTACTCCAGTGCCCAAAACGTAACATTCACCGCTGCTGCAATTTCATAGCATATTCGGTTTTCAGTTCAGTTTTGTTGGTAGTGGTACGTGTCCAATTGAAGCTGCATATTGATCCCCCTCCCCATCCCCCCACTAATGAACAAATCGGATTTTTCACAGCTGACCAGTTTGATGCTTTCCAGTAATTTTATGTGTGCATAGTGTGGGATTATAAAACACAAATAATTCACAGTGAATAAGCCCCGACTGTTCAAATGGCATATTATTTGAATAGCATTCATTTGCTCAAATAATCGCTCTTATGAATCTGGACTCAGAGTGCACAGAGACAGAGAACGTCGAGGCCAATACAAACAGGACTTTTTACCAAAGTTGATTTATTTAGTTTCATGTTTTGCCAAGTTGCTTAAAATGTGGAAAAGCCAAGCCGTTCAGCATGACGGTATACACTGACACTCTCCCCTCTTTCCCCCCAGGTGCCAGTTTAGGTCATGCTCAGATCACGCTGCTCTCATTGAAATTTACCCGCACACTATGCCACTGTTTGCGTTTGATATCAGATATGGGAGATAAGCCCCCATTGTAGTCATTACCAGGTTGATGGAAAGTCACTTACTTTTTGAAAAGTAAATGTCGATCTGAACCCGTCTGTCGTTATTGAGTTTTGATAATATGGCGGTAATGATGTTAGTGCATGCAAGCAGAAATGGACTAGGGGTAAAACTACAAACTGCATATAAAAGTTGTTACATCTGCTGCTGTGTTGGCATTTGTTAACTGTGGAGGTACAACACATAAACATAAATATCAGTGCTCAGTACCAAACTAATAAAATATTAAAAATGGAAGTTCAGTAAAAGTAAGGCACAGGCTTCTTGGACAATATTTGTCACCCGTTCAGCAGACAAACACCTGTGGGCACGCGTGTCAGTCAAAGCAACGCACCACTATTTTTAAGCCTTGATAGTATCCAAAAATTATTCAGTGTGGAGTTGTTCTGATGGAGGAAATTACCAATTGTACCAGATTGCAAACTTGCGTTTTAACATGTATATCATGGGAATTGATTCACTTTTTGAATCAGCCCCAAGTGGCCACTGGTGGAACTGCAGTTTTTAGCTTTTTTATGTTGCCTTCTTTTTAACCTCAGAGGTTGCTGTTTGGGTAAAACTAACAAAACTAATGCGTGTCAACCAATTTCATGCAGTAGTTTGGTTGTATACATGCAACATGTTTGACTCTCAAGCTTAAATTGATTATCCAGCTCTGAACTTGTCTGACTTTTAACATAATTAGCAAGGGATTTCCCACCAGGAGAGATGCTAACCTTTTTAGATGATTCATAGCGTTAAAAGCAAAGGACCTCTTTATACAAGTGGGTCAAAAAAAAGCCTCGGAAGATCTAATTTACACTGATGAGACCTGGAATATAAATCACATCAGTACTGTAGGACGCAGCAGAACACAGCTGTGAGGCTCCATGGCTACTAATGGTTTAACAGCTGAGAACGTTAATGAGAATGAATAAACCAATTTGAAGTGGACGTCACGGTTGCGTCACTGTAGTTGCAGAAAAACAGGAAACTGGTGAAAGATGCAAGAAAACTGGTGAATCTAAGGAAAAACTAAAAATGTCTTTTTCTGCTTCTTTATTTATTGCAGAATATAAATGAAGAGAATAAGATGGCCTGCTGTTTGGTTCATGTTTGCAATTTGGATAAGAATTGTTTTTCTTTTATAGATACTATTTTTTTTATATATGTTTACACACACAGTTGCTGTTGAATTATGAGTTATTGATATTTATAGAGCTAGTTGAGTCTCTCTCTCGCTCACATTTATATTACTAATGTAAATTTTCGTTTCATTTTTAAGGGAAGACAGTTGTGTTGCCTCCATGTATTAGCAGCAGCCATACCATCCTCTCCCATTGCACAACCCCCTCATTTAAATGAACATGTTTGAATAGACACATTCACTCAGTCTGCACCACTGTTGCCACAAAGAAGCTGGCTTTACTTTGGAAACCCCCACCTCCAGTTACAAAAGCCCAATGGATTACCACATGTACTGATATAATTAGTAGGGAGCTATTAGTGGCGTTACTGCACAGTGCTAGAGCTGGCACTGTTTAAGTATTGTAAGCAAGGAAGGGCAAAATCACAGATTTGCTTTAATCGCTTTTTCTGTGTATTGCTTAAATTTGTATCTTGTGTTGTGCAAACTCTACAGAGATCCTCAAAGTTGTTTATTTTCTGTTTATTGGTTATATTTTTATCTTTATTATTTTAAGCTCAATGTGTCTGGAGAAAATTTTGAGAATTTGTGACATATAATGATTTAAAAACAAACTCGCGGAGTTACAGAGTGATTACTGAAATGTAAGAAGGCTGAAAATAAGTTTTAGACTCTGGTTGCTATGACAAATATTAAGTTGAATTTTAGGTTTTCAAAAATGTTTTCTTTTTTTTTCTTATTTTGAAAAAATCATATTCTGCGCAGGTTCTGGTTGGTAATCTGTTAAAATGTTACTAAAGCTGTCAGGCAGTTGTAGTAAAGTGTAAAAAAGTAAAATAAGGAGAAGTTTAAGAATAATTAATCTTTTTCAAGCTGCATATTTTTTTCAATAGCCTTACCTATGCTCCCTTTGTTTTTTTTTTTAATAAAGTCACTTCAGCACATTTTATTACTTGGATGCCCTTTTCTTGCACCATCTACTTCTCCTTCATCCTTTTACCACAACCCATATTACTTGTTGCTATATTACAAACATTGACAGTCAGTATGTTTCTTTAAAAATACAGAATGGTTTCCAAAAAGCCCTTGAAGCAGTGTGTAGCTCACCACATGCTAACATTAAAACCTGAAAAAATAAACGGTTTTATATATGTAAGATGTTTCCTTTTCATCATCTGTTAAATTGATTTTGCGACCTAGTGTGGAACTTTCTGACTCCCCTGGTACAAAAATAAATATCCCCAAAAAGCCATAAAGGCAGTGCTGTCTTGTTGTTGTAATTTTTGCCTTTTTTTGGGTCTGTTTTTAATCATATTGACATCTTCTTTTGTAAGCTGCTGTGAATGTCTGGCTCATATATGTCGGAGGAAGAAGGAGCTGAAGGCAAGGACAGTTTGGCTCGGCTGCCCTGAGAAGTGTGAAGAGAAGTACCCCAAAAATGCCATCAAAAACCAGAAATACAACATCATCACCTTTGTGCCTGGGGTGAGTGGCAGTAGCTCCCACACAACCTGTAGCCTGTTTCAAATTAACTGTCTTGCTTTGGTAACCGAATTCGCATTTCGTGCCCTGATCTTTGCTCTTAATGCAGCAGTTCTTCCTTTTATCGAGTCCATGTTCCCACTCTTTAGTGTCTACAGTATCAATTCATCCTTTCAGTTGAAATCAGTCGGTTTTTTTCACTGACTAACAGACTGTAATGCACAGGAGCATTCACTGGATCTCATTGTTAACTATTCTGTCATTAAGTTAAGGGTTTACTCTGTAGGGAACATTAGAGATCCATCAGAGTTACTTATTAAAAAGCAAATGGTTCCTTGATTAAGAGGGCTGCCTTCAGCCCTGGCCATTAAATGTCAACTGTCTATTAGAGACGTAGATATTCTCGTCGACGGTGAACAAAACGGCTGTTTTTCTCCCTCCACTTTGAATTATTAAATACACACGAATTGAGTTAGCAGTTTGCATTTTCCCCTAAAGGTCAGGAGGTTCATTAACTGTAGAGCGTCGTGCATTGATCCCATTGTCTCTGATAATCTGTGACTAGACACTGGACCCTCATTATTGCAAACATTATTCAAAATTTGACCTTAGATGACTAGAATACTGCGATCTCCCTGGTGATAGATGGCACATTAGCAAAGAAGCTTGAGCCGCTCACAAGAGCTACTTTGGTATGTGTAATATAAGAGAGTCTCTGGTGATTTCCACCTGAAATGGTATCTGATTGAGTTAACCTCATGTTGATTTATCAACACAATGCGCCTGTTTTCCTCCTTCGTTTGAAGCTTTGGTCACGCAGTGCAGGATTATTCTTGAAAGTTTTAGGCACTGACATCGTACCTAGTTGCCCTTACATGTGAAATCTGCACCCTGCGTGCCATTTGAAACAGACGTTCTCAAAGTGTCAGAGTTTCCATTAGGTTAATGTAAAGTTAACAGCATTAACATGTATCTTGTTCCCTCTTGGAACGTGTACAGTAACCCATCCCGTCTGGTTTGTTTCTGCCGCTGCATCCTCTTTTATCTTGTCTGCAGCTGTCGTCATCTTTGACTCACCTTGCTGACATGTTCACTCACCTCGCTGAATCTTTGTCTTCTGTCCCCTCTCAGGTTCTCTACCAGCAGTTCAAGTTCTTCCTCAATCTTTATTTTCTAGTGGTGGCCTGCTCGCAGTTTGTGCCATCACTGAAAATTGGATACTTGTACACATATTGGGCACCTCTGGTAAATGTTTTTATGTATTTATTTTTGATCTATCAAGTTGTTTGCAACTAAATTAAATGTACAGTGAAGCCAAATTAGTCGTACTGCTGGAATTCAGCAAGAGAATAAACCCATATTTTTCCACTTTTTACTATTGCAGCAGTTTTAAGTGAAAACCTGCTCCAATTTGTTAAAGTTAAGCAAATGCCAGTGTAGTTTAAATTTATGGATTTTATTATTGATAAAACTCAGTTTTTTTACTTTTTTTGATCCTTTGTCAATCAGGGTTTTGTGCTAGCTGTTACAATGGTGCGGGAGGCTGTGGACGAAGTGAGACGTTATCAGCGAGACAAAGAGATGAACTCTCAACTCTACAGCAAACTGACAGTGAGAGGTTAGTGACACAACTGAAAGAGACCTATTCACCTTCCACCTTATTCGTCTAGCTGTTTGCTGACATTATGAAGACTCTTATTCCAATGATTGAGGCTCCATGCAATTAAAAGATGGCTCTCCACTGGCTTTACACTTGCAACAGAAGTCATTCTTCTCACTGTAATTGCATTGACTCTTTTTTTTTTTTCCTTCAAATTTATAAACACCTAAGATCTGTGCCTTGTGTTGATCGTAGCACTTCACAGCCACCGTGTACATATGTACATGTTTGTGCATGTAAGCGCAGTGAAAGAGGAAGGTTCTCAGCGGATATTGGGGTGGTTTAATTGAGAGTGACCTTCTATGTCATTGTTTTTGTCTGACTCTGACCAGAGATGAAAACAAAAGGGTATTACGTTATCAAGCTGGAGATAATCAATCAATTAGAAGGTGAGAGGGGGAAAAAAAGAGCAATAGCAAAAAGTGGGCTGTGGTTTTAAGAGTCGGCATCATTTCCAAGGCCAAAAATCAATATCTGCATTTTATTTCATGACATAATTTAGTTTGAAGGTATTTCAGAATACAAGTCTAGAGTCTTTCACAATTTCTGTGCTTTTCCTTAGGTAAAATTCAAGTGAAAAGTTCAGACATACAAGTTGGAGACCTGATCATCGTGGAGAAGGTAAATCTCTCCTGTCTTTACCTCTAGATGCCTCTGCACGGAAGGATTCTGAAGGGATTCAGTTAGGTGTATTTGCTTGAAAAGTGCTGATTTGACTCATTTTTTAAGCTATTTAAAATATATAAAATAGGAATTTGATACTTTAGCCAACATTTTTGGAATTTATTTTCATATACTATGAAAAGATGTTTGTTTAAAAGTAAAAGCAACCACAAAAAAGGTTCTAAATTCTTCAAAACATTAGCTTGAGCTTATTTTATAAGCATTTGCATCTTTGCTAACAGGCAGATATTATGAAACAGATTAATGGATTTGATTTAAACAGTACGGTGGGAAATGTGTTTTATTTTTTGAAACTTAAGATACATTCTCAATTCTAAGAATTGAATTAAAAATGATCAATTTGTGGTCAATTCCAGCTCCAAATTTTTATTCTTGGACTCTTAATATTTTTTTCCTTCTCTTCCTTTAATGCCACCCTGTCTTTCTAGGCCACTTTCATCTGATTGGCTGCTATTCCCAAACAAATTGGTTTGTTTACTAGGAGTTTGTTTCTGTGCTCAAAACCCCAGAGCTGTGCACCTGAAATAACTGTCTGAGGGAAATCCTCTCTCACTGACATCAAACACAGCCAAGAGTATAAAAAACAGTCTGAAACAGTGTTTAGGGTGAAACTTGTGCTTTTGGGTCCTTTCCTTTACACCACTGTTACAGTGATATATGTGAAGTAAAATGGTGAAAAGCACACTAAGTCCATTTTAAAATTTTCATTGCTGTGCATTAGATTCCATATTTAATTATTCAGGACGATTTGGAGGGGTCAGTGCTCAATGACACACCACCTTTAACATTTTCTTCCTTTCTTCTTCTTCTTTTCCTAGAACCAAAGGATTCCTGCAGATATGATTTTCCTGAGGACATCTGAAAAAACTGGTGAGCAGATGAACTCTGGGTTTTGTTGTTGTTGTTGTTGTTTTTTTTTAAATCAGTCATTGTAAAGCAGGACAAAATATGTTGGAGACGCAAGTAGATCAGCATTGCCTGTACACACCTGTAACGGTATGTTTTCAAAAAAAAATAACGCAAAGAATGCTTACAGTTGAACTTTTGTGTTCTCTGTGGCAGTTCAGCCAGCTGAGTCAAGTGTATTTAGGTGAGAAATGTGACTTTTCCCTACACTTCTAGTCCTTTGACAAGTCACCCTGTGATTCATATGATTTGTTCAGGTGGCTGACGATGCAAATTCTAATTAATCAATGAACTGCATCAGATCCTGGCTCTTTTCTGAGTGGCATCAGGAGGAAATGTTCAGAGGACATCATTTCCATCAATCTTTGATATGTCAATAAGCTTGGCAGGAAGTTGTTGATGTCTTTGTCTCTAACTCACACACCCACACACATCCACATAAAATAACATATTTCTCTTTCGCGCATAGGCTCGTATATTTTGTCTTTCACATACTCATATACACCCTCACATCCCAGTGGTGTCACGTGACAAGCTGACCTGCCATTACTGCAGAAAGAAAGCATGAATCATCCCACTTGTGTTAATGTTTTCCATGATACTTAACCCTCCAGGGATGGTTTATAGTTGCCCTTTTACCCTCTCTGTCAGATAGTTGCTCTCATCCATCAGTTTCATATGTAATATTGCCTCAGATCAATACAGGTCACCACTGCTCAATTTTTATCAGGCTTTGCGGTGTTCACAGCAACCGCAGAGGCGTTCTGTTGTGCTACAGGCTCTGTATTAATGCTCAAGTTATTAGATTAAGACAATTTCTATGTGCTGCGAATATGTTTACGTTCTTTAGCACATGGTAATGTGGAAGCATGTTTTTTGGTTCAACAAAGCAGTCTCATGGTTTTGGCCTTTAATTGTTTAATCCACAGGATATACTTTTTAAACTTTGGTCACTGTCAGGTTTCTAAAAATGCAAATGTTAAAAAAGTCTATTGCTAATAAGTAATAACATTATAATGTGTGTTAAAACATGCAAAATGCCACAGAAAAATTGTCATTTTCAGAAGAAAAGCGTTTTGGATTAAACGTGAGTTATAATCTATTTGTCTTATATGGGAAGGTCAATTAACACAATAAACCAGTAAGCATGGCTACATGAATAAGTATCTGTACCCCACTTTCAGTGTGAAAGAGCAATGCAAAGTATGCAATCACAACAACTGTGCAGTCTTTGAGAGCTTTTGTGTTTTTCCAGGTTCGTGTTTTATCCGAACAGATCAGCTGGATGGAGAAACAGACTGGAAACTGAAAGTTGCCGTTGGCTGCACACAACGGCTGCCAGCAGTAGGGGTATGGATACGTTAGTGAATCTCTGGTAACAAACTGTCTGTGAATGAGTGTTGAGTTATCACTAGCAGCGCTGCTCATCGAATGTCTGTGCTGTGATGGAAACCTAATCACTGATGACAGACAGCAGGAACAGTCTGAACCTGACAGCAGCTTCCTTTAACTGGAGATGATACCCAACACTTCAGATTTGAGTTTTTGTTTTTTTGTTGCCACTTAATGCAATCAGATAATTAAAGTTTCAGCAAGTCATTTGATGATTGAGCCACGGCTTCTGTATTGGGTTTCAAGGCACCCGAAGATGGCACGAGCTTTCTTTAGTTGAGCCAGTTTTTGCCTTGTTAACACGCCTCGCTTTTATACTTCATTAAAAGATTGTTCATTTGCCAGAGAATATTGGGAGCTAAAGTAAATTGGTTTGATGCGCTTTCACAACAAGAAGGGTTGCTGACTGTGAATAGTTGAGGTCCTAACTAATCAAGTACGTCCCCCATCCTACGTAGAAACTTTTGTAATATAAGCACTAAATTATCATCATGTCTACACCCACTGAGAATGTATTATAGTTTATATGTTCACAACTCCAGTAAAACATCTGCTAATTATGCTGTTGTTTCTATATTTAAACTAATGACTTTCATCAGGGTCATGTATTGTTCCTCCATCACCATCCACACTTGCTATCTCTAAATCATCGCTGCACCAACTCTGTGCTTCTGTCTCTAAAATGCTGGAGCAACATAACTCTCCATTGGGGGTTCAGTAAAATAATCTTCCCTGCTCCTCTTTAACTGCTCTGCCCATGTTCTCGCTAGGAGAACACTATCTGAGCACAGCTGAGGCCTGCCTAACTGCTGCCCAGGCTCCACTCGCTGCATTCCTGCCTGAATAATTTAATATTTACAATCAATTTTTGTTCCACCAAGACGGGGGAAGGCTGGTATTGGGTGCTTGACAGGCCTTAGGCTGCAGTCTTATTTGTCAGGGTGACTGAGAGAACAGATGATTGAATGGTCGTGATTCAGTGGTGATTGTTGTGACTTCCTGAGGTTGTTTCCTTCTTTTGTTAATAAGCCAGATCCTACATTTATGGAAGTGCTGTTATCTTAGTACTCCCTTCATTGACTCTGGCAAGATTTAGTAAAACAAACAGAGAATCAACAAAGAAACAAAAGATCCTACTAAAGGTTCTGCTTGTGTAGCAAAATCGGTCTTATTTATTTGACCAACTGCGCTAAAGTTATTATTACACAACACACTTTGTAGTACATCACATATATATTAACTAAGACTTAAGTTCCAGCAATACATGTTATTTTAAACAATATTTGCTGCAATATCCAATTATTCTGCTCTAATAGGAATTAGTGAGGCTTTTATTTTCAAATTTAAAGTATATTTTTCTAACATATTTTCACATCTTCCAAATTAGGTGTTTAGTTTGAGGGCAACAGACTGTAAAATACTGAAATGTTAACAGTTTTTACTCTCCCTTGAAAACAGCTGGTCTCTTTTCCATTTGTAGTTTTCAGAGGAATCGCTCACTCATATAACCTAGTTAAATGAGGCTGTGTCTCATTTTCAAACTAATTAAATGGCACCTCTGTCGTGTCTTCTCGTCTCAGGATCTCTTCTCTATCAGCGCCTACGTCTACGCCCAGAAGCCTCAGCTGGACATCCACAGTTTCGAGGGGAATTTCACAAGGGTACAGTAGCTCGTTGACATATTTATAACCTGTAAAACAAATCTCAAAGAAATGCAGATTTTTCTATAGAAAGTGGATTGACATAGAAGATGTGTATCACTGCAATGTGTTGACAAGTGACAACAATAGGGGCTTGTGTGTCCATCTGGGCCTGTTGTTATCTCCAGCAGGCATGCCTCTTACATCACAGGCAGGTTCTTGCAGCTCCAGCTCTATCCATCCTGTCTTGCTTGTTGCTCAGTGATTTTTTTTTTTTCCTTTTTTTTTTTTTTTTTTATTAATAGCAGATTAGCGCAGCCCCCACAGAGAGGAGAGCTCCAGTACAAAGGGGGGCTTTGTGGTCCGTCTTCACTCTTGGCCACACACCAGGCTTAGTGAGCGAGCACTTCCTGCGCTCATTCATCCTCCACGGCCTTCCTTTGCATAGCGTGTGCTTTTAGTCTGAGCAGGATGGGAAAAAAATGGGTTCCCACAGATCCGCAGCAAATGAACTTACCTATTTATGAGAGTTTCTTTCTTTTTTTTTTCTTTTCTTGAGACGGATATAGTGGCTTTGTTTCTGCGGTCTTCATTGAGACCCTCTGCAGTTATGAACACCGTACTGTGATGCCAATGTCAGAGCGGTCAAGCATTCTGCAAACTGCCATTTATTTTTCATGCACCTCTTCCCATGTTTGAGTGGATTGACAGGATGTGGGTGCTTAGGTATCATAATTATCATATCGGGCAGGCAATTTGAGCCGAAACTGGAGCCTTGACTCTGCACTCCTGACTCAAGCCATTTTCAGCATTTGTCTTTATTTAAGAGAGAAGGGTGAAACGGGGAGGGTGAAACAAGAGGCTCTCAAGGGGCTTATTTATCACTAAAATCTCATCTACTTGAACACTCTATACTGTTTTTTAAAAGGAGCCTCTATCGCCATGCCAAATCTAGTGAAAGTATAGGTAAGGGGACTACTGTATTGCTATAGTCGGCACAACTGTGCAAGGTGCTTGAGAAAATTAATGGCACAGCAGAGCTCAGCCATCCTGGTCAAGCTATGCACCGTCTGAGCTGGGGTCTCTTAACCATTTCTGTTCTGTCCAAACAAACTTTTCAGCTTTTTCCTTTTAATTATTGTCAAAAAATCTATCAATCAATTGGGAAATGTAGTTTTTTCATTGCAATTTTATTGAATAATGGTTATCAGATAGTACACACTTTTATGTAATAAAGCTAAGATCATTATTATTATTAAAAAATAAAGTGTAGACCCACTGGTGGTGATCTTGGAGCCTCTTGCACAAAACAAAATAAAGATTTCAATCATTAGAAATCAGATTAATGTTTTTTTTACAGTTTGTAAAAGCTGAAATAAAATTAGTCTTCATTATTTTATTTTTGGTGAGAATAAAATGTTTAACTGCAGTAAATTGTCTTTTACTATTAAAGTCACTGGAGTGAAATTCATCTGTGGTGCTACTTTTGTGTTTGTTTGCCTGAGGGCCACACTGAGAAATACTAATTAGAAGGTGGCTAATTGCAGAAATAAATTCACTGCGTCGAGGTATTTCTTTGAAGCTCGAAGCTTCTTTGGTTGAAGTTTTCCATGTCTTAGGATTCTTGTTTGCTTTGTTTTTTCTCACACACAACAAAGTGTCACAAAAAGAAAGAAACAAAAAGCATGTTAAGTTTGTACTAGTAATATGTAGAATTTAATTTGTATCTAAATATAATTTAATTTAATTTCAAACCACCAGTTAAGTTATTTAAAGTCCTAATTATGCCAATTTGTTTATTTGCAGGAAGACACGGACCCACAGATCCATGAGAGTCTGAGCATTGAAAACACTCTTTGGGCCAGCACCGTAGTTGCATCTGGTAAATAAATGAAAGCTATTGTAGCCTTTTCATTTTTTTAAATTGAAGTGAATCAAAAAAATATTGCTTTATCCAGTTTAATTTCACCTTCTGACACCTTTTATTGTTGCTAAACATGCTAAACATCAGCCTAAAGATGTGAATGCATGTCTGTGTAAATGTTTTCAGAAACATGCACTGACTCATATTTCATTTTTCTTATTTTATGCATTTTCTAAATTTGTTGCTCACACTTCCTGAGTGCAGTGCTCAAGTTTTGCAAAGAGAATTCATGAGCAATCGGTTTGATTTAATAGATATTTGCTTAATAAAACCCACGGTGGAGGTGGTTCTCCTTCAGTTCAGCCAAGCCATTCCTGGCAGAAATGGTTGTGTCAGTTGAGAGTGTTTGTGACGCTCCCAGCGATGGCCACAGCATTGATCTGTGGTGTTGCTCTCCCCTCTGGCCTGACCTTGACCAGAAGAGCAAACACACACAGTGGCACAGAAAGCCTGACTTAGACTCGTTACATCATCTCTGCTTAGAAATGTCATTGTCCCTCACAAGACTCTTCCTGACAGACACCTCTCTCCTCTACAGTAGCGTTCAGGGCGTTTGATCTGGCCCAGATCACTGTGTATTCACACGGTTACGGGCCTCAGTCCAGCTGTGACAGGAGAATTAGTTGCTCGCATATTCAGATTGAAGCCCCTCTGCATGCTGAGCCACACAGACCATTTGTCACACCGCTCAATATTCCTGGAGTTAGAAGTCAACAGGAGCAATTCATCACCTTTCTCCTCTGATCCTGCTGGTCTCTGTTGTGCCTGCACTTTACTTTCCTTGTGTTTTTTTTTTTTTTTTTTTTTTAACCATTTGTAACTTTCTTGCCATTTTTATAGTTTGGGGATTTCAGAGCCTGTATTTAGGTTTATTAGTGTCTTTGCTCTGCCATTAAGCTCATTTAATATTAATGACTCATTAATCCTTTTTAATAAGGCCACTGTAATGAATTGGCAAATAAAGATGGCAGAGTATTGATCAGCTTTTATGAGCTTCCATAGGGTGGCTGAAGGCCCCGAGTGTCTAAGCGTATTAAACTCCTGTCTGTTGGCTTGAGTGGCAATGAGACAAAACTGCCTCAGCTCAGCCTTATTGTGTTTCCTCTCATGCAGTTCATCTTACTTGACCAAGATGAGTGTGTGCATGCATATTTGTGTGTGTTGTGTGCGTGTTTGTGTGTCCGTGTGCATGTGAGATGGTGGGGGTGAGGTTCAGTTAATGAGCAGCATTACTTTCCTTGTCTCTATCTTTGGCAGGCACGGTGATAGGGGTGGTGATCTACACAGGCAAAGAGACCAGAAGCGTACTGAACACATCCTATGCCAAGAACAAGGTGAATGCTTTTTTTTTTGTTTTTTTAAGGGTTTTTTTTCTAGTTTCCTATACAAATAATGTGAAGTGGTACACTAAAAAATATAATTATAAATATTTAAACTGTTACAATTAACGCTTTATTGTTAAAAATGTGTGAAACTTGCTTAAGATCCTCCTGTTTCCCCCATTTGATTTAGTTACCTCACTAAAATTAAGACAAGCAGCAGAAGAAACAATCATAATTTTTAATGCTGGATCTAGTTTTGTTTTAAATGCTTCTGTATTGTATCAAATAATGATTTATTTTGGCTGTTTTTAAAGTCACATTGCTGATGTCGGCAGAATTTTGGACAAAATAAAATGTTCCTGTAAGCATATCCTCTATAGGTTTACAGCTTACAAGGTATAACTCAGAAACATGGAGTCCCCTTGTGGTGTTTCCATCATAAACGTTTAAAAGCTCTAGTGGATAAAACACCTCAAACAAAGTATCTTTTATCCCAAATTCTCCTCATGCCATCGCGTTCCCTCTCACCTCTGATCACTAATCAATCACTACGACAAGGTGGTTTTTTAACCTTGACTTTCTAGATAAAGTTGGGCCTGTCAGCGCGAAAGGTCAGTACCATTTGCTAATTAACCAAAAGGGAAATTAACTAACTGAGGATTTAAATGACATTTTCAACACCAAGTTAATCTCACAGAATCCCCATTGAGCGTTTTGTCTCCGGATTGAAGTGAATAATTTTATGCTAAATATACGATTTTACCTGGAAGATGTTTTGGCTAGATAGACAGAGGTCATCTGATAGAGGCAATAAACAAGATTTTTTTTCCTTTTCTAGCTAAACTGAATCTACCATGCAGTGACTTTAACACACAAAGTTGTCACTTCCAGCTGTCACCTACTAAAGCTCTCCGTGGCATAACATAACCCCGTCCTGCTGCAGCACCATTTTGACACCAGTGTCTTTTATTTAGAACGCTGATGTGGCCGGTCGAACAGCCGGCCAGTGTTTTGTGTAAGCCCGACAGCTGAGAGGAATTCAATATTTCAAGGAGATGATGTCAGAAGTGCCAATATGGAGACTGGAGATTGGGGGAGAAAGTCGATACAGTGCGGCTAAAGTCACAAGAACGTTTTGGTCTCATATAATCTGTTGTGACACCGGGCAGGACGATGCCCGCGCTTGATCAATCTGACAGGACGTCAGGCGTAGATTCACTCTTTATTGCTGTATAGTTACAAACTCCTGTCTGAGTAAAGAGGCAGAACATTGTCATTTGACAAGAGGCCACTTCTCAATAAGGATTCTTTGAAGTTTATATCCAAGTTCCAATACTCAGCTCTCCTCGTGTGTCTCTCAGGGCGAGTTGCTCTTGAAAAATAGAAACCTAAACTTGTTTACTAACCTCTCAAAGATCAATTTTATTTTTCTTGACTTTCTTCTTGGCCAGATTTCTAAGCTTTAACCGTTCACTAAGACTGAAGCCCTGATATTCTTTGGGTTTAATTTCATGAATATTCATGTCCCACGTCTGCAGTCCGTCATCAGATTTCACACACATGCTAAAATACAAGCCACACAGGCAGATCGAATCATTCCTTTCAGTTTTAATGGCTTGGAGATGAATGGAGTAAAATATGCACTTTTATTCATTGATAGCATCTTTAGGTTGAGGTAATTGAGTCCTTTTTCCCCCCTTGACTGAATGAATAATGACTTCATCTGATCCCCGGCAAGGCTTGGAAAATTTAGACTAGCCATTGTTCAAGCAGAAGGCGATCCTTTGCTTTTCAGGCGTGCACTGTTCTCTCTGTCTTAATTTTTCTTCATTTTAATCCACCCAAACCCGCTATTTTTCTCAATAGCTCAACCATGAACCATGTAGTGAGGCACTGGGGTGGGGAGATGCCCACCCGCTCACTCGGACCCCTTACCCTTCCCCTTTCCCCAGTCTGCTACTGGGAGTTTAACACCAACTGATAAATCAGTCACACTGGTCTCCCAGCTCTCCCAGTCCTCAGGGGAATGGTTTTGGTGGGGGTTTAGGCAGTGGAGGAATTTTGCTGCTTTTTATATATGCCTGCCCCCTCCCCTCCTTTTCAGAGCAGTTCCTTTATTTGAGAGAGGAGAGATGTTATGTTCTGCTGTTTTTGTAAGCGTGGTGCGTCAGATGAAAGCCCTCTGTGTACAGGGCTTTGCTGCGAGCACTGCCAGAAAGGGGAAGGGCGCTTCTTTATTTGACATCTTTTTCCCACATGCTTCATTGGCTGGGAGATACACTCGAAAAATAAAAGACAATTCTGACCCCCTTTTTTGTCTGTTTTTCTTGAGAGCCATCTCAATATGGGAACTTTCTCTGTTTTTGAGGCCTTTTGACCTTCTATTTGTTGCACTGAAAGACAATACTTCAGCATGACAATAATGCAATTTGAAGTTTAGCACAAAGTGGCAGCACCAATAAACTTACTTATGCTGTATACACAGTTTGCATGTTAAAAACCTGCAGCTGAGAGTTTGATTGGCTTTGTTTTTGCCCATGTGTCGCATATTGTAAGGTTTTGGTAGCAGATGGGAAAGTAGCAAAGACCCCTTTCTTTTCTTTTCTTTTTAAGTTGCCAGAAAAGGAATAAGATGTTTTATCTGGCGTTGTATTTCAAGTTAATTGAAAAAGTGTCCTACAGTAGAGAATAATTGCTAAAAACAAATGGCAAACTTAATCAGATTTTACAGAAATTCCTCTCTAATCGATGAAGCAGGACAGCTGTGTTGTAATCGGCCCATTTTGACCTCTATCTTTTCCCCAAAGGTTGGCCTGCTGGACCTGGAGCTGAATCGTCTCACCAAAGCCCTGTTCCTGGCCCAGGTGGTTCTCTCTGTGGTGATGGTTGCATTGCAAGGGTTTGTGGGTCCTTGGTTCCGCAATCTCTTCCGATTTGTTGTGCTTTTCTCCTACATCATCCCCATCAGGTACAGTGTAATTCTCATCAAATAATTATAGCTCTTTCCAGGAGCATGTGGTATGAACGTAAAAAAAATCATTAAAAAAATCAACCTATGCGATCTTTGAAAATGATACTGGTCAAGTCTCAAATACAAACCTCAGAAGACGATCCTCCCACACTGGCAGGTGTAAATGTTCTTACCAAAATAGTTATAATGATTATATTATTTTTAATAATATTATTTTAGAAAAATATTTTGAAGCTTGATCTTACAGTACATTCAAAACAGATTTCCTATCAAATCTTTGTGTTCAAAGTTAAATAGATTTTTGTATGTTGAATTTATTTTGCTTCAGTTGTTGAATTCAAAGTGTTATCTTTTTATTTCAGTTAAGGTTTACTAAAACCAGTGAACAGTGGACAAAAGGACAAGTTATATAAGAAGAAAAAAGAATTAGCCAGTGTTTTCTTTTTTCTTAGTTTATGTAGCCTTACTGTGACTGGTGAGATAAAGATACTCTTAAAACTCTTAATCTGTTTTTCCCCCTTTTTCTTTCTCTTTTCTTGTGTTTTTTTTTTTTTTTTTTTTTTGTAGCCACTTCTTTTTATTTGGTCTTTAATACAGTTTTATTGTTTTATTGGTGGTGGATTACAGTCATTTTATTTAATTTCGTTTTTTTGTTTAGTTTGCGTGTAAACTTGGACATGGGAAAGTCGGCCTACGGTTGGATGATAATGAAAGATGAAAACATCCCCGGCACTGTTGTGAGGACCAGCACCATCCCCGAGGAACTGGGCCGGCTTGTCTATCTGCTGACAGACAAGACAGGTAGTGTTTAAGATTTTACTGACAATCTGAGTTTGACTGAAATTATTTGCTTCAAGAGGAGAAATGATTTGGATGCTGGTTTAGTCTGTGCATCTTCAAATGGGAGAGACTGTGGAAGCCTTATCATACCATCAAAGAAGGTGGAAGGTCTACACCAAGTGTGTGACACGTGTGTGTGTATTATAGCATTTATAGGTTTTCAATGTTAACATTTTTAAGGTGTCTAGATCCCTACTTGCAGATTAGAAAGTGATATTACCTGATCAAAGCTCATTAACCAAAAGGAAAAACAAAAAAAAACTGAGAATGAGTCTTTAATGCAGCCACATTAATTTTTCCTTTATGAATTAAGCACATTTGATGATAACTGAAGTAGAAACATTTGACACTGTGGGCATGTGTGAGTTAAAACGGAGAACTGAGGAAAAATCCAGCGTTTTCAGGTGTTTCTCAGGAGTCCTCAAGTTTTCTTATTTCCCTATTGTGGCGTGTTTCACTAATAAACAAATGGCTGCTCTTTTCTAATTCTAGACGGTGTGTCAGAGTGATAAACCCCTGCTGGGGTCCTAATATGCTTCTTTGTCTTCCCCCACTGATCTAGGTAGGAATAGATTAGCTTTAGAGCCTATTTATCCAGGTTGGTAGTTAAAGTACATGGAAAAAAGAACAAACAATCAATCCATTAGAATTGGTTAACTCTGTGCCTCTAATGTTTTTGGAAGTTAGATGCCCTCTAATCAGCTTTACGCTCTATCAGCACACATTCTGGCAACCAACATCCATTAAACAAGGCCATTGCCCCCATTTTCAAGGATTTTTCTTTTTTCTTTTGCTTTTAGTGTCTGAACAGTCTTTTTGTATGCAGTCTTGTGTCTTGTCTGATAGTTAGAAAGGACACGCAGTCCATACTGGTAATGAGATTAGGTCAGTGAGAAGGCAAATGCACTACCCTGCAGGTCCCATGATATATTGGAAACGGTCTTATGAAGACAACCACTGTGCTGTGTGTGTGAGCTTTCAGAAAGGCTGAATCTCTCTTAATTTTGCTATTGTATACAGTTGTGTAATAAGACACTCTGGATGATATAAGGTGGAGACATGGTTTATTTATATAGAGCACAAACCTAACATAAAGTTCTTAGAAGCATAGTCAAATAAACAGATTGTTTTCTGTGCTGTAGTCACAGACCTGACTCTGGAGATCTGGGTGGTGATCCAAACTTTGCAAGGTGTCAACCTTGAAGAGGATTGCTTGCACATTTAGAGCAAGGACGATTTTAGCTATTAATTTTGGGAAGCGATTAGAGCTTGCACAATAAATAAGGCATCTGATACTGTTGTAGCTTGATGGGTATCTGTGTATATGTAAGATGATACAAGAAGCTGGAGTTCAGAGATGCCAAATTAGGAGCTGCTCAGTTTCTCTCAGGGAGAATTTCATCACAGTTGTGAGCAGCAATAACAAAGACTGCGGATTTGTACCGAAAATGTTATTTACGTCTTGTCTTGTTAAAACACAGTACATAATGATAGTAAACACAGTACTGATATTCTACACTTGCGATGGGTCTTAAACATTATCTTTTGAGAGTTTGTTGAATTGTGATTCAGGTGCTGTGGATGTTCTGTTTGTTTTATATGGTAATGTCTAAATAATCTTCTGAACTGCAGGCACTCTGACACAAAACGAAATGATATTCAAGCGACTCCACCTGGGAACAGTATCCTATGGCACAGACACCATGGATGAGATCCAAAGCCATATAGTCCAGTCATACGCACAGGTGAGCAACCTTAATGACGTGTGGTTGAGAAAACCCAGCTACTGTTAGTCTGTGTATGTCTTAAGCACCCGAGTTAAAGGCATCTGGACTTTTAAGCCTTTTGGATTAGAGGTGAAATCTCTTCATGAACCTAAAAAAGAAGTCTGGTTGCCTTCAGCTCACCTCCATGCTGATTTGTTTGTGTGCATTAATTGGTGTGAGTGTATTTGTGTATATGAAAATATCGTCCAATATTTTAATTCACTAAAAATAAAATCTATGTAACATTTTTTTAGCATCCATATTATGAAAACAGACTTTTTCTTTTTTTTTGTAAATTACAGAATAATGATTGTTTAGTGTGAGTGTTCGCTCAGTATTCCTTTAAAACTATAACATATATGTCTAACGATGGACACTGGGTACACAATTTACTTGACTTTTGAAAATTTGTGCCCAGCATGGGAGCGTATCCAGTTAAAATTAATACTTTTTTCCCCTCAGTGTTTTCCCGCTTATTCCTGCCCCTCTCTGCGGATCAGTTTAATCAATTTTTATATTGAGCTAAGAATAAGTTTTCCAGGAAAGAAGCCCATATTGTCCATTCATCATGCAGCGTCCCTGAGAGACTCCCTGTACTGTAAGCAAGTGTTTCCTCACTGGGTGGCTCAGATCTGGCTGCAGTCTTGACAGAATTATATTGTTCGCTCTCAGCCAGCTCCAAACAGCTGGTCGAGGCTGAAACCATCTGCCCCCCACCCTCATGTCTAATCTCAGCTAATGAAAAATGACTAGTCTTTTTAGCGCAGAACAGCTGAAGCAGTGCTGATCAGCAGTGCCTCTCTCATTTGTGCTATACAATACTTTTTTCTGTACTGTACTGTCACAGTGATGTGTAAAATTTAAAGACCATCATTTATAATATAGTCTGAAAAAGCCCGCCTAAAGGGCTTAATTTAATCACAACTTTTGCCTACAAGTATCTGTTGTACATTTAGAAGAAATCCTCCATTTATATCTGCGACACTATGTTTATCTGGCTGAATGACATAATAATCTCTCCCTGTAGATCTTTCAGTCCCTTTAGATAAAGTTTGTGCACTTACTGTACTCCTGTCAGCCCCTTTCTCTGCTCAGCAGGACTCAAGTCTAATAATAAGCCAAAGTCTAATGCTCAGTAGAGTGCAGTCTTCCTGTCAACTACAGCTGGCTCTGTGGACTGTTGTCATGCTCAGTAATCGCACACTTAAACTGATGGTTGTTGTCAAAAGAGACGAAAATGTAAAAGCCCTCAAACCAAATATAACAAGATAGAGACTATGCTGCAGTCCTCTCCCTCGCTGTGTCATCTAGCTTGAAGAGGTGTGTCAGATTGATAAGAACTAGCTGTTTCTTACTGTGTCTGCAGGGATAAATATACACAAATAGACATATAAATATACTCCAGATTTAGTTCTTTTAGGCACTGAATCTGGTAGCTTGCAAACATATTTTTAGCCATAACTCATGAATTCACATGGATATTTCAATATTTCACAAAAATGTTTAAAAGGATAAAAAAAGCGATGACATTTTGTATACAACAGCTCAAAGGTTCATGTAACTGTGCAACACTATGCTGGCCATTGTTCCATTACTCAGTGCCTTAACACAGGAACAGCCGAGCCCAAATCTATGAAGTTCTTTTAAAAAACTAAATATTTAATACAAGTCTGGACAGAAACTGTTGTCAGCTGCAGACTGTTTGTTCTTGTTTCAGGCAACTTCCCAGCCATCCAGTGGTAATGCCACTGGTGCCACGCCATCGCGGAAGACCCAGGCATCAGGCCCAAAGGTTCGTAAGAGCGTTAGCAGCCGGATCCACGAGGCCGTGAAAGCCATCGCCCTGTGCCACAACGTCACACCGGTGTACGAGTCGCATGCCGGAGTAAACGGGGAGACTGAATCTGCAGAAGCCGACCAGGACTTCAGTGATGACAACCGCACGTATCAAGCGTCCAGCCCCGATGAGGTAGATATAAAGCGCAGTGGTTATCCTGGTCGTCAAAGATTAGATTATAGCTCTATTTCCACCTCGTATTTAGCAGACTTATCTAATTTGGGTGGGTCACAGTTTTCCTCACTTGTCAAAAACAATATTTTATGACTACTTTGGGTTAACAGAGGTTAACTTGTTGTGATGCAGATTACATTTGGAGTTGGAAGCTGGCAGGGTACGTAAAATAGAAAGCTAATGAATTAAATCAGCACATTGTTAAGATTGAAAAACTGTCTGAATTGAACACATTACAGTGCACTACATAAAATTATTTTCTTTACCTTTTAGAGTCCATTTTTTCTACATTCACACAGATGTGTTTAAATAATCTGTGTGTGACAAATTGTCACAATACCGCCCTTGTCATGGGTGACGTTTCTGGGTGATTCCCACCTCATTCAGAGTCTTTGGAAAAACCCATAATATATTTTAAAGTCAGCTTTTAATATTTTTGTGGGAGAAAACATGCATATACTAAAGGATGCGGAAAAAGGAGATTTTGCTTTTGAAACACTCATTGTAAAAATATTTCTAATCTCTTTCTGTGTCATTTATTAGCCATCCTAAATAATCCTGCTTAGTCATAATTATCATTTCACTGGCAGAAAGTCAAAGGTCATGAACTCTTTTTAGAGGTTAAGCTTTTTAATTGTCTATATTAGCTGCCTGAGAATTTACTGCTGTAACTGAAGGAAGAATGCAGCCCGGTCCCCACAAGGATCCTCAGTGTTTCCTTTCTCCATGTAACACGAGAGCTGGATTACACGGAGAACACATAAAACGCAGAAGGAAAACAACAAAAAAAGTCAGGCTTTTGTTTTGTTTTGTTTTTTTTAATAGTAGTTTAATGCAGATTGGAGGAGAGCTAATCTACCCTTAAAGGCCCACTGCAGCATTATTGGCATGTTTATCACCACTGACATGTGAAGGTTCGTAAAGCCTATGTGAGACTGGTTTCTTTTTACCCCCTGCCACCTTTGGCAATCAAAATAAAGATAAAAGTGTATTAAAAGATAAATCTCATTTTTCTGTTTTACCTGCACTACCTCCCTCCAAGTTGATGGGTATATTTATTTATATCCCCTCTTTCTGCTCTGTCTCTCCTCCCTCTATTGTCTCACACTGCTTGGATTGATCAATATTTAATTTTCTCACTGAGAGGATGAGAGGTGTAGATCTGTGATTGTTGGTAGAACTATCCCTTCCCCTTTCACTCTCTCCTTTGTTCTTTCTCTGTCCTTTCATTTCCCTCTTCTTTTGAATCCTTCGTCTCATTGAGTGCAGCATCCGATCTCAGCCGCTATACTTCTCTTAGTTTGTTTGGCCCGCTCATCATTTTCAGATATCATAAGCAGTCATTATAAAGTGGAAGCTACTGGGATCAGAACAAAGGTCGTCCGACCTGTGGTCTGATTAGAAAAAAATATTTGAGTGTAGCCTTTAAATGTGTGTGGCTTTTTTTTTCTTTCCTACATTTTGTCACCTTTCAGGAACTCGTATTAAATTACACACTTGGTCTTTCTGGATTGAGAAGTCTGTTGACCATTATTGTTCAGCTGTCATTAAGATCAGGAAGATTGTGTCACTTCATCTCCAATACAAGAAAAGAAAAGCATTGCAGCAGCTGCTATTTCACATTTAATATTCTCCTTTATAAAAAATATTTCTTTGCTACTTCTTTTTTAATGGCATACATGCAAGGCACGTCAATTTGACAGTGCCCGATCCTTCCAAGTTTGCAAAATGCTGTTGAAAAGCCAAGAACAAGAGAAATCTTTGTGAAATTCCCCCTAAGGTTCATGTCATGGGAAACACCAGATTGGATCCATTCAGTTCCAGCAGTTGAAAAGCAGCTGAGCTGGTGGTCACTGACTATTAATATTTGACTCCTTAGACTCTGTCATAGTGTTGATCATTTTTATTTGGAGCTAAAATCAAAAGCTTTGTGAAGATAACTCTGTGTCAAAAAAAGGTGAGATACATTATGTAAACAATATGAACATGCTGGGACAATGCTTTTTAATTTAGCTTTGCAGATTGTCAGGTAAATCTAATTTCCAAAGTTACAAAAAAGAATTTAGGTTCAATTCATTCAGTTCTAAAATCACCAAACTGCAATGCCTCCTGCTAATTAAATGGTGTTGATTACACCACAATGATAATCAAGTAAATATACTTTTCTTTCCCGTTAAGTTTGCATGTGTCGCTGTGTGCTTAATAACAGGACGGCTGTGAAGGTTTGTTAAACTGGTTATGCAAGAACTTTTACTCAAATGCAAAAAGACGACGCAAACAAGACTATTTATAGTTTTGTATTTGGGATAAACAAGTTACCAACAGAAGTTTCTCATGAATCCAGATGCACAATTTCTGCTCTGTCTTGAGATACTCTTTCAAATCTAAAGCGTGTCAAATGATCCCAAAATAAATTGAGCTCTTGAGGGTGCACCCTTTTATGTTGCCAGTGACATTACAGCAGAAAAAAGAATTTAACTGTTAAGAGTCCACTTGCCGCTGTTGTGATTTACATGGCTGCTAAAACACAGTGAACACAGTTGAAATGATTGATCGTGTTGTTTAAGAACGTCTGCCATTGCAGTAAACTAGTCAGCAGCAGTCGTTTTTTTAGTAATGCTGTAACACACGCAGTTTGAATCACATGCAATTTGTATCAAAGTTGACAAAGCTTTAAATAGTTTTTGTAGAGCTGATAAAGTAGATTAAAAGGACTCTGTTTAATGTCAGCACATGTTGTGCGTCAATTCATGTGTGTCCATGTGCAGCTATGTGAACACACACACACACACACACAGGATAATGGCACACAGATGTGTGTTAAGTAAATATAGGCAGCCTTTTTACGGAGCTCAAAGGGGGAGCAGGAGAAATGATGGGGTATTAACAGGAAGTTCTAATTTGTAGGTCAGAGTATAATAACAACCTTTGAGTGAGCAAATTGAAAATGAACCCATTGAGGATTGAGTCGTGTGCAGCTGAACACTCACTCGGGGGCCGCAGTTCCTGCTGAGGGGAAAAAGAGGAAAGAGAAACAGAAAAACACTTATGTGGAGCTGAATGGGAAGAGCTCAGCAGCTCTGGAGATGCCGTAACACTCTCTCATCCTTTAAGTGCATGTGAAAGTACATTTAATCAGCTTACATGTTGTCAACTTTCATCATTTTCTTTCCTACATAAAGTGATTTTCTCATTAACCTATTAGTTTTAGTAAACATTCATCCTAAAATAAAGATTTTAAGTATTTTCATTTGATCCTCAAACATTGTGAACAAGTATATCTTGCTGTTTTATTATAATCAAAGCATCAAATCTTCCTCAGGTGGCGCTGGTGCGGTGGACAGAAAGCGTTGGTTTGACCCTGGTGAACAGAGACCTGACCTCCCTGCAGCTGAAGACTCCCTCTGGACAGATTCTCTCCTTTTACATCCTGCAGATCTTCCCCTTCACCTCTGAGAGCAAAAGGATGGGCATCATTGTTCGGGTGTGTATAATGATATCCTCCTCGTTGTGTGGTCTGAGTCATGCCTGTTTCTGTTATTCCTGCACATAATGAAGGCTAATTTTTAAGATAGGTTTGAACCTAATCTTGTAATTCTGTTTATTGTTGCTTCTGTTTAGCTTAGTTTCCACAGTAATGCCTTCACATTTAGAAGAAACGTAGCTATTTTTATTTTCCAACTATTTAGGAGGAGTCAACGGGGGATATCACTTTCTACATGAAGGGTGCTGATGTTGCCATGGCGAGCATCGTCCAGTATAACGACTGGTTGGAAGAAGAGGTACAAATTTGAGTCGTATCAAAGATTTTACTGGATGCTTCCTTTAAATATAGTTTGGACAGAACTGGATCAAAGAAGCGCAAATTCCATTAAAGTTATTTAGTTAAATTTTGGTTGTTATTTTGTACATGATGTACCCTAAACTGAGCAGGATGAGTTGGTGACACTATTCCTGCACTCTTAAGTGGTCCATGTGTTTGCACACAGTTACTGTAAGGCAGCACGCTTGGATTGGTGCAGTGCGACAGCTGCCAGATAAAGCCTGTTACCTGATTGGTCTTTCTAAGATTCAGTTTCATTCTAAACACCATTAAAAAGGTCTTGAATATAACTTTGCTTATGCTGAAGGAACCTGGTTTAACTGACTCCCGGATAGGTCCCCGATTTGTAGATCTTTTAGATCGTCACTGCCCGAAATTCTCAATATCTCTGACTCAGAATTGGAGTTAGGGCTGATGTAACCAGTTTTTCTTCTTGGCTACTTGTAATTACAGTCTATGTAAAATGATGGGCAGACAGCATAATTACAGGTTTTGGAGCAGGGACAAGAAACATTGTGCTCTAATCAGTCTGTGTGCATCCTCAAAACATTTTTGTGTGAACTGTTGACGCATGCTGTTCTCACATAACATAATAGTTAAGGGATTGTGGAGCTTTAAATATAAAAGATTTTAAATACAGTTGTTGAACTCAAACTAAATAAATAAAAGTTATGCTGAAAAACACCTGCTTTAAAAATATGTTATGCAATTTCATGTCTTAAAAGGCATGTTGATTTAATGTATACTAAATGTAGTCTTTCTATAATAAAGATGATACATGTTGAATCTACTGTGTCTTAAACATTGTCACATGTGGGAACTCTGCCAGTATTTCTCTCATTTGTTTCTACTTATGTAAAGTAATAAAATAACCAACATGAATAACAAATATACGAGAGCTTAGCTGCTTATGGCATCTCTATTAATGGGGACATTTCATCAAAAGATCAACAGGCCACCTACACCAGTTTGGTGGTCGAAGGTCTTGTGCGCATATGTTCATAATTATATTGGCATTATTGAGTCATTTAGCACCGGGGGCAGCTTTTGATTTAATTAGTGACCTAGATAAAGTTGAAGTAATTACAGTATGTCATATTCTTGAACAATGGTGCTAATGATGTCCTGTTGGCCGTAATATCCCGTTGTCAGATCAACGCGCTGCAGTTACTCAGCTTGTCAATAACCAATCAAGTGGACAGATTGCCCCTATTGGTGTTTCATATCAAAAATAAACTGCCATCCATCCCTTTGTTTTACTGTGTCCTCTGAATTTCACCACAGGGGATGTTATTCAATATTGATTTCTTTTGGTGTTGGTAACAATATGCTGTTATTGACAGTAGTGTCTGCATGGTGTACTTGCACAGCAGCTGCTCTAATAGAAGAACTTATCTGCCCTAGATTTGATTGAAATTCATCTCGGGGAAACGTACGCAAACATTTATTGTAAATACACAACATCTTCTACTTCAGTCAAGAGCGATGAAGCTTTTGAAAGATACTTGAGACTGAAACACCCCTGAAATAGATCTCTGATCTCCTTCCTTTCAGTGTGGGAACATGGCCAGAGAGGGCCTGAGGACTCTGGTAGTGGCGAAGAAGTGTTTATCTGAGGAGCAGTATCAGGACTTTGAGGTATGCGGGTTTATCAGTTGTTGGTTTATAAGGAACGATGTGTACCTCTTTAAATCTAATATAGTCTGCTTTGACAGCCCTCCAAATGAAAATCTAAATATGTGTTTTCATTGTACGGTCATTTTTGAGGGTGAAGTTCATGGTTCTTTTAACTCACACTTACTGATATAACTGTCATAAACAAAATAATGAAAGAAGAGTAGATGAAACAAATGTTTAAGTAACTCATAAAAAAAGAAATCTTTGACATTAGTAAACAACCACAAACCCATCATCAGATTACTTTCATGTTTGCCTGTAAATACATTTATTGGGTTTGTAGCCTCTGCAGTTCACACTACTCTAAAGGGAGAATAACAGGCGTGTCCACTATTTGCTGTTCTGAAGCTCTGAATTGCTTCATGATTTTATTCGTTATGTTTGTTCTTTCTCCTTTTTTTTGTGCAGAATCGCTACAATCAAGCGAAACTGAGTATCCACGATCGAACCCTGAAGGTCGCAGCAGTGGTGGAGAGTCTCGAGCGAGAGATGGAGCTTCTGTGTCTGACTGGTGTGGAAGACCAGCTACAAGCAGACGTCAGGCCCACGCTGGAGCTGCTTAGAAATGCTGGCATCAAGGTTGGTGCAGAAATAAAACTGGATGCCAGACTGATGCTTTTTTTTTTTTTTTCTTCAGATCATCTCCACTTTGATTTATTTACTTTGTTGCAGTCCAACAAAAGTATTAAAGTAATAGTGACATGGTAGCGTTAATGCAAGGGAGTAAAAGAAAAAGGTGGAAGAAATAATTAGATTAAATAATTAGATTAAAACATGCTTTGGATTTATCCGCTTAATTTTTCTCAATCAAGACTGAAGAAAAAATTCACTTTGCTGCTTTTTAGCATTATGTTTAAATAACAATATTGATGCCTTGAAGGAAAGTTGCTTAATAATTACTTCAGGAGGGATAAAAAGCAGGAAAACTATAATATTACACCTAATCAGAATTTGATGTATTTTCATGTTAATTAACCATAAAGTGTTGGAGATAACTGAAGATCTTATTTGTTTAATTTTACTCCATTTTTGTGCTGTTTCTGTAACACTTTGTGTTTCTTCATGTTGTTTTCTTCTCAGATCTGGATGCTGACTGGGGACAAGCTTGAGACGGCTACGTGCATCGCTAAAAGCTCTCATTTGGTTTCCAGGAACCAAGACATCCACGTCTTCAGACCAGTACGCTGTTTTATTTGAAAACATAAAGTGTTTGCATAAAAGGACCCGTCGGCTAGTTGGCTGCTTCACACTCTGGGTGTAACTCTCAGTATTTCAGGGAGGGATGATAAGAGATTATGGTTGCCATACCACCTTTATTTTTAAAGAAGTTTAAAATAAAACTACTCTTTTAAATCGCGTTAATAATAATAATGGATTGCATTTATATAGCGCTTTTAGAGACCCTCAAAGTGCTTTTCATTACAATTCGACTATTCGTTCACTCTCACATTCACACACTGGTGGAGGCAGCTACAGTTGTAGCCACAGCTGCCCTGGGGCAGGCTGACAGAGGCGAGGCTGCCATATCGGCCCCTCTGGCCAACACCAGTAGGCGGTAGGTGAAGTGTCTTGCCCAGGGACACAACAACCAGGACAGACAGAGCTGGGGATCGAACCGGCAACCTTCCGGTCACAAGATGAGCTTCCAAACCCCCTGAACGACATATACAAATAGCATAAACAATAAAACATGTTAAAAATTAGAGAATTAGAAAAAATAGTAAAACAGAGTCAATCTCTTAAAATGTGCCAAAGGCTTCAGCAAATAAATATGTTTTAAGAAGAGATTTAAAATCAGAAAGAGAAGAGGTCTGCCTAATGTGCAAGGGCCAATCGTGCTACAACTTTGGAGCAGCTACAGCAAAAGCACGTCACCTCTAAATTTACCCTTGGTGTTCGGCACCTTAAAGAGCTGCTGATTGGCAGACCTAAGGGAGTGGGCAGGTGTGTATGGCTGTATTAAAAACTACTTTTCTATCCACTTTTCTAAAAGCATATATATTATGTTAGCTCTTCATTTCACGATTGCATTTTGCCTCTATACAGACTGTCTACCTGCATGTAAGAGAAGCCTGCCTGCCTGATTAGTAGAAATGGGTCTATAAGTAAACTTCAAAGAGTAAATGGAAAACTTATGGCAGCGAACATCTTGTCCACTTTGCATTTGCCAAAACAGATAGCTGTTTACTAAGATTAAATGTGCGATAACAAAAAGCTTAAATGATCTTGTGGATAATTGTATTGTGTGGCTCTCGAGCAGGTCTCAAACAGAGGAGAGGCCCATCTGGAGCTGAACGCCTTCAGAAGGAAACATGACTGTGCTCTGGTCATCTCAGGAGACTCCTTAGAGGTACTACAGTGCAGTGCAGTGACGCTTACACAGCCGATGATGTTGAGGGTGTACTTCTTAGCCAAAACGAACACTTTGGAGTTCACCCAAGAAGTGGAGGAGTTGGAGAGGGAAAGATAATAAAAACAACTGGAACATTAAGCTAAATTTAAAAAAAAAAAAAAAAAGTAGTTAAGCAAAAATTTAACATTTCCAGTCACTGTTTTCATTCTTCTGGTCAACAAGTTAATTTATGTCACACAACTTTTGTTTTTTTGTTTTGTTTTTGTTAGTTTTCTTTTTAATGTATGCTACTTCCTTTGTGGTGCTACAGGTGTGTCTGAGGTACTATGAGCACGAGTTTGTGGAGCTGGCATGTCAGTGTCCAGCGGTGGTCTGCTGTCGCTGCTCTCCAACTCAGAAAGCTCAGATCGTCAGACTCCTCCAACAGCACACAGCCAACAGAACCTGCGCCATAGGTAAGCGTTGACAGATATAGGGGCGGCAGACCTGCTTGCCCACAAGGCATTTGGCTGCGATCCACAAACAGCCTGGGAAAATCTGTTAGCAGGAGAAAATATCTGTGTGAATTCAGTCCCATCCTTTCGAGTGGAAAGTGTTTACCATTTATAAAACTCTGGTGAACAGACAAATCAAACCAGACCGATTTCATACTCGTGTTTGGGATAAAAGCTGAACTGGTTTGTAAAGTGCTTCAGAGAAAAACATAATTTCACAGTCCCTTAACCGTCACATCCCAGATGTGACCGTTTAACATCACTGATTTTAGTTGGGTTAGAGAAAGATTCATGTAGTCTTAGACTGAGTATTACTGCATGTGTCCACAAGATGGCAGTGAAAACTCACTGATTTAAAAGTGCCCATTCCAGCTGCTACTTCTAGAAACTTCATCATGTAATTTGTAATTTTGTGGCAGGTGACGGAGGAAATGATGTCAGTATGATCCAGGCTGCAGACTGTGGCATCGGGATTGAAGGAAAGGTAAAGCCTGCTGCACATTTCATTCAGACCTTGTGTGTCTTATCTTGCATTAGGTCCAGTAACTTAATTTGGTCATAAAAACTCTAAAAACCTTGACTCAGATCCCTCAGTTATAAAACTGATAAAACGAAGTGGCATGTCTTTAAATGTGAAGAAAAAAGAAATTTAAAAAAGTTGCTCTACTTGTTCTACTTTAGCTTAGCATCTTTATTCTGTTTGTTTCACATAGGAAGGGAAGCAGGCGTCGCTGGCTGCAGACTTCTCCATCACTCAGTTTAAGCACATTGGCCGCCTGCTCATGGTTCACGGCAGGAACAGCTACAAGCGTTCTGCAGCGCTTGGCCAGTTTGTCATGCACAGGGGCATGATCATCTCCACCATGCAGGTACAGCGATAGTTAAATTAAAACACAGACAAAACACTACAAATGCTGTATGTTTCTTGTTACATATTTTGAGCCTATATTTTGCTTTTGATCGTTCCTAATGAGTTCATCATGAAAGTTGTTTTGCGGTTAAAACGAAATGACAAATTCCCCACAGCGGGGGCATTAAAATTCCTCATTCGGTGACTTTATGACACCAGTTTTGTGTCCTGTCCTCAGGCCGTCTTCTCCTCCATCTTCTACTTTGCCTCCGTGCCTCTGTACCAGGGTTTCCTCATGGTCGGGTGAGTACCTGAAGTCTCATGGGGCCAGTGTAAGGACGGCTTCACAACAGCATAACCCTGATGCAAGCTTCTACAGTATTCGATCATATAACCTTCAGTTTTGTTGCCTCTCCTGTCTTCATCTCTCATTTCTTTCTTTTTTTTACTTTGTGTGTAGGTATGCGACTATCTACACCATGTTTCCTGTATTCTCCCTGGTGCTGGACCAAGATGTGAAGCCAGAAATGGCCCTGCTCTACCCAGAGCTTTATAAGGACCTCACTAAGGTTTAATCCCATTTTTTTAATCTGTTTTTGACAGCTTTCCTTCATTAGAATTTAAACAAGTAACAACATGTTTTTCTCTCTTTCAGGGACGTTCATTGTCTTTCAAGACTTTCCTCATTTGGGTTTTGATCAGTGTCTATCAAGGTGTGTTTTTCCTTATCATTCACTCACATTTGCTTCCTAAAATCAACTTTCAAGTTATAGCAGAACCGTCTACAGCGTGATTCTATCTTTAAACTGTCAGAGCAACTCTTCAGCCACCATTTCATCATTTGTGCATTGTTTAGTAGCACAGTCCCAGGGCCCCTTCAAACCCTTGCACAGTCCGTTTCTCAGTATCTAAGGTTTCCAACTGCCATCCGCTTTTACATGCAAGCTTTTGTCTGTCCAGTAAATCGATATTTCTGTAATCGCTAAGCCATGCAGCGAGTGAGAAAGATCTATGTTCTTGCTCAAGCGTGGCTTCCTGACAGCTCGAGGTTTTTAATTAAAGGCCAATACTCGGTATGTGGAGAGGGAAAAAAAGCAATATGAAAGGAAGAAAATATTAGGAACTGATCGGGCATAATTTATTACAGACTTTGAGTCGGTGGAATGCGCTGTATTAAGCCAATATGAAAAAGCAATTACGTGATCAGTTATAGGCTATTAAGCTCAATTTGTGTAGTGTTATGATAAAATGAAAGGCTATCAAGATACAGCAGGCGCCCAAGGATGAGTGTGTGTCTGGACACTCAAGAGTGAGACACACTGGAAGTCATTGTGGATCCTTCAGCCTCATAAATAATGTTATTGAATCAGTCCTTATCTGCAGACACCATAATCCTTAACTCAGTGTCCCAGACCACTGTTGATGAAACTGATAGACTGGGCCAGTTAATCTTTAGAAAACAATCGTGATTTCTTAAAGGGAGATCTGGTGCACAGCAAGTCCTGAATGAATAATGAGTAATGTAATTTTAGTTAAGCCCAGACACTTAGACCAGACCTAATCGCGCAAAAAAGTTTTTAAAGTCCGCATGTTTCCTTTGGCGCCACCAGGGGGCATCCTTATGTACGGCGCGCTGGTGCTGTTTGAGTCGGAGTTCGTTCACGTGGTTGCCATCTCCTTCACGGCGCTCATCCTGACTGAGCTGCTGATGGTGGCGCTGACGATCCGCACTTGGCACTGGCTCATGGTGGTGGCTGAGTTCTTCAGCCTGGGTTGCTACCTCGCCTCACTCGCCTTCCTCAACGAGTACTTTGGTAGGTATACCTTTCCTCTGAGTTTTTCACTACTGGTTTACTGAGCTTTTAAACATTTAAGATTTCAGGAGATAATAGAATATCTTTATATTTAAAAATCTTATCAAATAGTTACATGAAAGGTTGTATGAGAACTTATTGTTGTACTTTAATCTGCTAAATCAAACCTTAGTCTGAACAACCATGAAGAGTGATGCAAATATGCTATTTTTCAGTTGCGAAACAGTCAACTAACCTGCTTGTGAACAGCTTGAACAGTCGGTGTGAGGCTTTTACTTTTGGTTTGATACGTCCAGTATTGATTGGTCTGAGTACTTCAAGGAACCACCTTCTTCTTCGCTGTGCCCGCTCTTTTTAGTTTGATGTAACACTACTTGGCACCTAAGTGTTGCACTGTTGTTTAAACCCTCAGCTCTGTGCTTTTATTCCCTCCTCAGTCTTTTTCTTCTCTCTCTGTCTGTCCTATTTTTATTTCTGTCTTCACTGCTAACCTTTTTGCACTGCACTCACTGTTTCTGCTGCACTTCTTTTGCTTCTATGTGTCGGCAACAGGCATAGGCAGGGTGTCGTTGGGAGCTTTCCTTGGTAGGTGTACAGCCTGTGAATTCACTTCTTTCTCCTTCATCTGTCTCTGATATTATATATCTGGTCTTGCATCTGTTTGTTTGCATCATCTTATGTTCTTGGGTTTATTTTGTCGTGTGGGTCGTTTTCATCTCACGTGTTTACGTTTTTATTTTCATGCTTTGACCAGTACGCAATCACCAACATAATTTTAGAGCGCGATCATGTCGCTGTACCCTTTCCTAATTTCCTGTGGAGTTATGACAGAACTCTGACGATTGTCCTCTTTCCTTCTCCCAGACTTGTCCTTCATCACGACTTGGCCTTTCCTGTGGAAGGTGTCCGCCATCACACTCGTCAGCTGTCTTCCTCTCTACATAATCAAATACCTGAAGCGCAAATTTTCACCACCAAGCTACTCCAAGCTCTCCTCATGAGCCAAACTGGGATTATGTTTTTGTTAGGTTTGTAGTTCTGTGCAGCAATGAGCTTTGTAATTTTCGCACTTTTTGTACACACTGGTCCTCAGTGATGGACAGAGGAAACACTGGAACAATCAAAAAAAAAAAAAAAAAACTGAAACAAAGTTGTTGGGGTTTTTTTGAGGGGGGGGTTTGCCACTGATACATGGAATTACTTGAAAAGATTGAGCACATAATAAAAGACTGTCAGAGGAGGGGTACAGGCGTGGAGAGGGACGTGGTATAAGTGACTGCACTTGGAAGGCCCGAAACACTTGACCCCACTTTTTCCCAAAGGGGGTCGACCTGCCTTCTTTTGTTTTAAAGCATTTAAATACAGTTCAGATGCATTACTTTCAGTGTTTAGATTTTTATATGTGGCGTTTGGAAACTTTTTTATTATAAGTGTCACCTTTTTTTATTAATGGTATTAATTACAGTTGCTGGGCGGTGTGTTTGAACAGTGTCGAGCTGCAGTAAGAGAGAAAAGGATGATTCGCTGGTTTCTTGTGTTACTGTAAATAAAGTCTTTACATGCAGCTTTGATTGTTACTGGACTTAATGTAAAACTCGCTGTGTTTCAATCTCATACAGACGTGCATTAACCAAAAATCATTCGAGAGAAAATGCTGTTGATGTGTTGAGGGCCAAAGCTTCCTGGGACTGGCTTTGAAGTGAACTTTACATTTTTAAGACATCAATCTGTAGTCTTTGTAGTGTAAAATCAGAACTCCTAAATGTTTCCATGTTTGGCTTTGATTGTATCATTTCACACTTGTGTGCGTCTGTGGCCGTCAGTCCTCCTGTCAGCGTGGCAGCTCTGTGCCTCATTATGATGTTCATGTATTCAATCTGCATCTCAGAGGTTTAGGTTCCTGTTCGTTTTTTTTTTTTGCCTCCACAGCCATATCTGTACTTGAATCCTGCTGCTTTTCTTGGAGAACAAGTTTTTTCGTGATGGCAAACTATAATAAGGGCCCTGATTAAACTCTGCTGGCTGAAAGCTTTTAGGGCTGTATTGACAATTTGACTCTTTTGCTCCTGTTTGACTTTGACCTGCAGTGGACTTTGACATTCATCCCTTTTTAAGGAGGAATGAGTTTTATCATTGTAGTTCTTTGGGGAAAAAATACTTTGATGCAAATTGCATTGAATGTTTTAAATTGTGATTTTCATTCTTACAAGCAGCAATTCCAGTTGTTGATTCCTGTTTTCTGTCGAATTTCTTATGATCTTTCTTTCCATGGCTGACACAGCAATTTCTAACCGTATGTCTGTTATTTATAAAAACTGGTATTGATTAAGGAGTAATAAAAAGACAATGAATACTAAAAATGTTCCTGGTTTGGATTTTTCTAACAGAAACCAGAGGCAGCCAAGGATATGTTCATTGTTAGGTTTACCATCTGGCCACTAGATGGAGACAGAGACTAAATACTGGAGAGCAAATGAGTTTCAGTCATGTATGAACTTGAGTGTTGAACCTTAGGTGTTTACATTTAAAAACAAAACAACGTTTCTGTAACAGATTGCAAATAACATTTATTTCTTTCTGAGGCTCAAATGATGAAAACTGATTTAAAATCTGTGACCAGAATTTTCAAAAACTCCTATCTAATCAAATTATTATTAAACTAAAACTGTATTCCATTGCAACATTTCAATCATCTGAAGACTGATGAAGACAGTAGTGTTGAAATGTTGGTCTGTTGGCAAAATTAAACGTCTGTCTATTAATTATATACAAAGGGACTGGAGCATTTAGTTAAAGTTTAGACATGTCTGTGAAGGTTCTCAGTCATCCAGGTCATCGTAGTCAAAGGAGCTTGCAAAGAAAAGCGTCTGGACTTTAAGTTACTTGAAGTAACTTAAACTTAAGTAACTTAAAGAAGTCCAGACGCTTTTCTTTGCAAGCTCCTTTGACTAAAGTTTAGACAATTAAGTGATTCGCCTCACTGCTAAGAAATGTTCGTGTTAAATAAATTATTTAGAAAAATTAAGTGTGAAGTTTGGAATCCTTCACTTATGTCGCCACATGTAGTTGTAGAATCGTTTATGAACCTTTTCAAACCAGCAAAACATTTTATGCATTGGAATTTTAGCAATTATTTAACTTATTTAAGCCATTTTCATCAGTGTTGATGCTAAAGTTTCAGACTACCTAAGATGAATTACATGCATGTTTTAAATCACTTCAAGCACCCAAACCTGTAATTGACCCATGTTTCCATTTTTGTATTAAAATATCCCTCACCTGAGAAATATCTACTCTACTGTATGTACAACAAGAGGAAACGAAAGTGCAGTCGGTGCTTTTAAATGTAAGCCGCATGGAGGAAGCTTTAATGACTCTTTAAAAGAAACTATATGTTTTACCATGTAATCTAAGGCAGCCATTGAGCAAACAGACAATGTGCTATCAATTTTTCTCCCCATGGAGCAGGAAGTACTTTGCTGATGGAGGGTGACCCAGTGATGAATGTGATGGTCTGATGACTTCGACATGTTAAGAAAAGTTCTTTCATCTCACGCTTTTCACTTTGTGGGGAGGGGAAGAAGTGCTGCACTGCAGGTTGTGTTTTACTCTTCTTGCAACATTTATGAAAGAGTTATTGTGATTTGTTTCCCAGACCAGCAAAAGCAGAGAGTTAATGTGCTGCACAAGGAGCTTTGATGGACCGGATAATGCTCGTGGGACTAATGATTTATTGTACTAAAAGGAGAACCGCTGCAGATTTTTTGGATTCATTTGTGTTCTTGATGAAACTGAGTAATGGTACAGTCACTGTTTGTTTGTTTTATGGGGAAAAAAAATAAAAGAATTAGAATTTTTGTTTTCTTTTTGGTTAAAAACCAAAAGAAAAACACCTTTAAAGTGGTTTTAAATGTATTTGCGTTACAGAAACTGTGATTTTGACTTAGCTGGAATTAGACTGTATATAAAAGACGGACAGCGTGCCATCACCCATGGTTACTGAGGTCGTGTTGTGAAGCCTCAAGAAAAGCAGCATTGTGTTTTTAAACTAATATGACTTAGAAACATGAACACTCACCCTCACGTAAAATGAACAACACGTTGTATTCACCAAGCCCTGAAACTAGCAACCGAGACCATGAACTCATCAGAAAAATGTGTATCGAATGAATGAATGAGGAGATTTTTGTTATTAAGTAAACTTCCTCTAGCAACCAGAGGCTTCACCCCCTAGTGGCCATTAGAAAGACTGCAGGTTTAATGCACTTGTGTGTTGGCTTCAGACCACCAGGGGTTTGTTAATCACGGTCCAAAGGCACAGGTTCACCAATAAAACAAGCATAGTTTGAGCATACAGGTAATCATCCAATGCTTTTTTTTTCTTTTAGAAAAACTCCAACGACTCATCAGATCAATCTGTTTCAATGTCAGTCACTTCAATCGAGGTACAACAAAACTACTGCTATGTAACTTGGGTAAGTTATTAGTTGCCTAGCACTGAGTAATATTTAACACAACTGGTCATGTGTCATCTAGCAACGCAAAAAGAAAAGAGAAACAAAAAACGGAGCACCTTTTTAGCACAGTGACGGTAGCAAGCATCAGCTAAACACCTAGAAGCTCAAAATTTGCTCCCGAGTGAGGCAGAAACAAGAGAGCTGAAGTGCTCTAAGTCATTGGTTGATAAATAAACATCTCCTTATATAAACGGAGACAGAAGAGCCTAAGTGCTCCGCTCTGTTCAAATGTACAGAAGTAAGCACAGAAAACATTAAAGTGCTTCTGAAGGTTAAAAAAGCAGTCAGGGAAAAGAATGTGTTTAGAAATGATCACATTAATGCGAGAATATTGATTTTCTTTTTAAACTACTGGCCACACAAATCACATCTGGTGCACTTTCATCAAATAGTTCTTCTCAGTTTTTCTCATTTACTTGGGTTTAGTTTGTTATTGTGCACGTCAGAAAGAGCACTTCTCATTCTTTGCTAGCATTTGAAAAAGTTTTAGGATATTTATACAATTAACTACGACAGGTGTCTACAAATTGTCCATCTGATAGTTCAGATCTGATGAGAACACAGCTGTAAGTCATGAATATACAGTGGGATGCAAATGTTTGGGCAGCCATGTTAATAGTCATTATTTTCCTGTATAAATTGTTGGTTGTTACAATAAAAAATGTCAGTTAAATATATCATATAGGAGACACACACAGTGATATTTGAGAAGTGAAATGAAGTTTATTGGATTTACAGAAAGTGTGCAATAATTGTTTAAACAAAATCAGGCAAGTGCATACATTTGGGCACTGTTAGCATTTTATTGATTCCAAAACCTGTAGAACTAATTATTGGAACTCAAATTGGCTTGGTAAGCTCAACGACCCCTGACCTACATACACAGGTGAATCCAATAATGAGAAAGAGTATTTAAGGGGGTCACTTGTAAGTTTCCCTCCTCTTTTAATTTTGTCTGAACAGTAGCAACATGGGGGTCGCAAAACAACTCTCAAATGACCTGAAGACAAAGATTGTTCACCATCATGGTTTAGGGGAAGGACACAGAAAGCTGTCTCAGAGATTTAAGCTGTTCGTTTCCATAGTTAGGAACATATTGAGAAAATGGAAGACCACAGTTCAAGTTAAGGCTCGAAGTGGCAGACCAAGAAAAATCTCGGATAGACAGAAGCGACGAATGGTGAGAACAGTCAGAGTCGACCCACAGACCAGCACCAAAGACCTACAACATCATCTTGCAGCAGATGGAGTCGCTGTGCATCGTTCAACCATTCGGCGCACTTTACACAAGGAGATGCTGTATGTGAGAGTGATGCAGAGGAAGCCTTTTCTCCGCCCACAACACAAACAGAGCCGCTTGAGGTTTGCTAAAGCACATTTGGACAAGCCAGCTTCATTCTGGAATAAGGTGCTGGGGACTGATGAAACTAAAATTGAGTTATTTGAGCATAACAAGGGGCGTTATGCATGGAGGAAAAAGAACACGGCATTCCAAGAAAAACACCTGCTACCTACAGTAAATATGTGGTGGTTCCATCATGCTGTGGGGCTGTGTGGCCAGTGCAGGGACTGGGAATCTTGTCAAAGTTGAGGGACACATGGATTCCACTCAGTATCAGCAGATTCTGGAGACCAATGTCCAGGAATCAGTGACAAAGCTGAAGCTGCGCTGGGGCTGGATCTTTCAACAAGACAACGACCAGAAACGCTGCTCAAAATCCACTAAGGCATTCATGCAGAGGAACAAGTACAACGCTCTGGAACGGCCATCTCAGTCCCCAGACCTGAATATTATTGAAAATCTGTGGTGTGAGTTAGAGAGAGCTGTCCATGCTCGGAAGCCATCAAACCTGAATGAACTAGAGATGTTTTGTAAAGACAAATGGTCCAAAATACCTTCAACCACAATCCAGACTCTCATTGGAACCTACAGGAAGCGTTTAGAGGCTGTAATTTCTGCAAAAGGCAGATCTACTAAGTATTGATTTCATTTCTTTTTTTGTGGTGCCCAAATTTATGCACCTGCCTGATTTTGTTTTTTATTATTGCACACTTTCTGTAAATCCAATAAACTTCATTTCACTTCTCAAATATCACTGTGTGTGTCTCCTATATGATATATTTAACTGACATTTTTTATTGTAACAACAGACGATTTATACAGGAAAATAATGACTATTAACAAGGTTGCCCAAACTTTTGCATCCCACTGCAAGTACTGCAAAAACATTTTAGAACAACTGAGGTACAACCGTTTGTGAAGATGGTAGAAGCTGCTCATATAAATATTTTGCAAGGGAAAAAGTGGAGGAAGAGAGGAGAAGGAGTCTGAATATTTATATTCAATTCCACCATCAGGCTGGGGTCTTTCTGTGTGGAGTTTGCATGGGTTCACTCCGGGTACTCCAGCTTCCTCCCAAAGTCCAAAGACATGCAGTTAGTGGGGATAGGTTAATTGGAAACTCTAAATCGCCCATAGGGTGTGAATGTCTGTGTCTCCTGCCTCTCGCCTTAACACAGTTGGGATAGGCTCCTGCCCCCCCACGAATCCTGAAAAAGGATAAGCAGCAAAGAAAGAATGGATGGATGGATGGATATAGGGAGATGCTGATGGCACAGCCAGAAGCTTCTGGATATGATCCACCAGCTAGCTGGGGTCTTTCTGTGTCCTTCCTGTGCCTGCATGGGTTCTCTCTGGTTAGGCTTCGTCCTGCAGTCCAGACACATATATGTTAGGTTAAATAGGTTCGACGTGTGAGCGTGAATGTCTGTGACAGACCGGCAATATGTCCACGGTGTACCTTGCCTCTCGGTCTGTGAGAGCTGAGATGAGATGGAGAACAGCAAAGAGTATGGATACAGCATATTGTCTCTTTGTCCACAAATTGAAGCAACAGGAAACCCAGCAACATCTTTTTATTATTATATAGTGTTGCGTGTAGCAGACCCATTGTTTTTTTTCCCCACAGTGCTTGTTTTTGGTACAGATTGTCCACATAGATTTTTAGCATTTTACCCATTAACTTTTGTTTCCAGTGATGTGTTGGATGTCCCCTCATTCAGAAATGTCCCAGCCATGGTGGATTTGAACCCAGGACCTTCTTGCTGTGTGGCTAACCAGCTCCCAGTCTTAAACTCAATATTTAGGTATCCTGTGAAGAATCTGTAGTCTGGTACAGTAAAGTAGGCACTTAAAACGGGCGACCGTGGCTCAGGGGGTTGGGAAGCGTATCTGTAACCAGAAGGTTGCCGGTTCGATCCCCGGGCTCTGTGTCCTGGTCATTGTGTCCTTGGGCAAGACACTTTACCCTACCGCCTACTGGTGTTGGGGGGCCGATGGCGCGATATGGCAGCCTCGCTTCTGTCAATCTGCCCCAGGGCAGCTGTGGCTACAACCGTAGCTTGCCTCCACCAGTGTGTGAATGAATAGTGGCATATATAAATACAATCCATTATTATTATTATTAAAACATAAAGGGAAAGAATGAGAAACACAGTTGTAAAGTCATTTTAACAAAGTATCCAAACATTTTGACCACACTGTGAGAGATTTGTCATTAGATTGCTCTCTTCCACAGCGTGTCGTTTGCCCCGCCTTCTTCCCCTCATGTCAATCTGTCATGGCAGATGGCCCCGCCCCTCTCTGAACCTGGTTCTGCTGGAGGTTTCTTCCTGTTAAAAGGAAGTTTTTCCTTCCAACTGTCACCAAAGTGCTGGCAACCAGTGAATTGACAACCAAGCATGCATTTTCTGTTTTCAGTCCCTGCAACACCTTGGTAGTCAAATGTGGTTTACATGCACTCAGCAAACTTTATGTAAAACCCATCGACATGAGAGTTCACACGTGGACTGCAACTTCAACATCCCCGAGCCGTTTTTTGTTTTTAGCTGCTGAAACCGCTGCAAGCTCAGATTTAATAGTGTGAGTGCAGAAACGCAACAGTGAAGCTGTTACACTGTCGGAGTGGAAGTTAATAATCTAATGTTTCGTCTCTCGTATACAACAAATTGTCTCATGTCATAAAAAAATGACTCCATAACTTAATTTGAAGCCCTCCAGGATGAGACGTTTTCGCAAAACACTTCTTGACCTAACTCGATTTTAGCCAACCCGTAAGTGGAATACAAAACACTTACACAGCAGAAAGTTCAGACGCATGGAGCATTTGTCAAATTAGTACATTTTTTCACATTTTTGCAGCTTTTTTTATTTGCTGGAGGGAGAGCCCTGCCATTATGCCATTATGCTATCTTGTTACTAAGCGGCTAAGTGGCTTCTGTAGCCATATTCCCTCCGACTGGGCTTATTATAAAATTCCACAGCACCCTGTTTGAATTAAGAAACAGCAACGAGCAGAGATAAAGTTACTGTTAATGATATTCCCTGACTTGCTTAATGGGGGAGAAGACTTTAAAGTGCCTTAAGGAAGACGAGACTATTTTTCATTCCAGGGGTCCAACGTTTAATTATTTATCCATACGTTAAAAAATGCATTATTAACCGCTGAAATTACAGAATCTGCATCCTTGCCAGAAAGGCACTCCAGCTTTTCAGATATTGTTTTTTTGGGTGATGCTGGGGATTGCTGGTTCAATCCTAAGACCAGCAGGAATAATCATTAATAAAGCCACAAAGTTCGAAATGCATCCAGCGGAGCAGCTCAACAGACTTTAGCTGTACCGAGAATCAGTCACTGTATAACTGTGAGACGTTGTTTCTAGGAAATGTATATTAAAAAAAAACAGTCATTTCAGTTCAGTTCAATCAGTTTTATGTATATAGCGCCAAATCACAATAACAGTCACCTCAATGTGCTTTATATTCTAAGGTAAAGACCTTACAGTATTAGAAAGAAACCCCCCAAATCACATGACCCTCTATGAACAACCGCTTGGAGACAGTGGGAAGGAAGAACTCCCTTTATAACAGGAAGAACCAGGCTCAAGGAGAGGCAGCCAATCACCAATATCAACCAGGTTGGTTGAGAGGCAGGAAAAAATGAGTCATACAGAGAGAATCTCATCATTAACACATCAACACTTTAAAGATGATCTGTTATCTCCATATCAGCGCTGTTTTAGTATCTTTGGGCTCTTGGGTTAGATTAGTACACTGGGCCTTAGTGCAGGCTCTCAGACAACTTCCCTTTGATTGGCTGCCCCTTACAAAGAGAAGGTTTAAACAGCATGGCTGCTCATTTACAAAGTCACTGCTCTTTGACATCACTCAGACTCAAGAATAGAAAAAAACTGTGCAAAACGGACTTTTTAGATCTGTCTGAACCCTAAAGATTTGACTCACATACACTCACCTTGTTATGCAAAACTTTGGCCATTGTTTGTCATGAGTGTCCAACATTTTAAATTTATGTATGACAGACAATACGGGATCAGGTGGTATCACACCTCCATACACACACTGTTTTGCTGTTAAATTGTTTGCTTGTTTTTCTTGGCAGCTGTTTTCGGTGCACTGACATCACGTGGCATTTCACCTGCATTCAACCTTCAAACACCAGTTCAAATATTCAGCTGGAATTTCAGCTAAACTCTGAGTTTTCAGATGTCAAGATGTGAGATACACCAGCTGGTGTTTTAACTGTTGTTCACTCCTTAAATACCAACAGTGGTCACGCTGAGTTTGTGCTATTCAAACAGTTTAACTTTCAGGTAAACTGATGTGTTAAAGATTTTTTTCAGAGCTCCCTCATTAAGACTAGAATAAAATGACTGCTTTGACTCCGGCTCTTTTATAAACCATCTCGGTTGTAAATATTTCACAATATTTTAACCCCTTCAACTATTTCTGGCACTTCCAGCTCCACCTTAAATTTGAGTTTCTGTAATTATTTGCTGATCAGCTTGAATTTCACATGATTTTTTTCCATCTCTAGCTTCTGCCAACATTTCATCTCTTTCCTCTTCCTCTTGTCTGAATGCCAATTCAGTTTTGTTTATACCAGGGGTAGGCAACTCCAGGCCTCGAGTGCCGGTGTCCTGCAGGTTTTAGATCTCACCCTGGGTTAACACACCTGAATCAAATGATTAGTTCATTACCAGGCCTCTGGAGAACTTCAGAAATGCTGAGGAGTCATTTAGCCCTTTAAATCAGCTGTGATGGATCATGGACACATCTAAAACCTGCAGGACACCGGCACTCGAGGCCTGGAGTTGCCTACCCCTGGTTTATATAGTGCAAATTCATAACAACAGTTCCCATTAGGTCATTTAAAATATAAAATAATATAATGTTAAGCACAAATGCTCCATGCATTCTTCAACTATTTTCATTACTTATATACAAACTGTCAGTGCCAGAACCTGAAGTGTTTAAACTTTACATTGTAATTAATTATATTCTTTAAAGCTGCTACTAGAGACGCTCAAACCCATTTAGAGCTTCATTGTCAGCTAGCATTTAAAATGCTTTAACTCCATTTGGCACCTTAAAGAAACAATATTGACTTTATATTCTGCTTTTTGGTGTGAGCAAATGCAGCATTCTTGATGTATTTATTGGAGATTCTACATACAAATTATTGTCACCTATATGCACAACTCATTTAATCAAAGGTACTGAGGTCTAAAGTTTGACTGGATCATTGCAACATATTGATTATTTTCTTTTTCTGCTATTCTGTTGATTTGCTGTTGTGTTTGAGACATCTGCATGCATGACCAGTTTCAGCTAAGCTTCAGTTGTTGGACAGGTGGTCTGACATTTGAGTTTAAAATACTTTGATGCAAACATTTTCTAAATGTAAGCAGGGTTGCCAGGTTTGTTTGGGGTTTTTTAGAGCAAGCCCTCCAAATAAGCCATGCTTGTTCAGTCTTATTCTAATTGTATTGTCATGAACTTTAACATTTAACATAATAATAATAATAATAATAATAATAATAATAATAATAATAATAATACATTTTATTTAAAAGTGCCTTTCAAAGCACTCAAGGTCACTGTACACAGTAGAATAAAAGCAACATAAAAGCAAGCAGTTTACAAAATCATAAAAGCATAAGACATAAACAAATAAAATAGCAGAGTGGAGAGGTTATGTGGGGTAAGCTATTTTGTACAAGTACAAGGGTTTTGAGTTTTGGACTTAAAGAGAGCGAAGGAAGAGATATTTCTTAAATCAGGAGGTAGGGAATTCCAGAGTCGTGGAGCAGAGCAGCTGAAAGCCCTGCTCCCCATGGTTGCAAGACGGGGGGAAGGGACGGAGAGTGAAAGGGAAGAAGAAGATCTGAGACAACGAGATGGGGCGGTGATCTTAACCAGATCAGAGAGAGATGATGAATAGCCCTAAATGTGTACAAGAGTATTTTGAAATTGATGCGATATTTGACCGGGAGCCAATGAAGCTGCTGGAAGGCAGGAGTGATGTGGTGGACAGAAGGGGTCCTGGTGATGATACGGGCAGCAGAGTTCTGGATGCGTTGGAGCTTGTGGATGGATTTTTGAGTAAGACCAAAAAGAAGTGAATTACAATAATCAACAAGGCTATGGATAAGAATGGCAGCAACATGTGGGGTGAGAAAAGGACAGAGACGATTAATGTTGCGCAATTGAAAATATGCAGACCGAGTAACATTATTAATGTGTGAATTGAAAGATAAAGTACTGTCGAGGATGACACCCAAACTTTTCACAGAGGAAGAAATGAAGACCAGTGAGTTATCGATAGTAATAGAGAAACTGTTGGTTCTGGATAATGTTGATTTAGTGCCTACCAAGAGGAGCTTGGATTTATTACTATTGAGTTTGAGAAAATTAGAAGAGAACCATGAATTTAGTTCAGCTAAACAGAGGGTAAGGGAGGATGGGGAAAGAGCAGAATCAGGTTTAGTGGACAGATAAAGCTGGGTGTCATCGGCATAACAGTGAAAATGGATATTGTATTTACGGAAAATATGTCCAAGCAGTAGGTAGAAGGTAGATAATGAAAAGAAGGGGCCCCAGGACAGATCCCTGGGGCACGCCAGTGGTCAGAGGGAAGGGTTGAGAAGTAAAGGATTTGAGTTGAATGAACTGAGTGCGATCAGACAGGGATGATTTAAACCAGGCTAGTGGAGTATGGGAGAGACCGATAGAGGCTAGCCTACTGAGAAGAATAGAGTGAGAAATAGTGTCGAAAGCAGCACTCAGATCGAGGAGAATAAGAATGGAAAGTAAACCGGAGTCAGCTGCCATAAGAAGATCATTGGTTATTTTTATAAGTGCTGTTTCAGTGGTATGGGAGGGGCGAACCCCAAGACTGGAACTGTTCATACAGATTATTATTAGTTAAATGTTAAATAACATGCTAAATGACCCCTTAGTGTCTGAGATGTAGCTCTCAGGATTTAGGGGTTTTTTTTGCAATTTCTCTGAGTAAGTTTGGACTGAATTAGCCGGGACATCCGGGAAGATTGGCAAATGTTTTCCACGTGTAAATAATCTTCCTCACTGCAGAATGATGGATGTCAGACTGTTTGGAAATGGCCTTATAATCCTTCCCAGATTGATGGGCAGCAACAAGTACTTCTGTATGATCATTGTTAATGTTATTCCTCCTTGGCACCTGAATGCTCCAGCAAACTGCCAAAACGTCTGCTTTTATAGAGGCGCTCACACTTGCTGATGAGCAGTTAAGTGCATTTGATTAGCAGCACCTGGCTGCTGCTTACCCTCTTAACTCTTATGGAAGCAGTAAAGTTGTACTTAGATTTTCACTTAGACTTTCTGTGATAATCATAATGAATACAGTATCTACTTTTAATACTTTTGCGTACTGCTGCAATTTTTTTCAATGTACAGTAAAAATAAAAACTTGTTTCTTGTGATGAGCGCACAGATATGCGTTGAGGTTGTTGCACTAACTGAAGAATTTGCAAACCAGAATCATCCGAGTGCAAACTTCCTCTTGGGCCAATAAGCTTCTTCTCCTTCCCAACTCAGTTTGTACCACAGTAACAAACTAGTCTGTTGGTAACCACACTCCCCTGCAGTTAAACTATCACCATTCTTCACTTATGTAAATGACCTTCAGACACGGTGTCCCTGCACCCATGACCAACAGTTAAGAGACCGTAACCTGCTGTGTGCCTCAGGGAGCTGTTGCTCAATCCTTGTTATGCCTGAGCCTCATGCCAGCTCTGGGACTGTTAGAGAGAGAGAGAGAGGGAGAACGAACCTCCCGGCCGTCTGCTGGAAATGCTCCCTCAGCTCTAAAAACTCCTCCCTCGCATGTAACTAAGCAACAGGCCTTCAAAACAGGAAACAGAGCAGGGGATTCCGTCACGGCGGTCGAGAAAAAAGGAGAACATTGATGGGAGACAGGAAGTCTGACTGTAAGAAAGAGCGGGCATGGTGGTTGGGTGTGGTGAGGGGTCACCAAAGTTTTTATGGTCCAAAAACTCCAAAAATGTTTCTGTTTTTACTCCCTTATAGCTCAAACAGGTGATAATAAGAGTACAGGGTTCACTCAGTACCAATGATTCAACCAGGTGGTGAGACATCTGGCTTCCAATGCTTCATTCTTAAGCAGTTATAAAGCAGAATTGTTCATAGAGTGTTTTCATGGTGATATAATACTTTTACACTCTTACATTTTTGTTTGATCTCAGCTCTGAATACCTTTCTTTTCATCGCTCTCGTGTCTTTTCAGGCCACTGTAAAGCTGTGCCAGTACCAGATTACTTCATGTCCCTTGAAACCAGTTTTCTGGTCACAGTCTGAACTCAACTCTTCACAGAGACTATTTTTAATGTTTTATTATTCTACATCAAGAAACACTTTATAAAATAGCAGTTATGAGAGTACATATGGCGACAGGGGTGTGTGAGGAAGCTTAAAAACACAAAGACCTACAGTATTAATTTTTCACTTTCCTTCCAAATTATTTTTCCAAAACAAACAGGTGATTGAGCAGTGGGAAAGCTGGTATTTTGGGCCAGTTGTTTCTCGGTTTTTGTAAAACTTACAATGCCGCCCAATGTTCCATCATGTTTTTGTTCAGACCCAAATAAAGCCGGGCTCTGGAGTTTGAGGGTTAGAACTGTGGAAAGAAAATCCAGTCGAGGTCTTTTCCACCTCGCTGTGTCCAAACCACGTCATACCAGGCAGAGCGCTCGCAAAACTTTGGCAGCGGCCGCGCACGGGATGGCAGACGACAAAAATCTGTGGGTTTGTGATAGGGAGACCACCCCCAACCCCCTGATCGGATTTACCCCTCCCTCTTAGACCCTTAAAATGATGTACCACATGAAACTCTGGGAAAAGCAGCTCGGCAGCGCTCCCAGCAGGGAACACAGGGAGACGTGGGGTCAAACATGTATTTAAAAGATTCCTGGACACAAACATGATTTACAGCCTGATTAAATTAGCAATGTGATTGTGTCACTCATTAGAGATTGCACCATAAAGAAAATGTTCAGCGCGCTGCTTTGTGTTTGTGTTTGTGCTGTCCAAACGAAGTCACGCCGCTAGCTCACAGCGAAGGTCACACAACCGTGCAGTGCGAAGGCCTCCCTTTAAATGCACTTTAAGTCCGGGGATTCAAACCTGCTGCAGTCATGTCGTGATTTCACATGTACACCACCTTAAGACTTTTAACTGGCTGGATGCTCTTTGGCAAACAACTCAAGTGTGCCACAGGGACTGTTCCCTTGTTACAAGATGTTCATTTGGGATTAAAGTTTGAGCCAGCTGCTTGCTGCCAATCTTTATTGCCCAACAAGTGCCCTGTGTTTTACTGCTCTTAACCCTCAATATGCTACTGTATTACAAAGCGCTATACAAATACAGACCATTTTACAAAGTCAATCTTTACATTAAAGAGCAGCTTAACTGCAGCTGAATATCTGTTTTTAACTCACCTACTGTGTTTTGCTTCCTTCTTATGTTGCTGCAGTCAGTGTCAGTGCATTGTGACACAGCAAATGAGTGTGGTTAATGAAACACCCGTAGACCTTAGACAGATGATGGACACAGACACCGTGACATGACCCACTGTTTTGTGACCTCCTGGATTGTAACATTTTGGCTGTTGGTATGTTTTTGTTAGTTTGTTTTTAGCCTGAAGTAACCATGTTTGGTTGTGTGGGTGGATGGTTGATGGGTGGATCCTGAGTTATGCATCCATCGACAGTTTGTTAGTGCAGTTTAGCACACATTCTGACATATCATTGATCAGTGATAACATTTTAAAAAAGCTACTAAAGGTAAAGTCAGCAGGCCTAAATTGGTGATTTGAATTGTCTGAGTAGGTAATAAGGGCAATCCACAAATAGTGTTAATAGGTGTGGTTAGTTTTATGGGTGATTTACAAAAGTTGTGCTGTTTTCTACACCCAGTTTAGAGTTCAAGTTCATTTCAACATCAAGCGTAAAAAATAAGACGTGCTTTTTCCCCAGTGTTAAATATTGATGTAATTAACAGTAGATTGTGTGTTGGAAGCAGTGATGCATCAACTCCCAGAAATACATATGCAACAGGTTCAGTTGCTCTGAGTTCCCTCCTCTTACGTATAATCTTATTGCTGCGCTCTCTTTGTAAACACCTAAAGTGCTCTTTTTTACACCAAAACCCAGTTTGGTCTGCGTTAGCAATCTGGCCATATGTTGACACCACGGTTATTATAGTTAACTTAAACTAAAAACTAAATGTGAAAAAAACATGTTAAAAAAGTAAAAATAAAAACTGGAATCACAACAACAGTTGCCTCAAGGTAAAGACCCCACAACAATGCAAAGAAAACAGAAAAAACCCCAACAATTATATGACTCCCTATAAACTAGCACTTTGGCAACAGCGGGAAGGAAAAACTCCCTTTTAACAGGAAGAAACCTCCAGCAGAACCAGGCTCAGGGAGGGGCGAAAAAGACATGAAACTAATAAAAAATAAACTAAAACTAAACATTTTCAAACACTAAAAACTCAAATTAAACAAGAAACAAGAAATCCACTCTGGGAATTAACAGAAACTAAACCGATTTTTTTTAAGTCAAAATGGAGACTAATTACAAATTACAAGACTGTAATAACTCTGTAATAATAATAATAATAATAATAATAATGATGTGGCTAGATTCCTAATAATTTCATCTTTCATGACATGACTTTAGCGGGTTTTTAACATGGAGGTCTATTGGGACTGACCCTGCTGGAGCTAGCCTCAAGTGGCCATTTGAGGAACTGCACTCATAGGCACCTCTATGTTGGTTTTTTAGCCTGGGGGAGGGGGGGGGGGTGTTCCTGCTTGGTTCTGCTTTACCAGTAAGGCCTTCGCTACTACACTAAACTAACTCATAGTAAAAAAAAATATTGGATGAGTATGTCTGCATATCACAAAAATACTCTAAGCCTTGCCAACGGCTGCAGAAATGCATGAATTCATACTTAAAAGTAATGTAGGGCTTGAGATTTGACAGTCAAAAGGAGCACATGTACAGATACCCACCTTAAATATAAAATGTTGTCCACATGCCAGAAAGGAAGCTCCACCTTAAATCAGAAACTTGAAAAGGGCTTCAGGGGAAACAAATGCCTTGTCATAATAAAAAACCAAACAAATTTGCGAGCAGCGATTTTATTTAGAATCAGATCTGTGTTTGAGACCTGTTTTTTGCAAATGTTTCAAATCCCAAGATCTGACGTGGACTTTGATGGTGTCTTAACATATTTGAAGCTTAATTCGGAGCCATCCCATAGAGCTAAAACAGCTCTATGAGTCCATCCGGTCAACATATGTTGTGTCACTTTGCATCAATAGTGACAAGTAGCTTTGCTGATATCAAAGCAGTTCTTCTGTTTGCCATGCTCTGCCTACATTATCAGGGCAGGATGTTGGCGTTGTTTCTCATTATCTGCTGTATTCTTTTTTCAGTTGTGGCTTTGGACCCATCCGGTCTTTAGTGGCCTGTTACTAAGGCTGGTCCACAAACCAACAACAGGCATCGCTGGAAAAACTACGAGCCCCAGCACCTCGCTGACGTAGAAGAGTCCACGAGTCAATCAGCAGCAGAGCTATTTATTAACTGCGGAGTGGTGGAAGTGTTTACTGCAGCACATGTTTCAGTTTCACATAGTTGTGGAGTGGCAACCCGGCCCCCCTTTTTTGCCCCAGTTAGGCCCCCCCCACAGCCCCACGAGAGCTTTCCATGAGGTCAAAGAAACGAGTGGGGCTCTTTAAATGACTGGAGAGCCACCGAGCCACGTCCCCGTGATGAAACAGACGGCTAGGGTTTCACAAGTGCCGTCACTCCCGCAGATATTCTGGTGAGGAGAGAAAGCTCGGCCAAAATGAGATCCCAGTGGGTGAGGAGGGAATATTGCTTTGGATGTGGGGGCATGCATGCCATGATGTTGCATAATGGAGATAAATGTGGATTAAGAGCTGATTTCTAAAACTATTTCTCTAACAGCCAGTCGCACAAAGTCCCACAAAGTGCAGGGAAGGAGTCATACTGTGAGGAAAATTGTGCATGATGTAGTTTGCACCTTGACACAGATAAACGAATGGGTGCAGAACACGCAGAAGTAGTGGAGTTTGCACCTTCTGCATTTAAATTAGGAAATGGGCTGCTAACTATATGCAAACTATGTGAGAATATATTAATTGGCCTGTTTTTATTCTAAATATTTCTCTCTGGTGAAATTGAGGCTTTTTACTCCCACTAGTGTTAGTCAGCTCAGTTAGTCCAGACCGACATATCTAAACAGTTGTCAAATGGATTTCTTTCAAATGCTCATGTTTCTCACAGGATGAAACCTGTTGACTCTGTTGGTCCTCTCACATTTCCTGCAGTACTGCCATGCAATTACTATATCAGAGTTTTTCCTGGCTTAGAGCAGGCCTTTAGACAGGCGGCTGTGTATGTATGTTAGTACAAACAGTCCATGTACAGTAAAGGTAGCAAGTTTGTGTTACCTTGTCTGACAGGAAACTATGCTTTAGTTCTCAACATCGGATAAATAAACTAATTTTAGCAAAAACTAGGGGGGAGGCTTTTTTTTATTTTAGTGGTGGGATTTTCCTTTAGAACAGCCTTTGTGGTTTTGAGTGAAATGTCATGACTATTGCCATGAAATCTGGGTGGTAAATATTCAGACAATGCTTTGGTGAAATCTCTATTCTTTTTAAAAAAGGTTCGCGCTCTGAGGAGAGTCTGCAGGATGGCAATATTTAAAATTTTCATCTTTGCAGTCAGAAAAAGCAAAAAGCAAATATCTAACAAAGTTATCTGATACCAGAGTTGCTACTGGCATCAGTTACCATATCTAACTGTGAATTTAAAATGCTTTGTCTCCCAAATTTTGAAACCAGTTGCCTTATTTATGTTAATACAGTATATTTGTGAACAAACTTTTAAAAATGGTGGAATGTAGCTTGGTTGAGCTGCAGTTTTGCTCTTGCACACAAGACTAAAGGGTAGAATCAGTCTGATATAACAATGTCTTGAATGCAAAAAGCATTCTGCAAAAGCCCCCTTTTCTACATACCAACATATTAGATGTGTTACTTGTCGTCGCGGTGAGAAATCTTTCAGCAAAGCACACTCCAGGATTACCCGAGAGATGGGTAAAGTGTTCCTGGAAAGATAATGCTTCAGACACTCGAGTTAAAATGAAAAGATAAAAGAGTGACCTTTAAAGGTGCACCGTAACACGTTCAAACTGAGAGTGGCCTTAGCCTGACACCACCAGTATCACACCAAACAGGGTCTGCTGATATGAATCTGTAAAGTAGCTTCCCACCTCCAGGGATGGACAGACCGTTAGAGAGCCTCATGTGACTGTTGTCATCACAGAAACCTCGGGCCTGCTGCCAGCTGCTGGAAGGTCCAGACCTTCCAAAGATAGCAACAACCCAGCCTGCGAGTGCTGAGGATAGGGAAGGCGAATAAGTCTACACCGACCACGGAGCGGCCTGTGGAAAACTCTATGAACATTCTCAGTTCAGCGTGTCAAATGACTGGGTATAGCACTTGATTTTTATATAGTGCTCCTATGCAAGTCCTATGCAAACACATAATTATATGTGTTTGTGCCCCGCAGACCTGCATTCAGGGAGGGGGAAATGGAAAAACAATTATTTGCCTTTGCAATAACTTCAAAAACCCACGAGAGGCCTAAACAAGATCTCAAGGAATTCTCATGCTTTATATGTTGGTCATGAAACAGCACAAGGTGGTCACTATATGTTCTTGCATGTACCAGCACACCTGCTCTGCTGCTTCTGCAGCGCCATCTGAAACTCCACAAGCAGGCAGCCTTTAACTTAACATCCTACGCTAACCAGATGATGAATGGCTCTTTCAGGGTGAAAATGGCAGCAGTTTAATGTAAAATGCTCGTGAGGATTAGACTGCACATAAATCTTGATTTCCATGTGCAGTGTCTTACAGCAGCGCGCTGATCACTCCTTTGAAAGTGACGCCAAGAGGAACAGATTCAGCAGATAAAGTGGGTGGAAACTGCAGATTAACGCTGTTCATGCTCATTTAGTCAGTAATAGATGACGAGGGCACAGTTTGAGTTGCACGTTTTCTTTTAAGATCTGTTACCTTAACAGTTCATAGCGTGTTGTGCTGTGCTGTGTCATTCCAACTTAAGTTATTCCACTGTTTATATTCAACAGGATGCTAGCCCTGGCTCATATTGTGCAGGATTAGCTTTTGCATTGGATGTTTCATTCCAGTCACTCGGAGCTCGGCAGTTTGGCGTGGCTTGTTTTACTCTCTCGGATCTTTCGAGGTTCTCTGCCAGCTTCTCTAATTGGCCTCTTTTGCCTCTGGAAACCCCCAGTGAGAGAGAGGATCTCCGCTGGACCCGTGCGGTGGTCGGACGCGCAGATGCGTCAGAGCGGAGGAAGGGCGGTGCGTCGGTGCTGAGGTGATCCCCAGCTTTAAAAGCGCACAAGTTCTCTGTGCGCCGAAGCAGTGCGTCACGGAGACCCAGCAGAGGCAGGATCCCCCAACAAAGAGTCAGATATCTCAGCACAGCGACGAAGATAGCCTTTCTTAGCGCAAACGTCTGCATCCTAGTCATGACCTTATTCCACGTGTTTTAACATTTCGTCGCTTATTTTTCTTCCCCCCACTTTGAATGCATTTCCCCCCCTCCTTTATCTGAAAGAATAGAGAATCATCGTTTTTCCCTTCCACCGAAATAATTTGTGATTTCTGATCGTGGTGAAACAGCGAGAGAGGATCCTGAGCAACAGCTGGGGGAATTTATCCGCTCCACTATATGGATAAGGAATCGTATCCGCCTGCAGCTGTACTCAGAGTTTGATCTCAGAAGTTGCTCTGCTCAAAGGGGAAAATGAAATCTGCTGAAGAGGGTGAGTTTGACTTTTTGTCTAGGCTTTCCCATCAGAGTGTTTAGTTTCTATTTTATTTATTTATTTTTAATCACAGCGAGGTGCGGCTATTAACGTGGCTTTTTTTTTTTAGCTTCTTGTCAGTGCCTGACACTTTACACGCGTATGCGATACATTAAACTGGGATGTGTTGTTGAACCGTGGGTCTTATCCACACTATCTCAGTATATTGTAGTTAATTACAGTATTAAAGCAGCGGTGTAGCTATTTAGTGAGTGCCCCTCCCTGCTGATTTGGACGAGGTGGGCGTGGTTCCGTTGCTAAAAGTGCGCCCAATAATGTTAGTCGCTGAGGACTGTCAGGGCATTGTGGGTAACAGTGTGCGAGTGCTTCAGAGGACAGTATTGAGTAGAGTCGTTTGATGGTGCCACTAACCCCCCCCCCCCCCCCCCCCCCCCCCCCCCCCGAGGCAAACTGTCAGGATGTCAGCTAATTTTAGAAAACAGACACTTCAGTGCTACTGTATCACTCACCACGAGCAGGATTTTAAATGTAGGCATAATTTTCTTTTATTACAAGGAGTCATATGGTGCTGCATTGATGTCATAGTCTTTATGGCTGGGCCCCTAATTCTCTCTAATTTACAGCAGACGGGAGCTGCGGTGACTGCATATGTCTGTCTGCAGCCGCCGTCTCCATGCGTATCAATGTGCCTTGCTGTGGTCACACTCAGCCGGCTTCATGCACCATATAACCACAACTGCCTTTCCCATGTCAACCCCCCGCCCCTCCGTCCTCTGCACCTAATTGTGACCTCAGCCATCACCACAGATGGGCAGAGTTTCATGTGTCCCAGCGGGAGCACTGGCACAACACCACAAGCTTCTCCTGGCTTGGTACAGCGTGCACCTTTACAGCATGCAAATAAACGAGTCATGTCCCTCCTGTGTTTATTTTCGATGGCTGCTACAACATGAAACGGGCCAACAAAAGCATCAGCGTGTTTTCATAAAGTTACAGTTTACGGGCACCGCGTGCATTAAGTGGTATAAATCTGGCAAATGTGGAGTGGAAAAAAATTACCTGGTTTTGCCTTTGGTTATTTTTAGACTGGAGTTATTTTTGGCTCCTTTATTCGGATTTCCCACCCAATTTGCTTTGTACAATGTGGGCCATTCAGAAAGAGTTTGTATCACTGGCCTGACTGGCGTGTTTTGAGAGCCTTTTCAGATGAGGCGATACCTTTTCAACTTGCAAACCTTCTGCTTCAGGAAATGGTCAAGGCCAGATCCAGTAGGCAAGCTGTACTTTTGCCATTATAGCCAACGCCTCTGTAACAGCTCTCATAAGACTTAACTTTGGCATCGGTCTCCCTCACAGTGAGTGCAGCCAGTGAATGTGTGTTTGATTATCGTGGTAACAAACTCAATCTGTTTGCTTTCCAGATGCATATGGCTACACGCCAAACGTCAGTCTCTCTCTCCCACTGGGCAACCCTTGTCTTCCCTCCCAGTACCACAGCCTGCAGTCCAGCCCTGCCATATCTGTCTCTGTCAGCGAGCCTCACAGTTATGACTCCCAGGATGACATGAGAACGGCCGGATACTTTTCATCCACAAGCATCCGCCCAAACGGAGCCCCGACCTTGGAGAGCCCTCGTATCGAGATCACAGCCTACGGTCAGTTTCCTGAGGATGAGGTGGAGGAAAGCAACCTTCCTGTTGCTAAGAGAGTCAACTCCATAGTGACACTGACCATCCCTAGTGCAGATGGCTACCGTGACCCCAGCTGCCTGAGTCCGGCCAGCAGCGTCTCATCACGTAGCAACCTGTCCGATGCATCCTCCTATGAGTCAAGCTTCTCCTACAATTACGACAACTCACCCCAGAACTCCCCCTGGCAGTCTCCCTCTGTGTCCCCCAAGGGCTCCACCCTCACCCTCCCCAGCGACAGCTGCGCCTCCGGTGGCTCTCCTCGTCACTCCCCCTCCACGTCCCCTCGCACGAGTATAACGGACGACACCTGGATGGGACAGCGTGGCTCCAGGTCCAATTCCCCCTGTGGTGCAAAGAGGAAGTACAGCTTAAATGGCAGCGGAGCACCACAAAAGCACTTCCCTTATTCACCCAACCACTCCCCAGGTCTGTCCCCACAGACATCTCCTCGCCTCAGTGTCACAGAGGAGACCTGGCTGCCAAACACCAACCAGTACACCAACTCAGCCATCCTGGCAGCCATCAATGCCTTGACCACAGATGGAATGACTGACCTCGGAGAGGGAATCCCCATGAAGGCCCGAAAAACCAGCCTGGAGCCCAGCCCCACCATCAACCTGAAGGTGGAGCCTAGAGGTGAGGAGCTGAGCCCTAGGGAGCTGTGTCAGGATGAGCACCCAGCAAATCGCATGTCCCTGAAGAAGGAGGGCTACTGTGGTGGGTTTCTGGATGTACCACAACACCCATATTCCTGGTCAAAGCCAAAGCAGTATGTCAGGTAAGGAAGGCGGTTTACTCAAGCATGAAAAAATGCAATTAAATGTAAAATTCTTCTAGTATTTCTGGCATTTGATCAGATATGTTGTTCAAAGACCGTTATTCTTTCACTATGCCTGGAACCGGAGTGAATTTTGAGTAAGGATTAGTGTTTAAGCATCTTTAAGCTACTGGCTTTATCACATGCTCTGGCGTATCGCAGTGTCCACATTCTGCACATTCTACCTTGATAAGCCCATCTAAAATAAGCCCTCCTCTTGTTACGGTGACATGTTGAACATGTATTTTTTTTTTTGCCACTACAGCCCATCTTTGCCAGCTCTCGACTGGCAGCTGCCATCCAGCTCCGGGCCCTACAGCCTGCAGATCGAAGTGCAGCCCAAGTCCCACCACCGAGCCCATTACGAGACAGAGGGCAGCAGGGGAGCAGTGAAGGCTCTGGCGGGAGGACACCCAGTCATTCAGGTCTGCTAGAACCAGTGCTTCTTATTTGCATTTTGACTTACAGCGACTTTATGTGAAGACTAATGTTTTTCCTTTGTATCATATGAGCATTTTAATAAGCAACGCAATCTAGAATTTCAAAAGAAAGTGGCTTGAAAAACAAAGAGATTCACATTTATCATCCACTGACTGGGAACGAAGCTTCGGTTTCCTGCGGTAATCGGAGCAGCACATGGTTTGGCCATTAGGCTCATTTTTACTCCGGCTCCTTACCTCGTCACTTCTCACCTCAACACGTCAACACCTCCCTCCTCTTGTCTTTTACCTCATGTGTTAAAAAAGATTAGAGCGACATGTGTTTCATGACCTGCCTCTTATGTTATTTAAAGATGTCACATTTCTGAATGGAATACCATAGGTATGCTATTAGACAGACCAGTCCACTCAGGCAGTCAGTTCCTGTCCAGACGAGGGTGACTCAGATTTTTCCATTGCGTTTTCAAGTGCAACGCAGACAGTTACGAACTAATGTAGCATGGCCAGTAAGAGCTTAGTCATGAGCTTTAACCACAGTAGCTGTGGTGGTCGAGTCCAAGAAGAAAAAATGTGGACATCTGCAGATGTTTTGGTTATAAACCCATCTGGTCCCCCAACCATTACGCCACACCGCTGACCTCAGTGTTTGAATAAATAAAGGGTCTGCAGAGAGGCGTTAGACAAAGCGAGTGTAAGGAGTTCTGTTGGTTTTATTAACACCTTCTGGCTTTTTCTTAACACGTTACAAAAAGTCAACAAATTTACTAGACACTCTTGTGTTTTTCCTTCGCTTTTGATAAAATATTTTTTTAGACTAAGCAGTTTTGCATGTTTCTTCAGGCATCAGGGAATTCTTACATTGCTGAAGAGTGATTTTAATGTATCCAGTTTGTGAACTGCTGTTTTGAAACCCTGACGTTGGTATATGGGGGCATTGCTTTCTTGTTTTTTGTTTGTTTTGTTGTGATGAAGACATGCCCATGTTTAGATTAGTTGTCAGGGAGTGCTAACTACTACCTTGGTTATCTGTATTTCACTGGGATAGAATTAGATGCAAACTGTGACATGAAAGTTTCCTTCCCTCACAAACTGACTCTTTGTCCTTTGTCTATTTTAATCCAACCAAATACTGAACAATATGATACGACGCCCATTACTCAAAGCAGCCTTTACTAACACGTAACATGAATACAATTTAAACTGGTTATAAAAAAAATCCAGTCTCCAAACTTGCCCATTTAATCCAGTGGGTATTAACTCATCAGCCTCAAGTGGCCATTAGAAGAACTGCAGTTTTTGATATTTCAAATTTACTTGGATATTTCTGCTGCTGAAGTTGCTGTTTGGTTTCATGTCCATGCAACATGTTCACCCTCAACACATTTGGACTTAAGTGCATTAAAATAAGTGATAATAAAATAAGCTGGACTGGATATTGATAACTATATGATATAAAGTTATATTTTGTATCATGAAAAGGAAAGAACCGGCAGCATGCTAGTCAAAGAGCCCTTAAATCTATTTAACAGAGAGCTTATACAACTGTGTATTTATCTGAGAGAGAATTTGGCATTTTTGTTGAGTGCACAAACTGCGCAATAGTGACAAAAAGTCTGTCAACACAAGTTAAAACTCTCGACCTTTGAGTGCGTCACGGATGAGGAGGAGCAGCTCATAGCTGTGGCTAGTGATGGTGAGGATGGAGGAGCACCAGGAAACAAAATACAAATACTCAATTTTAGGATGTTTTGTTTTTTTTCCTGTTGCTAATTTTGCAGTTGAAAAAGTTTGCCTGTGATTGATTTCGTGTAACTAATTGCAAACAGTATTCGTCACAGTTGGTATTAAAAATAGGATGTAGTGACGTCCTTTTTCCTGGAGTGATCTTACTAAAAGGTTAAAAGTAATAGTGTTTGAATGGAAGTCCTCTGTTTGTTGGACAGAAATATTATATTTGTATGCAGCGCTGGAATAGAAAAATCTGGAAAGCAAAACACGTTGTATTAGCCATAGTGTCGCAACTACAGCCGCACATCTGTGCGAGGCTGACCATGAGAAGGTGCTAATGATTTAATGACAGGGGTCTGGGTTCACCTCAACTGAAATAGAGAGTGTGTGTTCTCTTTAAACCTCCCCCCTCAACTTTTTCTGCCAGCTACCACCCCAACCACACAGACTTCCCTTTGTTTAGGAAAGTTCCTCTCTGTACGGCTGACATCATCGCGCCCTGCGTCCTGCGGAGGCGGCAGCAAGCTAAACCACACACGTTTCTGGCAGGCTGTGATGGAGATATTGGAGGGAGCCTCAGACAAGGCAGCTCCATCTCTGCGACTTCCTGATTACACGGTGCGCGCAGCCTCTGCCGCGGACGATGGCTGACGAAGCCTCTGCGGCTCGTCCCGTCGCTTTTCTGACTCAAACCCTGCCCAGACTTTACAGAGTTTATTCTGGAAGGTCCTGTTCAGTGTGGTACACGTTTTCTCCACCTCTAGCATCAGCACAGTAAAGCTGGCTGTTTTCTGTTCTTTTTCAATGCCATCACTGCTGCCTGCCTCAACCACACCCGCCCTTGCACCAGCAGCACACTGAAGAATGCCCCTCTGAAGTGCTGCGTCCAGTCCTCACCGCAGCTTATGCTCAGGGTTTCAAGCTGTACTTTGGTGGAGAGGAAACGCTCTGTATTCATGTCTGTGAGGTCCTCTTTTTCACCCTGACTGAAGTAAGCTTTTATGATCTGACCAAAAAGTACCCAACATGCTCTTTTGAAGTATGTTTTTGTAGATGTAGATGCTGTTATTTTGGCGTCATGTGCTTTTTCTTGGCCTGTGTAATTAGCAAATGCCGTCTGAGACATACTTGGTTATCTCTCTTTGAAAATAAAGATGGAGGATTCCCTTTTATAACCATTTTATAGTTGCTGGGGCATCACAGGAATGGAAAGGAAGCGCTGGTCGCCCTCACCCGGCCGGAGTCTCGGCATTCCTCTTGTGGGTGATAATGTGAACTGGGGAGGCTTGGCTGCTTCGCCAGCATCAAACTGCCAGAGTGAAAGAGCAGTGGATTTGCATGAAGCTGTATCTCAGTGATTTTAATTGCATCAACAAATCAAAACTGTTGTCTGCTTGAATTGCTTTGTAAAAACATGTGATTCAGATCACGGAGCAGAAAAACTAAAAAGGAAAGGTTTCTTAATTTCATGATTGCTGCTTGTGTCTTAAAATGATGGATGATGATGCTGACATAAATTACGAGCACTTCTAAATGGATGCTTTGTGAAGGTTTGGAAGCAAAGAAACCAAAAACAGCTGAAAGCAGTCAGATGATATTATCAAGTTTGATTATTTCTATTTGTCTAGACTTTGTTGCTGATAATAATTCAAAGCAGATAATCAGTAATCTGTAAGTAATTACAGTTTGAGAGTAACTAAACTCGCGAGCAGACTACCTCACTTCATCACACTCCTTCCTGCTGCCTGAATAAACAGCATTGCTAGGCAGCAACCCATTTCCTTACACAAATATACGGGGCTTTCGCAGGCTCTTAACCCTGACAGGGATCCTCCTCCAAATCACATGTTATGCCTCCCCAGTCTGAGGCTTTCACTCTCATTGTGGGCGCCGCTCGCCTCGAGTGCTCCCCTTATGTAAGTGAAAAGTGCGGTCTTCATTTCAACATTTCCACACTGATTGTTTCAGCCGACACTCTTTTCCAAAGTGCCTTATAATTAGTCGGGGTTGAGTGTCGGCCTCTATTACGTTTTGACGGGTTTGTGGATGACGATGTGCGTATAGTGCTCGTTTTATAACACTTTGCTTGCAGACTCAGACCAGTTTGACTCTTAGAAGCTCTTAATCAGTCAAGATAAAGTGCTGTTCTGTGTGATAGCATGCAATAAAGTCTACTTAGTTAAACTGTATTTTTGAATACATTTGAATACTAATAGCCCATAGAGAGGGGAAACGAACGTCCCAATACTTGACCCTGAATGGCCGACACTAATTCAAACCTGATTACTGGAGGCATTTCAAGTGAAGCAGAATTGCTTAATGTAATTTAAAAGATGGAAAAACTTTAAGACTGTTTAGCCAAACAGGAGCAAGTCCAGCTGGGATGTTTTGGTTAAAGATGGAGGAAATTTAAGAGCCTAAAAATTACAGATTGGGAAAAAAAGAGCACTTTTAAAAAAAAAGGAAGTTCGTTTTTATATTAATCCACATGTTGATGTTTGCTGAAACATATTAATCATGGTTTAAAAATTAAAAAAAAAAAGTTGCTTTTCTCTGTTTAGTTACCTCAGTTTAAATTGACAGTGGTGTAAAATGTGGAGCCTCACTCGTATTTACTTAGATGTAAACATAAAACTAATGTTAAATATTCTGCTGTAATTCTTCTGCTGCATTGTATGGATAACATACATAACTCTCTGACAGGGTGTCAATAGTAGCCACTGTTCTCAAATTTCAGCCTGCGGGTTTGGGCCTCATGCCTGCACTCTGCAGTCTGGGAGGTTGAGGTCATCCTGGCAGGAGGCCTCTTGTCAGGCAACACCTATGAGGGTCTGGGATTACTTTAGATGCTCTGGGACGAGCCCACCAACTGTAGCAAGCAGCGCTGCCGCGCCGCCTCTGTTACGCCTGCAATCGTTTTGCTGATAAACATCAGAGCAGAGTCAATTCCGAGAGTTTAACTTGACCCTGAGTGTCCCTGTTTGGGTCTAAACGGCTCGAACGGCTTTTCCAAAACACTGCCTCAGTCTTGTCACAAGGTGAGCATGGTGCTCACAGATCACAAAGCTGCAGACTGTAGGTGTATTTTACCGCTCTTTGGCCCCATGAGATTGAACCACTGTTGGATCAACATCTTGGCAGACCTGACATGAACTCGTAGAGGAAGTGGCCACAGGCTGTTGGTAGTAAATTAAAGATGAAAAGGGTGATGATTACACGGTCCTAAAAGGCTACTTTGTTGGAAAGCCTGACCTCTGAAAGACCCGCGTTTCGTTCTGACAGTTTGTAAGCTTGACCGCACATGTCCGTCGTTTCTTTGTCTCTTAGCTTCACGGCTACATGGAGAGCGAACCCCTGACTTTGCAGCTGTTCATCGGCACAGCTGATGACAGGCTGCTGAGGCCACACGCCTTCTACCAGGTCCACCGGATCACAGGCAAGACGGTGTCCACCCCGAGCCACGAGGCCATGCATAACAACACCAAGGTTCTGGAGATCCCACTGCTACCAGAGAACAACATGCGGGCCATGTGAGTATCGCCAGACTAGAAAAACAGCTCTAGACTTGACTTGGACATCCAGTCTCAAATTGTTTAAGAACTGGCGTGCACTGGAATGAAGCACTGGTTTTAAACTGGGATGAATCTGATTGGCAGTGAAACCTTTTAAAGAGTCATTTGAGACAATAGCAATGCCAGTCTCAAGTCATTAACCAAGAACGCACATTTTGCACAAGCCCATGTCATGTTTGGTCACTGACAGGAAATCCAAGTGAAATCTGCTGTCCCTCGAGACATTTCCTTCAAGCCCATCAAGAAAAGTCATGCCATGCTTTGAGTCAGCTGAAACCAGTCCCAGTCAAATCTTTTAATGGTCCATGAGCAAGCTGCAAGTTAAGAGCGGACAATTTCGTCAATGTTCCTTCAAAGCTCTCACAATCAAATCCTTTGACTTGTTTGATTTTGCTTTCAAGTCAACATTCGACTTGAATATTTTAACGTTTAAATCTTAAATGAATGACTTCGATTTCACAGCAAATACACAACGAGTCCAAAAGACTTGAAATAATAATTCTTGCTATGATGGAGTTTAGTGCAGCCAGTAAACACCAGCTGCTGTGGTAGCTGTAAAAATGCATCTTCACTGTTATCATATTAAAGGGATACTAAAATCAAGGGAAGTTATTTCAACAGAGGCATCAGTCTGGTCTGGTGAGAGGGGAATTTCACTCCTCTCGGGCTTCTAAAGCCTCATCAAAGCATGTTAGATTGCTGCTTTTGATTTATCTGTGCATGTCTTTGAGCTTGCATGTCTCCTTTAGGGCTTTAGTTTTGCTCTTGAAGTGTTGCTCTCTGCACACAGATGGGTGGCTTTTCCCATTTTATGAGCTTCAGAGATCAGATTACTGGGAAGTCTTCGGGCTGCTAACAGGGGACCGGGGTCTCTGTCTGTGCCGCAGGTAGTAACATCCTGCTACCATCAGCACTTCCCCTGCTTTTTAATGGATGTAACACATAAGCTCCACTTATACAACGACTTCACCTCTGGGTATGGTTTCTTCTTTCTTCAGAGTACACGAAGGGTTTTGTGGTGGATTTGACATGTGCTCCAGTCCAGTGTGACGTATATATGTTTCATAATGCAGTATAGGATACAGGCGTTATTATATCCCTGGAATAGTTAATCAAGATGATTTAGGAGGAAAAGTTTCAAATTAAATTGTTAAGCAACACCAACGCAGATTTGTTTTTTGCGGCTAATGAAGCCACGAGAGTCGAGTTGGTATGAATTCAATTAACTCTTCATAAATTAGTGCCTTAAAAGAAAAAAAAGTGTCTTTTTTTGTCCTCTTCTTCTAAAAAAAATGAAAAAACCCAAAAAACTCACTGACGAGATCTCTCAGTATGTGATTTTTTGCAGTCAGTCTGTTTGTGTAGGCAGAGAGCAGAACAGCTGGGGTCCTTAGCATCAACACCTGATTACTTCACCAGTGAAGCAGACCCTGGTGTCTGCCCAGAAGAATGTAAGGGAGTGTCCGAGTGTGTGTAAAAGTTGACATTAAGTAGGCTTTGAGGAATGCAGCATCAAGTAGCAGAGCGATGGAAAAGCCAGAAACCGTTTGGAAAGGCCTGAGGTACTGAAGTATGAAAAAGTTAGAGGAGTTCAGTGAAGAAGGGGGGGCTTATTAAGTGTCCGATGAAGACTTTGACTCCTCAAAATACATCTTATAGCCAATTCCTGGTGGTGAGATTTGTGCAGGGGCAACAATATTTAAGGAGCCGGCTCATGTGGATTATAACAAACAGATTCATGAAAAATTGAATGCTTCCAGGCGTTTTTTTCTGTAGAGCTTCAGTTTTACCCCAGAGCAGGTCCACAGAGGCGTAAAAGCTCTGCTGGGAGTGGGGATGTTAATCTTCTGTTGACAGCCTTCTTCAGGGCTACAGTGATGAAGTCCAGAGTGAAAGTCTTTGCTACATAAATCCTGATTAAGTGTGAGATTATATATGTCATAAATGGACCCAGCAGACTCTTTGTCTTTTGTCTTTGCAAACACAGAATCGACTGCGCGGGAATCTTGAAGCTGCGTAACTCGGACATAGAGCTGAGGAAGGGGGAGACCGACATCGGACGCAAGAACACGCGTGTGCGGATGGTGTTCAGGGTTCACATCAACCAAGCCACGGGGAGAACGGTGTCTTTGCAGGTGGCATCAAATCCCATCGAGTGCTGTAAGTACATCCACTCATATTTGTTCTGCTTTGAAAATGCCAAACTTGAACTCATCAGCCTTCTACAGTCGTTTAAAGGGCTCGATTAGCGTGGACACGGGTAAAAGCATAAGATAGTGTCACTGATCCCAGCAGGGAAACTCATTCTGTGCATTTAACAGACTCTAAGTATTACAAGCAATGAGCATCCACCATGATGCATCATTTCCAGTTGTAATTTTCAGTCATTTTGTTAATACCGGTTCATTTGAAGACTTTATCCCAACTGAGCACCGAATTCTAACAAAATAAAGTAAATAAAGAAAATAGACTACAGTCTCCAGAGGTTTCCTTCTAACTGTGACTGGCTACTGGCTCACAGGTATGATGTAAGAACTTCCTCACATACCTGCAGTGCAACAAGACATCTAAACAAGCTTGTCCTTCAAAATAAAAGCACTACAAGTAGAATTATGATTTAAGAGATGCAAAATCAGTGATTTTTTTTTTAATTTCTTGAAAAATTATCTGGATTATGTGATAAATATAACGATAACAATTAGACCAGTTATTTGTTTAAGTTCCTTTGATAGGCAAATCCACCTAACAAGTTTGTGATGGCAGGAGAAATCATAGGGAACTCATACAGCCTAGCACCCTTTTACCACAAGGCGCAGTGCTGACCACTGAGCCTTGTGCTGCCTAAATGGCTGTCACACCCCTCTAAAGGGTCAGAAGTATCCACTATATTTAACTTAATCAGTGTGAGACAACTCTTCCGTGTGAATGGGTGCTTTGTACCAGACGAATATCTCAACATTTAGTGGATGGACAAACACTCACACAGCTGCTGACGGGGACGCAGACAGGCTTGTTTTTGTGAAATACTGTATCGTGTTCCAGTTTCAGACTTTTAATAATTCCTCAAATCAAATGGAGTGAGATTAGAAAGACAACAAAAGTCCATGTGTCTGGTGGTTGTAAGTGGATGCCGCTCGATTTAAAAAGATCACAAGACCGAAGGACTGGGCAGTAGATTAATCAGAAACGATGAGAACTGATTAATCCTTAATTGATTAACCAAATTGACGTAAGCTTCTCAAATCTGAAAATGTCTGTTTTTTCTTTGCAAATCGAATTTCGTTATCCATTTCTCGACCAGATCAGAGAATATTAATGAGCAACGTTGGACTGAGTCAAAATTATGAAAGAAGAGAACAGCTGTAGATTCGCTGATAAAGATAAAAGAAAAAGATGGAGCCATGTAACGAGAGCCACTGAATGCGGTTCATGTGATAGTGAACAATACTTTAATGTAATAGTATTAACCCTGTAAAAGCTTTTTAAGCCTGGCTCGATAAACCCCATTGACTGCACTGCACCGGAGTTGACCTTTCAATGGACCGGGCTAAATTCAGGCAGATCAGCCACTTCGTGTGGTTCTGGCACCAAGGGCTGCCACACAGATTAAGTCTTATGAGGTAAATGAAAGACAGTAGTTAAACCATGAGCTCAACCCCTTGAAATAGACCATTGTTAGTTTTTGAACGACTGCCACAAAGCAATTGTTTTTGACCAAAATTCGCCTGGTGTGTGAGCGAGGCTGAAAATGACACACAGGCGAAGAGCAGCAGAGAGATGTGGGAGAGATTGATCGTTTCCAAAGACAGCGAATTAGAGTTTTATCAAAATCAGAAAACAGCAGCATCAAATTACAAAAAGATGATTCTCATGTGAGGCAAATATTCAGCCTCTGTTTATGTATCCAGGTCAATCAGAATGAAATTACACGGGCTAAACTTGGCTAAGACATCAGCTTTACATCTAGCTGAAGACAGAACAAGGTTTGCGAGTATTTTGTGGCGTGTGATAGATCGTTTTGGAGGGGGGGAAAAAATGAAGGCAAACAAGGAATGAGAAAGACAGGCCAAAAGTTAAGAGTGAGGCGTAAGGAGGATCAGGAGAGGAAATATTTGAGAGGAAACATTCTCTATAATTTAAGGGAAACACAAATAAACACAACATGAAGCCTCTCTATGCTTACTGCCAAACAGGGATCTTAATTTTAACATGGAGAAGTTGAGGTTTACAGCTCTGTGAAAGCTGTCTAGGTAGTGATTCAGCCTCGGTCTGGATGCTCAGGTCTGCATGGGGAGTGGGTGTGTATTAGCTGAGCGATGAGGCCCGGTTTGTTTTTTCCCTCCCACAGCTCAGAGATCAGCCCAAGAGCTGCCGCTGGTGGATAAGCAGAGCCTGGAGACGTGTCCCGCCCCCGGAGGGGAGAGGATGCTCCTCGATGGACACAACTTCCAGCACGACTCCAAGGTGGTGTTCGTGGAAAAGGCTCAAGGTAAAGCCGGAGGAGATTTGGGAGTTTGCGCTGTTTCATCTCAGTGCAGCAGTGTGTGTATGTGTGTGTGTGAGTGTGTGTCTCCCTTTCTCTGCTGTTGGAGAAACCCCAGGACTGCTCCTCCCCTCCCAGCTCCTCTTCTCCCCCCGCCGTCAAAATATCCTCCATTCTGCCAGAGTGCCACATGTGGTGCACATTAATGCGCTGTATTTTTAACCCAGCAGATTTACTTTTGCAGAAGTTTCCATTGCCTGTTCAGCAGAGGAATGGATCACAAATGCAGCATGTGTTGCGTATGTGTGTGCGTGCACATGTAGGTGGGTGGCTGTGCACGTCGTGTGGACACTTTTGTGTGTGTGTGTGCGCCTTGCATCAGTGTTTGTTTCTCTTTTTCTTACGTTAAGCCGTTTTGGTTAGGAGGGAGCGGGGACTGCTCCCAGATGTTGATACGACAACGTTTACAAACAGCAATTTCCTTGATTAGCTTTAGCAAAGCAACGTGAGGTACAGTTTGGGCCAAGGCTGAGCAATGTAAACACGCGTGATCCTATCAGGACGGTGACTCATTCAGAAAAAAAAGAAAGAAAGAAAGGAAGCCTTTTCATTGTTCCACCTGTGGAAGAAGGAATTCAAGGCTGCACGGGCACACAGGCAGCCCGCCTCCAGCACTGTACGATGGAGTAGTGAGATTGTTTATTAACACTCCGAAGAAGAAGAATCTTTTCCTCTCTGCGCAAACTCTTTGTTTAACTCTGATCTCATGAGGTGAAAAGGGCAGATCAGAGGCAGAACTAATGTCATGATGAATTAGAGCTGACACCAGAACCATTTTTTGGAGCACGACATGAAGCTCTGGGTTGAACAGAAATGAAAAATATGCAATATCCACTTTGCAATAAAGTGATGTTAGCATTGGCATCTCATAGGAATTGTCCTGACACCTATACTTTTCATGTTATACACGCTTCCCCTATATAATGTAATCAAAAACAACAGTGGATACGTTTTCATTGTTATGCAGATGATACCTAGCTATATTTATTAATGAGACCTGATAACAAAAATTAGTTTGTGCATGTCTTGAAGACATAAAGGTTTGTAATAACCCCAAACAACCTCATAAAAATGGTGTCCTACTGTTGTAAAGAACCTAGGACTCATTTTTCACCAGGATATATGTTTCTATGCTAATATTTAGGACAGCTTTACTAAAACAGAAACATCCTCTGCCATCCTGTCATGCTGAAAAAAAAAAATCATGCATTTTTCTTTCATTATTATCAGGCTAAAATAAAATTTCCCTGAAAAGCCTTCAGTTGATTAAAACCCTGCAGTTAGAGTACTAAGAAGAACTAGAAAATAAAGTTCATGTTGCTCCCATATTAGCTTCTCTTCACTGGCTCATTGTTAAAACCAGAACTGAATTTACGTGCAGTTGTCACACAGTGTGTTGCTAGCTAAAGGTCCAGCTCCTGTATTTCACAGGGAGAGAAGGGAAAGAGAGCTAACTTCACTCAGAGATGGAGAAAGATAAGAAAGACAGGAAGAAATGCGCTTGATAAACTTGAAATTTAAAGTTTACATTAAGTCCTGTTTTTAAATCTGATATTGGCTCTGTACATGACGTATTTTTCATTTGTGAAACATGCAGCAAAACAAATTTGCTGTAAATTTGACTTGAATTTAATAGAAAGGTCCATTCTGTTTTTTAAATTTAGCATTAAAGTGATGCATAAAGTGAGTATAGCGTTACTTACTCACTTAAGGCAGGTTGCAAAACAAGGCTTTGCCTGCAGTCCTGGTGTATGAGCTGATAACAGCTGATCTCAGTGCTAGCCCACCGCAGAGCTATCAGTTGACACGTCTTTGAACATTTTGTAGGCACATTTTCTTTAAGCTGATTTACCCTGCTTCTAGTTGATTCTGCCTCTGCAAGCTGCTTCACAACCCACCTCTTCGTTTCAGTGCTGTGCCTGACTGAATGAGCGTCATCCTTGTTATCGCTGATGTCTGTTCTGTTGTGTACCGAGCTTTCACTCCCTGCCTTATGCTTTCCATATATTCACATGGAAAAGATGGATGTCCCCAAATACAACAATACCACAATAATGTAGATGGAAATCTTCCTTTGTGTAAAGTGATGCTGGCTGAATTTTAATCTAGCAAACTTTCTTCCTTTATCTAACATTTCAAATTTATAGCCATAGTGTATTAAATTATTTAAAAAAATATAGCTTATTGAATATTTAGATAAACCACATTGCAGGTAGATATGAAATGTGGTTGAAAGCTTCAGACACAAGTGTGAAAGTGCTGTCAAACTACTGTCTACTACCAAACTGCCTTTTTCATCGATACCAGTTATTTCTATAAATGTAACCTTTTTAGCTCTGCCTCCTGGCGTTTCATCCAATCAGTGTGTCCTGCTTAGCAAACCACATATTTTTTTACCCTAAATTGAGCAAATCATTAGTTCGAACAAGCCGTGAAATCTGCCTCGGCTGTAAACTCGTCAGATGAGCTGCTCTCAGAGCCGCTCCACAGCAGCTGATCGTCCAGTTGATATTGAACTGATATTTAAGATAAGCTTCAGAGTGGACTATTCTATCTGCTTTAACCTGCCGTCAGTTGCTGGACATCTATAAGCAACTTGGCAACCCATCTCCAGCCCAGCTCTTCCTTTCCATGCTGTCTCTGACTCATTAAATGTGTCATCTCTGATGCTTGCTCTGCTTTGAATGGCTGGTTTGCTGCTGTTTCTGCTGCCTCCTGTTTTCCATGTATGAAAGAGCAGGAAGATCCAGTGACCACGCCTTATGCTTTCCACGGTCCCAGAACAGAACCATGTTGCTGAATATAAATTAATAACAATTTGGCTGAAGCGGATCTGACTGAATTGTGTGTTTCTGTTTGACCCAAACTCTGAGCTCATTGTAAATACATTCATCTGGTTCATTTACAAAGGAAACAAAACAGAAACGTCCAACATGTTTGGGTCTTTAGCTGCTCTGGTTCTCCTTGAGCTTTGAATCTGGCCGTCTTTAGGGCCTCGTGGACTGATGCTTATGGGTGTGCTCCCTTGTTTTTGATGAGGGTTTCCCTGCGTCTGGCAACAGCATCAGATTCCTGGGCAATCCTACCATGGAAACACCCTTGAGCCAGGCTTCCACAACACTGCCCCCCTCCACTTCCCTCCATCCTTCCACCTCTTTATCCAAGCTGCTTCTTTGCCACCAGCTCTCAGTTCATTAACTCTATGAGCTGCGGGCTCCCTGTGGATCAAACTGGTTCTTCTTTACAGCTGCTCTCTGTATAAACACACAGATAAATAGAAACAGTAGACTAGTAGAGACGTCATTACTCTCTGGGGTGAAATGGCATCACTGATATAATAAGATACTAACTAATAAGGCCAAGGACTAAAGGCTCAAATCTGCATATTTAAAAAAAATATACAACTCATCTCTGTTTTCAAATCTTCATGTAGAACATGTACGCTCTGGAAAAGTTATAGACTTTTATTGTTTTTTTTACTCGTGCCAAAGCGGAGCTCTGAGAAACCATTTAACAATCAAACTCATAAATCCACCGGAGTGGTGGATTTAGTTGCCATAAAGGGCTTAAGCATTTATTTTTACCGATGGACAATTTTCCTGCAAATCTTCCAATAAAGCGCTCTCACAAAATAACTTTCACAAAGCTGCGGTAACAGAACATGCGGACGCTGACAGATGCAAATATTCCTGAGAGTTGTGTTTTTGCATCCGTCCTGTACTTACAAGTGAATACGTCTGTGTGTGTATGTGTGTTTTAGTCAGAGTTTCCCCTGCAATTATAGCCGGGATGAGTGACCCTGCCTTGAGATGCCAACTTGCTAAAAAAAAAATCAATTTGTTTTGGTTTTTGTTTTAGTGTCCGATGGATTTTTTTCCCCTCTTGCGGTAAATAATGAAAAACCTCTGGAGTGCGAACGTGACAAGAGAGGGTGACCTTGAGACCTCGTGTTTTTTGTGCATGTGCAGTTTCGTGTTTTTGAGTTTGTTTTTGTTGCTGCCCGTGACTCACGCTCATGAAGGAAATCCCTGTTTCCCATAGAGACCTGCACACCCTGTCACCTGCTCTTTAACACACAGTCTGAAAACACAAACTGGCTTTGCTTTATCTTGCCTGCATGTCCCGCCTTTAGCAGAAATGGCCAAGATAACATCGGTTCAGCTGCCAATCGTGACTACAGCCAATCAGTCATAAGAGATTACTGTATGGCTTTGGTGCTGCAGACATCAGCCTGTAATCTAAACCTAACTCGATCTCACCTTGCTTTCATTTGCAAAATTACTGCCCAGGAGATGCTTTCTGTGATAAGTCGCAGCCACTCCATGTGGGAAATTAGGCCCTGCTGTCCTCTAGTCACCTCTTTGTGTTGATTAGTACTGGAACACTTCATTTTTTGTCAGCAGGAGTATAAACTGTACCTTGGTTATTTAAAAAAATAGATATGCACCAATAAAAGTAGACATATTATGTTCCGTTTATGCTGTTGTAGTTGTGGATGCTTATGTTAAACGTGGGCAAACGTAGACATATTGGAGTCAGCATATGTACTAATAATCCACTATGGGTTTCAGGCCGCTCTAAAAGCTTAGGCTCAGACAGATTTTTCTACTCTTGGCTCTGGATGATGTCAAAGAGAGCAGATATCTCTAATGTGGTTTTGTCAGAAGCTCCACCCGCCTGTGCTCAAAACTTCTGTTTATGCTGCTAATCAGAAGACTGGATACCCTTAAAGAAGAAAGCTATCTTTAAGGGCGATGATCTGAGGCTCTGCACCGAAGCCCTGCTAAAGATAAACAAGGATTATTCTGAGCTGCGACTCAAAGAAAATGGAGCTAGAACTGAGCATCGCAGGTCCAATATAAGGTTACAAAATGTGACAAGTTTGTTGTTAAGTTATAAGATGTTTCATAACCTTACCTCATAACCTCATAACCAGCCAGGATCTTTCTCTCTCTCTTAAACCTTCATGTTTAATCCCAACCAGTCATTGGAGATACGCCCTCGGTGAGCTTGATTCTGCTGAACATTTCTTCCTCTTAACCCTTTATTGGCCAAGGAACCATATGTACCACCCTATTGCATCTGAACAATGAAAAAGAAAATAGAAAAAAGTTATTAAAGTTAAACATAAGTTCTCCAATAGCATGCTAGGGTTGAGTATTTGAATTTGAATGAGAACTGCTGTTGCTGTTTCTTCTCTTTTAATGTTTGGGATCCAGCGATGTGGAGAGTTACGCCCCTTTATGACCAAGTTCTAAGTTTTGTTGTTGCTGTTTTTGTTTTGGTTTAAGAACCTGGTTGGATTTTATTCTCCCAATTGTTTTTTTAATCTGTTTTAATCATGCTTGGACTATATGACTAACATGATAAACAAATCTCTCAGACCCACTTACTAGTTTCCAGCTGCATCACATGGTCTTCATTTAGTAAATGGTGTTGACTAATGAAGCTAAAAAAGGATCTTCTTGCGTTTTTTTCTGTCTTCAGTATTAGATTTTAGCGAGGCCTGCTGCGTCACCTGGATGCTGACATTTTCCCCCCAAATTTGATGATAACTGTATAGTTCAGAAAGCATCCATTTAGAACGATAACAACTGGACTGTTTCACAACTGCAGTTATCTGAAAGTAATTCACATTGTTGATTACTTTCACCGGGTCCCTCCTTTTATTTGCTGGAGTATTTTTAATCAAGTGTGGTTCTGCACAGTGTTTCCCTTCAATGATTGATAATAGCAAGAGATCCTGGAGGAAATCCTTTCAGAGGAAAAACCCCAAACGAAAAGAGCGCTTTCACATCTGGCCTGGTATTCTGGAGAGCTGCCTGGTTGGCTGCAATCAGCATCGCTGCGAATAACAATTTCCCTGATCCATCAAACCTACAGCTATGTTTCCCTTGAACCATCTTCCTCCCCCGTCGCTCTTTCTGTGAGCCGACGAGTTGGAGCTCCGGGCAGGTAGAAAAGCCGAGCTTTCCTCGTCTGACGGGAACACCCAAACAATTTTGTCTAATCGTTCTTGGTCAGAGCAGCAAGTAAGACGAGCTGAAAATTGAACTTGACCGCGCTGCGTTGCTGTGAGATGGTTTCTAAAATTACCGGTAGAAAACTGCAGACAGCCCTCCTTCTTTAAACTAATGAGAGCTGTGAGCGAGATGACAGTAGCGTAATGACAGTAATGTACCTCGGGGTGAATGAGTTTGTTTTAACTTGCACGCTCTGTTAGCTGTGCTATCTTTTGAGCGGCGGTTTGGTTTGGAGGGAGGGTTCCTTTGCTTTGGTGGTGCGCATGGTCGGCGCACTTCACTTTCATTACATTAACAGAACAATGGCTGTTCAGCGGTTTGGCTGCTTTTGAGAACAATGACTATTTTTCATAAACAAATCAATTACAGTCACATAAACAGATGATGTTTTCATAAATTATAGGGTATGATTTCCTAAAAAAGAAAGAAAAAGACAGCTTTTTTGAGAAACTCCAGAGACTGATTTCTCTATGAAGTGGATGACGTTGTGTAGTGGCAGGCGCCGTTGTAGCTTTAAGTGGTGCTCTTGAGGGCTTGGTGTCAGTATCTGCTGCCATTTATCAGATTTGAGCTGGCCTCAGTTTGCAAGCAGCTTCCAAAATCCAAATGTTTTCAGGGTGGTAAGGAAGAGGTCTCAGTCGTCAGTCAGAGGACAAGGGAACTCTTTCAGTGTGCCACATGGACTTGGGTAGAGCATATGTTTATATTTACTGTACGTTATGAGGGCTTGGGCACATGCCACCCCGCTGTTTCACTCTGGGCACCGGAGTTTTACTCCACCCAGCCTCAATTAAGACACACAAGGAGCTGTTTGAATCTCTTTCTAAACACAACATGACAAATAACTGTATTGTATATTGTTTGATCCCCCTCGGCTGCCATGACTCTTTGCAGCACACCACCGCTGTGTCATTGACTGCTCTGTGTTATGTCTGCTCTGAGAAAGTAATGATTTGTGTAGAGCGTTGCTAACAAAATGTGAATTGTACGACTTCTGAGAGGCTGGGACGGTGCCAAGGCCGGTGGAGCTTGGGCGTTGTGAGAGCTGGGGAGGGGTGCTGGGTTTATATGGTCGAGGTGGTTTTAGGCTGAGTTGTTTAACTTAGATAATATTGGATATCATCCAGCACAGTGGGCCAGAGACTTAGAAACCAAATTGTGCTCGCTGAAATTTGGTGGGAGGGGAGCTGGAGAGAAACTGCCGCCGATGTTTTTCATTGGATCGGTGCAGGCTTTGCGCAGATGTTGCCCTATAACTCTGGAACATTCTGTGGTTATCAATTACATTCTGTGGTTATCAATTATCCGGTACAGTCTTTTCAAACAAAGGCATCCCACGCATTCAACTTTTCAAAGCTCTTTCTCTCTCTTTTTTTTTTTGGCTCTTGAGAAGTTTCCTGGCAGTAGGTAGCTGGGCAGCGAGAACAAATTGCTCAATTCAAATTTTCTATCTCTGTGATGATGTGAAAAATGATGTGCGTGAGTCAGAGAGAGCGAGGGCAAAAGCAGACGGGGAGAAACAGACAGAGACGTTGAGGGAGATCTAAAAAACATGTTCATCTCCTGTGGATTGACAATGATTGGAAAGGCTTCCCTTCTGGAGAGCTTCCTGAAGTGAGGAGACAGAGTGGGGTTGGGGAAAGATAGACAAACGCAGATTTTAGTGTTAGTCACGTTAACTGTTTTTAAAGTTAGTCAGCGCTGCTTACGTAAAGATATTCTTTTCACTGAGAACTTCCTGTATGACGAGCTGTTTTTCTTCTCTTTTCTGTTTATAGGGAGGTTTCTTTGCCATATTGTTTATAAATCTTATGTTTGAATCATAATACCACCAGTCTGTGTGTGTGTGTGTGCACTTCCCATAACTCTACACCTTGCATCTGTACCAGATTATCTTGAAGCTTGCAGAATGCTGTTTACATTTACTATCTCTGAGATTTCATTTTGTTTTTAGAATGAAAGTAGACCATTTATGCTTCCCTTCATTTCTCTCATACTTGTATCTTTACAGTGGCGAATGCTCATGCTGAACATATCCAAAGTTGGATAATTAACTAACTATATGTAGAAGCAATCCCCTCGAGGCAAAAGCTAAGGCTTCGTTTCAGACGGTCTTTCTTACTTTTGGATCTTTATGATGTCAGTAGCACACAGCTCGGGCTGTGAGCACAGTGGCCCCACCCACAACTCTTTTGAGGGGCAACCAATCAGAAGAAAGTTATTTTAAAGGGAGATGCGCTAACACGTGTTGTTTCAGACAGAGGATGAGCTGAGGGGAGGCCCAGTTGGAGATGATTGATGATTGTTTTGAACTGTGAATTATGCAAAGCATCTCTAGTAGAGTCCAAGGAGAGAAATGTGGAGCCAGACATGAACATAATGAGCGTCCACAGAGAGAGTGAAAAATTTAGGTAACGAAAAATTTATTGTCATAAGCTGTCACTTTTTTTCTCAGAAGTTTCATAGTGTTCCTATCAGTAAGTCGTAAATATTTCACGCAGGAGGTTGTCGTATACTCCCCTTCTGTCTTCCTCTCATACCTTCATGTTTCATCTAGAACGGTCACGAGGCTGAAGATTTGAATGATGAAGTAGGTTTTTTTTTCTCATTTTGTTTTTTGTATAAGTGCTTACTTATACTAATTAATGTATTGTGGGCTTTCTTTCTATGATAATGTAATATTTACACTAGTTTTTTAAAGTACTAAAGAGACCGTGTAGGGAAAACTGACCTGAAATGGAATTAAAATATTTTACCAGTGAAAAAAGACAAACATACAACAAGTAATAGCAAGGTTTTATGATATATGTTGAGTTGCACGCAACAAGGTTGCACGAAGAGACGTATTAAGTGTCATCTGGAAGACAAGTCGAACCTGTTGATGTATCTGCAGCGTTCACAGTCTGCGTTGCATTGTTTCCTTTTTTCTTTTCTGGTTTGCAGCTCGTCAGAAATGTTCTTTCCATCCCTTTGAAGTCATTTCAACCACTTACATTTACATGTGTATATTGACTGTAGCATAAACATTATGCATTATTAAGCACTGTGTGGCTAATGGCAGCAGAAACCATGTCAGATGTTTGATATTTAGCAGAAATAATAAGTGATCTTTTAAATGTCTAACAGAGCAGGCTTAAAAAGAAAACTTTGCTCTAATAGCTCAGCCCCAGTTCCACATTCTTACTTAGAGCAGGTGCACTGAAAAATTGACTAAATTAGTACAAGCAGAGCCTGTATTGTAAAAACAGTATTTGAGACAGGCTTCTGATTGTTGAGGAGTTTGAAAATATGTCTCCAGAAGTGACAGCTCAGCTCTCAGTTGAGCCCCTCTCAGGTTTTCCTCGAGTTATTACTAAAGTGACAGCGCACTCTATCTCAGCCTTTTTTGTTGGTTTTTCTTGGATGATAGTCCGTCTGTTTTATATGAAGGAGTTCTGTGGAAACATTTGGTAAAAAAAAAGACTTTTATTTTGTGTTTAGAGTTAAAGTTGAAATAATGAGCGTAAACTTGACACTCGAAGATTCAAATCGTCTGAGAGGAATTTGTAGCCCTATTACTCATTCGAAACGAATGTTATCGCTTCTTCCTGGAGAGCAGCAACCGTAAAACTCTAATGCTAAGTGTCAGGCATGTGCAGCAGCTATAAGAAAAATGAAAGTGAGATCAAACAGAGCAGAGAGAGGTCTCCGGCTCTCCAGTCAGTGCCAGGCTGCACCTCCTCCATCTGTGCCACCTCACAACTCCCGTCTACTCAAACACCGAGCGTCCCGTCCGTCTCCACTGAGCTGTCTGCTCCATTCAAAACGCTCCACTTGTCAAACTGCAGGCATCACGTTGAGCGACACTGAGTCAATTTTCTTCGAAATAATTTGGCCTTGGCTGACTTTTTCTTTCTTTTAAAGTGCAGTTTTCAATTTCACAGCCCTTTAATGTCAATTTAGAGCCTTGTTAATGAGTCAGGGGTCTAAAGAAATCACAGTGGTTTCCCTCTGTGTCTAATAAATTGGTTGAAAATTATAGTTTTACTCACACCTCATTGGGCAAAATGACAAATCAAACCCGAGCTTTTTTTAGCAGGCCTGTGTTTCCAGCGGTTCACATGATGCCTCGTTTTATTGCCTGATTGGAAAACCTTTTTTATTGTGGCAGCTAAACAGAAGAAAAAGCACATTACCAGAAAAGAAGAGAAAAAAGTACCAGTACCGTTTAACAATCATTATATGGGGATAGTGGAAAGATTCCTATGAGAACAGAAGAAATGAGAGGTTTGAAAGTCGAGGCGAGTTGTCAGTTTCCAGTCGCCGCGCATTAACGAGCCAACCAGCTGCTCGAGCATGTTGGGATTCCACACAGCGATGAAGTCAAGCTTTCTCTCATCCACCAAAGATGTCGCTCATCTCTTTGGTATGACTGCTTTTCTTTTTTTTTTCAGGATTGCATCAGATTTCTCTCTGTGCGATTTTGCTGTCTCGAAGTCTGTCCCCGGTTTGTTAGACCAAGGATATGAGCTCACGAGCCGTGGGTCAGACAGTGTGACGTTCGTGATATCCTCCGCTCTCCGGAGCTGTTTTATACATCACTGATGTAACCGATAATAATAACAACACTCATTGCATTTCTTCATTTCTGCTGGGAGCCAAGTAGGTGGGTTATTTTTCTGAAGCGTCGTTGCTAAGTCTTTCTCTCTTTCCTGTCCTTTCTTTTAGACGGTCACCACATCTGGGAGACTGAGGCCAAGGTTGAGAGAGACGCCTCGAAGCCTGTAAGTGATACATGTGACACAGTGATCGTGACAAAGCTGATCTCATTTCAGGATTAAAGCGCTGTGTAAAGAGCAGCTGTTCCCAATCATTTATCTGAACTCGATGCCAAAATGTTTAGTCTTCGCATCTGAAAAACAATCTAACGTCTAAATTAAGAGAGCCGAGAGCGACTGGAGCCCCACTCAGTGTGATGAAGAACAACCTGCCTTAACAACAACAACGCATTTGTTTTTTTTATTGAATCCCAAATCTGCTGTAAACTTATACATAATTAGATGGGAAGTTCAAGAAGTCTTTAAAATTTGTAAACTATTCTAGTCATTCATCTACTAGCTTAGCATAAACCTGTAAGGAAAGGCAAAATAACCCAACCTCTTAGCTAATACTACAAAAAGAATGTGTGTTCATTATTCAACTGTTATACTTTTTATATCTGAGCTCTTATTTATTTACAAGAAATATTTTACAGTGCTGGAAGAAACTAAGAGGGCACTTACCAAACACTTCCTGTTTTTGTACTGGACACACTTTTGCCTTCACAACTGCCTTAATTCCTCAATTTTTCATAGCATAGATTCAACAAGGGGCTGAAAACATTCCTTGTATATTTTTGGTCTATAATGACACGTCAGCATCACACAGTTCCTGCACATTCACGACATGAATCTGTTGTTCCACCACGTCTCAAGGGTGCTCTATTGGATTGAGATCTGGTGACTGTGGAGGCAATTTGAGTGCAGTAAACTCAAATGTCATGTTCAAGACACCGGTTTGAGATTATTTGAGTTTTATGACATGGTTTGTTATCCTGCTCAAAGCAGCCATCAGAAGTTGGATACACTGTGGTTGTAAAAAGATTGACATGGCCAGCAACAATGTTCAGGTGTTTATGCGACACTCCCGAAGTGTGTCGAGAAAGCATCCCCCACATCATTACACCAGCCTGATGATTGTTACCAGACAGGATGGATCCATGCTTTCATGTTCTCTTTTCTCCCTTCTCTCACCCCAACCGGTCGCAGCAGATGGCCCCGCCCCTCCCTGAGCCTGGTTCTGCCGGAGGTTTCTTCCTGTTAAAAGGGAGTTTTTCCTTCCCACTGTCGCCAAAGTGCTTGCTCATAGGGGGTCATATGATTGTTGGGTTTTTCTCTGTATCTATGAAGCGCCTTGAGGCGACTTTTGTTGTGATTTGGCGCTATATAAATAAAATTGAATTGAATGTTGTGATGAGTCGGTGTGAAGTGCAGCCTTGGCTTCCTGTTCTTAGCTGACAGGAGTGGCAGCCGGTGTGGTCTTCTTCTGCTGTAGCCCATCTGCTGCAAGGTTTCACATTCAGAGATGATCTTCTGCTTACTTTGGTTGTAACAAGTGGTTATTTGAGTTACTTTTGCCTTTCTGAGATCTCAAAGCAGTCTGGCAATTCTCCTCTGACTTCTGGCATCAAACAGAAGGCATTTTTTCACCCAGAGAACTGCTGCTCATCAGATATTGTCTGGTTTTCAAGACATTCTCTGCACTAGATGCAGTAGATCAGCAGTTTCTCAAATGGCACCAACAATGATGCAATTGAGAGTCACTTAAATCATCATGTTTGATTGTGCTGATGGCATGTGATTGGTTGATTAGACATTTACATTAACAAGCAACCAAACAGGTGCACCTAATGAAATGCCTAATGAAGTATCAATACCAGCGTTGCCTTTTGTTCTGAATCAGCGAACTGTGACTGTAACAACAGCGCTGATTTCCTCAGCCCAGCTTCAGTGTTGTGTTTGAAATGTGTGGAAAAGGTGTTCAAAAGTTCAGCCCTCCACCTGTGGGGGTTTGAGCCTGGCAGCGTATCCTGTCTTGCGCTCAGACAGCTGAGGGAAAGACAGAGCCAGAGACGTCTGGGAGATAGACGAGGGGATTAGAGCGTGTATAAATGTGAAGGTCTGCACCTGCTCCCAGTGTCTTCCCTCTGCAAAACACAGACACACACTCACTTAGAGTGGCTGCTGGGGCACATCTGTCTGCTCGAATAGACAAAGGCCCTCCCTCTCTCCATCCCTCCCCACTCAGTCCAGTCTGCTGGATTGGTCCCATTTCAAACACTGACGCTGCTTTGGCCAAGTTTAATCTCAGACCAAACAACAAATCCAGAATACGTCACCTGAACAGACTGACCTGCTCCAATGAGCGCAGATCTGGGAAGACGAGGGATGATTACGTTTTCTTTTTAAGAATTACTTATAATTAGATACAGATTTCTCATATAAACCTAGATAGATGGTCTTGACGCACTCACTTAGCGAGTCCAAAAATGCTCCTCTATGCTTAATTTGTCACATTTTTTTCTTCCCACTGTTTGCATGATAGGAACCAGTTTTATTATATTAAACCTCCCAGACCTTGTTTTGAGATTTTCTTTTGCTTTTTGTGTTTGTTTTAACTCAATTTGCAATTTTATGATGTAACACACAATATGCAGGCATAAAACTTTCAGAAATATTTGAATGACTTCAATTACATGTGACACCAGTGGAATCCTGCAAATACAGCTGCCTAACAGTTTACACAGTCCAAATGAGGAACCCTTTCCTGAAATTTAATTGCTATTTCTCTGAAGGGCCGATGGATTTCAGGGAGTAAGAAAAGTAGAAAAGCCTCATCTGGCTCCACTTAGCTTTACAGTGGTAGTGATTTAATATAACGTGTGTCAGCTCTCACCTGTACATGTCAGGCCCGGCCGTCCTCCGAAGCTCAGTTTTGCAGACGGATGACTTCCTCCCTGACTACTGAGCAGCGCCTCCAACACACTCGGTCATATATATTCCCACACACATGCACAGAAACACACACATGGGGCTCATGTGTCCACAGGCTGAACCCAGGAGTGTGGTCACTTCTGGCCTTCACTCTCAGCAGGAAGTTCTGCTGGGGAAATAAACTATCTGGACACTCCCAGGTTCAATTTATTCCCTTTGACTGAGTTATTCATTGTGCAAACAACCAGAGCTCCCTCTAACCTTACTTCATGGCCTCTTTGTGGCTTTCGGATGACAACCAGATTTTTACATTGTATCTGCCGCCCCTTTAATTTAAGCTACAATATAGTGGAAGGGACTGCAGCCTGGATTTTGTGTTCCCCTTTCCCCCTACTAATGGCCAACAGGGGGTGACACACATGTTGCCAAAATAATCAGATTGTGTAGCGGTCAGGGTTTACCTGTGATTGTCAAATTGGCACAGACGGGCATGTAGTGTTCTCAGTTTCTTTGTCACAACTACCTCTTCAAGATGACAAACAAGAGAAGTAAAGCCACAGTGACTACTTCCCCCTTTTATATGTACTAATTAAGAAGTTTAAGTGCAAATGCAAAGCTATAAGCTAATTAAATGGATATTTAAATAGATGGTGTGTTTTTAATGACAGAACTTGTTCTGTGTTGCAGAATTCGCTTCTTGTTGAAATCCCTCCCTACCGAAACCAAAGACTGTCCACTCCCGTCCACGTGAACTTCTACATCTGCAATGGCAAGAGGAAAAGAAGCCAGTACCAGCGCTTCACCTACGTCCCTGCCACTGGTAAACTTGTCTTTTTAGTCTGCTATTTATAGGTTTGGTCACCGCTGTCCTTCATAAGATGTTAAACTCCTTTCATATGTTTGCTGTTACAGTGAGTCCATTGTGTGGTGGCTTACACATTTTTTTACCATACAAAAAGTTCTCTGGTTCAATTTCAGGGGAAGCTCCAAATCCCTGTGGGCTCCTAAGAGCCAAATCAAGCCACCTACATATGCTCTTACAGTGAGGGATGCTCATATAAAAATGGCTAAAGTTCAAAATAGTCTTTCAGTCTATGCTCACTCTTAGCCAAAAGCTTTGTTTCAAGTTGGCTTTTTCTACTCCTGAATCTGGTTGTGAGCACACAAGCCCCACCCACCTGCTGTCATGGTTTAGAGGAGCAGCCAATCAGAAGAAAGCCACTTAAAACATTTATCTCAAAGCTTTTCCAGACCCACACCACACTTTTTTTAGTCAATTACTAACAATAAAAAGTGTGAGCACCACAGCATTAGAAAAATTGTTACTTTTTTTGATTCATTAAACATATTTTTTGTAGTGGCTCTAGACCTCACAAATGAGGTCCAAATCATGGGAACTACCATCTTAAAGGGAGGGGGAAGGGATCTAAAGCAACTTGTTTTAGCCTGAACATGAACTCTGGATGAATTTATTTTGAATCAGCAAAATATTCTCTGTGAATGGACATTAGCATAGTGGATCCACTTTATGTTGTAACTTCTTTTTCAGCAAATTTTGATGTGATGAAGCTGCAAAAAAAGGGAAAATATAGTGTGAATAAGGTAAAAACTGTCTTCAGATATATGTTAAGTTGGGGGTCAATAGTATCACTCACCATTTAGTCTTGTTCATGTTTTAATAATTAAAAAAAAACAGCTGCTTTCATTATCGTTTAGTGTAGAGTTGAGTTTTTGCTAATTTAACAAAACAGTCCCGTCAGCTTGAAACCCAAATAGTCAAACTATTTTGGTCACAAAGTAAATTAAAATATACATATATAACCCTCCATTAATCTCCAGACTTTTGGTTAATTTTTTGTTTTTGATTTTTTTGTCACCATGCCAGCCCCTCACTACTCTCAGTCTGCTCTTTTCCTTCCACATCACAGACTAATTAGAAACATTTTCGCTGGGATTTTACTTCTGAAGACGAGAACAAACAGTTTGTATTCCCCCCTTGTCTGGTGGTTTTCTAGGGAGGAACAAAGCAACGCTATTATTCCTCCATTGTAAAAAGAAATCCATAAAATCTGTTCTTTTCCATACCTGTTGCTGCATGAATGCTGAGGCAACTGGACACACGAGGGTGGGGAAAGGGGCATGGGAAAAACATGTTATTTGAATCGAGAGCCTTTTGCCAAGCTAAATATAAACATTGACCCACCAACTGAAATGTAAAAACCACTGCTAATTGCACTCCAGGCTTGGAGTGAAAATCCAGTGGGTGGTTCAAAGCTGCGATTCAGCTGAACTGGCCCGGCCCTGTGCGTGGGCGACGGAGTGCCCCGCCGTGAAAGTGGAGCATTGTCCTCGCGCTGCAGAGTGTAAGGGAGTGGACAGACTGTGGGACAGCAAGTGTGGTCAGTGTCTCCTAGAAGGTGAAAGCTTTTAAGGCAGCAAGCCAGCAGGCTGAACAATATAATCTGCCAGTCTTCTAGAAAGGGAGAAAATCATTGAGAAAGTTTAAACAAATGGACAGACTGAGTAAAAACACAGCTGGAAAAAATGATCAAGGCCTCAGTTCCTCGATGAGACAGAATGCAGTCATTTCCCAATCTTTTCAGCCTGATGGTTAATTGAAAATAATACAAAGACAACCTTTCAGACGTTGAGGCTCAACTGTTTTATTGTTTGCTAAAAAAATACTCATTTTGAATTTGATTACAGCAATTTGTTTAAGAAAAGGAGGACTGAGGGAGGTCTTTGCTGCACTTTTGAAAGTAAAAGTTCCCCATTTTTCCTAAATATTGGATTTTCACCTCAGGTGTTTTCTTTGTCATTGTTTTTTGTTTCATAAAGCGCCAAATGCCAAACCAGGACTGGATGACCACCAGTTTGGTACCCGCACTCTTTTGCTATGGAGTTGTGCCATTGTAACGTGAGCAGGCTGACAGTTAAATGATGTAGCATTAATGAAGCCTTCACAGACGTGCGAGTAAGATGGACCCCCGATGTCATCACTGATCCTTGAAGGGTATTTTCCAAAAACAACCTAAGAGAACCTAAGTTTTACCCTTCACCCAAGTTAATCTAAAAAGAGAAGGCAGCAGCATTTATGGGTTTTTTTATTATCTGTTCTTCACATCTGACCTGACGATCACAACCATTCACTATTTGGCGTTGTTTTCAGCCTCGTCTTTGACTGAAATCTGGAGTTTTCTGCAGATTCTTTGGATCATTTGATGTTATTATGAACGCAGATGATGAAAGGTTTAGATTGAAAAGCTTATTCTCATGTAGTCTTTCACAGTATCTATATTTTGAAAAGCAGTTTTTACACATCACTAACATGTTGTGGGCTGTGTAGAGCTTTTTTTTTTAGCATTACAACCCTTTTCCAGTCTTTTGTCGTCCTCCAACATTTTTAAATGCATTGCTGACGTCAATTTCAAAATGCTCGTGATTTTTTTTCTATCACATTTCTAAATTTGATGCATTTAAGCGAAATAATCAATTAAAGAAATCTGTAAATCGTTTTGTTCCGCTCTGATTTACGCCTCAGGTTTTTTGCTTCTGTTTTGAAGAAATCACATCTGTACCTTTTTCTCTGTTTTTTTCATCAACAGCAGGTGTTTCAACAGCTCACACAAAAACAACAGATTTATTTTGGGACACGTAGTACACATGGTTGATCTTCTCACTCCGGAAACCCCAGGGCAGGCTCTCTTTTCTGGCAAAACAAACTATTTGCACTTCTTCTGCACCCTTCTTTGCACATGCATGCATCTACCCTCCACAAGCAGGCAGACACACTTCCTCCAAACAGACCCAAAATAGGGGTGCGTTTGCTATTTTAGTCGTGCGGTTTGTGTAACTATCTCATTGCAGTTCCTCTTTTACAGTTGTTGACAGGCAAGGCTTCACCATGCATGACGCGTCCTAGTTTCACTCCTTTTGATCTAATTAGCCTTTTTATTTAGCTCGGGAACTCCCTCTAAGATTAAAAATATCTTTTTAAAGAGACATCCCCGAGAAAGATGCAGAATTACATAAAATCAGTAGACAGTCGGCAAATCAAGCAAGCGTGACAAGAATAAGGAGAATAAAGCATGGGTTATTAAGTATTTCAGCTTCTATTTCAAGCACATGCTTCATATTATGATCTAAAATATGCTCGGCAGAAAAAAAGTAGAAGAAATAGATCCAGTTTGGTGATGCGGTGATGCAGTTCAGGGTCAGAGCTGTGCTGTCGTGTGCTTGTAACCGCACTGAAACGCTTGTTATATAAGATTGATGTGGTGTCATTGGCTGCAGCTGATTGATGGCTCGCATTTTGAAACTTTGTGTCCAATATGTTTCGCTGTGAAATCTGGACGGATGGCCAAGATGACAGCGACTGAAAACAAGACGTGGCTCATTTGAACTCAGCGTTGGTCCTCCGCAATCCTCCGACAGCCCAAAGACCCAATTTCATGTGTTTGCGTTCAGTTAAACTCTTGCTTTGTCTCGGTGAGGAGGCAGTAATTTTCTTTGAAATTACTGAACCCTGCTGAGCACGAAGCTGCTGCTGCTGCAGCAACATATATCATATCGCACATGTACTGTAGTGGATATTAGCACCAGAACAGGATCCAAAGAAAACAGGGCTTTTATTATAGAAGCAGCCAGATTTTTCTCGTGTTGATGACTCATCCCTTTTTTACTTCTTTTTTCTACTTTTGTGAATGTTTTCTGTTGGGTGGGGGAGCTCAGGCCCTAACACAGAGACTCATTGATGAGAGTGTTTGTTTGGCAGTGTGTATCCTAGCCACAAACCCACTCACTAACTCACTCGCTCACTCACACTTGCAGGATGGTTGGAATATGTGTTTACTCATTTAGCTTTTCCTTCTGTTTTCCTTCAGTTCCAACAATAAAGACGGAGCCTCGCGATGACTATGATGCTCCTCTGATGTGCACCCAACATGGTCCTGGCTTGTCCTCACCCCCAAAGCCATATTACCCCTCACAAGTCATGGCCCCGATGATGACTTCTGACCTCAGGCCATGTGTTGTTGGTGGGCCTTATTCAGCCAGCCAGCAGAAACTTGCAGCCAAGCCCTCCTCCTCCTCCTCACCTCCGAGCACCAGCCCTAAACAGCAGGATCTCCCACCCTCACCCTTCTCAAAATGCCTCCCTGCGAGCCCGGCCGTCCAACAGCCGGGCTCGCAGTCCCCGATCCCGCACGTCTCTATCATTCAGGAGACTCCCGGGCGCTACCAGCCACCCAACCTCTACTCGCCCAGCAGCTGCTCCTCCTCCCCGACCTCGCAGGCCTCCAGCCCGACCGACGCCCCCTTTTCTCCAACCCACTGCATGACACCAGCGCAGCCGGTGAGCGGCAGCACAAGCCCAGCCGCTCAGCAGCACCCCAAAGTGCCAGAGAGGGCTCGCTCTTCCCTGCAGGAGGATGGCAGTCCCTCAGCACTGGCTGTCAGCATCAAACAAGAACCACAAGAGCTGGACCAGATGTACCTTGATGATGGTGAGACTTTTTTTACTTTTATAAGACAGAATTTAAATACTTCTAATCCACTGCATGGAAAAAATTATAGAGCGAAATCCCCATCGAGCCCCCTAATTGATGAAACAATGTGGTTTTTATTACCCTCCAGCACAAAACGACCGTACTATATCTCCAGGCACTGATAGCATTTTTGATTATCATATGACTCACTTATCACTTTTGCCAGGAAATTTTTGGCCATCAAATCACAACTTAGAAGTTTTTTCCTCTTTTTTTTGTGTGGAAATCCTCTGACTCATAGTCATTTAAAAGAACAGTTAAACATTTGTGGAAAGTGATTGTTTGCTTTGTTGCTGAGACGTAAGAGATAAGATTGATCTCATTTGTCTTTGGTAAATACGAAGTCATAGCAAGTGGAGGATTTAGGGTTTTATCATAGTAAGGAGAGGGGAAGCGTGGGAAATTACTAGCCTGGAAACCTGGAAGCACAAAATCCTCCAAGCACATCTAAAGTGCACTGACTACACCTTCTTTGTCTTATAGCTTGTTGAAATAAAACATTTGCGCTTCAGTAATAAAACTTGTAGTGTAGCGCTACACCCAAGATCCAAAATGTGTTTCAAAAAATGACTGGTAGTCTCTATGGCTACGTTCACACTGCAGGCGAAAGCGCATCAAATCCGATTTTTTTGACCCTATGCGACCCATATCCGATCATGGTATGACAGTGTGAACGGCACAAATCCGTTATTTTTAAATCCAATTTGTATGTGGTACTGAATCCGATACATATCCGATGTTTCAGAAAGCGACTGCTGTGTGAACGGTCAAGTCGCATTAAATCCGTCTTTTACGTCACTGACACAAGACAGACGCCAATTATCAGCGCCCGATAAGACATCGCGAACGCTTCCTGGCCATCCGGTGAAACTGTTGGGAAGACAACGTTGGAGAAACGTTAACATTTTATTTGTACATAATCTGCAGATTCTGACAGAAATCGGCAATTATCCTTTGAAGCACCGCTTATCTAAAACAGCAATAAGGATAATTATTAGGTTATCTACATTATTATGTAAATAACAAAATAACTTAAAGCAAAAATTGGGAAACGTGAAGTCCGAAGTCTTTATATTAAGGGCCATCAGTCAAACAACACTGTTTGGTCTGGGTCTAAACAGAGCGCGTTGTGTGTGACATCTTCTGCGCATGCGGGCCGCTTTGAGCGTTCACACTTGCTGTCGCATTTTATTTGTAGTGTGAACGAGCAGACAAAAAATCAGATTTGATCAAAAAATAGGAATTGAGCATTAAGACCTGCAGTGTGAACGTAGCCTATGTGTTAATTAGAGCTTTTCAGACTCAGATCTACATGCCTAAGATGCATGCAGTCAAAAATATGTGGCACAACCAGCAACATGTGTGTGTGTGTGCTCGTTTAGCTTTGCTTTTATTCTATTAGCTTAAGCTACAGTCGCACTAGCAAAAACGGTGGTTGAAACTGCAACGCGATCAAAATTATAGTGACCGTGTGCAATCAACTTGTAATGGCCCTGCTTGAAGTGGTCAGGGATGGGGAACTGGTCTGAGATGACTCCCAGTCAGTTTCACTCTTCAAAGCAGCATTGGTGTATCAGAACAGCAATAAAATGGGGATAAATTGGCAATAAGGCAGTGACAGTCTGCTTCAATCAGTTTTTTAATTAACAGGGTCAAGTTGGCACTTACATGCAATCTGTTTGCAATTAACTGTGGTAAATCTCAAATCTGTTGCAACACTGCCGACGTGGACTCAACAATGGTGGACTGAGCAGAATCTGATGATGTGAAGACTCCACCGACACACTCCACTGTATTAGGGAACCTAATACTTTAAGTGTCGTGGAGTCTTCATCAGATCTTTGTCTTCTCCATGCACCTTGGAAGTAGGTGAAGTTTTGCCAGAAACATTTGTTGCAGACTGAGCAGAATCCACACATCAGGCATGACTCTCCTAGTAAAAACCTGGGCCTGATCCAAACGAGGCACATTTATAAACTCGTAAACAAACAGATGCTGTAAGTTAATTTTATTAATGACCAGCACTCTACCAGCAGCTCACAAATGATGGAGTGAATGTTGTACTTGCTGTAAGCGCAGGTTTTACTAATGTTTCTCTCTCTGACAAGAGGCTGAAGAATGAATGTTTATGATATAAGGGTGAAATCTTCTGTTAGAAATAGTTGGAGGCCATGTGAGGTCCTGAGAACTGAGACTCAGGTGCAGCGCGGATTTATCCAGAGATAAGGTGCTTTATTACAAAGTAGAGATGGACCGATCTGATATTACGTATCGGTATCGGTATCGGTCCGATACTGACCCAAATTACTGGATCGGATATCGGCGAGAAATAAAAAATGTAATCCGATCCATTAAATATCAAAAAAGCACCTCACAAAACTTGCTACACGGCGTAATTCGGCTCATAACCGTAGAACGTTGCAGCAGTATGCATCAGGTGATAGAGCGGCTGTGTGTATTTGTAGCCTAGCTACCAAACCAGCATTTCATCTCCGAGGAAGTTTTCCCAGAGAGAAGTAAAGCAAGTGTGTAAGTTCATATCTGAATGTCTGTAAAGCATTCCCACGTTAAGCTTAACAACAGATATATGGAGCGACTGCCTCTCTCTCTCCCTCTCCTGCTGCTACTGCAATCGTGAAACTGCTTAATGATCAGCTGATCGGCTTTTCTGTCGTGAGTCCGTCTCTCTTGTTTGTTTTTGGCCCACTTCTCACCAGAAAGAGGAAACCAGCGGCTGAACAACAGCAGCACGTTTAAGCTTGATAACTGTTGTTAGAATTTATTTAATATTACTTTCAACACCAGGATCTTTTTCTACGTAGCTGACGGCTGGTAACTGTGCAGGGGCGGATCTAGCAAAGTTTAGCCAGGGGGGCCGATAGGGCATGAACAGGGAAAAGGGGGCACAAAGACATACTTTTCTTTCTTATTCTCATTTAAAATGTCGAGCTTTTAATAAATAATTATCTGACTCTTACACCCAAAGTTTTAATCTGATGTAAAATATATAGAAGTCCATTACTGTATATAGTAACTGTTAAGTCTAATATACCCTAGTAAGCTGTAGTACTTTTTCCTTTGGGAAGATACCATCTGTGCAGTCTGCAATTCTGTTGAAGAAAGATGTTGAATCTATTTAATTATTCTTGAAAAATAATTTATTTCTGTGCATTTTTCCCCCTGCATCAAATTAAATTTGATTACATCGATTAAGCATCATGAGATGGAGGGTGGTTCCCTATTTTTTTTTGCTGGGAGTTTGCAACCCTATTAGTTAGGTTGCTTAATATTTCTGCTAAGTACTCTTTAAAATACCAGAATAGGGAGGATGGAGTAGGTTTAAGTTTATTAGACTGATCAGTATTGCTGAACTATGAAATATTTTGGGTGCAGTGTATTTTTTACATACAGGTATAACAGAATAGCTTTAGTGTTGTTATTTATTTAAACTTGAGTATAAACGTATACAAAATGCAGAAAGATATTTAAAAAACAGTTTTATTGATTAAAAAAAACACTATATCGGATTCATATCAGTATCGGCAGATATCCAAATTTATGATATCGTATCGGTATCGGACATAAAAAAGTGGTATCGTGCCATCTCTATTACAAAGCCTTAATATGTTACGCATTCATTTGCTGGTTATGCATCTCCTAGTGTCGCTCCTGTCACTGGCCGATGGAGAGGAGCAGCCACACCCCTGAATGAAAAGCTCAACCCTAACCTCACCGCCACATCACTCACAACTTAAAACATGTTACATGTTATGAGTGATTTTCACATATTTGTTAGGTCTAAAAGTCAGAAAGTCTGCTGCTGATTTCAGTAAATAGAACAAGATGCCTCCTTTCCTGTACAGGGTAAACAGAAAGAAATCCCCCATCAAAGCAAACTGGTTTCTGAGGAATTTTCTCAGTGTAATATTTCGTAAACTGGCAGCATTTTGTGCTGTTGCATTTTGACATTATTTCAAATGAAATATTTAGCTTAAGGGGCAGTAGGTTGGAGGTTTCATTCAGCTTTTAACTTTGAGTTTTTGAAGAGGAAACTGTGAGATTGGGAATATTAATATTAATTTAACAAACTTAGCACACTGTAACATCCTGATAATATTCTAACAGATCAATTAATAACTGAGTTTTTTCTGACATTTGTAATACCGCCTATCAAGTAAAGTAAGAGAAAGAAACACGAACGCTGCTGTGTGTGCGGGTCTCAGTGTGGAAACCTCCTCTGTTCAGTATAAAAAGGAAAACCAGATGTATCCTTGTTCCTGCCTCCTTCCAGTGCTCCGTTAAGTTCAGCTCAGTTCTGCTCTATTTCAGTAAAATCCCAGCATTACTGCAGAGCAGGAATACGTGTGCCTCGGCTCTAAACACTCCGAGTCAGCACTGAGTAAAGAGTTTTGGAGCTGCGCCCACAGCTTTGAACCATCCAGCCGTGCCAATTACGTACTTGTTCTGATAACATCTCCGTCTTTTATTCCAAATGAATAACCACCGGTAACTCTCACACACATATCGTGGGCAAAATAAAGCCTGCTTTTCAGTGTTAAATTTAGCACAATTTACAGTAAATTTTCCACCACAAACCTCAGTAACTTAGGCTTGTGTGATTCCTTACCCTGTGTCCTCACTTGGAGAAATAAATGACGGAGCAGAGCAGCTTCTCACAGCTGCAGATTGACTCCGACTGAGTCAGTGAGTTGGCATTTTGTCTGCCATTTATAGAGTTGATGGCGATTAATTGCAGACATTTGCCTGCATTTGATTGCAGTCGGAATGAGTCAGAGGGAGACAGGTTGCCTCCTTCCACACAACCTTGCATGCAATCGCCTTGTGACAAAACAATTGGTCAACCAGAGGACAAGGATGCTGCACGCTTAATATCTGGGCGACCAGTTTGTCAGTGCAGCTATTTCCAATCAGTCTCACGTGATTTGAAGCATTTTATTTTATTGATGTTTATTTGTATTATTGTTATTTTGCTGACCTGTTTTTCCTCTAGTGTGACTGGGGCCTTAGCTTAGCTGCAGAGAAGGTAGAAGTCATACGAGACCAAGAACTTTTTTGTAGCGAAGTGAAACAGTGTTATAATGACAAGGATCAACAGCAGCCATTGTTAGTGCTTTTTTTAATCTTTGATGATTTTTTTTATGCTTCTTCCTCTTCATGATTAACTATATTGATCTCTGTTTAAGCCAAATCTGCATTTACACACAGCTGACTTACAAGAACGTCTCTGTTAGCCTCCGAGTTGCTTGAATTCCTTTAATCCCTTATTTCTCAGCCAAAGAGCTTTGCAACAGACAACATCAGGACAAAAATCTTCTATTATTAGTTCACATCACAGTAAAAATGCACTTAAGCCTTTTCGGCACGTGGCCTTCATAACCACGTTTCTGTTACACGAGCTTAATTTTGCAATGTGCTCTGAACTGCACTGAACTGGAAGTCCCCACTTATCTGGGAGTATATTCAGAGTGACATTCTTACATTCATTTACTTAACCGATTAGCTAACTTATGGTGACAGGGGTGTTTGAGTCAATCACAGCTGTCATAGGGTACACGCCAGACAGGTTGTTAGTCCATCACAGGACACGTCTACCGCAGAGGAAATCCATACAGCCACACAGACAGCATGTATAGTCAACACAGAAAGGCAGTAGAGCTGTCCACTGCAGCAGCGTGCTACTGCATGCAAGCACTGACCTGCACTGACTTCTTCTCAAGGTCCCCTCGCGTGGTGTAAAACTGCACTTTGTCAATCCTCAGTACAGCCCAAAAAACATCCACCGATGGCCCCACAGATACCAAACCCAGCTATTTTTCTTTGGGTCATCAGTACAAAACTGAAGTGTAATAAGTTTTTATGTCCACTACAAAACATCCTGCTTATATGTCTACAAAAAGAAATAAAATCCAAATTTCAGATCCACGTATCAGCGTCGAAATTTTGAAAGAAATATTTAAATTTACTTCCGCACTGTTACAGCTTGTGTCAGTTACAGCCTGCTGAGGGAGTAGATGGTAGTGGGAGTGACGAGACGGTGTGCCAAGATGTTTATCACTGCTGTTGCAGTGCTTTAAAGTGTTTCTTTCTTCGCTGCCGAAGCTCTGGTGGTCTAGAATTTGATATAATTGACTTTAAACACAGAATAAGACGATTCGGCTCAAACCTCACTGAAAAAAGAAATGCCCTTTTTGCATCGGCCTTTATTTATGTCACAGAAGGCAGGATTTTAGTAGCGCTAACTCTATGATCTCACTGCTCTGGCCCTCTGCGCTCACCACTGAGGTTTTGGGGGCTTTGTGCGCTGCATTGTGGTGATTGGAAATAAATTGGATAAGTGATCTTCCTCGGGGCAGAAAAAAAAACCAGTTTGTGGCTGTGTGTAAGATCCACAGCGGAAAGAGTTCAGTAGATGAAGAAACACTAACCAGCAGCTATCAGCAGACGGAGCAGCGCAGCTTTGATCCATCACCAGAGCCCCCGCTGAATCGTCTGGCCGCGCTTTGTGATGATGGAGAGTGAGATGCTGTTGTTGGGCCTCAGATCGCGGCACTCAGACTGTTCTCATGCCACTTCCTCCGAACAGTCTGGATAAATACATTATCACTTCTTTACCCCGTCTGCGGTAATATTTGGCAGGCTGGAGCTCCAGATTTGATTTGTTAATGTGCTTTTTTCAGGTTCTAACGTTCCAGCCAGGTGTAGTTAATGAAATCAAAGTATTTAACTACGCCATCACAACCATAATGGATATTCCTGAAGGGTTGGCATCCTCGTTAGACGTGTTTTCGCTGGCAAATTGAGGGAAATTTTGCTAAACATTCCTTCGTTATTGTGGCTTCTCACTTCATTAAACCTTTGGCATGGCTTGATACAGCTTTACGGCCTCGCTCAGGTGTGATGTCGAGCGTGCTTGTTAAACCACAGACATCCATATCTGAGGCTTTTTTGCTCATACAGAGTCCTCTCTGAAATATGATTGCGGGTAGATTTTATTTTTTTAGTATATAACGAGTAGTCTTTGCCCAATTTGATTTAATTTCACAGAAATTTAAACACTTATCCTGTTAAACAGCCACACTATGCTTCATTTTTAACTGAAAGTGGCACAGGTGGTTTTCGTCTCCCTCTTGCACTGGTACTGTTTTTGTCTTATTATCCGTGTTTGCACAGCCTCTAATATTCATCGGGACCCCCCTCTGCTGCGCATTTTTTCACACCGTCCCCCGAGAGGCCACAAACATGTCTGTTTGTGGAAAGTCTGACTTGCGTAGTCTGGAGCCAAAGGTCCAGTATAGGCTGCAGGGTGCTGCTGAGGGAGATGGAGGTCTGCCACACTGCTATAAAACTTGCTGACTGGAGAGGTTTGCATGCTTCCCTTTAGCTCAGAATGAGGCTGGATGAGGTGGCGAAAGCCATACGTTATACTGCACAGTAGTGTGTCCAACACTTTTGTCAGTGGTGAGGTAACGCGAGCAAAGCATTTGAACCCGATGTGAGCCAGCGCATTATGAAATGCTTTTTTATGGCGTGTTGTGGCTTGTTGGATGTCAGAAATTTACAATTGATGACCAGAGATTTAGGCTATTAGATGAAAAATATTTCGGAATAAATCTGTGAGTCATACCTGACTCTGTTAAATCACTCAGATTTTATACAGTAAAAGGCAGTTTTACAGATTTTATTATGTTTAGAAGGAATTGTTAGCTTTCTTTTTATTTGTTTGTGCTCTATTCACCAATATTCACATCTGCCATGTGTTACTCATTGCTCATTTACTGGTGCATCATTAAACTCAATAAAAAGCACACACAAAATATGTGGTAATGCAGTGGAAAAGTCCCAGGGTAAAGATTTATCTTAATTAAAATGTAAAGTTTGGTGCAGCGGTTAATACTGTCGCCTGCAAAACTGCACCTCTCCTCGTCGTGTGGAGTGGGTACCCTGGTGTCCTTCTGCAGTCCAGAAACAGTTTATTAGATTACCAGGTGATTCTATGCACTGAATACCCGCCTGAGGTGATGGAGACGAGTGAAAATAGATGTAGAGACTACTTTACGAATTTGGTAGTGCAGTTGTATTTGAAGAGGCGGTCTTTAAGGTCTAAAAAGTTGCTGGAAATCAGTGTGTGTGACAGAAGAAGCATTGAAGCTACAGTGTAAAAGACACTGGATTTACATATGTGTCCTTTGATGAGTGTAGTTTTTAGGTTAAAGCACTCTATGAATGCTGCTGTAATTGCTTTTTCTCTCCTTTGCCTAAGTTATAGTGAAAGATGAATCCAACCTTTTTTCTGTCTCATAGCGTGTGCAGAGACAAACTAACATTTATTGATCGACACTAAATGCAAAGTGCAGCTGAGGTTTAGAGGAATGTTATTAGTTTTACAGATACTTGGATTTAGATACCAGAAAAACAAATCTTTGTGACTTTGCTGGATCACCATGTTATTAAACTTCCCCCCGATAGCATCTATCTCCTCCTTCCTCAGACATTTTCACTAAAAAACAAAAATATCAACCTCACGGTGACAGTAGATAAAAAGTCAGGCCATCACCGGAGTCTGTTAGACTCTTCCTACGAGGGCCATAACTGCCTGCAAAAAATCTACAGGCGATCTGTCCAAGAGCTCTTGAGATATTTCAGTCTGGACAGACGGACAGAGCGGCTCTGGCGTCCTCCGAGGCTGCTGCTGGCATGGCTAAAGACGATTCCACATTTGAACTAACAACATTTGGAGAAAATGTCGACAACCAAAATTTGACAAAGGATATAAATACAAGATCACGGTTTCTTCTCCCTTTTGTGTAATTCTATTTTATTTAGACATAAAAAAGTTTCCAGTAATCTATTGTTCAGACATTTTTAAATAATACCTGAGTTTAAAAGAAAAACTTGGCTGAATCTGTGGTGAACTACAGAACCGCTCTGTGGGACTGACTTGCAGTAACCCAGTAGGAGCCTCATAATGTGGGCCAAGAACATCTTGTGGCTTGTGGCCTGGATTTGACGTGGCAGTAAACTGGGGGAGGGTTCGTGGTGTTTTCTGCCCCCCAGCTTTTTTTTTTTCTCATTGTATCAGCGCAACTCTCCAAGCTGACGTATTCCCTTCGTTCAACGAGGCTGCTGGATATCTCGCTGCCGGATCGGCTCGCCTGTAGCCTTGTATTATTACAGGCTGGTTCGTGTTGGCAGCTTCCAGCCTTTAATGAGGCAAACAGCACTGTCCTGCTAATTGTTTGGGAGTTCCTTGGGGTTTCCTGGTTGGAGAGCCGGGCTATATCAGTCCAATCCAGCTGCTGTCAGCCACCATGGGAGAGGAAACCAGTTCCTGGATTACTTCATATCAAACCCCAACATCCACGCTCTACAGATGTAACGCTTGATAAAGATTGCCTCAGTATCTTCCGTTAAATCATATTCATATTGATGATTATCTTTGAGTTTGGGTTAGAGTTAGATGCATGAACATGCCGGTAAAAGTAAACTCCTGATCTTTATCAAAAGATTAAGTTGTTGTCATGTGAAAATTTGAAAAATGAAAACTTGAGCAATTCAGTGACGACTGAACCAAAGCAGCATCTGCTGATAATGAACATGTGATAAGACTGAAAGCCTCAAGGCAGCTACTGAACAGAGCTCATGTTTATTTTAGAGTTGTGGCTGATGCTAGTGCCTTTATTGATTTTTGGAACCTAAAAATGATCTATCAATATGTCAGCTGATATTCTTTTTAGACACTCGAGCCGGGCCTGTTGTTGTCAGTTAGTCAGAGCATGTTTTGGCATTTGTTAGGACCCAGACGCTCCTCTCCACAGCTCCTCCTTCCGCTGCTACAGGGAAAATCGAGGCCTTTCAAAGTTTTGGCTGACATAATCCGTCCATCGTGTCCTGGATTTGTCTTGGGCTCGTCTCCTAGTTGGAGAATCTCAAAACATCTCACCTAGGAGGCGTCCAGGATTCATCCTAATCAGATGCTTCAGATCAACATACTCTGTTAGAGAACAACCCCTCGTGAATGAATGAATGAATGAATTAGTCACTCATTTCAGCTGCTCCTTAATCACTCTTGGTTTCTAGTCGTACACTATTCACAGTTTAAGTCCATAGGTGAGGGACGAATAAACACAGATCACCTTTACCACAATGGTAAAGGTGACCAAACCATCAGATGTGTCCCCCACCTTACAAAGAAAACCCTAAGATACTTGAAATCCTCCTTTCAATGCAGAGCAGCAAATTTTCCATCCGAGAAAACTTATTTCACAAGCTGCCGTGAGCTTCACTCGGTAACCCTGTCTGCCACGTTGTTAAGCTACTCTGCTGCAAATAACCCGCAGTCAATGCACTGATGAGTATATGCCTATACTGCTACAGGCTATCTTTAATAGACCAACATATCGAATATATTAACCACTATAATGCTTCAATTCAATTTCTTTGATTTCTTCCGCGAAAATCTTGTTTAGCAACCTCCCTTTCCAGATTATGGCGTAAAAACAAATTTAGTTCCCTCAAAGTTTTGATCAAAACCACATATTTATTTCCTTTTGTGAAATAACAAAGGCAGATGTTACTATGCGTCTCTGTGTGTTTGTGGACTTGTTTGAAGCGTCTCTGTCGCTCAGCTCTCTTAAGCAAATCAATGTGACCCACATGACACAGATGTCACACTAGTGCTGGGCCTATTTTTAGAGCTTTGTTGTAAACACACTTAGAGATCGATAGATTGACCTTATTTTTACTTTCAATTAGACCCTCCACATCAAATGTGACACCACAACGAAAAGTAGGCCATGGTAACAGGCACGTAAACAGTACATGCCGTGGCCTCACTGAGGCAAAAGATAAATTTTTACTGCCTGCTCTTCCTTTGTTTCATATCAGAATAAACTGAATTATGTCTTTTTTACCGTTTCAGTCTCATGTGAAAGCCATTGAGCCAGATGTGGCGCATGATGATGCGTAAGACAAATATCTGCACGGCATAATTCATCCGTGATTTGGATAGTCACCGGACAGGTGATGACATCATGCGGAGGCCTGACGATGTCTTGATGTCCTAAATTTACAGCCGGCGGCCTGGCTCAACGCGCACGTTGAGAAGTCGGTGTAATAACGTGCCCCTGAGGCCTGAACTCGGCTGTTATATCCTTCCACCTCCAGATGCGCAGAAGGTCAAAGCCAGATCAAATAGAGGAGAGGAGGTCAGTTGGTTCAGTCGGGCCAGGAGAGCACACATGGCGGTGGAGCGACAGACTGTAGGAGGGTGGAGATGAGGTTTGGGAGTTTATTTCTTCAGGTTCAAGTATGTCTTCTGGTAACACCGGTCTCACATTCGCATGAGTGGTGGCAGTACGCTGTCCTGGTGACGCACGTCAAAAGCATCTCGCCTTACCATATGCACACGAGAACAGACCGTTCTGATTCTACTGTTACAACAACAGAACCTGAAGCTAAATTCTGGAGAGTTTAGATCGCGCGCAGCCAAGTCAAGCCTCCTTCAAGACGATTTCATGACCTCAGCTGCAAGATGGAGGCCACTGCACAAGAAGTCACTGCCGGTTTGCACTGATGAATCATTAGAGGCTTTGCAACGAATTTCAAATGAAGCACGAATAAAAGTAGCTGATGATTAGCTGTAGGTTCATTTTCCAGTCTTTTTCCTACATTTGCTGAGGTGATCAACTTGTCAACGTTGTTTAAGCACCAAAACTGTGCTGCTATTATTGCACAATGTTCAGCTATGTCGTTGAGTTAAATTGTTGCCGCTGCAGTCATAATTTTCACGATGCCAAGCAGGTCTGACAAATGGTTCAATTTTCAAGCATAAGTAGAAAATCCTTAAATTTGAAAAGTTGTAGTCAGCAATGTTCTGAGTGAAGAAAAATGCCTTGATTTATTATTTGAACTTCAGCACGTCATCCTGACCACACGCCTAAATGCACTGAGTTGAGTTTCTGTTTGACTGGCTGATTAGTTATTTGTGTTAATGAGCAGCAGAACAGATGTTCTTAATAAAGTGTGTGTATTTTCATTTTTATGGATCCGCTAATTCATTAACTGGCAAATCATTTCAGCCCCGTTCATCAGCATGCAGCTAAAACCTAAAAGGTTCCTTTGCAGCCTTTTGTTTATTGTCTGCAAGATGATTTTGGCACAAAAGTGAAAGAATAGATCAAATACCTTTGACCTAGAAGATGAGGAAATGTGAAGATTTTACCTCTAATTTTACTTTTTTTTTTTACTTTTTTTTTTTAATAAATTTTATTTTCAGTCACAATAGCATGTTAATAACAAAACATTGAACATACAGTAGTTTGCTGTTCAGTATTTACAATACCCCAAAAGATAACAGAAATAGAGAAGGAAAACAAACAAACACACCAAAGAAACCCCTACAAAACAACAAAAAACAAACAACAACAAACAAATATAAAAATAAAATGTATAAGGGACATTCAGTGTACAGTTAACTATGATAGTGATATAGAGATATGGCATCCGGTCATGATAAGGTGGTCATTTTAAATGTTTCCATGTACATCAGGAATGGCTGCCATGCCTTAAGAAATTTGGCATTTTAATTTTACATTTTAATAATGCCGGGGAGGCTTGTCCTCCCCGTTTTTTCGACAGGAAGTGATTTAAAGCACCTGCTGCCTTGCCTCCTTGCCTTTCCCCGACTTTGTTTCTTATGAGGACACATTGCTGTGAATCTCAGCTTCATATTTGCATAATAGCTTCAGTGTGTCCATGTGTTTCCGTGGTACGAGCAGGAGTTACCGCTGCTGTACTGTAGATATCAAACATGCCAAACAGATCTCATTGTTCCTTTATTAATCGCAGTCCGTCAGCGAGCCAAGCACATTTACTTCATGTCTAGACGAGCGTAACGTATCTCTGTAATTGTAAACAGCTTCAGTGAGAATTTAGATGATTTTGGCAATTCGGTACGAAAGTTTTGCATCCACACATTTAGGTGATTATGACACACTTTTATTATTTTGTTTTTCACCATGACAGCCTCCCACGCACACTGGTTCCTTATTGGTGTGGGTGTGTGTGTATGCTGACATCGTGCAACACATGCAACCCATTATATTTTTGCGATAGGAAGTGTGGGGTATTTCTGGTAGGAAGTGTCCGTGCCAGTGCTGGGTCACTGAGGAAAGAGCTGCTCTGCTTTGTGCAATGAAAATAGATGTAGAAGAAGGAAAAAAAAACACCTTCATTTGTGTGGGGGGGGAGGGAGGGAGGGGGGGCTCAGGTTTCCAGGCTGCTCTGACCAGCCAGACAGAGGGAATTCCTCTCTCAGCCCTCTGGCCTGGTTTCTTCAGGCCAGATCCAGGGGTCTTCCCCTTCCCCTCTCACATTTCTCATCATTATGAAATGGGAGCGGACGTGGGCTTAACCTAGATACTGGGTTAAACAGTAAACAGCAGACTAATGAGGGAGAAACTGACTTCCAAGGAATAAGTGTGTTTACATTCACAGTTTAAAGAACAGTAAAAATCAAGACAGACGGAAAACAACACAATCAATTATAGTAACCAAAAATGACCGATTTGTGAGTCTCCCCGTTCATATGTACGTATAGGTTTTTCTTGTGTAGCAGCTACAGTCTGTCAGACTGTGTAGCTGCTCTTTGAACACACCACACCATCTGTACACAGCTGATAAAAACAGATAAACAAGTGCACCTGGAGGCAGCAGGATGTTGCATCATCTCTCCTGATAAAAAATGGCTGGGGACCTCCAGTGTAAAGTGATTCTATCAGACTGACTCAGAGGAAATAACAGGTTCTGTATGGCTCAGAGGAGTTTTGCTCACACTGGCAGAAATAGCACCTTATAGATGTACTAACAAGTGTATAATAGCCTTGTGCAATGAGAAAAATCAAGTTTTACTAAGCACATTTACTTTTTCTGGGCTCTCTAGTTATCCTTATAAGGGCATCATTTTTAAAAATGCATATATTTGATGAACCCAACAGCGAACAGGCAAAGTTAGACCAAGACTTTAAAAAACAAAATTTTTTTTCATAAAGCTTATAGATAGAGCTGGAAGCTTTGCTCCTATAGGCTCAGACAGCTGGGAAGCTTCATGTTATACTCTGTGGTGTACTGAGCATTTCTTCTCCTCTCGCCTCCTCCTCCTTTCGCTCCCCAGGTGTTTATATGTCACTGCTGCATGTGTTTTTCCTGTCTCCCTATGCTCTTTATTTTCTTCCTAACAGACAAAAAAACCTCCTGCAGACTCAGGCTCGAGGAGGTGCCCCTTTGAGCCTGGGAGGCGTCTCCTAGTGCTGCTTAAAGGAGATTGTCTGATTGTAGGGGGTTTTCTCTGTTACTGCGTAGCTTCTTACGTTGCAGCACCTTTAGGAAGCTGTTGGTGTGATTTGGCACTATATAAATAAATTTTAATTGAGATGAATGAAAGCTCTGTGTGTGTTAGATGTTATAAAATGTCAGTTTGTTTTTGTGTGATTGCTGAAACTATTTCAGGCTTATCTTATGCAAACTTGCTGCAAGAATTAAATGAACATTAGAAATTGAAAAGTAACAATAAAAATGAACCTGAAGGATCCCAGATGGACACTTGTAATCAAGCCTTAATAAAATTTTGATTGGCCATGTCTTAGAAGCACAAGCTCAGGTTGGATTTTACTCCAAATCCTCACTGGTGCATTAAGATGGAGCTGCACTCTCATTAACGGCATCACGTGAGGAGGTTTGGTGAGATGATCACGAGGTGATCTTTGGCAGTGATCCTTGATGCACTGAGTGCGGCAATACAGCCAAGAATTCATCCGTGTGTTTTAAAGACTTTATCACGAATGTTTATCAGTTGACATTTTTGTGCTGAACTTTACTGCACCATCTGTTTTTCTTGGTTTTTATTTGCTGGTTAAATCAATGCATTATAGCCTCTTTGTTAGGTTCAGGTTCAGAATAATTCCCTTCAGGAGCAGTAACCCTGCCAAATTAACACTGTGTGCATAAAGGTGACACACTGCCCACGTTGATGAAAACACTCCGAGACAAAACTGTGAAAAGAACTGAAAAGTGACAAAAAAAACATTGCATCAATGTTTCAAGTTCGGGTTGAATAAGAAGTGAAAAAGAGACTTAGAACGGGCCTTTTTAGGTATTTTGGAGGAAACCTGAAATCCTGATCATCCTTTTCTCTCTTTTCCTTTTGCAGTAAACGAGATCATCAGGAACGACCTGTCGAGCATCTCCGTCCACAGCCACGCGTAGTTTCCCGTCACCACCAAAAGTGACAGGAATTTTTTTTAAAAAAGGGAAGCACCAAATGAATTTGACATTATGCTCCACATGTTTGGACTAAGGCATGCAGGAAGCAGCAAAAGGAAACGCAAGGAGAACAATTCTAAATGTATTGTCCAGATGATCAGGGTCCAACGTGTGCCTTGTTTTTCATATATAATAACGTTACATAGAACCTATCCAAGGTATAGATTACATGACCGACATGTAAGTTAAGTATGTAGCAACCAAACCTGCCATTTCCAGCCTTTACAAGAAAGTGTGCTTTTAGAGGACCAAGATTTGCTTTGTTGTTGTTGTTTACTTTGGGTTTTTTTGTTGTTTTGGGGGTTTTGTTTGTATGGCTGCGGTTTGTAAATGAGTCGGCGCCCATGAGTTATGTCATTTGTATATAAATTTGGATGTGTAATGCTCCAGTTTGCATATCTGGCTTTACAGAGAAACCATTTAAAAGACAAGTGCCTTTTTGACTGGAAGCAAAAAGACATGGCCTTGGCTTCACATATTCAACCTCAAAATTTCAAATTAAATATATTTTAGGGGCAACTTAACTTACATTTTCCTGAACAGTGGATACTGTGGGTAAAAGTGACAATTAAGGGATTATGGTGAATGCAAGAAGATAGAGTGCATGCAGTGTAACTTGCATGTAGTCAGCAAACTATGTTGTCTGTTATACTGTGATGTCTGTCTGGAGTTCAGCCTTTCATTTTGGAAATGGAAAGTTGGATTTTTCCCCATCATCATACTGTTCAGACATAATTTGCTTGCAGAGAACCAACAACAAGCACTTATCCACTAAACTAGTGGCATTTCCTGTCAATGTTTCATTAATGCAGGGGTGGAGCCAAGGACAGCCAAAGGTGAAGCCAACCAGGACTTCGAAAAACTATAAAAAAAAATGGCACTAGCGACATAGTCCTGGATGAACTGAAGCCGTATCCCAAAAATGAAAGTTTGCGGGGTAAAAGTTTTCCTGACAGACTATAGATGTAGTTCAGTTTGTATGTTGTAGTTAAATACCTTTCTGTGTGTCAGCACTATTTAACACATTATGGCAACTGCTGTATTGATTTCAGCCATGAAGTGGGCAGCAGCGGCGTCCTGACTTAAATCCTTAACCGACAACTAGCAAATGGCTAGTGTTTTGGGCAAAATTAGTTTCCTTTCAGAAAAACCAAAAAGCATGAGTGTCATTTTATTTCAATTTGGGCATACACCTTATGCACAAAAGCACTGGACCACCTACACATTACACTTACAGGAGCTGCTCAGCCATTAAAACGCACACCACGAAACTCGTGGTACACAGTTTTTGTGCTGTTAATGTGAGAGGAGGTTTGGAGCTCTGCAGTTATGCGTTGGCGACTTGTACCCAGAATGCACGGCAAACCTGCTCTGTAGCTTCACGTGGTCTGACACACCTCCGCTTTGCAGTAGTACCACTTATAGTTGATCGTGGAGGGAAGAAAGCAACTGACTTGTTTGTAAGAGTGGCATCCCCTTACAGTACCACACTCAAATTCAGTGAGCTCTTTAGAACAACACATTCATTCACAAATTTTGGCAAAGGCAGACTGCATGGCTAGGGGGTTAATTTCATACACCTGTGGCAATGAGACTGAAAACACCTGAACGATTGAGAGCTGTGTCCCAATACTTTCATCCATTATCGGTACTGTATCAGCAAAAAGCAAAGTAGAAATGGGGGTTTTGTCTAGCATGCTTGTATAAATAATTATTTTAGCCATCCACTGAATCCGAAACATTGATGACTATCTGTTGAAAGCCCGGCTGCAAACCAGTTTTTGTGCAATAGCATTAACAGGAAGTGGAATACTTCTCTTTGAATGGCTCTCAGCTTGTTTAAGAGGGATGCAAATAATCACAGAACTGGAGTTACATTTAGTAACCTCTATTTTTCTAGCAGAACTTTTTTTGTAAACACCACGACCATTTTAACAGCTCATCCATCAGCTGAAATTATAATTATCTTATGAACTTTAGCTTCAATTTAGCAGCATAAGACTTTCTAATTGTAACTGAGTGTTAAATGAGCCCTCATAATGTGCTACTACATGCCTGCATAAGCAAATGATAAGTGACACAAAAAAATGCTAAGCTGGAAAAATAAATAGTCATCTGTTTCTTTGGCACCCCCGTGTAAATAATGGTTTCAACCTGGCCACCCCATAAATTTGTCTGGCTCAGCCACTGCATTAAGTTGACAAGTCATTTCCCCCAACCCAGCCATCAACTGTTTTTTACACCTTTTTTTTAGTCATTTTTAATAAAAAAGAATACATACAGACTTGAAAAGTAACAGATAAAATGTTAGCTGCAGTAATACTGGTTCGACTTTTTTTTAAAAAATCATCTCAGTTGTGATGAAGCTTGACTTTTATTACTCCCTGGAAGCTATGCAACATGCAGGTAGCATTAATCTCTGAGAGAATGTAAACATTCACCGTCATATCTCTAATCCAAAGATTACTTTGCAGCGGTGAACAGCAATACGAATATACACACATTTTCGTTTTTGTATTTTCATATTTATTCTCTTAGCATGAGCTCGACGTTTATTCACGTTTATCATACAGCTTGTTTTAGACGGTTACATACTGCATACTGTGGTTTACCTGCTAATTTGTCAGCGCTCGCGCACTTGTTCCCAGTTTTATATGTATTTATGAGTCTTAATCTGTGTAACGGAAGAGCATGAGAGAAGCCATACTGAAATGTTTCAGAGGAGAAGGTTACTCTTTGTCAGTAACTCATAACTCTCCTTTGTCATATTTTGTGGACTTGTCAATAAATAAGCCTTCATCTCTTTGATCTGTGTTGTCTCAGCTTTACTGTAGGAATGAAATCAGCAGTTTTATATGTACGTTATGTGTGTTGTCACAACAAAGGCGGCAATTTGTCTCATCGCCTTAGGTTAGACAAAAGACTAAAAGAAATAATTAGTTTACATCGTGGTAATATGGTAAAGGTAATGAACCAAAAGTTCCCTCGTAATAAGTTTGTTATACTGATCTTTGAACTACAGATCTGTTCAGAATTTATAATATCTGGCATAAATACATTTATTATTAATCCTCAATTAATGTTTCAAAGAGCATAGAGAGTGTGCTATTTTAGCTTTCACAGCGCACAATATCCTCTCCTCTTTTAAGATATGAAAACATAACAGCCAGCTGTTGGGATTCATTATATAACCATGTATAATCATTACAATCATTAAATGCTGCCCTCGCTACTACATCTTTTTAAAAAAACTTTTCATAACTGTCATTTATAATTGTCAACTCTAACTCGACTTTAATTGTCAATTTGTGGATTCATAGCAGTGGTAGGAAACCTAGAAGTTCTGCATGTGTTTCCCACATTTGTTCCTGTTTTGCTGTATTTCTGCAAAGCAAAGGTTGCATCTCCACCTTTCCTGTCCTCTTATGTTGGCTTCTTTTGTGACTTCTTGATTAAGGCCAGACCCCCGCTGTGATCCTTTTACCAGTGCCGCTGAAGCTGCTGTAAGAAGGTGGTGTCGCTTTTTGCATGCATGGAGTCACAAAAGCCTTCAGGATAAATGTCTCGCTTGCTGGCTCAGAGTTATCTACATGGGAGGGGCTGTAATCTGAGTTTCCTTGCTCTGAAACATCCTCTAAATCGTGAGAAGATCACGTTAGGCTCCGCTTCACCTCGGTTTGTGCATAAAGATCAACCTCAGCTGATATTTGCTTTAAGCACTGGTTGTTGTTGAAGGTAACTAGGTCACGTCAGTCATGTTCCATGTTCCACATCATATACAAATCAGGTTCCAAGAGTGTATTCATTTAAATATGTTATGAATGAATTGAAATGAACGGAGGGCAAAGGGTTCCTTTTATTATGGTAAAAGTAAAATATGAACTTTCTCAGTAAAAATATCTGTTAAAAAAAACTTCTCAAACCTTGATACATTGCATGTGTGTTTTTTCCTAAGTCAGAATTAAATTTAAGCAGTGAAATAGTGAGTGACAGTGTTTATAAGTTCTTTATACTGAGTCTTACTATAGTTGTCAGTGTGTTTATTTTACGCGTTCGTGATAAACACACACTTATATATAAATTGGGGTGTTCGTGATTCAAACGAGTACTTTTGCCAACTCGCAGTATTTTTTTATTGTATTTATTTTAGTTCTAACAACCAAATGCAGTGTTTATTTTACATACTGAATCCAAAATTCGGCGGTTGTGTTTGTAGTGTGGGGTGGAAGCCTGGATGATTCTAGCCCTCAGTGAGTTAACATTTAGACCTTGACTTCTTAAGTTTTGAGAGTGCCAGTTTAGGAAGCCAACATATGACTGAGGAGCTTTTTTGTTATTTTACAAGGAAAATGTTCCAGATTAATGTCTGCATCATCGATGTACTGGTTCATAGCTGTCTAGCCATTATTGCGGTGGCATTTCTTGCCAACAGATGTATTCATCAGTGTTAGGAAGGTTATAAGGACTATAAAGGTCAAGGTGAAAATAAAGAGAAAAGCTTCTTTCTCCTTCGGCAGAAGTTTGAGAAACCTGATCATTGACTGTATAAAAAGGTGGATGCTGGCACCGTGAAGTCATCACTTTGTCCATTTTGAAGTCTGAACTTTAAGTTTATAGCTGATGTATCTTCATTTATCTTCATTTTCTTGATCCATAAGTGACCATGACATGTTCACTAGTATGCTAGGTACATTATATACGGGAAATTACCCCCTAACTTTAGTAAGCTTGGTTAGCGATGCACATTAACAGATACCTGCAAAGTAATGGGGACATAAAATACTAGAACAACCATCCAAGCATGATTTCGTCTGACTCTGAAAATCTGATATGGAAACAGCGATGTTAAAATCACAGTGGCTACATCTCTCATATAGGCTATATTTATCACACTAACAGAGAAACATCATTAATATAAAGTGACATGATATAACCAGGAAAAAGAGGGTATCAACAGAGGGAAAGACAAATATTGATACTTTTTACAACAACTAACTGTTCTTGGAATTATCAGAGCTCTTGCATGAAAGCAGAAATCAATCCTGCAACCATTAACTCCCTGACTCGTCCAGTGTTAACCAGTATCTGCTCTTCATTAACAAATGTGTTTGATTGGAGCTAAAAATAAATAAATAAATAACATAACCATTCATTTCCACAGCAGAAACATTTGTGATGCAGCAACATAAAATCTATATTCAGAAAGAAAAATAAAAGTACTGTTCTGAGTCTTGTGTGATAACCTGTGTGCTCCTTATAGTGCTTTCAGTGCTGCGCGCAGGATTTCTTTCCCAGTTATGGTCCACACTGACACCTTGTGGTCTGTGGGATTTCTGCTTTGCCTACTAACACAATAAATCTCAGCGCTCAGCTGCTGGTTTCTTTACATTTGTTTTTCTTTTATGTTTGAGAATGTCACAGCCAGTACCGTCACGAACATCCTTCACACTCTGCCAGTAGGAAAATCAGGACGTGTTTTGCTTGGCTGCCTTTAACCTACTCATCGCCTTTTAGGGAAATCAGGTGTCATTTGTACTGTGTGCGCTGTAAAGTCTGTCATTTTTGTTGGCCTTCAAGCAGCAGCTTTACACACCTGGTAAGCACAGACTTTGAGTTTCAGTGTTATTTTGTTGTCTGATTATATTCATAAATGTCATTTCACGTCATGTCTGTTGTCCTCTTCTTCTTTAAGCCTTATTTTTAAAGAAAAAGTTAATAATACACAGATTTTTAAGGTCACAATGTTACAACTGATTCTCAAAAATGCTTGTGTTTTGAAAACTCCGTTAGTACAGTGAAGAATCTCTTCTTTTTTTAAATCTTTTTGAAGATCAAAATCAATAAATAAAGTTGCATATGTTTGTTTTGTTTTTTTAAATTTCCTGGTAGGACAACTAAGTTGAAACTGTATCAAAAAATATAAAAATGTAAATGATTAAAACACATTTTATTATACAGTAGGCATTTCTGTATTTATATAATACCCTAGCATTTATATTACAACATATAGACTTATTGGTCTCTTTATTAGGTACACCTGTTTAACTGTTCGTTGACGCAGATATCTAATCAGCCAATCACATGCCAGCATCTCAATACATTTAGGCTTGTAGAATGATCAAGACCATCTGCTGAAGTTGAGAAGAAAGGTGATTTAAATGACTCTGAATGATGCATAGTTGCTGGTGCCAGACACGCTGGTCTGCTGGTCTTTCCTAATAAACATTTCTGGAATTTACAGAGAATAGTTTGAATATAAAAAGATATCCAACAAGCGGCAGTTCTCTGGGCAAAAATGCCTTGTTATAATAATTGTTATAATAATTAAGGCAGTGCTAAAGGGAAGGAGAAGAGGGAGGAGGTTTCAACTACGTAGTGTACCTAATAGTGTTTGGTGAGTGGACATGTAAAACATTTGAATCTTTAAGCCTCTATTGGCAGCTTTTCACTGATTTTCTTTTCTCTCTGTTTTCAACTACAGTCTGGTAAGATGGAGAATTTATCCAGCAATGCCACATTCAACTCCAGCAAAGCTGACCAATGTTTTTTTACACCAACTCAAATAGCGAAGCTCTCAGTGATTGACATCTTTACTTTTATCATCGGGGAAGCAGTGGTAGGGAAACTGCTGTGGATCATCTACACATCCAAGAAGGCTATAGATATCCTCAACTGTAATTTAGCTATCTTCCACACTGTGCATTATTTTACATCCTTCGTTCATTTAATTTTCCTGTTTTTGCTGCCACAGTACCAGATAATACTGCTCAAGGTTTTGCTTAACTACACACAAACAGGAGGCGCATCAAGTTTGGTTTTCATATGCATGGAGAGATACATTGCTGTGGTTTACCCCACATCTTACCATCTGCTGAAGAAATACAAATTCAGGGAGATGTGTGCTCTGACAGTGTGGCTCCTTACTGCAGTTGCTGTTTTCATAAGTAATCTAATTACTATCCCCTCTCAGACAGCCATGGTGTTAGGAGCTATCCCACGTGTTCTGGTGTTATTCAGTTGCACACTTATGATCTACTACAACAGAAACATCCTGATAACGCTGATGAAATCAGCACCGGAAAAAGATGAGCTGCATCCTGCCAAGAAAAGAGCCTTCCGAATCATCCGGGCTACCACATTGATCAACTTGTCATGTTATATTCCAGTAATCATATTGCAATTGTTCATCTATCGGCACCAACCTGCATATGATTGTTCACTAATACCTCTGTGTATAACATTAGTGTCAATTGCAAGTCTTGGACATCCATTGTTTTACCTGTCAACCCAAAGGAAGCTGCGTCTGTGCTTAAAGAGAGACACGAAAGCCAGATGAGTGTTTATCAGTCCATTCTTGTCATTTAAACTCAAGTTAAGGGCATTTACATAGAGTGATAGACAGGTAGATGTATGGGAGGGTGATGGGTATAACAGTAACGATGCGGGGAGCAGAAATAGTGAAAGTAGATACATTTAAATCCGAAGCAATGGGCACCAGATGGATGAAGATGGGAGTGCAGGCAGCGGGAAGTGGGTGGAAATGAGTGTTAGAGATGAAAGAGGAAACTTTCAAGAGTGAAAGAGGTTTAAAAGATGGTAGTGAGATCTGCTATGGTTTGGTTTACAGGAGTAAGCAGAATGGAAAAGATTAATAATTATTTCAGAGGGACAACTCAGTTTGACTTTGGAGACAATGTTAGAGAGGCTGTTTCCTGGAGGAACCTACCCGAGGGATTAATAAAGATCTATCTATCTATCTATCTATCTATCTATCTATCTATCTATCTATCTATCTATCTATCTATCTATCTATCTATCTATCTATCTATCTATCTATCTATCTATCTATCTATCTATCTATCTATCTATCTATCTATCTATCTATCTATCTATCTATCAGAAGATTCAGTGCAGTGAAAAGGGACGAAGAAGGCTGTTACAGAGGAGGATGCTAATGATAGCGTAAGATGAACGCAGAGGTTAGCTAAAGCAAGGAGCTGTAAGAAATAGTCTCAGCTCCTTATTTAGAAATGTCTTTCCGTTAGCAAATGCAGAGATTTGTTTTCAATAGGAGGCCTTCTTTAAACTATTTAATGAACTGTGTGCTGTTTAATTGTTTTTTTAATATATTATAATACACATTACACCGTGTGGGGTAAAATATTTTGTCTGTTAGTAACACAGGATGAATTTAAAAGTTGCTGTTAATCATAAATGTTCTTTTTTTGATTTGATTATGTCACAGCCTGATCTGTACTAATACTGTGTGTTGGGAAAGCTGAATGATCAGATTTCAGTACTGTCTATATTCATAAATGACTTTGTGCAGTAGTATAATATTTAATAGAACAGAAGTAATATTGTGCTGTTCCTGTACATTCACATGACATGAAAATGGCCACAAGAAACTGTGTGTTGATTCCTTCTGCTTTGCTTGCTGTTTTGATAATATCATGTAAATTTAGAGGAGCCGATATTTAAGTGTAGGTTGTCAGAATCATGTCGTATTTATGAGTTGTTTACTTAAAATAAATAAAAATCAGGTCATGTGCAGGTTGCTGAGAAAAGAGGTGAAAGCAAAGTTTTAAAAAATTAATTGTTGCTTTAATGTAATTATTATGTTATTTATGTAATATTGTGCACAGCTTGATTAAAACATGTTATTAAAAACCAATAAAATGTTACATTGCTTAATCATTACAGTAGTCACTACACTAAAACCACTGAAACAGTAAATGTGCTTCCATTTCTTTGGGACTAACTTTACTCCTTTAATTACACAGGAGCAGTTCTATTGGTGCTAAAAAAAACAACAACAACAACAAAAAAAAAAAAAACGGTGTTTATAACTGGCATGACTGAATGGTTTACAGCTGTTTGGCTCTGCCCTGTAACTCCCTGTCCTCCTCAGTGTATAGAGCCGAGCCCCACACATTTCTGCTTCATAATAAACGCTGGTATTTTGATGAAACAGAGCAGAGCTTAATGTGGAGAGTCAGAGGGGGAAACAGGAGGATCCCAAACACCTGCAACAGATGCATTTTGTTTCAGAGACAGCTAAGTTGGCTTTTACAGCCACCCAGTGGATTTGCAATGTTTTTGGTTTTGACCTACAAAAAATCAGTGTACAATAAGAAATTCTCTGTGTTTCTTGTTTCAGCACTTCCCACACATTTTATTTGACTTCCTTCTCGTATCACACCGCTCACATGCAAAATCGAAATGCTGCTGGTAATAGAGCTGTGTCAGTGTGATAGGTTGTCTGTGGGTTACGGTATCTAATAGTGACTTTAATAAGTACCTGATCATACGTCATCTGCATGATGTATCTACACAGCATTCAGATCAGCCGTTACAGTACACACGGCCAGGACCACACAGGCCCAGCAGTTTGTAGCAGAAGAGTTCACCCAGATGGTTCGCAGATAAGTAGCTCACACATCAGGTCTGCTGGCTTTTGGTTGCTAATTTGCGCTGCAGTCAGCAAAATAATGGTTATTATTTAAATTAGTGCATGGATCACCTGCTGAACGCCCGTACGCACTTCTGTGTGATTGTGGCTAAGTTGCCCCATTTAATATGGCTCAAAGTTTGTTATTATCCCCACTTTTAAACATCATTTATAGCGCACTGCTCATCCTCCAGAACAGTGAAAATCCCAAAACTGTTATCAGACAGAAGCCAAACTAACTGAAATAAGATTCTGGCATTCAGACTAACTCAGACTAACTAGCACTGTTAACCTGTCCCACGTTGACCTAAAGCTGTTCAAATTACATAAATGAACATCATACTTATCTGGCTCAATACATGCATACATGTACTCGTTGGATCATCGCAAAAGCAGGAATATATAAACTGATTTTTCTCAGCATTTTGTGTTGCACGGGTCTCCGGATGAAAAGTAGTCGTACACACTGACCAGAGGAAACATGGTCACAGCTCCCAGCAGAGAGCCCAGCTGCACTACAGCTCCGCACCACACGAGGGCGCTGTGGCCTTCATCACGGAGGATCATCCCAATAATCACCTTTACATAGGACAGGGTGAGAATAAAGAGGACCCAGGCCAACACCTGTGGAACAGAAGTAGGTGAGTGCTGCTGTGTTTAAACTTTTCTGCTTATCACAAGGTAAAGAAGTGCAACTCGTCTCCCAACAGGAAACACTGTGAATTGTTTGAGTAACAGACGTCTACCAGTGCACTCACAATGATAACACCCCCTGAGGTATCATTAACCAGCAGTGGGCATGGACTCAGCACTGCCATGATCATAATATAAACTCCAACTCCAGTGCCAATCACTGTGAGGGCTCCCATGAACAGCAGGGATCTGTGAAACGAAACAAATGACATCCCGACTGCAGTTACAGATGCTCTAAGGTTGATATAATGTGGCTGTGGGGGAGGGGCCAGATGAACTATAAAGGAATTTGACATTAGTTGTGCTTAAACAGAGAAAAAGCAAAATAGCAAAGGAAAAAAATATAAAAGTGTCTCCTGTAAGAGGGTTTAAGCAAGTTTTATTGAAACATTTTCTTTATCCATTATTTTTGCATTAAAAACTATGGAGAATATGAAAGAGTGCTGAAAGTTTATTATTATTTTAGCATTTACCTTGTTAAAGGTAAATGCAGGGGCACACTTACCTGATTGGTAAGAACATGGCGATGAAGCACGCCAGAGGGTTGGACAACGCAGCTAAACTGGCCGACAGGTGGTAGGCGTTGTTCCCGTATGGCATGCACGAGTAGGACTGCACCGAGGGAAGAACCGTGTTGCTCAGAGCGTTCACCCAGACCAGAATCCCAAAGATATAAAACACCTCCATCCAGCTGTACGAGCCGGTGCCAAAGCTGCTTCTGGGCTTCTGGTTTTCTGGTCTGTAAGGATCCATCATTGGCTTCTGCTCGACCAACTCCCTGTTTTTTGTTTTTTGTTTCACTCCGTTGGTGTATCTGCTGTTTGGCTGCTCCCTGGCCACAGATGGATGGTAGTTCAGGAGCAGGAAAGCCCCCAGGCACACCAGCATCATGGCACTGAGGAAGAAGAAAAACACCTCAGTCGAGAAGTTTGCAGGCTGATACTGGGCCTGGAGGTCAGAGGTCACAGAACCGTTGGGAATGTTGAGGGTGTAGTTCACAGCCTGTGTGCTGTTTATGCAGTGGACGACCCCTGCACCTTGGATCAAAGCCACAAGAGACGGCAGCAGGCCACTCACACCCTCCCCGATGTAGTAGGTGGTCAGATACTGAGACTTGAGACGCATCATGAAGGGCAGGAAGGTGACGGAGGAAGTGCAGTCAACAGCAGCGAGGAAGAAAGTTAAAACGAGGAGAGGCACGCTGCGAGCCACACCTGCTACAACCACAGTCTCCTTCCAGAAGAATCCCAGCAGGAACGTTGCTACAGTGCCCAGGCCGATGATCACATATATGACAGCTGTCTCGTTCAGAGCGCCTGGTCGGAAACGATGCATCAGAGTGACGAAGAGAGGCCCGATGTTGGCCATCTGGATGATGACTGAGAGGTAGGAGGGCAGGTACCAAGCCTCTGGGATCTGGGGGACAATCAGAGGCAGCTCCACCCACAGACCGTTGATGGAGACCCAGGAGCCCATACCGAACAAACATGCCAACAGGTGAGTGAGAAGGGACATGTTGCTAGGTGGGTTTCTAGAATGAGACAAACAAAATGTTTAAAGTAGACCTTACTTATTTTATTTATAATGAAATCTCATATTTAGCAATAAAATTTGATGACACAGAACATTAGCTGTTGCTTTTTTAACAAATAGACCTCAAATCGCTCTTAAATGTTTTCTGGGTTCAGCATCTAAAATTCTGAAATGTTGTAGGATATCTGTGATCACTCATATTATAAATTATATAGATACCATATAATATATAGATGATTTACTCTACACAAAGAACATTATTAATGGAAAAAAAAACAATAAAATCAGGAAGGAACCTCTCAAAAACTGCAGTTACCATAGTAAACACCTCAGCCTAGCTCAGAATTGTCTCCATATCTTCTAATGTTAAACTATAGCTCTTATACAGTGTCATGCAGTATTGTGCAAATGTTTTGCTTGAAAGGATGCATCATCTAATTGCTCTTTGGTACCATAATGCTATTTTGTCTCCGTTGTGTTGTTGATACGTTTCATAGATTCAAGTAAAGAAATGAGAACAAATGATGTGTTTTTGCAACAGGCTGCTAGTAACAAAGTGCCTAAAGATACAAGCTAAATTGGTTCTTTGCTAACTTGGCTGTTTTGCAAAGCCAAATCACTGGTTCATCCTTTGATGTGTGTTTTTTTAATGCATGAATGCATCAAAGGTCTAGGACTGTACTGAAAAACCAGCCAATGTCCAGAGAAACAAACTTTGAAAGACACAGTGATTTTGGCTTCTGTGCGTAATTTTCCTCATCATAACAACTATAACAGATTTTTGAATAACCTATTTATTTGGATATTGATGAAGTCTGAAACTGGGACCTTTGCTTTCTTGACCGAACTGGTGTATTGCACTCATTGAGCTGGACTTGTTTTTTTGTGTCTTTTAGAACATTTTTCATTAAGTTAATATAATATGGACTAATACATGTATGCTCTTTTTGTCTTGTATTTTAGTTTGTTACTTAGCACTAATTAGCAGGCTTCTGTGGCCTTTGTGATGCACCCTCATGGATAACCCCTGCTTTACATTTAAAGATGCAAATGCCTCCCTCAGCATAACAGAGCTACAATACAGTCTTACTGTAAATGTTATACATTTCCTTTTATTTGTCACCTGGCTTTGCGAAAAAGAGGTTTTGCTGTTTTTCACAGGCAAGCTTTGAGGTGTTGAGGTTCATAAACTAAATGCATTTGAACTCCATCAGAGGCGATTAATAGTTTATTATATGGTGGAGACAAAAAGTTTAACCATAAAGTATTAAGACTTGGTTTGAGGTTATGATTAGGATCAAACTTGGCAAGCAGTGCTTCCAGTTAAAGTAATGCGTAACCTTTTATGTTTATTTGACTGTTCCGATAGCTCTCATGGAGAAAATACTTTATTGGCTTACAGTGTTGGGAAGGTTACTTTTAAAATGTATTCCATTACAGAATACAGAATACATGCCCCAAAATGTATTCTGTAACATATTCCGTTACGTTACTCAATGACAGTAACGTATTCGGAATACTTTGGATTACTTAATATATTATCATGCTGTTTACAACTACGTGAATGTACTATTGCTGTGATTTATTACTGTTACTGAAGGTCCACGTCTCCGAACCTTAGTAAAGGGACCTCTGACTAATACAGCGGTTCTGTGTCGGCTTGTAGCCGAAAACTAGCTTTACTTTGTTGTGTGGGTCAACTTTTCTTGTCAGAGACAGAGAGAGGCGTTGAAAGGCTGCTCCAACTGAACTTATTGTTTTTGGAGGAAAACACGAACACAGTGTACAGTGGAGTCTTAATAGCTTACTTACAACTGGGCTCGTCAGGCTCTCTTCTTGGCTGCAGTGGTTATTATTATATTTACATACTTCCAGCTCCCGTTTTTGCTGATGACTGCTGTACTTTTCCACTATCCTTTTACTCCCTCCTCTTGCTCACACATTACACATAACGTGTATGGCGGTCCATTCTCCTTGCAACACGGACTACACTGCCCATGATGCTACATTCTTTAGAGCTATACCGGTAGCATTCTGCCTGTTAGTTTAGCACAACAACAACAACAACAACAACAAAAAGGCGCTCTCTCACCCAGGAAACACACAGTCGCAGAGAGAGAGAGAGCCTCGCCCTGTAACCATGGCAACCGTAACGCTGCCGCCTGGAACAACAGAACGTAGCTCTCAAACAAAACCCAAACAGTCCTGACCCGCGACAATATGAAACAGGGAAGTACCGCCGTGTAATCCATTTATTTCAACAAAGTAACTGTATTCTAAATACCACCTTTTTAAACGGTAACTGTAATGGAATACAGTTACTCATATTTTGTATTTTAAATACGTAACGGCGGTACATGTATTCCGTTACTCCCCAACACTGTTGGCTTAGCTGTGTCATTCCATCTGCAAAGAACTGGAAATAATTAAACTGAATAAAACCATAAGGTCCCAGATCTGATAATGTGTCACCATCATGAAGCATCCCAGTAAAGTTCCAGCACTTAACTACTGGGCTAATGTTTACTCCTATTTTAAGGAGCTTATCTTTTCATTGCTGTGCTATAAGCCATTGTTTTCTTCAGACAGTCACTTCTGTGAGATGGAACAAGATACATGCAAAGTGCAGCGTATAAGAAGAGGTTTAAATAGTCTGGCTTCAGATATGAAACATACAGCAAACAAAACACGACCACCTACCGCACTGTGATCTATTACATAACCTGAGAAAACATCTGACCAGTGCATTGTTTATTTAAACAGAAACTTCATGCAGTGGAGACACTGATCAAAGAAACTGTAAAATAATAGTTTGAAACCAGTGCAAGTCCCTGAATTTGTTCCTTTACCTTATGAACACATTATTATTATTAAAATAAAAAAAAGTAAAATAGTCTCAAAATAAACTATTCTGAATAAATGGCTATGTGCATAATGAAAAAAAATATATATATATATTTTAAAAATTTTTAAATACTTTCATTGTTAAACTCAGAATATGCATCGCTGCAGATACTCACATTCAGTTTGGTGGAGTTGTTTGAAGAAATCTGCAGACACAAAGGAAAGGAGAAGCCAAAGTCCTGCTCAGTAAACTGCGTGTGCATGTGTGTGCGCCAAAGGATTAAATCCTGCTTGGGGCGAGTGGGTGTGCGAGCATGTAACCAACCATGACACACGTTGGGTCAACTGATCGTTGTCCTAACTTTACATATCTTCACTCTCAGGGCTTTTGCATCATCACATGTTAGGATTTCAAGTCACAGCAATTGTTTCTTTTGCCTTGAAGCAATCGTTGAGTCGGCACTCAAGAATCTACAGAATCCATTAATTCTGCTTAAGGGGATCATGGGAGCAGAGGGGGAAATGGGTGTTTATGCAACTGAGTTACAAAAACTGCATGAAAAACGAGTGCTGTAACTTTATGTAATAAGGCGGTGTTTGCTAATTTTATTCATCAGCTGGTTTTCTGATATTAATATAAAGCCAGGGTTCTCAAAGTGGGGCGCACGAGAAAAAGGTGGCCCATGGCAATGCTTTATGTGGTCATAAGTCATTTAAGTCATGCATTATAAAGCACTGGAGGATGAGAAAGGAGCCTTTAAACCCTGCTTTAAAGGAACGGCTTTACATTTGCACACACCAACGTGAATGCCTCTCATCCTTCAGCTGTAAAAACCACAATCTGGCTTTTTTAGTAGCTTCAGGTTTATTTCACATTTTGAAATGAAATCATTTCACAAGTTAGTATTGTTACTGTTCTAATTTTTCCCAAGCAGCTGGTGGTGGCGTCAACAGGAGTTGAATTAGATACATTATTAAAGATGGATGGTGTTACGGATTCAAATATTGGGGATGGATACAAGAGGAAAACCAGAAATAACCACACTGGTCCGGCCGGGTCAAGTCATGGGAGATGGACACCATACAGCAGACAGCATCAGATCTCAAAATGGTGGAGCCTTGATCAAACTCTTATAGCCTCTAGTGGCCCCCACCTAATCATAAAAGCCTAAACATTCGCATTCTTTCTCTCACACAGCGCCTAAGCTACGACCTTGGCTCCCTGTTTATCTGCTCCTGCTGAGATGGGGCAGTATGCTCTGTTCTCTTCTAGTCAGACAAATAAGGCGATGACTTTCTGCAAACAGTATTTCTTATAACTCAGCAGTATAATGCATCATAAAACAATATCATCCATTCACAATAAATCAACAGTCTAATGTAATGCAAATCAGTTTACCAAATGTAATAGTTAGTACCTTCTTCTAATTCAGGAGAATAATGCAAACTAAAACTACATAATAATTCACAATCTTTAATTAGGGGTCTAACATGGCATAAAATAATATTATAATCCGACAATGGTCAGATGACAGAAGCTGCGTGTGAATTAAGTGTGTGACAGGTTCATGAATTGACACTGGATGGATGTTATATGTCCAAACCTGGTGGGGGGAAAGGGATAATCCCTCCACACCAATGCAGCAGTTACTGACCAAAGGAGCAAAATGCAACATTGTATAACTGGATGCCTGATTTACTGAGTTTGACCAACGTACTTTCTTTATTTGGCAAAGTGAATGTGGATAAAAGCTCAAAGCCATCAGCTGTGTGCCTATAAAATATGGAAATAAATGTCAAGTCACTTTAGTGTTCTTACATTGTTAAAATAAATGTTTCATTTCAGTTATCCAGTGTTGTACTTTACAGTCTGTCTTGTATTTTTGTTTTCACTACTGTTCTGCAAGTATCTGCGGACAGGATGGCGGCTTCCACAGGCGAGCGCTGCAAATCTGTAGCAGCCAAAGAGGTTACACACCTTTACACACATTTTTCCTTGGCAACTGGTGATTGTCTCAAACCCTTTGTGACTGAAGCCTAATGTTAACTACTGTCTCTACAACTATGTTAGATGTGCAGATTATTTTAGAAATGATGTTTATATATGGCACAAAGACATTTAACATTTTAAAAGACTGATTCATAGTCACACAACATATGAGTGTAGATGACTTATGTTTTAAAAAAAACTTTCCAGAACAAACTGCAAGCTCAAAAATACAAAACACAAAAACCAAACTATCCTCAATACTGATATTTTAAAACAACAAAGAGCAGTTTTACCCATGAACAGTTTTATTCATAACATTGTTATACAAGACCATGTAAAAAGAAGAAAAAAACAAAATAAAACGAAATCCATGAATTACATAACTGCAAAATTCAATCCATTTGAAATTACCAAATAACATTTCATTGGTATTAAAACAAAAAGCCCAGTATTACATTGAAATCCTCAAAGCAGCTTAACAGATGTTCTTCCTGTGTAAACAGAAGAGTTTAATAAAGCTGATACAGTGTAGCAGCATGGTTAGTAAAATTACATTAACTGCATATCAAAGACGCAAAATCATTACTTTAAGGACTTTAAGAAAGAAATTCCTTGTTCACTGATTAGTGACTGTCAGGCATGTATCGTTCCCTTAAGATAACATTATCACTAATGTCAAGTAAACTTAAATCTAAAGAAAACTTTCCATCCGTCCATTTTTTTCGCTTATCCTCCCTCCCTCTCCCCAGCCGCCGCCTCCAGCTTGCCCAGGAGAACACTGAGGTGTTCCCAGTTCAGCCGAGAGATCAAGAACTGAATGGATCTGACTGCAAAAAGTTTAAAACTTCAATATAAATTCTACCATTTTCATGAGGAGCTTAACAGAAAATCAGAATCTGTTTTAAAAAAATCAATTCATGGCATAAAAAGGAGGTAGCAACACATCTGAATATAAAAGAAAACATTAATGCTGCCTTTCTACATTGAAAGAATGTAGTTAGTGAATCATTCGGTTCAGCATCAGTACATGAGGACGAACAAGTTAGCCGTTGTGTCTGAGTGCAAATAACCTTTCACGTGATAGTTGTGATGGGAAAAGTCCATCAGCAGCTCCTCTGCTGCGATAAACAACCTGAACTACAAAGGTTCATTATAAAAAACACAAAGCACTTTAAAGGTTTTACAGCATCATATGCATTTTACATCCCCCATGGCCAATCCTGCAACACAATGCTCCCATTATTTGGGAATGTTTTTACTTCCACAGACTTGAGACCTCTGAATCAGGAGAGGCTGCCTCATGTGAGGCATGATCCTCAAGAAGAAGTAGCTGCAAGAAATACACATTACATCTCTCAGGAACCAGAAAAACAGAATTCATTTGGCCATTTCCCATGGGGCAGGAACGAGAGGCGTGTGTGCTTACAGAAAAACTGCACTCATTTCACTCCTGCTAACTGCATTGTTGGACACATTCTTGGCCTCTGGTGAACACGTTGTAGATGTTCACCAGAGGAAACATGACGAGAGCTCCGAAAAGAGAGCCGGCCTGGATGGAGATGCCGCACCACAGCAGGGCGGCGTGACCCGCCTCGTGAAGCAACGTACCGATCACCACCTTCAGATAGGAAAAGGCACCAGTGAAAACAATCCAGGAGATGACCTGTAGGGGGCACAAATGGGCAGGTGAAATCAGTGAAGGATAGAAGATTTAAAAACAGAAGAAAATGTGATGGGACTGAAGGAGTGTGGGCCTCTAAAGATCTGTTGTAACTCATGTGGACTCCTGTCTACAATTCTGACTGTTTATAAAGGCATTTGGATTCATTTTCAGAGGTAAAGTTATACCAATGTACTGTTTTGCTTCATAAAGTACACCGACTGAGGAACTGGGGGTGCGTGTGAGTGTAATTTACACTCCTATAATCCCCAATCGGCACATCGCAACCTGCTCCAAGTATCATTACTGAGCAAGCAACAAGATTTCACTGATTGTGAGGTTTTATGACACCAACACTAGCAGGCTATATTTATAGCTCACTATAAAGATGGGCTATTATTCTCAGGAAACCGTCATTAGTAAACTTCTTAATCATGATCATTAAAGGTCAGAAAAGTATTCAGTACAAGTTCAGGGGTAAAATTTAGAACATTTTTTATACAAGATGTATCACAGCAAAAAATGCAATGTGATGACTATATATATATATATATATATAGGGAAAATGTTTAAATAAATAAAAACATGCAGAAATGTACGGAAGAGTAGAGCTGCCACCCAGGCAAAAGAAAAAATACAAGTTTATCACGTTATAACGTGAAAAGTTTATTGTTCTAACAAGATACTTTTCCTGTTTGTACAATATACTATCATGTTTGTACAATATAAATATTATATTGTACGTACGTGATAATTATGTATATTGTAATAACGTGATATTATGTTGTTCAAACGTGAAAAGTATATTGTACAAACATGATAGTATATTGTACAAACAGGAAAAGTATCTTGTTAGAACAATAAACTTTTCACGTTATAACGTGATACACTTGTATTTTTCTTTTGCCTGGGTGGCAGCTCTACTCTTCCGTAGAAATGTTAAATATGAAGTGAAAAAAATCTGTTGGGATTTTTGATTCTTAAACACAAAGACAACTGATCATCCAGTACTAAATAATGCAGGTCTGCAGCCAAAAAACTGCAAAAGATTTTTTGACTGTTTCTTATAGATTTTCACTGAAACTAGGAAAAATATCTTTAAAATTCCATCACGTCAGTTTTGTAGTTTAATTACATGTACGATTTCCCTTTTTAAACTGAAATCTGGTGACTTGAGTCAAAAAAAACATATCCAATAATGATTTCTTACATTAATTTAATATTTCTAAGCGTGAGACTCGAGAGAAATACAAATAGAAAATGTGAGGAAATGAGGGGGTCAGTAGGAGGGGGAGGGTACGGTGGGTTTGGCGGTGCGAGGAGCTCAGATGATCACGTCCCAACAGGTTTATTTTGTTCATAGCGAAAGGTAAGAAATCTCAGAAAAATTATGCATGGTTCATTTTAATAAAATATTGATTTTTTTTTCATCGCTGTTGTGCTTTTTTTAATGTAAACTCCTCATGTTTTGCAAAACTGTACATGATCGAGGGAAGTGGAGATCATTTTTGGATTCAGCACCATAAAAAAACATAAAATTTAACAAAAATATCCCATGCAGCTGAAATTTTTTTTTGCAGACCTGCATAATCAAAGGCTCTATGAAGGCACTCTTTAACCTTAAAATTTCTAGTTCCTAGTTTGCTCTGATTTGGCGCGTTGTACATTCACCTAAAAAGGAAAAGATCTTCAGGGAGGAGACACAAATCCCTTTGAGGGTCGAATCAGGAAGGGCTTAATGAGATTCCCTAAAAATACTAGTTTAAATGTGGGAATTCGTTTTCTTTCTTTATATAAAATCAGCTTTATTTTTATTTATCGTGCCCATTTAGAAATGTATCCACTGTTGTTATACTATAGATGTCAACTAATTTTATTTAAACGTTAAGCTTAAAAATAGTAATTTTGATTCATTTATTTGTTTAAATAAATAAATCAAATTGCTCAAGTTTACAGCTGCTAACTGAGAACCACAGGCTACGTAAGGAGCCAAGATGGCCACCACTTCCAGAGGATCATTCCCTTCCCCATCACCCAACCAACATTTGTTGCCTCTATAAACAGCTTTGTTTGCTTGTTATTTCTGGCCTTGGCTTAAAGGCCAGATTATTTCTGCTGAAATAATAAACACAACATCTACTCTTTGTTCAAAGTTGTTTTTGTGGCTGCGTACGACATTTTCAGGATGTGTCTCAGCCTCCTTGACGGGATGTAACACCCCAGCCCAGAAATAAATGAACCCACTCACCACTAAAGCCACACCAGCGTGGCTTCCTAGGAGTGGCGGGCAGGGGCTGAGGGCCGCTAACGCCATGAGATAAGCAGCAAATACGCCACCCACCAAAGCCAAAAATCCCAGAGGTGTAGAGGATCTGGAAAAGACAAGTTTTCATGAGAAGAAGTGTAAATATAACAATGAAATCTCACAAATAAGTCTTTATTTCTGTGTTCTCACCTGAGGACAACGAACATGGCCAGAAAACACGCTACGGGATTCGCTATGTTTCCAAGGACCACAGAGAGGTGGAAGGTCATGGTGCCATAGGGCAGGCAGGAGAAGCTCTGCACAGATGGGAGGACTCCATTGGTGAGGGCGTTGGAGATGGCGAGCAGCACAAGCAGAAAGATGTTTCGTGGTGTCCAAAATGTCTGAGGCGGTGGCTGCTCCTCCACCCGCACCTGCTCCTCAGACACTGGCGTCCCTCCGTTGTACAGCCGGTGTGTCTCTTCTTCATCCTTTGCTGCTGCACCGCTGTCAGACTCCTGCGGTGGCGGTGGCTGTGAACCCTGCGTTGACTCTGACGGTCTTCGCGTCAAAGCCAGGAAACTCAGAGCAGAGATTGAGAGCATCACAAACAAGAACCAGAAGAAATTCTGGGCGGGAAAGTTCTCTTTCAAATACTCTGGTTGCACTGTGCCGTTCACAGTTTTACACTCCAGCTTGCCAACACCTTGTCCCAACGCCACAATACAAGGGAACAAGGCGCTAAAACCCTGACCAATGAAGAAAGTGCGGATATACTGAGGTGGGTACCGGAACATGAAAGGCAGAAAGGTCACGTTGGACGTACAGCAAACAACGGATAACACGAAAGTCAAGACCAGGAACGGTACAGATCTCTGCTCTCCTGCCACCATGACAGTGTGGCACCAGAAGACGGCCAGAAAAGCGGACGCCACCACTGCCAGTATCTGGATGCAGTGGATGGCGAGGCGTTCGTTTAAGCGCCCAGGCGCACAGTGGTGTGTGATGGTCACTGCTATTGGTCCCAGGTTCCCAAATGCTATAAGCACTGAGAGGTAAGCAGGCAGGTTCCAGCCTAAAAGAGAAGCAAAACAAACAAGTTAAAGTAATAAGATCTCAATAAGAACACATTTTTACAATTTTGTTTAATAAATGTGTTTTGATTCTTTTGAATTCATATTTGTGTTCTTTTTTCAAAAATAAGGATACCACATTATTCTGCTGATCTTAAGGTGCTTTTCCAAAACAATGTTGTGCATGTATGTTTCTATTAAACGATGCTAATCTGTTTTTATTGCATCAAGAGTTATTTTGTTAGAGTGATGCTGCGACCTACTCCCTGAGTTCACAGTAAGTTCAATATTGTGAGTTTGCTGCCCTCATCAGGCAGTAAACTCATAATAAAATAACTGGTATTCACTGTGTTTGTCTGTGGTGTCTTGTTGACGAAAAGGTGTCCTTTGGATAACCACAAAGACATTAAATGGATATAAGCAAGAAACCTCTGACCAGTGAAAGTGTAAGTAAGCTGGATATGAGCCAGTCTGACAGAATATTAGCCATTTTCAAACATAACTGCAACACAGGAAATTTTTAGTTTGTGTTTTTTTGTGTTTTCTCAGATTGGCCCCAATATGTGTCAAACAGATGAATGCATTTAGTGAAAATTTTAGTTGTAGATGACACTTAGCCTGTAATAAACTTTAGTTATAACTAAGATGCAGCTGTGTAACATTTATGGAAAACCACGGTTATGTTCACACCTCAGTTTTGACTTTGAGTGGATGAATAATTTAAAAAAAATAGCTTAAAAACTAAAACCTGGTCTCTTGATCATGACTGGGTCATAACACCCCTACAAATATGTGATGAACCCACTGAGGTTTTCTCATAAATATCATCCCATGATGAAGCACTTAATTCTGACAGTATATCGTTGGGCTATTATGCTGATATTATACCTTCACCAGTCACTTCAATTGGTACACCATGCAAGTACTGTGTTGGATCCCTTACTGCCCTTAGAATTCATGCATGCTGGAAACATTTCTCAGAGTTTTGGTCCATATTGACATGATAAGATCACACAGATAATGCAGATTTGTCAGCTGCACATCCATGATGAGAATCTCCACCACATCCCAGATGAACTCTATTGCACTGGGATCTGGTGACTGGAGGCCATTAGTGTACAGTGAACTCACTGTCATGTTCAAGTAACCAAGTAACCATTTGAGCACTGTGACATGACACATGACTCATCAGAAGATGGGTACACTGTGGTCCTAAAGCGATGGACACGGTGAGCAGCAGTACTCAGACTGTGGCATTTAAATGATGCTCAGTTGGTACTAAGAGACCCAAACTTTGCCAAGTAAATATCCCCAACCTTATTACACCAGCAGCCTCATTGATGCAAGGCAGAATGGATCCATGCTTTCGTGTTTTTACACCTAAGTGAGACCCTGTCATCTAAATTTTGCAGCAGAAATTGAGACTCATCAGATGAAGAAACATTTTCCAATCTTCTGTTGTCCAGTTTTGTTTTGTTTTTAGCCTGTGTGAACTGTAGACTAAGTTTCCTGTTCTTAGACAACAGGACTGTGATCCAATGTTGTTTTGGCTGCTAAGGTTTCAAGTTTGTGCAGCTGCTGAACTACACTGTGGACAGCTTTTCACTTTTAAATAATTTTCTGGAAACTCCAGAGATGTTCATGGGGAAACTTCCAGTTGATAAGCTGTTTCAATTCAGTGACACCAACAAAGGCACTTAAATCATCTTTTTTCCTTCCATTGTGATTCTCAGTTTAAACTTCAACATCATTTTTGCCATGTTTACATACCTGAATCCAATGAGTTGTTGCTACGTGACTGGCAGCTGAACAGGTGTGCCTAACAAAGTAACCACTGAGTGTACATAGGTAAATGAGTAAATCTATAGGAAGCATTTGGTTTGCACCAGGCAATGTGGAAAAATAGTAAAGTATATAACTGCAAAATTGAAGTTATAAGTAAACAAACAAATCTAAATATGTACAGCGTGGCTATAGAAAAACAATGGAATAATAAAGGTTACCTTTCAATCTATCATTATTTTATCATTTACCCAACAAAGGTATAAAGAAGCAATTTGGTAAAACATAGTTAAAATGTGCACAGTAGGAAGCAGGAAGCTCCTCCCACACATGAACAGTGGCTTGCAGAGCTCATGAGGTTTTTACATTTAGAAAAGATGAGATATACACTGGCAGGTTCAACCACCAAATTTCTTAAGGCATGGCAGCCATTCCTGATGTACATGGAAACGTTTAAAATGACCACATTATCATGACCAGATGCCATATCTCTATATCACTATCATAGTTAACTGTACACTGAATGTCCCTTATACATTTTATTTTTATATTTGTTTGTTTGTTTTTTGTTGTTTTGTAGGGATTTCTTTGGTTTGTTTGTTTGTTTTCCTTTTCTATTTCTGTTATCTTTTGGGGTATTGTAAATACTGAACAGCAAACTACTTTATGTTCAATGTTTTGTTATTAACATGCTGCTGTGACTGAAAATAAAATTTATAAAAAAAAAAAAAAAAAAAATGTGCAGAGTAATCTCTAAACTGGTAACTGTGCACGGCCACAGCTGTTGTACAGATCGTCTGTTATAGTTAATTTTCAATTTTTGGTGGTGAAAAGTTCCAAAACAAATGAAATTATAGAGACCATGGACTAAATGTTTGGCCTCAGAAATAATATTGTAAATATATAACACTGAAGCATTTCAATGTTAATGCAGGAGTTATAATTACATAACATCGTTTATAACAGCCTATAAACTATACTGCAGATAATGATGACAGGTTTAGCAGTTTAGTATGTAAAGTCTAAACCTGCACATTAACAACAGTTCAGGAACGAAGTAAGAGCGCCATATCTTAAAAAACTCGAAAACACAACTACATTTGAACGCTACACCTAACCAATTTTGAATGCATAGACTGATAATGCAACAATAAGGTGGAGCTAGCTGTTATTGTTCACCACCGCCTCCAGAGCCTATATAATAAATCCAATGAACTCAAATAATGTGGAAACGCTGTGATACACGCTATGGATTAGTAGGGGAAAGGTCAAAGCAGGGAAGCGTGGGGTTGTTGGAGCTTCCTACAACCTACCTTCGGGCAGCACGCCGACAATCACCGGGAGCTCGACCCACAGACTGTTGACAGAAATCCAGGAACCCATGGCGAACAGAGCCATGAGCCCGTGGCTCACCGCGGCACTGCTCCACCACCCACCGGACATGGTCGCGCTTAGTCCGGCTATTTCAACAGAGAAACGCTTGCCCCAGCTTGTGTCCAGCGTGTTCCTCCATACCTCCCTATCTGGGACTCGAAACAGAGGACGCTTACGCAAAGTTCCGCCCCTTCGGCTGCCTTCGAAACCGCTCGGAACTTTAATAATCGGTTTAAAAAAATTTATTTCGGCTTTTACGTGCTTCAATTTGGCATTTTTTTCTACTTAAGCAAAGCACACATTCCACACCAGGTTCGCTGCCAAGTTGTATCGTGAATTGTAAAGGTGGTTTATGACCTCTAAGTCATTTTTAATTACCGCACTCTGGTATGCTGCCATTTCCTACAGCACCGCGTGTTTTCCCTATTCTTACAGTGGTTCTCTGACACATACAAGCTCCAAATTTTTAAAGCAGCGTTTAAAATAACACGTTTGGACATTAACTCAGTTGGAGCGTTTTCATACTCGATGCGGAATTCTCTACATTCCGACAACCGTGAAGGCACCATCTTGAATAGGCTTGGAGTTCTCTTGTTTGCGATCCAGCGGGCAACTCACAGACGGCTCATTGTAAACAACTGTTACCTTTAAAATAATTAAAGTTTTTTTTGTTTTTGTGGTAAGTTAACACTGATTGTTGCTTAAATTGCGACATTATCTCTACTTTAACAGCTAATTAGACTTATTACAGCCAAACAATGGGCTTTGCTGCTCTTCTCTAGCATTTTAATAATTAAAAAAAAAAGAGATCCCAATACTATGACTTTCAATATAGCAATCTCACTGCCACCCTATTTTTGTTTTTTACCTTTGTGTGGTGTTTATTTAGCTTTAAATAATTTAGATTTATTTAACCCTTTATGTTGTTTTGTGTTCTGAGTTTAAGGTTAAAACAATAAACACGATGATTTTCTTTATAGTGAATTCAGAAAATGGATCCAGCAGACCCAAACAATACACAAGGGTTAAAGGATAAGGGGGCGCAAGAGTTTATGATCATGAACTCGTTGACATAGCTGATTAACTCACTCACACTGAGGCTTGTGATACAAACACAAATGCCCTTCAGATCTGACAAACACGAGGTCACCAACAACAACATCCAGACATTTTGTCATTTGGTTGATAAATTAAGTAAAATAATTTGACAGTGGTCAATTTCTTCAAATTTTATGTGAGGATTAGTTACAAACTCATCGAAATTATCACAAAAAACATAATACTAAAAATATCCAGTCTTTCCAACTAATGGCATGTACAAAATAATTCATTATGTGATAAGTGTGTTTTTGCTTAGTCCGAAGCCATGCAGTCACATGAGGAAGTCACATGATAAGATTTCATCCTCTTGACCTCTTCTCTAGATATCATACAGTTAAAGCACTCATATGCCGCTGCTGCTTTGACTCGGACCGGTTGCAGCTTCCGTCGTGGCCTGGAGCACCGGCTTCTTTTTGGTCCTTCTAGGCGCCAAAACGATAGAGTAGCCAGGCTTCACGCGCGGAAGTGCAAGCTTCAGCTTCAGTGCCATTTGTGTGCTGTTGTGGAAAACCATATCCAGGTGAGAGTTTGCGTTGTTCAGAATCATTTTCTGATACACGATCTCGCAGCGCAGCCCCTCCCGTTTCTCAGCTCGGGATTTTCCATCGAAACGCAGCATCATTTTATCGACATCCTGCTGAGTTTTGCATGGCCCTCCGTTTCTATTCACTTGAGCTATTATGTAATCCCTGTCCATGTTCTCCTCTATCTCCTCGTACACCTTTATTGCCTTTTCTATTTTGCTGGCATAACCTTTTTTCATCTGTGGACTGCGGGTTTCTTTTGAGGTCCTTCTAACTTCCAAAATGGAAGAGTCAGAGTCGTCAGAGCTCTCATCAGATGAAGCAGATTGGTATTTGTCTTCTTGGGAGCTGCCTGATGACAAGTTCTTATCTACAGAGTACTTTGTTGACTTCTCAGGCCTTTTCCTCTTGTAGGGGTATGTGTGGCCAAAGGGGTACTCGGCCATCAAAACAGAGAATGTGCAACTGACCAACTGCAAGCTCAAATTGGTGGAAGGAATTTGGGAAAATTTTCCTCCTGGCAGAAAATCCTTGAGGTGTTCTTCAGTGACTGAAGCAATCACCTTTATCGTCCTCTTCAAGCAAGCTCTGATCAGATCTCGATTCGTGTGCCACTGCCCACAGTAGTGAAACACTCCGTCAAAGGTTTTCTCTTGCAGTGGGTACTGCAGAAAGACATCTGTAGCCTCCTCTGGTTCCAGCAGAGTTGAAGGATCTTTGGACCAATCGAGAAATTTTTGGTAGAGATAAAGTAAGTACTGGCTGTAGAGGGCGTACTCTCCTCCACTCTTCAGAAGCTGCCAGTAAGGACCGAGGATTTTGCAGTACACAATTGCCAGAACACATACGAGGCTCTGAATCACAGTGTCATTCGCATCTGCGGCAACACTCTCCAGAATAATGTTTGGGCATTTATCGTTGTTCAGCGACAGCAAATCTGAGAAGAAGAGAGCGATCTCTTTGTGGTGGTGGATAAGACCCGCAGCAGCTTCAAAGTAGGTGTTGAATCTGTTTGACTGATTTACCGCCAGTCTGGAGGGATTATTCTTTTCCTCACAGAAAGCCACCCAGTACTTCCTGTAGTTTTTCTTCTCGGGGGTGCGAGGGCTCAGGATATCACACGCCATGTGAATATACCGTGAGGTGGCGCTTTCTGGAAAATTGACAAAGTTCTTGAATTTAGGGAGCTTATCACGGCCTAGTTTCTCTCCCGCTGACTCAATGATCTCCTTTTCAAAGTCAAATATGTGCTGTTCCACTACATCGTGAACATCAACGAGGAAATTGGCATTGTAGTTTAGAAACATGACAGGAGAGACAAGGGAAATGTGTTCATGCATTGCCTCGAGCTTCTTCTCAAACACTGCCATAGCTGGATTGTCTTTGAATGTCAGAGCGTACTGATTTTTAAGGAGATCCAGGGAAACCTGCTTGCACACTTCCGTTTTCCCGCTGTACACACTGGACAGTTTATGGACAGTCAGCATTGCGATGTCAAGCACAGTCATAGACTCTACTGTGTTACCCGAGGTTTCGTCTCCACTGTTGGAAACATCCATATCCTCATAATTTCTATGTACAGCAGCATGATTGTTTTGTCCTCTTATTTCATCTCTGTCCATCTTAGGCTCCTCACTTTCCATGATTTCAAAAATCTCGTTTTCCTCTTTGATTATAACTTTTTCATAATATATGCTCTCATCTCTTCTCATGCGTTTCTTTACAATAAGCTTTGGCTCTTTTATCTGAACCAGTTCAAACGGACTTTGAAGCATATTTTCAACCAATGCATTCCTCCTGTTACTTCTTGTTTCTGAATTGCAGCAAAACGCCTTTAACTTTTTTATTTTGGCTTTGAGGACTTGATATGCCCTTTGAACATTGCCATTCTTACAGTACTGTGAGTTGAAGTTTCTAAGCCAACTTACTAAAACAATTGGGGAAATTTTCTCCCTGCTCACGAAGTTGCTTAGTTCAAGAATCAAGCCATTTGTGACTTCGATCGACTTTGCCCGATCTGAAAAATCTCTCATTTCCAAAAGATCTTGCCGCTCAACTCCAATGCTATCACATATTGGTCCAACAAAATTAAAATTGACATCTGATTCCAGGAAGACCAGCCTTGCATCATATCCAAGACTCAGTGTTGTGGCAATGCCTCTTCCAATCAAACGGCGAAAATCTGCTGAATGATGTGCGGGGAAGATCCTCTTGAGCCAATCCACAATGGCGATCCACGGAAAATTATTGTCCTCTCTCAAAAGTCCTACTTGGATCATAAGTCTGTTCTTGCAGGGGCCCTTTTCAAGCTCTAATTCTTCTCCTGATTGAGGACCAATGAAGTCTGCAACGAGCTTCCAGTAGTATTCATCTCCTGAAAAATAGAAATCAAAGTAATCAGAAATGTAAACCTTTATGAAGAGGTAAGGCTTTTTAAATGAACTGGTATTAGGCACAGTCACTATGTGAAGGTTTATCAGCAAAAGCGACTTAAATACAAGCTTTACTAAGTAGCTGTTTACTTGCAATGCATTCAGACTTACTTAGATTGGCTTCAGTCACAGCTGCTTTCCCACAAAGAGAAAAATCTTGACCCTCCTCCATTGTATGCTGTTTTAAAAGAGACAGAGATGAAATTCTTCAGTCCTCAGCCTACAGAAGACGACGCTTTCAAGACAAAAACTGGATGGATAATGCATGACAAATCAGCAGGATTAAGATCTGACAGACCAAACAAAATAACAGTAGACGAGAACTTTTCCCTGCTTTTACAATGACGAATTTGTCCTAAATTTGTATGAAGATGAATGACTGAAACTAAACAGTTAAAACTGTAGCTGATATTTCAAAATGTTATGATCTTAATAATAATTATTGCCGTTTTTCTTGCACATTTTTTATCTTCCCCTACTAAAACCCATAAAGAGTAATAGTTCTAATACATCACAGTGAGAAAAAGTGCATCATGGCACAAACAACAAGTAACAACCATTTCCTTATTGCGTCAAGTCGTTTTATTTTATATTTTGTATTGGTAAATGGTAAATGGCCTGTATTTGTATAGCGCTTTTAGTAGCCCCCCCTAGGGACCCCAAAGCACTTTACACACCCAGTCATCCACCCATTTACACACACATTCACACACTGGTGGAGGCAAGCTACAGTTGTAGCCACAGCTGCCCTGGGGCAGACTGACAGAAGCGAGGCTGCCATATCGCGCCATCGGCCCTTCTGGCCAACACCAGTAGGCGGTAGGTGAAGTGTCTTGCCCAAGGACACAACGACCGCGACTATCCATATTTTCATAAAATGTCTTGGATCCAGGCCACATCAAATTTCTCTGAAAAAAAATCACATTAGTGTTAAAAACTTCAGGTCCCTACTGTCATTAGTTTTCATCTTTTCAGAGGGAATTTGAAATTTCACTATCTGGAAAACTACTTGAGAACGGCCCTTCGAATATTTAGGGTACTATGTCTCAACACACCACTACCTTCATCCATTAAAATACTTTTTTCAGAAAACTATTATTTCAGAATGGACCTGAAATTTGACATAACTCTCACAAAGATGAAAATATTTGGCCTGAGTTTTTTCAGACAAATGTGAGACTTTGCTTTAAGCATCTGCAAAGAAACAACACTGACACTCTGTATTCCCAAAAAAAGAAAACAAGTTATTTATATCTTATTCTCATTATAATAAAATTTCATGTTACTAAATTGAATCTTTTCAGTTAATCAATCAGACTGATTATTAACAATCTGACTTTCAAACAAAACACATTAAATTTTTTGTTTTTACAAAATTACATTTTCACACAGAGAAACAGTTTACTTTTCACTTGTAAGAATTGCATATATCAGCAACTATATTTCTAATATGTCTGTATTTTATCGAGCATATGCCCAGTTCATGTGTTCATCTGTGATTCAATCCCCCATCTCTTTGTATGTTGTCTCAACCAGATGTGGTTTTCAACACTACCAGGCTTTCTGAAGCTCTTTCAAAGTGTTTCTTTGGACACTGGGAGCGTTTTCATCCATTTCTGTACCACTTTCAGAGTATTTTTGTTTTTAAGCCATTTAGCTTAATTATTGAATTATTTGAGTATAAAAACAAACCTAAGTCAAGCGATGAGAGCATGTTTATACATATCAGACTACTTATTAGCAGCCTGTCACAAAACATATGTGTTGTCATTTAGTTTTAGTTTGTTTGAGCTTATGAAAAATGACAATGATAGCACAGCCTGACAGACATATAATAGTATTTTTGGATGAACAAGGTGATTCCCAAAGACCTGTTATCCTAACATATATGCTGAGATATAGTACATGTCAGCATGGTGTGCGTTGTGTCTTTAATAAATCTGAGGAAGCTGGATCTTGTCAAAACTGATAGAATCCACACAGATTTTTACCACAATGCGATACAATTTGGAAAGCATCTGATTAGCTACAACTTCCTTTTTCAGCATGACAATGATCCCTGTCAATGTAGTAAAAGCACACCTGGATAGAAAAGCACACAAGTGAACACTATCAGTCACAGGCTAACCTCAACATCACGGAAGCAGTGTGGGATGATATTGGCAGAGAACGGAACAAAGAGGAAGCAACTTCCAAAGAAAAGCTTTGAATGCCCTTCAAGAAGCCTGGAGAAGATTTCTTAAAGAAATGACAATAAAGCATGTCTAAAACAATCAAGGCTGCATTGAAGAATATAGATGGTCCTATCAAACATTGACTTTCAAACTTGTTAGAATTGTAGAAACTCAGTTTTGACTTTGTATATTACATTTCCACATATGTTTACATATGATACAGTGATTTGTTGTACCCATTACCCATTTTTCTAAATATAGCTGGTACTAGTAAAAAAATGTAATGTTACAAAAGTGTGTGACATATATTCTAACTAGTTAAAATTCCAAAAAGACATATTCATAGTTTAATTTTTACTTCTCAAATAACATTTAATGATCTACAGTAAACACTGTTTTCAGGAGCAACTTAAGTGATCATCATAATTATTTTTAACTGATTAAAACTGAATTAAAGAGAGCTACAACTAGTCTAAAGTAGGTAACAAACATGTAAATTATAAAATAAAAAATATTAAATATAAATGCCTGCAATGGTGTTTGAATACATGTCAGTTATAAGTTTTTGACTAGCTATTAAAGTTATGCAAAGACAAAGTTATTAATAACATGTTGACAAATAAAAAAAAGATCTCTGGGTATCTAATTATAGATGTTACTTATCAAAGTGAATTTCTAAAAAGTTGGTCTGTAATTATAACTAGTCAAGATGTATAACTAGTAGATGAATAAATAAAATTACCATATCTATGGCTGGTAAATACTACAGAGGTGCATATCATAGCAGATCAAAAGTACAAAACAACAGCTAAACATTCTGCAGAAATAATATATTTAAGTGCACTTGTATGACGAACATGTACATCACATACTAATTTATCTTGTGAGAGGGGCTAAGCTATGTAAAGAATCCTTATTGGATACTATGTGTGTTTTATTATCAGTAAACATACATAATTCATTCCTAACATGTATAAATACATCGAAATATGTGACTATTCCTGTGATTTAATGGCGTTATAAGCAGGTTTTTCAGAAAAAAAGGATTGTAGCTACATCTCTAAGTGAATGCTAATGCTGGACTAAATCTACATGCTAATGCTAGCCTTCTGAGCAACATGCTACTATTAGCACCTACTTTACTAGCACAAAACTAAGCATGCAAAAGTGCAATAATTCGTGATTAATACCTGAGCAGAAAAGATGTGCTGGGTTCTGTAGCGTTCCCAAATAATTTGAACTGTATGCGCTGTAAATTTATGATTTAGTAGTAAAGTTCTTACCCAGAAACAAAAACACCAGGCGCCTGGGACACGCTCCCTCTCAGAATACACCATGAAGGGGTGGAGACCGTGCGCTGCAACGATTGGCTGGTTTTACAGAAGGCGGGCATTTGTCGAGGTCTCAACGAATCATTGCTGCGAAACGGCCGTGAAGCCCCACAGAAGAAGAAACTGGGAACGACAGATTTTCGACTTTAACTGTGTTGTTGGTTAACGTGTTATCCTATAGGATGTTCGTTTTCATTGAAAAGACTGCACTTTTATATATTTATTGTTAAATTGCGTGTTTCTATGCAAATGAATGATTTTAAATTTTTATTTATTGTTTCATAATGAGCAGGTGGATTTTTTAAATGCTCTCAGTTTTGTGTGAAATGCAACTCGATAAGTAAATAAATGATTTAAAGTTTTTTTTTAAAAAAAATTATATATATATATATATATATATATATATATATATATATATATATATATATATATATATATATATATATATATATTTAGAGTGCGTGGAATTGCAGCTGAATGTGTTATAACGACGGTAATATTTTGTTACTTGAAGACATTTAATAAAGTTTTTTGTTTAAAAAAATACCAACAATGCGAAGTGCATTGTGGGTCAACTTATTGCAGTTGTCTTCGTGATCTAGCGGCAGGTAATGTAAAACAGCAATTTATAAATGTATTGTTTTAAAAAGCATTTCTGTTAATAACATTTGTTTAATTATCGATAGGCTCTTACTGCCGCGGTCGCAACGATTTCCATGCCGTATTTTGGCATATTATGCTCCAGGGTGATTTGTGGGAACTAGCTCAGTTAACTGGTGCCAGGTAGCGTTAGCTAACTCTCTAAACGATGGCTAGTTAAGTAAGAGCTTAGTAATAATAAAATGTTAATATATTGCGTTTGATTTCATTTCTCGTGCTTCACATAAAGTCGTCGGTAGAGCCGTTTTCTGTTTGCAAACAATGAACATGCGCGCGCAGTTTTGAAGTGGAAAACGGCTTGTTAGCAAACGTGAGCAACAAATTTCTGTTAATATGGCTCATATCGTTACATAAAGTGAATCAACAAAACTACAAATGCATTCAGTAAAATCCACTTTAGCCTCTTTCAGGATGCAGTTACTGTACTCCACATTGAAACCCCAAACAATAGAAAACAGGGACAAATTAAATAAATTACAGTTCTGCAGGGCAATATTGGATCCTTGGCTTCATGTGGCTGTAACAACTCGGCATTGTTATAGATGTGGTCATGCAGAAGTCTCCGTGGACTGTGATATTTGCAGAGGACAATGTGAGATGTAGTGAAGGTAGGTAGAAGGTGTAAGTGAGTTTGGAGAGGTGGAGGTATGCTCTTAAGAGAAGAAAAATGAAAGTCAGTAGAAGCGAGACATATCCACGTTTGTGAATGAGATGGAGACTGGTGTGATAGAGAAGCTGCAAGGCATAGAGTTAGTGAAGTTAGTGTTAGTTTAAATACCTGGGGTCAATCATCCCAAGGACAGTGCACAAGAGAGATGAAGAAGATGGAGTGGGTGGAGATGGGGTGATTTGTGACAGAAGCATAGCAGCAAGACTTAAATGGAAGGTTTACAAGATGGTAGTGAGACCCGCTAGGATTTATGGTTTGAAGATATTGGAGCTGAAGGTGTTAGAGTTGAAGATTTTCTTTGGAAGGGACTAGGATGGATATCAGAGGGACAGTCATTTGGAGAACACGTTTGATAGGCAAAGCTAAAAATGGTTTGGGCATGTGCAGCGGAGGGATAGTGATTATATTTTACAAGGGATGCTGAATATGGAAATGTCAGACAGGAGGAAGACTGCAGAGGAGATTCATGGATGTATTGAAGGAGGACATACAGAGGGTGGGTGTGACAGATGATGGTAGGGAGAGGGTGAAATGGAGGCAGATGGAAGCAGGTGAAGAAGGTGACTAACAAAAATAGCATCTTTCTAGATGTTTGATCATGCCACAGTAGATTTTTGTATTTATATGTTATCCCAGTTCTAACTATCATATATTGGCTTTGAATATTTCAGCTGGTGTAGAATTAATTAAAAAATCAGAAAAAAAGCCTCTTAATGTTCACTGTTCACAATACCACGTTTTGACTTACGGGCCTGTATAACAAACTTTCACTGGCCTCTACAATATTTTTAATGACCCAAAGAAGCCAATTTAATTGTTTAATAATGGAAGCTCTATCTTTAATAATGTAGTATAAAATAATAGTAGACTTATATTTTATAAAGTTACATCTCCCAAATAAATGGTATCCAAAGCTGTAAAATAATTGTCATGTATAACGTTATCTACCCCTCTTTCCCTGCAGGAACCACAGCTGTTAGCCTTCTGTTAGCTATAAAAAAATTTAATGATAATTTCAAACTGAATAAACAGACTGCATAAAGACAGCTCTGCTTTATTTAGTCGCGCTTTGCAAATACTACCTGCGTGAAAAAAAAAAAAAAATACTAATTTGTGGGTTCATTTTGGCCAGTGAATTGATACATTGAAACTGGCCCCAGTGGGCCACTAGTTATTTTGAACCCTGCAGCTTTAATTTGCTTACCCTTTGTTATCAAAATACATCAAATGTCTTAGTTTCAAAACAGATGTCTGTAGTCTGTCTAAGTAAAGTTCACAGATGGAGCAGTATGTCACAAAAATGTATCCTCTGCAGAGGAAAACAACACATTTTCACACCAAGTCTCTTTCCCCATCTACTGACACACACCAAGCTCTTCAAGAAAGACTTTTATCAACAAACCTGTTCGACTCTGAGCATGCCAACTGTGTAGTTATTCTAACTTTTACTTTAGTGAGATTACCTATTGTGAATTGTTACAAGTGTTCTGTATTAGGAGACAATTTTCCCTTTTAATTTCTGTGTATAAAAACTCCTCATTACTTATTTGCAGAAACAGACCTGGTGCAGGATGTTTTGCATCTGTACAGCTGAGTGGGAATTTTGTGCCTAAATATTGGGAGTTCTGAACAATCGATTCTTAAGCAATTTGTGTATTTATGTGCAGTCTACAATATGCAAATAGGGAGGTCAATTTAAAGTCATGTTGATACATCCTCGTTCACTTTATCATATATAGCCATATTTAGACGTGACTTTTACAGTTTTGTTTTTGTTGCCACTGTGCTCACTTCACTATGTGCGTTTTGTTTTACCCCCAGTGGAGATCAGATTACTCTCACAGACTTATCTTGATCTGCTTCTCATTCCAGAAATTACCACCTATGAGACTACCATGCTGATAACTGGTTTTCCTGGATTTAATCTCACCGTAAACTCAAGATAGCAGCAACTATGGATGCATCTGAAGCAGAAGCCTCAACACAGAATCAGGGAAAAGAGGAAGGTGCATCATCAGGTCAAGGAGATGCTGGAGCAAAACCAAAAAAGGCATCTTTGAAAAGAGCTGCAGATGCCAAAGCAAAAAAGAAGCACAAAAAGGCTCGAGTGTCCAGACCTGCCCGTCCTGGTTATACTGTCCATCAAGGGGAAGATATGCTTCTCGTTATATCGAGTTCCACCTCCCAGTATGACGGGTCAGTGTGGACTCTTAAGAAAAAGAAGGGGAGCAAAAAGAAGAAGTTGGCAAAAGGAAAAGGAAAAGCCAGTCAGGTCAAGAAAAAGAAGACAGTCAATGCCAAGCCCAAACTGGAAAGTAAACCAGTTATAGAAAAAGAAGAAAAAGTCTCAAATTTGTTTATAACTCAGGAAGAAGACGACCACAGATGGGGCCAAAGCCTGCCTGAGGAGGTGCTAATTAATATTTTTCAGATTGTGGTCATTCAAGAGGGAGCAGTGCCCTTTTTATGCAGGTATTGTGTCCTACATGTGATTTATTTGTAATTAAACTTATGAGTTTAAGACTGAAATGTTGCATACACTATTTTAATCAAAATCATTTCATGCATGTTAATCATCTTTCTCTTACTTCAATACCTTGGATATCAATCTCATAACTTAAAGTCTGAATCTCTCTACATAACCTTTATTATTATTATTATTATTATTATTATTATTATTATTAAGACTGCAAGTTATTTAATTTTATGGATAAACATTAAGAAAACTGATAAAACTCCCTTCAAGGAAATTTCTTTATATGTTTGTTTTGTGCGATTGAACAGTTTAACGCATTCACATTACTATGATAGAACAAGCAGGTACTCACATTTAAAAACTTAGTTGACTGAACTGAAGCTGTGTTGGATATGCATTTTTCAGCTCTACTTTGGGAAGTAAAAGTCAATGAATCCATCTTCTTCCATTTAATTCAATTCACAAATGATGACTTGTGATGAGGCTGGAGGCTATCCCAGCTGTCATTCATAGGGTCAGAGGCAGGGCACACTTTGGAAGTGTCAATAGTGTGTCACTGGGCTAACATATAGAGACACTCAGTGTGAGGAAGCCAGCATACCGACCCAGAGAACCTTCTTGAGGTCAAGTGACAGTCCTAAGCACCGCTTAATTCTTCCTGGTGTTTTCGGTGTAGGGCGGGGAGAGTTTGTCGTCTGTGGAACGCCGCTGCCTCCAGTCCGATCCTGTGGCACAGAGTGACTGTGGGTCACTGCTGGATTGCACCAGGGAGGAGCCAACTACCAAAAACTCAGAAGAAGATTAAGGACACTTTGGACTGGCTGGCACACAGCAGGTTTGTACTTTCTTTACTTTTTTGCTTAAGTCTTAAGCATGTAAATGAATTCTAAACTGTGTTGTTTTCTAGATTCTCTCAGCTGCGAGACTTTTCTCTGTGTCACTGGACAAAGAACGTTGACTATGCATTAGAGGTAAGTCATCGAGAATTAAACATTATTTGAAAGATCTTCTCATCTGAAGTGATTAGTACATTCATACACATACAAATCCACAAACAAGCTCTCCTCACACAAGTTCAAAGAAAAGAACATAAAAATCATTTCTTAATGTATTTTTAAAAATACAGTAATAGTCAAGACTTACGTTTTCTTGGCAACTGTTTTGATAATCATTGATTATTTTTCTTTATTTGGTAGTAAGTTGGTTTCAGCTTCTCAAGCTTAGAGAGTGTAAAGTTAAAGAATATTTCTGGTGTTTGTTGGAGGCAATTTGAAGTAACTCCCTTTTATATTTTAAAGTGAACATATTGATGACAACCTGTAGTGAAAAATGAACTAAGATATCCATCATTAAATATAACCTGATCCCATAAGCCCCAAATCCCAATAGGATATTGTTTTTGTCCAGAGAGTATTTTTGATTTTCCAGCGTCTTGATTACATTACATTGCATTAAAAAACTACACTGGTTGCGAATATTTTCTTCCTAGCTTGACAAGACCAGGCAAAATTTAACAAGCCTGAATACAAAATAAGTCTTAAACTGAGAAACTCCCCTTCACACACTGGTGTTTGTTCATTTTGGATCCTGTTCATACATAAATTACAGTTCACTTAAAAATAATATATAAAGGAATAAATGTTTTATTAAAATTTTGGTTTATCTGTATTATTTAATACTTAGTATGTGGCTTTTTTTTTTGAAATCATCATCAGGTTGTGTCGCAGTACTGCCCTCATCTTTGCTCCCTCAAGCTTTCTTACTGCACAGGAGTGACAGCGGCGGCCTTCCACAGCCTCGGTCTGCACAGCCGCTCCCTGCACAGCTTAAATCTCCAGTATTCAGAGGTACGTGGACCTGTGTAGAGATTTTCTAATAGAAGCCAAGAAAAGATCTTTCACTGTGTAATGAGGTTACATAGTGCAATGAATGTGCAGTGTTTTACAGTACAGGGAAAGTTTCTCTATGCTTGCTCTAAATTAAAAGTGTAACTTTAAGGGTTTGTCAAGAATTTAATTTTAAGCACTTTAAACAAGATAAGCAGATATTTATGATGAAAAATATGTCAACTGTTTTTACTTGTCTTATATTAACTATATGATCTTTAAGGGATATTTTCTCAATGCAGATTACCATTTTTTTATTCATAAGAAACTTCATCCACTTTATATAGGTGATATATCATAAGGAGACCTTTTTTCAGCCAGGCATGGTTGCATGTAGAGAATTTGCAGGATAACTTGCTTTTGCTGTAGTTCCAGGTTGAAGGACTCCTTGAGTATCTTGAAAACCATGGGAGCCAGATCAGGCAAATATTGTTCAGTCATGGACTAAAGAATGACAGACTTCTGGCTGCAATCGCTGTAAGACTTTTCTCTCTTTGTTTGTGAAAAACATGCGACACAAAGTCAGTGCTACTGGACAAATGAGCTTAATAAATGCAGAGCATTGCTTTTTGTTTTTCCAGCGGGGATGCTGTCCCGATTTGGAGATGCTGGAGGTCAACACCAAGCTTGACAGTAAAGACTGCCAACTTCCTGTTTGCATCCAGGCACTACAGATGGCATGCCCCAAACTCAAGGTAAAACAAAGGTCTTCTCTGTTTTAGTGTGACCACATTAGCTTTTTTACATTAAAGTTCAAACTCTTAATCAAGAAGATGAAGAAAAGCAGACGTTTTATTAATTGTTGATTGACTGTTTATTGTTAATATTTAAATTCCAGCTTTTCAAAGACTTTTTGGACCTCTTGGTTCTTGACTGCTGGTTGAAAAAACAAGGTGCATTTGAAAATATCGTTATGAACCCTGGTTGTATATAATTCGATTTTTTTTTTTAGTTTTTTGAAATGCTACAGAACAGTTATTTAAGTGAACATGTTCTGCACAATTCCTGCTCCACCTTTTATTCTTGGACTCTAGTAGAATGATTTTATTTCATTGACAGTCTAAAGTAGTTCTTATTCCTCGTATACTTGGCTACTGTGCAGCATGTATGTGACAGAAAATAAGGAAACGCCTAAGTAGCATTAAAGCCAGTAGCTGTAATTTCTTATCTACTGGCACAGTTTGCACTTTGCTAAAGGTTACTTGTTCTCCCGTGACGCTTACGTACTGCTTCCCATCAGACCTTCCGAATGATGAACGTCCAACCTCTTCATAAGGGAATGCGTTTTGGTATCGACCCAACATCAGGCTTCCCATTACTGGAGGAGCTTTGTATCGCAACCACATCGTTTTCCTATTTGACCGACAGAGATTTGAGGGACATTCTCTTCGATTCCCCCAAACTGCGAGTGCTGGACCTGCGAGGCTGTTCTCGAATCACATCGTCTGGTCTTGCAGCTTTACCGTGTCTAGGTATGTTCGTCAGGAAATCAATGCTTTTTGCTTTATGTCACCAATACCGAGAAGCTCAGTTTGGCTTTTTCAGAATGAATCTATGATGACCTGGAAGTCGGAGTCAGGACAGTTTATTACAGTTTGTACACAAAATGTGTCTGAATTATTTGAAGGCTTCACATTTTAAAACTATTTCAAACATTTATCTGCTTTATTTTACTGTCTTGTATTTGGCAGAGCTTGAGTGTTTGTTCTGGGGACAATATTTCAGCAGCCATGTTGGGTTGTCATCGCTTAAGAAAGGACTTCACACGTTGACCCAAAAATGGAGTCGAACTTTGCAACAGCTGGACATTGCACATCAGCTCTTCACTGAGGAAGACTTGGAGTTAGCAATGAGTTACCTTTGTCAAGCTGAGGCAGACACACTGCGCTCACTAAACTTGAGTGGGACCAGAATTACACCACGTGCACTCAGGTAGTTGTTTTGTACTTTCCTCAATAGCGCCGCAAATCCAAAATAACCTCTTTATTAGACAAAGTGCAACCAAAAAGAACTGAGCCGTTCCCATTCACGTCTGTGCTTTGTTTTGCAGGCCAGTCATTGGACAAATGACTGCTCTAGACTACCTCAACCTTTCATCCTGCCGCTATCTCCCAAGAGGTGTAAAGAGGATTTATCGTGGCCAAGAAGACATCCGACAGCTGCTGGACAAATTGGAATAGCTCTCACATTCATGTAGTTCCAGGAATCAGAAACCACGTTTACAAGGCAGACTTGAATATCTTAATGCAGGCCTCGCTGTGGGTTATATTGTCTAATCGATGTGAATATTTTGCCCTCAGGACTTTTTTGATAGACATTTTTTCTGCCTGTTATTGGTACGAAATTGACATTTCCGTGTTTGAATGCAAGAAGCAGTAGTTTGCAAACCTGTTACTACTGCATTAATGTCAAGTGGGGGTTTTGTTTTTTGTTTTAACAATAACCAACACACAATGCGTGACACCTAGTACTGTATATAGATCATTTTATTTGTAAAACTAAATATTCATTTGCGTGTATCTTTTTTTAAATGTGATTTCTGATTTTTTTTTTTTTTGTATTTTTGATCAAAAATAAATGTTTAACATGTCACAAGAGAATCAGGGTTGTATTGCTCTTTATTTCCACTAGAGAGTGCTGTCCTGTCAGTATAAATGTACATTTGTTATCTTAAGAGACTGGTCATACTGGATTCATACATGTAAACACATGAATGGATATAAGTGCCTATATGATTTTTCCAATAATGTAAACATGGTCAAAGGAGAGTGTTTGATAATAAAAGACACAATATAGTATTCACTTGTTTATTGGGTCAAATAACAAACTAAACAAAAACAAGAGCAAAAAAAGTATTTTAAATGTACCCACATTCAATTTTTGCCCAAATTTGAAACAGCACTACCCATTTAGGTTAATTAAACTTGGGTCTGTCTTGACTCAACTACTTCTATGAGTGTAAAAGAAACAAAGTCATATGTCCCACATCAACATGAAAAATGGTAAACCATAAAAACAGCATTAAAAATTCAACATTTTAAAAAGCAAAGACATAAAGAGACTTAAGGCCTCTTTACTATGTATATTGATTTATATAAAGCCGGGGTTTTCAGCTTTGCTAGGTGCAAATTAAATGTAAATGCTGAATTTTGGTTACAATAGTGGTTGTAAGCACAGTCTTTCGTTTATGTCTCTCAATTAAAAATGTATTAATTCCATTGTGTATGTCAGTTTTGTGACCACTTTCTACAATAAAAACAGTTGTTCCATTTTCTTTGGTAATGATATATGTTTTTTCTTTTTTAAAATAACATTTATGCATTCATTACACTTTCAAAATTGTACAATAAAAGTAAATAGGCAAAGGTCTTTTGTAATCAATCTCCTGGCTCATATTTTAGTAATGATAATATTGCAGTATATTGTCGTCACATGTTAAGCACAACTTCTAAAGTATTTTTTTTAATTCAAAAAGAAGCTTTTTTTTATGTTATATTCAGTTATTAAAGAAGCAAATTGCTGTTCACTTCTGTAGTGGGAGTAAACTGAGGCCTGTAATGGGATCTGTAATACACCTCTCAACCAGATGGAGGTATGTGAGGTTCTCCTGAGTGTTGGGGTCAAAGAAGCCCTTGGTGTCATCATCAGGATCCGATAAAATCTGGTTCATTTCTTCATCAAAGTAACCTCTTTCATATGCCACTTGTACAGGCACTCTGTGACTGTGCACTGGGTCAATTATTCCTCCAGTTGCAATTTGAGCTTCAAGGAGACGAATTCCATGATCTTTCACAATGAGATCTTTTTTCAAGGCCTGGAACAAAGAAATAGTTTTTTCAGTGTACGGATCTTTGTATCCTGTCACTGCCTTTTCTGCTGAGATCAGTTTTTTTTCCCATTCTTTCCCAACCACTCCTTGAGCCACAGCTTCCTCTACAGAAAGCTTTTTGTTGTTGACTGGGTCAATGATAAAGCCTGTGGCAGCTTGGGCTTCCAGCAGAACCAGAGATGTACCAGGAGTCAGCAGACCTTTGCTTTTAGCTTCATAGATACTGAGGGTTTCTTGGGTGGACTGAAGATAAACTCCTGCAATGCTGTTGGTCCCCTCAAGGTATTTGCGCACTGAATCCATTTCACTTACTTCTGTCACTGTAACTTTTCCAGCACTAAGATCTTTGTAGAGTTTCTCATCAATGATTTTGGATTTGAGCAGCTCAGTAGCAGAGACATCTTTTCTGATTCCATGGAACTTTTCAACTTCACTAGTTTCTGTAATTGTTGTGGTTACAGTAGTTTTTGTTGTGCTACTATCCACATTAGTTTCTGGTGGCTGGGACATGACAATTGAAGAAGATGATGAGGTTGTATGCTGCTCAATGATTGTCAGGATGATTTCCAAAAAGCGCTCTTTTGTGATTGATCCAGCCTTGTACTGTTGCACAAGGTCTCTCCGCTTCTCCTCAGTGATGTATTTGGAGTAGAGCAGATCCCAGAGAGACACTGTTTGACCTCTATATTTTCCTCCAGCTCGGGTTGTTGTTGTAGACTTCAGAATACGTTTAGTTGCCTCGTCCACAAAGAAGTAAAACTCTCCTTTCTTGACAATGACAAGTAAACTGAGGCCTGTAATGGGATCTGTAATACACCTTTCAACCAGATGGAGGTATGTGAGGTTCTCCTGAGTGTTGGGGTCAAAGAAGCCCTTGGTGTCATCATCAGGATCCGATAAAATCTGGTTCATTTCTTCATCAAAGTAACCTCTTTCATATGCCACTTGTACAGGCACTCTGTGACTGTGCACTGGGTCAATTATTCCTCCAGTTGCAATTTGAGCTTCAAGGAGACGAATTCCATGATCTTTCACAATGAGATCTTTTTTCAAGGCCTGGAACAAAGAAATAGTTTTTCCAGTGTATGGATCTTTGTATCCTGTCACTGCCCTTTCTGCTGAGATCAGTTTGTTTTTCCACTCTTTCCCAACCACTCTTTGATCCACAGCTTCCTCTACAGAAAGCTTTTTGTTGTTGACTGGGTCAATGATAAAGCCTGTAGCAGCTTGGGCTTCCAGCAGAACCAGAGATGTACCAGGAGTCAGCAGACCTTTGCTTTTAGCTTCATAGATACTCATTGTCTTTTTGGTGGACTGAAGATAAACTCCTGCAATGCTGTTGGTCCCCTCAAGGTATTTGCGCACTGAATCCATTTCACTTACTTCTGTCACTGTAACTTTTCCAGCACTAAGATCTTTGTAGAGTTTCTCATCAATGATTTTGGATTTGAGCAGCTCAGTAGCAGAGACATCTTTTCTGATTCCATGGAACTTTTCAGCTTCACTGGTTTCTGTAATTGTTGTGGTTACAGTAGTTTTTGTTGTGCTACTGTCTGCTTTAGTTTCTGGTGGCTGGGACATGACAATTGAAGAAGATGATGAGGTTGTGTCTTGTGTATGCTGCTCAATGATTGTCAGGATGATTTCCAAAAAGCGCTCTATTGTGATTGATCCAGCCTTGTACTGTTGCACAAGGTCTCTCCGCTTCTCCTCAGTGATATATTTGGAGTAGAGTAGATCCCAGAGAGACACTGTTTGACCTCTATATTTTCCTCCAGCTCGGGTTGTTGTTGTAGACTTCAGAATACATTTAGTTGCCTCGTCCACAAAGAAGTAAAACTCTCCTTTCTTGACAATGACAAGTAAACTGAGGCCTGTAATGGGATCTGTAATACACCTCTCAACCAGATGGAGGTATGTGAGGTTCTCCTGAGTGTTGGGGTCAAAGAAGCCCTTGGTGTCATCATCAGGATCCGATAAAATCTGGTTCATTTCTTCATCAAAGTAACCTCTTTCATATGCCACTTGTACAGGCACTCTGTGACTGTGCACTGGGTCAATTATTCCTCCAGTTGCAATTTGAGCTTCAAGAAGACGAATTCCATGATCTTTCACAATGAGATCTTTTTTCAAGGCCTGGAACAAAGAAATAGTTTTTTCAGTGTACGGATCTTTGTATCCTGTCACTGCCTTTTCTGCTGAGATCAGTTTGTTTTTCCACTCTTTCCCAACCACTCCTTGAGCCACAGCTTCCTCTACAGAAAGCTTTTTGTTGTTGACTGGGTCAATGATAAAGCCCGTGGCAGCTTGGGCTTCCAGCAGAACCAGAGATGTACCAGGAGTCAGCAGACCTTTGCTTTTAGCTTCATAGATACTGAGGGTTTCTTGGGTGGACTGAAGATAAACTCCTGCAATGCTGTTGGTCCCCTCAAGGTATTTGCGCACTGAATCCATTTCACTTACTTCTGTCACTGTAACTTTTCCAGCGCTAATGTCTTTGTAGAGTTTCTCATCAATGATTTTGGATTTGAGCAGCTCAGTAGCAGAGACATCTTTTCTGATTCCATGGAACTTTTCAACTTCACTAGTTTCTGTAATTGTTGTGGTTACAGTAGTTTTTGTTGTGCTACTATCCACATTAGTTTCTGGTGGTTGGGACATGACAATTGAAGAAGATGATGAGGTTGTCTCTTGTGTATGCTGCTCAATGATTGTCAGGATGATTTCCAAAAAGCGCTCTTTTGTGATTGATCCAGCCTTGTACTGTTGCACAAGGTCTCTCCGCTTCTCCTCAGTGATGTATTTGGAATAGAGCAGATCCCAGAGAGACACTGTTTGTCCTCTGTATTTTCCTCCAGCTCGGGTTGTTGTTGTAGACTTCAGAATACGTTTAGTTGCCTCGTCCACAAAGAAGTAAAACTCTCCTTTCTTGACAATGACAAGTAAACTGAGGCCTGTAATGGGATCTGTAATACACCTCTCAACCAGATGGAGGTATGTGAGGTTCTCCTGAGTGTTGGGGTCAAAGAAGCCCTTGGTGTCATCATCAGGATCCGATAAAATCTGGTTCATTTCTTCATCAAAGTAACCTCTTTCATATGCCACTTGTACAGGCACTCTGTGACTGTGCACTGGGTCAATTATTCCTCCAGTTGCAATTTGAGCTTCAAGGAGACGAATTCCATGATCTTTCACAATGAGATCTTTTTTCAAGGCCTGGAACAAAGAAATAGTTTTTCCAGTGTACGGATCTTTGTATCCTGTCACTGCCCTTTCTGCTGAGATCAGTTTGTTTTTCCACTCTTTCCCAACCACTCTTTGATCCACAGCTTCCTCTACAGAAAGCTTCTTGTTGTTGACTGGGTCAATGATAAAGCCTGTAGCAGCTTGGGCTTCCAGCAGAACCAGAGATGTACCAGGAGTCAGCAGACCTTTGCTTTTAGCTTCATAGATACTCATTGTCTTTTTGGTGGACTGAAGATAAACTCCTGCAATGCTGTTGGTCCCCTCAAGGTATTTGCGCACTGAATCCATTTCACTTACTTCTGTCACTGTAACTTTTCCAGCACTAAGATCTTTGTAGAGTTTCTCATCAATGATTTTGGATTTGAGCAGCTCAGTAGCAGAGACATCTTTTCTGATTCCATGGAACTTTTCAACTTCACTAGTTTCTGTAATGGTAGTGGTGATGGTAGTTTTTGTTGTGCTACTGTCTACTTTAGTTTCTGGTGGCTGGGACATGACAATTGAAGAAGATGATGAGGTTGTGTCTTGTGTATGCTGCTCAATGATTGTCAGGATTATTTCTAAAAAGCGCTCTATTGTGATTGATCCAGCCTTGTACTTTTGCACAAGGTCTCTCTGCTTCTCCTCAATTATATATTTGGAGTAGAGTAGATCCCAGAGAGTCACAGTTTTTCCTCTATATTTTCCTCCAGCTCCGGTTGTTGTTGTAGACTTCAGAATACGTTTAGTTGCCTCGTCCACAAAGAAGTAAAACTCTCCTTTCTTGACAATGACAAGTAAACTGAGGCCTGTAATGGGATCTGTAATACACCTCTCAACCAGCTGGAGGTATGTGAGGTTCTCCTGAGTGTTGGGGTCAAAGAAGCCCTTGGTGTCATCATCAGGATCAGATAAAATCTGGTTCATTTCTTCATCAAAGTAACCTCTTTCATATGCCACTTGTACAGGCACTCTGTGACTGTGCACTGGGTCAATTATTCCTCCAGTTGCAATTTGAGCTTCAAGAAGACGAATTCCATGATCTTTCACAATGAGATCTTTTTTCAAGGCCTGGAACAAAGAAATAGTTTTTTCAGTGTACGGATCTTTGTATCCTGTCACTGCCTTTTCTGCTGAGATCAGTTTGTTTTTCCACTCTTTCCCAACCACTCCTTGAGCCACAGCTTCCTCTACAGAAAGCTTTTTGTTGTTGACTGGGTCAATGATAAAGCCTGTGGCAGCTTGGGCTTCCAGCAGAACCAGAGATGTACCAGGATTCAGCAGACCTTTGCTTTTAGCTTCATAGATACTGAGGGTTTCTTGGGTGGACTGAAGATAAACTCCTGCAATGCTGTTGGTCCCCTCAAGGTATTTGCGCACTGAATCCATTTCACTTACTTCTGTCACTGTAACTTTTCCAGCGCTAAGATCTTTGTAGAGTTTCTCATCAATGATTTTGGATTTGAGCAGCTCAGTAGCAGAGACATCATTTCTGATTCCATGGAACTTTTCAACTTCACTAGTTTCTGTAATTGTTGTGGTGATGGTAGTTTTTGTTGTGCTACTGTCTACTTTAGTTTCTGGTGGCTGGGACATGACAATTGAAGAAGATGATGAGGTTGTGTCTTGTGTATGCTGCTCAATGATTGTCAGGATGATTTCCAAAAAGCGCTCTTTTGTGATTGATCCAGCCTTGTACTGTTGCACAAGGTCTCTCCGCTTCTCTTCAGTGATGTATTTGGAATAGAGCAGATCCCAGAGAGACACTGTTTGTCCTCTGTATTTTCCTTCAGCTCGGGTTGTTGTTGTAGACTTCAGAATACATTTAGTTGCCTCATCCACAAAGAAGTAAAACTCTCCTTTCTTCACAATAGACAGTAAGTTAAGCTCTGTATTTGGGTCTCTGACGCACCTCTCAATCAGCTGGAGATATGTGAGGTTCTCCTGAGTGTTGGGGTCAAAGAAGCCCTTGGTGTCATCATCAGGATCCGATAAAATCTGGTTCATTTCTTCGTCAAAGTAACCTCTCTGATATGCCACCTGTATGGGGACTCGATGGCTATGGACTGGATCGATTATGCCTCCAGTTGCAATTTGAGCTTCAAGGAGACGAATTCCATGATCTTTCACAATGAGATCTTTTTTCAAGGCCTGGAACAAAGAAATAGTTTTTTCAGTGTATGGATCTTTGTATCCTGTCACTGCCCTTTCTGCTGAGATCAGTTTCTTTTCCCACTCCTTCCCAACCACTCCTTGAGCCACAGCTTCCTCTACAGAAAGTTTCTTGTTGTTGATTGGGTCAATGATGAAGCCTGTGGCAGCTTGGGCTTCCAGCAGAACCAGAGATGTACCAGGAGTCAGCAGACCTTTGCTTTTAGCTTCATAGATGCTCATCATCTTTTTTGTTGATTCAACTCTCACACCTGCTATACAGTTTGTGGCTCCAAGATACTTTTGAATATTTTCCATTTTGTCAACAGTTTCTTCCGTTACTTCACCTTTTATAATTTGGGTGAAAAGGTCCTTTGAGATGATCTTTGACTCAAATAATTCACTGGCTGAGACTTGTTTTCGTAGTCCTTTGAACTTTCTTGCCTTGGATGATACCTCTGTGATTATAACTATGAGTATTTCAATCATCTCCTCAATTTTGGTCACTCCTGTCCGGTATTGCTGTATAAGCTGCTCCCTTTTTTGTTCTGATATGTATTCAGATAGTAGCACTTCCCACAGTGTGACCTCCTTGTTTTTAAATTTTCCCACATTCAAGGTCATCATTTTGTTTTTCAAAGCATTTTCGATTTGCTCATCTGTGTGAAATACATGGGCTTTTTCTTTATGCAGCGGTACGAGAAGTAGCCCAGTTTTATCATCTTTCTCACATCTATTCATGAGCTGACTGTATGACAGTCTTTCTTTGGTATTTGGGTCAAAGAATCCTTTTTCATCATCTGTGGGGTTCAACAGAATTTTCTGAGTTTCTTCATCCAGACATCCTTTTTTGATAGCAATATGAATTGGCAGTCTGTGACTTTGATTTGGGTCAATAATTCCTCCTGTTGCTGTCTGCACATCAAGTATCCGAAGGCCATAGCTTCTTTCTCTCAGCTTTTTTTGCATGGCTTCAAACAGTGATATTGTCACATCTGTATATGGATCTTTATACCCAGTGACAGCTCGTTCAGCTGAGAGAAGTTGCTCACGTACATCTGGCCCAATCAGTCTTCCTTTTACAGCCTCTTCCACAGCATGGAACTCATTTTTGAGGGGATCAATGATCCATCCTGTTGCAGCTTGAGCTTCAAGTAGTAGAAGTGCAATGCCAGGTGTCAACAGGTCTTCATTTCTTGCTTCATATATGCTCATCACTTTCTGGGATGGATAAACCTTCACTCCAGCAATGCTTCCAGATCCTTTTAGGTATCCTCTCACAGGTTCACCCTGCGCTATTGTTTCTAAATTGAGTTTTCCTTCTTTCACCTGTTTAAATGTTTCTGCATCAATGATTTCAGAATCCAGTAGTTGTTTTGCAGTGACATGCTTTCTCAGACCCATTATCATTTTGGGAGTTTCAGTCTTCTCCAGTTTTTCTATTGTGGTAATCACTAATGTGATTATGGTCTGGGTACTCTTCTGCCTTGTTCTGTACTCTTCAATCAGTTCAAGTCGCTGATCCTCAGTAAAGTAGCCAGAATGAATCAAGTCCCATAGAGTAACCGATTTTCCAGAATAGTGTCCTACAGATATGCTGACACTTGTCTTTTCAAACTCTTCCTTAATCTCTGTGTCAGTATATATCTTTTTCTTTGTAGCTGTAGCTTTTGGTGTGTCATTCAATGGCAGGAGAAACAGTCCAGTTTCCTTATCTTTCACACATCTCCCCAACATCTCCATGTATGTCAGATTTTCTTTTGTGTTTGGGTCAAAAAAGCCCTTTGTGTCATCAGTTGGGTCTGTTAGGATTTGATTAAGTTCTTCATCAAAATATCCCTTCTTGTATGCAATTTCAAGGGGTAAGTGGAGACACTTTAAGGGATCGATGATACCACCTGTAGCAATCTGGGCCTCAAGTAAACGAATGCCATGCTGCTTGACAATAAGATCTTTTTTCAACGCTTGGAAGAGCGAGATCTTCTGACCTGTGTATGGATCTTTGTAACCAGTGACTGCTCTTTCCGCAGACAAAAGTTTTTCATACATCTGTGGACTAATCAACTTTTCTTTGAGAGCTTGTTCAACTGTAAGTTTTTTGTTATTCAGAGGATCAACAACAAATCCTGTAGCTGCTTGTGCTTCAAGGAGGCAAAGGGCAGTCCCAGGTGCAAGAATCCCAATTCTCTGTGCCTCGTGAATGCTTAGTTTTTTATTTGAAGGTTGCAGTATCAACCCAGCTACACAGCTTTTTCCTTGTAGGTAGGCTCTCACACTGTCCATTTTCATCACATCACTGCTTGTCATGATTCCAGTGATCAAACTGTTGTAGGTGTTTTTATCCACAATTTTAAGATCCAAAAGATCCACAGCAGAGACTTCTCCTCTGAGACATTTAAACTTCAGTATTTCTTGCTGTTCTATCTCCTTACGCTCAATGATCTCTACAATGGTCTCAGTTAGTTGCTGAATTGTGATTTTCTTTGACCTGAAGAGCTTGAAAAACTCCTGTCGTTCATCTTCAGACAGATATTCTGAGTTGATAAGATCCCACAATGTTGTGTGTTTGCCCTTGAACCTACCATACTTTACAGTGACTATTGTTGTTTTGAACAATTCCCTAATGTTGTCATCTATCTTTATTTTGTTGCTCTTGCCTTTGAGAGGTAAGAGGCACAGGCCTGTACTAGGATCTGTTACACATCTGGCCATGAGCTGCAAGTATGTCAGGTTCTCGTGGGTGTTGGGGTCAAAGAATCCCTTGGTGTCATCACTTGGATCATCCAGGATCTGATTCATTTCTTCATTAAAGTACCCCTTCTTATAGGCCACATAGACAGGTATGCGATGGCTGTTCACTGGGTCGATGATCCCACCAGTGGCAATTTGGGCCTCCAGGAGCCTAATGCCATGGTCTTTTAGGATCAGGTCTTTTTGCATTGCTTGGAACAAAGAAATTGTTTCTCCAGTGTATGGATCTTTGTATCCAGTAACCGCTTTCTCTGCTGATTGCAGCTTTTGACACACATCAGGCCCCACAATCTTTGCTTTGACAGCATCATCAACTGAAAACTTTCTATTTCCAATAGGGTCGATAATGAACCCTGTTGCTGCCTGTGCCTCCAGTAGAATCAGAGCAGTTCCTGGCATCAGCTTTCCTTTCTGTTTGGCCTGGTAGATGGTCATGATTTGAGAATCAGGAAGCATAATACCTGCGATGCTGTCTTTACCTTTTAAGTACACATTTATATTTTCAATGACTTCCTTCACTGACTTCTTTCCCTTCTTCAGGTCCTCTAGGACCTCCTCACTAATGATATCTGCTTCCACAAGCTGCGTGGCTGTAACAGTGTCTCTGATGCCTTCAAAGACGACTTGAGTTGTTTTCACTGACTTTTCTATCACTTCCAGAACTGTTGTAATGATCATCTTGATAGTAATCTTCCCCTCTCTGTATTTTTTAAAGATGTCTTGCCTCTGGTTTTCATCAAAGTATTCTGACATCAGAAGTTCCCACAGAGATACTGTCATTCCTGTATATTTGCCATATGTCACTTTCACTTTCTCCATCTTGAAGGCTGTTTTAGTTTGGTAGTCAATGAAATCAAAATTTAGCCCATCTGATTTATCACGCAAAGGAAGGAGGCAGAGTCCAGTAGCAGGATCAGTGACACACCTTTCCATCAACTGAAGATAGGTTAGATTTTCTTCTGTGTTTGGATCAAAAAAGCCTTTTGTGTCATCCCCTGAATCCTCCAATATGGCATTCATTTGTTCATCAAAATAACCTCTCTTAAAGGCCACTTCTGTAGGAAGTCTGTGACTGTTGATTGGATCAATTATTCCACCTGTAGCAATTTGTGCTTCAAGTAGGCGGATTCCATGTTGTTTGACCATGAGGTCTTTTGAGAGTGCTTGAAACAGGGATATAGTTTCACTGGTGTATGGGTCTTTGTATCCGGTCACTGCCCGCTCAGCAGAGAGCAGCTTTGCATGATATTCTGGGCCAATAAGTTTGCTTTTGACAGCTTCATCCACAGTGTACTTTTTATTTTCTACAGGATCAATCATGTATCCAGTAGCAGCTTGTGCCTCCAAGAGAACAAGTGATGTCCCGGGCATCAGTATGCCTTGCTTCATGGCTGTATAAATGCTCATTCTCTGATTGGTTGAGAGTATAGCAATGCCTGCAATGCTGCCTTTGCCTTCCAGGTATTCTTTCACTGTTTCAATCAACATCACGTCCTGTGTTGTGGTCTTCCCCTTTTGCAGGTTATCATATGTTTCTTTGTCGATGATCTTTGATTCAAGGAGCTCGGCGGAGGAAATGCCTTTGCGCAGACCTTTGAAGGTGATGCAGACAGGAAGAAGCAACAGGCCTGTATCGGGCTCCACAATGCATTGCTTTTGGAGGCTTCTGTAGTTAAGATTTTGTTGCAAAGTTGGATGATAAAACACTCTGAGCTCTGACATTTGGTCCTTCAGCAAATCTTTTTCATAGTAGCCCTTCTGAATTGCAGAGTCAACTGAAATATTTGTCTTATCGACAGGATCAAACAGGCCTTTTGTGGCTATCTGTGCTTCCAGCAGCCTCAATCCATAATCTTTTGGAACTAAATCTTTTTGCATAGCTTGGAATACAGATATCATTTGGTTGGTGTAGGGGTCTACATACCCAGTGATGGCTTTTTCTGCTTTAAGGAGTTTGTCTTTCATCTCTGATCCAACTATTCCCTTTTTAACAGCATCCTCTACAGGAAGCTTTTGGTTGTTTACTGGGTCTACAATACCTACTGTGGCAGCTTGTGCTTCAAGCAGAGCCAGTGCTGTTCCTGGCTTAAGCATACGCTTCTTCATGGCTTCATATATGGTGATCTTTGTCTTTGTCTTTTCCAGAAATATACCAGCCACAGGTTCATGGACTTTTGTGCAGGCATTTTGCTTCACACCGCCGTCCTTAAGGTTGGTGTCCATCTTGACCTAAAGGGCTGTGTTAGCACAGAAACAGTTACAGAGCTTGTTTTGTATATGGTATTTTATGCATTGTAAGTAATCGTAAAGCACAGATCTCAGATACATTTGGGCACATTGCAGTTAAACTGATTATAAAATACACATGTATTGATTTGTATGTAAAAAAATAACTTGTCAGGTTTTTATACAGTTATTTTTTATACACAAATTATTCAGACGTTCACCAAATTAGATGCAGTAAGACATTTTGTCAAAAAATTTATTTTACTACTTCTGTTTTGCGCCATAATGCAATTTCTAACGTTACATGTTTGACAGTGACATTGTTATGTACTAACTGTAAAACTATTTTCAGCTTTTCCCTTGCCACAAGGGGTCGCCACAGCAGCGAGCACCACAAGATTAATTGGGCAGAGTTTTATGGTGGATGCAGCTCGAATGGGGGGCTGAAACAGTGACCTTTCACTAGTAATAGAGACTAATGTAATAGAGAATATACTCCAGCAAGGTAGAGAAGGTGTAGAATAGTTTGCAATGACAAATAGTACTGATGTCTGGTAAAATTAACACATTAGTATCCAGCATGACTCTGAATCGCTTAAATAACTTAATGGAGCAATTGAAATAGAAATAGATGGTAATTAGTTTTATTTCTATTTATTGTAGTGTACGTTTTGGAATATATTATCTTCCAACTGTAATATCAAACCTTTCAATTTCCTTAGGAGTACGTGGATAGCCTTGGATGCTCTGTTGTTCCAAAATCCAAGATCCAACGCCAGTGGCTTCCTGATTTTTATGATCTCAGGGCTTTGAAACTCCGTCCCTGGAAAGATAAGGCGGTTATAATAAGTTTGATCTTAAACTTTGTGTTAATGATTTGATATTGAAATTAGTTTATGACATTTCTCATGAACTTTCTAAATCACATATGGGTAAAATACACACCATTTCATCACTGACCTATGCAGGCTGCATATCAGACAATCGACAGGATGTAGGTAAAATGAGTTTTTTCTACTATGTTAGTAATACTTTAATTATAAGTTGTTACCATGACAATTATTCAAGTCTGTATGGCTTGCTTGCAAACAACTACTGTCCATGACTGACCCACCCACACCATAAAAATAAAGCCTAACTGTACTGTCTGTGTGTATGTGTCTTATAAACCCATGTGGGCAGGTTTCTAATGCAGCAATACTGTTTTTTGTTTTCTAATAGTTTTTCTTATCATTTCATCGTGTCCCTGCACAGATTCAACAACAAAAGAAACTATTAATTTCATATTGTGTGAGAACGTACCCATTTGCTTTTGGCAATAATAATGGTGTGTCAAAACTGGAACAGCCACATGCCCTGTTTTGCAACAACATGCAAAGGAAAACCAACAACTGCAAATACAAGAGTTCATATCTCTTGCAATCCTGTGCACCAAAGTCTAAATCTGCAGAACTTTGTTTTGGGTTCCAGTAGAGATTAAACATTTTATAAACTTGTGGCTGAGTTTTGTTTGCTTGTTAGACCCTCATTTTTTATGTCTAGCCAGAAAAAGTCACAAAAGAGCTAAAGTCACCATGGCATAAAAATATCAGCTTCAAGGTAAAATAATATATAAATGTTTTAAAAAACTGAATCGATTTGCATTCCGGTCCAGTATTATTTAGATTAGAGATTAGATTAGATAAAACTTTATTAATCCCTTTTAAATTTAAAGAACCCCATTTAGAGAACTTATAAAGAGCTTGTTTACAAATTCTACAACATAACCCAAATTTATACACATCCACTTGTACTTAGGGTACTAAACTGAAAAACAGGGAATAATAAAAGCAAATGTATAAAAAACGTTTTATTGACTAAAAAACACACTATATCGGATTCATATCGGTATCGGCAGATATCCAAATTTATGATATCGGTATCGGACATAAAAAAGTGGTATCGTGCCATCTCTAAACTAGTCTGGAGCAATTGAAATAGAAATAGATGGTAATTAGTTTTATTTCTATTAATTGTAGTGTAAGTTTTGGAATATATTATCTTCCAACTGTAATATCAAACCTTTCAATTTCCTTAGGAGTACGTGGACAGCCTTGGATGCTCTCTGTTGTTCCAAAATCCAAGATCCAACGGCAGTGGCTTCCTGATTTTTATGATCTCAGAGCTTTGAAACTCCGTCCCTGGAAAGATAAGGCGGTTATAATAAGTTTGATCTTAAACTTTGTGTTAATGATTTGATATTGAAATTAGTTTATGACATTTCTCATGAACTTTCTAAATCACATATGGGTAAAATACACACCATTTCATCACTGACCTATGCAGGCTGCATATCAGACAATCGACAGGATGTAGGTAAAATGGGGGTTTTTTCTATTATGTTAGTAATACTTTAATTATAAGTTGTTACCATGACAATTATTCAAGTCTGTATGGCTTGCTTGCAAACAACTACTGTCCATGACTGACCCACCCACCCCATAAAAATAAAGCCTAACTGTACTGTCTGTGTGTATGTGTCTTATAAACCCATGTGGGCAGGTTTCTAATGCAGCAATACTGTTTTTTGTTTTCTAATAGTTTTTCTTATCATTTCATCGTGTCCCTGCACAGATTCAACAACAAAAGAAACTATTAATTTCATATTGTGTGAGAACGTACCCATTTGCTTTTGGCAATAATAATGGTGTGTCAAAACTGGAACAGCCACATGCCCTGTTTTGCAACAACATGCAAAGGAAAACCAATAACTGCAAATACAAGAGTTCATATCTCTTGCAATCCTGTGCACCAAAGTCTAAATTTGCAGAACTTTGTTTTGGGTTCCAGTAGAGATTAAAAGTTTTATAAACTTGTGGCTGAGTTTTGTTTGCTTGTTAGACCTTCATTTTTTTATGTCTAGCCAGAAAAAGTCACAAAAGAGCTAAAGTCACCATGGCATAAAAATATCAGCTTCAAGGTAAAATAATATATAAATGTTTTAAAAAACTGAATCGATTCGCATTCCGGTCCAGTATTATTTAGATTAGAGATTAGATTAGATAAAATTTTATTAATCCCTTTTAAATTTAAAGAACCCCATTTAAATCCCCATTTAAAGAACTTATAAAGAGCTTGTTTACAAATTCTACAACATAACCCAAATTTATGCACATCTACTTGTACTTAGGGTACTAAACTGAAAAACAGGGAATAATAAAAGCAAATGTATAACCTTTAAGCATATTCTTATGTGGTACATGAGATGTTACTGTACTGAAAAAGCTTTTTCAAAAAAATCTCAGTTAATTATTGTCATAGCTAGTAATTACTATTGCATACAAAAATTTAGTGATTTCACAATTTTCTGAGAACCAGTCTTTCAGCCCTGTGGGGGTTGGTAACTGTCACAAATGATGTCATAACACCTGTGGGAGTCAAGACAATAAGGCTCAGAAAAAAGGGTGTGAACAGAAACTCAGCCAATCTACTCAGAAACATGTTAACTGTTAAGTCACAGATAAAGCTCCACTGTGTATGTGATTATTTTCACTTGTTTACTGTGGTAAAATGTTTGGTTTAGGCTGTGTGAGCTGCACTACCTGAGAAGTGTATTTAACGGCTGTTATTGATAATGTGGCAAAAAGATGCTCCAAGTAACCAAGATAAGCAAAGTAACACAAACAGCTGTGGATCTGAGGTCTGCTGAACTCTGTATTTGTACAAGAGCAGCAGGTCTGTGGCAGTTCGGTATCTCTACCTGTAAGTGCTCAATTTACATCTTGAGTTCGTCACCCACTTTGTAAATATTTGAATGTTTTTGAAACTGTCAAGCATTTACTGTACATTTATGGCACCATCTGAATTTGCATTTGCTTGTCATATCATGAAGGCAAATACATTTCCTGCACAAAGCTAACAAGTTACCTAACTCTGCAAACACAGCTTCACTGTTTACTGGTCTCTCCACTAAATGCCTTTTCCTCAGTGAAGGAAGGCACTGTCCGTTCAATGCAAGAGCAGATATAAAATAAATGAATTTTTAAAAGATTTTGCTTTCTTTTTTGTCTTTATAAGACCTCTAAGCACAACTGAGTGTATATTCAGAGGCGTCTTTATTAGGTATGATCTGCCACATGTGTGTAATTAATCATAAAGTTCCATTTTTAGTGACACTGTTGCAAATGTGGAAATAGAATTATCTAGTACTCTTAGTTACAGTTGATCTTAGTCAGACTTGGTGTGCAGAGGTGTTTCTGGGCTTTATTGTTGGCACCAGCATACATGACACACCCCTGAACATAACAGAGTCCAGCAAACAACTCTGGAACCTCAGTGCTAAAAAACATAATTGACTTCACAGCTGTGTGATGGTGTTAAGGAGAACTGATTAGAGGCCTCACTAATGTAGAACTAAAGTCAAAAGAGCATTTGATTACATTAGACCAGCGGTCCCCAACCCTTTTTGCGCCACGGACCGGTTTATGCCCGACAATATTTTCACGGACCGGCCTTTAAGGTGTTGCAGATAAATACAACAAAATAAAACTAGTACCGGTACCGAAAAAAAGAAGATTTATTCATAACACACGTGAAAAGACCCAGGAAAACCGAGTTAACGATAAAAACGATAACAAAATAACGCTGAAAACCGATAAAAACCCTAAAAACTATACATTTCACACCTGAGCCTCAACTCTCGCGGCCCGGTACCAAACGACTCACGGACCGGTACCGGTCCGAGGCCCGGGGGTTGGGGACCGCTGCATTAGACTATACAGTAGTACCGTAACAAAGAATCACTTTTGTGAGCTCTGACTTGTATATTTTCTTGTTAAGTTAAATTATTTACTTTGATTTTAGATGAGGAAAGTCTTAAAAACCACAAGTAACAACTGATATAAAATAGTACCAGTTCAGTAAGAAAGTGGACTATATACTTCCTAAGGAATATATAATCATGTGACATGAATGAGTTATGATAATTCTAACTGTAAATCTTTAGGTTGAGCCAAGGATCTGTCTGGATGACAAGATGTTGACATTGATAAACAGCTAACCTAGTATGCCTTTGTGGAGAATCAATAGAGCAGTTTTAAGATTTACACTAAGCTGCAAATTGCTCACAACTTTCTCTCACTTGTAGCAACAAGCCTAATTACATCCTATGCACACTTCAGCCATTGTGGTGCATTTTTAATGCCACCCCAGCAATAAATGACAACTTACTGGCTAGGAATGAATGAGGCAATACAGTACCACTGATTCAGGTGTTGCACAACAGTTTTTGTAGCTTTAACTGCGGAAAATCTTGTGTAAATAGATCCCAGGGTGATGTCAGCACAGTGTTTAGACTTGTTGAAAGCCTCATTAGTGACATACAGGCACATTTATTTTACCAGTGGCGGTCAAAGGTGATCAGTGAGGAATGTGCACATTCCCTTTTGTTTGAGGGTGTTGGCTAACAGCACAGGATAGACACACGTTCGGCTTCCTCTCGTTTTACTTTGCCAATGCACTCTCCACTTTCTCACTCTGAAGAAAAGAATTTTCTAAACGTGGTTCCAGTTTTATGTAAACGCAACTCAAGGAAAAAGTTTGTTTTCTTTAGAAAAACCAAAACAAAGACACTACTGATTTTTACACAACCAAACTAAAAAAAGATTTTAAATAAAATTGCTCTTACCCAAACGTGCTTGGATGATATCCCAGCTCTGCACTGGCGAGCGTTCAGCTTCAGCTGGTATGAAAGATACCACAACCCTGAAGTGCTCCCAGCATCTCAGAGGTGTTCACTCCTCAGTGGTCAGATATAAGGCAGGCCCAGCTAAGCCCCTCCCCTGTTGAGGTTCAGCCTCCTCGCCTCGGGCTGTGAGAGTGAGACAGCCGGAGATCCTTTGCACTGAGCTCAGGATGCCAGGAATTCCTGCAGATTTCCTCGGAGCATGTCTATTGTGCTCTAAAACAATAAGGGTGAGCAAATTGATTCTTTCTAAGTGTACAAAAGGTAAGGAGATTTATTAAAGTTATACATAAGATAAAGTAAGCTTTGTTGACTGTACACATTCTTAAGAGTCGTGAAGGTTCTTCACAAGGGTTTCATTCACTTTCCTAGTCAATATTTTTTACTTTTTACAATGTGTTAACTGGACTTGGTGCGAAGCTTCCTTATCAAGCCGGCCAGGTTGTGACATGCAGAGCCGGATGCCCTCTGAGTACACTGAGCTTTGTCCTTGTATTACAGCTTCCCTCAGGTTTGGCAGGTTTTCAAGTGTGGAAAGAAGAAACCGGACAGGCATGATTGGCTTTTCTATCTTATTAACAAGAAAAAGTGTGTCACAAAACAAACTGTACGGAAAACACCTGTTGTTTGTTGTAAACCAGATGCAAAGACATTAGTCACATAAAAATGATAACGTCAATATCTTATGACTGACATGTTTGTGGAAACTGTCAGAAAACCTTGTGATAAATCAAATTCCACAATTGTATGTAAGAACATGTTATGGGTAAGTAATTAATGGGTTTGTTTGACAAATCTTACATGCACACTCCAAAGTTATTTGACAAATTGGCTTGTTTATATTTTAACTATATCTATAATCTAAAATAAAACCCAAATACAAACAGCTTAGCTTCTACAAGAGAAAATATTGCATGTCCTTTAAAGGGACGGAACATTGTGTGCAAAGTTTCGCATGTAATTACCAAGTAATGTCAAATGAGTATATAAGGAAACTGCCATTTGTTTCCATCACCTATGTGTGGATTTTCACACCAAGAACAAACAGACAGTGAAGGTTAAAGTTAGGTTTTGTGTATTCTTACATTTTTCACTGTTGCTGTCGAGTGGGGTCAGGTCAGGTATGGTGGTCTCAAGTTTCTCAAGAATACAATGTGTCAAAAACATGCAAGCGGCATTCAAAGATTACAGATGAGGGCACTGCCTCTGCATGACTTGAAATCTCAGAGAGTGACATTATAATAGAACAAACTAGAATTTCTGCCGTAGGCTAAGAGAGAAATCACTGCATAATAATAGCTTTGTTTTGCTAACATTTGAATTGGCAAAGAATCACAGATATATCAACACGAATATGCGGGAAACTAGGTTGGTGAGCCAAGGACACCCAATTATTAAAATGTCACTCATAATTAATCAGAACAAGTAACTGAAATTGCAAAACAGATTAATTTAACTTTGTTCATGCAATATAATATATGTAAAGGATTCAAAACAAGTACAAAGTAGTGAATAAAATATCTGAAAAAGCGCAGTGAATTTAACCAAAGCTCTACAAATGTGTCTTATGATGTACCTTTTAAATAGTTTCTGTCACAGACCAAAATATATACTCAATGGCCATTTCATTAGTAACACCTTGCAGTAGCATATGATGTGAATGTGATGTGACTGGTACACAGTGTTGGGAAGGTTACTTTTAAAATGTATTCCATTACAGATTACAGAATACATGCCCCAAAATGTATTCTGTAACGTATTCCGTTACGTTACTCAATGAGAGTAACGTATTCTGAATACTTTGGATTACTTAATATATTATCATGCTGTTTACAACTACATGAATGTACTATTGCTGTGATTTATTACTGTTACTGAAGGTCCGCGGCTCCGAACCGTAGTAAAGGGACCTCTGGCTAATACGGTGGGTTCTGTGTCGGGCTCATAGCTGAAAACTAGCTTTACTTTGTTGTCTGGGTCAACTTTGCTAGCGAGAGACAGAGAGAGGCGTTGAAAGGCTGCTCCAACGGAACTTATTGTTTTTGGAGGAAAACACGAACACGGTGTACAGTCGAGTCTTAATAGCTTACTTACAACTGGGCTCGTCAGGCACTCTTCTTGGCTGCAGTGGTTATTATTATATTTACATGCTTCCAGCTCCCGTTTTTGCTCGATGACAGCTCGTACTTTTCCTTTTTCTCCCTCCCTCGCTCACAGACACATAACGTGTATGGCAGTCCATTCTCCCTGCAGCACGGACTACACTGCCTATGATGCTACATTCTTTAGAGCTATACCTGTAGCATTCTGCCTATTAGCTTAGCACAACAACAACAAAAAGTCCTCTCACCCAGGAAACACGCAGAGAGAGATGTAACCATGGCAACCGTAACGCTGCCGCCTGGAACAACAGAACGTAGCTGTCAAACAAAACCCAAACAGTCCTGACCCGCCACAATATGAAACAGGGAAGTACCGCCGTGTAATCCATTTATTTCAACAAAGTAACTGTATTCTAAATACCACCTTTTTAAACGGTAACTGTAACGGAATACAGTTACTCATATTTTGTATTTTAAATACGTAACGGCGGTACATGTATTCCGTTACTCCCCAACACTGCTGGTACATGTGTGGTACTTATATGGCTCATCCACCACAGGCCAAAGGTGCTCTACTGGACTGAGTTCTGGTGACTGTGGAAACCATTTGAACTCACTATCATGTTGAGGTTTGTTGAGGTTTGCACAATGCTCAGTTGGTACTAAGAGGCTGAAACGGTGCCAAAATATAAGAAAATTTAAAAAATATATGAGAAAGTTTTAGTCAGCTGTTGGTCACTCTTAATCTTTTTATTTTTATTAATTTTATTCATTGTATATCTTATTGTCTAATTTACTCATGTTTTAATACTTAATATATATACTGATTTATTTTTATCTTCTTTTTCATTCATGTATTTATTTTATTGTTATTTAAATTTATTTCTTTGTCTGCTTAATGCATGGTTTTAACTGCTATCTCTGTTTTATTATTGGAAAGCACTTTGGTCAACTTTGTTGTTTTTAAAGTGTTATATAAAAAAAATTGGATTGGATTGGAAAAAGAAAGCAAAACCTGAAAACTACAAAATGAGAACATAAAAAATGCACAGACAGAGAATTCCAAATAAACAAGGATTTAAAGACCCAAACCAAAAAAAGTCCGGATCCGACACGTGCGAAGGGTAATGAGAGGTAAATAAAGTTAAATAATGTGGGAGAAACAGATCTAGCTGATTTGTTTCAGGTGAATGTGTGAGTAGACAACTATTTGAAAAAACATGAAAAATATGTCTGTGTTATTTTAACAGCTTATTAATAAATGCATAATAAATGGACTGACATGTATATAGCACTTTTCTACTCTGTGCACTCGATGTACTGCTCCAACACTCTATAACCCTTTTTAACCCATTTGTACTAGCTTGCTTCTCACAGTATACCTGAGCATCTTGTCTAATGGTCACACTCACACTCCGATGGAAACATCGAGGGCAACTTAGGGTTCAGTATCTTAACCAAAAATATATTGATATGAAGACTGGAGGAGTTGGGAAGCAAACTGCCAAACTTCCAATTGGCCCACTTAATCTAACTCCCAAACCACAGCCGCCCTAGGCCCCTGGGTTTTCATAAAGAATTTTTTTTTCACAGCTCTGCGGACGTGATGAATTTCGCTTTTATTGTTTACCTGCTAAAATCCTGCAAGCTTCCACTTGAATCCAAAGCATGGGTCTAGGCATGTTGCCAAAAAAGCAGCCAGGTCTTTCTAAGGAAAATTGTAAGGTGTACTTAGTGTACGGTTGTGCATTTAATCTGTTACAGTTATTTGTGTAATATTATTTAAAGTGTTAATGGGAAATTTCTTATCTATAAGCTCTGAGTTAAGAATAAATACATGTTCCTGTTCCATTATCACACACTGTAAAAAAAATATTCCGTAGAAAAACGGAAAATGTCCTGGTAATTTTCTGCCAGTACATTTTCTGTTTTTTTTTACGGAAGTTTGACGGACATTTCTGTAAATAATAAAACGGAAAATTCTGTAGATTTACAGTATACTCTCTGTACTATTTATGGACATTTCCTTCAGCTATAAAACGGAAAATTTTGTTTATTCACAGTATATTTTCTGTATCATTAACTGATATTTTCCATTAATAGAAAAATTGAAATTTCTGTTTATATTACTATTTCCAAGCACTTCTTTTCACTGTAACTCATTAAATATAGTTCTTTATATCCTTAAACGTACATTTCTATGCAATTACAACCGAGTGTGCTCGAAAATTCATAAATTAAAACTTAAATTAATTTGTGTTTCGTACACAACAACATTGGTACAATTAATGTTAAATATTCTTTTATTCTCCTTATCTCAAACACTATACTAAAATATAACGACAGCATCCATCTTGTCATAAAATGACTAAACAGCTGATACATGAACAAAATAAGCTTTCACAAGCTTTCAAATTTGAGCATTTTTATTTACTTGAAATCAGGTTGCCCTCGTGTAAATGTGTTTATTTACATTCATTCAAGTGGCTACCAAGTGTTTTCTTCAAACAGGACACCTGACAAACAAAAAATGTCATATTTAACGATATGTTCACATTTAATAATATCCAGAGTACCTTTTAGTTAGAATCACTGCCTTGTGGCAGTTTTGCCTCAGCCAAATGGTTAAGGTGTGGTTTACATCCAAGTCTGTCCACTTATGATACAGTATATACATGTAGTCAGTTATAGCCAAACACATTTGATTACTGAATTACATTCACTTCATTAATGAAGTGAATGCAATTCACATTTGTGTGAACATTTGTCTGAGATCAACTCTTTGGGGTCTTTACCTTACAATATAACATACTTGAGTCAAAATTTGTTGACTGTTTAAGTGGTGCCACATGAATAAATCTGAACAGATCTAAAGAAGATGTTCCTGAACTTTGGGTTTATTCGAACAGGACGGATGGATAACCACAGGACTTTTCCCCATATGATAACTGAAACACAAAATAAATTAGGACAGATTACTGTCCCAAACGTAAAGATAAAAGTGTACTTGTTACAAGTTACTGGACTTGTTTTGTCAGTGAGGAGCAAAGTACAATTAGAAGTGCTTGTTCTGATGAAAAGTTAAACTGTAAACAGCAGCGTAGTGAATAAGGATCTGTGTCCACGAATCCTCAGCAGTGACAACACTTAAACTTCATAGTTCAAAATCCTTAATGCACACCTTTTTCTCCACGGTGTTCAAATTCTTCTAGCTGTTTAAGTAGAGGAAAAGTCTGACATATTTCATGACCATTAAATGTTAGACCAGGCTCTGAAAACAAGGTTACGGTTACAAACAAAAACCTCTGCTTGTGCGCACAGACCCTAAATCACAACAAATAAGACAATAGTAAGACAAATTACTACAAAGTCTTGTTACCACTCTTCATATACCAGTGTGACAAAGTCCTGAATGCAGCCTGCATGTTAGTACATCAAGGTCCAACTGAGCTTTAAATAAAATACACTCAGCTTTTCCTTGGATTTTCAGAGTTGCTCAGTCGAGTGTAACCCCGACTGCTGCAGTTCCTGTATGAACAGGAACTGCAGCAGTCGGGGTTAACGTGTCGCTGTGTTGCTCCTCCATGTCAGCCACTGAGACTAGTCGCAATTTATTCGGAGGAAAAAAAGAGAAACAACAAGACATTTTTAAAAAGTTTGTATTTTTATAATTTTTTTACCTAGAACATAAACAACAAACAAAAAAATTATTAGGGCTGTGCGATATGACGATATATATCAGATGACGATATAAAAATGTCTATCGTTTCATATTATACACTATTGTTTGTTTTGTGGTGTTGCAAAATAAACTGTTTACGGCAATATTTTTTTCATGATTTTGATGGTCACTGTAGTTGCTATATTATTTCTTAAAGTTCTCTCTTTCTCTTATACTTACAATAACCACACTATGGACGGACAAGTGACTGTTTTTACGCGTACTTTCGTTACCAACAATGATGGTAAAACCATTATGTGGCTCCGCCCTCCGCTTGTTTATTTTCCACATAAACCTTTCACAATAAAGCTCAAGTTTCTGTTGAGACTTTTCAAAATAAACTGAAATGATATACATTATTCTCAAACATAAAATTTCAGAATATGCATCAAACAAATGACCTCAAATAAAAACATGAAGTGACTATAAATGGCGCTTACAGTCATCACCAGTGTTGGTCAAGTTACTTGAAAAAAGTAATCAGTAATTAATTACTGATTACTTCCCCAAAAAAGTAATCCCGTTACTTTACTGATTACTTATTTTCAAAAGTAATTAATTACTTAGTTACTTAGTTACTTTTTAAAAACATGATTTACAACCTGAATAGGTGATAAAGCGATAGATCTTTCAGCCCAATTCTACTTTTTCTACATAATCATCATACAAAATGTAATCAAATGGAAAAGTCTCTTTTTAAAACTTGTTTTGTTAGTTTTAATCTTTTAACTTTATGCATGAAGCAAAATTTTAATTATATGCAACATTCTCTGACTGGAAGAAATTAGTTTAACATTTAAACCTATTTTCTGCACATTCCAGCACATTATATATATATATATATATATATATATATATATATATATATATATATATATAAATTTTTTTTTTTTTTTTTTTTGTGTTTACACTCACTCTTTCAGATGCAAGTAAAACACAGCAGAAAATAAATAAAGTCAAAGACTAGCGGTCCTTTTGCTCTATTTTCACCTGTAAAGCAGGAGTAGAGTAGGTGGAGGTTTATCGTGGTGCAGGTGTGCCGCAGCGGTCAGTGGAAGGATACCGCAGTTTCTCTGTGAGTTTCTCATTACGTCGTAGCTACTCGGTGCTTGCTTGGAAGTTTAGGGGTTTTTTTGCTGTAAAAAGAAGTTTTCTTCCCACGCACAGCGGACACTAATGTTTTTGTCACTTTTTACGGAATCAAACTCAAAATAAGGTCAGTACTTCCACGCTTTAAACGCTGCACGCTCATACTCTCTCCGCACTGGATATATGATCCATTGTTTATCTGCCTACAGCTGTTGTCACTAACGTCGCACTCGCTTACGTCACTGTCATGAGACATTCTCGCAAGAAAATCACGGTTTTAGTAACGCAGTAACGCAGCGTTCCTACGGGAAAGTAACGGTAATCTAATTACCGTTTTTGCAATAGTAATCCCTTACTTTACTCGTTACTTGAAAAAAGTAATCGGATTACAGTAACGCGTTACAAGTAACGCGTTACTGCCCATCTCTGGTCATCACAAAGATGAAGGCACAGAGAATACCAGCATGGCCAGCAAGAATGAGGCAGAACCAACTAGCTCCAAACAGAAGGACCAGTCAAAAGAAATCAAGGACCTTATTGTTAAACGAGGAGCTACCTCTGTAGCATGGACATGGTTTGGTTATGAAAAGTCTGACACGACCCAGAAAACTGTACTATGCAAATTATGCCACAAACTGGTCCCCACCACCACTCAAACACGACAAACCTGTTTAACCACCTGCACAAGAATCACATGAAAGAGTTTTGAGAGAGTTTACGAATGAAAAGCAAAAAAGAGCTGTCAGGTGCTCAAAGTAATCCTTAGACTCAAACGTTAGAACAGGCTTTTCCTTGCAGCACGCCGTGTAATAAATACTCAGAAAGAAAATGGCAGCCGTTTAACTCATGTCTAAAAATGTATAGTTTCACGCATCGGTCAAAACACTCGACTCCAGGTACACGACGCCCAACTGAAAACACTTCACATAAGTTGAGTTGCCCGAGAATCACATAATTTACAGAAAATGCACTATTTTGTGATATATATCATTATCAGGAGAGATGTCTTACAATGGGATGTGAGATTTTGGTCATATCACACAGCCCTACAAAGGATTATAATTCACGTAGAGTTGCATACACATAACACCATTCTATTGCAACAAAAGCAGTTTATAATCAAAGTAACATACATACCTTGAAAAACTAAATCAACCACAACATTAAACTCACCTTGTTTCTGTAGAGATGGTGATCAGGGTTTTTCTTCATTTCCTGAGACCAGCTGCTCTGGATCATCACCAGCTTGTATCTTCATCTTTTTTTTCCACTCAGGGAAGTCTTTCCTTTTCTTGGCCATTGCTCTGCACTGGAAAACCAAAGTGTGTGATCAAAGGTGAAATAAGGGATATTTTCCCACTGCAGGACTTAGAGTGCTTCAAGTAATGATAGCTGTTGATCCATTTCTCAAATAATCTGTAAGGATCTGGATTTTTAAGAAAGATACAAATATCTCTGCTTATATTTGGCTAAAAGCTTGATATAGACACAACAGTTTATAATATGTCAGCATCCCCCACAAGGCATATAAAGCCCCTGCACACCAGCACTGCGCTTACATTATAGTTCAATCAAGAAATAGTTATTATTGATTTATTATTGAATTTCTTTAGTAATAATTATTAGTATTTAATCACATTAGCACAGTGGGGTGACAAAAATATTCCACATACTAGAAATGCTGCTCAGTATTTCATAAATTACATTTTCAACAAATGTTGGAGTAAAACACAGTTACAGGGAAAATGTGTCTGTCTGTAAATATTAATATTAACTAAACATTTCTATGTGCTACAAAATAGACATAATTGTAAATGTGCTGAGGTGAAACTATACTTTCAATAATATTACCACTACAGTCATTTAACCACCGAAATAATCTATGCTGTCAGCTAGCTAAAAGTCTTTACTTTAGCAGCCCAAATCAGAGGCTAACATTAGCATTTGCTAGCGTCAGCCAGAAAGGTCTGAGGCTTAAACTAGGGTTAGTGTAACTTTGCCTGAAACCTTTTAAAGTGTACAGTAGAGCCAACTGTAAAACACAGGTATTGATACAGTACTTATTAGAGTCCTAGAATAATTTCTAGAACCATGAAGTTCTCTCTTTTCCCAGTTATCCACATCGCTGACTTTTGCTAATTAGCTAGTTAGCAGTCACAGCTGTGTAATACCCAGAGAGACACAGACAGCTAACTATAATATTTATGAAAACTGGTTCGGCCCAGTGTTGCCAACTTAGCGACTTTGTCGCTATATTTAGCGAGTTTTCAGACCCCCTAGCGACTTTTTTTCTAAAAAAAAAAGTCGCTAAAAAAAGACGTGAAAGACATTACAAAAAACAATAATTGCTAAAAGAAATTTAATTTGTAGTTCTGGGAGCTTAATCTTCAGCCCTGCTGAAAATCCGTGCAGGCAGGGGTGGAACTTTATTTTGATGGGCACACCATCAAAAGGAAAGAAGGGGGCAGATGTTCCAAAGACAGCAGGTGTGTAGGCCAGGTGCACAGAGATACGGGGAGTCGAATTTAAAGGCAAGTGTGTCAGGAAAAAGTGAAAAAACAAGCAAAAGCATAAAACGAGTAGTATCTGGCTGCATTTCAATGATATTGGAGACTGGAAAGCTGAGTGAAGAAATTATAAAATTAGGACCTGGCTATAGTGAGACCTTTTTATTTTCAGCAATCTAAAAAGGTTTTAATTTTGTCCAGGCCTTAAACCTCATGTGTGTTCTCCCTAGTAATAGCAATTGCATAAATATGAGGCTGAATCTAAGCATCATCAGTTTAACTTTAAATTCATCTCCACTACACTTGACGTAACCTAACTCTGACCATGAAACCACAGCCACTGTGCACCACTCACACACTGTTCTTTACTTTCAATCCATCACAGTTCAGCAAACTAACCTGTTTATCCTGGGGATTTATATGGGAACGTCACACACATGTTTTTAATGTTTAATACAAGACTTTATTTCTACCTGGTGTATTTCCAGTTACAGGGTTTAGTAACGATTAATTAAGTGTAATCAAGATTATGCAATGAAGGAATATATGATGCAGACCCAAGGATGATATATTGCTGAAGTATGTGTAAGTAAATGACTCTTCAACATTAAATATAATTACGACATGCTTTGTTCCATTTTAGTTAGTTTTAAAACACCAGTCTGAGCTAAAAAATTGGAGCCGTCATTTAAGATTTTGCCAAAGTTAGAGTTCCTTCCCTCATAATCCAAAGACCAGCCCGGCCCATGCTTTTGTGGCAGCTAAAGTGACTTGCTCTCCTGTGCCAAATTTGCATTTTTTGCACTTATCAACCATCATCAACATGTTCAGTGTTGTGTGGTAAAACCTGGGTGTGGTGATCACACACCTCTGAAGAAAGGATGTGTGGAATTCATCATGGAGAAGGAACTTTGGATTAAATACAGGCACACAGCTTTGTATGAATATAAATTAGGCTGATTCATTCTTAAGAGGTCACACTGACAGGCTTTGACATTGGACTTGAACAGTAGTTAGCATTTCATCTGACACACTGGGACACATGTGGGCAAGCTGAGACTAAGCTGGCATAACGAGTCAATGAAGGCACAGTTGAGATAGAAACGACAACTATGTTTTGTTTGAATTAGTCACTAAAGTTATAAAATAGCCTCATCTAAATAATGACGTTAACTGCAACCTTATGCAAGATGTGCATGAAATGCATAGTTAGGTGTGGTATTTTAAAAAGTAAAAAGAAGAGGGCAACATTTATTTTTATTTTTTGTCAATATGTAAAATGAATAGAGTGATAGTGGATCTTTTTACCATCTCTTTTACCATGTCTCTCTAATATTTAGCTCCTTACTATTTTTATATTTTATTTTATTATATTTTATTATATTTTCTGTACTGTATCATGCTGCTGAGTGACTGCTGCTCGTCAAACACATTTCATTGCAATGTTGACCCTGTGCTAACATGCATATGACAAATAAAACTTGAAACTTGAAACTTGAAACTTGGATCAGAGGAGGCAGGTGGCTGAAGGAGAGATTTGGACAAACTGCATGAGGTGAGGGTGGGCAGGAGCAGAGTTGCAGACAAATGGCCAGAAAAGGGAAAATGATGAAACAGACTGAATTTAGAAAACTGGGCTGTTGGCGAGGAGAACATGGTAGAAAACTGGACACAAACAAACACAAATAAGAGATTTTGGATGAAAATGGTAACGGTAGGAGTGCTGAAGATAAAGCAGTAGCAACACCAAGAGCAATGGAAAAAAAAACCCATAAGAGGACAAATTCCTTGTTAAACTCGTGCAAAAATGTCGTTAAAACCTATCTATGACATATATCATTTCATGTTAATCGCTTTTTGTTACACCGGTACAGCTTTGTTTCTAAATTGCAAATGTCAGTACCTTGCCAAACACCAAGACACACTTCTACTGAATTGTAAAACACAGATCTGGGCATGTTGGATGGTCTTGAGCCAAAATGAATACACCTGAAGTCCTGTCATGAGAATACTACTGTCTAGATACTAAGAAAGCAAATCTTTTACAGACATGGACCAATGTCGCTGTTGTTCAACTAAAAGTCATTCTTTCTATTGTGAACAGAGTTCTACATATACGTCACTACTAAATATATTTGTTACTTTGTTCTGGCTGTGTGGGAAAATCCCAGTACATCAGCAGTGTCTGGAATAATCACACCAGCCCCTCTGACATCAACAAACCTGTCGCATTCAATCATCTTTCTTCCTGATTCTGATCCGTTTGAGGCGCTGGTGGAGGTAGACGATGCTGAGGAGAAGTGGAACGGACCTGGGTTCTAATTGATGAACGGAGGCATGCCCGACAATGAAAACACTGAAATGGCTTACATGGAATTAGATGCAGAGTGAAGCGGAGCTGTAGACAGGACGAGCGAGACTGAATAGACCAGAAGGGACATGAAGGGCAGGAAGCAGTTAAAAAAAATGACACGAAGACCCTCTATTGCATCGTCTGTGTGCTGGTGTGAAGAGTGGGCAGGCAGTACCTGCCCACTCTTCTGGCAAGCCGCTGCTGACCAAATTGGAACGAGACGCCTGTTGAGTGGACACTTCAAAGAGACCTTGAATCAGTACCCCTCAATAATTCATTTGTCTTCAACACGCCCAACCAAGCCAACGACTTAGACGTGAGGACAGACGCCATAATCACCGAGGAAACAGCAGCTGCTATCAAATTCCTCAAAAATGGCAAAGTGCCAGGTTTGGACATGGTTTCTGCAGAAATGCTTAAGCACGGCAGACAATGCCTCGTCAATGAAATAACTGACCTTTTCAATTCATGCTGGTCATCGATGCGAGTGCCAGAAAAATGGTGAAGAGGAGTCATTATAAAGCTCCCAAATAAAGGCAACCTGGCAACTGGCAAGGAATCACACTCCTTTCTGTTCCGGGCAAAGTGTTGAGCTTTGTCCTCCTCCGAAGACTCCATAAGGCGGTGGACCAGAAACTCCGGGAAGAACAAGCCGGATTTCGCAGTGGCTGGTCATGCATAGAACAGATCTTCATCTTGTGCACCATCATCGAACAGAGTTTGGAATACCAACAGCGTCTCTCGATTACTTTCGTCGATTTCACAAAGGGATTTGATAGTGTCCATCGAGATTCCCTCTGGAGCATTGCCCCGTCATATGGCATCCCTGAACAGTTAGTCAAAATATTTCAAACTCTCTACCTTCAATCCAGTTGCTGCGTCCTTACAGAGGATGGCTACGCAGATTTCTTCAACACTGAGACTGGTGTGAGGCAAGGGTGTATCCTCTCTCCCTTCCTCTTCCTTCTTGCCGTCGACTTTGTTATGCGGAGTGCCATGGACCAAGACGGCTTTGGGATACCTTGCCATCCACCAAAACGCCTGAAAGACCTCAACTTCGCCAAACAACATCGCTTTGTTGGCTGACGATTGGAAAAACATGACTAATATGACATCATGCTTGGAGCAAGAGGCAGCCAAAGTGGGCTTATGGATCAGTGGAAACAAGACAAAGGTCATGAGGATAGGTTACGTGACGATACAGGACCCCATTACGGCAGGACTGCAACTGCTGGAGGAGGTGAATCAATTCACCTACCTGGGCAGCATCCCGGCAAGTGATGGAGATGCTGAGCATGACGTTGTGTGTCGGATTGTAAAAGCAGGTGCGGTCTTTCAGCGGCTCCGGCGGATCTGGTCAAACCTAAAGATCGAACTTACAAAACAGTTTACTATTGTAAATATTGATAGCCTTAAAATTATGACAGCATCATTTAGAAAACTGAGCGTCTGATGCAAGTGTACAGATCCATGACGAGAGCTCTTAGACTGCTAATTGTTATTTATAGTATTTACAGAATTAAAATCTCATTTCAAACGTCATTTCTGTCTTTCTTTGCTCCCTTATCTGACAAGGAACTCCTTTTTTTGCTCCCCTTTGTTAACAGTCCTGCAGGATATTGCTCAACTTTTTCCTTATGTGCTTGAAACTAAAGGACAAGGCCAGGAATGTTTCTTCAACAGTGTTTTCATTGTTTGTTCATGTCAGCACCACACCCACCTCGTTCTGCTCCAGCAGCCCCCAAATGCTTCTCGTCATTAATACCTGTCCACTTTTGTGCAGAAGGATTCAAAAATAACCCAGATTGTGTTTTTCTTTTGATTATTTCCATTCCGAGAGTTTCCCTTTGCTGATCATGCTTGTATTCAAAAAATATCTCTTATCCAAAACTCACAGTTCTTCACTGGAACACACTCCTCTGAGCTTAGACCAGATGATCCCGTTTCAGAAATATTCCACCCCAAAAATCTAAACACACAAGCAGTTATTGAACACATTTTCTGAGGTCATATCTGATTAAAAGAGTGCAGTGGCGCTATCTCTGACTGGAGTTGATGATTGCAATAGTTGAGCATGATTGCTGCAAAAGTTTGGTGGCACCATTACTTTTGCTGTAGTGAGCTGAGGGTGAGAAGTGACAGTGTTCAACACTTTAATTTTTAACTGATGAGCACTCATGTAACCATGCTTTTGCACTCAAAATAATTGCAGCAGAAGCGTTAAGTCTCCAAAAATGTGCAAATGCTTTCAAAAAGAAAGACTTCTGCCCACACAGACCATCCGTCATATTTATTAGACACCTTGGTAGGACTGGTTTGGAACAGCCTTTACCTTTTGAATTCCTTCAGTTCTTCATGGCATAGATTCAAAAAGGCGCTGGAAAGAGTTTTGATAGCATGGCCCAGTTTCTGCAGATTTCTGTGCTGCACATCCATGTCCCTCGTCATGTTCACGAAACCAGTTTCGATAATTCTCAGCTGGTATAAGCGATCCAACATCACTAACCTAACTGTTAATACAAGGCGAGATCCACACTTTCATGGAGCGGCCAACGAGTACTGAGCATGACAGCTGAAGTTTGTCACTGAGCTACATTATTAGCACACACCGTGGTGTCACATAACTGGAACATTGCACATCTGCCTAGTTTGTTGCTAAAGGTAAATTTTACCTTCAACGGCAGGATTTTCTATGAGAGATTCCTAGATAAACTTTAAAGTGTGGCATGTTCTGCAACCTACAACGGCACATTAGCCTCATTAAAAGCCAGAACAACTACTTTTACTTTTTTTTCTCAAGGCAAAATAACACACTGTCACAACAGAGATTTAAAAAGTGATTGTAGATAGATATTGGTTCCCCCCCGAGGCACAGCCACACCAAGTTCAAGAGCCCGGCTCAAACTTATCTTATCTACTCTCTGATCATTGCAGTTTTCTCAAAAGTATTCCCTTATTTCAACATAATAACAAATACGAAAGTCACACATTTTTATCATATTATCAGCAATCCTTATACCAACTTTGGTCTGCATAAGTGTGATTGTTTATTTAAAAAGTGAGACCAAGCAGCAAAAGGTTGGAACAGCTAAGAGGAACATAATCTCTCATATGTCCACAGTTCAGGTTATGTTAAAGGTCTTGGGACACAATATGCTTTTCTTTTTACTTCTTAGTGTTTCTCTTGCAGAGCTGACAACTACAATAATGTAGTGTCATCGGTGGTGCCAGCAGTCTTATTGTGCAGAGCGAGAAGAGTATCTGTTGACAAACTGCGATAAAGTAAAACTTGAAGTGAATACAGGTAATTACATTTTATGCTTCTTTCTCCTTCATTTCCAGTGCAAGAAGTATTTTTCAGCCACTGAGCGATGCACAGATCTGCTACTGGCTCACAAATTAAAGATGCTTGCGTAAAATAAATTGTTGTTCTATCTTGAATCATGCTTTAAAAGTTTATCACCTCATTGAAACGCTGCAGGAAAACATGTTGCGCAAGTAAAATAACGTGTGTGATTGTGATTATGCGTAAACAGACTACTCTTTTTTTTTTAAGTTATTGAAACCGACTTTGAACTTTAGTATTTATTAACACAACTGAATCCTCTCTCACATCTGTACAGAGAAGCGCTCAGATTAATGTGTGCAAAACTTTTGACAATCATCTACGCAGAAGGTCTCCCGACATGAGGCACCCTGTGTCTGGGAAAAAGTGATAATTACTACAACTAATAAATTTTTATAGTTGTGATAGCCGTCAGTTTGTTTGAAACAATTAGAGTGATTGATCTCTGTAATAAAAAACAGAATTGCCAAAGCAATTATTGTTTTTACACATTCTTTAGCACATCCAGTAAATGTTTGTAGTCACCCCGGTCAGGCCACATTCCATTAACAGAAGCACTTAGTGTCAACGGTCACATACAGCCCAGAGGGTTACTGTCTTCATGGCTTCATGGTCGATTAAATAAAAACTCTGTACAAAGTACTTAAGCTCTTAGATGTGATTTCTTATTATCGTATCCTATAAATTACCCACCCGGTGTGGTTTCTTTCCCACTGTTATCATTTGAATTTGCAGGAAACCAGTTCTTGTGGGCAGTGATGAGATGGTATCTGTTATCTCTGAATTTGACACAATCTTTCAAGGCAGCTTAAAAAAGTCCCTCCTGGTGAAACACAGCCAAGTGTTAAAGCTGTTATCTCTACATCTGCAGCAACACGTTCTTATTCAGGGTGGAGATTCTGAGGAAAGTCTTTCACTCTTACTGGCAGTGATTCTTGTGTTGACATGCTGTTTGTGGGTTTCTTTTCCAAGTAATTTTTGAGTTACAGAGGAGGCTTTCTGTGATGACGGACGAGATTGTGTTATAAAACATAAACATTTGATTTGATGTGCAAAAACTAAAGTCAGTTGTCTGACTAAACAAAGAGCAGAGAGTCTCAGAATAACCGCACAGTCAGCTTAGACACAAAGGAGGACTGTGCTGTAATATAGTGGCACTCAAAATAGAAATGATTGTGACCTATATCTGAGATAATATTTCTCCCACACTGTGCCATTGCACTACATCTTAAGGTTCTCCTTTCAGCCTTGATTGTAGCCACTGTTTGTGATCTTCGATGTGTTTTTTCCCCTGACTACATCCACCAGAGCTCTGCGATTGCTCCTTTTCCGTTTCGTGTTTTTGACCAGTCAGCATTCAGTCTGCTCACAATTCCTTCCACTGTGTATCCAAAGGGCTTGCAAAAAAGCAACAAAAACACTGAAGTGGGGACATAAATCTTCTGTTTATTGCACGAGTTAAAAGAGGTACAAACTCTGCATTAGAACACCGGACTTTAAACCCTTATTTCATGTCATGTTGTTGATGCATTATGTCAGTGTTTTCTTTTTGCTTGCAGTTTGGGGCGGCGAGACAATAAATAAATGGTTTGAGTTAGGAAAACATTGTGATTTGTTCTCTTAACAATGTCTGAACAACGCTCAATTTTGGAGATCACAAAGCTGCCAAGTTTGGTTGAAACTGAAAACACCACTACACAATTACATGCACTCGCTAAAAGGGCTGCTGAAGATCATTATCTTTAGAACCTATGGTCAGTCACAAGTTCCACAAGCAGAGTTTCTAATTGTTTTTGTTTGGGGGGGTTGAACAGTCATGCAAGAAAATGCAGTGTTAGGCATCAGTGCAGACTGTGAAACAGACAGTGTGATGCCTGAAAACACAACTGGGGACCTTTAACATACAGCAGTCACTTTTACCAGTTAAATAATGCAAGACTGAAACAATGCATGATGCATTGGGTGAATAATGAGTACTTTTGCATTTCTTTAAGTGCATTTTTGCAAACAGAACTAAAGAAAAATATAGACCGAGTGATTTTCCATTGCTGATTTTTGGTTTCAAAAGCTTGACCTCTGCAGTGTGCAGCAAAACAGTAGCTTAAGCTTTCAATAAAACAAGTTCATCTAAGCTGCTTATGTGTTCGCTGTAACTGACGCCAACCTTATATAACTGGATAACTCAGGAGAGTCTGTCAGGTTATGAATTTTCCTCGGGGCTGTGCGTAGGCGGCAACTGGAAAATTTTTACCAACCATTATAAAGTGAATTCTGGAAGCATACTGCGTGGTATAAATATCAACCCAGCTTTGGTTTAGCTGTTTTACTTTTTCACTTTTTAGACTAAAACCTACAAAACATCAGACGTCTCTGATCTTTTTCTATCAAACGTACTGAGTTTTTCACCAGGAATCTGAACATGTTTGAGTTGAAATAATTCAACACGAGATCAAAAGATTCACAGTTGGTGCTTTTTCAGTTACCTGGAGACTCCACATTGTTGAAAGTAAATACACTTGCTTGTTCTTTGTTGCTGACATTCACTGTCATGTTTAATATTAATAATAATAATAATAATGCATACTTTATTGATCCCCGTGGAGAAATTCCTCTCTGCATTTAACCCATTCACTCAGTGAAGCAGTGGGCAGCCACTGGGCGCCTGGGGAGCAGTGTGTAGGGATCGCACCTCGCTCAGGGGTACCTCAGGGTAGTCGTTCAGTGGATTCGAACCCCCAGTCTTCCGATCATGGGGCTAAAGGCATGTGAGGCAAGTTTTATGCTGAAGAAGAATTGCGTGTTGGTAATGTTGACCTAAAGAACCTGTTTTGCAGATCTGCAGTCATGCAAGTAATGCTGTTAACTCACTTTATTTAATTTGCAATGACTGATTGCAGTTTGTTTCTTTGTCCTGATGGATTTTTCTTTAAAACCTTTAATCCTTATAATCTCTGACACTTTGTGAACAGTGGAGCAAATCTGAAGTCCAGATGTAAAGATTTTATATTTCAGAACCCTCCCTTAGTTACGCTTCCTGGCTGCTGGGAGCTTCTCGTGTTTATATGGGTTTATACACCGCTCTGCATTTAATAATTAGTTACTGTTAACTTTTCCACAGTATGTCTTTTGTCCCGTCTCCCTCCCCTTACCTCCATCCACTCGTAGCAGCTGCCTGCACCTCCCTCAGCCTGGTTCTGTCTGACATTTCTCTCTATTACTGTAGAGTCTTTACCTCAACATAAAACCCTTGGGGTGACTGTCATTGTGATTGGGCACTAAGTAAATAAAATTGAATTTTATTGAGAAGAGAAAAGCAGCACCACCCAAAACTGTTAAAAGCCATGCTCTCAGCTCAGGTGATAGGCCTTCTCCCTCCTTAAGAAAGACTACCTTAAAAGAACTCACTGGGCACCTGGTTCAGCTTTTACTGGCTATAATGAGCAACATTAGGTTGGCTTTCATTTGCTATTGTTGGAGTATTTGAAGCACCTCTGTGTGCTTTCCTTATATTTATACATGCAAACAATATCACAGGCGCTCATTGCTCTTATGATGAATTGGCCTTATAATCCTGTTCTCTTAAATACTATAGAAATTATAATATCCTCCTGAGAACAAGCCTATTCATTTTGTGTCCTTTGTAATGGACATTTGTTTTTGGTCTGTATCTTTTGACTTATTTGTCCTGATGTAATAAACAGAGGACACCCTGGGCTTTCCCCACTTCCCCATGTGTTTGGGTGGCCTCTAATACCGCCAAAGAGGAAGGAAATCCCAAAAAAGTTAAGTGGGAAGATTTGCTCCTTTCCTCGGTTCTCAGGAGGTTAGAATAAAAGGGCCGTAAATGATTCCAGTTCTGACTGAAGACCTTCCTGTAAGTCCAAAGGGACAAAACAGGAAGAAAATAAAAGGAAGAGAAAAAACAGCACAGATGTAAAGAGAAAGAGGAGAAAAGACAAATTAAGAAGAATGTCATCTATTATTTATCTGTATTCTCAGGAATTCAGGTAATCCCCGGCCTCCTGAGTGCTGCACTTAGGGATTTGGCTTGAAGTTGCTCATGCAAACATGAATCATTCTGATGAAAATCTCACCAGCATGGTGAAACCACAGCACCAAGATGCTAAATATATCAGCGTGAACGAGTGAAAGGGTCAGTGAATGCCCAGAGACAGCCAAGAGAGCATAAAGTACTTAATAGGTTACTCACTTTAGTACCAGACATGATTTAATGCTGGACCACTGATGTATCTGCCTATTTACAGCGTGCTGTAGCTATGTCAAGACATTTCTCCAGCATTGTTACTTATTCCTATTAAGTGTAATAAACAACACTAATGCTTTTGGCTCTTCTTTCAATGCAACACAAAAAATGAGGAAAATGTGGGAGCATTCTTGTTTTTTTGCTGAGAGTGAAAACACTCAAACTGTACAGCAGGGCCCTCTAGTGGGCCGCAGAGCCACTGCAGGTAGAGTGGTGCATGTTTGGAATTGTTTGGGTAAGTTTGACTTCAAAAACACAGAAAAAAACTTCCCTTCTTTCTTCACAGTCACTGGATAAACCACCCGATGGTTTGGTGAGAACTGCAGTGAATATCTTCAGTTTTCTAATAAACTGCAATGCTGTTCCTGTATTACTACACATCTGCAAAAATGAACCCATGGTCAAAGTATTTTTGACCTTTACAAGTCAAATGAATTATATACACTAAAAATGATGTTATTTAATTTGAATAACTCATAACTGTTTAATTTGAACAACTGAGCTATAACTTGACTGTGTGGAGTCACTGAAGTCAGTTTGAAACCCCTGGATTAGACTGAAAGTGTATCTGCTCCCCCTTGTGGACAACTTGCAGAATTCAGGAGCTAATTCAAAGTGCTTGGAAACAACAACAAAACAAACAAACAAAAGAAAACAACAACTACCAAACAATATGGCTCAGTTACAAAACAAACTATAATAAAATAAAATAAAAAAATAAAGGAAATGCTACATAGATATGTTGACACATACTTTAATGGAAATTTGAACAACAGTAAATATTAAAAAAATAAAATAAAATCCTAATAAAACATTTAACAACTGATTTTGAAAATCCAGAAAATTAAACAGATGTGTAACCTTTAAATTTTAAACAATTCAACAACAATTCAAGAACCTAAACGTGAACTGGAACAAGGGAACAAGAAACACAATAACTTAATAACAGGGAAAACGTGTATACATATTTTTTTATGATTCATTCCCCTCATCAACTTGCTGAGCAGCTTCCTGCTCAGTGGCTCTGGGTGCAGGAAGTGGTGGGTGCTGCCGTGACATCAGCTCTTCCTTAAAAGTCTCAGGCAGTGACTGATGGGTAAAGAAGGCTCCCCTGCAAGCCTGACAGAGATACAAGCATATTTATTGCATTACACATCTCTGTCTAAACAATATTAACGAAACATTTCGAAGATCATTGCAGCCATTTTTTTCAGCACATCTTTCATGTAGTGTAGTAGAAACAGTGGCTTACAGCTGGAGGACCAGGCTGTAGTGGGGGAGGGTACAAGTACCCAACATGTACAGGGGGCAGCCACATGTTGGGCAGGAATTGATGAGATGGAGAGGGATAGCTGCTGGCGTGATAGCCTGGCATGCTAACTGGAAAGTGAACAAGAGGCAGACGTGCCATCTGCCTGAATTCACTGAAAAAAGGTGAATCTGGAAGGAAAGATAAAGCATTATAAGCTACTGTACATTTAAACACACAGATTCTTACTCAACTCTTACTCACACTCAACACTGAAGACATTTTTAGGTTACTTCTGAGTAAGTCTAAATTTTGAGTTATTAAGTATATTTATTTTTTTAGGGGTTAACCCAAAACTATGGATCAAGATAAAACTACACTAAAACACAAAGAATTTAAAAGATCAGATGAAATGAGAAAAATAAGATATTATTTATTTACCCCAGGAAATTCCTAAAAATAGTGAGAATAGCCCAATAAATACAATAAATATTATAAATAAATAAAAGAAATACAATAAAAGACAAAGTAGGTCAGTAAGATAAAAAAAAAAAAATCACACAAAATTAGATGCACAGTGGAAAAGAAAAAAGAGATTCATTTGCATGGATGTACACCCATATCAATGATTATGCAAATATTAACAAATACAGTTTATGGATGTAGATTAAACTATTTAATTATGTAGTTTATTGTTATATATAATGAAACAATAACACTGAATATTTCATCAAGTGGGTGCAGCTCCGGCACAAGTTGTTAAACTTTGTGACAAGAATAATCAGCAAAGACCATAAACAAAATTATCATTAGTATTACTTTTATACTTTAAATAAGTCACAGTAAAATCTTAAATGTCTCACTTTGTATGAATTAGAATATCAGTGCTCCATGAAGTTTAAACCTGCTAACTTCAGCCCTTCTCTGTCCCTCTTAATGTCCTAAAGATATTACATTTGTGAAACAAGTCAAACTATTCTCTCACACTTTTTTCTTCTTTTTTTTTGTGCAGGTATTTAATTCAGAAGCATGGTTTTTAAATGCATATGTAGATGCATTAAAAACAAATAATAATTAAAAAAACAAAAAACAAAACAATCTATCAACTGAAATCCTATGAAGGACATAAGAATGTCAGATTATTATTTCAAAATTTCAACTTACTAATTCATTTTTCTGAGAAAATAACTACAAATTGAGATAATAACCTTAAGATTTGAGCTATTAAACGATTAAGAAATGTTAATAGTAACCGGACAGTTGGCTTAATTCTGCCAGTCAAAAGTTTGTATTTATTAGCGGAAACAAGCTGCCATACAAATGTATATGTATGCTAATACGGGAGAGAGAAAAAGATGTCAGTTTAGTTTTATAATTTCTTGCTAATTCGTTTAGATGTCTGCTTATATTAACGACTTTCCCGCTTCACGTTAATCCAGTCCGTTGAGCTCAACGTTTCATATTTCATAATTAACAGTATTAGCTTAGTGAGAGGTGTAAATTTACCACCAGCCGACGGCAGCACATCCCTGCTGTCGCGACAGCCGGACTCGGGCTGTCCTCCCGCCTCAGGCCTACTCCGAGGGTCGGCGGGTGAGCCCTTCTCCGGGCCTCCTGCGGGTGGCGGGCACATCGGTTCCGATGTGGATGGAGCACCCCCATCTGGGTTCAAGGTCCCAAAAGCCATGTCCCCCTGCTCGTTAACCCTTCTGGCTCCGGGCCGGGTCTCTTTCATGGCTCTTTTCATTCCCCTCTGTAGGGCGGCGATCTTCGTCCTCTCCGTTATCAGGTAGCACTTCCAGCACTGGCACTTCAAGAAAGGGCAGATTTTTGTGTGACCCTTCTTCGGGACGATAATCCCGTGGTGTCGGCACCGGGCGCATTTTGGCTTCCCTGAGTAGTCGTTTGTCCCTACTGAGTCTTTAGGTAAAGACATGGACATTTCATTAACCGTAGTATCCGCACTAAATCAACCAAATGGGCCCACTCGTGTGACCCAACGTGAACTATGTTTAAAAAAAGAGAGCGAGAGAGATACAGAGGGAAAAGTATCAATTTCAAGTCTGGGAAATCTGTCACTCTCATTGTCCCACGGGCAGTGAGCCAATCAAGTACTGAGCCAATCAAATTTGGCAATTTGATTGGTCAGAGCAGAGCAATTGATTGGTCAGAGCAGGCTGCTAATGTCAGGTCACTCAGGGGCAAAAATGTTTCTCATTACATCTTAGAACGAAATGTACATTTTAGACATTTTTTAATAAGTGAAGATAAACCTACAGCAAAATGTTATTTGTACAGTATGACTGTCATTCGTATAATTTCGTTAGTTTGAGGGTAAGTTTTGCAAAACCTCACCAAAACCTTGGACTTTTTTTTAATCCACCCAGTCCAGGTGTCAGCTGCAAAGTATTTTTTTTTTCCATTGTGCTGTACAGTCATGACACTTGCTTCAGTAACAGGGTCTCTTCTGCTGATTGCAGTGAAACCCTGCACAATCTTGGATCAGCCTCCATAACATGTAAATTTAAGGGCCTCGCAGCGCTTTAAAAATAAAACTGACAGCAGATTTTTCCGACTGTCTTGTTTTAAACAATGCATATGATGAAAGCGACATGAGGTAGTTTTGAGAGGCAAAAGATGTGGTGCTGGTTTGCATAAAGCATTTCAAGAACTAGACTTGGTGCTTTGCAATTTTTTAAGGATAATTTGGGGAACGAACCAAAGAAACCAAGAAAAAGTGAATACGTGCACTTTTGTTTAAGGTTTTTTTTTTTTTAATTATTTGCAGTTTTTTCAAGGAGGAGCAAATTAACAGATCCTTGTTATCTTCTAAATAGAAATATGATATATAGCCTACTTATGTAAATTAAATCCTATTTAAGAAATTACTGATTTATTATAGTGTAATTGCATCTGAAGGCAGCACAAATGTTTGAGGAGAAATTATAAGATGTTGAAATCAAATAGTTGAATACCTCTTATCTCTTACTGCCCATCAAAAACAAACAAACAAACAAAAAAACATGTAAGCAAATTTTTACACACAATAAATATTTTCAAACACAGCCTGTAGATAATTTTTTTTTTTGAAGAGATACTGTTTGTATGAATTATTTCATTTTCATGTTAATTTCCTGGCTCAGAATTGGTCTTTTTTTCTTTTACTACATTATAATAAAAATGTCCCATGAATTTGAGTACATGAAAAAAATCAGTTTTTTAAAAAAAGATTACCATGAACAGACCCAAGGGCGTAGATTTGGTTTTGGCATTGGTGGGGACGGATGATTCAACCACCGAACCCTGCCCTGTTTCTTTTTTTCCCCCCTTTTTGTCTTTGCTTCTTGATAAAAAAAAAAAAAAAGGAGATATATACTTGCCTACATATGCTATTCCAGATGCTTTTAAACCATTTAAAATCACAATTCATAGTTTTATATGTGAATTGTATAACGTTAAATTGCTTAAGTATTTTAGACTTTAGTTCATATTCCATATAAATCAGGTATCATACAAAAATAAAAATAGAGTCATGACAATAAAAGAATATGACTTTAAGAAATTAACAACATTAGTTCAGTTACAGTACACCAACATCTCTTATACATTAGCACTAAGGGAACACTGAATGACCTGCTGGTTTTTGTCCATAAAACTACTCATCTAAGATTACCACAAAGTAAAAGATCTCTCAGCAAAATTATGCAACATTTTAGGCACTATTGCCCCGATCAAGTCAGTGAGCTGGGATTTTTTATTCTAAACATGAACTACTGTTACAGCAACAGACACGGACTACTGGTGTCCCACACAACAACTCAATGTCCGCTATGTGAAGGAGCCACACACATGCCTGCTCCTCTTGTTAACTGAGATAAACTGCTGGCATGTTTGTTTTACATCTATACTGTCCAGTCTCTCCTGGTTGACATACAGCAGCATTGTTTAATCTCATTTGAGTCATTGTTGACCTTAGCCATGTTTTTAGTCTTCTGAGAGCACTGAAGCTTCTTCCAGCCTCAGTACATGCGTTTTATCCATCCATCCATCCATCCATTCGCTTCCGCTTATCCTTTTCAGGGTCGCGGGGGGCACTGGAGCCTATCCCAGCTGTCATAGGGCGAGAGGCGGGGTACACCCTGGACAGGTTGCCAGTCTGTCGCAGGGCCAACACACAGGGACAGACAACCATTCGCACTCACATTCACTCGCACATTCACACCTAATGGCAATTTGAATTTGTCCAATTAACCTATCCCCACAAGCTGCATGTCTTTGGACAGTGGGAGGAAGCCGGAGTACCCGGAGGGAACCCACGCAAACACGGGGAGAACATGCAAACTCCACACAGAAAGACCCCGGCCTGATGTTGGAATTGAACTCAGGACCTTCTTGCTGTGCGGCAACAGTGCTAACCACCATGCCACCGTGCTGCGTTTTATCCTCAGATTAAAATTATTACTATGTGCTTGATGTGCCTCACCTTTGGCCCTGGCTCTTCCCCTCCGACTGCACTAGGACATATTGCCACATGATAAAATAACACATTGATTCGTGCCATATAAAAAGTGAGACGTGTCAATTCAGATTCTTTGTCAAATAAACACTAATGAATCAATTTACACCAGCAGCCTAACAATTGTTAATAATTATTTAGTATTAACTAGTATTTAATAAATACTAGTTAATCTACAGCACCAAATCATCAGTCAGTCACCTGTGACCTCGCCTCTTCACCTCTGTCCGAGCTACTACATGGCAGAGCTGCCTCTGTCACCTGATGAATAACAGTGAGACATTCAACATACATGCAGTCACACATGTGCTTCAAATACAGTCATGAACCACCAAGTCATCATCCAACTTCACCTGTGATCTTGTATCACCATTACTCTCTGAGCTTTGTGTTGGTTCTTCTGTCACCTGACAAATAGGACATACATGACAATAAGAATAAAATGTGTAGCTGCTTCAGTGTTTCTGTCAATTTGTGCAGATCTTGACTCATCAGTAATGTTTGTAGTGTGAGTGCATTTTAAAAACAATTTGTGCAAACTGCACTACAAGGTGGAATATTCGCAAAATCATAACTACCTCATGATATTTTGTCTCAAAAATGAACCCTATGAATATGTCAGTACCACTAGGATGAAATTATTGTGTCACCAACATTTTAACGTTAGATATATAATTTTAACAGCCTCTGTAAACTAATATCCTGGCTTGCTCGAGGCTCCGTTTTCTCTGACAGTTTCAATCAAAATTAGAAATGCTGCTCAGAGACTGAGAGAACTAATAGTGCTGCATGTTGTGCAGTTAGTTTCCAAAACACGTTATTCATGGTTGCATACAATTTTAGACTGATGTGGGCCAAAGCCTAGCATAGCCTGTAACGTTATTGTGACGGACACATTTTATGAGTGAACTTGACTTTAAGCGACTTACAGGTTTCTTTGAAAAATACTTTCTTATATCCAGGATCTTCTGTTTTGCTGCCGTCCTCCTCTCCTCCTGGCAGCGCAGGTTTGCCGCTGCTAAAACTAAACAGAGCTCCCTGAAAGGCACAGCCAATCACATTGGCCAGATTTGTCACATGACGTAGGACTCCAGTAGAGAACGTAATTTAACTCTTTCTGCACCGCTGGGTGAATGAGACGTTGACAGATCGTTTTTTCTTTCTATCGGGTTTGTTTTTTACGGAGCCCCGCAGGGGACATGGGAGAAAAAAAAAATTAAGACGGACTTTTGCGAGATCTCGCAAAACTTTTGCGAGATCTCGCAAAACAAACTCGGGATCTCGCAAAACTTTTGCGAGATCTCGCAAAACTAACTCGGAAAAAACAAAAAACCAAAAAAAAAAAACTCGGAAAAAAAAACAAAAACAAAAACAAAAAAAAAACTCGGGATCTCGCAAAAGTCCATACCATACACCTCCAAATCAGCACTGAAACTTTAGAAACAACCACAGCGATGGAGGACACACACCCATTTGAGCGATTCATAGATTTTTACTTTGAGCTTGGACTAAACTATAAAGACATTAAAACTGTGCTTTGCAGTAGACACAGTTTTCATATAAGCGAAAGACATCTGAAGAGAGTTCTTAGCGCAAGGGGACACACTCGCCACAAAGCGTACTCTGACCTGGCCGTCTTGGTTGAATTTATAGACAACCAATTGCAGTACTCTGGGCAGCTTCACGGATACCGATGGATGTACGCTAAATGCAGGGAACATGGACTACGCGTGAGGAAAGAGGATGTGCGCTTGGTTTTGAAGGAGCTGGATCCCCGAGGCGTCGCACTGAGGCAAGCAAGACGTTTCAGGCGAAGGAACTATTTTTCAAAAGGGCCGAATTTCATCTGGCACATGGACTCCTACGACAAACTGAAGCCATATGGCATCTGTATCAATGGTAGTATTGACGGTTTCTCTAGAAAACTAATCTGGCTTAATGCGTACACAACAAATAGTAATCCGAAAGTGATCGGGGGGTATTACATAGAAGCGGTGCAGCGTTTAAAGGGCTGCCCTAGAGTTGTGAGGGGCGATCTTGGAACTGAAAATGGCCATGTTAGAGGCTTTCAGCGTTTCCTTGTGCCCGTGGCTCCTAACGACACCCTTGAGAGTTACTTGGAGGGAGCAAGTACCGCCAATCAAAGGATTGAATACTGGTGGCGTTTTCTTCGCAGCCAGTGTCTGGAGTTCTGGTTATCCTTATTTGCAGACATCAGAGACAACGGGTACTTTGATGGTGGGTTTCTGGACAAAAACCTCCTTCAGTTTTGTTGCATGGGACTCATCCAGGTGAGTTAATAAAATATGTTTTGTTGCGTGTATGGATGCATGCGTGTGTGAGTGAGAGATAAAAGAAACTGAGGAAGTGATAGAGAGGTAATACACGAAGTACTGTGAGAGATGAGACCTGTGCCAGGTTTAGGAAATGGAGAGACTTGCAGGAAGAAAGAGACAAGACAGGGAGAAGCGGTTGAGAGGAGCAGGGAGTAAATGAAATAAAAAATTGTGTAAATACTATAATTTAGGCTTAAGCAATCGGCCGCCTTAAGGAAGAGCTCAACAACCAAGACTACAGTAACATCCAGTGTTGGAGAGTAACGGAATACATGTACCGCCGTTACGTATTTAAAATACAAAATATGAGTAACTGTATTCCGTTACAGTTACCGTTTAAAAAGGTGGTATTTAGAATACAGTCACTTTGTTGAAATAAATGGATTACACAGCAGTACTTTCCTGTTTCATATTGTCACGGGTCAGGACTGTTTGGGTTTTGTTTGACAGCTACGTTCTGTTGCTCCAGGCGGCAGCGTTACGGTTGCCATGGTTACAGGGTGACGCTCTCTCTCTGCGTGTTTCCTGGGTGAGAGAGGCCTTTTTGTTGTTGTTGTGCTAAGCTAATAGGCAGAATGCTACAGGCATAGCTCTAAAGAATGTAGCATCATAGGCAGTGTAGTCCGTGCTGCAGGGAGAATGGACTGCCATACCCCTGATGTGTCTGTGAGCGAGGGAGGGAGAAAAAAAAGTAGGAGCTGTCATCGAGCAGAAACGGGAGCTGGAAGCATGTAAATATAATAATAACCACTGCAGCCAAGAAGAGTGCCTGAGGAGCCCAGTTGTAAGTAAGCTATTAAGACTAGACTGTACACCGTGTTCATGTTTTCCTCCAAAAACAATAAGTTCCGTTGGAGCAGCCTTTCAACGCCTCTCTCTCGCAAGCAAAGTTGACCCAGACAACAAAGTAAAGCTATTTTTTGGCTACGACCAGACACAGAACCCACCGTATTAGCCAGAGGTCCCTTTACTATGTTTCGGAGCCACGGACCTTCAGTAACAGTAATAAATCACAGCAATAGTACATTCACGTAGTTGTAAACAGCATGATAATATATTAAGTAATCCAAAGTATTCAGAATATGTTACTCTCATTGAGTAACGTAGCGGAATATGTTACAGAATACATTTCGGGTCATGTATTCTGTAATGGAATACATTTTAAAAGTAACCTTCCCAACACTGGTAACATCTATGTTGAAGATGTTGACATGGCATATGAAAATTTCTTATCTATAATATTAACTATTTACAATTTGGAATTATTTAGATTGGAATATCCAAATAACTTACAAATACAAAATACAATGATCAGTGACATAAAACAAATTGATTATTATGAGGGGAGTAGATGAGACAAGCAGGTAGTAATAAGACTAATAGTACTAATGTAAGATATCACAGCATAACAGTAACCGTAGTTAGTGTGTGAAACACTTGTACAGATGACATTAGGTAAAATACATGATTACAAAAATTCGCATGATTGTTTAAAAATAATAAATTGAATAAATATAAGAAACCTTCCTCTCAGTGAGTGAGTTGTCTCATCGTGATCTGCGTATATGTATATACGTACATGCGATCACATTTCTTAAATTTCTGTATTCTTTTTAACAGGATGAGCTGGATGACACTGCACAGGTTTGGAATACACACTCCATCAGGCCATCAACAAACATCAATATCCCCAGTGGTCGACCTAATGTAATGTATACATTACCTGAGCTCTACGGGACAAGAGACTTCCTTTGCCCCACTGAAGAAGAAGATGTTGAAATGTGTAAAACTGAGTGTGTTTTTCGACTGACCAAAACATGTGACCCCGATGTATATGAACTGTGCAATATCATCATGACTGAGTCCCATCTGACTCCACCAACAGACCCATATCAGGCTGTGAACTTGTACATGCATTTAAGAGAGAACATCATGGCATTAGTGTAAATTGCATACACTGCAGCAGAGAACATTTCTCAAAATTGACCTGTGCTATATGTGAGAAAGCTAACTTCTGGATATTAAACAGACTGTAAACTGTAAGCTTTCTAGTACACAGTCATTTATGAGAATATCTTATATAGAAATATTTATTGTTGTGTTCCAGGAGGGTCAGTGAACTAAAGTATAAAGGGGAGTCTCTGCCTGTTAATGATATTCTGAGTGTTCTTTAGCACAAAAACATTGTAATGTTCTGTCAAATGTTATCAAGTTCTATGTCTATGTGTATTACTTCGAATTACTTTAACTGTCTATTTGGCTTGATACATGGATCAAAACATAAGACACGTCTTAATTTAATGTGTTAGGAGTTTTAATGTACAGTGTTTACTCAGATAATGGTGGTTTATGTTGAGTATTTTGTAATAACTTTTAAATGGTGAGTTGGTATTTATTTACACCATCTCTATTTGTTAATGATGGGAATGTTTAGTTGTTTATGTTGGCTAGAATACAGTTTAAAATCGAAGAGATATTCTATTATGCCTTGTTGCTTTATATATATTATAACACCAACTGTCACACTGGCAAGCTACATGAAATGGTACTAAGGGGCATCATAATCTGAGGGGGGGGGGGGGGGCACCTTGGCATTTTTCTAAACTCAAGTTTCTCTGTCTAAAAATATAATTATTTCATGTCATTTTTGCTATTTTTTTTTTAACTATTTATTCTGATTCCAGACGAGCTTTAGTTTTTTAATGTTGGTTAAACAAAACTGAAAAAATAAAGAACTAAATCGAGACCTTTTGAACTCTTAGAATTTCTAATAGATATAAACATTCTTTTTTGGTCACTGAATTTATCTGAAGCTTATTTTATCAGCTGAATAACAAATTCTTTGCACCCACCTGTTCTGTTGATGAACAGCAATTTCATTCGAATGCTATTTTTGCAAAACTCACCACTTCTGAAAGGATGATATGTGTTGTTGAACTACCGGATAAATAAACTGAAATCTAATCAATTTCTAATTTTTTTTTTGGACTATGTAGTACAGACAACTAAAAAATTGCAAATGACAAAAGCATATCGACAACATCTGTGTATTGACTGCCTGTGTTCCCAGGCACTTTAATTTCAGAGAAGGGTAGACAGAAGTGCATAATCTGTCAAAAATATAGCAATATTTTATAATTAACCATATATACTATTTGATCTAATTAGAAATCCTGGCCTACAATCTTGTCTATCCAAGAAACTGTTAAATCTGATAATCATTGCTTGGTAATTTGTAATTATATAAGACAGTATAAAGAATTGTGAATCATCTGTATGTCACATTATGGCAAAGTCCTTTCAAAAAAGATAACTTGTGATGGCAATATGCTTTTTAACAAAACAACTAGTAAACATTTCAGAAGCTAATCAAGGGAAAATAGGACTTATTGTTACAAGATGATCTTTATAGGCCACATCAGCTTTAAGAATTTGGAAACAGGATCTTATCATTAACTTTCAATAACTTTTTTCGCAACCATAGTGACATTCTTTACTAATATTAATGGACCTTTCACCCTAAAATCAAATTTACACATTTTTCTGTTCGCTAGCTGTAGTATTCGTTAATCCACATTGTTTTAGTGTGAGTTGCCCAATTTTAGAGATATTGACTGTACAAGCCTACCCTTCTCGTTTCACATGGTACTTAATGCTTAGTAGCAATGTCTTTATGTAGACCTTATGTAGCTTCATGTAGTTTTTCAACAAGGAAGAGATCTCTACAGCTAATATCTCCCAAAACTAGGCAACTCATGACAAAACATTCTAGATGGATAAACAGCAAGCCAATGTGTGTCACTGCGGGGTATGCAGGTGTGTTGAGAGAATGTACCCAAAAGCAGACAAGGAGAGAGAGAGGACACTGAACTTAAAACAAAAGCGAGCCTTTATTCTGGCTGATGGCAGGAGTAAAAGGAAACAATGACAATGTGTACAGCAGATTTTGATGTGATCTGTCCCTCTAACGCTAAACACAAACCTTGTTTTCAGCAGAAGTTAAAGATGCGGTCATTTTCAAAGAATTTTAAACAATAAAGAGTCCTTGTGAAATCTGAGCTAACATACAACTAAACCATCAGAAAATTAAATTTGTGACTGCTTATTATACAGCTGAATATATCAAATGCTTCAATGAGAAATGAAACAAGACAGAATTTATGAACTCAAGGATAATCATACATATAACAATTACAGCTGTAACCATTAGTACACTCATCAAGTTCAAATGATGTCCATTTCAAAGTAATTGCTGGAAAGGATATTGTCGAACTCAGGATAAGAACTGTAAGTGCATGGCACTTCAAGGGTAGCTCCACAGGTGTGAGCAACAGGCCTTCTGTTGAGCCCAGTTTCAGCATTAAAGCACACCAAAAGTTTGTCAACACATATCACAGAAGATCCTGTGCAGAAGCGCAGGATTTTTTCAGCTTTGGTTTCATCAGCGTTTTTAACATAACGCTGAAGATGGTTAAAGGTTGTCTGTTCTCCGTGAGACAGCATCAATTTTGTTGTTTCAAATAGCTGCACTAGTCTTTTGCCTGTGGCCTTCTTTGTCTCATACAGAGATAACACACTTTCCTTGTCTGCCAGTTTCAGCTGCAGATGTGCCATGGGTGTGGAGAAGCAATCCATTATATACTTTGGCTCTTGGAGAATGGCCTTATGAGCCATTGTTTCAATGGCAGGCTGCATGTTGTTCTTAGGTGGCAGGAAGTGGGAACCCATCCTTGTAAAAAGGTCAAGCAGGTCCTCTTCATCATTTTCATCCATTGTGCCTTGGAGAGCCTTCTCAACAGCTGATCTCTCAACAGGAGGGAGATAGTTGAGAAACGATGCAATCAGAATGTCTACATCAACTGAGTCCATTCCGTGGATGCAAGCTAAAATGAAAGCCTTTGACAGCCTCACTGGAAAGACACCATGGTCTAGTAAGCCTTTCACCCATATCTGCCCAACTGCTTGCCATTCAGCCTCACTAAAGTCTGGTCTCAGCCTTGGAACTCGTTCATTTTCACCTTCACACTGTTCCAAAAATTGCTCCCAAAATGCAGTGTAAACCTCCCTTGACACCCCAGCATCATCAACAGCATTTTCATTTACAAAGTTCATCTTTAAAGTCTCATTCAGAATGCTACTGTCCATAAATACAGCCAAAAGATCATCAACAACTTTTATCCTGCGAATTGATACATGTAGGGGGCTCTGTGGGTCTCCTGAATTTGATGGGGAAAGTTGGTTGCTTGAATCTAAAGGCAAACCTTGTGCGATGAAATTCAGTCCATGGTCCTGAGTAAAAGACAAAACATGCACATTCCATAAGAAATGCAAATGAATTGTACAGATTACACAATATCAATGTTCTGAAAAAGTTTGAAATTTATTTGTCTAATTTTAGTGGGCTGTACATTCCCAAACCATGGTTGCACTGACAATTTATGTATAACATTCACATTTTGGCCTGATGGATGTCCTCGTATGCCTCACAGAAAATTATACAAGTGTTCTTTACATGTATGAGAAGACTCACTTCTGTGCAAAAAAGGTAGAGAACACAATAGTGACACCAAAACAATGTCTCACTGCTGTGTTATGTAAATAATTTAATTTCAAGACTAAATTTCCTGTTTAATCTTATCTTAATGTTAAACACTGGAATTGTCTCTCAACTGACAATATCCTTTTAATTCAAATGGACCCACAAACTGCCATATCCTCAGAAAATAGCATGAAATTTTGGCATCTCTACAGTATGTAAAGATAGGTGTTTATGGTTGCCCGAATTGATCCATCTTACCTGTGTAATCTGGGGTGCTTCCTCCTGTATTGACTGCATATGGGGTGTGGGCAAGCCATTAGCTGAAGACAATGGTAGCAGGAAACCATCCATAGGTAATCCATTTGTGTCGGCATTCTGAGAAGGAAGTATTGCATTAACTGACAACAGACACCTTAACCCTTCAAGATTAGAAGACTCTTCTTCAATCTTCTACCTTGGCCTATTCTAAATCATGAATGTTCTTAAAAAGTCTGCAAAATATGTCAATAGGTCTTAAGAAATAGAAAAAAGATACACCTCTTTATTTTCAGCCTACATGTCTCACTTACAAGAGTAAAAAGACATATTACAGTGGAATTCCACAGGTTTTTATCAGATCTTGATGTACTTCTTACTACTTAAAATGTTGTATTATTGCTGCAACAAAATCAAGTTTTAAACAAACAAGAGATGAATTCTGATTAATAGAAATTGAGCAAGTGTTTCACAGTACTGTAGGTTATTTCTTTTAAGACCCAAAAGAATAATATTACAGAAAATAACATACATGCTTAAATTTTGTCCAAGCAGGAATGCATGATCAGCTTTTTTAAAATCAGAACTATGCAAGTTATTGAATTTGATTATTAATAAATTTCCATATTTTGTAACACTTACATAAACCATATCAACCACAACTGTCCATGGTCTTACCTGTCTGAGATCCTCACTGTTGACATAATTCAGGGTTATCACGACTGTGTCATCACCATCTGCTCTGACAAGATCCTCTTCAGGATTCCATAGAACCGTATCCACTTCGTCTGTGTCTGGAAAACGAAATTCCAAATCTTCTGGAAGTTTCTCCCGGGACTCTAGTTTGAAGGATTTGTTAGGAACTATACTGGTCAGATCAATAATTTCAGAGCAGTGGTCAGGGAAATCATGATCACTTGAGTCAGTCTGCTGCTGCTGTCCCACAACAGTGTTTTTAATGTCTTTTGGGGTTGAATGCATATGATGTGATTTTCCTGGACTTTGTGTTGTCACTGCCTCGCAGAGTGATTTCAGTTTTTTTGGATTGTGTCCCATCTGGAAATTGTGAATCTGTGAACCAGAAAACAAACACAAGAAACAAACGAAAATAACTCAATTATTTTTTCAGCAGCCAGTCATTTAGAACATGTTAATGAATACAAAGCTGTAAGTCTTTCACAGATGTATTAAATGTACCTTACCACACAAGTCAACAACAAATTCCTTGAATAATTTCATCCTACAGAAGTGCAAATATTCGTAGATGTACATAAAGCACTTGAATAAGACAACTCTTTATTGCCGTTGCACAGTCATACCTAGTACAATAGTACCACAAAATTAGAACATGTCGCATGTTACCACCAAGCACTAATAAACACAACAAAATACAGTAACTTTAAAGTGATCATTATTTGTAATAATAACTTTCTTATTTTAACAAACCTGTTTGCCAGTGTCACTGTCAGATGAATCCCCATGGTCAAGTAGATCTGGGACAAAATCATCTGTCTCACTGTCAAATCCAAGTAATGTCACCGGTGAATCTTCTTCAGTTATGCTGACAGAAAAATCCTCTTCAGATGAGGACTGAACTGTTGATGGTGTTTCATCTTTTGTGCAAATGTAAAATCTCATGAGCTTCAATTTGGTTTGTTCATAAAGTTTGCCAACAGTGTCATCTAAAGCAATCGGATTTCTTTTAAAATCACAGACATCAATGACAAAGTCTTCAACTCTCCCTTTTGGCGAGTACCCATCTGGAAAAAACAGGTCCTTTCCCATTTCCAAAATCTTAGCTACAGTTGTAGTTTTTTCCACAGTTGCATGTCTTGTTCCTCCACCATTTCTGGTTCTCACTTGACGGTATTCATTACTGCTTCAATGAAGCCATCCGATTTCTATTTTTCTGCAGGTCTTCTCTCCTGCAGTATTTCTCTGTCTTGCCATCCCTTCACCTTGCTTGTGGAACACACCTGATGAACCACACAGCACTCCTTTGGTTTTTGATCTTACTTTCCGTGGCGCAATTTTATCTCTTAGGTTCTGCAGAAGAGTCTCTTTATCTGTGCTGTACTTAGTTTGTTGACAGAAGGACTGGACAGCTACTCTGTCACCATATGTCCTTATGTATTTTGCCATTTGTACATCAGTCATGACGGACAGCACTGCCTTATCCACCTGCAGACATAAAACATTAGAGAAATGCTATTAATATACTTTTATTCTAGGAAGCCACACTAGCACACATGGAATACTAACTGTATTAGAAATAGAGTTTAATCATGAATTTGGGAGCTTCTCTTGCTGCTGATCAACACAGGTTTAGTTGCATGTGGGATTTCAGCTGGATGGCATATAAATAACCTGGTTTGAGGTTCGGTCCAGGAATGTGTGGGATTATGGACGGTGGAGGGAATCGCATGTTTTGATAGTGAAGCAGTATAACAGATAAAAAAACGTGAACTCTTGGGAGTGTTCTGGAAAGGTAGGCGCTCTGACCAGAAGGTCCATTCTTTTACATGCCTTCAGTAGCTGCCAAAATGTTCCCCTCCTTCCCTTTCTTCTTTTGCTTTCCTTTAAAGCAAACTGGACCAGACTTCAGATCAGTCACAGAGCCAACACATCATTACCAGGAGATGCCTCGCTTCTCTGTGCAAAATGAGCCGCTCTTGCCACACATTTGAAGTTGTCCAAGTTTCCCTAAACAACATTGATTGACTTTTAACTGACTTTGCACCGGGCTTGTTATCAGCCTGGATGTGCTGACTTCAGCTCACATCCTTCATGTAACAACCTAGCTCTCTCCGCTCCTGCATTAGCACTTTAAAGCACGTCAGCTGGCTGCCAGGGCAATTACTGCCACAGATACGATGATTTCACATGAAAACTTTCCCCAATCATGGACAGAAAATGAGGCTGGAATTTTAAAATGAAGGAACTAATGACAGAGCTGGAAAGATTTGTAGGACTGAGGAGGGAAAAAATGCAGAAGAAAAAATACTGAAGACGTTAGAACAAAAATATCGGCCAGGATGAATCGGTTATCTGTGCCGTTTTCTTCAACGTTGTACTTTGTGCTGACCTACATTTCCTGTTGGTTTGCCTGGGAGGACTTGGCTTTGTTTTCAGGGTTGCTTCTCTCCGTCTGGACATTTCAAACACAAAAGGCATTATCTAAACAAAGCCATATGCTGCGCTGAGCCCCCTCTTTCTCCGTCATGTAAGCGCTGCTAATTCAGTCGTCAGAGGATGAGAAGAGTGATTACTGACAGCGTTTGCTCTTGTAGCGTTTCATCAAATATACAGAGCAAATAATCAGAATAACTGTAAAGTATTTAAGAGCCAGTCTGCACGGTTGTTGCAGTGTTTTTGTTATTCTTTCTACAGCTTGACTCTTATTTTGAAGTACTAACCATGATTTCCCACATAAAAAAGAATTCACTCACAATGTCAAAAAGTATTTGAAATAAAGACACAATTATATCAGATCAAAATACCCAGACAGAAAATGGCAATAATACTACAAATGCCAAATTCAACCAGTCAGTTTTCTAAACTCATCTGGAAAAGAAAACACACACACACACTTTGATTTTATTTATTTTAAACGAGACTAATTGAAACGTAATGTTTTTTTGCACCACCACATTCAAGAACAGACCCCAGACAGGTTGCCAGTCTGTTGCAGGGCTAACACAGAGACAGACAACAATTTGCGCTCATATTCACACCTACAGTGGGGCAAAAAAGTATTTAGTCAGCCACCGATTGTGCAAGTTCCCCCACTTAAAATGATGACAGAGGTCAGTAATTTGCACCAGAGGTACACTTCAACTGTGAGAGACAGAATGTGAAAAAAAAAAAAATCCATGAATTCACATGGTAGGATTTGTAAAGAATTTATTCGTAAATCAGGGTGGAAAATAAGTATTTGGTCACCTCAAACAAGGAAAATCCCTGGCTCTCACAGACCTGTAACGTCTTCTGTAAGAAGCTTTTCTGTCCCCCACTCGTTACCTGTATGAATGGCACCTGTTTGACCTCATCATCTGTATAAAAGACACCTGTCCACAGCCTCAACCAGTCAGACTCCAAACGCCGCCATGGCCAAGACCAAAGAGCTTTCGAAGGACACCAGGAAAAGAATTGTAGAACTGCACCAGACTGGGAAGAGTGAATCTACAATTGGCAAGCAGCTTGGTGTGAAAAAATCAACTGTGGGAGCAATCATCAGAAAATGGAAGACATACAAGACCACTGATAATCTCCCTCGATCTGGGGCTCCACGCAAGATCTCATCCCGTTGGGTCAAAATGATCATGAGAACGGTGAGCAAAGATCCCAGAATCACACAGGGGGACCTGGTGAATGACCTGCAGAGAGCTGGGACCAAAGTAACAAAGGTCACCATCAGTAACACACTACAACGGCAGGGAATCAAATCCCGCAGTGCCAGACGTGTTCCGCTGCTGAAGCCAGTGCATGTCCAGGCCCGTCTGAAGTTTGCCAGAGAGCACATGGATGATAATCAGTAATCTGATTACTTGAAAAAAGTAATCAGATTACAGCAGTAATCTGATTACTTGAAAAAAGTAATCAGATTACAGCAGTAATCTGATTACTTGAAAAAAGTAATCAGATTACAGCAGTAATCTGATTACTTGAAAAAAGTAATCAGATTACAGCAGTAATCTGATTACTTGAAAAAAGTAATCAGATTACAGCAGTAATCTGATTACTTGAAAAAAGTAATCAGATTACAGCAGTAATCTGATTACTTGAAAAAAGTAATCAGATTACAGCAGTAATCTGATTACCTGAAAAAAGTAATCAGATTACTGCAGTAATCTGATTACTTTAAAAAAGTAATCAGATTACTGCAGTAATCTGATTACTTTTTTCAAGTAACTTGACCAACACTGCTTGTCATCTCTTTTCACCTTTCAGCACTCAGCGTTATGTTTGCTTTGCCTTCAGTGCTGTGATTTACAGACACATACGCAGCTATACAAGACACACACACACCCCTTTAGTGAACATTCACACTCAAGTTAATTTAGGAAAACTGAACGCATTGACGTTTGCCACACGGAATGTACGAGGGGCCAGTTCCAAGAAAATAGACTAACACTTGTTAATGGCTTACAGGCACATTTTCTTTCTGCAGGAAACTTAGTTTGTCCAAAACATTTGCACGCACACTCAACTCTCCACATGTCCCTCTTACTCAGCCTGCTACAACTCAAAACAAAACAGGTGCAGCCACATTCACAGAAATAGAAACTTCACTGTAGCAACAATGTAACAGATACAGAAGATATATTTATGATACTTAGATTCATATTTTGAATAGATAAATTATATATTGCTTGTATATATAAATGACCCTCCCTCCTTTCATGCTTTCACTACCTCATTTTGGGATCACTCTAACACTCTAACAGGTGACTTTAACCTGGTATTTAATCCAGAAATTGACAGGCTCAGTACAGCAGTGAGTCAAAGGAACTGGCAGTCTAGACGTTCTTCAAAAGTACTGCTGTATTGTTTGTCTCAGTGATAATTGGTGTTCATATCACTCTACTCTCAGGGATCACACCTATTCAACAGTACACCACTCACATCAGACTACTTTTTAGTTAGCAGCTCCATTATGATGGATATTACAGGCACTCAGATTTATCTTAGTACAATCACTGTATCACTGCTCCCCAGTGATCAATTCAATTATTTAGTGGAGGTGGTTGGCTGTACTCTCCACTCTCTGTATGCCAAGCAGGTGGTCACATAGGCAACAGTGGGTAGGGCTGTTGCTTGCTGTGCAGTGACCCACTACAATCCTAATGGCTCATGATACATCACTATACACATAGGGCCATGGGGCATGTGGGTTATCCAGAGGTTGGAGGGTAGGGGTTGGTGAAGTGGCCTCATACACCCCTTTACAGCCTCAATTTTATGTCCACGTATGTATTGTAATGTAATGTCCCCGTGTCACTACCAGGTGTACTCCGAGAAATTTTGCACTGCCGACGATCTCGACGGCAGAACAGTTGATATGGAGTAAAGTAGGGTGGCAGAGTTCCTCCTGAAGTTAATCATTTTCATCGCCTTAAGGACGAGAACAATGGGTCGAGCACAGAGCCCTGGGCAGGTGCCAGTGTTGCTGAGACAGGACATAGTTGGTTTCTTGGACACTGGGATGATCTTGAGGCAAACACGAACCGTTGTGCTCAGGGATGTTTTGAAAATGTCAAAATGACATTTTTAATCAGTGCATGTGTTGCTCATAGTTGACTGAAAACTGCTAAATATTCTTCATTGCAATGAATACACTTGAGAAAACATTTCATTTTCCTGTTTATTTACACAGGGTGGGTGTTACATTAAAATTCCTCATCACCATTTTTATTATAAATACACCATTTTAAACAAGGCTTGACGACCCTCAGTAAAATACATCCTTCAAACCTTTCAAAATATAACAAAACAAAACGCTTTAATGGATACAGATGGATTTCATTTTTGCACCTTTTAAATGTTAGTTATTCATGCACGTTTAGAGTATGAAAATAAAATGATACAGATCCATTGTGTTTACAAAGGAGATTTAACTCAAAACAGCTATACGTAGTGTAAAATACAAATACTGGGTCTGGTGCAAAGCTTAAAGGTCTTTCTCAAAGAAATGCTAACTCATGGCTTATAGCAACTGCGCTCTGTATAATCATCAGTATACTGTACAGACATTATTTGCCTTTGAAGGGGGAAAAATACTTGAAGTATTTGTGACATACTGGAACAGACTGTAAAAAGGCTTACCTGATAACACACTATTTATTAAATTATGGATAGCACTGCTTTTTCAGTCAGTTTACAGCATGAAACGTCTCCTAATACTCATCAACGCAGTAAAGTGTTAAACAGTATTTTGCAGGCACTTACAAAGCATGGTTTAGGCCTTTAAATGAGTTCAAGGTTGGATGCAAGTTTCAAAGTGGTCCACTGTTAAAACAAACTGATAAAATATTATATGCGCAAATGTGTTTCAGTGCTGTTGCATAAAATTCTTGATTACAGTGAAGGTCAAAGTCCAAATTACACCATGAGTCTCTGGAAGACATCTGAGCAAGGTGAACTGTGAATCAGAAGAATTCAACACAAACATTAGACATCCCTGAATTACACAATCACAAAATGTGAGTAATCAAATCATAAATGTCTACCTACCTTTTAAAGTGTCCAGAAAGGCTGGAATTTAATTGTGTTGGTCTTGAAGTTTGATGTGTAAAGTCCAGAAGTGTCTGACGGTGTTAATGGTCATATTAAGCTACATTATCGTTTCATTTGTGGGAGCTTGCTCTTGGAAGTCCAGGTTGTAAGACAGACAAATGGGAATGGAGAAGACTTCAGATATGGGTAGAGTCTATACGGCAGTGTTGCCCAGGAGACAAAAGATCTTGAAGCTTGGCATTATCCTTAAAGCAGTTTTATTAATCCTCAGGAGACTCAATATTCTGCTCTGCAGAGTTGCTTTTTATCTTTCTTTAGATAACATTTTCAGAAATATACACATGTAAAGGAATTTGAGTTTTTACATCCAATTTGGTTCTAAAAGTTTAAGCTAAGGGTCATGAACACTTTTGGTTACAGTGTAACACGGTATTTCATTTAAGTGTTTTTGGAACAGTAAACGCTTATGATGTTAAACTTAAAAAATATCATGTACACTTGAAACATCTGTGATAGATACTGAAAATAATGAGCGTCTGCTAGCTGCTTGCAGTACATAATCAGAAAGTCTGATGAGAAAGCATGAACACTAAATGTAAATGTGACATATACAATAAACAAAATTATTCAGTTTGAAAGTTATGTAACAGCCCCATGCAGAGCAGAATAAAGGTAGTCTTTATTCCACTGAGAGTTAGGCATCTGGTGAGCATTGTGGCTTTATAGCATATCCTTCCCTTACAGATCAGTATCTGCGGCCATAGCTTGGGGAACTGTAGGAAGAAGAAGAAGAGAAGGTTGTTGTGAAGCTTGATCCTGTAGCATCCATGCTGCCTCTTCTGGAGCCTGACCTGGAACCAGTTCTAGAGCCAGACCGTGAACCAGTAGCAGAGCCAGACCCACTGATGCTATAGGGACTGTAAAGGCCTTTGCTTGACTGAGATGAGGCTTCAAGTAGTCGCAGACCAGTTCCCTCCTCTGTCATGCTCCTTTCAATTGCATCCTTGTAGGAGATCTTCAGCTTGGTTTTAGGGCACGTGAGGTATTTTGAATATGCACTAACGTCTCGTAACTTCTGTGCAGTGCGTGCATCTAAGGTGCCCTTCCTCACGGCCTCATCTATGGAGACTCTGCCTGTAGCATCCGGTTCAATCAATCCACCGGTGAGATACTGGACCTCTAGGAACCGTTGTCCGGCCTCATAGTACAGCCAGCCTTTCTTTAGAGCTTGGGCTGCTGACATTTTGGTTTTAGTCCTTGGATCTTCAAATCCATTGTACGCCTTCTGAGCTAAACTGATACGGTCCACCATAATTTTATCCACAAGCCCTTTATTCATTGCATCTGCAACTGAGAATTTCTCTCCAGTGTTTGGGTCAATGATGCCTCCTGTGCAGGCCTGGCCTTCCAGCAGCCTTTGACCTGTTATATTATCAACAAGGTTTCTGTGGATGGCCTCTGTGACAGACACCTTCTCTAATGTCTCTGTGTCTAAAATACCAGCTATAGGGCCAGTTTCCTCTGTTGGGTCAGTCCATGTGGTTGCTGGTGTTTTTATGGAAGGTATTGGGCTCATGGGGTAGGAAGAAGAGGAGCCAAAGGAGGATGAGCGTGATCTGCTTCCGCTCATATTTCCAGACAGCATGTCTGCAAATTCTGTGATGGACAGCATTCCCGATCGATACTGATCCAGGGCCGACTTATCAATCAAGCCCCTTGAGATTGCATCATCGATATCATACTGTCGACCAGACCTCCTATCAATGATCATGGATTTCACAACTCCGTCAGATGAAGTGATAGTAATTTCCTCCCATTCACACTCCTGCTCTGCAAGTTCTAGATAAGTCTGGTGGTCAATAAGTCCTTTCTGATACGCTTCATACACAGACATCTCTTTGCCAGACTCTGGATCGACGATGACAACCCTTCGTTTGCGAACAGAAGATTTGGACGATGTCTTTCTCTCACGCTTCTTTTCTTTCAGTAGCAGAAGAGCAAGGCCAGTCTCTGGGTCTATCATACATCTCTCCATCAGCTGCAGGTAGGTGAGGTTTTCCTCAGTGTTGGGGTCAAAGAAGCCCTTTGTGTCATCAGAAGGGTCAGTGAGGATACCATTCATTTCTTCATCAAAGAGGCCACGTTCATAGGCTGTTTCTACTGGCAATCGGAGACTCTCTTGTGGATCAATTATTCCACCAGTAGCGATCTGAGCCTCCAGCAGACGAATGCCATGGTCTTTCAGAATGAGTCCCTTTTTCATTGCCTGGAAAAGAGAGATAACCTTGCCAGAATAAGGGTCTTTGTAGCCTGTCACAGCTCGCTCAGCTGAGAGGAGTTTGTCTTTAAACTCTGGGCCAACAACACCCATTTTAACAGCTTCATTGACATTTAGTTTTAGGTTCTTAATTGGATCAATTACATAACCTGTGGCAGCTTGAGCCTCAAGAAGTTCAAAGGCAGTCCCTGGTCTGATCATGTTTTTCTTCATCGCTTGGTAAATTGATAGACGGTCTTTGCTTGATTCTACAAACACACCAGCAATACAGCTGGTCCCCTCAAGGTACTTCTTCACATCCCTGCTGACCTCCTCCACTGTGATGATCCCCTCAGTGAGATCATTGTATGTCTTTTGGTTGATAATCTGCGAGCGGAGCAGCTCATCCACAGTGATTTGTTTTCTGAGACCCCTAAAGAGAAGCCTTCTGTCTGCCAGTGAAAGCAGGCGCAAACCACTTTCTTTATCCACTCTGCATCTTTTCAGCAGCTGAGCATAGGACTGTTTCTCGTCTGTTGTTGGATCAGTATAACCTCGCACATCCGCAGTAGGCTCAGTTATTCTCTCAAGTGTCTCCTTGTTGATGTATCCACGCTGCATGGCAACATCTATGGGGAGATGGAAGTAGTATTCAGGATCCATCAGTCCTCCAGTGGCATTCTGGGCCTCCAAAAGCCTTAAGGCATAATCCTCAGATATGAGGTCTTTTTTCATTGCCTGAAAGAGAGAAATCACTTTTCCAGTGTATGGATCCTTGTAACCTGTAACTGCTCTCTCAGCAGAGAGAAGTTTATCATGGAGTTCAGGACCTACAAGCCCCTTACGTACAGCTTCATCAACTGTTAGAAGTTCGTCTTTAACTGGATCAATCATGAATCCAGTCGCAGCTTGGGCCTCAAGGAGATTCAAAGCAACTTCGGGCTTAATCTTTCCATTCTTCATAGCCTGGTAAATGCTGATCTTGGGAGGACTGTCTGACATAATTCCAGCAATACAACCAGTGCCAAAGAGGTACTGCTTTACTGTTGGCATTTCCATTACTTCCCGAATATTCATCTTTTCTTGTTTCAGAAGGTTGTATGTGTGCAAGTCAATAATTCGGGCATTGTACAGCTCATCAATCGTAACCCTTCTTCTGATTACATCACATGACATACTCTGCTCAGACTTTAGTGTCTCCCTTTGTTCAATTATTTCAATGATGAGAATTAGCATTCTTTCTCTTGTGATTTGTCCCAAGCGATACTGCTCCATTAGGCGGTGCCTCTCTTCTGCTGGAAGAAAATTTGAGTTCATGACTTCCCAAATGGTCATACTCTTTCCTGCAAAACTCTTGAGTGGGATGTCAATTTGAGTATTAGCCAGATCTGTTTGGGCTTGCTCCTCTGAGTACTGGTAAGACTTCTCAACAGGAGCCGGAGATTCAACCTTTGACAGGGGGAGGTAGCACAGACCAGCGTTGGGATCTCTTTTGCATTTCTCCAGCAGCTCCTTGTAGGTCACGTTTCCATTGGTGTTGGGATTAGTGAAGCCCTTAACATCACCTGTGGGTTCACTGAAAGATTTAGCCATTTGTTTGCTGAAGTAGCCACGCTGAATGGCCACATCATTGGGAACACGATGGCTGCTAACTGGATCAATTATCCCTCCAGTGGCAAACTGGGCTTCAAGAAGAGGAATAGCATGCTCCCTCAGTACAAGCTCTTTCTTCATGGCTTGCAACAGAGAAATTGTATTGCCTGTATATGGATCTTTGTATCCTGTCACTGCTTTTTCTGCTGAGAGGAGTTTCTCGTGAAGCTCTGGACCAACGACTCCAGCTTTCACAGCATCATCTACAGAGTATTTCAGGTTTTTGACCGGATCGGTTATGAAACCAGTTCCTGCTTGGGCCTCAAGTAATGTGAGCCCAGTGCTCTGTTGCAAAATACCTTTTTTTATTGCTTGATAGATGCTTAACTTTTCATCTGAATCTCCCATTGTGATACCATCAATGCGGTCTGTGCCCCGCAGGTACTTCCTGACTTTATCAGTTTCACTGACTTCTTTGGGTGTCTTTTTACCATTTTGGAGTTGCTCAAATGTAGCCTTATCAATGATGTTGGAATCAAGTAATGAACTGGCAGTGACTGGAGCCCTTAAGCCTTCAAAGCAGGCCTCTTCTTTTGTTTTGTCTTCTTTTTCATCAACCATTGTTATCACAATCTTTATCAGCTTTTCAATTGTCACATAACCCATTCTGTACTGGCGAATCAGTTCTATCCTTTGTTCCTCAGTGATGTATTCAGAGTGTATGATTTCCCAGATTGTGACTTTCCTCCCTTTGAAAGGTCCATACTCTAGTTCCATGGTGGCTTGGTTCAAAGCTTCCTTTGTTTTAGCTTCTGTAATCTGTTTGTCTTCCTTTGGCTTTGGAGCCTTCTTTGAGAGAGAGAGCAATGGAAGTCCAGTTTCTTTGTCTATGACACATTTATTCAAGAGCTGAGCATAACTTGCATCCTCTTGTGAGTTGGGATCACAGAAGACCTTTGTCTCGTCTGTGTTTGTGTTCAAGGTCTTGGCGATTTCCTCGTCAAAATACCCACGCTTGCAGGCGATTTCATGTGGGATGCGATAGCTTTTGATGGGGTCAATAATTCCACCTGTTGAAAGTTGTGCTTCTAGCAGACGGATGCCATGTTCTCTCTTGATAAGGCCTTTATTCATGGCTTCAAATAGAGATACATTTTTTCCTGTGTATGGATCTCTGTAGCCACTGATAGCTCTCTCTGCTGACAGAAGACGCTCATGCAGCTCTGGGCCAACAAGACTCGACTTAACAGCTTCATCAACGGGGACTCTTTCATTTTTTACAGGATCAATTATAAACCCTGTTGCTGCTTGAGCTTCAAGAAGATTCAAGGCCGTTTCTGGAGAAAGTAATTCTTTTTTCATAGCTTGATAGAAAGGCATTTTCTCCTTGGTTGGTTCATAGAACAGTCCAGCAATGCTGGGCGTCCCATTCAGTGCCTTCTTCACAGGATCCATCTCAGAGATCTCTTTAATTGTTATCTTTCCATTACTCAACTTGTTGAACACATCTTTGTTTATAACCTTGGACTCTAGCAGTTCATTGGCAGAGACTGGAGCCCTCAAGCCATTGAACACATTTTCCTTGTTCTTCTCCTTGTCTTCCACAACAGTGATGACAATTTTGATGATCTTTTCCACTGTGATCTTGCCAGTCTTGTACTGTCGGATCAGCTCTCTTCTTTGTTCTTCTGTGAAGTATTCCGAATTTATGACTTCCCAAATGGTGACAGTTTTTCCTTTGAACTTTCCAAAAGGAACATCAATGTTTGATTTACTGAATATGTCTTTAGTCTCCACATCTGTGTATGTTCTCTCTGTTTGAGCTGCTTTCTCTGTCACTGGTAATATCAGCAGGCCAGTCTCTGCATCCTTGGTGCATTTTTCCAGTAGCTGTTTATAAGTGAGTTGCTCCTGTGTGCTTGGGTCAATGAATAACTTGCAGTCATCGCTGGGATCACTGAGTTTTTTGTTGATATCTGCATCAAACTGACCCTGCTTGTAGGCTGTTTGAAGGGGAACTCTGTGGCTGTTGATGGGGTCAATAATGCCACCAGTTGCAAGCTGTACATCTAGGAATTTGGTGGCCTGCTCCTTCTCAATAAGTCCCTTCTTCATGGCCTCAAAAAGAGAGATTTTGGCTCCAGTAAAAGGATCTTTAAAACCAGTGGCTGCCCGCTCTGCAGACAGCATCTTGTCATGAAGTTCAGGGCCAATTAGCTCCTCCTTAACAGCTTCATCTACAGAGAGAAGCTTGTTTTTCACTGGATCAACAATGAAGCCTGATGCTGCTTGAGCTTCCAGGAGCATTGTAGCAGTGTTTGGAGTAATCTTCTTCTCTGTCATGGCCTGATAGAGACTCATTTTTTCTTTGGAAGGAGTCAGGACGCCTCCAACACAGCTCTCTCCCTTAAGATATGGTTTTAGCTTCTCTGTTTTTCCGAGTTCTTGTACAGAAACTTTGCCCTTTTTCAATTTATCAAATTCCTTCTTGGTCAAGACACCAACTTCATGAAGCCTTTCAGCAGGAACCTTCTCTCTTATTCCGTCAAATGCCAACATTGATTCTCCATCTTTCTTCAGCCCATCCTCAACAGAGCCATTGAAAACTTTCTTTGTTGTTCCTACCATTGTCATAGCAACTAGCTGTTCCTCCGGGACCTCATCGGTCTGAACTTCAATTTCCTTTGTTGTTGATGAACCCTGCTTTGAAGCAACCTCAAGATTCTGAAGTCTCTCTCTGAGCTTTTTGTTCTCCTCTTCCAAAAGTTTTTCTTGTTCAATTCTTTTCTTTTCTAGCATGTCCAATTCTCTCTCTCTGTTTTTCATCTCTGCTTCAGCCTCCTTTTGTTTCTTTACAGCTTCATCCATAATGGCCTGAAGTTTCTTCTTTTCCTCGTCCATTAGCTTACGCTGACGTTCTTGTTCATCTTTAAGAGTCTTGGCCTTGTTTACTTCGTCCCCAAACTGCTTTTCAAGCTTCTTTTTCTCATCTTCAACAGCCTTTTCTCTTTTCAACAGCACCTCCTTCTCAGTGAGGAAAGACTGCTGAAGTATGGCTTTCTGCTGTTCAATTTGTGCTTGTTGGGCATTTTCCATCTGTTAAGAAAAATATATTTTTTAAAACGGCAGTAAACTGTTAGTGAAATATCACTCATCAATAAATGCATCTTAGATATTTGAAGAAATAACTCAGTATATCTATATATTTAAAATATCAATAACACTTTCATGTCTCTATGAAGCTACAGTTAGCAGTTAGTTAATTTAGCTAGACTGGGTACTGCTAATCTAGCTTTGCCCAATAAAAACAAAATTCAGCCCCTTAAAAAAAATTACATAACATATTAAATATAATTTAGTTAAGATAGTGACAATGAGAAAATACATTGCTCCTGACCAAACAAAAGCTAGCATGCTAAGCTAACTGTTGCCAAGCTTTTGCTTTATATTTAGCACCTGGAACATCAGTCGCTCCTGTTGTTAAACACTCTGCAATTATATAAATTGAACCATATACATACATATATTGTACTGCTACTATATCTTTCTGTAATGTATTTAAGCATGCTAACACAAACACTCCACTGTCACTTACATCTTTAACAGGACAATATTAACTATAAGCGTCTTTAAACTGAATAACAGTGTTAATACAGGCCACAATACCTCTTTAGATTTCTTCTGAAGCTCCTCTGCATCCTTTTTCAGTTTCTCTTTCTCCTTTTCAAGGTCTGCTAGGGCTTTCTTCAGGTCATCAGCTTCTCTCGTGCTCTGTAGCCTTTGTGTCTCCAACTTCTGCACAACGATTTCTGTCGTTTGTTTTTCAGTCTGTTGGAGACGACTTTTTGCTTCGTCGGCTTGCTTCTTGAATTTCTTTGCCTCCGTTTCAGCTTTAGCTTGAGCATCGCTGAGCTCTTTCACCTTCACTTTCAGTTTCTCTGCTTCAGCTGCAACGTCAAACTGCCTCTTTCGCTCGGCTTCCAGGGATTTCTGGAAATCCTCTGTCTCCTTATCAAGGCGCTGTTGGATCTGTTGTTTGTCCTCCAAAAGTTTTTTTGCTTTTTCCTGTGCCTGGTCCTTCTGTTTCTGGAGTTCCTCTGCTTCAGCTTTTAGTTTTGTAGCCTCTTGGATGGCCTGCATTTTCTCTTTTAGCATTTTCTCTGCAAGTGCCCTCTGTTCAGCCAAGTCAGATTCAGCAATCTGCCTTTGTCTGGCAGCTTCTTCAGCTTCCACGCTGAGTCTAGCAGCTTCCTCTGCAAGGCTCTTCATTTTCTCTGCTTCCTCTGCAAGTAATTTCTGTGTACTGTCTTTGTCCTTCTTCATCAGGCGCCGGTTTTCTTCCTCAATTCTGAGCTTAAGCTTCAGGAGTTCTTCCATCTGGATCTTAACTTTCGACAACTCATCCTCCACCTGTGCCTTTTGCTTGACAGCGTCATTTACTTCACCTTTAACTCGCTGAAGCTCTTTATCCAACACCTTCTTCTGCTTATCAGTTTCATCCAGCTGAAGTTTAACCAGTGTCAGTTCCTTCTCCACCTGCGACTTCTGTGTAAGTGCTTGTGCTGCCTCTTTTTTGTGCTTGGCCATCTCTGCATCAGCCTGCTGCTTCTGCTTTAGGGCGGCTTGCTCAGCTGCAGCTCGCTTAGAGGCCTCTTCCTCTGCTTCTTTTCTCAGTTTCTCTGCATCCTTCTGAGCTTTGGCCTGTTTAGCGGCTTCTTCTTCTGCAGCTTTCTTCAGCTTTTCAGCTTCTTCTGCTTTTTGGCGGAGCAAGGCAGCCTCTTTCTCAGCTTTCTCTTTGGCTTTCTGAGCAGCTTCTGCAAGTTTCTTAGCATTTTTGAATTCGTCTTTAAGCTTCTCCTGAGCAAGGCTATCTTCTTTATTCTTACTGAGAACATCTTGAGTTTTCTGCTCTGCGGCACTGCATTTTTGTGCTGCCTCTTTGGCTACAATGACCTGCTTTTCTGCCTCTTTCTCAGCTTGCTCTTTCTGCTTCTTCGCTTCTTCTGCGTTCTTTTTGAGGCGTTCGACTTCCTCCTGAGCAGCTTTGCATTGACGAGCTGCCTCCTCTTCGGCTGCAGTTATCCTCTTCACCTTCTCCTCAGCCTCTTTCCTCTTCTTCTCTTCCTCTGCAGCAAGCTTTTTTAGTTTGTCTGCCTCTTTTTCAGCCTTAAGTTTACTCTTCTCAGTCTCATCTGCAAGATCCTTCAGTTTCTTTAATTCACCCTCTAGATCTGACTTCTCTTTTGAGGCTTTCTCAAAGTTGATTCTGATGATATGAATCTCCTCTTCGACCACCTTCTTTTGCCTCAAAGTTTCTTCCACAATAGTTTTTTGTCTCACCAGCTCAGAGTCAGATGAGCTCTTAAGGTGTGTGATTTTCTCCTCAATCTCTAGCTTATGCTGAGCAGCTTGGTCCTCCAGCAGCTTTCTTTGATAAGCTTCCTCCTCAGCTTTTCTCTTTAGTCTTTCATTCTCTGCTTCTTTAGCTTTGAGGGCGATCTCTGCTTCAGTCTTTAGCCGAGTTGCTTCATTGATAGCAGACAGTTTTTCCTTAAGGATTTTTTCCGCCTCAGCTCTTTGCTGGGCTGCCTCGTCCTCTGCAGTCTGCCTCTGCTTCTTCGCCTCTTCGGCGACTGATCTCAGTCTAGCCGCTTCCTCAGCCAGTTGTTTCATCTTCTGCGCTTCAGACTCAAGAAGCTGTTTGCTCTTTTCTGTGTTTGACAGTGTCACCTTCTCAGCTTCAGTCTTCATCTGTAGCAGAGCGTCCATTTCACTCCTGACTTTAGCCAGTTCGTCTTCGAGCTGTTTTCTCTGTTTTTCTGCAGCATTCACCTCGTTCTTCAGACGCTGGAGCTCACTATCCAACAGGCCCCTCTGCTGCGCTGCATGTTCAAAGTCAGCCTTTAAGCGTATGCATTCTTGCTCTGCAGACAGTTTTTGTTGGGCAATCTGTTCAGCAAATTTCCTCTGTCTTTCCAGCTCCGTTTCTGCATTCTCCTTCTGTTTAAGTGCAGCCTCTTCAGCTTTAGCCCTTTTCTTGGCATCTCGCTCTGCTTCAACCTTCTGCCTCTCTGCTTCCTCTTGAGCCTGACTCTTCTTTTGAGCTTCCTCCTCAGCTTGTAGCCTCAAGCGGAGGGCTTCATTGGCTTTCTGTCTCCATGTTTCCAGCTCTTTCTCTGCTTGCTCCCTGGCTTTGTTAGCTTCCTCTTGTTGTTTCCTGAGTTTTTCGGCTTCCTCCTGTAGCTGAAGAACAGTTCCCTGCTCTTTCTTGAGGGATTCTTCCAGTTTTGTTGCCTGTTCATTGAATGACATAGCTTTGGTTTGCAACTGTGTGGCAGCAGACTTCTGTGCCACCTCTTCTACAACTTTAATCTGCCTCAGTTTTTCGTCCTCAGCCTGTTTCATGCGCCTCTCTGCCTCTTCGGCTTGTAGTTTAAATTTCTGCAGTTCATCCAGTGCTTTCTGCTTTTGTTTGGCTGCCTCTTTTTCGGCTTCAGATTTACGCTTTAGCTCATCTTCAGCATTTTTCTTTTTCTGAGTCTCCTCAGTCACCTGTTTGCGAAGCCTTTCCGCCTCGTCTTGAGCAGCCTTCCTGAGCTTCTCAGCTTCAGCAGCTTTGTCTCTGAGCTGCTGTAACTCAGTCTCAGCTGTGCCCTTCTGTTTCATTGTTGTCTCCAACTGAATCCTAATTATGTGGATTTCTTCCTCGATCTTGGTACGACTGATGAGCGCCTCTTCCAGCTGCTGACTCTTGGACTTGATCTCCTGCTCTGACAGACTCTTCAGCTGATGCAGCTCCTGCTGAATGTTTTGCTTCTGTTTTTCAGCATCCACTGCAACGTCTTGTCTCTTATTGGCGTCTTCCTTCATCTTTAACTTCAGCTCCTCGGCCTCTTTCTCTGCTTTGGCCACAGACTTAGCGTGAGCTTCAGCCAACTGTTTCTGCTTATCTAATTCCGCCTGCATCTCTGCCATCCGTTTCCTCTCCGCTTCTTTAACTTTTTCAGAAGCTTTCTGCATTAATAAAAGAGTGAAGGGAGCTGCATGTTAGAGGTTTTAGATTATAAAATACAACTATAGGCATAGTTATGGCTCAATATACACAACACAGATTTTTAACTGGAGAGATAATTCTGCATTGGGAAATGCTTTTCACGTTCATTTAACGTATGGCACACAATGTATGACACTTTACTTCACAACACCGGACAACACTACAAGTTGCTTTCATGCATAATCTGTGTAAAAGGTCTGGTAATATTATACGGTCATTATTATTATGGAGTTGGTAAAAACAACTGCAAATTCTGTTTACAAGTGAACTCATCACAGTGTTAATATTTGAAGGTGTGGAGGTTTTGTTGCTGGTGATGTATTTTAGTGAAAAACTTGTTATGTAATCAGTAGGATTCAGTCACAATTTTATACATTTCTCTCCACCACTCATTGATTTTCTTAACATAAATAGGTTTTATTGAAAAGTGTAAAATAATAAGAAAGAAAATAGTCAAATGATAAATAATTAGCAGCATGCAAAAAGTGCCGAGTGCAGATTAAATAATCCCAAAATATATTTTTGCAGCAATCGGGATGAAAAGAACATCGAGCATAGTGATGCAGCAAACACAGCATGACTTCATGTAACATTTAACACAGCAAGCTTGGATTTAAATGCACGTGACACGACACAAATCCAAGATCCCTCAAGTCTGAGATGAGTTCTACCGTTAGATAAGAAGGTGTTGTTGTGGTGACTGATACCTACAAGGAAGGTTCAACACTTTAGAAACCTGTCACATTGACCTTTAAACTGACGTCTGGTTTAGGAAGAAGCTGATTTCTTTTGTAATAGAACAAGTTTCCACATTTTATTTGCTAGAAGCAATCACTCAACTGTCATTTATCAAGCTCCCTTGTTCATAAGGGGCTGCCACAGCAGCTAGCTCTGCGTGTTTGATTTGGCAGATTTATCGGGCACAACAAGTAGTAAAAAAAACAACAACAAAAAAAACATTGACTGGCTTTGCTGCTTGTCTTTCTCTTTAAAACTAATCTTTGAGTTTTGGACGTGTGAAAACACCGCTCCCATTCAGGATTTTAAAAAAGACTAATCAGAATGTGAAATCTCAATTTGCTGTGGTGCTAAACAGTACTGTCAACAATCAGCTACATTATAATTTGATTTATTAAGGCAAGAGAAACAATTATAATAGCTTGCAAATCTCATTAAATGACAATATCTACACTTCCAAAACCAACATCTTACAGTAAGCTGATGCTCAGCCAGAGAAATTAAAGTTCCTAAGTTATTACTGAACCAAGAACACCGTCAATAATGAAAGATTTCCAAATACGCGTGAACCTTCCCTTCACTACAGACACGAATCTGACGTGAAGACGAATGAAATGGGCTGAGAGGATTGTTTTTAAATACCTGGTGCTTTGGGGTTAATTCATCTCTTAAGCACGTGATTAATACTCATCATGACAAAGCACTGGCGAGCAGGTCAAAAGGATCAAACAAAACAGAAAGTTAGAAAGGAAGAAAAAAGGGCGGGGACGGGAAGCAAAGGTAAATTTTTAAATAATGCATCTGAGAAGGTAGGAAGCCTGAAGCCTTTAAACTATGAGTGTGGGGGGTTTCAGGAAGAAATGAAGAAGTGATTATCAAATTGAAATTGTTGGAAAAGCAGTTTGAAAATGTGACTGAATTCAGGGCCAAATCACAGTCATGTTTACAGATCGTGTGAAATGATTTGGCTAAATACACATAGTGTCGGGGAATGAGAGACATATACCGTAGTGAGGATGTGATGTGCGGTAACAGTAGGATGAAATTGTTTGCTTCACCACTGTATGCATAAATTATGTCTGCACTCTTGGTAACAGACACAAAACTTTGATGCTATTTGATGGAAAATGATTTGCCATACATTACATTAGTGAGGACTTAACTGCACTGTTGTGTCTACTGAGTGTGCACACTTACCTCTTCTTCCTCCAGGCGGCGCTGTGTGTCTGTGATGAATTTGATGTACTGACTGGTGAGAGTCAACAGCTCACTGTAGCGCGTTCTCAGCGTAACATACTGGAAAAAACAAAGTAAAATTCACTTCACTAAATCGAATGAGTGATTATTCTTTTTTTTGTCATATATCGTCATATGCGATGCTGTCCTCTCGACTTTTAATGTGAGGAGAAAGCAGAATGTATTCCCAAAATGGGCAGAGGTGACAATTTCGGTATAATCATTGAGTTAGTTTCATGTTTAAAGAACAAATATGCCTGATTAACAGTCTTCTTCAACATAATTAAATACAAGCAGCTTATAGATCTTTATTGAAGCTGCATTTAGTTTCCCTTCTGTTAGTTTCCATCATGTTCTGCTGAGATTTGCACAGATTTTTCCTGTTGGCAGCGAAACACAGTGACAGGTTAACCATCATGAAAGCTTCCCCTACTTCCTTCACAGCCAGACTGTTCAAAAACTGTTGGTCCTGCTGTGTCTGACTGTTGAAAGCTAGAGCCAATCAAAACGTGTCCTGATATGTTGGACGAGGAATAAGAAATAAACACGCTGTTCGGTCCACATAAAGTGGAACACCTGGTCCACCTACTGCTGGCAGCTCAACAGCTGTGTTTGTAAGGCCTACCTCCTGAATGATGTTATCGGATGCACACTCCATTTTGGGCTTTTTCAGAGGAGATGCTATGGGATCCTGGAGGGCTTTGTAGGTCAAAATCTGGAACTCGTAGTCCTGAAAACAAGAAGGAGGGAAAAATTCATGTTAAGTTAAGCGGCAAACTTAAATTTTTTTAAAAGTTGAAAATTTTCAGTATTTACTTTGACGGAGTCGATATAAGCCTTCGCATTTTTCTGGCAATTTTCAACCTCCTCCTTGTTTTTCTCAATTTCTCCCAGGAGTTTCTGTAAATATGATTTAAAACAGAGAATATATCATGATTAGACACTATTTCAGGGCATACTTCACAAACCGAGCATGATTCACACCAGGGGAGTCAAAAATATAAGTGGAGTGATTTTTTTATTTTTTTTGTGACACCCCAGTGAACACCAGAGGGCATGATGACTCTTCTACGCTTTGCCCCACACAACTTATTCTTTCCCTTTACAATACCTTCTCCTGTGCCAGCTGCTCCCTGAGAGCCTTGCTGTCCCCGATTGGCACAGCCTGAAGTTTCTCCTGCCTCTGCTTCGCTTCTTCGAGCCAGCGGATGAGCCACTCGTAACTTTCGCGGTAGGAGTTCATGTTGCGCCCCAGGAGGCCGAGCTCCCGCTGCCTCAGGTCCATCTGTGCAAACACAGCTTGCCACCGCTCCAGGAGGTTGCCGACCAGTTGACGGTAATGCTCCAGATCAGCATCGCGCTCGCTGTGAATCCTCGTCATTTTGTCATTCATAGCCGTCGCCCTCCTAAGCTCGTCCTGCAGGCGGTCGAATATCACCTGGTCGGCCTCTGCTTCGGCACGCATGGACTGCACAGAGAAAACAGCAAAGTTACCACAAAAATGAAGCCGTCTGACACAGAAACAAATCTGGAAAATGCAGAAACATCTTGATACCTTCAGCTGATTGCGCTGATCCTCCACTTCCTTCTCATCACCAGGAACTTTACTGACGTCGCGCAGACGAGTCTCGTAACTCTTCAGCGTGTCTTCTGCATCTTTAGTGTTTCTGATCACGACATCGATCGTCTTCAGCCTGAAAACAAGATGTTCGCACTTTAGGAACAGCAAAAAACCACAAACACATAGCTGCGGCTTAAAATCCATCAGCAAGTTCTTGGGAGAATCGCTAAGCCTCACTTGTCCAGGTAGACCGAGGAGAGGCCGTAAACATGATCCATCTTCTTCAGAGTCATGTCCAGTTCAGAGCGCAGCATCGGGGCGGAGCTGGACTGCTGAGGAGAAGCCAGAACCTCCTCGGTCTTTCCAGCAATGGAGCTCAAGTCGTTCTTCAAGCCCTCCAGCTCAGACTGCACTTTCTGTTACAAACAAACAGGAAGATAACTTGCTAGAAGACCACTTATTGTTTACTCATATTTATTTCTGCATTCATCTTTGTGTTTTGCACCATTTGCTCTGCAGTCTTCAGGGCGCAGGCTTTCAGTGGTTCCTTGTCGACAGGCTGGCGGAGACGCGTCACCGTTCGAGTCTCGCAGCCTTCCAGCCTCAGCCGAAGGTCCTTGATCTTCGTCAGGCAGGTTCTGCACACAGTCTCGTCTTGCTCTCCTAGTTGGAACAACACATATTGGATTTTATATGTATTTAAAAGACAACTAAATCTCTTTATATAAGCCATTTTTAGCAATTTAAGAATTTGAACTAACTGTAAGAGGTGCAGTATTAGTTTCAGGATCCGAAAAGTTAAAGCAGTTATTTCACAGAATTGCCTGTGTCTCTCTGGATGGTTAAATTTTTGTTAACTAATTTAATCTCCTAAGAATAAAAAAAAATCTGAATTTTCAAAAAATCATAAATCTCATTAAGCTAGATTAGAATTTTCCATGATCTGCAAACTGAATGTAATTCTTCATGCATTAATTGTTCCATGTTGGCTATATCTCATACGTGTTAATTTGATCAATTAAGTGCTTTTTCCATTCGTTGATTAATAGTGGGGATCAGCTGCCATTAAAATCCATGCACAGAGACAGGAATGCATTGATAAGTGATGTTAGGAGGGATTCCCAGAATTTATGAGGATGATTAAGTTGATTGAGGTGAAGCATGAAAAGAAACATGACAGAACAACAGCTCTTAGTGCACACACACTGTTCAGCCAGTCAAAAGCTCCTAGCGCACATCGGCCACTTTATTGGAAACACCTTACCTGCTCTGGGTGGCACATAGTCTGAAATGTGAATGCAACAGTCAACTTAGACACAAATGACTGAAATACAACTTGTGCAAATGAGAAATGATTAAAAAAAATATGTAAACAGAACAGAGACATGAAAATGTTTCAGGAAATGCTGAGGTGACAAAAGAAACTGATGTTTCAGAAAGAAACGGTGCAAACCTTGCTCTGCAGAGCTGACCATTGTGTTGTAGTGCTGGTTGGCTAGGTTGTAGTTGGACTCCACCTGCATACGATCCTCAGCCCCAAACATCTGCGAGTCCTGGCTGTCTCTCAGGAAGTCCTGATAGTGCTGCTCCAGGTTCCTCAGTGCTAGTCGGTACTCCTCCACCCTCAGCGTCTTAAACTACAGTGGTAACAAAGATGGTGGCTGATATCAAACATTATGAAAACAGCAGTTCAATAGAAAGCTGTGTCTGTATGTACAGTACCGAGAGAGTGCAGTTATCAACTATAAACCAAATAAAAATAATGCTTCATAATGTTTTTGAAGAAAAATCAATTGATCGTAACAACAAATCTGCACATGCATAATCGTTACCTATCAATATTTTGGGGTGAAGTTTTTATGAACTCTTTTTGCAGTAAATTGTTATACTAGAGAATAACTAATGTGTGCTGTTCGTTCAGCAGATCTACTGACAGGATCTTGAGTTAATAATCTTAATCTGTCTTACCCAGATATCCTTCCTCGTATCCTCAGATACATCTAGACATAGTTCGCACTTCCATTTCTGCATAACATGTGCAGCTGAGTAATCTTTGAAGTTTTGCAGTCTATTATTAGCCCCATTAGAGCTTTTCTGCCTCACAGGCATAAATCGAATGTTATTGCAACACGAGGTAAAATGCACCCCAACAGCAGTCATTTCAGCCCTGCTTTCATTTATACCACCAAAAACTATTTTCCAAAATGTTTCACATTGTGTTGTTACCATGCTGATGTTCCAGCTTTTAATGATGTGGATGTCTCTCATCAGGTACTGCCAGGACAGCAGGCTCTTCATGTCCACAAACAGCGTCTGCCACATGTTCTGCAGCCTCTGGAGGTTTCCGTCCAGCCTGAAGAACGCGAGGTGGAGGTTAGTCTCCAGCGTGTGCACACACAACCGTGTGCATGCGTTACAAATTCAGCCGAGTGTTCTTTGACTCACCCGGCAACACTGTTCACAGCGTCCCTGTTGGTGGGTGGAATCAGGAAGCAGATAGATGGGACAGACGACTCGTTGCCTTTATCATTCAGCACCTTCCACTTGTGGGGCTGCGAGTTATTCAGCAGAGCGCATTCATCGCCTCTGTGGACTGTGATCTGGAAGAAGATGAAAACAGCATCTCATAACTGGCTGGTCAACAGTCACAGTCTGTTTTTGCATATTTTAGATTTTACTGTATTTTTTTTTAATGTTATTTCCTTTCAGCGTAATAAAAGTGAACCAAAGCAGGACACAAGTTGAAACTCAATTAAGAATTTCACACTCACCATAAACAACTTAGGAAGTCTATGGCTTACCTCCATCTGCTTGAAGTCACAAACAGCCTGGACGGGCAGCTTTCCCTTTATCGGAGTAGCAGGGTTACGTGGTTTCAGCTGGACGATGGTCTTGGCTCTCCGCTTCAGGCCTTCCAGGTGAGTTTTGAACTCATTCAGTTGCTCTTTCTCATCCTGGGAAGAGCACATAAAATTCTCAAACTCTAACTCAATAATTCAAAGACATGCAGCCTAAAACGAAGCTCCCACAAACAGAAGAGTAAATATTTCACGCTGCTTTAACGGTGTGGATTTGTTTGCCAGCAAAACACTGGTGAATAAACCCACAGCTGCATCCTGGAGCAGATCTTCCAGCCGTGTGACCGTGATGGAGCGGTCGCAGGTGTACTTCCTCTTCATAGTGTCTTGGATCTTTTTAATCTTCTCCTCTGCCTCCTTCACGTCAGAGAAGAACTGGATGGAGAGAAAAGTAGACCAATTAAGCTACAGTGGTTTAAAACACATTAAAAACCTGCAGAAAGGGACAGATTTAGTGACGGCCAGCTAACTCGCCAGACATGCGGAGAGCAGTCTGTAAGTGTGGATACCTTGTCATGCTCATAATCATACCTGATAGTAGGCAGTGTTTTCTTTCAGGTGGGTTTCAATGCAGCAGCACAGCTGGAGGATCCAACTCCACTGAGTCTGCAGGGCTCCAGTGAAGGCCTGAGGAAGAGGAAGGATGGAAGGGGAGAGAAGAAAAAGCACATATGAGAAGGAAATAATCATTTATATTTAAAGTTCAACAACATGTGCTCAGCGTCCCACCTCGATGGTCTTCTTGGCTGGGTGTCCGTCCCTCAGCAGTTTGTCTCCTGTGGCCTGGACACCGTTCACTTTCTTCTCCCGGTGCTCCAACTCTCTCATCAAACCCTGCTCCACAGAAACAACAACCAATCACATCAGTACCATCGTCACAACAAGAAATGAGAAACCCAGAAGAACATCTCAGTATTACTGTACCGAGTAGTTTTCTTTCTTGGCTGCCATGTTGGTGTTTCGCTCGCTCCAGTCGTAGTTCACCTCCTCTTCCTCTTTCTCATTCAGCCACATCAGCTCTTTGGTTGCTGCAGTGACGAAGGCATGAAGCTGGTCCATGTAGCGCAGGCGAGCCTTTGAGGAGTTCTACAGTAATGGTGACACGTTATGAAACGTTTTTGCGAGGTTAGGAAGAAAACTGGATGGTATTTAAAACATCAAGGAAAATTTTCAGGGTGTTTCTGAACTCCAATGAAAACAGCTGTCGAGTTTGACCTCTACAAGACAGTGTTTTTTGATTTTAGCGACTCGTTTGTATTTACCAGGAGCTTGCCGTATTGTAGCTCCAGTTTTCCCAGATAGTCACGGTAAGCAGCTTTGCTGGCAGGTGAAATCTGACTCTGGAAAAGATGAGAGACGCCGTAGAAAGAGATCATTAAGAAGAACTGCTGATTAGAGTTCAGTCTATTCAACAATTTCCACAGAAAGTCCACATTTCAGTTCATAACTACCCAACACTTTTTTTGCTTGTCATTGCTAGAGTCTCATTTATGAAACATAAGGCTTCCAGGCTAAATCCACCTCTTTGCAAAATCTCATTCTTTTACACAAATTGCCGGAAAAATCCAGGATGTGTGCAGCGATTCAGAGGTGGACACTAAGCTAACGCTCTACTGCCAAATACCAATTTTCCTCCTGAGATTAAATCTCCCTCTGCCCCATCTACAACACTGTCGCGGATACTTGGTGCCAACATACCTCATCAGCCTTGGCTCTGTCTATCTTGGAGCGGAACTCCTCCACACACTGATGGAGGCCTCGCTGGCTGCCCAGCTGGGACTCCACGCTGGGAAGGTCTGAGCCCCACTGCCCTTCGTCCACCCGTCGCTGGTTTTCCTCCACCCAGCTCAGCAGATCCTGGATGTAGCGCAGTGTGACTTCATCCAGCTGGGGCCGCACCCTCACGGGGGCCTGCTGCAGGACCTGGGCGGTGTGGACCTGAGTCGTGTGGACTTGAGTCATGGGGATCTGCGTCATGGGGATTTGTGTGATGGTCACACCTGACTTGAGGCGCAGGTTGTACTCGCTACGGAGGTTTACAAGCCGCTCATGGAGGCGATAAACTCTAAAGACAGAAACATGTGATGAAAAAAACGTTCATCGATTTAAAATGTAAAGTTCCAAAATTCACTAGTTTGACATTTAGAGTAATTAGAAAGGAAAAAATTAAATTGATTAAATCCCATGATGTCTGTAGAGCTTTATTTCTTTTGTACCTGCGATACATTTGCTCAGCTTGAAGGTGGCGTCCATCTTTTAGCAGCTGAACGTCATTGAAGAGGAGGCGGATCATCCCTTCTGCTTTTTCCAGATCTGCCTCCATCTCTGCTGTGTGCTGTGCAGGTTTCCCTGAGCTCATCAGCCTCACATCCTTCAACAGACAAGTTTTCACATCTCTTTATTTTGCTGCAAATAATTTGCACAAAGATGCTTTTATTGGCTGTCCTTAAGAGTTTGTGTCTCACCGTCTGCAGCAGAGTCTCCACCTGGTTGAGCTGCTCCTCGCACACCCCTGACTCCATCTGGACCTTGCTGACAACCCTCTGAAGTCGCTCCAGCCTGCAGGGAAGATGAAAGGTCAGAGGTCAGAAAAGAATTCAAACAGTGCAGACTGACAAGCAGGGATTTCCCTACAGGATACTTTCTCTTCTTTCTCAAAAGTAAAAATGTTAATAATAATAAAAAAAAAAAAACTTTGAAAGGATATATTAAAGTACTCACTCCGTCTTCTGGCGGAATAAATACTTTAACGCGTATCCCTGATGCATGAAAGCCATGTTGTTGCTCCTTTTTGAGCTGTGTGTGCCCAGCAATGCAGAGATGATCTGAAACGACTAAACTAGAAGCTGTGCCGTCCCTTCCTTGTGATTAGACAACAAACTTTATGAGAGACTATTTATTCTAAGGCTATTGCCATGGAGACGACACAGCCATCATGTGTTTGCCCTAATATGATCTGTACTTACTAATCCACAAAGCCGACTCAGTTTAATTTTATTGCCAAAGTGGACGTTATCATTAGGAGATGAATCATGCTCGTGGTCAAACTGTAACAGTTTCCTCATGCTTTGTGGTTTTGCTGCCGTTTTGTGCTTTGGCAACACAGCGCATGTGATGAGGTTTGGATAACAGCCTGGTTACCTCTCAAATTCAGTCCTGAGGAGACGCTCCCTCTCCAGGATGGCGACATGCAGACGACCCCATTCCTTCTCCACATCTAAAGGGTGGTAACCTGGCGGCACCTTGACCTGACCGGCCTGAACCGCACCCTGCGAAAGATAACAAACAACGTACAAAACCACGTAAGATAATATCTGTGGTCTTTTAAGGCCTCAAATTCTGCTCAGTCTCAGATTATTTATCTTAAGCGATAATTCTGTGCTCCAGGGGAAAAATAAACATTTATAAAACTGGGTCTAATTTATTGATGGTGGGAAGATTTTCTTAAAAGATTTTCAGACTGAAGGGGTACGTGGACATAGCAGTATTTGGAAAGATGTCCTTTAATTTATGTATTTTTTTAGTGACTTTTGTAAGCGTGGACAAACAGGTGGGATTTTAGTTTATTATTGCAAATAAATGGATACTATTTTCTATTTGTTTTGCACTTTGCTTTTGCAAATCTATCTTCTTTTTATCTGTCGTTTACAAATACAGAAATAAGATAAGATAAAACTTTATTAATCCCTCGGGTGGGTTCCTCTGGGAAATTCGGTTTCCAAAAAAGCACAGCACCGACAGAAGTTACAGAGTTACAGAATATTTTATATATACAAAGGGGATAAATAGAATAAATAGGAATAAAAATAAAAATACAAGTGAAATTGCATGCGTGTGGGACAAAGGAGTTTTTAAGTCTGTTAGTTCTTGCCTTTGGAACCAAGACTATTTGTTATGTGCTGCGGTTTGGTGGGATAACTATTTAAAATATTAGCCTTTCATCCCTTCATATTTTTTGTGACTGCTGATTTTTGTTCTGCTGGGAAATCTCACCTCAAAAGACTTGAAGATGTATTTGGAGCGGTTCTTGTCTGCCTCTTTGGCAGGAAGCTCTGTTTCCTTGAACTTCAGAAACTGACGCCAAAGAACCTGCAGATGATAAACGTAAATAACAAAAGAACAAAAAACACGTTGATCGTCAGCTACTTGATCTGTGTCCCACTGATTCTTTCAGACTGTAGGACGCGATCTTGTCACCTCAATCTCTTCGTAGCTGGTGGGGAACTTCCTCTCCTCAAAAACGAGGATGTGGTGTCTGATCCACTGCAGCAGCATGGTGACCAGCTCATAGTACTCCTGCCAACGCAGCTCCAGCTCCTGAAGCACAGATGTTCAAAATAACTACATGCTGATGTTTTCCAGATTGTCCACATGGGATTTCTTTTGTAAGTGCTAAATTCCTCAGGCTGCAACTTCAAAACTAACAGGATGATCATTTCTATGTATTTTACATATAATCATAATATTTATAAGTAAATGCAAGCTTATAATAACTATAATGCAAGCTCAGGGCATTTAAATAAGAATAACTCTTAATATTGCATTTATATTTTGCATTTTACTGCTGCAGATAAAAGGCGGCACCCGAGATGTTGCCTCTGCTGCTGAATAATTACTCAGTGATGATAAAAAGGTGGGCTCACATTGGCTTTGACACCATCCTGGACGTCTGGTACCCTGGGCATGGCATCATACAGAGAGGACACATATGTGATGATGGATTTCTCATCTGGATGGGGCACATCGACATCTGTACAGAGCAATAAAAACAGAAAAAAACCTGTCATGTTTTAGGGAAATGAAAAAGATGGATGAAGTTCTTGAAGTTCCTTAGCTACCAACTTGAATACCAAGTCTATTTGTGGGACTTCTGAAATATTAAAACACAAAACCACTCACTCGTGTATTCGTTCCCGTTTTGCAGCATATAAATATCAAACTATTAACAGCTAATATGTAGATTTCCACTCGTACAGCAGTGCAGGCAGGAGAATTAAAGGAAAGGGAAAACGCTTTGCCTACAATTAAAAGTGACTAAACCCATGCTTAAGTATTCCCTGAAGTAAATGTTTGAGGGTGACTGTGCTCACCTTCGGGGTCCAGCAGTCTGGTGACACCCAGCTCTCTCTCTGCCACGCTGAAGGCCTGCTCCAGGTTCTGCTGGTTGGTCTGTCGGTACACTTGACTCATATCGATCAGAGTGGGTCTGCAGGCAGCAATCAGCCAGGAAGAACAGTGAGCGGAAAAAGGGCAATACACTTTATTACTGCTGATCCAGATTTGATTTAAATGATAGATGACGGCAAGAAAACATGAGGCTAAATTAACAAAGTTGGGCTTAATCTGAGTGTTAAATTATAAAAAATGCCCTAAAATGTGCAAAAAAATATCATTTTTCAGTATAAATATCAGCAAAAATGCTTCTGAAAACTATTTAATAATGACATTTTTTTTTTCATGAAAACACTAATTGATAAATAATCTCTGAAGCTCTATTGACAGGTTAAAATTATACAGGTTACATATTTCATGAGTCAAGTTGCTGTAGGCAAGCTCGTCACGTCTAGTATCTCTATTACAATATGAAGGGTAGGCAAAGACAAGACTTGCCACCACAATGAAGATTAAAATTAAACAACACAGTTTTTTTTTCTCTAAGTGCACTTTGCCAGGGAGTTTGCCGTAATGTAATAACATGCGGGAACAAGCTCAGAGCATCTTAAGGGATCAAAATCTAATAAACTTCAGAGAGAAAGGTTGCATAAGGACACAGAATATCCAGTAAATTCTCCGTACACTTCCACAACTCTCTGTATGTAGTACTCCTTTTGGGGTTCTCTGTCACCATAGCGCGCCCGTCTGTAGGAGTGTCTTTCTCTGCTCAGGTGCATGACGTGACGCTCTGATCCTAGCTCCTGCTCCTCGCTATGGGAGCCTCGACTGGGGCGGGCACATAAGCTGCGCGAGCTTTGACCCGAGTCAAATGAGCTCTCGGTGGGAACATCCTCACAGAACATGATCACCCGCTCATCCAGGTCACTGAGGGAGCCCAACGTGCTGCTGGAGGCGCTGTTCAGACGCCTCTTCGAGCGGAACTTTCTCTTCAGGCTGTGCATCGTAGTAAGAGCCAAGTTTCCAAGCTTTGATTTTGCAAAAGCAGAAGCTAATTAAAAAAAACCCCCAAAACGTGACGCAATGGAAACCAGTTAGAAATTCCAGTCTTGCTGCTTCCTGCTGGGATCCAAATAGTTTTTGTCCGTTTTCTTATTTTGTTTTTTTAGAGTCCTCACCGCAGTCCTCTGCACATCCTTCTCTTCCTCTACCAAGAAAGAAACTGTGGCAGAGGAGTTCGAGTGCTAGCGTTTTGCTGTAACCTGCCAAGCCTCCACCTCCAGGGCAGCCCTTTTTTCCTCAATTTAATATGATACACCCGTTCTGTCTCTTATTTCACAGAATAATGCTGGCTCAAGTTGACTTTCTAATAGTGCGCTGCTTTGTCTGCCATGTGCTGCAGGAGCTGGAGGTTTGTGCAAACAGAATCAAAGTGGCACTCCACCCAAAGTACATGTTTCGAGCGTATAGTCACCTCCTTTGGGTTTGATGGGTGGCTGTTAAACACCAGTTTCCTTACTGACAAGGACAATGGCAGCTGTAGTACACTTAAAGTCACAACACTTCTTGTAGTGACAGTTTTGAACAGCAGCAAATGGTTTATTTTGTTCTATTTTTTACTCATACATACAACAAAATAAAGCATTTCCATCCAAATTACTTTCTATTTAACCTTATTTTGACGAACCAGAGATTGTTTGGGACATGTTGAACAGCAGAAAATCTGATTAAGCTTCTTTGGAAGTTATGTTACATCCAATAAAAACTACCGCAAGCCACATGGTCAATTATATCCTTTTATATAAGTATTTTCTACTCTTATAGAAACTTAAATAGCTTTGCACAAACTGACCACAGATGTCTGTGAAGGTTCTCAGTCATCCAGGTCATCGTAGTCAAAGGAGCTTGTAAAAAAAAGCGTCTGGACTTCTTTAAGTTACTTGAAGACGTTTCACCTCTCATCCGAGAAGCTTCTTCAGTTCTAAGGTCAAATGGTGGAGAGTCCCAGATATAAACCTAGTAAACCTAGCAATTAGAGGATCATCAGGGGGTCCTTTTGTCCCTCTGTGGGGGGATACTCCCACTAGGTTTATATCTGGGATATAAGCTTGCAAAGAAAAGTCCAGACGCTTTTCTTTGCAAGCTCCTTTAATGACCACAGATGGTTTTTAAAGCGTCCTTTTATGCCGTACAGTACAGCGTCTGACACATTTTACCCTAAACTACCTTATTTAAAAGCTGTTTATTATGCCTGAAAGTAAAATGTAGTGCTTTTAAAAGCATGTACTGTACAAGTGTTAATTACTGTATTTAATCACCAACTGTTAAGGTATCTGTCAACACAAAATCTTCAGTTGTGACTCAAGCACAAGCAGCATGTGCAAAACGATGCACAGAGAAAGAAAAAAGAAAAGAAAAGAAAGAAAGAAAAGTAAAGATAACAGATCATAACAGAATATCTGAAGAGACAGTTTATTACTGCTTCAGTTATTGTACCTCCTTCACAGCAAGGCACGCACAGGTGGACTTAATAAGAGCTCACAAGTTAAATTAAGTGTCGCAAGACGCAAACACAAAGCAGGAGTCATGAATGTACCTGTGCTTTTGCTACAACATGCCAAACCTCTGTTCTTGACCTCAGATAAAGTTAAATGAAAGGTCAAACTGCACAGGAAAATACATAATTTAACTAATGAAATTATACTAATAAAGTTACAGTTTGCTGAAAATCATGCATTTAGATGTAACTCATAAATGTTAAAAACTGGTTTAAGGAAATGTTTTTAGTTACAAAATATCTGAATGCAGAATGAATGAATGAAATAATGAATGAAGTCTCCCTTGACTCTTCTCTTAATGTTTGATTTATAGTAAGTGCTCCATATTTGTGTCCTGACAAGTCCAACACTGCACGAATGCCAAATTCAAATATGAATTTAGGATTGCTGCCTGGATCTACGCCGATAAATAAAAGAAGAAACAACAACGTGAAATATGCAAAAGGTTAAACGTGTAAAATTCCTGCCTGCGGTGTTACAAGATCCCCAAGTCCAGGCAAGTCTTTCCAACTAGAAAATGTGTCTGTGAGGCTTGAAAAACACCTCTGTGCTACAAATGGCCATGATTTCTATTCACGCAAGGCTGAGTTATAATCAAAACACCTCACTGAGGATGCTGCTCACCTGTGTTTGTGTATGATGGCGTTGAACAGCTTGCCATCCCTCCAGCTGCCGGTGAAGTTGTCGCAGCGCAGGCCCTGGTATCCCTCCACCATCCTCTGAGACCACAGCAGCAGCTTCTCTTTGGCCGTCATGTCGTCCGACTGACCGTTCACCTGAATATCTGAGATCTGTAGGGCAAGACGGGCAAATAGTCAGTCATACGAACTACAGAGATCTCCTTTCAGATCCGTTAGACTTGTGTTACTGTGCTTACAGCTCGTCTGTGGCTTTTCTAAACAACTTTCTCCCATTCAATTCTTGCACAAAGGTGGTATTAACTAGTACACTACCATTTTTTTCCTGTTCCTGTTTCCTTTAAAGAAATCGGCAGAGATGCAACACTATATAATATAAATTTTAAAAGGTGATATTTATTAAGAGGTCTTCTTTTCCTGGAAGACCTGGAGGTGGTGGCTGATGACATTTACTCTAATGTCTCTGCTTAGACTTCTTTGCTTACAACCCGAACACGGAGTAAGCGGCAGAAAATGGATGGATGGGATGATTATTATTTTTCAACTTATCTTATGAGTTTCACATTTAAAGATTAACTAAGACTGAAATGCTAATTAGAGGGCAGAGTAAAACTTTCCCTGCTCATGTCTTCCAGATTTGAGATGAGTCACATTTTAAACCTCTAATGCTACACGGCACTTTTGCTCGGAGAGCTCCTGACATCCATTAAGCTCGCTTTTTGGAGGAGGCTTTTTAATTATACGAGCACAAAAAACAGTAATTTTAGAGCGAAATTGTTTATGAGCAACTGAGTTGATGATCTTCTAAAGTTACAGTGTTGCTGTGCCAAACAAAACTTTACAATAAATGTCTCAGTAGCTGTAAACGAAAGTTGGACCGTGCAGCAGAAACACCACAGGAAACGTCTTTTTTTAAGAGCTGCGAGGCGAAGCTATGAGTCACACGAGCATGCTACCAACATTTCCCACAGCAAAATGGTTGATCTTCATAAAAGAAGAGAAAGGACAGAATAGACCACTTTTTAGAGTTTTAGCTTTTGAACTCCTGGACATGAATTTTACTGCTCACATTTTAAAGCTGTTTGACGGAGTCTGACCATTAGCATGAATCCATCACCCAGTAGTTTCCCAGTGTGGCACAAATGGTGCTTTTGAATGTTTTTGGTATTTGTTTTGCCAGGTTCACATACCAGATGGGCGGAGGTCTCACCTAAACTACGCACATGCTGTAACAATTAAAGGAAATCTTTTGGAAAAACTCTTTTTGCCTCTTTTCTCAATGCAGAAAAATCAACTTGTTGCACAATTTACAAAACATCAGCAAGTTTTTGTTGCCTCTGTATTAGAGCCTTCTGACTTTTAACAACAATAAGACCCAGAAAACATTCAAGAGTATGAGTCTACTATATTTTAGTTGCTGGTCATGCATTAAGCTTTAATTGATCAGGTGGAGTCATATGTGCAATTCTGATATTTATATCAATAGTAAACATGTACATACCATAGATTTGTCAATCTAATGTTAGTTTTATGGATTCATGTGTCATCATTGAGATGTAGGCTTTTTTTTAACGATTTTATTGTAATTGTTGGTAATTATTCTACAACTAGGAATCTTGTTCTGACTGTTTTTCAGATGTTTCTGTATTTTTTAATATTTTGACTTATTCTGTACATATCATTTAAAATATTTATCATTCACAAAGTTGACATTTGATCAGATTTTGCATTAAACAGAAGCTCATAAGAACTAAAGGTTGAATAATCAGGCTGAATATGACAATTTTACTTTAATTTGATGTTGATCAAAGTATTACAGAGTCACCAGTTCATCCATATTTGGTGTCAGAATGACACACCTCAAGTTTTTAAATGCAATGTAATTTTTTTTACATAAAAATGCTTGAAAATCATAATGCCGTTACAACAATTTCAGGATATCATAAAGTAAGCGTTCCTGTAGGACCTCATTTGGTTGATTTGGGAATCATTTGTTTGTTTTAGGATTAAGTGACTTCTACTGCTCTAAAATTTCATGGTGTATAAGTGGAACGAGCGCAGCTTCGCCACCACAATCCGTTTCCAGTGTTTTGGGGAAGGCTGATGAGTCACAGCAGAAGTAATAATTTTACTTACATTTTTTTGACAGGAAAGGGTGGAGAATGGAAAAAGAAGGCATTTCTTCCTTATGTTATTTTTCCCTGACGAGGGAAGCCCCTGTGCTTCAACGTGGGCACAAAATGACTCAGACAGTGGGTGGAAACCGGACCTCCACCCTCGCTGCCTCTCTTTTTAAAACGTTCCTCTTTCTCTGTCACGAAGGCGGACCATTATTTTTTTTATTAATAGACAAATCACCTGTGTGCATAGTCAGCTGTGAGCTGCACCTGGGGAGCTCAGAGGAAATTCACCATTGTTTTTAATAACAGCATGTGCTGAAAAAAAATTCTGGATTTTTTTTGATGAAATAATGTCTGCTAGATGACTTTTTTTGCTTTACTGCTTTACAGCAAAGAGAATATTCAACCTTTTATGCACTGATTAGCAGTGAGTGACCATTTCTGTTTTCCCCACTGCAAAGCTTCTGAGGAAGGCCTGAGCTTCCACGTCTCCTGCCAGCTTTCTCATGGGAATCACTGAGTCATACTGAGGGACACAGAGACTGATCCCGCAGTCATTACAGCATCAAAGAGAGTACTCCCACTCTTTTCTCCCAGATGAGGAAGACATCTGCCTGCCGACTGATTCTTCCAATGTGGTGTGTGCTGCTATGGGCAGTATAAGCAATTTTATACTGTTTCTGTTATGAAATAGGAAGTTAAACCTTTATATTTAGTTTGGTGGAAACCCATATAGCTATAAAAATACATCTGAAATTCACAGGCATGTGACAATCCATCTTTTGCCAAACGTCTAATAACCTCCATTTGGAAACGATTGGCCGGTGGACTTCACTTTACTGTAACTGCTGTGTCAACATCAGCCTTCACTGATTCCCAAAAAGGGAACAGCACTTTAAATTTCCTTACCACAAAAACAGAAGCAAAATAATTACAATGAAGTATAAATGCATGTTACTCATCCAGTGGAATAATCAGATCTATTAAGTGTGCAGTTTAAAAGTAAAACACATCATAGCTGAGGAGATACGACTCAGCTGCCCCCATCAGGCATCAGTCAGTTCATGCTGAATACATGCTGAGAACTCGGAGTTTGAGCAGAGCCAGGGCACTTACAAAATCCTGACTGTAAAGCTACAGAACAGTGCAACACCATCAATACAAACAATCAGCTACTTTATAACAGCTAAGCCAGGAAACTCGACCCAACTGTATTTATGCGCAAATGCAAGAGAACAGATACGGTTTCAACCACGCAGGAGTAAATATGTTGTCTTATTAGGTTGCTGGTAAATGTACTTAATGTTTTTCTTGGTTAACTGTATTCTTAATTTTGTAAAGTCTGCCGCAATAATACAAATCTACAAAACTGATGAAACTGATGAAATATTTAATTATGACTTATCTAAAAACTGCATCAATAATTCTGTGATTTATATAACAGTGTAAATATGGCTCTTATTGCAACCTCCTTGCAACTGATTAAAATAAAATCATGATTGCATTTCTTTTTCATTCGATGACTGATTCCAAGCAGTTGAGGTGGCCAAATGGTTGGCCAGTTGCCTCCACCTCTGGCAACTACTTTCAATTAAAAACTGCAACTTGGACTGGAAGCAACCAGTCTCAGACAGATTGATCAAAGTTAGCAATTAGTTGCTGTCTAATTTATAAACACATCCCGATGCAATCAGTCCGAGTCAGTCTGTGCCAATGAGCGCAACAGTTCTGACACGTCTCTGTAACAGGAAACTCAAATCAACTGGTTGCCAACTGCAGCTAAATTGCTGCCCTGCAGTCACTTTAAAAGACAGCAGCTGTCTGAGGTTGGTTGCAGACCTGGCACAACCTGTCTTTGAAGGCAACGAGACTGCAAGTTCATTGCACATGGAAACAATTTTTGTCATGCAAACCATGTTGCTTCCCTAATGTTCCAGTAGTGTTAGACAGGAGTCACACTTAAGAAATTCAGGCTCTCACTTTGAATACTGTGCAGTCGTGCAGAATCCAACTGAATTGTATGTCTGCTGCTTTGCTACTTGCGCTAAAAAATTTAGTTTAGTTTTGAACTAAAGTGTTCGAGTGCTGTTACAGAGACAAGCCATATTAAAATAGCCTTAGATAACAGGAAGGCTTCTTTGTGCAGTTCATCACTGAAATAGGAGAAGCTAATAGTAAGTGTGGTCTCTAATCCCATTGTTGGTTATTAGCCAAATTAATAATCGGTAGCTAGCATAGACATGCTAACAGCTAATCAGTTGCTGGTCGCTGTCGACAGTCGTGCTGACAATGATAAATCATTAATACCTTTCCAAAGAACAGTCAAGCGCAATTATTCATGAATTTGAGTGAAAACATCATTGCTAATAATTATCATTAAGTCCTTTAACCACTACATTTATGGTATCATGGCAGCCTCAGCATGAAGTAGCATGTTTGTTCAGACCTGCTGTGGAATGAGTCAGAGCTGTAGTTTGTAAATACAGTTTTAATGAGGAACAAAAAACTTAATTTTGGGATTTTAATTACCTTTACCCATTTATCTAATTGTTTTTTTAATTTGGCCTGTGATTCTACAGGTGTCACTTGTGTTCCATATACAGTAAAAACTGCAGTTCTCTCGACATTCATTGAGCAAAGGTTGGTTTGTTAACGTGAGATTGCCCAGAAGCATTATCACAATGACTGCCAATTGCGTCTAGATTAGCTTTACTGCCATACAGTAATTTACAGCAAAATGACTTATGAGTGTCCTACATTACCTGGAAGTGAAGGATGATGGTCCATATCAAGCCAAGGGTCAGCTTGGGGTTTCCATCTGCAATATCATCATTCCTGATGTTGACCAGTTTGACCTGAAAGGGTGTGGATAAAAATACTTTTACTGTGCTGAATACTAAGTAAAACAAAACAATATAAAACTGTTGTTTTTCTTAACTACCTGTCTGTGTTTGAGAAAGTCCAGGGCGATCTGGACATTCTGCAGCTTGTGGAAGCGCATACGGCCTTTCTCCCGAGGCTGTAAGAGACCAGATGAGACCAAACATGAAGTGAAGGGAGCACTTTAGGTCAGCAAACAGCAAAGCCCCATGACTGAGGAACAGGTGTTTCAGGCTCCAGTAACACAAAGATCCATTCTCTACTCTACATATTTTCACAGTCATGGACTCGAAAACTTAGATTTAAAAGAAAGCAAATTTGAAGTGTGATTCAAATTCTGCGTGTTTGTGATCAAAGCGTTCAGAGCTGACCCTACAAGACCCTGAAGTGCATCAGAGATCCAGCCAAGATGTCTGCAGGTGAAAGCATGATAATGAATGATAAACATTCTCAGTGATTCTCCCAATCATCAGTCACAACTCTTATTTTTTTTCCCCAAGACCGTTCAAACACTGCTCCCTGGATAACGGATTATTACACTTTGCCCCGAGTCAACTGATGACTGATAAATGTTGCTTTTCTTTATAGGAGTGGCGATCCTGACATGCACTCGTGCTCCAAGTTCTAAGCTGCAGAATTAGGTTGTAGTGACTTTGATTTCACTACAGTGTAAGAAACCACCATTTGAAACTGATGATAATAAACAGTTATTAAAAGGACAAGGACAATCAACTACAACTAAGTATTATAACAGAAGATAGAAATTCATACTCTCTATCCTGGAAATCTCCCAAGTCAATCAATCTTTATATAACAGGAATGCCTAGCAATGTTTTCAAAATCAATCCTCATTGCACAAGCACATGCAATGACTGCTGCTGGTATATTCAGCCATTTTCCATTGATGTAATTGTGCTGTAAAATCCAACCCAGACCACAAACCATTTTTGTCAAATACTTTCATTCTCTAAATGAAAACTTTGGTTTCGTACACTTCTGTAATCTGTGATGTACAGCTTTCTCAGATCTACAAGGCACAATCATAAAAACTCCAACCATAAAAAACAACAACTTAACATATTTTTTTTTTATTACATAGGAACAAATCCTGCCCTTTAGTAATTATGTTAACAGTTATTTTTTTTAAGAGTTATAGCAGACTCCAATAAGTCTGAACACAGATCAGTTCAATCACAGTTCAGGTTATTTGGACATCTTTGGATTTTAAAGTCAAACGTCTGACAGAAGAACTTGCGGTGCAGAGCCCAGTGGAAAACTTAAAAGAAAAGCTGAGCTTCTTTCATAATCCACAATGTTTTCTTCATTCTTGGAAATCGTGCATTATTTTCCTGAAATCTTGCTTTGTGTCTTTGGATCTGAGACCAGAAATGACATGAAAAGTCTAAACATACTGACACACTGAGGTCTTTGGGGAAACTGCTGATGCACAAATACGAGCAGTCATAATGTGGTTTCCATGGATGAAGTGATCTAAAAGTGGCATCCATGCTGGAAGTGATCCAGAGGTGCACCAGGAGAAGATCTTGAAGGGGAGACTTGACAAATTAAATCAGGTATGTTTCTTAATTTTTATGGGTGGAGTCTTTGCACTTTTTATGATACAGCCCTTTAACGAGGTACGGACATAAAGCTACATTAAGAACAAAAACAGTATATTTTTCTAGGTTATTCTTTTCTATTCTTAAAGAAGGCTAACTTTAATGTTTACTTATGAAAACGCTACAATAATTACTACAAATATTCTGAATAAAGCCACCAATTTAACCACGTTTCCTATCATGGCTCCTGAACCTGCCAACTCACTGACAAAATGAAAGAGGACAATGTTGACACAGAAAGGGACAATACACAGGGAGTGTGACCATCATCATGCACAACCCAGCAGCCACCTGGGGTGGTGACACATGCTACGCCCGCGGAGGCGGCCAGCCACAGTCCAGGCCCCACTCACCAACCGCACGTTCCTCACAACGTCACGTTCCCTCGGCTACCACAGCAAGAGCATCGCAAGAGAGGAAGGCAGAGGCAAAGGGGGAAAGGTCAGGGCAAAGGTCAGCAGACAGGAATTAGACAAAGGAAAAACCAGGGATCAAACAAGTCAGTGCAGAGAGGTTAAACGATGGAAGCAAAGAATGAAATTAGTGTTTTAAGGTTACATCACCAGAAGGTGTGTTCCCAAAAAGACTAGTGCTAAGCTAAGTAAAGTAAAAGAGTGTGCACAGCCTCAGCATGTACTGAAATGTCCAAAAATCTCTAAAGAATTAAAGTCAACACATGCAGAAGTGGAAAGAAGAAATCCAGAGTAATATCTGCCTTATAAACATTTAAAGCGGTTGAATTAACAATGAGTAGACTGGACAGTAGAACAAAGATTACAGCAAATACACTGAGTAGGGCAGTAGAGCTGGGATGATAAGAAATGCCTAGACAGGACAAGGGGGTTACAGAAGAAGCACAAATTCTAATATCGGAAGTGAAATACCACCAAAAGCTTACCAGAGTCTCTCCAGAGAGCACCTCCAACAGGGAGATGAGGTTGTGTCCATCTCTGAGGTCCTCGTACAGGTCAGTGATGTGTCGCTGGGCCTGGAAAGAAAGGAAAGAAACCAGTTTTATCAGTATTGATGCATACAGGGACATTATTTTTTCATTCAGACACCCATGATGTCAGCACCAGTGCTGAATCACTGCACACGACACAAACAGTTGCTGAGAGTTCCTCACAGTTGACAACGGAAAACAAAATGTAACTTTATAACTCACAAATCTCATCTACAAACAAATTAAGATAAAAAGAAAAACGTGAACACACAACAGTGGGGGGACTGCTTTTACCCTCTGCCTTCTGCAGCAGCAATTTGCTCCGGCTTTTTAAGGATTTCACCCCTTTTATTACCTGCTACAGTAATAAAAGGGGTGCTCCTTACTATTATTTGTAGTTACACTTTTGAGATGTTGTAGCCAAAGAACATGCAGACACATGCTGCACTGCAGAAAATGCTCCAAAAATAGACAGAAAAGAGCTGAACTCAGCGAGGGGAAAGATCAGAGGTTAGCAGCAAAAGAGGGTGGATGAAAGGGAGAGAGGGCAAGGGAGGGTAAAAATGTCAACACAAACATGCAGGGAGGGACAAATGTGTGTGTGTCCACGCAGCTCTCTGCTCACAGACAGCACCTACCTCAGCCTTCCAGTGCTGGTGGGAAGGAACAGGAGGACAGGGTGAAGGATGGAAAGAAGAAACAGTTTGATGTGAGAAGATGTAAAACTTAAAAGGACAGTGGGAACAGCGAGACAGATGGTGTGATTTGATGGATAAACAAGGACAGTCAGCTGCTTTCCGTTTCAAATTCTTTAATTTGATTCCTTCTATCCCTCAAACTAAAGAAACATGTGCATGTCGCTGTATTAATTTTATGTAGTTTAGTTCTCTATGATCTGCACTGGTTTCAGTGGGATTGACTGAGCTAAAAAGGATTTATAAAACACAGAACAGCATCTGTTTTTCATTCCTCACAATCTGAACTGAAGTGTAAAACAAGCTACAGTAGATGGCATTTATCAGACAGCTGACCGTGAGATTTACAAGCCTCATAGTTTAATCTCATGACTCTGTTGTGACCATGAATACAAAGTGACTCGAGGGCCAGACTGCCTGAAGTCTTTTGGTCCCGAGAAATAAACAGTGACTATGGACAAAGCCTGGGAGTCATCTTGGACGGAGCCCAGTGTCACAGGATGCACATGGACGACAGCAGACATTCTTTAACACGTTTCACTTCCCGTGTTAAAACAAGGATTCATCAACATGAAAGTGTTGTAGAGACGCAACAAGGTCCAGCTGACACCGCCCAGATAGGACTGTGGTTTTTTTTTTCTTTCCCTAATCGATGGTTCAATTTTAAATTAAATATTAAAAATAACTTGTTTAATATAACCTGATCAAAAGTAACTTTCTTCTGTTAGGCTGGTCTTTGCAAACAGAAGGTGTGAGCCTCAGGTGGGCGGGGCCTCAGGCACACGGATAATCATATAGCTCTTATTAACATCAAAAGGAGCCAAGAGTAGAAAACGTTTATACATCAGCTATTTAAAAAATAATTATGAGACAGAACAAATCTGCTTATAGAAATATAACACCTGCTAATACTAGAAACCTGAGATTCCAACATACAAAGTTAGCGTTTTATTTCTTTATTATTTTCCTGTTGTCATAGCAACATGACATATGACAAGTTTTTTGTTTTTTTTAAAGGATTCTTTTAAGAAATCCCGGCCTTCTCCACTTATGAGTAACACAGTGACTCATAAAATGACTCAAACGTAAACATTTCCTGTCTTATGTCATAGATGTGAAAATTCGATTTGGACTTTCCTTAGGTTTTGGACTGTCGCTCGGAATAAACTAACAAACTAAAGGCACCCATGAAATCATTTCATTACAAGTAATCATTACGTTTTAAAGCAGCAAAAATACACTAACACTAACATACTACACAAGCCAGAGTAATTTTAAATTATTCTGATTTCTAATTACTACATAAACATCATGAACCAGTAGCTCATTAGTTCAAAATGTTCTTACATTTTACTGAGACAGACGCCCTCCACATTTGAAAAAACTTTCATTTTGGAGTTTGTGGTTAAGGATGGATCAGGTAACCCTGAGCCATCGCTTATTGATGCTGCTCTAGGCTTAGGCTGCAAGTGGACTTCCCATGATGCACTGAGCATTTCTGTCAAGGTTTTTATCTACCACTGCTGCCTCGCATTAGACTGTGTCTTCTCTCACTTTCAGTGTGTGTTTTTTCGTATCTTTCTAAGCTCTCCTTTTTCTTTTCCGTCACAGCAGATGGCTGCTCCTCCCAGAACCTGGCTCTGCACTGTTTTTTCCTTCCCACATCACTTATTGCTGCTCATAGGGGCCTTGTCTTATTATAAAGGTTTTTCCAGCATAAAACGCCTAGAGATGTTGTTGTGATTTGGCTAAATCTAAATTAAAGTGAACTGAAACTCAGGGCTCCTAAATCTTGCTAATCACTTGATTATCCTCTGAATTACACAGAGAAGTTCCCAGAACTGAAAATATCTATTAGATATTAAATTACTAATTTTGTCAGACCATCGGTGCAAAACTAAGCTATGTTAAATTTATGTTGACTGTAAAATTTATGAGCAGCAAATCAGATTTAAGAATCTGAAACCAGTTATTATCTTGGTGTTATGCTTAATAAATCAGTTTAATTATTGCTATTATGAAAGCTGTTTTAGTCGGGATAATCTGCTAAGTGATAGCTACCTAAAATATTTCTTACTGTAACAGGACTTTGCTCCTCACCTAGTTAGAAGCATTTCCTTTTAAGGGTAAGGGTCAGAACATTTGTTGAGTGTTGTTTCAGACGTATTTAACACTGATCGCCTCACACTGAATCAAATACTAATTCAACGTAGAGTTTCCTGTCCCCCTGCACAGTCCTGATGAGCCGCCCCGACCATCTGGATTCCAGATGCGTAACCTGACCGAGCCCAGGCAACGATACCGCTCTTCCCGAGCGCCAAGCTAAAGTGAGGCCAGGTGCGTGTGACTCACCCCCTCACATGCATACAGTTAACGGTAAGAGCGCGGTTGCTATTGTATCTGTTGTTCACCTTTTCCAAAGCTTTTAAAAGGAGGTGTGGAGAATCTAAATCTGATTTAGTTTCAGATTCTCTTCCAGTTTTATCTTCAGGTAATGTTTCCCAGCAGTGAGATCAGATAGCGCCGCATCTCCTAAGAAAACCTTTTTGTGTAATTTAAGTTATTATAACCAGATGGGATATGAAAGAAAGTCCAGCTTTTTTGGTGTTATTTGAGGACAGCAGGAGACCTTTTTACCTACCATGGAGAATTACAGTTGAGTTATAAACTCCACATGCCGTAAAGTTAACATTTTAATAGGTTTTTGGAGATTTTTAATCTATCTGAGAGTAAAGTTGCAGTGAAATGTATGTGTTTTCATGGGTGAGGGTTGTTTGAAGCAGAACTTACCTTCACAAGGTGCTTGTTGACCCATTTTGTGAAGGTCTTTTTCTGAACTCTGTCCCGTTCATCTGTGGAAACACAGCAAATATACACTCGGTTTAATTTATGGTGCTAATTTAAGAGATTTTGCATTTTTAACAACAATCACTAATCGTGTATTACAAACTCAGTGGTCCAGACTTAAGGGAAACAAACCATAAGCACAATGTTATTTTTAATTATTAAAAAACCCCAAAAAGAAATCTTGTATTTGGCTTTTCCAAAACAAACTACTTGACGGCTGTCTAACCTGCCAGCAGACAGGAGTCATTCTTTTCTGCATGCTAGCTTAATGGCAGATAATCACTTTGAATATCATACTCATCAAAGGCTAGTTTCCTTGAATAACTCACAGACACGGGAACTACATCCATATCAAGCTTGAGAAGTCTGAAACAATGATTCCCAAACTTTCTGGGCTGTTACTTTTGCACAGAAGCCCAAGCATTGCCCACCATCTACATACAGCCATCTAACCCAGCGGTCCCCAACCCCCGGGCCACGGACCGGTACCGGTCAGTGAATCATTTGGTACCGGGCCGCGAGAGTTGAGGCTCAGGTGTGAAATGTATAGTTTTTAGGGTTTTTATCGGTTTTCAGCATTATTTTGTTATCGTTTTTATCGTTTACTCGGTTTTCCTGGGTCTTTTCACGTGTGTTATGAATAAATTTTCTTTTTTTCGGTACCGGTACTAGTTTTATTTTGTTGTATGTATCCGCGACACCTTAAAGGCCGGTTTATTAAAATATAGTCGGGCATAAACCGGTCCGTGGCGCAAAAAAAGAAAGGACCACTGCTCTTAATTGTTGTGACACGTGTTCGAAATGCAGGGAGGTGCGGTCGATTTGCCACACGGAGCAGCGCGAGAGTAAAGCATGGGGGAGGAGCTAATAATCGGCTCAGTCATTTTTAATGATCGTTGAAAGCTCGTAATCGTGATTAAAATTCGATTAATTGAGCAGCCCTATTTTTAGGGGTTTTATTGTTAACTCGGTAGTTGTGCGTCTTATTTTGAAAGAAATATTTACACGTTACCATAGTGACCAGAGAGCATGTTACTCTCAATGTTGTTGCCACTTTTCAGGAGGACGCTGCTAATAAAGTTACACAATTACACAGTGAATTCGCGTTTATTATTATGTTAACAAAACACCACAGTTTTTGTCTCGGTCGTATGATTTTATTTTGTTGTATTTATCCGCGACACCTTAAAGGCCGGTCTGTGGCACAAAAAAGGTTGGGGACCGCTGATCTAGCCCATAGGCCTGGATACATGATGGCTGAAACAAAATATAATTTGTGTTTATTGAGCCTAAACCGCCTTTATGGCCCTGCTTCAGATTAAAACCTCCAACAAAACTCTTTCAAATCTTTTTTATCTGTTTTTTCATCCCAGAGTCACAAACAGTGTGAGACATATTTGTTTTGCCCAGGGACAGAACAAAAAGTCACATGTGACTTTGACTCAGACACAGACATCTGATGCTCAATAGGGACAGCACATTACAGAAGACTTACTGCAGCAAAACAAAGAATTCCCTGCTTATCAGGGGAACATTGAACAGATTATCTCTGTCATCGTCTGGAGCAGCACCTCAGCTGGAACATGTTTCAGCCTGCAATGCTGTAGTCGTTTCATAATCAGATTATTCCCAACAAGCCTATCATACACTAGTAGGTATCGAACATATAATATGCAATGCTTTTTCTAAATTTTATCACCTATGCAGCCACTTGAAGAGATAACCATCAAACGTACACTTCACCTCTTCAGTGCAGTGCTTCAGTTAGTGATGAGGGTGCTTGTCAAATACAGAGCACTTCACCAAAACAAATGTTTAACGTTCAAATGGTTTTTTTTCTCATCAGTGACGTGCTGTAAAGAAGTTGATAGTATTATCTGCTCTGTGATCAAAGCTAACAGAAGTGATCAGATGAAGAGGGAACCAAAGAAGAGGACATCCCGTGGCACCAACGCCCAAATCACGGTGGCTTTATGTCCATGACTCACAGGCACACGCATGAGGCGGTCTCAACAGAGAAGTGAAATAAACCTCAAAAGCAGACAGATGAGTTCTGCTTTTTCACTGGTTTTGATTTCGGGCTTTTCATATATGGCTTTGCAAACACGTTGGACACGTGTTACGAAACATAAAAGATGCGTTTCTGCACAAATGAAATGTAGCAGCTCAGGATACTTCTGTTTCTCAGGTCGGCTGAGCACTAAAAATTCCTAAAATAACCAGGCTGAGTACATCACACTGAAACACAAGATCTACTGATCTCTCTGACTAATAATGTGTTTGCTTGGCTGTGTTTTGTAGCCTGAGGCTGCAGATTTAGCCCAGATTTATATTTTCACCCTGTGACAAAGAAAAGGTGCAAGATATCAGATCACCTGAAAAACAGTGTGCATGGATGAGTCACATTGTCAAATCCTGCAACTGGGATGTTGAATGTTATTACATGGACTTGTTGCAATGCTCAAAATAGGGTGCTCTCTTTCTTCTAAAGAATTTCAGTGGCTCTGTCACTTCAAACGCCTTTTTAACAGGCTACATTTTATCTGTGCTGCAAAACCTCAAATTAGGATTTCACATTAAAGCAAAACAGATTTCTTCTGTCTGACAGGAAAGTTCACCAGTAAAGATAAAAAAGGAAAAGATGTGACACAAAAAGGGGTGTGGCCCATCTGTTAAAAGAGAGGCTCCGGATTTGACTCTTTGCAAATTCAGACATCCAGACACAACTTTTGGACTTTTACGTAATACACGAAACAACAAAGCCAAGCCAAGCGCTAACATACAGACTGAACCATTTTCAAACCAAAGAATGCAACTGCAGAAAAACACAAAGCTCAAAAATGCAGCACTGCTGGAACAAACTCTACCTTTTCTGTGGTCCATGGCCCTGAGCACCCCCTGGTAGTAGGACTCCTCTACGAACACCCCATCACTACCCGTACTATCAGAGGAGTAGGCTCTGAATCTCTGCTCCATCGCCATGCTGTCAGCTATCAAAACCACACGGAAGCCTCTGCAGGTTCAGAGGCGATGTTGTTGTGTACTTCTACTTTATTGCCTGAAACACTGCTTCTCACTGAGGGCTCCTGGAGTTAAGTGGGAGTGTTCAAGCCACCGATTCAGTTCCTGAACTTGCTCCCTTTCTTCTCCCTATCTCCATTTGCTCTCTCTGACATTTAACGCCACATTTTTTTTCACCACCTCTTGCAAAATGCCTTCCTGCAGGCAGCAATGTCAGAGACATTCACCACAGAGAGGTCTGCGGGGAAGATTCTCCTCCTGGTTCAGCCCTGTTATCTACACCCAGACCCCACCCATGAAAAAAACCTCACACAGCACCCACCCAAACCAGAGCTCACACCTCAATTTACATTATTCTTTGCACTTTTAATTTTATTTTCTGTTTAATTTGAGGATAAGAAAATCCCACTCATCTAGCTACAGCTAACTATTGCACTAAGATTCATTTTCAAAGATTAATTTTCACAAAGACCCCACAGATCACTAATCCAGAACAGGAGACATTCCCTCATTTAGACTAAGCTGTACAGAAACGGACCACTGAAGCTTGTCAACCCCAACTGAACTCCACTGCTCAAGCTAGCGGTGCCTCTGACCATCCAGCGTGTGGTCAGAGGCAGAGTGGCGGGACATACCACAACGCCACAAAGCATCAATGGAAAAACTTGTCCCGAGCACACAGCCGAAGCCAGGAGGCATCAGAAAGAACGTCCTCAGCCATTTCCCCAAACAGTACAATCACAAGAAAACCTCGAGCATGAAAGCTCTTCCACCATCAGGAGATAATTAAGGAATAAAAGGCACCGAGGGAGCCGTCTTCAGGATACAATTCAGTACCAGAAAGAATAATGAGAACAAACTGCAGGACTTCAGTTTTATTTGAAGCATTTGATTTAGACTATTTTCCCTTGGATGGACCTCCAATACCCTGTCGTGTCAGTTCAATACCACAAACCCAAAAAGAAAAAAGAGGGTGTGGGATGGAGGGGGTGGACAAGCAGCAGACAGTAGAAAATTATCCGAGACACAAAGCAGCTATTGTGGCTCCGCATGGATAGACTGAGCAGTGTGTGCACATGACAACAATCATTTGCATCTTCTTCATGCAAATAACTTCTGTCAAACATCCCTGAAAAACTGGGTGCAGAATTTGTTTTTCCATTTGGCTCCAGGTGATCACAAATAGCACCTCCTCACTAAAATACCTTCAACACCTTTCACCCTGCAAAACACCAATTTTACGTGCAGTTACTGACATAACACTGTAAAGGAAAGGAATTTTTTTGAATGCCTATAAAGGGAGGTGACTTGTTGGGACCTGAGGCATGAAAGCTTCCTTGACTGCACCTTCAGACTTTAAACAGACCCTGAACGCCAACGGGCTACAAACAAAAGCAAAGACAGGCAGAAACGCTAAAATTAGCTAAACATAATTTGTGCAAAATGGCTTTTGATCGACACACTAAAATCTAAAACCTGCGGATTATAGTTTTCAATTTCAAATGCAAAGAGTATTTGTCTGCAGGCATAAGAACTGAAAACCGCAAGTAATCACTTCCAGTTTCCAAACGTGCTAAACTGTATTTGTTTTAAGACGAATGAAAGCACTGGAAGCTAAATTTGTGCTTCTTTGAACAAATCCTGGTGTAATCAAACTCGGCATTGAATTAACTTGATTTATTCACTTAAAGCTCAGTTTGCTAAAATGCTTTAAAGGTGGCAAAGAGATATAAGCGCTTTTTTGCACCTCAATTCTAAGACTGTTAAACAATCAGCCAGTATCTAAATGACGCTCTGGTGCACACAGAGCAGTATTGTGTGGATATTCCTCCTTTCCCTGTCCCTGATAACACACAGCGATAATTCTGAGCCGTGAAAGCTGATAGGAGTTTTAAGGTGACAGTTCAGCGCGTTAAGTCTGTAAATTCCTGCTGAGGGCGAGCCGACCCTCCTCACAGACAGGGGAGCCTCCTCTCTCCTAAAAGAATTTCAAAAATAAAATAAAAAACACACCCCTATTTGTGTTTTTTGCAAGAGACAGCACGCGATGTCAGTCCCACTGAGGACAGGAATGTTAATCAACACCTTGTATCATCTGGATCGCAGGTCCTGTTAGGGTTCATGATGGTATGAATGCTGGATGACTTGCGAAGAAACTCTGCCAAAGCCCCAGGGCATGGTGGGGCAGATCCAACCCGGAGCTGACAATGACAAGTGCACGAAAACATGCACATGTCAGAGAAGACGACCGGGTAGTGTCTGCTATTATACCTGAACGGAATTCATTCCTTTTAAAAAGCAAACACAGCTGGAAAAATAACTTAATAACCCCAAAGGCGAGACAGGAATATGTCCTGATCACCACTGTAATTTAAAGCTGCATTTAAACTTGCTCGTATTATGTTTCAGCATCACTTTTGCAATATCAGCATCACTTGCAAGCACTTTGTGCACAAAAACATGCGTAATCAGCCACACATGGTGTTTACAATCTTGTGGTTACGAACAGATGAGAACTGGATAATTGTTGGATTTATGATCTTCATATGTGAATACTGCTGCTCAGCACAGTTTGTCTCCCCCTTCTGGTTGAAAGGCTACAGCACAAAACACGGGAAGCTGAATATTTAAAGTCATAATCCATTTTAATGTCACAACAACTAGTAGCTCCAATCATCCCTGTGTGCTCCTAAAGAGACCTGAGACTACTGCTAAGAAAGCTCAAGGTCACTTGGGGCCCTGCAGTGTTTACATATGTCAGTGGGCAAATGATTTTTGTGTGTGGGAAAAGTGTGTTGTGTACACGGTTGCCGTGACAACATAGTAAAAACACACAGAAGCTCAGAGTCCATCAGAACACTATTTTGGCCCAGAACATCTGGGGAAACACCCGAGTGCAGGGGGAAAGTGGAGAACTGAAAATGCCAAAGTCCATAAAACACATCACACATTCACAGGGTGTTTCAGAGGGTTAACACAAACACCAAGTGCAGTTTCTATTCCTGTAGAATATTCAGGGTGAGCCGGAGAGTGACAAATTAACTGTGTACTGAGTCACTCAGTCGTTTTTATATTCAAATGTCAAGACAAATGATCGCGTCAAGAAGCTGCATACAAGGACATGAAGTAACCTCGTTATCGTAAAATCAACTTTTCTCAGATAACAGACCTCTGCCCAGTGCAGACATTTGAAAAGAGCCAAACGTGAGACATTTAAAGGGCTTAAAAATTAAGATTTAAGAAGCTGGAAGCTGACAGGGTTTTTAGTTATTTTTACCTAAAAATGCTTAAATAAACGATTTAGTATCCAAAATTAACTTTCTGTTGACGAACTGATTTACAGTTTATCATCTGCTCAGAGGGAAAGTAATTAATTATCAGACTGTCATCACTGATGTTACTAATAAACAACATTCTCCAAGTTTTGAATTCTATATATGTCTAAAATACCATTTATATATTTACTGAATTTGAATAGGGACGCAGATATAAGCAGTGTTGCCTGTACACAGCAGCAAACAGGATGGTATTTACCATGGCACAAGCCAGTGTTTATCTGTTGTGTCACATTGATTTCGTGGTGCCTGAATGAAGACTTTAAAACTGATTATCTCAGGCTGAGGTTTGTTTTCTAAATGTGGGAAATAAATCACAATAAAAACAAAATAATTAAAAATAGCTTTAAGCATCTCTAATTTCAATCATCTAGTTCTGGACGTCCACTGTTTTGGCCCTCAGGGCTTGCTGTATCGTGGGTGGAGGAACGGAAAAGGTTAACATTATCACCATCAGCACCCCAGCAGCCCCTCCCAAGCAGAGCCTCCTCCTATTACAGTCACTGAGCGATGGATAGAGCGGCGCAGTGATCGGACCTACCTGCGCAACACATTCGGCTGTACAGATGAGACCCCACTTCGCTGCAGTTCATTTCATGGATGTAATTAGTCCGTCGATAAAGAAATCCCCGCTCCAGCCCGCCGTACCAGGACGGCCGGTCAGCCTGCGCCGTATCGTCCACTTCGGCCATCCCGGTTTGTTTGTGCGTAAACGCGGAGCGCGCTGGACTTTCTCGAAAACGCCCCCCTCACTCGCGGGTTTCTCGCGTGTGTAGTACCAGCCCTCAAAACTTCGCTCTGTACTCTATGAGAGCCACATGGAGGACAAAAAACAGGGTCGAGTCAGATTGCAGACTCTTTGTCACAAGCCCAACCCACTCGTTTTGTTTAGCGAGAAGAAGTGGCGAGCAGCCGGCTCCGCCATCCTCCTCCGATCCGTCAGACGACTTGTGCCATTGAGACGCGCCGCGGAGAGACACTGCACACCGCGTCCTTATTTTAACACGCGTGATAACTGTACCTTTCACAAGATTGCATAACACACACCCCCGACAGCCCCATAAATGCAAAGCAGAAACAGGAATGACTTCTGGGAAGGCGCGAAACTTGCATGCGGTGACAGACGGTTCTGTGCATTGTCTCGCAGTGACTGTTCACAGGAGGGCAGAGCGCACATTACCCCAGCAATAAATCATCACATTCCCTTCACATCCATAACAGCTGTGCCTCATAAATATCCCCGACACAGGAGGCTCATTTTCTCTCCGTTTTTGCGCAACTTTAAGAAATACTTCACATAACTGAAAAGGTGCTGGCTCCTCGTTAATCCGCATGTGACAGAATCCAACTGCCATGACCATGAATTAATTTATGAAGAAGTTATATTTCTTTTAATTGGGGGCAGGTTAAGGTACAATCTGGTAACAAAACTTCTGATTAAGCAATAAAACAATACCAGTAGTAACTCACGGGATTAACTAGTGATGTGTCTAAAACAAAGTTTTAAACTGTTTCTTTAGGCACTTTGTTACTAGCAGCCCGAGTGAGTTCCCATTTCTTTACATTAATCTATGGAAAATACCAAAGACAACACTTTGACAGGTGTGAAATAGTATTTTTGCACCAACATGGTCCAACATTCCTAAAGAGCTGTAAGCTGAAATCTTATCTTTCATAGTGAGCAGTGTGAATGTACGTTTTTTATTTTAAACTGAAGAACTGGACAAATGGAGAACAAAAGAAGAAGTGGCAAACATAAAAAAAATCTACATACAGCATCTGAAACAGTATCTGAAAGTTTAACTTTTAAGAAGGAAGAAAGGAAACATTAGTAAACACCTGAGAGATGCATCTGGACTTCAATTGATGCAACTATTGTTCAGTGAAGCTCATCAGAAATCTCTCAGTGAATGGTGGCTGTCAGGAAGCCATTCTTAAGGAAGGTGGGCAAAGGCTGAGATATGTCAAATTATTATTTCTAAATTATTTTGATTATTATTAAATTACTCAAGAACCAGACTGAAAATCAGTGGCAACAGGTCTTGAAGACGTCAGGAGAGCAGTGCAACAGTGTCTGCTGTAAAACTGTAAAACATGGCGGAGGCTCTGACATGGTTAGGTGGTGTTGTGTGGTGTTGGGGATCTTTTCGAAAATGACAAAATTATTAAAATTAATGCACCCTGCAGTACAATCTGGAAAGTATCTGATTGGCTGTGGCTTCGTTTTTCGATGATGATAACGATGATGCAAATACAGCAACAGCCTAGATAGAAAAAACAGTCGAGGACAGAGATGAGGATAAGAACCAAGGCCCTCCCTCAGCGCAGACACACGCTGTACTGTATGCTGTGTATGACAGTGAACCCAGCTACTATTGAGGTTTACCACTAATGTGTTTTATGTTAGGCTGGGTATTGTGAAGGGCATGTAGGGACACGCTGGGTGTGCATTGTTTATTGTTTTTGTGTCCTTTAGTAACAGAACGTTTTCTCATTTTTCAGTTATTGCCCAGCGGGGCGTCCTCCCTCCTCAGGCTGTTATTACCACCACAGTGAAAGGAGACAGGAAAGTGAGTCACGGCTGAACACCACGAGACCAAATCTGAAACCGATCCTACGCTGTGCTGTCTGTGGCGCGCGGTTTAGCAGACACGGCTGCCAGTCTTCCATTAATACTGGTGCAGATTTGGGTGTGGCTTCCTAAATGGATTAGACAATATTGTTAAGGACTTTTATTGTGATGGGAAAGCAGTTTCCTAATCTTGAGAGTCTTAAAAAGACCTTTGCACAAAACAATTAGAGGAAATCTCAAAGTTTAAAAAAACGCAGTCAAAAATAACAGGGAAGGGATTAAATGATCATAAAGAACAGATCAAAATGAGCAGGAGCCTCTAATAAAGCAGGACTTAGATTCTTCTAAAGTCCTGAGGATCTAAATGATCGTTTGTTATGACTGTATCCAGGATACGCAGGCCACCGTCCTCAGTGTCGAGTTTACTACCATTAGTCAGTCACCATCTGTGGCACGGAGCTTTTTTTAAACCTGGCTCTGGGTAAAGTCCCTTTTACCTACTTCCACCTTCCCCCTGTGTCAAAGGCACCTTGGTGTCCCAGCAAACTACAGTTCAACTTACACAAGTGGACTCGGGTTGTGTCCTTAAATCGAAATGTTTGACTTGTACTGAATCTGTAATGTAAACAATGAACAGACAGCCTGATATTGATCTCGCCGCCGCCAGAAATATGCTATAAAGAGCGAATACGACCACACCTGATGTGCAGCTCTTACTGTCTGCACTGCGGCAAGAACAGAGCTGAAAGCAGATTTCCCCAAATGCAAAGCACCTTGATATCGACAGGAGCAAGTGATGATACATGGCCTAGTTTTGCAATGCAGTGTTGGCACACGATTTACCAGTCAAACGGCACTTCCTGGCAACCTTTGATCGCGGCTTCAGTTGCGTGCAATTTACAGACCACACGCATTCGCGTCACGCAGACAGAGGGAGAGGAGGATACATGTGTTGTTAATTTCTCCTGTTTTTGTTCTGCTTATGTTCTGATCATATTTTGGATATGGACAGGGACTTTTCCTTTTTGAGGAAAGACTTTTCAGAATTCTTTGAAAATCATTCATCTGCTCACAACAATGTGAGGAATGTTGTGAAAACTGCTCTTATCTACTCAAGGCGTGTCTTGCTCCACCCAAATACAACCTGATTGTGTAGTTTACAGCTGAGAGCACTGGTCAGATAATAGTACAGTAGTGCTCTAATTTAGCTTTAACAGCCAACTATTTCGAAATGTTACGGTTTTGTTTTTTAAAATGTATTTAGGTAAGAGAGTTTTGATGTAGTTTTGATTTTGATGTTTTTACTGGATAATCTATTTGCACAAAACACATAAATGTGCACGGTTGTTTTAAAGTGCCAAACGTGCCAAACAGGTTTCCCATTTGAAAGACAAAACAAAATTAAAAAAACAAAACAATTGTTCTCTCTTTTACCTGCAGACTGTCAGTCAAGAATTCTTTAAACCACCTCAGGGTGTGTCACCTGCAGGGGTGTGTTTGACAACCACCACAGTGTTCAGCTGTGTCAACAGTAACGTGGGCCTTCCTGAGGAGTGTGTCATGACATTAAAGAGTATGCAACTAACCTTCAAGCTGCATAGTTTAGTTGAACATCGTGTAACTCTTCTATGCTTGCAGTAAGATTGGTTAACAAAAGGATATGGTTAACCTAACAACGACAGTGTACCAAGATGAAACAGGTTGAACCAGCATTTTAACAATACAGCAGCCTCCACAACTGGGGTAGGTCTGTAAAGTGGAGAGATTAAAGTTCTATCCAGTCACTTTAAGAGAGCTGCACATAGATCTTTAGCTAGATCTTAACAAAGATGGAAAAAAATATGATGGAATAGTTTTCAGAAGGGAAAAACTGCAACTTAGGAGCAAAGCTGAAGCTGAGGAGTGCCCGTCAGAGCTCTGACTAAGCCGAAACGCCATTCTCCACAAGAATACTCCAGCTCTTTGGACGTCATCACCCTCCAGCCAGCATTTACAGGGTTAATCGCAACATCTCCATAGCACAGGAAACAGAGATGTGTGAGGGGAAAAAAAGGAGGGGGGGCAGTGAGGAAGAGAGAGAGAGAGGAACGTGTGCCGCAAAAACACAGAGGACGAGAGAGAGTAGAGACGACAGAACAGGACTGCCGGCAACAAACTGCCTGCAAAGGAAAACCTTTGATCTGCCGATCTCGCCGTCAGCTCTCCCTGCGCAAGCCTTGAAGCGATGAGTTTTTCAAGCTTTTCTTACCTTGCTTCTTGCGTACTCTCCACTGCCAGAAAACGATCAAGGTAACGATGTGACCCACAGCCACCAGGGCTGGGAACACATTTCCAGGGGGGCTTGTCGGCATCGGGCCTGGTACAAAGTGGAGAGTCCCAGGCTCTGAAAGGTGGGAGGGTTGGGGAGGGTAGCGACGGGGGGGGGAGTTGGAAGGTAAGTTGGAGGGGGGGAGTGAAGGGGAGGAGTAGGGGAGCGCCTAGGGGTGTGGTGTCATCCCGGACTTTAAAACGAGCGCTGCAGCTAAGTCGTCCGCGACTTTTACAAGACACGAGTGAAAGAGAACACCTCCCTCTGCTCTCCGCTCTGTGACTCAGTCCTCTGGCAGAAGTGGCTGATCTCTCTCACTCCGGCACTCTTTCCCTCCCCCTTTTTCCTCTCTCTGTTTCTCATATATTCACGTTTAAGTCATTTAAAGTTGCACTTCTTTTAAAAGTAAAAGCTGTAACTCTGGCAGCACGAGGAGCTCTGACGCTGTTAAAAATAAGTTGTGTCCTCTTTGTCCACAGATCAAGTAACTCCACTGGTTTTGCCCTACAGAAACTTGCTCTCTGCTTTCCTTGCCAGCTGCAGACTATCTGCAGGAGTTAATAATATATGAGGCTGTTTTGTGTGACAAGCACACACAGAGCACGCTCAGTCGGGTCAGCCTTGATAAGAAGCAAACTAAGGGAAATCCACTGTGAGCTGGAGTCAAAGTTTCCAACTGATTCACTCCATAAGTTTTCTTTTACCAACTGAAACCCATTTTCCATCGCGGTTTACAAGTCACAGACAGTCGCAGCCCAACCCCTTCCGCCTTTTCCAAATATTTATACTGAAGCCAGGCCTCCCAATTTTATTTTCCCTCATCACATAATCATCCGCTCCCTATCAATTCATTCTCCTTATGTAACTTCACAATTTTCCCGTAATTCTAATAGCTTCCTTATGCTTGGACAGCGCAACCATGTGTGTATAAGCTTCCTAGAACCTGATTAAACTGGATCCTGTTTTACAACCAACCGTTTCAGCATCTCTGAACTGCCAGCTGCATTGTTAGCTCTAAATCCTAAAGTGTTTTTCATTTTTCTCCATCTTACCCTGGCTCTGTTGTTAAAACAGAGAAAAGCCTCGAGGGAAGATGTCCTCTGGAACCAGACTGAATGCCTTTTAAGGACGCCGCTTTAAGCTCAATCATTTTCAAACCTGTCAATCAGCTTTATTAAAACAGTATGTCTATGTCACCAAATGGTCACAATGAAATTCCTCTGTGGGAGCTTCTCCTCACCAGCCTAACTCGAAACACAGAGTTGTGAAACACTAACTGCACCTGCAGCAACAGGCACACATCACCTGCTTGCATCACTGTTTAAAAAAATAAAATATTGCTTGAGGCAAAACAGCATCGCTGCCAAGGTCTCTGTTGTCAGAACAAATGAAAAGATCAGCTGTGGTGCAGAAACCCAACACCAAGACGAGTGTCACCCTCACACATTTACAGCGACGCGACGCCACACACCAACAGCCACCATAAGGAAAGCAAAAATAGTCGAGACGGCCTCGACCTCGTGCTGTCTTTCGCGTGAGCACTGTGTCATGCTATATAAAGAAGGGAATACAGAATAGTCTTACACAATATAGTTTGCACTAAATTTAAAACAAAAAAAGAAGCTATGTTTAGGCACAAAGACCAGAAGCAAAAGTGTAGAAGAAAAAGTGGGCGTTGTTAGTCTAAAGTGCTGGCAGTTGATTTGGGGAGAGACCTTATACGATCCTTGTTTGAAAATGTCAACCAAATCCCCAAAGCCTTAGAAACTGGCGCTGCAATTTGGCAATTAGTTACAGTGAGGATTGAGCAAAGGGAATAAATCCAGGGGAGCAGTAGAGACGTCTGGAATAAATTCATTTCACCACTCCCTCATGGGAGGAGCCAGCCCACTCCCCCTCTTCTCACATGGTATGCACTCGCTCAATGATTCCCATATTGTGATACACATTCTACATACTCCCGCGAAAGCAACATAGCCAAAATCCACAAAGTTACACATTTAATTTATTCAGAAGTTCTTAGAATTTCACTTAAAAAGCCTCCGATATTAATGCCCAACTTTCACATAACAGAGTAGGTAAGATTAGCGAAGCAATGTGAGGAATGTGAGAGATGTTTTTAATCTAAAGTACTGATACAGGGAGTGGCAGTGTCCTCGGATGGCAAGCATAATTCAAGAAATTAACCTCAGCATAGTTTATTCTTGATCTGGTATCTTTAAGTTCACTGATAAAGAGTCTAAAAAAAGATTCTGGTAAAAATAAAACCTACCATTAGGGCGTCCTGGGCAGAAGCAACAGCACAACTCCATCTTCTCTCAGCGTCTTCACAACTTTTAGAGAAAATGCAGAACTGCCAAGGAGTCAGAGCTGACCTCATGACATTATGTTCTGATAAAAACGAGGGGGGGCGTGCAGAAAAAGCACCCAAAAAAAAAAGGAAAGAGTGAGAGAGAAAAGCAGAGGCACAGCTGGGAAGTAAAAACTACACAGCGCTGCGAGTTTGATTTAATTTGTGAGGCTTTCCTCAGTGGAAACAGCATCTCATGCGTGGTGGTTTCTGCGAGCGCCGCTGGATTGAATCCATGTGCAAGGCTTCAGAAAGACTCCCAGGGACACATTCACTTTTCTTTTTTTCTTTTTTTTTACAGGATTTAGACAAAGAACGGAAAACGTGACTTTTGCCAGCTATAACAAAGGCGGCTCTGTGAAAGCCGTTAAAAAAAAAGATTTATTGGAAACAGTGCAATTATGCAGCCGTATCCACAGGATGTGCATCACTCTACGCTACTATAGCTCGGCTTTGTTTTAAAGTCACAGATGGAACATTTTAATCTGATCAGACAAAAACTACACAGGTTGGACATATTAGCTCAGTTCTTGGACAATATTTTCAGACTTATCATGTAGTTGTGTAGAATTGCGATATAAGAAGTTGTTCGTATACTATTTAAAGTTCTGCCCAACTGATAAAGTCAATGAAATAAATGTTCATGATACATCAGATATAAATAGCACAGAAAAAGTTTGAAGTGTCACAACAAAAATGTCAAAAAAATAAAAATAAAATTTTTTTTGCTCTTTTTTGGACTTAAATATAATTAAAAGTTGATTATCTTTCATTCTAAGCTGCTTTTAAAACAACATTTTCACTTTTTCTGAACTTTTTTTTGATTGATTAATGTGGCCTAAAACTAATCAATAAAGATATGGATCATAAGTTATATGCATATAGCATAACAGACAAAGAATGCAAAAGTGCATTTTAAGATATGTTATCAATTCAGCTGCCCATTACTCCCGAGCCCTGCCTGGTCTGCCTCTTTTTCACTGTGACCATTTTGTGCAGAGGAGAGAGGTGAAGCAGCCAGTCAGGGGCCATCCTGCAGCCCACACCCCTCTGGATTTTACACCAGGAAACTTGATCCCGGACGCAGCCAGCAGGCAGCGTGGGAGGTGTCTGACTCAAGGTCTTCAATGTTAAAGTTATGAACTATAATAAATTTTACTCCTAATCTTTAAAAAAACACATTAGTTCTTTTAGGATCAAAATAAACTAGACAGTAGACATGCAATTGTTTTTTAAGAAACAATCTTAAAAACGTCTTAAATACTGTGTTTAAGATTGTGTACTTAATCCCAGACACAATGGCCAGTATTCAGCTGTTATCTGATCTACGGCAGCGAGACACACCCTATCCTGCTTCATCCTCTTTGATCCGCTAGATAACCTGAGACTGGCCATAAAGTATTTCTGTGCTGACACCTTTTGGTAAGAAGACAGAACTGTTCCAACAAAAAAGACTTCCTACCTTGGCCGTGTTGAATCAGAGCCTCCATAAAGTCTCTAGAAAAATTCATTTCCATCGTAGCCAAAACAGGTTTCTTGATGATTTTTCTTTCTTACTGTATTATATGAAAAATGCAGCACACACTAGATTTGGAGTCAGCAGGTTACACACTCTGTGTTCTGCTGCAGCTAACCCACTCAAATACAGTATGGTCTTTTTAAATGTTGGAGTTCATGTTCATTGCAGGCTGGGCTAAGTGGAGGTTAGATGAAAGGTGGCAAATGCCACACACTCTGTGTTTTGGACTGCTTTGCTGCTTCGCCCTTTTTTGTGGAGGCACAGACAGGAAAAGCTGAGTGTGGTTTAATGGCACTCACATTTTTCCAGTCTCTGCTGAGTCATATATCAGCCCGACAATGGAAGGTTCTCAGGCAGATGTCATATTAAAAAGGTAGAGCCAGGGAATTCAGCATGTAGATTTGCAGAAGCATTTATCTTTTATAAGTCTTTATGCGCTGTATTAATATCTAGTTTGGGGGCCGTGTGAAATGCAGCATGTTCTGTGAGATGAAGAGAGATGGACACACGAGTGCAAGCAGCTGCAGAACAGCAGATGCCAGAATTAATGAATCAGCCACATCGATGTAGCGCACACAGCAGCACAAATGTTTGCATGAATTTAATACTGAATACTGTGTTTAGACACCTGTAGAAACCCTACAACGCCACAACATGTTTGCCAGAGTTTAAGTTAAAAAAGAAGAAGATTTGACCATATAACACCCACACAGAGGTAACTACAGTATCTGCCTCCTGGTTAGACTTAATTTATCTGAATATTTTAATGTCTGTTGACACGATGCAGACATCTCTCTGGTCTGGAAGCTCAATATCTCTCAGATGTGTCAGTAAACTATGAACCAGCTTCAACAGGCTGACAGGTTCTTCCACCAATACCAGAGAAACCTCTTTGATCTTTAAGGATTCAAAAATACAAAAATAAATAAGTAAAAGAAATTAAAAGATTCTTGTTTGGTTGTGTTTCTCAGTCATGTAGTTGCTGGTCTTAATTATAATTTTAACTGAGTTCTGGTTGTTTTACTTAATTTGTTGGTTTTCTCAAGTTTACTATTTAGTTTATTTTTACATGTTTTTTTAAAAACATTTTTAATTTAATAATTATCTTTTTAAATTTCTATTTCTTTAATGAATTAAAATGATCAACTTTACCACTTTTACCATGTAATTGTTGACTTTTTGTTTGTTTCATCAGTTGTAAAATCTCCTCATTATTTCAGGAGCTCTGTCAGTCTTTCAGTTTAGTTTTGATCTCTCTATTGTTGTGCTGCAGTTTGTACCTGCTGTGCTACATAAATATAACTTTGCTACCTTAGAAATAACAAGACGTTAATTAAATATTCATTGAATTAATGGGTAGTTGATGCTGTTCTCCTTGGGGAACTGAACACACTGTTTTTCGTTTGAGCATAGATCACGACCACTGCAGAACAAAACTGCCTGTTCTGCTGAATATACGACAGTAATAATCTGCTTGACAGATGCAGTTTGAACATGTAGAAGGTTCATATGTTATCTTTGCTTTTTGCTTGTTTTTAACCCTCGAAACATCTCAAAGAAAGAGTTATATGTGCTTCCAGTTAAGAAGACTAGCAGAGCTAAAGCATCACAGGCCACATAAAACGAGGGATCTACAAGGTGTCTCAATAATCAGTGTTGGATAAAAGTCACATTATTTTCTTATTTGTTATAAATTCTTAATGTTTCTACAGTTCAGTTCGTTTTAGTTACTGCGAGTCCCGTAAGCAGATGTGTGACAGTAAACAAAATGAGGACTAATGCATTTTAAAAATATAACCTCACTAACATACAGTATGCAAACATGTGCATGATTCACATTTAGACAAAGCTTGTCTGTGTAAGTAGGCCACTGGTTGGCACAATCTGCATCTGTAAAATGACACCTAATTGACAGTCTGTTGTTATTTAGCTATATGAAAAATGACAGGACCATTATTTGCATCAATAAGAGACGAGATTAAATTATCTCTGCTTCATCCACATAAACAGAGCCAGCAGCCATAGCAACACCAAGATAGCCTTTACTGCAAATGAAAGCGGAAGAAACTGGAGGAGGGGTTAGAAGAAGCTCAAACCTTCAGGGAAGTCAGGCCTGGTCTTCTGAGCATCTTTACCTTTTTCAGGTTCTTCTGTGAGAGTGGTACAGTATACCTGAAGCAGAGGGATCTTCAGAGCTGGGTAAACTGGTGGGACTATAGGGACGGGACGGTCTACTTTAGTGGCTGCAGTGGAGGAGGCTCCAGATTCATCATGAGAAATCATGACTTCTGCAGAAACTATTGTCTCACTGTCTTTTTCATTCTCTGTATCTGTAATGTCAGATTCCATTGTTTTTTCCTCTGGAATATTTTGCCTAGATTTGTAAGTGTCACACTTGGATGTTTCACTTTTATCCGCAGGGCTGTAAACTTCAACCATCCCATGTTTCATCTCCTCAACATCACCTGGCAACTTCTTGTGGTATTCTTCTGTCACAACGTCAGCAGAAGATCCAAACGGAGCTGAGATGCCCACCTCATGGAGAAGGTCTTCATCTTTCTCTTCATCATCAATAAGCTCTTCCATCAAAGGGACAGTCTGAGGGTCTGCTACCATTTGTATACCGCATTCACTCGCAGGTACCTCTTCTTCAAGAACCCCCAAGAACAGATATTTGGTCTCTCTTCTCATCTCATCTAAGATCAGTTCTTTTACAGGTTCCTCAGTTGTAGTCTTCTGCACCTTCATGGTGGCCATAGCAACACGTCCAGACTCCTTATAACCTGTTTGTGGTTCAGCACATGTGTTCTTAAATGATTCCTGCAGGACCTCTGTTACTGGAACACCAGGAACCTTCTGAACTGTCTGGATTTCTTTTGGAAACTTTATCACAACTGAAGGAGAATGAAAACCTTGCTTGGCCTCCTCGACTGAGTAATGACCTCTGGTGGCTTTGTCTTCATGGTGGAGAACAGAAGCATTGAAAGCTTTACTGTGATGTTCCTCTTCTTTGCAGAGGTCTTTGTCCACCTTGAACAAGGTAGTGTTTTGATCTGTAGGCTGACCAATGGACATCTGGTAGGAGCCTCTGAAGGTTTTTGGAAGTCTGTCAGGTTGTTCTTCTTCAACTCTCTTGTGACGGTAAACGTGCCTGTCCGTAACACCCTCTTGGGTTTTTCCTTTGGCCTTCAGTTCTGAAATGGAAGATCTCGGGCCTTTCACGCTTTGAACTCGAGCAGAAAATCCAGGGCGACAAATGCGATGAAGGGTTCTAGGCATGATTTCTGGAGGCAGGTGCAGGTAATCTCGCAGGTACCCGATACCTTCGTTGGTGAGATAATAATAGGCATGTTTCCAGGCAAAAGTCTCCCTGACGTAGCCTTTAGTTTTGAGAGAGCCCACGGCACGGATCACCTTTAGGTTATTCACCCCATTGAGATCAGGATGCATGGACTGTGGCCGCCTGTCCTTCTTAACCACAATGACGCCATCTTTGAAGAGAAGCTCGTAGATTGCTTTCAGATTGGCTAATGGCATTACCATTCCAGCCACCATTATGTCTTCCTTTGTGTTCTTTGAGATCCTCAAAGAATTCCTTCTTCAGATACTATAAGCACTTCAATGCGCAGTATTTGCATGGAGAAACATATCACAAAGAAGACCTGTTAAAAATTCTTAATTCTACATAGATTTGGATTCACTTTCATGAAGCATTTATCTACCCAGTTGTCATCATGAGTCAGCATGGAGAAACAGCGATGCTCAGAACCCCTCCTACCTTCTCAGTCCCCAGTCGAAACAGAAACAGTGTGGATGAGAGGCGAGAGGAAAGAGAGGAGGAGAATCTAAAGGGGTGTGCGCACACAGGATGCAAACAGAAACCAAAAGGATCCAAACAGAGACGAGAAAAGGAGGTTTGGACCTTGTGTGGGTAATGGGCAGTGCCGCTGCTACAAAACCCCTGCTACCTTAGCCAGCTTTCAACACAAAGTGCAAAAACAGTGTGGGTTTTATATATAAAAACAGCAATCAATTAATTCTTTCTTTGCTAAATAATCCATCAAAATCTATGCACAAATCAGACAGTGTATGACAATATATAATCATGAAATAAATATTTAAAATGCAAGATATTATTCATGTCTAGTTACTTAACGTGAACCAGTTTTAGTACTATTAGTTATTTCATATATGAGCTGATGGTGTAGAAAACTGTGCATCACACACAAATTCACCATCACTAGGTTGTCATCTTAATCCTTCCTCACCAGCCTCAGATGAGAACAACAACAAGAGTTTACCAACAGCACTGGAGACAAAAACAATAAAAATAGTTTTTGTAAAGTCACTGCAGGACTTACTGAATGTCTTAATAATGCAGGATTGGAGTAACTGTAATGAGCTAGTAGTATGTTGACTACAGTTCGAACGGAGCCTGGCAATAACTAAGAATTAAAACCAAAAAAGCCAGACATTTCATTCTGCCTTTTAGCATACCTCAAAGTCATTTGGACAAATAACTGCAGAGAAGATTTTCAGTAAAAGGATGGTGATTTAAAATGTGCAGCACTCTAACACAGGCAGCATCAGATATTAGAAGTAATACACCTGAAATAACATCAGGGATACAACAATTATTGGTGATGGGTGGTAATCCAATCATCTGTAAGACCGACACACTGCAGAATAGCACACATACCGTGTTACATGCATGAATGAAATGAGACTTGAACATTCAAACAGATGTGTAGGTAACAGATAACAGCAAAAAACAAGCTGACAGCTAAAACATCTGATATGGGGCAGGGATGACACAACCAACACCTGACAGGCCTGAGGGGATAACAACCATGCATACAATGCTGTGCAAAAAAGGGACAGCTGTGGCGAATCATCGGCATGTGTTTTTAAAGGCAAGAGGTTTTGAAAATGTCACTTTGACGAAATACAAGGTTCCAGAATGAAAGGCTCTCTTTGTATTCTAAACTACTGGATTTGCCCAATATAATATACAGTCATAGTCACTAATTTTTTCCAAAGGTTCTTCAGTGCTATTCAAAGACACCAAACCTAAATGTCAAACATTAAGTACAAACAGTGTATAATCTTTGGTCTCCATGCTTTCCTTTCCTCACTCATAGCCCACATCTCCGGCCAGCCAATTCTGCAAACCTAAATGGAAAAGCCATCAAGTCGTGGATTTCGCCATAAGAAAAGACAATTGTGCCTGTGTTTAGGTCCATGTTACTCAACCTCCTCTGAGACCAAATGAGACAGAACAGCAGTTATAAGAGTCCAGGGTAACAACAGCTGCCAGTGGAGCTAAAAATACAAACAGGAGGTTTGGAAAAAGTCTGCAGGAGATGGTGATTTTCCCTAATTCTTCCTAATTTTCCCTCTTCTCTCTGACAGCTGCAACATTTAACAGTCATTTAATAATAATGAATATAGCAGCACATCTCTGCTGATCACATTAAAATATCTGAACAGAAAACCTATTAGGGTGAAGTGTTGAAATAAATACAGAGGTTCAAGCTTTAATTATTTTTCCAAACAATCAATTTTACAATCTGCTTAATGAAAATCAGCTTTTGCCTGTTTATGTCAAACCCATTTGTCAAGAAACTTGATTGCTCTACTGGGAGCAATGTTTCATAAGACGTCGCTTGGAGTAAGAGCATGCAGGAGAGGGAAGATTACTCCCTCTAGCAGGTCTGGGGCAAACAGTATTAAGCTATTTCAACATTATGCAGTCACATAAACACTGCCACCGATAAATCAGAATTCTGGAGATGGATATAACCCCGCCCTTTTGGGGCATGGCAACAATCAGCGCAAATAACTTTTGCGCCAGATGAGGCTCCACTGCAGATCATACCCGGCAAATGATCTCCTGCCAGTTCCATCGTATTTTGATAGGCTGTCATAGAACTAGAAATGATATACTGAAGCATTAAGTGAAGATGTCTGGAAGAATGAATCACAATCTTTTTGCTAGCACACATAAATTCTTGCTGCATGGCACAGCTGGTAAGAACTCTTCTGGTAAAAGAAAACAGGCCTCTCACAGCGCAAGAATTTAGTGGTCTTGGGATTCATCAAAAAAACTTGAGGACTGTGTTGGTTCACTGGATGCAGAGACTTAATCGCCATGTGTTCTCCATTACCTGTCCGTGGCTCTATATCAAACACACCGGCGGCAACAATAGAGTTTTTGTTTGGTTTTCAAACACGTTATCATAGATGGAGTGAAGTGAAGCTGTCTGCACCTGCGTGACACCTTTAAAAGCTTCAGTTGTAGCCTTTCTTAAATGCAATCTAGAGATTGACGATCTCCAGTCAATCTTATTAAAAAAAGCCTGATGGGAAAAAGAAAAAATATACGCATCCTCAACCTTTGTCTGGATATAAATAATGTAGATGTTTATTGTTGCTCTCTCCAAGTCATGATGAAAGCTCATTGCCATGGTGGCGATGGCCGAGGTCGAGGGAATGAAGACAACTCAAAGTGACACTGGGTGCTTTAAAATAAACCTATTCAACTCTACTGGCAGATAAATGCTCTCCGCATTCCAGTGCGTACTTTATAGCGAGTCGTTTAAGCTGTATGGTTGTCTTCCAAGTCGTTAAATTCAAGTCTGCAATTTGACATTTGGTAATGGAGCAGTGGGAAAATGCTGGGAGGACTATTGCTGAAACAATTCACACACACATGTGTGGTGATAAATTCTGCAACTATTGCACTTAAAACATGTTCCTGACATGGTGTTCAGTTAAGTCCTGAGGACATTCTGCAAACTGAACTGTCTGCAGTGCAATGGAGGCCAAATTCCTCTGGATAATGATATGCATTAAAGGCATCATCCGTCTTATTCTCTGATCCATCTGTGCTTCTGGAGTTAGTACTTACATCTGTCCACCTCATGTAAAACGAATGCAAAAATCTTTTAGTGATTTAAAAGGCACATTTTTTCCCAAGGCAGATGGATACGGTGTCAAAAACGGCCAACTTTTAGCAGAATGGCTCATGGATTTAAAATTTGCTGGAAACTCCATATAATGGAACCTTTATATTAGGGGTGCAACGATACTCGTATCGATATCGAACCGTTCGATACAGTGCTTTCGGTTCGGTACGCATATGTATCGAACGATACAACATTTTTAATTTATTTTATCAACTTTCCTTCTGACGATGCTGTCTGTGTTGAGCGCTCAGTGGATCTGCGCTCGACAGTGCAGCCTAGGCGGCGTAGTCGAACACAGATTCACTGAGCGCAGGGCAAGCTAGCGAGACAGAAGCTAGGCTAGTTGCAACATGGCAAATTGAACCTCCCCCACCCTCATTCAGATCTGGCGTTTGGAACTATTTTGGTTTTCATGTGATGTATGACCCTGAAGGTAAGCGAGTCATGGACAAAAGTAAAACAGTATGTTGGATGTGCCAGCAATGCTCAATTGGTGGGAACTAGTGTGTTAGCGCAGTTAGCTCGTTAATGTGTTGACGTCTTCCAGCCCCACTCATGAGGTGATCCGCGGTAGCTCGTTAATGGAGATTTGCCGTGTTGTGACGTTAATGTCATTTCAGATTAACGCTGACAGCACTAGTGGGAACACAACCAATATGACTGCACATTTACTCGGACATCATCCTAGTGCAAAGACAAGTGGAAGCAGACAAAAACAAGCAGGCATGCTACAAACGTTACCCGAGTCATTTAGACAGCCGTTAGCACATGATTCTCCTTATGGGGACCTGATATGTTTAATATGCTGCTGAGAATATAGCCCAGAAGAAGCGTATAGTATAGCTTTTATTTTGGAAAGAGACATTTCTCCATAATAAACTCTCTTTTCCAAAGATGAGTGATTCCTCAATCAGATACAGGGCTCGCAAAATCGCTAGCCCGACGTCCTGGGGCTTTTTTCCAGTCGGGCTACCAAAATCTATCTCTGCCCTGCCCGTCGGCCTATCGTAGGAAGGAAAAATATATGTCAATGCTTTTGCATTCTTTCGGAAATGTATCTGGGTAATTATGTCATTGGCATCGGCCACTGTCAATATGTGACATACTGAAATCGCGTTTGAATTTGCGCTTGTTTTTTGCTTTCACTTTGCAATCGCGTGAACTGTGTATAGAGAGCGACAGTACTGATTGGTGAGTGATGATAATTTGCGCACCAATTCCTCTGACATCGTCTTATCAATCGTTAGCTTACTATGCAAACATGACAAGTGAAATCTCCTGCAGCTTAAACATGTGAGAGGTTGATCGCGCAGAGAATCGCTGAGCGTTATGTTAGTGCGTGTGTAAAAGCAGCAGGATATATATTTTAGTTCTGCTGAGCCAAATAAGACAGGTCAGGGTGAAGAAGTGACAGCCAAAGAAAAGCTTACCACAAAACGGAAACGTTATGACAAATCAGACTATAAGGCAAAAAGAAAGAGCAGCTTTATGGTTTCATGGACAAAAGAATTTTTGTGGCTGCAATATGACGAGCTAAATAACCAGGGCTGCACATAAGTGGTCCGCAGGTGCGCATTCGCTGTCAAAATAAAAACCCGCACAAGATAAGAAGTTGCAACGCGTGTTTGCGTACTTAAGATTTTCTGGAGGAGGACAGACAGAGCTCTTAAAGATGTCGAAGAAGCTCCTTTAAGCAATTACTGTGATGTTCCTCCACCTCCAAAGAAATGTCAGAAGGAGTCCGAACCACAAAAGAAGCGCGTATTCTCGGAAAAGTGGTTGCAGGAGGTGAGCTGGCTTCAAACAAATGATGAACGCACAGAGATGTGGTGCAGAATGTGCCGTGAAAATTTAATAAATGACAAATTAATAAAAAGGCATGAACATTTTTTTTGTATCGAAAAAATATCGAACCGTGACACCAAAGTATCGAACCGAACCGAACCGTGAATTTTGTGTATCGTTGCACCCCTACTTTATATGGACATCTCTACCCTTACACATCAGCCCACTCACAAATATGAGTGAAAAACAGAGAACACACACAAGAAAGTAAGTGTACCTAAAATTAAACTAAACAGAGTGATAAGATAAGCATCGCCAACAAAGCTTGTAGCAGTTTTATACTAATTTTAGAGATGGAATCTCTACAATGCATAAGTTTAGTTTAGTATGGTTTAGTTTAAATGTATTTGAAAAAGGAAACTTAAATCTCATCAGAAAAAGTTTAATTGCACCCGATTAAACTGCAAATGTTAAAATATTATACAAATACAAATCCAGTTGGCTATTTAATATATTGCTTTTTGATTATGTATTTAATTAAAACATCCCATAGAAACCCAAAATACAGCTAGAGGTTTTTTGGGAACTGATGGATGGTTAATGTTGACAAATCTGATTTTAACATCATGGAAGTATTTGCTTGTTACCTGGATAGCGTCATTAAAAAATGCACATAGGAGAAAGCAGAATTTCTCATAAGCATTTTTATCAGTGCTCAACAAGGAGTTAATTAATTTCATATGGTTCCATGTCTCTGCTGCAGTAACAAGTCCCTGTTAAGCTGAATAAACACTGTGTGATTTAGGCCTGTCCCAGAAGAAAAACAACCAAAGTGAAAGAATTAAGCTATAAATGGAGGAGAAAGGAGAAAGAGAGAGCTGCTGGTGGCAGCAGGAGTTTGTTTGTATGAAGTGTCTTTATACTGTTATCATGACAGCACCAAGAAGGATGTAGCCTGTAAACAAACAGCAGAGGAAACGCAGCCTTGTGTCACAGCCTGTGAGTCATTGCACCATCTAAATATACTGAACTTGTCCCGTGTTTATTAGATACGTGTATTAGATACATGTTGCAGAGCGTGGGTTTGAAATAAATTTAGACATGATCGGGCTGTTGCTCACCACTGTCCACTTTTCTGTTCTCTTAGCTAATAAAAGGCCTAAAATGCCCCCTAAAAGAGAGAAAGCTACTTTTTCACAGCTTAAATGTGTATGACTACTTGATTTACGCCTACCTGGGACTGACACTAATTATATATCTCTGTATATGAGCAGACAGCTAAGTTGAGGGCAGCCAACAAGGCTATTCAAGCTTTCCTGACTTCACACCTTGATAATGTCAAACTGTCCTTGAGTGAGATGCTGCAGCATCCTGTTCTACTGCAGAAGAGGGACAAACAAGAGGAAGATTGCTGACACTCAAACAGGTCTGCAGGCTGATGAGTGCTATCAGGGTATTTCAAGCATTTAATGGTTACTGGAAACTACTGACTGTGCAGAGCTGTGCAGACTTGTGACATGTTAGCTTTACTTGGCAAGGCCTTTTTTTTTCCTGAGCTATTTTTGATGGCTGTAGCTTTATGTTTCTCATGTTTGATCAGTAGCATCTAATTATCTAATCTGAACACACTTTATGTGACCAAAGCCTGAGAGCAGAACATTATTGTGTTGTTGCTGGTGTTTGTTTTAGCAAAAAACTTGTCAGTGCTGATAGTAGCATGCTTTATCCTACCATGCACAGGTAAATGTGGACAAATATGTATTTAAGACAAGAAATGGTTACATAAACTATGTGAGTTTTAGAAAAATGTAGCAACTATTCAAATATTTGAAAAGCATATTTATCACTGATTAACACAAAATGGATAACTGCATCAATGCATTTGTTTTCATTTGGCTTTAAAGGATCACAATGTCAAGCCGAACTTATTAGACTACAGGTTTTTGTTGGTAAAAACAAAAAAACACTATAAATACTGTTCACAGCATAAAAGCAAACCAGTCTGAGGCAACACAGGAATAAATGAAGCAGCTCAGTGCAAAGGTGGTTTGAAAAATCCTAAACCTAAAATGGATGACTTGGAAAGTAAAAAATGGATGAACGCCAGACTTTGCCAAATCAGATAGGAGCATCATATGATTAAGAGGAACCACAGCGTAGCAACGGAAATGTGAAAGTGTGTGTGTGTGTGAGTGACCACTGCAATGAGTCATCAAAACCCATGGCAGGGCGTGGCTGGCCAGGAATGCCTGCAGCCACAGTAACATGACGCACCAAAGAAATATGAGTACATAGAGTACAAGGCCAGAACAGTGGTCAGAGGCAATAGCATCGCTACTGGCAACAATAAGAAACAGACACACTCGTCCAGATGTCGAGAGCTTCTCCTGCTCACCACGCAACCTGATCCAAAAGTTTCAGGTGATAAAAACATCAAAAGAAACTCTGGTTTTGACATTATTTTGGAGTTGCTCCGTTACCATTCACGCACACACCAACCAAGAAACTCAACTCGAGCATTTCAAAGGAATACGCCGCTAAAATATAACCTGTTGCTGAGCCCACAGGCTCCGTTTGCCTCCAACATGGATCGACGGACCTCCTCATAACCCTGAATCACCACTAAATATCATTTTAATTGATTTACTGTCGAGGAAGGAACTGTTCAAAACATACTGAACATACCGATCGAGATTACTGTGTAAAAGCTGTGAGACAAGTTTAATTCTCTGGTATTCTTTTCTTTTGCCTTGATACTGGCTCACCACTGGAATGCACTTAAACTGCTGAGAATCCCAGCTGATTATACACAGATCACCCACAAGTTCTCAGGAAAAGGGAGTAAACAAACACTCCTCACCAGTTATAATTAGGGGACAGTGTATTGATCGAACCCTTCAGGCAGATCTCAAACAATTAATTATATTAGTTTTTTAAGTAATGTATTAGCTGTATATTTTCACCTGCATAGATTTATCTGATCTGCATTGGGACTACAGGTCTATTATCACCTTCAATTAAATGTGGTATGTTTGCATTTTATATTTATGTCTACAACTTTGACCGTCCTTGTTAAAGAAACAATAAATACTGTGCAGGACCCCCTTGTGCAATCAAAGAGCTGGACACAGATCTGATGTGGTGCAGAGTGGGGTCTCTGAGTATCTGGTTTACTCTCGGATGGAAATCTTGGAGGGTGTGGCGGCAGCATCAACACTGTGCTCTTTGTTGTGTTCCTCAAGCTCTCCCTGAGCTGTTTTTAGGGCGTGGTCGGGAGCATTGTTCTGTCGGGGAGCCGTTTTTAGGAGTCTGCACCAGTTTTCAGCAGGATGACCTGCAAGGTGCTTTATCGTGACAAAAATTATAATTAGAAAAAAAAGAGGTAAAAAGTGTCTTTTAATGACATAAATTTTCATGAACATGAACTAAATAAGCGTGAACTCAGTGCGACACCCTGATGGGAAGTGAATTTGAACTTTTAGAGAATAATAGGCCAAGAAGGAAAAGAGGATAAAATAAGATATTATTAAAATAAGTTATTAACAGTCTGTGAAAGCTAAAATTATAACTGAACCTAAAATTTTATTAACACCATCCCTGGTATTATATGTCATAATTCAAGGGATAACACTGCATTTCTATGGCTCTTTTGAATCTGTCAGTGTTGTGGTTGACTGATGTAGATGCTTTTCTTTGCAATGAAAGGGCTTTGTAATTTTAAAAGAGCTAAATTATGCCAACAAAACCACAAAGATTAAATTAATCAAGTGGCAAATAGTTCAAATGTGGCTAACCTGCATTTATTCTCTCTTTATGATAAAAATCATTCCAGATTATTTTAATCCTTAATTTACACAGCCTTCCATAAAAACATGGAGATTAAACATGTGAGTGAGAGGAACGTTTAATCTCATTTAAAGTGTGCTTTAAAAGTTAAATTAAATACAGAGAATATAATAAGACCATCGAGTATATTTATGTCTTTATCAAGAAGAGTGGAGACATTGGACATAATGTTGAAGAAGACAACACGACGAGATGAGGAGCTGAAACACTAAAATTCCTTGAATTGTGTTCACATAACTGGATGTGGAAAAACCCTTTCCTCAAGTCCCAGGTCTCCGAAGCAAAATCAGTGTTAGACTCTGAGATTTTTTCAGCCATGTTTGTAAGTACTGTTGTTGCTTCTGGTTTTCGCGGAAGGGTACTGAGCAATAATGGGACGGCTGATAATAAAATGCAAACAGTTTTTGAAAATCATCAAGTTGAGGGCCGAGTTAAGGAGTTGAGGGATTAAATCAGCGAGAAAACCAATGTATATTTCACATGTGCTTGATATTGTGTGTGAAAAGCACAGTTTGTGACGGTGTGTCATATTAAAAGCTATGTTAATTATGTATATTTTGCTCACTAAACAAAGACTTAGATGATTTTCTTTGGTGCGTTGAGTAAATTCACCAAAACATTTTTCAGTGTGCATATCAACATCAAAGGAAGTCATTGGACCATGTCCAGTATAAAGCCAGGTGTGCCGATTTCCACTGGCCTCTATGTTGACAGCAGCACACAGTCACGCTTCACTGGCTTTCTCTCCATGGAGGCTGCAGGGCTTCAATCAGACAGCTCCTGTGTTTCTTATTGTTAGATATTCAGTCATGGCTTATTAAAAGACCCCTATTCTCAAACTTCTCAGGCAGGTCCAACTAACTACCAGCTGAAGAAGTCCAAAAATGTCGTCACTGTGGGGATGTTACCCACCAAGGTGATTTATGGTAATGGGTGATAGATCCACCATGGTCTCACAAAGGTGTTTTGTTTACTACCAAGCGAGCAAGAACAAAACTTAAAAGCACTTTGACAAGACATCGCTCTCAGGAAACCCCCGAAGCAACACGTCAGCATAATGTGTGTTCAGTGCCATTAGAGGAGTCCTATAAATCAGCTCGGCCTCCTCGTAAACTCAGCCCTGACACGGTGTGACTGGGGCTTCACCTCCGCTCTGTCCACATCCCGTCCACATTCCCACCTCCTCAGGCCTTTTCTAGATCACTCCCAGACTGTCACTCCCACGAGAGAGAAAAATAAGCATGATATTAACTGTTATCTGCTTCATAGAAAGTGGCAGTGAAGGGGTCTCACAGGGCTTTTCATACAGCAGGGCGCCTTGCTGGCTGTTGCTGGCTGCTTTGCCTGCGGTGAGGGTTGGCGGACAAACAGCCTCAGTAGCTTTTATAACGTCGTCTCATGCCAGGCAACTTCTGGAAACGGCACCAAGCTCGAGGGCTTTAAAACTTACAATTACTGACAAAGTTAAATGTCAGTGGGAGGGATATGATTTCACCCTGATCCTTGAACACAGCCCACTCTTACACTTGCAAAATGTAGTGCGTGCATGTATACAAAGAAAGAAATTCAAGGAGTAGTAATTTATGCTCTTGTAACTTGAATATATTTACATTTGGGAATTGCTTGTTGACCAAAACCAAGAAATTGACCCAAGAAATATCAGAATATTAAAATAATTGTGAGATGCAAATTGAGATTGAGACAAGATACAAGACAGAGATATAAAAGTGCAAAAGGAAAGCGAGACATGGCCTCAAGCTGCAGATCCAGTTTACTCACTTGGCTTGGCATCAGAAGAAAGAGTACAGAAGACATGATGGCAAACAGCCTGCAGCTCTTTGTGCCACAAACAACGACAGCGCTGTTGTACCAGTGACTATTATACCAAATAAAAAGCAGCATTCACTTGAAGACTGTCACACACAAAGGAGTGAGGAATGAACAGTTGCATACTGTAACGAAATACAAAACTCGCTTGTCTGATTATGCCACTTCATTACCAGAAATGAAAAGATACTTTAGAGTAAGAAGCAAGGACTGAAAGATCTGATGCACAAGCAGGAGGCGCTCACCCGTCCTGTGACACCTGACAGCCTCCTATTGTCACCTGGGAGCCCACAAAGTTACAAAAGGCAGGAGCAGCAACTTACCTAGAAAGAGAGAAAAACAAAAAACAAAAACACAGTTAGAGAAATTCACCTAACCTCCAGACTCTCCCATTTCTAAAATCCAATTCTTTATATTTTTTTATTACAATTTAAATCTTAAGAATCAACAAACAAGTCAAAGTGCTTTTACAATTTTTTATGGAGCTACAGGAGAACGTGCTTCAGGTAGAGTTTAATGTGCAGACAAGCAGAATCAAAGAGAAATAAAATTCAATCTCATAGCAATAACTATGTTAACAACAGACGTCTCAATAGCCTCATTAAGGCCGCAGCAGCTGCACTAACAGTGCCCCCTCCTGGCCACTTTAGGGAAAGAAACTTAGCCGTGTGAACCCTCCGTCTTACAAGTGGCACAGGAGTCACCTCGTTTCAATTTCCCTGCTCAATCCCCTTTCCCTAACAAAACAAAGCATAAAGAATGTAATTACGCTCCACTGAGAGTGGGATTACAGGAAGGATTGGATGATTAGACAGGATGTGTCAAATTATGGAGGCAGTTGCTCTTCTGAATTACAGGAAACCCAAGGTTAATGGGATTAAGCAATCTCATCAGCCAACTTAGGGGGGCACTCGCGGGGACCGTTTCCAGAGTTATCAAACAGCATGACTGACAGCCTCGCTGACAGCTGCAGCACTCTTCAGTACACAGGACCCCATTGGGGGGCTACACTGCCTCTGTTTAATTGCTCTAATGTGGGTCAGCTAATGTTTCTAACTGGAACTACTTGTTATTTAAGAAAAGCTGAAATTTGGGTGATTACATTTTACAATAGCTGAACAAGATTTGTGTTCATTTTGTGATTGAACTTTTGATTGAACAAACTCTGTTTGTTTTTGACCTCTATAGAAAAGCCAGAAACCTGTAAATCAAAACCACAGCACAAAAAACAGAGGTATACCCGGATCGTGGTTCCACAGACCTGTGATACAAAATCACCTGTAACTAAGTATTGTTGTGTTCGTTAGTTTAGCACAACGCCTTCGTGAAGCAGGTCATCTTCCACAGATCAAGACATGTCATGTTTGTAGAGAGGCCCCACTTGGACCCACAACATAAGGCTGGATGAACCCAACAGTGGACTTAAAAAGGGATAAGCGAGCAGCTGATGCCACAGAGTTCCAAGAACAAACTTGTTAGCAAACAGTTGATGACCTGTTGAATGTAATGCCGATATTTACTTTCTTTTAGCTCAGTATTGGCCGTCAACCCCTTTAGTGCTACGATCTGAAACTGGAAAAGAATTGTATGATGGATTTATCAGAGCTTTTTCACTAAAAAAAGAGGTGCAGCTTCTGCTGAAATCTCTGTCAATGAACCAAAACAGTAAACTTGCAGGTTGCCAATCCAAAACAATGAGCTGAAGGACACCGTTTTGCCATTCTGGGAACAGCTAGTATCCAGTGTATTTGATATACAAGACAAGACATCCTTTCGTTACAGTCCAAATACATCTAAAAAAGAAAGCAGAAAACCTTAAGTACAAATTCTGAATACTGACATATGTTTAGCTAATCTCAAAGATTTCATGTTTTATATATGTCTGTGCACAGAGCGTAGGGGGAAATGCTTTGTGCAACAAGCCTAGTCTTCACATCTGCAGTGAATCTTAACTCTGGCTGCAGAGAGAGAAACCTTGAATATAGTTATCGACTAATTCCTGCAGCTCAGATATAGGGATGGGTACCGGTATCCGGTGCCATCATGGCACCGGTTCTGACATAAACGGTAGTAACCAGACCGAAAAGCAGCGCGCATTTCGGTGCTTTATTTCGGTGCTTTTTTTTCCTGAGCTGTGATACACTTTCTTCTTCCTTACATTTCTATTGGCGGTTGGCAAACAACTGAAAGGTGCATTACCGCCACCAACTGGCATGGAATGATACACTTTAGATTCTAGCCAATCATTTTACGTTTCGAGGATAGTAGGCGGGTCCAGGTACGTACGTTCTTTTAGAGCAGAGCTACAGATTAAAAATGCCCAAGGCAAAGCGGTCAAAAGTCTGGCTGTACTTCACAGCAAAAGATGCAAACTCAGCAGCCTGCAACAAGTGCTTTAAGCTGATACTGTCAAAGGAGGTCACACTTTAAATCCGATGAACCTAGCCCTGCCAGTGTAGCAGAAATGATGATGGCAGCAGCAGCCGTTCTTCTCTGCGTGAGTAGCTTAATGTTGTTCGTGTGTAATTTACGTTGAGTAAGCTAACCGCGTTATTAAATTAATGCATGTAACGTGAACTAGCAAACACCATCATAGCTACATGCGGCTGTCTTCTTGTTTGATGTCAGATACTCCCTTCACCCTGGCCAAAAAGGCTAAAATGACCGAAGAAAAAGTGGAAAACAGCTAAACATGAGAGGTTTTTGGACAAAGTTTGTGTTTTTTTCCATTGTTTAAGCACTGCTTCCAGCCCAGAGTGATACCATATATGCCGTATACCTGCAGAAAAGACTAACATTGTTATCTTTTTACAAAAAAACAGCTGAACATGAGAGGTTTTTGGACCAATTTTGTGTTTTCCGTTCTTTAAGCACCGGTTTGGGCACCGTTTAAGCACCGGCACCGTTTCAAAAGTACCGGTTTGGCACCGGTATCGGATAAAACCTAAACGATACCCATCCCTACTCAGATATCAGCTGAAGCTTTTTGGAGCTACTGAGACTAAGACAACGATATATGAGCCCTCTATCCATAAAATACAGACAGGATGTGTGCAGAAACAAAAATACACCGTGAATAAATGAAGCTGTATAGAAACCTGGATGTAAACTTATGAGTAACTAATATTTCAAACAGCGTTCCTTCTCTTCTCTGTCCCAACGACGACAGCCCCTCATTTATACCCCTCACAGAAAGTGCAGTAGCAAGAGGAAATCTGTGATCTTTTGCAGATATCTGCAGATATGAAACAGAGCATGACCGGAGATACACATGCACGGGAAACTGTAGGAAAATGAGTAAGCAAATCAAAGGGGAATACTTCTTCATCCCTAAATTACAGATTCCTATCTATATCATATAGGTCTTTAATAACAACTCAATGATGACGTTATTTTACTTGACAAATTTGGCCAAAGAGAGCCAACATACTGTTTAATTACTGAACTGGATGTGGTAGTCAGGTCTGACAATCAAGACGAGGGCGTTTTAACCTCACGAAATCAGATCTGTTCACTGAAGCACAGCCCATTTTTTAATCTAATCAAACTATCCAACACAAATCTATTTATTCCAGCTGTCAAATATGTCCCTATTGTATGTTCTACTGTCTTACTGAAGCTACGGTCGCTTAAATTGTCAAAACAATGTCACCAAGCATCTTATCTGACCATACATAGCACCTCCTGTATGTCTCTGTTCTCGTTAGTCACAAAGATCTACACTCAGGCCTTTAATCTGCTGATTAGATTAGCCGCAGGTCTAACTGGCAAACAGGCTTTCAGCTGCTGGTCTTTCAGCCCTTTGTACATAAAGTAAATAACTCTTTATAGAGTAAAAACAATGGCTGACGCTGACTGCCTGCTACTGTTATTGTAAATGGAAAAAAGGGGATTTAACTACAAGAATCCAGCAAAGACCATGTGCATCATGTGGCCCACAACACTGGTGCCAGCCTGATGTAACAATTAGTCAGTGGCACCATTTCCTGATTCATGGTGCAACAATTTCAGTGCATTTACGTGCTGGACAATTAGTCTTTACAGAGAAAGCTGTGGGAAATTAGCACGTTTGTTTCTGTGTTAAAAACCACACAAATAGTCAATGAAATGGAGAAGTAGGCAGCAGATTAATCATAAATGCTGCAGCTGTGCATGAAATGAACATGCACTTGAACAGCCCTGCATTTGAGGATTATTTCTGCCATAATCAGGAATTAAGTCTTCACCATGTTTAGATATTTCTTTACATTGATATTAAGAACATTAATATTTCCCAAATATGGCCAGATTTACTTATGAACAAACACATGTGGGCATTTGGGGCACTTTTTTGACACTTATGCATTATGTTCATATATCATCATCGGCAGTGTGAGATCTCTGAAGGATTGCTGTGCTGTCGGCACTGGTGGGTGTTGTGTTATGTGTTTCGCATGGCTACAGCAATAACTTTGCGGTGGACGGAACAGGAATAAATCGAACAGGATCAAGAAAAGAAGCGGTTGCCTTGCTGCTTTTAGCTTACAAATAGTGCTACCCTGGTCTCATTGCAATGAAGGGACATTTCTGCAGCCCGGCCTGTAGCTGCTGGGATATAGTCACACTACATGGATATATGCTGGAGTTATTATGGGGCATCAACAAACTGTCCATGCTCTGTTAGTATGTCGAATTGGTTTTTTTAAATACTTATTTTAAAGGAGTTAATGAATATCACCTGTCGGTCGTCACGGTGCATTGATATGTGGGTGAACATCAGTTTCTTTCTGTTGCTGTTGCTACGGACCATTAGAAGTAAAATTCATTCATTGTGAGCGCTGACACTGCATTAGACAGCTTTAAAGTTTACACCTGCTTTTTTGCCAAGTAAACTGCAAATTATAAATTATATACAGTGCTTAAGAAATTTATTAGACGACCACTCAATGTAGTTTATACTGTTATTTCATCGGCACCTGTAACCCCGAAGCCATGTTTTATGTTTCTGTTACGGTAAATCCACCACTATGCACAAGACATTTAATTAAAATGATGTTTTTAATGCTAAAATATAATTACGTTTGTCATCCAGGAATTTTCCAGTTGACCGTTATACCAAAAAACAAGGGGAAAAAAATGTAAAGCAGATTTTTTTTTAATTATCATGCCAAATCTCATGTTTTTTGTTTTTATGACAGTTTGTCTTATACACTGTTTAAACACTGGATCTCCAAATGTTTTCTTGTATTCTTGTGTGGTGTTTGCAGCCCTTTTCCTTGGTGGATTAATAATGATCACCTGATTCATTACAAACAGGAAAGCACATGATCTGTTTAAATTCATTTAGAAAGGAAACATCTCCATAGACATCATAAGATCTTGATGCTATCTTCAACATCAAGAGGAACAACAGCAACGTTTCTGGTGAATGTTTTCGCCAACCTCCAGTGTGTTTGCATGCGCGGTGGTCAAACCACGTATTCAACTGTTGTTTTTGTTGATTATTTCATTTTTGATAAGTATTTCTGATGGCATTATTTAAAAAACATCCTCACTTTGTCACGATTTCCCCAATACCCCAAAATGCATTTTAACACTAATCTATATAAAACTTATTTATTTATTTTATGTAAAAATATAGCAGTCCATTTCATTAAAGAAACCTGCTTAAAATATGGAAATACCTCTAAAAATGACCTACTTCACCTTTTTTGCCTGCAACACAATACCACAAGAGGTCAAGTACTTTGACTCCTGCACTGAACTCCTTTTAACTGGATATCCTGTGGAAAAGCACAGCCATCTTTCTTTCACCAGCACATACCCTTCAGAAAGCATCATCCATAACAGAAAACCTGCTGACAAGAGTTTGAGAAACCCTGGGGTAGAAAAGTGCTGAAAGTCATAAACAGCTTAAGAATAGAAAAGTAAAGTAAAGGAGAATGTCTTCACTCTGGTTATTTTCTATTTTGACTGAAACTAAAAGTAACACTTTATTTAGTGTGGTAAGCCTAACAGGAAACTGTTTTATAAGAGAGCAAAACGATACAAAAGAGAATACTTAAGAAAAAAAACAGGTAGGGAAAAAGCAGAGATTTCAGTGATTCAGTGAATGCACCACAATGTAACTTTTTTTTAGAACTTTTCTTCAACTGAGAGCAACATAAGCCTGAAATGAGGCCAAAATAATTGGGTCAAGACTGAGAATCGGCTTGTAGAAAGCAGTAAAATAGTTGCTATGCACCTCTCAAGACATACAGCAGATCACCAGCAGGCTCCTGACTCTGTACCAAGTGTCTGAGAATAGGTGACACAAAGAGACAATGGGAGTGATGGTCCTGCAGTGACGACATGCTTACAAATGAACTCAGTCTGACTGAGTAAGCAGCGGTGTTCGACATATTAAGTAACTCCATTGGGAGCGCTCAGTGAAGCGAAGAGCCTTTGTCTCCACAGCCCTGGGGAACACATTCTCAGCCTATCCAAATGGGCAGGACTCCTTCAGATCCCTCTCCAGGATCATTTAAATGCCTCCGCTGCCTGGAAAACTTTTCCAAAGCGTTACCACATTTTGCCAGAATACTGCAGACAAACCACAGCTCCACACAGACACCAGCATTAGAAAAAGCTGCAACAGTCTGGTTGTTCTCTCCTCAAATTAGGGGCTTTCTGTCTCTCTAAATATAAATATATTTGTCTCTTACATGAAGTAGGCAACAATATCCATGACCTGAACAAATGTACATTCATTTAAATGCATAAATCATGAAACCGCAGCTAGAATTCCTAAACTTAACAAGGTCTTTCTTTTTCTAATTTTCTAAACTATTGATTTGAACGAGACCTACATTTAAATATCAGTGCTAAAGCTACAACTCTTTTATTTTCCCTTGTAACACAGGACCAGCAGGTAGCATCATATGTTTGATTTGATAGATGAAATCTGAGAGAAATATTTATTATTTTTTTAAGTTTTCAAGTGTTAAAGCCATTTGAGTTCTGTAGCATTTTCACAAGAAATCTGCCAGCCTTCTAAAATTAGTATATTTATTAGATAAATCGGGAACTATTCATCAAGAAATATAACTAGGAACCTTTTAAAGGTTGATTTTGATACCCTTCATTTATAGGATAAGACATATTTCATTTTAATCTCAAAAGCCATAAAATTCCCATGTTACAGAAGCCAAAACTAATAATCATAATCTGTAACAGAACTGCTTAAAAAGTAGGAATATCTTAATGCATTATATTCAATATGACAAAATATTAAACATAAGGTTAAAACAGCACAAAAGAAAAGTAAATTTGCTTTTATATTTATTTAAAAAAATCTAAATCTTCAAAATGGGGATAATAAGTGTTAAAATGACACTTTGCAGTACTGTATTTATGACGTCTGTGACACTGAAGTACAGCTGAGTGAGACACTTGAAAAGAGAAGGTGGGTGGAGCAAACTGATGATGTAAGCACTAATTATAAGCAAACACCGACGCACGCTGCAGCCAAACAAGCAGCAGACAGACTACGGCTGTAGAGCTGTGTGTGATCAGCTCCGTCTCTGCACCATCGCCGGTCCCATCTCAGGACTCACGCTTAACCATAATTCCTGCTGTTACCACGGCGATGCAGCAGCCGCTCTGCACCAGGCGTTGAGTTCTGCATCTCCCGGCGCAGACGCATTCAATGTGCCGCATGCAGCAGCACCAGCCTCCCTCAGCATCTCACACACACACACACACACACCCAGCCAGGCTCATAAAAGACACCGCCTCACAGTGACCCCTGCTCCAACCCCTGTGGTCACGCCTGGACATCAGGGGAAGAAAAGCTTTTCACTTCACTTATCCGCAGAAACGAGGCGGGAGAACAGGGGACTATTATTCCCCCATTTAACTCCCAGAAACACTCACGACTGAACTTTTTCTTTAGCCTGCATCTATACAAATGAGGAAGTCCTGACCAGAGAAGGATTGTGGGAAAACAAGGCGGTCCTGAAAGCATATGATGGTGATGACAAGTCAGGAAGTTTAAAAAAAAAGAAATTATGGAATAAAGTCAGGCGTGGTACCTTTGAGAGAGCTGATCTCATGCTGGATAGACCTTCCAGGATCCATTCTCACGGCTGCTGAGTCTCCAAACAGCAGAGTTTGAGCCCTGCAATGTCAGCTCAGCACTGAAGCACCACGCTGGAGGATGTAAACGTCCCTCAGCTAACGGCAGTCTGTTTCTACCACTCTCTGCCTCCCTCCCTCTCCCTCTCTGCTCCCACAGGACTTGGCAGCTCAGTGTTTTTGTTCTCTCTCTCTCTCTCTCTGCCCACTTGCACACAAACCCTGTCAGCAAAGAAACTGTGAAAGAGGGAAGCACACCTCCCTCTTTTCCAGCTCCTACCCCTCCCTCTTACTGTTCCTTCTCATCCTTGTGGTGTTTCACAGGGAGGTGCCTCAACCAGTCATCCTCCACCATCACATCACTAGCACGCAAGCAGCTGGTGTCGAGCAGGCAGTGCAGAGCGTTTTTGACTCGAGTCGTGAGTAATAGGAGGGAAGAAAAAACCTTTAAATGAGGGTCAAATCCCCTGCAAACATATCTAGACTCTAAAATTAAGATAAACTTGACAAAGAGTCACTGTGTTGTTCATTTTTGCACTGAAATATTAACTATGATTCAGCATCTCCCAATAAAGTATTCCACTACTCATCTGGAAGAGTCCCTCTATTTTTCATTAGATGTACTGCAGAGGGGACCTCGGGGTGCTTTGGATGACAGAGCAGTTTTAGAAAACCAAATTTTGGAGCCTTAATAAAATGCACTCATGCATCTTTTTAAGCACTACCATGATTAAACTCTGCAGAGGTCACAGTAATGAAGTCATTAATCAAAGCCACAAAACAAACTAAAATCCCATCATTTAATCTCATGGATTAACAGCCATTCTCACCATTCAATCTTATCATCAGATAAAGCATAAGAAAGTTCCTGAACCAACAATCAAATGGCTTACATTATCAGAGCCTTGACAGAAATATTTTAGAAGATGACAGCAAGGTTATGTTGACTTTGACTCAGCAGTCTCCTCAAGCCTCCAGTGACCGGCTGACATCGCTGCATTGTGCCTGAAGTCAGCAACAGCAAAAATGCTTTTTGCTTAAGCACGAATAAACCGACAGAGGATTGACGAGTGATCAGCATAACACAGGGCTACTGTATGAAGAATCTGAATTTCTATAAAAGCACAGGAAACTTTCTTGCTTCAAATTCCAGTAGATGCATGCAACTAAATAAAGAACAATTCTAGTTGTTCAAAGAGATTTTATTTGTACTCAAAAACACATAGCAGGTGATAGGACATGCATCACACCAGACTAACTGCACTATAATCAAGTGAGACTATTCAAGCAAAGCACAAAAAGTTAACATCGATAACAGATCTACTAAATGCAACTCTGGGAGCCAAAACATGACTGCGTGGCTTTTTCTTTGAGCCTGCCCCATCTAGTGGCTGGAGTGGACGGGGTAAGTGGAGGTGATGATACCTGCAGGGCTTGTTTGAACTTCTGGAAACTGTATTTCAAAAATATTTGAAATAAATTGTGCTCAGATGTGAGGAGTCAGACATTTGCTGAGCTGCAATAGACAGTTCTCAGAAAAACATGAAAAAAGGGAACATTATGGCAAGACATTAAAAAAAAAAGATGATGAGAAAAATCTCATTTTCTGGTCCATGAGTGGAAACAGTGCTGCTTTCTACTGCTGACGTGTCAAAGCATTATGACAGTTGACAGGTAAAGATTACGAGGAGAGCCGGCTTAGCTACACGTGAAACGCATGAGTCACTGAAACACAATGTGTACAAGAACCTCGTCTAAACCTGAGAGTCTCCCTTAAAGGAGAAATCTGCTTTACAATGCAATGAGTCAGCACAGACAACGTTTTGGTAATAGGCTTATAAGACCTAAGTTAAACTAATCCTTTGTAACCAGTCAGATTATGTTTACTCATAATCAAATAAGGAAGAGTAGGTTACTTCTATCAAACTCACGGGAAAGGCTCAGTCTCAGAGTCTGCTGTGTTTCCCTGCTAAGAGTTTTTTTTTTCCTTCCTAATTAATCGTTCAGTGGCCAGACTACTTAAAAGCACCTGTTACAAGCCAAAGGACAAGTTTTTAATGTTCTCCATGTTGCAGGTCTAAAAAGCTCTCCTGATCCATGACGCACAGATCTGACAGCTGCTTTCAATTAAAAAAGATAAATAGCAGAAATGTTTCAAACAGCCTGCAAACCGAGCACTGACAATAAATCATCTTTAAAGAATTTTGACATCTAACAAAACAAGGTTGTTTTATGAGGTATATGAAAAACACGAGACGGGACAAATGTCTTCAAACCCTGCAGAAACAAACATCTCTGAGCTCACATGTAGACAGACGGGAATAAAAATAGGTTGAATATTCCCTGGAAAAAAGAAGCTGCTGCTGCTGCCGTGGATGTTTTCTCACTGAGACACTTTACAAAAGGTGTATTTTCTCTCCTAACAGAGAGCTGCTGAATTCAACAGCTGGTGTCTGACCTTAAACTGTTTCACACTGATGCTTCAGTTGTTCTAGTGTGAGAAAAAAAAGCCAAAGACACTACCACTGTAGAGCACCTACATGACAAATAGTATCATGATGTTGGCACATTTTAGCAAAGCGCAGACCACAATCATGGAGGAGGTTATGTAGGGAGGATGTAACGACCACTTCTACAATCAATACAAAAATCAATGGCTCATCACAGATCCGGTTACAACAGCAGCAAAGAGATAAGCAAGGAGCCAAGAAGCAAGGGCTAATTGGGAAAACCTGGAAGAGATTAAGTCTTTAAATGATGACAGCAGATCCTACAATAATGCAGTTTGTGATAGATTAACAAACAAGACCAAACGCTCATTTTTAGATTTGTGTAATCCACAAATCAGCCCTGTTTATTACTCACTCTAGAGTACAAGAAAACTATCACAAAAAACAAAATTCTCAACCAACTTACATTTATTTATAGTTCCATATTTTATTTTATTTTTACCATAAAAAGTCCCCAAAACAACACAAAAGTCACATGTAGCAACTCAGGCTCGAAGCGCTAGGGTCTTACTTTCACCCTAATGTCCTTGGGGACCCAACCCCAACCAGTCGCAGCAGATGGCCGCCCCTCCCTGAGCCTGGTTCTGCTGGAGGTTTCTTCCTGTTAAAAGGGAGTTTTTCCTTCCCACTGTCTCCAAAGTGCTTGCTCATAGGGGGTCATGTGACTGCAGGGTTTTTCTATGTATGTATTATTAAAGTGTCTCCCTTACAAGATAAAGTGCCTTGAGACGACTGTTGCTGTGATTTGGCGCAGTATAAAGACAGTGCACATCACACTAAAACATACCATTTCAGTGAGGCAGGACAAACGACTGGAGCTGGTCTGCCAAAATCAAGGAACAAGTGTTAGAAACTGCAGTTCTTCTAGTGGCCACTTGAGGCTGGCCCAAAGAGCGAGTCAAACTCGATCACTTCCCATGCTGAAATCTTTAACTTTACATCAGTAGTATTTGATTGAAGAAAAGATAAATAAAAGAAAGACTCCTTGAATTCTACAAAGATTCCAACGTGCTGAGATGCATTTAAGTTTTTCTTAAAATCAAGACATCAAGTTTGACAGATGGATAATCACAGGAATGAAAAAACCAACAAAGTAATTTGACTAATAAACAGGCCAACTCACTCACACTCATGTTGGTCCAAACCACTCATTATTTTAATCCAGTGATGCAAACCCTGACTGCTCTTTGCTCCTCAAACAGACACATATATCTGAACTTTCAGAAGTTAGACTATTAAATCACATGATGCATGTGACTCTAGAACAAGCAAACCTGTTTAATCTAATGACTCAGTCACTAAAACTGCGGCATTCCCCCTCGTCTTAGTGCTTTGTGAAAGTATGTTAAGAAACACGGCTTAACAACCGCGAGCTGCCTCAGATCTGCAGAACAGAGTAGAGCAAAGGACTTCACTAAGCTGGGAGGAAATTAAACCAGTGGTTACGACAAACAGCAAACACCACGTGTCAAAATAAACACCCATCCCCAAGTTTGGGACTCTTTAAATGCTCATGCAACCTATATACCACTTAAAGTTAAAAATAAGGCCCACCCAGTCGTAGCGTTGGTCTGTAAAGTGCTGCGAGCGCCAAACTAAACAGATGCACCGCCATACGCATATTTCCTTACAGGAATCAAAAAAAAAAAGCAAATCTGTTGCTAAAGGCTAGGGCTGTTCGATATAACGATATATATCGGATGACGATATAAAAACGTCTATCGTTTCATTTTACGCTATCGTTTGTTTCGTGGTGTCGCAAAATAAACTCTTTACAGCAATATTTTTTCATCGTTTTGATGGTCACTGTAGTGGCTATATTAATTTCTTAAAATTTCTCTTTCTCTTATATTTTATATAACCACACTACTGACGGACAAGCGCCTGTTTTTATGCGTTGTGGTTAGCAACAACGACGGTAAAACCATTGCGTGTCCACTTGTTTATGTTCCACATAAACCTTTCACAATAAAGCTCAAGATCCTGTTGAGACTTTTCAAAATAAACTGAATCACATGAAAGATGCAGAGTGTTTACGGATGAGAAGTAAAAAAGAGCCGCCAGGTGCTAAAAAAATAAACCTTAGACTCAAACGTTAGAACAGGCTTTTCCCCGCAGCACGCCATGTAATAAATACAAAGAAAACTTATGTCTAAAAATGTATAGTTTCATGCAACGGTTAAAACACTCGAATCCGAGTAAAGGACGCGCAGCTGGAAACACTTCACACAAGTCGAGCTGCCCGAGATTCAAAGAATTTACAGAAAATGTTACATTTTTGTGATTTATATCATTATCGGACGATAGATGTCTTAATATCGGGATATGAGATTTTGGTCATATCGCACAGCCCTACTAAAGGCTGATTTGAACAGATGTGAGACTGAGTAACATACATCCTTGCAAAGCCTCAAAAAGCAAGGTTTTGTTCATGTCAGCACATGTCAGCCTCTGTGTTATCCTTTTTTTTTACTTTAATGCATCATACCTACATTTTGGGGGATTTGCAGTAAGTTCTACTACCACATCAGACACTTCCACACAATCCAGCAGATGCTCCTGCTATCCCTGTTTCTTATCCACTGAACTTTTGAAGTGGGCAAAGCTTTTCCCTGAAGGAATGTTTGGTTTCCAGGTGCCTCTTAAGGTCACTTGGCATCATGCTGGCATTAGTTAACTGTCCCCAGCAAATGCAGTCGGGCTGAAGGATGAGGACTTTCCGTAGCGATTTCTAAAGATTGCTTTTTCGGTGGTTTTGTGGAAGTTCAAAAATATTTTCTTGTTATTTATTTTTTAATGCAAGCTTCTACTTTCAGCTAGGTGAGAGTTGTAGACAGATGTGCAAGAACAAAAATGTAAGACTTTGCATTTACATCTGGATACGTCTGGTTTTACAAAACAGTCCATAGTACCAGTATCGGCCATAATCAGGCTTGTGTTATGGTTTGTTGTTAGTTGGCTGCAGGGTAACCATCTTGTTGAACCGTAAAGAGAACATTATAAACGTTAATAAAGTTTAGCGGTTGACTGGTTAAGGGCTTTATGGGCCTGGCTTTGACATGATTCTCATTTCTCACTACAGCCCGTCGAGGAATTGAGTTTGCCATACTCTGCATTACACATGAAACCTGAAAAAACAGCTTTATAAAAAAAACTCTAACAAAATAAGTAAAATGAAAGGAACAGGTTTATTTCTCTACATGATGTGTGTGTACCTTCCACAGGGTGCATTAATAAAAACATCTGGTATTAAAGTGGACAATCTAGTCTCAGAAATAATTCATTTTAATTTGATTTCTGGATTTTAGTAAAGAGCTTTGGCCATGTTAAGGCTAAATATTCCCTCCTACATAAATATTAATGTGCATGAACTTTTAATCACATCACCTTGATGAGGAGCACTGGCCGTAATAATCATTCTTTGAACACCTACACACTCGTAATGCTTTGAGATGTGTGGAAAAAGGTTAGTGTTCAAAACCAAAACTTGCACACCACCTTAGGAATTTCCTAGCTTGTCCTGGAGCCAATAACAAAGAAACATAACTCAGTGATTTGTTTTTTGATCAACTGTCAACGTTCTCCTTTTCAACTGTGACTATTTTGGGGGGTTTCATTCCTGGAGTTTACTCTAAAAAGAAACAGCACAGTCCTACACAGTAAAAACTATTGTTTCTGTGCATATTTGAGGAGTCAGAGAAAATTCAATTTCCCAGCTAAACGTCATTGTGAGGTATATTAAGCCCCCTGGCTCCACACCAGTTTGAATGATATTTCTGTTTCCAAGCAGCGGTGCCAAAGCTCAGCCAAAGCCTCCAGTCCCTTTTAATCCCAGGTGGAAGACCCGATACACCCGCTCCACCCCTCTGTGGGATGTGGCTCCTCCCACTATGGAAGTTCAGCCATTAGAAGCTGGAGTGTCACCAACATACTCTGGGCTTCAGGGTGGGGCGTGTGGAGGAGTAGGTGGTGAAACCCCCACACCAGTTCCTGTCTAGGTCCATCGGCGATATTAAACTCCCTGTGCAGTTGTTGGAGTTCATCTGAACTCAAACAAACAAGCCGAGAATTCAGCAGTTAAAAATAATCTCTTTACTACTGCCACTCCCTGATTATCTCACACATAAAAAGAGCCCATTTTAACATCAACAGCTGGTGGATATCATCCTGTTTACATCATGGCCACTAGGTGACAAATTTCCCGATATTAACATAATTAAAAAAACATCAACATCGACTGGTTTGTGGACTCCTGTTGAGTTTGCTGTCAACATGAACTCAGCGAAGGGTGAAAATGACTGAAAGTCGAGGACACGGCAAAAGCATGTAGTGCTGTAGCGTTCATCTTGTACTAAAAGGAACCCATCTAAGAAACCCGACTGAAAGTAAAGTCATCGAAAAAATGTTTACGATTATTTTCTTTGACTTGATCAGAGCAGTCGCCCCCTACTGGTCATAAGAAAGAATGCAAGTTTAAGATTTAAAAAGTAAATACAGAAATCCTTTAAAGTTACATTAATCTTTTACATAGAGTGTGTGTGTATTTGCATAAAATCTATGCAAAACTTCACTATGTTAACATTTACATTCTAAAGCGAGACTCTCATGTTGCCGGTTTTATGCCACAACCATATACCAAACCTTCAAATATTGGCCAAGTACTATTTTCAATGCATTTAACTGGATGTTACGCTTCCAGTTATTTATGCAACTATTTCATTTTGGAACCTTTTGGTCTTCGCAGGAATAGAATTATTACATTATATCGAATTTTGGTTAAACAATTTATGCGTCACAGAAGCTCCCAGGAAAGGAAAGGAAAAGAAAACAACCACAGAGGAATCTGTGTGTGTGTGTGTGTGTGTGTGTGTGTGTGTGTGTGTTCTATGAGGCTTTGTCTAAAGTCCTTTCAGAGAGAAGGAAAGGAGTACTTTTCAGGAGGACCACAACACCAGAGGAATTCACAGAATGTGTCATGATGACAAATGTTTTAAGGCTTGTTGTCTTTCAGATCTGCACTCTGAAAGAGACACATTGAGGATGTCTGTTTTCCTTTTGGGTGTCTCTGATAGAGATTCACCAGAGTCAGGACACCCAGAAGTAGTTTATTTACGCTGAACAACGTATCCATTGTGTGTGAATAAGATCAAGATCACTAACATGTTTTCAAACACTCATCAAGCTTTTAACTTCTACAGTATCTTTCACCAGGAAATTAATATGCTACTTTTTGCAGTCACTCTGTTTTAAAGTCTTTCAATGTTGCAAAGCACTAGAAAATAAATAACTTGAGTAGTAACTTCTGAGATGAGCTCATTCTGTTTCACCTCTAAAAATGAGACGAGGTGAGACAGAAATCAATATAAATGTTATTGTTGAATCACCGCTCCAGACAAACTGCTCATAGCCTCGTTAGTATTAAAAAATAAAAGAAGATAGAAGTTGCAGACTTCAAGGGTCGTGGTGTGTGAAAAAAGCAGCAGCGATTTTCAAACCATGCAGAAAAACTGTGAGAATGCCAGTCAGCTCCCTACTGGCATTCCTGGCATTAGTCGGGATTACTGCAGCACGCCACAAACGGGATGTTAGCACCATTGTTCAGCGACCCGGGACAAACATCAGGCTGGGATCTCTGTGCTTCCTGATTCAAAGGTTAGACTAAGAGATGACCAGAAGTATTCAGGTAAGGTGGGATGTGCTGCACAAATATGTCTTTATCAGGGAGATGAAACAAGTAATTGTAATATTATGAATGAAGACGTACTCATACTGAACAAGCTAATTATATTAAAAACCTAAGAGTACATCCTGTCTCACGATCCTGGCTTTCAGTGCTGACGAGTTTTAGTTCTTGTGATTTTATTGAGTTTATTTGTTGTTCCTTCTTGTGTTTCTATTTTATCCATCTCTGCCTCTCCCTGTCTCGCCTATGCAGTAGTGCCTTTTGTCTTCTTTAGTTCTAGTTCTAGTTTTGGAAGTACATCTTATTTTATCTTCATGCTGAGAGCTTCTACATGGTGTTTTATATTAAACAGCTTGACATGAGAACTGTATCCTGTTTTTCATCTAACTATAAGCAGCAGAAAAACCAAAGTGATCTTTATTCCAAAATACAGACCTTTTCCTTTAATCAGTCAATGAAATGGATTTGTGGATACAGAACTTTGTGCTGTAGTATGCTGCAACTACAAATCATATCGCGTGTTGTGGAACTATATTTTAATCTATTTTTGTAAGCACTTACAATCTTTTATAGCTCGACTCTGCAGAGCGCTCAAGACGGATAAAATGACAGTTTGTATACGACTGTATCCTGGTGACTGAAATCTCCCTGCGACCAGAATGATTTTTCCTCCAGTGACATCATCCTCTCAGACAGATTAGAAAGACATCTTTCTGTGTGTCACTGCTATCACTCAATAACCCACCGGACACACTGCACGAAACCTGTGCTTTAGAGCACTGTGGGAAAGTAAAGAGTGACATCATCCTATTCAGTGACCTGAGGTTGATGATTATTGATCGATACTTTTCCTCTCTCTCTCTGTCTTTTGGCCTTAAACTGACAGTAAACAGTTAAAGCAGCTGTGCGGTTAGAGTGGCAAGCAAAGGGAATAACAGCTGTCCAACCCTCAGCTGTGTTGTTTGAGTTTTATCAACTAATATGTTAATTTGATCAAACATCCAGTCAGCTGCAGCAACGTCTGTAAGTGAAAAGTTTAGACAATGTAGAGGCGCCAAAAACTGCAGTTCCTCTATTGACCACTTGGTACTCCAAAAGCAAGTCAATCCCCATGTTTAAAGACTAATAAACAAAACATAAAAATTAAAAATAAAATTGAAAACAAAAACAAAACTAACTGCTTGGTCTCTTCATAACAACTCCACAGAAAGCTGGAAAACCAGTTGATTTTAGCAGAAAGCTAAACCAGTGCCACAAAAACATTTTGCGATGTTTAGTGTTTGGAGCATTTTTAATACAATTCTCTAACAAATCTGGTTTGGTGTGTAAAAAAAAAATTGGAAAAAACAAAACAAAACTGTTCAAGATCCCTGTACTCTAGTTTTGGTGTGTCAGACCTGTATTTGTGCCATGCATCCATAAAACCTATACACACACCTGGTAACCACGCTTGCTACTCATCACTCCGCCCGCTGGTCCAAATATATTCAGTTATTTTTAAACTTTTTTAAAAACAGAAATTGCCAAAATATAAGTCTATGCATAAAGATTTATTCTTTTTTGTGCAAAAAATAAATAAATACAAAAATCAAGACAATTACATGTGGCTGAGAGCTCAACAGACATCTGGTGTAATCTAACTGAATACACAGTATTACTGGTGACTGCCAGTGCTACCCCTCAGCTTCCATGCAGATGAACGTATGGTATAAATTTAAATCCTGGTGACTTCCTTTTTGCATTATTGCATCCACAGATGTTTAATAGACGCACCATCAAATTCAATTTAAAAATCCTACTTCACCTTGTTCTCGAGGTATTGCATTCACAAACTGGGGTATCCATGTTGCTGTCCACCTGGTGGGGTGACAACAATAATCCAAACTGCAATGCTTTAAAACTAACTTCCTAACCTCCTGACCCTCTGTACTGTGCAAAAGTCTTGCTTAAGTAATAGTTCTTCAAGCTTTTTGAAGTTTTTCTCTGGACTTTGGCTGCTTTTTCAATAATTTTCTGTCCGAGTCTTATAGCTGACTATTTTCAGAGCAATGTTTTTTTCTTTGTTTATTTGTTGCCCACTTAACACTGCGACTGTGACAATAAAAATATAATATTTCTGATCTAGTTTAAGACTAAAAGAAATTTCATACATTGAACATTTTGCAGTGTGGTTACATAACAAACGTCAGCTGTTATTGACTCCATGGATTTGGGAGGGCACTAATCCTCTGCTCCAATACAAATCCCATCTCAATTACAGCGGCTCTCACCAGCAAACTTTGCCAGGCTGAGTTCACTTCACGGCAGTTCACAGTCAGGATTTCCATTCTCCCGCAGACTTAAAGCAGTTCCACAAAAGAAACCAGAGACACAAACCAATTACATCTATATGCCATTTATCATCAGAAAGGATTTGGACTACGTGAAAGAATGTGAGGGCATCTATTAGATAAAGAGGCATGACCAGCACAGAATCAGCCAGATGACTAGTCTTACTGCAGGAACTGAAAGGTTTCTGAAAATCACAGCAGACTGGCTGATATCCTCTAAGATTTCAAAGCGCTGCACCTAATCCAGGAATAAGACGTTTCTGAGGTTGTTGTTGGCTTTAGAATACGTTTAACAAGTTGAACGGCCTTATGAACATCAGAAAGACGAACTTGGTGTGGCTAAGGTTAGATTTCAGATAATTTTACATATAATAACTCAGATAATTACACAGCTTGTGCCTGGTCTACCATTTTTCTTTTTAAAATGCAGCAACATAAAAAGTTAAAAGCCTAAATCTGCACTAGTTGAAGATCAACCACACACAAAATACATGCTATAACTGAAATGATTCACTGAATATAATTCTTAAAATTAGTATTTTGACAACTTAGGTTTGGGTCCTTTTACCTAAAGATACTTATAATCGCAAAGAATTGTAACTCATGAGTGAGGAATTCCTCCGGATTCTTGATTGGTCTGAGAGTCAGCCCGTGGTGGGTTTTTGTCATTGGGCTTGAGGCAGTACTGAGCAGTTTTTGCAGAGTGGTCTTGGGCTGCAGCCACTTAAATAGATAATACATATCAAACCCACATTCATATCAGTGCCAGGAAAGAAGGTCTTCCATGAGAAGATTGCATTGTAACGAGATGATATTCACCTTGCACGTGTGGGATTTTGTTGTTGCTGCTGATTTACATGCTTAACGTGCAGCAGTCTGCACAGAATATGTTTAAAGGTGAATAGAGGTGATAGAGGTTAAAGGTGAGATTTGAGTCCTCTGCAAGGGTATAAAAGTGCTATATAAGAATGAGTCCATTTACCATGTTTAAGCAGAACATACAGACTAAAAGGTCACCTTATAAACTCAAGAGAATTAGCAGACAGACAGGTGAGAATAGCCTACTGCAGCTTCTGAGTCCTCACTAATCTACCAGATACTGAGCCATGCTGTTGGCACAGTGGGATGGAGTGCAGGTGTGAACATATGTGGGAATAATGTATGAGTATGTCCTCTGTCAGAGGACAGCAGCTCTCAGGCAATACGTGTGCCCCTTTATTTCTCCTGTAAGTTTTCATGCCTGCAAAAAAAAAATTATAAATTTGTGTGTTTTTAAGAGGAGTGTTATCTGATGACTTGACAGTTTTCTCCGTGATTATTTTCAGGCTTTCAGCTGACGGTGTTGATAGTCACAAACTCAAAGAAGAAGGCTTCTGATTATGCATTCAGACCAAATTCAATTCCATGACTTCAACTTGTGCTATGCTGCAGAGCAGAGTAACTATCAGTGCATGAAAATGCTAGGGGGCACAACTAGACTTCCATTAAGTGATCTAAAAACAGCACTTGAAACTATCCAAACATGCATAAGGAGACGGTCTTGAACATGAGACCTGCCACATTTAAATAGGACATTGGTTTTGAACTTTTTGAAAAGACGTCATTCATCCAACAGCTACAGTCTGATGCATTTCTCTGTTTGGCCTTGAACTGTGGATTATTAATCAGGTATGTGTTGTTGCTTGCCGTGTAATTACCAGTTAGAGACCAGTCAAAATATCTGCAGATGTTCAAAAGTGCTCAACAGATCAGGATGAGGAGTTTTTACACTTTGGAGGCTCAGATCAATAAATTAGCTGGACATGCATGGACATGAAAATCAAAACAAATGTATGTCTGTGAAGGTTCTCAGTCATCCAGGTCATCGTAGTCTAAGGAGCTTGGAAAGAAAAGCGTCTGGACTTCTTTGAGTTGCTTGAAGACGTTTCACCTCTCATCCGAGAATTGGATTGGGAAACTCCCACTGGGTTTAAATCTGGGACTCTCCACCATTTGACCTTAGAACTGAAGAAGCTTCTCGGATGAGAGGTGAAACGCCTTCAAGCAACTCAAAGAAGTCCAGACGCTTTTCTTTCCAAGCTCCTTAGACAAAACAAATGTAAAAATGTAATGTAAATATAATGATAATGTGAAATATATATAAAAAAATATATAAATAAAGTGTGTTTTTTTTTGTAGAACTTCATAGACATTAATAGATTATTCAGGAAAAAAGAAAGAAAGAGGTGTTGTCCACTTGGCACATATTAAATGACAGAAGAGGAATATTTTTCCTATTTTACAACCTGGACACATCTGTGTGTATGTGTGATCACCCGTCCATAACTTAAGCACTATTACTATTTTTGAAAGTGAGGTCAAGTTGCATGAAACCTTATCTGAGGCAAGTACTGGAACTGAGCGGAGGCTTTCTCTGCGGGTGCTCAAGCTCGACAGTGATTCACAAGACAAATTTATAGCAGCCCTTTTATAAGTAAACTCTGTTAGTATTTACACACAGAAGCTCGCAATGTTGACTCTTTTAAGTGTGTTTAAGAATGGGGAGTGGGACAAAATCCACCTCGCAGGCAGGATTACATCCCAGACCAACACTTTACAGAACAACACAAAGATCACATCAGCACAAACAGCTACTGCCATGTGACGCCTGTCACAGTTCACCTGTAAGCTAAAAGGAGCAAAACAAAGTATTTTTACTAAGTATTATTCTGTTTCTCTTGTTAACATATATTCAGTGTTTCCCACACATAATACCACCTACTAATTATATTTGATGACTACATTTCATCTGAGAGAATTCCACCACAATTAGTTTACTAGTGGAAAACACTCTTGAAAATTCTTGTCTCATGTTTTTCCTACAGCTGGCTATTATAGTACTTACTGACATTATTTAGCTACTTCCCCCAGAGAGGATTGTGTCCCGTGGTCAGACTTATTATAACTCCATCACCTTGGACTATAGCTAATATAGATCTCACTCCTCCTAACCAGAACCTGCAGAAGGTAGATGAACTGATCCTGTGGCAAGGCAGCAGAGCATAACTTATACTACTAACACTGGCTACAGTCCATTATGGTGAAGTTGGAGTTCATCCTTAGGATGAAAAGTAGCTGTAGAAGTAGCTGGTTATATTGCTCAGTTATTTAATGGTCACTTGGAAGCTTAAACTCTTTAAGCTTTACTAGAATGGTGTTTTAGAAACATTGTTCCTTCTGCAACTTGGTTGAAAAGATGAATATTTAGCAAAAGCTAGAGCGATTCCTTTCGCTGACATTTGGCTACAAAACTATCAGCCAACCTCTTAAAAATGAGTATTTGAGGTGAAGATAACCCAACAAGGTCAGGGTCACTGGAGTCATTAGTAAGTGCAGGTAATTGTGCTGTATCTGGGGGACTCATTAGGCTTCTCCAACCTTCAATGTTACAGCGTCGGCATTTTAGATTATCCAAGAAATTCCAACACTGCAGCCAACCATCGATAATGGAATAATCTCAGGAGTTTTGTCCAACACACGTAAAATGTGACTGGAATAAGTTACCGCGACCTTAATAACAAACTCCTCATTGAGTTAAATGCCAGAAGTTATTTAGCTTGTCTTTCAACCAGAATAATGCCAAGACTGACAGAGTAAACTCCAGGGATACATTTGCAGCGCGTATTTAAAGCAGAGCTGCATGTTTTACACTAATAGATCTGATCTGTTGCTATTCTGACACACAGCTTCACCCAGCCTTCATCACTCCCATAGGAAGCTGCATTTCACCTGTTGCAATAACTTATACAAATGTATAAGCCAGCTCACGCAGGAGTAATAACTTTTAGAATATGAAATTAATCCCTAACCATGTGATACTGTGTGCACGAATGCTGCCAAGAGTAACAGTCCATCCTCCCACTGCTACATGCAATCTGTGCATGATGGACACTTTATCAGGATCAGATCTCTCTCACCTGTGTTGTGAATTTTGAACCGGTGTCAACACAGACTAAAAATAGAGCGGTGTACCAATCCCAGTCAAGTATAAATTCATGGTTGTATTAATAATTTCACCTGATTATAGGACTAATTGAGTAGCTTCATCTTAAGGTGATTAATGACCAGCTTAAATTCTCTAATCCAGCTCCATATCAAAGTTTTTCTTCCAACACTCAACTTTTCTTCTGCTTCTTTTAAAATGACAGGAACACTGCTTTATCTAGGCCATATTTGAATTATTCAGCTCACACACAGAGCTGCACACACATGCAACAGCTCAACACACAGCTTTACAGAAGGGGCTGACATCTCATGACAAACCCCGACACCCTACTTTTCGCTCAAAGCTCAGATCATCTGAAACCACAGGTAAGGGCTGATTAAAAACAGCATTTACATTTGTTATCGCCCATCTCCTCGTCTTTAAGGAGATGTGTTCTATTTATTCTAAGTGTACAATTATCTAAAACAAACAGCATCCGGTTAAAAACCAACAATAAGAAAGAGTAACAGGAAGTCTGATCTTGGCAGAGAGACTGGAGGTTATGAAAGGGGCGTGGAGCACCAGACTGGTGCCAGCGAGGCACAGCAGGAACACTGCCCACAGTGACATGCACAGTAGGCAACCACATGGGAAGAAAATTACTAGACTGATGCGACTGGATGGAACTGCCCGGTTCCCAGCATACCAAGGCCCAGAGAAGACTTGCATTGACAGTTTGCTGTAACTGGAATTTCAGGCCCACACTTACGGGTTCTGTTTTTACCTCCAACACATGTTAATCATTCATTCTGCTAATTATCCATTGTGCCTCTCAACAATTATGCTTTTATAACAGTGGAGTTGTACACAGTGTGGGACTCATACAAACTCATTTGACACTCTAGAAAAAGAGATGTTTCCTCACTGATGTGTGACATGTTTGACAAGTGTAACATGACAGCACAGCTGCTCCTATCAGCCTGTGTCCTGAGCTAGATTACCTGCAGATGTCAATGTAATTCACCTGCCTTTGTGGGTGACACATGCAGGTGGGAGACAGCTGAGCAAAAACAGGACATAATAATGTCTTTGTGATGATCTACATAGATCTGAATGAATCCATAATTCACATCCATACAATAAGAAAACAAGAATCAATGCATTTGCAAACCATCAGCTTGACACACATTAAAAACAACACGTAGATCCAATCTCAGATTCATGCACAAGCACAGGAATAAACATATATAAATATGAGATGTCCCATTTATATAATGATCTGATTCAACTTCTGCTTCATGATAACTGATGCAGATATGTTCAAAATGTTGTCATTAGAAAGATGGCTCGTATCGGTCACACTGTCTCCATCACTTATTGGCTAATAAGATGAAGTTTTCCAGTGGCACCAGCCAATATTTTTCTACAGTTTCACATCACATATTTTGTGCTGTTAAAACTTTCCGAGGCAGTGAGCTTCCACAATCAGTGCATCCTTTAATGTTATTATAGGCCTCAAGAATATACTTAATGCTGTTAGACGAAACTGCGCTAAATTTAAACAACTTTGTTTAAGGTTAACCAATCAAGAGCACCAGTGTCAAATTTCACAACTATGTTTCATATGTATGCAAACTGGGAGAACATGGCATGAAAGCTGGTTTCAAGTGCATTGAGGTGATTGTCTTCCAGGTCAAATTCAGAATCCTGAACCAAGTAAACAAATAAAGTGCAGGTGCATCTTCAAGTCGTCTGGACTTCCTGTTTCTATCAACCCTGCAATTCTTTCTGAAACAAAATAAAAACACTCACAAGTAGGCTTTTACCCAAATGCTGCATAACTGGAAACATGTTGTTCTCATACGCTACCATGTTGGCTGGCAGCTCTTATCACTCTCGTTGCATTGTTGGACCTGTGCCATTCAAAAGGCCAAATGTCTCACCTCTCTGTGCCCACGCTGCCCACCGATTCCCTTGTATGCAAAGACAGCAGCCTAGCCTGAGAAGGACACAAAGCATGCAGAACAGGACTCCTCTTTGTTTTATCGATGCAGCTGTTCTGTTACTGCACCTGTAGAAGTGCACCACTTAACCATGTTCTCCGTGTTGATCTGTCTGCAATACAGGGGGTTAACTACAACAACAAAGACATCACTGGCAGAGTAAAGTACCAGTCCACATGCCCATGCCATTGCTATTGTAGAAACACAGCTTACAGAAAGACCTCATGAAACATCAATGAAATCAATTAAAAGTAATACGCTGGCCAAGGCTTAACAAGTATACTCACTGAGGCATGCACTCACTCTACACACCCACCTCCAATTCAAACATGCTTTCAACATGTTATCATTTGAGTTGAAACTACAAAAAGAAAACAGGAGGTGTTGTTACCTTTATATTTCTCCCTGACGTTTTCATAGGCTTGAACATAGTCTTGCTCCTCTGGCAGTCGCTGACCTGGGTCAAACATGGGCATGGACATGGCTTGGCTGATACTGAGTCAGGGTTAGGGCAACTTTCTCTCTTCAAACTTTCCTTTTAACTTTCCCCTGGCAGTGTAAACCCCTCTTTGAATCTGTGTGTCCTCACTGCTGATAAAAGCCCTCCTGGCTATCTGTCCACACCTTCTTCCTCACCCACACTCAGCCACAGTATTCCCACTCTGAACTGTACATATCATTCCAGACCACCACCACTCCCCTCCTCAGCTTGAGAAATACCCACACACACTTATATCAGACCCTCCTCTTAAAGGCACAGAGACAAACACAAGCCACAAAGATAGGTACCAGCTGAGACACAGCTACACACACACACAGGCACACCGTGCATGCCAACTCCACCCCTTATAGACACGGCTACCTCGATGAAAAAACAAGTGACGGAGCTGCGTGGGGTTATTTGAGTTCCTGCTGTTGGAGAAACTGGGGCAAGGCGCAGCAAGTGGATTCTGTAATATTTACAGCTTTAAAAAAGAACTCCCATCACACTTACACGGTTCTTCTCAAAGTCACGTCATATTCCCAAAACTGAATGACGGCATAAGTGTTAGGGGACCACACCTCTTCAGCACAGAACACTGGATCAGAGCAAACAACAGCTATAACTTTAAACAAAAACTTTCTAATAATCTTCAGGTACAGTATTCACGACTCCTACTGAAGAACAAGAAAAGTGAAATGATACAAAATACTGGCACAACCATCACTCTATCAAACATCACTGTATTAGATTTTATTTCAGAAACACACATGATTAACAACGCACTTCCACATTATTTGATAAACATGGAAAACTTTATTCCACTAACCCTAAATCACTTTTTTCCTATATTAACATACAGTATTTTTCATAAGGCACACCGGATTATAAGGCGCAATAAGGGAAACAAAACAGTCTGTTGAATTCTCTCGCAGCTGCTCTATTCTCGTGTTGTTGCAGTATATTAATGACTAACCTCATATTGTGGATGGATTATCTCAGTTGTTCTCTTGACTGAAGTTTGGTCCGTTTACAGCCTCCTGCCATGCGATTGCATTTGTCGCCAACCATCGCGAAACCTCACGTTAACTTTTATCGAGTGGAACAAAAGTTAGCGTTCATCCTCGAGCTTCACCATTTATATTATGGTAACATAGCTGTGTCGCTTACTTAAGCTATTTTTCATCAATCTTAAATTCCCTTCATTCATTCAGTTATGAAGAAGTAAAAGTAAAACTGATATATTTAAATTAACATTCATATGAATTATCAAGTACAAATGAGGGCAAAACACAGAACTAGCAAGTATCCCTCTTCTTAGGCCGTGAAGTTTATTGCAGCATCAAGACAATAGTAAAGAGACCTACTGTTTTATTCAAATTAGTTACAGACTCTCATGGATGAAGCAGTGACAATAGTAAGAAATGATGCCAAGAAAAACCCTGACTGCAGTTGGACCTTCCTACAAGGAAGTGGTGCTTGGAAGAAGCACTGAGACTTTGTCTCTGAAACAAAAACTGGAAAAGTTTAGAGGAAATTTACTTTGGATCCGTCAGAGTGTTTCTTTCTAAAAAGCTGCATTTCCCCAGTGAAAACAACCCAGTGTTGAAAAGGGAAGAATTTCAGTGGTGTTTCTTTTTCTGAGATGTTTAAAGTTATCAAATTATCCTCAGTAACATGCAGCAAGTTGGTCACACATATGTCTGCTGATAGTTAAAAACACACCGATATTTATGTTTCCTTTGTCACTGCCATATTTAAATTAAATCTACCCATAATTAAAAACAGGGCAGATCTAATTAAATATATGCACAATATAATATCCTGGCTGCAAATAACTTGAGGTCTATTGTGAAATATACACACTAGCCACTTTGTTAGGCACACCTGTTGAACTGGTTGTTCATGTAAATATCTAATCAGCCAATTTTATGGTAGCAACTCACTGCATTTACTCATGTAGACGTGGTTTAAGCCAACCAAGAGTTATTAAAGGGAAGTAAAGGTGCATAAAGTGATTTTTTAAAATAAATTTAATGTAAACAGCATGAAAGAATGGATCCATCCTGCCATTAAACCAGTAGTTTATATTAGTAGTAGTGCCGTAATGGAGTCTGGGATATTTTCTTTTCACACTATGGGCCTCTTAGAGTGTTTTCAAGATCCACACCTGAGTGCGATTACTGTGTTCACACATGCACAAATGAATCGCCTCAAGTTGGAAAACAAACCCGAATTCGATTTAAACAGACTAAACACTGCACGTTGATACTAACACACTTAAAAGCCACAGCCTGTCTGACTGCATGGGTACACTGACGGCTACATCCAACAGGATAACGCGCTATGTCACAGAAGTCAAATCATCTCAAACTGGCTTCTTGAATATGACAATGAGGTCATTGTAATAGCTCCACTGCACTTAAATTCCCTCAAAGTCACCAGATTGCAATCCAATAGAGCATCTTTGTGATGTGAGGGAACGTGAAACTTGGACAGGCAGCAAACAAATCTGCAGCAACAGTTTGATGGTATCGTTCCAATATGTACCACAATCTGAGTATTACTTCCAGCATTTTGTTGAATCTATGCCACACAAATGTCCATCAGTACATCTAGGAAAAAGTTGCCATAATATTAGGATAAAGTTCTGTAAATAACTGCTGTGAAGTTACAGCCCTCTGTGCTAAATATTTGTAATTTCACAGTAAACACAATTGAAAATTTACCATGTCGAAAACGAAAGAAAAGAAAGAAAATACTATATAAACACAGTAAAAGAGGTGGTGCCACTGTCATTGTTTAGATGTAAGGTAATAAGGCAGATATCCTGCAGCCTGAGCACATCTGGGAGTTTGTGTTTACTCAGCTATTGGGAAAATTTGCAGAGTTTCATCAACAAGAGACTGCAAATTGCAAAATCCGTCTTGATAAATCCTTCACATTAGGAATGTGGAAAAATATTTCAGCACTCCGAGTCACTGGAATCATCAGTTACCGCGTGGCACCAACCACCAGCGGTGCGTCTCGACCTGTGAGTTATGAACTGAAAGTGAGTAACAGGAACTCTAATGAGTTCCAGCAGCAACATCATAATGAACTGAGGTTTTCTTTAAAAAAATATATATCAACAGAGCAGCAACTGTTTGCAGTCCAACATCTGTGTTTAGTCAGACAGTTAACACTTCAGATCCAACAGAGCAGGCGATGTAATCTGAAAGCTATAAATATATATATATATATATATATATATATATATATAAATATAAAGACTTGTTTAAAAATAATTAAATAACTATGGTTGAGATCTAGTAAAGGTAAAGGTGGAGTAACTCAAAACACATCAGTAGAAAGTCAAAGAAGTCACTGTCACTGAAGAGCAAAGATGATCTGACAGTCTCTGAGTTCAACTCCAACCACAACACCCATCACAGAATAGTTTGTTTTTAGAGATATCTTCAGGCTGAGGACGTACAGTTTGCTTGCCTCCTTTATTTCCCCCATTCTGCAGAACAATGTGGTGTTTTAATACTGACGGCTTGTGGGATTTTTCAATTGTGCACTCAATCCCCATGAGTGTATAAAAAACCATCCCACTGTTTTCTCATCACTGGCCACCGGATGGTGTCTCAGAAATATTTTTTTATCACTTTTGTCTCTGTCTGCTTCTCTGGCTCGAGTGTCAGGACTGTAGTGCAAGCCAGCCCTCCCACACATCGCCAAACTAAAGCCTCTCTGCCACAGTGGTGGCACTAATTTATGTTCTCTGCAAAAATAAAAGAAAACGCATCTAAGGAGGGATACAACGTCACCCCTCACTATTCATTGACTGTTTTTGTGTGTATTTACTGATTTGTGTTTGTGAGACTTTGCCTGGTTACTTGCTTACCAGTTGGTAGCATGAATGTTAATTAGAGGTTGAAAATGTAGTGGCCCCTGGGATAATGAGCTCCCTGGTAACACATTACTATTAAAATGTCGCTGTGACAAACAGCGAGCCTCTTTAGCATCTCTTTGGGCTCCACAGCCGCAAAATCCATGACAAAATTACCTTTCAGCTTATGCTGCCCTTATGACAAGGCAGATTTTAGTAAGCACCCAAACAGTAAATAATGTGAGCTGGGATCAGCTCCAGCCCTCAAGTGACCCTCTAAAAGGATTAGCAGGGGTACTGCTAATGGAGAGATAAATGGAAAAGAAGCAGTGGGGAAAAAATAATTGACAGTGAAGGTAGAGCACAGTAAGAGTCCCAAACTCTGAAAGTGGAGAAAGTTAAGCAAAGTAAGGCTTGCATCAATCAAATAAAGTGAAAAAAAAGATCACTAGTCAAAAAAACTCAAAGTCGGTCTCTTTAGTTATGAATAAATTTAATAAATATTAACACAAACAGCATTCCTTTACTTGTTTAGGCATTTATCCCTTGTTATTTCCTTGTTTGCCCAGGCTTAGTAGGCTTAGTATTGGCTTTATCTGTCAGTTTAATAAATTACTGCTGAGCACACACGCTGAAAAGAATGACCAGGAAGTAGTCAAATGTCAGATTTGAGAGCAGCAATACAATCTAAGGAGGATGAGAAAGATGCAGGCATGATGCACTGCATTTTATCTTTGGATACTGTCCTCTAGTGACCACCATAGTACACTGCACACACCACCTATTCTGGTTTATTATGATGAGTCTGATATCTGACATCAGCATTGTATACCTGTAGCTGGATACACTGGAAACACTCTGGCCTTTCTTATTTTGAAAAGACAGATGTATGAAAGAGAAAACCTTGGTCAGGGTCCCAGAAATATCTTTAGAAACAGTAACGCTGCTGACAGTGAAGACAGAAAAGGATCTGCAGTTCAATATCCTGACAGACACTGGAAAAAATACCACACTGAAAGAACTGCTAAATAATTTATCTCCTGCATAGCAGACTCTAACCTCAGTGTTTCATGAAAATCAAGAAGGAACCATTGTGTGACATTTCAAGACTTATGTGATACACTTCTCGGGGCTAACAGAATATCGGATGTCTGTGCAACAAAGTGCCTCACACCCAACGTGATAGACAAAAATCTACCCTAAGGCAAGTTTAAAGGGAAGGCTTTTAGGCGTTGATACACAGCCAGCAGGCCCTGGTAATGTGACCTTAGGGACCCACTGATGTAAGCCACGTCGTATCCATGCAGTCCTCTAAACGTTACAACCAGAATCTTAAAGTGGACCCTCGAGTTAAAGTGGAGTCAGTGCAACAGAATTACATTTTCAAGCATGAAAACATTCAAGAACCATTGGTCTTGTGTTAGTACTTAATGGTACCAATCATGTGTTAGTATAACTAATAGGGAAAATGTTTAAATAATGTTTAAATATACATTTAAAAAATACTTATTTAAGATCCTAAACATCACAGTTCAAAAAGGAATTCAGGAAAAAATTCACAAAATAGGCACAAAAACATTATGAGTTACTTTAACACGAAGGGAAAAAACATTATTTCCCGCATTGGAACCAACATGGGAAAAAACTGCGAATGAGAATCCCAGAATTCCGAAACTTTCAAGTTATAAAAAGGATTTTAAATCAACTAGAGCTTCTACAGCTACTAATTACATCTACTTTTGTGTGTTTGTTTCATCATTCATCACCATAGCAACCACTAGTCTCAAAGCCAAAACTTACATCATTTAAATGTCTTTTTTTAGACAAAAGTCAAAAAACCCAAAGATTTGAGGTTACTTATCATTAACTATAAATGCTCACAAAAATAAAAAGTTCAACAACTTATTGACTGTTTTTTCCAGTGTAAATGCCAACTTTTACCACTGATATTACTCGATGGTTAATGAGTAGCTAGTGGTCGTTATCGTTTAATGTTTGGAGGATGGTACCGAGACCTGCTATGAAGTATGGTTTAAAGGCAGTGGCACAACCAACAAGACAGAAGGCAGAGCTGAAGATGCTAAGATTCATTGGGAGTGATCAGGACTGACACGATTACAAACGAGTACATAAGAGGGGCAGAAGAAGCAGCAGCTATGATTTAACACTTGGTGACCTTTCTGTGTTTTGTGGGCCTGGCTGCATTGATATTCTAGTAATCTGTGATAACAAATTTTGAAGCCATTCATAATAATAACTGAAATATCACCGTCTGTTGTGAGCCATTATATGATAACATGCAACATCCTGAACCAGAGTCATAAAAGAAACTCTGGTGAACTTAGTTTGCTTTATTTTCAACAGAGCTTAATTATGTTGTCTCATCACCATCACTCTGGTGTGATGTCATTAAACTAAAGTGTTATCCGATTAAGCTACAAAATGTTGATACAGTCTTACTGACACCATATTCAGCATTATCCGACACAGTCTACCCATCAGACTGTCTGCAGCTTGATAGCAAATGGTCACGCCTCCATTCACTGTGAGATAAAGCAATCATCTCACAAGGCTCAGGGCCATTATAGCAGCGATCCGGTGAGACAATACTCATAAAGTCATACTTATCTAATGCACTTCATCTGATTCTGGTATCTGCCTCACAATGACAAACATTTTAGTCAATTTTCTGTTTAGAAATAAATTTACTTGATTGTCCTTAAACTGCAGCACACCAACAAGCTCTGCAGACGTGCGTGGACATACAAATGTACTGCTGTTAGACAATAACACCCAGTCACACTGCAGTACCCCACCCCATCAAATCAATATTAGAGACAACTAGGGAGGGGGGAAGATTAGGTTGGGTTTCTGTCCGTGGTCCAAAGAGACTATCTGAACTAAACACCGACCACTGAACATGCTGAGGCAGCAAGTTGCTTCATCAGATCCCTGCCTCAGTGCACAGGCGAGAGTTAACAGAGGTGGAGAACCTGGAGAATCTCTAGAGGACAAAGAACCCCCGGGATATATGAACGAGCATAGTGAGAGATGCTGCTACTTTTCTTTTATTGTACAGTGAACCTCTGTCAACTGCAAAACCTCTGCCAGAGTGTACAGTATGTATGAATGTTGGGAGAGTCCACAAGGATTTTTGTTTCTACTTTGTTTCTTTAAGTACTTAAAAAGAAAAAAAGATGCAGCAAGATTTGCAAGACAATCCAACTTTCTAAAGCTACGTGTTTGTAGCCATACCAGTCAGGACAGCTCAACAAAAGGCCCAAAAAAGTTGGCAGCTACTGGGATGTTACAGGTGCGATGGTAGATCATCCAATCAACTGCCAAGTGAGAGCAAGGTCAGTACGAATAATCACTGCCTGCTTGCTTTTTAAAGCTCCTCAGACTGATTCATGTTTTTGACAAAAACAAGTTCAGTGACTGGTGGACACAGGTTCAGTGATCTGATTGGTTGAACCCCAACCCCAAACATGTATGAACCCATTCCCTAGGTACTTCAGGTTCTGGTTAGAGTGGCTCTCAAGGTTTCACAGCTACTGCTATGAGGGGACAAGACACTTTCATGGAATAACACCTACCTGGAAAGCAAACCATCTGGTAGGAAAACACAGCCAATCGGCCAGGATTGGCTGATTTGAAGCAAGTGGACTTTTACAATAAAATTGAGGACGCTTGTGCAATAGTAAACTGGCTGTGAATGCTATAACTTTTTAGCGGTTATGGCACAATATGTGCAGCAGATGATAATCACTGAGTGAATCTAAGTAGTGAGCTTTACTGTAATCCAAGGACTATGAAAACTAAACAAAGTACATGGAGAACATATTATTTTTGTGGGACAGAAGCCATAAATCACAGGCTTTCAGTTAGCAGCTCTTACAAGGAAAATCATTCAAATTGACTGTGCACAAGTACTAACCCAAACACACATCCACCTGAAAAACATATAAACCATACTTTTAACCATGGTCTAATCAACAGCATTAAAAATGTGAAGAAACCAACAAAAGAAACTTGAACTTCTGGGATGTAGATTTCCTTATGCAATGCTATACCCTGGCGTTAGAAACTCTACAGCAGCAGTTAGAAAAATAGTGTAGAGAACTTTACCAGCTCGTCTACAGATATAAACCACTGAGGGTCTTCTACCTGCCCATGAACATCTTACCTGCAATGCGGATGACGGCCCTCTCTGCTGGGTCCAGAACATCTCCAGAGGCTGACTTGGAGCGCTTGATCCGCTGGTGTTTGGGCAGGTTCCAGGGCAGGGTGTCTCCGGGAGACGGCGAGCAGCTGACTAAACTCAGATCGCTGGAGCTCTCCTCCGATGCAGCCCTGACCAGAGGCCTCCTTTTGGGCTTCTGCTCCATAGTCTGAAAGGACACGGTGACCAGAAAAATATAAAAACGGAAACTTAAAACAAAAACTAAGACAGTTCTGTTTCTTATTATATATACTTTTTTGTTTATTCTTGTATTTTAGTAGTCACAAATGACCTTCACTGAAAGTCTGAATTACTCCTAGCTAAAGCCCAACCGTGCTAATTAATACTGTCAGGTTTCTTTTGTGGGCCTGCCAGCTACTAGCATGATTTTCTGTGACACCATATCTCCTGGTGGCCGGATAAATAACACCTTAAAGTCCAGTCGTGGCAAATATCTTTTGGTGAATTTCTTCCAAGCGAGAAAGACTGAACACCTGGCCAGTTATTTTTTGAAACGCTAATATTTCACTGGGCTACAAGTAGCTAAAATCTGCCTTAAAGGGACAGGCTCGTTTCAACATGGTTAAAATCCAAAACCTATAAATGTCTGTTTTCACCCCAATTATCTATATATCAAAATCTCATATTTACGCATAGACTTAATGCCCAAGGTGGCGGCAATCAACTTTCAATAAAAAACAAACAAATAAATAAAAACATGAAATCACAGTACAATTGTGGTATTGAATTAATGCCCTACTTTGGAGAGTCTATTTTTAGACCATGCGTGTAGTAGCCAGGGCAAACCCTCAGTGCTGCAGCCCAGTGCTCAGACTGCTGTGTGAAAGAGGAGGAGTTTTTACAGGGCAGGTGCTGCTGATGCACTATGCAACGTTACCATGCTACCAGCTTCATTTCAGCTGAGTCACCATCCAGGATGCAGGAGGCTCTCCACAGGGGCGCTGGCTACACCACCACCGCTCTCTGATTGGATGAGAGCAGACAGGACCAAACCCCCAGGAGTAACATCTCCAGGGCTTCAGACACAGCTCATATTCAGGGTATAATTTACCTAAAGGCTATTTCTGGCTACTTACTGTTTCCTGATATAATTGAAGTTCTGCAACACTATAGCACTGATTATTTTATTTTTTTTGTGCAATTAAACCGTTACATAATTAAAGCGGTTTGTTTCAGAGCATATTTACAGCACACTGCCAGGCTTCTCAAAACAAAGCCTACAGACCAACAGCAGCTCTAGGCTTATTTTTTCTGTGTCCTGCAGGCACAACGGGAAAAGACAGCAACATTTATTTCAACCACTTCATGTTATATTATGATATAACAACTCATTTCTCTTTAATTCAACTCTTCTGTTCCACAAATTAGAAAAATAAACATGCAAATCAACGCCAAAAAAGGCGTGGCAGTGGTAGGTGGGAAACCTGCAGAACACACAAAAAAATAATTAATTACTCACACACTGTGGGGCAGTTTGTCTGCTTTTTGCACCACAAATAATGTGGTTAAAACTTGTTATTTTTCAGGAAATAGTGCATGCATAACCTGTTCTAGACAACTTACCAGACTAAACATTGTTATCATGTTAAGAAGGTTTAAAAATCGATTAAACTACTATAAATAATATAATTACCAAGATAAACACTACTCATAAATCACACATGACAAACACTGAAAATATTAATGAGCGCATTTTTCATGTGCAATCCTCAATCATGTCTTGGCTCCTTAAACTGACACATTTTAAGATAATCAAAAACCTACTTCCGGATCAAATGAAGTGAAACTGAACATCTGCACGTGGCAGCTGTTACCATATGGAGGCACATCAGTACTCAACCACTTGTGTGGTTTCTTATTTAGGAAGACTTTTAACAGATTAAGATTATTTTATCATGCCATACCTCAATGTGCCTCTGAAAGTAGAGCAGTAACGCATTATGCTTTCCTGTGGCGTTTCATTGACTGGTCTAAATGGAAATTTCGCCAATATTTGACCAGTACCAGTCAACTAATAATGGTCTTTGGGTTCAGCTTGGGATCTAGGAACTAGGGTCTTTCATGGACAACAAAGGGCATTATATAACTACATCAAGAAGACTGCAGATTGAGGTGTTTCAAAGGTTACAGGAAGTCACGTAAAAAATTCATAGCTTCTAAAACAGTGCCCACGCATAGCAAAGAGGGAGACCTCAGCACTGGCAAGAGGCATCAAAAGATAGCTTTCTGAAGAGTCCTTTCCTCAGCCAGGCACCAAAGTTTAAGCCTCTTTATGTCATCTGTGATCCTCTCTCTGAATTAATTATTACTCTACTACAAATGATCTATCAGTGCAGATCAGATGTAGAGCATATAACCATCATCTACAGCTCTGATCACTTCTGTACTGATGTCTCCAACCTATTCCTATTCACAGTGCATATGCTTTCTTGTATGGCCTTGCTCCGAGCAGCTGAAAGCATCATGGTGATCCGTAGTTACCAGGCAACTCTGCAGAGCATTAGAGAGCATGCTCCATCCAGGTCTTGGAAATCAAAGAAAATGAAGTAGTGTGTAGGAATGCCCAGACTCTGACAGTAGCTCAGTCGAGCTGACAAACTCCCCTCTTCGCTCTTTCCCAAACTGTAAACAACCGATGGACTTCAGCGGGACTGGATCTGTTGATAATCACTTTTCAGACAAAGCTGTCAAGTCTGGATCCTTCCCAGAAAACTTGAGCACAACAAGGATGGTAGATGTTCAAGCTCGCTCTGCTCTGCGCCGCCACACCTGTAATGAGGCTGAGCCGCAGAGAGGACACGGAGGTGGGTGCACCTGCCGTTTAACAGGTTAGAGTGAAGGTTATGACGCGAACAGGCTCGCTCATACCATGATAGGTCGGGTTTTATTTTATGACCTCTAGGCTTTGAAATGCACTAAATCGTGTGATCATCGGTGTCGACGATGCGGCAAAACATGAAAAATGAATAATCTGTATCCCTCGTTTACTCACGCACAAAATATCCAGGATGGCTGTTGGTTTGGTCCCAGGTACACAACCGCAAAACACGGCTCTGCAGTCGTTCCGTCGGCGGATTCGTTCAGATTTAACCTGCTCAAACTTCGAAAGCCATCATCATCCTCATCCGCAGCGAGAGTCGCGCCTGCGTCCTGCAGTTTCCTGGTTGTGGGATGCTCAGACGCTCAGACCTGGACTGATCATGGCTGCAGGACGAGAGGAGGAACCAGCTCCCTCAGCCTGTAGGCAGCATGCCTCGAGCTCTGCTGGCGCGACGACACCGGCGAAGTTGTCACTGAGCTACAGGGACGTTGGAGATAAGGAGGCAGATCTGATTGCGCATGTGAAAACTGAGCTCAGGTTGATAGCGGGGAGGCTGTCGGTTCGCTACGCGTTACACCCTCCACGCTGACTTTTAGTTGCAGTAATGTGGCCAAGCTCATGTGGAGCCTATGATGGAAATATGTGACTCAAACTGTGGTTCTGAGCGGGTTCGGGTTGGGTGAAGCAATATGAGTAAAAATGATGTGTGTCTCCGTTTCAGTCTGAGAGTTCTGCACTTCCCCCAAACTTCACAGGAAATCCTTTATAATGGTGTTATTACTCAGGACGCAACGCCAGTGCTGAGCTCAGCACTTGCATGTCACGTGGAAACAGCTGTAGTGTGCTTTCATTTTAAACACCAGCGTGTGTAGCTTACAAAACTACTGTTAAGACAAAGTTTTAAAAACTGAAAGAGATTTTAATAATATTTTACAGTTAAATCAGGTTAAATGTCCGCTTGCTCCTTCGTGCACTTGCAGGTTTTCTCCGGGTATTTCTGATGCCCCACCTGGCACCCTATAGCTGAGATAGGCTCCAGCCTCCCCGCTACAGTGTTGGATAAGATGTTAAGAAAGTGGATGAATTAGTAAGGGTATTCCAGCTGGCATCTGACAAGAGCCATCAACAGTGAGGCAACAAAGTGTCTCCATGACACCGGAGGACTCCCGAAACAGGCCATGAAATGTTGTAGAAGTTCCTGGAAAGACGGTGTGATTGGACCCAGTGTTTAGTCTACATGTCTAAAACCTAAAAGGCCAAACAAGAACACTCTCACAATGAATGATTTTTAATTGTTGGTAATTGATTTAGCAATTAGTAAAAGTCCAAGATATTTAAAATTGTTTTATTTAATGACCTCTGCCTGCACTTTGCACTTTGATTAAAATCCCATTAATGTATAAAATTGCTTAATTTCATTTCCCTTTGCTTTGTTTACTCTGTCATGTTTTTCAGGTTTCTTTTTTGCTCCAAATGAGACCAACTTGTACTGACTCACATTAAAAACTGCCCTGCTGAGCTATTACATAATCACAACAGTGACTGATGAATGGCAGATTGCTTGTTTGTGTGGCACTACTACATTATTAGTCTCCCACTAGTAGAATGAATTACCGAGGACTCAGACCGGAGGGGTGGGAGTGACGTGCTGGCTCCGTCCCACACAGAGCCCCTTCTTGTATTCACAAATCATGCATGTCACCAGTCCGGAATACCAGCGTCTGAGCCAACTTTGTACCCATTGTGCTGAAGATTTAATCTGATCAACTGAGGGCTTCACAGAGCCGGAGAGCTCAGAGTGAGAGATGCTCCAGGTCATGTTGGAATTACTTTGGTGAATCGTTTTTTGCACGTACAGCATGTCAGAACCCAATCAGTGGGAAGCAAGAGCTTCGAGGAATTCTGGGAAATAAGTCATAGAAATCCTGCAGTTATTGCAGGTTTTGGAAAACCAGGTAAACACAGAAGTAATCTAAAAGAGAGCAAACCTCGAATTTTAAGCCCTTAAAACATAAAATAAATTTTATAACACTTGATAAAAAGTAAAAGTCTTGCATTCAGGACCATTTTGTGTAAAACTAGTACCATCGAAATATCCATTAGTACCTAAAGTAAAAGTACTTATTATGTATGATTTTATAGGAATAGATTTGATATGATTTAATTTTACAACTTAAGACCATTTTTAATTACTTTGAGCATCTTAATCCTCAAGAATCATAATTTATTAGTATATTAACAATAAAAAAGTATGGATACAGTTTGTATCTAAAGCTTTAAAAAGTAATGGACACTATGTCTGCAGTCAGCCACATGTCCCATAAGCACCGAGATGAGTTCACAGCAAATCCAGATGAAAAATTAGCCTTAACTAAGACAGAAAAGTGGAGCATTTTCGTTCTTTTTAGGATCCTGAAGTGTGCCATTAAACAAAAGAAAGTAGAGAAAGTGGTTCGGAAAAAGGCAGGAAACCCGTCCTATGACTTCTCACCTTCTGCGTTGCCACTGTAGTCACAGTTTCCACCCCAGATTTAGGAGGTCGCTTCTTCCTCTTCCTCACTGCAGGGCATGGTGGCTCCTGTCCAATGGCTACAGACTCCTTTGCCACAACGTCCTCTGGCTGGACAGAAGCAGATTTCTCTGCCTTTTCTTTTGCCTTTTTCTTCTTCTAAAATAAGACAGGTAAAATAAGATCATGTTTAATTGTTTATCATCATTTAGCTGAGATAAAAAAGAGCATTTAATCAAGTATTAACATAACATCTAACATATTCAGGATAGAGTTCGTGTGCTGCTTCAGATATATCCACCATCCAACATGGAACAAAGTTCAGGTTTTACTTCCAATCAAAGGACTCATTTTTAAAGTTCACTCTCCAATTACAGATGGAAAACAGATGGTCTCGATATCTGGCACGCACTGATGACTGGGCCAGACAAAGACTTTATTTTAGGCACTCATTAAGAGTAGCGCTGTCAGGTAAGCAAACAAGGTTTTCTTTTTCCTGCTGCTGGAATTCCCTGGCGTGAAATAAAGCCACAACATCATAATTTGTTTAACCCGAGTGGAAGAACATCCATTAGTGAATAGACGTACTTTTGGAGTAGACAGGATTAATTCTGAATATCCTTCACGTCGCTGTATAGTCTTCTTTAGAGATGAATCTTATCTCATCTTACGGCGCTCAAAGGTTTTGCAATATTTTAGGAAGGGAAATTGTGCAGATTTAACCGCAGAAATTATGTTTGACATTTGCATCGTCTAAAACAAACAAGACTTTGTTCACTATTAGAAGATCATCTGGAACCATAATGAAACTATTTAAAAGTTGGAAATTGAAATGTAAAGCCACTCAGCTCTGCTGTAACCTCTGCACCACCGGCAGATGCAGGTCATGAGTGGGAGGTTTAATGGCCCTCATTCTCATGGCCTCCTAATGTGTTTTGAAAAATGCGACTGTATTGCATAAATCTTGGTTGGATCCCTCTCCACATGTGTTCACTAGTGTATCTGGTCATTATGCTTTCGCAAACAGAGACCGGCAGATAACTGACAGTAACTCCACCACAGTGCCTGGATATGTGCAGCTCTGCTTTACATAGAGAGACCTCACATGTCTCTTTGTCCATCCACTTGCTACTGCAGAAGAATATGGACCTTTGGTGGCTTGTCAGTGCCATTCAGACAAAGGACTTCACTCATGGAGCCATTTCAGAGAGGCCCTCCAGATTATCACTCACAATGACTACACAGTGCTTCTCTACTGTGTGACAACACTCATTCTGTCTGTGCCAAAACACACTGACGGAGGCCAGCAGAACTCTCAGCAGATCACAAGGCCACTTGCAGTCTACTTAGTAATGGCATCGCAGAGTGACAAGCTTCAGCTGCCAAGAGGTTAGAGTACAAAACATAGAGAGGAAAGACTGCAGAATACATTTATTGGATTTAAAACATGTGAACAGCACCAATGTTGCATATTAGCTGCAGCTTCAGTGGCGTATGCAACGCTTTTAAGCAATCACTGAGTTAGGACAGGGGCTTTTTTGTGCTTTAGAAAGTGCCAGCTCTGCTTGTAATTAAAGACATTCTCTTACTCACACTGAAAACATTAAGTGTATCAATTGCCCTTATTACTCAGACAGAACACCAAATGCTAAAAATGTATTCACTGTTGGATGAATCACTGATGAATCATTTGTTTTTGACATTAAGCTACAAAACCTTTTTAACCCTAAATGCAGTGAGGCTCTGAGTTGCTCCACCACATTGGTTGAGGCTGAAATCACACGGCTATGACATGCAGCAAGACTGAGGTCCAGGTCATGTTTCCCAGAGGATGCACGTGTGGTTTTGAGTAGAACAATTCAACAACTGATCATTATGAAATCTGACTCAGACATTTTTTTTCCACTCAAGATGAAGTTCGAGAGCTTTCAGCTTCAAATGTAACCTGCATTTAGAGTTAATTAGTACAAGTAACATTCTAAATGAAGTTAGTAAACATGTAAAAGCTTGATGCACTGCTATGATTACAGCATACACAATCTCACAATGTCTTTACGAGTATTTCATCAGATTTAAAGGACACATATTAGAACCATAATCATCAGGGAGTTGACTCACTTTAAGTGCTACTTTTAACATCAGCAGATTTGCCAGTGTATTTCAGAACAAACAGAGGTGTAATTTAAAAGCATTAAAATGCATCCTTTTTATTTAAGTGAGTGTTTTGCACTCTTGTTCTCTGGAGCAGAAATATAGTTAATTTGACCAATTACACCTGTTTATCCTGCTACTATGTGTCAAAAGGGCTGCTGTGAAAAAAAATAAGTATCAAAGCTTTTTAATTATTCATTCTGTGAATAAGACTACTGAAAATGAGTGATGGAGCTGAGTAATAAGATAAGATAACCTTTATTTTTACTCAGTTGTATATAGCATTTGTATTCTATTTTTATCTTATTGTATATTTTATTCTATTTTATTCTACTGTATATAGTATTTTATTTTATTCTATTATGTACAGTTGTGTACTGTATTTATTCTTATTGTATTCTAATTTTTGCTTCATAACTTTTGCACTGTCCACTTCCTGCTGTGACAAAACAAATTTCCCACGTGTGGGACTAATAAAGGTTATCTTATCTTATCTTATATTGACATTAACCATCCCAGAAGCCAGACACATCGGGCCCCAATCTGAGCTACTTTTGGCGTTTACAGCTTAGTCACTGCCCATGGAAATGTTATGTGGGACAGACATGATCCAAATGCACCTAACATTTGGCCCATATAAGGTGGACCTGTGGCAGAGTTACAGCAGTCAGACCCAACCTAAATAAATGCTGCGAGTCAAGACCAAATGCGATCCATGGAAACTGTAGATGTGGGCCTCGTTTGGGTCTTATTGGGGGTTATCTTTAGGTTTAATCGACCATGTGAAATATTTTGACGACATCTTTATGTTAAAAAAATACATGAGAAAATCTTATGGCAGATTTATGGCACATTAGACATAAAACACTAAAGCTGGAAGTTTTCCCAGACAATTTCCATAATGCTGCAAATTATATTTGACGTATACCTGTCATGGATCGGTACACTGATGAACTTGTCAAGCTCGTTGGTCTTGTCAGTTTTTCTCATCAGCAAGGGAATTGTGATAAAGTACAAGTGAACGAGGACCCCTGAAGTCTAAGGGAGGCATTACAGGCGGACACATTTGTGAATAGATAATGAAAGCAGGGTGTTCTGAGAAAACCGCTGTGATTGAGGAGCCCTGGAGCTACTGAGAAAAATAAAGAACAACGCACAGTCACTCTTATGAGAGATTTTCTCACCTGAGTCGGAGCCTTAGATTTGGAGGGCTTTGCCATCGCTGTTTGGAGAAAGAATACACATCTGTTACATGCACAGCTGATAAGCAAAGTTTACTATGATGTTTCAGTTCAGATGGAGCTAGTTTAAAGAATCTGAATATGAGACGATACAAATAACCTGCGACTTCTCATTGTGGTCACAAGGTGCTTGCAGTGACATGCATGTTACCATGACTCCGCAAATCACCTCAGCTGCGTGTTGACCCTTGTCATCATATACTGTCAAATTTATAACATATCATTAAGCTCACATTACGGACTGTACAACATTAAAATGTAGTTTTACGTGCTTGGTAAAATGGAAAATTACATCTGTGGTGGATAAATTCCTCTCTTTTTAAAAAAAATTGTACTTTTCACTATGAAAGACCCATTGTATCCCCTCACATGGGTAACAGCACATAAAAGTGGTAATAAGAACTCCTCCAACCACAAAAAAAGAGCCAGAGCCAACACGAGCTGGCAGTTTCTGGAAAATGTGGATCCTCCCGTCTTGGAAAGGAAACACTGACAATTTACAATTACCGGACTTTGAGGGGGAAAAATGCGTTTCCACTGAGAGAGTAGTAAAAGCGAGCCTGACTTGAACTTAAGAGTCACAGTAAGCAGCCACGTCAGTTGTAAACCTATCACAGGCCTCCACACACCCACAGAGGGTGAAGGGGTGGGGATCAAGGGCCCACCTACCTGCCAGGTACCTCTCCAGAGAGGGCGATGAGCTGTGGTTCCAGCTGTAGCAGCAGAAGGACAAGAACCAGACGAGGAGGGTAGCCAGTACCAGACCTAGGACCCAGAGGAGCCGGGCCACAGCTGGGTTACTGGCAGCCCAGGTTGTCAAGATATCCATGCTGAAGGCTGCTGATCACACTGATTGCCACCAGAAGAGCCTAACTATCTATGCAGTCTAAATCCAGCAGTGTGACAGCAGCAGAGCTCATGAATGTGCTGCAATTGGCCAGTTTGTGTCCTCTCGGGGCAGCCACAGTGCCTACAGCAGCAGCAGCAAACACAGATGGATACCAGCTGTTCCACAAGGAGCCGGCTCAGACCTCAGCCCACGTCAGCTCTGTGTGTGTGTCTGTGTGTGTTAGCTTGTGTCTGTTGTGTTTTACTGAGTCCTGGAAAAGTGTGAGAGTGTGTGTGGGTAAGAAAAACAGTTTGGAGGAGTGGCTAAGAGCTGCAGCAGCAGCTAGCTTCTCTGTGAGCCACTCCCTGAACATAAGAAGGGATCCTCACACAAAGTGACTGAAACACCGAGGGTCAACTGAGAAATGCACTCGAGGTGGTTTCACTTTTTTCCTTGAATACCTGCCAGCTGAAACTTGTGTAATTGCAGGGTAGAGTCACATTCTGACACTAGACGGTGTTATAAATCTTGTGCTGCAGCTGCACTTTCATTTCTTCACACAACATCTAACCTGCACAGTAAGATCCAGATTATCTCTCACCGATAGTAACAAAGTAAGAAGACACAACACACGTTAATTAAATAGATCCAGTCACCCAACCAGTTTTAAATAAACCCACTTCCTTAAATAGAAGTTTCTATAGTAAAGTACTGAAGACTGGTTTTACAGGGCATTTACGCACCGCAAATATTTACTGAGGATGTGCTGCACGAGCAGAAACAAACAACTCTGCATGTCAGGATTAACAGAAACACACGAACTGAAAATGACCCAAGGCTGCACCTGACGCATAACCTTATGAGTTTTTCCTCTAACAGCAAGTGTAAAAGTTACAAGTTTCATTCATTTGTCAGCAAATCATAGAAACTCAAAATTAAAGTCATTGCAGTCTTACAGATGTGCAGCTTTTGAAATGTTACCACAGTCTGCAGATCTGCAAGCATCAAACAAAAAGTAAACCAACTGTGCCATCTAGTGGCTGAAAGACGACATAAGACATCAATAAAGGGGGGCAGAAATCTTTAATGTAAACTGTCATGTAGGTTTTTAGAGGATTACTTTCAGAGTGCAGGGAAATAAGCTTCATCTTAAAAAACAAATAAAAATAAATCTACTGATAGCAGATTATAAATAGGTTATCATGTAACATTGAGTGTCAATAAGCTGCCTCGCTTCATTGCTTTTATTGTTCAATGACAGGCAGTTAAATAAAAATGGTGGATAAACTGACAAATCTGTCAATAAAAAGCTTCAATAACATCCCGAGAGGCTTCCGAATCTTCCTGATGCTCGTTTCAGCTCATGCTCAGTAGAAGCCGGAGTCCTGAGCAGCCCAGTTTGGTGTCTGAGGAAATGACACAAAAAAAAACATCAAAAAGAGAACAAACACAAAGGGCTACTTTGTACAGGTAACAAGAAATTTGTTCCAAATTAGGAACCATCATAATAAAAAATACCTGCCAGCTATTCTGTCAAACTGACTGACAGCTGGGAAAAAAGTTCACATTAAAATAATAAAATCTTACAAAAACTACTGAAGTACTGCAAAATTAAAAAAGAAAACCAGGAGCCATAATTATAACGAACTGAGACAAATACAATGAGATATATGCTCCTGCTTTTCCACATTTATCCATCAGAGGGCAGTAGCACAAAGGAAAAGCATCTGACACATGATTATGCAGGTGAGACACATTTGTATCTTTAAATACAAACACAAACGTTTGCATTTTAAATTGTGTTTTATTTCACTTGTCCCAGTATGTTTTTTAAAAATGAAATCACAGATGAGTGATCTTGCTCACTGTTGTCCTGCACAGATAAAAATCCTGCAGTATTCACTCAGGCTTGAATAAAATACTGAATAGAAATGATGGTTTGCTGCCAGCGTTACAATCAAATTCTATCTTGATGTTTGCAAGACAATTTAGTTTTCTTAACTTTGTTAGAACCAAGCAGAAATGCTTCACTGTGCTGTTCATTTTGTCTTCCGGCAACAACAAACACGACCAATGGGTGACATCTTTTAATCCCTGTGCAAAGTCCTCAGATTACCTCGTTCCTGCTGCTGTGTGCCAGCTTTTTCTCAATGTTCATCGCCAACATCTGACTGCGGAAGGACAAGCTCTTGGTCTTCTCGATCACCTGTTGGTACGGCGACACTGCGTTGTTACCCATCACGACGTGACCCTGAGAAACACTCGCAGGAATTAACATTTCCCCCCTAAAGGACTGAGTTTAAAGTACTTCAAAAATAGCGCTCTGACAAGCAAATAAATACACAGTGTTACTACTCAAATCAGCAGTCGTGGCTGTTTACGCTCAGTGATTTGAAGCTCATCTGGATCAGCGAATGCAGAGCCTCACCAGTTTTGAGTCGATCTTGGCATCGAGTCTGGCGTTACGGATGAGGTTGACGATCCACCTCTCCGCCTCCTCAGGCGTCATGTTGAGTTTGTCTGCCAGCATGCTGCGAGGAGAGAGTGAAAGAGGACGAGGCGTTTCATTTCAGTAAATATCCTCTGGTTAAATCCAAAAGTCTGCTTTTGAATAAACTTTAAAAGAACAAGGACACGAGGTTAAAAAAACAAAGTAAATAAATATGGAAGCACAGAGGTCAAACAAGTTCAGAATATGAATCAACTGGGCACAAAAAGTTTACAGATTTTGTAGGTTTTAAAAAAAAAAAAAAAAGAAAAGAAAAAGTTCATATATATATATATATATATATATATATATATATATAAAAAATTGCTTTTCCTCTAAAAGCAATTATAATTTCAGAAATAAAGACACTGCATAAAAAACCCTGACATACTTGATGCTGATGCACTGATGAATGCGGCAAAAGGTTTCAAAGATGAAGAGTCGGGCATTCTCGATGAAGTCCTCCAGACAAGCGACCAGAAAGAAGTCGTTCACGAGAACCTGACAGGGAAAAAACACCACAGAGTGGTGAGCATCCATTAGTTTTTATACATACCAGGAACAAACAGTAGAAGTAATTTTTAGTTCCCCTCTGCCAAATACAGGGTTTGCTTTTCAGTCAAGGAAATAACTACATTTCTGCCCCAAAAGATTACAGCCCTCACCCTGCAGTGCTGAAAAGGTGCATATATTCAGAGCATAATAATACCACCACATGGCAGCCACACATGATGTGCAGGCAAATATTTCCTGTGGTTTAGATCTTCAGCTACTGGTTATTCAAACCTGCATATTAAAATATCTCAGTGAAAACCATCCAAGTAACGATGCAGCACACATTTCTACAGAGGCTTTTTCTCTATAATCACACAGGGCTGTCAGAACTCGCAGCTGAAGTAAGTAATGCTTTTATATTTACAGCAGACAGCAGTGGATGGCACAGCCCTTGGTTTTCCTCACGTTTGTGGGAGTGAGCCTCAAACCATAATCAGGACCTTGCTAGTGGGCGATGCCCACCATCTGTTAAAAATAAATCAAAATACTGGTGCTAAAAGAAAATACGCACCATAAAAAAATGAAACAGTGTCGTACATGTCGTTATGTGTCGTTATGCATTAATGTGCTTAATAATCAGTTCATGTGTGTGTTGCTTCTGAAGTGGTTTTTCTTACATATTATATATAAAGTGCTACAAGATGTTAATGCGTGTTTATCATCAACCTCAGTACCAATAATATACTACTTTCCATGTTTTGGTAGATTTAGTTTTAAAAGGCTACTTCTAACACATCTCAGCTTCATCACTAAGCAGGTATGTGCAGGGCTGTGGTAATCTCTCTACAGTTAAAAACATCCATGCTTTTTAAAGCCCACAGTGTTTTGACAGATCAGTGGAAAACAGCTTATTTAAATGACCCCACACACACCTTTGACATCAAATATTTGACAAAAAAGGCAACGAGAGGCATCATCAGGTACGTGTTTGATTTACTTTAAAAGCAACCGGTGTTTGTTGTTGAGACTATTTTTATATTGTATATCATGTTATATATGTTGTTTATTATATTAGTTGCATTTGTCACATGTTGAGTTTGAATAGTTTCTGTTGTAAAAGAGATCTTTCTATTAAAAACTAAATAAAAGGGAAATGGTGTTGGCCAGAGGGGCCGATGGCGCGATATGGCAGCCTCGCTTCTGTCAGTCTGCCCCAGGGCAGCTGTGGCTACAACTGTAGCTGCCTCCACCAGTGTGTGAATGTGAGAGTGAAGGAATAGTGGAATTGTACAGTGCTTTGAGGGCCCCGAAAAGCGCTATATAAATGCAATCCATTATTATTATTATTAAAAGCACAAAAGGAGCATTACAAAAGTAATTAGCTCAGGTTGTACGTAGCGCACTGAATCAACTCCACACTTTCACAGTAAACTCTGCAGACGCCACATTTACACTCTTAAGTCCTGCTATCTTTCATTTAGTGCCTGAGAGCTGTTTGATCTGCTGGTCTGTCTACTATCGACTGACGAAGCTGTGGATGGTGCTTGTCCAGCAATATTTAAGCCCGTTTAAAGAACCGCTTAAAACAGAAGCTAGTTGTGTTGATCACTACAGACTTATTTGGGAAATTCTGTCAAGCATTTCTTTGACTTGAGGTTATGACAGCAATGCATCAGAGCTGGTAAAGCAGAGTCTTTACTAAAAACTAACCACTCACAACAACACTGGTTAAGATTTATAGAATCTCATTCTTGCAGCTACGTACGGTACACAGCATTTAACTCCATCGTCATAACTAAATTTAACCCACACGGACATTCAGCCCTTTTAACCATCACTGAAGAGCACAAAACAGTTTTTTAAAACCTACCAACATCATTCAAATCCCTAATGATTAGAAATCTGTCACTAAACACAGAGTACTACTAAGCTGCGACTGCATTTCTACAAAAATAAAAGTGGCAGCGCAGAAGAAGGATGTTTGAGCGATCTCAAACTTCCAAGAGTTTAGATTTATGAACACACCGATGACAGACAGATGATATTGTGGTTTCATTTCGCAAACAGCTGTTGTGTAATAAATTCAGTTTATTTACCACACTGAAGCAGCTTGCTAGCTCACTGATTGTTTTCATATTTCATAGAGGACACGAAGCAGGGCCGTGCAGACAAACTACTTCCTGTCAATCAAGTTCTCAACAAGACTTTAATCCTCAAACTGCACACCGCAAAACAAAAGCAACCATGTTTATACAGTAATTAAGACAAGTTTTTGATCTCTAGAGAAAGAAAAATTAAAAATGTAAATTTATATCCTCTTGAGTGTTACAAACCAACAGAATCCATGACAACAGACTTCCTTAATGAACTATCTTCATTCTTCCATCATTGCGCTCGCTCTGCGTATCTGACAGGATAGTTGAAGGCTTTGCGAGCGCTGCATAATTTATACAAGAGGGGTTAAAAGCGAATTGATGAGAGTGCTTCGAGAATGTGCAAAGTGGTCCCCGAGCACAACTGCAAAATAGAAGTCAAGGGTTTTTAAAGAGAAGGCAACAGAGTCCGAAATCTGACAGCTGTTCCGCTTTGAAAATCAAACTGAATAAAAGTAAGAGCCAGCAAATCAGGCCAGACATGGATTTGCTTGGGTTGAATAGCTGCAAAGTTAAATGCCTGGGACTCAGGAGATCACAGCACCAAGGCTGGCTTCATATCACCCCTCAGTCCCAGCTGACAGCCAACTTTTGTGCGGCGATTTAGGCCTGTGCACGATGACAAAAGCACACCGTCAAAGACGAAAAACTGGATGCTTTTCTTACCGACTCGCACTCCCTCAGCTTCTTCTGCGCGCTGTCGAAGTCGAAGTTCACGTAGAGACACTCCACAAACTCCGTGATTGGGTCCTTGTATGTGTAGGACTCCTTCAAGCGTGAGAGAGAAGCCGTCATGTTGATTAAGTCCTCGAGGCACATTTGAAATAATTACTATAATCAACAGTTTCTCGGTCTTACCTGTTGGATGACTTTCACCAAGTCCTTGAGCACTTGCCTGCGCTTTCGTACATCTTTGTTGGTGATGACTGCGGTTGTGAGATATCGCAGGATATGCGGGCACATTGTCTGGATGGCATTCAGGTATCTGAAAAGCACAAAGGCAGCACGGAGCCGGACAAAAATTATTCTTCACAGTTAATTTGGTAGCATCAGCAGTCATTGTATTTCAAAAAAGAACCAAGAAAATGCATTCACATAAAGAGAAACTGATAATACAACAGTAAGGTGGTCGTCAAACTAGTAATGTCTTCAATAATGTTCAAAGGTTTAAAGGTTTCACAGCCATATAACATAAGCAGATGACCGCATCAGTGGCCTGAGCACAAGCCTGGCATTATATTAGAAAGACGACTGTTCTGTGATATAACTGATTATACAGTGACTCACTGAGGCTGGTAGAGGAAGAGCTCGATAATGTTGTCTCTGCCTTTGGGATGGTTGAAGAACACAAAGAGGGACCAGTGAATGAGCCAGGTCCTCTGCTGGAGTGACTGGAGTGGAGAGCTCACAGACTGGAAGGAAACACAACAAAAAACATGAGAAAATGTGACATCAGGCTGGGGTTTCCCGCAGCATACGGCAAACACAACCACACGCCAGGCATCAGCATCAGCACAGCTTGGTCTGTATACCAGGGATTATTTCTGACTTTTTGCCACTATAAACCTAAAACCAACAACTACACAGGAGTTTAAAAAGAAGAACATGCTAGAAGATGCACATATGGTATACATGTGAAAATCCCTGGGGACTTCCTTCTGCAGTTATCACTTTCACAAGATTTTCAGAAAGGTTGACCTTCAACCCCAAACTTGAGGTCGGGTCACTGAAATTCGACTCTTCCAAGATTAGTAGATGCACCTACGGTATCAATTTTAAAATCCCACATGGCCTTATTGTCAAGTTATCGCATTCACAAACTTCTCCCATTTGTGTTTTACGGCTGAGAGATAAAAAGCTGAAAACAGGCAAATGCTCTGACTTCACACGGTTGTATCTGTCCGCCAATACCCATCAAGTAGTGTGTGCTAATGAATGTGGGGAAAAAGCAGTCATTGCTGCCTGCAAGCAGCATTAAATGTGACTCAGTAGGTTAGTTTCTATTCATGATGAAAGTGAGAAATCAGGTGTACCGTCCTCCCTTCTAAAGCTGGGCTACAGTAGGCGAAGGCCTGGATTTTACTCTGTTGTGGACACGAAAAGCTGGAGACCCGACGGCCAAGTAGTCATTCCTTTTATACTTCTTTAAAGTTTACTGTCTGTTCCCATGCATGGTTGGTGTACTGTAATATGAACAAGTCGGCACAGTCACAAAAAACAGGCAGACACGCAGACGTCTGTGTGGATCCTCACGCTCACTGTCAGATGCTGAAATTTACGTCACAGGGACCCAAGCAAACCCAAGGGTAAAAGGGTAAAACACACTTTAATCATGCTTAACCAGGATTTGGTGCCTTCTTATTTTATATTCACATAAACGTGGAAAACAAACCACCAGTGAACTCTTTCTATGGCCTCTCATGAACAACATGGTTGGCCAGAGCTTTAAAAGCTTTGCTGACAGTGTGACTCAAGATTCACAAAACTGAGGCCTCTGTCACACTACAGCCCCTTTTTCATTAGTACCTGTTGTGGCGAATCCACTTAGCAAAAAAATGGATCGGACATCAGTTGTAGAAACGATAGTCTTTATATAAGGCTTCAAAAGGGGGAATGTACAACAAAGCTTCTCGACATTCGGAGCAACATATAATGGCTTCCCGAAACTTTCTTTGCTAGCTAAAAACCCCAGAGTAACTTTCGTCTACCACAAAGAATTCTGGGAAACGCAGTTTTCTAATGAAAATACCTGTTAAATGCTCCCCGTTAGCAGAAAATTAAATCTATAATTAACAGCTCTCACTAAACATGTGACTAACACTTAAATCACTTACAAAATAACCAAAATGCTGTTATCAAACAATAAACTGTAATAAAGTTACAACAGTACCTACTTGGATCGACTCATCGCGGTTCACCATAGTTTTCAGGGTTTTCCATTAGGTCACAGTACCTGTTACCAAAACCTGCTCAGCTGGGGCTCCAAGTGATCCGAGCAGATACTAAAAATGTAACATTGATGTGCCACTGATTGGCTGGTCAGTTAGTTGATGAATCGTGGGAGCATTGAATTCACCAAAATCGAAACCGCCATTTTTGAAACCAGCAATGACTGAAATGCTACAAAAACAATGGCGTGGCCCCAAGTCTTACAAAAAGCCACAGACCGAGCAGCAGGTATATCGTCACCTTGACATCCACCTTTGTTGTAGCGTTTTCTATTTCGACCACAGGTTGGCAACCTGTCTGTGTGACTGGGGGCTTTAATTCATCACCAGCGTTTGACACAAATGTTTGCAGATCAGAAAAGCATCTTAATGCACTTTAAAAACAAAACAAAAAAACAAACAAAGTTATGCAACTTTTTTGAGCACACCAGAGAAATGGATGTGCACCTCAAACAATCTTTTTAATTATTTTCTTACATTGTTGTCGATAGTTTCCCTTAGACGAGTGAGATCCTCCATGGCTGCTTCCCAGTTCTGCATCAGGATCTCAGAAGCCAATTTTCCCCACAGGGAGCTCAGTGCGTTCCTGTCTGTTGAGGGGACCTGAGCAGATAGCAACAAGTTATCAAAATCAAACCACACCAAGTGCTGTTTAAGAAAAATTAAAGGCATCTAACTTCATATTTACTACACAGTGTATAATTTATAAGTTAACATCTTACCAAGACGCGGAAGAAGTAGAGGTATTCTGCAGCCCCAGAGTAGTTACCGCATTCATACTGGAATTTGGCGTACTTGTAAAGAGTATCCAGATATTCTTGACGAAACTAGGAAGTAAAATATAGGCGATTAAAATGGAAGCTACAGTTCTTCCATCAGTACTTGTACGATAATAAAACTGTCTTGAAGCATAATCAGTAAACTTGGTAATAAAATCCCCCAAAGTTGATTCTGTTAACCTGCGTTTTCACTCAATTCAAACTAACGTCTTCAGTCTCAGATGATTTCCCACAGCCTTATAAACAATGCTGCTGAATAACGACAGAAACCAGCACCACTGCTCGTTAGCTGAGACCAAAGAAGCCTCTTGGATGAGCGATGAAATCCAAATGAACAAAATCAACTTTTGGGATAAAACTGTCATTTTTAAAAAGGTATAACATATCAAGTGGGGATGTGCGTAAGTAGTCAATTAAATGCTTAAATGCTGAGTAATGGTTCAAATTGCCTTTACATACAGGCACAATATCCATAATGTTTAACATTGTCTCATTTATTCTGTTTTCAGACTACTAGAGTTATCATCTGATCTTGTTTTTCTCCTGTTTAACTAGTCGATTATACATCCGCTTGATTCAGGCTAAAATGAAAATTATATTAAGGCTACAGCTGTGCAGTACAGTGAAATCAATGCTGCATGTTTAAAACTGCTACCATCAATTTCCTCTCTAAGAAATCTGACAGGGAGAGGCTGGAAAGCTGACAGCAAGTGGCTGATTAGTGAATGTGGCAGCATCTTTCATCTTTTTTAGTAAAACAAAGCCCTCCCCTCCCTGCCTTTTCCCCCACACTGACAACAAGCCCCCTTTTCTAATGCACATGATGTGGACAATGCTGGCATGCACTGACTAGTCGGTAATAAGAACTGTAATTTATCTGTACATTCGATTAAAAGACTAAAATTAAGGAAAGAAATTAATTAGAAAGCAACAAGTATTTACTCTGATTTTTGAATGAGTAATGAGCACACTGGTGCATCATGTTTGATGTTTAAGGATTCAGAGATTTGGATAACAGTCCCGCTGGCTCACCGTGACAGCTGGTTGTTATGGAAACTAAAGCACACATCTAGCTCCCAACTTCCAAGATTAAAATGCAGTGCACCTTTTACCAAATATGAAACACATTGTGCATACACAGCTAACATTTAAATACTCACATTGTGCTTTTCTGACAGATAGTCAAACAGCATCCTCCCATCCCTGGTGAAGATTAAAACAAACAGATGAGACGATGTCAAACAGCCAGACGACTTTCGCAGATCACATAAATAAAATCACAAGAGTAATCTGATCAGAGCTGCAGTGAAGAATGAACAAGGCTTCTGAGAGAGATGAATTTTTCTGACCTCGTGGACTGCATCTGTCGAGTGGTCTCCGGGTCTTCAAACATCTTGACGATTGGCTCCGTCTCTGACTGGAGCTGCTTCAGCTGGGCCACCACAGTACTTCTCTTCTCCCTCAAGGCTGAAGCAGAACAGTAAAACACATCAACGACAAGTCAGCAGCAGGTAGACAGATTTACTTTGGCTGAAAACAAATAATTGAATGCAGGACACTACAAAACCAAAGCAAAACGTTCCCTTTAAACATAACTTAAAAATAACTTTAACCGCCTAAGTTCATATTATGTTACTAACATTTCATGATCTCTTAACTCTAAACTGTCCAAGTGTGATTCATCAGTAGTTGGACAGTAATTAAAATTACAATACGAAGGTCTGGCTTCTATTTGGCTTTCTATGCTAAACTTTGCTTAAACTTAAAGATTAAGGAAACAATACATAAGATAAGAGGGTTTTCTCCTAGATCAAAAGGGGCCTTTGGGGTTGACCAAACACATAACAATGGTTGGTTCCCATATAGTTAAAGTAAAGAGTTTGTGTTACCATAAAGCACATTACTGTAACCCATTTAAATAACTAAACTGCATTTAAGCTTTACTAAATTAAACCCGACTCAATTATTTAAGTGGAAAATCAAGATCTCTTTGTTTTATTCACAAGAAAACCCTGTATAACTCAGGAAAAACCATTGCTAGCTTAAAGAGTCTGTAACCCATCTGTGGTGAGAGGCATTGTGAACAAATCAAATGCATCTGTGGTATAACATTTCTTACTGTGTTGTAACAAAGCAAACTGTTGGGCCGTTTTCTTACAGTGTGGGATTTCCTTGTCCGGATACAGATTTTTGTACACATCCATGGCGAAATCCACCATGTTTGTGTCGCTGAGTAGGTCCAGCTTTCCCTGGAGGAGTTCCTTCTCATTGTAGATCTGTTACAACAACACACATATTCACAGGATTGGTTCCCTTTGAAACGCGAATTCAATTAATGAAACACCGGCATAAACGCTATTTAATAGCGCCAGGATTATCACAGTAGACACGTGAATGGGGTTCCTCCCATTCAGTCAGCTGTTATGCTATGTGCTCACTATAGTCGCTAAGCTATAAGCTAACACGCGGGGTAACAATCATAAGCCAGTTACCTACTGCATGCCTGTTTTATACATTCTCTAACCACTTATGGTGTCTACAACTAGCATTAAAACAATAATCTGGTTATAAAGGACTAAAGTGTATACCCAGTTGCAAACTAGCTGTTAGCTGCTAGATGACCGGCTATCTAACGTGACTGTTAGCCAGTTAGCTCGCTAGGTCGCATCGCTGCCGGCCACAATCATATTTTACCCTATAAACCCCGCCAATAAACAACTGCATTTTACTTTTACACATATCACGCAAAAACCTCCATACCTCTTTCACAGACAAGAACTCCAGCAAAGGGAAAACCAAATGCCGGTCCAGAAAATGTGCAATCTTGGTGGTGAGATCGTACTCTGCCATCTTGACTGGCTTCAAAAGGAAACTTTATTAACAAAAGTGCGACAACAAGGCTCTGCTAGAGAAACTCAAAGCCCCGCCCCGACCTAGAGACCGCTAAAGCGACGTCATCACATTTCCGGTAAGCGCTTCATTCATTTTGGCTCCTGAGTCCACCTATCTATCTATCTATCTATCTATCTATCTATCTATCTATCCTTGCCTGTCTTCATTTGTTTAACCATTAATTAAATAGCCATTAATTAAATTATATAAAAATAATTTAATGTTTTAAGCCCGCTCTGTGCTCGCAACAAAATATAGTTGAGATTTTCTGCCACTGTGCGCCCCCGGTTGTGACCCGAGGCCCTCGACCAAGGCTCTGGTGGCCATCCCACAGTCTGGGCTGAGAACCAAGCAGGCTTTTCCTGCCAGGACACCCACTCTCTGCAACAACATCCCTGAGGAGATCAACAAGCTCACTGTCAACTTTTAAATCCATCTTAAAGACATATTTTTATAACCAGACTTACTATTCTGCTAGTGAGTTTTTAAAATTTCTTAATTTTTATTTGTTTTTAATTTTTGTCTTTGATTTCCACGTTTCTTTCCTTCTGTTTCAGCATTCCCAGCCCTAATGTTGTTTCACTTTTATCTCTTCTTAAATATTTTATGTGTTGTTTGTTGAAGCACTTTGTAACTTTGTTTAGATTTTTTTTATTTTAATTGGTAAGAAAAAGTCATGAAAGACATTAGCAAAGTTGTAAGTGCACATACTGTAAAAATTAGGTAAATGAGAGATAAGAGGTTAAAAATTAAAAGAAGAAAAAAAACCCCCTCTTTATCCACAAACAAATGGCAACAGGTAAAAAAACAAACAACAACAATGAATGGGCTCATTAAAAACAAACAAACAAATGACTAAAATTGGTCTACTCTTCTTTTTCATTATCTAAGATCAAATTATTCTCATATTTGCCTAATTAATACTCCAAATCAGCCTAAGCAAACCATTGGCAGGTCAAAAGATAATTCCTGTCAGTGATAATTAGATGTTCTGCTTAAGATCATTGGGTACTTGCATTCTTAACTCTGAAACATATCACCTACCTAAATATTGCTGTACACCAAATGTTCCCTAGTGAGATGTAATATGCAGTCAAATATTTAATCAGTAGTCTTCCCAGCGGGTCACAGTTTATTACAAGATAGATATCTAGAGTCCCTGCTGATCCTATCTACTCAGTTCAGTTTGTATTCTGAGGTTGCATAATGTTTTCTGGAGCAAGAAATATCAAAGAATCCACCTCATATAGCTCTGATAATGTCACCGTGTCTCTGTTAGTAATCCAACCACATGAATGCATGATTGGTTTCCGAGTTCAAGCTGTGTGCTGGTCTGTGTTATTACAGATTCAGATGGTTATCCCCTGTAGCTGTTAGGCAAACTCCAGACAACCTGAAACATGATGCACTAAATGTTTCTGACTTGGCACGAGGTAAAGACACCTTTCAAATAAGTAAAACTACAAGAAAAAAACACATTTTTTATTGTTGAATTGTGAGTAATTGTGTTTTTCACATTTTTAGAGAAGCACTGGGCTTAATCTGAAAGGGTGTTCATTTAATGTATTATGAAACATTTTGGAGTCTTTGTGCTCCGTGTACATGCAGGCAACCAGAATGAGTCTCTGCTGTTTTACTGACCCCCCCGAGGTCAGAAAAGGGGCCGGTTAGGCAGGTAGCAGCTGTCACCACAGCCGGGACTGTGATATCAGAAATGTGGGTCATTGAGTTCATCAGCATCAGTTAACGAGCAGGAAAAAAAAAGCACTCCTCAGCCCACCGGGGTTGTTACCAGCTCGAACCAGCTCTCATCAAGTCAATACTCATGGAGGAAGATCCGTTCTCTTCAGGGAGGAAGTATTGGTTGTATCCTGAGTCAGATGTTTTGTAGGAGCAGAGGAGGGTTGATTGCACACCTCTGAGCCTCTGAGGCTGCCAGAAAACCAATGATGAGGGAAAGATGGCCTATAGCCCGAAGCCAACTTGAGTTCATTTATCTCAATACAAGAGATCAAGGAGCATAAAAAAGGTCTTAGTAATCAAAAATGTTCAAATCCAACTATTACTACATCATGATGGCAACCTATAGAGGATGCATATAAATGGTAGAAAAACTATAGCTGGTGACACAAAATGCACAAATTGAACAAAATAAAACTCAAATCAAATCAGAAAGAATGTGAAATTTGGAGGAAAGAGTGCTTTTCGGTCTGTCTTTGTTAGCATGTGATGGACTGGCGGCCTGTTGCTGCTTATAAGATAACACGTCTGACACACCTACCAAACAAGAGCAAATTTACTTTAAGTCTTGTTGCCCTCCAGAGCACCGTTTCAAGAAAATGTGTCCTTCGACCCACAAAATAGAAACAAAATGTTGTGCATCATCGGGTTTTCAGGTTTAAACTTCCTCCCACCTGGGTGGTTTACTCACAATAACAGTAAAAGCATCTTCACGTTTATGTGCTTAATCATCGCTGTTTAATATTTGGTAGTAAACCAAACAGTTGGCTGAACATGTTTTACTTTTTGGTGCTTTAGAAGAAAAATCAGATAATCATAAACAAGTCTTATGTCATCCACCGTAAAGCAGGGACGTCCTTAACAATTTTTATGAAAATTCATAGAGCATTTATTCCAGTATGGCGTCTAAGCCTCAGAGGAGGAGGGTTCTGGGCTTAAACCCAGGCAGGGCTCGCCTGTGTGTCCATGTTTGCTACTGAAACGTATGCTTTGCTAATGTTGCCTTGGTCCAGGACTCCTGTGAAAGACAGAGATTAAAATCTTAATTTTAAGAGATTCGCTTCCTGGTAACAAATTTATTGAGGCATTTTATCCTCGACTGAAGTAATGGCAATGGCCTGTATTTGTATAGCGCTTTACTAGTCCCTAAGGACCCCAAAGCGCTTTACACAACCAGTCATCCATCCATTCACACACACAGTCACACACTGGTGATGGCAAGCTACATTGTAGCCACAGCCACCCTGGGGCGCACTGAAGTGGTGAAATGATCAACAGACTAAAACCAGCAAACATATTTTTTTATGGTGGAGGCAAACATTTGCAATTTGGATTTTGGAGCTTCTTGGAAAGACTCACTTTTTTCTGTTATATGCTATCTAAAGCTCATTTTGCTATTCGAGGTAGTGAAACTATTTTCTTGGTGTGTCTGCACAGATACAGTTAAGCGTTAAATGGAGACAAAAAAAAGCTGCATATGTAAAACTTTCAAAAAGTGCTCTCTCGTCACTTTGCAGCTCTCTCTATTTTCTCAGAGGCCACATTTTCATTGGTTTTTGACTACCAAGGCAATGAATTCCCACATGAGATCTGCATGGAAGAGGCTGTGCATGCCTTACTGTCGTACATAAAAAGCTGAGACTGAAGGAAACCACTTTCTTTGTGGCAAGCCCCCCCACCCCCCTTTCTCTCTGTCCGTCTTAGAGGCCAAGACATATCCCAGATTCGATCTCAGTGGCTGGCTGCCTTCCACTTCCACTTCTTTTTATGAGAACAAGAGCCAGCTGGCTGTGGTGCACTTCGCAGAAGAAGCCAAGGATTTAATAAAGACATAAGAGACACGAATTAAACTGATTAATGAGAGACAAAAGTAGCTTTCTATAAAAGATGTAATATTGCATGTCATATCCGCCCTTGGATGGCAATTCAAATTCAGTGATGCCCTCCTATGAGATTTACTATGTCCTCTACCAGGTGGCATACTGCACCACTGCTCTAAGGAGCCCATCAGGACCACAAGCATTACAGTCAAAGAATTTCCATGGTCTGATATTAAAGTAGTGGAAATAAAATAACAAGATGAACAGTCCGTCACGGGGATGCTCGCCTCCCCCTGAACATCAACTCAAAATTCAGTTTCCACACAGTTTCACTGCTAGCACAGTCTGCTGGGTGATGTTTATTCGTGCATTGGTAAGAAACAAGCCCGGTGATGGCTTGTGGCTTGTTAGGTGCACTTGCTGTGCTGCAGTCACCAGGCAACAGTGGTAAGACACTTCCTCACACTGCCCAGCCCTGTAAATACAAGATTTAAGTGACACTAAAGACAAAATGGAAAGAGCTGCTTGATTATTATCATTTACAATCACGCTACTCCCTCATTTTAAGCAATTCTACCAAGAAAAACAAGCTAATATGTGGTTAGGGTCCCTCCGTTTTTCCCCTCTGTGCGTTTATGGCTGGAAGTCGACTATAATAGAAGAAAATGAGCAGTTACCTCTGAAAAGTGGCCTGAAAAAACCCCCCCAACAACCCGATGCACCACAATCTGTGCAATAAATATGAATATGTCATTCTAAACGAGCAAAAATTCAAGGGGCACATAAGAGCCAGCTTAGAACCTCGTGAAGCATCTATTGGCTGACGAATCTTATGATTTCGAGTGAGGCAATCTATAGCTACAGCTTTAAATGACGCATTGATTAGCAAAACAGTGACGGGGGTAGTAACTCTCTACTTACAAAAAAAAAAAAGCAATTTAAATGTAAAAGCTAACTTTAATGCTGGTACAATGTTCCAGCCCACCAGCTGGAACATGTGCCTCTCTGGTTACAGGAGTGCACACACAGGAAAAAGTCCCTACTTTACTACTACTACTACACACTAAAAATAATTTACTATTAGCTTCTCCCCTCTGGAAGGAGTCATAGAGCCCAGCTCAGTGTGCCAAAATGTTCCATATACCAGCAAACTTATGAAGATTTTAATCAGCCAAGAGACGGTGGGAAGCAATTTCAGTAAAATAACACTGCAACAATTATTGATGTCTGGTGTATTGGAGGTGGATAAAAGTCACTTTTATTGTTCCTTATAAAATAATAACAATGATTACGATACATTTTAGTCCACGCTTGTATGTTGTGTTACATTTTGAAACGATTAGGCTCACCTTGGTACGCTTGGCTTCTTATAATCTCTTGGCACAGCAAAACACGTCTCCATTCTTCATACAGAGTGCAGCTGGTAGTTGTTGATATCACACTACATCTGTTGGTCGGAAAATGTTAAGCTGTTTTTAAATTCGGAGGTTTGGACAAATATCAATTCACCCCAATTCAAAATATTAAAGTTAAGAAGAAAAATCAGGTCGAATGTGACTCATATTAAATCATATATTTAGTTTTGAAACTTAGTGTAAGTGCTGTACATAAAGTCCTTCCAGTGTGGTCTAAGGACTGGTAGGCAATCAACTCATATTAGATGAGAATCTTTTAATTTCTTTCCAAGAAAGGTGCTTTAGTCTCCGAAACAGAAGGTTAGGGTTAAAATAGCTAGGGTTATACCTCAAAAATCCTTTAAATACAGGCACATAAAAGCAGCTCTGTATATATCGAAGACACCCTCATACAATATTTATTCCAGTATTCTTGGCAGTGTCATGGATACAGCCTGTGCTTTGCTCTCTGTGTCTGAGTTCACTTCCAGCTATGTATCTCTATTCATCCTGTCAGTCTGTCCTCTTCAGCGTTTGTTTATAGAAAGCTTTTAAGATCTAGAGTTATATATCTCATATCGGCATCTATAGGTGATGCAGTTTATTGTCCTATATGTGTTATATGGATTACATTAAATCCTCATGTTATCGAGTTAAATCTAACATGGATATAAGGCACACAAGGTAAACTCATTCCACAAAAGACCCATTTTTGCTTTTTTCACCTGTCATGAAGATGCTTTTGTTAGTTGTCAACGCTTGTCATCCCAAACAAAGAGCTGTTGTTTTCTCCTTTTCTTTTTTTTTTTCCGCTGAAGAAGACAAACGTGGTGAAAGTGAATCCTCCTCCAAGAACCTCACAAACTCTGAAAGCTTTGCCTCCAATTGTGTTGGGAGAAAATGTTTAATCTGTTTTAGTTCTTGCAAAATGTCACTCAGACAAAGTAGACAAAGCAGACCAGAGGCCTTGAAAGGGTGCCAGTGATGGGCTGTTCGTTAATTACTTTTATATGTAACCTCAGTATAGTAATGCTAATTTACTGCATAAAGACATTTGCTGCAGGTCCTGCAGGAATTCTTTCATTACCATTCAGGTTACATGAATATTGTATGTTTAAAAAGGTGGGATCAAGGACATTAAACCGTAGCTGGCTGGTGCACTCAGCCATAGTGATACATTCTCACCAGCAGAGCAAAAAAGACAGAACGAGCACAACGGGGATCAGAAAGTGACAAATGTGTGGCAAGAACACACACACACAAAGACAAAGTAAGGCAAACAAAATCTAAAACCATTACTCTGTCTGACTGTGCCCGAATGGGGTGCAGTTATGAATTTATGAAGTTATGAAACGGCAAGACATTCAAATTAGTCTGGAAGTTTGCCTTTAAGAACAAACACAAATAGGTCACAATTATATATAAGGACATTATATATAATTATATATAATAAGTGTATATTGCATATTTGTTTCACAAAAGCAGCTCAGTAATGTGTTTAAAGTTATGCAGTAAGCTAAATCTATTACATTAAAATGCTAACATGCACAATTTTTACATGTTACATGTTAGCAGTGTTGGGAGTAACAGAATACATGTACCAGTGTTATGTATTTAAAATACAAAATATGAGTAACTGTATTCCGTTACAGTTACAGTTTTAAAAGGTAATAATTAGAATACAGTTACTTTGTTGAAATAATAGATTACACTGCGGTCTTTTCCTGTTTCATATGTTAGGCTATCCCCTCTCTGTCCCCTCTTTAATTTTGGTAATTTAAGGCATTGCCGGAAACCCAAACAAAACACGAAAGAGAATAAGAGGCTCCAATGTAAGCGCCCTGTTAATGTTGGTGGTGTCAGTTACACAATGGACCTGAATCCTGCACAACAGAGCAAGCAGTGCACAGGCAGGAATGCATTTCTTAGTTGGAAATTCCAACATAGGAAGTTTTACGAACAGCTCATCGGATCAGTAAAGCGTGTTTATGGATTATTATGTTTTTGTTGCTGCAAGTGCTTTTTATGCAATTTTTGCAAAGCTATATGTGGAAGGAAACTGTGACCTAGGACAAACTGATGGCATAACATGTAAGTACAACTCCTCCGGTTTCATATGCAAATTTCTTTTATTGTGATAGCTTACGTGGTTCCAGTTCTACAGGGATTTAAAAATAGTTACGCAAAACGGAGCGTGCCCGCTCCGACTGGTCTTAAAGGGTTAACTGGACCTCTTGCACTCTTTCTATAAGGCTTCACAAACCAATGGGTGGCATGGTTACCATGTCCATCTTTTATTTACAGTTTATTTCTATGCATTGGACTAAACCAAAACAACGAAAGTATTCATTTAAAAAAAGGGGGGCAAAAACAATGGGTGACGTTATGGTGGCTGCTTCCATCTTTTATATACAATCTATGATTCATCATAAAGGTACATTAATGAAATTTAATTTATCCTGAGAGAAGATTCTTTGAAGAATTTCATAGCATCACTTAAAAAATGTGAAGCTATTTCAGGCTGAATGAGAAGGCCATGGCTTCAGTGGACTGAGATCAGAACACTGGTTTTGTCTGTGTTGCTGTGTTAAGTGCAGGATTCATGTTGCATGCATTGCTTTTTCAGGTTTTATAAAGAAAACTGTCCAGAATCAGCAAACAGCTGCTCAGGAAAAAGCAAAGAAGATGACATGTTTTTATTTGCCTCCAACTGAGACATTTCACCCTCACATATTCTAAGCTGAATAAAATGAACTGAGCTCCTTGAGCTGTCTGCACAGCACACGCTCACAGTGTGAAGTGAGACCGGAGGTCAGACATTTTGTCGTCTTCTTAGTAATTTATCTGTAATATTGAGAGTTTCTGGCGAGGGAAAGTAAGCGCTCAGCGCTTTGATCCTACCAGCCTGATGACTTTGCCCCCCCACTGTCAGAACACATACACAACTGTAGACTACCATGTGTGCTGTCTGATCAAAAAAAAAGCAAGCTGTAAGGTAAGGCTGTGTTTAAGTAGAAGAAAAAGAAAAAGAACAAAGCAAATGGAAAAATGCATTGATCTTGTCTGTGAATGAACTGCACTCACTAAAAGTAGCAGCTTTGCAATATACTGCAGTGCAGAAACAGCACACCAGCTATAAAAAGATTTGCTTGATAGTAATTACGTTCTTGCAAATACAGTTTAGAAAAACATTCCCCATTTTTATTCATCGGCCTATTGTGCTGTCAACCGCGCCACAATTTTCTGCAGGATGTGAACATGGCAGGTGTATTGTGGTAGCTTGAGGGCCATTTTGTGCTAGACCCAAGAATGGGAATGGAATTGTTTCTGCTTTATGTCTTTGATGAAAACTAAAAGGTTTGAATCTTTACCCGTTTTTCTTCAAGTACACAGCTCAACTCAGCAGGAAGAATAACAGTGGTACTTTTATTTAGACCACAGCTACATGCTCAGACTACTATTTGGCTTTTGATGGCTTTAAAGCAGCATTAACTGGTTATTTTCTGCAGATAAAGCTGTGAATACCTTGGCAGAAGCCTGTTCGCAAATATACTTACTCTGAGAACATAGCAGCATTAGCATTCATTTATACTCAGTCAGCAGTGTAACTGTGTCGGTTTGTGCAATGTGCTCATAAAAGCCACGGGTGCAGCTAGCTAACCAAAACTTACTGGTGTTAGCTGATAACTTAGCACCCAAAACAATATGTCTAGATACAGTCGGTTATCTAGAATGTTAACTTTAAGGACACCATTATAGGTGAACAGCATTGTAGTTGATGTCACCCACTCCCGCAAGTTGCCATGTCTACAGGGCAAGCACCTCGTGATTTTTGTAACCTGGCGCTGCAGCTGGGATGAAGACATGAGTGTATTATCATGTCAGATTTTACTGCCATGCCAGTGATATATCAGAAGCTCAGGGAGATGATGCAACAGTTTGTAAAGATAAGATATGTTAAAAAAAAAAAAACCTTGACAATTTCTTTGATTTCAATTTTTTCACTTACAAAGCCTCTAAATCTTTTGGGATGTATTCATTTTAAAGGAGAGAGACAGCATATCAACCAAAAACCCAGAAAGAAAATTCCAAACAGATTACACAAAGGTTATAGATTGATTTTCACGTCATTGAGTGAATAAGTAGGTAAACAATTAATACATTTTATATAATGTAGTTTTTATCTGGATTTTTCTTTTTAACATTTTGTCTTTCTTCATTAAAATGAAATTAGAATGAAAAATTATCGTTCAAAACAACTCAACTCAACAACTCAAATCAAAACAACAAAACACTGTAATTTGTTACGTAACCCATTTTTAATAAATAAACATTAGAGCGCTTGCATTTTTGGACACATTTGTTTGCAAAGATCTCTGATCCAAGTTATTATTTCAAGTCTGGAAAGAACAGATGTGTCTGGATCCAAGCATTTAATGAAGCTTTAAATGAAGGTATCAGTAAATGTTTTCTTCAATGCCTTTAAGCATAAATGCTTACATATCAAATTCTTCAATTTGATATGTATTCTTCAATCTCAAAGAATTATCACTCAAAAACCTTTGTATGAATCCATCAAACCACACAGGGCTTTACACTCATTATTGAAATGACGTCAGTATACAGACATAAATTTAAAGCCCCCATGAGTTGTTTTGTGGCCTGCAATTTTACAAAAGCAAAGATGGTTTTCTGACTCACTTGCAGCATTTACTGGAAAATTGGCCATCCTATTGTCAGTGAAGAGGAAAAAATAACAACCTAAAATTAATCTTTCACTGAGATTTTCTATTTCTCCTTTTGAGGCTGTAAGACTCAAAATACAGCTTAGCATCCCTAAAATAAAATAACTACTCTAATCAGCTAATAGCTAATTATGCAGATAAACTTGAAAGAAATCATCATGGAGAGTGTTTAATGAATCCAGAAACTGCTAAAATAAAATATCAAATCTTGGGCCAACATGGTTAACACTTTAGGTAAAACGAGGTCGTCTTCAACAGGAACCCCATCGCTTACTTTATATATAAAGTAAGTATATAAAGAGAGAAAATCCAAACCAGTAGCACACCACGATGGCACGGTACTGTATATATTGCAGTTATGCTGCCAGAGGATAAAAATCAGACTGAAGAGGAGCTCAGTGTTGTTATCTGCATTACAAGAGATTTGAAGGAGGGAACCTGGGATTGGATGAAGTCTGTGAAGTTTCCCGCTCAGTATGCAGGCTCATTATTTTCCTGCGTAAGGAACCAGAAACAAAGTGCTTGTAAGTACATGTATTTTTTTTTGCATCAGTTGCCTCGTGTTTGTTCATGATGCAGATGTGAATCACCTCAGTTTGATCTGGTTTGAATGACAGACGGCATAATTCACCCTGGAGAACAGATGGGGTCTGGTGTTCAAGCCGACCGAGAACAAAGAGACGTTGTTTTTGTTTTTCGAGATTTGAAACCTGAAATGTTTCATCAGGACATCGACATTAAAGAGCACTGCCATCTCCTCCTGCATATAACCACAGTAAAGCAAAAAATATATTTTAGAAGACGAGCAGTATTTTAGGTATTGCATTACATTGTGTAATTAATCTTTTTTTTATTCGCTTCAGGTTATTACCTTTGCAGCACCAGAGAGATTACTGTGCGTGTTTTCTGTGCAATGAAACCATTTACATTTCACATGCGTTATTTTGGCTCCGGCACGGTGATGGATATGTTGTCACGACGAGTCACTCACATGCTCGTGAGTCAGCTGGCACGTCTTGAACTCCACAGATCTGCACTGTTCAGCCAACATCTGCCAGACTGTGAAGGAGTATTTTGGGAGTACTGCTCGTTAGGTTCACCTGAATAGCAACCAAAAAACGAGAGAGAGGAAGAGAGAGTATGCATATTTTTCTCCAACTTCTGCAGATTCAGATTCAGTTTCAGTTTTACGAGGAGGTTGAAAGGAATTTCATTTGCATTAATCACAGCCCTGAAAAATCATGTTTGAAAAGCTCAACCGCTTCTTTCAGCATGAAAGTTTTACCTGTACGAAAACTGTTCACACCGAGGTTTGCAGCTGGGAAAAAACAGAATGCTTGTGGCAAAACACCATTATTATTTATTTATTTATCTATTTATTTGTGTCACTTGGATTCTGCAGTAAGAAGGTGATCTGAAACATGCCTGTAAGTCCATCTCTAAAGGGCTGAACCCCCCCAAGAAAACAAAATGAAGATTTTGGAGAGGCCTGAATTGAGATGCTCTGCATGACCTTAAACGTTTGTGCCGTTTATGCTCGAAAACCCTCCAAAAGTGAAGACGAGTGGGCCAAAATTCGTCCACCGTAATGTGAAAGACTTATCATAATTACTTGTTTGTGGTTCTTGCTGCCAAGAGTGGCACAACCAGTTATTAGTTTTAGGGGTCACTTAATTTTAATTACAATTGCAGTTTAATTTGAATGACTTGACTCATCATTTAAAAACAGGCTTTTCGAGATGCTTGGGTTATCTTTGTCTAGTATTAACATTTGTTTGATGAAACATATACATGTGACAAATATGAAAAAACACTAACAAATAAGGAAGGGGGCAAATACTTTTTCACAGCACTGAATGTAATCCTATTTCCCAAACAGAGTGAAGCAGGCTGTGGTCACTATAGGGGAAATATTTTTATCCGAAATATGAGAATCACTCATCCAAACATCGAATTCAACACTGCACTTACTTGGGTCCCCAGAAATACACCTAAAAAATATGAAACCAGTCAAATAAGCAGTTGTACTGAAGTTTCTCTTCAATGAGATGTAGTGCATGTGAATTTGTGCTCTGGGCGATTTTCCAGTACTGGAAACAATTGAAGTAAGAATGGTAGTATTAGCTTAATGTCCTCCTAAGCCCAACCACACTCTTCCTCATGGGGTGAAGCCCCAATTTGTCCCCTGTGCCAGGGAATATTCAGGGAATAACATCCTTGGAACACATCTTCAGCTGCCGCCCAAAGGCCCTGGGAGACGGGCGTTATTGGTGGCATCACAACCAGGTGCTTGGGATTATCGCAGAGGCCATCTGTGCAGCGATCTCTTTCATCAGACGGCAAAACAAACAGCAAAGTGCTTTATTTCTTTTGTCAAAGCTGGAGAGAAGCAGCAACAGCTCACTGGCAGCTGAAGGTCAACCTGCAGTGATGGCTCAAATTCCCAGACACCAAAGCCGTGACTACACTCAGACCTCACATGGTTCCAGTGTCAGAATCGTTGAGGCAAGTGGTCCTGCTGGACTGACTGTGCCCTGAGAAGACCAGCTGGAAGAGGCATTCAAGAGGAAGAGAGCCAAGTACAAGGAGTTCATAGAAATTTGCCAAAACAGGGTACTGAGGGCCCACTGCTTGGCCAAGTGCCAAGGTTTAGCTAGACATTCACTCCATGGGGCCACCGAGCTGCTCAAGAGAGCCATCAGGAACATGCTGCTGCTGCTGAAAAGCACTGAAAGTGCTAAAACTGCTGTGAAGCAAAAGGAACAACCTGTTGGACAGCACAAGTTCCCAAGACACAAACTGAGGACTGATCACCCAGGTGAGGGTGTATGATGTTGAAAATCCTGAAACACTGATCAAATCACTGATGTTCCACAGTAAGGTGTGTTAAAAACATAAAAGGCCATCCTTGAGGTCTAGTAGGTATCTTCATCATGCCCAAACTTACAGTCTGCTCACAGCCACCTAGATTTAAGTGTGTTCAGCTAATGCAAACCATAGTTTGTCTTTTCAACTAACATGTTAATAATAATAATAATAATAATAATAATAATAATAATAATAATAATAACTTTATTTATAAAGCGCTTTCAAACTAAGTGCTGTACAGCTATTTGAAACTAAAAAGATAAAAATACAAATAAAAGCGATACATAGCAATACAGGTAAAAGACACAATACAAGTTAAAAACAGTAAAAATTTAAAAACTAAAAGCCATAGAATTAAGACTTGTAAGATAAGGTGAACAAATGTGTCTTCAGCTTAGTTTTAAAAACCTGTTCTCTGGCACAATTAACAGTACGTGCTTGCATTCATAATGAAGCTAAAAAGTATACTTTTTCCAGGATAAATGAGTTGCTGTAAATGAGAGTTGGTGGCTGGTTGTTTTCCCCTGAGGAATAGTAATGAAAGCTGAAGTGTAAATGAAATGCTCTTTAATTCATTGTTGATTTTTTTTTCTATTATGGAGACTCACGTCTGAGTATTCAAGGTATAGACCTACAGCCCTGCAGCGGCTCATGCTATGTAGACTTCAATTTCAGATGTGACATTTCTTAGTCGTTATATTTACTTTATGTCTTCTTTTTTCTTTGAATTTCAGTCAACCAGTGATTGTTTTCCACTTGGGTTTTAGCTTTTATAATTATAATGTTTCTGTCCTGTGGTGCTGTAGATACTGAAACATTAACACATTAACGGTTTTCCCTCGGGGCTTATTGGCAGGGTCAATTTGGGCAGTCTGGTTTGTGGCAGCACCTGGCTGCTGTGCAGGAGTGCGATTGCTAATTGTGACTGCAAAATCTATTATATTGTCTCATACTGCAAACTTTGACTGTCTCCTCATTTCTTACCCTGTTGTTTTGTGTTATAACCAGTGATTTATTTTTATTGCAGTAATTTAGCAGCATAGATTTACAGGTATTTACATATAACTTCATTTGTACTGGACGTCTTTACTGCTGTGTTTACTTAAATGAAATATTGCAATTTTCTTGAGTTGTAGCATTTGTAGCACATAATACTATACCAGTAGGCGCCATGCAGAACTTTGTAGACTTATACCTAAATAAGTTGAGTTTTGTCGCTTAGAGGGAGTGTGAACAAAAGGTGGAGCGTTTGTGCTGCTGCTGTCCTTTAGCTTAGCCCGTGTCATGGAGATTACAGTCAGACAAAGATTATTTGTAGTGAAGTGATGAAAAAACAATAAACAGTCTCCACTGCTGCTATTGTCTGTTTCATATGTAAGCTTTCTGATTTTTTTATCCTTCCTTTATTAAGTGTACTCAGCTGTTACTCCCTTTCATATTCAAGCAAAGTGTTCAAACAATCAGCATTCTTTTGGAGGACTCCACACAAGTGTGTCTCAGTAGCCTCTGTGGAGGATGAATTCCCCATTATCCCACTCTGTGTGTGGCCAGTGAGTGCAGTGCAGGACCATAAAACCCACATTAGGCTGATTTAAACTAAGATGACCGACGGCTCGCTGTAGCTTTAGCTTACCGTAGAAGGGGGCATGCACCTTCTCTCCTTGAGAAAGCAAATAAGCTTCGTTTATGAAATGCCAAGGTCTTCCTAAAAGCGGATCCATAATACTTTTCCTTACTTCCTCTTATGCATATATTGTTACAGGGGTATGTGAAAGTAATCCCTGAGACAGTTTTTCTAGTAATGACTCTGCATGATGTCACAGAGAGGATTTCTCTAACATGGTCATCTCACACATCGCACACAACTCTAGCTTTGTAAGTCCTTTCTCTCTTGTGGTTCAAACCTTCTGTTTAGGAGGGACAGCCAATCAGTTCCCTTTAAGTTTGTTTGAAGGTAAAGTAGTGTTAAAGGGGGAGGAGCTAAAGATACTTAATTCAAACAGGATGTCACGTCTGCCATGGAGGGAGCGTGGACCCAAATGCAGACTTTGGCAACAGACTTAAACTGAAACGTGTCTTTTATTGAGGCAGAACGAAACACAAACAAAAGCGCAGGAAGAAAATGAACAAAACCGACAAAACTTAAACAGGAAGGAAACTAGAAACAAGTATAAAGAAACTAAAAACCTGAGACCTGGAACATGGAAACCTGAGACGTGGGAAATACAGTGAGTGAAGCGCAAACGATCCATCAACAAACAGAGGAAGGCAAAGGATTTAAATGCACAGAGGGATAATGCTAACATAACACTGTCAAAGTAAAACAGGAAACACGAGATAGGCACAGAGACATGGAAACTAGGAGAAGCACAGTCATGAAAACATAACTAGATCAGATGTGACGCAAGGAAGACAGGGGAAGCACCGAGATAGAAATCAAGAGACCAGAAACTATAACAATGAAATCAAAGACTATTATTATTCAAAAACACAAAACGCTGGACAGACCCAGGACCACCAAGTCCAAGTATAAAATAAATGAGGGTTAGTCTAAACTGTAAATGATGCAAAGTGAGTCCAAAAACAAAAACATGAAGTTGCATTTCAATATTGCCTTTCAGCATCATGATTACAGTTTCTTTTCACTCCCACTGGTGTTTGGAGGAGGTAAAAACTCAGAGATGGATATTAAATTCTGGACAAATAAAACCAAAACAATACCAACAACACGTGGGTGAAGTGACATTTCAAATTTCGGTGCGCATCTTGTTACAATATATTTCTGCAACAAAATAATCTCTACCAGGCACGAACTTAAACTGTCAAATAACAAAAACATTCCAGTGGATTATTTATTTTAGCTTTGTAGCTTCCTGACACTTAAAAGTAAATAAAAGAACTCCAATGAAATAGTTTTCTTTCACACTTCCCGGATATTCTACACAGTTGCGGTGGATGACAAGAAAAGCCACAGCTCAGAGACTGTAGCCTTCCTCAGTCGCAAATATAAACTATTGATTTGGATAGAGCAGCACAAAAAGAATAGACATAATCAATGTTACAAAAAACCCACTCTTGCAGTGTTTGATACTGTAAGATTGCACTCAATTGATTTCTCCAAATAAAGCCCTCTAAGGCTTTCGTCTGTGGTTCTTTCTCAGCAAACCTCCACTGAGTCTGTAAACATCTGGGATAAGGACGTCAGATGCACTTAAAGATTTAGATTCACCATAAATAGCAACTTAAAAGGAATTAGTATTCTGTAGAAATCCTTTATGTTCTTGCTCAGGTTGGCTCTGTGTGTTCAGATTTGAAAACCTATCAAGTGGGATAAATTGCAACATAAATCAAAGACAAGGTAAGCAAAACTGTCCTGCTGTGAGTTTAATTTACCCTCCTCCTTTCACTCCACCACCACCCAAAGTGTTGAAATATCTGTTCAGTGAATTGCAGACAGAGAGTTTACATAATTTATTTCTTAGACAGAGATGCTTCCAAATGCTTCCATGTTGATGCATATGGATTTGATAGATCAGTTTTTTTAAGACATCCAGCATAAACTGTGCCTGCAGACCTCAGAAACATGTGAATTATACTCGTCGCTGCACAAACATTCACAACTGAAGCTTTCAGTCATTTTGATAACTTATTTTAGTACTGCAATCAAGCATTTTATACTTTTTTTTTTTATAGCGCATTTATTTCACAGTCATGAATAGTCCATCAGCCGCACCCCTGAGGATCTATAGACATTTCTAAGGTTTTTTTATGTGGCGCCTTTAAGAAAAATGCACACTCTGGCTAATAGATGTAATTTTAAGACTATAAAAAGCCATCACCTAGGAAATTTGTCACAGGTTTCATGAATGCTGTAGCACTGTACTGTGTATATAATACAGGGGTGACTGTGCCTTTTATCTCTATGATGTATGATGTTTTAAATCGCCTTTAAATGTAAAACTAAGATAACAAACTTCTTACATTATAGATATGTCGTTTCTCAACTCTGTGAAAATGCTACAGAGATAGGATGTAGTGTCTGTAGATCAATTCTTTTTAAGTGCTTATACATATATTATGACCACACCTACGAACCAGTGTGAATAAAGGAAGAAAAGAAAACAGGTTGCTACTTTTTTTTTTTTTTTAACTACTTTTAAAGCTAATCTATCTCCTAGCTTTGACCAGGAAAAAGGTTGGGCGTTGCAAGAGACATACAGCAATACAGGTGTGTATATTTCTATAATGCAGAGTATAATGTGTAGCGTATCCCTAATAGAAATACTACAACAGCACCTTTCATACTCTGACTGCTTTCAGATCTGCCAAAATACTAAATTAAAACAGCTAACAGACATGAGGTTCAGTGTGAGGTCTGATGTTACAGTGTTATATCTAATGAAAAAAGAAGATTTTGTCTGCTATACACAAACTCTAAATCCAAAACTCCACAATGATAAATGCAATTTACAATTATTATAAATATAATTGTTTGTATTATTTGAACATAACGATTTCATCTCACTACACACATGTATTTGTGTGTGACTGTCAGAGATGAACAGTAACGTGTTACAAGTTACAAGTAATGTGTTACGGTAATCCGATTACTTTTTTCAAGTAACAAGTAAAGTAAGGAATTACTAGTGCAAAAAAGTAATGAGATCACTGTTACCTTCGCGTAAGCTCGCTGCATTGCTAAACCGTGATTTTATTTGTGAGAATGTCTCATGACAACGACGTCCAAGCGTACGACGTCCGTGGTAAAAGATGCGTGCAGATCAACAGTAATATGGAGTGCGGGAGAGAGTATGACCACGAAGCGTTTAAAGCTCGGAAGTACTGACCTTACTTTGAGTTTGATTCTGTGAAAAGTGACAAAAACATTGCATGTAGTTTAATTTTTGCTTGATTCATTGTGCATAAAATTGAAATATTAAAACTAATAAAACAATGTTTAAAAAGAGACTTGTTCATTTGATTCTATTTGATATGATGGATTATGGAGAAAAAATAGAATTGGGTGAAAGGTCTATTGCTTTATTACCTATTCAGGTTGTTTATCATGTTTTCAAAAACGAAGTAAGTAACTAATTACTTTTGAAAATAAGTAATCAGTAAAGTAATGAGACTACTTTTTGGAGAGGTAATCAGTAATTAGTAACTAATTATTATTTTCAAGTAACTTGACCAAAACTGATGGCTGCTATTTCTGTCTAATTTGTTTTTGTCTAATTCTTGAATAAATACTTCCACAGTTAAGTTCCATTTTAAAAGCCCTGCAGTTGGGCTCATGAGATAAGATGAGATGTATTTATTCATTAAATATAACAAACAGCTCAAAAAAGGATCAGCAAAATTAAGTACTATGTAACAACATCTTAATAAGATAAAAAGTAATCTGAAATCAAAATAGTTACACATATTAAATAATAATATATAACAAAGTTTCAGAATCAAGAAAACAATGAAGTAATTTACAATGTGTCACTATTATTGTAAAAATAGCACAACAAGTAATCACTAATCAAACAAACCTCAGGCTAATTGTTTGGCTCCATGGTGCCAAACCTGAAAAAAATATACACACACCCAGATGTAAAAAACGTAACACAAGGACCGGCAGTAATTCTTCTGCACAGCCTAGAAATTTGATTCAGATGAGACCGACACAACTGAGCAACGGTAAAAGCTCCCAGTGAGCACAGAAAAAAACTGAGCTTGATTAGTCTTGATCAAAGGTGTGTTATATGTGTGATCAGATATCTATATGTAAAGTACCCTACTTCAATAAGAAGCAGCTGTAACCCCAGCTCTATGTTTGATCTGTTCAGGTTTGCAGACAGAGGAAGTATTTTTGGTCTTTTTCTTGCATTCGTGCAGAGGTGGATGTTCAACAGGAGACGTATGATGACAGCACCTGACACGTCTCCTCAAATGAAGTTTGCAGTTCAAAAAGTGTCTTTATAGCAGGCATAATAGAGGAAATGTGCCAGTTTTCACACATGCCACAGCTGCCATTAGAAGTGGAAAATCAAGCGAAGAGCATCTTTAGCTCTCTTACACTGAGCCATCGTGGCACACTCGCATTTCTCCGTAGCAACAGGCTGACCTCGTTTCTATGGTTATGGTGTCCCTTCTGCATTTCTTCCAGGACAACGATAAGCAAAAGAAAAAAAAGGGACACGAGTATGTGGGTGCTGCTCAACCTACAGCAGGTGGTTCACTTAATCACCACAAACAAAGGAAAGGAAGATACAGGCAGTTTATAAATGTAAGTTCGGAGTGAGATCAGTAGATGTCTTTCATAGCTGTCCGACTACTTAAAATGCAATAGTTATCTTTTAAAAAAATAACCAAACATAAACATGAGCACTCAGTGATGCAACTGATGTATTTTCATTCATATCTAATAATGTTACTGCATTTTCATTAAATGATTTAAGCTCTTTTAGGCATTTATTTGTGCTTTTTGCAAGTCAGGAAGTGCAAGAAACTTTTCTTTTTCACATAACAAATGAATTATTTTACAGGGAAAGATATTTATCAACCCCCATGTCTTTTAAAGTACAACTTTAATTATATATTTAGTGAACCATATCTATTTTTGGTGGCACAGCTGTGCACTGTTTGAAAGAAAAATAGTAAGTTTCTTAGTTTAAACCTGTTGGGTCATTCTGTGCATAGTTTGCATTTTCTCACTGCGCATGTTGTCCAATTTCCTGACTGAATGCAAAAGAATTCAGTGCAATCACCGGAAAACCACTGATTTTGCTTTTCCTTGTAGCAAGCAAGTTGCTGCCTTATTACCACCTAACTTGCCAGTGTAGTCTACCTAAAAACGCCAGTTATAGCAACAGCTATGCTTACTTAAGTTGTTTCTTCTCATTTTTTAGCAATAACCTAAAGAAAAACCTGGTATAAATTATGTAATACTTTATAGAATATTTTAATCCCATTTGGGGTTGCATGGGGAAGGGCACCCAGCAAAAATGTCTGGCAAATCCTCTTGCGGTGACCCCTTGTGGCAGAGAAGCAGCAAAAAGTAGCACACACAATGCTTCAGAATATTTCATTGGTTCAAAATTTTGGTCGAGATGAAACACGAGTAAAAGAGTTGCAGCAAGTTGAAAGAAAGCTGATTCAGCCTTTAAAGTGAAACTGATCAGTAAATACGTGCAGATAGCTGACGCTTCCCTGCGTCCCCGCAGAATTCAAGTTAAGATGCAGCCTACAGGTATGTATCCGCCTCGACGGCTTTCAGCTCTGAAAACCTCCTGAAAGACAGCTTGAAAGAGGAGGCTGTCAGTTTGTGCAGGATTTGGTTTTTAAAGCCTCTGAGTTGACTGAATAAAGCGGATAAATGACGTGGACGCTGATTTTATTTCCAACTTGTTATTTTTACTCCTTTTTTTTTTTTTTTTAAAGAATTTCCTCCTTTGTCCCTTCTTCACTCTCTGAGCTGCGACTGAGGCTGCCTGCCGTTGCTATGCAACAATGGGAGTAACGAGAGTCATTATTGAATAAGTCATTAAGTTAAGGCAATAGTTCAAGAGAAGCATTTCAGACCAGGAGACATGATCTTACTCGTAATTTATCACATCAGCAGAACAAAGTAGGTGAGACTGTGTGATGTCCAGCGAGATTTCCTGCGCAGTGCAGTCGGTGCTCTGTCACTCAGTGAGATGAGTGGTTGTGACAGCTGATGATAAGTGACTGCCAGACGCTGATGTAAAGCACAGCCACAAAGGCTTTCCTTCCTCCTGATCCCCAGTGTCCAACAGCCACACCCAAGCTCTTGACCCCGAGTGACCTCCTCAGCAATCCAATTCCATTTCCTGCTGCCAGCTGCTCTGAATGATTACTCTGACTAACTCCATTCATGAAAAATAGGGGGACGAGGACCGGGGGCTATGAATGTACGTGCATGAACGTGCATGCACTGCATGAGAGTGTTTGTCCGTCCATCTGCTGGGAAGTCCTTAGGGGTGTACATTTTACACACAAGCCCAGCTCCTGGTGGTGTTTGCGGGATCCTTTCCAGTGTGTGTGTGAATATGTGTGATTTTTTTGTTTGCTTTTTTTATTGCAGGTTTGATTTTGTGTCTGGAGAGTCCCCTGGCAAAAAAAAAAAAGAGAGCGAGAGAAATAAATAAACAAACAAACAAACACAGACACCAATTAAAGCTGTTGCAGTGTCCCAGCTCCTTTACATCAGTAATAATGTGCCTGTGGAAGAAACAAGGCGCTTTAACCCTTCTCGTGCACACCTCAGCTATTTTCAACATGAGCAGGCTGTAATTTCTTATGAGCCCGAGTTAAAACCAGAGCGGATATTTCACACGAGAGACGTCTGTATTTGTGTTTCTCTCAGCATTTCTTGATGGCTTGAAATGAGCTGGGAAAATAAAAACGCCAATATGAATTCACAAGTGCAGCTTGCATCATAGTTAACAAATATTTAGAGATTTATCTGTTGATTAAAATGATTCATTATCCAACATAAGAGTAATTTGCTATAAATGCTGTGTAAAATAAGCTGGCTGACCCAACACCCACATCAAACCGATCAGCTCCCATCACCTCAGGTTAGACTTGTCTGCTTGAAAGTTTGGACAGTTAAAAGAAAGTTTCACTGGAAAGGTCTGGTGAAGAGTAACTCATCTTCCTTCCCCTATTCCCCCCCAAGAAAGAACGAAATAGATCAAAGTCAGTTGGAGGTTGCTGCATTTTAAAAAAATCCTCTCTTATTGAAGCAATGCACATTTTCCACAGAGACTGTAAATAAAAATGTCTGCATCCATCAAAAAATATTCTTTGCCTTCACCAGAACAAAGCAGGTGACACTTGAACCCAAGCCCCTGCGGCCCTTCAACATGAGGTTCACCAACTCAAGCAGCGCCAAATTGAGACATTTTAATATGGGAGTCTATTCTGATTGACTGAATTGAGCCAGCTTCAAGTGGCCGTTAGAGGAACTGCAGTTTTTGGCATTTATTTGGATGTTATTTGACTGTAAGTTAGCCTGGACGGCTCACAACAGCTCAAACGTGAAACAAAGCTTTCATTTGGGACAGTTACATAAACATGTGAACTTATGCAAGTTCACATGAATGCATATAGAGGTCAATAAGTGGCTGCAAGAACAAATAAAAATTAGCATAATGCTCTGTGGTGAACGCCTAATACAACAGACGATCAGAAATGCAGGCTAGCATTATCGTCTGCACACAGTTTAAAGGGTATTTGAGTTGTAGTTAATGCATTTTTTAATGATTCTCACTCAGCTTTCTGCTTTAGTGGTGGTGCGCTGTGTGTAACTTAAGTCATTTGGGTTGAAGTAAACTTTATTAAATCAGATGTTACCAGTTGACATAATATAATTAAGTTGTTTCAGCAGTTATGAAGAAATGTAACTTTTATATGACTGTAAAATATGATAAAAATGGGGAGGAGGACTTGGAGAAAAGTAAGTAAAATAAAAGGTCTTCTGGATCAGTTCTGAACATATGTCGCTGTAACTTTATTCCAGCTCCCGGTTGTACTCCCATTAGTTGTAGGGGGTGAACTCTGGGTTGTGAAATAATTGTCTTTGCTTGACTGAACATATCATAACCTTATAAACGCCTCTACAATGTCAGGAAATCCTTAAAAATCACTAGGTTGTTATCTAGAAAACGCCAACGGCAGTCACACCCTGATCAAACCACGTCCACGCAGCTGTACAGAAGTGTTCACCAAGTGTTGAACGTTTGCATGTCATCATTGCATTACACAAAGGGAAGCAGTTAATTGTGAAGGTGGGTGTGGATGACCAGGAGTGGAATTTAGCTGAACGACTATAATTATGTCTTTCTCCTGAAATGCAGACATGCTGGAAATGACACAACGTTTCATGGATTTATGAATAGTTTGTGGGTTTCCATTAACAATGAATTTGACTGTTTTTGTTGCACTTGGAGTCACAAATATTATTCAGTGTATTAAAGACTTTTTAAAGGTAAGCACAAGTCTTTATTCTTGGCCTTGGAGGCGGTGGAATTAAATAAACTATGACTAATGTGGACCTTCTATTACCAGGTTTTCAAATACTTTAAAGGAAAAAAAAATAACTCAAAGCTACTTAAAGCTGGAAAAAAACATAACTTTATTACTGGTGGGACATTTCATTGTCTCTAATTCCCATATACATAGATAATTTGATGTTAAAATTAGACATTTTCTGCATGCTCGTAGACAAATCTCAAAATAAGTGTACCAACTGGGAGAATTTCTAATGAACAAGGGCTGGAAAGACTAATATCTCTGCAGACGCCAGCCCCAATAGGGCTGAGTGCTTTGCAGGTTGCGTTGATTTAGGAGTCTGACTTTCATGTTTCCACTACTGTGAATACCGACTCTCTTACTATGCCATACCACTCTCTCCCACACATTTAATGCAACAAGCTCACAGCTGTTCTATGAAAGCTATGGAAAAAGGCAATCCGTGGAAAACGTGAGAAATAGTCAGCTCCTGCAGATAAGAGAAGCTTGGAAAAAGTAAGAGATTCTCAACACTTCATCCCAAAATAAAAGCATCTAAGAAAAGCATTTCTCTCCCTTCTAAATTCACTAAAGCGTCACCCAACTGTAAAAACTACTCCTCGGGATGCCACATTAAATAAGGACAGATTAGCGTCAGAAATCGACTTAATATTTCATACAGAGTTCAGCGGATTGCACCTATTTAATTACATTAACGAGGTGAGAGAAGGAAGGTCATGTGGAGGATAATGTAATCCTGCCAGCCATAAGCACTTCCAATTATTGCACAGCACACATGTCTGCACACCCCAACCAGGGGATAAAACTGTTTGTTCGCAGCTTCTTTTGTGAGACCGGGCGATTCTTCGCTTCCTCCCCTTTCAATGCAATGTGACATTTCCCTCTAATATTGCAGCTGGAATGGTTTGGTTCTTTTGATAAGCGGCTTGATTGAGATAGCTGTTGAAATGCTCTGGGGTTGTTTTATTTTTCACCGATTCACATGCCTCCCATGAGCAATTAAGTAACTCCAATTACCAGGAGAGCTTTTCCCCAGGGGTTTGCTGATTCTCTTTCTGTCTTTTTCTGTCAGCGTTTGAACATCTGCAGTCAAAACCCCCAAGTGTATCCGGCGTACACTGAGCTTCCCCGACATCGGTGCTCAACCACAAAATCTAATTACACCTCCTGTGGTATTACTATTTGCGTCTCAACAAATCTGAGCAAATACAAGCATCGCTTCACCAAGCCACATTTATGTCAAACAGAATTTCCAACATGGACTCGTGCCATTGTTGTTTTTCTAAGCCTGCTCTGCACAGCTTTGTTAGTTGTAATTCAGCAGGGTTCTGTTGCTGACAAGGTGGAAACTGAAGGCTACAGATCTTTACAGCACGACACCGCTCCTGGTTCAGGTTTGCAGCTACAGCGTACAGGCCTTTCAACACACAAGTCTGTGCTGGCATTTAAAGTGTTTCCTGAAGTTGCAGCATCATTAGCAGCAGCGGATGCGGTGGTAAACAACAAGTTAGGTCAGAGATCCTCACAAGGAAAACCACCTACGGTATCTCCAATGTAAACAAAATATTTATTTCAGGAAAGAATACATCGTGTTTTTAGCTTCAGAAGTCTCGGTGTTTATATGGCACATCACCGTCTATACATACCCAAAGAATAGATTGACATTTGCTCAAGTCTATCTTAACACAACACTAGCATGCACACATAGTGGGTGCACGAAAACATGTCTTTGTTTGCTGTAACTGTTCCTAATCTGAGTGATGGTGGACTAAAACCACAATCCCTTTTCACACATGAGTAATGGAAGCTTCAGCAGTCTAAACTGACCATAACAAAAATCTAGTTTCCCTCATTGTGTTTTCGCTTCAGCGGATGGATAAAAACACAAAGAGTGATGCTTGTTTTGACTGGGCTAACATATTAGTGCTCACATTAGCATTCAAGAAAACTGATGAGGCCCATTTCATTAAATCAAATGCTCACTTGTGATGTGACCACTTATTTTTTTTGGTATTTCCTCCACAACTGAAAACACAAATGAGAAAATGATAGCCACCATCATAGCTTTCCAGCGTTCAGTGTTTTAGAAACCTGCTGTGCAGTGTTTTGGTTTTGGCACATTCAGTGCATCTGTTGCACAGCCTGGGCTTCCTGACTGTATTTCATGCTTCACCGTACCTAAAGCAACTTACTGCTATCAAATAGCCCTGTGAGATTTCAATAGCTCTGTTCTTTTGGGCTGTATTCATGCAAATCAAACTACTATATTTAGCCTTATTTTTTATATATTTCTGCATCTACCCAGAAAGAGGATTGTGGATTGTGGCCCCTCATCTGTACTGAGATTGGATGAGCTGAAGGGACAATAACAGCAACCAATAACTCCCATATGTGGTGGACTGTATTACAACAGACGTGAAAAAATGCAAGCCTATCCTTTCAAAAGAAGTCTATCTATTAACCAAAATACTAGCATGAGCTATTAGAAATGAAAAAGGCATTAAACCTGCCGATTATAGGACAGCTCTGACGGGATTTTCTAAGCACTTTCTGAGTCTTTTCCGCTCGTCCTGTCCATAATTTCAGCTGAGCACTTCTAAATCCTCGTCAGCCACTGACAAATGTGAGCAGGATTCCCGAGTGGGGCTGGAGCCAGCTCTCAAACTGATGGAGCCGTACAACTTTGCTGCGTGTTTGGAATAGGCGAAGGCTTTCCTCCTCATCATCTCCCCTTTCCACATGGAGATCATGAGCAGCGTGGACAGCAGCACGCCCCCGAGGGTGAGCAGACACAGTCCCGCTATGACACACCGGTCCAGATGGGCTCCCACTCTGGCTTTCTCTCTCTCTAGACGCTCCATCTCCCGGGCGGTCACAGTGTCCGGGTCCACCCGCACGTCCCTGGGGACCGTGTAAGCTATGGCGACCAGAGAGATGCCAGTTACCAGACAAGTCACGGCGATGATGAAGCCGTAATCCACAGACTTCCCCGAGTCCTCAGAGGAGAGGTCGTCGTCGGACAGCAAGTAAAGTTCCGGGATGTCCTCCTCCGCTTCCTCCATGACCTCCTCCTCCTCCTCGTACAGTTCACTCGCGGATCGCCGACTCAGTCTGCAGGTTTCTGGACTCCCACCTATCAGCTGGACATCATCAGCATCTTCATCATGTTGGTGTTTGCGAGTAAAAGATGTTTCCGTTTCCTTCTCCGGACGCGGAGCTCCCAGGATCTCTGTCCATGGTGCTGAACACTGAAGTGACTTTTCACCGCTGTCGCCGATACTTTCTTCATCTAAAACCAGGGACACGTCTCTGGGATCCGGCTGATCAAAGTAAAACAGTTCCAGATCAGCCATTTGGGCATGGGCTGGGTTTCCCGTTTTATCGAGCCCATGCGTCCGTCTGTGGAAGTGAAACACACACGCACACGCAAAAGAAAACAATAAGATGTTTAAACTCGCTGAACTTTCATTCTTTACAAGGAAAATCTATCGGTTTCGCTTCTCTCACCCGTGGGCATGCACGCATTTTAAAGTGTAGCGAAGGAAGTCTAAAGAATAATTCAGCGCCCGACAGTAAAATTACAGGCAGTAAAATAGCTACACTGCTTACCAACACTTAAGCTTTTGCTTTTTTCTGGCTTTCAAATCGCTTTTCCAAAACACTTAGTAACCATGCGACGCCTAATAAATCTAATTCCAGGTAATGTCTTCCAATTATACGCTATTAAGCACCAACATGCGGTCTGCTGAGTACCTCTCTCTCCGTCTGTGGCCGCTCGCTTCCCCCGACTGATTCTGCTCCCTGGTCAATTAGAGGGAAAGGTTTGGCAGACCCCTCCCACAGCCAGGCTGGGCTCCGGCAGACCGCCTTATAATGCTTATTACCGAGCCAACTTCAGTGTTCCCCGACACATACAGACCACTAATCAGATGAGAGGCAGGAGGCGGCTGAATGTGCGCTGTGGGCAAGTAAAGAGCTGAAACACTTCAAATTAAGGTACGCTTTCTCCAGGCGCTTGTCAAAGTTGCTAAAATTTTTCATCCACGAATGTCAGAAGCAGATTTTAATGCAATCCGGTCAACAGCTGAGAGACATTTTAATCCAAAACACACAGGGCGGCGCTGGAGGAAAAGAGAGAGAGTCACCAGCCGGAGCTCACGAATGTTTACGCTTCATTACAATTCATCCAGCAGTTGAGATGTGACCAACAAGTCCGTGATACTTGGCCTTTACTGCGACCCATGGGGTCTGCAGTAAATGCAATACATCGATAGTGGTTAAGATGCCCTTCAGCCCTTTATTGGAGGTCAGAGGTCAAAAAGCCTTGTTCTGCTGGAAGGTTTCTACAGTCATATATATATATATATATATATATATATATATATATATAAAAAACACTAAAAATGAATAACGAAGATTGTTACATGTTGCAAGCTCTTTATCAAGGCTGCCTTGTGTGTGGCTGTTTTTTTTTTGTTTTTTTTTTGTTTTTTTGCAAAGCAGAAATCTTGGGTATGTGATAGATGCTATATTGACTGCTGAAGAGAAAGTGGTTTTCCAGGTTTGGCCCCTTTTTAGGTAGTTGGAGTTCATGTGGAGGGCAGAGATCCTGCAGCTGATGGAACAAGCCCTCTAAACAAAACTAGTTTTGGACAATCAGGGCTGAGGTTGAGCTTTCAGAAATAATAAAGTCATGGGTCCAAGTTCCTCCTCTTTTATATATAAAACTCAGTTTATTTCAGATTTCTTTTTTAAATCCTATTTAATAATCTAAGGGTAGCTGCAGCTTCAAAGCCCTGCCAAGGAGTCTGGAGTAAACTCTTGAATTTTTTTCTTCTGAGTTTTCTTTCTTTTGAAGGATAAAAAAAAGCTAATCACAAACCTTGGAAACTGGCAGAGCCTGGCTGTGTCACAAAAACTCACAATTCAGGACCTCTAAAACTTTCAAACGAATAAAGTCTTAATTTATTCAAATAAAATGGACAGAAAGCTGGAGATGGGTACTCAGCTGTGAAGGTGAGAGCCAAAAGCTGCAGTACCCCTAATGACCACTTGAGGCTGGCTCAAAAAAACGAGTCAGTGACGACTGACGTTAAAATGTCCAAGTGCACAGCAGGGATAAACATTTTACAGCCTGCTAGAAGAACAATAGCAGAGAAGTAGGATTTTTTTAGGAAAGGGTGGAGACTAGAATTGTTTTAATTTACCTTTTCAAATTACTTTAAGATTTACCAAGGTGTTATTTTAATGTCCACTTTTGTGACCATAGGACACTTAACTGCAGTGCAACAACTACACATACACTCTTCAGGTGACCTAGAGAGAAAAAAAAACACAACAGGAAAAGCTACTTGGCCATGTTGTTTGTAGCTGTCCTTATCCATAGCTAAGTACAAAGGTATCCATCCACAGGGTCAGGGCCACTTTAATAGATGCGTGCGGACTAGGTGACCAGGCACAATCTCTGTTACTCAGTAACTGAAATGGACCTCTTGACTGTGTTTGTGTTGTTGGTGTGTTTTGGAACATTTTAATGAAATTATCTGCTTGCTGTGCAGAAAGAAATCCATGATAAACACACTGTGGTGCTTCGCCCTGAACATCTTCAACAGCAGCTACAGTCGTGTCCTCCATAAAAGTCTCAAACGTGTCTGATTTATTGCTCCAGCATCCAACATATATAACATCACAATCTGTATTAGGAGTTCCCACAATATATAACTGTGACAAAGGCACATATAAAAATATCAATGAGTGATTTAAATATAAAAAAAGATTCAGATAGTTACCAATAATTTGAATGACCTTTTTTTTTGAGAAGACACGAGATGACTTTGATTTTCAGTGTAAACTGTGACAAATGCCTTATAGTCAATGCTGGGTGATGACCTCCAAACTGGCAGCTTTTCAGGAGCTAATAAGCTTCCCTATCACATCATGTGTTTAAAAGTTAGCATGTCATTCCCAATATATTTAAATGACAGCTGGATTAAGGATACTCCTTTAGGGAAACTTGTCCAAATAAACACAACAGCCTTTTCTGCACTGAAGCATATATAGGTTATACTGAAGGCATCCAGAGGTCCTGATTAGAAAATGCTCCATTGCGCTGCTATTGAAGTTCTTTTGCTAGGATCCACCATGTTGATGCTTCTGGATACTCATTGTATGCTGTATCACTATACATACAGAAGTTACAGTCTTTTACAGGGAGAGGGAGCAAAGGTAACACCCAAGGGTGGGTTTAACATTCATGATATTTAAAAGAGGAACCGTGTTTAAAGCAAAAAATATTTCACAGTTTTGCAACAGAGAATACAGAGTAGACGTGTAGTCTGCAGGCACGCTGGAAATGTTCAACCTCTGCACTACAACCTCCTGTGGAACTGTAGCCCCTTTAATCATTTAATCCCTTTGTGATATGTGTTTTAAACAAAATTAGCTCTTCATTGCAGAGAATTAAACTGACTCCCGTGGTTGCAATAAAAGGATATTTGGCTACCTCAAAGCCTCACTCAAAACAACATTAATAAACTAATAGGAGATTATGAAAAGTCATCTCACAAGGGACAAAACCAGAAGAAAACGATTAAGAATGAAGTGCAACATTTGTATTTACACATATATCGAATGTAGTCTGTGCCAAAATGATAAACTACACTCAAGAGACCAAACTACAGTAAAAACTAAATATGTAAGTGATCAAATAAAAAGAGAAAAGAGGAATAATAATCAATGAGAGAATAGCAATGGAGTGACTTAGATCAGTGGGTGTGACCAAAGTGAGACACTTATGCACTTGTTGGTTTCTCTAAAAGCAAATGCTGCACCCTACAGTAAAATGTGACACAGCAGCTGTGGTGTCAGACTCAACAACACAGCACAGAAAACCTCAAACTGCTTTTGTTTACATCTGTCCACATGTAACATTTTTAAGACAGCCATCCTGCTGCTGAGCCCAGCTCGGGGGACGCTCTCTGTTCTCTACTCGCTTTGGCTTTTCCCAGTCAGTTTTCGATGTGTGAAGCTGCTTGGAAAAATGTCTCCAGCCGTTCACACAACTGAAATAGGGAGACAATGATTAGCCAGGCACAACAGATGTGCGGGTTAGCACTGTTGCCTCACAGCAAGAGGGTCGTGTGTTTGAATCCACCATCTGGATTGTGGAGTTTACATGTTCTCCCCATGTTTGTGTCTCTCTGGCTTCTCCGGCTTCCTCCCAAAGTCCAGATTCGTGCAGTTAGTGGGGTTCGGTTACTTGGTGACTCTAAATTGCCTGTAGGTTTGAACGTGGGTGCCAGTGGTTGTCGATCTCTATGTGTTATCCATAGGTGTAATCTTCAGGGTGTCCATTACAGTGCTTAACGTATTATTTATTAGACCAGGTGTCACACAAACAAGAAAACACAAATATTTAAAAATCTTCCAAGACCTTGTTTAAAACTAAAAATTATGTCTTTATTTTACGAGCAAATTACAAACTGATGTCACATTTTTATATCCAAATTTTGGGAAAAGTAATCAAGTATAACATTTAACTAAAAAACGATTTTTTTCTGTTGGGAGATATAAGTAAATAACTGTAATTTGGCATCTTTATCAAGAAATAATTATGTCATTTATTATTTTTCTTGTTTTTTGGGAAAACTAATGGACATTAATGGGTAACAACAATATTTCAGCATTAAAAACATAATTTGGAATAAAGCGCTTGTGTGTGCTGGTGAATTAACCACTGTAGAAACATAAAAATGATTTTGACAATTACCAATGCTTTTAATTTGGGGCAGCATAAACCTGAGCTCATAAATTCATTAAGCACTGCACTTTTGAGCCGTGGTAGAAAATATCTGAATATATTCATTTATAAATTTAAGCACGTAAGTAAGGTTTGGGATACTTATTATTTTATACTTACACGGTACGGTTCGATGTCTTACTCTCCCGTGTTTAGTAGTTAAAGTTTTATTTAAACAGTGTGAGTATATTATTATGAATATTGTGTTTTATAGTGAATCTCAAGCATTTTGCATTATTTGATGAGAGTATTGTATTGTATTGTATTCTTCATTTTCATTTACCATGTATTTGATATTTATTTTTAATTTGTTAATTTACATCTACAGCATTCATTTAATCTTCTTTAACTGAATTATTTAATTAATTATTGCTAAATTATTTTCTGTATCATTTTTATTAAGTAATTAAACAGAGTTTATTTTATTTATTTACTTGTTTATTGATCTATTTATTGTTACTTGCCCACAGTAAGACTGTCCTGTTTTTTATTCCACAAAAGGAAAAATTTTCATTTTAAACTTTTGAGGCATTTAGACAACACTCTGACACTCAGTGAGAAAGATCACTTTAGTATTTCAGCAACAAGCAATGACTTTATGAAATCACCTATAGCAGGTTCACACAGCTTGTGACCCTTCAGATTTATCTTGTTGCACTTTCGGGGTCAGAATTTACAGTTTACAGTTTATCTCCGGCTCCACTTACCAAAGGACAGATCGTTTCAGCACAATGATGCACTCTTGTCTCTTCCTCTGGCAATTAAGTAGAGGTGGCCGAGCTGATGTGGGCGATAACCAAGGTTAGATATGTTACTTTAGGCAATATTTGATCGATGCAAAGTTTCTCTCTTTCTTTGCTTTACTGTACACGCTGCCCACAGTCTGTTAGTTTTGTGTTTGTGCACTTTTGTCCTACAGCTCTGTTTTCTACAGTATGTGGAGCAAAGTACACAACTTGGAAAAATAAACTCTGTTTTAGAACTTTCAGCAGTAAACATCAATATTTTTAGCAGTTTTCTGCATACTGGAAAGCGTGGTGTACAACACTAAACCCTCTGAAGATTTTACTGTAAACGCATAATTACGATATATAGATGTATATCAATCGTGGCTCAAGAGTTGGGAGTTTGCCTTGTAATTGTAAGGTTGCCGGTTCGAGCCCCGGCTTGGACAGTCTCGGTCGTTGTGTCCTTGGGCAAGACACTTCACCCATTGCCTACTGGTGGTGGTCAGAGGACCTGGTGGCGCCAGTGTCCGGCAGCCTCGCCTCTGTCAGTGCGCCCCAGGGTGGCTGTGGCTACAATGTAGCTGCCATCACCTGTGTGTGAATGGGTGGATGACTGAATGTATAAAGCACTTTGGGGTCCTTAGGGACTAGTAAAAGCGCTGTACTAATACACGCCATTTACCATTTACCGTATATATACACACACTTTAACAGTACTGGGTAGGAGCCTCTTTTGCTCTCAGAACTGCCTTACTTAGTTCACAGATCGAACAAGGTGCTGGAAACATTCCTCAGTGATTTTGGTCAATGTTGACATGAAAGCATCACACACTTGCTGCAGATTTGTCGGCTGCACATACGACTGTCATGTTCAGTAAACCAGTTTGAGAAGATTTGAGCTTTGTCCCATGGTGGTCATGATCAGCAACAATACCTAGGCAGACTTTAGCATTTAAATGATGCTCAGTTGGTACTAAAAGTGTGCCAAGAAAATAACTCCTATTCCATTACACCACCAGCAGCAGCCGGCACTGTTGATCCGAGGCAGGGTGGATCTCCACCTCCATGCCATATATGTCAAATTCTGATTCAAATGTTGCAGCAATTTCTCAATGAGAAATTGAGGCTCATCAAACAAACTAAGATTTTGTATTTAATCTTGAGTTGTCTAATTATGGCGAGCCTGTGCCAATTGCAGCCTTACTTTCATTTTCTCACCTGACAGGAGCACCCAGTGTGCTCTTCTGCTGCTCTGCTTCAAGGTTCGACATATTGTGCATTCAGAGATGTTCTTCTGCCTGCCTTAGTTGTAACAAGTCGCTATTTGAGTTTCTGTTGCCATCGTATCAGTGCAAAACAGTGTGGCTTACAAGAAACTTTCTTTTGTTTTTTGGACCATTCTCTGTAAATCATAGAAACAGTTGTTTTGGAAAATCCCAGTAGATCAGCAGTTTCTGAAAACCTCAGACAAGCCTCTGTAGTACCAACAGCCATGATGCATTCAAAGCCACTTAAACCACCTTTCTCACCTGAGGGGTCAGCTGGCATCAGTCCAGTGTGGAACGTGCCACACGGCATGGTTCACATACCAAAATGCAACAGGAGGATGCTGATGAATTTTGCATAACCAAAAAAATGTCATAAAATGTAAATATTGAGCTGTGTGAAAAGACACATCTTTGAATATTTTTCAAAAATATTATAGTTATCTTTTTAAAAAAGACAAACAGGAAATGAAGACGTAGCTCTTCAGCACCACCTCCCCCCTCCACCTGCAATGCAATCAGTTCCTTTGAGCAAAGCATCAAACGGTTATTCAGCTGCAGCCTCTCGGTGTCTGACAGCACGGTGCTTTAGTAGTGATGTGTTCTCCTGGGGTTTTAGTGTGTCTAACCTAATCTCCCCCTGCAACCACATCCCCTCAGGAGTAAACAGAAAACGGGAAAATTCATCTGTCTAAATACGACTTTAAGTTCAGAGCTGCAGCAAAAGGAAAGCCAACCGCTGAGAGATGTATTGAGAGGACGGCCTGCAAATATTTTGCTCCATCACAGCCAGACAGAAAACCACCAGACTACTCCCCATGAGATGTTTTTCTAGTAACACCGCTGCTCTGTTGTTTATGATCTAAAGTGATTTGTCATTTCCTCCAGAGATGCTCCCAACCAGCAGGGCCATTTTATTTACACCATCCGGTGAAGTGTGGCATTTTACACTGACGGATCTGCTGTGAAGCCAGTGCACAAGTGAAGCTAAGAATAGCTGATGGGAAGCCGGCAGCAGCAGAGGCAAAGACGCTGGTCCAAGGTTAGGCTAGGACACAAAAGAAGTCAGATGGCCTTGCGGCAGGGCTGGGAGGAGGGCTGACTGGACAGAGCAGGGACGGTGGATGCACAGAGACTCACACTGTATGTCTGCAGACTGATTTGTGTGTTGTGGTCACCACTCAGAGGCAGGGTGCATACAGTAAGAGCTGAGCAAAGCTGCGATTTAAAGCTGAGCTCTCTTTGCTCTCACTCAGCACTACTTAAAGGATGTTTTCATTGAAGTTCATATAGGGAAATGATAAGAAGAAAAAAAAAATCCCGCAGATATCAAAGCACATTTGCCCTGAGATCAGAGTGCAGCAGAACTGCCAGCAGCAGTGCATAAGCTGGGAGTTTGAGCCCTTTTCTATTCCATCTGTGTTTCCGCACCCACAAACAAACATGTGAGTTTACACATGAGTTATTGGACGTGATCCTGACTGAACGTCTGGTTTTTGAGGCTGATGTAGATGAACTTTCAGCTGAACCCGCTTCTCCAAAATCTGTCTCGGGAGGACCGTTTTCTGTTGTTGTTTTGCAGCAGATTGTCTGAACAGTTGCTGCGTCATATTTCTGAGACTGACTTTTTCCCCCTTATTGTAGATTTCACGCAAACCCAGAACAGTGTGAAAATAAACTGCAGGTACAGATTAACGATCACGACTACAGAACACACAAAAACATGAAAAATGTGCAAAATTGCTAGGAGAATACACTTTTAGTATTTACAAGTGAGTTTTATGTTAGCAAAAACACATTTTAAACTGCACGCAACATCAGCTTTGGGCCATCTGTTTATTTCCAGACAGAAAATATTCAGGCCTGATTCCAGGATAACACAACAGAAGAATCTGAAATGAGTCCAAATACATAAAATATGTCAGCAGATGCTTTAATCATTATCAAAGTGCTTTATCTTTATGCTATCTGCATACATATGTTTCTGGGAAACTAACACTTCATGTACCTGAATTCTCAAAACCAAAGGCAAGTTTATGGTGTAATGAACAAGGAATTTAATGTGTTTCCTATGTACATTTAGGGCACTTGTATTTTGTTATACATAACATAATATTCATGTGGGTTTATTATTTGTATTTATTTGCTTTCTTTAAACAATACAGGAATGAAACATATTCAGGATAATGACACAGACTTACAAGAACAACAAGATAAGCAATCACTGGGAGAGTATGGACATAATAATGTTTGTAGTGCATATGAGTAGGTTTCACTATATTCTGTCATTGATCAAATAAAACAAATGATAATAAAATGATAATGATAATAAGAACAATAATAACAGTAATACTAATGCTACAAAGTAATAATAATAATAATAATGACAAAGTAAAAAAGTAAAAGAGAAGATATAGACATATACTGATGTAATAGAATTGATAACAAGTAGTAGTACACAGGTAAAAAAAAAAGGCCGGCGTTGTCGGAGTGAGACAATCCAGAGCATGGCCATCACCAAAAATAACAAAAAAACTAAACAGGGTAAAGCCTATTAATTAAATGGCCATCGGTCAATTATTTTTCAGTGTTTTATAAAATAAAGATAAAGTCAGTTGTCTGTCCACCTGCCCATGGTGCCTAATCCTGCCTCTCCACCTAAGGGGTATTCACTAATCTAATCTGAATATGGTCCTCTTCTAGGTTACCGAGTTACATTTAATATACATGTGAAATTAAATAAAACTGGCAGTGTTGGAACTTGCACCTGAGTATATAATACATACATTAGCAATGATTTAGAACAGGAGCTGAAGTTGTGGACATCCATGGCACTTTGCCTGTTGCTTTGCCTGTCTTTGTTTATGACAAATAACAGTGACCATCACGCTTAGCTGCACTTGATGCTAGTTAGCAAATGATAGAATGCTGAACTCAGACAGGAAACAATGTTTATGCCTGCTGAAAATTAGCATGATGTCACTGTTATTGTGAGCTTGTTAGCATATGTAAAGTGGGGATTATCAAAGGATGCAGACTCACCTTATTCAGTTCAGGTTTAATTATACAGTCTCAGATTACAACAATGGCCGTCTTACAGTGTTAAAGAGAAAACACCAACAATCCACATGCTCAGTGTGGAGGACAAAAATAGTCTGCGAGGCACCTTAGCTTGCAAACTGCAAATATGATGAAATGCAGGAGGACATCCAGGGATTTTTGGCATAATGCATTTGGTACTGAGAGATATTATACCTTTTTGTGACATACTAAATGCAGCAGTATAAGCACTGGATCATTCCTTTGCTCTCTTGCTGCACTAGAGATAGTGGAGCAATCATTTTTATAAGACACTGTCAATCAAACAGGTAAATTAAATGTCAGCACAGTCTATTATTATGTTTTCTTCGCTGAAAATGACAACCAGGACAGATTTAATCTGATAACTTGACCCACTTTTGTCACCAGCAGAGTGCAGAGAGTGTCTCAGACATCTCAGACATCAGACATAGAAATCCAGAATGTATGTTTTGCTGTTTTTGACCATCCCAGAGGAATAAAAGAACCACAGTAAAATGGATTTCAGCTGAACGGTCCTTTCAGTAGACTATTTCGATTTTTTAAAAATTCACCTGTTCGGAACAACTGACTGCAAAGGAAAAGTCTTTCTTTTCACAGGAGATATGTTTGTATGTTTACGAAACTACTGAGAAAAGAAAACCAAATTTTGTTTAAGCTTTGGAATTTGGGAAAAGGAAGAAGACCAAATTTTGTTGTGAATAATGTTTTCTAAACTGAGAAATGTAGCCCTGGCAATAGAATATACTCAAATATCAGACCTGTTCACCCAAATGCAGACCTATACACTCAAATCAAAAGGTCAGCTTTATTTAAAAGCTGTTTCATTATTTGTGGAGTGCAGGATCCAAGAAGCATACTGATGTTAACAAAAGGCAAGCCAGTTATCCAAAAATGCAAATCTAAAGATTCACAGGAGTACATGGAGGGAAAGACAAAGAGACATCATGACAGAGAGTGATGGGAAGAAAGGACTAGTTATACACAAATGGTGATTGTGGAAGAAGGAAACAGAAAAGAACAAGAAACAGGTGCTCAGGATCGAGCTGATCAACAAGTCGAACTAAAGACAGGATAAGAGTTACTGACAAAGTAACACAAAAAGATAACTAAGCACAAATTCACAAGACACAAAGAGAAACACCAGGGAGGCCGATAGCTTAGTATCGGCCTCCCTGGGATAGCTTAGTAGGTAGAGTGGTGGCCCCATGATCGGAAGGTCGGGGGTTCAATTCCCCTGAACACCTACCCTGAGGTACCCCTGAGCAAGGTACTGTCCCTACACACTGCTCCCTGGGCACCGAATGGCTGCCCACTGCTTCACTGAGTGAATGGGTTAAATGCAGAGAGGAATTTCCCCACGGGGATCAATAAAGTACACTTTCTTTCTTTCTTATTATTACTGGGAAAAATAGGAAAAGTCAAAACAAAAGCTAAACTCCAAATAGAAAACAAGGATTGACTTAATGGATCCAGCTGATAGCCAAAGCTCAAATAAACAGCAAAAGGTTGGAGAAAACAGGACTATGTATACACTGAGGACTAACTGCTGATTAGAAACTGAAACACAGGTTAAATTAAGCAAGTCACATAGTCAGAAATAAAACAAACACTCAATCTTACTATAATGCTCACAGTGTTGGGAAGGTTACTTTTAAAATGTATTCCATTACAGAATACAGAATACATGCCCCAAAATGTATTCTGTAACGTATTCCGTTATGTTACTCAATGACAGTAACGTATTCTGAATACTTTGGATTACTTAATATATTATCATGCTTTTTACAACTACGTGAATGTACTATTGCTGTGTGATTTATTACTATTACTGAAGGTCCGCGGCTCCGAACCGTAGTAAAGGGACCTCTGGCTAATACGGCGGGTCCGTGTCGGCTCATAGCCGAAAACTAGCTTTACTTTGTTGTCTGGGTCAAGTTTTCTTGCGAGAGACAGAGAGAGGCGTTGAAAGGCTGCTCCAACGGAACTTATTGTTTTCGGAGGAAAACACGAACACGGTGTACAGTCAAGTTTTAATAGCTTACTTACAACTGGGCTCGTCAGGCTCTCTTCTTGGCTGCAGTGGTTATATACAAGCTATGCTTGTAGCATTCTACCTGTTAGCTTAGCACAACAACAACAGCAAAAAGGGCTCTCTCACCCAGGAAACAGGAGAGAGAGAGAGAGAGAGAGAGAGCGTCGCCCTATAACCATGGCAACCGTAACGCTGCCGCCTGGAACAACAGAACGTAGCTGTCAAACAAAACCCAAACAGTCCTGACCCGCCACAATATGAAACAGGAAAGTACCGCAGTGTAATCCATTTATTTCAACAAAGTAACTGTATTCTAAATACCACCTTTTTAAACGGTAACTGTAACGGAATACAGTTACTCATATTTTGTATTTTAAATACGTAAGGGCGGTACATGTATTCCGTTACTCCCCAACACTGAATGCTCATAATATAGGCATATATGTCTGCTGCCTAACTCCTCCTACGCGTTAATCAATTACCTGTTAAACTACAAGTACTTAGGATATTGGGGCTATATCTATATAGCTTTTGGGAACTACTTTTACAACACTCATATCCTCACAGTTTATATATATTATGTACAGTAGCTGATCTTGAAGCAAACGGCAACATTAGAGCTACACTACAAGCGTGTGCATTGTTGACATTATGTATACGCTGCAAAACTATTTTTAGTGCAGTGGCACTGTGAGGTCACTGGGTGTCATGCATATCTATATTAGTGATGCTAATAGTGTACACACTTAATTATTTGGTCTATACTGTGAATATGTAACCTGAAAAGAAGAAGAACAGTAAATATGAGTGAAATGAACAAGCGCAGGAGGGCCTGGTTTTAATATTAAACAAGAAATGCCAGGAAGCCCTGGGATCGTGACACCACATGCTGTTCAAGTGTTTCTTCTTTCATTTTTAATTCCAAATTAAAGATGTTTAAATCAAGCATCCCACGTCCTTAGGCATATTATTTTCTCTCAGTTCTATCCCTGTGCCGACAAACACGTGTACAAAAACCCAGGAGTATCGTTGGGAATTAGCTGGCTGATTTGCTGCTTGAGGTATGTGATGAAAGCTGCTTGTTTGACTTTTTTGTCAGCAAAATTACACAAAAACTACAAACATTAATTTCATGAAAGTTTATGGAAAGTAGGCAAAGAAAAAAACTTAAATCAAGTGTATTAAGAATACAACACGTCTTTAATATAGAGCTGTGAAACACAGCCCTGGCTTTGGTGGTGGAGCCAGTCTCGAAACGTCCATGAAGCTCATTATTTTTACTTATGTAATATCTTGAGCTATAAAACATAAACATTAATTTTTTTTTAAAGTCTTTATTACTATACTACATATTACTATATCTAGCAAATAAAATGTTTAATCTGTCTAAAAAGCACCATTAAGACGTGATCGTGAGCTTGATTTTTGTTCTGTAACAGTGCTCTGAGAGTGTGATGGGAAAAAAGAATAACATTCAAATCTTTGAGTTTAACACTGTGTTTGGAGACCTTGGGTTACATCGCAATGAGCACATTCATAACTTAATGAATTATGAATGTGATTTTTTTCACACCCACATACCTCCACACTGTCACACCTGAATGCTGCCCAGAACAAATGCAGCCTTCTGCTGTTGTGATGAACACAATCAGGCTCCCTCTGCATTTATTGTGCAGCTGTGTGTGTGTGTCGTACTGAGGAAGTGACTATCAGGGCGGTGAAGAAAACAAGAGAGCTGCCTTATGAGTAGGAGTGAAGCTTTCTGTCAGTGGATGTTATATACTGGACCCCACAGTGTACTTACCATTAATTGAAGGAGGTCAGGGTCAGAGCGGCGGGTAGCTTGTTTATGACTAGACGTGAGTCATGACTCTTTAGTGTGTGTGTGCGTGCAAAGTTGACAGCCATATGGGTCTCGGCTGGCTTGGACTAAGTTCCTTTAAAATGACCTGCCAGCGTCTCGGTAAATCAGAGCGGTCAAAGGTCATTTTACATTTTAAAATGCTCTTATGCACTGAGGGATTTATGGCATATACAGTGTATGCGTGATGAAATACAAAAGCAAGGCTGACACCCCACCAGCCCCGCCCCCAAACACACACACAGCTGACAAATGCATATTTTTTTTATTTACTGTGCACTATATGAGTGGGCCTGTGTTGGATTGCTGCGCACATTGTGAAGCTGTAATATAACTCAAACAGAACGGCCACTTTTATGTTTATAGCGCTTTGAGAAGAGACACGGACGCACTGATAAATACATATGTTACAGGCTTACGATACATCCATATTCATCAGACACCTGCAGAGCATCCAATCTTTCTCTCGCTGGCATCTTTTATAGCATTTTGTCAAATCTAAGCAGCACTTGTGTTTGTAGTTAGTGATCCACTTACTGTGGGAAATACGGTAGCTAAATGTTTTTGAGCTCAGACACCATCAAGCCCTCCTGCTCAGCTTAATCTGTTGAATTTCTGCAGATTTGTCTCCTTTGCTTCTTTTTTCTTTCTATACACCTTTCTAAATATAAATGGGACAAAAATAAAATGATGCGGCTCCTGTTACTTCCTGGGTGACGTACAGAAGTTCAGCAGGTTTTACTCTATGCTTTTTCTTTCAAGGAACACTTCAGTGGTTTCACACAGGAGATCTCGCTTTCTCATCTTTGAGGCTGCGGTTGGCCCATGAAAACAGTTTTACGTCCTCTGAGGTTTTTTGGGAGCTTTGTGAAGCGAGAGAAATTAACCACATTGGGGTTTTTTGTTTTGACATGAGTTTCTACTTCTGTTTAATCTTTAAATCGTTCACACTGTTTCATCCTTCAGCTTTACTTCCAGCCTGGAAGTATCCATCCATCTTTTTAACACATATCAAGCTTACATCATGCATGTTATATTATAACATATATTTCACTAGCAAGGAATGAAAAACATTTATTGATAATGAAGCAAAACAATAAGCCACAGGCTGCGATTTTGAGGAAGGCATCAGAGGATCGCTGGCAGCTCCGGGCTTCACAGATCCTCCTGATAACTTTGAGAGAGGCTGACAACCAGAAATGAAACCAAATGGGTGTGTGGCGTAAGCAGGCATTTACAGATGTATGCCAGAGAGAGGAGGTTTTTCAGGAGTGGCCTAGCTCTTGATCAAATCGTCTGTACTTCCAGACAGTATTTGAACTTTTGGAAGTTTTCTCATGTTCCCCACTAATTCCTGTTTAACCTCTTTGATCTTATTCATTTTCTTAGTTTTTGTTTTCTAGTGTACTCGTTGGTCATTTCATTGTCTACCTTCATATATTTACTTCGGGCTTTGAAGATTTGAAGATTTAGAGATTGGATCTTACGCTGGTGTTGTGGTGTTATGCGTCTCTTCCTGTAAACATGGGAAGCACTGTTGTGTCATCATCAAATCATCGTCAAATTTAAGACTGAAAAATCTGTAATTTGACATTTTTATCTCACAAAAATGCTCCTGTTTTAAGCCTCCTCTCCGGCTGGGACCTTTCTGTTTAGAGTTTCTGTTCTCTGTTCTCTCTCCGCCTCCTCTCCCTTTCTCCCACATTCCAAAGACGTGCATGTTAGGTGATTAACTGGTGATTCACAAGTGACATAGATGTAAATATGTCAACCAGTCCAGGTTGCACCTGAAATCTCTCCCCATGACAGCTGGAATAGAGTAATCCCACCTGGACAAGCAGTTAGGAAAACGGTTGGGAATGCTATGATTAATCTCTGCTGTATCAGTTGTGGCCGGTCTTTTATAAGCAGTGACCTGCGCTTCCCTCAGCAGTACAATAACTTATTGGAATGTTTTTAAAATCATTGTTTAATAGCTTTGCAGCAGCAGACAGCAGGGAGCAGCAGAACTTTTATCTGCAAAGCACATAATACAATAAAAAAACGACCAAAGTGCTCCACAGAGTTGACCTAATGGTTGGATAAGAATACAGAAGTTGTGAAAAAGTCATGAGCAAAACAGCACTGCACCGAGAACAAGTAAACACAAAGCAAAGAGGGTGAGCAATGACTATTAAAATGGTATTGAAAGGGTAAAGCTCATAAATACATTAATTAAAGAGAAATATCTGATTATTCAGCCTAGAATTTTCTACTTAATTACAGCGTCACTGGATTCACTGGATTTTGCATCAGAAGTTCTCAAAATCTGTAAAGAAACATTCTTAATGGCGTTAATTTTGTTGGAGTGGACTGCAGAGAGCACTGAAATGCAAGTTGTGCAAACAAAGTAACAAAAAATGAATCTTTGATTAGACCAATTCAAAAGTCCAAAGCAAGTACAAATTCCAGGAGATCAGAGACAAACAGAGATCGTAAGAAGGGAAAAGCCTACATGTAGGCAGAGGAGAAATAGCCAGGAAAAAGATACGTGTGAATGCAATCAAACACAGGTGAGGCTAATAAACGCAAAGCAGATAATCACACTGAAGGGGAAAAGGAAGTAAAACTGCAACAGGACACAACCATCAAAACAAAACAGGCCAAGAGACAAATAACAGTGAGACGTGAAGATTAATTTGAGCATGACAAATTCAGAATAACGTATGACAAAGCTTTTGTTACTTTGAGGCTGTAATTCAGGCTTCTCTGAACAGACAGGCCCCATCATACCTTAAAGACCTCATCATATGATTCCAGCAGAGCTTCCAAAAGTAGAATGATAGGCAGAGGCTGTCAGGATCCTCCACTGTCAATGGATTCAGGAGACAGAAACCCTCTCAGCTTTTAGACTTGTGATAATCTGAGTTAGTCAAACAAATTTATTTACAATTTAAACACGTGAGGTGTGGAACAAAGGACTATACAACTAAAATAATAAAATAAAACATTTGAAAACATGAAATAAATCATAAGATAAATGGGAAAAAACAATTAAACAGTAACAAGAAAACAGCCGTTAGAATTGAGTCCAAAAATGGGTTTTCAGATCATTTACAGTTGCCACTCCTACTGCGAGATCTCCTCTGTGTTTTAAACTGAAGCATCTGTTAAGCAAACTTCTAGTGGGAGTAAGTTCAAGTTCAAAGCGGTAAGAAGATGCGAATCTGTGCATTAATTTGAAAGTAAGGTGGGCTGCTTCAGATTCAGGCTGCCTCTTTGTAATACCAACGTGCTCGTATGCCAGTATTGCAGGTTTGTAGTTCATGTTTTGTCCTGTTTGTTTGTGTTTTTCTCTTCTCTTTCCTCTCTTACTGTCATGGTCCCCGTGTCTGCCCGGCCAGCTCCACAAGGCCACATGTGTTTTGTGTACATTCTCCTCTCTCCTCCCTGCCAGGGCGGAGCTCACTGCAGGCTCCCGCTCTTGGCACACACCTGCATCTCGTCAGGCTCTGATTACGGGTTGGACTCTTAAGGCCGGGATGCAGACAGCCTCACCGCTGGATGATTATGCTAGACACGTTAGTGAACCGCTGCCTCGAATCCTTAAGCTTTGTAGACTTGCTGCGATCTCCGTGTAACCTTATCTTCTCCTGTGCACAGTTTTCCCCGGACCCGTGACTAACCTGTTATTTCTACTGCTGTAAAGAAGAAGAGCCAGCGTGTTTGTGACTCCAATCCCGGACCTAGGACCCCCGTTCCCCTCACTGTATATATCTGCACCTGGTGGTTGTGTAAATAAACGTTGCTTTCCCCTGAACTCTGCTCTGCGCCTGAGTCCTACTACACCGCATGACACTTTCCTCTACACACCCCAAACCGAGCAGCTGTCCCAAAGTCTTCCTTCCCAACATCACCAAGTGTGTGCACATGGGTTCTTTCTCTACCACTGTTTGGTCTTTGTGTCACAATATAACATCCCTTGATAATTGTGTAGGGCTCTATATGCTCCTTGAGCTAAATTCAGCACTACAGCTAAAATAAATGGTGCAACTTTAAATGTACAAACATTTTTATTTTATTTTATTAAAGCCAGTGAAGATGGGTTAAACCTGCTAAAATGACTTAAAAGCACCACAGTGCCTGCAGAGCTGCTCTACAATGCTACAGAATAGCAATCAAACACTTCTTCTGACTGAGGGAAAGGAACGATCTTGTGTCAGTTGTGATGAACTGTTTGCTCTTGTCACACATTTGGTACTGCCCAGCTATGTCCTTTAGGGGGCAGTAAAACTCTTTCCTTTCATTTCGACATATTACTTTTCTCTGTGGCAGAGCTCCTGTGATTTGAATAATGCAATCAAGTGAAGATGTTTAAACAGGAACTGAATACAAAGCAATGATATCTCTCAGACAATCAAGTTAATTTATGTCTGAATATATAAAGTAATTTGGAGACAGGAGAGGTTGCTGCGATGATAAGGCAGAGGTTTTTCTTGTAACTGATTAAAGGCTCAACAATTCTTATTTTAGTATTTATTAATTAGCAGATAAATCATTTTAAATCTATTTTAATATCCTTTCAATGTAGACTTAGCTTCCACAGTCAGTTAACTCTTAATTTAGGAAAAAAGATAAAGAAACTAGCTTACAGTCTTGGAAACTGAGTCACTGACAGCAGGTTAGTTTCTACTAATATCATCCAAAACCAAGAAGGAGAAGGATGAGAAAAAGCTGAGCTAAAGATGACGGGAATCATGGGAGAAAAGGGGGCGTCATCATTATGTAATTCCCACCCGTCCCGGTCCACCTGTTGCTCGGGATGGACGGCTGGCAGCTTCAGGCCTCGAAGCACAATCGTGTGAAAAGTGTGAGTGTTGGCGTGATCGTCACCGTTTTCCGCTCAGTTCCTGGAGAATATGCACAGTTGGTGTGGAGGAGAGTTTGCCACCTCCACAGTATTGTGCTGAGAACAGGCAGCCACAGATTGTTGGACAGCATGGCAGTTAATACAGGTCACTGCTGATCTGTCTTTTTGTGCTTTTCACATCTTCTTCCAACTTTAATCGTTTTCTATAATGAAATTTACCGCATCAGCACGAAGTGAGCTGATTAAATCTGCAGGGTGGAACGTGGCGCTGATAAATCACTGCACTACATGATACGCTCATTGACCAAAAATATTAGTATTAAACTCTTAAACTATGATGTATGGGCTCAGATTTCAGTAGCAGATATTTAATCCACGCTTTTGGTATAGTAGCAAAAAGTATTTGGACACAAGCTGATTATCAGTCTTTATAGGATGGAGTATATATGCATGAACTTCAAGCACTGACTCTAAATTACCATTAAAAGGCTTCTTCAAAAGCAACTAGAATTATAAAGATGAGTGCAGGGAAGATTGAGCTCCTCTTTAATTGGGTTTGTAGTTTTAAAATAACAATGACAAAAAATACAAGATTTGTTACTGAGTGCAAGCAGAACCAGAAACATTTAATGCATATTGGACTGTAAAATATGACTAAAATAAAGAAAAACAGACAAGAGTGATCAACTTGAATTGCCTACGAGATCCATGAACGTTTCTATAATACAGCACAGTTCATAAGTCATCTGACGTACAATCAGCTCAAGAGGGAGAGCTATACGGTGGAAAGCATTCATAAGAATAAGACAGCAAGGACTATATCTGAGAAAGAGCAAGCGCAGAAGGACTGAAGCTTCACAAGATTTTTTTCTGAATGAGAAAATTAAAGGTTTAATTAAACAAATTAAACCTTTGTGAATCTGATAGCAAAAGGTTTGAGCTGCACTGAAGCTACAATAAAGCACAGAGGTAGGAACGGTAAAGTGATGTATCCATGCTGAAATACATGCAGAAGACACAGAGTAGGATAATCCAAAGCAAAGAGGCTGTCGAATGAAAATAAAAAGGGGAAAATAAAAGTTGTAGTGTGACCCTCCCAGAGCAAAATCCACTGGATCCCTGGCAGAGCACCAGTGTGTGTGTGGGGAGGTTAAAAGAAACATGTCTGCAGAAGGGTACAAAAAAAGCAGGGTGTACTTTAACAGAAGTGTCCATCTCTTAAATCTTTAATCTCTTAAATCTCTCCATTACAATTCATTCATTGATCCATCCATTCATCTTCAACTACTTCACTTCAGAGCTCCTCTGGAGCCTATCCAATCTGTGATAGGACGAAAAGCAAGCTACACGCTGAACAGGTCACCAATCTGTTGTAGGGCTGAGAGACAGACAACCATTCATGCCTACAGCCAATTTAGAGTCACCAATTAACCCAGCATGGATGTCTTTGGACTGAGGGAGGAAGAGAGCCCTAAGAGAACCCACGCTCAAACAGGGAGAATATGCAAACTTCACATGGAGAGGCCCAGGGATTCAATACCAGGACAACTGTGCTGACCACTGCACAAACATATGTCCATAATAAACAGACAACAAAACAATATAATTTATATATTTTTCTTCTCAGCTGACTTCACATTTATTTTTCAGTAGCTGTACACCTGGTCACAGCTGTGATATTGCTAATAAAACAATTGGAGTTTTGTTTAAGGATTAAAATGAATTAAAAGACAATATAAAAATAGGGCTGACCAGTGATTTGTAGTCAAACCAAAACATTTTTAGATGGAAGTTAAAGTGGTTTTCATGGGGACTCAAACGCAGGACTCATTTTCAGTAATCCCTGAGCTCATTTCTATGAGTGATTTTAGAGCATTTATACAGCAGTCTTTATGTAATAAAGAAATCAGGATTGAGGCTCACAAATTTGTTCATATTGACGCCTTCTTTTTGCACATGGATCACAGGAAATGTTTTCTGAATATGTTCGGCCATACTTCGAAACAGCATGCACTTTTCCAACCTCCGCCTTCATGTTCACCTGGAAGCGTGTACATGCTGATTAGCGCTGTCGTAAAAAAAGAAAAAGGAAAAAGGAAAAGGAAAAAAGAAAAAGAAAAAAAAGAGCGCCGTTCATGAAGTTTAAGTGACAGTCTGTTGCGCAAGACAGCAAATCAACGAACTGTGACAAATTTGTAAATGTTTTATTCATCATTATGAGCGGCAGCACTAACACTGATTCATGCAGTGGTAATAATAAAATATCAGATAAACAGGAAAATATTCTAACATTTTGCCGCTTGGCCAGCTGGTTTTGTTGATGGGGGAGGTCTGGTTTGGAAAATGTAATCATGGGCTAATCCCCTCGCATGCGTATGACAGCTCGTGCCAAAAGGAAGGCTCAAAAAGCAAACCTCCATCTGTCCGCCAGACACAGTTGTTCCGACGAGAATAAGGTAGCGCGTCGCCTTTTACGCACAGCACTGCGGCGGAATTAAAGCAGAGTCCGAGCAGCTCTTTGTCACTTCGTCGTTTTTCAACGTGCACCGCAAGCTTTCGTCTTTACTTTGTGTGTGTGCGTTTCATATTGACTTTCCAGACCTGTAAAGTTTTTGGACTTCTAACTTCTATCGCGCGTAAAACCAGGCTGGCGCGCGAGAACACTGCAAAGCCTCTTTTTAAAAAAACAAAAACAACAACAAATTCCTCATTTATTTGAACCTTTTAAACGAGATGGAAAACTTCACATCAGCTCCATTGGAGAACAATACTTTACCGACATGGGTGGACCACAGCATTCAGTACAAAGTGATTAGCAGTTGTCTGCTCTTCATGATTTGTGCTCTTGGAATTGTTGGCAATGTTATGGTGATCCTGGTGGTGCTCACTACTAAACATATGAGGACTCCCACCAACTGCTACCTGGTGAGTTTGGCTGTGGCTGACCTGATGGTGCTCACAACGGCTGGTTTGCCAGCTATTCCGGAAAGTATCTTTGTATCTTGGGTGTTTGGCCGCTATGGGTGCCTCTGCATCACCTACTTTCAGTACCTCGGGATCAACGCCTCCTCTTGCTCCATAACAGCTTTCACTATCGAGAGATACATCGCCATCTGCCACCCGATTAAAGCCCAGTTCCTGTGCACGCTGTCCAGAGCAAAAAAGATCATTTTGTTCGTCTGGGCTTTCACTTCCATTTACTGCTTGATGTGGTTTTACCTGTCAAACATCCAGGAAACGGTGTACAAAAACATCACCATCGTCACCTGCGCCTACAGAGTTGCCAGGAAGTTTTATTTACCCATTTACTTTTTTGATTTCGGCGTCTTTTTCGTGCTGCCGCTGCTGCTCTCCGCGGTTTTGTACGGCCTCATCGCCAGGATCCTCTTCCTCAACCCGCTGCCCTCCGACCCTAAAGACAAGAAGAAGAACGGACACAAAAACCACGCCATCAACAAGAACACCAGTTGTAAAAACTCTCGACACTCCAGCTCCACCGCGACCTCCCGCAGACAGGTGGGTGGTGTGTGAGCGTGGGGAGGATGAGAGCCAGGATGTTTTTACTCTGCTCATTCAGCGAGATGTTGCAATTTTTTCGCACGGGTTCGTAAAATTATTCAAATATAAATGAATGAATAAACCTAGTCACATTCTACATACATTTTAATACCACTTATTAAAAGACAAAGTAAATATTTTAAAGTAATTAGGAGTGGAAATAGTTGTCATTTTCAGTATACAAAGGAGTTTTTAACATTTCTTCATTAAAAATAAGTATAATTATAGTGATTGTTTTGTTAGTTCATTTGATATAAGCTCTACATGTGAAAACTGAAGGTTTCTACTGAGTGCAATCAAAAACCCAAAGATGGACTTCTTATTCTACGATTGCAAAGAAATGAAATGAAACAAATTAACATTCTCATGAAAAATAGCAAAAGATAAAAACAATGACCTCATCACAATTACAAGTTTTGAATGTTTTCCACACCATAAAGATAGCCCCTCCATGTGTTAGAAGTACCTCTGCAGCATCATTTAGTATGCACAGGAAATGAATATGCAAATTGAACCACACCTCCCACCTTAGCCTCTTGTCACTGCTGCTGCAAGACTCACTCAGAAGTGCTCTGGAGAGAATAGAAAAGCACCATCTCTCATAGAAGTGTGTGTTAAGTGTGAGAGGAAAACCCAGCCCTTCATTTAAAAATCAGTAGGTTAGGAACACAGAGTCCGGGCATGTTCCACAAGTGAGAAGAAAAAAAACTGAATAAATAAAATCCACAAAGACTGGAGGAAAGCATTTAAACTGATCAACACTTGCGACAAAGCTTTTATTTCACTTACAGTGACTCACTGAGTTCTCACCAAGTGAAGTTACCTTCAATTCACCTGGGTCGTCTCTCATCTTCTGCCTGTTTGACAGTTTCACTGACACACACACACAAACACACGCACACACACACACAAATTATGAAACGATGGGCAGCAAAACAGCAGTAGAGACTCCCACAGTGAGCTGAAATGAACCAAGTGCACATGCACAACATGAACCTTTGGCTTGTTACATAAATCTTATCCTGTACTGCCAGCTTTCATAAGCCAGCTCCACCCCACAATCTAAAGGGACTGGTTGGTTGTCTGAATCTGTTATATTGAAGCTGTTATTCATATACTGTAATTCCAATGTGATTTAAAACTTGTTTATATATTTATTATAATGTGTATATTAAAGAGGTATTGAACGCTGGGGTCAGTCTAAACTATTTTAGCCTAATTCTGGACAACATGTCTGTAATGGGGTTACCAGGAAGGAAGAGATTGGCAATGATTCAACAACCAGAAACCCTGCAAAGTCAATTAAAATCAGCCAATGTATTGACAACAGAGGGAACAGCCAATAGCAACAAATACTGGTCATATTGGTCAACTTAGAAGCAAGCGATTGAAGTGACCACCTACTGAACTGAAGGATACTGTTGACTGACATATGGCAGGGTTTACCTGTGCAACTGGAGCCTGGAATGACTTAGGACCGAGAGCCAGCTACAAAGTGATGCATTTTAGATCATGTTATATATGAACAGGGTGATTATCATCATTTTTTCTTGTGTCGGGTGTCATAACGGATGAAAACTGATGCTCCATCGCATCGCCCTAGCTGAGAAAGGCTAGCTCGTTTTTGATGATGGGGCAGGGAAATGAAAAAGCCAATAATATATAGTCTGCTTCGGATTTTGTGTTCATTTTCTTTTCTGGAAATCATGAAGGGAGCCATTCCACTTCCCACAAATTCCTTTCTACAGAATCTGACTACAGTTCAGCCAGAGGTGCAGCAGAGGGCGCTTATTCAATAAAAAGGAATGGAGAGGAGTTGAGATCAAAAAAGCCTAAATATTATTTTAGTTGTTGCAAAATAAAATAATACAATTACAGTGAACAAGTCATACTCATAATCATTGTGCTAATGCAGTTCTGGTCCACTGATGATTTAGGAAAGAGACGCTCCCTTGGCGTTGCTCACTTGCAAGTATTTCTCAGCACATGTTAGAAATGTAGTTAAACTGTGTGTGTATATGAAGTGTCATGTTGTGGTGGTTGAAGGTTATGTTACCAGGAGGCTGCTGCTAGAAATACTCTACTTCTGCTGCTGGCTTCATGCCTGAAATCAACAAAGCGTGGGCTGAAAGTAGCTCCCAGAGTGTGACAACCAAAAGGCTCGTGGAAAGGTTTTTAATTAAAATCAAAGCAACATTTATTATCGGAACCTCTTTTATCTGAAGCAGAAGTTCGGAGAGTGGGAGTTCTTGAGTGCTTAGAAGTTTTCTTTCCTTTCACATCATCCTCGATGTTAAAGACAACGACCAAGACGGGTTGGTTACCGATGAGTAGTCCGTCATATCCCTCGGTCAAGAGGACACTGGACAAGAAATACTGTGTGGTCACAAGCCTGCATTAATAAATAAAACCAGCTTCTCCATATGCAGGAGCAGTTCTCATATTTCTCCTTCCTTCCCACTGCAGGTGACCAAGATGCTGGCAGTGGTGGTAATCCTCTTCGCCCTGCTCTGGATGCCGTACCGCACTCTGGTGGTGGTCAACTCCTTCCTGGACACGGCCTATTTGGACAGCTGGTTCGTGCTTTTCTGCAAAATCTGCATCTACCTCAACAGCGCCATCAACCCAGTCATCTACAATGCCATGTCTCAGAAATTTCGTGCCGCTTTCCGCAAGATCTGCCGCTGTGGGAGGAAAGGCTCGGATAAACCCGCCACCTACAGCGTGGCCCTCACCTACAGCGCCGTCAAGGATACATCAATGGTGGAAAGCACTGATCACTTCACGACCGAGCTGGAGGAGCTCACTGTCACTGACGAACTGCTGTCTGATCAGAAAATGATGTTCCCAGACCCCTGTGTCTACGGAAAGGTGAACTTCAGTGACAATTGAGGTTTTCTTTGAGGCCAGAGAGATTTTTTTTTTTTTTTTTTGGGGGGGGGGGGGGGGGGGGATCAATTGAAAAATAAAGACTTTGAAAATGTTGCTTAATGGAGTCTGTCAAGTGCAAGTATTGTTTTCTCAGTGCTTGCTTACATTTCAAAGCGAGGCTGCTGAAGCTAGAGATGTAAACACAGATTGCAGCCAGTGATGCGTAACAGCAGGCTTTGCCAAACACACTCTTTATGAGGCGTGATCCCGGACATTGTAAAGCCACCAACACGGACAGATAAGCACTCTCATCACTCAGCTGTTATCTTATCTTTTCCACATAATATCAGGTATATGAGTCAACAACCCATGAATGCGAACGACAACACTGTTCCCACTTCAAATACACGGTGTTGCGTTATAACTCCGATTAGCACCGACTCAATTCTGATCTTTAAGCCTGAATGACGCAACAAGGCACGTCAAGAGGAAATAAACTGAACTTGAATGCTCAGACATCCTTTGAAGAGGTTCTGTCAATAAACTGGCCTTGACGCATTTATTTTCACCCACAAAGCCGGCGATCGGTACGTTGTACCGAAGAATACCGAAGGCAGATCAGAATTCTTCGAGTGGAATTTAGTCGTTATCATTAGATTCCCCCCACTTTTAAATAAAATTTAGGATGAGTTATTATTATCAGCTTCACACACACAGAGTTCTTCTCAGAAATAAGGTGAATTATCATACTTGCAACCCCCCCCCCCCCCCCCCCCCCCCCCCCCCAAATCCTCACCCTATACAGCTTTAATAACTGCATGCCTGCCTCCCTGACGTTTTCAAGGCAGGTGGTCCATTAAAGGGTGAGTCACACATGAACCTTCACTGACAAAACAGGCCCTATTTTCGCTGTGAAGGACACGTACAGTGTGCAGCCTCGAGCACAATGTAAAACCAAGACAGATTTGGCTGTGAGTGCTCTGCAGGAAGGGAATTTGCTGGGAGTTTTATTTTCTCCAAGGACAAGCATTCACCGACAGACAGAGGCTGCCAAACTATATAAAGCACTTTGTAACTTGAATTCAGAAAGTGCCATGATGCCATTTATGTGTTATCCTGTTTCTAAAAAGGCATACATCATAAAGAGTTTATAAGTTCTAACTGAAGACTTTATTTAGAGGCGAGACATTTTTATAGAGCTTATTTTAAGAACTTTTTGGCTACCTTATCTATAGCTCTAAAGTCTTAAGATTTTTTAAATTAAACCCCGTGTTTGATTCTACTGATGGTCAGCATTTGTGTTTGCTTTCTGCTTTTATTGTTCTTTGACATATTTTTGCTTTTTGATGGTAGTCTGGCATTGCTGTGCAAGATTTCAGATGGGTGTGGGAAAGAAAGCATTGCAGGTAACTTTACAGTTCTGATTGTAATTACATTATATGGACAAAAGAAATGGGGTACACACCTCTTGATCTTTGAATTCAGATGTTTTCAGTTTCATTGCCACAAGTGTCGAGATCAAGCTTCTAGCCATGCAGTGTGCCTTTACAAACACCTGTGAAAGAAGGTTGTTCTACAGCGTGCCACCCTTGCAGCATGTCGATATGTAACAGAAAGCACAGAAGCCTGGCCGTGAAGTGTCAGACCAGTTGCAGAGCAGGCTTTCTGAGTGCCAAGGTTCACAGTTTATAAATGGGATCATGAGATTGGTTTCCATGGACTAGCTGTTGGTGTAGGTGTAATGTGTAAGTGGTCCAGTACTTTTGTTCATATAATGTATATCTGCAATCTTAGCCTAAAAAACTAACCAGGCAAAATCAAAGCACGTCTACGAATGGAGAGTATTTTGATCAGTGAGCCAAGCTTACCTGGGCTGAATATTTGATATTACAAAAGCCAGCAAACATATAACTGCATAACATTGGTGACAGTTATAATGGTGATAAATATACTGAAAATAAAAGTGGACCCACGATACAGCCTTGAGGAACACCACAATTAAAATGTAGAAATGTTCATTTTCTATGGCCAAACAGAGGTTCTGTCGAAGAGATGGAAACTTCAAAGATGGATTCCCTTAATATGTAACACACTTTTGACATACCCTTTTTATATGCCTTACGGTCTTTTCCTAAATGATTATTTTATTTTACTTTATCCATGCATTAAAAACTGCTTTGAATTTTTCTTCGAGCAGCAGCAGCGGTGGTTGTAAACCTCAGTGTCAGATACTGTATATGTACAGTGCCACAGAGATTTGGTGTAACATATACGATGTGGTGATATAGTTTAGCTGCAGCATGGTGATTTGAGGCTGAAGCAAAGTGAATTCAGTGTTTTGTTCTGTGTTATGTATCCTGTGAACTGTGGATTTAACAAACCGTCGCTTTGCTCATCCCGCTTCTAGTTGTGAGAGCCGTCAGTGAGCCGGTGAACACTGCTGGATGGACGTAAGATGAATACTGAAGATGTGCTGATGTTGTGTGGCATTTTCTGCCAGATCAGTGACTTTTTACTGTTTTCAGTCTGAGCACTGTCTGCCACACAGGGAAATATGATTGGGTAGACACAGCAGAGGAAGAGTGGGTTTCATCACTGCTGAATGTGGAAGATAGTTTTAATACTGCATATGCATCATGTTACAGTGGATTAATGCATTTGTGTGTGTTTATGTCCCATGTGTTTTTAAAGTGCTTGTTATTTATGGCAACTCGTTTGTATATCTTTATGATACTCTTGCGTTCACTATTGCACATTCAAAGTTTATTAATATTACTTTGTGATGTACTATTTGGAAGCTGCTGCTTTGATCTTGCTTCTAAAATTATTGTGGTCCTGTGAATATGTTTGATGGCTCTCTAGAAATAGTTCATTTGTAATTTTTATTTCCTTGTGTCAAAATAAAGTTATTTCTGGAAATAAAGTAGTGTATTTTCCATGTGGTGAAGAGGCATTCTAGCTTTATTTTCCCCAGAGAAATCTTTGCAGGTTTCTGAGAAAATCCCAAACAGAAGGTGAACAGAGAAAGATTTAATTTTGGGGGGGTCACACAATGGGTTGTGTGTTTCTGTATCATATATAGCAATATATAATATATATAATGTACATTTAGATAATTCTATAAAAGCAGAACAAAAATAAATCCTAATTTCAAATGAAATGATCAGAAATTAATTCAAACATCTACATTAGTGTAGCTGGTTACTGGAAATTTTACTGGTTAATACTGGTTAATATACTGGTTAAATATACTGGTTAATTTTAGTTAAAGACTTCTCTTTAGCTCTGAGTCAGTTTGTTTGCTTTGTGACTGATCAGCATTTGTACATTTATTTCACAGGCACTGGCCATCAGTGTTGGTCAAGTTACTTGAAAAAAGTAATCAGTAACTAATTACCAATTACTTCCCCCAAAAATTAATCCCGTTACTTTACTGATTACTTATTTTCAAAAGTAATTAATTACTTAGTTACTTAGTTACTTTTTAAAAACATGATTTACAACCTGAATAGGTGATAAAGAAATAGATCTTTCAGCCCAATTCTACTTTTTCTGCATAATCCATCATACAAAATGTAATCCAATGGAAAAGTCCCTTTTTAAAACTTGTTTTATTAGTTTTAATCTTTTAACTTTATGCATCAAGCAAAAATTTAATTAAATACAACATTCACTTACTGGAAGAAATTTGTTTAACATTTAAACCTATTTTCTGCACATTCCAGCACATAAAATAAAATATTTGTGTTTACACTCAGTCTTTCAAATAGATGCAAGTAAAACACGGCAGAAAATAAATAAAATCAAAGACTAGCGGTCCTGTTGCTCTATTTTCACCTGTAAAGCAGGAGTGGGGTAGGCGGAGTTGTGCCCTGGTGCAGGTGTGCCGCAGCGGTCAGTGGAAGAATCCGCGAGTTTCTCTGTGAATTTCCCATTACGTCGTTGTGCACTCGGTGCTTGTTTGGGGTTTTTTTCGCTGTAAAAAGAAGTTTTCTTCCCACGCACAACGGACACTAATGTTTTTGTCACTTTTTATGGAATCAAACTCAAAGTAAGGTCAGTACTTCCACGCTTTAAACGCTGCACGCTCATACTCTCTCCCGCACTCGATATATTATCCATTGTTAATCTGCGCACAGCTGTTGTCACGAACGTCGCACTCGCTTACGTCACTGTCATGAGACATTCTCGCAAAAAACTCACGGTTTTAGTAACGCAGCGTTCCTACGGGAAAGTAACTGTAATCTAATTACCGTTTTTGCAATAGTAATCCCTTACTTTACTCGTTACTTGAAAAAAGTAATCGGATTACGCTTTACAAGTAACGCGTTACTGCCCATCTCTGCTGGCCATTAATGACCAAAAAATACATCAGTGTCCAGTGATTCTGTTAAAAAAAAAGTAAATTATTAATAAATACTCAGATGTTACCAGCAAGCTAGTAAATGTCCACTGTGAATGTAGTAGAAAATAATCCCCTTACCTTTCAGACTAATTTAGCTCCTATTTTTCACCCCACAATTCTACTGTTTTGGTCTCTAATATCATCAGCCTCATTTCTAGCTAATGAACAGAGTGGTTTATGTAGCAGCTAATGATCTGAAATTAGGGTTAATATTGAGCTTACATTTAGAAAGTGCCCCCAAAAAACAACTTTTAATGAGTGCTATTATCTGCTAGATGTGTACCCATGATACCGTGACCCATGAATATATTAAGATACCAAAAATCACAGTCATTTCAGTAAAAGCTGCTAAGCTGCACATACACCACTCACAAGAGGTACACAGACGTTCCGCATGCTTTCCAGTTTTGTGCCCATTCAGCATGCTTCTTCCAAGTCAAACCTGGAGAAAGAAAGCAAAAGATTCCTACCTGACAATGTCCTGTTGCCTCCCTGCACACATGAATGAACTTCAATAAAGCAACAGTGCAACCTTAGACTACTTACAAAAGTAGCCATAGTCACATCATTAGTTTTTTTCCACTTTAAAGCTTTAAACATAACATATTAATCACCTCTATGTTGGTTTTTTGGAGCCAAAGGTTGTTTCTTCTTGTGCATATTTGGACAAGAAGCTGGAGTGCTATGTTAACAGCTAAAGCTAGCATTTTTTGTTAGCAAGATGAATTCATTCATTGTGCGGCTGCAGCACAAAGACACACCTTGTAACAGTCACAATGGTGTGGTGTCTCTTTAAGACAATGTAAGGTAAGGGTTAGTGATGTCACTATGCGCCACTGCCCTCTTTGGAGTAAGAGAGTAACGAGCTTCCATGTGAGTATATAGACAAAGACAGACCTTATATCTTTTACGTCTCTAACAATTTGCAATGTTACGGGTTGTAGGAACTGTGCTTCATGTATGATAAAATCCATGCCTTGTAAGGTTGATGAAGAGAGTGTGCATTAAAGGACAAGCATTGTGGGATTCCCAGTACCAGCGTAGTCATTAGTTTTTCTGACTGTCCTAAGTGTTTCTACCCCTCCTCTCAACCACTGAGCATAACCCACATTACAACCTGCTGTCTGTATGGTACACTACTCCACATTATAATTTTTCAAAGTACCGACATCAAAAACACAGTCAAGAGATCTTAGTCAGCAACTCAAATTACTGGTTGTGAAAGGTTGTAAAACTTAATATTGAAATTACTGACGTTACTCTAGTCTAATATTTTTTTCCTGGCTTCTGTCTACCAATCAGTTTTCATCACTGACCTTTTTTTTCTGATGAAAACAAGACAATTCGGGGTGGCTGTAGCTCAGGAGCTGGTCACCTACTGATCGGAAGGTTGGTGGTTCGATCCCTGGCTCCTCCACTCTTCATGTCAAGTATCCTTGGGCAAGATACTAACCCCAACTTGCTCTCCGATGCATCCATCGGAGTATGAATGTGTGTGAATGTACTTAGAAAGCACTACGTATAGATAAAGTGCTTGTGAGAATGGGTGTGATTGGGTGAATGAGGCATGTTGTATAGAGCGCTTTGAGTACTCCGGGAGAGTAGAAAAGCGCTATATAAGAATCAGACCATTTACAATAGCTAAATAAAAACTAAAAAACACTAAAGTACAAAGACAGAAACTATGATGATATGTACTGATACTTTCATCAACACATATAAATCAGATAAAATATTCTGGATAGATGAGATCCAATCAGAACTAATTAGGCTGTGCAAAAAGGCGGGACAAGTTTAGAGGTGGTCAGTACAGAAGTAAACTCTTTCTGCAGTGAGGTTTTGTTTTTTCTCTCTCGAGATGTTATAACTTGCTCCCATGTTCCCTGTTTCCCATGAAAACATGACAAAATATCAGCACCCGGGGAGAGAAGAGTAGATATATGAGCACATTTCTCATTTTATGTCAAGGAAAACAAGATGCTATGTAAACTCTCACCGGTACAAATATGATCAACTTTAAAACTTTATATCTCAGAGAAATTTGATACCTAAATTGTGGCTAAAACTAAATGACGTTTCAGTCAAAAGACTGACTGCCTCTCTTCTGTGTGCTTTAAATCTCAGTGCTCTTCTGTCTGCTTTTCTATTCTCTACATCACTATCGCTTTGCCACGCTATCTGTCTCAATACTGTCATCATTATTCTAGTCCAATCATTTTCTTGCCCACCTTCTTTGGGCCAATCAGCTTGCTCTTTGTGTATTTTAAATACGTGCTCCCCATCATTTTGCCTTTCAGACTCTCATTCATGCAACCCATCTCCTCCCCGTCTTCACCTCTCAGGCACCTCGGTTAGAGCTCCATCCAAGCCTCAGTCTTTATCTTCACCACCAGCATCTAGACTCCCGAGGATCCTGTCCTAAATCCAATCCCAACTGGGATTCCGCTCTGCCATGATGGGTCATCGGAGCCTAATCGCCAAATACATTAATTTCTTTATCTTAATAAATCATGTTAAATTGTTCCAAGCGATCTCTCCTTATTGAACTACCTTTCAGACTTTCATTCCTGTAGCCTGCTTCGCTCTGGTCATTCAGAGCTCCATCACTAACATCTTGACTCAGACGGTCATGCTCTAATTCCAATCATTGCTGGGACTCTGTTCTGCTGTTTTTATTGGAGCCGAATCGCCAAATAACATCAATCAAATTCTGTATCTCAATAAATCACATTCATTTCTTCTAAATGGTCTCTCCTTATTTAAATATTGAGCAGACTGTACATTTTTTATTTCTACCTTAAGGTCAATTAACATGGTAGTCCATGGGCACTGACTGCAGTTTTCAGTACTTTGCATTTGCATAATTTTTCAGGATTTACAGTATAAATTGTCAAGGCTTTCCAGAAGTTATTGAACTAGATTAATCAAGTTCTGATCAATCCATCTCATTTTAGAGAGTTTTAAATGCACAGAAAAAAATGTACAGACAGTTATTTTCCAGTGATTGCAAATGTAGAATATCTAGTTTTTGGCCAGTGGGCTGTAATAACACTGTTTCGTAAATATACTGATACATATACAGTTTCTGGATGTGGTTTTTTCCATGTTATCTACAACAACTTCTGAAAGTCAGTGTTGAGATGACAGCTTTTTGTGACGTGCCCAAGTGTATTCATAAAAAGACACTACGTATATTCCTGTTGCATTAACGGTGCTTGTGAATAGTGTACATGATTTATTTCACATAGTGTTCTGACCTTCACACACAGCTCAATCAATAGTAGAAATAAATGAGCTGCTCAGTATATTATGTGTCAACCACAGCTCTTACCCAACTCATCATACGACAGACATCATGACGACACTAATTTACATTCTCTTTGGCAGCATATAGACATGAGACATACCTCGAGAGCATACACGAGAAGATAAACACACCACTTCTTGCCAGTAAATTTAGGGTCTGTCATCATGTCAAGCATCTCTGCAGTCTGGGAGACACTTCACGTACGTGCTAATTTAACGCCATTGCCAGGAATAAGCTGCATGAGGTGAATTTCAAAAAGGCTCCATACAGTTTCGTTGGAGTGTAAATAATGTTTTGCTGTGAGCCTAGCCTCTTGTGATCAGATGATCCAGATCTGCCATCAGCTCCAGACTCGGAGGTGAGAATGGCTATAAAACACCTCAGAAAGAAGACATTAACCTTTGGCCAGTTCTCTGATGAAGCCCTGTCTACAACCATGAAGGTACAATGGCTGTTTCTGTTAGATGGCCCCGTGTGTCACTTAGTGTCCTTTAAGTGGCTTACATCAAAGAAATACTGTGCTTTTTCCCAGGATGACTCATTTTAAGGATTAGTTCATCAAACTCACAAAAAATGAACCTCAGTATTTACCGCTAATAGATCTATGTACTTTTATACTTTTGACAGCCTTAGCTCTCATATGTTTTACTAGATATACAATAGAAACTGTCATCACCCCATCACAATGGAGGTACACCAATCAGCTCCTGCGGCCCCTTTAGTGAGCTCTGGGGAGTTTGGATGACAGGTCGACACGTTTGGCTTTTTGTCATATATCTTGAGATGTTGCTGAGCAGTTATTGAGGTGTGACAGGGCCAACTGTCCAACTGCAATGGAGACTGTTAGCTTAGGTGGGTGTTACGTATCAAAGAAACAGCGACATGCGTGATAGGATGTTTCCCAGCAGAAAACTTCACTGCAAGGTGATCATTTCATTTTACCTGTCAGTCAAACAAATTTGTGTGTCGTGCTTCAAGCATTGCAGGTTGATTTTAATAAGAAAGTCCCGCTAACTTCAAAGCAAACATTAGCGGTGCTAAATCTGGCATTTCTGTTGAGAGGCTGGTTTAGCTTTCAGTCACACAGACCTAGTGATCAGTTGGTGGTCTCTGCCTCCGGGCTTGGCCGGTGGCTGCTGCAGGTTCGTGACAATGCTCACAAAAACATCCAACTTTGACTCAAACTGCTGCAACCAATATGTTTCCAAAACGTACGACTGGAATTTTAAAAGAAAATCGTCTCTGTTTACTGTTTCTTGCCTTTGCACTTTTAACAGTTTCACCACCACTCCACAGCAAATTAGCAAGTGCTTGCAGACAAACTGGCATCTTGGGTAACCATGAAAATCATGCTAGAGGAAAGGACAAAGGATTAACCATCTAAGTCACATTATACTCATACTTTAAAAAAAAATTCATGGAGGAAACATTGAACATTACTGGTTCCCAAAAGAAACGTGGTTAGAAGCAAGACTGCAAAAAATCTTAGAATTTGGATTTTCTGCCCTTTTAAGGAACCAGACCAGCACATAAACAAGTTCTTGTGTACATACATCCACTGGATTCAGAAATCTGAGCCGACTGTAAGGACTGACCTGCACGAAACAGGTTTACTGCTTATTCCTGTAACCTGGCTCAAAGTAAAAGCCACCATCTGTGCATCTGCAATCAATATCAGTGTGTTTACCAAGTAGCCTTTACATCACCTGTAATGATCTGACATGTTTTGTGCAAATGTGGAATTGATCGGTATGCTGCGTAGGGTTAGAAGAAAAGCAATTTAGCAATTTACTTGAAGTAGAAAAGAAAAAACGAGCAGTTTTTACCCTTTACATTAAAACAAAAGTGTGAGTATTCTTACAATAAACATTTTTCACGTTATCCTGTGCATTCAGCTATTAACTGTGTGCAGTCATTTTTGAGATGTAAACTTTATCTCAAGAAGTGGGAGTAAATTTATTTGAAACTTCATCCTGTAATCAGTCAAAAAGACATTAGTTTGCCACCAACTGACAGGTGATTTCTGAGAACCGCAGAGGCAAATCTCCACAGCAATTACCCATTAGCAACAAGGACACAATCAAAAACTGTAGATTACCACTTAAAATCACGCTCCTTGTGTGACAGGATATAATTATCAGGCAGGCAGCGGGATGCAGGCCGGGAATTAGATGAATCACATTAGTGTCCCTCTGGAAGCTAAATAGCAGTGTATAGGCTGGATTTAGCTTAATCAAGAGTCAAAACAGACAAGATGCTGGGAGAGTTAAGTTATTAGACAGAATGATACAAAAAAAAAAATGCACTGAAATACATGATACAGTTAGAGAAAATGAAAATATGAAAAAATGGGCAGTGAAGGGAACATATACAGGTAAATGCAGTGATAAGAAACTTTATGGCTCATTAACCCTGAAATGAATGTGTTTCAGTCCAATAAAACGAGGTTGTTCTGTGATAATGGGCCTGTAAGGTACATTATAACACCCATTAAGTGGACATTAAGTGGACTGAGACAGCAACAAAGACGAGGGGTGGTGTAATTGCAGCTCTCTTGCTGCAAGCGTGCAGCCTTCAGCTTTTATGAATAATTACATGTAGAAGAAAACGAACTTCACAGAGAAATCGATTGTTTTCTGAAAAGACAAAAATATTTTGTATTAAACAGCTTCGGTGATGAAACCACGTGTTGTAAAACCTAGACAGTGAAAGGACCGAAACCTTTAATGAATTTGCCACCAAGTATTGCTTACTGGTCAACCATCCAAAGCAACAGACGGTAAATAAGGGAGGTGAGGAAGAGAGTGTGGGCAGGGTGGAGACAGGTGAGAGATGATGTTGAATATGGAGCTGCAAGGCGGAAGGAAAAGAGGAAAATCCCAGAGGAGCTTCATGGATTTTTATTCAATAATGTGAAATTAGACCTGCAGAGGGTTGGTGTGAAAGCAGATGATAGCAACAGTTGATCCAATGTGAAAATCCCTAAAGGGAGCAACTACGAGAAGAAGAATACTAATATACTGTGTACACATCAGTGAGTCACAAAAAAGACATATTTCTTTATTACAATAAGTGTGAGCTTCCAGTCAGGGAAACAAACACCATCTGGAAGCCTGAAAAACATAAAGAGATGTATTTAAATGATGGATGTAGGCATCACAACATCACCCACTGGTTTCGGGAATCTGCATTTTGATGCCTCCGTGTTGTTATTGTTTTATTGTTTTGATTATTTTTTTTGTTTCTTGCTTTTTTTTGGGCTTAGTTTGAACTAGAAGTTACTACATTTGAACACGACTGTTACGCAGGCTCAGAAATACACATACCTGCTAATTAGTAACAGATTAATAAAATACCAAAATTCCACTCACAAAAACTGAAGCACAAACCTCACGCATGATCTATAGCACACAGCAAGCCATAGCATATGTCTGACAATTACACTAAGACAGTACAAACACAGTTCAGTGACTTAAATTAGTGCAGATGCAGACTTGCAGACAGCAATCAGCTAGACGTGCTTTTTTAGCACACTTGCCATGTCTAAGGATTTTGGGACTGAAGAGTAAAGAAGACATAAAGCTGTCCTCGCATTTTTTTTTCTGTTATTTTTGATATGTTGTCTTTAAAGATGCTTTAGTCAGCACTGTGGAACAATCAAATTACTATATGTGGTGGCAGATTTCTTTTCTCATGTATTAATCACATATTTAATCATGTCACATTAGTTATAGTAATATCTCTTTCTCACTTTACTGTAGTAAGAGCACTCCTGCCACTACTTTACATGCATGTGGAAAGTTAACACAGTGAGGCCATTGTAATGGGAGACGTTAAACAGATAGTGAGGCTGAGGGAGGGGGGTATAGCCTGTATATAAGTCTGTCTGTATATAAGATGTAAGAGCGGTGGCCACAATTCAGAGATGGTCCTGGTGTTTCACTGGGATGTCTCTCTCCACATTGCAATGTGTTTATTAAACCCACTTCAAATCAAGCTCACTGGGTGTGTTGCAGGTTATTGTTAAAATTTCCATAACATATGCAATCCCTTTAAACATGCGTCTGCATATGAGTACGCAACTTTGCAAGCAAGATCTTAGCTATCAGAAGCTTTCTGTTTTCTGTTTGCAGTCTGTGTTATATTGCTCAATCGCATTTCAGCAGGCTTTGTATTGTAGATTTAAAAAATTCCATTGAAAAGCAAAAGGAGGAGAGTATTTGAAGAAATTCAATCTCAAAGCCTTCAGTTCTCGTCTGATGGCAATTTCCCTTTTTATTTCCTGTTTGTAAATTTATCTACGTTCACAAACACTGATGGGAACAGAAAACAGGAAGTCTTAGCCTGGATATCTACCGGCTTCACTGACAGATTATCAAGATGGTATTTGGTGAATTTCCAGATTGATTATTTTGTGCAGTGTCAACAAGGCAGAAAATCATCACTTTACTGTGCAGCTCCTGAGACCCTTTATCCTCATATAGGTTTTTCTCCATCTTATATTCCTACTTTGTTGAGCAGCGCTGGCTTTATTGTTTTATTCTGTAAAATAAACCAATTGTCTCCATATGCAAACACACTGTTAAAAAAAGAAGTGCGTAGAAACTACATAATGAAGTAAAATCTTCCTGTTCAAAGATGAAGCAGAGGTTTTGCATGTAGCAGGTCCAGCTAATCTCACACAGCTTGGAGAGATTGAAACTGCGCCCCAAACATGAGGTCAGGTCACAGGAGAGTGAAGCTTTACAGAGCTCCAAACAATCAGTCAGCTGTCATTCATTTACAGCTTGCTCATAAACACATCAATTGCTGGTGGAGAGTGAATACTGAAATGTCCTTAGATGGCCAGAGAGATAGATAGAAATGACTGTTAATGCTGCTCTGTAAATATTGGACTTGTAAATAAGTAACATTTGATCCTGATAAGTTGGTGTGTTGTTGCTGTCACGGTTCTGGGTCGGTTCGACCCAGCATTTTGAGTTTATTATGTTTTGGTTTATTTTTTGAATGATCGTTTTTGTTCCTCTTGTGCTTTGTCGATTATTATTAGAATTCTATCTTTCTGTTTATTCGTGGGCAGGATTTGTTGTCTCATGTATTGTTTGAGTTTCATGTATTATTTTCTGTCTGCCCCTCTGTATTGAGTCCGTGTCTTTGAGTAGTGATTTATGTTTCCTGTTTTATTGTGAAAGTCTTTGTCTTATGTTAGTGTGTGCAGCTTTGCTCCCCCTGTCTCGTTAGCCCTGTTCTCTCCCAGCTGTGTCTCCCTCCTGTTGCCCATTCCCTCATTACCACCCTGTGTATATAAACCCTGTGTTTTCCCGTGCTCGGTGTCGCGTCGTACCCTCAGATCCTGCCTGTGTGGTCCTGCTTGGTTTTTGTTTCATGACAGCAATAAAAGCTGTGGTTTCAGTTACATTTCGTCTCGGAGTCCTGCATTTGGTTCCACATTTCCACCTGCCCGCACACATAGCCCTGACAATTGCTGTCTTTACAGTCTATTTCAATCAGCAGTGGAAATAGCTCCAGGTACAAAATTCTACTGTGAACATTCATTTCAACTCAAAATGCACTCAGAAATAATTTGCAATGACAAACTAACAATACTCAGTTTTCCTGTCCATTCCAGTATACGTGTGAGAAACTGGCTAAAGATATAAATAAAGCCTTTTTTTCCTCAACACAAAGCATAAGTTCATTCAGCGTACATGATTATTACATTTCTATCTAGGATCCTCTAAAACTCTGACTGTTGACCACAGAGGCTATGCCGTTACAAGAAGAAGCCTTGTGGCACCTTAAATATATTTGTAAAATATAAAATACTAAAAACAGAGAGCTAACGGGGTTAGCTTGGCTTAAAAAACACAACAAAAGTTTTAAGGCGTTGCTTCCAGTTGTTATGCTAAATTAAGCTTGCTGACCTCTGCATTTCAGTGCTATTGACCTTCTCATTCACTTTTTTTGAAGACTGCATTGTTGTGTGTAATGAGCATCCATGCTCTCCTGGTCATCGGGGCAGAAGTCCAAGTAGAGATGCCCAGACTGTCGTCTCCTTGGCCGCCTCCTGCAGCTTTTCTCTGGGGACAGCAAGATGTGAACAAGCCACCCCAAGACACTGAACAAACCACTGAACTACTTCTTAAATGTTAGTCTGCAAAATGATTACAATGAAACTGATTGGGTCTTTGACAGAGTCTGCAGGCTATAATTTTCTGTGATTAAATCAATAAAAAAACTGGATTGTAAAAAAATCTTTCAATGAAATTTGAGATCCATTAATTAAAAACTGAGTAATCTGCCTCATTTCAAGTTGATGGCGCTTTCTGTGGTGATGTAGCATCCACCGTCCGTGGACAACCGATCATGCAGGTATGACATCAGCGACTCCCTAATTATTTTCATCCGTGGATTGATGCCATCCGGGTGGAGCTCCATTCATTACCAAAGAATGTGCAATCAACTCAGGACTAATTTACCTACACAAATCTCCTGCTGGGGAAGTATGTGGGTTTGTTTGTTTTAATTGTTTAATCATTTAAAAAGGTGCCAATTACACCTGCAGAGAAGTGCGTCACGAGGAGCTGAGCTTTAATCACAACCCAACTGTTTTTGTTTTTTCAAAACCTCTCAGATCTCCTCACAGTAAAACTGACAAATTAATGTTGTTACCATATACACCAGCGCTCTATTTGACAGAGATAAGCCTGTATTCAACTGAAACTTGATCTTTTTAACTTACTCTAATCCCTGTAGATTAAAGTAAGTCACTAACACGCTTTATTATCACTGAATGTATTTTGTATGTTGTGTATCCATCCTCTGCAAATCGCTACCTTACCATGGTGGAGTAGTTTGTGTATCCCAGGGATCCCAGGGGTTATGTTCACTGGGGGCTATTTGCCCCCAGTAGGGACCCTCATGGCAAACTGGTCTTGGGGCAGAGCCCAGACAAAGAGTGATTCAGAAGACCCCTATAAGTGTACAAACAAGGGAACAGTTCAGCCTTCCCGGGAAATGTTTTGCCTTTGTTCTGCAAGAAGCTGATTGTTATACAAGGGCACAAAACCTCAAAAAGGATAAGGGGCTAAGCTGCTGCAGACTTGTACCAGTCTGTACAATAAAGATGGATGTAGCTTCTTGGAATGGAGAGTCTAAAACATGGACGTGACCACCATTTTCATTTCTTGGAGCCAGAACATACCTTATATGGGTGAAGAGCTGGTACATCAAATTGCCAGCTAAAGCTAGCAGGGTTGGTTTGCAAGAGACATTCATAAACTGTACTGTCACACATATTGGTCAACTAGTACTAACATGTGCTCTAAAAGCCATCAAAAGGAAGAACACATCAAAGTCCCTGATTTTAACATGGGAGCCTCAGGTTGAGGCGTCATGACCAGTGGGTTATGTCCATCTTTTTGTCACAGTTTCGTGATGACAGACCATAACGCATAGACATAGCCACTGTGACGCTGTTGGCCAAAGCCATCTTGGTTTTCTGGAGTCTAATGTCATGTTTGAATGAGTTTTTCATCATATTTAGGCGAGAGAGGGAGCACTAAGACTAAGACACAGGTATTGGCTAATTAAACACACAGCACACCATATTATTTGGCTGATCACTGCATTAATACGTTTTCTGTCACGCCAGTGTGATGCTGTGTATTGCTTAGTACCTTTGTTCCTGCATTTTTGCTACGATGTGCTATACTGTACATCTTGGTCATCCACAATAAAAAAAAAAATACAGCTGTCATGCTGCAGTCTGTTAATGTGCCAACATATTTCTGCACTGCAGAGTGTACTGCAAAGCACAGATTCATCTGATCCTCACAGTGACCCTGTATCTACTTCTTGTGCTTTTCTTCTGCAGTGAGTTACATTTTAATCAGTTAACCTTGAAGAGCAATTTCATAAAGCAAATTATTTTAACCGAGCTTTATAAAAAGTTATTTGAACTGAAACGCTATAAGTCTCTGTAGCCTGCCACCACTGCACCACCCTTATTGTCTCTCCTATTTCATTATGATTGTATCCGTCTCTATATATGAATGAGTGTGCTCTGGTGGCAAAATATGAGTCAGATGCATGTCGCCGTCTCAGGAAACTTGATTTTAATTTAGAGTCAGACTGACCCTGCAGCGAGTGAAACTCATTCAGAGGAACTGATTAGATTTTTACCAAATTTATTGCTGTTAGCCACAGAAATGCTCTTTTAATAAAACTCCCTCAAATCTCAGTTTGTAAACTCAGGTGGTGTTTACCTGAAGACGGCAATATTAAGGTTTGGGAAATGCAGACTTTGAGCAGTTACAGTTTCTCATTCTCTAATTCTCTGCGGCTAGATGGCTTGACAACATGTTTTTTTTCCTTTCTTTGTGTCTGAGTAAAAACACAGCCCATCCTCAGAGACATTAGCAGCTTTGACAGGCTGCCTTCAAGTAATCTCGGGATGCTGGTACAGCTAATAAAAACAAGCGGTGCGTCCTAATGCAATTGCACACAAATAATTAAATAAAAACAGAGTGAAACTGGATTTTCCAGAGCAAAACAATTATATAGAAACTAGAAAAAGTTGATTACCCACAGCCTATTGTGGGTCTTTGTAGAGTCAAGGCAAATGGCTCAAAAAGCGTCAGAACTCAAGGGAACCGAGGGCACAAATTGTGGATAGTCTTTACAAAACTGCCCATTGTGAGAAACAAGCTAAATCGCTCAGGCAAACTGCTTTGACTCTGTAGTTTCATTAAGACGTGCGGCATCAGTCGTTCCACTTCATGCAACATTGGAAATCTCAAGGAATCAATATAGGTAATACTGCGATTGGTTAGAGCTATTCTTCTATACTTTGTGAATATTTGCAGGCTGATTTCTGATTATTGTTACCTTCAGTTGAACATGAAGAGACACTGATATAGATCCATTTCTCACAGAGGCTAAAGGTAATGTTGTGTTTAAGCTTTTTGCTTTTTCAGAGCCAGTCCCCCATGAACCTTTATTCTACTGCTTGTGCAGCTTTTTCTCTCTCTCTCTGCTTTTTCTTGTGTTACAATCACAAAAACAGCAAGCAGACCATCCCATTCTTTTTACAGAAAAGTCCATTAGTGTCTCTCTTCAACCTCTGCGTATTTCTTGGTCGATTGTATGAGTGGCCTTCTTCAAGGTTTCTTAAAGAAGAGGAAGAAAAGGTTGCTGCTGAACAAGCAGCAAGGCAAGACTCTAGCTTTGCCATAAAGATGTGAAGAATTTACAGCTAATGCAAACGGCAGCTTTTCTTGTGTTTGATGCTGGAGAAAACACACAAAAGTTTAAAGCGTGAACTCCATTCAACTCTATCCAGCTCAGATTTCTACAGTTTAATACATCAGAGGAAAAATATGTCAGACACAAAATATAGTCGTAGCTTGTATGACAAGAACAGCATTTCCATTTAAATGTTGCCCACCTTAAAAACGATGAGAAAAAAATACGACATGATTGCATTTTTTGGCCTCTTGAGATTTTAGGCTTGAAGAATAACCACTCTGTTCAAGATTGAGGCTGATGCAACAGAAGCCAGTGTGATGTGTGAAACATGTTTATGGAAATTTATGGAAATGAATAACAGCCTCTTTCATTTTTCTGATGATTGCAAATGAGCCAAAGAGAGGGATTTCCTCACCGTTCACATCCTCACTGACCATCTGACAATACTACAACCAAGCAGCCTCCAATGAACCACTTATTCATTATGAGAAATTTACACCATCCTGTTAAAAGAATGTATTTCATCGATTAACAAAAGTCAGTAGAAATGCAGAAATATATGTTTAAATCTACAGAAGTCATTCAATTAAAGTCTTCAAATATATGACCTGATTTTTTGAGGGTAGATGCAGCTGGTAAAGCTCATGATAACTAATGGCTCAATCACACTAGAGTAAAAGTAGGATAGCACCCTCTTGAGATTTTTTGCTGTCAGGCTCTGATTACAAGTAGTTATAGCCTACAAAGGTGGAGGGTGTTCAATCATCAACGATGCGGGCGATCATGGCTCAAGAGTTGGGCGTTTGTCTTGTAATCGGAAGGTTGCTGGTTCGAGCCCCGGCTCCGACAGTCTCGGTCGTTGTGTCCTTGGGCAAGACACTTCACCCGTTGCCTACTGGTGGTGGTGAGAGGGTCCGGTGGCGCCAGTGTCCGGCAGCCTCGCCTCTGTCAGTGCGCCCCAGGGTGGCTGTGGCTACACTGTAGCTTGCCATCACCAGTGTGTGAATGTGTGTGTGAATGGGTGGATGATTGTGTATAGTGTAAAGCGCTTTGGGGTCCTTAGGACCAAGTAAAGCGCTATACAAATACAGACCAGACCATTTAACCTCTTGGAAACCAATTTTGATTGCAAACCAGTTGCACAGGTTGCCTAGTGGGAGGCAACTTGTCTCCAAAAAAATTGCGGTCCGACTCGGACTGACTGCAATAAGTCTCAGACAGACTGGTGAAGACTTACAAATAGTTGCAAGGTCTGCCTGCACCAATGGGAACAACTCATCTGTGAAGGCGATATTCCTACATAAAGGTCTCCATGTCATTTTGCAATCTTAGCCTTGATCTGCAGCAAATACACATCTATTTGTGGAGGAATTTGTGTTTCAAACCTATGAGTCTGATTGTAAGTATTTAATATGAATTTCTGTGCATGCAGATGGCATCGAATTTGCAATATTTTTCCAAGTTATCAGTTAACAGTGCTCGCTGCATTATCACAGATGTAATTGCCAGCATAACCCCATTCAACAGACAGCAGAACGACTCCATCTTATTCCCGCATTTAGTGCAACTGACCTAGCCAAGGTCTTCGAAGCAACGATTTCAAAGGCAGCAAAATCACAAGTTCATTCCAAATGGTAACAATGATTTTGGTTGGACTGCTTTATCAAACCGTTAAGATTAATGGTTTATGTCTTAGTGAAATTTTGTATTACATTATTACTTTAAATGTTACACAACATAACATAATAAATGAAATATCTTTATTGGATAAAGCGAGGTTCAAAATTTGTATTTGATTTGATAGATTTAAATCAAAGTTTTCTCAGAGGGGAGTATATCTTTTTTGAATCAGCTCAGATATCAGACTGACAGGAGGAAACACATCTATATTCGCCATGGTTTAAGGAAAAAATGTGCAATACACACTTTGTAAAAATCTTCAGGACAGAGACAGGAACTAGAAAGTTTTCTGAATTTAGATGAAGTATAACGTTCCATCAGTTTTACTGGAAATGAGAATTCAAATATTAAGTAACAGAAAGGACATTCCTCTGATTATGTGACAAACTGAGCTGTGTAGGAGTATGTTGTGCGACTTAAGTTAGCACAACATGTAACGAGCAAAGACTTAAACACGCCAGTGTGTACCAACATCCTTGTTTTTTGGGGGTTTTTTTTAGAATTGTTGTCGGTCAGTTAATGAACTACAAACAAAGTGACAGACCGCACCTAAAGCTGTAACGCTGCACGAGCTCGACATGTGTGGAGAAAGGAGACCTGAAGAACTGAAGCAGAGCATCGATACAATAAAACACTGAAGTTTATCACATGAGACTGAACTGATCCAGTATCGCTGCAGTGTTTAGCTGATGTTTATGGTACTCATGGTGCCTTGTTTCTCTGCGTCTCTACACTAATAATAATTTACTAAAACTATTTGCTAACACTAAACAATTTGCAGAATGCATGAGTGCCTTTAATACTTACTTAGATTAAATGTTCGGTTACATGTTTATTCATATGTTATATATATGTCATTATGCTAATAAAGAATTTTACTGCAAATAGGTAAATTGCATAAATGTCCTAAAGAACATAAAAATAAACACCTACATGTATGTTTTGGATTTATTCGCAGAGTGGTTTGAAAGAAGTCGAGTTATGGAAGCCAAATAGTCCAAATATGTTTCTCCCTGTGATATGTGCCTCATTTACATTCATGTCAGTGATCCAGCCACAGAGGGAAAAAATCAATTCAAGAAACATTTATTTTCCACTTTTTTCTGTAAGAACATGATTTTTCACTTCTTGATCATGTCGAATTTTGTAACACACAGAAGACATCTGAAAAGGGAAACACGGGGAGGGGTTCATCCCGCACAAAAAGCACAAAGGATCATTTTTCAGCTCAAGCAGATAATCAGCCTTCAGTGTGGAATGATGGAGCTCTCAGGGGGTAGTGAGATGAAAATCTAACAGAGTCCCAAATCTAATTATTATTGACCTTTAGAACAAAGAGATTACTGGAGGTCAGGATGTACAGTCTCTCATTGGTCGCTCTGAAGCCCAGGATTGGTTTGTCGGAGTCCAGGCTGGCCACCTGTTGCTTGGCAACCTGTCCTACCTGACGGCCCTGCTTCCTGTTGAAGAGGACGGTCTCCACCGGGGAAGGCTGGCGGTAGATGAATGCACGGCGGAGACATTCACACAGTGAAGCGTAGGAGAAGTTTGGAGCGCAGGTGGCAAACTTCTTATCTCGTTTGGATGCCTGGACATAACCTGCAAAAACAAATAAATATAAGATCAGAGACATGCAGGGACAGTTTCTAACCTTCACTTTATACTGTCTCACTGAGGCTGGCTCCAAACACAAGTTGGCAAAAATATGAAAACTCATATTCATCTTTATAGCAAATCGTTCTGTGCAAGTAGCATTTTTTAAATAACGTACTTATTAAATTTGGTGTAAGTAAGTTAAACTTTATTTATATAGCACCTTTCAAGATAAAAATCACAAAGTGCTTCACAGAAGCTAAAACCTAAAAATAAAAATCAACCAAAAGCTTTAAGTTTAAAAAGATGAGTTTTTAGCTGTTTTTTAAAAGCGACCACTGAGTCCACAGATCTCAGGCTCAAAGGGAGAGAGTTCCACAATCTGGGGGCCGCAGTTCCAAAAGCTTTGTCGCCTTTTGTTTTCAGCCTCGTGTGTTGGACAGCAAGCAAGCCCTGGTCACATGACCTCAGGGACCTGCTGGGAATGTATGGATGTAAAAGTTCACTTATATATGTTGGTGCTTGTCCGTGCAGAGCCCTGAAAGTCAAGGTCAAAACCTTAAACTGGATTCTGAATTTAACGGGGAGCAGTGCAGCTGAATCAGCAGGGGTGTGACATGGGAAAACTTGGAGGACTTGGTCAGAAGCTTTGCAGCAGCGTTCTGAACAACTTGCAGACGCTCCAAAGAGGCTTTACATAAACAAGTAAACAAAGAATTACAATAGTCCAGACGAGATGAAACAAAAAAAGTCTCAGGTTGCAGGCACTAGCTGTCTCTTCACCTCAATTAATTCAAGTCACTGAAGTGGACGTGTCGGCCATATCCATCCAATAAGTCCGTGCTTCAGATTAAGTGAAATTCTATTATTTAATTTATCTGTTAGTCGTTTCTGTGATCTACAGGACTACATTAGACAACAGCTGCCTAAATGGCAGGGTTGCCAGCTGGTGTAGCTCACGTGGGTCTTACAGGTTATAAAAACTGGCTCAGATGAACTCTTCACCTGGCATCATTTGTTAGTTTATGTTTAACATGCTCCGTTTTATTTAAGTAAACATCCTGTGTCGACTTCCACGTATAAACAGATAGGTGTGTCTGTGCTGGGCTTGGCTGATAACTAAGGTACAGTTATGGGTACGCTGGTACAGTTTATAAGCGCAGCTTGCTAGGCTTAGCCGATAACTTCCACGCTTTCAACTAAATATAGTCACGAGGAAAAGATGGCAGAAGTCATAAAGTAATAGTGGAGGCTTAAAAAGCCACAAGCCACAGTGGATTGTCACGGTGGATATATCCTCCTTCTCTCTGTGGAGGAAACCAACTACTTAAATTCTAAGACAATATCTTTGTGATGGCATGATTGTTTCGGATTGTTGGAGTATTTTTCTACCTCAACAGCTACTATCTGAAGAAGCGAGGAGATGGAGCTGCTAGTGAGAGGAAAAGAAATCTTTTTTTTTTTGGTCTTTCAGGCCTGGAAATAGCACAGGCGTGAAGTGCTGTAGAGTGCTGTGGCGCATTGTGTCGATATGTGGTTGGCCTGGCTGCTGCTGGCGTGGGCTTGAACATAGAGAATAACACACACACTGTTCCACAGTCATGTGTTTCTGACTTAATGCAACATTCTCAGTAAGAGGCACTTACATTTTGAAATAACTGAAGTAATTCAGAACCAGGAAGGTTGTGAATAATCTGTCTTATCTTTGAATCTCACAAATGGAAATATTTCCCTTATGAGCCACACTCCCCAAACTACAGATAAACAAAGATCACATATGGCATCTGAGATTGTTTTGAGTTTCTACACAGTACGGTTTTTTCCTGTATTCAATGTAATTATTGTTCGAACGCACAGGAGGGAAATGCAGCTCTTTTCCGTAGCTGCTGGTCCAGGACTTGAAACTAACTTGTTACAGGATCAATCTACCTGCCACTACCCATAACCCCACTCTCTCCATCTAATAGCCAAGCGCAAAAAGGTTTTTGTTTTTCCTATGGCATAGTTTTGCTGCACAAAGCTCCAGGCGCGGATCCAAATCACAGTATTGGGTGAGGAGAGGTTTAAAAATCTACCCCGGAGTAGCAATGACAAAAACACAGCTGAGGAAAAAGCTAATTGCAGGACGAATAAGAACTCAAGTGAAGCTAAAATATTTCAGTCCCCCCAAACATTCCTCAGAGATCCATGTTTTTAGAAGGCTGTTCAATACAGAAAGCAGACGTGTGATCAATGAGCCAGAGAATTCAATTAGCTAGAAAGAGAACGAACCATGGCAGACATGTTCAGTTAATAGTTACAGATACTGAAAAGGTCTAAATAGATGTAACAGAAAGAAAAGAAATAGTCACTGATTCATTCATTATTTAAGTGATTTATCAAATTACTGTAAATACAAAGAATTTTCCAGTTTCAGCCTCTTGAATATAAAATCAGAGATAATTAAATTCCTTTAAAGATGCCACCTTTGATATTTGGACAATTAATCAATAAGTCAGTTAGTTTGGCAGTGATGCTTTAAATCATGTTAAAAGCTGAAACACTGACAAAGCTTTTCTTTTTTAAACTGGCAGCCTGTGCAGGACAACAGCAAGGACAGGCTCCAAAATCCTGAACTGCATAAGTAGTTAAGAAAATGGATGGATGGACGGTCACTTCTTAAGCTTCGAACAACACAAGTCTTTGATCATTTGCTTTCACTGAACTGGAAATTGCATATTTGCCAAGGTCACTTCAAGAAGACCAAAGAGCTGGGCCAAAAGCACAAAACAGTCATTCTTACTCATCTGATTTATAAAGATGTTTATAAGTGTCGAGTCATTTTCATACTGGGAGATGTGCACAGGCCTGATTTGCACTCCCACAGTTTGCATTCGTCCGTGTAGCTGCACTAGCTATTACATCTGTCAGTGTGAAGCGCTGCAAAGACAAACAGCTATTTCAGCTGTGTCAGTGAGTTTCTGCACCTGCAGCAAACCGGCTTTCATTAGCCGTGTAAACCTGTAAAATCAATAGTAGCGACATCCTAATAATCAGAATCAAATACAGAAAATGCTGAATTCTTCATTGGAAAACATTTTACCTATATAAACTACATAAATTAAAAAGACCACCCCATAGAAAGAAACAGTTGGATGTTAATGAGAGTTCATGATTATTCGTAAATAACTGAGTTACTAAATGCTCCTCTAATTGCACCGAAGGCTTCCATCCACCATCGTTTATTTTATCGTCTCATCACATCAGCCACATGACTCTAGAAATGTCAGACAGTGCTGTAAAGTTTCATTTAAATGAGTGCGTCTTATCACTTATAAATACCAGGTTGCTCCAGTATGCCTTCTCATATGCACACACCGTTTGTACATCTGCTCCCTGATATTAGTGCCAGTGAGACTTTATTGTTGCTCTGCTGCTGAAAAACAAATTATCTTTCACTCTTGCAATCTGATGAGCCACTTCCTGCATGCCTAAGATTTCCCATCTGACACCACGGCAATTCAAAAACGCAAAACCAGCGATTTCTCTCCTGCAGCTCAACATTTGTCCTTAATAAAATTAGCTTGTGTAGTTGTGTAGTGTTGTGTAGCAGAGCCTTAAGCAGCACAATCAATACTAAACACACTACAGGTTTATAGATTTCAAATCTCTGAAAAGTATTATCTAAGGAAACATATCAAACACACACACAGATATATTTAAGAGCTTCAAAACACCAATCATGGAATGGAAGCACACATTAACCACACTGTGGTTTCATTATTGTGAAAATAAAAACAAAAACAGCACCGTTGCCCTCACATATATACCACTGTCCCAAGTTTAAATCACCTTCTACCTGACCAATAAGCATTTAGGGACACCAGCTTTAAACCAACAGGAGTGTCTGTTATTGGGCGCTGTCACTTGGTGTTCGCTCGCTCGCTCTGTGGTATAGTATCGCTTCCTGTTCCTGCTCAAACACAGTGGTGTTTCTGAGTAGCTTATTTGCTTAGCAGTTTAATTAACAACTTTTAAATACATTCTTTTTTCACAGTATAATCTTCACGTGCTTCATCCGAAGCACACTTTCTGTGTACTCACTACCTAATTTATAGTATTCACTCACTGTCTCTGTACTGTTTTGCTAGCTTAGCTCGTAGCCGACCCGTTAGCACCATGGCTACTTCACTTGTCCCTTCTGCACTTTCTTGCTCATTGTGTCAGATGTTTAGTTACTCCTCAGCCTCCTTTAGCAGTAATGATATCTGTAACAAATGTAGCATATTTGCAGCTCTGGAGGCCAGGATTACTGAACTGGAGACTCTGCTTTGCACCCTTCTCTCACCCTTAGCTAGCCAGGCCCCTGTAGCTGGTGCAGCCGAAGATAGCGTAGGCCCCGCTAGCTGTTCCCCGGCAGACCCCAAGCAGCTGGGGAAAGACGGCTGGGTAACGGTGAGGAGGAAGCGTAGTCCTAAACAGAAGCCCCAGGTACACCACCAACCCGTTCATTTGTCTAACCGTTTTTCCCCACTTGGTGACACACCCGCCGGGGGTCAAACTCTGGTAATTGGTGATTCTGTTCTCAGACATGTGAAGCTAGAGACACCGGCAACCATAGTCAATTGTCTTCCAGGGGCCAGAGCAGGCGACATTGAAGGAAATTTAAAACTGCTGGCTAAGGGTAAACGTAAATTTAGTAAAATCATAATTCACGTCGGCAGTAATGACACCCGGTTACGCCAATCGGAGGTCACTAAAATCAATATTGAATCGGTGTGCAACTTTGCCAAAACAATGTCGGACTCTGTAGTTTTCTCTGGTCCCCTCCCCAATCAGACCAGGAGTGACATGTTTAGCCGCATGTTCTCCTTAAATTGCTGGCTGTCTGAGTGGTGTCCCAGAAACGATGTGGGCTTCATAGATAATTGGCAAACCTTCTGGAGGAAACCTGGTCTTGTTAGGAGAGATGGCATCCATCCCACTTTGGATGGAGCAGCTCTCATTTCTAGAAATATCGACAAATTTATTAAACCCCTCAAAATATGACTATCCAGAGTTGGGACCGGGAAGCAGAGTTGCAGTCTTACACGCCTCTCTGCAGCTTCTCTCCTCCTGCTACCCCCCCAAAAACCCATCTCCATAGAGACTGTGTCTGCTTCCAAAAAGACAAAAAACAAACTAAAAACCAGCAACAAACAACTTAAACATTTACAAAGAAAGAATAATACAGTATCCACACCTGAACCAAAGAGTAAAACAGTGAAATGTGGATTATTAAATATTAGGTCTCTCTCCTCCAAGTCTCTGTTAGTACATGACTTAATAATTGATCAACAAATTGATTTACTCTGCCTTACAGAAACCTGGTTGCAGCAGGATGATTATGTTAGTTTAAATGAATCAACACCCCCGAGTCATTCTAACTACCAGAAATCTCGAAGCACAGGTCGAGGGGGCGGTGTGGCAGCAATTTTTCACACCAGTCTATTAATTAATGAAAGACCAAGACAGACTTTTAATTCATTTGAAAGCCTGATGCTTAACATTGTCCACCCCAGCTGTGAAACTCAGAAACCAGTCTTACTTGTTATCATCTATCGTCCACCTGGGCCTTACACAGAGTTTCTGTCTGATTTCTCAGACTTTATATCTAATTTAGTTCTGAGCTCAGATAAAATAATTATTGTGGGTGATTTTAACATCCATGTTGATGCTAAAAATGACAGCCTCAACATGGCATTTAATCTGTTGTTAGACTCGATTGGTTTCTCTCAAAATGTAAAAGAACCCACCCACCACTTTAATCACACTCTAGATCTTGTTTTAACATATGGCATAGAAACTGAACATTTAACAGTGTTTCCTGAAAACCCTCTCCTGTCTGATCATTTCTTGATAACATTTACATTTACAATAATTGACTACGCAGCAGTGGAGAGTGGACTTTTTCAAAGTAGATGTCTTTCTGAAAGCGCTGTAACTAAGTTTAAGAATATAATCCAGCCACTGTTATCATCATCAATGCCCTGTATCAACACAGAGCAGAGCAGCTATCTGAACGCTACCCCAACAGAGGTCGATTATCTTGTTAATAATTTCACCTCCTCACTACGTACGACTCTGGATACTGTAGCTCCAGTGAAAACTAAGGTCTCTAATCAGAAGTACCTGACCCCGTGGTATAATTCTCAAACACGTACCCTAAAGCAGATGACTCGTAATCTGGAGAGGAAATGGCGTGTCACAAATTTAGAGGATCATCATTTAGCCTGGAGAAATAGTTTGTTGCTTTATAAGAAAGCCCTCTGCAAAGCCAGAACAGCTTACTACTCATCACTGATTGAAGAAAATAAGAACAACCCCAGGTTTCTCTTCAGCACTGTAGCCAGGCTGACAAAAAGTCAGAGCTCTTTTGAGCCAACCATCCCTTTAACGTTAACTAGTGATGACTTCATGAACTTCTTCACAAATAAAATTTTTATCATTAGAGAAAAAATTACCAATAATCATCCCACAGATGTAATATTATCTACAGCTACTCTTAGTACCATTGATGTTAAGTTAGACTCTTTTTCTCCAATCGATCTTTCTGAGTTAACTTCAATAATTACTTCCTCCAAACCATCAACGTGTCTTTTAGACCCCATTCCTACAAAACTGCTCAAAGAAGTCCTGCCATTGATTAATTCTTCGATCTTATATATGATCAACCTATCTCTAATAATCGGCTATGTACCACAGGCCTTCAAGGTGGCTGCAGTTAAACCTTTACTCAAAAAGCCATCTCTAGACCCAGCAGTCTTAGCTAATTATAGGCCAATCTCCAACCTTCCTTTCATATCAAAAATCCTTGAAAGAGTAGTTGTCAAACAGCTAACAGATCATCTGCAGAGGAATGGTTTATTTGAAGAGTTTCAGTCAGGTTTCCGAGCTCATCACAGCACAGAAACAGCTTTAGTGAAGGTTACAAATGATCTTCTTATGGCCTCTGACAGTGGACTCATCTCTGTGCTTGTCCTTCTTGACCTTAGTGCAGCATTCGATACTGTTGACCATAATATCCTATTAGAGCGATTAGAACATGCTGTAGGTATTACAGGTATTGCACTGCAGTGGTTTGTATCATATCTATCTAATAGACTCCAATTTGTGCATGTAAATGGAGAGTCCTCTTCACACACTGAGGTTAATTATGGAGTTCCACAGGGTTCAGTGCTAGGACCAATTCTGTTTACATTATACATGCTTCCCCTAGGCAGCATCATTAGAAGACATAGCATACATTTTCACTGCTATGCAGATGACACTCAGCTCTATCTGTCCATGAAGCCAGATAACACACACCAATTAGTTAAACTGCAGGAATGTCTTAAAGACATAAAGACTTGGATGGCCACTAACTTTCTGCTTCTTAACTCAGATAAAACTGAGGTTATTGTACTTGGCGCTGAAAAGCTTAGAAATATGGTATCTAACCAGATTCTTACTCTGGATGGCATTACCTTGGCCTCCAGTAACACTGTGAGGAACCTTGGAGTCATTTTTGACCAGGATATGTCCTTCAACGCACATATTAAACAAATATGTAAGACTGCGTTCTTCCATTTGCGCAACATCTCTAAAATTAGAAATATCCTGTCTCAGAGTGACGCTGAAAAACTAGTTCATGCATTTATTACTTCCAGGCTGGACTACTGCAATTCATTATTATCAGGATGTCCAAAAAACTCACTGAAAAGCCTTCAGTTAATCCAAAATGCTGCAGCAAGAGTACTGACAGGGACTAGAAAGAGAGAGCATATTTCTCCTGTTTTGGCTTCCCTTCATTGGCTTCCTGTTAAATCCAGAATTGAATTCAAAATCCTGCTCCTCACATACAAGGTCTTAAATAATCAGGCCCCATCTTATCTTAATGACCTTATAGTACCATATTACCCTATTAGAGCACTTCGCTCTCGCTCTGCAGGCCTACTTGTTGTTCCTAGAGTATTTAAAAGTAGAATGGGAGGGAGAGCCTTCAGTTTTCAGGCCCCTCTTCTGTGGAACCAGCTTCCAGTTTGGATTCGGGAGACAGACACTATCTCTACTTTTAAGATTAGGCTTAAAACTTTCCTTTTTGCTAAAGCATATAGTTAGGGCTGGACCAGGTGACCCTGAATCCTCCCTTAGTTATGCTGCAATAGATGTAGGCTGCCGGGGGATTCCCATGATGCATTGAGTTTTTCCTTTCCAGTCACCTTTCTCACTCACTATGTGTTAACAGACCTCTCTGTATTGAATCATATCTGTTATTAATCTCTGTCTCTCTTCCACAGCATGTCTTTTATCCTGTCTTCCTTCTCTCACCCCAACCGGTCGCAGCAGATGGCCGCCCCTCCCTGAGCCTGGTTCTGCCGGAGGTTTCTTCCTGTTAAAAGGGAGTTTTTCCTTCCCACTGTCGCCAAAGTGCTTGCTCATAGGGGGGTCATATGATTGTTGGGCTTTTCTCTGTATCTATGAAGCGCCTTGAGGCGACATTTGTTGTGATTTGGCGCTATATAAATAAAATTGAATTGAATTGAATTGAATTGAATTGAATATTATCCATCTGCCCAAAGAAAAACAGCCTGAGCAGGTGGGTCACACTACAAAGCAAGGCCATAACAATGCAGTGGTACTGCCTCATTTACATGAATAGAGGGGCCATAAACTCCATCACTGCATGCTGGAAATTCTTGTGGCGTTTTCATTTATAAAGACTATAAGACCACATAGTTATAGCTACTATAATTATGGTTGTTATGGTTATAGTAAAAGAGCCTGTGCCACCTTACTCCATAGTTCTTTTCTTCTCTTATTTTTGGCATTTGACAGTCAAATTATCTCTTTACTTTGCAGGAAAACCCTACCTCTGCAAACTGAAGTATTTAAGACATTAAAAACTTTTTAAGGACTCTTTCACATAAATACATTTAATGGTGGTGTGGCATAGTCGTTTCTAGTATGTTACAGTGATCTCTGGTGCTCAAGCATCCACATTTTGAGTCCTGTTTCTCTCTGTGCCTTGTTCCGACTCATTGAGGTAATTTCCGGAAATATCACCAGGGATCCATCTGCAGTCTAAATTGGATGATATACTCCAAACAGAAATGTGCTGTTTGGTAAGTGCGCCTTCTTAACAAAAGAGAAATGAAGAAGTCACGGTTGTCAAAGTGCTTCAGGTGTCTGTTGTTTGAAGATGAGAAGAGACAAGTGAGGAGATAAATTACACAGACCAGGAGACTGAAAGAGACGCGGCCCTGGAAACAGGTGCAATCTCAGCACATCGGTGAGTGTCTGAGCTAACAGACACGTTACGATGCAGTCCTCACGCTCAGATAAATTATCCAGAGCAGTTTAAAATGTTTATATGCAAAGCCGTCCCCGTTATGATTAACTACACTTTTAAAGCAGTCATTTAGTTGTCTATCCTCTGAAGTTGTGAAGCAGCAGGAGCAGCAGCGTGATACTGGACTTAAATGTAAAGTTATCAGCGTGTGAAATTAATTATTCATCTTATGCTGTCTTTTTTTTTTTTTAAATCATAAAGATAGAGTTTTACATCAGTTTGACATTTACTGTGACTCATACATCTTGGGATAAACTTTGCACTACAGCTCTTACAACTCTTTCTGCAAAAAGATATTTCTGTTTGGATTTGAAACAATAATATTTCATCTAAGCCCTGACTGTAGTATCATTTCCTTTATTAAATATAAAGCCGAAGCTACTGCCTAGCCATCGTCCCAGTTTCTGCCTCTCACACACAGCTGGAGGTTGTTTTAATGTTAACAGGCCCGAGAAGCGCCTGGGAAACAACATTTATTCCTCTCGAGTGGCAAATGGCTGCAAAAAGTGTTGGTTTGACAACATAACCATATTTGTTAGGCTTAAAAGGCGCTGTAGTGTGTTATCATGAAAGATATGCTGAAAACCGGAAACTCAGCAACTGTTAAAGATTCACTGCAGCGCTATTGTATGAAGATTTAGTATAAAAACTACAAATGCAGGAACCTGTTTGCCTTCAGTTTCAAAGAATTTGTCTTTTTTCTGATTTGAACCTAATACTGGTAAAACCAGTTGTACTTCCTCTCATCAACACCACTTTGTGTAAACTGAATAGTAAACAATTTATTAGGACCCAGCAAAGAATTTTATTTTGAATAACTTATCAGTTGTTGTTTTTTTTCAGTGTCCGATCAAGGTAGAAAAATAGTTCCAAAACAACAGTCCAAGGTTTCACTTCTTAAATGTAGCCGGGCCACTGTTGTTAGACTTCTAGTAAGAGAAAGTCTGAGTTTAAAACATGTTTCTGTTATCTCCTTATCAATTTGAAAAAAATTAAATGAACCAAACCTTCATAAAAGAAAAAAAACACTGGTGATGTCCAGCTTTCGGGCCCATACTTTTCCTATAGAGCTGACTTGGTTCAAGATGCTGACACTGAGGAATAGGAGGGGATGGCTTTAACAGTCTAATGCAGGGGTCTGCAACCTTTAACGCCCAAAGAGCCATTTGGACCCGGTTTCCACGCAAAAGAAAACACTGGGAGCCGCAAATACTTTTTGAAATCTAAAATGAAGATAACACTGTATATATTGTTTTTTACCTTTATGCTTTGTGTGAACAACTAGGGTGTGTTTCTTATGAAATCCATGAAGTGCTACAGAGAAAATGACATTTTATTTATGTAATTAACACATTTTGAACTCTTAAAGAAATATAACAAAAGGAAAGACACCCAGCTGAACTAAAATGATCCATGTAGCAAACAAAAACTGTTGTTAACAAATATATGAGACCACATGTAATAAAAAACAAGAAAACACAGTCGCCACCCTTATATCGCCTTTGGGCTTTTGGAGGCTTGACCTGACTTTTAAAAAATAATTGGTAAAAAAGCACTATGCTGCTGAAAAATGAAAAATAGATATTTGCAAAAATCTGCCTAAATATGTATTTTACCTGGTTAATGTGTGTCGCGGGGTGTGGTCTGCAGCGGACGCACCTGAGCAGCACCCGCAATCACGCCTCGCCGCCTTAACGTCTGTGCGATCTATGCTGTTGTTGGTGTGTGTCGGGCTGTGAGCTGAAAAGCTACAGCCGGCTGTATGCGTACAGCAACCGTATGTGAAAAGTGGTCAATAAAGAGATGCTGAAAAGCATGTTCATGCAAACATCGTCGGGTCTGCCGTGATATGTTTACAATGGGACTTGCTCCTGAACCTCTGCGCACAGCGTCTGCAAATCGGGGCTGTACGAAGTCACCTTCATCTTTACGCAGGACTGTAAGCTGTCATCTGTGAGGCGTGAGCGGCGTTTGTTTTTAACATAGTTCACGGTGGAGAACAGCTGCTGACATAATGTGGATCCGAAGATCCATAATTGGCCTACCTGGGGTTGAAAGTCTCGATAAATGCACGGTGTTTCGGCGGGTACACCGGCTTCCGCGAGTGTGACGCTTATTTTGAACGATGAAAAAATAATAAAATATAATTTTATTTTTATATTTCAATGTCACAATAATCTTCCAATTTAGAGCTACAAGTTAAAAAAAATAACTAACATACATAAAATACACTTCAGCTAAATACTTCTAATTCATTTTCCCAAACCACACGGAGCCGCACTATAAGGACTAAAGAGCCGCATGCGGCTCTGGAGCCGCGGGTTGCCGACCCCTGATCTAATGTGTCGTTAACATGGAATAAATGTTAAAATAATGTAGATGTATATGAACATAAATAGCTAGTTTGTAAGAGTCTGACTGAACTTCATTTTCCATTTTTGTGACCAGTTTTGATCCTGGAGATGATCTCAGGGTTTCAACCATCTTCACTAATGCTGGAAGCCCACTGGGGGAAGCCGCTGGACCAAACTGTGACTACAGCACATTTCAGAGGCAGATCTTTGCTCCTCTAACAGTATGTTCCAAGCCTTATTTTTCTTTTTTGAACAGATGAGGCAGGCAGAAAGTCAAACAGAGGAAAAAGCTTTGAATATCCAGTCAATTCTCAAACTACAAACACTCTTAAATGGCTAAAAAGGATGGGCACCAGCACAGTTTACTGATTGACCAGGTGCCCGTACGCCTTACGGCCCAAAAGCAGTGGCTGAAGTTTGAGTCCGACCTGCTGTCCCTTGCTGCATGTCTTTAACTGCTCTCTTTGCCCAAATTTAAAATAATAAAAAAAAAGGTTAAAAGGAAACTTTGTAGCAGATGCAATGTAACAGACCTGAGTCCAGGGGGCATAAATTAGGTTTCACTTTTGACTGAGACTCTGCAGATTTGTACACTGGAAGCTAAAAGCCTCAAATCCTACCACATCTTATTGGATTCCTTTCCAGTGACTGGGGAATCCATGACAGATCTCAGAACTCACTTTTAGCCAATTTGCTTTATGACGTTGTTTATTGTCATGCTGGAAGCCCCCAGACTGAGGCCATAAAGGGATGCAGCTGGTTAGCGACAGCACTCAGATAGGCTGTGGCTGGTGTTCAGTGTGACAAGAAAAGTTTCCACGCCATCACAGACCTACTGACACCAGCAGTCTGGACTGCTGAGACAAGGAAGGTTGGTTCAGAAAGGATTCATGCTGTCGAGGGGAAGTGACTACCATCTGCAGTCTGGGACAGAAATTCAGAATTACCAGATCAGGATGCGTTCTCTCCAGTATTTGTATGCAGTTTCTATGAGTCTGTGCTTCCTGTGGCCACAAATTTCTATTGTTTGCCAACAAGAATTGAGGTCTTCTTCTGCTTGCTCGGCCCATCTGTCTCCAGGCTTCAGTTCGGCACAGATGAAGAGTTTTCCTCTCATCTTCTCGTCAACAAAGCATTCCTTTCAGCAGAACTGCCCCTTATATAATCCCGCGTTAGCTCTACAGACTGTTGTGGCAAACAACAAATGAGCATTTTGGATCAGAGCAGCCTGTCTACTACCAACAACCACGAGAGAACAGATGAGATTTACCTTCATTCAGATGTCTGATGTGAACATTAACCCCTGACCTTCATCTGCATTTTATGCATTACACTGTAGCCTCATAGGATAATTGTGCAGGTGTTCCTTATGTGTTTGGGTTTAGTGGGTCTATAATTGAGGGAAATTCACAGAGTAAGTGTTGCAACTTTAAACTCTTACCCAAAGCATTGAACGTGGCGATGTGCTCCCACATGTTACCGGGTTGATCAGGACGAGGCTGCCATACGAGAGCGTCCACGTCATGTCGGAGGCAGAGGCACGGCATTTCGGATGGGTTCGCGTCAACCGTGAACAGGTACTGGTGACTCCCTAGATTCACCTGGAGACACACAAACATGAGGGTTTTATGTTGATGTCCTAAGAAAAACTAGTGTGTTGATCCTTGAGGTTGTAGAGGTTCAGCAGCAAAGACACGAAGCAGATAAAACAAAACATGAAATGCTATTCCCTGTATTTTGCATCTTAACCTGAGTTCAACAGGTTTGTTTGTATTCGCCTCATATTAAATTCTGATAAATGTGCTTGTCCTAACTCTGTGTGGTTTGCTGCTATTCTGTTCCAACTCCATTTGTTCTGGAGAGAAAACGACTGTTGTCATGACATAACTCCTTTTCGGCATCTGACTGTTCACACTGATTCCTCACTTGATGAAAACTGCCAACTTGTCTCAGAGGCTGTCAGGCGGCGTTGTCCTCCCCATCTCCATACACTTTTGACAAGCATTCAAAACGCTGCATAAACCAGCTCATAAGCTGGTGGATGATTGTAGCAAACAATGAAGAGCCATATAGGAAGCCGTCATCTCTCCTCTCTAAAACTCATTTTCTTGCCACTTGTGGTTGACTTGGAGTGTGAGGCTTTGGTACAGCCTCTGTGTGTGTTTATGTGGGGGAGGCGACTGATAACGATGCCACTGCCTGCCCTGTGACATGACTAGTGAATACGAAACAAACAAATAAGTGTACCAAATTAAATTGACTTAAATCACAAGTTTGTGAGCTGCCAGAGGAGGACGAGTGCAGGTTTCATTAATTTAAAGGTTACTGCATGTGATCTCATTGATTAGGTCTCCCTCTCCCTATAAACCATTTAATGTTACTACCATGGATCTTGTAGTAAGTACATCTGATGAAAGCCTTCAACAGGGAGTCAGAGGAACAATGACCTATTCAGGCTTAGACATATAAAAAAGAAAGCCTGTGATAGGATACTGAGTAATCTCTGCTATAAAACAGTACCACTGCATCCCAATACATGCTTCACATTTGAAAACATCACCGTTAAACGCTGTTTCAGCTGTATTAAACTATAAAAGTGACAATTAGCACTACATTGGCTCAATATTGGAATCTCATGATACTGGCTCTGCTGACTAATACTGGCATGCCAACATCCAGGGTTTCTGCATACAAATTACATGCCTGGTAGGATCACTACCACCTGTGGCCTTTAATAAATGATTTAAAGAAACATTTTTTAGACCAGAGTTAGAAGTTAGCTAATGGTCAGTCCTTAAAAAATTAATTACATAACCACACACTGTAAGGTTTATGCAACAGCTGCCGTAAATTAACAGTACTGGTAATTATCTAAAACTAAGTTTTGTTTCTGTAATGGCTAGGGATGGGTACCGGTATCTGTCATAAACGGTAGTAACCAGACCGAAAAGCAGCGCACATTTCGGTGCTTTATTTCGGTGCTTTTCCTGAGCTGTGATACACTTTAGATTCTAGCCAATCATTTTACGTTTCCGAAGATAGTAGGCGGGCCCAGGTACGTACGTTCTTTTAGAGCAGAGCTACAGATTAAAAATGCCCAAGGCGAAGCGGTCTGGCTGTACTTCACAGCAAAATATGCAAACTCAGCAGCCTGCAACAAGTGCTTTAAGGTGATACTGTGATACTGTCAAAGGAGGTAACACCTCAAATCCGATGAAACACCTGGCGACGGATAGCGTTTTTTTTAAAAGCCGAGAAATGCGCCGTATTTGATAGCTTGCTGCGAGACCTCACACCGTGCACATCTACTGCGGGTGTGGTGCCTGTTATCGGACCGGAGTTTGCAACATCCCCCAAAAACCCGAAGAGTACAGTCCTGGCCCCTAGCCCTGCCAGTGTAGCAGAAATGATGAGGATGATGATGCAGCAGCAGCCGTTCTTCTCTGTGTGAGTAGCTTAATGTTGTTCGTGTGTAATTTACGTTGAGTAGGCTAACCACGTTATTACATTAATGCATGTAAGGTGAACTAGCAAACATCATCATAGCTACATGCAGCTGTCTTCTTGTTTGATGGCAGATACTCCCTTCACCCTGGCCAAAAAGGCTAAAATGACCAAAGAAAAAGTGGAAAACAGTTAAACATGAGAGGTTTTTGGACAAAGTGTTTTTTCCATTGCTTAAGCACTGCTTCCAGCCAAGAGTGATACCATATATGCCCCATAGCTGCAGAAAAGGCTAACGTTGTTATCTTTTTACAAAAAAACAGCTGAACATGAGAGGTTTTTAGACAAAGTTGGTGTGCTCTTTGATGGAAATTACTTTTTTGTAACTAAAATATAATTATTGTTATTATCCATGAATTTCAAATAGCACATTATTTTTTCATTCAAATGCCAAATTACAGACATTTACTTGCATCCCAGAACATAAAAATTAGTCCCAGTGGTTTAACATGCTTGATTGATTTCTAGGGACCTGAATAATATTTTGGGTTTAAAAATGTGAACTCAGTTTGCTATTTGCCTAATAAATAACATAATTTTTTAAAATATTTTTAAAATCTGTTTTCTTGTTTTTTATTACATGTGGTCTCATATATTTGTTAAGCACTGTAGGCGAACCTGTTTTCACCTGTTCTTAGCATGATTATTGTACATAAAACTACCAACGTGTGGATGAGGAAAATAAAACCATTTTCAGAATACTAATATTCTCCTGCTTGTTTCCAGGAAAGGAAAAAAACAAAAAAACAGAAAAACAATCATAAGCCTTTTATTGCATTATTTTCACAAACACCTTTCTCTGCAGGGGGTTCAGGCCTCACCTTACAAGCTGTGGCAATTTAAACCCAGACAAAAAGTAAACAGAGTGACACTAAAAAGATTATAGAAATAGTGATTGTATTAGTATTGTATTGTATTTTGTATTGTATTCTACTTTAGCTTCTTCACAAAGCCTTTATTGAATAAGAAGGATTTAACTGAAGGGAGCAGTGGATTATCCTTCTGAATCCAGAATTCCTGATAATTCCTGTATTAGCTTCAACACGGAGGTACAATATTCACAACTGAGAGTGATAAAAAAAAAGCCAGTCTGTGATTTAAGACATTTTTAGTTATATTATATAGCAGTTGCATAATATATGCAGAATGCAAGGTACTGCCACTGAAAGCCTGTATAGAAAAGTACTTAATAATTACTCATACCTGCTAACATTTTCAAAAAAAGCAAAAAAAACTGTCAGTAAAAGCTGTTTTATTTTTAATCAAATGGTTTATAGATGATGACAGGAAGTGGGAACTTGGTATTGCAGAAAAGGGGAAAAATGCATCTGTATGCAGGGGCCAGATGTCTGTTATAACAGCTGAAATGCCAACTCCTTGTCATCACTGCTGCCGTCACGCTCTTAGAAGGCTGTTGCTCACTCGCCTTTACAGGGAGAGGACAAAGCGTTGTTTACTTACACTCTAATCAGCCCGAGACGCTCAATTTTATCTTTTAAAAACCATCCAAGTGTTTTGTTTGACAGAAAGGGAGCCAGCTGCACCAAAGGACAGTCAAATATGACCTTCAGTTATAACCAGAGTGTAAAATCAAAGCTTTTTTTTAGGAAATTGCATATCATAAATGTATGACTCTACCTCCACCTGAGGAGGCTGGGATGTCTCTCCCAGTGATTGTGCGTGTTTGTGTTGTAATACCCATTGATCAAAACCCCCCCAAAACAAACTGCAGTTCAGGGAAGCTCTTTGTGCTCTGCAATTGTCAGATGACTAGTTTGTGGAATCACACCTGTCCTGGTCGACAATGCAACACCTGAACAGATGCCAACTTCACACCACATTTGTATCTTCACACTGAAATTAAGCACCTCTACACTGCCTCTCGGGCCAATTGAAATAAAAAAAAGTTAAGTTTTGTAGCTGTTTCACAAGAGCTACAAAACAACTGGACTTTGAAACCAGTTCTTTATTTAAAGGATTTCTTCTTCTTTCAGTTGCTCCCTTTAGGGGTCACAGCAAATAATCTGCCACTAATATCACCCCATCCTTAGTGTCAGCCACACCAGCCCTCTGCATGTCCTCCTTCACTACTTCAGTGAACCTCCTCTTTTCCTCCTGCCTGGCAATTCCATCTTCACCATCCTTTGTCCAAGATATCGACTATCCCTCCTCTGCACATGACCAAACCATCTAAGCCGTGCCTCTTTAACTGACCATACATTTACACTCCTACCTTTCCTTTGATCTCCTACCTTCTAACATGCCTTCCCCTGCTCCACTTCCTTTGTCTTTAGCTAGCAGTAGCACAATTTCCACCAGCACCCTGTTGCTTTTTCTTACATAACCCTCCTAATTTATCCAGGGGGTATTACTCCCCATCCCCCCTCCACAAAGAACAATAGACACAAAAATGAAAGAGTAGTTAAATTAAATAAAATATATCCATCTTCTAGATAATTTGAATAAATAACTACATTCACAATTAAAAGAGCTAACTTGCTAGTTGGACCATAAGGGATTTTTTTCGTAATTTTGTCTCTATGTTGCAATAGTGGAATTGAAGTAAAACAATCAATATATGATTAAAGTGCAGACTTTCAGCTTAAATTCAAGGGGTGAACTGCTGTTCACCAATGTAATTGGACAGACTAGTACTATTGTAAATATAAGAACTGGTTTTAATACTTGGATTAAAAAAAAACGTTTGCAGACAATGACTGGCTGAATCATGGATCTCATGGACATCACCAAATGCCGTGCTTCCTTCCTTGATATGCTCTACTAGGTCTTGTTTGTGAGTCTCTCTGCATTTGGTGACCAGGATGGACAAAATTTGAAATAACTATATTATAAGGACAGCTCCAGTTGACTTGTTCAGAAGTAAAGTGAGATGGTTTGGACATGTGCAGAGGAGGGACAGGCGATGTTAAATATGGAGCAGTCAAGTAAGAAGAAAAGAAAAAGACCACAAATGAGATTCATGGATGTAGTGAAGAAGGACATGCAGAGGGCTGGTGCGACAGAGGAGGATGATGGGGATAGAGTAGACAGAGGCAGATGATCTGAGACCCTTAAAGAGACCAACCATAAGAAGAACTGAGGAGCACTTTCAGGCTAAGAAAAGGTGACTTACTTAGTCAGTGATTTCCCCGTTGCTGTAATGAAATACACGAAAATACAAGATACACAGTCGTCCAATCTTGATTGTAAACATTGAGAATGACACACCTGTCTTTCTGACAGTGTTCCTAACTTGATTAGATGTTGTGAAGGTGTCTTTGTAAACCATTCCAGTGAACACCTACTATATACAAGTTCAATACTTGGAATCAGCTGAAGATATTTGCTGAATTTGTAACAAAGAAAAAATGTGATAGTGTTCAGAAGAAAGAATTTTTACAAGTCTAACAAATTATAAATTAAACTGCACAACCAGTACCAGTCTAAATGAAAGGATTCGAAGATCAGAACAATGTGAATTTCCCATTGTGTCTTAGATAAGACAGATCTCTCCTTTAATTATTTATTTATTGTTTGTAAATTCTAAGTCATAACGGTTCTGGCAGGATTTGCTTAAAATGATTAAATTTAAGTTGCCTTTGATGTAATAGCTGAGGAACCACGATAAAATATAATAAATAGCAGTGCGGTATTCTGTTTCACAATGTCATCATCGTTTTGTCTCATCATAAATGCAGTGCACTCCCTTTCTAATGAGAACTGGCTTCTGTCGCTCCTTAAAAGCCCATATTTGCACTTAGTGACTGTGATGTTGACTGCATTAGGAAGGGTTCACAGGCAGTCATGGCCAGGATGTTAACATATAGAAATATGCAGAAATTTGCTCATTTCTGAACAACACTGAGTTCCCTTCCAGACATAAAGTCATAACAGTATGACATTCAAAGGTCGGACTGTTAGTAATAACTCTACCTCATCCAAGCAGGAAATTGCGGGCAAATTTAACAGCAACAAAGAGCGTAGAAGAGCTCTGAACAGACGAAGCGCTGACAGACTGCCATCAACAAACAGAAAACTTTTTCACAAGAAAAAGCAAAACACCCATTCTCAGAACATTCAAATATATCTTATAACTTAAATATCTGAAAACGTTTCAATCCAATTATCATTTTCTGGTAACAAATGATATCATAAAAAACTTTCTGATCCTGCTGCACAGCCTACATGATGCTGAGAGAAGCACGGCTGCAAAATCCATTACAGGTGTCCAAAGTAGATGTGACTCACAGCCTCCATCTGAGGAAAGCACACAAAAACCATTCTTCATCTTTTTCAGGTGGGATCAGAACCGCAGACAAACACACAGTCAAAGGTGGCAAATTAATAGGAGAAGCCCAAATTTTAAGCTAAAAGGCTTTCTGAAAAAGGTCAGGTATCCTAGTGGGCAGGCAGGCGGCTGAAGCATTAAGGTGGATAAAATGAGGTACGGAGCAAAAGAATGGAAAAGTAAGGCTTCCTGGATGAAATCCTGTACACAGACACGCTCACGCATCCATGTACACACACACACACACACACAGATTTAGCCTTCCTTCAAAAGACTGATGGAACAGAAACAACTACAATCAAACTTATTAAGAGCAGCAGGTTGCCTGGTTGTACTATTTGCAGAGTAAATGAAGGGAGAAACATTAAAGGGCTTTTATTCCTATTTAGCCCTTCATCACAGTCTGAGCAGAAACACTGTACTGGACACTCAATAGTTGTTATTAGGCTTTCATTAAATAATGAAAGGCTTCATTTTTACCGAGTTTTTGTGACGGGGAATTTTTCATTATGAACACGGGAATTATTTTGCCCAAACGAAACACAGAAAAGTGAAAAGGGAACATCAGTGGCGGATGTACTGTGGTCTAATATTCACACATGAATAGAGCTTTTGCAATTGGCTATATACAGTATCCGGGCTGGTGGAAGACAAAACATCCAGTTATGCTCCTTCAGAAGTGACGTTGAAACTGCTGCTTTTACAAACACGTCATTGAGTGGAGTGTGCAATAGGATGAGTTTTTTTTTTATATAAATGTGAAAGCATACTTGGCATGTCCTTAAAATACAAATGCAAAACCCATTAAATCCTTGCTTTCCTCATCAACTGTGAGCCTCTCTTTTACAAACTAAAATAGATGTTGTTCTAACTAAACTGCAAACTGTGACGTCCGATTTTCACCTTGGGGCGAATAACGGACACCAAAGACAAAGTTGCTAATTTCTCGTCATGCAAACTGAACGCATTCAAGAAGAAAAAAATTGCAAATAATGTAGGGATGATATTTCAGCGTGCAGCTTTACAAACCTTCTGTTGGAAGAGTGCAGTAAAAACATTATTAACACTTTATATTTTTGCTTGTTTGGTGTAAGAGGAAATAAAAAGTCCCTTATTTGTTACATTTTGAAAATGTTTAAAAAGAGCTAAAAATATCCAAACAAGACCAAATTTATTCTGGATAAAAAGTAGCCACAAAACGCGGTGACCCATGTGACTGATTTGCAACTGGTTGCTGGTAGTCCCGAGGCGAAATTAGTCCTAAAAAGGATGTAGTCCTGCACCGAAAACCTCCTTACAATTGTTTTGGTTGCTAGCAGATTCCCACGGTTGACAATAGTTTGCATGAAAGACGTCGACTCATCTGGAAACATCTAGTCTCCATCTACTCTCAGAGTGCTGGTGAACTTCAAAAATGCAATGCAAACTGTGAAGGGTGATCGTTCACTGTGCATTTCAAAATATGATGACTGCAGTCAGTGAGGCACAACTTTTAATTTTAAGATCAAACATTAGGTTTCTGGTTTGTTCTACACTTCAACTTTTAAAAAGGTCAATTTTTAAATGGACTGGATCTTTCTTATCTTCTACTCTGCCTGAGCACTCAAAGCACTCCATACTTCAAGTAGTATAGAGCGCTTTCTATAGACAGATGAAAATAATTTCATCTCTTTTGTTTAACCATTATATACACAATCACACTTTCTAACTTTCCAAATAGAACTGATATGAAGACACATAGCAGCCGCCTCACTCAAGGTTAAAAAGCATGAAACAGCAAAAAAAGAAAGACTTTTCTGGCATACACCATTATCCTTAAAAAACACCTTACTAATATGCATTTTCCTATCTGGGTCCCATATGCTCGCTCCCTAAATTGGTACTAAGTGCTAATTAGTCAACACATCAACATACCACAGTGAGCATGGTAAACACTGCACCTGCTAAGTATACAGATTTTAGCCTTTAACTCAGTGCGCTTAAGTACAGCAAGACTGCACTTTGCAGCTTGGTGATTATATGAAAGTGTAATTCTTGTAACTAACATTATACATCCAGTCTGGCTTTTTGCTTAAAATGCTAATGCTAAAATTGATTCTCCCTAAAGACTGTCTGGGTTTTGACAAAAGGCGCCTTAGTGATCCAAAGCGTTTTATATTCAGTGGACAGATACCATCAATCTCTCTGGTGACAAGTCCACATCGTTGTCCATACAAAAGGAAAAAGTCAATATATGACTCAGCTGTGATCTGAACAACAATATAAAATCCCCTGAAACAACCAGAAAAAAATGACAATAAATGAAAGCAAAGATCTCAGACATCAGAAAGTAAATCTGCGCTTTGATGCAGCACATTAGATCAGATCTATTTGTCAGCGATGCACAGTGCCTCTAACCACTTGACCACCCAACGTGGAGCCATGTTGCTCCTTGATGAATATATTGTGCACATAGAGGTTTAGAAAAATAGCCATCAGGTACAACGTTTCACCTTCTTACTATTCATATCACGAGGATGAGTGATGAAGTAGGTGTGCCTGTTCTTCTTCAGTGGGCCTTTGTGGTGCTCTCTGATCAAGTGCCTTGTTAAAGGGCGATGCCAACAACACCTCATTCACCGGGGCAGACGCTGAATACAAACATGCTCACACAAAGCATCAGGTAGCTAACAGTGTGCTTGAAGGAAATAACGGATGGACAGAGGTGACAGCTGTCTGGAAATGTTAAATCTGAGGGCTCAGAATTGAAGAGCTGGAGACTCAAAGTGTTTACCGGTGAAGAAGAGAAAGGATACTCACCACCTGAGTGGGCTTGAGTGACTGCTCATCAAAGTGTGTGAGGCTAAAGCTGTCTTCAGGAAACCCATCGCAGTCCTCCAGTTCCTGAGAGTTACAAGGGGGCTTGTCCCTGTCAGGGTTTCCATTCTGGACAAAAAAAGAAAGCAAGACAGAGGCCATGGTTACACTTGCTTTGCATTTATTAACATGTAAAAGGCAGAGCTAGCACCAAGAGCCTCAAGTGGACCCAGACGATACTAACGAAGGGCGAGGATTAGAGAGAAGCTGCCTAAAAATGCTACTAAACAGGCAACTGTGATCGACTCTTGAAAACTAGAGAGCTACGATGTGTACAAGTCGTCCAGAAGAAGAGGGCTCAGAGCAGCTGAAGAGGAAGGGAGCAGAGATGGGAGATCTTAGGGGAGGAGGGGATGTTAAAAGAAAGAAGAAATGTAAGAGAGGTCATGAGAAAACCTCCAAAGAAAGCAAAGCCAAGGCTACGCTTCATGAAAGCTTTATATGTGAGTAATATTTCAAACACTCATGCTGAGTGATTCAGCCACACAGAGGGTCGGGTGACATGAATATAAACTGCTTAAAGATTTTCCCACACCTTCCATACCAAGAAACCCTCTCTACCCACCTATTTTAATACGTATGCACTATATATATAAAACACAAGTATATAAAATCATTAAAAGGCAATGTGACAAATCAGAGAAAAAGACAGCTTTAAAGGAAGTTGATGTTTACAAGAGTATTGTTGTAACACGAGGAAAAACTTACTTATCAGGAACTTTAAAAAAAACATCTCATTGATAACTTCCCAGTTATCCTTGAATAAGTTTAAGTTGTCATGAAACTACACTTTTATAATAATAATAATGGATTGCATTGCAAGCTACGGTTGTAGCCACAGCTGCCCTGGGGCAGACTGACAGAAGCGAGGCTGCCATATTGCGCCATCGGCCCCTCTGGCCAACACCAGTAGGTGGTAGGTGAAGTGTCTTGCCCAGGGACACAACGACCGAGACTGTCCGAGCCGGGGCTCGAACCGGCAACCTTCCAGTTACAAGACAAACTGCCAACTCTTTGAGTCACGATCGCACCATACCATTACGATGGTTTAAAAAAACCTATAATATCTTTATATTTCAATCATATAGTATAGCAGTAAAATCATTTTTGTATTTCTGTAATCTGCCAGTATAGTACATGCAAACTCTTCAGTTGAAATTATATTTTTAATGCCTAAAATATAATAATGTAATTAATAATTAAATTTTGCACAGCCTCCATCTTGGATCATGCTAGCTGTGGTGAACGTCTGCCTCTATGGATCTGGTAAATGTGCTGCCATGATTGGAGCCTCTTTGCCGTCTTTTAACCCGGCCTTTTCTAGCCACTGGTAGAATGTCTTCATGTCAGCCACCTCCTCCACCTGTGGATGGTAAATCATTGTGAATTGTGCACGATCTGATATCGTCGTGTTGGTGTTGTTCCCAGATCATCATACTAAATGTTGTTCCAGGATCAACATTGCAAGTGACCAATCAGAATGTTGTGATGTCATACTTTTGCGACTTCGGGAAAAACCACCGTAAAACAAAAAACTGTACTTAAACTGCGAGAAACCGCCTCTGTCCGCCGATCAACGGACCCTGACCCAAACCCTAACCCTAACCCTTTAATAAACCGTAAGCGGAACTGATATTGTCCTTGCAACATTGGAATTTCATAAATGCACGAATGGCTTGGCGCACAAAAGAATAACGTCACAACAATGTGATTGGTCACTTGCAATGTTGGACCTGGAACAACATTTTCATGATGATCTGGGGACAACACCAACACGACGATATCAGATCATCCGTGAATTGTGGCTCTAACACTCACTCACTCAACACTGGAGACGTCCAGGCATTGTGAGGACTTTTCCTGTCTTAACATCAGTATTACTCCAGCTGGGTTTCTGATGACCAATAGTGAGCATGTACTGATAGTTTGGATCTTATTCCTGCCAACTAGCTTTTCAGCGCCTGTTTTAACTTCTGAAAGGTATTTGGCTGAATCTTCATCATGGTGCCTGTTGGCCTGTGGTATACCCATGTCAACATGAACCAAGATCTCTAAAGAATATTTCCAGCAGCTTAATAAATCTATGGCTCTTTAATAACATCATATCCAACAAGCTCTATGTCACAGATATTTTAAGTCTAATTCTTCTTGCTCGTGGGTTGGAGGGATTTTGTTTTACTTCAATGCAATCCTGCAATGTCAACTTTGAAATAAAAGTATATAAAAATACAACGTTTCTTTCATACTTTGTATTCTAAGGAGCTTGGACAGAAAAATGACTGGACTTCTTTAAATTTTTTGAGGATTTTTCACCTCTCATCAGAGAAGCTTCTTCAGTTCATTCATTCATTTTCATATGTATGTGTTTCATACCACCACTCCAGTCTTTAATTTAAATGTGCTGTCAATAAAAAATATACATAATAAAAATGTACAGGAAACTGGACAGGATGAGGCTAGTCATTTAGAATATTGGTTGTACAGATAAAAGATGTTTCTCATTATATTTAGCACTGGATTTAATCAGTGTAATGTGAAGAGAGAGCCTCACCAAGTCTTCAGAGGTAAGGTGAGTCAGTCTGTCATGAATGAGGGCGGCCTGCTCATCACTCATCACATACTCCCCTCTCTTGTCGCCCATCACCAGCTCCGGCCACATGGGCCCCTCACCACGCTTCTGCAGGGTCACCTCCAGGCTGGGGACAGAGTCGGAGAATACAAAATTACAAATCATACATGTATTACACATTAGCAAAAGTGCCGTCGATGAAATAGCATTACATTTAAGCACATAATGTGCAAACAGGCAGCTTCAGAAAGCTCACTAAGTAATTTTCTAAATTACATAAGATGGTTTAAGCTGCAAAAAGTTCTCTTTCCACAATTTCAGAAACTATCTGAGAGCCGGCAGAGTATTTATAGTACTTTGGATGAAAACGATGCAATCAATGAGTAAACATCCAATCAGTAGCAGCTTATTAGGCTAATTTCCAATGATGATGACAAAGGTCATAGAAAGGCTTGGGAAGATTGAGACGGGCAGAAACAGTTTTGACATGAATCGACTTTCTCTGAAGCAAGAAGTGTCTGAGGCTGTGCTGCAGAATACATCAAGAAGAAAAACTGGAATGTTACCAACTATCCTAATATCATTAAGAAGCTGCAGTATTACTTCTCGTAAAAAGATCGTCTCTGTCCTCTCAATGGAATGGCTGAAATTAAGACTAAATTTACAATAAATCAAAATAACTGCAACATCATAAAGCCTTAGTTTGGGGTGTATTTTGAGTTTTAATAAAAGAGTGATATAATTAATTCTATCTTGTCTTTTATAGTGAAGTTTGTTTTGATTTGTTTTGAGCTGCAAATAGAAATGTTTGTAAAGAACCTGCCCTACTAATTTTATTTATTCATAAACTGTTTTTCATTTTTAATAAAAAAAATAATAAATCCAAAAACACGAGTTTTATTATAATTATTACTACCTCTGTTGAGCAGGTTTTGTGTGTTAAAAATATTATTATTCAAAATCCTCTGTCATTAGATTTGTTTTGAAATGTAAGCTGTGATATTGGGTTAATGTTGAAGCGATTAACTTTTGGAGCCAATTTTTCTGTCAATTCTTCACAAATACATACCAAAGTGTAAGTTTAAAAATGGCAGACGTCACCTTCGTGTTCTCCAGATCTTCTTCTTGATCCGGGAACTCAATTAATGCAATTTAATTCATGTGGTGGGAATTTCCAGCTTTGGGTTAGTTGTCCGGCTGCTCTCGTTTGCTACTTTTCTTACACGATTTCAAGATGAATATTTTAGAGATTTATTTCAAACTTTTGACAAGACTAGATAATAAAGAAAGAGAAAATGAGTGGCAGATTGATCGGCATCAATAATAAACAATAGCTGGGCCACTTCTCCAATATGTTTGACAAAGCTTTAAAAAAATGTTTACTATCAAATTCAAACAGAAAGCTTGTAACTGTAGCAGCTAATGTATTAAAACCAAATGCAGCACAAATTGTTTCCGCATACCTATTTATTACTAAGAATAAAATAAACATTTCAGTTTCAATTTTGTCCATCTACACTTAAAATCTATAATAAACACCTTAATAAAGGAAATCATTATTTAAAAATCAGGCAGCATCGTGGAGCAGCGATTAGCACTGTTGCCTAACAGCAAGAAGGTCCTGAGTTCGACTTCCCCACCTGGCCGGAGCCTTTCTGTGTGGAGTTTGCATGTTCTCCCCATATTTGCGTTGGTTCTCTCTGGGTACTCCGGCTTCCTCCCACAGTCCGGTGACACGCACATGCGTGGGTTTAGGTTAACTGATCATTCTAAATTGCCCATAGGTGTGAATGGTTGTCGGTCTCTATGTGTTAGCCCTGTGATACCCTGCGGAAGATAATAGACGGATGGCTCTTTTCAAAACTGCATTTTATATTTACTTGTGTTATCTGTGGTGGCTGTAGCTCAGGAGGTAGCGCAGATCATCTACTGGTCGGAGGTTTGTGGTTCTATCCCTGGCTCCTCCAGTCTGCATGTCAAGTATCCTTGGGCAAGATACTAACCCTAAGTTGTTCTCCGATGATTTGGTGAATGTGGTATGTTGTATAGGGCGCTTTGAGTACTCCGGGAGAGTAGAAAAGCACTATATAGGAATCAGTCCATTTACCATTTATCTCTGCCTGATATTTACATTTTTCTAAAGTATGAAAAATATGAAATAATAATAATAATAATGAAGGGGGCAAATGCTTTTTCACAGCACCGAGGCTCCACAGTCACTGCAAAGTACTACGTGCTTTTTTCTTTTAAGCAAATGCAGCATAATGAACGACGTTGGTGTGTAATCGTGTTTCCTTGTAATGAAATTACCGCCGTTCACTGGTATAAATGGTGTGATTGTAAAGTTTCACATTTCACAACATGCAGCTTAACAGTGTCAAAACACAGCGATGATCATCAGTTCAATGAGCACGTCAACCAAATCGTTTTCAGTCAGCAGCAACATTATGCAATGTTAATTAAATATATCAGAGACAGTGAAGTAACAGAAGCTGGCAATTAGGCTGTAAGCATGCCATATTATGACATTCACATAAGTAGGGATGGGTATCGTTTAGGTTTTATCTGATACCGGTGCCAAACCGGTACTTTTGAAACGGTGCCGGTGCTTAAACGGTGCTCGAACCGGTGCTTAAAGAATGGAGAACACAAGCTTTGTCCAAAAACCTCTCATGTTCAGCTGTTTTTTTGTAAAAAGATAACAATGTTAGCCTTTTCTGCAGCTATAGGGCATATATGGTATCACTCTTGGCTGGAAGCAGTGCTTAAACAATGGAAAAAACACAAATTTGTCCAAAAACCTCATGTTTAACTGTTTCCCACTTTTTCTTTGGTCATTTTAGCCTTTTTGGCCAGGGTGAAGGGAGTATCTGCCATCAAACAAGAAGACAGCCGCATGTAGCTATGATGATGTTTGCTAGTTCACCTTACATGCATTAATGTAATAACGTGGTTAGCCTACTCAACGTAAATTAAACACGAACAACATTAAGCTACTCACGCAGAGAAGAACGGCTGCTGCTGCCATCATCATCCTCATCATTTCTGCTACACTGGCAGGGCTAGGGGCCAGGACTCTACTCTTCAGCTTTTTGGGGGATGTTGCTAACTCTGGGTCCGATAACAGGCACCACACCTGCAGTAGATGCGCTCGGTGTGAGGTCTCGCAGCAAGCTATCAAATACGGCGCATTTCTCGGCTTTTAAAAAAAGACGCTATGCGTCGCCAGGTGTTTCATCGGATTTCAGGTGTTACCTCCTTTCCACAGTATCAGCTTAAAGCACTTGTTGCAGGCTGCTGAGTTTGCATCTTTTGCTGTGAAGTACAGCCAGACTTTTGACCGCTTCGTCTTGGACATTTTTAATCTGTAGCTCTGCTCTAAAAGAACGTACGTACCTGGACCCGCCTACTATCCCCGGAAACGTAAAATGATTGGCTACAATTCGAAGTGTATCACATCTCAGGAAAAAAAAGCACCGAAATAAAGCACCGAAATGTGCGCTGCTTTTCGGTCTGGTTACTACCGTTTATGTCAGAACCGGTGCCATCATGGCACCGGACACCGGTACCCATCCCTACACATAAGTCTAGCTGACTGATTCAAATAAATTGAATCTGTTACAGTCAGTTGTTACAGCCCACTTTGTGAGCAGCGATATAAAAGGCAGACTGGCAGCAGAGTTTACAAAATAAGAGTTTTATCTAAATAAACTTTCAGTCATTTGACTACAGAGGGGTGGCGGGGGGGTTGTGATTACGGTTTCCCAGACTGGGCCTATAACCATTTATTCTCCTTCTGCAGTCTAATGGTTTTCAGTAAAATGTTTTCCTCTTGTTGCAGTTATCTCTCACTGCGTCATTTGGGGGATGATCCCAGAGCGATATGTCACAGAGAGGCCGAATTGCTGGCACAGGGGTGCACAATAGTGGTCCGCAGGTGCGCATTCGAGGTGTACACCAGATAAGAAGTTGCAACGTGCGTTTGCGTACATATAAACGGCACTGTTTTTGTCCGCTAGAGTGGGATTTTGCGGCATATTCTGCACCACATCTCTGTGCGGTCATCATCTGTTTGAAGCCAGCTCACCTCCTGCAACCACTTTTCCGAGAATACTTCTTTTGCGGTTCAGACTCCTTCTGATATTTCTTTGGAGGTGGAGGAACACCAAAGTAATTGCTTAAAGTAGCTTGCTTCTTCAACATATTTAAGAGTTCTAAACAAATGTCTGTCCTCCTCCAGAAAATCTTATGTACGCAAACTTGCAACTTCTTATCTGGTGCGCGTCTTTTATTTTGACAGCGAATGCGCACCTGCGGACCACCTATGTGCACCCCTGTGCTGGCATACTGCCTCCACAATGGTCTTGCTGTGCGCACCACGTTATAGAAAGTCAGGAGGTGTCATACAATCTGACACTACACCAAAGCAGCCATGACATTACTTTTGGCAAATGGCCCCACGCTCAAGGACGGCAAAGGCAACACGAAACTTTGTGTTAACAAAATTATCCCAATGCACGACCCAAAGACTTGCACTGCCAGGGTACAGCCAGCAGGGGGCTGCACATTGATATAAGCATCTCTAAAGACAAGTTTGAAGCTGTTTAGTTGAAAAGCAAGAAGACCGTCTGCTCACACCACTGCTGTCCCCTCAGCCAAGTGAAGGTTAATTTTAATCTGATAGGTTCTGCTGCGAGGCAGGCAAGGCAGAAACCAGAGACAGAAGGCAAAATATGGACGCAGAGGGAAGAGAATGGGGATGCAAAAAGGGTATAAACAACCTCCCATTAATTTAACGCACAGACAACCAGAACATAAAGAAAACAAAAGACCAGAATCTCAACAATACAGAACTATAATGCAAAGATAATCAAAACAAGAAAACCCCTGAATGTCCACATAACTCAAAACTGTGGACCAACAACAATTCGTCTTCTACCAACAATACATGAAAAGCCTGCAAACTAAATGCTTTCTGTATATAAGAGACCGAGGTATCAGTAAGATATTGCTAACCATGGTCCACTTTATCATTGCTCACTCACTGAATCCAAGTGTAATATATCACGATGTACCTCATGAAGAGATCTGCCTCGGTTTTCTGAATGACATCACTCCCTCTATTCTGATTTTACTGATAAAAATAGTGAACTTTCTACAGCGTTCATCTGTGTGCGCACACTGCAGCTTCTCTCTGGCCTTCAGACTCCGGTCTCATTCTTACTCTATTGTATTGCTGAATGTTATGAAATCAGTCTATACTTGGGCAACGATGAGAAGATATAAAAGAGACAAAAAAGACAGCTTCTTAATTCACTTCAGGGCACATGGAAGAAAAATGGTGCTCAGCTGTCTGTTTATGAAGCGTATAACACACTAGTACTGAGAAAATGTTCAATTGAAACAATGGAAGAACAATTGGGGGGGTGTTTTCAGGTATTTGCATTAAATACAATAATTAAAATTCAGTCTGCAAAGAAACAAAAATACAATTTTACATTTTTTTTAAACAGGAAACAAATAAACTGTGTATTTTGTTGTCTACCATAAAGTGTTACGGACAACAGTCAGCACTGCCGACAGAGGTGCGATTTCTGTAAGATATTCCGAGCTCAGAAGAACTTCCGGATATGAACTTCATCCCAACAGACACACAGAATAAAAGAAAGTGACACTGATGGTAAAATGTATCTCTGAGAGATAATCAGGCTTAGAGAATACAAAATAAAATGATAGCTTCTCACATTCACCTCCATGATTTAGTTTTGTTTTTTTTCTCTGGACACAACAAAGACAGAGACAGACAAATGCATTCATACTCCCTGCCTCTCAGACACAAGAGCCTTTAAAGTTATCAAGGATTATCGGAAATAGACTGCGTAACGTGGTTTCACACTGAATGGAGCCCTGGAGGACTTGTATTGAAGCAACAGGAAGCAAAGATGGTAATAAAAATAAAAGGTTTTATACCAGAGGATGTGACTCAACTCATATTGAGTACTGGATCAGCAGAGCCAATTTATATGAAAAGTATTCAGCACTGACTGAATCATAGTGGAGGAAGTTTGTGTTTGTCAAATGATGGACGGAAGATGTTACAATACCCTTAGTCAAGTTTAAATTAGTTTAATTTAAACGGGAAGTCTGATTTCTGAGAAAAGCTCCGTAAAGCCTTTTGTGGCTTCAAGATAACGAATGTGATCTAGCTCGCTTGTTGAGGATGACAACTGGGAATCTAGACAACATGTGGACACTGATAGGAGTCGCTTTTCTTTTCTTTTCTTTTGTTACTGTCAGTCATAGCTCAAACAGTAACACACAAGTGGAAGAATATTTTGCTGCAAGAGAGATGGGAAGGCTTGGCCCCAGGTCTTCACTGACCAAGAATATATCAAGTGAGTGTCAGCGTTTCACTACTTCCTGCCTGAGTTTAGTCCTGCTTTCTTTATCCGACACTTTTGTGAAAGCTCTGCTTACAGGTCTGCATGCAGAAGTTTGTCCAATTCAAGGTGCCTCTTTCCCAGCGGTCCCGATTTATTAATAAATAAATATTCTTGAATAACTCAAAGCCAGGCTCATTACCTAGAAGCAATTTCAATTCAATTCAATTCAATTTAATTTGCCTTGAAACACATAAGCAGGAGCTACTGACCCTGAAAGCACAGCTAGCGGGGTCACCGAAGATATAATAACACTCAGTGAGTCTGCTAAACACTGTCAAAAAAAATCCCACATAATGTGATTCAGTGTTGTATAAAGAAAACTGAAAATAAAGCCCAAAATGCAACTGAAAGACAATTTTCTATGCAATACATGGATTAGATCATGTTTATGTTACATATGTTATACCCCAGGATCTCAAAGTGGTGCTTTTGGGGCCGATGGCAGCCCCAGAAGTGTGAGAAAGAAGAAAATTGCATTACTGTACATTTCACTCATCTGAGCTGGTGTCACACTATGATACTGCAGAGCAGTTTATGACAAAGGGAGTTTTTCTCTCTAGTTTCATCTGTTCACTTGTAGCCTTCAAAGCAGACTGAACTTATGTAACACTGAAAGATTCAGTTGGTTTCATAACATTTAACATCTTATTCTTCTTTAAAATATATATAAAATAGCGCAAAAATGAAACATCCAGACATCATCATGACAAATAACTTTTCCAGTCCTGAATTTCTTTATTGTGTACTACACCAGCGGTCCCCAACTCCCAGAAAACAGACCGCTTTGGTACCGAGCCTCGAGAGTTGAGGCTTGGGTGTGAAATTTATGGTTTTCAGGGTTTTTATCATTGGGTCTTTTCCCGTGTTGTAGTTGTGCCTTATTTTGAAAGAAATATTTACGCGTTACCATAGCGACCAGAGAATATTAAGGGGCAGAGAGGAGGATGTTACTCTCAATGTTGTTGGTGCGTTTCAGGAGGACGCTGCTAATAAAGTTACACAATTACACAGTGAATTCATGTTCATTATTATATTTACAAAATACCACAGTTTTTGTCTTGGTCGTATCATTTTATTTTGTTGTAATTATCCGCGACACCTTAAAGGTTGGTCTGTGAAAATATTGTCTCACATTAAACCGGTCCATGGTGCGGGATCGCTGTACTACACCATGCTGCTCAGTAGATTAAGCATATTCTCCACTAATAGCTAATATCACAATATATAATATGCATGCTGGGCCTGACCCTAGCATTAAAAAAAATTGTCTTCTATCAAATTTTGGTAAGTCAATGTGAAATGTAGCCTCAGTTTTTGTTCTTATGGGACAGTTGTGGCACCTGGTGTGGTCTTCTGCTGTTGTAGCCCATCTGCTTCAAGGCCCAATGCGCTGTCAGTTCATCCATGTTCTCTGCACACTTTGGTTGTAACGAGCAGTTATATGAGTTACTGTTGCTTTCCTGTCAACTTGAGGCAGACTAGCCATTTTCCTCTGACCTCTGGCATAAATAAGGCATTTTCTACCAGAGCACTGCTGCTCACTGGCTATTTATTATTTTGCACACTATTCTCTGTAAACCCTGGAGATGGTCGTGCAGCAAAAACCCATCTCAGCAGTGTGTGAAATATGCAGGCAAGCCCCTCTGGCACCATGCCCTGCTCAAAGTCACTTAACTCACCTTTCTTCCCCACCCTGATGCTCAGTTTCAACTTCAGCAAGTTGTCTTGACGATTTCTGCAAGCCTAAATGTAATGAGTGCTGTCATTCGATTGGCTGATAAGACATTTGCATTAATGAGCAGTTGAACAGGTACACCTAATAAAGTAGTTGGTAAGTATATGGTATTAGTGTGCTTTAAAAGCATATACATGTGCTGAGGCGCTAACTATAAAAACCTATAATGAATCAATCCTGTTAATAATGTTTATAAATATATTGACTCTCAAGACAAAACTCACCAGTGAAATGCTGCCTCTCTCTCTGATGTTTGTATTGGCACATTAACACATTTGATTTAAACACCATTAACACATTTAATATTAAATTAGTGGCAGGAACAATTTAGGGAATTTAATTCTTTCTTTCTAAAGCAAAAAACATTAAATCAATCAATTTTTAAAAGCTTAATTCATTCATTCTTAATTCACCGATCCCCGGATGGTTAGAGTTTCTGACTCAACATCCGAACTCATAACATGTTTCAGGCTTCTCAAACCCCTAGAGTGCTGCATTAATCTTGTACACATTCAATATTTCATTCATGAAGATGACGACTGTGCAGAGATTTATTGTGTGCAGGTTATATATAGTATGTGAGATATTTCTGTAATCTACTGCAGAGGTGGGAAAACGTATCGATGCCACTATATATTGTATTACTTATCATTTTATTTTTATTAGAGCATGTAGCTAACCTTTTTGCTTGCCAAGTGACACCTTCATGAGTCTGTGGCATTTTTAATTGAATGATGGTGAAGTGAACAGAAGTTAACTAAGACGTTGTAGAGAGGCGGGGAAATGGCGAGCAGAGGAACAACGATGGAAATAGCGCTGTAATTGCCGCTGGTATTGAAAAATTGCCGTGTTACGGTACTGTTTTTATCCTACGATTTCAACTCCAAAACATAATGAAGAAAAATAATAATCCAACTTCATCAACACTCCACATTTCAGACTGCAAACCTTTTGTCATTTTTGATGATCCAGGCGCTGGCCTCGGGGTCTACAGATGCAAACAGCTGGCCTTCCAGCAGTGGAGGGAAACCCTGAACGCCAATGGTCATGTTGTCTGCCGTCAGCCTGAACTGCACCCCCTCTTTGGTGATCCCCTCGGGCATGCGCACACACAGCGTGACGTCCTCAGTCGTCTGCTGCCAAAAGTAAATGGGATCTGAATTCAAAGGGGAAAGAAATGTGTGGTGCTGAAGTTAATGATCGTCCTGAGCCAGCTGTCTCTGAGTCATACATAAAAGATCTGATAGAGTGCAGACATTGAAGGAAATTACTTTTGAATATTCAGTCAACTGCAGATAGGAGACCATTAAAATAAATGGATTATCATAGCGCAAGTGGGGATGACCACGAATGAGCTCACAGCGAAGCTATTAAGGCAATTCGTATGCTGAATTTTAATGTATTGAATTATTAAAACCTACAAATATCAAGTGAGATGAGTAAACCAAACAAGCATCTATTTATTTCAACGTTTAGTTTATGCAACAACAACAACAAAAAACCCTTCAACTTTTGCATTATTAACAGGAAAACTAAATTATACTACAACAAAAAAGTTGTTTTATGTGTTACGTTCTGCTATATTGGGACAGAACATCGGCCGCAAACAAATAATGTAAATGAATCAACTGGTGGATCAACAGAAAGTTTTGAACGATCATTTTTTATAATGAACTAGTGGGCTATTGATAGTTGGGCAATTTTTTTAAAATAATAAATCTTTTTTAAAAAACATATAGATTTTAATAATTGCTGTCCATCGTTGTTCAGAGTTTTGTTTAGACTGATCCACCTGTTAAGGAGGAGACAGAGTATATATTAGATTAGATGAAACTTTATTAATCCCTCGGGTGGGTTCCTCCGGGAAATTCAGTTTCCAGTAGCATAGCACCGAAAGAAGTTGCATGTTACAGATACATTAAGGGGAATGAGAGTAAGGATATAAGCATAAATACACCATATATACACATATATAGATACAGAATATACAATATGGATAAATACGATTGCTATTCTATAATCGTTTAGATCAATAAAATAGAAAAGATATCATTTGGTCTAAATTGGGTCATGCAACATGACAATGAGCTCAAGCACAACAGCAAATTCACACCATGATGGCTAAAAAACAAAAGAATGAAGCTGCTGAACTGGCTGGCGTCCATGCGACTGCTGTGGCTGAACCGTGTCTCCGAAAACCCTAACTACTGAATAGTGGAGCACAGAGCTGTTAAGAGTTTCACATGACTGTATGCATCCCTTATTAGATTCTTTACTTATAAAAGCAGATGTTTTTGGCATTATTTTTGACATTATGATCTAGCAGAAAATCAAAAGGAGCCTCTTTAAATAACAAGTCATAATTAACAGTTACACAGAAGTCCACACTCCTGTGTTGCAGTTCAATTTTGCCAAACATCTACCCTATTACCCCTAAAATTACAAAGTAAGAGTATAAACCAGCCTCAGAGTGATTTTACATAAATGGATCACATGAAGGAAAGAATTTTACCATATTTATCATAAATGATGGAGGAAGAACTAAATTACAGCGACATTCTTGCGACTGTCATCCGTAAAACAGGCCTCATATTTATCTCTTTGCCGTGTAATCTTTGGCCTGCTTCTTTTGCTCCTCCTCCCTTGCAGATTCCACAAAACCACATCTGGTGGTCCAGTGGCCTGGTTTCCTCACCGTATCTCTTATCCATCTCCATCTTCTTATCTCTTCTTCTACAGATACTTGCTTCGCTTTTCCCCCCTAGTCTTAACTGACGATGTTGTTATGCCAGTAGATCTTTAACCTCCTAAGACCCAAACTCTTTCATGGCATGCATTTTTAATTTCTCTTTGCTATTTGGGCTGTTTGGAACCTGATGAATGTAAAAACAAAGAATTACGTGTTTTGTTTTGTTACCTGATTTTTCTTTCTGAGAAAAATAAGAACAAGTGGATATCAGGCCCTTGTAGAGCAAAATTTAGTATTTTGGTCTAGACAACCCAAAATGTGATGTCCACATATGTGGACCCAGGTCTTAGGAGGTTAAAATTTTCCTTAGGAAGCTGCTGATAAAGGTATGTATCTTATCTTTACATACCCTCCAAGATGTTGCACTGTAGAGAAACACTGATTCCACAGTGGAATTATTGAGTTCCAGATGTTCACCAGCTGTAAGAATGCAGCTCTTGGTTTGCCCATTCTCACTTTTACATCCGTGTCTGTTCCTCCCTGCTTGTAACCAAAGGAACAGACTTCTTCAAGCCTGGATTCTACGAGCGTTACTCCTTCTATGTTGGAAGCATTTATTTTCCAGTGACAATGAAATGCAATAAAGTAATTCACTTAAATTTAGTGCAACGTTCACTTGCCAAGCTAGCAGCTTTGATATGGTTTCAAGCCAGATGCTGACTCATGATTTCTTTAATGCCTCAGTATTACTATGCTAATACAAGCTTTTATCAATGAAGCGCTGCTATTACTCGAATGAAAGAGCTTGCCACATAAATCAAATGATTATCCATTAGCACTGATAGCGTATTTTAATACAGATCCAGATTTATTTTTCAATTTCAATTAGAGTATTTACGCAACAAGTAAAAGGAGTCAATTATAATTAGACCGTAATGTACATTGTGGTAATATGAGGAAGCTGAGGCACTGAACTGCTTTTTTTGAAGGCTTTTTTCACAAACATGACAACCACATTTCCGCTCTAGCCTGTTCTCACCATTCCCCACGAGCCAACTTTCTGCTGCCTCTGACTCAGCACACATCAAATCTTTCCTTTCCTTCAGCTATGACGACGCCTGTGCTGTGTGGTATGCTATAATGAAACGTAGCATGAGTCGTCACGGGGAGCGTAACCAGCATCACCAGTAATGCTCAGAACAGATGTACTCTGAATAAAGTGTAAGTCATAAAGAGGCAATGTTTGTTAAAAGCCTTGTTGGAGAATAGATGAACAGCAGGCATCATGTTGTTCTTTAGATTCTCCTCTAAAAGTTCACAGATGCTTGATAAAATGACTTTGGCTTCCGAGAACATAATCATAAATGGCACAAACAATCCTGTCATAAATCTGTTTGCAGCCTTGTGCTTGAATGGCGTTTTCAAGACTTTATTTCTAAAATAAAGTCCCTTTGAGTCCTTTTCATCTGTTGCTGATCCAACAGGAGATTTACGCAATATTTTCTTTCAGGCTGCAGCTTTTATCCTGTTTTGTCTGTTACCTCAGGTGAAAGGTTTCCACTTTTCTGTAATTCAGCTGCCAGGTATTTAAAAAGCAGTAAAGTACAGCAACCTGATCACTCACACAGCCCGCCTCATTTCACTTACTGAGAAAAATAAGAAATTACCCACATCCAATTTAATTTTGTTGCTATTACCACATTAGTTTGGCAACATATGAATAAAAGTGAGAAAACTAGAGGAAATGCTGCTTCTAGTCAAACTGATCATCGTTTATCGCAGGTATTTTTAGAGCGCTTCTTAAAACAGCACCTCAAAAGTCTTTACAGAAACCACATGCTCTGCAAAAGACGAGGAAAGAAATATAAGTCTATAAAGGCAGGTTCTTAAAAATATTTTTTTAAAATATGGGACAGGCAAAGCTGACCTGACGGTAATGGGCATTAGAGTTACTGAGCACAGGAGCTAAAACAGTAAAAGCCCTCTAGTACTGAACCTGGATGGTGGGACATTTAAGAGCAGCTGAGTGGTCCTGGTTCAGAAATATAAGAAGGTTTGATGCTTTAAAATACTTTCAGTGCGCTCAGGAAAATGTTTGAATTCTGAAAGTACAGGCGGCCTCGACAGGTCAAATAAAATCAGAGGAAAAAATGCTAAATATTGTCAAGTGCATGTCAAAAGCCTGACTCCTTCACTTTGATGTATGTTTTGTCTCTGATTTGACAAATGAGATTGAGGTTAAAGTTAACCTCCTATCCTTAAACGAATCTATTTCCAAGGTCGAGAGTCTCCCTCTGATCTCTCCTCCTACTACTTACATAACTTTTATATGCAGAGAACATCCTCAACCAGTGTTAAGGAATAATACCACTTCATACCATTTCAAATTGACAAGCAGCAAAGTACCGCTAATTGCACACACACACACACACACACACACACACACACACACACACACACACACAACACAGCTAAAACTTGAAATTTATAGATAATTTTTTTTAATTAAAGAAATCTAGCTTAGAAAACTCACAGAATATAGAAAAAAAAATTTGTAAATAAGGCATTTGCAGTTTGTTGTATCCCTTCAGGGGTCGTCTCAAAACAAGAATGCTACAGACACATATTGTTGCACTGTTTACAGTCCTACATCGGCACCTGTCAGCTACTGAAGGTCGTTTCCTTTATAATGATTCTCTTTGCCAGGCCTACATTTAACATGCACGTGTATGAAAGACATTTTTATGCTTTTCTGATTAAAATAAACAAGCCACGCCTGTCCTATTAGTAATCACCTGCAGCTGAATATCATGTCTTACTCTGTGGTTTGCACAGCTCGTAGCAGACTGAGCATGTCACATTGAAATGAACTGACTGCATGAGTTTAGAAAACAGTTTTGTAATTGACACCTATCAGCACTATTTGGGGACTGCACACACATACTTATTGGCTCCCTTTAGTAAATCTCGCCCTTGCTATCTTGCTATGATTTTGAATGCAGCCCAAAAAAAGGTTGATAAACTCGCTCTTGTCTTTCTAACTTCTTTGTCTTCTTCAGGGGTCACCACAGCCCATCATCTGCCTCCATTTCACCTTATAACAATAGCTTCTTCCCCATGTAGTTACCACGGCTACCTTTTTCATGCCTTGTTCTTGAAAAATCAGCGCCAGTTCACTCCTTCTCGATTCCCAAGGAATCCTCTCACTCACTCTACGAGATTGTGTTAAAACAATCAGGTTAAAAGCTCCACTGCCCTCTCAATTAGACATCTCCCTACCTCATCAGCACCAATCACCTTTCCACTCTTCATCCTCTTCACAGGTGCTCTCACTTCCTCCTTACTCATGCTCTGCCCTCTTAGTCCTCTATCTGTGCTCTTCTATCTCTCTCATCATTTCATGCAGATTATTTTGTTTCCAACCATTTTATTTTATTTTATTATTTTATCTTCACTTTCTTTCCTGTATCTATTTTATCTCCACTCGATGTGGGCGAGAAATAATGCAGTTTTTAATCCACTAAATTTGCAGCTACACTTGCTAGTTACATTTAATATTAAAGACTTCACTATGAAAAACATACAACACTCTTAATAATTCTGAGTTGAGCTTACAAACAAGCATAGTGTACTTGGTGTCTCTCGTCACGTTTCAAATGAATTGTTGGGAGTTTCATTCATTACTGACTTCTTTCAACCATGTGATTAATCTCTTTGACTGACTGGAAAAATTAAATGATCTGATATTTACACAAAAGTAAAGATTCAAGTACAAAGAAATGAATGAAAATATATGAAGCAGAACATCATTTTTTCATCTCTCCTTTCCAGTAAACTGACTCCTTGGCACCTGACATCTATCTAACACAAACAAATGCTTCAGAGAGTTAATTTCAATTTCAATTTCTTTATTGTCCCACAAGGGGAAATTAGTTTAGCAGCAGGATATAAATAAACAGAACAATACTATAAATAACAATGACAATAATAGTGATAGAAAGTCCTAGGACAGTTATTTGCCATTGAGGAGACAAGATGCAGTGGGGATAAAAGAGACCTGGAGTCTTTTAGCCTTCCTCACAGGTACTCTAAAACAGCGCCCGGAAGGCAACAACTTAAACTCACTGTGAAGTGGATGGTTCAAACAATTAAAAATAGAATGAGCTTTTCTAAGCACATTTCTATAGTAAATGGCCAAAAGTCCATCTTGCCAGCGCCCTGAAATTTTGCTAGCAGTTTTTACCAGAAGTCCCAACCGATTCTTATTCTTCACCGTCAGGTTACCAAACCAGGCAGCGATACAAAAAGACATCACAGATTCGATAAAACTTCTATAAAACAAAGACAACATCTCAGATGAGACATTAAAAGATCTCATTTTCCTTAAAAAGAACAGTCTTTGTTGAACCTTTTTAGTAGTGGCATCAGCATGAACGATATCGAACATTTAACGATGTCACACTGTTATATTTTCCCCAGTACTGTTAATAATAAAACATTTGAAGCCTCACACTTTTGCCTGTATAGTATTTGTATTTAATTTTTTTCTTGGTGCTTAAACACCTGTTCTAACTTTGGACTTTTATAAACTTAAACAGAAGATAAAAAATTGCTTTTGCTTCAAAATGAGCACAATTTCAAGTGGGGGACCATCTCTAATAATGAGGTACACACCCACGACCAGAAGTTTTCATTTGAAGCCTGCGTTTTAAGCTTCCACGCCTGAAGTTGAGAACTAAGTCCAGGGTGAGTTATGTGAGTTATTTACAGTAATGTACACTGTGAATCCCCCACAATGAGACTGTCAACGCAGAGCTGTCTATAATGGCTGGTGGAGTTCAATCAGATCCACAAAATATCAACAAATTTGCCTCCAAGACATTTTACCTAATTTCCAAAACTGAAAATCAAGCTAAAGAATCATTAGTTTGAAGCTGAAGGAGATCCAGTCTGCATCACAGAGGCATAAATGTAAAAGGGACAGAACAAGACTTCCAGGCAGCGATCTAAAAGTCCAGAGGTGCACTGGAAGAAGATCCTGAAGGTGAGAGTGAGGTTTTCGACTATTCCCTTTAACCCCACTTTGTCCTTAATTTAATTACGATTAGAACCGCATGATTTTTCTCAAGCTGCAGTTTCTAAAACGTGAGGTGGAAGTGTTTTATTATCATAACAATTAAATTAAAATATTCTTTCCTGTAAGCAACTCTTAGAACTACCAAATAACAAAAAACATGTTTAAATAAAACAAAAAAGCAAGATTAGCATGAGCGAAATCATGTAATTGATGCGCAAACATCTCTGTACCAACCTTCACATCTATAACAGCATCATAAACAACATACGCTGATTATTGCCGAAGCCTGAGCAATTAAATTGTTCCAACTATGCAGCATCAAACCAACAGACCTGCTCCGTATTTGGCGTAGACATGAGAAACTAAGAGTTGTTCATTATCACCTTTTGTTGTCAACAAAGAAACTAACGAGGCAGGAGGAGGTTGCCAAATCTTCTATTTCATTTTCCCAATCTTCTTTGCTCAGTGTTGATCTTTTTTGTTTATCTGTGTTGGAACTCAGTCAGCTGAAGTTTAAAATAATCCAGTTTTGTGCGCCTATGCATCACTATAAATGACTGAACTCAAGGTTTTTGGTGTCCTTGTATTGGAATAATCGTTTCCACCCACTTGTTTGGACATATTCTCTGTCATCGATATACTTTTTCTATACCCACATCGTCTCCTTAACACAGCACCAAGTCACTTCTATCTTTTCTGCTCCCTCTCTCGTCACTTACAAGCCTCTTTGAACATGTCTCCTCTCTTGACATCTAATCCATTACCTTTTCTTCGAAAGGAGAAAGTAAGAGTGCTGATAAAAGGATTGCCTGAAAAGCTGCCATTACTCTGCTTCGGCACCATCAACATGCACTTTGCCCTCTCTGGGTCATGTTGTGGGGTTTTTTTAATATATCTTTTGAAGGAGAAGGTAGCTGTTTGTCTGCTTGTTTAGAGGTTGTGAGTATAACAGAGTTTAAAAACAAGAAAAGGGCCAAGATGGATACGAATGTTTAGTTCAATGTTTTTTGGCTGTAAAGTGGATCTATTATGAGTTTCCTTATTTTCTGTCTATATGTGATGGATTCTCGTACAAAAGATGGTCAAAATTTCAAATAATGTGCACAAATAAGCCCTGTCAACCAAAAGCTTCAAACCGCTGTAAATACTTAGTTTCAAAGTTTTCTCTATTCTTGACTCTGTATGATGCCATATTGAAGGGATCAAATGTTAGGCTGACTTTATCCATCATCATAAAGTCCAGGCTCACCTCCATATCGGCCTGTGTGACATCAGACGTTACATATTCAATAATCTCACTGCTCTCCTTGAACCCGTCTTTGTCTCTCTCCCCATTTCTCACCTGTACGACCGTTGTCCTCTGTCTTCCTAAAGACGCAGATACGTTTACGTAGCCTACTGTTCTTCTTGAAACCAGCCCAAGTTTTCCACGAGATTCCAGCAAATGTTAGAGGGCTTTCAAACCGATACGGGAAATGTTCCTACTTTTCATGACCATTCAAGCTTTTCTAATAACATTAAAAGAACATTTCGCTGCCTTTTCATCTTTACTTGTTTAATTTATGCCTTCGCTGAAAGGCAGAGAGCAGCATGTTCCTGAGCCGACGTCGAGAATCAATCAAAACACTTTAAATATCAATATGACACCTTTGACCGCTCGACTTGTCTTAATTGGCTCCCTCACATGAAATATAGAAAAGGAAAATATTTTAGTGATGATTGAATTTAAGCCACATTATGCAAAATGCAGAAATTCCACAGTCAAGGACACTTTATTAGGTACACCTTGGCTTGGACCCTGTTTTCTCTTCTGAACTCTTTTCATTTGTGATGGCACAGATTCAACAAGGTACTGGAAAGATTCCTCAGAGATTTGGGGTCACACTGACATGATAGCATCATAAAGTTGCTTCAGATCTGGCTGCGCATCCATGATGTGATCCTCATGTTCCATCACATCTCAAAGGTGCTTGAACTGGATTGAGATCTGGTGACTGTGGACGCTATTCGAGTACATCAAATTCATTGTCAAGAAATCAGTTTGAGCTGAATTGAGCACTGATATGAGGCAAAAAATCAAGACTCAGACCAGAAGCACTGATGGTGAAATGTTACTTTAGTAACCAGGATTAAAAATAAAATGCTGCACTGCCCCTTTAATCAATTTGAAATAACTAACAGGTAATTTTTATAATAATTTAAAAGTGAGTGGATCCTGTATACCAAATAACTTTTTTTCCACTGTCTAAAATGTGAGAACATGCAGCCCCTGAGTCAGAGTTAAAGAGTCTCTAACTGTGGAGCAGTGTGCAGACAGGGTTTATTTTCGGCATTATTAATTAAGTCATTCCATTACTTAACTATCTAATAAAATTATTCATGACTAGTATGCGGCAGGCCTACAGCAAGTCATCCAAAAAAAGGGGGGAAAAAAATCACTCTCACTGCTGAATTAACTGAACTTTTTAGTCAAAGCTCGTCAGCGAGACCGAGAGAATATGCTGAAGGCGTCTCACAGGTCCTGTGCAACAGGAATAAATGGCCTGGAAACACATCTGTGTACACAGACACAGAACACCTGACCTGGCAGAGACCTCAGTCTGATTGGGAATATTCTGCTGCCTGCTCAGACGTTTCTATGGCGACAAGTGAACGAGTCGGTGTGCGCATTCAACCAGCAGCTCGGAAAGGTAATGAGCGAAAGGAGTCGACGTGACAAGCAAAAGCAACCGCGTAATGAATCTTAACCAGAAACAGTCCAATTACAGAAAAAGTGGGAGGGGTGGCAGTCGCACGTCTCATGGTGGAAGGCGGGAATGCCACTCGGATCTTTTATTTCACTTTCTGTCACCGTTTTAACAGATTCGCAGACAGCTTGACTTTCAGGTCAGTTTCAGACAGCATTTCTGAGACAAAAAATAATCCAAAAAAAAAACCATCACTATAAATAGGATAAATGACAAGCCGTGTCACATCATTTTTAAGTGTTTTCTCACAGTCTCAAGCCTGAGCAGCACCGAGTCAAAGATTCTGATGAGGACAACGTGACTTTTCCTATATTAGGTCTGCACTCTGCACAAATTCTGTTGACAGAGATCACCAGGGTCAGAAATGAGCGGCGGCACTGTGGTAAGGACGGGAAAAAAACTGAAACAGGACTTCTGTTCCTTGCCAAGAGTTAAAATTACATGCACTTCTTTCCATGCATTGTATATACAACAGCTCAACACAGGTATGTACTATTACTGCTGATTTGGGTTTCTTGCATCTCAACACTCCTTGAAGAAGATGGACTTGTTTTTATTAATTAGGATTTATTTTGGAAAGTTAACTTCATGAGATAAAGTTTGTATTTTTCTTATTCTGACAGCTCAAATGCAAACACTAAAAAGCTTACACGTAGCTTTATTAGATACACATAGCTAAAAGAATGCAGTCTAAAGCAGAAACTTCTGAGGAATAAAAAAGATGAATATGAAATGAAGCCAATACGGCAGTCAGGAGCCAACTACTGCAGTATTGAATTACAGTTCTTTGAATGGCCAATTAAGCTGGCTGCAAATGTAAGTCCATTCTGATCAGCTCTCAGGCCGCGGTGAGTCTTATCGGCGATAATGACGAATCAGTGTACAGAGACGAGGTACGACAGCGAACGGACTGCTGGACAAAACAGAAGAGACGATTGTTGACTTTAGAAGATCAGGGGTATCCACTCTCTGCCGGAAATATTGTAAAGACCACAAAATTCCTCAGTGTTCACCTGTCAAAAACACCAGCTTAATAGCCAAGAAGGACCAATAGCGTCTCTCCTGCAAAGGCTGAGCAAAGTCCATCTCCTGCGCCCCCAGGCCTGTCGAGAGGTTCCTGAGCAGCTGCATCACTAGTATGGAAACTGCACAGCAACAGATCTCAAAGCACCCTGCAGTGCACAGTGAGAACAGCTGAGAAGATCATCTGAGGCTCTCTTCCCTTCATCACACACGTTTATTTTTCCACACAAACTGCATTTGAAAAAGCCACCAGCATTGTGGATGACCCCACGTACCCCTCTCACAAACTTTTACCCTCCTGCTATGTGGCAAGAGGTACCAAAATATTCAGGCCCTCACTGCCAGACTGTGTAACAGTTTGTTCCCTCAAGTCATCAGACAGCTCAATACTCAGGAAATGGACTGGCAACAAAACTGCACAGACACACACACACACACAGACACATATTTGTACTCTGTATTATATTTTAATTATATATTGGTATTTTTAATGTTCTGTGTAGCCTTATATATCGCATCGTGTGGTCCTGGAGGAATGTTTTTTAATTTCAAGATGTACTGTATTATCTGTATGTTACCTATATAATAAACCTCGATTGGATTCTTTTTCCACAGGCCGTCGCTCTGATGAACACTTATATCACTTATATATTGCCTTGTATGTACTGTATATGTGGTATCCATCTATATTTATTAGTCTGTTGTGTTAAGTACATTGAAAACAAAGGAGAAAAAGGGGCCTAATTCCTTGTGTGTGTACGCATACTTGCAACAAAGATGATTATTGCTATGATATTGTTGAAATGACAGTCAAAGCTACTTTACTTGATTTTAACCCTTGTGTTGTCCTGGGGATGTAGGGCAACAGGTGTATGGAAATCCCGAGGAGTTAAATAAGCACCCTTAGAGCCTGAAACAAAGGCTGCTACTTGTGCATTTAATGTTATAACAGCAGGCGCTGAGTAACATTACTCAAGCTGCTCGCTGGCAGACTTCCCAGCGGCACCTTTCACCCACCTGTCTTCTCCACCTCCATGGGCTCTGGCTCAGGCTGTTCCACAGGTCTACCATCCACATGTGTAAAAACGAATGGCTTCTCTGATGCCAGCATCAGTCCCTTCCCTTTGGGCTCCAACGCTGCATAGTGAGGCACCGACTTCCCCCTGAGGATCCTCCTCTTCTTCACCTCATACTTTTTCTCCTGACCTGCGTGTGGAAATCAAAGGACACAGTGATCCCTGTGTAAAGTAATCTTTTCTAAACTCAGACGGAGACCAGGAGGAGTAGAAAAATATCTCATGTCAAGAAGCACTGCATGTACAGAACTCCCAGCAGTCCTTTCAGAGCGTGCTCAAGCCACTCATATTAGAGGGGATTGTTTACTTCCGTAGGTATTTTGTGCAAGGTATTAGCTTTTCAAAAGATAGAGAATGTGCCTGCAACCTGATAGTCAAGCAGAGCAACTGTATCATGGTTCCTTTCCCTATTGTTGGTTTGTTTTAATGGATAATGATGTCATCTTAAGGATAATGCACATTTCTCTGCTTTTCTCCGTTTTTCCATTTACTCAGTAACTGCATCTTGGTGCGAGGATACAAGGATGTGTTGAAACTTTTAAGTGTGAGCTTTATGATCAGTCTGTAAGTTTATACTTGTATTTTTTAAGTTAAAAGTTAATTTCAAATGTAGCATTTATTCTATATCATCTCTAAATTACCAGTTTGAATGACTAAATTGAAATCTCTCTTTCATGGACAACTGACTGAGCTTTAGATTCAACAAGCTGGAACCTGTAGCTGTTTATCTGCAGAATATAAAAAGGAGACCTTGTGACAAGAAGGCAGTCGATTTGCTAAGCCAACAGGAAAAAGAAATCTGTGTGGAAAGTGAAAAAGCAGCTCCTGGCTATTCTACATTAACATCATCCGCCACGCTGCCCCTCAGTAAGACCTTTCTACTGCTCCAGTGATTCTACTGGGCAGCTTCCAGGCTTGGGTTTGTGAATGTGAGCAGCAGATTAAATAAGAACAAAATAAAACAAAACATAATAACAAAATAAGCAATTTTTTTAAACTATGTATTTAGCGCTATTATATTTTAGCCTAAAATTAGTCTAAGATGAGAGGGGAAATGCTAAAACATCAAAAATGAGGTATCAATAAACAATTTTATAATCTCTTATTTATAAATCATAAAGACAGCGTTAAAAGTTTGGCTCTGAAAAACCTGGGCATGATTTTCATGATATGATTTTGTGCCCTTACACGTTTTATTACAGTGATTCCCAACGTGTGGGCCGTGGCCACCTGGTGGGCCGTGAGGGTACTGCAAGTGGACCGCTGTAACAAAAGAAATTCACCTTGGAACTACACACAAGTATGTAAAGTTACATATTTATATAAATGTATTTATGTATCTAAAAATGAATTAAAAAGGTGCGGTGGTGTGTGTGATGGACCCAGGTGCGTACACAAGTGAGTAGATGAGAGTGAACTTAACAGAAAGCGAGCCTTTATTATGGCTGAAGACAAAGTGTACAAACAAAGCAGGGATAGCGTGACTAAACTAGACTATAACTAAACTGGGGAAACTAATACTGTGACAAACTAAGAAGACTCAGAGACTATGATGCTCTAGAGATGGCACGATACCACTTTTTTATGTCCGATACCGATACCGATATCATAAATTTGGATATCTGCCGATACGAATCCGATATAGTGTGTTTTTTAATCAATAAAACGTTTTTTTAATATCTTGCTGCATTTTGTATAACTTTATACTCAAGTTTAAATAAATAACAACACTAAAGCTATTCTGTTATACCTGTATGTAAAAAATACACTGCGCCCAAAATATTTCATAGTTCAGCAACACTGATCAATCTAATAAACTTAAACCTGCTCCATCCTCCCTATTCTGGTATGAGTACTATACTAATAGGGTTGCAAACTCCCAGCAAAAAAAAAAAAAAAGGGAACCACCCTCCACCTCATGATGCTTAATCGATGTAATCAAAATTAATTTGATGCAGGGGGAAAATGCACAAAAATAAATTATTTTTCAAGAATAATTAAATAAATTCAACATCTTTCTTCAACAGAATTGCAGACTGCACAGATGGTATCTTCCCAAAGGAAAAAGTAGTATAGCTTACTATATTAGACTTAACAGTTACTATATACAGTAATGGACTTCTATATATTTTACATCAGATTAAAACTTTGGGTGTAAGAGTCAGATAATTATTTATTAAAAGCTAGATATTTTAAATGAGAATAAGAAAGAAAAGTATGTCTTTGTGCCCCCTTTTGCCTGTTCATGCCCTATCAGCCCCCCCTGGCTACACTTTGCTAGATCCGCCCCTGCACAGTTACCAGCCGTCAGCTAGTAGAAAAGGATCCTGGTGTAGAAAGTAATATTAAATAAATTCTAACAACAGCATATCAAGCTTAAACGTGCTGCTGTTGTTCAGCTGCTGGTTTCCTCTTTCTGGTGAGAAGTGGGCCAAAAACAAACAAGAGAGACGGACTCGCGACAGAAAAGCCGATCAGCTGATCATTAAGCAGTTTCACATTGAAGTAGCAGCAGGAGAGAGAGAGAAGAGGCAGTCGCTCCATATCTCGGTTGTTAAGCTTAATGCTTTACAAACATTCAGAGATGAACTTACACACTTGCTTTACTTCTCTCTGGGATCACTTCCTCGGAGATGAAATGCTGGTTTGCTAGCAAGGCTACAAATACAAACAGCCGCTCTATCACGTGATGCATACTGCTGCTACGTGCTACGGTTATGAGCCGAGTTACCCCGTGTCGCAAGTTTTGTGAGGTGCTTTTTTGATATTTAATGGATCGGATTACATTTTTTATTTCTCACCGATATCCGATCCAGTAATTTGGGTCAGTATCGGACCGATACCGATACCTAATATCGGATCGGTCCATCTCTATGATGCTCACTGCAAAGACTGACCGTGAAAACATGGAGGTGAGAACACAGACGACGCGACACTGAACACAGCAAGACTGAGGACTAAATACACACATGAGGTGATCAGGGGAAGTGGAGACACATGAGGACACAGCTGACTAGAATAAAACATAATTACAGCACAGGGGAGAGTAAACCTAAATGCAGTGAACAAAGACCACCAGACTCTTTCAAAATAAAACAGGAAACCCAGAGACATGAAGATAAATCATGACATGACATTAACATAACCACACAGACATGAAACATGATAGGTAGACGCACGAATCAGGGAGACTGAGTACAGGGAGGGATGACAGAAACAACTAAGAAATTAACTAGATCAAAAATGGATACAAAAATACATAAAACTCAAACACTGGGTCACACGACCCAGCCCATGGCAAAAAGTGGTAATAGGAGGTGGTTAGTTTGTGATATTACTCTCAATGCTCTTGTATTGATGTTTGTGTCCCGGTGGCAGCTCGGTCACACATTGGCCTTAACACTTTGCAAATGACTGGGTAGCATTAGCAATTTAATAGCCAACAGTGTATGGGGTTTATGTTTTTTAAAAACATTTTCACAGAAATCCATCAGTTTCTCTTGTATACTGATTAGAGGGAAGAGTTAAGCTTGGGTGGGCACCATGGGATTTTCTGGTTTTAAGTGGACAGCAACACTCTTGACTTTGGGAATGACTGTTTTATTACATGAAAGGTGACACTTCACAAAAGGTGGCTTTTTCCTGTGCTTTTTAGACTTTCCCTTTGGATTGGTGTTATTATTTTGTGGACCACCAGTCATATGTTTGAGGGGCTGGTGCCACTCCAAGTCCCCATTTGGCCATGTTCCTAGCCCACACCAAATAGCCTTGATTAGCATTAGCATAATTAGGTTTAGTCAAACAGTGAGATACTAAATAAGCAGTAAAATATTAAGCAAATATCAAAGCGATGCGTCTTTAAATCCAACAAAATGAAGAAGGGACTCTCGAAAGGCTGTTGTTTTTTTCTACACAATATTTGACTCATCAGTCACCGTGGTATTCTTTCTCGGCAAGCACGAGGACTTTAATGAAAATCTTTCTTGCCAATGTTTGCTTCAGAGTGCACTAATCTCATCTGGGACATAATATTTAAAGTCCATTAAAGGAAGAACATGACTAATACGCTATTACGGTTTAATTAAGAAGGGTTTCAGTTTTCTACTGAAACACTGTTCACAGAAAAAAAGGAGGCAAGGAAATTAAAATTAAATCACAGGCTTTGAAACTGATATACTAATCATTTATGACACACTGGTCTTATCTTACTTCATGCTCGATTATCATACTCAGTCAATCATCGCACCACCCACCTTGTCCTGCAGTGTTGGCGACTGTGATCCACTCGAGAGACACTGAGTATCCACTTCCTTTGGTTTCCTCCGGGTCTTTCTGGACACGGAGCAGCAGAACCTCCATGCTGTGAACGCCAGCCTGGACGTGTGAGACGCTGTGGAGGATGGTGAAAGGTTCCCCCAGGTCTTCATTGAACAGTGGCTGCAGGCACAGTAACAAGATGATTTTTAGGAATCTAACAGGGTACTGCTGCCAGTATGGGAGAAAAAACTGTCACCAGAATCTTTCAAATGTAAAGATCCTCATGTACAGATATGCTGAGATAAAACGAGTGGTTTAAAGTAAATGATCTGTAGTGCTACCAACACAAAGCCTCAAAATCCTACATCAAGTTGTTCTCAAGTTATCGTATTCACGAGATTTTCAGGTAACTTTAACTCAGACCTATGAGCTTGAGGTCAAAGTTAAAGGGATTCAAGCTCTTACAAGGTTTTTAGTAGATACACCAATGGGACCAAAATCCTAGGGGACTTCCTTCTCAAGTTATTGCATTTATTCAGAAAACTTGACCTCTGACCTTGATTTTGAGATCTAGGTATTTGAAATTCAAACTTGTCGTGGATTTTTAGTAAACACACCTATGGCGTCAATTTGAAGCTCCTACACTGCCTTGTAAGTATACCATACGAACAGCAGCACAGATGATCAAAGTAAAGTTTGTGATCATTGTTCAAGGTTAGTCTTTAAAGCCTCAGTCACACGATCGTGGCTCAAGAGTTGGGAGTTCGCCTTGTAATCGGAAGGTTGCCGGTTCGAGCCCCGGCTCGGACAGTCTCGGTCGTTGTGTGCTTGGGCAAGACACTTCACCTACCGCCTACTGGTGTTGGCCAGAGGGGCCGATGGCGCGATATGGCAGCCTCGCTTCTGTCAGTCTGCCCCAGGGCAGCTGTGGCTACAACTGTACCTGCCTCCACCAGTGTGTGAATGTGAGAGTGAATGAATAGTGGTATTGTAAAGCGCTTTGAGGGGTCCCAAAAAGCGCTATATAAATGCAATCCATTATTATTATTATTAATCTTCAAGACCACCAATCCCAGATGACTGGCGAGTGGTTGCTGAAGGTTGCTGGTAGTCATTCTGTGAAATTGGTGGCTAAGAGATTATAGGGTGCTGCACCAAAAACCTTCTCATGATAGCTCTGATTGCTAGTAGACTGCCACAGTCGCCCATAATTTAATGGAAGATACTGAGTTGTTTGCCAAAACGTCAAATGACCTTCGAATCACAGGCGATCAAAGCAGTCTGTTAGCAATCAAAGCAATCACAATGACATTTGGAGTTGTAGAGGTCTTTACAACCAATTTCATCTAGTGACAGCCAGCAACCACCGGACTGCAAGTTAAAGAAATCAGTCGTGCAGCTACAAGTGAACAAACTATTTAATCTGCCACCCTGCTTTCATTGAGATTTATTTCGTTATTCAGCTCAAGCCTCTGTTACCTCTGCTTTATATAATCAATTGCTGTCCCAGACAGTCTGAATATTTGCCATGTACATTTAAATCTTCTTCGCAATTCTTGTTAATCATTTGAAACAAGTTCAAATGCAGCTGGAAATGTAACACAGTCTAAGCAGAGCTGTATTGTCTCCTAAAAATAAGACTAAAATAGCTTTTGAATGAATTGACCAAGCAGAGATTTATCCTTGCATTATCTTTTAAAATGGAAGAAATGATAAAACGTAAATAGTTATACATATTAGTAGCTATAGGCACATGAATATAGCTGTGAGATGTTTTAATGGAGCATCAAGTGTTGCTAAATGGCTTTAAATGGTCTACTCTGCACTCAAAAATGGAGACATTTCTCTTTATTCTTCCAATAAAATGCTAATTCAAGCTAGTATTTCTAAATCAGGGTCTTCAGCTGTCTGGTTGAAAAAGATTATGTGATCCCAAGAAGCCCAAATTGAATGCATAAATATCTGGCTTATGAGACACTTTATTATTGTACACATGAAACACACACACACACTAACATAGACTGAGAGATGCAGTGTGCTTTGACGGGTGTCCCTAAGTGCTGAATCTTAAAAATAGAACTCTGGACGTCGGTAACTCGAGAGTTTAAATCTTCATTATAAATTCCAGTCTTGAACTTTGCCTTCACAAATGCATCAAGTGTCCCTGTTCAGAGAGGGAACTCTCATTTATAACCATTCCCCACTGCATGCTTGTTAACAGCATAAGGCGCACCAAGACTTGCTTCCTTACAACTACAATTTCAATTTCCAAAGCCCAACCAAGCTTTTTAAACACAGAAATTGGTGCGAACGCTTGAATTTCCATACCGGCTTAAAAATGCTTGCTCCGACAATATCCTCTGGGGAATAATTAGACATTTCATAATCCAAAAAACACAATTATTGGCTATTAACGTATTAATAAACTTCTTAACTTGGATATTCAGTTTAATGAAATGTGATAAATGTAAATATTTGAACTTTAAAGAGTACTGACCCTTTAAAATCTGCCCTCAAAGTACATCTACCTGTATTTTTCAGTGGTCCTGGATGTAGAGCCCATAAAGAGGTAACAGAGTATGTTCACAATGGATGCAGAATTTTCAAAGCGGTTCAATAACATCAGTGTAGCTGATCCACCATTGTAAAGCTGTTATGTACTGTTACAGTTTTGACTTGGTTTTTCAAATCTCACTCTGGCCAAAGGAGGATTTATTTTCATTTAAAATGATCCCAGGTGTCCGTTCGTCATGGAGCCCAAGGCTGTCCTTTTTGGCCTTTGAGTTACTACTTACTGAATGTGAAATTTTTAGAGCACCATCTGCCATGCTCACAAAAAAAGACATTTCTGTTATGAACAAATCAAGTGAAAACATGGAGCCTTACAAAGTGTGACCATGTCTGAATACTCTCCGACTTGCCCGTCTCGCTCTGATTTTCATCCAAATCCTTTCGCTTCCCACTGAAGTCCACTCTTGCAAACATATAGTTTCATAGTGCATGAAACTATTAATCACAGTCATCAAATCAGTTTTTAAGAGTCACCATAATGTTGTAAACATACACAGTGTCAGATTAGTTTGTGAAGGATGGCTAAGTTTACCAAATTAGGGTTTCTTTCCTTCGGTTGCTTGGTTATACTGTATTCCAGTTTATTCTGACAAAGCTAAGAATAACACATTTAATCAAGCAGTATTTCAACTAATTCTTTATTTAGTTGCAATCCTTTTTGAAAGGCCACCATCTGCTGACCAAGTTGGCTTTCCTTTTAGACCAAGAAGCTACGTCCATTTCTCATATATAGTTTATTACCGTCACCAGCAGAAGTGTCTCAACCAATGGCCGAAGTTATATTAATCCACTCATTTCCTTAACCAATTATTCAACTAGGACCACAGGTACATTAGAGCCCATGAACAGGTCAACTTATGCCCAATAATTAATGTCTAATTATCTTTTGACTGACTACTAACCCAGCTTCTCTTGTGCAATACTGACAAAGATATTTAGTGACTCAAAATTACATCATCAGAGACATTTGGACATTCAAAACACCTCCAATTTTGCCCAGTTTTGACCTAATTTATGACAGCTGTGAACACGCCAATGAGCTAGTGACTAATTGACTTAACAACTGTCAGTTGCAAATGCTAATTATTAATTGTGCTAAGCCAAGAAAGCAGAAGAAAAACCGGCACCAGTATTACAATAGTACACAGAGGGAATTCAGGTTTGTGTCTTTTTACCTTCACTTCAGCGGCAAAAAATATTTCAAACACGTCTGTGCGTCACTTACAACAGTAAACACCACGTTCATACTTACTTCCCACTTCATATGGGAGCTGTCTCCCCTCTTGCCGGTGCGGAGGAGGTACAGTCGACCGCTACCATCCGACAGAGCTGCCCAGGTCGCCGAGGTCAGGCTGAGGGAGGCGCAAAGACGATCCTCACACTGGTTGGACTCTGCGGCTACACGGTAGACCTCTCTCGGCTTCCCCAGGGCGGTGTCCTGAATTCAGAACACAACAGACCCGTAAGCCAGTACTGCATTCATAAAAAAAGATTAGGCCATTTAGATTCATTCCTATCTGCAGAGGAACTCTCAGTGTGCTGGTGTATGAGAATGAAACAAAGTCATTGTGTATTTGATTACTTGATTAAGTCAGTGCATCAAATTTCAGAAACAACAGAAAAATGCCTATTTTAATATCTCAAAGTGCATGTTCTGTCCACTTAACACTAAAAAAAGACATTTATAATATGTTAACACCAATTACTGTACTGCTTGACTGTTAAGGGGAGGAGGGATGGATGAATGGAATAATGACCAGATATCAAGTAAGCTCATTTCAGTGCTCTAGATGGAGAACAACATGGCAAAACTGATTTTGTCACCACTTCAGTTTAGCATTAGAAAATATTGTAGGATACTGGGAAATATGTGATGCATGCATTCTTACAGCTAACATCCAATCACACAATAAGCAGCCCAGTCATGAATCACAAAGACTCAAGACATTTAATAGTCGGCTCAACTCCAGAAGAAGAGAAAGGTTGCTGCTTCCATCCCATAAGAGTTTTACAATAAGCATCTGGGTTGAAAACATAAAGTCTAAATGATTTTGCATTAATTTCTTATTGTCTAAAGTCTTATAATCTAAAGAATGGTACAATGAGTAAGAGAAAACATGTACCCATCAGGGACAGATACAGTTAACAGCTGTCATGTGGCCACTCATGTGATTCAACAATCTGAAAGCCTTATTAGTAATAGATAGATATGCCACCACATGAGCATCACAAATTGCATGAAGACAGAGTTTTTCAAAAGGACTGTGGAGAAGCTACCCCGCTGTTGCCATGGAGCGTGGCACGGCACATTATATCGCTGCACCTTTGGTATCACTTTCTCCAGCATCCGTGCCGTTAATGCCCTGAAACGGAGTGCGAAACGTCTATGTGCAATGTGCCGAGCAACCGAGCACAAAAGGCTGAAGGATGATAATTATCATGTGATCACTGTAATTAGAATTTGAGCAACACTTTTCCATAAATTTCATTTAATGGTGCCACTGAAAACCAGAAACACTGTCTCGCAGGATTACAGTGTGATGACCATCAAAGAAAAAAACTCCAGTGAGACACCAATTATGTCTAATTATGGTCAATGATGACTAAGACATAAAAGAAAGCTCGATGGAAAAGGTCATGAGAACGATTTTGCACCTCATCTCAACATCTTGGTACGGGGTAACAATACCAATCAGAACCTTGACTCAATTATATAATCGCTCCTGTGATTAACTGGAGACCTGCAAGGGCTCATCCAAACTTTATGTGCTCGGGTGATTCATACGACAGACAAAAGACTGCACAGAAAGTTGTGGTTCACACTAAATACTAAGAGCCACGTTTATTCTGACATTTATTATTTTGGATCTTGACCAAGAAAAAAAAGAGGTTAGAAACAATGTTATATAATTTAACATAACTTTTAAAACTCTTGTGTTTCACAGACATCATTTCTCTTCCCACAACCCGCTGATGCTCAAGTGTTTGGTCACCACCTACTGGCACATCAGGCGCATAAAAATCCTTCATTGAATACACCATCACAACATCAGGTCCATAACATGAAACGTTATATAATGGAAACATAAAACAATACTATAAAACAGAGACCTAAATTTGCCTAAAATCATTTGCAAAGACTCCAAACTTAGAAGTGATTTAGGAAAACTCTCAGATTACATACATTCACATAGTGAGAGTTAGATTTCAGGTTAAATCCATTTGCCATGATGGTAAATTTAATCCTTGATCTAAATTATTATAATAAACAAAATTCTTCAGCTTCTATGATTTACTGTTATAATACATGGGAGCTCATCATGTCTGTGAATGCTCTACGATGTGAAAAATAAAATAAACTGCTTCACAGCATGAGGCTGCGAAAGCTATCAGCGTGTTGCTCTGATGATGATGAAGGTTGAGCAGACCCAACTTGCATTTTTCCAGCTCCAAAACACTTTAGCTATGATGACTTTGTCAATGCTGGGTTTATTATTAGATGTAACAGAATATTGACTAGAATCTTTACCCATGAAACATGTACCCTGCAGCTTTATTTACCTCACTGTTATTCTGAATTTGGAGCACATACTAATGGCACTAATGTATGCACATGATTGACCTGTGGCTCGCTTTTTCTACAGCTGCCAAACCAAACTGTTATTATGCTGGCAAGTTAACTACCATTAGTCAGCTGTAATTAACCACACAGTGTAATGTTAGACTATGTGACTGCTTTAACTACTCAGTTTGTCTTAAGTGTTACATTAAATTTTATTCCTCTAATGCTTAAAAAGATAAATTAACCTTATTATGCAAAGCGCAAAGATTTTATTTAATCACCAGGATGAAAAAAAAGTGGCAAAGCTTCTTCTTTCTGCCAGTTTCTCCTCTGCTTAGGGAACTCCTAAGTAGATCCTTATTAATAAGCTGTCAGGGCTGATATATTATGTATTAGCTATTTACCAATATATCAGTATCTGTAATTATAAAAACCAATAAATGTACATTTAAAAAGTAAGGAAGAGACAGAAGAAAGGCCCTTTCAACCATGAGTGTTGTAAAGTTTTGTCAACCTGAGGGCAACACGTTTTTGGAACGCCACAAACAAATCAACTAAATGATGCGAACAGAGCGTAAACATTAATGTTTATATGTTTGTTTGTTTTCAAGGTGCTGAAAACAAACAAAATATTAGTTGAAATATTAAATTTTGAAATCAATATATGGTATTACATCGGTGTTGTCTTAAAAATCTTCTTTCAGTCAGGCTCCATTCCAGAGTCACTTAAAAGTCCTTTTCACTTCACACAGTTTTTCATCTTAGAAGCAGACGCTTTGTGAAGAACTTTAACCTTTTCAAGATTTAGTCGTAACTGTAGCGAGAAATTCTTTAGCTTTATGAGTATCAAAGATTTTTTATTAAGATCTGCGATTGCTCTCTTATGGTGTTTTCACCCTTGCAGTTCTCTTCCAGATCACTTGATGACATTACATACTTGTGTTTTTTTTTGTTTGGTTTCTTTTTGCGTAGGAAAAACTCCAAGCAAACTGAGCACACTTACCATGTTCATGTGTGGAACAATGAGCAGCATCACGTAGAAAATAGTGCAGTTGTGAAAACACCTTAGACGTCAATGGAGGGGCAACAATCATAAACAGGCCAAAAAACAAGAGGATTTGCAAACTCACCAGAGTAACGGTGAGATTGAGGACCCGTCCTTTGCAGTCCACAAAGTAAACACTGTCCTCATACCAGGGGTCTAAATGCAGGTAATTATACATGCCAAAGGCACGCATGTGTTCCAGGGTGTACTGAGTATCCTTCAGCTTGACCTCCTCCACGGCTGCGGCAGATATGAAAAAGAAAAGATTAAATATGGCAGTAATCAAATTTCTGTTATTTATGTTTTTACTTAAAAAGCCGTTTACCCTTCTGCCTTTCCTACAGTTGCTTTGTGGAAAGTGTTACATATATCTTAACATAACTTAATATTTCAACATTTTACTCTAAGATGAACTATTGGTGACAAAAAACTGCAATTAACTATTTTTACAGCTACTATTTGTCTGAATTATTCCCACTAAATAAAGTATCGTGGGTTTTTTTTTAAAGCACATTAATCACCTTGTAATATGCTTGCCTGCATCTACTGTGAGTGGATGTCTGTGCAAAGTGTAAGCACCTTTTTATATAAGTAAGACTGTATCCAAACCAATGTTATAATGAATTCTCCTGTTAGGCACACACTTCATAGATTCTTGATTTTTGGCCCACACTAGCTGTTTTATAATCTGGATAAGAGACGTAGTAGAAAACACTTAGATGCAACTCAGGTGAGCTCAGCTGGTCTGAATTTTGATTAAAAGGAATTAGCAAGCTTTGGTATATGATTATGCAAAATTTTAAAAATTACATCCCTTATCGTTTTAATCACTAAAGTACATTTCTGGATCAGCAGCCCCACCAATTTAGTATTGCTCAAGCTTAAGTTAAGAGCTTGAAGTTAAAACATGCATTACAAAACTAACCTCATAACGTAAAGTAGGTGCAAGCTCCCTATGATTGTTTTTTAAGTTATTTAAAATTGGTGCACTTGACTTGTCCTGGCAATATAAATGAGTTATGTATGTGTATGCAGTTCAAATTGTAGTAATTAGTCACTTCAGCGTTAATCTGTTAATTTTCAGTGGTTTAGACAATGCTATTGTTCTGATTTTTCTTAGTGATCATGTGAAAGCTCATTAGGTTACAGTGGTGGACCTTAAGATCTCATTCTGAGCCACTGAGCTACAGATACAGCTGCCAAAATGTATTATGTAGCATCAACAGCTGACGTCGTCACGCAGTGGCAGCCAATAAAATGTCTGAGATAATGTCAAATAACTTACATTGCTATTCCTATTTAATGTTATACTGGACAGAAGTTATACTGGACCTTTATCAGGGCTAGGCTAGCACACTTGCTAACTGCACTGCATTAAGTTTTTCTCACCAGCATCCAGCTCTATGTTGTACGTCGGCATGGCGTCCAAGGATAACCTGTAACTCTCAAAGTTTGGGTCCAGCAGGTCTCTGTTGACCTTTAATGAGTAGTTAGACGCAGTCATGTCTTTTTCAATGAGACTGGCTTATTGACAAGTTGATGACAGCCTGTGTGCAGCAAGAGGAGGAGGGTGAGGTGTCGCCAGCGTGATACACGTTTCCTGTGTTTTCGTCATTGTTTTCTCACACGGAGCTATTTTACGGCGGACAAAACCTCCCAGGGCGCAGGGGAAGTTGAGTCCTGAGCTAATTTCTCTTGAAATGCTTAAGTAACTGTTTTAATTTAGTGTTTTCAGTTTAAATGTATTGTATTATATTTTTTGTTATTAAACAGGTATTTTGAACACTAGTGAGACTATCATTGGTTATTCAGGTTGACGTTGAAAGATTAACCGCTCCAAAGCCGGAACTTTTAAGCGTTGAACGTTTTTAGACGGTTCCGTTTCGTAAAGGGACCTTATGTTCCCCAGCTGATCCTTCTCGATAACGGTAGCGGCTACCTGATAGGGAGCTAAATTAGACATTATAATATATGTTTTATTACTCTCTTTCTTCCGAGCTGACTGTGTCGGTGTGTGTGTTTAATTTCAGGCGGATCATGAGCAAAGATTCCCAGATGAGGGCTGCAATAAATCAGAAGCTGATAGAGATGGGGGAACGGGAGCGGTAAGCGAGTCTTTCGCTGCAGTGATTTGATGCTGGATGGTTTGGCGTGGTTTTGAATTGCACAGATTAAGCCACATAATGTGAATCAAATGTGTGGCCGCAGGTTGAAAGAGTTGCTCAGAGCGAAGCTGGTGGAGTGTGGGTGGAAGGATCAGCTGAAAGCACACTGCAAAGGTATTTGACTTGTTCTTATGTTTGTGTGATGCTGTCGTGGTGCTATAAAAACAAAAGTCACTAAAGTCATTACCTCCCGTTTGAGCCAGATGTGATCAGAGAAAAGGGCCTGGAGCATGTCACAGTGGAGGACCTGGTCACAGAGGTCACACCAAAAGGCAGAGGTACAGTACAGATGTTCAAACGCAACAGCAGGGGGAGGAAGACTGTTAGAAGTGATGAGCATACTCATTTGCATCGTTGGTTTAGATGAACAAGTCAATTTATTTAGCACTGCACATCATCTTTATCCCTAATACATCTTTGTGCATGCTAACTAACAAACTGCTAATGTTGTAGGTCAGCTCTACTTATTGATTACAGCTCTTACAATTTCAGGTTTCCCTGATATACAGTCTTGAGCCACCCCTCACTCCTTTATATTTTTCTTCCAAGGAGCCAGACGCTGTATTTTCTCTAAACTGTTTTAAACTGGTCTTCAGTAGTAGTTCTTCAGACTTTCTGAAGGTCTTTCAGGGTTTGTCTTTGGACATTGACTGCCCATTTGAAGAACACTTGCAGATGCTTCAGTCATTTTAAATTAGCTTTAGCCTAGAGAAGATGGCAGTGTTTCTGGATCATTTTCCATTATTTGTGCATATTGGATATTAACCATTATTCGTGCATGGCATGGTGATTTCTGGAAATGTTTCTGAGCTTCGTAGGAAGTTTTAGAGGGAGCTGGTGCCTCTTAAAAGTCATATTTTATCTACCAGGCCAACACTATAACATACATAGAAAAAAATATTAGAAACAGCTGACAGGATGACAACTTCTGACAATAAAAGTATCGTGTTGTGTGAGTATGTAAGTTTCTATTTTGTGTTCTGACTTATCTCTCTTCATCTCTTTCCTCTGCAGCACTTGTACCAGACAGTGTGAAGAAAGAACTCCTCCAGAGAATCAGAGCTTTTTTAGCTCAACATGCAACCTTGTGAATGACACAGTTCCCTTTTTTTTGTTTGTTTGTTTGTTTGTTTTTACTCACTGTTGATCCACGAGTGAAATCCAAACTGTTGTTTATTGTGTTCATTTTAGTGCTAATTTTATTTTGTATTGTGTGTTTTCATATTGATTTTTAGTTTATGCTGCAGTTTTGGAGAAGAAAAATAAAGTCATGCCTATTTTGGTCATTCTTGTTGTAATTGCTACCTGTCTGGTTGATCAAAACCCAAAAGTGCAGACAGATTAAGTCTTAGTGCAAAAGGCAGTGGACACCCTCGACCGGTCCCCAGCCTGTCGCCCATATCGAAAAAACCAAAACTCATAATTGCATGATAAACTTTGAAATGTTATTTATTTACAGTTGTTGAGAAAATACACCCCAGAAATAATAATGTTGATTGGCAGTAGGTTTTACGGATCAGGAGTTAATAAAAAATGATCTGGTCTTAAACACGTCTTGAAATTAGATAAATATTATCTCAGATAAATAACAAAACATAACTTGCTACACAAAATACAAAAAGAGTGTGTGAAAAAAAGTACATCATTACTGCCTCCATAGGAATTAAGAGGCTAAGTAGCTGCTAATCAAATGCACTTGAATAGCTGATCATCAGCAAGTGTGAGCACCTCTATAAAAGTAGAAGTTTTGGCCGTTCCCTGCTCTGGAGCTTTCAGGTGTGTGTTAATGGTGGAAGGACATCAGCAATGATCTCGAAGAAGCACTTGTTCCAACAGTCTTGGAAGTTTGTAAAAGATATTTCTAAACATTTTGAAGCTCATCATTCTACGCTGAGAAAGATTAGTCAGTCACAAGTGGAAAATACGTCATAGTGTTACTATGAGAGGACATCCCAGCAAATTTTCCCCAAGGAGTAACGCTTAGATAAACTTTGATATAGTTTCTCTATATCTCAGACTCTACAGGCCTCATTTAGCTTGTTAAATGTTAAATTCTCAATTTGCTGTTCATACCGCCGTAGTGCAGGCAAAATGAAAGGGTGTTTGTTCAGGGTCTTAAAAATATTAGAACACACACACACACAAACATCATGGAAACACCCTACTCTGCACAATCAGACACACATGCATCCCAGATGCATCACTGTAAAATAGTCTCTTTAAAAGAAAAAAAAAGATAATTATATAAATAAAGAACTGAGTAAGAAAGATAACTAATTAAAACAAATTCTAAAGACTTCTGGGTATAGTACTGTACATAACCACATCAACAGTTCAGCATTCTAACAGCTTGTGGGAGAAATGCTGTTGGAGGAAGCCTCCAACAGCTATAACCGTTTGCCTGATGGCAACAGTTCAAAGAATTGAGGGGGTGTGAGGAGTCATTCATAATTTTCAGTGCCCTGCTCCTGCTGTGGCTCTCGAAAAGGTCTTGGACAGAGGGGAGGGAAACTCTAAGGGCCTTCTGAGCTGCTCTAACTATCCTCTGCAGTGCTGTTTTGTCTGACATACTGCAGCTGGAATACCACGCTGATATACATGTACCGTCCTGAGGATGCTGGAGGGGACAGAGGCTTGTTTCACCCAGTCCCTGCTGGGCCCATTTTCTGATCACTGAGATGCTCTTGTCCCAGCTCAGGTGTTTCAAGATCTGAACACCTAAGAACCTGATGTCTTCTACTCTCTCCACTGGGCAGTCGCTGATACTGAGAGGAGCGTGCTGGATCCGTATCTTCCGGATTATTCACTCTACACCAGCCCACAAGACGTTCAACTTCTTTCCTGTACATTGATTCATCATTTCTGCAAATCAGTCCCACCACTGTGATATCATCTTCAAACTCAATAACTAGGTTCCCCTCATATCTGGATACACAGTCATGTGTTAACAGCATGAACAACAGTGGCCTGAGAGCACATCCTTGAGGAGATCCAGCGCTCAGCATGGTGGGTTTGGAGATGTTTCTCCCATGACACGTGTGGTGTTCAGCCCCAGTAAGTGGAGTTTCTCTAGTAGTCTCTGTGGAATGATGGTGTTCAACACAGAGCTAAAATCAATATATAGGAGTATGGCATAGGTCCAGATGGGGGATGTCTGAGTGCAAGGTGGTGGTTAATGCATCCTCTGTGGAGTGGTTAGGATGATAAGCAAACTGGAGCAGGTCAATTGATTCAGGAAGGGTGGCTGTGATGTGTGGTTTGATAAGCTGTTCAAAACACTTCATCACAGTTGGCATCAATGCGACGAAACAGTAGTGATTTAGACAAGATAAAACTGGTTTCTCTGCTATTGGCACTATGGTGGATATTTTGAAGCATCTGGGTACGGTGGCGTGACTGAGGGAGATGTTCAAAATATCATTTAGGACATGTGCCAGCTCACCAGTGCAGTCCCTGAGCACATGTCCTGGGATGTTATCTGGACCTGCAGCTTTCCGTGGGTTGACCCTGGCTAGGGTCCTCTGGTATCTGCTGCTCTTATGATAACAGCTGGCCCTGCAGATAATGGAGGAGAACCCACCTTCCCTCTGTATGTTCGGTTTGATGCCTGGAAGCATGCAAAGAAGTTATTAAACCTGTCCGGAAGAGAAGCATCATCTTTATTGACCCCTTGCAATTCATCAGTGCCTGTACTCCCTGCCATGTTCATCTGGTGTTTCCTGTCTCGCAGAGGTGTCTCTCGCAGACCTGGCCACAGGGAGAGCAGTCTCATCCAACCAGGGTCTCTGGTTGCCACGTGCACTACAGTGACATCCTCTTAGCAATGTAGCTGTTCACTGCCTCTGCGTGCTCTATGTTTATCTGGTCTCCCTGCGAGGCTGCTGTCTTGAACAAACCCCATTCGGTGTTCCTAAAGCAGTCTTTAGTGCCGAGGCTGTGCTGATCCTGGTCTGCTGTGCTTCAGGAATGGTTTGTAAGCAGGCTCAACCGTAACAGAAAGGTGATCAGAGTGGGTGAGGTGGGGGTTTGCGTATTATAAGTACATGGAGAGTAGCTGTGTTGAAGAAGAACATCATGTCATTGCTCAAAGACATTTTGATAACAATCTCTTTCCTGGAAGGGGTTTGTTACTTTACATTTCTTTTAAATACCTTGAAGGTGTTTTGTTGGATTCAAGTCAGGTGAAATAGTTAAAACAACTTTTTTCTTTTTGTTCTTGAAATACTCATGTGATTTTTGACGGTGTGCTTTGGATGATTATCATGCTGAAATATTTCTATGATGTCAGGCTTCTGAAGGTAAACAGCGGTTTGGCATTCGTGATTCCATCTGTAAAGTCATGAGGACACCCTTCGAATTATTTCATATTTATGAATTTTACACCCACTTTGGTGAATTTAATTAAGCAATCTTTCTATGCATTGTTTGGATTTTTTAAATAGACATACAGTAGTCTAAAGGAAAAAGGGCCACCAACTTTGACATTATTTATTATTATTATTATTATTATTATTTACTGTTTGCCAGTTTTAGATCTGGTTTTTTTTTATGGTTCAAGGCACAAATTAGTTGAATAGGAAATCTGCAATTAATATAAGTTTGCAAGCATCATAAGGAGTTTTATTTCTCATTGTTATGATCACAGACAGTTTTGCAAACACTCAAAGACTGAAAGGGCTAATGCGAAGCACTACTGTACGATATGTGTTATAAATGAAACGTGGAATAACATGACAATAACAATAACAGAATAACACGAAGACCACTTCAAGAGCACATTGTGCAAGTGGAGAATGATTGCACTTTAATGCAAATTTAATCCGACGGTCATGAAACGGTGGTGTGAAAAAGTCAAAGGCTACACAAAGACCATATTTACTGAAGGACTGAACAAATGCAAAACGTGTATAACTTTGCATATTTTAGCTTTTTATAGCTCCACTTCTTCCTCCACATGTTCATCGATAATTACGTTTCGTGCCATTATTTATCACGGTTTTTGAGTCACTTTCGCTTTTGTTTTTAAATTCAGACATCTTGAAAATCTGATGAATGCAGCAAAAACTTCTTCCAGTCTCCTCCCAGTTTCAGGTGAGGGGCGGGACCCTGAGCACGTTATAAAAAGGTAGTGCGCGTCCCTGAACTCACAGTTTCCCAGTCAACAGGTAAACAGAATTTTCTCACAGCAGGTGAGTTTTGTTCACATAAATGTGACACTGGAAAATGGAAAATACAATTTTTAAAAAAAATAATATTTGTTTTAATAATTGTACATTTTACCACATATATTTATTCTATGGCTGTCAATAAATGTCAATGATATTTTTGTTTTAAATAGTACTTTTGTGTCACGTGATTCACAATTGGTCGAGAGAGGGGCGCAGGTGAGGCAGCAAAGTAACCTGGGAGCTCTTCAGGATGGAGGTCAAGTGGAAGGCCGCGGCTCTCCTCCTCGCTCTTTGGTGCTGCTGCGGTAAGTTAAGTCAACTTCTATTCTAAATAAGTTGTTTTAGCTCGCTGTTCATACAGAGGAAAAAAGATTTCTCATGCTGTTTTAATTCAATTTTGCAGATGCTCAGCGCATAACCTCCGTGTCCCCACGCATAGGAAGCGTCAATGGAGCCACACGACTCACCATTCAAGGAGATGGTAGGAGATCCGTAATGATGTTTAGAAGTAAATTTAAAAAGAAGTGTGGGCATTATTTTACTTTGTAAAACAAGTTATGATGGATTCTGAGATATAAGTCAATTTTAAGCTATTCTGTAGCTAAAAGATGCAGCTGAAGAAGATTTGTTAATGCAGTTGTAACTGTCCTGACTGAGAGTCCTTGTGCCTGCTGGCCTGGTGGGATGATGCTGAAAGATGTGACTCTAAGCCTCAAAAACAATTACCTTCTGAGATTTTGTTGCCCCCCTTTTTTCCTTCCAGGTTTTGCACAGGAGCGGCAGTTCCAGCTGAATCCAGTAGACGACATGTTTGGAAACCGTGTGACCCTGGTGTCAAACACCCTGTCAGTCCCCTGTGATGTGGAGAGAGACTCCACACACAGCAGCCAGATTATGTGCTACACCAGGTACAGTCCAGGCATACTTTAGCAGCATGTCTGTATTTACTTATTTCACAAGTTACTTAATTATTTCACAGGCACTTTATATTGTCACTTAAAGACCCTACAATAATACAGAAAAACCCCAACAATCAGACGGAAAGCTATGAGCAAATACTTGTGTGGGATTATAATATTATTTTATGCCATGTTAGACCCCTAATCAAAGATTGTGAATTATTATGTAGTTTTAGTTTGCATTATTCTCCTGAATTAGAAGAAGGTACTAACTATTACATTTGTTAAACTGATTTGCATTACATTAGACTGCTGATTTATTGTGAATGAATGATATTGTTTTATGATGCATTATACTGCTGAGTTAGAAGAAATACTGTTCGCAGAAAGTCATCACCTTATTTGTCTAATTAGAAGAGAACAGAACATACCGGACAGGTTTTCTGCCCGATCTCAGCAGGAGCAGAAAAACGGGGAGCCAAGGTCGTAGCTTAGGCGCCGTGTGAGAGAAAGAATGTGAATGCTTAGGCTTTTATGATTAGGTGGGGGCCACTAGAGGCTATAAGAGTTTGATCAATGCTCCACCATTCTGAGATCTGATGCTGTCTGCGTATGGTGTCCATCTCCCACGCGTGTGTTCATTAAAATCATCGTTTGACTCAACCCGGCCGGACCAGTGTTGTTATTTTGGTTTTCCTCTTGTATCCATGTCCAATATTTGAATCCGTGACACTTGGCAACAGCAGGATAAAAAACTCCATTTTAACAGGAAGAAACCTACGGCAAAGCCAGGCTCGGGGGAGGCGCAGTCATCTGCTGCAAGTGGTTGGGGGTGAGGGAAGGGAGACAGGAAATAAAACACTTTGCCTAAAATAAATTCCCCTCTAAGCGCCCCTAGTCGTCCTTGTGAATAAAAGATTAATTAACTTTCTAGATAACTTAGCTATAATAGCTGTAGTTTAATACTGGTTAATTGATTAGTCCTTGCGTATTGGCCCATTTTTACCAAAACTTTGTACTGTATACATAATGTATGTATGTGTAATTGTATAGAATCTATATTTGCATATTATTGCATAAAGCTTGAAAGTGGAATTTTATTCCAGTTTTTCATTTTTTATATTACATGTAAAAATAACACAACACAACTTGTACAAACCCCCTGCAGAAGTAATATGAGTCTTAACACTGAGTATTTGTTTAGTTAGGAGTCTGGCTGTTGATGTTCAATATACTGAATATTATAATGATGGCTCTTTTTTAAAGCTACTTCCTGCATGTCATTGCCATCTAAAACCATTACTTTGTCTCTCACAGACCCATGCCATATGATTATTATGAAATCCATGTCAGCGTGGATGGTGTTCCCAGCATGTGCCGTAATAGTTGGTTCTGCAGCTTTAGAGTAAGTCTGTGTGCAACACAGGATTCATTTATCTGTGTTATGGATTTGTCGTGGTCATTGTTTTTTTTATCACTTTTACTTTAACTCTTTTCAGACTGTTTGGTATCGCACGCCTACTATTGAATCTCTGAGTCCAGTCAGTGGTCCTCCAGGTAACGTGTGTGCTGCATTCAGTTATTTTACTGAGTTCACTTTGAACTTTTGTTAAAGCCACTCTAATGACATGGCAGGCACGTTGGTGACCGTGTATGGACGTATCTTTACCGATGTATATGGAAGCAACACAGACTTGAGCTCAAATGGAATCAACGCCAGATTTCTGAGGTAGAAAATGTTAAAATAACTGAAATTGTATTTCTGTAAACCAATTAATCTTACCAAAGCAGCAAAAAGCAATTTTATAAAATGAAAAAAAGGTCACGATTTGAAGATAATCTGTTAATATTCTGTAACAGATCCACCCTCATCCATCAGTTTTCTTAAACTTTATTTGTACACCTCTGTAATCTTTTTATTGCAGATCCTACATGGGAGGAATGCCATGTGACCTGCTTAAACCCAACTCAGATGAACGGTAAGTTGTTCACCTGCGTGCTTTCTACATTGAATAGATTTAGAGCACTATAAAAGAAAAGACTAAGTTATTTCATTTTTTGCACAATATATCTTAAGGTATAACCTCCAACTGGTTCCTCAATCTTCACAAATGGGATACATGAGCTGCAAAATGACGGGGACGTTTGTTGGTAGGCTGGCTTTGTTCACACTGAAATTACAGCTCTTCTTAATATATGTCACTTTCAAGTTTTCCAAACAACCCTTTAGTAATATATTTTGTATCCAACAGGTCATCAAAACCTGAGTTACATTCTTGATGCAGACTTTGGGAGGTAAAACACTTCAATTGTTTAATGTAAAATTTGTGGCTTCTGAACATTTTTAGCTGTTGCGGATGATAAACTGAAAATTGCGCTGAGAAGAAGCCATTCTTTTTTCTTTACAATCTGTAGGAGTCAGGCAGTGAAGAAGCTCTACAGGGTTTCAGCTTTGGGGAAGCTGTCCATGTTTCAGACCTTTGCAGGTACTTAGGAGAGCAGATATTTGTTGTTCATGTTGATTCAATTCTTACATTTAGTATTTATTCCTTGTTTTTGTCTTTTTCTTAGAGGTGACAGGGGTCTTTCCTTCAGAGGGTAGCATCATGGGGGGAACTCTGTTGACCGTTCAGGGTCGTTTTTTTGACGAAACTGATCAACCAGCACGCGTTCTCGTTGGAGGTAATCGTCACCATCGGAACAGAAACTCATACAAACACTAACCAGCAACAGCCGTGCCAACTTGTTTTCAGTACAAAGTGTTCAGTATGAATGGATGAATGATACACGCGTTTCCACTAAACAAATCTCTATGTGTTGTTCAAACTACAAGTCACGCAAAGGTGATAATCCTTGTCAACACACCAGCATGTCAGCATGCTTTGAAAAAAAACCACTGACCTGTCAGACAGCAGAGGAAATAGCTTTCCAAAGCACAGAAACACAACACACCATGACAAAAATGCTGCTTTTCCAAGGGCTTCGTGAGTCATGTAGTATGCTGCTGACTTTCAGTTATGGTACATATGCAATAATAATAGATGTGAGACTGTAACTGAACTGATGGAATCACCATTTAAAAGCATTCCTCTCCACAAAGATAACGATACAGATCACTAAATTCAGGTGTTTGCAGTGCATTGGAAATGTATGTCAGCTGTGATGTGACACACAAATGATCAGTAACAGACTGGAGAGTGTAATGTGGAGACGAATTAGTTTTTTATGAGCTTTACAGTTAGAAAATATAAAACCAAACAGTAATTTATTCTGTAAGTATTTATATATTTGCATATTTGAAGTTATAGATGATTTTAAAGATGTTAAATGCAGAAATAGCCATTGAATTGTCAGCTACAAAACATTACCAGCTAGAAAATTGTACAAATGTATGATGGTAGAAAGAAGCAAAGAAATAAAATCTAAGTGGTGATGGAAAAAAAAATTTTTGCAGAAAAATATATTCATACATCGTAATAAATTTGATTTATATTTATTTTTAAATAAGTTACAAAATGACCAACAGGAAGAAATAAAAAATATATTAAACCGGCTGAAAAAGAAGTAAAATAAGTAAAGAAAACCTACAACACACGTGAATTATATAATAGATTATATTATTGTGTTTTTGTTTTAAAGGTAGACTTTTAAAGTTAAAGGTGGATTATAGGTGAAGTACTTTATATGTTGAATTACAAGTTTTAAAAATGTAATCAGATTAACTACAGTACTGTTTAGCCATCATATTGATGAAGGACAGGAAAAGGTAGACCTGGTAGTACTGTGAGTGTACTGTGATAAAATTGTTACATGGACTTAAATGTCAGTGATGTACCTTGATACTCATTGATGTACTTACATACAATACTTTGTATTAATTGTGCTTTCTGCCACCGTCGAGTGGTTGTAAAATGTTTCAAAATTCTACACATTAGGTAAATAAACCCCCCACATGAAAACATGCTTTTTTCAGCTCTGCTGTTTTTTTCTGCGTGTGTGTAAAGTTGATGTGAACTAAAATGTACCTTTAGCCGCTGACGTTTGATCTTTTTCCACAGGCCTGCCTTGTGAAGTTCAGAGTGTGGACGATGACAGAATCACATGCAAGACTGCAGAACACCAGATGAACAAGAACGCAGCAGTCTACTCGGGTGAGAACGCGCCGTCTCCTCTGATGTGTTTGTCTTTTAACTGGCACTTGTTTTGATCCATCCTGCCGCTGTCATACCGTGTAATTATCTAAGTAACACATGGGAATCTGTGGACAACTCGAAGAGTGGAAGAATTTAAAGTATCTATTTGTCGCAAATCTGCTGTCTTAGAGATTTCATCTTGTCCTTGTCACCTTTTATCAAGACTCTGACTTTGATGTGCTGTGTGCTGGAATGAGATAATCATTCCAGCACAAAATATCACTTTAATCGTGCATCACAGAAAAGTTCTAAGTCACGATGATGTGAATGGAAAAAAACACACACATGCCTTTTAATGTTTTTCCATTTCTACCACTGTTTCTATCAGGAACAGAATCATCTTTAACTTTTCTTTAAATACACATTGGTACCCTGGATGTTTTGTCTTTGTCATATTTCAGCATACACAAACAGACCTAAAAACTGACTGTACAGGCAGGCTTAAATATAAAGCACACCCTTTACTGGTGGATAGGAAGCAATAGAAACTACAAAAAGTGAGAGAAGAATAACAAATCCATGCTATGTTTGCACAAAGGGCTAATTCGGGAAAGAAGACAGAGCTGTGAAAACACACATATCCAAGTAATTCAGGTGATTAAACAAGAAGAAACCAAATATAAGACATAGATGACAAGTAACTAGTAAACAAATAGTGTAAGCCATAACTTAATGGGGAAATACAGAAACATAAAATAACTCTCTGTAGCAGAAGAGACACAGGAGGATGAAACACTGAGGGAATAAATTAAAATAACAGAAGCTGGAAGTAAACACTCAAAACTGAGGCCAAGGAATAACATCAAGATGAAAATCTACACAGTAAGACAACTAATAACCAAACATAAAAATATTTAATAATAAATACAACTTGAAAGTCCCAAAACTGAAAGCTCTGGTGGTGACATCACCGTATCAAAGAGGTGGCTGACACAAACACATTGTAGCATATGAAAGGTCTCCAAGTTCTATCAGTGAAGACCAGATCCTGATCCACAGCTGTGTACTTCACTTAAATATTCATAGAATGAAGGTTAAATATTGTATTAAAGTTATTTGTACAAAGTCCATGTTGAGTCTGAGGGGGTCGGTCAGGAATTTGGGTGATCTGCTATGACCCATATACCATCTTAATCTTTAACGACTTGTTATTTATTGTTCTTTTGCTGTAAAATTTGCTTCAAGATGCACAAAACTTATTTAAATGGATTACCAGCTTCTGCATTTACCAAGTATGTATTTCAAAAAATACCCTTGACAGTTAAATCAGATCTGGGCTTTGAGGAGATACTGTTGTCCAAAAAAAAAATCCTTTCACCAGAGAACCTTCTGATGATAAGAAATGACTCACCTGTCCTTTGTGTTAAAACGAGGTCAAAAAGCAGATGTACCAGCTCGCTGCCTTTTCTGTTTTTATTTGCTTTGCTTCTTCCGTGTTTGTCTGATTCAGGCCCGTCTGGTTTTCATCTTTCGCCACTGGGATTTTATGTTGTAACACTCTTTTACTTTTGTGGGGTGGCTGTAGCTCAGGTGGCAGAGCAGGTCAGCCACTAATCAGAAGGTCGGTGGTTCGATCCTGCCATGCCAAATATCCTTGGGCAAGATGCTAACCCCATGTTTGCCTACTGGTGGTCAGCGCCCGGTGGCGCTAGTGTCCGGCAGCCTGTCAGTGCGCCCCAGGGCAGCTGTGGCTACAATGTAGCTTGCCATCGCCTGTGTGTGAATGACTGAATGTAGTGTGAAGCGCTTTGGGGTCCTTAGGCACTAGAAAAGCGCTATACAAATGCAGGCCATTTTTACTTTTCAGTATTTGAAATGAGTTCATGTTGTTCATTATTTACTTTGTTTGTAGCCTTTTATCTTACCATTGTTCATCTTGACTAATTTTAGTATTTAGTTTAGGGACAAAAGCAGTGTGGCCCTGAAATACATTGACAACAAACATTGTTGCTGATATTAGTCTATTGATTGCTTTTATTATAGATTATTATGCTAAAAAACATTTAATATGCCATCTCTTTGGCATTTAATTTTCTTTCCTTGATTAAGCGACTAACTGTTTTTGCACACCTCACTTTTACTTTTTATGTGAAGGCGGAAGAGGCTTGAAAATGGAGGTGTGGAACAACTCGTGGCCCTCTTCTCTCAGCAATATTTGGAGCTACAACAAGAACACAACTGGCTACTGGTCTCAGTGGATCGACTCCATGCCCTACGTCTTACCCAGAGAAATGGATTACTTCACCACACGATTTACAGGCTTCTTTGTCCCTTCTGCCACCGGCAACTACACGATATACTTGAACTGTGATGATCGGTGTGATCTCTATCTCAGCAACTCGAGCCGCCCTGAAAATAAGGTGTGACAAGATAATTTTTTCTTCAAATCGCAGTACAGTTTACTGTTCTTAAGTGATAATAATTTCCTAAATCCTTTACTTCAGGTTAAAGTTGCATATCAGCCATATTATGTCAGTGACTACACACAACTGGCGTCACAAAAGTCACAAGTACTGGCCTTGGAGAAAGACAAACCGTAAGCCTGGCAGCCTGCAGCTTTATTTACCCCAAATCATTCATCCAAAGTATACCAAAGATTTTATAGGCATACCTAAAATAACTATAAATGTTTTGTTTTAGGTATTACATGGAAATTCTTCAACAGGAATATGCCGGTGCAGCTACCATCAACTTGGGCTTGTTCCAAGGGGAGAGTTCCTACACAGAAGACCAGACGGATGATGCTGTCAATGAAGTCCAGGACATTGGTGCTTATTACGACGTGTTTGATGAGGAGCAGGTACGGCACGTGGTAGCTACATATCAGACTAGTGTATATAGTAATGTACTGTAGGTATGACGTTGCAACACTGTTTGTAATGCTTTAAAGTTACAGGTGACAGTGAAGGTTGCTCATTATTTGTTGTTCTAGCTATATCAATAGTTATCTAATGGAAGCCTAGTCTAAGCTACTTCCAGCTATTTTATTAGAAATAAATCAAATGACCAATATATTCACACAGCTAAATATAATAAAGTTCTGCTGAGTCCAATATATTTTCATGGGTGTGATGAAGACCACTCAGAATGCTTCAAAATGTCTTCAAACTATATGTTTTGGTATTTTCTTTGCCTGGAAGACCTCTAAAGGCAGAAATGCTGTGAATGTACAAATCCTCCAAAATATGTAGTCGGACGTTTGGGTAAATATACTCTTTCATAAACAGGAGCATGTTTGGTTAGTTAGCTTAGAAATAAAAAATAAAAAGATGAGATACAGTAACATGCTACAAGTTTGAGCATTAAACAGTGTTACTATAGCCCCCTCTGTTGGACAGAGCTAGGCTAGGTTTGCTCCTGTTTTGCAAAAGTTGCAAAGTGCATGGGAACACCTCTGACCTTGAATTGGATAAGTTGAAGAAAATGGATGGAATGATGTTTTTCATAGCTTTGTGCCTCATTTCTGCACATTTCCACTGTTAACCAGGTGGTTACCTTTGACATGTGGCCCGCCAATGTGGCTGGAGTCAAGGAAGTCCAGAACGTGACTGTGAGCAGCAGCTGTTCTGACGCAGTCTGTAGTAGCGCCTTCTTCAGCCTCGGCTATGGACGTGCCATGACTGGTAATGTGAAAAACACTGAGTAAACTTGGATTTGGTAGCCACAAAAAAACTTGCATATCTTGGCCCAAAATACACGTTGTTTCTTCATCTTTTCCTCGTTTAGCACCGATCGCAGTCAGCGCTTCAGCAGCTGAGGTAGAAACAGCCTTGAACAGCCTGTGGTCCATCAAACCCGACACGGTCATGGTCACCAAACAACAAAGCAGCGAAGGGTCTCACTTTATAGTCACTTTCAATTCTGACAGAGGTATGAAGAACCAAAGTGAGGCGGATGCATAAAATAATTAAAAAGAGTAAGCTTGTGTTGAGCTTTTTTGTTGGGTGTTAAATTTGTGCGTTTTGCTCTCTTGGCTTGTAGGTGACTTTGAACCTCTTCACTTTGAGGTTTTTGGTTCGGACGCCAACATTACTGTTACTGAGGTTACCAAGGGGAGGAGCAACATGAAAACCTTCACTCTGCTCTGGGGAGGAATCCCTACAAAGCCCATCGCCTTCAATGCATCCAAATCTGAGGTCTGTATTGTAAAAAAAAAAGAGTCCAGTGACCGTCTCAAGTTTAGCTGAGATATTTTTGTCATATTATTCACAGACTGATTAGGATGAAGATTGTTGTGGAAAATAACTATCAAAGATCCTGCAAAAACTGAATTTTTACAGTTTTGTTAAAGGTGTGATGTCTCGAGGTAACTAATGTCCAGCTTGTGTGAACAGGTTCAGTCGGCTCTGGAAGACCTGATGAAAGCAGAGTGTCCGGGGGAGATCTTGACTTTTGAAGGCACTGATGTGAAATACTTCAAAGACTTTGAAAATGACACTTCGCAGGTTTGTGGGGACAAATAAAAATACTAAAACAGAAAAGAAATGTCTGTAAAAATGAAACAGAAAACTGTGAGAAATGATTTCTTAAATTTTTAGAGAATTTGATTGTGGATTCTCAGTTTTCTGCTTTTTTCCATTCATCAGTTCAATATTGCAAACGGAGGGACGCCTGTAGATCACTCGGGATTCTGCAGCCGGTGGTCGCTGAAGAACGCCGAGATCCTTTTCAAGGACAGCTACACAACAGAGTCTGGAGATAAATATGGACCGGTTTCATTGGACAAGCACCCAATGGTAAAATCAATCATTTATCTATTTATTGTTGATGGTATTGTGCAGCTACCTTTTTCACAAATATTCATTTAATTTTCTTCCAGCTTTGCTTTGCATACAAGGGAATGTTGAAAGATGAAGTTGGAATGAGGTTCACTTACCAGGACAGCAAAGGCACAATGCTAACACTCACAACAAAGATCAACACTATCTTCAACAAGGGCTCCAAGTCAGTGCTAAGTCCTAAAAGTACTTTTGATTTATCCAAAATGTGCAAAGACACTAATTACATATCGGTGCAGCGTGTAAATAAGATATTTTCTTCACAGATGGAGTTACAAATGCATGAATCTGCGAAGTTCTCTGCAGACACAATACATTGGGAGCAGATACAGTCTGCTGGAGTTCTACCTGTACAAGGATACTTCTGGTGAAGATTTCTACATAGATGTCGTTCATATTGGAAAGATGGCCACTGCAATTGATGAAAATGGTACAGAGTTGGATAGTACTTATTGTTTAATTGTGCAGACAGTATTCAAATATCTTAATATTCTGCTGAAAAGTAAAAAATTTTATTTCTATCCTACCGTTTTGCAGAATACCTTTAAATGTATAACTTTGATGCCTGTACAGGGAGTCTTAAACACTTGTTTTCTCCCTAATTAAATATTGGTAAACTTAATTTTCCTCATTTTATTTTGGACAGCTGTTCCTAACAAGAGGAGGCCCGCTCCTTTTGAGGATTCTGGTCGGTCCTTCGAGTTGATCTCCGTCAGCAAACATGCATCATCTGCTTCACGGATCAGCTATGAGATCAAAGCCATACCTGTAGACTGTGCGTTTGATTTTCCACTGCTAGGCGTCGGCTTCCTGCAGGTAGGATTTAGATGTGTTAATTTAGATGTGTAAAATAGAAATATTGATTAAGAAATCTTTAGATTTCTGGAAACCACAAATGTAACGTCGATTCAGTTCAGGTTGGGTTTGTTGTTAAAAGTCAGCAGACTAGACTAGAAGACTAGAAGCTTAGGTTTAGCAAGCTAACCTACATTCTCAATGCAACTGGGAAATTTTCAGGCCTTTTATTGTGGCAAAGATTTTGATTTCTGACTTCTTGTTATTGTTCAAAAAAGGAGATAAATCTAAACTACATTTTCACCAAGCATTAGTTATCTGATGCACTTTGGCAAATGTCGTTTTGACTCTGCGCTTAGACTTTTTACCTGCATCCAACCAATGCCTGTTACGATGTGATTGCTTAATAGAAACTATGCTACAGAAAAAGGAGGCATAAGTTCTACTAATTTGTAACAACTGCGATACCTGCTTCTAATAAAACATATATTTACACAAAAATGTAAAAAAAGAAAAAAAAAAAGAAAAAAAAAGAAACTATGCTACAAACAGAAAACCAAAAAGCACAGGTTATATACATCATGTCTTGTCCCTGTCCTACAATGCTGTATATATCCAAGTGCAGAATCTGATTTTTTTTTTTCTTGTTCTGCAAATAATGAGAACTATTTTTGGCTGTTGAAATCCTAACTTTTTGTTAAAAATAATAATAATATTGTGTTGCTAAAATTAAATGGGAGAAGAAGGGGCTTTCCCAGTAAGGCCAGTACTGTGGGATCTTATTGGAGTAGCAGTATGAGTTTAGGCTTGTTGGTTTGTGTTTCTTGGAAAACAAATCCACACAAAGAAAGGACCGAGGCTAAAAGTTAAGCCTGCATTTCTGTGCTATTGTGTTACGATGTCTACGGATTGTCTCAATAAAACAAACCAAAAGATGATAAAGGAAGAGTGAGTAGATATAAAGTTTCAAAATTGCCTTAGTAAGAGTATTTTGAAACCAGATGTCCTGCTTAAGAGATCAGCGTTGCCTCAGCAATGTGAATGAAAGCAGTAGAAATGTACAGTGACCTGCAGCCACGCGTGCGATATAAGTTACAGTACAGAGAGGTACCTTAATGATCCTGTATGCGTGTCATGCCTCCACCTGCTCTACAGTCATTATTTGGCTAACAAATTAAAGCAGAAGCAGCACCAAAGCATAACGTCAGCTCTTTCAGTTAAAGCTGACATTAATCTTTGCGCAGTTTATGTGGGTTTTCTGCTTCATGTTGTTTTAGCAGGTGTTCGTTTCCCATTTAAAATCCAGCTTGTAGAACCACATTTAGTATCAATAAGATGAAGGGTTTTTTGTTTGTTTAGATGGCCTCACATTTGACTGTTATACAGAATAGTTCATGATTACCTCAAAGACTGCATGGTGCCCAGTCCTGTGGCTGCAAAACATGATCCCAAATCATCACCCCTCCACCAGTGTGCTTGAGAATTGGGGTGCTTGTACCCATCCAAAGAAGCCATACTTGTTCAGTCTTTTTTTAATAGTGCTGACATGAACTTTAATATCTACCATGCCAACTGAGGTGTACTTCTTGGTTTTAGTTTTTCTTTTTTTAACACTTTTTCTAAGCACTGCACAGTCTGACTGTGGTTTGAATTTCAATTCAATTCAATTCAATTCAATTCAATTCAATTCAATTCAATTCAATTCAATTCAATTCAATTCAATTCAATTCAATTCAATTTTATTTGTATAGCGCCAAATCACAACAAAAGTTGCCTCAAGGCGCTTCATAGATACAGAGAAAAGCCCAACAATCATATGACCCCCTATGAGCAAGCACTTTGGTGACAGTGGGAAGGAAAAACTCCCTTTTAACAGGAAGAAACCTCCAGCAGAACCAGGCTCAGGGAGGGGCGGGGCCATCTGCTGCGACCGGTTGGGGTGAGAGAAGGAAAACAGGATAAAGACATGCTGTGGAAGAGAGACAGAGATTAATAACAGATATGATTCAATGCAGAGAGGTCTGTTAACACATAGTGAGTGAGAAAGGTGAAAAACTCAATGCATCATGGGAATCTCTGGCAGCCTATGTCTATTGCAGCATAACTAAGGGAGGATTCAGGATCACCTGGTCCAGCCCTAACTATATGCTTTAGCAAAAAGGAAAGTTTTAAGCCTAATCTTGAAAGTAGAGATAGTGTCTGTCTCCCGAATCCAATTTGAATTTGGGAAGATTTTGGAATTGTGTTAACACGTACCTGAATGCCACAGACTGACAAAACCTTTAAGATAAGATAAGATAAGATAAGATAAGAAGAACTTTATTTATCCTGAGGGAAATTCTTTCGTCATAAATATGCAGAGGAGGTCACACTTGTTGATGATCAGTTAATCAATGGATTTGATTAGCAGCATCTGAATGCTACTTACTATCTTATTTCCTTTGAAAACAGTGAGTGAAATTCTTGTGACAGGATGTATTTACAGAATAAAGCTAGTTTACGCTGCTCATTAACATAAGTAAAGTAAATGCAGAAAAGTTAAAAAATAGCATGCATCATATTGCTATTTGAACCAAACACACAATATAATGAGCACAACATCCAGAGAGTCCTTTAAACACTGTCCCACAATGAGCCTAAAGTGAGTTCACTCATGGTCCATTTTCTGGATCATTTTCAAACTTTACAACCAGGATTAAGAAGCCAAATCGAAATGTGTTGATATTTTTTCTCTTCACTGTCTTTCCAAGATGTCCAACAACAGTGAGGACGCGGCTGAGTTTAAAGAAGGAGCTGCCACAGTGACCATCGCCCGCCCTCACCGAGCCTCCCCTCCTCTGAACGGCACTTTTGATGCGATGATTTACGGTGGTCGAGCTGAAGGTAGCGCTGACAGACATTAGTAGAATTTGCATTGTAACAGCTGCCTTGCCTGCATCTGCGGTGTTCCACAGTTAGGATTATCCAAAAGGTTCAATTCTGTGTGACCTATAACTAATTACTGACTTCCACGCTACTCGTATGCCATTGTTGCCATTGTGAAGGATGACAGGTTGACATTAATCCAAAGTAAATGCACAAAAGCTCTTTTTAAAAGTTTGCAAAGCTTCTGAAGGCTCAAAGACAAAGAAACAGGGAGCTAAAGCTTCAGGTAGTGTTAGCTCTGTAACGTTATGTCTGCGTCTCTGAGGTTCACAGATGAAAAACTAATGACTAATAGTGTTTATTCTTAGATTAACGTTAGATTTAAAACATAGCACTCTAGGATCAATACATCTGCTATAGCTTCAGTTATTATTTTACCACTTTTCCACTTAGTGTTTCTGTGATATATAAAATAGTGATGTACTGCAGCTTCATGAGGGGAAACCTAATAGATGTGGTACAAATATCATTCATTTTTGGATATCTTTACACGGCTATCATTAAAAAAGCTTTTAATGACAAAACAAGTCCTTGTTTTTAGGTTTATCTGTGGACATCAGTAAGGAGGACCTGAAGTATGCCCTGGAGGGAATTGCAGGGATGGGCCAGGTCACCGTCCAAAAGTCTGGAACCTGCAGACGTCCCCAGTGGAGAGTTAAGTGGCTCACAAAGCCAGGAGACCAACCTCTGATCCAGGTCTGACTCCACCGCTTCCTGTTGTGTTTGTGTTCCTTTATGTCTTTGCTCTTTTACCCTTTCTCTATTAAAATGTAAATTTTGTTTCCCATCAAACGTATACATTTGATAGGAAAGGCTACTTTTTCTCTAATAAAGAAAACCCCATGAAAGACCAAAACTGCCAAAATCGAGAATAAATAGAAATAAATGAAGATCTCCATCAATAACATAGTATTAAAAATGAATGTAGACTTTGTGTATAGTGACTTTGTTCTGCTAGATTAGCTAACAGCTTCATTTCTGTAATGATCTCCTGACTCAAAGCAGTCATGTGCTCCGTGACCCCAAAACACTGAATTACAGTCTGCTCATTTGCATTTTTTAAAGCAGAAAATGCATAAATAAATACAATTTGTGGAATATGCTACAGAAAATTAAATAAAAAGAAATGAACACCATATTAGCTAAATGAGGCGCTAATAGAAGTAAAATTCATGAATGATAAAATGTTAATAAATATTAATTTATGTCACAGTTTTAAACTTTTAAACTTAGTATATTTCATTATTACATTTTATATTTTTTGGTCCATTCACTGACATGACTTTTTGATTTTGGCACTTTTCTATAAATGTTGCTTAAAATTACTATTGTGATACAACATTAGATACGTGGAAATATCTATATTTGTAACAAAAGCTTCAATGACATGAATCAGTCATAACAACATGTACATAAAAGGTATAAACATACATCATACATTGTGATTTTCACTCACTACAGTTCGATTACTCGTCAGTTGTCGGGGAAAATGTCATTATTTTGGCCACGGAAACACGAAAGGGAGGTCTGTGGATTCGAAGCCTGACAGGAGACTTTTTCCGAGTGTGGGAAAACAAACCACAGGTACGACTGCGAATCAAAAAGCCTCCAGCCCAGGTGGTTTTAAGTTTCAAGTTATGTGTGTCCAACCATCTGCTATAGCTACAGCTAATCTGTTAATGTGTTTTTGTTAGCGTGCATCCTGTAGAGCAAGTTTTGTTTTTTTCTGTTTGCATAAAGCTGATGTATTTTTAGATTCTGTGCCTGCAGGCAGCATGTTTACTTGAATAACTTGTTTGTACAGCAGTGATTGACAGCAGTCTTTAATAACTGTCTCGTTATGACCGCTCGCAGGTGGAGGTTCAAATCAACGGCATCCCAGCAAAGTGTTCTGGTGACTGTGGCTTTATATGGTCCGAAGAGAAAACTCCAGTCGTGACAGGAATCAGCCCTTCTCAAGGTGTTCAGTTCATCACCAAGTTACTGTTACCTGCTGTACTTTGTAACTTTAGTTCCTTTGACTCTGGTCTCTTTGCACATTTAACTTAAAAAAAACTTTTTTAAAGTAATAAAATAAAAATGATAGTTATGATTAATAAAGAATAAATGAATTATAGAATAGATGCACAGAAATGACACAGTGAGTCAGAACTAATGTGAAGCTTAAAAAGCTGGTGAGTCTGGATTTAAATGCTGTTTGTGATGCAGTTGAACTTATCTGAAAATGGAGACAGTTCTGGAGTTTAGGAGCTCCAGCTTTGAACAAAACGCCCACTAGTGAAGGGTTTGTTATCCAAAACTTGTCAATCAACACCAGTTTTTGACAGTATTCGTATAAAGCCTGTTGTCAGTCTCATATTATTTGATCAAGTCCTGGAAGTTTTGTAAATTATGTGTTATGTGTTAAATTATGTGTTTTTATGCCGTACTGTATGGTGAAGGCAGCTTATATAATTTAATATAATGTTTCAGGTTCTAATGGTCTGGGGACTCTCTTAACTGTCACTGGGACTGGCTTCGGCAGTGAAAATGCTTCCATCATGGTGGGAAAGGCCAGGTGCCACGTTGAAGCAACCACAGGTGAGTAAAGTTGTTTTTGAGAAGTGAACATTTTACTCTAGGTTCTCGTTAAGATAACTCAGATGATACTTGTCTCCAGGAGACTAACTATAACATGGGAAATATATTTCAGCTACCACTCAAGTATGCAGACTTGGCAGCACCAGTGCCGGCACCTACCCAGTGTTAGTAAGCTTCCCCTCTCTGGGCGATTCACGCTTTTCAGACAGCAACTTCTTCTTTACCTACCAGCTCATCGTGTCTTCTTTCATCCCGCTCTCTGGAAGCGTTGCAGGTACAACCACGATCCTCTATGTGAGCCATGAAACACCTCTGCGAGACAATTATTATTTTATTTTTTCCTCAGGAGGGACCCTGCTGACAGTGAGAGGCTTTGGCTTCAGCCAGAACGCTACAGTTACTGTTGGCAGTGCAGAGTGCACACTGATTGATTCAACTGACACTGAACTGAAATGCAGAACACCAGCAGTAAGTCCCCACACTGCAAACTCATTTTTATACACAGTGTTTACCTGCAATAGCATGCAAATAAAATAGCTGTAGTGTAGTGTGCTGAGAACTGAGTAAAAAGTAAATGAGCAGAAAACAAGAAGAATGCAAACTGGAAAATCCAGAGTTGGTAGAAATTAGTCAAATAATTTCATATCATTTCATATTTAATTATCCAATCCAATATCCAGATCTGTAGCTACATTGCATTATTTAAAAAAGACTGTAACACTTTTTTAGGTACACTAAGAACCTAAATTTAATGTGAGTACTTGCTGGATCATGCATAATAATTACAAGACATAATAAAATAAAAACAAATATAAAAAGCTTGAAGCTTTCTTAGGATGTTTTAAAAATGTTTATATATCAGTGATTTTTTTTTTTTTTTTTTGCTGAAGTTAATCCAGCAATGAGAACTGAAATTTAAACTCAGGTTTTAGCCACTGACGTGGCTTACAAAATTTCTCTACGGTCAAGTAAATGCATTGGAGTCGCTATTAACTTGTTCTTTTCACTAATTTTCCTATTAAAACTATTTCAAATGACACTTTGCATGGATACTATAATAGATATAGCATATGTATCATTGTGTTACTTTTTGTAGTCAGTCAGACATCACGAACTACTGCAGTCATTTCTTGTGATGTAGCGTACTGACAAAACTGTTAAATGCATTAAAACAACAGAATATTTGAGTAACATTTGTTTTAAAGAAACATGCTACGTTCACCATTGGTCATATCAGACAGAGCATGCCCAGAAATTACATAGTTAGTTACATGCTCTTGTCATAATAAAACTTACATAACTTAATGTTATGTAACATTATATTATTTCCCGCCTTTAGCTCTGAATAAGGTGCTTACTTTTATTAAAATGCTTATTTCAGGGAGCTGTGGGATCACAGACGGTCACAGTGTTGTTGGGAAACATGAGTCAGACGGCCATCAGCTCCTTCACCTACGATAATAACCTCACCCCACAGATCACAGGCCTGAATCCCCTGACCACCACTGTGATTGGTAAGCTCAGCTCCTTTTTTATGCTGAATGGAGCTGTTGTGTTTATGCATCAAATAACCTTTAACACAACTATAGAGATTGTATGATTCATTTAAGTAAAGATTAATGAGTTTAATGAGGATGAAGGTGGGTTTTGTCCTTTAAAGGTTACTTTCAGTCCTAACTGTCTGCTGTTTTATAGTCTGCTTCCCCTTTGTGCTTGAAAAGAAAAGAATTCAGTGTTTCTTCATTGAATTTCAAGCCTCTTCATACACAAAGTGAACCACATATAGGCACAGTGCATTTGTTGTTATTCAGTTAGTGCTATGAAAACAGTGAATCCAGAAAATATTTTTTTGTCAGTAACTTTTACACAGGATAGGTTACATCACATGAAATGTGTCCTTTCACAATGTATTTTAATGGCAGAGAGAGCCAAAATGTTGACGTGTGCTGTGTGTTCTGTCTGGGCTTTGTTGCTCAGAGCTGGCATGTTTCTGACCTGTCAACAGCAGCTGAAAGCATGTGTAGAAACCTCAATTGTTATGGTCTTGAGTTGTGTAATGCTGATTTGCAGGTTTACCCAGTTTTAGCCTTTTAAAGCTTTCTTAAGCTTGAGAATCTTGGCTCAGGGGGCTAACATGGCTTACCGTCTAATTATACTAAACAACTAGGAAGAAATGACACTAAAAGAATTTCTACTAATCTGCAGAACAACCCGTGACATTCATGTTTTAAAAAAGAAGAACAATGAGAGTCAACGAGGTGACAAGTGCCAGTCATCTTGGCACTTTAATGACAGAGGCTGCTACGTTGGAAAAATGAGTTGGCATACTTGTTTGTCTTTCTTTGTGCAGGCCACCGAGTTCTCACCATCCAAGGTTTGAACCTCGGGCAGCGAGACAATGACAGCATCGTGCTTGTAGGGAGGAGGGAATGTGTCACTGTGCTTTGGACGGAAGCAAACATCACCTGTCTTCTCCCTGTGCTGCCGCCTGGCATGCATGAGGTGGACGTACAGGTTGGGAACAATGGCTACCCCCAGACGAGGTACAGCGTCTGTCAAAGATACGCTGAGTGATTTGGAAGTACTATCACGGGTTCATCTTTCACGTGCAAAAATGAAAGACTGCTGAATTGTTTTCTCACGTGTCAGATGGGCCCAGGCGCATTCTGTGAGGGTCAGATATAAACATTGTTTCATATTTGTTTTTTTCAGTCAATATACACTGTATAGACTGCGCCAAGGTTCCTGACACTAGAGTTTGATCCCTTCAAAGGAGTAGAAAATAAATAGGACAACAATAAACAAATAATATGATAATAAATACACAAAAAGTGGAGCATGGTTTATTGCAGACAGAGACAGGATTTGGGGTTGATTTGAAAATGTAATTAAAATCAAATCAAATAAATAAATATCGCTCTCTAGATATATCTATATCTATCTATCTATATACAGTGGGACTCGCAGGAGTTACGTTCTAAAAAAAACCCGCGATAGGTGAAATCTGTGAAGTAGCCAACTTTATTTTTTACAATTATTGTAGATGTTTAAGGCTGTAAAATCCCTCACTACACACTTTATACACTTTTCTCGCTTGTTTAAACGCTCTCAAAGTTCAAGGAGGGGTGGGGCCATCTGCTGCGACCAGTTGGGATGAGAGAAGGAAGACAGGATAAAGACATGCTGTTGAAGAGAGACAGAGATTAATAACAGATATGATTCAATGCAGAGAGGTCTATTAACACATAGTGAGCGAGAAAGGTGATTGGAAAGGAAAAACTCAGTGCATCATGGGAATCCCCCGGCAGCCTACGTCTATTGCAGCATAACTAAGGGAGGATTCAGGGTCACCTGGTCCAGCCCTAACTATATGCTTTAGCAAAAAGGAAAGTTTTAAGCCTAATCTTAAAAGTAGAGATAGTGTCTGTCTCCCGAATCCAAACTGGAAGCTGGTTCCACAGAAGAGGGGCCTGAAAACTGAAGGCTCTCCCTCCCATTCTACACATGCAGTACAGCACTTCAGAGTCACACTGCTAGCGATCCAAGATTTATGTAAATTTGCTTAATGCCATTATTTACGAAGCTTAACGCATTCTGTACTGTACAGGAGATATGGCACGAGATTGACTAAAAATGGTCTACAGCCAATCAGGACGCAGAACACAATGCGCTGTAAAAAATAAAAATAAAAATACAACATAAAAAAAAGCATGCAAAATTGCTCAAAAAAAAAAAAATCCACAAAACAGCGAGTCCGCGAAAGGTGAACCACGTTACAGCGAGGGACCACTGTACATATATCATAGACAGATAGATGAATTTATCTAAAAGCAGATATCACGTTCTGTTAAGTGCATCCTCCCAGTGAAAAGCTTTTGCTACTCAAAAATAGACTCGACTTTCTTGGAATATTTAATAAAGATCAGTAATTTCTCTACCTGCCCAAAAGATCTTCTCTCCATGAAATGGTGTCATGTATTTGTATTCCCACCATTATTCATGAGGACAATAAAGGGTATTTTTTTCCAGTTAAAATGTACAACAAATGATGTAGAAAACAAAAGCCAAAAGATTTTTTTAGACTAAGGGGATTTAACACATTTTTTGACCCAAATCATTCCAAAGAACTTCTTGGAGCAAATGCTGCCATCTTATTTCAAAGCTTTATCTGAATGATCTTTGATTTCAGTGGTCACCAGGGCATACAAAATGCCCATGTTATACATCAAAATACAACATTGCTACATAACTTTTAAAAATTTGGTCGAAATTATCCTAAAGTTAGGTTTTAATAAGATGCCATAGATACCAAAACAAATGACACAGTTTAAGATTAATTCTCATAAGTCCATTATTAATGCCTTTACCTTAGCTGGTCTGTTTATTTGTTTTACAGCAATGGTGTAAACATGACCATTGAGTACATCCTGGAAGTCTACAGCGTCTCGCCGTTGTTCGGTTCTTTGATGGGAGGAACCAAGCTGACCGTTTCTGGCTCTGGTTTCAGCAGCAACGTATCTGACAACACTGTGTCTGTTGGTAAGCAACATGTGATCCAGTCGTAATTATGCCAACCGTGTGTTTTACTAGCAAATATATTTAAGCAATTTATATGAATGGAAGTTAATGATGGTGCAAAAGCTTGCAAATATTTAAAAATGGTGTAACAGAGCTGCATCACTGATCTCCTTCATGTTTTCTGTTGGCGTTGTGACAGGAAACGCTGCTTGTGAAGTGACGGCCGCCTCAGAGAATGAGCTGCAGTGTGTTGTGCAATCAGAGGAGAAGACCCACATCGTTACCAACCAGGGATTCGATCGCGGTAGTTTTATGTTTCTGTGCTTTGTGCAGCTGTCAAACTAAATCTGAGAAGCTGAAGTTGTGTACAACAGAAAGAGGATTAACTTACAGAAAACATACACCTGCGAGGAAGTTGTCGCCTGTAGTCTCTATGCAACTAAAATGCAACTGATTCGCAAAGAAATGTCTCAGATTGTGTTAGATATCAGACACTTTAATCCGTGTGTGTGTTTGTTGGTTCTTTGTGTAAATCTTATTCAACGTAACCATGCGTTTTCCAGTTTATGGGCAGGGAAATGCGTGGAGTCCAGCCTCACTCACCGTATTCGTTGGCGACGCGGTAATGTGGCGTTGGGAGGCACCAGCCTTTCAGGAAGTTGGGTACCGGGTCTTCAGTGTTTCCAGCCCAAGCGGCACCTCTTATGAAGGAGGACCTTTCACCAGTGGAGAGACCAAAACTGCCCAAGGTAGAACCAGAGTCAGCTGTGCACAGATTTATGAAAAGCTTTTCCCTTATTTATCTCCAATCACCAAAACAATCCACCATAACTTCAGTGTGTGATTTTGTTAATTAAGATTGTGTTGCTATGGTTCTTCTTTGTTTCCCTTTAAATATTCAGATATAATCCTCTGGACTCTCATTTAAAGTTTTATTTATCCCACATTGATCTCTGTGCTTCACCCTGCGTACACTGGACAACTGAAATTGTTTTATTTACTGGATTTAGGAAGTTCAAAACTTTGAATGGAATATTTCTGCCCAAAAAGGAAACAGTATTATAAATAAATAAAACACAAACAGGTCCAACAGGGTAAGGTGATAGGCAGTTTAATTTTCAGAAATCATTATAAAAAAGTAATAAACTTACTCCATATTGATGATATTAAACTCTGGTTTATTGTTGCTGTGCTGCACACTGTAGCCACTTGTAAAACATGACCTCATTACGTCTAGATTTCATGAGTTGTATATGAGAATGACTGGACACCTTTCATTTAGTGTATGTATAGTGATGTCATGATAAGCTACACGTGTTGTGCATGAATGAGTGTGCTGTGTTACACCTTTCAACATACGTGAGCCATGCTGAACTAGATAAGCGCACAGCGTGTCCAAGAATCTGTCGTGACTTGATGTGACGTCTTTACAATCTGGGTCTCGTGTCCCTCAGGATTTTTCAGCTACCGTTTCACCGTGCCCGGGGTTTATTACTACAGCAGTGGCTACATAGACAATACCAACCTCAGACTCCTGCAGGGAGTTGTGAGAGTCCAGAGTCGGGAGGAAAAGAGCAGCAAGGTCTCTGTCCGAGTGAAGGGCATTGAGGCCAGACATGTGGCTGGACGTAAGTTAATATAAGTGGATAAGAAGCTATGATTGATTTATCCAGTTCTAAGGTAGAATAAATAAAAGGTAATGATCTGATTTACTTACTACAGGTTCACGTCGTGTCTCCAGAGCAGCGCCACAGTGCATTGCCTCACCACAGTGCCAACAGTCCTATCAGACTGATACGTTTTCCTTCAGTACCTCCGCCTGCACCACTCCCATGGTTTACTCCATTTCTCCCAACCAGGGCTCATACCACAAAGTGATCCAGATCAAGGGCAAAAGCTTCAGCGACGTGGCCTGTGCTAACGAGGTTAGCAGAACTTTTTAAGACTGCATCATTGAATGAATTAAATGTAAAATATCTTCTTTGGGCAGTGATTGTCCTGCGTATCCCTTCTTAAAGACCCATGTTATACATCAAAATACAAAATTGCTACATAACTTCGTTTTAGGATGCCGGAGAGTATATTCAGTATGACATAAATGTTTGATATATAATATAGGTCAATAAAAAAACAACAGTACAGGCTGTGGCGCTCCCAGAACCTTTTGAATGGCCTGATTAAATTATTCAGCCTTTATTTAATAAAACGTCTGGAACATTCGAGTGGCAGTTCTATTCAGTCTACTTTAAGCAGTCATTTCCATGGGATATTTTCTGCTATCCAGAGACAGACTGGATCAAGCATTCTGAGAAAAAGAAAATACAATTAAATTAAATGATTTGTTGATCTGAATCAGTTTGATTTGACAGTTGAGATCTAAAAGTTGAGAACTAAACTAATGGATAAACAGTAGAAATAGACAGCCATGGATGTGACTTAAAAAGATAAACAGTGGTCAAAAAATGGAAATAAATTGCTAGCTAATAAATCCTTACCTAATAGGCTGTTTAGAAAAGCATGCAGTTGACATTGTTAGTTAAGTGTACCAATAAAACATAGACTGTACATAAACAATGGACTTGGCCACTGTGACTTCACATATTGCTTGGGATACTGAGTGTTTTCACCCAGCCCGTTCTCACCCCCGCAGCATAATATACAGACAATTTGTCAAGTCCCGAGGTGTTCCTGAGGAACGCGAAAGGTGACCTTCAGCGTTCTTATGCTACGCTCCCGCGGTAATACATGTCCCAGCCATGTATTCCAGCCCTAAACCTAACCTTAACCTAACCTTAACCAGCACTTTAATGACGTTAGATAGTGTTTTTCAAAGCGATTTAAGTAAAACAAACGTACATGTGTAGATTCATTCCAACGGTTCTCATGTTTCCTCATTTTTCCGATCTCGTAATATAGGAACGTGTTGGGCACCCGGAAGCGTAATATATTGATGATTTGTCATCGATACTTAGCATAAAATGTTACATTTTGCGAGTGAGAGCGTGTTGTTTCACCATTGTCGTGTGCACAAAAAGCCATTAGTTAATGAGTTTGCCCAGGTTTCTGATGAGAACAAAAAACATTGAACGTCAATCAGCAACTCATCAGGGAAGTATTGGGGGGATTAGACTTCTATATATCCAAAAGTCATTTTGCAACCAGAGCTCTTGCCCCAACCCCTCTCGACACCATAAGATAGAATACAGACACAAGACACTTAAGCATTTGCACAAATAACATTGCTACATTAAAGCATGCTGGAAAAGCTCGGTAGTTAGCTAAGATTTTGAAAAAAGTAGTAATTAAAGATTAAACAACTGAACACTAACATTAGCTAAATGTATATTAAAAACAGTAGTGGTTTAAATGAAGTTGTAAGGATTTTGTGGCTGTAAGACCTTAATGCAATGTACTTAAATTAATAAAACACTTGTGTCATTATAATGAAAGCATTCAAGCACACATGCTTGTAGTCCTAAGCTTCAATTAACACATATTTAATTTCATTATACCATTTAGAAAAGTCATTTTAATCCTAAATCTCAGTTCTTCGACCAATAAATGTGTTGTCATTAACTGAAGCTAGACTCGATTAGCTTTGATATAGCTCTTGTTCAGACTTGTTACCCACAGTGGTGTGCTCTGTGTGCTGCAGGTGATGGTGGGAGATCAGCCCTGTCAGGTGATCAACAGCTCCCAATCGGAGATTAACTGCCAGCTCAGTCCCAGCAGTGAACTTCCCATCGGCCTTGCTCTCCCTGTGGCCGTCAGAGTCAACAACCTAGGCAGCGCCGTCATCGCTGTGCCAAATGAGCTTGAGCGTCGCTTTGTGGTTCTCCCAGTGGTTGACTCAGTCTCGCCTCCTATCGGAAGCCCCACTGGCCACACTAGGCTCCTCATCCGCGGTTCTGGCTTCTCAAAGGGACTCGTAATTGTAGCCAGCGAGCTCTGTCGCATCCAGTCTCTTAATTACACTTCAATCATCTGCGACACGGCGCCTTCTCAGCCACACATCGGTGATGTCATCTTTTACATGGGCCAAATCCAAAGCGCCTGCCACTCAAACTGCTCCTTCCGCTACTCGTCGTCCGTCTCTCCCACAGTTACCGGCATTTCCCCAGACAGCATTGATGATGTCACTACTGTGACCATCTCTGGCTCAGGGTTTGGCAGCAGCGTGGAGGATGTGGCAGTTTTTGCTGGGTTGACAGAGCTAGAAGTAACCGCTGTGACCGACGGCAACATCAGCGCAAGAGTCAGCGCTCTGCCTGCAGGTGGCCACTCAGTCAAAGTGATTGTGAGAAGCAAAGGCCTCGCTTCTGGTCAGGTCACCCTGAACAGTAAGGCACAAGCAACCCTGAACCCCAACGTGGGCAGTCTGGCGGGAGGAACGCCACTTATCTTCACAGGAAATGGCTTCGCTCGAGGGAACACAAGCGTGACGGTCGGTAGGAAACCCTGCAAGATTCAGGAGGTGACGCCGGGTCGTCTTATCTGCCTGACGCCTCCTAACACTGTGGGGCTGGTGACCGTCATTTTGCAGGTCTTCTCTGTGCAGTATCCTCCTCTCAACTTCAACTACTCCACCGTCCACACTCCTGTCATCAGCTCCATCAGCCCCACCACAGGTAACTATGATGACAGAAAGATAAGCAGAGGCTAATGCAGTTTCTGCAGTCTGTTTAAAGAACGCTGACAGTATTTTTGCAAGATGATTCAGTGAAATTAAGCAAAACAGAAGAACACGGAAAAAAGTGACTGAAAATTGGAAATTGGTTCAGTCTCATTTACCTTAATTAATCATTATTATTACTGAACAGATAAAATATTATTCCAGCTCATGACATTTACAGATTTATGTGTCATTCAGTACCGTAATATATGTATAAAGCAACAAGTCATATCTCAGATTCTTTATTTATATAGTTTCTTCATCTCCTCTGTTTATTTCCTGCAGGACCGAGCGGGTCCGTCATCACCCTGACAGGTTCAGGCTTCGGCAATGACTCTCAGCTCATCACCATCACCATAAATGGCGTCCCTTGCAATGTTTCCACGGTCTCCGACACACAGGTCCAGTTCGCCGCAGGAAACAATCCAGGGGCGACATACCCAGTCATGCTGCATCACCAGGTCAAAGGTTATGCCCAGTCAGGAGTCGTGTTCACGTATGAACTGACACTCAGCAGTGTGCAGCCCCGTGAAGGTAAGCAACATTAAAACTCTCTGTTTATCTGCATTTTATTCAATCGTGCTTATTGAGGGAAAGAAAAACAAGAAAACACAGACAGACCTAATCGTTAAATAAAAAAATAAAACCAGATCATTTTTTTTCTGTAGATGCATAAATCCATATTTACTGGGGCTACTTAATTTGAAGAATATCTAACATTCCTCTTAAACTTTTTTTGTATTGAATATAAAGCAATAAAGTAAACTGAATTAAGAAAACAGAACATATGATGTCTCTAGGAAGAAAACCTGCTGTCGGGAATAACAGTGCTGGATGCATTCAGAATTTTTGTGAGAGTCGCATCTGTCTGACGGTTTAGAGTTAATTACATAAAAAAGGAAGAAATAATTATATTTTTCTGATAATTTTAATTATTTTTAAGTTGTTTAAGTAAGGAATCAAATAAAAGAAGAACTGATCATTCAAACATCTTGTCTCAAAATACTTCACAGTGAAATAAACTGTGCAGCTTTTGTCTTTTTCTTTTATTCTTTCATTTCTTTTGATCCTCTAATCAGTTTTTTATTAGCTTACTAAATTAGTTGTTTCACTTTAATCTGGCATTCAGGTAGTTTCGGTGGCGGTGCGCTGCTGTCCATCCAGGGCTCTGGGTTTGATCCACTCAACTCCACTGTGCGGATCTGTGGGGAGGAATGCCAGGTTCACAGAGAAACATCCACATCCACCCACCTGTACTGCCGGTCTCCACCTCACAACAGTAAGTTTTACCTAAAGCAGATGATCATGCAGATGAAAAAATCTCAATCACTAATATCACTAATAAAATGTGAGTTTTGAAAATGTGCGTGCTGTAAAATGCAGCCATGGCATGCACAGCGATTGATTTCTAGGGTTATAAACGTTGCTATTATTACTGCTAAGTAATGCAGTGTATGCAGTGTATTTTGAACATTTCCTTCCATTAGTTGGAAAGAAGACACATTACCCCGACAGCACGGTAGTGTATCACACTCTGTGGCTAGTGTTAGGCATTATGTAGCAGAGATGTGGGTTTGCACATTGGGAAGAGGTCATTTCTACGTCGCATAGTGCTGCTTTGCTCATGTTCCACCTCTCTGTGAGCTGCATAGAGAGGGATTCATTAGCTTTAATGTACCTTTCTCATCTAGAACACATTGGGGGTGACGCTTAACTCTGCTTAACCGATGAGGGATCTGGGCTAGCCTGTGAATCCTTGCTGAATGCATGCCCTGGTCACAATTTAAACTCTGGTCTGTTGCTCCAAAAATGAACATGATTTTTACAGGAAAACTGATTGCTGATGGTATCCTGCTTCACAAAAAAATTAACTAAGATTGTTACAAATTAGAGATTGTGCAGTGTGAAAAGTCTGAGCAGCACTGTTACATTACCAAACACAAAAAGTTCACAACACCTTCACTTCTAAAATCCAGATCCACAGCTTTAATAATATTAATAGCTGCTAAATGCAAACTAGTTAAAAAATATGTCCATGACAAGCAAGATTTAATTTATTTTACCTTTTAAAGTACCGTATGTGTTTTTAGGGACAAAAAAATACTTATTATCACATCAGTAGTTGTCAGTAGCTGGTTTAAGACACCAACTGAATTCCCTAAAGGCCTTAAAGGAGACAGACTGTGCTTACGAGGAATGCTGTCAGCCTTGTCACAGGGCAGAAAACGGTCACATTTGATAAGAAGATAACTCGATATGGACGATGAGAAGATTTTGTTGTTGCGTGATTTGTCTGTCTGTGTGTGTGACTCCGTGTGTGTCCTGTATCCTTGCAGGCACTCAGTCAGAGGTCAGCTGCATTGTTGCCGTCATTAACCCACATGATGCGGTCAACGTGTCAAACGGCTTCACCTATAAATCTCAGCTGACTCCAGTGATCACTCAGGTTTCTCCTCGCAGAGGCGGCACTGCTGGAGGCACCCGGCTCACAATCACCGGCTCTGGTTTCAGGTACAGCAAAGGAAGAAAAGTGCATGGATCACTGGTCAAGAATAAGTGCTCAGCCGACAAAAGATATCTGCTTTTGCTTTCACTTTCTCTGCTTGGGAACACGGGGATTACAATCCTGACTAATAGATTACAAATACTGCTTTTAGTTGACCATGTTTGACACATAATGAACTGTATTAGTGTCTGAACACGTATTCATTACCACTAAGGGCCATAATTTTGTTTTTTTACACAGTCATCTGCCATCAGCTCTTTTTAAACAATGTAAAACTCACAAAAACTAGGTGCTGCCCCTCGGCTGGCTTCCAGAAGTTTCCCATTTAGATAATTGGGCAAACTGGGAGTTGATCTTAAAGAAAGATTACTGAGGAGGTCACTGAATAAAAAGAGTTACAAACCCATAATAGGTTTTCTTCAGTCTGTCTGTCTTGCTTGCGTTCACTCCCCCTCCCATATTACAGCACTGACATTAACGAGATCAACGTGACGATCGCAGAGTCCGTGTGTGACGTGCAGTCCGCCAACAACACGCACATCATCTGCGTGACCAGCGCTCAGGGGCAATCTCAGGGAACCAAAGTCAGAGTCAGCATCGGAAACCAAGGCATCGCCAAGATGGTGATGTTGATTTGTTTGTGTTTAGTAAAGTTACGCTTCTTCAATGGATGGAAACAGTGCTGTCTGACTGATTTTATTGTTTCTGATTACATATTTTCATCCAGTGTTTTTTGTTGTTCTTTAGGACAACGCAGATTTCTTTTACATTGACGTGTGGTCGTCCAAGTTCACGTGGGGAGGTCTGTCTCCACCTGAGGAGGGCACATTCGCTGTTATTACTAAAGGCCAGACCATCCTGCTGGACACCAGCACACCTGTGCTCAAAATGCTGCTTATTCAAGGTGCAAAAATTACTTCTTAGTGTGTGTTTTTACATTCAGACATTGTGTAAAAAGTAAATTATGTTGGATGCAGTGTTTGTGAAAATGCAAAATTTGGAGAAAAGATAAAATATTAAAATAAAAAAATTGAACGAAATTCAAACTGTTCTTTTTGCGTTCAGGAGGGACGTTAGTGTTCGATGAAGCCGACATCGAGCTGCAGGCAGAAAACATCCTGATCACCGACGGCGGTCGGCTCCAGATTGGACAGGAGGGAGCGCCGTTCCAACACAAAGCCATCATCACACTCCACGGTCACCTGCGTTCACCTGAACTTCCTGTTTATGGAGCCAAGACGCTGGCTGTCAGAGAGGGCGTGTTGGACCTCCATGGTATGCACACACAAATTTATATTCATACACACACATAAGGTATAGATCAGGTATAAATCAAGTTCCACATCCTAATTTGTAGTTCTTACATTTTTTTAAGGCTCTTTTTTAAGATTGTTCTGTTTAAATGCAACAAAACATTCATTATGAGTTAATACAGATGTTACATTTTGTTTGTAATTCCACAGATTTTGTCACTCATTAAAATTAATATCCAAGTTGCATTTTAATATCGTTGTTTTCCTACATTAACTGAAGTAAATATTGAAATAAATACTTCTTTCACCCTTGAGGTGCACGATCGTATCATGTAGAGTCAGAAACAGAAGGCGTTCAGCAACAGAAACCTCAATAGCTTTGACCCAATTATTTCAAAAAACACGCATTGCATGTCATGTAATAATATCATGTAATAGTAAGCTGACAGCATTTTTAGGTCTTGGTGCTCAAGGTGATTATTGTCACCTCATCTGTTTCTAAGGAACCAGGATAATAATCAAACAATAAGCCCTAAAGTGGACCAGTTTTGTAATAGTTGCTCAAGTTTAAAATGACCTTTTTTATAAAATCAGGTATTCCTGTGCCGATCCCCTGGACCCACTTGGCCCAAACAGCAAACAGTGGCTCAAAAACGTTGAACCTGATGAAGGCGGTGACGTGGAAAGTAGGAGATGAGATCGTTATTGCCACCACTGGACACAGGTACTGCTGAAGACTGATTCATAAAAGCATAAATCCAAGTTATTCATCTGAGCTATAAAGCCAAAACATGGGAACTACATGCATTTAAGTGAAATGTTTAATTTACTGCAAAAAGAAATGGACAACAAAATGTAAAAATACAGTGAATTAGCAGCTGATATTATCTCGAGCCAAATTTTCAACTTTTTAAAATTTTTGTTAATAATCCTAAAATTATTTTTAAAATTAAAATAAAGATCCAGTTGGAAAGAAAACTGGACTTTAATATACTTGTCTATTAAATTGGTCAAATATTTTAAATAAATGTGCTCATTTAGTTACCTAAAGATGTGGAATGTGGAGAAAAATGTGCAACATAACAGTATATTAAATAAATTGTAGCAATTAGCATTTTTGCTACAGGATGCTAGTTAGCGGCTAATTGCATTAAAATCTCTAGTTCCCTATATTTAAAAAACAGAACATGTTGTTCACTTTATTACTGTAATAATGAATATGTGAAATAAGATTATGTAGTAAGCAAAGAACAGAATAAACTAGCCCTGCTGAAAGCTAAATCCCATGGTTTAGCTGAGTAGCAGTAGCTACCGCCGCTCCGATTATCTGGTTTTGCTAACCTGGAAAGCGGGGCAGTGTTGCCAACTCCTCAGTAAGGAAAATCGCTATTGGCTGTCCTAAAAGTAGCTAGAAGTCGCTACATGACGTCATCGCCTAATTTGCATAATTGGTCATGCTAATGTAATTATAACCTATGTTGTTGGAGAGAGAAATAACATCGTGGAAGAGACATAAAGTGAGTAAAAAACGTCCTAAATGCATTTAGAATTTATTTATAACTACAAATTAAATTTCTTTTAGCAATTATTGTTTTTTTTTAATGTCACAATTCCAACCCTGCTCCTTTATCCGGGCTTCGACCGGCAAAAGTGACCCGAAATAGGCACTCTGGTGGAGTTACTTTGTGTGTGTGTGTTTATAATTAGTTTTAAACCTTGTGATCCACAAAACAGCATAAGAGTAAAAGAAGAACTGACTGCGTTACAGCACCCGCTGCTCGTTGAGAGTAAAAGCGATATTATAGACTTTCACGTCTTTTTTAGCGACTTTTTTTTTAGAAAAAAAAAGTCGCTAGGGGGTCTGAAAACTCGCTAAATATAGCGACAAAGTCGCTAAGTTGGCAACACTGTAGCGGGGAAATGTGCCAGGAGCTGCTGACAATCAAAAGAATGGAGGGTTAAAGATTACAAAACGTCCCTGAAATGCTGTTTTATGCGTTCCAAAAAAAAAAAGTCACTGATGTGTTTTAATCACAGGACAGCAGGAGCATGTAGATTAAAAATAAAAGGTTTTAATAAATCTGCAGAAGGGGTAAAAATATATTTATTTGTATTCCAGGCACAGTCAAAGAGAGAATGAGGTGAGGAGGATCGCCGCTGTGTCGGCTGATGGAATGACTCTCACCCTGACCAAACCGCTGAACTACACTCACCTCGGGGTGTCCGTGACGCTGCCTGATGGTACGGTGTTTGAGGGCAGAGCTGAGGTGGGGCTCCTCACCAGGAACATCGTCGTGCGAGGTTCACAGAATCAAGAATGGAATGACAAGGTTGAAGCCTGCCCGGGCGGCTTCAACACAGGTACTTAGTAATAATGGTGGATGAGGATTTTCTTCAGACACATCAGATGGGGTTTTTTTTGTTATTGTCAGCCTTAAAGTAAAATATTTTTCTGTATATATGGCTTGAACCCTGCTCTGCTGTATCTGCATACTAATTCTGAGACAAGAGCAACACTGTATTTAATACATTTTTGCACTTCTGTGTCCTTCAGGTGAGTTTACCACCCAGACATGTTTCCAAGGACGGTTTGGAGAGGAGGCCGGCAGCGATCAGTTTGGAGGTTGCATCATGTTCCACGCCCCCAGACCAAACGAGAATCTTGCGATTGGCCGATTGGAATATGTTGAGGTAAAATGTATTTTCATTCTCTAAACATTTCTATACTATAGTATCTTTTAAAATTATTATTAGTGTGTTAAAAGTTTGAAGTCTTTGTGCTGTTGTTCTGCAGGTTTTTCACGCCGGACAGGCCTTCAGGTTGGGACGTTATCCCATCCACTGGCATCTGATGGGAGACATCAATTACAAGTCGTACGTGAGGGGCTGTGCGATTCATCAGACCTTCAACAGGGCCGTAACCATCCACAACACCCACCGGCTTCTGGTGGAGCACAATGTGATCTACAACATCATGGGTGGGGCTTTCTTCATTGAGGACGGCATTGAGACACAGAACATCCTGCAGTACAACTTGGCTGTGTTTGTCAAACAAAGCACCAGCCTGCTAAATGATGACGTCACTCCCGCCGGCTACTGGGTCACAAATCCCAATAACATCATTCGCCACAATGCCGCTGCAGGGGGAACGCATTTTGGCTTCTGGTACCGCATGCATGACCGCCCTGATGGCCCTTCCTACAACCCAAACATCTGCCAGAAGAGAGTTCCCCTTGGTGAGTTTTATAACAACACTGTGCACTCTCAGGGCTGGTTTGGACTGTGGATCTTCCAAGATTTTTTCCCCATGAAGAACGGAGGGTGCCAGTCCTCGATCCCCGAGCCCGCTGTCTTCCGTTCTCTCACCACCTGGAACTGCGAAAAGGGTGCTGAGTGGGTCAATGTAGGCGCCGTGCAGTTCAACAACTTTCTCATGGTCAACAATGAGAAAGCAGGCATCGAAGCCAAGCGTATCGTTCAATGGGCTGTGAAGGGCTTTGGAGAAGACGGCGGGGCGACGGTGTCCAATAGCACCTTTGTGGGTCACGTGGACGAGCTCGGACTAGGCAGCGACTTCTGCACGCGCCGCGGCGTCATCCTGCCTTTCGACGACGGCATGAGCGTCATTAACAGCAAGTTCATCAACTTCAACCGCAGCTCCTGCGCAAATGTCGGGGTAACCTCGATCGACGGGGTGTGTGTGGAGCTCTGTGGTGGCTGGGCTGCCAGGTTCAGTGGCATCCAGTACATGAACTCACCCAACAAGGCCGGCTTCAGGTGGGAGCATGAAGTGCAGCTGGTGGACACTGATGGCTCCCTAACAGGTAATCTTTAGTGCTTTTATTCTCTCACCATTTTCTCTCTTATACGTGTATTAGGGATGCACCGATACTGGTATCGGGTATCGGGGCCGATACTGTAAAATGTGTGTGTACTCATACTCGTAAAAGTTAACCGATACCATGAACCGATACCAACTTATTTCATTAATCAGAGGGTGGCTTGTCATTTCTGTTGTAGTTTTTTTGATTGGCCACTAGGGGGCCAATTATTATTTTATTTATTATTTATTTTATAATAATTATTTTGTTTGTTTGTTTACAATATGGACACTCTGCAATAATTTAAAAGTTTAATTTATTCGCAAACCTAATTTGTATTTATTTTATTCCAAACAGAAGTGTTTATTTATTATTCTGAAAGCTCGAGACAGTGCCAATAGTTCAGTGATATTTTGTAAAATTACAATGTGGAGACTGCAATAATTTAACAGAAGTGCTTATTTTTCACTTGAAATTTTTTTGTGGTCATTTTTATTAAGATTTTATTTTTTATCGGCAGGGAATATAATAAAACCTGTCTTCCAATTCATTGCATTTGTGTGTGTGTGTGTGGTAGAAGTATCGTTTTTTTGTACTCTGTATCGGCAAGTACTCAGATCCAAGTATCGGTATCGTATCGGTTTGAAAAAATTGGTATCGTTGCATCCCTAACATGTATAAAGGTTCAGTTTGTAATGTAACAGTAATACAAGCCTTCCAAGAATCATGTTGAATTAATCTTTTCAGAAATTCTATTTATTCAAACATTCTGTTACTCTTTCATTATGCATTAAATAATCAGCCAAAGCTAACTAGTGTACTTGTTTAAGGAAATTTTAAGCATCACCTTAATGCTTAATACACATCTGCTCCTCTATTAGGAATGTTTTGTAGCAAGACTCTTTCTGATTGTTTTAAAGTAAACGTAAATGTGCATGTTCTTCATATGTTTTGACGCTTCAGTGGGTTTTCTGCTTATTTTCAGGAAACATAAATCATGTAGTTGTGCCTATGAGCGACCTGCTGGACCCTGCTCACTGCTCCCAGAGTGCCGAGTGGAGCGTGGGTTTCCCCGCCGCTGTGTGCGACGAAACTGTTAACTTCCACCGTCTGGCATTTAACAACCCCTCCCCGAGCTCTCTGGTGGCCAAGAACGTCATCCTAACCAACTCACATGGTATAAAAAACTGTATTCACTACTTTCAGATCTCATATAGTTGTAGAAGAAGCTGTAATTTGTTTTTGTTTTCTTACCTGTGTTGACATCTACTGGTGTTTAGAAGGAACTGCAGTAAAAATTTTACAACAACTGAAACTGCAGAGAATAATATTTTATCTTTAATGGAAATTTTAGACAATTATTGTGCATTAATGAATGCAAACCTCCTAACATGCAAACAAACATATAAATATGTGTGCTCTGTCTCTTAAATTAAACTCAGGGAGCTCCAGGGTCCCCTTTTTGAAGAAGAGACTAACTCATCCGTTTGGATGGATGGCCTTGCTGCCCTCTGGACAGACGTACAACTGGTATTTTGAAAATGTGGATCACGTGACCAACATCACTTACAGCGGAAAATTCTACAGCTTTAAGGTAATCACGTCAAAGAACACGTAAGTAAAGAATGTTAAATACGATATAGGGCTTCGCAAACACTGATGTTTGTCGCACGTTTCTTTGCATACAGCGGGATCAGTACGTCATCGTCAACCACAACTTCACGCAGAGTCCAGACAGTTTCCAGATCATCGACAGGAGAAACGGCTCATTGACGCCACTGAGCTTCAGCGACAACAGGAACGGAGATTGGTACTTCAATGAAAGCTCCAACAACCTCTACTACATCGGTTAGATGCACCTTAATATGGATATATTGTTCTGCGCATTTTGATTTATCCTGTATTATTTTATTAAAAGAAAAGATCTTATGCATTTCCTATATATAATGTTACTATAATGTGTAAATACTACAATTTAGAAATGCCCAAAGTGTCTCTACCCTTGGCTCTTTATGGTGTCAAAGAGAGCAGATGTCATTAATGTGGTAATCTCAGGTGCACAGATGTGCCCGAACCTCCTGATGTGCCCAGTTGATAAAATCACAAGAAAGTGGTCCTTAAGTTGACAGAGGCATTAGATAAAACGAGATTATACAAAGTGGATTTTTCTAACTCTCGCTCAGTCTTATATGTTAAAAAGCCAGTCATGTTACATGCTTTTTCATTACGCTGCTAGAATAGGAGCAGAATGTTTTTAAAGAGAGAAAATTGCGTTTTTTTAATGAAATTGTTGCATTTTTTTAAATAGCTTGTGCAGCGTGCGGTATGTTTGCTGTGATAAAATATAAATAAGCGTTAAACTCAGGGAGGCCTGCGTATCGTCCTTCTTTTTATCAACTTTGCTGTTTTTATACGTCTTAAGTTCATTGGGTGCATGTTACTCTTGCTTGAATAAAGCATTCAGTAACACTGGCTGTTCTCTTTGCAGTGTCTGGGAAGACAAGCCAGCGCAGTCGGAGGTCCAGCGTTGACCGATCTATGATTGACATTCAGACAAACTTTGCGGTCTTCCGCTGTTTCTACCCCAACTGCATCCCTCCAACACCACCGCCTCCAGCCACTCTCGCGCCATTACCTAGCCGCCGACCTGGTAACTTCATGTAAGTTGTTTATTATCTTTCTATCAGACGTTTTATGCATTTAACTTTTTCTGGTGTGGCCTTGGTGTACCATCAAAATGTCTGTTTTTCTGTAGCCGATGGTCCAATGCTTCTTTCTGGAAAGGCTCGGCAGAAAACAACTTCACTGAGCCAACAGAGGGTGCCAACGTGGTCATCCCATCAGGTAATGAAGCTTAAAACTAGGAGTTTTTTTGGCAACATTTGAACACAAAAATATTTTTGTGTTTTTTAGGAGCAAGTTTAAAAATTAATTGTCAAAAAAGTTAATTTCTGAAAATAAAACATCTATTATAAGTATATTGTGACTAAAAATGCCTCTTTATCCTTGCTAAACCACAGGGCAGTGGGTCGTTTTGGACACCGACACTCCTCTTCTCAACAAGCTCACAGTTATTGGAGTCCTTGAGATCCCAGACACCATGAACAGCTCATCTACCGGAAAGGCTCAGTCCGTACCCGCGTACAACACTGTGGCTATAGATGCTGTCTACATCTCCATCCAGGTCAGTGTGATCAGTAATCTCTCCGAGATCCTCATCCAGAATATCACTTTAACATAAATTTATCAGCATTTATCTCCAGCATATATTTCATTATGACAGCAGCTCTGAGTGTGTATTTGCCTACTACATAACATGATAATGTGGAAGTCACAGGTACTGTTTGACTGAGCACGATGAGTTAGGTGATGTTAACACCTGTGACTCTTTCAGGGCGGCCGGCTGATTGCAGGATGGAACAACGAGCCGTTCAGAGGTCAGCTGTACATCAAGCTGAGAGGAAACCACCGCACTCCGGAGTGGCCTCTGCCAAACGGACCCAACCAGGGATCCAAAGTCTTGGGTAAGAAAACTGCTACAGACTCGTGTACTTGCCTAACCTTTTTTTCGACTGTAGTAAAAAATTGCCAAGTTTCCGTGTATGTACTGCAAAAATAGCTCCAACTGAAGAGACTGGTGGCATTTCTAAAAGCCTGTAAGTGCAACAAGACAAACCTTGCAGTTACATAATAAACATCACATAACTAAAAGCTAATATAACTGAAAAAGCTAAGGAAGCAATCGATGCACTGCTTTTACCACATGGCTTTAAATCTGTGTGACATTCTCAGTCCAGCATTCCCAACAGTATTCAGATTTATCTTGCATGAGCCATAAAGCAAATGTGCCCTTTTTACTGTCCATACTCCTGCTCAGATTAGGGCTGTGCGATATGACCAAAATCTCATATCCCGATATTAAGACATTTATTGTCCGATAACGATATAAATCACAAAAATGTAACATTTTCTGTAAATTCTGTGAATCTCGGGCAGCTCGTCTTGCGGGAAGTGTTTCCAGCTGCGCGTCCTTTACCTGGAGTCGAGTGTTTTAACTGATGCATGAAACTATACATTTTTAGACATAAGTTGTAACAGCCGCCGTTTTCTTTGTGAGTATTTATTACACGGCGTGCTGCGGGGAAAAGCCTGTTCTAACGTTTGAGTCTAAGGTTTATTTTTTAGCACCTGGCGGCTCTTTTTTAATTCTCATCCGTAAATAATCTGCTCTTTCACGCGATTCAGTTTATTTTGAAAAGTCTCAACAGGATCTTGAGCTTTATTGTGAAAGGTTTATGTGGAACATAAACAAGCGGAAACGCGAAGGTGTTATCGCCGTTGTTGCTAACCAGAACGCACAAAAACAGGCGCTTGTCCGTCCGTAGTGTGGTTATATAAAATATAAGAGAAAGAGAGAACTTTAGGAAATGAATATAGCCACTACAGTGACCATCAAAACGATGAAAAAATATTGCCGTAAACAGTTTATTTTGCGACACCACGAAACAAACGATAGCGTAAAATGAAACGATAGACGTTTTTATATCGTCATCTGATATATATCGTTATATCGAACAGCCCTACCTCAGATCCTTATTATTTGTGATGCATAATTCAAAAACCAGGCTAAAGTAGAAAATGAACATTTTTTTTACGTTTTTTTTGTTGTTGTTGTTGTTTCCTAAAATTTCTGAACTTTTAACTTAACCCTTACATACATGAATTTTTACAACTTCAGTCAGGATTTGTTCTTAAATTTTCTTTATTTATCTTTAGGCATGACAAAAAGGTTTTTGAACTTAATTTTTTTAAACATGTACTTTTCAAAGAGTTTTTTACATGGCCAATTAGGTGGACAACATACGTTAAGACTTATGAATCGAGTATCGACTGACACATCAGTGTCCAATGTAGTAATTTATGTGCAAGTTTACCATCAACACTGACACAAATACAAGAAAACAGTCTTTGAATAGCTGTAGTGACCACTGTGCCTGAAAGGCTTAATATGCAGTATTCAAAATGCAAATTGATGTCTTTGTTCATTTTCTTTGAATTTTAAACTCGATAATAATCAATAGTGACAGTTATTCTAATTTTATTTAAATGAATAATTAAATTTAACATAAGAAATTTATCATCTAAAATGGCAGAAATAATATATTTTCTTGTCCAACAGGCGTGTTCGGCACACTGGAGCTCTACGGACTTCCTTGCAATGTTTACCGCACCAAACTCGCCGCTACTGCTAACGCTGGATCCAACACACTGACCCTGTCGCAGTCGGTCGACTGGCAGGTCTGTGTAGTTTCCTCTAGAATGTGTTATTCCATTTTTTTTATATCACGTACTGCATTCACGTGTTGGGTGTTGAAAGTTGATTGTATAACATCCAACTAAAGTCCTGAATTTGTATTCCTTGAGCAACAAAATCAATTTATTCTCCTTCTACCAGATTGTCGAGTACCTTTACTCTAATTACTTCTCATTGGAAGTGTTCACTTTTTGACACGCCTGCTTCAGGTTGGAGACGAGGTTGTAATCTCCACCAGCAGCTACACCACATGGGAGACGGAAAAACGTCAGATCACTGCCGTGTCAGCGGATGGCTTCGTCCTGACCCTGAACCAGCCTTTGACCCACACTCATATTGGTGAGTCGTAGCTCAGGACTTGAAGTTATTGTTCTGGTGTTTCTTTTACATCAGCTGAAAGGATTTGTTAGGTTTGATAATATGAGTCTCAATAAAAAGCCTTTATGTGTATGTGTTGAAGCTGTAAGAATTTAACTTTAAGGTGTATTAATGAGGGGAAAAAACATTTTAAGCAAACCTGTAATATAGACCCGCTGGCTGTCTTCTTACTACTAAGGAACCACCTCAGTTATTGACTGATTTTTCCAAAGCAACACGCCATCAAACACTGAAATGTCTGTGTCATCTTCTGTCCACAGGTGGGACTAACTCTGTGTCAGGTACGACTTTCTCCTACACTCTGGCAGCTGATGTTGGTCTCCTGACCAGAAACATCAAGATCATCGGTCAGGATTATCCAACTATGATGCAAGACTCGTTTGGAGCAAGGCTGCTCGTCGGCACCTACTCCTGGCAGGGAATCAACTATAAAGGTAAAAAAAGACATCGCCCTGAAGACGTAGGATGCTGTGGTGGAGAAGGGGTTGAAACAGCAGTCAGTGATGGAGTGTAGTAGTGACACTGACAGAGGGAGGGAGGGGAAATGTTTCAGTATAAACAGACTTTAAGCCAGATAATAAGGAGACAAACTGGACAGAAACACATTAATAAAACAGACACTACATAATATGCAGTGTTACAGACTCAGCAGAAACAATCACAACCATTAAAGGAATGGTGATTGTTGTGAATGGCTTTAAGTGCAAAACACTGCATGTATAGCATGAAAGATGGGAGCTTACAACAGTTAATGTTTGTAGATGAATGGATATCAGTCATGAGGATGACTCTCAGACTTTCTGTCATCATAATTTGCAATTTTGTTCTGAAGGCAAAGCTCAGATCAGGAACGTGGAGTTCTACCACTCTGGCCAGGAAGGCTGGACTGACTACAGTGACCCACGCTACTCTGTGGCCTTCCTCAATCTGGGAGAGGTGCAGCCCACACGCACACACAGCATCTTTCCCAGCAACTGCCTGATCATAGAGGAGGATTAACAACTGCAAATATGCTTTTTTATATCTTGTAGCAGAAGTTTATTTAAACAAAACTGCTGCTTTTGTTGTTTAATGAGAAGAAAGTATCTGTTAAATCTGTTGGGGTTTTTTTTTCTGTGGTGAAAGGTGACAGAAAAAGAGTCATACATTCAGGGCTGCGCTTTCCACGACGGCTTCTCTCCGGCAGTCGGCGTTTTTGGAACAGACGGCCTTAATGTTGATGATAACATCATCCACCACACTGTCGGAGAAGGTAAACACTGTGCTGTCTGTGGCTCTGTTTTTGTATCTCATGAAGGCAAAATGGTTATAAATTTGAATTAAATTTCTCTTCTTCTGTGTTTCTTTTTGTGTTTTCAGGCATCAGAATTTGGGGAAATAAGGTGAAACTGAGGAGGAACTTGGTGATGATGACACTGTGGCCTGGATCGTACCAAGACAGAGAGGAGCCTTTCAACTTTGACTGGAATGCTGCCATTGAGGTTTGTTTTCTAGGAATATCCAAGGAATAGGAATATATATCAACCACTTAAACGTAAGTCATGTTTGTTTATAATAATCATCTGGTCTCTTCACATATGTCAGGTTAGCGAGGGGACAAACGTCGTGCTGCAGCACAACATTGTGGCGGGTTATGAGAGAGTGGCGTATCGCATTGATGGCGAACCATGCCCAGGTGACATAGATGACTTTAATCAATAGTGACAGGCTATATGTCCGGTGCTGGTGCAAATTTCTTCCTCTTCCAGAACAGTAAATTCCAGAACTTCTGCTTGTGCAGGTTATATAAATGATAATGAGGCTTGGATTCATAACGAGGCTCACGGCGGTCTGTTCGGGGTCTATCTGAACAATGACGGTTTGCCTGGTTGCTCCCACATCCAGGGTTTCTTTGTCTGGAGGAGCTTTGACTACGGCATCTACTTCCAGGTATTAAAAACCAAGTCTCTGCTTCCTACACTTGAATAATCAGCCAGGTTCACCCAAAACAGGGCAAATAACCTGAGGGTAACAAAAGGAAAGAAAAAATCTGGGCATTTAATGGGAAGAAAAACAGGAAAAACAGGCTATGTTGGATCATGCACGTACATTTGGTCATATTTTACTGCATCAAATAGCTTTTTGCCATAATTTTCACAACGTTCCAGTTGCCTTTCCAGAAAGCAGCTTTAGCATTAGAAGTATAAACTGACAAAAGCCTGTTTGAGGAATTTGTTCAAGCAATATGTAACAAACCTAATATGTGTTCGCTTTAAAAGGGTCCATGCTTTGTCTGAAAATAAAGATATAGTAGATACAATGATACCCTTTCCTCTCCCTATCACAGACCATCATGAATGTCATGGTTTCCAACGTGACCCTGGTGGACAACGGCATGGGAATCATGCCTATGATCTATGGTCCCCCTTCTCTCTCCCATGGATTTGCCAATAAAACAGTGCTAATTCAGGTGAGATGCCTTAGTTTGATTAACTGATTGTTGTTCTTCCGTGGGAGCTTTGTCTTTGCCAAAGGATTTAACTCAAATCCCTGTTTCCCCAGAATTCCTTGATTGTTGGCAGCAGCCCGAGCTTCAACTGCTCAGACACTTTGCCAAACATCGACTTTAATTTGGCCACCACTTCAGACCATCGGGCTCCCAGACCTATCCGAGGTAGAGTTAAACTGAAACTCTTAGATACAGATTTTGTCAATTTAAGAATAAAAAAAAGTAAAACCTGAACAACGTATACATGCAAATGCTAACAAACCTCTTTAACTGATGTTTCTGTTTTCATTGTGTACAGGTGGCAGATCTGGAATCTGCTGGCCAAATTTCCAGTCTGCCCACAACGGTGCACCATCTAAGGCTCATCATGTAAACATGAACTACAACTCTATTAAAGGGCTGATGACAGTCAAAGGTTGGTTCAGCCTCTGAGATTTGGAATCAAACTGACTTTTTGAAATGATGCTTGGGAGCTTTTTCCCAGTAAACATGCTTCTAACTCCTGATCAGAGATGGGCGCGTTACTGTAATCTGATTACTTTTTTCAAGTAATGAGTAAAGTAAGGGATTACTATTGCAAAAACGGTCATTAGATTACCGTTACTTTCCCGTAGGAACGCTGCGTTACTGCGTTACTAAAACCGTGATTTTTTTTTTGCGAGAATGTCTCATGACAGTGACGTAAGCAAGTGCGTTCACTCCTGCTTTACAGGTGAAAATAGAGCAAAAGGACCGCTAGTCTTTGACTTTATTTATTTTCTGCTCTGTTTTACTTGCATCTATTTGAAAGAGTGAGTGTAAACACACACAAAAAATTATTTTATGTGCTGGAATGTGGAGAAAATAGGTTTAAATGTTAAACAAATTTCTTCCAGTCAAAGAATGTTGCATATAATTACATTTTTGCTTGATGCATAAAGTTAAAAGATTAAAACTAATAAAACAAGTTTTAAAAAGAGACTTTTCCATTTGATTACATTTTGTATGATTGATTATGTAGAAAAAGTAGAATTGGGCTGAAAGATCTATCGCTTTATCACCTAATCAGGTTGTAAATCGTGTTTTTAAAAAGACACTTTTTAAAAACATTTTCAAAATTACTTTTGAAAATAAGTAATCAGTAAAGTAACGGGATTACTTTTTGGGGGAAGTAATCAGTAATTAGTTACTGATTACTTTTTCAAGTAACTTGACCAACACTGCTCCTGATTGCACTGGCTTTCTTCGTAGACACAACATTTGTCAACTTCAGAAATGTCTGCTCTTCTGAGGCAAACGTCATGTTCATCACAAACCCACTGAATGAAGACCTGCAGCACCCTGTGCAGATTTCAGGCATTAAGATGATCAACAGCACAGACGAGGCCAAAGTGTTTATCCACAGACCTGATTTGGGGTAGGTCACTCCATGCTAACAGATGTCAGGAGGGCTAAGGCTTTGATTAGAAATCTGTTTATGTCAGAAACCTAAAAAAATAAAAGGCAATAACTTGTAAAAATGTGTTTTTCACATGGTGAAGACATGACATGTTTTGTAAGTCAGCTGGCAAAAATGAACCTTTTATTCAACAAGGTAATCTTCACAAACTGACGCCGCTTGTATGGTTTTCAAAGTGTAGAAGTGAAGTGCTGATGTTAAACGAAACTACAATCACATGACTGTGACATCACCACCAATAACCTCCACTCTTTGACATAATGATGCAGATTTTCCGCAACAACTTGTGTGAAAATGCGTGAAAAGCTTTGACCTTTTAAGCTGGGTATTTGTTGATGTATTTTATGGAAAATGTGGTATTCAACTATTCACAAAAAAAGGTCAACTTGGCGACACAGGAATCGTGATTGTGATGCCAACTTAACCTTGTGCACTCTACGGGCATCTTACATTTTAATTGCTGCTGCTTCATTTTAGATTTTAAGATGTAAAACCTTTTTAAATGCTTTTTTCTTTTTTTTATTCAAGCTTTTGATCAAGTAAAATCGAATGTTTTTGTGCCCCAGTAAAGTAAACCCTGCTGACTGTGTGGACATGGACTGTGACGCGAAGAAGAAGAGCTTGTTGAATGACTTGGATGGGTCGTTCCTAGGGGCAGTGGGCGCTGTGGTGCCGCAATCCGAGTATGAGTGGGGAGGAGATCCCAGGAGGGGGCTGGGCGACTATCGCATCCCCAAAGTTATGCTGACAGCCCTCAATGGCAGCCGAATCCCGGTGAACCAGATTGCTCCAAACAAAGGTAACTAGAGCTTGGTGGAAGAGATACAATAGTGTGTCTGGTAAATGTTTATTATTTCCGTTGATATCAGGCTCTATTTTCAGTAAGTTCAAGCTACTGAACTCAGTTTAAAATGATATCTTATCAGTTAATACATTTTTCCAGCCAGATACCTTAGTGTCTGATATTTCCTGTCTTATTTCTTACATTGGTTTATTGCTTAATGGGTAAATTTAGTGTTCTGCGGTGGTCATGAATTTTACTGGAAAGTGTTATATATCTAGTTAAAAATCTGTGCGTAGGTGTGATCAGGAGAACATGCACCTACATGAGTTCCTGGCAGAGCTACAAGTGCTTCGGCCTGAACTACAGGATGTTGGTGATTGAAAGTCTCGACGCTGACACGGAGACCAGACGTCTGTCCCCCGTCGCTGTGCTTGGAGACGGCTACGTGGATCTGATCAACGGTAGGATAAGGAAAGGTTTTCCATCATATGCTTAAGATCTTGGGTGCTGACGGTCTGTTCAAAAACAGCAGAACGAGTTTAAAACTCTGTTTTGTGTGTTTGTGTCCAGGTCCTCAGGATCACGGTTGGTGTTCTGGCTACACCTGCCAGAGGAGACTTTCCCTCTTCCACAGTATCGTAGCCACTGGTCACTCCTTTGACGTTTACTTCACGAGCGTCAGCCCGCAAAAGCTTCGCCTCATGATGCTCAACTCGAATCCATCTGAGGTCACATTTTCAAAAATGCTGTTCTGAATGTATTCATTGTTTTTAAGGAGTAAAACTTTCAAAAGGCACTCCTGAGATAAATCATTAAAAAAAGTCCCACAAATACAAACCAGATGTCTAAGTCTTCAGATCAATCTACATTCAGTAACTAAGTGTCTTTTTGTTGTTACATTTGTGCAGAGCATCGTGGTGTCAGTGTTTTATTCCAACCCTCAGCGTCTGGATGTGTATGTCAATAATCAACTGATCGCTCCCACTAATGCTGAGTGGAATGCTGGTAACACTGACTACATCTTGAAGAAACCGATACTTGCAGGTACTAAATGTTTACACAAAGATATCATGTGTCGACTAGCATCACGGCTGATCAAAAGGACTCAAATGCTGGACTCACAAAGCAACCTTTACTAAGCAGAAGGTAAAAGTCCAACAAATTCCAAAACATAAATTAACAGTGGAATCTAAAGGTAACAACAAAGGCAAACACAAAATAGAAAGAAAGAAAGTGTACTTTATTGATCCCCGTGGGGAAATTCCTCTCTGCATTTAAGTGGGCAGTGGGCAGCCATTGGGCGCCCGGGGAGCAGTGTGTAGGGACGGTACCTTGCTCAGGGGTACCTCAGGGTAGCTGTTCAGGGGAATCAAACCCCGACCTTCCAATCATGGGGCCACCACTCTACTTACTGAGCTATCCCTGCCCAAATACAAGACACAGGAGAAAAATGATTACCAAAATAAAACAGAAAATTGTGTGACAGCGAAACACAGGACACAGATGTGGAGACTTCACAACATACAAGGAACACGGGGGAGGGAGGATGGAATTAAATATAAGGTGCACACAAGCTAAAACTAGACTTGAAAAAGTAGCAATAACTAAAACTGAGAATATATTTGTTAAAAAAAGCGACCAGGAAATACCTGCTTCATAAAAGAATAAAGAAAAGAACTATAAAGACAGGAACCAAAATAAAAGTGAAAATGAAAACAATGAAACCCATCTGAGAACCCAAATATTAATGCAAAAAAAAAAAATCCCAACAACAAAAAAACAAACAAACTATGATCTCAAACCCTGATCAAGGTTTGACTTGGTAACTAAAGTAACTAAATAACTTGATTCTCTACAACAAAGAAGTAATGTGAGTTTTTCTGTACCATGTTTTCCCCAACAATGTCCAGCGGAGAGAAGAGAAAAGTACATCAGGTTCATCAATTGGCTCTAAGACGTCTTTCAGAATCTAGTGGACGCCAGCCATTTTTATAAAAGATGGCGGGCTAATGTCACGTAGCCCTTTATGTTTGTTTTGTTAAATGTGGTTTTCCACCCTTTTATGCTTTACATGAATACATATTTTTTTACCTTTTGTCTTAGTTTAAAGTATCTGCATTCTTAATTTCTCGTCTTGTGCAAATAATCACCACAAATATTAATCAAATCAACAGGAAATGTTACAAGGACCTGTCTTTGTCATGTATGAATTATATCTGAAGATGATGATCTAAGATTTTCTGTGTTTAATCACTCCAGGTCAGTACGTCCCCGAGCTAAATGCTACTGTGGGCACCAACTACTTTGACCAGGACTATAAGATGCTGAAGGTCGTGCTGAGAGGCTCTCAACCAGTGGAGATCCGTACTTCCCCGGTTCTCATCATCGCCTTCGGGTTCCCCGCAATGACCGAGGAGGAGTTCTATGGCAACAGCCTGGTCCAGAACCTCGCCTTGTTCCTCAAAGTTCCTCCCAACATGATCCGCATCTCCAAGATCATCAGGGAGAACGGAGGCGCGCGTCGCAGGAAGAGATCCACGGGCCTGACGGTGGAGGTGGAGATCAAAAAGCCTCCTGTCCAGCAAACCACAAACAGCACCAACGGTTAGGAAGAAGGAAAAGTGTCACTTTGTTGCTCATTAGGGTCTAATCTGTCCAGTTAATCATCATCTTTGCTGCCTGTGTATTCTCAGATGACGAGGACTTTACACTGCTGAAGAACATCGCTGATGAACTGGGTCAGGCAGCAGTAACCGGAAACCTCAGTCAGTCCATCGGTTTTAACGTCTCCTCCATTGGCATGGTCCCACCTCCTCCTCCATCCTCAGACCCCAGCTGGAATGAGGTAAAGCAAAATAACATCTGCACTGTAGACACTATAACAGCTGTTTTGATATTAACCCTTTAAAGCCGGTTGGAGCGGACACGCTCCATTTTGCATAACTATTTTTAAATCCCGGTAGCACTGCAACCACGTGAGCTAGCGCAATCATTTTTTTTGCATATGAAACCGGAGGAGTTGTACTTACATCTTATGCCATCAGCTTGTCCTCGGTCACGGTTTCCTTCCACATATAACTTTGCAAAAACTGCATAAAAAGCGCTTGCAGCAACAAAAACATAATATTCCAGAAACACGCTTTGCCGATCCGATCAGCTGTTTGTAACACTTCCTACGTACATCAGCGTGAACTATCGCATGTCCACCATGACCTGCCTAAAACCGGAAGTGACGTCATTTTGCGGAAATGTAGTTCTTTACCATCGGGGCATCAGGAGCCTATACTTGTGTTTTTAAAAGTTATGTTTGACTTTATGACTTTCTGTGTCGTTTCTGGGATGATTAGGACTCATATTGCACTGCTGGAAATAGTTTATTTTGATGCATATGCTGTTATTTTGCAAATTTGCATTATAATATTTATTTTCGTTTTTCCTGCAGTATATAAAAATTGGTGTATTTCAAAAATAAAACTATGAAGACACTCAAAATAAATTTCCTGTGGTGGGAAACTATTTTGTGCAACTTTTTTGTATTTACAGTTTTGAGGTATCAGCCTCTTAAATTTCTCTAACTAGAAATATATGTGAAAAAAACAAAAACGATTTTCAATTTTTTTGTAGTTTATTGCACTTTTTCACAATTTATGTAATTACTATGCACTTAATGCATACATATTATTAAAATTTGGACTATAATGGTTGTATTGATGTAAATCAACTTGAAATGCTCCCAAAAATGGCTCCACAGCATGTAAAAATATAATATAAGCTCTGGCGGGCTTGGTTCTATGGTAGGTTTTAAAGGGTTAAGATGATAAAAATACATTACGTGTGTGATGAAATGTCTCATATTTACATGGTGATTTCCTCCTTTTAACCTCAGGTGGCGACAGAGGAAGTAACGAGAGAGGAACCTACCGTGAATTACGTGTCCGGCGTGGACCGCCTGCTGCTGATCGAGGAGCCGATAGCCGGGGAGTTTGTGGGTCCTCTTTACCAGCAGCCCAGTCTGATGGCTGTGGATGCAGAGGTGAGGCAGCTCGAGATGTGTTACCGCACAGCCAGTGTTAAAGCTGATGTTTTGGGAAGGATGTGAGGGCAGCGTTGGTTTATCTAATTTTTGTATTATTAGATGATCTTTCATTTCAACTAGTTCATCCCCTTCTACCTTTCATTCAGTACGAACTCATTACTAACTCAGTGACCCAATCCATATAAACACTGCATATTTCTCACACCTTACCTGGACCAGGGTTGGATTATTTTATATTTAGGATCGTTTTAGTAGGACTGAGTATGACTGTTACCATGATTCTTTTGTTTTTCCTCAATCCAATATAAAATTTGTTGTCTAGACTTAGCTATCATTCACTGTAAATGTGGAGTGGACTCGAATGAATTGTTAGAGTAAAATTAAAGAAAGTCCAGTATAATCTGGACTTTCTTTAATGGCAGTCGTTATTTATAAATTTCATCAGACAGTGAGCACAACGGTCTATGCAAACGTCGATGGGCCTGCATGTTTTTATGACTACACTGCCTTGTTTGGGGGAAGTTTACGTCACGGTGCACTAGCTACCCCTGCACCATAGGTGGCACATTTCCAGCAGACTTTGAATAAGTTGAATATGTATAACAGGATTGACCCTCTTAGCCATTGGGTCTCAGGCTGTTTGTGTCCACAATGGAATATAATCAAGGCTTAAGTCTGTTTTCTATATTGTGTGTGTGTCCATTCACAGTGACCTTTGTTAATGTCTGCAGGGAAACTGCGTCTCTGTGGGAGTGACAACTCTCATGGTTACAGCCAGCCTGAAGGACTCCAGTGGAAACAGCGTTGGTGGGCTTGAAGGAAACACAACCATCCTGTTCAGAACCTGCTGGGCCAACTTCAGCGACCTGTCCATTGTTAACAGCGGTGCGTTCACACATCCTCACCTGAACCTAAATAACGTTTGAAAACTGGCAGATTGAAAACAGCTGGTGCAGTGCATTCATCCAGAGCATGATAAAAAAAAATTACGAAACCAATATGTGCATAAAATAAATATCAAGCATTATTTATGAAAGCAGAAACTGATCCAATTAGGCGTATAAGTATCTGTTCTTCATCTGCAGGTGAGAACCTGACAATGGTCTTCACTTTGAAGGACTGGGGCACCACATCAAGAGCCTTCTCCATTAAGAACACTCCCACCACCCAGATCCCGACGACCAGCAGCAACATTACAGAGCCGACACCTACCACGACCACTAGTCAGGTCACCGACGACAGCATCTTTGGCTCTGGCACCACTGCTTCTGCTGGCGTTCTGTGCCTGGCTAGCGTTATCTACACCGTGGCCTGCTGCTCCGATGCTGTCCCCATAGGTTAGAAGAGCTCAGCCCGCTTTATGAAGGATAATGTAAAGTCACGTTAACACGAAGGACTAAAACTAACCTCTTGTTGAAAGTTTATTGTGAGTGGTATATTTTTTCATTGCTTATAGCCTTCAAATTAATATCCATTAGAACAAAAATCTTCTCAGGTAAAAGGGATTTATGAAGAATACAACAACAAATAATTATTTTTACTATTTCATGAGGTAAAAGTAAAGCTTTTCTTGAATGATTTTGTGCATTAGATGTTAATTTCTGTTAGTTTTTGGGTTCTTTCATTGTGTTTTGTGTAAGATTTAATATGGGTGTGAGCTCCAAATAGATTACCTCTACTTTTAAAAAGTGCAGCAGTGAAATTGAAACTGCAAACAGCTGAAGGAAAACAAGACATTTTGCAACAGTTTTCTGCATGTTAATGATTGTTTTAAACTACACTTTCTTTTCAATAAATTGTGTTTTTTATCTTTAAGTGAATCTTTATTGCGTCACTGTCTCTTGACTTGTTTTTTCCTCGTGTTTTTGGGGCTTTAAAAAACAAAGCTCGTTTGTCTGCCCTGGCAGCAAAGTGGGTAGAGGCTTTTCACTGTTAAAAGAAAAAAATACCAAAACATAATATTAAAAGCCCAGACTGCAGCGCTGTAGGCAACATACTGAAACGGAGCCTATATCTACTCAAAGAGAATGTGATTGGAGAGGAAAGAAAGGTATATGGAGTCCAAACTTTCATGAACATTGGCTTTTGCCACGACTCTTTACATGGAGTGTTACAAGCAGCACCTTTGGGAAATCAACAGATCCAAAAACAAAATCAAATCACTTGGAAATTGTTTTTGATTATTGATTATTTTAACTGCTTCAGTAAACATGAAACCATAGTGAAGGCCAAGATTTAGCAGTGAGGTAATGGAGCTAAGATTTGCGCGATGGATACAATGTAAACAAATTATAAGGACAAAAGCGTTGGGCCACGCCTCTTGATCTTCGAATTCAGGTGTTTTCAGCCCCACGGGTGTATACAATTTTTTTTTTTTTTTTACTGAGGATGTAACTTTAAATATTCCCACCATTAAGGACATTTTAGAAGGGGCTGGAATAAATAATTTTAATGTCCCAAAATTAATAAAAAACTGAAATAAAGAAATAATGAACAGCATCGTGACGCCTTTTTTTCATACCATGCAGAAAAGTGTAGTATAGTTACGCAGTTATGTCTTTCTTTCTAGAGTCTATTCTAGTCATGAATCTCAAATATGAGGATATCTGAATAATGTGTGGATTATAATAATTATTTCTATCTGCTGAGCACAGACTCTGTCCACGGTGCTGAAGGACGTTGCCTCTGTGCGCCTTTCGTCTTCCGCATCAAAGCAGTATCTCTGTGCTTCACTAGAGGGCATTACACTCCACAATAAACACTAAAGAAATAATGCACCGAGGCAACGTTACAGCAGGACTCGTTCTGCAGAGAAACTTCCAAAACTCAGGCTTAAAACTGAAAATCAAATCAATTTCGATTCCATTTAAGCAGGTTTGGTGAGAGCGAGAAAAGTCAGCGCAGTTTCATGCACCATAGTCTTTTGAGCGCACATCTGTCTTTCCGTGAGGAGGGTGGGGGGTGTCAGAGGAACAATTATCTTTACAGCCTAATTTGCCCTCTCCTTTAAGCCCTTAGAACAATGTAGGCGTGTCCTCGCCTCCTGTGTTTTTTAAACTGCGCGCCGCCTGTCCCTCCGAGCTGTGCGCACTTTGCGGAGCAGCCACTTGCTGCACACAGGAGCGGATGCAGAGTCCAGCTCTGGTCCCCCCCGGCCACAGCTCAGGCTCCGACTCAGACTCAGGACGAGCGCAGAGGATGGATTTCTATCACTTCTCTTTTCTTTGCGGGGCTCTTGTGTTCGTGTGGGGCATGCCCTGTTTCCAGACTCTCGTTATTTTCCCTCCAGCTGCGCCGAAAAGCAGCAAAGCGGCGAAGATTTTTAATTCACAAGAAGCGTCTAAATATTTTAAGGAGTTTTACGCTCGACCCTCACAGGACAGATACAACAAAGCAGCACATAAAGGCTTAATTGAGCCGCATGACTACATGTTGTCTATTTACAAGACATTCTCCACGGCGGAGAAGCTGGGTCTCAATGCCAGCTTTTTCCGTTCTTCAAAAGCTGCAAACACTATTGCAAGTTTTGTGGACAGCGGACAAGGTATGTGGAGCTCTGCCGCGTGTGTGAGTGTGTGCATGTAGGTAGTATTGCTGGTTCACCTGTGACTCATACTCTGTCTCCCAGTTTAATTCAGTGCAGACTGCATTTGGGATATTTATCTGTCAGATTCCACATCTTTGTGGTATGTAGATCATCTCAGTGAGAAGGCATCTGACCCTGCTGTTTTAATGCTTTCCACAGATGACCTCCCACTCTCCCCTCTGAGGAGACAACAGTATCTGTTCGATGTCTCAACCCTCTCAGAAAAAGCGGAGGTGCTGGGAGCCGAGCTCAGGATTTACACCAAAGCGTCTGGGAATTTCAGGATGTCGGAAACAGAGCCTGTCGACATCCAGCTCCTCTCCTGCCACGACCAGCAGCTGCTCGACTCCAAAACACTGGACCTGCAGGGTTCCCACAGGCCGAGGTGGGAGGTGCTGGACGTGTGGGAGATATTCAAGGAGCGACAACACCTGAGCCAGGGGAAGCACTTCTGCCTGGAGCTCAGGGCCGTGCTGGACAATCCTGAGAGGGAGCTGGATCTGCATCTTCTGGGACTGCACCGACATGTGAGGCCTCAGCAGAAGAAGGCCATCTTAGTGGTCTTCACCAGGTCAAAGAAGAAGCAGACACTCTTCAGCGAGAGGAGGGAGGGGAGAGCCTTACTGGGCCTCGAGAAAAGCCCCAAAGAGAGGGGCCCTGGCACTAAAGCCAGCAGGAGACGCAGGACTGCTGCATCCAAAACCCGCCATGGGAAGCGACATGGCAGGAAGTCAAAATCCAGGTGCAGCAAGAAACCCCTGCATGTGAACTTCAGAGATCTGGGCTGGGACGACTGGATCATCGCCCCGCTGGACTATGAGGCGTACCACTGCGAGGGGGTGTGCGACTTCCCCCTGCGCTCCCACCTGGAGCCCACCAACCACGCCATTATTCAGACTCTGATGAATTCAATGAACCCTAGCAACATGCCTCCAAGCTGCTGCGCCCCATCCAAACTCAGCCCCATCAGCATCCTCTACATCGACTCAGGAAACAATGTGGTGTACAAGCAGTACGAGGATATGGTGGTGGAGTCTTGTGGTTGCAGGTAGTACGACCCCAGCAGGGGTCGTGGCTTACCTTGACCTCCTGGGAATTGAACTGCATCGCAGTCAACGTGGAGGAAAGCCTGTATCTGAAATAAAGAGAACTTTATTTAGCAAGATGGAGACATCAACTATAGTTGAGAAGCATTTTTCTTTCAATTATGCATCCAACACAGTCATCTTGATACCTCAAACATCTCTTTTTGTCCATCTCCTCACCCTTTTTTTTTTAAAGAAAATCAATCTAGTCACTTGAAACTTTGCAATTACCACAGATTTGTGGACAAATAAATATGCATCTCGTCGCCAAATTAATAAAATACTAAATGCAAAAAGTTGAGCATGTTCTTGCAAAGATTTTGATGAAAAGGATGATTTCATATCTGTATGCTAAACCCTGCAGCTTGGTCGTGTCCTAAAGAAATAAAATTTATGCAAACAACCACACAAAGGTAGTCCAGATAAACCACCCTGCAATAAATGTGGATGTAAATATATTCAGAAAAGGCATAAATATGTTATCTTTACAAAAACAGGTTCTGGTAATACAAGCTAGGTATACGCAAAGTGGACGTTATGTGGCTGTCTGTTCGCAACCATTTAATAACCAAATTTGTTGTCATAGTTAGTCAAACACAGCAAAGAAGCAGAAGCCACCACCATCTGTAAATATCAGCTTATTTGCTGATGGTCTATTACTTGTCACAAGACTGATACAGGTGATGATTCAGACATGCAAACCTTCCACTTTATGATGAGCTCAGCTCCTTCTGGAAGTTAGAAGCGTGAGGATGGTTTCCATACACAACTCCAGGAATCTTCAACAAAGAATAAACCTTCAGTTTAAATACTGAACCTTTCAAGAGATTGGATTAAATTAAATGTGTAATTTGTATAACTTTTAGACTCTTTATATAAAACTTAAAGGATTTCAAACGGAAACTATATTAGCAATGAATCACCCACAACAATAAAACGATCTGCCAAACTTGGACACAGCTCTAACCCATGAGGGCATGGAGACAGGATGTCTGGTACCAGAGACCTGGTTCTAAAACATTTTGAAGAAGTCAAAAACAGCTTTTAAGTGATTATTAACAATGAAATAAATATCTACTTTGAGTTTATTAAGTGGAGTTGTATGTCATCAGTGTGGTAACTTCATTCTTAGTTTTGTTTCATATCTATAACATCCACTTTGCTCAGACACAGTGGCAGTGGCTCTTTTGAGCTCTGTTCTTTAAATGTGAGGCCTCCACGGATGCTTGGATTAGACTGGGAGTGGGGAGTCTGGAGGTTAAGTCAATGATCTGAGCTCCTTATCATATTCTTAGGTAGTTGCTTCGGTGTAGATGGGCATATTGTGGCCACTGCCATCGAGGAGTCTACCTGTTATCTTACTTGTCTAATGAACATCCACATGAAAGCCAGAATCTTAGGTTTCCCAGCAGATCGCTGCATTGTAAATGGTTTATGTTTTTCCCATCAGCTGTCAGTGGTTTTATTGTTTTGACACAATTTTTCTCTGGTCATTTTCAAAAGAAGGCCTTGGAGTAAAAAACACTATCCAAATCTCTTTGTCTGTTAGCTGATATGTAATAACTTTACATCCAGTTTCACTAGAACAATAAAATGTGTCCAGTTAGTTAATATAGAATTTTTGCTGACTGAACAAACTGACTGATTACGCTCTTTCCAGCTGTTTCTTCTGTAAACCAAATCATTAACTTCAGGTAAACACGTTCAGCATAATGGAAGTTTTGATTTTTATCCCTGCCAGGATTAAAATAGCAGATTTTCAGCACCTGACATGGCCTATGACTCAGGGAACGTCTTCCAATCGACCAACGTTCACATCTTTTCATCAAAACCATCGCGGGGTTTCCCACCGCTTTATGTTTAAGATGATTATATAGATGCAATAACTTTGTCTGTAATGCACTGATGGTCAAAGGTGCCATGTGTAAATATTTGGTATGGAAATAATAATTTAAGTCATGTGAGTAAGTTATTGCATTTACTTTGTCCGCTTTGTTCTGTTACAACTTCCAGACGGCACGAGTCACACATCTGGAGGTTCAGGCTCAAATAAACACACATGGGTAATGTTTTTGTAAAGAAATATGACAGGTTGTTAAATATCAGATTTCTATCAGTGTTTTTAATGTATATATATATATAAACAGGAAATAATTATCCGCTACGACAAAAAAGAAAAAAAGATTATTTTTGGTGTTGTGTTTATCTTAGCGGCACATTTTAACTTTTCATACTTTATGCTCTGCAATATTTACTGGCATCCAAAAATAATATATTACAACAACTGATAGAGACAGTGTTGTGGCACACTGTGTTTTATTGGAACCTCTCATTTCTATAATAAAAGTGTGCTACTCTATGAAGCAGAAATTCCTGAATAATGTATTTTTGCAGCATTAAATATTCTAACCAAATTAACATATAAAATGTATAAAGATGCACATTAAAACTTACAATGTTTTCTTGCTGATGTTTCGAATGTATTTATTTATTTTTTGACAGTTTTAGTGCTAGTACCACATTGCTTATAGTGATTACTCTTAACATGACTTTTTTTGTATTGTAAAAAATGCCAGCTCTTTATTGGCCCAGAGTCTGTAAACAGTAAATTAAACAACATTGTAACAGAAGGACACTGAGGCACCTGCAAAAGTAGCATAAACCAAATTGAACCAAATATGAGCTGGTCTACACCTGCAGGAGTGCTGTTGGTTCTCTTACTGATCCCAAACTTTGCAATACCTTCAAAATGAAGCATTAACTACTCAAATGCTGGTAAGATTTTAATTAAATTAACGTAGCAATTGTCTTTAAAAAAAAAAAGAAGAAGAAGAAGAAGAAGAAGAAAGGAAATACATGAATGTTTTCAATATTAAATTAATATATATATATATATATATATATATATATATATATATATATATATATATATATATATATATATATATATTTAAAGGAAAACAGAAAAGCTCAAATTACTGGTTAACAGACTGGGCTAACTGCAGATTAGCTAAATTAAAAACGGGTTTGTCATGCTAAAAACACCTACTCGCTAACTGTACAACAGGTGTAAAGGAAAGTGTGATCTGATTACACTTAAAAAAAAAACCTCAGCTTGAATTAAAGTACCTGTCATGTCTGTCTATTAAATAATCTAGTAGCAGGTTAGCTTAGCATAAAGACTGAACAGCAGCCTAGCTTACCATTGTCTTAAAGTACAACTGCTGCTAAAATTAATCAGTTAGCAGCTGAATCCTTTGTTAAAGACAGTTAAGGGAAGGCAAGAAGTGATTACGTCTGGTAACAATACAGGTAGCTGTATTTAAAAAAGTAATATGGCCTACACTGTATGACATTTTGTAATAACATAATTTTTTTAATGGCTGTTTTTGTTTTCATTAAACAAACAATATATAATGTCTTCATAAACTATATTTTAAGATGCTCTAGCTTGGCTGTGGCCACTATTTCCAGTATATACAGTCCATGGTTTGCAGGTATGGTGTTTTTCTAATAAAAATAAATTAGCATTGTTGTGGCTTCATCTAGTGGACAAAAAAAAAAAAGACTAAAAATGTTTGTGTTTTGCCAGAGAAATCCAAAACTGCTGTTCATCAGTAATCCTGTTTAATAGTTTGATCACTTTTTCCAGTAGGCTTTAGTGCTATCAGGTTTTATAAAGTGCTCTCACAGCGACCCTTTAACCTTTTTTTACATCTAAATTTTATGTGATAAAGCTTGAGTACACTTCTCCAGGTTGAAAAGTTTCCACATAGTCAGAAAATAACTCTGCTAAATTATTATTTACCTAATTTATAAGCAAAAATATTAAACCCCTTTGCTAGTTTCCCAACTTCAAATTAAAGAAAATAGTTTAGACATCTTCTTCTCTGTTATAGAAAGATAAATATTTAACTCTTCCATGATGGGTTGTCCAGTTTATACATTAATTACTTCAAATAGAGTGAGAAGCAGCTAATTATATAATTAGATATGTCAGATTTTTTATTCTATACACAAGAGAAGGCTCCAAGATTGACAGAATACAGAGTACACACGGGTCTTTAGGGGGACATTTGTTGCATATTCAGCTTCAGTTCCAGCACAGAGAGCTGAGATGTACCTGCTGCTGGACAGGGACAGTTTGCAGGGTGAAAGCAAGGTCAGCAGACATGTGGAACTAGTGCCATCTTCCATGGGTGGGCTGTGTTTCTCTGTGCTGGAGGTCGGATGGGGAGGGGGAATGGATGGGATCAATATGTGACAAACAAATTGGTGTGCGGACGCAATAACTGACCCCGCTTCAGTCTAGAGCCACATTGAGTCCTTTGCTTCACAGACAATAGTGGTGGAGGATCTCAACATCAGATTAAGCCTGCTTTTGCCCTAACTGGGTTCAAAGTTTAAGTGGCCCATTGTCTCCAGGGACTGCTGATATTAAACAATGTACACGTCCCCTTAGAAAAGAGCTGCAATTAAGAGGGAAGAGAGGAGGGTGAGGGGGAAGGAATGCGTGCGATGCTCACTGAGGGCCTCGCTGTCAGTCGCCAAACAACAAGGTGAGATATAAAAAAGGGGGGAGGCGGGTTTGAAGCGGCTGCTCGGAGCAGCCTCGAAGGACAAAAGACTGGAATGCAGCGTCTCTAAAGAGGAGGCGTTTCTGCTCTGTGTCTCGCTGTGGCAGATTTGCTGTGAGATGGAGAAAAATATTTGCTGGAGACACAAAGACGGGTGTAAATCGAGTGCAGGATTCAGCTGCTGTTATCAGAGGAGGGGGAAATAAGTGGGAACTCATGTTTTTTTCTGACTTTTCTGTGATGTTAAATGTTTCACACATGCCCAGAGTGCAGTCAAGAGGAACAGAGAGTTAAAAAGGGGTAAGGACAGAGATCTGGAAACAGATATTTACAGAAGTACGGGAAAAAAAAAACATCAAAGAAATGTCAGACAAGCACAGCAAAAACAGAGAAAATACTTTCCCCTTAAATATTATCCAGCACGTGCCTCCCTTGTTTGCTTTTAGAAGTGAAAAGTCCTCTCACCTTGACCTCTGTGTTTACTCTGGTAAACGCAGCTTGTTAGAGGCTTTATGGGGGAAATCCTTTCTGTGGAGTCAGATGGCAGCAAAGCCCCGACACAAGAGGGAAGTCACTTCTGTTGGTCAAGTAAACTCTGGGAATTGCTCTTCCTCAGACCTCACAGGGCATGAATTTAATGCTTTTTCAGGTCTAGATACCCTTCAGTATCTAATCAACAGCATTTCAAAGACTGCATTTCAACTTAAGCAACATCTTTGAAATATTTTTATCAAAATCCTGTTTAAAATACAATAAAAAAAAGCGGGAAAATTGCTGAAATAAACATGCATGTATTGTGTTTTTATATATTCTGTCCTAGCTGGTTAAGGTGGAAGCTTACATATTATTTAACTGGTTATGTATGGTTGCCTTTAAGATTTACTCACCATAACAAGCGTATAGTGTCTTGTGCAGTTTTATGTTGCAGTCTGCATTTAAGTTTTTCAACTTTTGTTTAAAAGTCCAAGTTTATTTAATTCTTTTTAGTCTTCTTTTTTCAGTCTGACCTTCAACAGGTACATTCTGTAGGATATATATATATATATATATATATATATATATATATATATATATATATATATATACTGTAGCTCAGATAGACTGAAATGTTGGAGTTAAATAAATATTTTGTCTGTAAGTGAGACAGTGTTAAGATTTGTATTTGTACATAGATGAATTTCACTGAATTTCAGTTTTTTTCTATAAATATTTGATAATATCTTTGAGAAGAACTCCTTTGACAGCAGTCTTAGCAGAGATGCTCTAACCTTCCTCTCCTCAGCCACCTCCTCCAGCTCTTCTGGGGTACACTGAGGCATTTCCAAACCAGCTGAGAGATGTAATCTCTGCTGCATGGAGAGGTCCTGCTCCCAGTAGGACATTCCCGAAACACAGCACCTAAGAGGTACCCAGGAGAGATCATGTAGTCAGACGTCCGAATCACCTCAGCTGGTTCCTTTCAACTGTAATTTTAGACACTGGTCTCAGTATCTTGAACAGTCTGCTGCTCAGTATACGGGATTCTGCCTCAGTGGACCTTTTAAAAGAAATGCCAAAAGACATATTTCCGCCTGGCTTTTCCTCAAACATCATAATTTATGACCCTTAACATTGCAATCAGTGCATTACTCACTTTTATCCCATCTCCAATATTACAACCACAACCGGGAAAAGCTTATCTCAGTGACTGCAATTGAGATAAGCTGAGGCTAATAGGTAATAAAATTAAACCACAAAATGAGGCTTTGGAAAAACAGGCAAACGGGACCTTCAAACGTGCCAGATAAAAGCTGGGATCTGAAGATGCAGGAGAGCTGCTTGGTCCAGAGGGAGAGTGAGGGCAAGGTGATCCTCAATTACTCAACCTGGCACACCTGAGAAAGAGGGAGAAGAGGAAGAAAGAAGGAAGGAAATAAGGAACTAAGGGCACTAAGGGCGTGTAACATCCTAAAGTCTTAAACTGATTTTTATATTTCTTTTCAGTGTCCGACTGTTTTGATTCATAAGCTTTGCAAGTGTTTGTCACATTATAAACTAACCAAATTCCACTTTAGACGTATGCATGTTGATTTCATTCAGTTATGAAATACTTGAGTCAAAGCTCCATTGATATTCAGCTGATACAATAACTACCTTTGAACACTTGGAAACATGCATATTAAAGTTCATTACTCTCACATTGATTTAACAGTAGTGGAATTAATATTGCCTACTGGGGCTTTAGTGAGCGAGTGCACAAATACTGAAACACTGAAATTTGCACACCTGGAGAAAATGGATTACACAGGTGGGAGCAGCTCAATTATGCAGACAGGTGTGCACTGTAAAATGTGTCTTCTTAAAAACAAGAAAACCTCTCAGGTTTGCACTAAAAATTGTGATAAGCATACAGAATACACTTTAAAATAATTCAGACAAGTAACATAAATTACTGTTTCAGTTTTTCTAACAGGAAGTTAAATAACAGGACATTCACTGAATGTCCTGTTATTTAAGTGAATGGGTTAAATGCAGAGAGTAATTTCCCTACAAGGGATTAATAAAGTATACAACAACAAAAAAAAATCACTGATATCGAAAAAAACAACTCCTTTTCCACATTTGTTACAAATAGAAAACAATCAGGTGTAACTTTCATCAGCTGGAAGGAGTCTCCACTTTATCAGTTTGTGCACTGAGCGTGATCTTTGGGACGATGACGTCCATCAACACCAGGTTAAAAGATGAAGTCAAGTATTTCAGTGTGATGACATGTTTCATTTACAGTGTGCAGACAGATTTACGCTGTGCAAGCTGCTCCTCACATGTAGCATCAATCAATCAATTACTGCAGTGAACATTTTGTTCTCCAGATTTGAGATAATTTATTTAAAACATTGTAACTTATTTCTTCTGCACATTATGCAGTAATGACGATACTGATAGTTAAGTTAGTAAGTTAATTTACCACGTTGTTAAATGACTCTTTAATTGAATAAGTGTTGCTCCTGACTGTGCTTCCCTTTAAAGTTAAAAGGCACGGGTCAAACACCGGGGAAAATATCTGACGATACCAGAAACAGCTGTCAAAACATTAATTACAGCACAGTTTTTTTTCAAAAACTGTTTAATTTTATTATTTTTTCTTTGTTGCTCTTGTCTTATTGTCATATTTTGATCTCAAATTCAAATGCCTCAAAATTATTTAAATTTCTCAGGTCTCAGGAGGATTAACTTTTGTCATATGCATTTAGCTTCTCTTTTAGGACTTAGGACTTAGCAATATTTGAGTTTTAGGACTCCACATTGTAATAATTTGGCACTTACAGCATGTAAATGTGTTTGTATTCATCCATTAATACCTGCAGTCACTGCTCTATAGGCTCAAACAAAATAACTTTGGTTTAGTGACTTCCACTGTTCCCCATCTGAAAGCTCAAAGCCCTCTCTGTCTCTCATTTTTCCTCGCTGTAACCCCTCTCTCGATTTCTTCTCTCTCACCACATGTACTTTGGATACACATGCTATATTTCCACGCTTTGAACAGGAACCTCCCGTTGCATTCCCATACTCGATCTTTCTGTTCCTATACAGTCTGTGGCCTCGGGTGAAGGTTTCATGAGAGGGCAGCGGGCACGGAGCCACATTTTTTAACATTTTAAAGACCCGCGTTATCCACAACACCTCATTCTGGTTACGTTTTTATAGACGTTGGAAGAGTCCCGATACCATCCTTCATCTCTGTGATGCACCTGAGGGGAAGAGGATGTGAGCCAGAAGGGGGTGTGTCCATGAAGGAAAGACAAACAGCAGGAGCAACAGAAACAGAAAAGGAACAAGAAAAGGAAAATAAATGAGAAGATGCGTGTCAGAGAGCAGGAAGGGAAAGAAGAATGGGATGACAACTGAGGGAAAGTGAACAGAGATGACGTGACAAACGAGTAAGGAAAGATGAAACTAAAAGAAAAAATGGGAGAGTGTGAGTTTTGAAGGGAAATAATAAATAAATAAATAAATTTTTATTTATATAGCACCTTTCAAGACAGAATCACAAAGTGCTGCACATAAGATTACAAGTCATAAAAAGATTTAAAAAGAGAAAATAAAACAGGCAAAAAATGAACCAAAAGCAGTTTTAAAAAGGTGAGTTTTGAGTTGTTTTTTAAAAGCAGCTACTGAGTCCACAGCTCTTAATGCTTGGGGAAGAGAGTTCCACAGTCTCAGGGCCACAGTGGCAAAAGCTCTGTCACCCTTAGTCCTCCTCTTAGTATTTTTTATAGCAAGTAAGCCCTGATCAGATGACCTCAAAGACCTGCTAGGGACATAGGGCTGTAGCAGATCAAAGATGTAGGCTGGTGCCAGTCCGTGCACAGCTCTGTAGGTCAAGACCAGGATCTTAAAATCGACTCTAAATTTAACAGGAAGCCAGTGTAACTGAGATAATAACGGTGTCACATGTGAGTACTTGGAGGATTTTGTCAAAAGCCTCGCTGCAGCGTTTTGCACAACCTGCAGACGATCTAGAGAACCTTTACTTAGACACATAAACAGCGAATCACAATAATCCAAGCGTGACGAAATAAATGCATGTATAGCAATCTCGAGTTCAGAGCGAGATAAAACCGGGCTTAGCCTAGCCACATTTCTTAAATGATAAAAACAAGACCGAACCAGAGATCTCACATGCCCATCCAATGTGAGACTCGAGTCAAAGGTGACACCTAAATTCCTGATAGAGGATTTAACATGAAGTGAGATAGATCTGCAATAGAAACCTCTCAGGGGCGCATACGAGGACTTTGGTTTTCCCCTCGTTGAGTTGAAGGAAATTTGCAGCCATCCAACGTTTGATCGAATCTAAGCAATCATTCAGACGCTGAAGCTTAGATAAATCCTCGGGCAGAAAACAGACAGCTCTGTGTCAGAGAAGTCATAAAGAAAGGAAGCAGTTTAAAGTATGAAACTTTCTAGTGTTACTTCAGGAGTAGTAAGTGAGGCCACAGTGCTGCTTTGAGCTAAATGTCCAGGGGAACATGAATGTCTGCACTGAATTTCACGGCAATCCATCCAATAATTGTTGAGATACCTCATTTCGGGCCAAATACGCGGACCGGCTGGTAGACTGGTGTTAGGATCTCTGCAATAGTTGAATTGAAGCCGCAAGGGCCAAGATACCCAGAATGTAATCCCTAGTACAGAGAGCTGAAGTGAAACCAGAACTTCCGTCCTCTGTTCCAAATATAAGAAAGCCTCATTCAAAATCCCGTTGATGTTAATAATAAAAAAGCCTGGGAACAGATCCTCAGCAGTGCATTTGAAACTGATGGGAGAAACTTATTCCAGGATAAAAATACCCCTGACCACAGGGCACGAGGGGTCACTGAAGGGTTTGATGAGCATGAAAATGATGTGAATCATCAATCATCTTTATTCGCTATAGATTAAATCCTAACCAACCACCTGTGGGAGATTTTGGATTGATGGGTTAGAGAGGAGCTCCGATCATCAAATGAGAAAGAAGGGAATGTCTTTTAAACGTCTTCCAAAGACACCTAACCCTGGTTTTCTTCATCGCTTGCCTGCCTTGTGAGAATTGTGCAAATATGAATTAGTAAAAAAAACTCTTGCACTGGTAAAAAAAAAACTGTGCTGACTGACACCTAACGAGGAGGCCCTTCCTCTTGTGCTGGTGCTAGGAGATGTATCAGCATATATCTATGTCCTCCAAATTGGTGGCTGGGCATGGGGCAAACACAGTCTCTGTACTAGATTTGAGCCAAATAGTCGACTACTTCTGATGAAAGCCTCCAGCAGATGGTCAGGTGTGACATGGGGAGATGCTAACTACTGGTGCCTTTGTCCCTCTGGAGAGGAAAGAGGACTAACTGATCTAAAATGCAGTTTTCTGTTACATTTTGGTGCACAATCACTTTTCTTTAAAAATGCAAAACAGCGTTTTTGTATTACTGGAAAACTACACGTTTCTGTTAGCAATGTCATGCCACGACTACCAATTTCATGAGGCTGGTGACGTGCAAAGGAAGACCATTTCTGAACATTGCAGCACAGGCGTTTGGCATGATTTCTGAGTGTTTCAATATGGAAAGCAATTCAAAATAACATGCTTAACTTGCTCAAAAAGACCAAAGGAGAAAAGAGTTACAGAGGCAGTGAGCCTAGAATTCACATCACTTGTTTCACCAGTAATGTATTTTCTAGCATATGCTATAGCAAAAAAAATAGAAACCATAAGTGAAATAAAATTCTGACTTAGTTGAAAATCAATAAAACTAGTTTCTTGTGTCTTGTGTTCTCAGTCAGACCGTTTCAAACGCTGCGCCCGCAGCTTGTAATGCTGGATTTCTGTTGTAAGTTAGCACCAGAGATAACGTGGATGACACTGAGATGCTGCGTGAACTCTTAATAAATGAGCTGACCTTTGGGAGGTAAATCAGCCTCTTTAATGAGGTTAAAATGGGGGCAAAAAGTAAGACCTTGTAATCTACATCAGTAAATCAAAGGGTGAAGTCTTTCCTTAAGGTTAAGGTTAACGTGAGTCAGTGTATTGTTCTCCAAACGATGTAAACACAGCTATATGTGTGTGTGTGAGAGCACCCTGGTCCCTGTTGCGGAGCCTCATCAGCCAGGCCTTTTGGCAGAGTTACTTTTTAGCGGGTGTTCCCTTCTTCTCCTCTCCGCAGCCTTTTACTGTCACACAGGGATCTAAATGATGAGGACACGCAGAACACGCAGATGTTTGCAATATCTCTCTAATATGAACTCTCTCATACGGACGCACCTGGCTCTGATTTGTCTAAGATAGAGCATGTAGTGTGTGCACTTGACATCAGTTTTTATGTGTGCAGAAAGATACTTTAAGGAAAGGGGAAAAAAAGAGGTGGAGGGCAGGAGGGGGTTGTAAGTAAAAACAGAGGAGCTGTCGCTCACATGCCCGACACAGGATGATAATCACGGCCCTGGCTGCTTTTGTACATGAGCAGCTTTGGTTTTGGGTGACAGCGCTGGCAGTGTTGTTTTACAGTCAGTCTGCAGTTGGAAATAAAAACCAGACGAGGCGGACTCCGCGGCCAAAATCAGTCCCCCCGGTAATTAAAAGTGCCTGCTGAGAGCTCTTTACTACACACGGCCAGATCACTGATCATCACTGCACGATCACATCAAAAGGAAATGACACAGGACACAAGGCGAGCCATTAGTGAGTCGATTTCCCCCAAAAGATCACAGGCAGTCATTGGGTGGTTGATTACCTACAGATTGTCTGTTCTTTCTCCTCCTTTCCACTGGAACGCACATATTTTTATTTTTTTTTAAATGCCTTCTGTTGTAAAACATCACAGGGGTCAGCTGTTTAATGCCCCAATGATGTGATTTGATGCATCATCAGTTTTGCCCATATTTCAGTTAAACTGGATTTACTTGCACTAAATTCTTAGAATATGAAAATGCATGTACATCATCTTTAGTTTAAGCACGTTAAACTTTATGATGGTTTATGTATGTATGGCTCCCCTTCCACTGCATACTCTGCTGTGTGGTTACATCAAGCAGCAACGAAGCCTCATCGACCACAAAATTCAGCCGCTTGAGCCTCACTCCAAAAGCAAGGCTATCAAAGACTCTAATATTTAAAACTGCAACATTAGAGCAGAAATAACCATGTTTATATCCTGGTTTCTAAAAAACGTTCCGGCTTCTATGGCAAGGTTCTCCTTTCATATCAACTTTAGAGCTGGGGTCTTCGATTATGGGCAAAATCTCAAGATTTTGCCCATAAAGATAGTACTTGACAACCTCCCCTGTACCCTTAATTATCAGTTTTGACACATCAATATATAACTATAGGGGGAGCTATAAGGAACTAATTGCTCCTCTATTAGAATAGGGTTTTGCTAGCTAGCTAGCTGGTAGATTTTGAGGCTATTTAAGCTACAACATGTAGAGGCTCTAAAATCAAATAATGCTGAATTCTTCTGAATTCAGATAAAAATTAAAGGAACCTAAACAGAAAACAGGATCAAAGAACATGCAACACAAGTGCATGATAGAAATCTGCAACTGTTAGCTTGCTAGCTTTCCTTTTCTCTACATAGCCAAGATGGCACCTGCTGAGGTTTGCAATTTGAAAAACATTGCATTCCTTCTCTTTTGATTATATATATATATATATATATATATATGTGTGTGTGTGTGTGTGTGTGTGTGTGTGTGTGTGTGTGTGTGTGTGTGTGTGTGTGTAAGTAAACAAAACAAAAAACGTTCCAGCTTCTATGGCAAGGTTCTCCTTTCATATCAACTTTAGAGCTGGGGTCTTCTATTATTGTCACGGTTTGCCAGGACAAGCCGTGGGGAATGTTGGAGAAAGGACCCAAACGCTGGACTTAGTGCAATGAACAGTGCATTTATTTACAGTGGGGGTAAATATACACCACACAATAAGTCTCCCGAGTGCTCCCTCAACTCCTGTGTCGTGCCTTCTCCCAAGTGCTGGTATTCCGTGCTCTCTGCTCCTGTGCCTACGCACACCCCGTGCGTCCTGCACTCCCGTGTTCCGCTCTCCTGAGGAAAAACCAACAGACGCAGCCGTTATGGCACCACTCCAGCAGGCATACACTTAACAGTACTTGTGACACTGACATGGAGTCTAACTCAACGATCCTGCGCCGGAGGAAGCTCCATTGCTCTGTTAAGTAACTCCCCCGACGAGCCTGCTCAGAAGCAGGTGTGTGGGAACCTGGGCGTGACCAGCAGCTGGCAGGGCCACACCCATCGGGCCTGCAGGTGGCTGTCCTTCATCCTCCAGCCACACCCGCAGACACACACGTACACACACCAGCATGGAACACAAGAGCACAGTGCAGCAAACATACACCCAATAATAATCATAATAATAAAGGTCCACACTGTTCACGGACCCCAAGTCCCCGGAACCGGGTCCGTGACAATTATGGGCAAAATCTCAAGTTTTTTGCCCATAAAGATAGTACTTGACAACCTCCCCTGTACCCTTAATTATCGGTTTTGACACATCAATATATAACTAAAGGGGGAGCTATAAGGAACTAATTGCTCCTCTATTAGAATAGGGTTTTGCTAGCTAGCTAGCTGGTAGATTTTGAGGCTATTTAGGCTACAACATGTAGAGGCTCTAAAATCAAATAATGCTGAATTCTTCTGAATTCAGATAAAAATTAAAGGAACCTAAACAGAAAACAGGATCAAAGAACATGCAACACAAGTGCATGATAGAAATCTGCAACTGTTAGCTTGCTAGCTTTCCTTTTCTCTACATAGCCAAGATGGCACCTGCTGAGGTTTGCAATTTGAAAAACATTGCATTCCTTCTCTTTTGATTATATATATATATATATATATATATATGTGTGTGTGTGTGTGTGTGTGTGTGTGTGTGTGTGTGTGTGTGTGTGTGTAAGTAAACAAAACAAAAAACGTTCCAGCTTCTATGGCAAGGTTCTCCTTTCATATCAACTTTAGAGCTGGGGTCTTCGATTATGGGCAAAATCTCAAGTTTTTTGCCCATAAAGATCAAAGATAAATGATCTTCGTATGGCCTCTGACAGTGGACTCATCTCTGTGCTTGTCCTTCTTGACCTTAGTGCAGCATTCGATACTGTTGACCATAATATTCTATTAGAGCGATTAGAACATGCTGTAGGTATTACAGGTATTGCACTGCAGTGGTTTGTATCATATCTATCTAATAGACTCCAATTTGTGCATGTAAATGGAGAGTCCTCTTCACACACTGAGGTTAATTATGGAGTTCCACAGGGTTCAGTGCTAGGACCAATTCTGTTTACATTATACATGCTTCCCCTAGGCAGCATCATTAGAAGACATAGCATACATTTTCACTGCTATGCAGATGACACCCAGCTCTATCTGTCCATGAAGCCAGATAACACACACCAATTAGTTAAACTGCAGGAATGTCTTAAAGACATAAAGACTTGGATGGCCACTAACTTTCTGCTTCTCAACTCAGATAAAACTGAGGTCATTGTACTCGGCGCTGAAAAGCTTAGAAATATGGTATCTAACCAGATTCTTACTCTGGATGGCATTACCTTGGCCTCCAGTAACACTGTGAGGAACCTTGGAGTCATTTTTGACCAGGATATGTCCTTCAACGCACATATTAAACAAATATGTAAGACTGCGTTCTTCCATTTGCGCAACATCTCTAAAATTAGAAATATCCTGTCTCAGAGTGACGCTGAAAAACTAGTTCATGCATTTATTACTTCCAGGCTGGACTACTGCAATTCATTATTATCAGGATGTCCAAAAAACTCACTGAAAAGCCTTCAGTTAATCCAAAATGCTGCAGCAAGAGTACTGACAGGGACTAGAAAGAGAGAGCATATTTCTCCTGTTTTGGCTTCCCTTCATTGGCTTCCTGTTAAATCCAGAATTGAATTCAAAATCCTGCTCCTCACATACAAGGTCTTAAATAATCAGGCCCCATCTTATCTTAATGACCTTGTAGTACCATATCACCCTATTAGAGCACTTCGCTCTCGCTCTTCAGGCCTACTTGTTGTTCCTAGAGTATTTAAAAGTAGAATGGGAGGGAGAGCCTTCAGTTTTCAGGCCCCTCTTCTGTGGAACCAGCTTCCAGTTTGGATTCGGGAGACAGACACTATCTCTACTTTTAAGATTAGGCTTAAAACTTTCCTTTTTGCTAAAGCATATAGTTAGGGCTGGACCAGGTGACCCTGAATCCTCCCTTAGTTATGCTGCAATAGATGTAGGCTGCCGGGGGATTCCCATGATGCATTGAGTTTTTCCTTTCCAGTCACCTTTCTCACTCACTATGTATTAACAGACCTCTCTGTATTGAATCGTATCTGTTATTAATCTCTGTCTCTCTTCCACAGCATGTCTTTATCCTGTCTTCCTTCTCTCACCCCAACCGGTCGCAGCAGATGGCCGCCCCTCCCTGAGCCTGGTTCTGCCGGAGGTTTCTTCCTGTTAAAAGGGAGTTTTTCCTTCCCACTGTCGCCAAAGTGCTTGCTCATAGGGGGTCATATGATTGTTGGGCTTTTCTCTGTATCTATGAAGCGCCTTGAGGCGACATTTGTTGTGATTTGGCGCTATATAAATAAATAAATTGAATTGAATAAAGATAGTACTTGACAACCTCCCCTGTACCCTTAATTATCGGTTTTGACACATCAATATATAACTAAAGGGGGAGCTATAAGGAACTAATTGCTCCTCTATTAGAATAGGGTTTTGCTAGCTAGCTAGCTGGTAGATTTTGAGGCTATTTAGGCTACAACATGTAGAGGCTCTAAAATCAAATAATGCTGAATTCTTCTGAATTCAGATAAAAATTAAAGGAACCTAAACAGAAAACAGGATCAAAGAACATGCAACACAAGTGCATGATAGAAATCTGCAACTGTTAGCTTGCTAGCTTTCCTTTTCTCTACATAGCCAAGATGGCACCTGCTGAGGTTTGCAATTTGAAAAACATTGCATTTCTTGTCTTTTGATTATATATATAAATATATATATATATATATATATATATATATATATATATATATATATATATATATATATATATATATATATATATATATATAACTGCAAACAAAAAAGTACAAATGTGAAAAATAAAAGCAGACTGAACCCTTTAAAATCATACAGAAGAATTTCATTACCTTCATGCACAAGTCCAACATTTGACATTTGGACAAAGTTATGTAAACTTAACTACAGTATAGCCTGTTCTTCTATATGAAAGTCAGATATTCAGGGATCCCCCTGTCTGAACACCTTGTTAAATGAGTTGCAGGTGCAATCAGCAGGAGTTTGAAACACTTTCAAACCCATAATCTCCCTCCTTACTGTAATTTATTCCCCTTAAAGAACTGTGGGGGTGGGTGGGGGGTTGAGTCTTTAGGTCAATAAAAATCAGAAAAGCAGTTATTGACTTTGAAGCCCTTTGCCGTTTGAGGGAAACCCAAAACCGGGCCGATTGTGGCGAGCCAGTGTGGTTGAGGCCGTAGAGGAAATGCAGTGTGACACTAACAGGCTAAAGGAGGAAGTGTTGATGGACTGAATTAAACAAGCAGGCAAAAGGGGGCCGAGGGGGTGGCGGGTGGGTTTTTGTGGGGGCATGACACTAATGTTTTCCATTGACGAGACGGAAAAGCCCCGCTGCCATGCCACACACACACACACACAGCCATAAATTCATGCATTTATTCACAGGGAATATCCACTGTGAGCTGCCAGCGGGGGCACTTTCCCATGCATACTTTAAGGAACACACAGATCCAAATATTCAGCCTGTACCAAAAAGTGAAAGATCCCTCCAATCAGCGAATTCAAAGTTTCCCAGAGAGGTTTGATTAAAGTCTAAAAATGCCCATTCCTCACTTAGATAGAAGGAAAACAATAAGGATTCAAACATATTTCAGGCTACTGTGACTCAGAGGTGCACAATCTGTCTGTTTCCAATTATGGCTTTTAAGCAGTTTGAGGAAACGTGTGGTAACTTCAAGAGGAAATATTTTGCATGTCACGGATGTAATAGAGGAGCATTGTACTCTGTATAAACTGCTGGATCTGGGTTTTATCTCCAGAGAAAAATGCAGCAGTGAAAACAAAGAAGAAGTAAGTGGGGAGGGAGTGTTGACGGGAAAACAAGCAGATTGTACTTGCTCTTGGTACATTTAGTAATCTAACAAATGTACCAAACAGAGAGGATAAACTATAAGATAATTAAAAGCAAGTCATTTACTAACATTTCAACATGACTGTGTAATAAGTAATGGATTCACAAAAGGGCAGAGTGGAAAAGCTTACGTATTTTAGGCTCAAGGCCACTTTGAAGACAAAGAAATCAGTTTTATAGGTTTACATTTAAACTGCAGCAACTTAAAATACTTAAAAAAGGATTTGATACCATGTAACAGCTATATAAAATGAGTTAGAGAGTTGACAGCAAGTGTGTAAATCTGTGGGACTGCAAATAAGATTATAGGTCTCTGGTTTGGTTTAACAAAGAGCTGATTCATACTAATATTGGCATTTTACTCGCACCGCAAACATGCACAAGGGGACATCTGCATGTCTTCAGCGGCGTATCAACAAAGGATAAAAAGATCCATCCGTGGTTGTAATATGTTTTAATAATGGGCATGTGAAACAGAAAGAAAAACAGAAATTATAAAAGAGTAATAGAGCAATTACTTAGTTTATAACTTATGTAAGTGATCTGGAAAAGGTGTAAGCTGGAGATATAATTATGGCTGCCCTTTTAACCATAAAATGCTTGGGGTTTTGTGCTCTTGTACAATATCTATGTCTTTCTACGAGTATATCTTTGAGTATCAGGTGGAGTTGTGATCAGGTGCTCCTCAGGAGCTTTATAGCTGCCCAATAAACCTGCGCTATCCTTTGTCCTTTGTCTGTTTCTCTGAGGAAACAGGAATCTTCCTCTGGAAATTATTTACCTGCCTGCTCAATCTCCACTGCCCATCTCCTCACTGGCAACAGAGGGGTTGATTTTGCTCATTTTTTTCCAAATAAGACAGCAAAATCTGACAAGCACAATTCAAAGACCCATTTAGAATGACCTCAGCCTAATCATGTTAATCCTGCCTCTCCTCTCCCGCAGTGCTATGTCCAGTCTTTGCCTAAATACAACAAATTATCTTTTTTTCATATTTGTTTATCATGCTACCCTTTAACATTGTTTTAAATTAAAATAGGTTGTTTTACTTGAAAAGACTGGATCTGAATCAGTGTGAAACTGCAGTTCCTATAAAGACCACTAGAGGGTGGTTTCAAACAAAATGGCCAGTCACCATAGGCAGAAATGTTAAACCCTCCAAATTTAAAGCAGAAATAAGTGTGTTTACAGCCTGGTACAAAGAAAAGTTTTAATCTGTTTAGCAACTTCAAGGTCATACTGGTAATACTAGTTAAAAAAAAGAAGAGCAAGTTTATGTTTTATAGATATTTTATAGATCAACATCATAATATATAAGTGCAGCCTGAAGCTATGCGGTCATCAGTGGTTGTGGCTGCTTCACATTGACGGAGCATTTCACAGGCATCTTCATTAGGACACACATTGGGACTAAATGTTACTCATGAGTTTCCTGGATAAGCTCCTGAACGATAAAGGCTGCTTTGGCAGTGTGGAGATGAGCATTAGCATTGGCATTAGCATAATCAGCTGCAAAGTGGGGATACAACACAAGTACAGGTTTGACCACTTCACCCCTGTCCATTCAGATTTCCAGCAAAAGTAAACAGCTTGAGTTAGTCATGCTACGGTGTTTTTTATGGGTTCTGAGACCCATTTTGAGAATGTGCCAAATTTAACCAATATTTATATGCAGAAATATGGGATGCAGAGATGTTTCTGATGTCACTATAAAAAACTGAAAGAATAATGAAGAACTGATGGATACAGTGTGCATTGTAGGTTGTAATGATGATGAGAGCCACATTGATAGAGGGTTGAAGGGGATGTGAAAACTGGTTTCCAGAGGGTTAGAAATGTGGTCGGTCGTTAAAACTGTACCATTTCTTTTATGTTTTCTTTTCCCCGACATTTCGTGTGTCGGCAAAGGGAAAAAAGCACTTTGTAGGTTTGAAGGAGGGAGCTGCAGCAGAATAAAAAGTGTGTTTTTACTCATCAAGCTGTTAAAATGAAACAGTACCCTGAGTTTTAGTCTTTGGTACAAAGCGCACAAAGTGAAACCAGAACTTCTGTGTTATGTTCCAAAAGTAAGAAAAGCTTGTTCAAAATCCTGTTGACATTCATAATAACACAGCTAAACATCCAGCCTTGAACCAGCCTTCCTCCAGAGTCTGTCACACATCTGATTTCATAAGTTTAGGAGCTGTGTTGTTTTGAAAAACACTCTAATATTGTTTAGTTTTCACAGGTTAATGCCACATGATGATGGGAACGATTACTGAGAAATATTTGTGAAGCCTTTCTGAAGATGATGAGGTTTTATATAATAAGAAGTAGGCAATCTTTTCCCTGGGTGGAATTAAGGCTGGTTTCCACTCACATTAAAGGAAGGTGAAACTGATCTTTTTCTTTTTTTTTCTTTCTTCATGTTTGGGGTGAAAGGCTGCTGCTTTATTGTTATCACATTCACAAATACCTCCCATCATCTTTTCTAACATAATATGCATGCTCTGCCATCTTGAAGCTGTAACATGTAACTGTTTTATCTATAGCATTAAATTTGGAAATACAAAAGAATGTGTGATAATGAAATATCATACTGGAAACGTTCACATGAACGCCCACTCGGGTTGTAAAAACTCAAAAAGTTTTGAGTTGACATTTTGAGAAAAAAGCAGATGAAAATAAATATATTGTTAACCGTAAGAAAATTTGGGTTAGTATTGCAAATTCTTGTGTTGCAGCCATGTTAATTAAATACTGCAAACAGCTGCGAGTGATGCTTAAACACTGAGCAAGAAAACTCATTGGTCGTAAAAACACAGCAAAGTTTCCCAGCTTGGTAAATCGGACCACCTGAGGAACATCTGAGTGCAGGTTCAGTGGTTAGACGCACACTGGCCTGCAATCAGCAACTAAACCATAGTAACTGGTTAGTAACCATAGTAACCATAGTAACCATAGTAACTTTTTATTGTACTTTTTATATTTTACATTTATATTTATTATTGCATTTTGCACCAAGGGAGTGGCACTCCAATTTCGTTGTACTTTGTACAATGACAATAAAGGCTATTCTATTCTTCTAACTGCAAGCAAGTTTAAAGATTATACAGATCTAACTTGCTACAATATAATAAAATAACAATGTCCAGATATGAACAGTAAGAATAGACAAATGTATATATATGCAGTATAGCAGCATTGGGAATATGAATATATGGTATGTTATATATGAGTTGGATTAAAGGGTTTTTGTGGTAGTTTAATGTACTTATGAGACAAACATCGAGGAGAAAAACCTTTGTATTCTTCTTCTACAGAGAAAAACTTAAAGTGGGTAACTTACACAGGAAATCTTATATGTATGTAGTCATGCAACATAAGACAATAAGGGACAAAAACATTAACCTAAGTGTACTCCTTTTGTCCTTACATCTATGAGAGAGAGTGCAGATATGTGTGCAGGTTTTATTAGGTTTTAAAGTAAGTATGAGTGAAGGACAGAAAAGCAGCGTGAGAAGAGAGGAAAGAAAACACTGCACACACAAAGCCCATGATTATGAAATAATAAGAATAATATAAATAACCAAAACAGTGAGGGAGAGCATTGGCAGACCGGGTGTTTAATTTAGTTTTAGTAAAAGAATGATGTGCTATTCTTCATATTTAGAAACACCTCGGCACATTGCAATTTAGGCTGCAGAGGCTCCGCATGTGATGCCAGACCGCATAAAGTTTACTTCTGTAGATGAAAGATGAGAGATGAAAGCGAGGCAATATTTCAAATCAAATCAATTGATCAAAGTTCCCTTTAATCCTGTTAATGAAAGCTATTAAAACTGAGCAAATCCATGACTTGAAGTGGAAGCTTGTAACTATGAAGTAGCCCCAGAAATTGTGCCGCTGCCTGCGGGCCGACCTCCAGAAATCTGCAGCTGACTGATGAGTTTATCAAGGCTCGATGAGTGAGCGACCTCAAGTAAACCTGCTTTATTAGACGAATGCACGCGTGGTGGGAGGTCCGTCTGACTTGGTGTTAATGCTCATAAAGGCTGACCTCTCTCATGCCATGTGCCTCCCAAATCCAGATATGAACAGTGGCTTACAGATGAAACCAGGCTTTCATCACAGCGTGCACACAGAGAGAGGCTGATTTACAGGAGCTGGACGGCAGGAACTTAGAGCATCAAAGAAAAACAGACAAAAAGGCAAAAAACTTAATTAAATAATTGGATTTTGTGATTAAATTCAGTGTTGGATAATAATTATACTGGCGTGAACAAAATTAATAGTCTGTTTGACATTTGAAAAATGTACAAAGAAGGACATTTGTGCTGATAATGTAACGAGCAGATTAGAGTAACAGGAATTTAAATCAATTTTTTATTATTGCTAAAGCTTATTAAAGTACATTCAAATGAATGGTCGACCGTGACTGTATAAAAATGGTCTGAATTTATTTCCCCAAAGCTATAATAAAATACTAAAAATAAAAACATAATACATAAATAAAAACTTTCAGTATTTGTTTTTGTCAGCAAAAAACAAACAAACTGGAGCGAAAACATTAAGTACTCACAACTTTGGAAGAAAATTTAAAGAAAAAAATATAGATACATTATTTTTCAAAACGTAATTATTATTAATATATAAACAGAGCTTATTTCTAGATTTAATTCTTATTGTATTACCAGCCAATAACATTTGTTTTAGAAAAAAATCTTTATTTTTCAGTTTTGAAAATAGATGCTAAGCTCAAACGCTAATCTGAAACATATTTGCTCTAAACTTCGTGAACAGCTTAATTTTTTACTTATGAAAATCAGCTGACTTTATATATAATAATACAATTTAATTGTAAGTTTTCACTGCAAAATGTGTAAAATATAAGATTTAATTTAAATGATTAGTTATGTTTTATTAAGACTTTTGTTAGATTTTATTAGTTTTCTCACATTTGTCCAATTTATGAAGGTCAAATAAACGCATCTTCTACACTTCTGCATTTAAGATGAAGCGACACTCAAAACTAAAAATTCTTTTACACAGATGCTCTTTAACTTTTACTACCATCCATCAAATCTGCAGTTTATAGAGAATAAGCCACAAACTCCAGGTGATGATTCCAGTATTTCAACCAATAAAATGCACATGTAACAATCTGGAAGTGAAACCAGGAGTTACTTTTTTCTGATAAAGTGTGTTTGTGCGGCTCGGTGCGTCTGAACAAAATGATGGTTATCGCCCTCACCGACACGGGATCAGAGCGCTCCGGTGGCAGTGACCCCGGCTCCCCTCTTTCACCTTTAGGTGTTGATTGCTTTGAGAGCCCTCCGTCTAGATCGAGGGCTTTTCCCATGGAGATTAGACGATCTGGTTTAAAGCTGTTTCAACAGGTCGCTTGTGAGGGGTCAGAGGTCAATTACAAAGTAGTGCCTAATGGTAGAAAATAACGTCAATCACCTTAAACGGACGGGTGGCGAGGCTTGTGCCTGACTTTGGGTTGGAATGTGGGGAATCCAGGGGTTAAGCCTGTGGCGCGCGCGCGCACACACACACACACACACACACACAGACACACTTGAAGCTTCTACTTGAAGCTGGTCCAGCTCACTCACCATCACCTACCATGCCATGCTATCAATCTTAGATTGATAGAAAAGAAGAAAAATTAAGAATGAGCAGAAAGAAATACTTTACAATGCCTTCTGCTGGTTTTATCACATATAACTACAAATTAAGTCTTTTATGGTGAAAAAAATGCTTTATAAGTGCAAACAAATTGGCAAATTGACAAATTTGTGACAGAAAGAAACAGATATATTTTATAATTAACCTCCTCTCATAGGCCTGCACTTAATCTACCTCCTCACACAAATCTTAGAAGTTCAAGTTCACCTAAAATTCATTTTTACTGTTATTTTATTTTCATCTATTATATTTTAGACACTGCCATGTGATTGGCTGATTTAATATTTACATTAAAAGCAGAAACCCAGTGAGTGTAAAGCCATAGACAGTAAATGAATAACTTGGCGTCCTCCTTGAGAAACAGTAAAAGCCACCATAATTAACATAAAAAAAACATTATCATAATAGCAGCTAACGCTCAAGACAAAGAGTGAACTTTCTGAGTTCACACCTTAAAAGTGACATTTTTAAAGAAACAGAAATAGAGGAGACATTTTTCAAATTAAAATATTTCAGTCACTGTACAGTTAAAAATAAAATTCAAGCCACGCTCTGCTTCCATCCGCCTCCTTCTCTTCATTCTTCTCTTGTTTTTCCCTTCGTTGCAGCCGAGGTGAAACATTCATCCTCTGCATTAAGTCCTCTGAATGAAAGCTTTGTTGGCACCAAAGTCTGCAATTCACATTGACCCACATGATTTGTTGAGGCCATCCCAAAATGGCTCTGTAATTAACGACCTGGCCAGGGGCAGACAAACAAATGACGATGCTGTGTAACCGTGACAACAGAGATGACTCATACCCACAGCGAGCCCTCACCTGGCCTGATGTGCTGGTTTTCCTCTGCATTCGTTTAGGAAACAGTGCCAGGAAGACACAGGTCTGTGAGCTCATAGTTTTGGTTTTATACAGTCTGCATTGTAATGTCATTTCCTGTTGTGGTCACACACTCATCGTGGGAGTCACTGCTGAGGTCATTTGGGCCTTTTAATTAATTTTTAAGCTGTTGTTTTCCAGGGAAGAATGATTGAGCAAACCTTTATGAATTTGAAGGAAATATTTGAATTGTAATCTTGAGTTTTCATTTCAGCATTTTTCTCTAAATACGTTTTCAACTTTAAATTAAGATTAAAGTCATAACTTGAAATTATCTTAAAATTTCAACTTTATACTCAAAATGAACAATGATAATAAAAAACGTCCTTCTGTTATCTCTTTGTTTTCTTAATGTGTTGTATTAATTAATAAGGGACCTCTTGATGGAGGTAGATGCAAAGCTTGAGAAAATTATTCAGGCTACACTGAAGTAAACAAACAGCGGTGTTAGGACTGCTGAGTACGATGCGGCTCAACTTTTAACTCTGAAATTTGCAAAAATGTTTTAGTTTTGCTGTTCTGCACTAAGAATCAGGTTTAATGTGATGTTTTGCGAGTGTTTTGATATTATTAATATTTCATGCATCTCTAAAGTGTGCATCAAAGCAAGAGACAACAGACCTTCACATCCAAGCCAACAATTTCCTCGTGAAATAAACGAGGAATTAAACCTCAAAGTTCAGCCGTCCTTATTCCAATCTTTGATGTTATTTCTTCAAAATAACATGTATATGTACAAGAATGTATTTTCAGTATACATTCAAAGTTAGAAAATACTTGTATTACAATTGATCCACCACACCACATCATCTGAGCAAGGGCATCACGGGGAGATGCCCCCACCTCCCCCCTGGTTCAAATCTGGCAGGTCTTAGAAAATAAACTGAAACCAAACCAGGTGTGCCTCCCAACTTTATTCGTGTTATCAGATGCAGCTGCTCCAAATGTCGGTAAATGTGCCAGTTTCCAGCTCAAATTACCCAAATTAATGTAGCCAAATCTGGCAGCCAGTACAGGCTAGAAAATACCCCAGTCTTCCAAAACTCACTGGACCCACGACTGGTTCAATTCAGCCTGCTTTAATTCAGCCTGCTTCCAAAGAATAAAGATTAAAAAACAGAATGAAGGAGTGCAAAATAAGTAGAGGTGTACATGTGCAAGACTGATATCAAAAGATAACACAAAGAAAAGTCTAGAAAAACTTCCCCTTGTAGCGCAATAAAAGAAAACAAAAACTGAGATCAGAGTATCACGATAAAACTCACCTGCCAGGACACTTGATCCTCTCACAACACACAAATATTCAGATTAGTCTATCCAGGACTCTCCAGTCAGTGTTGATGTTATGAAGCACAGCAGGTTGGTACATTTACAGCACAAGGCTGCTGCAAAAGTAAAAACACGTATTACTTCTCAGCTGAGCAACAATCTGAAGTTTAAACAGCTGCTTTACGTCCACTTGATCTGACATTTTCCCGATCCAGCCGTAACGCTGGAGGGATTTTGACTTTAGCCATGATTTCATCCTGTAACAAATGACATCAGCTCATTGTTTCTGAGCAATGGATCAAACTGCTTTTTTAAAACTTTTTACTCACCTTGTTAATTAGCGAGTGGTGATGTGAAGCACAACCTGCAAAGCCTCAGTGAGAGCCCAACCTAAACTCTGCATTTGGAGAGCAGAGTTGCAATTCTTGTTTTGTGTGTTTTTAACCTTTCTGGGAGCCACACGGGGGAATCCTTTTAATCGTGAACGGCTATTAATCTTTGTCAACATCCAGGACAAACTCTTTGCAAAGTTTCCGAAAATTGTAACCATGTCAATGTTTTCTTTCTCTCTGAAACGCAGTGAACGGCGAGTCCTTTATTAATGCATTTCTATGTTTACCAATCACATCAAAAACACTACAATCAGCCTATAAAGTATTTACCAGGTGTTTGTTTTGAATTCAGCTTATAAAACCCCCTAAAAAACTACAAAGGACATGACCTCAGTGTCCTCTGAGAGTACTTCAAGTGTGCTTAATGTTTCTGTTTTCTCTCATTATTCTCTAATTTTATCCATCTGTGAACTTTCTGAGAACGTTTTGTTTCGTAATGCATCCCAAATTATTACGGGGACGTTTTGATTGACAGGAATAATAAATAGAGGAATCACTTCTGGCGAAAGCGCGTACAGTATGCCATCTTAGGACGTGGCACAGTGCACAGGTCCCACACACGTTGTTTGTAACTGCGGGGTTTTGTTTCCATTCCTCCCTTGGACTGAAAACTCTTCCGCTGGGAACAGCACACTGCAATCAGGCCCTGTTTATGGCAGCCAGTCTGCCATTCACTGAAGACCAAAGATTGATGACGCCTGTCCTGACTGACTGGTAATCAGAGCACGAGGTTCACTGTCTGACATGCACCGCACGCTCATAAAACTCGGTCCATCTGGATGGAGACAAACATGGAAATGTGTCCATAAATTCTCTGTTGCTTGAGAAATTTGATGTTTGACAAATAAAGAGGGGAGGAATCAGTCTGATGAAGCTGGCCGGGTTCCTCCCAGCCAGCTGTAAACTACCGCGCCTCCTCATTTTCTTTAGTCGCGTTGCCCTTTTGACCCACTGACCAGACTACTTACATTAACTAGACACAATGTATTCTCCAATGAATGCAACGTTAACCGTCACAGGCTCCCACTGACACTCAAGCGGAAGTATTTTTACAGCCTCTAAGCTCCACTGAACAAGTTTAAAGCAGCTTAATTGCAGCGTTGACCTGACTGGCAGCTATACGAATGTGTTTTGTGGGGAAGAGGCTGCCGCGAGGTGCTGGGAAGAAAAAAGGGTTAATGAGTGAAACGCTGCACCGCCAGGCCGGCTTTCAAGTTGGGATTCATTTCTGGATACAGACCCATAAATATGTCTCATGAGAAAGATACGGTGGCTGTGAGGCGCAAAGTCCATCATCTGAAGCACAAAGAGAAAACAAAAAACAATAAAAGTGTCTTGGGGTTTTTTTTTTTAACATTAAGTCCAGTTTCAGGTCTTAGTTACAGGTTTCAAAATAGCAGTTTCCCATCCTGGGGGCACCACGATGTAAGAAAGTTTGCAGAAAATAAACACAGTGGCCTAGTGAGTAAATTGAGTCAAAGCAAACATCTATGGTGCTCTCCAATTAAGAATGATCAACCAAAAGCATTACAACCTGTCATAACCTCTTTAAAAAGTCATGTGATGCCTTTATGGTGGAAATCCACAAATCGCCAGAAAGCAGCAAAGCAGCCGGTCCAAATAATAATTAGTTCACTGACTTTTCCCTGTCTTTAATTAAGAACAAAATTGAACGATTTAGCTTTTCACAAACTGGATTTTCCATGGTTTATTGTAGTTGGACTCCCAGCTGTCCCAGTGGGATTTGAATGTCTTATTAAGTCACTTTTTTCACTCAAATGAAATATTTTAACTTACTCTAATTTTTCCTCTATTCGTGCCACCCAGTGCAGCACATCAGTTCTCCTCATTGCATAGACTTTGAATTTGGGTGTTTGCATTTGAACACACCATTAAAGTGCAAAATATATAATCAATCAGGGGGCAATAATAATCCTAATTATCTTAACAGACCAAACCTATTTTTTTTTCTAAATAATCATTTTTTTCCTTTCTCTCTTGAGGGTTAGACCTCAAAGAGATGAATATGTTGTGATATTTTTGTGTGATGAAGTCTTTGAGTGTATTTTCCACATCTGCAAGTCTGTTGAGGTCTTCTTGGGTCTGAGTGGCATAAATTTCATCATGACACAGTGAGCATGAGGGTCCATGTGAAAGTCCGCAGGCCTGCCTGTTTTTTGTGATTGCGTGGCTTTGTCCACTACACTTGCACCCCAGGTGGCGGTCTTCAAAGAGATATAAGAGGAATGACTAATCGGCTGCCGTGTCTCTAGATGTCCGTGTTCGTGTCCTCTGCACAGTCTAATCAAGGCTTTAAAGATTTGCACGATTATTAAACAGCATCAGTTTCACTGCAGATGTTGTCGGTCTGCTTCCATGTAAAATCAGTTTCATCACAGCTTTCCTAATAAACATGCATGTGCGGGTCCACAGTGGGTAAATGCAGGTGAACTGTGGGGCTGTATGGGCAAAACAAACCCACAAGGGCCCTAAGTGGGTGTGCTCACAAAGGGCCACAGCAGTAATTCCCTTAGGGTACCCCATATGTTCCCAAACATCCACTAAAAGGGCCATTTTAATTAAACTATCTTAAGTAAAGACGCGATTTACTACATAGTGACTGTGTACCTCCACACAAGCGTATCTACATCCATATGTGTCCAGACTTGACCTTTGACCTTCTGGATATAAAACTTTGTCGCTTTTTTTATGCCATTGGGTGTTTCTGTAAAATCCTGTCATAATTACCTCATGGATTATTGAGTTATGGACAAAATATGAGTCATGAGGTCACAGTGACTGTGACCTTTGTCCATGAAAATGTATCCACACGTTGTATTTGTTCTTTGAGACGTTCCTGAGCTGGTTGCTGAGTAGTTTGCATTTTGAGAATCAAAAATAAATTGTTTGTTATGATGAAGTGACAGTTTCAGAAAATGGAATTCAGGACTTCAGCTGTTCTGTTTTAAAAACATTAGCTGACCAGTTTCATTAGCTTAATGCTGATGTCTGATGATGCTGTTGGGTACTTTACAGGATTTGTTTAGTTTTATATTAATAATTTAGTTCAATTTAATTTTAACAACACATTATATTAAGGTAAAGGTATCAAAGAAAAAAACCAATGTTCAGACGATCCCCTATAAGCAACACTTGGTGACAGTGGAGAGAAAGAGCTCCTTTTTAACAGGAAGAAACCTCCAACAGGGCCAGAGTCATGGAGCAGCAGTTTTATTCTGCTGTACTGGTTTTGTATTATTATTAGTAGTAGTAGTAGCAGTATTAGTAGTAGTATTATTAGTAGTATTATTATCACTGTTCTCTCACACCAAGAAGGTCCTGAGTTTGAATCCTGCTTAGGGTCTTTCTTTGTGTTCTCCTCATATCTGTGTGGATCCTCTCCGGTTACTTTGACGCTTCCTCCCTTAGTCCAATGACATGCATGGGGTGAGGTTAATTGATTATTGTGAATAGACTGTGTGAATCTGAGTGATTTTCTGTCTCTCTCCAGGATGTAGCTTAACTCATGCCTTATGACAGCTGGGATAGGCTCCAGCCCCATGTGACCCTAAACTGGGTAAGTGGAAGGAGATGATGGATTTATTATTATTATGAAAAGAGGTGAGTGGGGAAGAAATGCTCATTGCATCATGGGAAGTCCGCCAGCAGCCTGAGCCCATTCCAGCATAACTACGGGACAGTTCAGGACCACCTGATCTAGTCTTAACTATGTGCTTCATCAAAAAAGAGACTTTTGAGTCTAATCTTAAAACCAGAGAGGATGTTTGTCTCCTGACCCCAAACTGGGTGCTGGTTCCACAGGAGAGGCGCATAATAGCCTAAGGTTCTTCCCATTTAAAATTTAGGAACCATAAGTAAGCCTGCAATGTGAGAGCAAAGAGCTCTGTAAAGGTATTATGGTACTGTGAGGTCTTTAAGTTATGATGGGCCCTGAAAACTTCATGACTGAGTTCTCTTGCATGTGAAATATAATTATGACAAACATCTGGTTACTCGTGTGCCATTGTTTGCCACTTATCGACAAAAATACATAAAATATTTTTAATAACCCCAGTTATGTAGTTTGCACTTTTCTCTCTTTCTGCTGTGCACCACAGGGCCACCACAGACACACGCAGTCTGATTCTCACATTCGTCCTTCAACAAAGTCATAAATTCAACAAGTTTTTTTATTTAAACTTTTAATAGACCCTCAGTCACAAACAAACTTTACACAACCGAAGCAGGACACTCAGATGTTTGCCTGGTACAGTGGTAACAGGAAATGAGGTAATGAGGGCCTCTCTCTCAGAGTGCACACCGTGGAGAGCGATGCACTGACCCGTGGCAACCCAGACAGCTCCACTGAACTTTAAAGGTGAATTGGATCAGGGCTCCTGCTCAGCTTCTCAGCCAAAAACCTCCTGATGAGGGCTTAGCGGCGGCAGTGAAAGCAACCTAATGAGTGACGAGTAATCAACACTATTACCCGGCCTCTCCAGCGCACCCAAGCTTCAGCCCAGCAGGCTGTAATGCCGTTTACTAAAGGCTTCATTCGCTGTGAGGGGCACTAATCAAGAGAGGGGAATATTGGTGAATTTAATGGCTTAAGTATAAATCTCTCCCATTGCTCGGCCAAAGGAAAAACAGGCTTTGATTAATGAGCTGAAGTGGATTTTTAGCCCAGGTCTCTAACCATCTGGGGCTCTATCTAAACGAATGACCTCACTGCATTTCACTGGCTGCAGTCCATCCTGCAACATATCCCTGGCAAACAAAGAGCAGTGCCAACACAAAGGCCAAGGCAAGAACAAAATCCACAAGGTCACAGTGAAGTAAGACACTGACTGACGTGTTAGAGTTCGTGTTTTTATTATTGTTCCAGTGGAACATGAAACGGTGCCGAGGAATGTTCCAGAGATTGAAAATGTAGTGACCCTTCAGTTATTCGTGGATGCGTTGCTTTTAGAGTCCAGGGAGAAAACAAAAATACAAGCTGCTCAGTCTCACTGTTTATATTGTGTCTATGGCTGGAAATTGTCATTTTTGTACTGGTATCTATTGTTTTCACCCAGTGTTGAGGTGATATTTCTTGACTTTTTTAGGGTGTTGGGTTAGTGTTATGAAGTTTGAGAAAGCTATGACGGCTAAAGCAGAACAGCTGAGATTTAAGAGGTAAACTCTACTGTTATATATACATGCTATGACATGAAGCGTGGATCCTTGCTGTTTATTTGTAATGCTTGCAGGCAAAAACAAAAGGGGCCACCACTGGTCCACGGGCCAAACTTGAGAACCCTTCAGCTGGATGCTCCACTTTATTCATCAGCTTTTCATTAAATTAGTTTCAGAAGTTTTTCCTGAAAACAGCTGTCTGCTCATAAGACTGACCACCGTTAAATATAACATATGAAGTTAAGAGAAGATGAGCTCTGTAGAGTTAGAGGTACTGCACATTTGATATGAAATTATTCAAAATCTAAGGTTTGGGTGAGCAGCGAGGTAAGGTTGTACTGCTTTCTTGAGTGTTTGGGCGGCTAGCTTATTCCTTACACGCCCCACGCTGTCAAACAGACAATGATTTCTTCAAGTGCTCCTGAGCCAGTGTGGTGATTTCCACGACAGAATCGTCATTGGTTTTTAATGCAGTGCCATTTGACAGCTCGTACACGGACATTCTACCTTCTACCTGAAAATTTCTCCAGACTTCCTGAATCTTTTGACATTATACACTGTAAATGACGAGGATTTCAAAGACTTCAGAATTTGTTTGTTGAGGAACATTATTCTAGAATTGTTGACATGGTTACCCACTCCTGTTACTGACCTCCTGCTGATTAACCCAGCTGCAAATTGTCTCTCCAGCTGTTTGTTTTTAGTGTCACTAACTTTTCCAGCTTCGAGAAGTGTCGGTACCATCAAATTCAAAATAAGCGATTAAAAAAAAATACTAATAATAATATGTAGTAAACTACATGTAGTTTACTCATACTGCTTCTGAAAATCATGTTTCATCCTTTCAGATGACCTCCCATGACTGAGCTGACACATGGAGACAGAGCTCCCCTGGGTTCAAAGTGTTAATGACTTGAGTGCCAATTTAAGGGGTCAACATGACTTTGAGGGGCCTCAAAGGAGAAAAATCCATCACGTAGAAAAACTTCTGGCTGGTGCAAATAGTCTCTTCACTTGATGTTGGTGGTTTGCCGTTGTCATTTTTGTGGTTTATAGTCTTTAAAGTGGTAGTGAAGAAAAACAGCTGTTTTTGTTCAAACTGGGAAAGTTTAGTCTCGTGGTCTCGTTCTCCACTGCTGTGCCAGAACATAACATACCTCAACACACTGAGGGGAGGTAAAATGTTACCAGGGGCTACCGCTGGCCCGCAGGCCCCACTTTGAGAACCCTGGCTGTCCTGTAAATGAAGGACATCACTGCAAGACTTTAGCAGCTTCACTAACAGGTTTCTGAGTTCGCTGTGATGATACTGAAAGTTACATTTAGCCACTTTCTACCAGAGTACTTACCTGTGACACATACAGCTGCATATTTTGTGTGTGAGCTATTTACTTACATATTTTATGTTACAGAATGAATGACTAAAGCTATTTTTAAGTCAGTACTTATTTGAAGCATGCTAATTTCTTTTAAATGCTAATTTCTGGGTCTTAGGATTCACTCCTTTAGCACTCTATGACTGAAAGCCACGGCTAATCTGAAAAACTACTTTAAATATTAATAGGATTGCTAATAGCTTTATGTATCATTTCCCCCATTTAAAAGCCCCTAAAATCTCCTGAGCCAGGCTTTTTGTATTCTTCTAATCTTCATATAAAATTTTACTGGACGACAACAAACATTCAAAACCACCTCAAACACAAGCTGCAGCGGTAATTTCATGCATGCTCTCGATATCATTTGCAGACAGGTACTGTCTCAGGTCGTTTGCAGGCCTGCAGCACCAACCAGAGTTCAAAAGTTTAAACTCGGGCAGGATCTGCAGTCGGGACACTTTAAGCAACTTAGAGACTTATGGAGCCGTAATCCTTTGTGTGTAACTGATTTAATGAACAAAGTAAAAACAGAGGGTTGATCTTCTAATCCCCGCAAATGCTACAAGCTACTTGAAATACTAGTGAACTACTTTTCTTTCCCTTGATGTTAATCAGGACTGTAAATCCTCAGATTTTCAGATTCTGGCTTATCAATCTTTCAGAGCTGAATAAAACAAAAGCAAAGCGCTTAAGGAGGATCTGTGATATATCAGGCTGCATAGTTTTACATGGAATCCGTGTTGAGTGGTGTGTGGGTTGGTGTGTGCGCTCAATTCTCTGGCATGTGAAACAGATTGAGTTTCATAAGGAGATCTGGTCGTTAATTCGCCTGCTTATCTCCACGCGAGGCTCTGGACTAAATTTGAGTGCAATATATGATTCTTCCAGACACTTTTTATCTTTGCCGACTTCTCCGTCCACCTCCTTCTTTTCTCCTCATCATCCCTGCTCCCCACACCCTAATACACACACGCACACACACACGAGCTCGCCCTCCTCCTATTTGCCAAATACCTTCCAGTTGAAAAACACCCCGTTTCTGCTGTTATCAGTCGAATGCATCACACCTCCCACTTCTCACGTTAGCCGATCCATGTTTATCCCTGTATTCAACACCGTCACCCCCCTATTAAAACTTTACTGTGCTGTGAGGCAGTTTGTCATATTAACGTTCTTCAAAACAAGACATAACTTTGATTCAGGGCATCACAGGAAGCGTTGATGCTCTGCAGCTGCAGCAGCTATAATCAACCACAACCCCCAAAAAACAAGCCTTCCAGGTCTGGTTTCAAATCACGTTGATAGTTTACGTTGGCCCCATCAGGAGCCAGAGTTCCCCTCATCTCCCTCAAAGAGCACCGATAGATGTCAGGTTTTTGTCATAAACAGCAGCAGCCTGGACGTTTTTGATTTAGAAAACATTTTATACTTTAAGAATTTTTTTTAAGTAATTTACAGGACAAGACATTAATTAAACAAGTTACTTACAAGCCTGTAGTGCCACCTTGTGGTTGATCTCAATATTGAATACACTGTTTACATGGAAGATGAGTGGCAAACAATAGCACGTGAGTAGCCAAAAGTATGTGGACAGACAAACGCTTGTGACCCTTTAATGTAAGAAATTGTACTGCAGCTTTGTGGGAGTTCAGTTAAGCTTTTTCCTGTTTCAGAGTGATTCACGTTTTCAGTCAGATGTGGAATAGCTTATCTAGCTGTAACCCCTAACCCTAACACACCGGGATAAACAGAATTAGTGCCACATAAATATTATTTCCTTGCTTTATGGCCCAGCTTTAGCGGCTAACCTACTGAGATTGCTTTGGTTGAAACAAGCTGCCATACTTCTTCTGATTGGCTGCCTCCAGCAAACAGAAGCGTCAAACTGCTGGACCTGTTCGCCTGAATTGACCATATCAGTAATATCCATTGTCACTGACATTGTGCAGATCCAAGAAGAAGAAAAACTGAAAATAAGCATTTTGTTCTAAAGGCTCACTTGTGCATAGAGTATTTAACTATATTTAATATCCTCCTCCACCTTGTATCAGTGTATATAGCACAAAATAAGGAAACCCATGATAGGTCCACATTAAGGTCTGTAGTCTAAGGAGCTTGGAAAGAAAAGTGTCTGGACTTCTTTAAGTTGCTTGAAGACGTTTCACCTCTCATCCGAGAAGCTTCTTCAAGTCCAGACGCTTTTCTTTCCAAGCTGCTTAGACTACGATGAACTGGATGACTGAGAACCTTCACAGACATTAAGGTTTGTGGTTTTTTACAAGCGTGTTATTTAGGTAATGTTTGGATGTCCACATATTTTTGGCTATGTGCTCATAACAGTTGTTGAAATTATGCTGGTGCTCAGTAGATTTTCGTGTCTACATCCAAAGAAATAAATGCGGCAAACATGTATTAACTTAATACATTGTAATATTACAAATCCTTTAATAAACTACACAAAACAGACACAGACAGGTGACAATTTCAAAGAAAACCCAGAATAAAGTGTCTCAGTGTGGTGTTGTGCTGCTGTAGGAGGGCTTTATTTTTATTTTTTTTAAAAATCTAATATGGCTTTTTAATTATTTTAAAGGCAATGTCTAACATGTCAAACCATAATCTGCCATAGGAGTTCAACAGGGATGAGATCATGCTCATAGGTCACAGGGAGAGACCATTACCACTGGTATGGATATGGTTAACTGTAGGATAAGTGTGCCGTGGCATTTCGGTGTCAGAGCAAAAGAGGATTTAAATACTGGCAGCAAAATCCCCCCAACAGCATTAGAGAAGTTTGGGTTTCCTTTTTAATTTGTCATATGTTTCTATATTACAGTTCCTTCAGCTACATTCACAGAACACATGTTCCTTTTGTGCCTTCCAGACTTCCAGCCTTTGCTTTGCATTTGTGTACAAAAATAAAACTCGCTTTAAAAAGCTAATCAATCACATTGAACATCCCAGCATTGATCGCCGTAAGCGTCTTACATTTTCTTGATCTTACAGGATGTCTTTCCTTTACGGAAACGACTTCTTCTTCTCACACTCTCCCACGCCCTCGGTTTGCTGTGCAGTCATCCTCAGACACAGAGTTTCAGTCGGGGCTCACAGGCGAGTAGAGTTCGTCATCATCTAATCATCAAACATTCAGAGAGATTAGTAAATGTTTTACATTTTATTCCTCCACTGCTGAAGGTCTGTTTATTGAGATTTACCTGAATTCTGCAGGTTTGAGGTTTGTCCAGAGTGAAAAGGAACATATGAGAATTTTGAAGCATCAGAAGGACCAACAAACGACTCCAATGGTAGAGGATCTGAAATGGCAAAAGCTTTTCAGTTTTAATTGAATAAAAAAGTATTTCAGACAGTCTGAGATGGACTTACATCTTTTATTTATTTACCCTCGAAGAACTGAAACAGGACTATCAGCCTTTCTTCTTCTTTCTTGAATTTTATATCACACAACAATATTTTTTTTAAAAAGCTAGAATAATCCCAGGACTTTTTTTATTTTTATAACATGTAAACTACAACACTTTCCCTAAGTATCTCAAAAACTGAATTAAAAAAAAACATGGAGTCTATCTGGAAGAGGGAAAGAGCAAAGTTGAGAAAATAAGCTGACCTACAGGCATGACCACGTTCATCCTCATCCAGCTCCCAACAAGGAAACGAACAACCATATTCCACAATATTTATTTGGCAGAAAAAAGGACTGAGGGGAGTGAAGCGAACTCACCAGGCGTCACGTTGACATAGTCTTTGGGCAAGTTTTCATAGCATTCCCCGGAGGAGGTGCTGGACGACTCAAATGAGTCCACTGAGATCTTTGACACTCTGGCGTACTGAGGATATGTCGAGGCACCATTGCAGCTTGGAAAGGCTCCTGTCATTGTATTTGAGGGCTGCGGACCTTAAAAAATAAAACACAAAATGGAGAAATTAGAAGTAGCACAGCTGGGACACAAACAAGAACTGTCTGTACGTGTGATTTCTTATTGGGGGTTTTATTTATATTAGGACACATAAAAAAGATGTCCTACATTTACATCCATACATGACCTCGTTCTGTTATGATTTGCTCACTTTAAACTGTGAAATAATAACCTCCTCTGTAATTAGGTCAAATATCTTGCGCAACTTATGACAGAACAAATTATGGTGATGATATTTATAGATAATGCATGCTGATCTATGCACAAGCAAACATCCTGTTATGCAAATTTAATGACTGTACAGTTTGCATCTTTAGAGTACACTGTTCATCCGCTGCATACGGCACACTGGATGAACTACAGAAAAGCAGAAACTTGACAGAACTTTTAATGACGCTGCAAGGTTATCACTGAAGAAACCAGGTTGTCTCAGGGTAAATGTGATGTTTGTAGCCTCTAATCTCAATACAGATCAATTTTTACAAAGAAATCTTGCGTATAGATTTCTTCGGATAATTGCATCGTTGTGGACCTTTAAGTTTTCAGGACACTTGTATAATTGTCTATATGTGGGAATCTGATTTGTGGGAATGTGTATTTTATCTTTTTATTTTGTTTCTTGTGTTTTATGTGATTTGATTTTTTATAGACCATGAGTCTGAAATAAAGATTTATCACGATGATGATTATTTTGTACCTATTGTTTGTTCTTTATGTTTTCTGTGTCTTGTTTTTGGTTAAAAGTGAAACTCAGTGTTCCTCTTCCATTTACAGATTGTTGTCACAGCAGTAGTTTCTAATGGGAATGATGCCTTTTGCTTGGGTTTTGCAAAGTGTTACAACTTTGCAAACGAACTGTGACTCACCTTCTTCACAAAGGCTCTCAAGACCTGAAGGCCTCATCAAAGGATTAACGTCTGTTCTGTATCGCTGAGAATCTGGATTTTAAAAAAAGTGACACGATGCACACAATGCAATATTTTACAGAGCATCCTGCAAACATTCAGTGCAAAACAGCATGATCTGCTCACACACACACACACACACACACAAACATGCAGATAGACAAGAGCAGCTTCAACCGCAAAATGCAGAAACAGTGTGAGACAAAGAAGCAACGGCTGAGAAACGACACATAAATGCAGAGGAAAAATAAAAGAACGTGGCTCACTCCGAAAGGTGGATAAACTGACAGACGGGTCAATGCTTGCGTCATACTGCTCATAGTCTGTATCTACTGACGTGCTGTCAGCACTACTAAGCTGGGTCCAAAGAAGCCTGGGATTGGAGGGGACTTTTTGAGACAAACAAACAAAAAAGATTAAACGATTTGATGAGATGAAATCTGCAACTTCCTCACTACCGTGCATGTCTATCAAATAGATAAATCGATCGATAGATATGCCTGCGGGGTTAAAGAAAGAAAAAAGCTGTGTTAGTGTTCAACATGTTGAATTGTTCGACCACTGACCATCAGTCTCCGCCGGGTTGGCGGTGACTTTGACGAGATTAACAGCCTCGTGATAGTTGTTGCTTTGACCAGATGGAGTTCGTGGGCTGCTGCGCGTCTGCTGGAGTAAGAAAGCTGTGCACATATAAAACAAGACGTGGGTCATTAGCATATGACATTTAGAGGCCCTGCAGCGCAGCGCCAACCTGAATGCTTAACTTAATAAAACAGATTAAATAGTTCAAACTTTAATGTACTGAAATATTTAGATTTTCTTTAACATTTTGCTGTATAATGTCAGAGTACTAATTTCTGTATTCTGCACTTTTATAACGCAGCATCTTAAAATTATAAAAATTTCAGATTCCAGGAAGCCCATGAATGTTTCTTATCTTAAGGCCTTACCTTTTGAGCGATTTACAGTGAGTGTATGGCTTTAAAGTGCCTTGGATTTGCAGTAGAAAATAGTTAGAAATGTTGATAATGAAATCCAAAATAATATATGCTACCTTCTTAGTGTGTTCTACTAATGGCATCTCCTCGTGTTAGGAGGAAGCTGGGTAAAACATATTTTTAAATGTGTGCCTTCTTCATCCTACTAACTTCAGATTCATTTATTTCAAAGTCAAGGTAAACCTGCAGCCTTTTCATGATTTAGTGCGTTAAATTAATTTGTAAATCTTTAGGAATTTGACGTTTCCCATTATTTCCTAAATATTGTGGACAAGCTGGGTGTCATGAAAATATTCTAGATGTTGTTGTTTTTATGAATGTGTCTTAATATGAAGTTTTACATTTTAAATTAAGGTTATTTTTGTTGTAAAATACGTCATCTTTTATCTGTTTATATCCACCTGCTTCCTGTCTGTAGTAAAAACAGATACTAAAAAAAAATGACACTAGAATAAATAGCTGTGAGTTGTTGAGATTATCATTCAGAAATGCAGCATGTTTCACCCTCATTGATTTCATAAAGTGAAATATAAAATGTTAAACATCTACCTATGAAAATAAAAACACTTCTATAAAGTAAAATGATGTGCTTGGAAAAATAAGTGTATTTTAAAATCTTATGGAAGAGATTTTAACAAAAACTAAAACTAAACTGAATGTTAATATTTATATCACTACAGACTATATAGTCTAAAATAATTATTAAAATTACTTAAATAGAAAAGGACCATAAAATATAATCTATATATCTATATATCTATCTAATAAAATCTAATTTCTATAAAGTAATATGATTCGTTTGGGAAAATAAGCATATTTTTAAAAAATGATGGAAGAGATTTTTAATGAAAACTGTCAAAATAAACTGAATGTTAGTATTTCCATCATTACAGACAATATAACCTAAAATAATAACTAAAATTACTTAAAATAAAAAAGGACAATAAAATATAATCTATTTATCGAATAAAATCTGAACAAACCGTGTTTTCTCCTGTAATGGCAGCAGAGCACCGTGTTCGTGATGACAATCACGAGGAGCAGGATGGACAGAGAGATGGTGGAGAGAAGCGGCAGAGACGTAAAAGGCAAATCTGCAGCAGCAGCAACAGCGGCTGTGGTTCCATTGGCTGGATGCACAGAAAAGAAACAAACACAACAAATACTTCACTTTCTGATTATGGATCAAGACTAACCGTGACGTTTAAGAAACTGGTACTGAGAATAATACTTCAAAGAATAATTTAAGTACTTTTTCATAAAATAAAACTGTAAATATTTACCATTTGTCCATTGAGGCGTTACAGTTGGATTAACCGTGGTAGCGTTAAGAAACCCCAGAGAACCTGCAGAACAAAAATATAATCTGTTCAACAAAACGGAGAAATCTGAGGGCGACGTGATCACCTGGTTTCACCTGGATGTGAATTTTATTTATGCTACGACTACATTTTATGTGATTCCGTAACTATTGAACAGAAACTCCTCAGAGGACGACTCACTGCAATCAACAACTGTTAAATGAATAAATAAATATGTAGGCACACGAATAAAAGCACTTCAAACATGTAATTATTTAAGTCACACATACATTGGTTAATTACAATAGAATTTAAATTCAATTTTATTTATATAGCGCCAAATCATAGCAACTGTCAGCTCAAAGCGCATTATATTGTTTGATAAAGACCCAACAGAGAAAATTCTGACAATCAACCCTTAAAGTTTCTTTCCCGACAGTCTGAAGGAAACTTCTGACAGAACCAGGCTCAAAGGGGGGCAGCCATCTGCTGCAACCAGGTGGGGTGGGGAAATGTATTTTTTTAAAAATTGAGTGTCTTAACAAAATTCCACCTTAAAATGTATTAAACATTTAATCCAGATGTTTGTTTTTATCCTGAATATCTGATCCCTTTAATATGTAATATTTAATAAGTCCTTTTCAAAGAGTTGCTAATGAATAAATAAATTATTAAAACTCACACTCATTGATTCCTCCTGTTTTGTTTGAGTGTTGTTTGTTTAACAAATAAAAACACCAAACTGTGTCTCTTACCTTCACAAATGACACCAGAAGCTTTTGAGTCTTTACAGAAGAACGGATGATTTATGTATTCCTTGCACTCCCACAGACTCTGAATGTTTGATTTGCATTTATAGTAAAACAGCGTGCCGTTGTTGTGGGTGAGAGGAGGATTAAACTGGGTGTACTTTGCCACCTTATCACCACAGCCCAGCATGGAGCACACAATGGAAGCCATTAGGTCATTCCAGCAGTTATTACACACGATCCACCAGCTGCCGTTACGATGCACCTCTAGTTTACCAGAGCAGCGGTCCATACCTCCAGTCAGTCTGAGGCCTTGCATCTCTGCAGAGACACAGATGTCACAAGGAGTAAAACTACTGGAGCCAAATGGCCTAAAACATCCCCAAAAAAATAATGCAAGTAAATCAGCTGGTGATAAACCACTGCTAAGGATAATGACTTTGATTTTTTTTTTTAACATATGACATACATAATTAACTGCAATTTCTTCAGTTAACAAAACTCTTTATTTTATATGCCATTAAGACTTTTTTCACATGTAAGTACAGTCATTTAGTCCCCACTGGCCCTGGCTGAAATTTTGCACAGCTATCTGTGGGGCCCAGAGGATAAAGAAGTCTTTATGTTTCAGTTCGATGCGGGAAACATTTTCTCATATATTGTATTTACACTGGAAAAGTGACTAAATAATTGTATGCTACTGAGCTGGTGATATATAATAAAACAACAACATTTTAGACTGCTTTGAATCTTTTTTTTCTTTTGATGGTGTTGAAAAGGTTCGACTGATAGTTGACTGATATGGTAAAGCATTATCAAACTGCACACTGTGAGCAAAACTGAGAAAAGCATCCTGAGGAGAATAGGTGTGCAGGAGATACTTCAACTTTTGTGCAGACCATCGCGCCCTGTCACCTCAAAGGTTAAAGCCCCCATACAACAAACTGCATTCTCAAGAATGCATGAACAGAGATGTTTCTCCTGAGTTATGTTTGTTTGCTACACATCACTCATTCAATATTTCTGTATTTTTGCTGATCATTTTTTTAGTAGTGAAGATCACATTTCATGGAAACATAAATTTGAAGTTTAGTTATATGTAACTTTTAGAAGAAACAACAAAAATCTTTAAGATGTTTTTTTAACCAGTGCAGAAAGCAAGTTAAGCTCCAAGAATAAATGTTCACATTCAGAGTCGTTTTGTTAATAACATTCAATTTTCAGAGTACATTTTCTGATTTCTGCATGTATAAATAAACTTTTTTGAACTAGACCTGAACACACGACGCCAGCGTCCTCTTTGTGTCCACAGTCTTGATCCTTCTCCTGTGTAGCCGGGCAGCTCCACAGGTTCTCCTCGTTGCCCGTACAGTTCAGATCGTCCAGGTAGATGGGTCCTCTCCCCGGGGGAAATAAGCCGGCCTGGCCCGTCACATTGAGGGCGTAACCGCAGCCGAGCTGGGCGCACACCACGTGACCGTCATTCAGGTCCCAGTGGTCGTCACACACGGTGCCCCACTGCCCATTTTTCCATACTTCCACTCGTCCAGCACAGCGGTCTGTCCCTCCTGCCAGTTGCACATGCTGGTGTGCTGAGGATGACACCCTGTCATTATTATTGTGCTTTCATCATTAATACTCATGCACTTGATCACAGTCTGGTGATCAAGATGTAAATCTTATGACCTGATGGTGTTAACTGAAATTATTACAGTCAGATCTGACAGTCACCAATCAAATACTGAGAAATCTCTTCCACTATGAATTCTCATTGCTTAAAAATCACAGCTCTTTATGATTTTTTGTTTCTTAAATCCTTACATCTAAAGGTTAGTGCTCAGTTATTTCTGCCTGAGGCTAATTCAGAGTCACTGTTAGGGAAACACACAAGGTTGCATATTTTTACTTCTTTAATTTTGGATAATAAACAAGCAGGCAATCACTCTATCGTTAACCAATTAACATGAGGTTAATTAGTTAAACCCTTAGACAGTGTCCCTTATTTATTAGCATAGGCCTATACGCGTCACAGAGTTAAACCCAATTCTCAATTTCTGTCTTTTTGATTCAGTTGTAGACAGTCTAAGGGACTGAAAGACATCCTGGAAGTGTGTTAAACCTGCATTATTTTTAACATCCAGCAGGGGGCAAATCTCCTGGGTTGCCTTCCTCTGTGACCTCAGTTAACTCTTTGCAGATTGCTTTACAGGCTCAATAACTTGTTTTGTGTTGGAGTCATTTTTTAACTTATGACCAGAAGGGAGGAATAACCAGGGTGTAGAGATTTCACAGTGAGGTCGCTCATCACATTCAGTCTGAAAACACGATGCTTGAGGCTTCATAGCAGGATTTCACTAAGCAACGTCACTTCATGTTTGCTAAAACCATTTTTTTTCCCAATAAAACACCCTGCTGTTCCAAGTTAGATGGAGACTGAACGTTAAAATATATTTCTCGATCTCAGCTATATGTTATAAATTATAAAAGCAAAATATTGTAGTTGCTCAGTTCCAAAAACTCTACATGTAAAGGTTTAGTACTTTGGTAGAGCCACTGTGATCTGTAATATTAACACATACTGTTTCCCTACCAGCTTCCACACCTCAAACATGATTAACCAGTGTTTGCTTAAAGACGATGACGGATAAAGTGGATAAAAACTTAGGCCTGCTGCTGCATATTGGGGAAGGTTTCAGTGAGAATTAGCGATGGCTTCCCGACTTCTGTACAGACAAGAGGAGGTGAGAATAAACCAGCGCGTAGGGCAGGAAGTCATTTATAGACAGGAAAGGGCATGTATGACACGTGGTCACACTCCTGAAATTCAGATAAACATCCCCAGTTATTTTTAATCCCCAGTTATTTTCAAGATATCTCAAACTGTTTATCATCTGTTTTTGAATCGATGGTCCATAAAATGTGAGTGGTTTTGATATTAAAATCTATGAAAATTTATTTTCTTTTTACAAAATATTGATAAGAAAATTGATAAAATATTCCTTCCATTTTTAGATTTTGAGGTTTTCCTGTTTATGTATTTCTGTTACCATTTCATACGTTCCGAGGAGTTTCGTTCTATGTTGGTTTTCGAAATTTGTCGTGTGAGAAAAAAACCTTCTGGTTTCAAACCTCGCTTAATCTCTGTTTTTCTCCAGGTGCTCTAGTTTCCTCCCACAGATCTGTAAGGCTACAATGGCAGGTTACTGCCCCAGGGACAGGTCATGGTGCCCCCAGAAATCATGAATGTAAATATTTTTTCCGAGAATGACAGTTTTTTTTCGTCGGTAGTGTTCAACATCAAAGTCAGAGTTATGACAAAGAAGTTCAGTTCTTTCTAAATGCTCAGATTTATATCTGACATGATGCTCAGAATTCTTGATGTTATCACAAAAACAACCAAACAGATATCTCACAGCAGCAAGAGCAAATTCCTCAACAAATGCAAAAAGTCCTGTTTGTCTGAAATATTTAACAGCAAAATATCTTCAATCCTCCTACTGCAAATCCAGCCTTGCAGTAACACAGTATACTTCTATGCAATTCCAGTTAGCAAGTTTCTTGCTATGTAGACCTCTAGGCCATCTTTGTTGCTAATAATAATAACTGTGTCTCAGTGTTTGTATTAGTTAGTATTTATTCAGTGGCATAACAAGGTAATATTTCAATAAGTAGAAGAAAAGTAGAAGAAATGACTGGAGAGCTCCGTTTGTCTCTTCATGCCCCGAAGAAACATGTGCTTCCACGTGAAATCAACCAAAAAAAAAAATCCAGTTTTCTTCTTATAGTTACTGTGATAGTCTAATATACACAGTTGTGGTCAGACTCTCACATGCATCCATCATGGATATGAATTTTATGGTAATTTGAGGCTTTTAATGATTATTTGAACTGTTCTTTATGACTTTAAAAAACAAGTTTGAGTTTATTTTGGATTTTCTTTTATCCACACAAAAACTGCAGATCCCAAGATCATCAGTTCAAACAATTGTAGGTCTGTCCAAGTTATTTGTTTATGTCACCGTTTTGCCACGATCTGGAAGAAGAACCAAACTCTTACCCTCAGAGGCTAATTAGTTCAGGTTCAGGATTAAATTTGTAGATAATCCTAAACACACAACGGGTTTTTAAATAGATTAAGCAGGCTAACACGAGGCTTCTCCAGCACCCTTGCAAAAGCCTTGACCTCAACCCTTTTAAAAATGATGGACTATGTTTGAAAGTATTCCCAGAAAACCAACCAATTTAAATTAACTCTGCCATTTCTGCCGAGAAGAGTGGTCAAATATCCAGCCACAGTTATACCAGAGGCTTGCTAGTGGCTACAAAGGCACCTATTTGAGGTGTCCATGGTAACAAACATCTGACCTCAACTGTATCTAGTTTCATTGATATTTAGTTACATAAGTTGTAGTCTGAACACTCCGTTCGCTCTCAGTTGAAACGAAAGTCCAGATGGTGTGTGAAATCTGTGTGACTATGTTAGCATCCTGATTGGCTACATCCATCTTGAATGCAGAACAATTTAATATTCGCTGATTGATGCTTTACAACTGTGAAGGTTGAGTCAATGAAGACTGAACCGGAAATTTCCTGTAAACTAAAACAGCGTCTATATATATTACCATTTATATAACTGATTAGATTTTTCTGATTGCTGACATTAAAGAAAAGTCTTACCACAAACCACTTCATGGATCACACTGCAGGAACTTCCAACACTCAGTGAACAGTTCTCCAAACGTCCGTGTTGGTATGAACAGTTTTGAAAGCAGGTGATGTTGCCAGGTGAGCTGGTTTTATTAATAGAAACGACGCTGCCGCATTTAAGATCCTGACAGATCTGTTCAGACAACCCATCCACAGAGTCATTTGTGAGCGCCATTATGTCACTGCTCCTGTTCCTAGGCAACCTGAGTGTCCACTTGCATTTTCTACCAAGAGAGTAGACGTAAGGGTCATCTGAGGACACACAGAAATAAGAATTAGAGCAATTTTTTTGTAATTTCATTAAAACAACCATGATAGCACACTGCAAAAAAACACATTTTTTCTTCAGGTTGTCTGTGTCTGACAATTATTTAATTTGCGTTAACACAGATGAAAAGGGACAAAGACCACACAGATTACTCCGCACTGATCATCGACCATCTGAAACGGGCTGTTTTAGCTGTAAGCCAAGTTTCTTCTTATTGGCTCTACCATTAGTAATAAAATGTTGGAACAGGGAGTGAGAGAGGCTGATGTATCTAAATGATCATATTAAGAATATTTGTTCTCTCTGACATCACATAGAAAAGCTTGCCTTGTCTCGCATGTAAACCTGCTGACCTCATTATTCAAAACCCTGTTTAATATGACTATCCACCATTAACAGCATACATATAACAGAAAATAACAAGAGGGACAACAGGTCCAATTTAGTCTACAGTACATTTAACCTGCCACAGAATCTGTTTAAAAAATAAATAAACAAAACAACATTACTTCAGTTTATGGCAAAGTGTGAGACCAAAGGAAAAGACCTTCTAAAATATCAAAGCAAAAACTCTATATGAGTTATTTTTCCACATTTTTTGGCGTTGCTGTTTTCAGTGCTCTCTGGTCTAGCTAAAGTGACCCTGATATAACATGTTACTTATAACACCACAACAGACACATCTAACCACTCACTATTCGAGTGGTTACTTGAGCAAGAACTGAGGTTTTTCTCTGGGACACGTTGGTGTGGTTGACACATGATCATTTCGACAACATTAAAAACCACTAAACTGAATCTTGCACCTCTTTAAAACTAACATCTCGCTTTTACTTTTTGTCTTTTTTAAATGTGACATCTCGTATGATCTTCATCTAAAAATGTGTCCTTTGTGACAAACATTTTTAACAACCTTCACAATATCTGATCCACTTTGCCAGTTTTACACTATAACTTTACAGAGAATGCTTCCACTGGGGCTATTTTTCTTTAGCTGTTAATTTTTTAAATTGTAGATTTAAGTGCCACATTTCCCTTGAGAAAAGAACTCAAATGTGTTCCTCCTTTTATCTCTGTGCAGGATTGTGGTTATGTGCATACGTCTCTGCAATGTTTACATGCTGGCATCGCACACCAACTATCAAAGTGCTGAGATTAACCTCACAACCTTTAGCTATGCTAACATGCTGTATTTCTGGCCACCAGAGACCCTTCTTTCAAGATGCACCAGGGTGCATCTTGGCCACACATTTCCTGTGTGTATGTGTTCTGTCTACAGTACAAGCAATACAAAAACCCCTTAAAAATAGTCCTGTTTATATATTTTTGCCATTTCACTTTTAACAATGTTTATATATATATATATATATATATATATATTAATTTTTAATCCCTATTTTTTCATCAGACATTCCAGTATTTTTTTAGCACCATTACAGCTTCTACTTTAGTTTTGAATCCTTGTGAATGTAAATTGTATGCACAAAAGTATTTTTGGGGCAAAAATGTGTTATTCAGGATGCAGCTGAACTAAAAGCCACACACAGACACAAAACAGCAAGAAACTGTGCCTGCAAGGCAAAGCCGAGTTAGCGTGGGAGTGCGTGTTCTTAGCTCACTGTTTGATTTGCACCTGCAAAATTCACCAAGATGGGTTTTACAAGCAGGTCACCCCCACTTCCTGTGCTGATGAAACATTTATACTGCCTCTGAGTAGAGTGCTTATCCTGATTCTGGACAAAAAATTCTGGTGTAACGGTGTTTTTGTACAAAGGTGAAAAAAAGAGCGAGACATGATCCTGCAGGGTTATAAACTATGCGGAAACAGAAAGGGAAGATCCCACTTACTGCTGATTTTTGTGTTATTTCCCTTTCCACTCACACGGATATCAGACTGGTCGTTTTCAGTGGTTGCATTTTTCAAAGCTGAAAACAAGAAAGGAAAAAAACTCTTTAGGAATCAGAAACAGAGTGAGCATCTAGTTGGAAAGCTAATCAAACTATGCTTTTAAACCACATGTACTGCAAAGAGTAACAGCTAAACGATGTGTCACCGTTTTCTGAGCAATTATACTGAAGTGTTTGATAAGAAACTACAACTAATCTCTCCTCCACATTTTTCACTTACTTTTCTAAGAGATTGCCTTCAGTTCTGATTTCCATTTAATGTTTCCTGCCCAAGCACCTAAATTGAAGGTTTAAAATAGCGTGGCGTGCTCATTGCACTAAAGTACATGTGGAAAGTTTAAATAAAGGCTAAATAATAGGGTACAAAAATTGGAAATATGTACAAAAAACTCAAATCTACATGAAATATCGAGATTTGCTTTTCATCTTGATACCGATCATGTTATTTTCAGTCTATTTTTCCAAGGAAAGTTTCTCTACAAAGACAAATTTAGGATCTGACATGTTCTGACATAAATAAGCTAAAGTATTTATCAATAAACTGTCAAGTTAACAATAGTTTTATAACAACAGCAGCAAAATAGCAAACAGGGTCTATATCGTTTTACTTTACCAACAGCACTAACTTCATGTCTTTTACATAACATTTGAGATAACAGTCTGTATGTACATGAGACCAGTTAATATATATTTTAAATAATACAAGGGATAGATAATAGTATCATTTCATTTTATGCTGATTTCACAAAAGTTCTACTCTGTTTGTGAGAACAAAGCATTAAATAAATAAAAAACTGTAAACAGTACCTTGACAAAAAAAGTTCACGTGGATGATTAAGATGAATTTCAGCAGCTTCATTCTGTTGAGAGAGAGAGAGAAATACCTTCTACACTGTACAGCTCAAAGCCGAAACCCGGAGCTACTCAGACATCTAGCTCAAATAGAGTAAGTCTGTCAATGTGGTTTCCTCTGTTGATCCCGTGGTGGTACCCTGCAAAACTTCCTAGTTGCTGCTTCACAGAGGGAAGTGAAGCCTTTGTGCTACTTCAGCTTTTGTACAAACAGCTGTACAAACTTTTGTCAGATTATATATATATATATATATATATGTATATGTATATCCAATGTTTATTTTTAAAATATTTTTATTGTTATTATACATTTTTAATTGTTTGAATAGATAGATGGATGGATTCTAATTGTTTTTTTCTTTTTTATTGTAGGTATTGAGGAAATTCGTGGGTTTATTTCCTATAATGACGGTAATTAACTTAACAGTTTGATGCAGAGATCGCAGTTCTGTGCGTTTTACGAGGCCCAAGAGCAGGAAGAGAGCTGGACCTTTCTGTGTTAAACATGTAAACATGTCAGTGATTTCTTAGTAATAAGTCCATGATGTATGCATGTTCTCTCTACAAAATAAATATATTTATATTTGCATGTTTTCTGCAGTTAAGTTTAGTTTTATATGTTGGATGAAAACAACATAATTCAGTTCAATGTAGTACGGTTGGTGTAATGGTGTGGTGGATTTTTTTTCATGGCAGACTTGGACCCCAAATGATGTGTTTAACACAGCCTACCCAAATCTCTGTGAAATGTTTCCAGCACCTTGTAAAATCGAAGTCTTGAAAAACTAAGGCGAACAAATAAACTCTACCTAATGAAGCCTCCCGTAAGTGCATGTGATACTTTCTAGCAGCGTTGTTTTTTTTGTTGTTGTTGTTTTGTTTTTTTGCTTGTCCCATTTGGTTCTTTAGCCGTCAGAATAGTTGTCTGAAGACCAACAAGGATACCCAGTAGGTTTACTTTGCCAAATGGATCATCATGGCCTTGCCGTATTGGTCCATTTGATTGACCTTTGTTGTTATTATTATACTTTATTATATTTTCAGTTGCTACAGATGGGACAGACATGACTGAGGGATAGGAAAGGGAGAAAGAAAGATGAAGGAAAAGAAAAACAGAAGGGAAGAGGGACAGTGAGGAAAGAGCACTTAAAAAGAGAAAGAAGAGAAAAAAAATCTCCTGGATCACCTGTTGAGAGAAAAAGAAGAGAAAACAAGCAAAAACAAACAAACAGAGCAACATACTAAACACAACACCATTACATTAATCTAGCTAAGTGTAAACAGCAGTAAATACGAAATGTTGAATGTTGTTGTGTAGCAAGCAGGACTGACAGCGCACAATGTGCTTGGAAGTAGCAGCCAATAAAGGTATAGTTTATGTCTATGAACACTGAACACCCGTGTGCACACCTGTGTGGATCAGCGCGCTTGTATTCAAAAGGTTTCCTTATGTAATTGTCTGCTAGAGGATGTAGAGAGCCATAGCCCTGTGCCCCAAGGCATGAAGCAGGCATGGAGGAGATCCAGGCCCCAGTCATCCAGAGGCCCCAGAGTGCGAGAGCCCAAGGAGGACCACCGGAGGGGCATCCGTGCCACCCTCCTGGGAAGAGCTGAGGAGAGCCCCAGATGAGGGGTCACCCAGTAGCCACGGAGCAGAAGCCAGAGGAGGCTGCACTGGCGTGCACGCCGGCTCTGCCGGCAGCCAGCTGTGCCAGAGTGAACCGAGCCGCAGGCCCAGAGGCCGGTGGCCCGAGGGCCCCCTTTGCCCCGGAAGAAGCATGACCGAGCAACAGGCACCAGGCCCTGCCAAGTAGTCACCGGGAGTGAGCTGGTACATACCTGAGCGCCCAGCCTCGGAGACCAAGAACCACCAACGCACCGACCCTTGAGGGCATCAGTTACCGGCAGGGAGTGTGGTGAGGGGAGATAGGCCTTTGGAGGGCCTGGGAGTACCCAGAGAGGTGGAGTGTAAGACACTCCACCTCTCTGGCACACACAGGCACACACAGACACAAACATGCATTCCCACCGTCATTCACACATATACAAATACTCAGCACTCACCCAACGTAGGGACATACATACATGGACACTGTACACACAATCACACTCCCCAAACTCTATACTCCAGGTCCAGGTTCCCTCACCCCTGGAGGGGGAAGCGGCACCTAGACCCAGGAGATGTTACCCTTTCCCCCGGGGTGGAGGCAAGCGGACCGCCCAAGGCTCCGCAGCAGCAAGGAGGCCCCGCATCCCAGATCCCAATCAGACGGCCAACACCTCTATTGTTAAATGTATTAATGTAATGTTTTCTGACTTACTTGACCCCCTTTTAGTTAACTTTTACTTACCATATACTTAATGCTGTGGCGTTAATAAAGTTTTGAAGAAAAAAAATGTTTACATCCCCCTACAGGAGCACGCGCTCAACTCAACTATTTCTCCTATTGGCTGTTCTGATAATTAGCTCCACCCACCGCCATACGTACATTTAACTCATAGAAAAAGAGAAAAGAAACCAGTTTGATGCAGGCGGGGGGTTCACGTTTTTCTGAAACAGTAAAATCTGAACTGTGTTTAACTGTAATGCAGAAAATTTCTCACTTATATCGTAATGCTTTATATATTTTATTTTATTATTTTATTCAGTAGTTTATTCTACTTCCAGTGGTTAGGCGTTTGACGCTAAAGCAGTGTGAATTTAAACGTAAGGTAAACAGTTGCAAGTAGTCAACTTTGTTTTAAATGTTTTAATTAAAAAACATGATGGCTCCGCTTGGGAGTATTTATAGGCATGCGCAACATGCACGTGTCGTAAACGTACGCGCAATGGCATCAGAGGCAGGTGAAGCGACGATGGTAAGTTTGCAGCTGTGACTACAAAGGATAAAGTAGTTCCGCTCTCTGCGGTTCATTTGCACCGCTCACTCGTTTCTGTAGCCTTCGCACGCCGCGGTAGAACCAAAGGACATACTTAAAGTAACTCGTTATTTTTATTTAACTTTATTTTTAAGCAAGTGATTTGGCTATTCTCACCCTTGCTTTTCGACCCACAAACCTCACTTTGGTTTAGTGACGTTTAAAAACAAGTGAGCAAAGTTTGCATTCTTGAATTTTAAATGGCAGCTTTCGATGAAGTGCACACTGATTGGATTAATGTCATGAAGCACAACAGATAAATTAACACCTGAACATGGGATAGAGTGTGGTTTAGGGTTCAATTCAAAGCACCTGGTCAATTATCCTGTGTAAACCTCTTAAGCCCCCCTCATTTCTTTATATTTTTTAACAACGTTTTGCAAATATGCATGGTAATACAGTGTATGCAAAAGGAAAACACTTCTGGCCAGTTTGAAAGTTAATACTTGGAAGTCTTCATTCTTCAAGACAGCCTGAATTCTCTTGAGCAAGTTTTCCTTTAAGTTCAAGTAGTCTTCAGGGATGGTTCGCCAGGCTTCTTGAAGAACATTCAAAGCGCTTCTTTGGATGCCAGCTTCTTTTTGTTCTCTTCTCTATCAAGATGTTTCCAATCACTGTCATGCTGAAAAGTCATTCGACTCAGACGCCTTGCATATGATATTGAACGGTGGATAAAAATCTGATTCCTTTAATTTTGCCAAGATCCCAAACACCAAAGTCTGAAATTCAGCCCCAAGCCATGATGGAGTTTTAAGGATGGCTGTAGATGCGCTGTTGCCACTGATGTTAACTCTATGGATCAGCTAAAGGTAAAGCTGCATCTGTCAGGTTTTTGCTGGATTTTTTTTTTTTTTCCCCACCTCATTTTATTTAGGCCTGCCACTTTATTTGTCCTCCACTTGGACACACTTGCTGCATGGGAAGTTGTGGTTTAACAGACATTCCACTGAAAATGGTCAGGAACTAGAATGAAAATGAGAAACACCCAGTTTCCAAGGAAAAGCTTCAAACTACTGCTCAAGACAAGTTGAGCAAGACAAAAAAATCAGAAGACTGAGTCATTGGAAGCATAATGCAAAGAAAAGGGTGGCTCGAGGCTTTTAAACAGTGCTCTGTTATAGATACAATGTTACTGCTGAGGCTTTCTGTTGCTGCATGATCGTACACTTCTGGATGTTTTCTTTGTTCAACATCCTGTGGTCAGAAATGAAACAACCTTTAAGCTGCAAGTCTGGAGCCTGCTGGAGTATGGTCCATGATTTAAATGCTGATGATATATGTATTTAACGTGTATGAAAAAATAAAAGCATTGTTTTGTAGTGTGAGGCAGGTGCAGCCTCTTGTGGACAATATCTGCCATTTTACCTCTGAAGGTCAACTACCTTTGTTTGCCATTGCCACTGACTTTATTTCATCTCTTCTTCAGATGTCACTGGAAGAATCCATGGCACGACGGTATGACTACTTTTGAGGATTCGCGTTATTATTGTATTTTGAGGTCATGGTGTGATTGGACTGAGTTCAGTTTTGTGTCTTTGCAGTCGTCGCCTAAAGAGAAGAGAGAGGGAGACTTCATGGCTGGCACAAAAAGTAAGAGACAAATCATTTGAAAGAATGGTTGTGACTTTAAGTAGTATAAAACAGTTCTCTACAGCCACTTCTGTACAGTTTATAACTTTGTTTGTTTGTTTTTTAATCCTGCAGTACAGAAAAAGGGAGAACACACTATATGAAAGGGTATGTCACCTTCTTGAAGTACGAGTCAACAAATGGCAGATCGTTGATGTGCATGTTTTGTATGGACAGATAAATGTGAGTAGATTTTCTTTTTAATTTCAGCTCAGAAAGCTAATTACGATCGCTCCGAGGTCACCTGTCCAGGATCCAGCATCGATTTCCTCAATTGCCTCGAGCCGGCTGTTCTCGCTGCACCCTTACCTTGGGTAATTTCTTTTTTTCTTATGCTGACATCTTCTGCTGTTGATGCTTTTCTGTTAGACTGATTAGTTATTTTTAAACATGACAAAATAATCCATGGAAACTTTATTATTCAGATAATTCCATTAAAACCAGTGATGAGTCGTTGGCAGAAGACAGGCAGCTCGAGTGCCTGTCTAAGCACACATCAAAGCTAACTCCAATATCAAGTTGATAAAACTACACTGTAAAGATGATTTTGTTTTTGTTTGGGGTTTTTTTTTTTATTCTGTAAAATGTAACATTTTAACAAAATTGCAGTTTTATTACCCCTCAGCTATAAAAGGCTGATGGTGTGCTTTGGTCACTAGGGATGGTAATTGGAAAATTCCAAGGATTTGGACAATTCAATTTTATTTATATAGCGCCAAATCACACCTCAAGGCGCTTCATAGATACAGAGAAAAACCCAACAATCATATGACCCCCTATGAGCAAGCACTTTGGCGACAGTGGGAAGGAAAAACTCCCTTTTAACAGGAAGAAACCTCTGGCAGAACCAGGCTACTGGGAACTTGATGGATACATTGCTTGCATCACCCTGCCAGGCGGGTAGTTTGTGACTGCGATAACTAGAACAAGGTGTTGGCATAGGATTTTCAAATAGATACCTTAGGCTTAGGTGTATCTACTAGTGGGCTGATGGGTAGCACTGGCAGCCTCCAGAGGTTGCTGCTTGACAGTGCGAGGTAACATTAAAGAACTTCAAAAGCAGCAAAGTCTCGCATCAAGTTTATGTTTGGTTTTGTTTTTTGTTTTCTTTTTCTATTAACCTTTAAAGAATTTACACATTTTCTCTTCACTTACTGCTGTAGCTTTAATTGACTGTATATTACAGATGTGAGTCTTCCGATGACGAGTGGGTGAGGATGATCGGCACGCCGAGGAACATCAGCCGCAGCAGCGTGAGCTTCAGGGAGAAGCAACCCCTGTTAACACCCAGAATGAGATCGATCATCCTCTTCTGGTTAATGGAGGTTGTTGTTGTTGTTGTTTTGAAATCAGAATTTTCAGTAAAATCAAAGCAGCATTGAATGTTTAGTGTTTGTAGCTAAAAATGATTTACTTGGAATACAGTCGTGAATAGTGCAACTCAATCCAAATTAGAATGTGTAGATTAGCTGTCTCATTTAAATGACACATTAACAGGACTTTCATGATTGTTCTTGCAGGTGTGTGAGGCCTACGCTGTTCACAGAGAGACGTTCTACCTGGCACAGGACTACTTTGACCGTTTTCTGTTGATTGAGAAAAATCTTAAGATGGGTGTGATGCAGCTCACTGTTCTCACATGTCTTCTTATAGCATCAAAGATGGAGGTAAAAATACTATTTAGTGGTTTCTTCTTTTTTTGGAGGGGCTTTTTGTGTTAAATCTAAAATACAAATTCTTATTACTTATTCCAATGTTTTTATTTGTACTGTGGGTTTCTTGATGTTGCGAACAGGGATTGAAGTGTCACAAAGCGCATTTAAGTGGGAACCAGTGGTGACTCTCTTGCTTGTGCGTGGCAGACCTGAACTGCTGTTGTAATTCGGCTTTACTGCGCTTCGACTGCATTCTTCATACTTCTGTGGCTTCTTTCCACCCATTAGCCATAGCCTGCTGTCAAATACAGCGGAGTGAAAGGAAAGGGTAACATCAGATTAAAATTTTTAAATGTAGGATCGAAATTTGACTTGCTTGACTTTGTATGAAACTACTAACTGGATTGATTTAAAGTTATTAGAAAGGTGTTCCTGCCCACTTTAACCCCTGGTTGATTAAAGGAGTTTTATTTATTTTATAGGAATCTAAACCTTTAAAGATCTTGCATCTGTCACGTGTGGCTCATGGGATCTACCATGTAGAAGAATTCCGTCATATGGAGTTGGTCATTTTGAGGGTAATACTTTTAACTCACTATTCATCATATGCACCTGTTCCATTGTACATTTTATAAATCAATATGCTTTTGTATGCTCTGCAGACATTGCGCTGGTACACTCGTTCTGAAACGGCTTTGACCTGGCTGAAGTTCCTCCTGCAGGTGATCTTCAGGAGAGAAAACGCAAACCTGCTCGAGCAGCCGTTTCCAAAAGATACTTTCATGAGAAGTGCAAATGTAGGTGTTTGAGTTCACTTATATTTAAGTCAACAGTTCTATAATACATCTACAAATAAGACTGTATTGAGAGAGGGAAGTGAAATATCCTTGTTAACCTTGTATGTAGTGGGGAGTCTGTAGTTGCCCAAGGTGTTTTTGTTTTAGCTTTTAGATCTGTGCATCCTTGACGTGAACTCAATGGACATACCTTATCACGGATTGGCTGCCGCAGTCCTGTGTTATTTCGTGGACCAGAGACTGGTTGAAAAAGTTGCATGTAAGAGTTGGAGATTTAAAAAAACAAAATGACTAAAATGTGTTACACAGGAAGAACAAAGTTAATGTTTAAAATGAGAAGGCTCAACTCTTGAACATGTCAGGTTATTCAGTCTGTATGTTTGGTTTCTCTGTTTAGGTATCCACAGAGAACTCCTCCAGCCATGTGTTGACTGGCTGGCCCCCTTTATGGATGCACTGGAAGACTTTGGCACAGTCACACGGAAAGTGTTTCCCACAGTAAGAAGAGAAGACCAATGCAACATCCAGGCAAACTTGGACTACATATCCATTTTGGTTAGTGTAATTTTTTTTTTTCTCTGTGGTCTTCCTTATAATTTAAGGTTGAAGTCAGACTAGAAAATGCAGTCAGGAAAATGATTGTTTACCCATACAAAAGCAAACTCCTAAGACTTGAAATGTTTGTAGAAGCTATATAGAGCTCACAGATGGAAGCTGGTTTAATGCAGTTTGTGATGGGGGCAACCTGTGTTGCATCTGGCATACTAAGAGCTATAAATAAAATGACTAGCATTGGATAACTCCTCTTCTGACACATGATCTATATGCGCTGACCACTTCAGTAGGTACATCTGCTCGACTGGTGGTCAACCTTGTACAATTGGTCAATCACATGGCAGAAACTCTGTGCATTTAGACGCGGTCAAGAGGACCTACTGAAGTTAAAACTGAGCATCAGAATAAGGAAGAAGCTTTTTTTAAAGTGACTTTGATCATGACGTGTTTGATGCCAGGTGGGCTGGTCTGAGTATTTCGAAAATACTGATCTGCAGTATGACATTCATACTGCTTTGCCTTCTTGTTTGACACGCTGTCAGTTTTTACAACTGTTCCAGAAACAAGAATGCAAAGTCAAAGCTAAGAGCAGTGGTATGAGACACCATTCCTCTGCCAATGCTGAGGAATTTGAAATGAGGTTGACTTGAATCCGTGTGAGCAGTGTTGCCTATCATTCTATTTGGTTGCCCACTTCTGTGGACGTAAATTCAAATGGATCACCCGATTACAGTACTGTGCTAGTATGAACCCATAATTCTGCAGCCTTTTAGTTATTGAATGATGTCGTCACTCCTTTGCCGTTTCATTCTTAAACTTCATTGGGGGAGATGGCAGAGCTTTTGACATTAGCCATAAAAAAAAACCAAACAAACAAACCCTGGACCATGTTTCTGTATTGCAGAATGAAACCCTGAATGCATAATTTCACGTAAAAGCATTTCTTTGATTTTAAGAAAATATATTTACTTTTGGTATAAAGTGAACATTTAAACAACTTCTTTTTCCCAGCTGACACACGTGAAACTGCCTAATTTGTAGAAGTCTTATTTTGCAGAAGGGAATGAAACTCTAAAGGTTTCTTCTCCCCTTCCTTGGCATATTTATTCTGTTTAAAATGAAATGTTATTTTTAATTTAAGGGAAAAAAAGGACTAAAAATGAATGAGACTTGAATTTCAAGTTGTTACCCTTACGGTGTCGATAAATTGCTTCCGTTAATTTTTAGGATGTTGCGCACAAGGCAATAAGAGGCAGTTCTCCTGCAAAAGATGTGGAACCGCTCAATGCCACCTTGTACAAAGAGAGGATCTACGTACCTGGGCAAGGACTTACGTCTTCAGAAGATGAAGTTTAACAGAGTCTGAAGGTGCTGATTGCAGTTCTATCTGAAACTTTCCTGCAGAGATGGCTGCAACTGTCTGACTCAGACTGATCTGACAGAGTTGAATGCTGAATCAAAATAAATTGCGTTGTAGTCTTAGTATGCCATAGTGTGAGAATAGTTATTGTTAGTTTAGAGTTGAATAGTTGTCACCCCCGCATCTTCCCCTCACCACAAATAGTAGTAGTCATGTATTCGATCCATTAAAAGACAATGTAGGAGATCTAAACTGTTAACTGATATTTGAAGGCCACTCTTCTTCTAGCCACTTTTGTTTTAGGTTTATTTTGTTTTCCCTCATATTTTCTTTGGCTTTTTAAGGTTTTATTTCAGAAAAATGCAAAGTTCAAGAATTTGAATTTCTAGAAAATTGTGGGATGCATTTTTTTTCTCTTTTTAAATGAAATGTTGTGTGCTGCTGTTCAGCAGCCAAAGTATAGTAAAATGAATGCTGTACCAGTGAACTTTTAAAACCCCAAACAGAAAGCATTAACTGAACCAGGTCCATCGCACTTAGTTCATTTTTTTGCTTTGCTTTTATCCTGATGTGATTAACTCGGGGCATTTTGGTTTTATAAGTTTATTGCAAAAGTTGAAAATAATACAAATTACCATGTACTTGTTACCACAAAATAAAATATTCATCCCCACCCTGTGAAATCTGACAGTGGTTCGTGTGTTTACTAAAAGTACAGTTTGGCCATCGCCTGCAGGAATCTCTTCTTCCTCTTCTGCGCAGCCAGCTGCAGCACTTCCTCTGGATTACTGGTGTTCAGTTCTGTCTGTCCAATCGCTTTTATCTGAAGGGTTGGGAGATGACATGAGATGGTTATATTTTTGTTATGAGAATTCTTATTGAAATATACAAAATCATACAGGTTCTACACTTCCACACATATTTTATATAACTTCTTTATTGCAGTCCATACACCTAAACACACTGAGTAACCTTAAATGTTCAAGTCTCTCTCCCACAGCCTAATAAAAGCACTTGGAAATCTCTTTAGTTTATATAAATTAAATTTGAATATTAATTGATTAACCTCCTTGAAACGTTACAGATCAACTTTCTAATCTGTTTCATTTAGCTGCAGTTCCAACAGTGTAAAATAGACCTGGCAGATTAGGACTCTAAAAACATCTGTACACCCTTCACCAGCTGAATGCAAAGTCCACTGAGGATGTGACTGAGCTGCACTGCTCGAATTGCAGATAATTATATTTCACTTGTATACTGTGAAATTGATGCTTCCAACGGATTTTAAAACCATAACTCTGAATCTAATCTGCTACAGACTAGGTGGCACATTCAGTTTAAGTTACCATAAAGATCTGGGCAGGTAAGGAATTGAGCTCTGACTTTAAGCTCAACATTGCTCAGTAACTCTTGTTTCAAAATGCACGTCAGATTAAATTTGACCTTTTATGCCTCAAGTTTTTTTTTTTTTTTTTTTTTTTTTATTAGACATTAACCAGTCTGCTTATGTGGGTGGTCATTGACAAGCGTTAGCTGGTCGTCACTTTGTTGCCGGTCTCTTCCTGCATTATTCTTCTATGATCTTATTGCATTTTCAGGTCGCAGGCTTTCGTGGTATAAGCTGTAGGGTTATAAAGACTTACCGCTATTTGTCTCTTCTCAGTCTCTCCTCGTTTGTGGTGAATATCTGAGCAAAAAAATCAGGAAGCTAAACAGACACTGGAGAGACTGTCCATCCATCCATTTGCTTCTGCTTCTCCTTTTCAGGGTCGCGGGGAGCGCTGGAGCCTATCCCAGCTGTCATAGGGCGAGAGGCGGGGTACACCCTGGACAGGTCGCCAGTCTGTCGCAGGGCCAACACACAGGGACAGACAACCATTCACACTCACATTCACACCTAGTGGCAATTTAGATTATCAGTTAACCTATCCCCACAAGCTGCATGTCTTTGGACGGTGGGAGGAAGCCGGAGTATGTATTTCTTGAAATGAAAAACTAAGTTTTAGCCAACAGTGATTACTGTTACATGAAGGATACGTGTGAGATATTCCAGGATGGTGACGTCCCAGATGTAGTCGTAGAATGAGTCCATGGCGTCGTGACTGTAATGTGAGAAGATACTAGCTGTTATTGAGAATGGCTCTGTGGGTAATGTAATGTGTCCTCCAGGGCCGTACCTGTTCTGCTCCTGAAGCGCTTTGAACGCTGTCATGTAGTCGACTTCTCTCAGAAACTGGCACAGAACAGCAACCTGACGAGAATCAGATGTCACATTACTTCCAACTCGCTACATCTGTAAGACACCAGTCAGCACTGAGACACTTACAGTCGGCTTTATACTTTATCAGAGGTGCACGGAATAATGAGGCAAACAATGGTATTGGTTGATTTGCCTTATTGACTCTCATCAGCAAATAAAGCTGATTTTTTTTTTTTTTTTTTTTTTTTTTTTTTCCTCCTCATCAGGGTCTATCATTATTATACTGTTATATTGATTTTGTTCTGCTAAATGTTCAAAGGAGGGACGAGGAGCTTTCTAGCTTTTATTCATGAAATTATACTGGGGAAAATAAAGTGACAGAAAACAGCAAAGCAAAATAGGCACCTGCATCAATCCAACAATATGTTCATTAATTCCTCAGCAGCTAACATTAGTTCACTTTCTCAAATAGGCAGTTTGACCTCTGACCTGTGTGTGGCAGTTCAGCATTGAACAGCATTTAATCATCCTCTTCAGAACCTAAAATAAAAACAGGTGTGTCACTGTTAGGCGAGTCAGTCGGCTCTCATATCTCTCAAACTGCAGAGGCTCACTATGGAGTGCACTCAGGTATTAGACTCTGTGTTTTACCTGGTCAGTGTAGATGTCGGGGGGGACGGCTTTGGTGAAGAAGTCCGAGCACACAGCTCCAGCCTGCAGGTAAAGGTTCAGAGCTGCAGAGTACTGATTGGTCACTACAAAGGGAGAAACGAAAGTTGTTATTCAAGCTGTGGGTGGCTGTGTCTGAAAATGCTTTCTTAAGGGAATGTTTCGCAATTGCTGTGAAATTTTTTTTTTTTTTTTTAAGTCACTTCAATCTTATTTTTCCTTTCTGTCCAAACGTCAAGTACATTGGTAGAAAAACATCAGCCTTTGTCTAAGGAATAACAACATTTCACTGATTCAGTGAAGAAAGTTCTCTGAGTTGATGCGATGTGGTGATTGTTCTTACCAAAGTAGATGTCGGCTTGTGTGATGAGCCATGATTGGTTATTGGGGTTTAGAGTGAGAGCATAGGAAACCAACTCCTTGACTGTCACAGCCACAGCTTCCACATCCACTGCCTGTATGCTGCTCAACACACAGATCGGAACATTTAGAGTTTTTCGCGCTGTGTACATGCTGTTAAAGGGGATGTTTTTCCTTATGTCCTCTCATATTAACAGTTACAGTCATAGTGCAGCTGCTTTTGATTGTTTATGATGTCAGAGAGAGATGATATCCCCTAATATCAAACTGTTTGTGAAGGCTAGCCAATCAGAAGAAAGTTGGCTTGACGACAAAGGAATGAAAACAGCTTGGTTCACACAGAGGATGAACTGCGGAGCATCAGTACAAGTCAAATAAGGATTATTCTGAACTGTGAGTCATGCAAAGCTGCTCTAGTAGAGTCTAAACTAAGAACAAAATAAACAGATCTGTAACTGCAGATAACCTGACAGCTTTTCATGCACAGTGTACTTCCTGTAACTTTTTCACAAGAAAAGTAACCTCTGCTTATAAGCTGTTAGTGTGAAGAGGCATCAACACGATGAATAAAGAGTAAAATGACAATGTACAAGCAGGGGTGCAGGAGTCAAACTAGTCCAAACCACAGATATTCACTCAACTCAAAATTCTGAGAAAATAACTTTCAAATTCTTATTTCTTATTTTTTCAGTAGTTGAAACAAGCTTCAAAAGATTTCTCTCAGCTTGTAGGAGTTGAGGACAGGAAAAGAGATCCCTGTGTGTCGGTCCTGTAACTAAGCCCGACCAGTGCAGTGTAGCAGAAACAGTTGGTGCAGATGAGATGAGGTAAAATAGAAAAGTTGTTCCTACTTTGGAAGAGAAGATGGCCAGATGGAGAGATGTTCTGCAGTAACTTCATTTACAATGTCATCCTAAAGAAGAAGAAAAAACAAGGGGCTGAAGATGCAGACAGAAACTACAGCAGCACTGAAATCCCTCAATTTTTCCATTTTACTGTGTTCTATTTATGAATTCAGAGTCATACCCTGACTATACTGTGGAGCCTCACAAACAGTGAGATCAGAGTCGTCAGCACCAGCGGCTCCTGTAAGAATAAGACAAAAATCACGAGGTAAACAGCTAATTTATAATTCCACAGTGTGTTTACGTTGGTATGTGGTGATACTTACTCTAATTTTCTTGGTGAAAGTGATGAATTTGCTCCTGGAGGAGTCACATTAAGAAAACAGAATAAGTGTGACGCTACATGAATCTCAGACATGTTGTAATGTTTCTCCTATGAAATCCTAAAACGACATGATACCGGTGCAGGATGCCCATGGAGGACTCTCTCTGTTTAATGAGGCCAATTCGGCCGTCGCTGTTCCTCTTGTGTTGGATGGAGATGCTGCAGATCTGAACCACCACATCCCAGAGCTCCTTGGCGGTGCGCCGACTTTCTTTAGGACCTGGAAGCTCCTTACACGTGGATGCCAGGAGCTGGCCAAGCTATCGGGACAAAACGGGACAAATTTAATAAAGAAAAATGCAAAAATACTGGCGACCGCTAGACACACCTATGGTATCTGTTTCAAAATCCTACATCGCCTTGTTCTCGAGACATTGCATTGTAATTTATTGGAAATCCCACAGTACCTAATCAATCCTGAGAGAGAATACTCTCTCTCAGACTTTCAATGTGTCTTGGTGGAAAAAATTTAAGTGGATCTGGTACCACAACTTATTTTTAAATGAATTTAAACCAACTTATTAATTAGTTCATTATGTAATCACTCAAGATTTTTAGTTTTCTTATAGAGCTGTGACTTCTGAGTTGCAGAAGAGTGTCTCAGCCGGGATTTAAATAGCCTTAAACCTCACAGACAGTCAGATACTGTGTCGATAACTTTGCTATAATTTCATGTTGGTGAATATCAGAAATAGCATCACTGGAGCTGCTAGAAAGAGAAAATTTTATGAAAGTGTTAAAAAAAAAGAAACACACAGACGTGTTACCTTGATGTACGGGTTGTTCATGACCAGAGACGGTGACACCTGCAGAGTCAGGTAGTCGTTCTCCCTCCAGTTCAACATGAAGGCGACACACTCCTCTCCCACCACCTGACGTAGAGGCAGATCTGGAAACAAAGACCAGGAAATCCTTCACTGCACCTCCAGAATTGTTGCTATATAACAAGGCCTAGAAGCTGTTTATTCTGCTTTATCGGTAACTGAAGTTTTTATGGATAGCAGACATACGTCTATTTTTACAGTGAGATACATGCTACTCTTGCAGAAGTATCCTAATAGTGTCTTTTTTTTAAACAAATGTTTCTAGCTGCAAGACCAGATCTGTAACTTACAAATTCTTGTAAGTGACATTAGTTTAGTACATTTGTTTACTGGGGCCCTAGAAATAGATTTTATAGTAGTATATGAAGCCTGATCCACAATGATTTTCTCCCATCACAGACTTAACCTGAAGACGCTGACACTGGAGTGACTCCACTCACTACTGTTCACTCACCATGAATCCTCATCTCCAGGTAACCTCTGACCCTGCTGACCAAGTCAGAGGGCGGCCGCTCCTTGCTCCCCTCGGCCGCCATCGCCTCGTGTGCGCGGACCTCCAGCAGCAAGATCTCATTCAGCATCACCTGCCTCAGCTTTGGGGAAAACTCTGTGACGAGCTCCAGACAGGCTGAGAAAAGCTGCCGTGCATGAGCGAAGTCCTGAGGAAAACATGCTCCATGTATTAAGCAGTTAAAAGTGATGCTTTATGATTGGATAACAACATTTAATTATTAAAATAACATTTATGCCCCACTGAGCGTTGATAATGGCTCAGACCTTTATTGAAATGCAGTGGAGTCCTTTGGCCATGAGGATATAAACCAGGTCCTTGGTCAGGTTGTCTTTAATGCCGAGGATCACATTAATGTAGTCTGGAGGAACCTCCCACTGTTCATGTAAACAGGAAGTGGTAGGTTAATTCAGATCATCTTGGTTGGTTTCATGTGTTAGGATTGAAAATTATTCCAAATGTGTGTATATAAATGTATATGTGAGAAACTGTAGTCAAGCACAATCCAAGATATCTTAAATGCATTAATGTTGAGCTCATGTCTCTGACCTTGCTGTTGACCCTCCAGAAAGGTCGTTCAGCCAGGCCGTGGAGTTCAATGAGGATCTGTCTGATCCTGCGTGGCTCCAGTGAAAGGATGAGCTGCTGCTCCAGCTGGCCAATGTTCACACTAGCTGAAGCTGTGAAGAAGTGAACCAAACCTCAATATGTCTCATGGTTTTCACGTGGAAAAGCGGCAGTGTTATGCAGCAGAAGTCTCGGCCACGTACCTGGAATGTCGTAGAAGGAAGGCAGAGGTTTGGCACTGAGGTTTATTGTGGCCGACCTCTTCCTCATCTGCTCCACCAGGACCTTCCTCTCTTCCTCCTTCAGCAGCTCCATGAAGAGCTTATGGGATGACACCACAAAGACCAGAGACAGGTCCTCCAAGCTTTCACACAGAGTCCTGCACCATAAGAGGTTTACAAGGAAGACAAAGTCTTCATCATCATCATCAAGTAAAGAATTTGAATAATGTATTGTTGCCCGACATCATCTCTGTAGCAGACCCTTGATAACCTCCTATATAATTGTCCAATGCATGGAAAACAGTGACTCTGACTCACTTCAGGAAATTAGCCATGTTTCTTCTGGACGCCTCAGATGGACGGTCTTTTTCCAGCGAGCGTGTGCACACCTGCAGGACAAACAAAGTCTGATCTCTGACTCTAATCTGCAGTGGCTTTAAACAACTTTTACTACATGAAAAAAACCTGTTCTTAATATAATACTGAAGTAAAAACCACAGGTCACAATTTACTGAGTTACCTCTAAAATGAAGTCCACCACTTGTTTGCTAGGCTTAAGGAGCAGCTGCTGAAAACGCACGCTGAGGATCTCTCCTTCCAGAGTGTCGCGGACGGCGTTGCAGACACAGAGTTTGTGACACACCTCATCCAGGCCTGATTCCCTGCAGGGAGATGGGATGTTATACAAAAATATGAATGCATAAAATGCTTTTACAAGACCTTTTAACAAAACTATTGACTATTTAATGGCATATATCAGCTTCGCGTTAAATGATTCCAGCTGTTGGCTTAAAGGTGAAAATTTGTGGTTTGCAAAGTGGTCCACAAAGACACAGAAACTGTATTTCCACAAGTAGAATGAGTGAAAGAACAGACCATAACAACACTCTGTGGATCAGTGACAGAAGTCTGAAGTCTGTGCTAGCTGCAGTGCGTGCAGAGGTTTGATTTTGTTGTTTCCTCACCCTTGTTGGACTTTATACAAGAACTCCCGGAGAACAGACCGTCTGAAGTGGTTTGGCAAACTGCGCGTTATGTTGTCTTTGATGAAGGCTTCAATGACGGCCTGCAGAGAATTAAAGTGGAGTTTACAAACCAGTTTTTTCCACCTATTTGTGATGTCAACCTAGTTCTGCCTAAGCAACACAACACTCATAAGAATGCAGTACTCAAATCTCTCCAATGTGTTTGCTCTGACCGGGTAGTTGTGAGCCCGGATCAGGCTGTTAATCTGGTCGTAGGGTGTCGTCTGGGGGTCAGAGGGGTCACAGTCTCCAGTCAAAGCTCTGCAGGCGTTCCAGTATCCAGCCAAGCGCTTCTCATCCAGGTGAACATGAACTGTTGAGTCTAGCTAAAAGGCGTAGAGAAAAAGGTCAACTGAACCACTGCTAAAGCTCCATGTCAGCAGCTTTTGTGAGAAAAGTTACATCTTGTGGCTCTCCTGAGAAAGTTAAATCATACTGTGTCATCGAAGCTGTGATAAAATATGGTTACCTTCTTTAAAAGTTCCTTTGTCTGTCTGAAGTGATCCCGAGCCTTCTCATAGATTGGCAGGTCTGTGCAGCCTTGATGGAAGAAAATGCCTCCTAAATCATAATGCACCTGAAACACAAATCCTATTACTCCAAAGAAAAATTCACTTTTTTTCCAGAAGGATTAGAGTTCTAGAAAGACAGCGCTGTGCACTCAGCCAACCTGGCAGTGCAGCTCATCGGCGCTGATGCGAAGCCCTGCAGTCGAAGACTCTGTCTCTCCGTTGGCAGCAGTGTCTGCAGCCAGCAGGTCCAGAGTCCTCATGGTGTGAACGTAGAAGTCTTTCTTCAGTCTCACAGCTCCTTCCAGCACACTGATGGAATCAGCCGCCTGCTCCTTTAGCTGAAGGAATGAAACATTTTAAAAATAGTATCAACTTCTGCTGTTAGTTTATCTGAACTTTAAATGACATGTCTAATAATATCATTAATAAGGTATAGTTTTATGTACTCACAGAGTATGTATGGATCATAAAAAAGGTGCTTACTCACCACAGTGAGGATGTTTTCAGTCATTTCTTTCTCCTGCTGCACAATATTCAACCTAAATCAGGGCACAACAGAAGCATTCAGTGGAATACACGATTTATTTTTCACTTAATTTGCGAAATTAAGCCTGGATGTTGGTATTTTTTTTTACAAAGAACTAGATGAGCAGTACATTTTTTATTTATTGTGTATATTTACACAATAAAATATTTCCATTTTAAAATAAGATGAAAGTGATCTGTCTCAATGAGAATTTTAGATTAATATTTTGTGACTAATTAAAGCCAATCAACAAATGAATGTGGGTAGAACTTGTCTCATTGTTTTCAGAAGTCTGAATGTCTGGCTGGCCACACAAAAACACAATCCCAGAGATTTAAAACTGAAACAGCGTCAGATGTGCTTCTAAAAGTCTTTGAGGGGCTAAAACTCCAGCACAGGAGCAGAGTGGTAGGCAGGTGGTAACATAGCATAACACAAATTTGAAAATAAAAACATGTAAGTGTGGATGCAATAAGTGATAAAAGAGGAAGGAGAAGGACTTACATGTTTATCTGGTGGGGTCCAGGTTTGGTTTGTTTCTCTGGAAAGCTGCTCAGCACAATTGTTCTGATGGCCCTTTAACAGACAAAATATAAATGAGACAAATGAGTGGTTAATTCTCTGCCACAATCTCTACTCATGCATCCTCTTTTAATCTACATTTACAGTTTAAGACTTGGATACAAACATAAATAAACACTTCCATAGTCCATTTTACTAGTTTACCCTTGAGCTCTTGTAGTTGCTTTCGGAGAGTCATCTCACTCACCAGCGGTTGTAGATGATGACAGCCATGGCAGTGGTGGGAGGAAGAGTAGAGAGGTCCAGGTCCACATGTTTCACCCCTGGCGGCACTTTGCTCACACACAGGAGTTCGTTCAGCAGCATGTTTAACACAGGAATGGTCAATCTGCCGAGCAGGAAGCATATTAGATGATTGCATAATAGGAATTTTTGTTAAATTACACGCTGAGACATATTCCACTTGGCTTTTTTGTAAAGACACTCTGATGACGAAAGATGTCCATCGAAAACACTCTGACTCACCCTTTCTCAAGCACCTCAAGATCCCATTTCATGTAAGCAGCTACTTTCAGTGCAAGCAGCTTCAATGTGCGATTCCGACGGTTGTCGGCTGGAGGCTGGACCTGATTCTGCTCATTTACTGATGGCTTCGACGCCTGCTCCAGGAACTGGATGATGAGCTGCACTGGTGCTGGGTCTGCAGAAAGAACAGTTATTAACAAGCCTTTACAAGTCCATGAGATGTCATTAAAAGTAAACGATGGACTCACGAGTAAGGCTGAACAAACCTGGGTTTGATTTCTGCAGGTGTTTCTCCAGCAGGCTGTCGTCGAGGAGAAACTCAAACCAGGAAGTCTGAAGAGGCGTGCCAGGCCGACTGCTGGTCACAGCGGCCACACGGTCTGCTGCTTCTGCACTCATCCTCGTCTAGTGGGCAGATATGCAGATATGAACATCAGCTTTATTTAGAATGGATCTTAAGGTTAAATATAAAGTGTTTGGGGTTTTTAAGTTCTTTGTCAGTAAAAACCACATATTATATTTATACACTAGATTAGTTCACTCATCTTAAGGAGAACTGGTGTATAAACAGGTGACTGTAAGGTTAACAGTACTACCTTCTCTTGGGGATTTTTGTCAGGAAAAATGAAATGATCATTTGTTGTTTTAGCTTTAAACCAACCAGAACCAGGCAAAGATAATCTGCTCCACCAGGACCTTCCTCTCTTCCTCCTTCAGCAGCTCCATGAAGAGCATCAGAAAGTAATAAAAAAAAAACATGGCATCAAGTTACTGCTGCTAAAGCTTCCAAACACTACTGAATCATATGTTGTAACCAGGGCTCGCAAAATCGCTAGCCCTACGTCCCGGGGCTAGCGATTTTTCCAGTCGGGCTACCAAAATCTAACTCAGCCCTGCCCGTCGGGCTATCATAGGAAGGAAAATATATGTCTATGCTTTTGCATTCTTTCGCCAATGTAGCTGAGTAATTATGTCATTGGCATCGATGAGCCACTTTCAATGTGTGACATATTGAAATCGCGTTTGAAATTGCGCTTGCTTTTTGCTTTGACTTTCATTTTGCGATCGTGCGAACGGTGTGTAGAGAGCAGCAGCACTGATTGGTGAGTGACGATTAATTGCGCACCAATTCCACTGTCATCGTCTTATCACTCATTAGCTTACTATTCAAACGCGACAAGTGAAATCTCTCGCAGCAAGCTTAAACATGTGAGAGGTTGAGTGCGCAAAGAATCGCTGACCGTTATGTAAGTACGTGTGTAAAAGCAGCAGGATTTACGCTGGTATTTTAGTTTTGCTCAGCCAAATAAGACAGGTCAGGGTGAAGAAGGGGCAGCCAAAGAAAAGCTTACCACAAAACGGAAAAGTTATGACAAATCAGACTATGAGGCAAAAAGAAAGCGCAGCTTTTTTGGTTTCATGGACAAAAGAATTTCTGTGGCTGGAATATGACAAGCTAAATAACATGATGTTCTGCCAGGTGTGTTGTGAGTTTCATTCGATTTCTGAGTCGACAAGCGCCTTTGTTACTGGGACCAGTAATTTTAAGAAAGACCCCATCAGAACCCATGAGAAATGCATTATTGCCCAGTCTGCAGTATCTTTCCCAGAACAAACAGCAATTGCAAAAAAACATACTAAAAATAAACCAAGCACAACAAGAACTCCTGAAAAAGCTGTTTAGAACAGCGTGTTATGTTGCAAAGAGTGAACTACCACTGGCAAAATTTAGCAGTCTTTGCAAACTTCAAAAAGCAAATGGCCTAGATCTTGGTTCCACTTTCCTCTTACCCGTGACTTCAGTGGAAATTTCAAATTCAGGATCTGACACAGACTGATTCATGTTCTACACAGTTCTTACAAGTTCATAGAAATTTCTGTTCAATTTGAACCAAGTATTTGAGTTGATGGTTGTAATTTTTATACAGTTGTTGTGATTCGCATTTTAACAATTTTTTTTGATTAATTTTTGTTTCCGTTACAATATTATACTTTAATGTATAATATTGTAAAGGAAACAAAAATTTGGGCTACCAAAAACTGAAGAATGCCTGCCCGAAGGGCCACCAGAGATTTTGAAATTTTGCGAGCCTTGTTGTACTTAGTTTTTCTTTGTTTTCCACATGACTATATTTGTAATATTGGACCGTTAGGGCCTTTTGATGTACATTAAACCTTCGATACTTAAATAAAAACTCTGTAATTACGTTTCACTCTTTGAAATTAAGTATATTTACAATCATGTAATGTTACTTTCACTTGTTAAAAATCTTGGAGATGGTAAATATATATAAAATTTCATATTTTGTGAACAAAAATATTTATAGTTTCAAAATAATTGTAACTATTATTCGATATTTACTTCCATAATAGGTTAGATAGCTTCACCTGTCAGAGCAGCTAACACTAAAATTTTCAGTAGTTGTTTAGAGAGCTCTAATCATTGTCACGGGGCGTCCTAACTGGGCGGGGACATCAAATTTACCTATTGAATCTACAAGAATGCACGCTTACAGATGATGTTTCGGGCTGCCACTGTAAACAAACCAAACGCACTCCACCTTCCTCTTCTGTGTTATGCTTGGAGCCAGGAGTCTTTTGGCTAATATTCCGGCTAGCCGTCTAGATTTTGGCGGTTGTCCCGCGCATGTAGGGACCAACTGTCTTACCTTAACGGGGCACAGTGATTGTTCAGAAGACAGGAGGACAAAATTTTCACCAAAATGTCAAAATTAGGAGCTGGACCAGCTACACTAACTGATTCTCTCATAATTCATTGTGCCCTGCGCCATATCTCCTTCGTAATTCCGGTTCCGCTTCGTCGCCAAGGAGACACAAAAATGCGCCATGATTGCGCATACTTATGCCGCGTTCAGGTCCCATTGGTTCAATTCGTATAAAACTTTAGGGTCGGACGAGTTATTTGCACGGACGTTAAAACGTCTGACAGTGAATTTAGAAATAGAAAAGAAAAATAACACCGATACTATAAACTTAACTCGATCATTTAAAATGTTTGTCGGGATTTACTTTCACTTGTAAACCAAACTATAAACACATAATGCGAAAATTTACTCATTTAAGCAGTTTATAGTGCAACTATGAGATTGCGTAAGACGTTAACCATAGCTAACCTTAAGGTAACCTAAGATAAATGTGAAATAAAAAGCGAGCAAGAGCACAAAATAAAGCAGAATGCGCTTAATCGTCTTGTTTTCCATTCTACCGATAGGCCTTGAATGCAGCATTATGCTTACTGCAATTTTGGCAGTTAATGACAATGAAAATAAAAGACTGAAATTACTACAAACTGTTTTTTATAATGTAAAAATTGCCTGCAGTTATTATCTTGCATTCATGAGTCTTCTCTGTGGTCTCCTGCTTGACAGCTCCATCTCCAAAATCCTTTATCTCATAAATCCACTATCCTTCATATGCACCAAACCATCTCGGGCTTGCTTCTAACTTTGTTTCCAAACCACTCAAGCTGAGCTGTTCCTCTGAAATACTCTCTTCTAATGTTCTCCATTCTAGTTGTTTTTATTAAATTTAATAACTGAATTGACGTTATTGAGAGCTTATATATGCAATGATGTTTTTTCTATGTTAAAAACGTACATTTTTGGAGCTGTAGTAAATTAAACATACAGTACAGTTGTTGAGCCACCTTTCATGGTTTTATATTCCGTTTTATTAAATAATGCACAAACATACATTAAAAAGTTTATAAAGCAAAAACAGAGTTTGTAAAAATCTTAAGTGTCATTATTTGGTATGACCACCTTTAAAGACATACCACCTTTACTCTTCTATGCATTCTGAACTCTTTTGGGAAAGCTTTCTTGTAATTTTTAAAAATATTTTTAAGGAATAGTTCTTTAGGCATCTTGAAACATTCAAAGCTCACCTTTGGATGTTGGCTGCCTTTTTTTCTGTTCTTTGTCAAGGTGATCCCTCACTCTATCAGTAAGAGGTCCGGGCTCTGGGCTCTGAGGAGGCCAATCCATGACTGATAGTGCTCTACAGTGTTTTTCTATGTAGGCTCTTGTGTAATTTGGCATGCCTCAGCCACATCATCTTTAAGAACAGCTTCTTGATACAAACTCTTCCACTAAGACCATTTCTGATGAGGCTTCACTGGACAGTAAGTGGATGAGCTGAAGGTGTGGTTTGTGGTTCGACTGCAGGGGAGGGGTAGAGCAGTGTTTTCAGGGTGTGGTGTCACGGGAAAGCTGACCAACACAGCTAATTTCTATAGTATAACTCATGCCGTTCCTATTTGAGTAGGATGCCAGGACCTGACAGGAGAGTTCGGTGCTCTTCAGTGGAGACAGGTAGCTGCAATGTGGCCTAACCGGAATCACCGGAAACATTAAAAATAAACATCCAAGTGCCTGCAAAGCTGTGCACTGTGGGTTCTTTACATCACAAGATCTTTGCTGGATTTTTTGTTGTTTCTTAAAGAGATGATTTTTAGATACTGTTTTAAAAACACTGCACACCAAGACAATATATCCAACTTTTTGGCTAATAGCTCTTTAGGACTATATTTGTTGGTGTAAAAATATAATTTATTTCTGTCAAACTGTGTTATTGTAGGTTTTTTCACAGATTAAGCAAAATATGTTTTACACAAATTATGTGTTTTTGTGACAGACTGCCAGTAAAGTAAGTGCCAAAATATACAATAGAAAACTTTTTGCTACACTGTCTGTAGACAGTAGTGGTTCATCCATTGAGGCAGATATCTTTTTAATGCTTTACAAATAAAACCTTCCTCTGAAAATAGTCAGATCCTGCATGAGTATGAATGTAATGAGGACAGGAAAACTGATGGATTAAAAACGAAAAATCAGATAATGTTAAAAGAACCACACAAGAGGAGCTCAGTGTTATATTTATTCACCTGACACACTCACCACACGGCCACCTTGTTATCTGTATGACAGCACCAAGAGGAATTCATCACCAAAATCCTAAAGTAACAGCTCGGAGATAGGAAATTATCAGTCATGCCTGGAAGTGATGGATACAGACATAGGAGCAGCCATGTCTTTACATAAGGCATCCAGGACCAGCCTCCACCACCTTAAAATGCTGAAAGAGCTCAGTTTAGAAGATTGCAGAAGGTTGTGCAAGTCCTGGATAGTTCAGTCAACCCTTTTTATATAGACCATGAATACCATCTCATGTCAAAGAAATAAAAAAAAGCAGAGCACAATAGGAGCAACCAGTGAGTTCAGACATATAAATGTGTGTGTAAAGGCATGCCTACTTCAGATATCAGTTATTTTCAGTAGATTTCAGGCAGCAGTCACAAAAACTGATAACACTTTTCTGGACAGTCTTCTTCCACTTCCCTTTAACAGATCAGAGCACACAACAAGCAGCAAACAGCTCAGAGAGACGCCTTTCCCACGAAAGTCGACCAAAGCAGCAACAACCCTTCAAAGAACAGCGCGTACACATGCACTGCATGAGTATTTCATGAGCAAACAAAGGCAGAGCGTGACAGAAAGCAAGAGCATGTATGCTTGTCACTATTTGTTTTTTTGGTAACCTTAAAATGACATAATCAAGCAAAAAACTATTCTGACTAATCTTACGTGTTATCCTGTTATAAAGCACTTTCATTTTGAAATTCTTGATTGCTGATTATGATTATTAGCTCAGTGATTCAACAGTCTAATTATTTCCTTTAAATCAAGACAAAAATGATCCAATTATGCTAGTATAATGAAATTCATAATTTAGACAGAAGACACCCATTTCTCTTTAAGTAGACAACAGTAGCGTGATTATAACACATGAACAGAACAGAAAAGCAAAACATTTAAGACAAAAATCAAATTAAATGCATAAAGATTTGTCCCCAAGAAAAGGAGTTTAAACCCCCCCAAAAAGGGTCAAGAGCCACACTGGAGTGTCTGTGGAGCTCTGGTTTGAGCTAAATGCTAATGCCATAATTTTGTTAATCAGCAGCCTAACTGATGTTGATTCAAAGGTCTACAGTTTTGCAGGTGTTTAAAAAAATAAACTTGATAAAAGTGATGCATCCTAGCCAATCACTGTCAGCACAAAAGGGCCAATCAGTGAACAGGATTAAACCTCTGGCTGCTTCATTTCATGGCAAACGCTTTCCCCTTCTCAGCCTACACTGATCTCTGCGACTCACACCTTCATTAAAACCATTCACAGTAACATTAACAGTAACACATGGCTTGTAAAACTACAGTACAGTGATTAATAATATGGCCGTTCATACATGTTGTTTGGCCGGTGCAGTGTGCTCAGCTGAGCCTCACCGTTTGAATGTGCAGCTTCCCCACTGACACCATGATAATCAGAGTTTTTTCGCCCCGGTGTGCCGATCCGTGGATACGATCAGGAACACCTGAGGAGGGGCAGAGCCACGCTTGGCCGTCAGTACTGAAAGGAGATGACAGAGTTCACTTTGTAGACGTGGTACGAGCGGTTCCAGAAAACTCGTGTGAAGTAGTTTGTGTAGGGCGAGTAGTTCATCTTTATCTCGTGGCAGAATCGTCCATATTTGGAGAAGGAGTATATCTCGCCTTTGTCATAGACGATCTGCAAGAGACAAACATACAGATCGTGAGTGAAAGTATAAAAGACTCGAATTCTGTAGAGTTTGCAAAATATTCTGCAACTAATGTCTTGATTATAGCTAGATGATTGGATAAGTATTACTAATAATAACGTAGTAGCAGAAAATTATTTATTCTTGGACTCCACTAGAGTAGCTATGCATGATTTAAAGTCAAAAATAATCTTCATTGATCATATTCTGGGTTCTTAGTGTAACACGCTATTTTAGCTCCTTTTCCAGGGTCAACCATCCTCAAAAGATCTAATCAGTAGGTGTGTGTACCCAAGAGGACCATATTATTGATATCCACTCAAAATTGTCCAATCTGTAAGAAATCTATAACGGAGGAAAGGGTTTAAACTCACATGTCCGTTGGAGATGTCGAGCAGGTCTTTGATCCTACAGCCCTTATTAAGAGTGAGCTCATTACAAATCGACTCTTCGATGATCACGTAGTTCGTTTTTTGGGCGGTCAGGAGCTTGTAGATGTCCTCTGCAGATCTCATTGCGTACACCTGGTACGTCTGGGAAAGGAAAGATTACCTCCTTTTATTTTTTGTTAAACTTCAGTTAATTTCATTTCAATATTACTTGTGTTGCGCCAAATCACAAAAACAGTCAGTTTAAGGTGCTTTACATTTTAAAGACCCTACAATAAAACTAATAATTTACTTTGAAACATGTGGAACAGCAGTCTCTGTTTGGACTAAAATTCACATTCAGCACTTTAACCAATATGACTAACAGGCATTTTTTTTTATAGCTGATTATAAGACAAGTATCTTCTTGACAGCAGCACTGTTGAGGTAACAGATATGTTGGCAATGATAACTCACATCTTCAGTCCTCTTCAGCAGGTTGATGTCTGAATAAAGCGGTAAACTAGTTACAGCTGAACCCGAACACAACTTCACTGCTCCCAGCAGCTGTGGACTGCCTGCGAACACAGCTGCCACGGGAGCCTGTGACCTAGATGAGGAGGAAAGACGATGTTTGATGCCATGATAAAATACTTTACAAATAACTTTATAAATACAGGAAGTTCTAAAGACCCACTTGATCCAGCTCATCAGCTCCACTGTGTCTCCATCATAGAACTCCTGCAGTTCTGATAACTCTGCTAAGACACGAGGGGAGAACTGCAGAATGGGAGAGAAAGAGCGTTACGCAGGAGATATAAAGTGTGTCTAACATAAAGAGCTCCCACGTAAAAGGGGCTGAACGCCTCACCTCTCTCCACAAACTGAAGCAAATGATTGTGGGAACAGCTGTGCTCAGAATCAAGGACTGGAGGGTAAAAAGAAAAGAAAACACAGTTAGCAACTGTCGATACTTACTCCTTTCTCTTCATGAGGGGAAAAACATTTTTTTAAATTCAGCTTTAATGTATTTATTGAACTGTTTGTAATATATTCAGATTTTTGTAAACTTATTTTTACTTCTACTGCCTCCTTTTTTTATGTTATCTTCTTTATTTAAGTGAACTTCTTTCTGTGTAATTTTTACTTTATTGAGAGATCTATTTTGTCATATTGTATTATAATACGCTAATCCTCTTCATTTAAGCTGCTTATACCAAAACAATTATAATAAAGTTCATCTTTAACTTTGATGTTTCAGTATCTTCTTTTAGCTTCTTCTTTAAGTTCTTACTTCATGTTATAAGCTAAAAAACAATTTAAAGATAATGATAAAGATAAGTAAAAAGTGAAAACAAATACAATACAGAATAATGAGGCTTTCAACAATAAGCAAACGCATAGTAAATGGACTGACTTATGTGTTTTATTTTCTATTTTCTGGACTTATATAGCGCTTTTTACAACATGCCTCATTCACCTATTCACACAAACACCTTCTTAAGTGCTGTCTATCTAGCAATCACACACTTTCACACTCCAATGGATGCACTGGAGTGGCAAGTGGCAAGAAGACTGGAGCAGCTAGGGATCGAACCACCAACCTTACAATCATTAGACTACTTGCTCTACCTGTACTTCCTGCGCTACAGCCAGGAATACAAAATAAGGACAACAACCACCATAAGCTGGTTAAAAAAGGACAGAGTTTAGATGGGGATGGGGTAAGAGCCTAGACTTAAAAAGAGAAATGTAGGGTGCTATTTTTATGTCAAGGTGTAACAGATTCCACAATTGTGGAGCAGTGACTGTAAAGGCTCTGTAACTTTGTTGTTTGAGGCGCAACCTTGGGACATGTAACATTAAGAGATCATGACTTGTAATATAAGCCAGGGCTTTCCCATTAAGGGCCTTAAAACAATCAGTAAAATCTTAAATTGAATTCTAAAATAAACAGGAAGCCGGTGCAGTGAGGCTACGACTGGGGTGATGGGCTCATATTTGGTAGTGCCAGTCAGCATTCTTACTGTGCAACCATCTGCAAAAAAACAGAGGGAGATCTAGGTATAGTGAGGTACAATAATCCAGATGTGAAATAATAAAAGGACGGATGACTTTTTCCAGAACACGCAAAGACAGGAAAGATTTGAGTTTGGCATTGACTCTTAACTTGTTTGTCAAAGCAAAACTTTGAGTCACAAATAACATCCAGGTCTAATTTGATACAGTCTGTTGGCCAGAACCCTGAGTTACCCAGACGAATCAATTGGAGTTAGAGTCTGGGTGCAAAAATTAGACAATAGAATTAGTTATAGAAAAAAAATCACTTGTCTGAATGTGTGTAATTGGGGATGAGTGATGTTTGAAATAAAACGTGCTTTGAATGCTCAGTTAGAGGGAATCGGTCCATTTACCATAAATATGGGATGAGATTATCTAAAATTCTGGCAAAAGAACTAGATTTGAATGGACCAAAGATTTGTCACTGTTTAGTCATCTAACCTTTAATATCTTCAAGATAGTAAGAAATCCTGAGATTTTCTACTGTCTTCATCAGCATAGAAATGAAATGAAATAATATGGCTTCTAATACTACCAATAGAAGCTGATATGAACAGAAGAGGACTGGGCTCAGGATAGAGCCCTGAGGGACCCCACAAGACAAATAGGCAGGGAGTGATACACACAATAGGCATACAGAAAGTCCTATCCACAAGACAGCATCTGAACAAGTGAAGAGGTCCAACAAAATCAGTGCTGCATTATCACCTGAATCTAATGGGAGTAACAGATCATCGGTCAGTTTCAACAAAGCTGTTTCAGTGCTGTGAACAGCTCTGAAGCCCGATTAAAACAGTTCAAATATCTCCTTTGAGTTCAGGAATGACTGAAACTGTGACAGGATCCATTCATTCCTTTGGATATTACCGGCAATTTATAGACAAGATACTATTTGTTTGGACACTTAGCATAAAGGTAAATTAAAGAGACAGTATATACTTAAACCTCCCCTTCTGTGCAGATTGTATTAAAAGGAAACCTGTTTACTTTAAGACATTTGGGTTTGTTTCTCATGCACTATAAACAAACATCCATACCAATACTACAGGGTGGATGGACTTCAGTTTGAGCCACTTAAACACTGTCATCCAGAGGTCAGGAGAACAAACCCCAAATGCTGTAAACATGCAGACGTATGGTGTCCATAAATACTTCATCCTGCAAGACAGAAGAACATAGGCGATGAAAAGCTGTGCTGAATAACATAAAGTGAACAAACCCCAATTATTAAAAAAACCCTCCCAACGTACCCATCGAAGAGCAGAGCGAGAACCCCAAACAGCATGGTGTGGAAAACATGATAGACGACCTCTGGCTGCTCTCCTATTCCTCCATTTTCAAGGCTATAGGTTTTGCACAATGGCTGACCGCTGTGAGGGAAAATTACATTAAGATTTTAGCCAAAAGTATAAATATAATGACTGCTTAAAAACAACAACAACACAAGAGTCACCAGCAAATGTCACTGTGTTATTGGGCAAACACATTTTTCTAACATAGTATCAACTACCAGTTAATTATTAATCTACTAGACACATGAAGACTGCATTTGTTATCAATCGATTTGCATATTCAGTTTAATTCAATAGTTTTTGTACAAACATTTAATTTCATTCAATTTCCCACAATATCAGCTCATCTGTTGGAAAGCTGGTTATCATCGTTGATCAACATCTGAACTTTGAATTTCATATCTAAGTTCATCCAGTCTTGTTTCCTTCATAAAAGAGAAACTGCAAAACTCCTGAACTGTCATTTATTCATTTTGAACTTTTAGTGCACATTTTAATTTTCTCCTGCCTTGAATATTGTAACTATTTTTATTTGCATCTCTCAGATCTTACTAATCCAACTTCAACTGGTCCAGAATGCAGGCTGCTAATGAGAACTAGCAGGCGTTTGCACATCATTTCCATCCTTGCTTCCCTTCACTGGCTTCCAATGAAATTCAGAATTCACTTCAAAATTCTGATATAACTCATCAAGTGCTACACGGCCAGGCTACTGCTAACACAGCAGAGCTACTGAAACCTTATAAGAGGAGTCTCAACAGCTTCTTAGATCATCCTCTCTCATTGAAAAATCAGAAGTAACAATGCTTTTGAGATTATAGGGTCTGAACCTTGGAACAGCCATCGGGAGAGTCAGTGCTTTCAACAACATCTGAAAAATAATTTTTAAACGTTAGCCTTTCATTAATTCTTCTCTGATTAATTTTGGCCATACTCTCCATCTAATGAATGTATAGAAGTGTGCATGCTGGAATAAATGAATGACTGTATGTTGATTATGTGTCTGTATTAAATGTGTCACTTTGATTCAAACTGTGAAGCACTTTGTAACTGTGCTTTTTAAAAAGTGCTGCACAAATAAATTTATTATTATGAGTAACAACTATAAAGGAGCTTTTTACGACTTACGTAGTTAGCCTGTCCAAAGGTTTTGTTAAGTTAGTGGTTTGGCAACTTAGTGACAGGTGTGCCAATTCATCTGCTGCAATTGGTCTAGTAACTTGGATCAGGTTCACCTTATCTCCACTACTTTACCATGTTTATGCTGTTGGCAACTTGAGGCTTTAAAACAAGACTTCAGAAACCAGCTGATGACAGCATGGTGCTGTCTGTTGTTAGACCAGAAACATTTTGCACCACGAGTGTTTCACCTGAGCCTTCTGTAGATTGCCTGTAAGGCTGAAAGCAGGCAGACGGCGAGCACGAGGAAGTAGAAGGGGAGGACCGAGGCCTGCGTCAGACGTAGAAATAAGTCCTGACTGGGCGTTTGGAAACTCTCCTGGCACAAGAGGAAGTTGGGGACAAAGTCGCTGAAGAGAAGAAAAAAGAAGATTATTATGTTAGATTACATTAGATTAGTTCTCACTAATAAGGTTACTGCTCTAAGTCAATGACAAAAAACACGACTCACGTTGTTGTGTTGAGTCCAAATTTTACTTCAAGGAACTTCAATATGAAGTCGCTCTCATTTGCAGCAATTAGTTTCTGTAAATAAAAAAACAAAACAAATCACTGCATTCAACCCAAAAACTGAGTATCAGCCACTGAATGCTACACAGATGCCCTGCTCCCATATGATTTACCTTGACCAAATAACTGTAGGTGATCCCAGAGGTGAAGACCAGGTAAAAATGTAGGAAGAGCTTCATCACTCTTGCCACAAGAGGACCCACCTTCATCCTTTGCTAGAAAAAAAAGCACAAATGTTAATGGAGCTACTCCCATTTGAAAAGCTCCAAGCTGAAAACAATTTTCACCTTAAAGAGTTTATCTAATGTCATGACTGAGCTGCGAGGGGGAAGCTAACTCTACCTGGAAGTACCTCGCAAGAACCGAGCCAATGAGGAGGCTGAGCAGAGGCGAGCTGAGCAGGGCTGTGTTCTGAAACTGGAACATGTAGGCCAGGAACAAGGAGCTGAGGTACACCTTGTGGATGTCAGCCATCTGTTCATCCCAGAAATGGAGAAATGAAGAAGAAAAAGACAGCCAATCACAGAAGAGAAAATAAAACTGTTTTATTTAAACAGTCGGCAGGATTTTACCTGTTTTAAACCCACAAGTTGCATTAAAAAATATCATAAATGCAAAATTGTTAGTTTAAAGTAATATAGAGTAAGAGTTCTGAAATTTCAGAAGTTCAAGCTACGACTGTGTTACCTTACGTGGTGGCACCAGGTCAAAAGAATCAAGTAGAAAAAGACAGAAGCCTTGGATGAAGAGCACGTAGTGACTGTGTTCCCAGACCAGGAGGAAGGTGAAGGTGGTGGCACTCATGGTAAGATAGCAGAACATCTACAGAGAATGAGACTCAATCGTTAGTGCAACGTTCTAGCACACATTACTTCTTCTTTTTGTGTGTGTTAATGAGGCTCATGAGGGGTTCACCTCAGCTGAAGAGCCGATTTTGTTTCTCAGGAATCCAGTCAAAGCTGTGACCTGCCAGGAGAAGTAAGGCAGAGCCCAGTTGTCCCGCAGAGGAATAGCATGATCTACTTTGGTTGTATCTGCTCTGTGGGAGAAAAGAAACAGAATTAAATACAACTTTATTAATCATTTTAATAGAGAGAAGGATGTTTGTAGCATTAGTCACCAGAAAGGTTTTACTGGAATGAGAAAACGTGAACAGACAGGCAAAGAAACTTCATGCTTAAGGAAACGTTTGTTCACCTTACCTGTTGATCACATACCAGGCCACGGCCAACATGCCAGCCACCCAGGTGCCACTCATCACCCAGCTGCACACAAAGAGGGCAGTGACGTAGACCGCCTGCAGGCCCAAAACTGCTCCAATGTAGAAGTAAATCGGTTCCACGAAATCCTGTTTTATCAAGGGAAGCAGTGGAAAAAGACAAAGACGGTGATCCTTAAAAAGTGTTTGTGGTCAAACCTTAAAGTGGCAGAATCAAGTCACTTTTAATTGTGATGTTTCACTCCTAATCACTTCATTATAATAATGTCCATAGCTAGCAGTACTAATGCAGCAACATTTACTCCTGCAGAAGCCTAGAGGCAGATGCTTAATGCCAAAAACACTGATGAAAACAGCTCAGCTGACGTAGGTAAGCTGGGTTAATCAGCTGTGACAGTAAAACAGGGTCTGCTTTGTTTGGGCAGCCCTATTGCTCCAAGACTTATCAAAGCATAAATTATACTGAAGTTTGACCAGTTTGACTTTTAGGACTTGTACTAACATATTCCCACACTCTCTTTGCTTTTTCCATGTACGGTGCGTTTAACACGGATGTGTAAAGCCTCTGTACCACTAGTTTCTATTTGGACTTCCATTCTCTGCTGTAAGCCAGACTTTTGTTATGCAGTCAAACCATTTATATTTTCTCTTTATTAAAATACTAAACCACTGCAAAGCAATTGTATTTTATGTGCAAAATTGCACACACTTTAAACACAATACTTGATTCTCTTTGCTGCTGCACGTGACTCACAAATGCAAACTAAATATGGAAATGTTCTGCTCTCTCTCATATCCCTGCTCTAACATGCTCAGGATACTTGCATTTGTACAGCTGTTACAGTTAGGACTTTAACGCCTTTCATTTTAAACTATTTTTATGTAATTTATACTTACAAAAAGGGGAAAATATCTATATCTATCAGTTTCAAATGAACAGAATTGGTGAGTTAAAGCATTGTCTTATGCACTCCTTTAATATTAAGAAACGCAAACCACTAAAACAGTGCACTGAAGCACTAACATCAGAACTATATCTTAAATATCTCACCTTAAGTATTTTTGTTTGACAGATTAAAGCCAAAAAAGCCCAAATATCTGAATAGGAGGAGCACAACCTGACAGAAACAGACTTATCTGAACTGGAAACGCATAGAAACATTGCCAACATTCAGACCTTGCTGAATACCAAACATTATAGTTAGCTAAATGCTCCTACACCTTTAAAGTCAAATAAATAGAAATAAAAAAGCAGCATTGCTCAGTTTGGCAAAGGAACATTTGTCCCACTCTTCTCCCTTTTCTGCTGCCATTAACCCAACCCCCCCAGTATTTAACTAATGCCTCACAAAAATGACTACAAAAACAAACACTGGAGGTCGCATTACGCCTTCAGCTCTGCATTTTGAGTCAACTGAACTATTCTGGCTATTTCCAGACAAAAGTGAATGGAGAAAGCAAAGAGAACTAATGGGTTGTTTCCCCCGAAGATGAAAGAACCTTCTGTCCAGACAGAAGGTTATTTTATGAATTTAGAGACTCAATAAGACTAAACCTTGCTTATTGAAAGAGAAGGCACTCAGCCTCCAAGAATGAGAGTGGATGTCACAGTGGTTTTTATGCTTTATTTTGCTTTGAGATACACACACAAAGAAGACAGGAAATGTAAAATCTGATTAAATAAATCCTCACCTGGCTGCCTGTGACTCTGTATATGAAGCTTGTGATGAGCTCTGGATAAAGAGACAAACGCTCGACTGCGTTAATGGTCTGACCTGAAACGGTCCTGTTATCTACCACCAGCTCATAAAACCCTGTAAAACACAAAACAACAGAGCTGAGTCATAAGGAAAGCGGAACATTAAAGTCATTATCCGCGGACTATTTTAAACTCTGAATCATATAAATCTACTCTATAATAGAGTCCAAGAATAAAAATATGGAAAAAAATATTGAAGATTCGCTAAGCCTTTCATGAAGCAGGCAGTGTGCTTGTACCTCGCTCAAAGGATGGTGCTGCGATCAAACGCTTGTAGTAGTAATAATAGACCCCACTGCCTCCCTGGAAAGTGATTTCACGCTCCAGCTCCTTAGAAATATACAAAGTAAATTTTAGAGCTCGTATGATTGGGCAGCAAAGTAAAGATAAAAAAGGAAAAGAAAAAAAAGTCACCCACCTGTCGAGTTGAAAACCAGAACTTCCTGTCATGATACGTGGACAGATACACTGCATATAGCATGCCACAGGCAACCGATGCCAGACATCCAAAGAACACCCGGACTAGCCGCTGTAAGAAAACAGCTGAGGAGAAGAAGCATTAACAGTAAAAAACAACATCAACAAAAAAAGCTTCTGTAGGTCTTAAATGTGAGAGGAAAGATTTTTGACTCACACACTTTAAATAACCATTTTCTACCACACACTATTTCTCTTTGCAGCTGCAAACTGAGCTGAACAGCGATATCAATATCATATATACTACTATGACAAAAATAACACACAAAAAATAACATTACACCTGCCACCAAAGTACAGCCAGAGACATTTTACATTTAGTCTCCTACACATTGCAACACGTGCAAAAAAACGAAACTTCTTCGGAAATGTCTAAAAATCTTACAGTACATACAAATTTGGTGACGTATGTACAAAAACTCTGCAAGATGGAAAAATACACTTAACTGCAATTTCAGTGTTTACTGGAAGCCACAGATGCACTATTTCATGACTCATGAAGTCGAGACATATGTTTTAGTACATTTGATCCAACACCACTGCAGGACAGTCGACTTCTGTTACGTCACTGAGTCACCGTGGCATGTGTTTCAGCACCTGGTTGTACTTTTGATACCTCTCTTATCTGTATTTGAAGCCTTTTCAATCACTCTCCCACAGCATCTGACATTTACTAAGCTTTCTAAGGGTGTGCTCACAGTAGGCACAGTTGCCTTATACCATGTTTGAGCACAGAGCCCCCTTCCTCCTCACACTTCCCTTAATGTTTCGGGCCCCAGCGCTTCAGTTTGTCTCAGCATCTCAACTGTTCTCTCTTTCATTCTCTCACTCTTCTTGAATGGCACAAGCATTCCTGAAAAGCCTTCTTGCAGAGCAAAATGAGGTTAAAGATTTTATGTATTTTGTGGATTTATGTGGCACTGTCTTCACTGATTTGTTATTTACCTAACCAGCTAACTTTCATAGCTGGAACTTGATTAGTGTACTTTGCCAAAAAAAAACTTGCTCAACCTTGCCCTGGCTACTTCTTTAACTCGCCCATGGCACATTTGCCAAACTGTGTCTCTGCACATCAAACAGCTCTATTAATGAGAAGGTCAGCACTCACAAGTATGTAAAGAATATTTTTAATTTTGCATGGCAGTAAAAATTAAGAGACGTGTTTCATCCGATGGCTTTCTTCAGTGTTTCTGATATGCAATAAAAGCACATAAAGGATAATAATAATAATAATAATAATAATAATAATAATAATAATAATAATGGAGGTAGAAAAATTACAATCCATCATTTCATGTCTTTTATCATACATCCCAACATAATAACACATAAATAAGCTAAGGCATCGAGTTTTTACACTCAATGCTATTCCTTGTGAAATTGCAAACCACTACACCACCAAAATATGACATACATAAACATGCATTTATGTAGGATGACAAACAATTCAGTTTCATTTTCGGTTGTCTCAGCTATACAGTATGTAGCATTTTTTTTCTTACTTAATTTGAAAGTACAACTACTAAACTACAAAGCTTTGCATGATTCACATTTTCTCCTCCCCCTGACTGGCTGAACCTTGCAAACAGGGGGTTTGAACAGCAGGTGGGTGGAGCTTCCATGCCTGAGATGTTCTTACTGACATCATTCAGAGCTACAAATGCAGGAAAACTGTCTGAAACAGAGCATCTACAGCAGACTAAAGCTTTTGTCTCACAGGGATCACTTCATGGAAGCATAATAGGTCCCCATTAATGTACAGCATGAACTTGACCATCAAATTGTTTGTTTTTTAAACGCCACTGAGCAGCGTATGAAGTGGGCTGGTATGTAAGAAATGGACTTACATGCAGATAAGCCCTTGGCTTTGACACATGACTGGGCTCTGCTTGATTCTTCCTGTTCATGCTGACCGCCTTTAACTTCACCTTCATCTTTCTGCTGCGAGCCATCAGCCGCTGCAGCGCTTGACCCACTCACCTCTTCAACATCTGGTGCTAGAGCAGAGAGAGACTGGCTGTCACAGCATCGATACAGAAATGTGCTCTGACATTAAACTGTTTCTCCACTGGAAGCTACACCGCTCATGTTCAATTAGCAAACTGCTAAGTTAGCTCAACTTACGTTTGGTCTCCAGCTCCGACTCCTTTTGTTTCTCTTCCTCTTCATTACCTCCTTCCAAAGTTTCTGATTTCCGGCATCTTAATTCAGTCATGACTAAATCAAATTAAGCCAAGAGGATCTGTCTGGTGTGTTGAGGCAGCAGCATGCTAACTAAAAAGCAGTTAGCTAATCTAAGATCAAATTGATAAGATAAGCTCGTTAAGGTAAACTCAGCAGATGACAGGCTCCAAACGTTACTTTACTCAAGAGATTTTATCCTTCACGAACTTGTATAACGACAGCGGCACAGCGGCAGAGTTTAGTTTAGTGGTGCCTGTATGGAGGACTGAAGTTAGCGCTACTGCTGGGCGGAAGTTGCAGATGACAACAGAAAGCAGCGAAGAAGAATCCAGACCAGACAAATAAACGCCAGCGAAACCCAAAATAAATAAATACAAATAAAAGAACAACTTTGATTTATAAACAACATTTACCTTTCTAAAGAATTATTCAGACCACGTTTTAACACTGCCATTGACGTGTTCTTTTTTGCATTATTTCATAATGCAATTTTCCATTAAATTGATACCTGACATTTAAAAAAAATCAATTTATGTATTTTTAAAGTACTGTATTGGTATTTCTTTGCATTTTTATTACTTTTACTTTCTTAAAAATATATATTAGAAGTGCTTCTTGTCAGTTATTATAACCTTATACAAGGACATGTTTATATTTAATAGTGTTTCCTTTGGCAAATACTCCCTTGGATGTTGTTTTTGTTTTGTTTTGAGTAAACCTTTACTTAATAAAAACTGGGAAATTTAATACTTTTATTGAAAATAATATTTAAGCACAAAACGGACTAAACACATGAACAATAGTACAAAAAGAAAATATAATCATTTGCAAATACAGCCAAAACATTTTAACAAATCAGTTACAATATTTAAAAAACAAACAAACATATAAATAGAGCAATAGGCCTTTTCCGATAACCATAATTGTAAAATTTGGTAAATGTTCATTGCTTGTATGTTTTTTACATATTCCCAATTTTTCTTTCAGGTTTTACAAATCATTCATAAAAAATGGAAAGAGTAATTTATTACTCCAGAATTATGAATATTTTTTTGATAAATAAAGTCAAGCAGTTGTATAAATATTAAATTTTAATTTCCTTCATTATCAGATCAAATTTTACTTTCCTGATAACCTGAACACATGAACACACTAATAAAATAAAAAAGGTGAGCACATGTTTTAATATCTGAATCATAGAATAAGTTTTTTTTTTTTTTATCTGTTGTCTTAAGAATTCATTGCAAGGACAGATATAAATTTGAGATGCTTTTCTCAAATTACCTTCTTGAACAACTTTCAAGTTGCCATTTGTACAATCGATGAAAGTATGTAAACACATACTGTTTAAGTAAAAACTAGTGATTTTTTTCTACAGATTTTCATATGACACCAGAGTAACATTAATTTTTTGTGTAATTTTCAAGTTTATTGACTAGTTAGCAACTCTTTATGGTACAGAAGTTATTTCCTTTATTATTTTCTGTTTATTTATGTGTATTACTTAAATGCTCCACTTTTCTTCAAAATGTTTTTTAACATGCCTTATTTATTTGTGTTTGGGTGTTTATTAATAAAGATTTTTACAAAATGATTTAAATAATATGCCATTTTAAATTTAAATGATAAATAAATAACAAAGGGAAGAGGTCGTGTAAAAAAAATCTAACAAAAATATCACCTTTATAGGTTAGTCAAAAGAAATCAGACAATTATTTGGAGATTTTAAAAGTCTAATAGTAGTTTTTCATTGTGTTTTGTTTTGGGGCTTTTTTCTTTTACAAATGGCAAGAAACAATCTAATTGCACCTTTTAAAATGTGAAGAAATTATTTACAAGCAATTTGACCATTTATTTATTATTTTAGGAAATTTTATAAAATCTTTTTCAGTGTTTATTATTCATTTATTTGTTATAAAGACATTTTAAATTAATAATAAAGCTAACTAGTTGCAGACCCTATAACTGTCTTATGGAAAAAGAAAATTGTGTAACTGTAGTAACCCTTTTTTTTTTTTTTTTTAACCACCAAGGTTTTCAAAAGTATTCAAAACACTGAAACAAACACTAAAAACAAAACACTAATTACTTAGTTGCAGCTCTACTTTTTGAAGGTAGTACATTCTAACAGGACAAGTTAGCCAAGAAAATACAATTAAAAAAGGTTAATGAATAATGCCAGCTCTGTATGTAAGACCTATACAGAAAGCTGTACTGGGTGACCTCATTAGGTCAAATTGAAATGTAGAATCACTAAGAAAAAAGTGGTGTTTTTGTAATTACCATGCATACAAATCAATGTCTGTGATGGACAAATCTAAAGGTGTCATTTGTGATTTGGGTTATTAACATGACAAACAATGACAAAAAAAGAATCACTGAAAGCTGAACAAATGTGACTTACTCTTATGTGAATTTCTTTGTGAAAGGACTTTAATTCCAACACAACAATTTTTTATAGCTGCATGCTGAGGGTGTACTTAAAGCTAAAATGCCTGAAAGGTGAAATGTAACTTACAGCAATGAGAGCTACACTGTTTTCTTCTTTTTTAAAAAATAAAAACAAATGAAACTCATAGGAATCAAAAACTGCAAACAATTGGCACGTAACATTAAAAAACATAGCATGAAAGAAAGTGCATAAAATCTTTAAGGAACCCACAAAATTTGGCCCCACACCTAAAATCTGGAGTAAAAATACAATGCGCATAAATTAACACATAGTGAGATAAAGCACAGTGAAGAACTTTACATGAACACTAACGGTGACCGTTATGTTTCACAACGCTTTGAGAAATTTGTTTCATTTACTTATTCTTCTTCTGAAGATTCTTCTGAACCGGCCGAGTCCTCCTCCTCGGGTTTTTCAGCAACATGTTTTTCTCCTTTCATGAATAAGAAAACTGTGTTATTTACTTTCATTTTACTGTAGCATCAGTAATGAGTTGGTATGCAGTTTGTACCTTTGGTGGCTTTCTTTAGGCTTCCTGCTGCCCCAGCGTGTCCAGCATCACACCTCTCTAGTAGGATTGTCAGGGTTTTGGTCACTTGTGGATGCTTCGCTGCCTTCAATGGCTTGTCATCTGTACTGTTACCTGATGAATCAGAAGCAATATTAATTTAAAGTCCACATGAATACATGAGAGAAGCAGCATTCATAGTGTCAATATAAAATTGTACTTATTAGTCAGTATAAGCTTTTAATGATATAAGTTTACATATGATAGAATACTGCATGATGACCTTTTTATGACTTAGACTGTTGTCCACTACAAGACTGTTTTATAAATTCTTTCTCACAGCGATAATAGCTGAACAAGCTGTTATCATTTCACTCCTGCCAGGAAGAGGAGAGCTGGACACTTATCTGCGCTCCCTAACAAGAAGAGGGGCCACGTCCTTCTGAATCTCATAACACACACACATACACCTGAACCACTCTTATCTTCACTCCCTACATACTAACATTCCCCTGCCTATGAATAGACGTATTCACTGTTGTATTACTTTTGTATATAAATAAAGACAAGTGCAAGAACAGAGCGCACATCACAGGGCCCCCGCTCTGGTGTGAGCGTTCTGTGATCATGCCCTTGCAAGTAAAAGCTGCAGCGTCTGTGTGTTTCCACCTTTAGATTCTTAGCTGCAGAAGTGTCTTTAGAATAAATCTCTTGACACATAGACAAATGTGATTTGAAGTTGTGTGAAAAACAAACATAATTAAACACTAGACTGTGTGATTTCTGATGGGATTGTGCTCGCTGCTAAAACGCTGGTAGGTTGACGGGTTAACTAGAAAGCTTTTCCTGTGAAAACACATCAGAATTATCCACCAATCAGAGGCACAGCAGAGAGGGAAGACATTAAAATGCACCAATCAGACTGATAACTCCAAATGGCTAATGCTTACACTTGTGTCAGCTACCATGGCTAAGACTTTAGCACATTCCTAGGTGTGGTGTACTTGTGTAATTTATGTAGTAGACTCCAGGCAGTCTCTAGACGGCTTTGAGAAAATTAATATTCAAAGCTGACAAATTGTCCTCCTTGTTTATTGATAAACTGATGCCTGCAGAGTGAAAAATGTGAGCTCAAAATCAAATATTCAGCCGATTAAAAAAGCCGATTAAACAACTGTGACAAATTGTTTAATATTTCAGAAGCTTGTAAGACGTATGTTTGTTACTACACCAAATGGAGCAGTATGGAAGTTTGTTTCTACCGCTAAAAATATATTTAAAAAAAAACCCAATAAATTAATTTTGCATGGCAGAGCCAAGCTGAAGATTTCAACGTAATGACTCAAACTTCTAAGTTATAAATGTGACATCTCAGAGTGGTGTGGTCAGTCTTTACCTGGCTTCTTTCTTGGACTCCTAGAAGGCGTGCTCTTCTTCTTCGGAGTGGGAGCCTTTGTTTTGGGTTTTTTGATAGCACGAGGTTTTTTCACAAGATTAATCAACGGTTCTTCATCTGAGCTATCATCACTGACTTCTGCTAAAACAAAGATTGAAAATGTTTTAAACATTTCTTTGATTTGTTCAAGTCATCAGTGCTGTGAGAGTACCTTTTCTCTTGTTCGATGCTCGCCCTCGTGTTACGGTGCTCTTCTTTGGGCTTTTCTTCACTGGCCTCCTTTTCTTGGCAACGAAGTCCACAAGGGGCACATCGTCATCTGAGCTGCTGTCTGCAAATAAAGCGCTGTTTTAAAATTCAAGAGGCTAAAAACGAAACTACCTATAGTTAAAACCTGCTTAAAATCAATCCTTGCGCTCAGCCTACTGAAGATTTTGCCTACCTTTATGTTTTGATGACTTCCTCTTTATCGCTGCCAGTGGCTCATCATCTGAGCTGTCAGTGGACGTCTCAGTATATTTAACTAAACAAAACAGCAACAAGTTATTTAAACTCAATAAAGGTCTTGTGAGATTTTTTCATTTTAGTTGAGCTCAAACTTTCAAACCAACCCTTTTTCTTTGCAGCATTTCTTTTGGATTTGGTAACCGGGTTTGCTTTTTCAGCAGCTGCCCTTCTCTCGTGCCGTGACTGAGGTTTCTTGGCAACTTGACTCAAAGGCTCATCATCGGAGCTGTCGTCCTTGCCCAGTGACTCTGTGTGAGAAAAGGAATCCCAAAGTAAGTATCTGATATAGCAGATGTCTGACGATACCCCAGTCCACTGGAGAGAAAGTCATCTCACCTTTCTTCTTTCTACCAGCAGCTTTTTTGGTTGGAACTGAGGGAGGTTTTTTCACCGCTTTCAAGGACATTTTGGCAATTTTTATCAAAGGCTCGTTGTCAGAGTCTTCGTCTGTATTTAAACACAGAAAGCAAAAATGTGAAGCCATTCACTCTATACACAAGTCAGAAGAACAAACGATGGAAAGAGCACGTGGTCACCTGTGTTCTTGTTATTTGTGCTGTTAGATTTGGGTGGTGTGTTTTCCTTTTTCTCTTGTTTCTTAGGTGGTGCAAGGCTTGTCTTCATCTTTACTAGCGGCTCATCATCCGAGGAGCCATCTGAACCTGTGAGAGAAGATATAAACATGCAAAATGTAACCAAATAATTGGTCGGAGAAATATTTAGTGTAAACACTTTTACTGATAAAACAGCTGGTATTACCATCACCTTTGTCCTTTTTTGATTTATTGTTGGAGTTGGAGGATAAGCTGCGGGTATTGTCGCATGACTCCTTATCGTCACTCTGTTGCCTCATCAGCAGCTTTGATAGAGGCACTAAGTCCTCATCACTGCTGGAGCTCACATCTGATTAGTCAGAGACACAGTCGGATAAATAACTGTAAATATCAGTAAATATTCGTATTTTTGGTACAGCAAATGTAATAATGTAGTTAATGTTACTTTAGAAAAAAGAATAAGCTACTTAATATGAAATCTTTTCAAAAATCAAATCATATTTGTGATTTAATAAAAAAAACAGCATTCATATGATGATTTCTTATTGCATTGACCTTCATTTGACACACTGATTATTATTACGATTAATTCCTTTATTTGAACAGGTCTTCTCAGATCAAGATCTTTTTTTCAACAAAGACAAAAAAAGACTTTAGACAGACGGAGAAGAACGCAATATACATGTTCATAAATAAAACAGGATGTTCAAAGGTAGTTGCAAAAAACCCAGTGCACAATAATACCAAGGCTCAAGAGGCTTCAAATTGGATGCAGAATCATTCATATAAACAAGGTCGCAATAAAAATAAAACATAAATCTGCAGACTGTGCTATGATGCTACACCCAGTGGATGAGAAACAGCGTTTCTTTCTATACAAAAATCCAATGTTGATCTTTAACTTTCTTGCCACAGTTGCACCATATGTCATATGGTGCAGTATGATTGTGAAATGACAACTTATTTATTAATATCCATTTATCATGCATTGGCTCAGTACATCCCTTTCTTATCATACGCTGAGTACATCATCATTTTCTTCTTCTTTCAGCTGCTCCCTTTTGAGGGTCATCACAGCAGATCATCTGCCTCAATCTCAACCTTTTCTTAGCAATCTCCTCTGTCATACCAACTCCTCCAATATATCCATCCATATATATCCCTCAGCCTTGTCTCTCTAACATTGTCTCCAAACAGCTCAACCTGAGCTGCCCCTCTAATGTACTCATTTCTAATCTTATCCATTCTGGTTAGTCCCCATTACAATCTTAATATTGTCAGCTCTGCCTCCTCCAGCTCGTCCTCCAGTGTTTTGTCAGAGCCACCATCTTCAAAACATACAATGTCGTCTACAAACATCCTACTCCATAGAGACTCCTGTCTGACCTCATACATGACCCACTGCAAAGAAAAAAGGACTGAGACCCAGTCCCCAATGTAATCCCACCTCCACCCATTACACTACTATCTCACTGTACTCACCATGACCATCATCATGTCCTGCACCTCCATTAAACCTTCTATATTCTTCTCCATCAACACTCTCAAAACATCACGTTTGTAGTATTATTTTTCAGAAAGAAATCGTACTGCTCCTCACAGATCGTCACCTCATAACTTCTCTTCTCAGCCTAGCTTCAACAATGACTCATCAACTCTATCCCTCTGTAGTTACTACAGCACTGAACATTTCCCTCATTCTTGAAAATCAGTACCAGTCTGTCTTTTCCATCCCTCAGGCATCCTCTTACTCTCCAAGTAGTCACAGGAGCACGTTCAGTGAGAGACTGAGATTACCAAAAAGCACCACTGCACAACACAGGAAATCATTCCTGTCGTGGCCATCTCCCTGTACAACTCCTCCACCTAAAACACTGTTAACACTGCAATAATAGTTACACCCTTTTTTGCACACGCTCTACAGTAAAATAGCAAATTACAAAATTCACAGATTCAGAATTAAATGTAAATCATATATATTCCACCTCTGTAAAATTCTTTGTCAATATTCTTGATATTTATAATCACCTCTGTAATATCCGTGATGTGTATAATTGCAATTTGTATATATTAGCGCTACTTCATACGTTTGTAAACTCTGTAACATATTGTATTATCTAAATAGTTTAGTCTGTTACTGTTACTGTCTTGGAGCAACTGTAACCCACATAATTTCCTTGGGGATTAATAAAGTATTCTGATTCCAAAGACATTCTCTCCTAGACTTCTCCATACTTCCATAGGTATGTCATGTCTTCATCTCTCCCCACCCTTCATTCTCTTCATAGATGCCCTCAGTTACTCCTTACTACTCACCCCGGCCCATTTTCTCCATCTGTAGTGTCGAGTTGCATACAAAACTCACTTTGAGCCTTCCCTTGCCATCTTTTTCTGATGCCTAGCATCTCTAGTATTCTGTCCTTTCTTTCCCTTTGAATACATTCCTGATAATAACCTATGAATATACAGCCACTCAATGACGTATCTGGTCCACACTGAGCTAATCTTAGCTAGACTTATCATTGATCAAATATTGGGGATTTAATTATGTATTACTATAAAGGTACATATTTTCTTATATGAATTTAAAATCTCCAAAGTCAAAAGCAAAACGTACACGTGAATGTGGTCTAGTTGCACGTGCAATAACGATAGTATGAGGAGAAGAGCGTAGTGTTTAGCTAAGTTTCCATTATCCATCACAGTTTATCATTAATACCAGAAGTACGTCTTGTGTGCAAAAGTGATGTTTTGCAAAAATCTCTGATCAAACCATACCCACCGTTAAAAAAAGTATTACTGAATTAAATCAGGTTAAACTTTTTCATGATTAACGCTTTTAAATCAAGCTATCAGCAGTGGCGTGGGTGCTTTACCGCGAAGTTATAAGCTAAGTTAGCAGTTAGCTGCGCAGTTCAATAACATGTATGCCTCTTCAGGTAAAATTAAGAAGAGCATCCGGCTACCTGGAGAGTCGTGTGCCACGTTAGCGTGCAGGTCAGCGGTGCTACAGTCCATTATGTTGGTCAGTGTAAGCAAATATTGCTCTTCATCCAAAACGCGCCAACTTGATTTTACTGTTACTTGATTTTCGCGGTGGGTTGAAGGTGGCGGTTTGTTTCAGCTGTCTCTAAGATATATTTATGAGCCGATATTAACAGAACCGACCCGCAATCTAAAGCTACAGTTCAACAAACAGATTTTGCAATAACGGGTGTAATACGGTCCCAGCTCATGTTTGATTTGTTTACTTCCGCTTTAGTTTGGGGAGGGAAAGCACTTGGGCTCGCATTGATGACGCTTATTAACGTCATTCGTCTACTGGCTCCACGGTTGCCTCGCAACAAAACCTAGCAACTAATCTAAACCAGAGTCAGACATGGCGCAGAAGGAATTCTGGATTTGAAATAAAAAGAAAACATCTGTGAGAGAAATTCCCAGTCTTCATTCCGTCATTAGTTATTTTTTACTATTAATAAAATATTATTTATTTATTTATTATTACTTACTTTTTTGGGACATAGTCGACTAACCTTTTAAGGAGTAGTAAGACTACTCGATGTTTGCTCAAAATAAACGTAGGTATTTTTTATTAATATAAAATTAATATGAAGAATAATTCATAATTCTTCAGACTATTTAGTGGTTCAATAAACAAAACATTCCTTTCCAAAGAAAATTTTTTAAAAGCCCGGAGAACTACTATTCAAGACCTTTAAAAAATTGGAAGAAAGTCTGTCTCCTTGGAAGCAAAATATAAAGCAATGAGGAGGAACCCAAAACATTTGTGTAGTTTCTGTACGATTCTGATCTTAGTATGACTTAAGCACGAAAAAAAATTATCCACGAGTAAACGTGATTACTGTGGCAGTTGGTAGCTCAGTTTATTACACACATACAAGATAAATACTAGAGCACTATAATGACAAACAGGACATGACCACATACTGTAAATGTGCTGATCTAGACAATGATATGAACCTAATGACAAATCAGTCAATATTAATCAAAAAAAGTGAGAAGAGTCAGCTGCTCAACAATCCTCAGGAAATTAACTGTTCAAGAATAAATATAAGAGCAGTGTGGAGTTTTAATACTTTGGTTAGTTGTGGTTTTTCTTCACAAAAACCTTTAAAACTGTCAGTTCTTATCATTTTACTCTATGACTCATTAGGTTTAGTTTGATGGGTGAAGTGTCCTGAACGCATCCCTGAGAAAATATGGGGACAACCAGGTGATCAACCTTAGCTCAAAGGGTCATTCAATTTTTCACAGGTGATTTTTTTCATTTTGTTGTTGTTGATTTAAATAAAGAGCTACTTTAGAGGTACTTGTATTACATATATATATCCTTTCATCCAGTCAACTTCACCATTTATAGCAACACGCGACTCACAAATAGAACGAGTCAAATCACTACAGTTGTAGAAAACATTGGTAATTCTCAAAGAAGACATGTTACATATATATATATCCTATAATCACTTAAAACCTGATGATTGGAGGTTAAATTATATTCGGTTAAGTTTATGATCAGATCACTCAGATTTTCCAATGTTTCATGCATTGCTATCATTAAAACAAAATACCATCCTCCTTTCCAGCACAGCAGAGTTAGGCAGAGCTGCTTAGGGGCTGTGGAGACTTCCTCATAATTTTGTTTTTCTTTTTTTTGCATCTTGTCACCAACATGTTACCTGTTGGATTTTGATATAAATAAAAAGCACTTGTTAGATATGTAGAGCCAGGCCCTGGCTAACCCCGCTACTGAAAAATCATTCACAACACTTTGCTGATCAGATACATTACAGTACAGCAAAACAGTGTTTCAAGTGGAGCAAGTGAGACAACACAGTCCGACTTTATTAATGGTCTGTTGTTCGGTGCAACCCGTGAGTCCGTGCTGGTGTTTATGAGTGCTCTGGGAGTGACAGGTTACATAGCGGCCATCTTGCTGGCCTCTCTGACGCCACTGAGGTAGGCTCCCGTCACAGTCTGAGGAAAGTGTCTGTTGGTTGCCTGATATAAGGGACAAAATGCATTACAAGCACATTTCACGGACACAGAGAGCTAGTTTAAAAATACCCATATACACTAATGGCCACTTTGTTAGCTACATCTTCTTAATATTGTGTTGGACCTCCTTTTGGTCTTCAGAGAGGTTAGATAGGCTACAGAATATAAATAATAATCAGGAGGTCCAGGAAACACCCGTACCTTCTTATACCAGCAGCTTGTACCTGTGATACAAAGCAGAATGGATCCATGCTTTCATGTTATCGATCGCAAATTCTGACCCTTCCATCTAAGTGTCACAGCAGAAATAGAGACTTATCAGACCAGACAATACTTTTCCAACTTTTTGTTGTCTAGTTTTGGTGAGCCTATGAGAATTGTAGCTTCAGTTTCCTGTTCCTGTGTGGTCTTCTGCTGCTGTAGCCCATCTGCTTCAAGGTTTGGCATGTTTTGCATTCAAAGATGCTCTTCTGCTTCGCTTCAGTACAATTGGGTGGTTATTTGAGTTACTGTTACCTTAGTATCAGCTCAAAGCAGTCTGGCTATTTTCCTCTGACCTCAATAAGGCATTTTTGCTCAGAGAATTGCATTCTCCATAAACCATATACATAGTTGTGTGGGAAAATCTCAGCAGCTATGAAAATACTCAGGCCATCCTGTCTGGCACCAACAACCATGCTACATTCAAATTCTCTCAAATCTTCTTCTTTCCCATCTGATGCTCAGTTCAAGCTTCAGCAGGTCATCTTGCCGATCTCTACATTCCAAAACGCACTGAGCTGCTTCCATGTGTTGTGCCGATTAGATATTTGCATTAATAAGCATTTGAAAAGGTGTACCTAACAAAGTGGCCTTAAGTGTATAGGGACCATTTCCACATTTTAATTTGTCAGAGCAGGAACACAACAGGAGAGAAGGATACGAGGCCTGACTGCTGCTCCAGAATCATTCTTATTGAGCAGAGCAGCTTACTGGAAGACTTCATTAAATTAAATCACTGTAATAACATTTGATAGACCTGTTACAGGGGAAAGACATCAAAGCACTGACCAAATGAATTTAGATTCTCTAAGTGACAAATCATAAGCAAATTCATCCTTATCCACTTAGGTCCATTTTAGTGTTAAACAGCTCTAGAACATCAGAAAAGTTATCTTTGAATAGAAATCTTTGTTGGACATCATCTACAGAAGACTCAAATATCATTTAATCCCCCCCTCAACCTGCTGGATTGAAAAAGAGATGCCAGAGATAGTGTGATTAAATGTAGAATGTCTGTGGCTCACATAAACTTTGCACTCTTGCCTTTGTAGAAGAGATTTAGGGAAACAAGCAGTAACACAAAAGGCTGCTTAATGATGTTTGGAGCTGAGTTTCCAGACCGTCAACCTCAAGGTGGATGACTTCTGTCAACGTTCAGTCAGACTCTAAAACGAATATTTAAAATGATTCCTGTAAAAATAACTGAAACATGAGGCGGCTCACTATTACAGGCCTGGTGCGACTCAATTTCTACAACAAAGATTAAGAATGCAAAGTTAGTGTGATCCATACAGCCACAGCAGGATTGTGTTAATGCAAAACACATTTATGTAAAATAGAAATGAAATAAATGCCTCAGTAGCACTTCATAAAACCTGACGTTTCTGGACTCATTTGGTAAAAATTAGAAAAATGTTACCTCGCCAGCAAAGAACACCTTTCCCTGCACGTCTTCAGCGAGAATGTCGTAGGCCTCTCCGCTGCCCCCTGTCTTCACAAAGCTGTAGGACATCTGGGACCAGATGTCTTTGCTCCAATGAGTGATGAAGAAATTCATTGGCTCAGGAACCTCCTAAATACATGCACATATAAATCTGAACTTAAATGAGAGCATTGGGGACTAAAAAATAAATAAAAGGAAAAAATGGGAAAAAAAAAAACAAAAAAAACAAAAAAAACAAAAAAAAAACAGGAATCCAGGGGAAAATAATACACCTCTAATTAGGAGATATACAAAATTTCAAGTAAGCATTGTCCAAAATATATTTTAATGGCTGTAGGTAGAGGTGTTCTTTCTGCCCTTGTAGTAATATAGTTTACAGAACTTTTTTTTCTTTTTAAATTCCTGTATCTTAAAAAAAAATAAAAAGAATAAATATCAAAAGTTGTTCAGTTGTTTTGTGTAAATATCTGACACAATGAGTCTATGAATATTGATTAATGGAGTCCTTAAATACTTTAATCTCTGACAGAGGATCTTACTTCAATGTGATATTTCCCCAGGTATAACACATTGAATCCAAATTAACTTTCTTGGAAGGTTTCTGGTAATATCATATAACAAATTTCAGGCGGAGTTCTCTCTCATTTCAAAAATATGATTTTTTTTTTTTTTTTTTAAATACTCCTATTATTTCTTTATTATTCTCAAACTTCTAAGTATAACTCCTGAAAGATTTTAGGAGAAGTAGGAGGATTACCTGCTCTTTGAAAAGTTCCCGCAGTACCCTCATGCACTCATCGACCACCTCTTTGTCCTCCATGTCCCGCACAGAAGAAACAGCGTCACCACTGATAATAGACATCAGCACAGCCTGCTTCCTCTACACAAACACACATTTAAACCATTAGATTCTGTATTAATCTCCTCCAGCTTTTTCTACACCATTTGTCAATTTAAATATAAATATAATTTTGTAGCCTAACACCAGCAGTTCTAACTTTTCTGGCCACGTGGATAAACTTCTTATTCGTTTGACTGTTTCTTTGATTTGTCGATCATCTGCCACCATCTTACCCCATTTCTAGCATCTTCTTCTATTGCACCTACGCTTTGCATGTCCTCCTTCACTGCATGCACGAACCATTTCTTTACTCTTCATCCTTTCCTCCTGCCTGTCATCTCCATCTTTGTCCAATACATTCACTCTCCTTCATCTGCACATGTCTAAACCACCTTAGCTTTGCCTCTCTAACCTTGTCTCCAAACCGCTCAACACAAGAACAAAAACACACCTGTGGATCCAGGTCGTAGAAGACACTGAACATGCCTCTCTTTTCAAGACCTGGTGGGATGTGACCGAAGTAGTCTGCTCCTTGGATTTTTTTGTCCCAAAATCTGTACGGGAACTGAAGCGAGATCTGCACACAGAACAAAGAGTAAATATGAGCAACTACCGGGAAGCAACTTCATCATCCTTTTTATTCTAATGCAGCACAGTAGGTTAGTTGAACTTTAATGACCTTTTCTATTATACCCGCCCCCAGACTGTGGATTGCCTTCAATTTCCTTTCAGGAAGTGGAGGGTTGAATTGAATCAGGTTCCTCTGAAGCAAAGTCAAAGGAACTGTAACAAGAACCTGAAAGATGACATTAGGCTGTTAGAGTAACTAAAAGATTAACTGAGATCATAAGATTCTGTATTTAGATAACAGAAACTGTACACTATCACAGCAAAGATGTTTTTACCTTCTGTGCTGTCCACTGCGACCCATCAGAGGAGGTAACTTTGACAACGTCACCTGAGTAATCAATGGCCGAAACCTACAATTTTTAAAAAGTAAACTTTTATCTAATAAGCATAAGACTTCAAGAATGTAATGCAGGTGGATTCAAGGTAAACTATAGAGTTTAAAAAACTGGAATACAGACCGGACACTTTGTGTGGATGTCGAGGCCCTCGGCCAGTTTGTAGAGTAAAACAGAGTAGCCCTTGGTAAGCAAAGTGTGGTCTCCTGAGAATTGGGCAAAAAATTCATTGTGGTCCCAGGATCTTGCTGATACCTACAAAAACAGCCAGAAAAATACTAATTCACTTTCAGTCCCAGTGCTATAATCTAATACAATTTATATAAATCCTCACAAATAAAAAACACAATATGTTCGACTATATTCACCTTAAAATTTCTTTCTTCAGGGATCAGAAACACTGAAAGACTTTCCACTAAAAATAAAAAACAAACCTCACACCTCAAACAGACTAATTCTTATTAGTCATCTCAGAGCGTGAATAATTTCCGATGTGGGAAGTTACAGTTTTCATCATAATAAACACCCAGCCTGAGCTTTCTGTTAAACTCATAAAAAAAATTACAACAAAATAAATCTCAAAGCTCTTTTTAAGTTTAGTTTCCAGACCTGGTCCAATGTGCTTCCACAGGCAAACTCCAGGTTGCTGAGGTGAAACTGAAGCACCTTCTCTTCCAGCTCACTGAATTGCATCCCAGACTCGTGGAGAAAGTTCTTCTTAACTTCTTGGACTTTTTCTGTAATGAGAAAATGCCACAATGCCACAAATGCCACAATGCCACGGCGCCGGTGCCCACCTCTCAATTTTAAATCCATGTAGACATTGAGGGTTCTCGGGAGGGGCCGTGCTAACACCTGCTGCTCTCTGGCAGCAGCACCATGCTCTCCCTTGTTTTAAATACACTTTAGAGCAACACGCAGCAACACTACACTTGAGCGGGAGGAGGGAGGTATGGGGTCTTAACACACCCCCGTTCTCTGCTAGCCATCGGGGCGGGGGGGCTGGGAAGAGATGCTGGCTGTCCGATTGGCCTCCCTGCTGCTGCGGAGCCTGGGGCGGTCTGCTTGCCTCCACCCCGGAGGGAAGGGTAACATCTCTTGGGTCTGGGTGCCGTTTCCATCTCTGGGGGTGAGGATACCTGGACCCGGGATATAGAGTATGTTTGGGGAGTGTGATTGTGTGTACATGTCCATTTACGTTTATTCCTGCGTTGGGTGAGTGCTGAGTGTTTGTATATGTGTGCATGAGGGTGGGAATGCATGTCTGTGTCTGTGTGTGCCTGTTTGTCTGTGTCTATATGTCAGGTCGGGTCTTAGACTTCACCTCTCTGGGAACTCCAAGGCCCTCCAAAGTGTGGAGGCCTATCTCCCCTCACCACACTCCCTGCCGGTGACTGATGCCCTCAGGGGTCGGTGCATTGTTGGTTCTTGGTGTCCGGGGCTGGGCGCTCAGGTATGTACCAGCTCACTCCCGGTGACTACCTGGCGGGGCCTGGCGCCTGCTGCTCGGTCAGGCCTCTTCCGGGGCGCGGGGGGCCCTCGGGCCTCCGGCCTCTGTGCCTGCGGCTCGGTTCACTCTGGCACAGCTGGCTGCCGGCAGAGCCGGCGGGCACGCTGGTGCAGCCCCCTCTAGCTTCTGCCCGGTGGCTACTGGGTGACCCCTCATCTGGGGATCCTCAGCCCTTCCCATGAAGGTGGCACGGATGCCCCTCCGGTGGTCCTCCTTGGGCTCTTGCACTCTGGGGCCTCTGGATGTCTGGGGCCTGGATCTCCTCCATGCCTGCTTCATGCCCTGGGGGACGGGGCTATGGCTCTCTACATCCTCTAGCAGACCATTACATGGGGAAACCATTTGAATACAAGCGCGCCGATCCACACAGGTGTGCACATGGGTGTTCACTATTCGTAGACTTAAATCACACCTTTCTTGGCTGCTACTTCAAAGCACATTGTGCGCTGTCTGTCCTGCGTGCTTCACAACAACATTCAATATTTAGTATTTACTCCTGTTTACACTTAGCTAGATTAATGCGATGGTGTTGTGTATAGTATGTTGCATTGTTTTGTTTTGTTTTTTTGCTTGTTTTCTATTCTTTTTCTCTCAACAGGTGATCCCGGAGATATTTTTTCTTCCCCCCTTTCTCACTGTCCCTCTCCCCTTCTGTTTTTCTTTTCCTTCCTCTTTCTTTCTCCCTTTCCTATCCCTCACTCATGTCTGTCCCGTCTGTAACAACTGAAAATAAAATAAATAATAAAAACAAAGGTCGATCAAATGGACCAATACGGCAATGCCATGATGATCCATTTGGCAAAATAAATCCATTGGGTATCCTTGTTGGTCTTCAGACAACAATTCTGACGGCTAAAGAACCAAATGGGACAGGCGGAAAAAAAAAAAAAAAAAAAAAAAAAAAAGAGAAAATGCCACAAACACAAATATTTCCTGTTTCTGTACAGGAGCTTTGCTGAGGAGCACTCCTCCAGAATATGAAAGATGAACTTAAGAGTTCACATCTGAAACATGAAGCCAATGTGAAAGTTAACCATGCATTGTATTGGCCAGCAGGGGGCGACTCATTTAGTTTAAAAAAGGACTTGCACAGAAGAAGTCTTAGGAAATATGATCCTACAAGTCGGTTGATCTGTGATCTTAGCAAACACTTTTCTGATGATTTTATGATCTTATTTGCTAGTTTCTAGGCTTATTTAATACAATATTCATTTAATAAATTATGGTTCCTTTTAAAATTAAACTGACAAAAAAGCAGGGTGTGTTTTAGGGCGAGCAGCTGGACCTCACTCACAAGTGTCATAGTGGCTATGGCCATCTTTTATAAACAGTCTATGATTTTAGAACTACTTCTTAATAAAACAGCCATGACATCAGTATTTTATACACAGAGTTCAAAGTTCTGACTGCAGCATAATTATTGGCTGATAAGTGCAAACACTGATCACAGATCATTTTAAGAAATATTTTCTAAGATCATGACCCAAACGTGATGAGGCAAGAGTAGCTTTGTGAGACTTTTCTTCTCTCATTGGGAATTCTCATCAAAAAGAATTAAGCAAAAAAAGCTTCAGTGAAACACATGATGACAGCACCTCCCAGTGGTGTGTCCTGGTTCTGCGACTTGTCCTTCCTCCATTCTGACACCACATCCAGGATGGCATTAAAGTGGAAGTCCATGCGCTTGTCGATGGCAGGGTCAGTGACCTGCCCTCCCTCCTGAAAGAGGTCACATCGCTCTCCGAGCTTGTGCATCTTGATGCCCAACTGCAGGAGAGAAGTCACAAAAGGGTACCTAATAGTAATGTTTTTTTATTTATCAAATTTAATATGCATTTAAAAAAAAAATTACAGACAGTGGAACAGTGGTTCCAAAACTAGAGAGCACAGCGGGGCTAAATAAAAACGATGCATGTCTGTGTACTGTGAGCATGGACAAGTCTGTAAAAAGGACTTCCAGGTAAACTTAAATATATACAACAAAACAAACAAAACTATGATCAGCATATCTCAACCCTAGGTTCACCATGGCAGGTAAAGAAGACTGAACACAGGTGGCACAGTCTCAAAATATTAACTTCTAAGAGTATGAACTTGTAGAGTTCCCAAAGTGTCCGGTAACCCATCCTTTCAATAATGCAACGCTGAAGCTGCATTTCTGCATTCATCACAAAAAGGAAAAGGGTCTTAAAAATATTTCGGCATTAAAACTGAAACTTTTGTAAAGCTCTGACTTAAGATTTATCAGAAATAGGTAAGGTTCAGCACATTCATTCTTACCTGTTCACACATCAGGGCGATGGGGTTGTTTACACAGCCATTAACGATTTGTGCTCCTCGACCCACAGTGACACCCAGAGAGGCATCATCCCACACCCGACCACCTATTCTGTCTCTCGCCTCGAGCACCACCACCTGTAAGCCCAAACAAACGAAGACTGTATGTAAAACTCATCAGGGTGAAATACACTCACAGAACAATTCATTAGGTACACCTGTTCAACTGCTTATTGATGCAAATATCTACTCAGCCAATAACATGGTAAAACCCAATGCAATTAAGCATGTAGACGTGATCAAAACGACCTGCTGAAGTTTAAACCAAGGATCAGAATGGATAAGAAAGGTGATTTAAGGGACTTAAAGGCACTCTGTTGGTGCCTGATGGGCTAGCCTGTGTTTCTCAGTCTACTGGGTTTTTCCCCACACAACCACCGGGCCCGAAAAAGAAAATATGCAGTGAGCAGGATTTCTCTGAGCAGATGACATTTTCTTGGCACACTACGCCAAGTGTGCATAATACCCTCAGTTAGTAAGAACTGAGCATCTGTAAACAGTAAAACACCCCATATGTCATTCCCCACACGTTGTGAATACAAACAATGGTAGTAAACACAGTTTTAGATAGCTCTATATAACTTGTTTATCACTTTGACGTTCAGATCTATTGACTGACATTGAAGGAGAGGTCAAAGGTCAGATGTGACATGATATTTTAAATCTTTATATGGTACTTTCTATGTTGACAATACGCACCACACTTACAAAAACCATCATTTGTAACTTACAAGGCTTTGGTAAAAGTAGGTTGAATTTTAATGGATTGTTAACATGACTCCACTCTACACCCTTATAAAGAATTCATTAAAAACTTTTAGAGCTATCATGTTTACAGAGTGAATGATGTGCACAGTAATACTACCAAAAACACAACCTTCTTGGCAGACAGCAGAGAAATTAAATGTTTTCATGGTCATACAAACAGGAAACTTCCTAAGCAAAATTAACTATTTGATCACAATCAGGGAAAAGATGCAACGAGACTCCAGATGACATGAGGATCTTTACCTGAGTGCCAAAGTTTTGCAGCTGGCGTGCAGCAGCCAGTCCTGAAGCCCCGGCACCAATGATGATAACATTTTTCTGCATAAAAATCATAAAATGTACAAGGTGCTAAAAGGCATAAGAAAATAAGTAGTAGCAAAAACAATAAAAACTTCACATGACAGTACAGATGTGTAATAATCTTGTGTAGATGAGGACACTCACAGAGCAGTATGTTTCTGGGAGCAGAGGCTGTTTTGCTGCCAGCACACCGGTGTTGATGAGACCCTTCCTGGTCATGAAATGGAGCACTCGGTCCAACTCCTGCACGCAGCGCACACGCACCAACCCCCGAACAATGATGTGCTGGGCACATTTCTCTAAAGTCAGCACCTCCTTCAAAGAAAAACAGGAAGAAAATGTAATCATTTTATTTGTTTGTTGTTCTTTTGGAGACTTCTGTTCCTTTTTTGTAGGAAAAGGTGAAAAGAACTCACACATATTATATATAGCCTAGTTTAAACATATTAAACTGGTTGAGTTTTATTATTTGCACAAAGACAAATCCCATGACATCTCTGAATTTAAACAAAATATTTTTCTACTCTAAAATAAAAAAAAAATTCTGAGTGATCTTTTTCACCCTTATTTGAGATTTTAAATGACCCCAGTGGTCACTTTTGTCTTTGTTGTACCTTACAGTTCTTGTGCCAGGAGGCCAGGATAAGGTTACGTAGAGCCAGATACATGGTGGGATCGCGGGAAAACTCTGGAAACTCATAAAGCTCATCTAGCTCCATCATATCAGGCCGCACACACAGAGCCTTTCCGCACTCATTTGGCTGGTAAAAGGGCTGGAAGTATGGACACAAGCCTGGAACTGAGGGACATAATAATGATCGGGATCTCCAATGGGGACACAAAACAGTAATTATGTGTACAACATAGCATGGTGAATAGTAGGTGCTTAAATATGGCATTTCTTCTGAACTCAGACTTACTTTGAGGCTGAGCAGCTCTGCAGTGATCCACCCTCAGCTCACCCAGAGACATGTTGCTAGAAGAACCTGATGGACTCATCCCCACACAGTCGGGGTAGTACGCAGTGAGGAAAGGGGTGGCTGGGCTGTCTTTAAACAGTGGCGGCAAAATGAGCATTGAATGCCACCAGCTGTCCGTCACCTCTGCCACTCTCTTCAGGAATAAAACGGCTCAGCATTAAACAAATGCAGGAACTTGTAAAGTTTACACACTGTCCTCAAACAGATTCTAGCAAACATAACTAGCTTACCAAGTCCTCTGGTTGGGAGCATTGGTCGGGTTCCTCGCTCTGTAGGCAAATGAGCAAGATTTTTATCAGAAAAATAGATTTTTGTCTTGATGGGGATGGATGATTATATCTTTCCCTCTTTACCTTAATGTTGTTGAACTTCATCCCACAGCGGTATGCTGCTGCTAAGGAGGCAGTGAGCTGGATCTCCTTGGTCAGCTGGCGCCACTTCCTGCAGTCGGGTTTGGTGCATTGAGCCTGAAGGAAATGAACATGACAGTATTTATGACACGTAGCTACATGTGTGAACAGTTAATACATTTATCTAGAACCAGAAAAGCTTCTTAAACATACCCAGTATGGCAGCTGCTGATCTGCCATGAAAGCTTTAAGACTGGGCTCACTTTTCCCATTGCTAGTCCACACTTTCTTCCACGAAGCAAAGGTCTCAAAGCCGTCTTTGTGACTGAAGTGAAGGAGCGAAAAAAAAAGTTATTCTAATTATTTTGACAAGTAACTCACAGCTTCACAGTTTGGTAGTGCAGAAACAATGTAAATAGGTCTGAGGAACATGTGACAAGATTATTTCAAAAGTAATGTCACTGAACCCACGGCTGTTTCAGGTTTGCGTGTATACAGCGATACATACTTATAATTTAATGACTCAAAGCAAGTGGCAAAAATAAACAGCACTGATATGGGGAAAGAAAAAAAACTCAGATTAAATGTTATGCACTGGTTTCCTCCCTTCTTTAGAAAGAACATTGAAGGGGAAAAAAGATAGAAAAATATCAATCCATCCAATTATCCTTTCAGCAGCAGTTTCATTGACGTCTAGATTTCCCTCAACTAGGCCACCTCTTCTAGTTCTTCTGAGGGGACACAAAGGAATTCCCAAACCAGCCATAGGGCATAATTTTTCCAGCATGTCCTAAATTTTTCCTGGGATCTCCTCCCAGTCTGATAGGCGTGAAACAGATCCTAGATGTGCCAATCGGATGCTGAACCACATCATGTGGCTCCTTTCAATGTGGAGGGGTTCCTGCTCTAGTCTTGACTTGCTCCTGAATGATTAAACTGCTCACCCTGTCTCTAAGGGAGAGCCCAGATACTCTTCAGAAGACACTCATTTCCGTTGCTTGTATCTATATCAGTTTCTTCTCTTTGCTTGCAGTAATTAGAGAGAGTAGGAATGTAGATCCACTGGTACATTAAGATGTTTATTTTTTTCACTCAGCACTACAGCCAACCAGTACAACATCTGTAACGCTTTACATGATGCATTAATCTGACTGTCAGTGGATTGATGTGCAATTCTGAGCTTTTTAAACCACGTGTCAGTCAGAACAGTTGTTTGTTGAGGGTTCTGTAGTTTCTTTTCTTTTACACCTTTTAAATATGCTTCTTTTTGCAGGGAGGAGTTTGCTGTTATAAATGTTGTCTGTATGTAAGTGTAATTTTGTGCCTTCCTGGTATGTTAACATTTATTATTAAATAGATTGCTGCAAACGAGAGAGGGAAGCGTGCCACTAAATTTCTGAGATGATGGAAACCATAAAATATCCATCTTCTCAACTTAATGTAGCAGAAATCACTGTAAACAACTTAGAGGCGTTTTAAGCAGTGCTACAGAAACACTGTTCATATCTTCAGCCTGCATTTGTCTCACCTTCTGTAGTAGTGATCAAAACACTCATTGCAAAAATGCTCCCCACATGACAGATGATACCACCGCGACGTGTACCCATTTTTAGCACATCTGAAAAGAGACAAGAAGTGCTGTTTGAGAACTGTAAAAAGTGATATAAGTAACTATCTGATTTACCTGACATCTGATGTTACCTTTCAGATGCGCTTGCAAAACAAACAGGGTACATGGCAGAACACCCGGCCTTCTCACATTTTCTGTACTTCTTCTCAGACTGGTCATCTTCTTCCTCTGTGTCTGTGGCTTTTCTTTTGCTCTGTAATCCAAAGAGAAAAATGAAATATCATGAGACTCACATTCATTCCTATGTCCAATTCACAATCACAATTTAATGTAACATACACTCCAAGACAACCACATGCAGGCCAACATGCAAACACTACATGGAAAAGCCCTAGGCTAGCTTCAACCCTAGGATCTTGTTGCTTTGACTGGACAGTTTTAACTAGCCTTGGTTTTTAAAGTAATTTCTTTGAGACAGACTTCAGGAACACATAATATATATAGAAATACATATTCTGACTATGGGCATAAACTTAATTTGAACAATGTGGTGCACATATTATATAGGGGGCTTAGGAATCTATCTGTAAATTATGGGATTTGGTTAAAGTTAGCAGGAGAAGACTAGAAATAATGAAGGATTTCAAGTACCTTGGTCCTGTCATACTGTATCAAATGAAAGCTCAAAACCTAAGATTTTGGCAAGGATAACACAGCTGTCATAGCAAGTGTTACGGGAATCTAGAGACAAAAACATCTGTCTCTGATCCAAAGTCTACCAGCTGTGCTCCGTTGTCTTTTGAGTGTCAGTAGTGTTTTCTTACGGAAAAACCGTAAGAAGAATCGTAGCATAGGTTGAGATGCTACAGGAAGATCTCATGCCCTAAATCTGTGACAGGTATAAAAGGTCTGCATAATCTCTTTGCAACTTGAGATGGTATATAGAGTGTCTCCAGTTTTTCAGGCCTTGTGAAAATCATACTGCAAGGAACAGTTAAGAGAATGCAGAGACAAAACAGACAGATTAAGATTATGGGTGGATAAGATCTGTGAACAGGTAGGCATGAACCCCACAGAGACCCAGAGAGTGGTGGCCCAACAACCTCAAGAGAGGTCAAGGGGCAAATCCTCATAACTTCATGAGTTGTGTTGGTGGTATGTTGACTAAGACTTCTACGTCTACATCACTGCCAGTCAACTGGCTTTAAAAAGTGCTTTGTTGATTAATTGCTTAAACACTGCCCCCTGACAACTAACCTTCTAGTATAATAATAAAAGCAAAATTTACCTAAAACTGCACACCTGGAAACATTAAAAACCAAACTGAAACCTTTGTGTGACCCTACTTTGCATGAATGCGAACTGAAACTTAACCGAGATATAGTCAGTATATTAACTCATTGTGTACCTTACCTGACCAGGTGGAGGGTTGTTGGTGCGCTTCACCCGGACGTTGACCTGCCTTCCTGAGGAGCGCAGTGTCTGTCCGTCCCCTGGTGACTCCCCGGAGCTCCTCTTCTTGGCTCTCCGTGCACCAGAAGCATTACCGGGATAGTCTTAACACCAATGACAACAATATAATAGTGACTGTGTAGTGCAGCTCGGGCCTCTATTAACGCCAACAAAAAATATTTATGACATAGAACACGTGTGCAAAAACATAGAATTCACTCAGGTTATAAATAGCTGAAAAAAGCGACAGAAACACGAGGCCAATTGGTATGTAAACATAGCAAAGACGCGCACATTAGCCAGCTCTTTAAATCCGCCCAACAACGTCAGCTGTCACTTTAGCACCTAGCAAGCAGCAGCGGCGCCTCTTTAGCACTGACCTGCGTCCGACAGCATGGCTGCCCGCGGGGTTTCTTTCAAGCCCTCGACGTCCAAGTGAAATTCTGAGACGCCTTTTTGCTTTTAATCGTTGTTTTGTCTCAATTTTATTGTTGTGGGGACGAAAATCAATGCGCCGTCGTTTCCAGAATACCACTTCCGGTTTTGAAGAGGAAATGGGCGTGTCGCTCTGACTTTTGATCTCTGCCGCTCTCCGTACTGCCAGGGTAACCATAGCAACGGCAGTACGCTGTCAGACTGGCAACATAAACGGAGAGAAGAAGAGGAGAGGTGATTGTTAAAAAGCTATGTAAGGTCAGGCTGAGCATCGTTTAATGTTAGCACATTTGTTCGAAAACAAAAACAGCAGGTATTAAAAAAAGGAGGATGTTAAATTTTTTAAAATTTTAGCCTTTAAAAACTGAAGCCAGAAAGCGGTTCTGAATTTACAAATGGATTCGGGAAATGTTGTGCACAGAAGAAAGCCGGGGATCCCTGTAATCGGTTTGAAAGCATCCCAGAAGAGCCACCGCCATCAGGAGGTGAGCAGTTTGGAAATGTCTCCACCGGGAAAGTAAATGACATTGTTAGAGTGTGATAACGCCTGATTTACAGGTATTTAAAGGATCAACAGCTGAACACAATAGTGTTGCTGTTAAATTGTTTCTAACTTTTCTGAGCATTTCACAAATTGCAAATTATATCCCAGCCTAAACTATAACCTAAATTCCTCTCCAGGTTAATGCTAAAAGTCTCGATCTCAGTAAGGTGATTCGTCTTCTTGAAGATCCTTTGACAGTAAGTTAAAAACCTGAATGCCAGTCCTCTTTTTTCTGCTATTGTATTACACATATAGTGCATTTAATCCCCCTATTTTTTACTAAAGACTAACTTGAAGGAAAGGCACCTTTTTGTTCTGAAGAAACTACTGAAGAAAAGCCAAATTGGCTTTGTATCCTTTCATTTCTTTCTCTTATTGTAGACTGTCTTTCTAAGAAACCCCTCTCATGCGTCACACAGCGCAGCAGATTGTCAAATTTTCCTCATTATGGTCCCCTGCTGCAGTGATGGAAATAGATCTGCTGTCATACCATGTAAACACAAAACCAAACATTGGTCCCAAGGCTCTAATTTATCACAGCATCACTCTTTCTGTCAGCATTTTCTGTGTTCAGAAATAGGCTGAGTTATCACAATGACCCATCACCCATCTCCTTGTCGGGATTTAGCTCTGCATGAGTGAACAATCTGCCAAAAACTTCTTTAACTGTCTGAAGCTTTTAAAAGAACTGACAGCCATCGCAAAAATACTCAACATCTGCGCAGAGAAGGTGACAGATCACCCTGAATATGTGTCCATTCTGTGTGAAGCTCTTACAATTTGTAGGTAAGAAACTCTTTCAAGCAAACAGCTCATATTTTATCTCACAAGATGATCTGATCGTCAGAGTGCTGCTGTCTTTCGTCTCAGGCTTCCCTTTCTGAAGGAGAAGACATCTGACGAGCTGCACTACGCTCAGGACGCCACAGAGTTTCTCTCTCATATGGGTAATAAAGGGCTTGCAGATTGGCCAGTCACTGCTGCTTTAAATACATTTATATACAGGTGACAATTATGTTGTTGGGTTTTTTTAAAACAAAAAGACAGAAAGTCACATTATTTGATCGTAGAGTGTTAAAAATTCAAAACAGGAACAGAACTGTGAAACATTTCATAATTCCAGCTTCTAATTTTGAAACATTTTTATTATTTTAGTTGGTTTTTAATGGTTTTGTTTGCAATACATGATCACGAAAGATTTCTGCTGTGGCATGTTAACCTTACATGCTGCATGACATTCAAAACAAGCTAGCTCCCTCTAAAGATGTGAATTTTTAAAAACAACTCAGAAATATAGATTATTAAATTTTAAGAAATGTTTAATCATTTGAAGTTTTTGTTCTTCAGATGAGAATGACGACATGGAGCGCTTCTGAGTTGTGTTTCTCTTGGCAGGGTGTCTGATGAGAGTGTCTGATGCCGAAGTGAGGCAGCTCATATTTGAATGCGTGAAATCATTCTACAGCTCTGTGGCTCCCAAACAGATGCTCGATGGTACGGATGGTACCACACGAAAGCCTCGGACTTTCCCTTCTAACAACCGATTTTCTAGACTTTCACTAAGTGAGGCTCTGTCATGGCGTCTGTGGTGGCATGCTTGTGCTTTTCTTTGTCCTTTGTGTTTCTTCTCTTTTCTTTTCATTTGTTTTCTTCATGTTTTCTTTATTAGAATTGGTTAGATTTCATATAGATATGTACATGAGCTTACAGCCGTACCCAGTGTCCTATGAGGCTGTTCAGGATTAAGAGATAAAGTTTTTGAACACATGATAGCACAAGTTGAATAGATCATAAAATCTGTCAAATATGAGGCTGAAATAAGGATTGGTAACTTATTTTTCTGATCATTTAAAAGAGTGTTTTGGGTAGACTTTCAAGAGTCATATCACCAGTGTGAAGTAGGTGGCTGGTCAGTACAAGGGCTCATTTTTACTTATATATTTTGTTGTTAGCTTAGTCCTTATTAAAGTGATTGACCATCATTTGTTTCAGAAACTCATGTTTAGTGAGACTCTAATTTTTATTTTCATCTGAATCTAATTTGTGTTTTTTTATGACCATGGCATGACTTTTTTAAAATGTCGATTCCTCTTTAGTTATCAGTGTAATTGTCTTGTTCCTTAATGTGTTTTTCCTTAATTTCTGTTTTATGCACGCTTTTAGAATTTTTAATGATTATTTTTAACATTTCAGAAGTTTTGAGTAATGATGCCATTGTATGAAAAATTAATCCATGTTTGACAAAAGCCTTTTTTCCATCTCCTGGCTCTGTAAAGACTGATAGCTCTAAAATGTTCATCTAAGTTGCACAACTTTGCATGTAAGCATAGAAGCATCACCTGCTTCTGTTTGTGAGGGTCAGCCAATCAGGATGAGGTTGGGGTAAGAGGAAAAGGGCTAAAATGACTTGTTTTAAACAGAAGCTGATGTGAGGGATTGCGTTATGGCTGAGTACAAGATAAATAATTTTGAACTGTGAGTCATACGAAACTACTGCAGTACAGTCGAAACATGGAGCTGGAAATCACCTTAATAAGTTCACTTTAAGTGGCTTATAATGATCTCTTAGCTTGTTTCTTCCCTGATGTTGAACCTGGCATTTAAACATATATAGTTGTATTTAATAATGTTTCTGCTCTGTTTCCTCAGGCCTCCAGCCGACCTCTCCAGGCTACAGGCTGCAGCTGCTGGAGCGCAGTGAGCTGGCTCAGACACTTCTCCTCTCCATGGCCACTCTCGAAAACCAGCCCACCATCAAACTGCAACTCCTTCACATCCTTCAGATCCTCTCCAGCTGCTCTGGTCAGTCATTTATTTCAGTGCAGAGCCAGTGAGGGAGGGAAGGGGAGGAGCAGATGACCTCCTTCATTGGAGAACGTAGCCAGCTCTCAAGAACATAAATCAGACTTTCGGACAATTATGATTTTAAGTGTCCTTAAAATAACTGGGTTATTTACTGGGTTACACACATCTATGTTTCACTTTACAACCACAGATATGAACTGTTCTTCAATACTCCACGCACGAGGAGCAGAGACGGTATGTCTCCACATGAACGACCACGATCCGACCGGCCAGGTCCTGTTCCGTTCTTCCGAAATCCTCTGGAACCTGCTGGAGAGGGGCAACAAGGAGGTGGTCACCGCTCAGCTCGGCACCCTGGAGTGTGTCCTGTACGCGTGTCCTCCTCATTTAAGATGCTTTTAAATGTGCACCATGTGCCTGATGGATGTAGGATCTTTTAAATGAGGCAGCATGAGGGAAATTTCCTTGGAGTTTACTTCACAAAAATCTTAAGATTTTAAGTACAATGTTTTTCTAATCTATTAAATGCCTCGAACAATCAACACACCTTTAAAAGACTAGGGAAGAAATACAGAACTACAATGAAATAAACATAAATACATCATTCTTTTGTTATGTGTAATGATTTTACATTTCTTATACGGGTAATTGAAATGCCCGCAGCTCTGATTTTAGCCAAACCATCATTTTTAATGGAAAAGTTTAATTATTTGTAATTCGTCTGATTTCTGTTGGTTGTGTGTTCCTTATGTGGCAGGCCTTTGCGCTGTCATTTATCCTTTGATAGCTGACTTTTGGCTTTATTTGTTCCTCAGCTCTCTGAAAGAAGCATTTTTTCACCTGCTGAACACCGGCTCTGGACATTCAGACCTCCTACTCAGAAACGATCTGCTCGTGATCACAACTCTCATTGCAGAAAGTCCAGGCTCACACCTTATTGTGAGTACAGGACAGTTTAATGAATAGTAATTTGTTACTTTTTTTCACCCACCGGTTGTTTTTATGAATTTTTTTAATAATTTGAGGTGTTTCTAATTTTCAGGAGAGTTCATTTGCCAAACAGCTTGTGGTTTTCAGCACATTTCCAGAGCGTGAGAGCACTCTATCCTTTAAATGTTACACACTTTTTACAAATGACTTCATTATTCATGAATACAGTAGCATCTTTTATGAAAATAAAACTGCTTATTTTATTTATGTTTTAGTGAAAAGTCACAACCCTTTGATCCGCAACCTGAAGCTCAGCTATAGTAACGAAGACTTGAAAATGAAGAAGTTGCTGTTGAATCTGCTGGTTGTTATGTCGAGGGACTTGGCTGCCCTGCAGGTCAGTCACACGCTCACCCAGTCATTGTTTAAGTTTGGATAACCTGTGTGATGACTCAGTTTTCTTCTCTCAGCTTTATAAAGAAGAACGTGTTGTTCTGGCTCTGCTGGCGCTCATGAAGCCGCCTGTCGCCTCCTCGTCTGAGCGTCAGTCGGGGTCACGTCACTGGTCCGCTGCGCAGAAGGAGGAGCTCCAGCTGCAGGCGCTGGCCACCCTCGCCACCATCGGGCCGCTCATGTTGGAAGAGTACATTTCCTGTGAGGGGAGTACCTGTCTGCTACTCCTGCTGGACTGGTGTGTTGGGCCAGGTTAGGAAACACAAGAAAAACAAGACCAAGCAGAATCTGTACTGTATCTGAAAGGTTAAAGGTCAAGGGAATTGCAGTGTCCTATCAGAGTGTATTTGAGCCAAACAAAGTCACTTATACACTCACTTTTTGTCATTACCATGATTTGCTACACAACAGACATTTAAACAGCTTTTATCTTACTTTTTATCATACTCTTCAGCTTCTTTTGTCTCTTAAAGGTTATTTTTTTATGCAACTGATAGTTTAACTAGTTTCACAGCTTACAAAATACCTCATAATCAAACCCCCATATCTAACCAAAAATAGCTCTTAAATAATACACATTTCAACTCCTCTCGGCACTTCAGCTGACGCTTTAACTTATGCCTTATAATCTCTGTCACTTTAACTACTTTCTTTGTCAACAATGTGAAAGCAGGACCCAAACACAGGACTTCCTGTGTAGAGCTTAGTGTGTTTATTTACAGTGAAGCAAGACAAAGATGCAAATAATCCTCTCCATGCTTCCCATGCTCGTTCACTGCTCCCGTGCTGTGGCTTCTCACTGTCTTTGGTGAGTTAATCTTCTCCCAATGGTGCCAACAGCACTATACTTCTTCCACTCATTTCCGCAACCCTCTGGAAACAACAACAGGTTGCTGTTAGTACATGTAACGATCAGAGAACCAAGACACTGTCACAAACTAGCTGGGACCTGACGGAGTTTCTCACAAAATTCCCACATCAACTGAAGTTCAGCTCCTCTGTTAAGTAATCCCTCCAGATGAGGCTGATCAGCAACAGGTGTGTTAATTATCCCTCAGGTGTGGCTGGCTCCCCTACGGGAAAAACTCTCCGGGCCTGATGTCTCAGGAAACCCCGGACCACACCACACACACACACACACACGCACACGCACATCAACTCGTACATAAGGAAACGAGGGAACGGGAGAGGACAACAACAAACATACGACAGTAAGGCATGTTAAACAGACACACAGGCAGGGCGACCAACCCAAGATAAACCCAGAAATATAAACAAGTCCACAAGAAACACATGAACCCTGAGTCCCCAGACCCAGGCCTGTGACATTCTTAGCTTATGGATAAACTTCAGACAGTTCTTTATTTGTTATTTATTAATTTTAAATTAGAGGCAGATGTTTTCAGTTAGAGGGACAAAAGGTGCGAGGGGGCACCTGGTCTTTATTTTTTAACAGTGGATTTATTTAAATCTAATTTATCAACATATGTTTGAGGAATTAATTATCTAGCTATATAATTCTGGCTTTAAGCAGAAGGCGTTTCATCGCCCCAATCCTGGCTTCTCTTCGTTGACTCCCTGTAATTTTAAAAATAGATTTTGAGGTTTAACGGATCACTGTTAAAGCATGTCTGGCCCTGTTTGACCCCCGTGTGAGCCAGGATGAAGCCTTATGTGTGTCAGGTGTGTCCATTTAGCTGTGCCAATGTCAAGGCTTACTGCAAATCAAACGATGACCAGACTGTTTGCTATCAGAGCCTCTCAGACTTTGGAACAACCCACCCGAGGAGATAAGACTCACAAAACCAGAAACATCTTTAAAATGCTTCTTTAAACACATTTTTATGACTCAGCAATTCCATTACATGAGATATTTTTGCATTTTGTGTTTTGTTTTTTTTATTATTCGTTTTTGGTTGTCAGTTTTAAATTGTTCCTGGTTTGAGTGACTTAAGTGTTTGGCTTTCGGTGTAGATATAAGCCTTTCAGTATTCTGTTTTTTCCTGTCTGTCAGAGCACTTTGTAAACATTTTAAATTATCCATCCATCCATCCATCCATCCATCTTCATCCGCTTTATCCGAGGCCGGGTCGCGGGGGCAGCAGCCTAAGCAGAGAGGCCCAGACCTCCCTCTCCCCAGCCACCTCCTCCAGCTTATCCGGGGGAACACCAAGGCGTTCCCAGGCCAGCCGAGAGATATAATCTCTCCAGCGTGTCCTGGGTCTGCCCCGGGGCCTCCTCCCGGTGGGACATGCCCGGAACACCTCACCTAGGAGGCGCCCAGGAGGCATCCTTGTCAGATGCCCGAACCACCTCAGCTGGCTCCTTCTGATGTGGAGCAGCAATGTCTCTACTCTGAGCCCCTCCCAGATGGCCGAACTTCTCACCCTAACATTTTAAACACATTTTAAATGAGCTATTTAAAATCAATTTTCTTAATTATAAAGATTTCTATGGACGGATGCTCATCCGTCTCTAAAGAGTTTGGTCTACACCAATCCACCGTCAGACAGACTGTGTACTAATCAAGGAAACTGAAGGCGACTGAAGCCATGTAACACGGACTCATAAGTGGGATAACCTGACAAAATATAGGACTCTCACATGCTTTTGACTTTTAATGAAGTATGTAATCCATGTAATACACACCTCATTAAATAAAGTCCAATGAAACATTTTCATTTGAATTTTTTAATCAGGTTTTCTTTATCTGTATTTAGGAAATGGGTAAAACACTAATTATATTTTAGATAATATCTATGCAGAAATATACAAAATCTTAACAGGTTCGCAAACCTTTTCACGAACTGATCAATCAGTCAGTAACTATATTCTCTCTTTTATTCCAGATTCTTACTTTGGCCAGGGTCACAGCTTCCACGCCACCGGAGGCAGAGGCGGTAAGAAGGCGCAGACGCGGCACTGTATCAGAGTGCTGAGATCGGTGACTTCTCTGGGTGAAGAGTCTGTAAACCAGGACCTCTGTGATCAGGGAATCATCAACCAGCTTCTGGGTGACTGGACTGGACACATGACACATGCTCAATATCAACATTTACTGTTGATGAATTCAGTAGAGTCAAAGCTGTCGTGTTTCCTCAGGGATTCTCATGCAGATAGACCCGGGTCCTGATGAAGATGATGTCGTCGCTCTGGAGATAAAGTCGGATATTCAGGTGATCCTTTCAACGCTGTGTGAGACCGACATGCACAGAAAGGTAAAGCTCATATAGCTAACTTAATTAAAGCGCTTAGAGCTGGGTAGTTGGATATCCGGTGAGTCTGTGTTTGTTTGCTGCCTGTTCTGTTTCATAGGAACTGTTTGGCTCAGAGGGAGTTGAGATGGCGGTTCATTTTCTGAAAAAAGGCTCCGACAAGTTTTACAGCGGCCTCGGACACAACAAGCTCGTGCTCTCCACAGTGGACTGTGTGTGGTCAGTGAACTGCAGCACACTTTAATAGATGAACTGCTGTATTCATATTTGTACAGTCATTTACATTTGCCAGATCCTGGCTAGAGTAATATGAGAAACCAGAAGTGTAACTCTGTTAGCCAGATGTATGATGATGTCTTTGTTAGGCATAATTTAATTGTATAATATTGTTTCTGTATTGGAGCAGATGAAAAACTCACTTCGATTTAATGGCATAACTGCCTTAGCGGACAAATGGGACTTGCTCAGTTTACATAATATGAATGCAGTTCAGCTCAGAGGCATTTAACCTCTTAAATCTGGGGCCTTTTGCTGATATTTATTTTATTTTTAACAATATTTTTCATTTTTCTGAAGGTTTATGCAGTAAACTAGTCATAATGAACATTAATCAGTACGACTCACAGTGAGCTTGGGAGTGGCTGCAATCACGGCACTGTAAGAAGGTGACAGACGTACTATGGTTGTTCGCCTTCCTTGACTCCTCGCTCTAACCAGTGTTGCTCCCTGCCCAGGATGTGCACTTCCTCATAATTGAAAGATTGGCCACTGGCCTGCAGGTTCAAAAGACTGCAGAGTCCCACCCCAAGGACGCAGGTCTTCTGTGTGTTTAGCGAGAGGTTGTTTGGTTTCCCTGATGCATGATAAACAGCAGTCCTCCTGGCACTTAATGACGTACACTATATTATTCTGTTTACTCCGAGAGACCTGGGGTCCTTGGAGTGGACCATTTTTTGGCGTAGTATGCTTTGGAAAGTGACAGAGATGCTGTGTTTTTCAAAAAGCCTGCCTCAGCTGTTCACATAAGGCAGGGGTATCCAACTCCTTAAGGGCCGGTGTCCTGCAGGTTTTAGATATCACTCTGGGTCAACACACCTGAATCAAATGATTATTTCATTACCAGGCCTCTGGAGAACTTCAAGACATGTTGAGAAGGTAAATTTATCATTTAAATCAGCTGTGTTGGATCAAACACATCTAAAACCTGCAGGACACCGGCCCTCAAGGCCTGGAGTTGGACACCCCTGACATGAGGGATCACCAACAGTTTTTATGCAGGCAGTGATTAACCTTCTGGATCCTGGAGGATCCTGGAGGGGGGGACTGTGCTTTGAGGAGATGGTGCTGTAGCGTTCTAATAATACCCAATTTGTGCTCCAGAGACTGGTGAGAGTTATGCCTTAAATACTGGGCTGTAAGCATTAGTTTATGGTACACATGAACTTTTAAAAGTCTCCCTATTACTCACAGTAATTTGTCCTTTGCCTGTCCTATTTCATATCCTCCCTGCTGAACTCGATGTGTTTGTCCACAGAACGTGAGTGAATTGTGGTCGATATGAACAGAATCAACTTTCTGGGAAACATTATTTACTACTTTCTACAATATTACCTACATTTAATCATAGTTTTATCCGTAGGCTATAGTGTAGTAACAGATATGACTATTATTATGAAGAGGGTCAGTGAATTTTAACCTAATCTGGAGAAATATTTGATGTCTACCCCATTAGAAATAAAAGTACAGAATCTCGAGATCTGTTATAATGACCTCGAGTTCAGGTCATCATAACACTTGTCATACGGGTCTAAACTTGATTTTTCAGTTCTGTTATGGACCTGCGAGCAGCTCAACAAGCACATTTTTTGTTGCAATTACAAGCCAACTATCAGGGGTCTATTTTTTGTCTCCTACAGCTGAGAAAGTTTCTGTCTGTGCGCCTTTTCTCCCATCAGGTCGTGTATCGTAGGCTGCTACACCACAGAAGATTACTTTCTGGTTAAAGACGGGGTGTTTCTTCTCCTCCACTTACTCAGTGTGAGTAAAAGTTTCCTGAAGTTACTGTCGAGGCTTTAAAAGTTTCCTTTTTTCTACCTGTATTTTGCGATTAAAAATAGGATTTCAGCTGCTCTGTGTTAAAGCTAGTTCATGTAAGGCAGCGTTCACAGGTAATATAAACGTCCTTTTCTCCTGCAGACAAGCCCCAGGTGTGTGCACGGTGCCGTCCTCGCCATCCTGCTAGAGTTATGTGACAACCCGAACACGGTGCCGTACATTCTGACGTGGAGGGACGGCAACGGACAGACGGCTCCGAGACTCCTGCTGCAGCTGTGGAGAGAGGAAGAGGAGGAGCTAGGAGTTCCTCGAAATCAACATGGAAGCATCGCAGGTCGGTCTAGTTGAGCACGAGGAGTAAATGATGAGGCTTTGAGGAGAAGAAGAATAGTTTGTGGCTGACACATTTATTCAGTGAGACTTAAAAAGCCAGCCATTTACTGTCATCCAGACATTCAGCTCATTACACTGAGAACAGATTTAATCTTTTTCTTTCAATTAGATATCAAATCGAAATAAAGAACTTTGTTTTTTAGATTTCTGCTGCACTAACAGGTCAATGTTTCTACTAAACTGCTGATGCAATTAAAAAAAAAAAAAAGTATCCTGTTAGTCTGTAATGTTGTTTTGGGGTCTTTTACAGGCGCCTCTGCTTTGTCCTCCACTGTCTGTGTTGGACTTCGACATACACAGCATTATTTCTTTTCCCAACCTGGATTTTATAAACATCTGATTTTTATCTGACATTTTTATGTAACGATAACGTTCTGCACCACTGAGCCAACCAGATGCAGGGAATGGTTAAATATAACTGGAAACATAATTTTTTGTGTGTTTTTGCATAGCTGATGGATTTTTTTTCATCTCTCCGTCTCAGACAGAAGGTTTTAAAAGTTTTACATTTTGCCAGCAGGTAAAAATCAGATTTTAGGCTCTTTTGGCTCTGTAATCTCATATATTTCTCTATATTTCTTTTATCTTGAAGATCCTCAGAGGCCCATCCTCAGTCTTTTCCAGCTGGATGAAGCTCAGCTTTCATTTCCTGCTAACGTGCCGAGTGCTGCAGTATTGGAGATGTCAGAGAACCTGCGATTGAAGATTTACTCCGTCTTCTGCAAAATTGGTAACCAAACAAATTATTCAGTTTCATACTAAATGTAAAGTATTCATTAAGAAGATTTTGTAATTAGAGTATTTGATTAGCCCAATTTCTTTGTAGCTCCTCCTATATACATATTTAGGCAATAAAAAATACTACTATGTAAAACAAAATGCTACTTTAACATGTCACTTCTCGCAGCCTTTCAAACGATATTCAGTCTCAATTTGGCTTTTTTTAATTAAGTTTATCTCTTATTGATTGAAGATCTTTTAAAGTTTTGAAATACTGAATATAGCGATAAAACGATATCATAATGTTCCGGTCAAAGCATTTGCTAATATTGTTATATTAAAAGCAGTCAGTAGTATTTGTGACTTTTTCCTTTCAGGGTTTCAGGATCTTCCTGGATTGTTGGGAAAAGATTATGTGACTCTGACCATCATCAGGAGATATCTAGACTTTAAGGTAAAAGTGAAGAAAAAATATTGTAGATGCTTCATATAATAGTTGCTCAGACTGTGTTCAAAGTTTGTTCAAACTTGAAATGAATGTAAAGCTTCAGCTGTGAGTAGAGATGTTCAAAGTGAAAGTACAAAATTCCTCGTTATACAAAATACTGAGACGGATTTGAGAATCTGTCAGGAAAACAATCTATAAATAACCGTTAGTCACAGGGAGTAAAGACAGACTTAAAGGAGTCTGGAGCTCTCTTAAAGGTTTCAGATGCAGAGGACATAAACCGAGATAAACATCAGCATGTCTGTCTCTTGTGGTGCTGCAGGTCGGTGAGGTGTGGGATGAGATCAGCCGGGAACTGAGTCTGGAAGGCGTGAGGCCGATCAGCCCCGACCAGGAGGCTCTGAGCACCATCTGCAAGATCGCAGAGGACACGGCGAGGAGGATCGTGGAGGAACAAAACAGCATCCTAGAGCACCATCAGAAGGAGGACATCAGCGAGGAGAAGCTCACATACACAGAGGTACGGAGTAAAGGAGTGGAAATAGCTTAGATGAAAGTCAGCTTAAAATGTTTATCTTTAATAAAAAAAAACCAAAAAAGACAAATTATATTACACAGATTGTTTTTTTTTCTTCCTGAGCTACTATACAAATAATCAGATTTATTTTCACATGCATAATCAAACAAATTCAGTCTTTTTTCTTTTTTTTTATATGTCTAGTAAAAAGTTTTCATTGTATGTTTGACTAGAAGCAGAGATCCTCTGGGACAATTTGTTTTAGTTGGAGGAGATGCCGAAACTGCCTTTACATATCAGGACCTCTCCAACACTGGATACGTTTAAAACTCGTTTAAAGACCCATTTTTACTCTTTGGCTTTTAATAATGTATGAGTCATTATTTTATTCTTATTTTTTTCTTATCTTTTATTTTACTTTCCTTTTAAATTTTATCTGATTATTTTATTGTACAGTACTCTGGTCAACAGTTGTTGTTTTTAAAAGTGCTATATAAATAAAATTGATTTGATTTGATAGTAAAATGAATTCTGACTTTTTTCTGTCTTTATCACAGATGAAGTCTCGCTGGAAGCAAAAGGAGTTCATGGAGAAGTCATGGGAGGATTATGTTTCTAGGACTTCAAACTATGAAGCCCTGAAGGTTTAAAGATTTTTAACCATAAATTCTATCCTAATAATAATAATGATAATATCTAGATTCTCAGTATAAGTAGTAAGTGTATATTTTTGTTATGCGCTTTGTATACAGGAAGTAAAAGCACAGAGGGAGAAGAACGCCGAATCATCCAGACCTAAACCAAAGCACGAGGATGCTGCTATCCGCCCTGCTGAGGTCTTTACACTTAACCTTTCATGACTTTTACAGGTCACCCGCTTCATTGATTTAAAATAATTAAATCTCATATCTTATTTTCACAAAATGGAGCAAAGAAAAAAGTCTGTTTCAGGTATAGCTCATTTTCTGGTTCTGAGAATGAGCATTTTTAATGCATGTAATGAATTTCAGCTTAATTTGGAGTTTGTGGCTTAGAAAGCATCTCTGAAATTAGTTTTAATAGTAGATCAATCCTGACATTCAGAGGCCCAATAACATAAATGAAGAAGATGAATGAAAATATATAAGACGAGATTAGACGTACTTTATTATTGCCAAACTTGGGAAACTCCTTTGTTACATTAGTTAAACTAAAGTTAAATGGAGCAAACTAATAAATAGCCTTTCTAATAACTTCAGTAGATCTTAACTCTGCACTAATAATGCACAAAGCACAAAATGATCATGAAATCAGTGGAAAAGGTACGCTTAAATACGCAGGGGGTAAGAACAAATGATGGTGAGGAATTGGTGTAGTTATTATGCAAACTTATTTTAAGGTGATAACCAAATATAAATCTGATGTTTTGGTGAAATGTGATGCCCTTTAGAATATGCTGTGTAAAGAGCTGTTAGATACAAAAGAGTTTCTTTATCTTTAATTCAGTTATTTTCCTGTTGTTTGTGAACAATGATCAAAATTTTAAAAATTGAGGAGCAACTCGCTGTAGTCTTGACGTTCTGTTTCGGTGTGTTTCAGCATTTCATCGGACACGTCGTTGGAGTGGAGAGCACGGACGCTCAGGGTCCGGCAGGAGTGAAGGTGACGCTGGTCAGAACGCCGGTCAGAGCCCCAAGCGAGGACAAAGGAGAACCAACAACACCAAACCCAGACTACTTCAGCACGGCGTCTTCTGCAGACTGACGTTACCGAAGTGACTCTTAATACAAGGCATTCACATTGTTCATGTAACAGCATTTATTGTGCTGTACGCTCATAAAATTAAACTGCATTAATGTAAAGACTGCATTAAGGTGTTTTACAGGAATTGTCAAGATACATGAGTAGAGCAGAGGGGTCAGCAAGTTCATTACAACTTAAAGTGAACTTTAATGGTAAATGGCCTGTATTTGTATAGCGCTTGACTAGTCCCTAAGGACCCCAAAGCGCTTTACATATCCAGTCATCCACCCATTCACACGCTGGTGATGGCAAGCTACATTGTAGCCACAGCCACCCTGGGGCGCACTGACAGAGGCGAGGCTGCCGGACACTGGCGGCACCGGGCCCTCTGACCACCACCAGTAGGCAACGGGTGAAGTGTCTTGGCCAAGGACACAACGACCGAGACTGTCCAAGCCGGGGCTCGAGCCGGCAACCTTCCAATTACAAGGCGAACTCTCAACTCTTGAGCCACGATCAAGAGTTAAACGATAGTTTAAAGCAGTCCAAAATAACTGAGTCCAATCGGCAAGAAGATACATACGTTTTGAGTTTTTTTAAAACGGGGGGAAAAAGGGCAGTGAAGGAGTGACTCAGTGCAAACAACCCACACTAAAAAAATATATATTATTATACCCAAAAATGCAGACTTTAAGTAAGTTAATTATGCAAGTTTTTTGTAATTTCGTTACCAAAGGGAAATGTTAAACATTAAACTTAATGGTTAAATGAAATTTACTTAATTGGTGTGCATTCAGTTTATACCAAACATGTTTACATTATTCATTAATAATTTGAATAATTTGCAAACAACCCACACTAAAAAAAAATATATTATTATACCCAAAAATGCAGACTTTAAGTAAGTTAATTATGCAAGTTTTTTGTAATTTCGTTACCAAAGGGAAATGTTAAACATTAAACTTAATGGTTAAATGAAATTTACTTAATTGGTGTGCATTCAGTTTATACCAAACATGTTTACATTATTCATTAATAATTTGAATAATTTGCATTTTACTCACAGTTATTGCTTCATATTTATGGGGACAAGTACCATTGTTTTGAGTGCAAGGTGTAATTCTAGACAGAGTGACGATTAGGGATTAGACACAAGTGAAGACTCATACGGGACAAAACTCCAGAGCGAAACAGAAGAAAAATGAAGAGAAAACAACCTAAAGGTATGGAAGTTTGTATCCACCATCTAAAAAACACAATTTGGGGTTGTTAACTCAAAAAGAAAATAGCTTAAAATTTTACCTTTGCTCTGCCTTTTTCGTTTTCTGTGGCAGAAACAAGCTTGCATAAAAAAGACACGTACTAAACACAGAGACAAGAAAACTCACATTAAACATGAACCCAACAGCATTAACACAGAGATGAGAACAGATTGGGACAATCTAAACTCAAAATAGGAACCGAAGCAAAATACAGATCAAGATCTAAAAACTAAGGCTAGAACAAGAAAACCAACTTATCAGGAAGAGAAACCAAGAAAGATAAAAGAAAAATAATTAAAGAAAGCCGCTTATAGTGTTTATATTTCTGGTTCCTGTGGCTCTAGAGGGATGCAGCAGATGCAGACGTGAGGTCACTCCATGTGTACAATCAACACCTTGTAGTCTAGCCCACCACCCCAGCCCTTTATACAGGCACACACACAGTCTCTGTCCTTTCAGACAACGTTACACTGGCTTACTTTAATTTCCTGAAGACTTATCTGAGCCATAACCAGACTATTATATTTTTATTTATTTACATATTTTTCAAGTCCTCTCAGCGTGACTGTCAGAAGCAGTAACTTGGCTTTCCTTTGGAGCTAACATGACTTATTTCAGTGCACAGAGCATTCATGTACAATCTGTTTTAAATTCAAATTGTTTTGTTTTCAAATAATTGTGGTTTTTGCATCAAAACTAATAAAGTAATTCGATTTATTAACAATAATCTTTAAATCGTTAAAAATAAAATTCTAATGTTTTGGTATGTTTTCATCCTGCATTTATGTAACCACTCCTGCACCACGAACAAAGAGAGCCTGAACAATCAATGTGGCCTCATAGACTCCGCTGCATTATGTAACATCACTGTACCTTCAAACATAATAAGCCCACAGTGTAATTACAATAACGCTCTCATTAAATGCTGCAGCTTGCAGTTTTTTTGGCTATAAAAATTAAACTTTTTACTGCTGGGTTGTTAAAAAGTATTTTCTCTTTTATGGGTTACATAAGTGACTGCAGTGCATTAACACACATGTTCCTTCAAGCGTGCAACATGCTGCACAGAGCGACCTCTCCTCCTTCTCCTCCTCTCTCCGCTCTCACCCGTTTCACTGGCTGGATGGCCAAATCACCCCTGACAGGCCGGAGCTTTTCATGCGGCGCTGCGAGTGTTTGTGTGGCACACTGTACAAAAGAGCAGGGACACACAGGACCCTCTTCAGCACATCAGGCTGCCCGCTGTTTGCTCAGACTGCCGAGGGGCTTCATGGGGCCGGAGGTCCGTCTGCCGTCGATGAAGGCACGTCTGGATCCCAACTGGATGCTCATCAACTCCACGAGGACCTCCTAACTTCAAACTGTGAGGCTGATATGTTTTACCTGAAGGCTGATGACGCTGTGGAGACACAACAATAAATGGCTTATAACACATTATAATGAAGCTGTTAAAGTGATAAAGTAAAAGTTTATATAATTACAGCTTTTAAAGTCATCAGTTAGCTTCTGCTTAAGGCAAATACGTCCAAAAACATTTTAAAATGTGTTATAAACTGTTTATTAAAGGGTCACACAGTGTAAGCCTTAGAAATACTAAACAAGAAGACTTAAAATAAGGTATTGATATTAATAAAAAATTAATATCCTCAAACATTTCCTTACTTTAGTGGCTTTGAAACTGAGATTTATGTGACAAAACATATGTAAGGCTGTGATATCAGTTTGAATTACCTCAATATGACTAAACTAGTTTGGTTAAAGACAGTTTTATGTTGTCTGCGGCGTATTAGGTTTGTTACAATGCATAGCTCAAAATAAAATTTGAAAGTGTTCATTTCTCCACAGAGATTTACTTCTCTTGAGTATGGTTTAAATATGTATCTATTAAAAACATCCTCAAATAAACCAGGCAGTTCAAAGTGAGGCAGAAATCTGTTTTTAAAGTCACTGATTTCCATCAAGAAGATTAAGTTCTCCTTGAGATAAATCGGAGGGTGTCACAGCAGGATAAATGAGATGTGGAAGAAAAAATGTCTTTTTCCCTTTATTTTTCTGTAAAATGCATCTAATTATATCTTTTTGGGCTTTTCCCATCAAACAGTGAAGGCATCCAAAGCAACCATAATATATTCAGCCAGTTTGCCAGACACTGAGTGAGCCTAGTCCTAAATTAAAAGAAAATTTCACTGAAGATCTCCTCTGAAAATTGTTTTAAATCTAAGTCCATGTCTGGGAAACTGAGCCATACTGTCTGCATAAATCTCATCTAACAATGCTCACTTAATGAAAACAGTAAGAGGGATGGGAGTTTTCCTCTCCTGCAGGAAGCTCCTCTCCCATCTGAGAAACGGAGGCAGCAGGAATGATGATCAGACTGGGAAGACTGACACCGGGATACTTCCGCCTCCTCCAGGTTTGTGACTCTTAATTCCTGATTACATCCATGTTTCATCATTAAGGGGTTCTTCATCAGTAAACGTGTGTGCACAGAAAAGTCTTCTAGCTGTCGTTATCATAAAGCAAATCTGAGTCTGAATGAATATTTTATGGTTTCTATACATTTTTAATAGCGATACTTTAGACTATGACAAACAGCAGCAGTGGGCAGGATGTTCAGAAAGCTCCATCTCAGGAGGGTTTATGTTATATAAGCTGTTCAGACTCCAGCAACAGAAAAATAACTGATGCTGTCGTCCTGCTCAGTTCTCAAAAGTACCAAAAATGGTGGTGAGGTAGGTGAGTAGATTTAATGTTTACCTACATAAAAAAATGAGTGACTTCTTCTTTAGCCTTTACTTTATATCAATTTGATCTGTAATCGCTCACAGATCAAAGACACATCAGTGGTTTTAGAACTTTTTCCTTCCATTGGCCCATCGGGCGATTAAATCACACTTTTTGTGTCTAATTTAATTCCTTCATATACTGTTAATTTAAGCTATAATAAAGTAGTTGAAAAAAAACTGCAGTGAAGCAGGTTGTGTCTGGTGGTAAGGAGGTAGGTCTGTCACGCCTAAGGGGTGGAGTTATGCGGACTCCTGGGCGTGTCCAACAGATGCACAGATGACAGGTTATGATGTTTGCTACTGTAGTGAAGTTGGAAAGGGTTTAAAACTTGTTACTTTATTAATCCACTCTGAAAATAAAAAAATGGAAAACTAACTGAAGACAAGCAGAAGAGACAGTGAGGCAAAGGACTGAGGGGTGAGACGGCGCTGTGTATACAGCAGTGAAAAACAAGAAGTAGGTGCAGACAATCAGCACAACCACAGGGGAGGTGAGTGTGGGTTTGTCCCTTAACCTGCTTGTGTGTTTCAGAGATGGCGTTTGTTCCCATGGTTACTCTGGCTACACACCTGGAAGCTGTTTCGTATCATCCACAATCATCCAACTGTCTGCAATCCAGTGATTACCCGCCTGCTCTTTAAGGCTGAAGAGTCCCCTCGGTTGATGCCAGGTCGATGTGTAGTTCGGCTCTGCTGTGGACGTTTCCTCGTCTCTGCCAGCCCGTGTGGTGAAACGAGAAAAGAAACGCTGCGGAGGAAATACCTCTCAAGATGACTCTATCTTCAATAAGCCTGTTAAACCTTTATTCTGGTGTCCTGCATTTGAGTCCAGATCCTTCAAAAAGTGATTGTCTTGCAATTCTACAAAAAATGCAAACTAGAAACGGGAATGGACCCAACACTTAATAATACACCAGCAGACTTCTATGTCTTAAACTGTGGTTTACCGGCTCCACATTTCCTTCATTCAACCTTGTGTGCACTTGATTCATACTTGTATAACATATAGTTACGTTGGATGACCCATCTGCTTTCATACGTAAATTACAGCGTGACACATAAAAGAATTTAAAATAAGCCACCATGATCTCGAACTTCTGTTGTACTGTGATGTTACATGATACTGGAGGAGGAGGGAGGTGGCAGTGGAGGACTGCCACCTCCCTGTTTCTGGATTTCTGTTTTTATTTCATACTTTATCATTTTTCCAGTCTGGAAAGAGTTACGTGTCAAGAACACTGTTTTTAATTTTTTTATGCAGCGTGTCATGAATGCTGAATGGTGTTTATATTTCTATGGTCGTGTGTGTGATCTGAAGATTCATGTGTAGTTCTGCACTGTGAGGGTTTGCCTCACAAGAGGTTAAAGTATTTTGAAAACAAGGTTTTATGTTTAAAGCTTTGAGAAGACTGAGAAAAGTTCTAAGAAATGTTTCATAGCAACTGAGAAAAACTGTAAGAAAATACAAATCTCAAACGATGAAACGGAGTAAGCGGTGAAATTAAATCTTCTCTCTGCTGCTCCCTTTAGGGCTTGCCACAGCAGGTCGTCTGTCTCCATCCCACTCCGTCCTCAGTATCCTGTCACGCCAACCCTCTGCATGTCCTTCACTGCATCCATGAATCTTCTCTTTGGTCTTCCTTTCTTCCTCCTGCCTGGCAGCTCCATCTCCATCCCATTATCCCTCCCTGTGCTAAATTAAATAGTAAAATATCACCATGTGGGGTAAGTGGCTGGTCAAAACAAGTTATATCACACAAAAGGTCTCAGCTTTAGCAACATTTTGATCCAACGCTCATCTTCTAGCCACTAGCCAAAAAATCGGGAGCATCAAAGATGACTTGCACCGAAGCCTCCGGGTTTATTCACAGGAGAGATGGCACCATCTACTGAGCAGAGACGGCTGCTGCAGATACTGTGTACGTCCACCAGCTTTATCGCTCTGTCAGATTTCCATTCATTGCTTTATGTCCAATCACGTCCAACTAATCTGTCAGCGTAGCTGTGTGTGGGCAACACTGATTCACAGCCTTTACAGTTAAAAATAGTTTTCTTTTGCTCCATTTCTGATGATTATTGCAACATCGAGAGTAAGAGACTGTGGTCATTGTGTGGTCATTGTGTGGTCACTGTGGTGGGTTCGTGTTATTTAAATATGCAAACCAATACTTGTAATGCACTTACATAAGAGAAATATGCGAAATGAAGTGAAGTGGGAGTCGTTGTATTATACAAGCCAAGTCGCAGTGATCTTTAATGTTTCGGCTGCTGGCACAAAAAGCGTGTGGTATCAATTGTATGACAGAAGTGAGGCAAGACAACATGTGAGGCCTTTTAAATGAAGTTTTACATTTTTTGTAAATAGCAGGCCTGGAGTCATCCGGCGTCTCTGCCTGTTAGAGAGTATGAGTCAAGCCCTGAAGCAACATTAACAGACAGGGAGGAACAAAACCCTCATATTCATGATGTGTCAGTGGAAATGAAAACAGTTAAACTGTGACAGCAAATTCAGAAACAAACTAAGCCTGCTCAGTAAAAACATTTATCACACAAGGTGTGCACGAGAGTTAAACTTAGTACCTGAACTCAGAAACATTAGATTAGAAAACAGCTTTTCACGATTTTCCTTATGGAAGTAATGAACACGATGTATTGAGATAAACAATTTGACTATTATTATGCTGTTTGATGATTAAACTCAGTTGACCCACCATAGCAGGCTGGAGCCCAACAATGATAGGAATTAGGAACCCCAGAGTCTAGATGGTGGTAATGAAGATGAAGGGGGGATGATAGAACAGCAGTGAGATTTACAGTAGACAGAATAGCGGCTGATTGGCTCACAGACGGTGGGCAAGAAAAAGACTGGAGTAGAGTAATGATTGAGTTTGCAAGCGTGGGAAAAGGGAAGTGATGAAGAGAACAGACTAGCAGCTTGAACACCCAGGAAAGCAGGTGGATGACTGATTACATCTCTTCCTTATTGAACTTACGCATAAGCTTCATTTAGATTCATGCTTGTATATGTTTATGTTAAGAATACATATTCTTACCCAAGGTGGCATGCTGTGACGTTTACAGAAACGCAAGCAGGGACGACCTCAACCCCCTCCAAAAACAGAACATCTTATAGAGTTGAGAAATACTATTATTTATATAGATGTCATCTAAATATTTGTTATTAGGTGACAATGAAGAGTGATGGAGGAATTTTTAGAAGCACTCCTTCAATAAAAGTAGCAATGAAACCACCTTACTACACATAAATCTGCATTATGTGCAAATTGCACTTAAAGTATCAAGAGTATTCTGCAGAACATTGTTCCCCATCAGTGTTATATGGATTACTGCTGTAGGTGTTGAAGGTTGAGCTGAATTTAAATGCTTCATATGCTGTTTAATAATGCATTATATTCTATAAAATCATACGTTTGCCCGGGCTGCTTTGTGAAGACCACTTATCTTTAAAAACAGGTTTTAATGAGCTCAGAAAATTAGACCTACACCTTGTTTAATGACAAAAGAATTACTGATGAATTAAAAAGTTTGTCCCCTGTCTAACACTGACTGTCAATACGTACAGGAGGATTAAAATCTTAATTAAAAATGAAGGTGCTGTGTTGGCAAAACAGCTGTTTAAACTGTCTGTCAATCAAATGATTTCTCATAAATACTAACCTGAAAGTGCAGAGCCTACATCTCTGACTTTTCTACATCACACGTTGGTCAAGGTGGTTCATATGAGGAAACTTATCTGTGAAGTTGATAAGTTACAGTCATTTACTTCTGTTCCCACACGGCCACTGATGGAAACTGATCTCAGAGCAGTGAAACCAGAGCAGTAGTTTGTCTAGCACATTGGTCCCCCATCGGTTTCACATCAAACCTGCTGGGTGCTTAGCTTGACAGGGTCCAGCTGTTGTTTACAGGACACACACATGTCCATGAAATCAAAGGAAGCTAAAGATTCCAGTGGCCCCACATAAAGCAGAGTTAAGCCTGCTTCCAGAAACAATAGCCAACTGCTGCCACAAGATTCACTAATTTTAAGGATGGATGCAAAATGACAGAATGTTTTATAACAACACAGTTTGAAATGAAAGCAGAAAGACTGATTTGACCTTGGAAAACTTTCTTTAATATCTATTTCTAGATTTCACCAGACAGGCAGTGCTTTTTTTTTTTTTAAAAAATGTCAATAGTTCTAGTTTATCTGTTATATTTAGCCAGCAGTTTACTTTCTTTATCCATACTAAGAACTGTAAGTGTTAGCTTCAACATTAGTTAATGATTTTGGATTTTTCAGCCAGCTATGTAGCTACTTTTCTGCAAGCTGTCAGGTCTGTTTAGCTAACAGTATTATCTGTTAGCTAAACAGGTTATCTGTTTAACCTGATTTTAGCTAATGATTACAGCAACGGTTTAATCTATAATTGTATCCAGTTGTTACAACTGCTCACCCCAATAACTGTATAGCATAATATTTTAGCTATTAACATCTATACATCTATTAACATCTGTATATATATATATATATATATATATATATATATATGTATGTATGTGTGTATATATATATATATATATATATATTTTATTTTATTTTATTTTATTTTATTTTTTTTGAGTTAACACATTCCTCAGTAGAAATACATGCACTGGGGGCGAGTGGAGACCCCTCCAAGATCGCAGTCGGTGGGGATACACGCTCCAACAGACTGGCCCAGTCCATGTCACCTCTATGTATATTTGATCTATGGAAAGCCACGTTAGGCTTTCCAGCACCCAGTGTATTCAGGTCTATGTAGTTTTGAATGTTTGGTTCTAGCTCACACAGCTTTGACAGGTGAAACTTATTCACTGTATTGAAGACTCACAGGTGAAGTTGAAAATACCATCTTTTGTATTTTTGTGCAGGCACGACTTTCTGGTGTAATACACTGTCCTGGCGTTGCAGATCTAGGGGTTCCAGTTAAGACGTGGTCAGCCTTCTAAAGAAAGTGGGAATCTCACCGAAATATTCAGTTACTTTGCTGTGTTTCTTGCCAGGACAAAGGCTCAAACCATCATCTTCTCCTGGTATCGAATACCAAGGGTCCTTCTGAAGTAAGCTTTAACAAGTAGGCTTGAATTGAGTAATTCAGAATCATGAAGTATGGATTGGCCTTGCAAAATCTGTAAATTTGCAACCTCCACTAAGGAAGAGCTGATGAAACATTATAGGTTACGCCATATCCCCAGTGTACAGCCTCTGCCATGTCCTTACCTAGATTGTTTTTGTTCATTTAAGTCATGGGGTAGCCTAAAATCACACATATCAAGGAAACACTCAACTCACTCAACAGTGAGAACCTCTGAAATACTCAGTTTCTGTTGCCAGTTCTGTAATGTGGGCACATTTTCCACTGAAAAAGAGTATTTTGAACACCTTCGTCAACATTTGAAAAAGCAAGAAACTGTGTCCTGTGTTTTCAAAAATTGTAGTTTCAGAACTAACATTTATGGAACATTTGCGTCACATAAACATCGCAAGCACACCCCCCACTCTTTAGATGAGTTTAAAGAAGACGTTTTAAAGAGGTTTGAAAAGCCTTTACAAACAGATCAGTGCAGCGATGTAGTTAATCAGGAGGGTGAACAATCTGACATTGAGGAGTTTAGAGATGATGATGTGAATGTACTGCCAAAGTTGATTGAAAGAAGCTTGGCTCATTTGATGTTGAAATTAGAGAGTTCATTTCATGTTCCCAACCAATGCATTGATGAGCTTGTAGAGTCGTTGCATTTTATTTGTCATTCAGCTTCCACTCCCATCATGAAAGACATTTTACAGTCCTGCTTGAAGAGACACAACTGTGAAGTTGATGAAGCCATTGTGTCTGAAATGGTGAACAACATATGTGTTGCTAACCCTGTTAGCGCTGCCCTTTGTGATGGTGGTCCTCTCTCTTCTGCCTTCAAAAGAAGAAAGTATTTTAATGAACACTTTTCTGTCGTGGAGCCGATTGAGTATATTCTTACTGGAGAGAGTAGCTTCCAGTATGTTCCCATTCTAAAGTCTTTACTTCAGGTTCTTAGCAGGAAAGATATACTAGACCTGATCTTGAGTGAAGCAGAGGCGCAGAGAACTGTGTACAACTCATTTCATGACGGCACCTTTTACAAAACCAACGAGTTGTTCTCAAAAAATGACCTTACAATTGCGCTAAATCTCTATGTGGATGACTTTGAGATTTGCAATCCTCTCGGTACATCCAGGAAAAAACACAAAATCACATCTGTATATTGGGTGTTAGCTGATGTCCCTTCATTGCTCAGATCTGAGCTAAACTCAATCTTCTTTGCACTGACGGCAAAACTTAAATATTTTCATGTTTTGTCTGGATATCCACCTGATGTGTTGCATGATCTCTTTGAAGGTGTAGTGCCCCTAGAAATAGCACTGTGCCTAAGACTATTCATTCACAACAAATACTTCACTGTTGAAGAGCTGAACAAATGCATCAAAGAGTTCCCCTATAAATGGTCGGAGAAAACCAATGCACCACAGCTTGTTCCTGTGAACTTTGCCCAACGGAAAAGTGTGGGGGGCAATGCCCACGAGAACTGGGCTTTGCTTCGTCTCTTGCCACTCATGGTTGGATCAAAAATCCCTGAGGCTGACCCAGCATGGGAATTGCTTCTTGTGCTTCGAGACATTGTTGAGCTTGTCGTGAATCAAGTGCACACAGAGGAGACCATTTGCTTCCTGGACAGTAAGATATCTGAGCATAAACACAGGTTTCTCATGGTTTTTCCAGAGCAACGCCTCATTCCAAAACACCATTTCCTAGAACATTATCCAGAACTTATCAGGGCTTATGGTCCTCTGGTGTCACTGTGGACAATGCGGTTTGAGGCAAAGCACAGCTTTTTCAAGCGTGTTGTCAGACATACTCGTAGTTTTAGAAATATTCTGCTGTCACTGGCCATGAAGCATCAGTTGTTGCTTGCTTATAACCAACATGATTCCAGAGCTGTCAGACCATTACTACAGGCTACAACACTGTCTACAATGGATGTTAGTGTGCTGCGAGAGGATATCCAAGAAGCACTGCAGGCTAAGTTTCCTGGTGAGACATGTGTCCAGATAGCCAAAAGTGTGTGTTACAGAGGCACCAAGTACACTAGTGGAATGATCCTGGCTTATGGTTCCACTGGTGGTCTACCAGATTTTGGGGAGTTGATCCAGATTGTGGTTTTGAAAGGCAATGTGGGATTCATAGTGAAAGGTGTAACTGCTTGGTCAATTGAACATCTGAGGAGCTATGTGCTTGAGAAAACTGGTCCAGTGAAAGTCATAGAGGCAGCTGAGTTATCAGACACGGTCCCCTTGATTTCTTACATTTGTGGCGGAACAACCATTATGACTCTTAAGTGCAGCATTTATGTTCCATAAATGATTTCCATACTTTGTGTGGAGATTTTCAGCTGAAAAAAGACAAACCCAAATCTCAGTCTTTCTACTATTTTCAGAGATGGCATATAGTTAATTGGCTCCTAGTTTCCATACATGGAGATCAAACTTTATTATATTATGCACTATTTAGCTGTTACTAAGAATTACAGAAACATGTCAAAAATTTGGTCTACAGGTTACCTAATGTCACAACCGTCTCAACTTCGAGTGATCCTTGCAGATCATGATGTCCGTAAAGTTACCATCTGGAATCCCAGAAACGGTGGATGACCTTTATTCAGCCATCCGTGATACCTTTTCCATTACAAGAGACTTCTGTCTTCACTGTAAAGATGCTGATTTTGGTGATGAGTTTTTTACCCTTGTTTCGACAACTGACCTTAAGGACAAGGACACAATCAAGATTGTGTTTCTCCAGGACCAGGAGCCTACAATAACCTTGACCTTAAGTGATGTGACCAACGTGACTGATAATCCATCTGAGGAGGACTCTGTTGACACCTCATCTGTGTCAACTAATGACACCCTGATTCTTTCCGCATCTGAAGATAGTCCAGGGCACCGTTACCAGCACTGGCCTGTTCAGTTTCAGATTCCCAGCTTTTCTGACCTCACAGAGATCCAAATTCGGTCAGCCAACGAGCACTTCCAAAAAGATGGGACTCTTCTCCCTACAAAAGATTTAATTCCACTGCTTCCTGACATCCTTAGAAAACTAGCAGAAGCTATTTATAAGTATACTGCTTATCCATCCAGTCTGCAGATCAGTGAGGTTGCAGAGGTCCTGACTCTAAAGCATCCCTGCCTGAAAGAGCCAGGGTCCTTCAATGGATGCTATGGGTGGGCGCAACGTCTAAAGTACAAGATGAACAATTTCAGAAGCAAGCTTAGAGGTCTCGGCTGCCCTGAAGTTGAAGTAAACTCACTTAAGAGGAAAATAACATGTGACCAATACCCGGCAAAGAATGTCAAAAAACCAAAGAAGGCTGAGGTGAACTACCTACCCCCTCATGCTCAAGGTGAAACTAGTGAAAGTTTGGAAAAAGAGAGAATCGAGCTACTGAGTGAAGTGATGAAAAGGGACAACTCCAGAGTGGTAGCTCAGAAAATGGACAAGATGTTCAGCCTTCGTCGGGAGGAAATAGTGAAAGAGGCCCCTGCCATCAGTGACTTCATGAAGCGCTGGCCTGCTCTTTTTAGCGAGGTACAGGTGAGATAAAATGTTTATTAAACCAGTGTTTTTGTGTTGTGGATTGATGAAATTACAAATTAAAGTCAGATAAATAAAAAATTTAGAAATGCATATATTTACACCTAATACATTTAAATGTTTACAAATGCACATTTGGATTTTCATTTATGAATTATTTATACTTATGTCTCTTGTTGTATTTTATTCTGGCGTTCCCTGCAGATATGTGAAGAATTTAAGAGGATAACAACAGTCAGCCTTGAATCAACCTTTCTGGCCAGGCTTGACCAATGCACCCCAAAACTGATGGCCTTGACCCTGTCAAAAGGAGGAGCTGCAGGTCTGAGGATGAGGCAGATTAAGGACATGCTTCTGCAGGTATAATGAATAACTTTATGAATAGAATTTATTTATGAATCTTTATTTGCCTTACGTTTTTCATGTCAAATGTTGATATGGCTGCTTTGAACAAGGTCCATTGTATACTAACACTATTTTTTTCCAAAATTGTTCATATTTTGGTTACACTTGCATCTAGGGCAGGGCAAAAGAAGAAAATATGTCGTCTGTACAATATACACTGTTTATTATTTTTAAATAAAGCTCTATGATTTACATAAAGTGTTTCACACGCGCAAGCACGTTAACAATACATAACATGGAGGAAGACTGTATCTGTGCCAGTTACATTGTAATTGAATGAATGGATATTTATTGTTATTATACAAGTTCAGAGCACAAGTACAACAAAATGTATCTTTATTTTAGTGTTTTTACTTATGAAGAAGGAATGTCCAGGTGACAAGCGCAGCGTTTGTCAGATCTCCGCAGAGTGAGACAGCCATGCCCCCCACTGTGTGCGGAGTAAGCAGGTCCCAAACAATAAGAAACTCAGGAGAATAGCCAGATCACCTTTTCCACCTTATTCCAAATGATCTTTTTTATTATTTAATTTAAAAAAAATGCTTTATCATTATGGATATCATTTTCAGTATATGAAGTAAGCTACTTACATCTGATTTTTTTTAACACATCTATTTTTTTCTATCAATCAGGACAACACAGTTGAAAAGCACAGAGAAATTGCTATTCACTGCCTCATAGTCTATCTTGGAGAGAAGGAGGAGGATCTTTTCAAACAATACAGCGTAAGTACTTGAGTTGGTTTTTAATTTTTTGTTTAGTTTTGAATGCATGTCTCTGTAGGGTCTTTGTGTTTTGTTCATTGGATTTTCTGTTCAGGGTTGAGTATTTAAGTCATTCAGTGCCATAGACGTCTTTAGACCTCAAAATGAATCCGAACGCTCAGTGCCATAGACGCCTCTTGAGCTCTTTATTGAATTGAGAAGGTGGTGGAGTTGATTACATGGATAAAATCCCACCAGCGTGACAGTCGGCTCTACTGAGAACGAGTATTGTGGCGCGATTTTTGATCCAGCTCGTCATTTCGAGCTTGAGGTGTCTGCAGCCTGACGTCATGGTTTTTCTAGCGATTCCAGTGAACATGAACCGGATTTATCTGACCAGTATCTCCTGTTAGAAACTTCTGAAGGCAGCAGGGACCAGAATAATGAACGATTTGCTGCATAAAACACACAGAAATTGTTGATAGACGAACCGATGACCGGGTGGGGGGTGAACAGACTAAGTCGCGCACTGACTTGTGCACATGCGGGAGTAACACACACACACAGACTCTCTGAATCATAAATCAGTCGCTTTTTTCTTATATATTTTTCAAATGTTGAAATTGTCTATAAACAACTATTTTTATACACAAAATAATCTGCCAAAAGTACATTTCTACAGGTGATTTTTTTACTTTCATAGTAGTAAAACATAGTTGAGATGTTGCATGAATCATTGAAACACGAAATATTTACATCAAAGTCACTGAAAAACCTATTTACACAAAGCGCTTTTGATCCAGAAACAGGTGTTTTGTCATGAAAGTTTCTCTTTTCTACTGCAGATTTCTAAATAACAGAGGTAGAAACATTTTTTTTTGCTGCTGAAAGAAGAGAGACTCATTTTTGTCATGGTGGTTTCAGAATTCACATAGTCATAGAACAAAATATTCTGTGAGCCTTCAAAATCAGTGAAAAAGCTAAATATCTCTGGCACTGAGGGGGGTATGAAATCTGAGAGTGGCTGGCACTGAATGAGTTAAGGGACATTCCAACCCTAAGTGAAGATATGTCTATTGCCATGTATAAGTGAGAAAAAAGCATTTCAGAATTACAATCCGAAGATGTTTATTGCCATTGTCATTGAACATAATTTGCTGAATAGAAACCTGTTTCCGTGATAAGGTGCAACATAAACACACAGGATAAAAAATTTTGTAGCCAGCGCAGTCATTTTCCTGATCTGGCAGCAGCTTTAGCAGAGCATAAACAATGGAAGTGAATGGCAGGTACTAGCATTTTGTGTGCAAAAGTGATTAAAATCACTCAATAATGATGCCAAGTATTCCTGGGGAGCTCAACAATCATGCTGACTGCAAATGAAAAGTATGAATTGACATGAAGGATTTTCAGGAGCCGATTTAGACTTGGGACTACATTACAACAAAGCACTGCTGTAAGCCTCCACATGGTTATAACACAGCAGTTGAAGCCACTGCCGACCAGTGTCTATAAACCAACATGCTATTTGTGCAATATTTCTTCAACAAATCAAAGACCCATCCATTGTTACTGCAGCTTACTATGCTTGTATAGTAGTGGCTGTGTGTGTTTGTTTATGGAAGCTGGAGGCTTTTTCAACTGTTGCGTTATATCCATGCACCATGCAGTGGATGTTTACAGCGGTGTTTGTTGTAACTGCAATGTAGTCTCAAGTCTAAATCAGCTTCTGCAAATCTTCCGTGTTACTTTTGCACTTTTCATTTGCCGTGAATATGATTACTGAGCTCCCAAGAAATATTTGTTTTCATTACTGAGTCATTTTAATCACTTTTGCACACAACATGCTAGCACCTGCTATTCACTTCCATTGTTTATGCTCTGCTAAAGCAAATGGATTGCTTCCGGATCAGGAGAATTAGTGTGCTGTTTACAAAAGGCTTGTTTCTCACTTTCTAACTGTGGCAATATGGCAATAGATAAAATTTCACTTAGAAGTGGAATAACCCTTAAAAATGATTTATTAGATTTTCTTTTCAAAGTGGAAAAACAAAACTGTGAAAAACAAGACATTTTTTATTTTAAACGTTGGATTATGGTTTAATTGAGCTTTTAAAAATTACAGAATGACAAAGTAAAATCACTGAAAAACACAAAAGACAACCTGTTTTAGCTTATTTTCCTACCTGTAGTAGTTCATTCCCTTATGCACGTCATCCTGAAGTGCTTGAGCTATGTATTTTATACATCCTAACATTTAATTTCTCCTACAAGGATGAGGAGGAGCTCAACGCAGACCTTGCAATGCAAATCATGAAGATTGATATCATTGGTGATGGGCCTGCAACCATCATCGTTGAGGGATCCAAGATCCTGGAGAGGATTGATGTTGCCAGATCCTGTGCTTTGATGATGGGAGTAATCTACGCTCTGAACCTTACCTATCCCAAGCAGCTGAAATTTACCTTTGAGGTATTTCAAAAGCTATGCCTTGAGCTTGATGGACAAAAAGCCAGCTCTAAAGTAATGAATCTTAAGTTTGGTATTTTCTAGAGCAGACTTGATAGACCATTCGTGAGTGAGTTTCACAAAAACCTTATTCCTGCATTTCTGGCACTACTTCATTGTGTTTTACTAAATTTTAAAGCGCTGTTCTTAAGTCTTCTGAGTTAATGTTTTGCCGTGTCTTAAATGCTGTTATTTGCACATTTTTAAGGAATGCGTTTAATTTCTCCCATGACCTGTGTTCTGAGGGTACTGGTGTGTTTTAAAGTTTGTGTAATGCCCTCTTTAGCTGGCCTTAATCTTGAGGGTGAAAAGTCAAATATAGAAGAGAATCAAGAATACTTTGTAAGAGTGCTGACAAAGTTGAATGAAAGAAGCTTTGCTCATTTTATGTTTAAATTAGTGCATTTAATGTATAGCAGCCTGTCATCTTTTGTTTTGACTCACTGTCACATGTTAAAGTAAAAAAAAGAGGATTCAAGTAGTAGGTTGTATTACAATTTTAATACACAGTTCCTTAAGTTTCAGCGGGCAATTTGTGTTCTAGGAAACTGAAGCCCACAAATCTTGCACTTCGCACGCACGTTAAAGAATTGTGATGTTTGTTATTGTAATTAAATGGGTCTAACTCATTTGAATACATCTGTCTGAATTTCTATTCTTTCTGAGCACCAGGTACGAGTCCCTTAGCTGATGTCCAGGTATTTGGCATCACATCTGCCGCATTCAAACAAATACACACAACATCCATTTCTTTTTCTGAAGGTCATGACACAAGAGCACACACAGCGCATGTTAAGGCTGACCTTCGTTTGGGGAAAAAAGTGATCGACAAGTTTCTAAGGTCTTAGAACCTTGACTTCTTTGTGGGCAGGCACCACCATGCATGAGCCTGCCCACGCGGTAGTCATGGTTATAAGACACAGCCAAATGATCAAGGTTGTATTTTGGAGCGACTTAGCCTGCTGGGAAACAGGTAAATGCCCTTATAGAATCTCCCGTAGAACCAAAAAATTACTACACTGTAACCAAAATATCATATTTGACCAACATAAATACTATTTATGCCGACAGTTAAGTTCATTTTAATTATAAATGTGTTTTATTTTGATCAAAAAGTTACTTCAACATACATAAATATAATCTTGGATCAACTTAAATTCCTGTGTATTTGTTGACAATTATTAAGTTCATGTTACTCAGAATGTGTTTGTTTTTTTTTTGTGGCCAAAAAGTAACTTCACTATACATAAAATTCACGTTGGATCAACTTAAATTTTTGTGTTCTAGTCGAAAATTATTAAGTTAATTTTACTTAAGAATGTGTTTAATTGTGGCCAAAAAAGTAACTTCACCATACTCAAAAATATTGCTTTGAATTAATGTTATTCTGCCAGAAGTTGGCTTAACTCAAAAATTCTAGTGGAAAACGTTAACATGTTTTTTTTTATTTGAATCAGTGTTTTATTTATTAGAGTGTATGATTTAAACAGGCAAATGTTCAGCATTCAAACTACAGTCAAACAATAGTCAAACCAGATGTTTCCCGTTATGTAGATATCAGCTAGTCAAGTACAAACCTTACACAGCATGTTAACAAACCGTGAAAAAAGCCACACAAAAAATGAATGATTGCTGGTAACGGTTTCTATACATTAGTATGTACGAAGGGTATGTTGTGACTTACCTTCAAAATTACAGCGGTCCCTCGCTAATAACGCAGTTCACCTTTCACCTCGCTGTTTCGCAGATTTTTTAGTGCAAGTTTGCATGCTTATTTTACATGACATTGTGTCATGCGTCCTGATCGCTGCAGACGATCTCCTCCGTGACGTCTCTCCTGTACAGTACAGAATCGCTGCATCAATCGCTAGCAGTGTGACTCTGAAGTGCAGTGCTGTATGTCCACGATGTCCACGAAAACATTTTTGCACCGTCAAAAAATAAAATTGGCTACTTGATTTCACCTATTGCTGGTTATTTTTATAACATAACACCCGCGATAAACGAGGGACAGCTGAGAAATATAACATTTGAATCCATTTTCTCTTTTGCTCTGAGGCGCGGGGGAAAAATATCGACAAGTCAATGAACATCATTTACAGATATATTGGGTAAATGCCCGAGACATCTATAGAAATGTAAATCGCCGCTTGATTCATTCATTTGCTTAACTTGTTTTGGACCGTAAACAAGGCGTGAATAGGACACCGGAAACAAAGCTCCCCACTGAAGTAGCATATGCTAACGTGCACATAGTCAATTAAAAGAATTCTGTTTTCGTGGATGCCTGGATGTTAAACTTAATTGTTACACCTGGTAAAGCAGCAACGCTGATCATTTTATTAAAGATGAAAGAATTTCGACCGTTTTTACCTCTCAGTGATGCCACAGTGTTCCTTTGACTTCGGGACCTGAAGCAGACGAAGGTTTGAACCCAGATTACTCCGCGAGGCTCCTGACTACGGTAGCCATAATGTTCTGACCATCCATCAAACGGTGCAGCTTCATTGCTTACCAAAGTCGTATTAAAACAATTTTTGACAGATTTTTGAGCACCGTGTAGCACATGAAATCGGTTCGAGGTCAATAAGCACAACCAGAATTCATACATAAGGCGCACCGGATTATAAGGCGCGCTGTCAGTTTTTGAGAAAATTAAAGGATTTTGAGTGCGCCTTATGGTCTGAAAATTACAGTACAAATATCCTGTCACATTTGATCTCTGTGAGGTCAGAGGTCAAATTTACAAATGAATACCTCTTATCTGTGACCTACTCCTACATAAGGTTTGTGTAATCAGAGTAAAACGTCTGTATGTTTTAATACAATAGTTGCTACTAAAATCTTTGACTTTGAAAACAATGACAAACAAACACGTTCAGTCTAAGCTGAAAATGTATACATTTGTGTGACAATGAAAACACGCAAAATTCACAATATAATTTTTTTTGGATCTTTTTATTGATTTTAAAAAAAATTTAGAGTGCCCTCATAAGTTGTGTATTAGATGGCACAAAACAAAACCCCAATAATTTGACAATTCCCTCTGAGCAAGCACTAGGCGACGGTGGGGAGTAAAAACTTCCTTTTAACAGGGAGAAAACTCCGGCAGAACCAGGCTCAGTGAGGAACGGCCATCTGCCTCGACCGGTCAAGGGTTTTTAAAATGACTCAATTAGATGTTAAATAAATTGAAACTGAAAATACAACGTCCAGATGAACAAAATCTACTTTTAGGGACTTATATAACAGTAACCAAGTATTTTCTGCCTGCGAACAATACAGTAAGACCCGCAGAGAGAAAGAAGCTTGTCATGAAATATTCACCTTCCGATACAGTGATGGCATGCTCCCTGAAAACCTTTACAATTATATTATCTGCATATTCATGGTCTAATTCCATGAATGTCAGTATGACATCTGGCTCTTTCCATTTCTGTAATAAAGAGCTGTAAACCATATCACTGATGAGTATCACATTATCAACTTTGATTTTTTTAAGTCTAGGCCAGATTTTTATGAACAATCGTTGGGTGATGGCATCAACTTTTTCAGTACAGGAAGGTGAACTGGCATTTTTGATGACGCGCGTCACCACCTTCTTGATACAGGCTTCCACAGATAACCTGTATTTTTCAGCCTCTTCAGCATCACACAGGGCTGGATTCTGCATAGTGTCGATCAGGTGATTTTTAATGATATTGACCGTCAGTTTTCTCAACACTGGGTCCTCGTCGTTCAATAACATCTTTAATTTTTTTTCTTTACAGAATGTTTTCTGACGTAGCTCTTGGTAAATGGCCCTGTCGAGATCTTTCAGTTTTTTTTCATGTATATGCAGATCTTTGATTGTGTCGTCAGACAACACGTGTTTTAAAAGATACCTGTGGAGTTTTTTAGAAGGTTTGTAGTGCGATTTCTTTGCAGCCCGTGTGAGCACAGCATCAATGAGTGCGCTCACACGTTGTTCTTCATCATCATCATAATCGCTGACACTAATGCCAGATGATGATTTTTTCTCCAGTATTGGAAATATATTACTTTTAAATTCTTCTAAAAGTGTTTCAGAAATGGCTGTAGTTTGTTCGTCCTCATCATCCTGGGCTCTAAACCACGAGAAGAACCTTGCCAATAGGTTTCTTTTTTTACGGAAGAGGTGATCTTCAAATATGGAAATGATCACCTCTAGGTACGGCTGACCTACGGCTAGCGCAATGATCACGAGATCAGGGTTAATGTCCAGCCGCTTTGTGATGTCTTTAAAAATCACCTTTTCAAGTTTTTTAATCCCCCTTTGTGTAATTTTGAGAGGTTTTTGCTCAACTTGTGCCCACAGAGCTGTGAAGAGGCGCTGCTGAATCGTGTCAGATGGCGACACCTTTGCCTCTTTGGAGGCACGTGTAATAACAGCATTTATTAGCTCTTTAACGAGCAGCTGTTCTTCTGACACTGGAGGATCCCCCGGATTCTGTTGCTGGTGCGTGACTGAAGGCAGCACACACAGTGCTTCATTTTCCCCTCGTCGCTCTGTAAAATGTTTACCCCAGGGACGACACCACATTCAGACTCTTCAATCTTTGCCTCGACTTCAGTGGCGCAGATTTGAATCTCCTCGGTTGTTTCAATGGCAGAATTCATATTTTCAAATGATATAACTTTTTTACAATCTGGACTTGATTCTGTATTTTGTGTAAATTGCTGAGTTGTGTCTTTGACATTAATGCCTCCTTACTAAACTTACCTTGTAACTAACGCTGTTTTAAACGGTTGTACTTAAGGCTTTTACCAAGGTGATGTCACAACAAGACATGAAAGGATCAAAGGGATTCTAGTGCTAAGCCCCGCCCACATCCGAAATGACGGCGACGTGACGTTACCCTAGCAACCGCTATACAATGGCGATCCTCAGTTGTTGGGATTACGTGAAACTTCTTTGGATGTCAGACATGTAGCCTGCTGGTCCACTGCTTTAACCCACAGCAAATATTGTTAAAATCCTTCGTTTAAAGTTAGAATGTCAAGCGACCCCCCCTCCGACCCTCACCCACTGTGTTGTTGTCGGGTTTACCGTGACGGCTGGCAAGCTATGCTAATTTAAATGTTTATGTAGCTTCACTCATTCGCCTGCAGACACAGGCGGCTATCAGAATGGTCACACGTCTTCTTAGAGGACGTTACAGGTGAACACGCGCGGTGAGTTACAGCCAGCGAGGAGTCACGCAGTTTTTGCGTGCATGTCTGTGCTCGTGGACATTTTTGAGCAGAAACACTTGTTATTAAATTATGCACTTACACTCAGAGTTAGAAATGAAATATTTGTATTAGAGGGAAGGAGTATAACAAACTATAAATTAAGCTAATTTGCACGTTTTATTCTGCTTTTCTCATCAAAAAATGATAATGTACGAAAAATATCTAAATATTAACAGAAGAAAGTAAAACTAAACTGTCTCACCACCCCTCTCTAAAATGAATATTTAATATCATATATAAACGCATACACTTGTGCTAACAATTCAAGAAACATTTGGAATATTTTATATCCCTCCCCTCTTTTTCCTTTTTTCCAGATCCTACACATGTGACACATGGGCAGCATGGTGGCACGGTTAGCACTGTTGCCTCACAGCAAGAAGGTGCTGAGTTCAATTCAAACCATCAGGCCAGGGTTTCGTCTCAGGCTTCCCTTTCTGAAGGAGAAGACATCTGACGAGCTGCACTACGCTCAGGACGCCACAGAGTTTCTCTCTCATATGGGTAATAAAGGGCTTGCAGATTGGCCAGTCACTGCTGCTTTAAATACATTTATATACAGGTGACAATTATGTTGTTGGGTTTTTTTAAAACAAAAAGACAGAAAGTCACATTATTTGATCGTAGAGTGTTAAAAATTCAAAACAGGAACAGAACTGTGAAACATTTCATAATTCCAGCTTCTAATTTTGAAACATTTTTATTATTTTAGTTGGTTTTTAATGGTCTTCTTTGCGATACATGATCACATTTTTACAAACCTAATGATCAAAAGATTTCTGCTGTGGCATGTTAACCTTACATGCTGCATGACATTCAAAACAAGCTAGCTCCCTCTAAAGATGTGAATTTTTAAAAACAACACAGAAATATAGATTATTCAATTTTAAGAAATGTTTAATCATTTGAACTTTTTGTTCTTCAGATGAAAATGACCACATGGAGCTCTTCTGAGTTGTGTTTCTCTTGGCAGGGTGTCTGATGAGAGTGTCTGATGCCGACGTGAGGCAGCTCATATTTGAATGCGTGAAATCATTCTACAGCTCTGTGGCTCCCAAACAGATGCTCGATGGTACGGATGGTACCACACGAAAGCCTCGGACTTTCCCTTCTAACAACCGATTTTCTAGACTTTCACTAAGTGAGGCTCTGTCATGGCGTCTGTGGTGGCATGCTTGTGCTTTTCTTTGTCCTTTGTGTTTCTTCTCTTTTCTTTTCATTTGTTTTCTTCATGTTTTCTTTATTAGAATTGGTTAGATTTCATATAGATATGTACATGAGCTTACAGCCGTACCCAGTGTCCTATGAGGCTGTTCAGGATTAAGAGATAAAGTTTTTGAACACATGATAGCACAAGTTGAATAGATCATAAAATCTGTCAAATATGAGGCTGAAATAAGGATTGGTAACTTATTTTTCTGATAATTTAAAAGAGTGTTTTGGGTAGACTTTCAAGAGTCATATCACCAGTGTGAAGTAGGTGGCTGGTCAGTACAAGGGCTCATTTTTACTTATATATTTTGTTGTTAGTTTAGTCCTTATTAAAGTAATTGACCATCATTTGTTCCAGAAACTCATGTTTAGTGAGACTCTAATTTTTATTTTCATCTGAATCTAATTTGTGTTTTTTTTTATGACCATGGCATGACTTTTTTAATGATGATTCCTCTTTAGTTATCAGTGTAATTATCTTGTTCCTTAATGTGTTTTTCCTTAATTTCTGTTTTATGCACGCTTTTAGAATTTTTAATGATTATTTTTAACATTTCAAAAGTTTTGGGTAATGATGGTTCATCTAAGTTGCACAACTCTGCATGTAAGCATAGAAGCAGTCAGTTTTAAATTGTTCCTGGTTTGAGTGACTTAAGTGTTTGGCTTTCAGTGTAGATATAAGCCTTTCAGTATTCTGCTTTTTCCTGTCCGTCAGAGCACTTTGTAAACATTTTAAATTAGCTATTTAAAATCAATTTTCTTAATTATAAAGATTTCTATCGACGGATGCTCATCTGTCTCTAATGAGTTTGGTCTACACCAGGGGTGGGCAATCTCAGTCCACGAGGGCCGGTGTCCTGCAGGTTTTAGATGTGTCCTTGAACCAACACAGCTAATTTAAATGGCTAAATTAGCTCCTCAACATGTCCTGAAGTTCTCCAGAGGCCTGGTAATGAACTAATCATGTGATTCAGGTGTGTTGACCCAAGGTGAGATCTAAAACCCGCAGGGACACCGGCCCTCGTGGACTGAGATTGCCCACCCCTGGTCTACACCAATCCACCGTCAGACAGAATGTGTACTAATCAAGGAAACGGAAGGCGACTGAAGCCATGTAACACGGACTCATAAGTGGGATAACCTGACAAAATATAGGACTCTCACATGCTTTTGACTTTTAATGAAGTATGTAATCCATGTAATACACACCTCATTAAATAAAGTCCAATGAAACATTTTCATTTGAATTTTTAATCAGGTTTTCTTTATCTGTATTTAGGAAATGGGTAAAACACTAATTATATTTTAGATAATATCTATGCAGAAATATACAAAATCTTAAAGGGTTCGCAAACTTTTTCACAAACTGATCAATCAGTCAGTAACTATATTTTCTCTTTTATTCCAGATTCTTACTTTGGCCAGGGTCACAGCTTCCACGCCACCGGAGGCAGAGGCGGTAAGAAGGCACAGACGCGGCACTGTATCAGAGTGCTGAGATCGGTGACTTCTCTGGGTGAAGAGTCTGTAAACCAGGACCTCTGTGATCAGGGAGTCATCAACCAGCTTCTGGGTGACTGGACTGGACACATGACACATGCTCAATATCAACATTTACTGTTGATGAATTCAGTAGAGTCAAAGCTGTCGTGTTTCCTCAGGGATTCTCATGCAGATAGACGCGGGTCCTGATGAAGATGATGTCGTCGCTCTGGAGATAAAGTCGGATATTCAGTTGATCCTTTCAACGCTGTGTGAGACCGACATGCACAAAAGGTAAAGCTCATATAGCTAACTTAATTAAAGCGCTTAGAGCTGGGTAGTTGGATATCCGGTGAGTCTGTGTTTGTTTGCTGCCTGTTCTGTTTCATAGGAACTGTTTGGCTCAGAGGGAGTTGAGATGGCGGTTCATTTTCTGAAAAAAGGCTCCGACAAGTTTTACAGCGGCCTCGGACACAACAAGCTCGTGCTCTCCACAGTGGACTGTGTGTGGTCAGTGAACTGCAGCACACTTTAATAGATGAACTGCTGTATTCATATTTGTACAGTCATTTACATTTGCCAGATCCAGGCTAGAGTAATATGAGAAACCAGAAGTGTAACTCTGTTAGCCAGATGTATGATGATGTCTTTGTTAGGCATAATTTAATTGTATAATATAGTTTCTGTATTGGAGCAGATGAAAAACTCACTTCGATTTAATGGCATAACTGCCTTAGCGGACAAATGGGACTTGCTCAGTTTACATAATATGAATGCAGTTCAGCTCAGAGGCATTTAACCTCTTAAATCTGGGGCCTTTTGCTGATATTTATTTTATTTTCAACAATATTTTTCGTTTTTCTGAAGGTTTATGCAGTAAACTAGTCATAATGAACATTAATCAGTACGACTCACAGTGAGCTTGGGAGTGGCTGCAATCACGGCACTGTAAGAAGGTGACAGACGTACTATGGTTGTTCGCCTTCCTTGACGCCTCGCTCTAACCAGTGTTGCTCCCTGCCCAGGATGTGCACTTCCTCATAATTGAAAGATTGGCCACTGGCCTGCAGGTTCAAAAGACTGCAGAGTCCCACCCCAAGGATGCAGGTCTTCTGTGTGTTTAGCGAGAGGTTGTTTGGTTTCCCTGATGCATGATAAACAGCAGTCCTCCTGGCACTTAATGATGTACACTATATTATTCTGTTTACTCCGTGAGACCTGGGGTCCTTGGAGTGGACCATTTTTTGGCGTAGTATGCTTTGGAAAGTGACAGAGATGCTGTGTTTTTCAAAAGCCTGCCTCAGCTGTTCACATAAGGCAGGGGTATCCAACTCCTTAAGGGCCGGTGTCCTGCAGGTTTTAGATATCACTCTGGGTCAACACACCTGAATCAAATGATTATTTCATTACCAGGCCTCTGGAGAACTTCAAGACATGTTGAGGAGGTAAATTTATCATTTAAATCAGCTGTGTTGGATCAAACACATCTAAAACCTGCAGGACACCAGCCCTCGAGGCCTGGAGTTGGACACCCCTGACATGAGGGATCACCAACAGTTTTTATGCAGGCAGTGATTAACCTTCTGGATCCTGGAGGATCCTGCAGGGGGGGGACTGTGCTCTGAGGAGATGGTGCTGTAGCGTTCTAATAATACCCAATTTGTGCTCCAGAGACTGGTGAGAGTTATGCCTTAAATACTGGGCTGTAAGCATTAGTTTATGGTACATATGAACTTTCAAAAGTCTCCCTATTACTCACAGTAATTTGTCCTTTGCCTGTCATATTTCATATCCTCCCTGGTGAACTCGATGTGTTTGTCCACAGAACGTGAGTGAATTGTGGTCGATATGAACAGAATCAACTTTCTGGGAAACATTATTCACTACTTTCTACAATATTATCTACATTTAATCATAGTTTTATCCATAGGCTATAGTGTAGTAACAGATATGACATTAGAGAGGGTCAGTGAATTTTAACCTAATCTGGAGAAATATTTGATGTCTACCATTAGAAATAAAAGTACAGAATCTCGAGATCTGTTATAATGACCTCGAGTTCAGGTCATCATAACACTTGTCATATGGGTCTAAACTTGATTTTTCAGTTCTGTTACGGACCTGCGAGCAGCTCAACAAGCACATTTTTTGTTGCAATTACAAGCCAACTATCAGGGGTCTATTTTTTGTCTCCTACAGCTGAGAAAGTTTCTGTCTGTGCGCCTTTTCTCCCATCAGGTCGTGTATCGTAGGCTGCTACACCACAGAAGATTACTTTCTGGTTAAAGACGGGGTGTTTCTTCTCCTCCACTTACTCATGTGTGAGTAAAAGTTTCCTTTTTTCTACCTGTATTTTGCGATTAAAAATAGGATTTCAGCTGCTCTGTGTTAAAGCTAGTTCATGTAAGGCAGCGTTCACAGGTAATATAAACGTCCTTTTCTCCTGCAGACAAGCCCCAGGTGTGTGCACGGTGCGTCCTCGCCATCTGCTAGAGTTATGTGACAACCCGAACACGGTGCCGTACATTCTGACTGGAGGGACGGCAACGGACAGACGGCTCCGAGACTCCTGCTGCAGCTGTGGAGAGAGGAAGAGGAGGAGCTAGGAGTTCCTCGAAATCAACATGGAAGCATCGCAGGTCGGTCTAGTTGAGCACGAGGAGTAAATGATGAGGCTTTGAGGAGAAGAAGAATAGTTTGTGGCTGACACATTTATTCAGTGAGACTTAAAAAGCCAGCCATTTACTGTCATCCAGACATTCAGCTCATTACACTGAGAACAGATTTAATCTTTTTCTTTCAATTAGATATCAAATCGAAAAAAGAACTTTGTTTTTTAGATTTCTGCTGCACTAACAGGTCAATGTTTCTACTAAACTGCTGATGCAATTAAAAAAAAAAAAAAGTATCCTGTTAGTCTGTAATGTTGTTTTGGGGTCTTTTACAGGCGCCTCTGCTTTGTCCTCCACTGTCTGTGTTGGACTTCGACATACACAGCATTATTTCTTTTCCCAACCTGGATTTTATAAACATCTGATTTTTATCTGACATTTTTATGTAACGATAACGTTCTGCACCACTGAGCCAACCAGATGCAGGGAATGGTTAAATATAACTGGAAACATAATTTTTTGTGTGTTTTTGCATAGCTGATGGATTTTTTTTCATCTCTCCGTCTCAGACAGAAAGTTTTAAAAGTTTTACATTTTGCCAGCAGGTAAAAATCAGATTTTAGGCCCTTTTGGCTCTGTAATCTCATATATTTCTCTTTGTTATATCTTTTATCTTGAAGATCCTCAGAGGCCCATCCTCAGTCTTTTCCAGCTGGATGAAGCTCAGCTTTCATTTCCTGCTAACGTGCCGAGTGCTGCAGTATTGGAGATGTCAGAGAACCTGCGATTGAAGATTTACTCCGTCTTCTGCAAAATTGGTAACCAAACAAATTATTCAGTTTCATACTAAATGTAAAGTATTTATTAAGAAGATTTTGTAATTAGATTATTTGATTAGCCCAATTTCTTTGTAGCTCCTCCTATAGACCAGTTTACATATTTATTTATTTAATAATAAAAAAAATACCATTAAAACAAAATCCAGAAGGTTGTAAAACAAAAGGCTATTTTTACATGTTGCTTTTGTAGCCTTTCAAATCATATTCAGTCTCAATTTGGCTTTTTTTAAAATGAAATTTATCACTTATTGATTGAAGATATTTTGAAGTTTTGAAATAGCAGAGTAATAAAATGATATCATGATGTTCTGTTCAAAACATTCAGTTGTTGGGCACAGCTAATATTGTTATATTAAAAAGCAATCAGGAGTATTTGTGACGTTTTCTTTTTCAGGGTTTCAGGATCTTCCTGGATTGTTGGGAAAAGATTATGTGACTCTGACCATCATCAGGAGGTATCTAGACTTTAAGGTAAAAGTGAAGAGAAAATACTGTTGATGCTTCATATAATAGTTGCTCAGACTTACAATCTGTTCAAAAGTTTGTTCAAACCTGAAATTAAAATGAAGCTTTAGCTGTTAGTAGAGTAGAGATATTCAGCGTTAAAGTACAAAATTCCTCGTTCAACAAAATACAGAGAGCGAGAACTCTGAGGGACCAACTTATTTTGTCTTACTGTGGCTGAACCAGCAGCTTAAGTTTTGGATACTCAGGCAGTGAAAGTCTGTCAGGAAAACCATCTATAAATAACCGTTAGTCACAGGGAGTAAAGACAGACTTAAAGGAGTCTGGAGCTCTCTTAAAGGTTCCAGATGCAGAGGACATAAACCGAGATAAACATCAACATGTCTGTCTCTTGTGGTGCTGCAGGTCGGTGAGGTGTGGGATGAGATCAGTCGGGAACTGAGTCTGGAAGGCGTGAGGCCGATCAGCCCCGACCAGGAGGCTCTGAGCACCATCTGCAAGATCGCAGAGGACACGGCGAGGAGGATCGTGGAGGAACAAAACAGCATCCTGGAGCACCATCAGAAGGAGGACATCAGCGAGGAGAAACTCACATACACAGAGGTACGGAGTAAAGGAGTGGAAATAGCTTAGATGAAAGTCACTTAAAATGTTTTTCTTTAATAAAAAAACACAAAAAAGACAAAGTATATTACACAGATTGTTTTTTTTTTCTTCCTGAGCTACTATACAAATAATCAGATTTATTTTCACATGCATAATCAAACAAATTCAGTCTTTTTTTTTTTTTTTTGTACTAAAACGTTTTCATTGTATGTTTGACTAGAAGCAGAGATCCTCTGGGACAATGTGTTTTAGTTGGAGGAGATCAGGCTTTTTCTGTGACTGCTCCAAAACTGCCTTTACATATCAGGACCTCTCCAACACTGGATAAAACTCGTTTAAAGACCCATTTTTACTCTTTGGCTTTTAATAACGCTCATGCATTATTAAAAGCCAAAGAGTAAAAATGTCATTATTTTGTCATTATTTTATTATTAATGATAAAATTATTATTTTATTCTTATTTTTTTCTTATCTTTTATTTTACTTTCCTTTTAAATTTTATCTGATTATTTTATTGTACAGTACTCTGGTCAACAGTTGTTATTTTTAAAAGTGCTATATAAATAAAATTGATTTGATTTGATAGTAAAATGAGTTCTGACTTTTTTTTGTCTTTATCACAGATGAAGTCTCGCTGGAAGCAAAAGGAGTTCATGGAGAAGTCATGGGATGATTATGTTTCTAGGACTTCAAACTATGAAGCCCTGAAGGTTTAAAGATTTTTAACCATAAATTCTATCCTAATAATAATAAAATAATAATAATAATAATAATAATATCTAGATTATCTGTATAAGTAGTAAGTGTATATTTTTGTTATGTGCTTTGTATACAGGAAGTAAAAGCACAGAGGGAGAAGAACGCCGAATCATCCAGACCTAAACCAAAGCACGAGGATGCTGCTATCCGCCCTGCTGAGGTCTTTACACTTAACCTTTCATGACGTTTACAGGTCACCCACTTCATTGATTTAAAATAATTAAATCTCATATCTTATTTGCACAAAATGGAACAAAGAAAAAAGTCTGTTTCAGGTATAGCTCATTTTCTGGTTCTGAGAATGAGCATTTTAATGCATGTAATGAATTTCAGCTTAATTTGGAGTTTGTGGCTTAGAAAGCATCTCTGAAATTAGTTTTAATAGTAGATAAATCCTGACATTCAGGGGCCCAATAACATAAGTTAAGAAGATGAATGAAAATATAAGATGAGATTAGACGTACTTTATTATTGCCAAACTTGGGAAACTCCTTTATTACATTACTTAAACTAAAGTTAAATGGAGCAAACTAATACATAGCCTTTCTAATAACTTAGTAGATCTTAACTCTGCACTAATAATGCACAAAGCACAAAATGATCATGAAGTCAGCTTAAATACGCAGGGGGTAAGAACAAATGGTGGTGAGGAATTGGTGTAGTTATTATGCAAACTTTTAATATTTTAAGGTGATAACCAAATATAAATCTGATGTTTTGGTGAAATGTGATGCCCTTTAGAATATGCTCTGTAAAGAGTTGTTAGATACAAAAGAGTTTCTTTATCTTTAATTCAGTTCTTTTCCTGTTATTTGTGATGATCAAAATTTAAAAAATTGAGGAGCAACTCGCTGTAGTCTTGACGTTCTGTTTCGGTGTGTTTCAGCATTTCATCGGACACGTCGTTGGAGTGGAGAGCACGGACGCTCAAGGTCCGGCAGGAGTGAAGGTGACGCTGGTCAGAACGCCGGTCAGAGCCCCAAGCGAGGACAAAGGAGAACCAACAACACCAAACCCAGACTACTTCAGCACGGCGTCTTCTGCAGACTGACGTTACCGAAGTCACTCTTAATACAAGGCATTCACATTGTTCATGTAACAGCATTTATTGTGCTGCACACTCATAAAATTAAACTGCATTAATGTAAAGACTGCATTAAGGTGTTTTACAGGAATTGTCAAGATACATGAGTAGAGCAGAGGGGTCAGAAAGTTCATTACAACTTAAAGTGAACTTTAATGGTAAATGGCCTGTATTTGTATAGCGCTGTACTAGTCCCTAAGGACCCCAAAGCACTTTACACATCCAGTCATCCACCCATTCACACGCACATTCACACGCTGGTGATGGCAAGCTACATTGTAGCCACAGCCACCCTGGGGCGCACTGACAGAGGCGAGGCTGTCGGACACTGGCGCCACCGGGCCCTCTGACCACCACCAGTAGGCAACGGGTGAAGTGTCTTGCCCAAGGACACAACGACCGAGACTGTCCGAGCCGGGGCTCGAACCGGCAACCTTCCAATTACAAGGCAAACTCCCAACTCTTGAGCCACGATCGCGAGTTAAACGATAGTTTAAAGCAGTCCAAAATAACTGAGTCCAATCGGCAAGAAGATACATACGTTTTGTTTTGTTTTTAAACGGGGGGAAAAAGGGCAGTGAAGGAGTGACTCAGTCCAAACAACCCACACTAAAAAAATAATATTATTATACCCAAAAATGCAGACTTTAAGTAAGTTAATTATGCAAGTAAGTAAGTTAAGTAAGTTAATTATGCAAGTTTTTTGTAATTTTGTTACCAAAGTGAAATGTTAAACATTAAACTTAATGGTTAAATGAAATTTACTTAATTGGTGTGCATTCAGTTTATACCAAGCATGTTTACCTTATTGATTAATAATTTGAATAATTTGCATTTTACTCACAGTTATTGCTTCGTATTTATGGGGACAAGTACCATTGTTTTGAGTGCAAGGTGTAATTCTAGACAGAGTGACGATTAGGGATTAGACACAGGTGGAGACTCATACATGGGGGGACAAAACTCCAGAGCAAAACAGAAAGGAAAATGAGGAGAAAACAACCTAAAGGTATGGAAGTTTGTATCCACCATCTAAAAAAACAATTTGGGGTTGTTAACTCAAAAAGAAAATAACTTAAAATTTTACCTTTGCTCTGCCTTTTTCGTTTTCTGTGGCAGAAACAAGCTTGCATAAAAAAGACACGTACTAAACACAGAGACAAGAAAACTCACATTAAACATGAACCCAACAGCATTAACACAGAGACGAGAACAGATTGGGACAATCTAAACTCAAAATAGGAACCGAAGCAAAATACAGACCAACATTTAAAAACTAAGGCTAGAACAAGAAAACCAACTTATCAGGAAGAGAAACCAAGAAAGATAAAAGAAAAATAATTCAAGAAAGCCGCTTATAGTGTTTATATTTCTGGTTCCTGTGGCTCTAGAGGGATGCAGCAGATGCAGACGTGAGGTCACTCCATGTGTACAATCAACACCTTGTAGTCTAGCCCACCACCCCAGCCCTTTATACAGGCACACACACAGTCTCTGTCCTTTCAGACAACGTTACACTGGCTTACTTTAATTTCCTGAAGACTTATCTGAGCCATAACCAGACTATTATATTTTTATTTATTTACATATTTTTCAAGTCCTCTCAGCGTGACTGTCAGAAGCAGTAACTTGGCTTTCCTTTGGAGCTAACATGACTTATTTCAGTGCACAGAGCATTCATGTACAATCTGTTTTAAATTCAAATTGTTTTGTTTTCAAATAATTGTGGTTTTTGCATCAAAACTAATAAAGTAATTCGATTTATTAACAATAATCTTTAAATCGTTAAAAATAAAATTCTAATGTTTTGGTATGTTTTCATCCTGCATTTATGTAACCACTCCTGCACCACGAACAAAGAGAGCCTGAACAATCAATGTGGCCTCATAGACTCCGCTGGATTATGTAACATCACTGTACCCTCAAACATAATAAGCCCACAGTGTAATTACAATAACGCTCTCATTAAATGCTGCAGCTTGCAGTTTTTTTGGCTATAAAAATTAAACTTTTTACTGCTGGGTTGTTAAAAAGTATTTTCTCTTTTATGGGTTACATAAGTGACTGCAGTGCATTAACACACATGTTCCTTCAAGCGTGCAACATGCTGCACAGAGCGACCTCTCCTCCTTCTCCTCCTCTCTCCGCTCTCACCCGTTTCACTGGCTGGATGGCCAAATCACCCCTGACAGGCCGGAGCTTTTCATGCAGCGCTGCGAGTGTTTGTGTGGCACACTGTACAAAAGAGCAGGGACACAGGACCCTCTTCAGCACGTCGGGCTGCCCGCTGTTTGCTCAGACTGCCGAGGGGCTTCACGGGGCCGGAGGTCCGTCTGCCGTCGATGAAGGCACGTCTGGATCCCAACTGGATGCTCATCAACTCCACGAGGACCTCCTAACTTCAAACTGTGAGGCTGATATGTTTTACCTGAAGGCTGATGACGCTGTGGAGACACCAACAATAAATGGTTTATAACACATTATAATGAAGCTGTTAAAGTGATAAAGTAAAAGTTTATATAATTACAGCTTTTCCTGTCATCAGTTAGCTTCTGCTTAAGGCAAATACGTCCAAAACATTTTAAAATGTGTTATAAACTGTTTATTAAAGGGTCACACAGTGTAAGCCTTAGAAATACTAAACAAGAAGGTATTGATATTAATAAAACTTAATATCCTCAAACATTTCCTTACTTTAGTGGCTTTGAAACTGAGATTTATGTGACAAAACATATGTAAGGCTGTGATATCAGTTTGAATTACCTCAATAAGACTAAACTACTTGGGTTAAAGACAGTTTTATGTTGTCTGCGACGTATTAGGTTTGTTAGCTCAAAATAAAATTAAAAAGTGTTCATTTCTCCACAGAGATTTACTTCTCTTGAGTATGGTTTAAATATGTATCTATTAAAAACATCCTCAAATAAACCAGGCAGTTCAAAGTGAGGCAGAAATCTGTTTTTAAAGTCGATTTCCATCAAGAAGATTAAGTTCTCCTTGAGATAAATCGAGGGTGTCACAGCAGGATAAATGAGATGTGGAAGAACAAATGTGTCTTTTTCCTTTATTTTTCTGTAAAATGCATCTAATTGTATCTTTTTGGGCTTTTCCCATCAAACAGTGAAGGCATCCAAAGCAACCATAATATATTCAGCCAGTTTGCCAGACACTGAGTGAGCCTAGTCCTAAATTAAAAGAAAATTTCACTGAAGATCTCCTCTGAAAATTGTTTTAAATCTAAGTCCATGTCTGGGAAACTGAGCCATACTGTCTGCATAAATCTCATCTAACAATGCTCACTTAATGAAAACAGTAAGAGGGATGGGAGTTTTCCTCTCCTGCAGGAAGCTCCTCTCCCATCTGAGAAACGGAGGCAGCAGGAATGATGATCAGACTGGGAAGACTGACACCGGGATACTTCCGCCTCCTCCAGGTTTGTGACTCTTAATTCCTGATTACATCCATGTTTCATCATTAAGGGGTTCTTCATCAGTAAACGTGTGTGCACAGAAAAGTCTTCTAGCTGTCGTTATCATAAAGCAAATCTGAGTCTGAATGAATATTTTATGGTTTCTATACATTTTTAATAGCGATACTTTAGACTATGAAAAACCGCACCAGTGGGCAGGATGTTCAGAAAGCTCCATCTCAGGAGGGTTTATGTTATATAAGCTGTTCAGACTCCAGCAACAGAAAAATAACTGATGCTGTCGTCCTGCTCAGTTCTCAAAAGTACCAAAAATGGTGGTGAGGTAGGTGAGTAGATTTAATGTTTACCTTCATAAAAAATGAGTGACTTCTTCTTTAGCCTTTACTTTATATCAATTTGATCTGTAATCGCTCACAGATCAAAGACACATCAGTGGTTCAGGAAAACTTTTTCCCTCCATTGGCCCATCGGCCGATTAAATCACACTTTTTGTGTCTAATTTAATTCCTTCATATACTGTTAATTTAAGCTATATTAAAGTAGTTGAAAAAACTGCAGTGAGGCAGGTTGTGTCTGGTGGTAAGGAGGTAGGTCTGTCACGCCTAAAGGGTGGAGTTATGCAGACTCCTGGGCATGTCCAACAGATGCACAGCTGACAGGTTATGATGTTTGCTACTGTAGTGAGGTTGGAAAGGGTTTAAAACTTGTTACTTTAACAATGATTAGATTTTATTAATCCACTCTGAGAATAAAAAAATGGAAAACTAACTGAAGACATGCAGAAGAGACAGTGAGGCAAAGGACTGAGGGGTGAGACGGCGCTGTGTATACACAGAAATGCAGTCTGGGATGTGAACACAGCAGTGAAAAACAAGAAGTAGGTGCAGACAATCAGCACAATCACAGGGGAGGACGTAAAACTGATTACGAGTCGCGGAAGATGACTTATAAAGTAGAACAGGAAGTGAGCAATCATAACCAAATATTGAAACACAAACGTAAACTTAACATGGGGAAAAAATCTGAGCAAACTAATAAACTCTGATATACAGTAACTCGAACAAAGACTGAAAAGACTGAAAAGACTAAAGAAATACAGAATGACAATGTAAACAAACAAACTAAGACCCAGTTAGAGGGTATTTATTAATAATAAACGAGAAATAGTGCTGGTCCACGGTTACGGAGGTGTGTGAGGACTGATTCGATATCACGATTTGGTCATTTGTGTTGGTTATTTTCACATTAGTGAAATGTTACCAGGAAAATAAAGGGATCAGGATTCCTTTGTGTTCTTTATGCCCACACATTTTTATTACCGTTATTAGTGCTGTTTTGTCAAAGCAAGCATTTGTGCCCTGACACACATTGATGAGATGAATCCGTCACTTCCAACTCATCATCATCAGTGGTAAAAGGGTTAATTTTACCCCAAACCACGACCTTTCCTAAACCCAACCAGAGAAGTTATATATGATGTAAGCATCACATATTTCGTCCCAGTTATCAGTCTCATTTAAGGTGTGGAAATTAAAGCACCTTCTGGGGCCTTTTCCTTTGTTTTATTGAATTTAACTTTATTGGACAGCGTGAACATTTAAAGCTGCCATCAGCCAGATGAATTATTACCCAAGTGGAGCATTCACTGAAACGTCATGAGTGTCTCACTATAGCAGCCCCTAGGTGACTGAAAGGAAAACACTCAGTGAGGAGTAAGAATATTTTAACAGCCTTTCTTCACCTGTGTGTCCACCTCGTTCACAGAGGCAGATGTCGGGTGAGGTCCAGATTCAGCCGCAGAGCAGCCTCATCGATCCTATCGCCATGACGATGGCCGCGGTGGGGATGGGAGTGTCTCTGTACAGCGCCAGGCGGATGTCAGAGAGAGTCCAGCTGAAGCGGCCAAACGCCTGAGAGATCTCACCTGTTCACCGGTTCAGTTTCTGCTGCGCGGGCGGTTCATGCGACGTGTGTTTGTGAACGTCAGAGAAAGTCAGCGGAGGAGGAGTGTGTTCATGTGTGTGGGTGTGTCTGTGTGGTGCTAGAAGGAAAGTCTAAGTGTCCCCGAAGGAAAATGTGAGTCGGTCATCAGCATGTCACATGTGTGAAGCTGTAGTTTGATAACCCTACGTGTTGTGTGCAGGATGTCAGAGATTTGTACTTTAATTCAGTTAATCATCAATTAACAAACAGCATTAGAGTTTAGTTTTAATTTAAAAATGTGTATAATACAGATGTAGTTCAGTTCAATTTTATTTATATAGAACCAAATCACAACAAGTCGCCTCAAGGTGCTTTTTATTGTCAGCTAAAAATCCTACAATAATACAAGGAAAACAGAGAAAAGCCCAACAATGATTAGACCCCTATGAACAAGTGCTCTGGTGACAGTGGGAAAGAAAAACTCCTTTTTAACAGGAAGAAACATCCAGCAGAACTAATGTAAGTTATTTTATTCATTAATATTAGTCACAAACGCACCTTTCCAGGCATTTTTGGTCGTTTTTATATAAATTATCTGAGTATTTCTTCACTAATCACACTAAGCATCTTCGAAGCATCTTCGAACGACTTACTGGAGAAAATGTCTGTAAATGTAAGATGCTAACTCAGAGATATCTACACTTTTTTGTGCGTCTAATAAAAATGTTTGCATTTTCTGAGCTCTGTGTGCAGACTAATGTTTTCAAACAGCAGACTGCAGTCCATTCGGGTGCTTCTCGGCTCAAGGACAACAAGCCTTTAAAGCACAACAGGATCGCACCATTCTGTCCTGTAAAAGCAGGACGGACACATCAGTCAGAATGTTTTCAAAGCGCTCTCTGGTTCTCAGGCTTCATCCATGTGGAAACGGTCTGAGGGGAAACGGATGCTGTCAGGCGACTGCACAGTCTGTATGGGGTGATTAATGTGACTGAAGCTCCAGCAGTGGAAGTGATTTTACTGCAAGACATGAATCGTGACATGAGTTTATTTTCAAATCGACTGATTCTTCGGTCTCACATGAGTTTGTCCATTGGTCCGGGATGTTGGGATGAACAGACTCCCTTTTCTGGTTCTCGCTTTGGGTCACGCTTTGAATCGGTTCTTTCCAATCAGGCCTGGGAGTGACTCAGAGCTGTAAAGGATGATACCCAGTAATAAATAGGGGACTTACAATATCACTGCTGATCTAGATGACCGAGCCCTCCTGTGGGTCACTGCATGGGACTTGTTTCTGTATCATATCAGCACATCTGCCTCCAGATGGACACCGAATAACACCCTGTCCTTTTCTGTGTCTCATTCCTGAACATAAAGGCATACAAAACCATAAAATTGATGCTTCTAATATAGATCGCGATTATATTGAAAGAGCTTCTAGGAAATTTAGTTAGTGCCTGTTAACTACATGGTGATCATGTTCATCTTAGAATTGACATTTCAACATCTCTGGTGTTCATAATGTTATTGTTTGACTTTCATTTGTGAGCACAGAGTGTAAATAAAAGTCGATCTTTAGCCACCGAGGCTGTTTGTTTGTGAGGAAGAGAAAACACAACTCTTGTGGTGTAAATCACAGAGCAGCTGTGCCCTGTTGTTTCCTTCTGATTGACTCTAATGGGACCACAAATTACAGAATGAACCACATGCTGTACTCAATACGATAACTGAAGAGCAAACTGAGACCATAATCTCTTTATATTAATTGTGGTCATAAATCTTATGTTTGTTTGTGAGCAGGGCAAACGTCGGAGTCTGCAGACCCGCAGAATCTGAAATAATTAGGATGATATGTGTAGCCTTCATTCCTGTTTATTTACCTGTTCCCTCACTGACTTTACCTCGCTCTTGTCCTCCTTTACTCATCGTTGATTCTCTCATCTTCTTATTTTGAGTTAGTTTAACTTTATTGATCCTAAAATAGGTGGGAAATGTAATCACTTATATTAATAGTCATAATTAATAATCCAGGTCCTGAAAGGTGTACGTAAGATGTGCATACTAACAATTTCCCTGTGCTACATCTCTCTGAAACTACGCGCCTTGCAGTGCCAGTGCAAGTCTCTGGGTGTTGCCGCAGCTTAATTGCCAATTGTTTACACCTGTTGTGGTGTGGAAAAAGGCACGCCTGAGGTCGGCCACCCTACCTGGATTGTTGGGAATGTATGATGATATTTTGCCTCACCTGTGTAAGAACTGCCAAAAACTGATACGTGAGTACGAGCAAATGTCACTGGAGATGGCAGACTACAGGAACTACCCGAGTTTCAGCTTCAGATGCAGACAAACAAACGCAATTGATGTGTAAAATAAGGTCCAGGTGGTGGCTGCAGGAAAAGGGTGACACGATCTGAAGCAGATGGAGCAGGACGCCGCTACTGACTGGACCAACAGATTATACCCAGGGAAACTACAGCTATGGCTTTCCACAAATCCACAAACTAAAGGGGTAACTTTAAGGCCCATTGTCAACATGATCAACACACAACTTCAGTTTCTGGTTTCAGTGGTCAGCTTGCTGTTACTCCAAACACGTTCAAAACACTTTAGATTTTGTGGAAGGTAAGATGAAACAATGGTCTGATGTTTCATTTACTGAAACAGTGGAGGTGGTTTGTAAGAAATGACAGGATGACCCTACTGCTAGCCTTCCCAACAACACAACCCTTCACCAACTAGATCTGCTCTTGGCACCAGTAGCGGTTTTTGATAGGGGCGACACGGGCAGTTACCCGGCGGTTACCCGGGGCCGCACCGCGTGGTGGGGGGCGGCATCACGGGCATCGACAAAAAAAAAAACAAACAAAAAATGCTCGTACTCGTGCTGCCCCGACGTCATGCCAGCGCATAGTGGGAATGGCATAGGCACCGATCGGTTTTCTATCGCCCATTTGCTGGGAGTAAGGGAGCCCTCCGTTTGCGAGGTGCGCCTGCTGCTTGTGGGAGAAACGTTTCGTCACTCATCCAAGTGACTTCTAAAGTCTTTGCACCGAAAATTTGCACCGATGTTTTTTCGAAATTCTATATGCGAGAAGTGAGCGTGAGAGCCCTCGGTGCGCCTGCTCGCTGCTGAAGTCAAAGTAAACTTTCTTGTCATCTCCGCTACATACAGTAGATATAAGAAGAGCAAGAAAATAAACATACACTTTTGGACTCGGGGTAAAGGGATCAATAACAATTGAAAATTTATAATTTACAGTTTGATGATTTAAAGTCTCACACACAACCGTCGAAAGGGGAGGGGGCGGCTGCTTCCAAATAGAGCACATTTCATAATGTTGTAAATCCAAACCCATTATGGATTCATGATTTGAATCCTGGGTTGTGTGAAATCCCAGAAATAAACCCTAAACAAAGTAAATCCGTGAACTAAGCGTATAGGTCTAATACGTCGAGTTGGCGGATGGGTGTTCATACTGGAGTGCAAAATTAAAACCAAGATGGACAAGAAAAGTTCAAAGCCATCAGATCCTCAGTTTAGAAAAAAAAAGATCGAAAGATACATGTAAGCAGATGTGTGATTGGATAAAGGCAGGTCATCCTGAAACAATCAGAATACTTTATTAATCCCTAAGGAAATTATGTGGTTGCTCCAAGAAGAAATGGTAAAAATAGTAACAGTAACAGACTAAACTCCAAACAATACATTATGTTACAGATTTTAATATTAATTAGTCATTGTCAATTGTTGATTTGTCCTGTTCTCATTGTATGACGAATTATGATGGCTGTTTGGTAGCCGTTGGCATACCGTGTATACTCTCTCTCTTTGTGCGTGCGTGTGCATACTCTCTGTGTGTGGGTGTGGTGAAATTCAGTATGGTTCCGACAACAGTTTTATGTTACTGTACAATCCTTAATATGTTTTGTGTGTGTGTGTGTGTGTGTGTGGGGGGCACTGTCTTCAATCTCCATATTTCATATACAAGGACCAGCAATGCATGAAGAGAGGTTTGATCCTGGAGCAGCACCTGGCCAGTGGTTCAGGTATGTGGATGACACCTGGGAAAAAATGTTTACCTGGTCCAGATGAACAGAATAAACTTTCTAGCACATTAAGTCTTTTGCTTAGTGGACAGCCTGTTAATTCAAACTGCATTCATTTAAAGTTTAACCTAAACATGGAAAGAGAGTGTTCATATTTGTATGTGGATTAATTCTTTAGCCTTCTGATCAAGTGCCCAAAACAAATCCTTTTCTCTGGAACCCGTACTTAATAAATCCATTTGTCTTCGTCTCTCTGCAGCTAACAGCTCTGAGACTGATTAACAGCAAACAGCCTGCAGGCAGCTGCTTCCGTCCGCCAGAAGAGGAAAGCTGGCACAGTGGGAACAGGCTGTGTTTGGAAATAAATGGTCTGACTAATGAGTTTGGATGTTGGTTTTTACTCATTCCTCTGTGCTGGGGACAGATGGAGACACAGCTGTGTGAGCCAGTTTAATTCTGATTTAATTTATGTTGAAATTAATAACCCTAACAATTTAATTTTAATTTTTGTTGTACAAACTGTTTTACCTTGAATACAGTGTTTACAGCCATTTCTTTGTTTTTCCTAGCAAGGTGTAAAGAAATCAGGAGTGTGCCAAAACTTGTGGGCAGTACTGTGTTCCTCTGCTGATGGTAGAATACAAGTTTTAGCAACAAGGAAACACGCGGGATTCATTTTGATCCTATACCTATGCAATGTTTAGTTTACAGGTTGTTAAATTTATTCAAAGAATATAAATGAACACTGCTGACACACAAACTGAATCTCAAAAAAACAAAGCCTTTACTTTCGTTTTACAAGTAGGGAACAGCTAAAAGACCCTCTGATGGGCTGCTTCTGAGCCCTGTACTGCATGTGTAACACCCCTGATTTACCTATTATTAAAATTGTATACCTTATTTAATTTGGAACCTAATCTAAGAAGTAAAACTACAGAACAAAAAGTCAGAAGTGCAATGTAGCATTGTACTCTTTCTGGTGGCCGGTTTTGGTCTTCCACTCCAGCAGGTGGCACTTCGCTTCGAGCAGCCCGTAAAGGAAGAGAGGAGCGGGTGTGCTCAAGATAGAAATCCATCTGATGAATCTAACTTCTTAGAGTTACGCTAAAGAGGAGGAAAGAAAATCGAGATCAACTGAAGATTCAGGTGGGTTTAAACCACCTGTAAAACCTCCAGCTGATGGCAAGAAGACAGCGTTATGCGTGATTTTAACATGCCTGGAGAGTTTGTGCGTAAACGTGCGCCCCAAGCTCTCTTCCCATCCTATCCTCACCCTCATCTTCCTCGGATCTGAGCAGCAGCAACAGCAGCCGCGGCAGTCCATCATTCAGACCAGCTGAAAATGGCTCCACTCCGGAGGAGCTCCACTCTGCGACTGACGGGGTTATTGTGCCTTTTATTCCTCGTTTTCTTCTCTCGTGGCTTCGCGAGTCATGATGTTGTTTCAGAAAAATCATCCGGAACGATACAAGAGGATTCCCATAGCCAGGCAAACTCCACGGCTCATAAAAAGACTTTCCCCGTCCTCTCCTTCAACTATGAACATGTTAGGACGCCCTTTGAGATCTCTCTGTGGATCCTCCTGGCCCTGTTCATGAAACTTGGTGAGTGTCGCTCTAATGAAGCAACGCAACATGAATAAGTACGTCCTTCTAAGCTGACTTCTCAGGCAGCTTTCAGAAATGATTTAAAGTCAAAGTTTATTTTGTTGTTTATTTATGGAAGTTCTATTGAAGCCTCAGAGCTGCAGGTCTGCACCAATGAAGACGAGCATCACCTTTTAGGGTTCCACTGTCTTCACATTCTTTAAAGTTTCAGTCATTTATTTACTTTCTTTTTATCTGTTTATTTTCTTTGTGTTGAAAGTGATTCAAGAAGTTTGTCCTTGATGATGTTGTGTGTCCTTTTCCTGACCCGAGTGCTGTAAATGTCCTGTAGTGGTGGGAGGGGTACTCCACAGATGAGTTGTGCTGGAGAGCCTTCCTGTCCTGAGTGGTGTAGTTTCCACACCACACTGTGATGTGGTGTTTGTCAGGATACTCTCCACTGTGCATATGTAAAACTTGCTGAGAAGTTTGGAGGTTAATCCAAATTTTCTCAGCTTCCTTAGGAAAAAGAGTCGTCGTTGAGCCTTCTTCATGATCTGCCGTGTGTTATGGGTCCAGGTGAGATCCTCACTAATGTGGATGCCGATGAATTTGATGGTCTTCTTCACCCTCTCCACCTGAATCCCGTTGATGTATAGTGGGGCGTGCAGGTCTCTCCTCATCCTCGGGTCAATAGTAGGTCACATCTGGCCTTTTTGTAGCCCTCTGCGTCACCAGAGGTAAATGCAATGGAGCGTGCATGTAGCATGGAACGTACCTCACAGTTCAACCATGGCTTCTGATTTGGATATGTTTTATAGCACTTGGTGGGGACAATATTGTCGATGCATGTGCTGATGTAGCTGGTGACCACTGATGCATATTCCTCTAAATCCACAGAACTGTCCTCTCTCATGGGAGCAGTCTTAAACACACCCCAGTTTGTAGCACCAAAGCAGTCCTGAAGCGCCGAATTCATCTCTTCACTCCAAACTTTAGTAATTTTACTTACTCACGGGGCTCGTTTGAGGAGCTGCCTGTATGCTGGATAGAGAAACACAGAAATGTGGTCGGACTGTCCAAAATGTGGGCGAGGCATTGCCTTGTATGCGCCCCTTACATTGCTGTAGACGTGGTCCAGGATGTTGTTATTCCTTGTCGGAAAGCTCACGTATTGATGGAAAACACAGAAAACACGCAGTAAGCTCGTGTTAATCCATCATAAACAACTGCAAAGCGAAAAACTGTTTCAGTATAAACGACAGCTGCTTTCGGACATATTCTACTCATCATCTTCTATATAATTTTATTATTGGACTCTAGAGTAGCTTTGCATGATTCACGGGTCAAAACACGCCGTGTCTCCCTTCATGCTCAGTTTAAACCAGCTTCTTCTGATTTCTCTCTCTCTGAGGAAGGGTTTGGACACCAGGTGGGTTTGGCTGACCTCATCACTTGAACCTTAATATGAGCATCCACCACAGGGTCAGTGTACATATATGATGGAATAATGCAGAAAAACACAAGTCAGCTTTACTGTCTGGTAGTTGCACCAAATAAAGCTTAAAAATGCTTTGCATTTAACATTATTTTATTTAATCACTGAATCTTTGAATTGAATTTTGTAATATTTAAATGCTAATTCTTTACAAGTTAAACATAATAAAATGTTTGTTATATTCTTTGTAACAGTGAAAACCTAAAAACTGTTGAGTTTGCTGTTACAGAAGCTTAAACAAATGTAAAAATGCTCATATGTGAAGCTACTAAAAGCTATTAAATGACTCATTGCTTATCTAAACTGTTAGCAACTGTGTATTTGTCTTTGGAGTTTTTGTTGTTTGTAGCCAGCACTTTGTAGCAAGCAGAAATTTCAGGAACCTGACAGTTGTTACTTTTGAAATTCATCGCCAGAAATAACAAAACATTCAAATGAGCTGAAAGAAGCTTTGACATTCAGTCTCCCCGACATGTGACCGCGGTCCAGGCTGCTGTAAAGAACGTTTATGTAGTCACTGGTTTTGCTTGAAGCCTCCCTCGCCCCCACATCCCCTCCCTGACTCTGCACACTGAGATCTTTGTTATCAAGCAGTGCATTAGGACAGGAAGACGGACAGGCCCTCGGTCACAACAGCTGGACAAACAGATAAGACGCTAAAGAACCTCGCTGTCCCCGCTCAGCCAATGGAAACCCACAGGAGAGACTGAGAAAGCCAATCAGAGTCGCCGCAAAACACCACATGTTTTAGACATTTAACATGGTGGATAATATAGCAACAAAAGAGTCAGAATGGATCTTTTTCTGTGTTGAAAATGTCCTAAGAAAGAGCTACAGTAGTTGTAGGGAGGCCTGCAGCGTCACCGAGCAGAAGAACAATTTGTACACTCACTGCTTGTGTTCAGCTTTGTTTTTTAAAAATCTTAAAGTAGATAACTTACAGGTTTTATAAATCAAAAGCAGACACAAACAGAAACTGATACACATTTTATGGTATTAAATTGGTTTATTTATGCTTTAAAAAGCTAACAAAATATACTAAAATGGTAACAACAGAGTCACTGGGTTGCCAGATTGTGAGAAAATCCTCCACCGGGATTATTATTTTGTTTTGTTTTCTTCTTAGTTATCTGCATCTGGACCATTAGCTGCAACAGCGGAATATCTGTCTTTTAAAAATGTCTAAAATATCCCCATAATAATAATAATAATAATAATAATATTAAATAACTTAATTCTCCAATAAAATTCAACATAGTCTCCCGCATTAAAACTTGCAGCAATTTAGAGCTGAACTGACATATGAATGATATAATTAGTAAAATAGGGAGTCCAAAGTAGGAGGGGTCCAGCTGTGTCAAACCTGAAGGCTATTTGAAGAGTTTGAGTACCAGAAATCTCCACAGAGATCCCTTTCATAGGTCTGAATCCAGCGTTTGCTTTGGAAACAGGAAATAGATGTTCTGTCCAGCTTTGTCCTAAAATAACTGAAGCACTCTGTGTATAATTGTGTGCAGTGGGAATATCCTTTACTATCATGTTCTCACAGAGACATTTCTAAGCTCGAGTGACTCTGAACTCTGACATCATGACGGCATTTTTAACCAGAGAACTGCCGCTCACTGGATATTTTCTCTTTTTCTGTCCGTTCTCTGTAAACCCTGGAGATCACTTAAACCTCCTTTCCTCCCCTTTCCAATGCTTCAGTGTATTTAGCCATCTCCACATGCATAAATACATTGAGTTGCTACCATGTGATTGGCTGAATGAATCAGTGGGCCGATTGTATTATTGAGAAGCTGAATCTAATAAAGTGGCCAGTGAGTGCACCCATTTAATCCTAATAATACTTTCTCCCATGATCCTTCAGGGAGAAAGTCAAATTGTTAATTCAGATTGGTAATCGGTTCAGTTTGATCTCTCAGGCTCTCCAAGGTGCTGTCTATCCAAGTTTCTTCTAAGCCAGCATGTATGAGCCATATATAATGTTTTGATAAATGGTTTATTCATATATTTGTCAACCATTATGAAACCCTATAAGTGGAGGCCGGTGCATGAAGCTATACATTTGTTCTTCAGGAAACTGTGCTTTCAAATGTGTTCACCTGACATGTTTAAAAGGTGCAACACATGGAGACGAGTGCATGTCTGCTCTTAAGCTTTTAGCTAAAATGTGATTTACATGTTTTCATGCACAAAAAATTAAAAGGAGGGTGCTGAGTGTGTGTCTGTGTCAGTGTACATGAGATTTGCGTGTGTGTGTGTGTATCCTGTGTTCAACTTGAGAGAGAGAGAGAGTGTTCTTTCGCCCGGTTAATCAAAAGTCAACAGTCCTCCAGCTGATGCACGTGACCTTCAAGGATGGGAGCAGATAGTCAAAGCACAGTCCTCTTATCAAGGAGAATTGTCTGGCCAGTCTTGGCTTTGAGTAGTCGCATGAAGGAGATGGTTGTTTGGGTTCAAACGAACAACTGCATTTCCAATTTCGCAGTTGGTCTAAATGTCCGTCACTGGTCATCAGGTCTCTCAATTCCCATTCTTATCAATATTCATTCAATAAACACAGTCTGAGTACTCACGGCTTGCCTGTCGTCAATCATGTCGGCCAGCCTTGTGGGATTTTGAACAGCTGTAACCACTTTCTTTGTTCTTCGATAAGCCAGGTCCAGTCAGCCAGAACTCTGTTATCATTGATATCATTGATTGAAATCTCGTTCAATGCCGTCCATCAACAGTTGCGAATGACCTTCGAGTATCCGGCAGCAAACGTCTCTGCAGGACAATCGGGCTTCTCGTTTAGAATAGGGTGTCATGTTTTTTAGGGACCAGTTGATCAAATCCATAATTCTTTAGGTTTTAGAGAACAAGACTGAGAGACTCTCTGATGGTGAGAGTTAGATGATAGTTATCCACAGTGGATTTTAAATCAAACAATAAATGAAAAATTTCAACTTTAATTCAAGGTGTTTAACATACTCAGTCCTCTATTTCAAAGGCTCAGAATTTAAACCAGTTTTATAACCTGTTGAAGCCTGTTCCTTTATTATTTTATGCCAAATTACACATGTGTACAAAATTGTTGGTACCCTTCGGTCAATGAAAGGGAAAACTCACAATGGTCACACAAATAACTTTAATCTGACAGTTTAAAGTAAAATTAAATAAAAATTCTATGAATGTTAACCAGTGAAAGTCAGATATTACAGGCCTACACTAAAATGATGGTACCCCAAGAAAAGACTGAAAATAATGTGACCAAAGGGACATGTTAATCCACGGTGTGTTCACTATTTGGCTATTATACATGGTAATAGCCCCATGCAGTCCACTTTGGCTCAAACAACTGTCCTGTGGACAGACAAAAACTGAAGGCTCATCAGCTCTGTGTTCACAGACGGAAAAATGAAGCTTATCAAGAAAAGAACGCTGTCCCTGCTGTAAAACATGGAGGAGGCTCGGTCATGTTCTGGGGCTGCTTTGCTGCATCTGGCACAGGGTGTCTTAATTCTGTGCAGGGTACAATGAAATCTCAACACCGTCAAGCGATTATAGAGAGAAATGTGCTGGCCAGTGTCAGAAAGCAGGTCATGGGTCTTACAACAGGACAATGAGCCAAAACACACAGCTACAAACACCCAAGAATGGCTAAGAGGAAAACATTGGACTATTTTAAAGTGGCGTTCTATGAGCCCTGACCTCAATCCTATTGAGCATCTTTGGAAGGAAGCATGCAGTCTGGAAAAGGCGCCCTTCAAACCAGAAACAACTGGAGCAGTTTGCTCATGAGGAGTGGGCCATAAATCCTGCAGAAGTCTCATTAACAGTTACAGGAATCGTTTGATTGCGGTGATTGCCTCAAAAGGTTGTGCAACAAAATCTCAAGTTGTGGGTCCATCACTTTCGTCCAGGCCTGTTTCATGCATTTATTTTTTTAAATAATTCAGTTGAAGCATGGTTGAAAAGCAATTTCTGACTTTCACTGGTTAGCATTCATAGAATTTTTGTTACTTTTGTCAGGTTAAAGTTATTTCTGTGACCATTGTGAGAGTACCAACAGTTTTGTCCACGTGTGTAAGTAGATCAAAGTTCTGGAGTTGATCCCAAGTGTTAAATTTAAATTTGGATCTCTTAATGTGAGGATCTCTTAATGTGAAGTCCAGACAGATGTCAGAGAGATAGCAAACATCTTAGAAATGGACATGTCAACATTGTGGTACATTGTTAAAATTAATGAATGCACCGACCAACTCAGGAAGTTGCTTTTGAGATGGCTTAAATACAAAACTGAAGACAGAAACAAGCCTTGATTGATTGATAATACTTTATTTATCCCAAGGGAAAGCATCAACTGAAAGTGATGTCCATGGGCTCTAGACTTCATGCAGGCATTGACTGCTAATTATTTTCAGTATTAAGAACATTCGACATATTAAAAAGTAATTTATTAGTGTCAATTTAATTTATTAGTGTCAAAAATCACATTTTAACAACAAACAAGAGTGGACAACTCCACATTTCAAACGTTCAGTCCAGGGAGTCTTTGGTATTTTTTCTTAATGATTGTATTAAATTTGATTATGGTGTGTCTGCAGGATTTCACATCATCCCCACTGTGTCTCACATCGTGCCGGAGAGTTGTCTGCTAATCTTTGTTGGCCTTCTGGTGGGTGGCATCATCAAAGCGACTGGAGAACAACCCCCCGTCCTTGACTCCAATCTGTTCTTCCTGTACCTGCTGCCTCCTATCATCCTGGATGCGGGCTACTTCCTGCCCATGCGCCCCTTCACCGAGAACATTGGCACCATCCTGATGTTTGCAGTGGTGGGGACACTGTGGAACGTCTTTTTCATCGGTGGGATGATGTACGCTGTCTGTCAGATTGATGCGGCCAAGCTGGCACACGTGGACCTGCTGTCCTGCCTACTGTTTGGCTCCATCATCTCGGCCGTGGACCCCGTGTCCGTCCTGGCCGTGTTCGAGGAGATCCACATTAATGAGCTGCTGCACATCCTCGTGTTCGGGGAGTCGCTCCTCAATGATGCCGTCACTGTGGTGAGCAACGTTCGCATTCTCAAATAGTAAATATATTATAATTAAACTCATTCTTTTTAATGTGAATTAATTACTTTTCTATAAAATGTTAAAATTTAATAAAAACAAACAAACTTTGAGGTGTTGTTATATCCAGTTAACACTAAAATAGTCAATAGATACAGAAAAGTAGTGAAAGAAAAATAAAGACTAAGCAGGAAATCTCTCAATTTAGGAGGAAAGGAATTTTTTTCATGTATAAATTTTCACTTGAGAAAGTTTCTGAACTATAAATTTTCTCCTGATCAGGTAATAAACCCATTAAATAATGAAATTATCAAGATAAAATTAATTTTTTAGGTCCATGAAACAATCATGAACAAAAGCAAACACAAACACCCTGTTTCTGCTCCAGGTCCTGTATCACCTGTTTAAGGAATTTGCTCACGAGCAGGCGATTACCGTGACCGGCGCCGTCCTCGGTGTCATCTCTTTCTTCGTGGTTTCCCTGGGAGGTGTCATGGTGGGCGTCATCTACGGCATCGTGGGAGCTTTTACGTCCCGCTTCACCTCATACTCGCGCGTCATCGAGCCGCTGTTCGTCTTCCTCTACAGCTACATGGCTTACCTCTCAGCGGAGATCTTTCACCTGTCAGGGATCATGTCGTAAGTAGACGAGCCCTCGGTCTCTGAGCTTTATGATAAAAAGGTTTGAGTCTCAAACTCACAAAAACTCTGTATCAGATATAATACACTAGTGTTAATATTTCCTAATGAGAAAGTGAAAACATTTTTGCAAATTTATTAAAAATGTAACTAAATTAAATGTATCTTAATTAAAATCTCTCCCCTTTGTCATATTGTAAACTTGATAAAACATTAATTATCAAACTAATTTTTTATATTTATTTAACGAATATCAGTTAGCAGTTAGGTAAAAATGTCATTTTTATTTATTACAAAACATACCAGCCATTAACAGCATAGTCACATATTTGCACTAATAACTGTGAATTTACCCACAAACCAGGGGCTGCTGGGAAGTGGTGTTAACCTTAGACTGTGTATAAAGAAGGATAATATAACAGTTCCCCTGGATTTAAGTCGAATTATTTCAACTGTGGGTTACAGTTGAAATAACCCACTGATGATAACTGTTGTTCTCATCAAATCAAT